>NC_050604.1:128055-4928055 GCF_013368585.1 Megalops cyprinoides | reverse complement strand
CTTAGCAGGTTTTCTTGTTTCTTACTTCATGCCAGTGTAAAGAAACAACTATGGGCAACAAGGAGCTACCAGAACATCTCCGGAATTGAATTTTTGAAATGTACAGGAGAGGAAAGGGTTATAAAAAGATATCGAAAGCCTTAGATATATCATGGAAGCTGTAAAAATCATAATTAGGAAATGGATAACTTATGGCACCACCAGGACCTTGCCTAGATTAGTCCATCCCTCCAAGACGGATGACTATGCAAGGAGGAAACTCATCAGGGAGGCCACCAAGAGGCTAACGGCAACATTAAAAGAGCTTCAGGACTTCATATGCATATAGCAACAATTTCATATGTTCTCCACAATTCTGAGCTGTGGGGTAGGGTGGCAAGACAGAGGCAAAGAAGAACATCCAGTCTTGTCTGAATTATGCAAGAAGACATTCCTCTGGTGGAAGGAAGGATCTCCTGTTGCCATGTGGACAAAGGTGTAGTGGTATGACAAGACTAAGATAGAACTTTTTGGCCTTCCAAACTATATTCCAAACAATATGTTTGGCACAATCCATCAGACTAAGAGCACAGGCCCTCCTTTCAAGCATGGGGGCAGCAGCATCATGCTTTCTTCTGCAGGGACAAGAGCTCTGGTAAGGATAGAGGGGAAAATGAATAGTGCAAAGGAAATTGCATTACATTACATTCATTTAGCATTTAAGTTTTAGAGAAAAACCTGCAATCCTCTGCAAAAAAAAAGATGAAGATAGGGAAGAATTTCACCTTTCACCATGAAAATGATCTAAAGCACATAGTTCAAATCCACAGTGGAATGGTTGAAAAGAAGGAAGATCATTGTCCTGGAATGGGCCAATCAGAGCCCTGACCTCAGCCCCATTGAAAATCTTTGGACCGACCTGAAGAGAGGTCTTCATAAATGGTCCCCCTGCAATTTAAGTAAACTCAAACTCTACTGCGAAGAAGAATTGCAAAATCTAGACATGAGAAGCTGGTAGAGACTTATCAGTGCAAAAGGTGGTTCCACCAAATAGTGATTTAAGGACGTGCAGACTTATGAAACCAAGACAAGTTTTTCATTTTTAATAATTTTTTTGAAAGTCTGAGCCATTTGCTTTTCACTTAGATATTATTGGTTCTGATGTGTAAACAGATCTTCAAAAAAAAAAAAGGTCTGACTTCACTTGTCTTCATTTCTGCCTTTAAGGCACCAAAAACAAGACAATCTGATGTGCAGATTTTGTAAATCCACTGTGTATATATTACCTGTGTTACCATTGTATTAAAAGTGACTGCAATCTATTTCCTCATAACCACTCCCCACTCCATACGCTCGTGCTTTAGCAACACCCTGACTACTATTCAACTCTATCCTTTTTAGACTGTAGCCAATCACCAATCATGAATGGCTGTGCTTTACCCAATTAGAGCACAGTCTCGTTAATATATGTATGGGGGAAGGAGCCTACTCCTTGTAATTAAATGGGTATGCTAATGTTTGTCTCTGGAGTGTTGTTTCATCACCATGCCAACGCATTTTGATAGATACAGCAGTCCCCCAGCAAGTCCTGCACAGAACAAACTGAATTAGCTCTTTACTGTACCCCATGGTGCACTATGATAATTTATCATGATTGATGGGGCTCATTTGTGGCTAATATGTCCATTATAATGACAGTTGGAATAAGGACTCACAGGCCTGGATTTAATCTAACAGCTATGTGGTTTGGCTAACTTTGACTAATGCCTTTGTTTTTTGACACATACAAAACATGAGATCTGCTGTCCTTGAAATTATAAAAATGTTATGTGAATGAGGACAAAAGTGTGTCTCGCTTAGATTCTTGGTTCAAAGGTAATGGCAAATGATGCTGAGTTTAGGCAACATATTCATGTTGTGTTCTAGAGACCTCATTTGAAATGTCAAACACAGTTTTCCAGAGGAGCTGTGCACTGCATCACATGACCTATGTGTAAAGCTGTATATCTCTTTTAATCCATATGCCATTTTCAGATTTGTGCTTCAGACACATGGTCCCAGGCAAAAAAAGGTTAAATTATGTTTCTTTAGTTGTATACCATTTTTTTAGGCTGATATTATCGAATCTGGAGGAGTTCTCTTCTTATTGCATTACATTACTTAGTCTATCAGAACTTCAACAAGACACGAAGAACACTATTAAACAAAAGAAAGAAATGCCTCAATAACAAACTAGAATTGTCTTTGAAGTGTTACCTTGATGTTTTTAATATTTTCTTATTTAGCTGAGATGCCAATGGATATGACATGGCAATAATCAAGGCTTATTGCTCTGCATTTTAACTGCAGGGCAAAATTACTGATCTTCCCTCAAAAATAATTACACATTTGGCTTAATTCTCCATCTGACATCTAAAATTACATTCACCACAGTAAGCAAGGATGTCCCATTGGCCTCAGTGACATGAAGCTTTTTTTCCAGACCAATATTCACTGATGAACAAAGAATATCCCTGATATTATGCAAATTGTTTTCAGAGATGAACATGAAAACATATATTACCAAAAATAAAGGAGTTCTGATTATTTATTCTGTTCCTCTTTTGTTTGCAGAAAATGCAATCTTATATTCTTTTAAAGAGTCGATCGCTTACTATGGGCAACCATGGAGATGATGGTTTTCTTCTCTGATCTGATTTCGGAATATGAGTTGTATGACACCAGTGTCACAATGCATGCCTGATTTATGGGTATGAAAATCGCCCGGCCAGAAAGGATTCGTCACAGACCTTCACGGTCTCATCAATTTCAGTCAGGCCTGACTCTGGAGGCAATTATATGACAGTAAATTCTCATCATTGTGCATCCTTGATTTTCATTGGACCCTGACATATGTTTATGGACACCAACTGCATTTGCTGTTAATAGATCTTTTTGTCTTCCCTATGATAAAATGTTATCACTGGTCAAGAATAGTTCGAAACAAAGGAGTCCTATAATGAGGCTAATGCTAACATGTCATTGCTAATACTGATGACAATATTGGGGAGAAGATCATCAGGAAGAATGTTCCATCACCTGAGACCATTAAAGACAGGAATTGTTTTGAATAAGACTTAGAAAATGCACTTCCTGTGAAAAGGCAGGATTCTTGGGAGAGGGTGAGCACACCGTTTACTGCCATAGAAATGTAGAAATGTAGACTGTAATCACACAAATGATGTCATCGCTATGGTCGCCAGAGCAACAGACACTGGAGCCAACCCACCAGCAGCACCATATCATTACACAGTAGTAGAGGTAGATATAGAGACAGAATTACTAGATAAGGCACAGTATTCTCACTCTCAATCCCTGTCAAATATGGCATCATGCTTGGCCTTAGAATGTTTAATCAATTAAAATACCATTTATATCTGTGTGTAGTATGACTCAAATAGTTTTAATGTTGTCTTCATTGAGTGTAGACAGTGTAATCATTCTACATCTATGAGTGGTGTGTGGGATTAGATGAAATCAGGCATACAGTTTATTTCCCAGCAGAGAAGGAAAGTCTGTTTACATCCAAATGGAGGAATGACAGTTTTGCTGCTTGAGCTGCATTGACATGGTGACCTTTTACCTTTTAAATCCTCCAGAGACAAAAATTGTCCTCCAGGGTGCAGCTGTGGCAGAACAACCTTTCCTTGAGATAAATGTAATATGAGATGGATGATCTTAGCAGGCATTCTTGTTTCCTTTTTTGAAATCTACAACATACGAGTGCCAAGTGGGGCATTGGTATATGTTTTTTATTTATTTTGCCTTTCCCCACTCGTCATAACTGGTTTTTCAGAGGAGGAGAGAACCTTTTGCGTCAGATGTGTAATTTGCAATTAGCTCTTGCCTGGCCCTTTGTCTACACGTGGTGCTGAACGGAGAGCTCCTTTGGCACTGGGTAGACAGTTCCTTTGTCGGAAAAAATCAGATTTCCGTGCTTGGTCTCGACACCTTCAACACGAGTGTGAATTCCAAGCAGCATTGTGAATATAATCGCTCACGAAAGCAGTATATTATTATTATTATTATTATTCATAATTTTGTTGCAAACAATAGCTTTACTTGTCACATTATCCAGAATGCACGCTAGACTATTAAGTACACGTCAGTGTATCCCAATGAGTGATGAATCGTTGTTGTCCCCATTATTCATTGTCATGAGTTCATATTACAGTCCAATACACTCGCCCTTACGCACACAAACGCGCGCACGCACGCAGGCAGGCACATCCCGCACGCACATACAGCCAGGAAAGTCAATGGCAATATATCAATTCACAGCACATACTGTTGAAGGCAATATATTTCGTTCTCAACCATGTTGATGACGTGCTATTCGGTAAATAGTGTGAACTATGCCAATGGTAATTGCAACTCATTCATTGGTGTGGTAAGCCTTGCTTCTTCATATTTCAAACTGTTTTGCCTTTCCCATGGTTGACAGAACTATCACTATAGAAAACGAGAAATGCTATGTTCTGTCCAAATATAAGACGCTGAGCTTGTAAAAGATATTTCATATCAACTCTAATTGGACAATTGGCTTTAAATAGGGGCTAGTAAAGGGAAAGAATACCAGGTACATCGATGATATTTCAGAATAAGCGATGAACTGTCCCCTTTATATCATTGACCGAAAAAAAGACATAAATGGTTGCATTTCAAAGCAAGACCCCATTTAGCTTACTGTTTCTTGCGCAAAACATGCTCAATACCTCCAATGCGTCTTCCTCTGAACCCATCTCGAAACAGAGACAAAATTGTTCAAGATAGGCAAGTGAATCCTTCCCAGCCTCAGCAGCAGCATACACTTATTTGTGCGGTTCGTTTTCAAATTCTTGAAGATGATTTACGCTTTAGGGACTATTGCTGGTCGCAGGGGGGAAGTAAATCAACAGATCCATCCAATGTATTCCCTAATATCTGTCAATATCTTTATGGGGGCACAAAACAAGGAGATTCCAACTAGTAGAATTCTCAAGTGGTTTGTGGTTTGTGGGGGAGGTTGCTGTAGAACATAGCTGGCTTTAGGACCCGGTGTTGCCTCTCATTTTTTTCTTTATACTTTTGTTTCACTGGCTCGTGCTACCGATTTAGAAACATAATATGAGCAGGTGAGAGGAACTAAAATACAAGGAAAACACAAGCGAGGAATCGGGACACGCGGGCCACACCAACCGTTTCGCTTCAAGTGATTTTCTGTTATCTGGAATTTATTCATGCTCGCTCTCGTTTTCTTCGCGCGCTCCCCGGGTCTCACCTAAACCTCACAGTGCACAACCAGTGTAGTTGCTGCAGTGTGCTCTTCGGAACAACTTTCACCTAATCTTCATCTTCATCAGGAGCACGCTACGGGGAGACGTCTCCCCTTTCAGGTAAGCATCTCACTGACGATCGTTTCACATCCTGGCGCTCTCGACTATAATCTGTGCAGTCTTTGCAGGTCTTGGCTAACTGTTCAGTAATCAACACATCTGAGAATTTCCCACTCAACAAGCGGGGGAGAGAAGAGGCACAAGTGCAACAGTGTTAACACCAGTAGTGTTTTCCATGTGTTTGCATGTGTGCGAGTGTATATTTTATATAGTTGGTGAGTGGGACACATAAAGTTATCAAATGATGCATACAGTTTTTGCGGATCAACTGAGCAGTTCGTTGTCACATATATACATAGTAGGGTAGTAGTGTTTCAATAGTCTATCCTAGCCGTGTACGCTTATTGCATGAAAACGTGCTTCTTGAATATTACTGTTGATTTTTCACCGTCTTGGTGGAGTATGAAGTTAACCATATATACAGTTGTTCTGGCTGTTTAGCACATATGCAGAATATCACAAGGGTTCACTGGTAGTATGTGTGATATGAAGGGAATTGTATTAAAATATTCCTTAATCACACAATAATTTTAGTGTTTTCTATGCGTCCTATTTGTTTAGGTGTAAATACCAGCAATGAGGGAGCGGGTGAATCTCCACCACTACTTGTTTATCGGCTTTACGATGATGATCTTCTGGCAGGCACGGTGAGTTGCATCTCTATGTTACCACTCATGTTAATCTGAAGTATAACCAACGGAAAGCACGCGGGGGCTGGACTAACCCGGCTGTCTGCGTTGCAAATTCACTCCCGGGTCTTTCCATTCGCGACACCGCCACACAAAATCGTGCATCTCGGATGTGGTCGGTCCTCTCTTTACGCACGGCGGAGAAACCAACTGAAAAACAACCGGCTGGACGACGGAGACGCACGCGAGTGCAGGATGTGGTCAATCGAATGGAGAGCAACTCTGATGATATTTGATCTCGACTCCTCTAGGTGGAGATAGCGCACAACTTCACGAAGTTGACACGAGGGACTTTGAAATGTTGATAAGCATTTTATTTCGGAAGAAAGATTTCTCTGTGCCTTTTACGAAAAGCTGAACACGAGCTAGATACTACAAACGCAGGCCTCACCACTTATTCGTCACCACTGATTAATGCTTGGGGCGATTATGCTCTTACCGTCTTCGTGTGATAAAAATGAATTTGGTCATGAGGAATCACATTCTTGTGATAATTAAGTAACCAGTGCTGGTTTTAGTGTGTCCTGAAACAAATCCTTAATTATTAGTTATCAGCATAATTGGTCCAGTGCCTCCTTTAATTTGGAGATACCGTTTATGACTCCAAAAGTTTATTTATATTAGCTTAGACTGCCTCATTGTTGTAATTAACATCTCCAAATAGTAATGACAGGTAGGCTCAACAACCTTCCAATTCATTTATTATAGAAATAGTTCAACCTTACAAAGGCATATGCATTTGTTTGAGTGTTGAAACTGATTTGACTCAAGAATTAAAGTTGAATCCTTGGGCACTTCTAGAAGTATTCATTTGTTCATTGGCGAGAACATGATGTTGGTACCTGTGCACATGAAGAACAGGCAACATTTGATATGCTTGTTTAATTGATTGATTACATGGTGAAAAGTGCCCTGCTATAAGCAATCTTAAAGACCCCCGCCAACTCAGTCTTTTGGAAAACAAAGCCAGTCTGTCTACCAGCTGTGTTAAATTTAGGGATATGTGCTTTCTTCTGACACGATCAGTTACACCAGGCTGTGAAGTCCAAAAGCCTCTCCATAAATTAACACTGTGAATCAGCATGCTACAGAACAAATTATGGCAGCATTTCATACCTGAAAAAAGTCACCACAAATAAATGATCCTGTAGAAGCATAATGAATGGCAGACAAGAAGTGGGTAGCTGTTTCAAGACATTCTGTGCCCTTTAAACAAGAGCCAATTACAAATATGCCAATAATACTCTACAATGGGAGCACTCCTTTTTGTTTGCATTGTACCTATGTAGCAGGCACACTTATCCAGCCAACTTACACAAATCACAGTTTTAATATCCCATCCATTCATACAACTGGATATTTATTGTTGCAATTTGGGCTAAGCACCTTGTCCAAGGGTGCAACAACAGTGCCCCACAGAGACAGCAGGCATTGTAATAACAGAAAAAAATACATACAAGTGCCACATGAAAGAGGGCTAAAGCTGCAGGTGACTCTGGAATATTTTTGTTTATGTGAGTCTGTGTCCTGTGCCAGTGTGCATGTGTGCATGCAGGATAAGCACAGAGCCCTTGATGTTCCACTCCGTGTCTCTCCTGAGAAGGGTAATAGATATTGTGCTGAATGTTCCACTCTGTGTCTCTCCTGGGAAGAGGATACTGTGCTGAATGTTCCACTCTGTATCTCTCATGGGAAGGGGATAGATACTGTGTTGAATGTTCCACTCTGTATCTCTCCTGGGAAGGGGATAGATGCTCTGCTGAATGTTCCACTCCGTGTCTCTCCTGAGAAGGGGATACTGTGCTGAATGTTCCACTCTGTATCTCTCATGGGAAGGGGATAGATGCTGTGCTGAATGTTCTACTCTGTATCTCTCCTGAGAAGGGGATAGATGTTGTGCTGAATGTTCCACTCCGTGTCTCTCCTGAGAAGGGGATAGATATTGTGCTGAATGTTCCACTCTGTATCTCTCCTGGGAAGGGGGTAGATACTGTGCTGAATGTTCCACTCTGTATCTCTCATGGGAAGGGGATAGATACTGTGCTGAATGTTCCACTC
Source organism: Megalops cyprinoides (assembly GCF_013368585.1). Lineage (NCBI taxonomy): Eukaryota > Metazoa > Chordata > Actinopteri > Elopiformes > Megalopidae > Megalops > Megalops cyprinoides. The sequence goes on along the minus strand of NC_050604.1, from coordinate 4,919,915 downwards.
TGTATCTCTCCTGGGAAGGGGGTAGATACTGTGCTGAATATTCCACTGTCACTCTCCAAGGAAAGTGATACTGTGCCAAATGTTCCAGCCTGCTTCCCTGTAAAATAGAAGGACTATGAACTATCAGGAATGAGAGGGCAATCGGCTATGGAGACAGTCACAGTATATCTGTCATCATAAACCGTCACCCCCCTCTCATCCCATAGTAAGCAGTTCTCTGGTTTTTGTGGATACCCAAGCTTGGTAGCCGCACGGGAGGTGCCACTTCTCAGAGGTGGCCAAAAGAGAAAGGGCAGCTGTAGCCCGCTGCTCACCTCGGGAGCACTTACGCGCGTTCCAACCTGTGCGTTCTTCACCCATGCAGGTCGATGGCAGACGACTCAGGAACAGACGCTGTCAAAAACAACATCACCCTGTTCACCAGAATCCTCGACAGACTCCTGGATGGCTATGATAACCGGCTTAGGCCTGGCCTTGGAGGTAAGTGAAGGCTACCGCTAACTATGGCCTCTGCCACTACTGCTCTTCTACTGATGCTAACATTGCTAATGCAGCGTTGACATTAATGGCAGTGCTGATGTTATGAATATTTACAGGTAGGGTTGGACCTGTCATGAATTGTCATGGTAATTCCTATAGAAATTGAATATATTTTTTTCAAAATACATAATACTGTGTTTAAGAGGAATTAAGAGGCACTTCTGGCAAGCTTCTGGTAGAGTTGTGTTACATGGAAATTCTCATAACATAGCACCCCCATACTTCTTCATGCATAGAATATAGTGCATATTTTCTTGTAGAATATTTGTCATGCCTTGTGTTTTGGGATGTCCGCTTCTGCATGACGCCTGACTTTGTGACTCCCTTCACTGTGTTCACCACTAGATGCACTGTGGCTGGTCGGGTCTCACATATTGGTTTGGGAAGCTGTGGGTGTTAGAGTACAGTGCTCTGACTGGAGGACAGCAAATGTAGTTACAGCCTGAGAGATGTTAATCGGAGCTCCTCTTGCCACCCAAACTGCAAGCCCACCCCCACTCCCTCCATGTTACAAGCCCTCAAGATATTTAACTCCTTGGTCTGTTTTGGCCTCCATCCGAGCGTGCAGATGTGTGCCGATCGTGATAGCTTTTGAGCCAGGCCAGTGAACACACAATGGCTCCATGCCCAGCAGGGGCTGCAAACGCGGAGTCCTTCGGGCCATGTCTTAATAGACAGCATTTCCACAGTGTTTCCGCAGCATTTCCGCGGCATGCGCCAGACGCTCTCTGCCTCAGCTGTCAGGAGCACCGAAGCTCCTAATGGGGCCATTCACCCAGTGTGGCTGGCAGCAGCACGTCCCCAGGCCATCCCTGACACCTTGTTAACACAAACCACCTTGCTTTGGAATTGCGGAGGTGTGACTTTGTGCAATTGAAAGTTGTTGTTTGTTTTAACGCTAGGATCACTTAGCAATGAACAGAGAGCATTTAATGTGTTATTTTTTCCCAAAATCCATTGTGTATCACTTTATCACTTTTAGGACTTGCCAAGGTGTCCTGCCTTATATCATGATCTTCAAAGGTACATTCTGGGTCTGGGAAATACCTCATACAGTGATTTTAATAGCCTCTATTATGTTTTATGTAGGTTTCTGTCTGCACACATCATCATGAATAGTCTAATTGTCTGTTTGCTCCTAAAACATTTCCTTTATTGTTGGTGAGGATAGAGAATGGGGCTGTGTTAAATCGTATGTGTTTTACATCTTCATCCTTTAAGCCCTACCCTTCTGTGGTCTTAGATGATCTGTAGAATTTGTAGGAAGCAGCTGGATGAAAAGAAGGGATTGGAGACTGGGTGAAAAGAAGGGGTGGAGACGAAAGTGACAGAGACTGGGTGAAATGAAGGGAGTGGAGACTGGGTGAAATGAGGGGAGCGGGGGGACTGGGTGAAATGAATGGGGTGGAGACTGGGTGAAATGAATGTGGTGGAGACTGGGTGAAATGAGGGGGGCGGGGGGACTGGGTGAAATGAAGGGGGTGGAGACTGGGTGAAATGAATGGGGTGGAGACTGGGTGAAATGAGGGGAGCGGGGGGACTGGGTGAAATGAATGGGGTGGAGACTGGGTGAAATGAATGGGGTGGAGACTGGGTGAAATGAGGGGGGCGGGGGGACTGGGTGAAATGAAGGGGGTGGAGACTGGGTGAAATGAATGGGGTGGAGACTTGGAAAGCTGAAGAGGAAGAGACTGGAAGCGTGAGCAGCAGGGTGGTTGACACAGCATGGCTCATAGGATGAGCATGGCGATCTCAGCATAAGCAAGTTTTAAGGATGAACTTGTTATTTGGTTGAAATCATTAGGGTGACAAACAGTGCTAGACCGAATGGCTGAGTGGATTTTGCTTAGCAAGTTCAGTCCTTAGTTCAGAACAAGACATAGATGGCGTGTTATTGAAAACAGGGTCCATTAGAACTTTGATTGGACTCAAGCGCTCTTCATGGAAAAACCTGAGGTGGACAAGAGACTTAGAGACTGTCTGAAATATGAAAATTACTGAGGAAGTGTATGGCTGGGCACCTATTCAAAACCAGTATTAGGGTTGGCTCGTTAGTGTGTGCTTAATATCTCCATTTTCATTTTCCTGCAGTCTTTTTTCACAGAGCCTCAGGTTGTTGACAGTATTGATAGGACTTTCTCTGCCATTGTCCCCCGGTGGTGGAACGAACTTCCACACCTCATCCGTTCTGCTGAGCCCCTCTCTGTCTTCAAGAAACGTCTGAAGACACAGCTCTTCTGCTTTTACCTGAGCACCTGAAACACTTCCCCCCATCTCCTACTAAACTATATTAAAAAGAAAATAAATAAATAAAAACTAACAATTTGGCTGTAATAGTTTGGTTGAAATGGTTTAATGTAATGGTTTGGTTGTCATGATTTGGTTATAATGGTTTAACGCACGCGCTTGCTTTACCTGCTAGTTGGTACCTCGCCTGGCCATACTTTGGAACTTTGTCATGCAGTCTTTCTAATATTGTTGACTCCGTATGGTTTTTCGCTTGTGTTGTATTGTACCTCACTTGTATGTCGCTTTGGATAAAAGCGTCTGCCAAATGAATAAATGTAAATGTAATGTATAAACCGGATTGGTTAACTGATATTAATGAGGTTGAGTATTAGTATTTCTGAAAGAGCAACACATCGTTACCTGCTTTGATAACCAGGGTATCTAGCATTTGGATTTTCCCTTCTTTTAAGGGGAGAGGGACCGAAACTGGCACCTGAGCTCTAAGCTCACCTCACTGCTTCCCATGTGGATGTGGGAGGGGGTCACACTGAGTCCAGCTTAGTGCTCAAATGCTGAATCTAGTCCCAGCCCCAGCTAAAAAGGAGACTGGGACCTCCTCCGACACGCTCACCTGCAGCCTGTGGCTGTTCCAAACAGGTGCGCCTCAGGAGTGGCAATGACAAGGGGCAATGCACTGCATCCCTCACTGAAGAGAGCTAAGTGACTGATGGATCGCTAGGCGGTGCTGATGTACTAGTCGGAAAGCTGAGGAACCCTGGCAGATGTCACTCCACTCTACCTTGGTGGGAGGAAGCCTGTTACAACTAGCTGCTGCAGACTTCTGGTCATAGTTCGCTAATGACACAGCGCAGACTAGAAACAGAGATGTCTTGGCTGTGAAGCTCAGCTTGTGTTTAGAACAAGTCCTTCGGGAGCCCAGAGAGAGAATGCTTCCTGTGATTGGAAACCCATCATTGGTCTGATAGCATGTCAGATTGAGCTGTCAGAAGGCAGTGGTCTTTGAAGGATGGGGTCTATGCTACCCAGTTGAATAAGAACAAGTTGTCGTTTCCTATTAGAACACACAAAATGTTTACTGCCAGCTTTCCTGAGCCATCAGAGTACTTTAGTTTTGGTTCCATTGTCACCTTTTTGAGCTAGTCTTGGGGTACTGCTCCTCCTTGTTTTCCTGTCCACTTAATTGTGTCAGACAGGAAGAATGAATAACTCTTGCACATTGAGGTTTATAGGCACAAATCTGAAGTGGGACGGGCCCGCTGTCCTAAATTGCTCTATTTCAAACCCAATCTGTTGAAATTGGTTCCAAAATTGTACCCGGCGTACAATGCAGCCTTGGTTATTGGCCCCAGATAAATGCCATGTTTTCAGATAAACAGGGACTCAAGCGTAAAAGGGGCATACACACAGCACGCTTCCAAAAGCGTTATTTATCCGTGTTTGTCCTCCTTTTGGTTTTCAGCTGGAGGGCGGCGACGCAGAACCCAGCCGCAGCAGCGGCCACACGGACGGGTGCTCTGTCGTTCTGTGAGCGGAACCACAGAGTCTGCAGAACATGCTCACTTTGGCCTGCATTTTCCCCATCTGTGCCTTGTGTGTCAGTACACCTACTGGAACACACACACACACACACACACACACACACACACACACACAATAATGGAACCAATCACTATTGAAGCTTGAGAAACAGTTCATTCAGCCTGGCTTCTGTAGATGCTACTCCTGTCTTCTATAAATATTATTCCACCCAAAGTTTTCCAAACTTTTCCCCACCAGCATCAGCCTGGTATCTGGCGATCCCAGGAGAAGGTCACGGGGTTCCATGCCCAGACAAGGCCTGCTGTTGTTGAACCCTCAAGCGAAATGAGCTGCTTCAGTAAATACTGTGGCTGTATAAATGGGTGACGTGTAGAGTAAATGTAAACTGTACAAGTCACCTTGTTTAAGGGCGAATGTGGAGCACATAAGTGGCAATAAACAAGCGGGTACAACCTGTGCGCATGAAACCAGCTTTTAATTTACTGCTTTGTCCTCCTGAAAAACCGCCGCTGGGCCCCAAGGTTACATTTTTGTCAAGGCCAGAGCTCTGCAGGTATTAAAATGGTGAGAAAATAATCAGTTTACTAAAATGCAGAACAGTGTAATCATTAGGTGAATACTAGACTGAGTAAATATTAAGATATTAAATGCATTTTTATGGACAGTCTTATTTCCTTAATTTTGGAGAAGTTCTGATACCAAAATTGCTATTGTTTTAGATATGAGGCCATGTTAGCTTAGTGAAAAAAAGTTTGCTCTGTATTTGTCATTGCAGCATTCTATTTTAGCAAACAAACTACACATGAATAGGACTGTGTGCAGCTAGAGCAAGTTGCAATAAGAATCACAGAAGCAATGTTTTTTTTGTCATTAATTTGTCATTAACAATGATTAATGATCACAATGATGTTTCGCTCCAATTTGTATGTGGGTTTTGAATTGGTGAGAAGCTGACTCAATGAATTTCAAACACCTCCCAACATCCTAAGGGCAATCGAATTGCGCCTCGCACGTCCAACCGAGCACTTTCCCTGGGGTTCCTTTTAAGTACTCATTGACTTTCTCTGGGAAACATCAAATTAATTTCAAGCTCCAGTTAGATTTACATGTTAAATTATAACCGTGAGGTGAAAGGCTGATTTTTTTGGTAGAGAACAACAACCCTGAGTGCTTGGAGCGTTTCCGTGAGTCACAAACATGGAAGGAATTAAAGCATGAGCTATTTAGAAAGGACATAAAAAGCTGCTGTTTTAAAGATGCATGTTGATGATTACCCATACATGGAAAATGACTCCAGTTTGTAAACAAAATAGGTCATTGATAGTATTAATTACACAGTAGGGACATGTTCAATGAAACATGAGCAGAAAACTAGCACATACTCATAGCCGTATAGCAGTGTAGTACTTGGAGGTGTGCATAATGCTGGTTTTCACAAGCAGTTAAAGCTCCTTCTCTGTTTCTCTCTTCTCACTGTCTCCCTCCCTCTCAGTGTTAAGTGGTGTGTTCAATAAGTCCCAGTTGGACTATCTGCATCGCAGTCATTAAAGGGGCGTGTTTGTTAGCCTCTTCAGTGGTGTCCAGAAATTTTGTCAGTTATCCCTCTGGAAGCCAGGAAATAGCCAGCATTGTCAGCATTGCCTCCGCCGCCTTCCAAAACCCCAACTTTTTTTTTTTTTTCTTTTGTGCCTGGCTTATCTCCAGTTGCCTGATTCTCAATACTTAACCTTGTGCATGTGCTTATGTTGTATTACTTGGTAAATTATGGGCATATGATTCATGATTAAAACAATGTATGGATTAAAGAAAACAACATATACAATACAATGTTGCATACTGAATGAAGCAACAGTTGATATAAAATTAAGTGACCGACATATGTCTCTCTCTCAGAATTAAAGCTACATACATGTTGAGTTTTAGGTTTTTTATATCTTATCATATATATTCTTCTGTGTGTGTGTGTGTTTGTGTGTGTGTGTGCATGTGTGTGTGTGTGCGTGTGTGTGTGCGTGTGTGTGTGTGCGCGCATGCTTGTGTTTGTGTGCATGTGTCAGTTAGTCAACCACACTAAAACATGGGGAATCACCACCTGACTACACTTCCCAGAAATCCATGGTGCCCTCTGCCCTCATGTGAAGAACTTCCATGTGTCCCAGTTCTGTGACACATTCACAGCTCACTGCCATTCAGACAACCTGTAAAGACCTTGCTGTTTGTTTTATTCATCACGCACTGGGGCTTGGGGGATCCTTTAGGTATTTCTCAGCATTGCTGCCATTGTGTGCAATAACAGCACCTTTTTAGCTGTTGAAGTTTGGTTAAATTGAATACGTTGATGTTTTATTGTGAGTTGTGGGAAACATGATGTGATATGTGTAAATGTGAGAAAGGACCTTATGGAACTAGCAACTAACTCGATTTATGTGTATTGTGGATAGGTGTATAGGATGAAGGCTAAGGTATAACTCAGATACATGAAACACAATTCAACAGTAGGTGACCCCCAGAACTACTGCTAATGGAATGTTTTGGAAAGAAGAGGCTAAACAGTTCATTCTGGCTGTGTTCTGGCTGCATTTTAGCTGCATTCTGGCTGTGTTCTGGCTGCATTCTGGCTGCGTTTTGGCTGCATTCTGGCTGCGTTTTGGCTGCATTCTGGCTGCGTTTTGGCTGCATTCTGGCTGCGTTTTGGCTGCACTGTGGCTGCATTCTGGCTGCGTTTTGGCTGCATTCTGGCTGCGTTTTGGCTGCATTCTGGCTGCGTTCTGGCTGCATTCTACCTGCGTTCTGGCTGCATTCTGGCTGCGTTTTGGCTGCATTCTGGCTGCGTTTTGGCTGCATTCTGGCTGCATTCTGGCTGCGTTTTGGCTGCATTGTGGCTGTGTTTTGGCTGCATTCTGGCTGTGTTTTGGCTGCATTCTGGCTGCGTTTTGGCTGCACTCTGGCTGTGTTTTGGCTGCATTCTGGCTGTGTTTTGGCTGCATTCTGGCTGCGTTTTGGCTGCACTCTGGCTGTGTTTTGGCTGCATTCTGGCTGCGTTTTGGCTGCATTCTGGCTGCATTTTAGCTGCATTCTGGCTGCATTTTAGCTGCATTCTGGCTGCGTTTTTGTCAGGGCTCAGGCAGGGACTCAAGCGCAGACAGCGGAATGGGGTGCACAAAGCGATGTTTAATAAAGCCAACACGGGGAATCCAGAAAACGTAGTCAAAAACAGGCAAAGTCGGAAAACCAGAGAAACACGGCTAACAATACCAAAAATCGGATCCAAAAACGTAGTCAAGAAAACAGGCAAGAGTTCAGATAAACAGCAAGCAGGCAGGCAGGCAGGCAGGCAGGCAGACAGAAGAGGAACAAACGGCTTGTAGCGACACAGACGAACTGAGACGAACTCGCGATGAGACAAGAAACAAGGAATATATAGGGCAAGGCAGATGACAAGATGGGGTTCAGGTGTGCAGGTAGGCGGGTGGAGCCAGTCAGATGACCAGGTGGGCGGAGACAGGGTGGAGAGCAGGGCAGGGCTGGAACACAGGGAAAAACAAAAGCACATGGACAGGGAAAACAACAACAAAAACAAAAACAAACCCGGCTAGGGAGCCGCAGTCCTGACAGTACCCCCCCCCCCCCCCCCCCCCCCCCTACGGACGCCACCAGGCGTCCCAGCAGGCAGTCCAGGATGACGCCGACGGAAGTCCGCGATGAGGGAAGGGTCGAGGATGTCACGGGCCGGGACCCAGCACCGTTCCTCTGGGCCGTAACCCTCCCAGTCCACCAGGTATTGCAGTCCGCGGCCCCGACGCCGAACTCCCAGCAGGCGACGTACCGTGTACGCCTCGGATCCATCGATCAGGCGGGGAGGCGGAGGAGCCCGCGGAGCCGGGCAAAGAGGGCTGCGGACGACAGGCTTGACCCTGGAGACGTGGAAGGTTGGGTGGATGCGGCGGAGAGAGAGCGGCAGTTTGAGCCGGACTGCGGCGGGGCTGATGATCTTGGCGATGGGGAAGGGACCGATAAAACGCGGAGCCAGCTTGCGAGACTCCACTCGGAGAGGAAGGTCTCGTGTGGAAAGCCACACCCGCTGCCCCTGGACGTGGACCGATGCCGATCAGCTGCCTGCTTGATTCGGGCAGTAGCACGCAGAAGCGTGGTCCGGGCGCGCTTCCAGGTCCGCCGACATCGGCTAACGAATACCTCCGCTGAAGGCACGCCAACCTCTTCCTCCTGAGCCGGGAACAGGGGGGGCTGATAGCCAAGGCAGCACTGGAAAGGGGACATGCCGGTGGAAGAAGATGGCAGGGAGTTGATGGAGTATTCCACCCAGGACAGCAGCCGACTCCAGGAGCTGGGGTCTTGCGAGGCCAGGCAACGCAACACCGTCTCCAATTGCTGGTTAGCCCGCTTGGTCTGGCCGTTGGTCTGTGGGTGGAAGCCTGAGGACAGACTCACAGATGCCCCTAACAGTTTACAGAACGCCCTCCAAAAGTGCGAAGTGAACTGGGACCCCCGGTCTGACACCACATCACTTGGCAGCCCGTGCAGCCTGAACACATGGGTGATCATGAGCTCGGCAGTCTCTTTGGCTGTGGGCAGCTTCGGCAGTGCTACGAAGTGCACGGACTTAGAGAATCGATCAACAACCGTGAGTATGACGGTGTTACCGTCTGATGGGGGCAGACCAGTGACGAAGTCCAAGGCGATGTGGGACCAGGGTCTCTTGGGCACCGGCAGTGGACGCAGCAATCCTGCAGGAGGGTGATTGGAGGGCTTGTTCTGGGCACAGACCGAGCAGGCGGAGACAAAGCTGCGTACATCCTCCACCATAGTCGGCCACCAGAAGCGTTGCTCGAAAAGGGCAGCGGTGCGTCTGACCCCTGGGTGACAGGCCAGCCTGGAGGAGTGTCCCCACTGCAGAACCTGCGAACGAACAGACTCGGGAACAAACAGGCGGTTATCAGGACATGCACTGGGACCGGCCTCACCCCGCTGGGCTGAGCGCACCAGGGACTCGATTTCCCATGTTGCCGTGGCTAGCAAGCAACGAGCAGGCAATATGGTGCTGGGTTCAGGTGGCTCGTCAGGTGAAGAGGACTGGCGAGAGAGAGCATCGGGCTTGCCGTTCTTAGAACCTGGGCGGTAGGAAAGGACGAAGTCAAACCTGGCGAAGAACAGAGACCAGCAAGCCTGACGGGGGTTAAGACACTTAGCAGTACGGAGATACTCCAGGTTCTTATGATCCGTCCACACCAGAAACGGGGTACTAGCGCCCTCCAGCCAGTGCCTCCACTCCTCCAACGCCAGCTTGACCGCCAGCAGCTCTCGATCGCCGATGTCATAGTTGCGCTCGGACGCGGAAAGCCGACGGGAAAAGAAGGCGCAGGGATGAAGCTTGTTATCCTGCGCCGACACCTGAGAGAGTACAGCCCCCACTCCCAACTCAGAGGCGTCCACCCCCACCACGAATTGTCGGGCAGGATCAGGCTGGATGAGCACAGGCGCAGTGGTGAAACGCTTCTTGAGCTCCTGGAATGCTTCAGCAACATCCGGAGTCCAGGAGAAGCGTCTGGCGGGTGAAGTCAGGGAGGTGAGAGGAGCAGCGACGGAGCTGTAATTGCGAATGAACCGCCGATAAAAATTTGCAAACCCCAGGAACTTCTGGAGCTCACAACGGGAGGTCGGCGGTGGCCACTCCTCAACTGCCTGAACCTTGCGACGGTCCATCAGGACCCCTTCCTCAGAGACGACACACCCTAAGAAAGAAACGGAGTTCCGGTGAAACTCACACTTCTCAGCCTTAACGAACAGGTGGTTCTCCAATAGTCTCTGCAGGACTTGGCGGACATGGCGTGAGTGTTCGGCAGGCGACCGGGAGAAGATTAGAATGTCGTCCAAGTAAACAAACACGAACCGCCTAAGCATGTCCCGAAGAACATCGTTAACCAGGGCCTGAAAGACAGATGGGGCATTAGTTAGACCGAAGGGCATGACCAGATATTCGTAGTGCCCCGTCGGAGTGTTGAATGCGGTCTTCCATTCATCCCCCTCTCTGATGCGGACCAGGTGGTTCTTCACGTGATGCTGTTTAGCCCTCGGTAGTCAATGCAGGGGCGGAGTGAGCCGTCCTTCTTTCCCACGAAGAAGAAACCCGCTCCCGCTGGAGAGGACGAAGGGCGAATAATGCCGGCAGCCAGGGACTCCCGGATATACTTATTCGTGGCCTCCGTCTCCTTTGGCGACAGGGAATACAGGCGGCCCCAGGGTGGAGTGGTGCTGGGCAAGAGATCGATGGTGCAGTCATAGGGTCTGTGAGGAGGCAAGGAGGTGGCGCGGGATTTGCTAAACACCCCCTTCAGATCCAGGTACTCGGGGGGCACCCCAGACAGGTCGGGGAACTCCTCTGCAGTGAAGGGAACAGAAGAAACAGGAACCGGGGCATCTTTGAGGCAGTGAGATGCGCAGAAGGAGCTCCACTCCAGCACCTTATTCTCAACCCAGTTTATCCAGGGGTTGTGCTTGCAGAGCCAGGGGTGTCCCAGTACCAGCGGTGCTTGCGGCGTATCAATGATATGAAGTACGATGTCCTCACGGTGGTTGCCGGACAGCAGTAGACTCAGCGGGGAAGTGATGTGGGTGATCCTGACAAGGGGCCTCCCGGTGATGGCAACGGCTTCAAGGGGAGTCTGGAGCGGGACCTGAGGCAACCCGAGCTGCTGGACAAGGTCAGCATCAATGAAGTTGCCGTCTGCTCCGGAGTCGATAAGAACTGCTACCACCTGAGGCTGACCGTTCACAAGGAGAGAGGCAGACAACAGTGGGCGAGTAACCGGGGAGTCAGACAGAGGGGTTACGCTCACCTGTATCTCCCCGACTACGGGTGAGCGCTGGCTCTTAATCAGGCAGTTGGCGACGAAGTGCCCGGGGTTGCCACAGTACAGGCAGGATCGGGTCCGGATCCGTCTCTGGCGCTCAGCTGGAGACAGGTGCGTGCGGTCGATCGAAATCGGTTCTGTTGACAGACCTTGGGCAGCAGGGACTGAGGGTGTTGCTGCTGAGGGCGCAGGGGTTCTCCGGAACTCCTCCGCTGATCTCCGGGACTCTGCTCGCTCCCTTCGACGTGCAGACAGGCGGTGGTCTACACGGATGGCGAGGTCAACTAAGGCATCGAAATCAGCAGGCAGCTCCCGGGTGACAAGCTCGTCTTTGATCTCCTCAGACAATCCATGGAGGAACGTGTTGTACAGAGCTTCCTGATTCCAGCTACAGGTCGCAGCGAGGGTCCGAAAGTCTATGGCGTAATCGGAGACCGAGTCCCCTCTCTGACGGATCTGTAACATCTCCCGAGCAGCCTCACGACCGTGTTTGGAACGGTCGAACACCCGCCTCATCTCCTCACAGAAGGTGGCGTAGGAGGAACACACAGGTGAGCGGGCATCCCAAATTGCCGTTCCCCACTCCCTGGCACGTCCGGTCAACAGGGTGATAATGTAGGCGATCCTTGCCTGATCAGTGGGGAAGGTCGACAGCTGGAGCTCGAACACCAACGAACACTGGGACAAAAAGGAGCGGCAGGTTCCAGGCTCACCGGCATACGGCTCAGGAGGCGGCAGACGGGGCTCCCGTCCAGGCAGGAGGGCAAGAGGCTGTGGAGGAGGTGCAGGGGAATCTGCTGGGGCGTCTTGTGCGAGCTGGAGCTGCTGCAGTAGAGCGGAGAGGTTGTGCAGGCTAACCGCAAAGCTCTCCAGGGTCTTGCCAACCGACTCGAGCTGGTTCTGATGTCGGCCGAGGAGAGCTCCCTGTCGGTCCAGCACCGATCGCAGCTGGTCACTGTCCGCTGAGTCCATACTGGTGAGTTCGTACTGTCAGGGCTCAGGCAGGGACTCAAGTGCAGACAGCAGAATGGGGTGCACAAAGCGATGTTTAATAAAGCCAACACGGGGAATCCAGAAAACGTAGTCAAAAACAGGCGAAGTCGGAAAACCAGAGAAACACAGCTAACAATACCAAAAATCGGATCCAAAAACGTAGTCAAGAAAACAGGCAAGAGTTCAGATAAACAGCAAGCAGGCAGGCAGGCAGGCAGGCAGAAGAGGAACAAACGGCTTGTAGCGACACAGACGAACTGAGACGAACTCGCGATGAGACAAGAAACAAACAAGGAATATATAGGGCAAGGCAGATGACAAGATGGGGTTCAGGTGTGCAGGTAGGCGGGTGGAGCCAGTCAGATGACCAGGTGGGCGGAGACAGGGCGGAGAGCAGGGCAGGGCTGGAACACAGGGAAAAACAAAAGCACATGGACAGGGAAAACAACAACGAAAACAAAAACAAACCCGGCTAGGGAGCCGCAGTCCTGACAGTTTTGGCTGCTTTCTGGCTGCGTTTTGGCTGCATTCTGGCTGCGTTTTGGCTGCATTCTGGCTGCGTTTTGGCTGCATTGTGGCTGTGTTTTGGCTGCATTCTGGCTGCGTTTTGGCTGCATTCTGGCTGCGTTTTGGCTGCATTGTGGCTGTGTTTTGGCTGCATTCTGGCTGTGTTTTGGCTGCACTGTGGCTGCGTTTTGGCTGCCTTCTGGCTGCCTTTTGGATGCATTCTGGCTGTGTTCAGCCTTCCACAGAGGACTCACCAACACAGGGCTCAGCTGGAAGTGCATCATCCTCGACAACGTGAACTTACATCTTCACCTCGTCCTCCTGGTCCACCTCCATGATCCCTGTCACCCCAAGGTCTCTGCAGCCCCTTGGGAATTGGGGCCACATGAAAGTCAAATGAGCCATCAGCCATCAGCCATGACCCGCATCTTTCATGCAGGTGTCTCAGCAGGGTAATGAATATTCTTCTCTGCTTAGGAGGAGTTTGGTGCATGGTGGTTGTGCCAATGGGTAACATGGTTGCCAAGGGACCTATGAAACAGGGACACAGCATGATTTTCTAGTAAAACACTGCCCAGTGTCCCAAAATACTCAGGGTAGGATTTCCTGTAAGACACAAGGACACATCCTGTAAGACACTAAAATATACATACTAAAATACTACAGGGTAGACATGCTGTTTTTCAGGGGCAGAAATGCTATAAAACATAATATCACATATCCTGGAAGACACAGTATTACATATCCAGTAAAACACAAGGGCAGACATCCTGTAAGACACAAAGGGAGATATCCTGTAAGACTCAAGGTTGTATAAGACACAGATGGCTCATGGGAGAGTGTGCATGTTGCTGAGGGAATGAGTGAATGGAGAGATTAGTTCTCATTTCCTCCCCTGGCATCACAGTATTTTTTGAGTCACACCCATGCAATTTCCCCTGTGTTCTCTTTATTTACGGTACATGATATTATAAAGAGCATTAGTCATGTCTGAATGCTGTACAATTTTAATCAGGTGTCATTGTTTCCCATGAACAGTGCCTTTCGAGCATTCCCCATGGGGAGAGAGGGAGAAAATGTGATATTTTAAGATCCGGCTTTCTCCGCAGATTTTGGCAAAGGCACAAGTCTGCATCAGGCTGAACAGGTTTTGATGACCGGAATCACAGTGTGGGAGTGGAGTCTGGCTACAGTGGGTACATTCTGGATCCGATGGCAGTGCGTTCCACCCCAGGGGTCCCCGCTGACGTGTCCCATTAGCAGTGCGAGGGCCCCGCTGCGGAATCACACAGGCAGCGTGCGTCCCTGCGTCCCTGCCTCCCAGCGCAAAGCACAATGACAACACATCGACAGACAGGGCAAAAAGGCAGATCTACATTGCGTTGCTTTGTTAATGGGATTGCGAATTATGGGGCGTTGAATGATTCATGATCAAGCGCTAATGTATGGATCTTTAAGAAGCATACATCATTGATGAATATACAATGAGGAAGAAGTTCATTACAGATCAAATCATCTACACGTGGTTCTTTCTGAGTGAAATCAAACAAGACATGCTAGGGTTAGGTTTATACAAGCATAATGGATATGTAAGTTTCTTGTCGTAGCGTAGAATGTGTTTGTGTGGGTGTGTGGTTATATATTGGTGTGTGTGTGTGTGTGTGTGTGTGCGTGTGTGTGTGTGGATGTGTTTGTGTATGTGAGTGTGTGCACGTGTGGGCCTTTAAGCTTGTAAGTATGTGTTTGTGTGTGGTTATGTTTGTGTGTGTGTGTGTGGATGTGTTTGTGTATGTCAGTGCATGCACGTGTGTGTGTGTGTGTGTGTGTGTGTGTGTGTGTGTGAACGCATGGTATTTGCTTATTTCTGCAGCTGCTGTGATGTATCTGTACCGACGATTGTGGACAAGTTTATTTAACTGTGTTTAAGTACAGTCTGTTCTTCCTGCATTCTGACCTCAATTCCTACAGCGTTAGAAATGAGACAAGCCCAGTAAACACAGCAAAAGAGGAAACACGAGTCAGAGAGCTTTTATAGCAATCAGCCTCAGGTTGCATCTGAGGCCAATTATTACTATTAATCATAAAGATGGGCATATGTTGCGCTATTAATGTATATGCAGTACAGCAACGTTGTGTTCTTGAAGTGTGACTCACCGTAGCAATTCTCGTTTTGGCCTTATTTCTTTTATTTTGAGTTCAGAGCCATTCAACCAGAGCCAACCAGAGCCAACCAATCAAATGCTGCTTTGATGGTGATCTCGTCAGGAGTGAAACGTCACAATTTCTATTTATGAAAACTACAAGACAGCCATTAAGCTAGATCACCGGAAGGACTTTATATCTATGTTGGAGCGTGGCCATCACTTTAGCAGCTGTGGATCCTACTACAGAACAAGTCTGAATGTAGCTGAAGTAGCTGAAGTAGCTCTGGAAAAAAAAAAAAAAAAATATATATATATATATATATATATATATATAATTATATTTTAATTGCAGTGTATTTATTAAAAATGGGTAGGGATTATAATCACTTCTAAAACAGTTATTACCACAGTGCATCTAAAATTGTGACAAGGAGAATGATCCAAACTCAGTCTGACAGTGTGATATCCACGCAACGATTCCCACAAGGGGTCATAAATTGAGCTGCCCATGAATATTTGGAAAGGCATTCATAACTGCAAGGAATAGATTGTAATGATCATTCAAAAAGTGAAGTGCATGGAGCCCTCCAAAAGTGCGAAGTGAACTGGGACCCCCGGTCTGACACCACATCACTTGGCAGCCCGTGCAGCCTGAACACATGGGTGATCATGAGCTCGGCAGTCTCTTTGGCTGTGGGCAGCTTCGGCAGTGCTACGAAGTGCACGGACTTAGAGAATCGATCAACAACCGTGAGTATGACGGTGTTACCGTCTGATGGGGGCAGACCAGTAACGAAGTCCAAGGCGATGTGGGACCAGGGTCTCTTGGGCACCGGCAGTGGACGCAGCAATCCTGCAGGAGGGTGATTGGAGGGCTTGTTCTGGGCACAGACCGAGCAGGCGGAGACAAAGCTGCGTACATCCTCCACCATAGTCGGCCACCAGAAGCGTTGCTCGAAAAGGGCAGCGGTGCGTCTGACCCCTGGGTGACAGGCCAGCCTGGAGGAGTGTCCCCACTGCAGAACCTGCGAACGAACAGACTCGGGAACAAACAGGCGGTTATCAGGACATGCACTGGGACCGGCCTCACCCCGCTGGGCTGAGCGCACCAGGGACTCGATTTCCCATGTTGCCGCGGCTAGCAAGCAACGAGCAGGCAATATGGTGCTGGGTTCAGGTGGCTCGTCAGGTGAAGAGGACTGGCGAGAGAGAGCATCGGGCTTGCCGTTCTTAGAACCTGGGCGGTAGGAAAGGACGAAGTCAAACCTGGCGAAGAACAGAGACCAGCAAGCCTGACGGGGGTTAAGACACTTAGCAGTACGGAGATACTCCAGGTTCTTATGATCCGTCCACACCAGAAACGGGGTACTAGCGCCCTCCAGCCAGTGCCTCCACTCCTCCAACGCCAGCTTGACCGCCAGCAGCTCTCGATCGCCGATGTCATAGTTGCGCTCGGACGCGGAAAGCCGACGGGAAAAGAAGGCGCAGGGATGAAGCTTGTTATCCTGCGCCGACACCTGAGAGAGTACAGCCCCCACTCCCAACTCAGAGGCGTCCACCCCCACCACGAATTGTCGGGCAGGATCAGGCTGGATGAGCACAGGCGCAGTGGTGAAACGCTTCTTGAGCTCCTGGAATGCTTCAGCAACATCCGGAGTCCAGGAGAAGCGTCTGGCGGGTGAAGTCAGGGAGGTGAGAGGAGCGGCGACGGAGCTGTAATTGCGAATGAACCGCCGATAAAAATTTGCAAACCCCAGGAACTTCTGGAGCTCACAACGGGAGGTCGGCGGTGGCCACTCCTCAACTGCCTGAACCTTGCGACGGTCCATCAGGACCCCTTCCTCAGAGACGACACACCCTAAGAAAGAAACGGAGTTCCGGTGAAACTCACACTTCTCAGCCTTAACGAACAGGTGGTTCTCCAATAGTCTCTGCAGGACTTGGCGGACATGGCGTGAGTGTTCGGCAGGCGACCGGGAGAAGATTAGAATGTCGTCCAAGTAAACAAACACGAACCGCCTAAGCATGTCCCGAAGAACATCGTTAACCAGGGCCTGAAAGACAGATGGGGCATTAGTTAGACCGAAGGGCATGACCAGATATTCGTAGTGCCCCGTCGGAGTGTTGAATGCGGTCTTCCATTCATCCCCCTCTCTGATGCGGACCAGGTGGTTCTTCACGTGATGCTGTTTAGCCCTCGGTAGTCAATGCAGGGGCGGAGTGAGCCGTCCTTCTTTCCCACGAAGAAGAAACCCGCTCCCGCTGGAGAGGACGAAGGGCGAATAATGCCGGCAGCCAGGGACTCCCGGATATACTTATTCGTGGCCTCCGTCTCCTTTGGCGACAGGGAATACAGGCGGCCCCAGGGTGGAGTGGTGCTGGGCAAGAGATCGATGGTGCAGTCATAGGGTCTGTGAGGAGGCAAGGAGGTGGCGCGGGATTTGCTAAACACCCCCTTCAGATCCAGGTACTCGGGGGGCACCCCAGACAGGTCGGGGAACTCCTCTGCAGTGAAGGGAACAGAAGAAACAGGAACCGGGGCATCTTTGAGGCAGTGAGATGCGCAGAAGGAGCTCCACTCCAGCACCTTATTCTCAACCCAGTTTATCCAGGGGTTGTGCTTGCAGAGCCAGGGGTGTCCCAGTACCAGCGGTGCTTGCGGCGTATCAATGATATGAAGTACGATGTCCTCACGGTGGTTGCCGGACAGCAGTAGACTCAGCGGGGAAGTGATGTGGGTGATCCTGACAAGGGGCCTCCCGGTGATGGCAACGGCTTCAAGGGGAGTCTGGAGCGGGACCTGAGGCAACCCGAGCTGCTGGACAAGGTCAGCATCAATGAAGTTGCCGTCTGCTCCGGAGTCGATAAGAACTGCTACCACCTGAGGCTGACCGTTCACAAGGAGAGAGGCAGACAACAGTGGGCGAGTAACCGGGGAGTCAGACAGAGGGGTTACGCTCACCTGTATCTCCCCGACTACGGGTGAGCGCTGGCTCTTAATCAGGCAGTTGGCGACGAAGTGCCCGGGGTTGCCACAGTACAGGCAGGATCGGGTCCGGATCCGTCTCTGGCGCTCAGCTGGAGACAGGTGCGTGCGGTCGATCGAAATCGGTTCTGTTGACAGACCTTGGGCAGCAGGGACTGAGGGTGTTGCTGCTGAGGGCGCAGGGGTTCTCCGGAACTCCTCCGCTGATCTCCGGGACTCTGCTCGCGCCCTTCGACGTGCAGACAGGCGGTAGTCTACACGGATGGCGAGGTCAACTAAGGCATCGAAATCAGCAGGCAGCTCCCGGGTGACAAGCTCGTCTTTGATCTCCTCAGACAATCCATGGAGGAACGTGTTGTACAGAGCTTCCTGATTCCAGCTACAGGTCGCAGCGAGGGTCCGAAAGTCTATGGCGTAATCGGAGACCGAGTCCCCTCTCTGACGGATCTGTAACATCTCCCGAGCAGCCTCACGACCGTGTTTGGAACGGTCGAACACCCGCCTCATCTCCTCACAGAAGGTGGCGTAGGAGGAACACACAGGTGAGCGGGCATCCCAAATTGCCGTTCCCCACTCCCTGGCACGTCCGGTCAACAGGGTGATAATGTAGGCGATTCTTGCCTGATCAGTGGGGAAGGTCGACGGCTGGAGCTCGAACACCAACGAACACTGGGACAAAAAGGAGCGGCAGGTTCCAGGCTCACCGGCATACGGCTCAGGAGGCGGCAGACGGGGCTCCCGTCCAGGCAGGAGGGCAAGAGGCTGTGGAGGAGGTGCAGGGGAATCTGCTGGGGCGTCTTGTGCGAGCTGGAGCTGCTGCAGTAGAGCGGAGAGGTTGTGCAGGCTAACCGCAAAGCTCTCCAGGGTCTTGCCAACCGACTCGAGCTGGTTCTGATGTCGGCCGAGGAGAGCTCCCTGTCGGTCCAGCACCGATCGCAGCTGGTCACTGTCCGCTGAGTCCATACTGGCGAGTTCGTACTGTCAGGGCTCAGGCAGGGACTCAAGTGCAGACAGCGGAATGGGGTGCACAAAGCGATGTTTAATAAAGCCAACACGGGGAATCCAGAAAACGTAGTCAAAAACAGGCGTCGGAAAACCAGAGAAACACGGCTAACAATACCAAAAATCGGATCCAAAAACGTAGTCAAGAAAACAGGCAAGAGTTCAGATAAACAGCAAGCAGGCAAGCAGGCAGGCAGGCAGGCAGGCAGGCAGGCAGGCAGGCAGAAGAGGAACAAACGGCTTGTAGCGACACAGACGAGCTGAGACGAACTCGCGATGAGACAAGAAACAAACAAGGAATATATAGGGCAAGGCAGATGACAAGATGGGGTTCAGGTGTGCAGGTAGGCGGGTGGAGCCAGTCAGATGACCAGGTGGGCGGAGACAGGGCGGAGAGCAGGGCAGGGCTGGAACACAGGGAAAAACAAAAGCACATGGACAGGGAAAACAACAACAAAAACAAAAACAAACCCGGCTAGGGAGCCGCAGTCCTGACTTTCTGGCTGCGTTTTGGCTGCATTCTGGCTGCGTTTTGGCTGCATTCTGGCTGCGTTTTGGCTGCATTGTGGCTGTGTTTTGGCTGCATTCTGGCTGCGTTTTGGCTGCATTCTGGCTGCGTTTTGGCTGCATTCTGGCTGTGTTTTGGCTGCATTCTGGCTGTGTTTTGGCTGCACTGTGGCTGCGTTTTGGCTGCCTTCTGGCTGCCTTTTGGATGCATTCTGGCTGTGTTCAGCCTTCCACAGAGGACTCACCAACACAGGGCTCAGCTGGAAGTGCATCATCCTCGACAACGTGAACTTACATCTTCACCTCGTCCTCCTGGTCCACCTCCATGATCCCTGTCACCCCAAGGTCTCTGCAGCCCCTTGGGAATTGGGGCCACATGAAAGTCAAATGAGCCATCAGCCATCAGCCATGACCCGCATCTTTCATGCAGGTGTCTCAGCAGGGTAATGAATATTCTTCTCTGCTTAGGAGGAGTTTGGTGCATGGTGGTTGTGCCAATGGGTAACATGGTTGCCAAGGGACCTATGAAACAGGGACACAGCATGATTTTCTAGTAAAACACTGCCCAGTGTCCCAAAATACTCAGGGTAGGATTTCCTGTAAGACACAAGGACACATCCTGTAAGACACTAAAATATACATACTAAAATACTACAGGGTAGACATGCTGTTTTTCAGGGGCAGAAATGCTATAAAACATAATATCACATATCCTGGAAGACACAGTATTACATATCCAGTAAAACACAAGGGCAGACATCCTGTAAGACACAAAGGGAGATATCCTGTAAGACTCAAGGTTGTATAAGACACAGATGGCTCATGGGAGAGTGTGCATGTTGCTGAGGGAATGAGTGAATGGAGAGATTAGTTCTCATTTCCTCCCCTGGCATCACAGTATTTTTTGAGTCACACCCATGCAATTTCCCCTGTGTTCTCTTTATTTACGGTACATGATATTATAAAGAGCATTAGTCATGTCTGAATGCTGTACAATTTTAATCAGGTGTCATTGTTTCCCATGAACAGTGCCTTTCGAGCATTCCCCATGGGGAGAGAGGGAGAAAATGTGATATTTTAAGATCCGGCTTTCTCCGCAGATTTTGGCAAAGGCACAAGTCTGCATCAGGCTGAACAGGTTTTGATGACCGGAATCACAGTGTGGGAGTGGAGTCTGGCTACAGTGGGTACATTCTGGATCCGATGGCAGTGCGTTCCACCCCAGGGGTCCCCGCTGACGTGTCCCATTAGCAGTGCGAGGGCCCCGCTGCGGAATCACACAGGCAGCGTGCGTCCCTGCGTCCCTGCCTCCCAGCGCAAAGCACAATGACAACACATCGACAGACAGGGCAAAAAGGCAGATCTACATTGCGTTGCTTTGTTAATGGGATTGCGAATTATGGGGCGTTGAATGATTCATGATCAAGCGCTAATGTATGGATCTTTAAGAAGCATACATCATTGATGAATATACAATGAGGAAGAAGTTCATTACAGATCAAATCATCTACACGTGGTTCTTTCTGAGTGAAATCAAACAAGACATGCTAGGGTTAGGTTTATACAAGCATAATGGATATGTAAGTTTCTTGTCGTAGCGTAGAATGTGTTTGTGTGGGTGTGTGGTTATATATTGGTGTGTGTGTGTGTGTGTGTGTGTGTGTGTGTGCGTGTGTGTGTGTGGATGTGTTTGTGTATGTGAGTGTGTGCACATGTGTGTGCCTTTAAGCTTGTAAGTATGTGTTTGTGTGTGGTTATGTTTGTGTGTGTGTGTGTGTGGATGTGTTTGTGTATGTCAGTGCGTGCACGTGTGTGTGTGTGTGTGTGTGTGTGTGTGTGTGTGAACGCATGGTATTTGCTTATTTCTGCAGCTGCTGTGATGTATCTGTACCGACGATTGTGGACAAGTTTATTTAACTGTGTTTAAGTACAGTCTGTTCTTCCTGCATTCTGACCTCAATTCCTACAGCGTTAGAAATGAGACAAGCCCAGTAAACACAGCAAAAGAGGAAACACGAGTCAGAGAGCTTTTATAGCAATCAGCCTCCAGGTTGCATCTGAGGCCAATTATTACTATTAATCATAAAGATGGGCATATGTTGCGCTATTAATGTATATGCAGTACAGCAACGTTGTGTTCTTGAAGTGTGACTCACCGTAGCAATTCTCGTTTTGGCCTTATTTCTTTTATTTTGAGTTCAGAGCCATTCAACCAGAGCCAACCAGAGCCAACCAATCAAATGCTGCTTTGATGGTGATCTCGTCAGGAGTGAAACGTCACAATTTCTATTTATGAAAACTACAAGACAGCCATTAAGCTAGATCACCGGAAGGACTTTATATCTATGTTGGAGCGTGGCCATCACTTTAGCAGCTGTGGATCCTACTACAGAACAAGTCTGAATGTAGCTGAAGTAGCTGAAGTAGCTCTGGAAAAAAAAAAAAAAATATATATATATATATATATATATATATATATATATATATATATATATATATATATATATATATATATATATAATTATATTTTAATTGCAGTGTATTTATTAAAAATGGGTAGGGATTATAATCACTTCTAAAACAGTTATTACCACAGTGCATCTAAAATTGTGACAAGGAGAATGATCCAAACTCAGTCTGACAGTGTGATATCCACGCAACGATTCCCACAAGGGGTCATAAATTGAGCTGCCCATGAATATTTGGAAAGGCATTCATAACTGCAAGGAATAGATTGTAATGATCATTCAAAAAGTGAAGTGCATGGAGCCTCAGATATCCATCTTAAAGCTTTCCCGAGGGATTGACTTGGGTGTAAATGAAATTTTAACACTTACAGGTAAAGTGGATGATTATGATATAGTTTCCAAAATGCAAGGCGTGTAATGAATGTCCATGAGTTTCACACATGTCCACACATGCAAACGTGCACACACAGAATAGACTAATGATTTCACAAGATGGGGTGCAATTTCTAACCTTATAGTTGTGATGGTGCTTCACAACAGAGGGGGTTGTGCAGTTCAACAAAGGACTAATGGGGTGTTCGCGTTTTCTTTGCCGAAAGAGAGGGGAGCATTCATTACTCCTATCAGGCCAGTTTGTCCTGATTGCAGGGGCGTCCCCTGTAGCGGAAAAACACCTTGAGTCCTTGCTTTACACTGTCTTACTGCTTTATCTCCAGTGCCAGTGACAGGTGACAGACGGCACTGAGAATGACACAAACACGCTTTCCAATTACCTCTAGCGATTCCCTTCAGACGCGCCCCCTTCCTGACCCCTCTGTCCCCCCCCGGGGAACAAGGGGTGTCAAAGGTCATCTCCCGCAGCTCCCTCAGTGATAAATGAGTTTTGCGCCATCAGTATTCAGTTTGAGTCACTCCGCTTGTATCTGGGAATGTGACTGGGTCTCAAAACTGAACTGGTCTCAGAACTGAAAGAGGTTAACCTTTCGTGGTTATAACTTGCTGTATAGCTGAAGTTTCCATTTCCTGTGCCTTGTGGTGAATATGGGTGTTTCCCTGCTCTTTGGGACTCTTTGGACTCTTTGCGCTGCCTTTTTGACAGTTTGAATCGCTACATTGCAAAACATACTCCTTTGCCTCTTTATTTACTGCATAAATAAACTGTAAGTACATTCACCTGAATGAGCTTGTATTGGTCCTGTCGCGTCTGTAGTAACAAATTCTAAATTATTCAGTGTTGCTTCTGAACTAGAAATGTTCTGGTGTGAAACAATGGAAATGTTTCTGTCGGTATGTTAAAAGAACACTAACAAAGATACTGGCATTCAAACAGAAAAGGTGAAATTGTGTTGGACATTACAGTGTTTGGGAAGGTTGATGGCATTCTTGGCACACGTATAGATTAAGGTCACAAATCCATCTTCCTTTGGACTAGGCAGGTAAGCAAAGGGAGGGCAAGCATTGCATCCACACCCACAAATAGTGCTTGAATAATATTCTAATGGTGCCGATACTCGTTGCAAAAATTTGCATCCGAGTCTCCAGGGGAGGTGTCAAAGACCCATGCTATTTTTGTAGTCCAATTTATATTTTTGAATTATGGTTGTTATTTTTATACTGTCATTTTAATGTATCATCATTTGTGTTTTCTTTATATTCTCCTTTCTGCATAAAAAGAGCAACTAGAGAAGAAGTGGCTGGTCCTCATTAAATGCGAAGTGATGCTCCACAGGGGAGGCTGTCTCTCAGACGTGTAATGTGTGCAACAGGGAGCAATGAATGAGCTCCCCAGGACCATGCGTCTTCTGTCAAAAACCACCACCTCACAGGAAACTCCTCATCAAAGATTTAGCCCCCGCCCATCCCAGTCCTATGGCAGTGCCATGTGAACACCAGCACAGCTACCGTTTCATTAAATCTGGAACGATTACACACCAACTTTCCAGAGCTTGAGCTCTTGTTCTGAGGAGCACCGGGCACTGGGGAGGGGGGTGTCTAGTTTGAGAGTTTTGTTTACCTAGAAAAGATGCACGTTTCAAAATGTGGGTCGGCTGGCTGAGTGACCGGGACATTATGTGGCAGACGAGAGGAAAAAACGGGGCAGAGGGAGGGCTCGGTGAATTAGCCAGACACGCAGAGAGTCATGTCTCATTAGAGCCCCACGTATAAAACACCCACATGAAGGAATCAAGCAGGATAATAAGAACGCCGGGTAAAAGCGACAAAAACAGGAGCCCCTGAAAGGGCTTGAGTGTTTGTTCGACTCTCCTTATGAAAGGCTAGAATGCACATAACAGGCCTGCTTTCCACGCCATAGGGAGAGAGACGGAGAGAGTGAATTAAAACAGCGTATTATAAGAGAGGTTGCCATGGCAGCAGTGTCATCTAAGTTTAGCGTTGGGATAAAATCATTATGTGCAGTAAGACTGATTGGGCCTCAGTGTTCTAAGTGGTTGCCAAAATTGACTTTCATGAGTTGTTATTATTATTATTATTATTATTATTGACTTCTCTTTTTCTTTTTCTTCTCCTTATTATTGATCTTGACTTTTTTTTTGTATTTTACAGATCGTGTCACGGAAGTGAAGACTGACATTTACGTTACAAGTTTTGGTCCCGTTTCGGACACAGACATGGTGAGTTTTAAAGTCCACAGCCTGTAATGTGTGCGGTCAGCGGGCAGTCATGATGTGCTCAAACCTCTAATAGGAGTGCCAAAGTCAGTCCAAGACTTTATTCCAAATGAGTACAATATTACTCTTGCACAAGAAAATGGATGCACTTTACATGGAAGAATTATGTGACTTTGAAAACCTGAGAGGGTAGGATCCAAACTAATAGTCATTACTTATTTGTCCAGCTGACAGTATTATCCATTTATACAGCTGGACATTTACTGGAGCCTTTCATTACTGCTTTACATCAACTTGTTTGGCTGATGCCCTTATTTGGAGTGACATTCTAGGCCAAGAGGACATGTAATACATATTGCTAAAACTGCAAGAGCAATAGCTTATGGGCAGAACACCAAGATGAAAAAGATATGTATAAGACATATCTGACACCAGGGTTTAAATGATCACAAAAAACCCTTTCCTAATCTCATAGTATATGGACAGGACATGCCAACGAACCATAAACACTATCTTAACTTACATCACTCTAGAATGCAGATAGTGCCTAACGTTAGTCTCTAGCATAGTATCAGACGTCTCTCCAGGTAAAGGGTTATGATGTGCATTTAGTTGCATTTAGCATGGGTGCCCAGACAAACCAGGTGTAGTCCGTGCAGCTAGATTTTCAGTCAAGATCGTATTCAGTCTGAGTACTGCACCTTCTTCCAAGGTGCAGCATAGGGCCACATGTGCCATGTGTGGGAGCTGAACCTGTAAACACCATCGGGTTACAAGCCCCATTCCTGAGCTGCAAGACCACGCTAGCACCTTTTTGGCACTGTTATCACGAATAATGCCATTAATGCCTTGGCGCCTTACTGAGAAATCAAATGTCATGCTCACCCAACCATCAGCACTATTCATCCCTGGAAAGCACTGTAAACATTATCAGTAGAGCAAATAGCGGAAAAGTGGAAAAAGAAAGGTTTTTATTTCTCATGTGTCCATCCACACACAAGAGTGGCACATGTTCTCTCCCATGTCGTGCATGTACAGCTTAGCCCATAGCTTCCCTGTGGCCTACCAGATGGAGAAAGCAAATGTAGAGCAACTGTATTGTCTCTTATACCTCTTAATCAATCCAATACTAGCGATGTTTTGAATCCTATTCTTAAGAATCAAGGTGTAAAAATTGTACCTTATGGGTCCCCTTTTGCCGGAAACCAAGATAAGAATACATTTATGTGTGCAAGTGTACTGAATATAGAGACAAAATGTACAAATTTAGAACACGCAAATAAATGAGTACACAAAAATACATGAATATAGTAAATATAATATGAATATAGGGTTATACATCATATGAAATGTTCACAAATCCAGGTTATAAATTGAAGTCATTCAACCATACCAATGCAGTTCACAGAAGCAAACAAAATCTACAGTCAAACCCATAGTCATACCGTACTTCTTTGGCTTATGTCCTTCATGATGGTGAAATCCAATGAGAATGAAAAAAAAAAGCCAAAACGTGCTAGGAAATCCCAAAAAAGGTAATCCAAAGCACTGAAATGAGCTCAGAAAAAGGGACTTAAAATGACTTCCCCTTGTGCACACTAAAGTAGTTTTTTAAAATCCTGCTGCCAGTGAAGGCCTGCAATCCCTCAGCCTGTTCAACAATACTGGCTAGCTGTCCAAACTGTCTCCAGAGATGATACAATACAAAATATTACTCATGGGCGGGGCACACCCTGAGCCACAACCATACTTGCACAGTTAAAGGAACAAGTTCCCTGAAGGAAGGTCAATACTTTTCCATATGCCAGATTCACTTCCATTATTATATTTCATCATTTACTCTCATTTCAGTTAAAACACTCACACAATGCATGTTACAATTCACATATAATAATCAATTTAGGATCACTTACAACAGGTAGTATTTCATGCAGCGGAGAGCAATGGTGAATAATTAATGAGAAAAATTCATTTGAATTGTATGTATTCAAATTATAACACACTAATTACCTAAATACATAGAGCACATTGGACATTAAATATTTTGAGTAAAAAGGCAGGCAGTTTAGCTGAATGCCTACACTAGACTAAAACAGACAGTCAAAGTGGCTAGAGTAAGAACGACACTTTCTACAGAAAAACACTGCCTTTATGTCTCAAGATAGCCTGAAGACCAATGAAAGAGCTGCAGCTGAGAAACAGGGCATTCCACAGCCTACACTGTCTAAGATTATGAAGAGACGTCACATCATGAACATGAACAGGCAAGGTACCACAGCATTTATTATCATGGAGATTATCAAAAATAATGTGTCAATTTATTATTTTGCATTTTACATTAGTTAGGGACATTGATTGCTTTACAGAACTTGCACATGAACATGCATGAACAATTTCCATGGTGACATTCTAATAATTAACATAAGTCCAGTTATTGTTATTACTCTGGAGGATTCTATAGAAGTGCTGAACTTCAGATATCTTCCGCCCCATGTTTGAAAAGCTCAGCTATGGACATTTATGAATTATTTCAGAGAAAAACGTTATTTAAAACAAACATCCTTTTTACTCCTTTGTTCAGTACTCTGCTTTTAAGAACTAACCACTTATAAGAACAAATTGCCCTTCACTGACATAATTTTTATATTGAGTGTTGGACACACTTAACTAGCTGCATACAGAGAATAAAATGGAATGGTACTGAACTCAGACATCAGTCAGAGTATGACTCTTTAAAAGCGGAATCAAAGGGCTCCAGAGCTTCAGATGGTAAAAACACTCTGTTTCAAGCACTTGATAAGCCCTATGTCACAGGTTCAATCCTGGCTATGCCAGTAGCCCACGATGACTGTGATGGAATCTGTGGCAGAGAAAGAAGTAACCAACACCAAGTTCTTTGGAGGAGAGCCCTTGTTTGCCTAAGCTCTCCTGGACTGACAGATGGGACAGTGTCTCTGTGACACAACTGGGCATTCCCAATTGGGAAAAAAAGGGGGAAAAGCATTTTTCTTCAGAGCCGGGTATGAGTCAAAACTGTCTGTATGATTAAACAGTGGAATACACATACCAATATAATGATTAATGCACTTCCATTTTAATGTTAAAAATATGAAACCTTTCATGTGTTTAAAGTGCAGTAATGACCTGTTGGCTGGTAAAGGTGTTTGCAACAACACTGTCTTTAGAGCTTCATGGTCCTGCTACCTGAAGAGAAAAGTGACATTTATCATAGCACCTGTAAAATCCATTTGAGTTTTCCTTTCCTCTGGTGGAGAGAATGTGCATTATGTTTCAGCTCACACAATACTTGTCTAGACAGACACAGCAGTAGAAAAAAAGCTTCTCTATCGTTATTGCATGGGCTTGTTGCAAGTGTGTGTGTGTGTGTGTGTGTGCGTGCGTGTGTGCGTGCGTGTGTGTGTGCATGCGTGTGGCGTGTGGGTGTGTGTGTGCACATGCGTGCATGTGTGCGTCTGTATGTGTGTATGTGTGGGTGTATCGTTATTGCATGGGCTTGTTGCAAGTGTGTGTGTGTGTGCATGCGTGTGTGTGTGCGTGTGTGTGTGCATACGTGCGGCGTGTGGGTGTGTGTGTGCACATGCGTGCATGTGTGCGTCTGTATGTGTGTATGTGTGGGTGTACATGTGTGTATGTGTGTGTGTACGTGTGTGTGTGTGTGTTTGTGTCTGTGTGTGTAGGAAGGTCAAATTCATCGGTAATCTGGTTTCAGTCACTATCAGGAAAATAAATTTTTTATATAAAATGTTGGTGTAACAGCTGCCTTTTAGGTTTCAGTTTGAGTGTCTGCAGAAAACAGAAAGACAATCTTTGATTTCAAGGTGAAGCCTATTGCACTGCAGGCTTTAAAAGACACCTTACAATAACACTGTAAAACACCTTGCACTGTGTCACTGAGCTCTGGGTTTCAACACAGTTTTCAGACCCTGTGGCCTGGACCAGCATGCTGGGAAAGACCGTGCTGTCCTACTAGCAAGAACTTTTAGGACAAACTGTTTTGTGTCAAAGCAACATTGCAGAAAATAATAACCCCACAAAATAATATACCCTGATCTTTAAAAATGTGTGGCAGTTTCCCCCGCTGGGAGTTGTTCCAGCTGGGCAGACGGCCATGTCCTGGAGAACAGTGGAAGAGACAGTATGAAACATCCGAGTTTCATTTACAGCATGCTGCCTGCAGTTTAGCGTTTTACTTCTGAGAGTTTCTTTAAAGATGCAGCCCAACTCGTTTTCGCAAAGGACAGATTTAGAGTTTTGTTGAAACTGCGTCTGAATATCAAAATCACTGAAAAATAACTTGAGATGCGGAGCTGGGGTCAATTCCAGTTCAATTCAGGCAATTCAAGAGATGAAGTGGAATTCAGTTCCTGAACTGAAAATACTGGATTGAAAATGTTTAAAAACAACTTTATTGTCATTTTAGTAGATATGAATTTTAATACATAAGAAGCATTGCTTTTGATGAGAGTATAGGTACACAGTTCTTTAGTTTGGAGTCCAAGGAAGGGGTTGCACCTTGCCATGAGGCAAAGCTGTTGACCCCTCAGTTTTGACATAAATACTCTCATTGACAGCAATGGCAATTATTATATTACAGTTCTTACTTACTGAATTGCTATTTATTGGTGACACCTCTGTAGTGAGGTATTTGAGATAATAAGTATTTTCAGCGTGAGGTAAGACTGTGCTCTGATCAACCACTGCTTATTGAACTCTGGACTTTAAATACATGGTCAGGCACTGGCCTCTGAGTCACATTGAGGGAACAGTAAGGACAAGGTTAAATGCCTTGAGGTGTGTTCCTCCTTGGCAACACTGGGAGAGGATTAGCGCCATGAGGTGTCTTCTGTCTCCCTGAATTCCCACTTTGCGTTCCTTACGGTAATACCTGTTGGGAGAGATTCCTTTCATTACTCAGGACCAGACCAAGAGCAGATAAGTCAACAAATACACGCACACAGCAAGCAAGAGGGCAAATGGCCTACCACCATAAATACCTCTGAATCAGTGACCACATGTCATATACCTACTGAAAATAAGCAGCCATTGCTTTAAGATTGCAAGAAGTTACCAAAAACCCAGTCAAATACTTAAAACCTCAAACCAATGATTGACAGTTTGGATTCACATTTGATTTTCCCGATAAAAGCGGAAGTAGGGCACGGTACGCCTGCTTTGTGTATTGGTAAGCATTAATCTGCCCCTCAAATGTAGAATCCTTGGCTAAACGGTGGCCACAGTCATGTTTGGTTTAATCTGAAAGACGTTCAGGTGCCAAATACTTCTAACATAATATTGAAGAACTCTGCCTTTTCAGCCAATCTTAAAGTTACATTTTAAAGAAAAAAAAAGTAACATCCAGGTAGACCACAACTGCAGGGGGTTGCCTTCTCCCCCCTCTCTCCTTCCTGAACGCAATCAGCGTGTGTGTGTGTGTATGGGGTCCAGTAGATGTACTGACAATGTGTTTCTTTGTGTGTATCTACATGTTTGGATCACTTACCCTTTTATACCCCACAGTTAATTGTACCCTCATGTCATGGGAAAAAAGTTGGAAAACCCAATGTCGTGTGATAACTTGTATTTCTCAGTATAGCAGCAAAACCACCATTTTACCAGTTCCTGCAGCCAACTCTCTCCTCCCAACCCATGCCTATTAATGTTTGGTGTCATTGCGATGCTCATGAAGAGCTGGATGTAAAAATGATGATCTTGAAAATATATCAGGTATTTCCAGATGTTTGGATCTTAAACTTTCAGGCACTCCCCCACCATAAAATTAATTATGCATGGCTCAGGGAGGTGGAGAGAGCTTCCCTTAGTCCCTGACTTTGACCAGTCTCTTTATTTCTTGTTGAAAAGGGTATTGTAGTTCATATTAAAGTAATTTCTCACTTTGTTATATGAAGTGCATTTTCTCTCTTGAAATGTTTGAAATGGAGACATGATCCTGGCTGGACTGCAGTCCTTGAGAATCTAAGTCTGTTGTCAGCTGCTCTCTTTTTCTGACAGAAAGTGGAAAAGGTCCATTGTTTCATTAAAAGCAAGGAGCAGTAATTTAATTTAGTTGAAATTAGTTATTGCTTTCTCTAAATGTATAGATATAGCTTAATTTCCAGCCTTGGAGTCAGCACAAAAACAAGCATTTTGAGTGTCATTCATGGCTGCTACAGAGCAGCTGTCATATTATACCATTATGTATCATGTTTATTTTGTCTTTATGTTTTACAGCATGCATCTCATAGGTTGACCTCTGAATGAGAGAGGAGGCTGAATGTTACTGGAGTGGGCATATACATAGTATAAGTGGGAGCATTTCCACTGTGGTTTGTCATTTATTCGTAAGAAGATGGAGCTCTGAGGCATTGTACAGCTATATAGCACTGATTGCCATAGATAGAAAAGCGCCAGTTAAACCCGCAGGGCCTCTTCTTCAATCCCGACCAAGAGGCCTCCCCCACTAGTAGTCACTGCCCCTGTTCTCCAACTGCATACCTGATCACTGATTTAAAACCCCCTCAGCCGTTCCGGTGGACGGCAGGTAACATATAACAAGGTAAACCAGTGTTTTTTGTTATTTTACTTTGGGGCTCTGTGTTCCATGATAATAAGCAGGCACTTTACAGCCCTGTATTTTCTGTTAGTTTATAGCAGATACTTTGGAAGGTGTTCCCTGATGGTTAAGAACAGGTTCTTTGAAGCCCTGTGTTTCTTGTTAGTTTGTAACAGGTACTTTGGAACTTCTGCATTGCCTGATTGCTAATAATACGTACTTTAAAGCCAGGTTGGTTTATGAAACAAGCCATAAGCTTTTTATTCCCTGATTGTTTATAAGAAGTGCTCTAAAATCCCATGTTCTCTGTTAGTTTTGGGTAGTATGTTGAAAAAAGGGAAGAGGGAACATTCTTGATGAGGCTGACTCAGGGAAATAAAAGAAATGAGATAAGCCACATGCATAATGTATTCCTTTTGTATGGTTTCTCTCGTGTTCATCTTGAACAGCATTATTGTTGGGCCATCTCTCTGACGGCAATACGTTTTTGTACACCACTCTATATACCCCACTCTTCTCTTGATGCAGATGTCTCTGGTCGACGTGTGTATTTTTAATCAGGGCTTTCAACAGCTGAGCTTTTTTTCATGCTGATTTGATTTTGTTTGCAGCAGAACACGCCGCAGTAATGCAACTCCTGACTCCACAGATTGGATTTTTCAAATTGTGTGCTTTGTATTGTACATTCCTTCAAAATATACAGGGTAGAATGAAACATGAAATGTATGAAACGGTAGCATCCAGGATTCACTTTTCAGACTGAGCTGAGCGCCATGTGGGTAGAGCGGAGGGGGAGAGCGACAGACCAAAACCGGTCTGCGCTGCTTATGTCTCTGCTAATATCTTTTGTCCGGAAGGGAGGCCGTATTGCTGCATGACACGGCACCCCTGTGGCTTGTGGGATAGGTCGCGGCGCAGATCCGACCTGACACCCGCCGAAGGGGTGAGAACCGTGTGAGAGACGGCAAAGAACAACATCCTCGCAGGTGCCCCCAAGTCCTTAAAAATGTGCTATCAGGTGGCCTGTGTTGTGAGATGCACCCAAGCCCCCATCCCCCCCACCTCACTCAGCAGCGTATCTGCGTTCCTTACACAGCCTCTATCAACAGATAAGCGTCAGACCAGAACATCAATCGCAAAGTTTTAAAACGAAAACATCCTTTCTCAAACTGCATGCAACTTCACAGGGAGCAGGCAAAGGATAGTAATTTTCTTTTACTCTGTAATATCTTGCTGCTCTGTAATATCTTGCTGATATTTGGATTGTGTGTGTTTGCTCCCATTTTCTCTGGTCTGCCTTCCAGCCTCCATTAAAAGTGCAGAAGTCTCCCACTGGCTCTTAATCTCAAATCAGTTGTGTATAACAGGAGAGATCAGCTTAGTCTTTTTAAATTTTACAGAATCAGATTTTGTTTAACCCTCTGCGTCTTTGATGATGTCACTGTGAACTCTATTTCCCCTCTCCCTTATGATCATAACAGCAAAGAGTTGTCTTCATTTCAAAGTAATTCAAGCAGTTAAAATGGTTAAAATTTACTCAACAATTCTCCAGTCCCTTTTGGTAATGCAAATTGGATGTTTGGTTTACAGATTTTGTGTAAGATGCCTTCCAGACCAACTGTTAATTACACTGGGTGTAAACGTGAATATGTTGTGGGAACTTGTACAGGGCTGTGATAGGAATTAGAGAAAGTGTCTAACTATGCAGGAGTATTCAGTTGCTGAGAAAGTGTGTATCTCTGTTGGATAGTGATTGTAGTCACTAAAGAAGTGTGTATCTGTGCAGGACAGTGATCATAATTGTAGCTGTGCAGGACAGTGATTGCAATCACTGAGAAAGTGTGTCGCTGTGCAGTATGGCAGTTGTCATCATCCATGTCTTGTTTATGAAGGCTGACTCTATGGGTGTGTGGAGCAGGTGTGCAGATGCAGTGCTGTCTCCTATCTTCCCCTCAGGAGTACACGATAGACGTCTTCTTCCGCCAAAGCTGGAAGGACGAGAGACTGAAGTTCCACGGGCCCATGAACATCCTGCGGCTGAATAATCTGATGGCCAGCAAGATCTGGACCCCGGACACCTTCTTCCACAACGGCAAGAAGTCGGTGGCCCACAACATGACCATGCCCAACAAGCTGCTGAGGATAATGGAGGATGGGACACTGCTGTACACCATGAGGTATGGCTGCACCGACCCGCCCCCCCAAAGAGCCGCTCATGGAATTTCGCACGTTGCAGTTTTGTACACGTCTGGTTACAACAGGAGGCGCCAAGCATGTTAGGCACAAAAAGTGTGGTGTAGTGGTAAGGTGCAGGGCTCCTACCAGAACTGGTTCAGTTGTGTTGGGGCACTGCTGTTGTACTCTTGGACAAGGTGCTAACTCAGCATTGCCTCATTAAATATCCAGCTGTATAAATGGGTAAAACTGTAACCTATGTAAAGGTTAACAGGGTCTACTAAATGCATCCACTAATATAATGAAAACATGTCTACTGAAATTCATAGTCTTTGAACTTTGAACTATCCCTTCACTTCCCCCTTTGATTTGTACTGCAAAAAGCCTAATCAGCTTTTTTCCTATATTCTCTCTCTATATTGTGTGTTTAGTGTGTGGCACATTCGCTATACTGAAACATTTATTTGTTTCCAAATCAGTGTGAGAAATGAAGTCACAAACATGGTTATTAGTGTTGCACAATGCCACTTTAGGTCACAATTATCCCTTGCTGTTTTGACAGGGACTTCAAACTCGTCCAGTGGCTTGAAACTCTTCAGTGCATAATTGCTCATTTCTGCTTGTGCTGGGAATTATTTGGAAGGTGTACTGGTGGCTCTGTGTACGTGCAAATTATTTTTTATTTGCACACTTTCAATTTAACAGAAGCTCTTTTCTTGAAAGGCAGTCCCACCTCATTAAAAAGATGAAGTCTGGCTTGAAGATTTGATTCGCTGTTGTCTCCTAGGGCAATATATCAAAATTACCCCATGTCTGTCTGTGTAGCCGGAATGGGTAAAATCTGTAAATAGTCATTTTTCCTGGTTAAGACTCTCTGCCAAAATAATAACACTGACACTTACAACTACTACAAATAATAGTATAATACTATCCTTTTTTGACCTTTTCAAGGTGCCGTATGTTCAGTTCAGGACACTCTCAAAATTGTATGCATAATAGCATTGATTTAGATATGACGTGGTGAAGTAGCAGCTAGATCTCTGTGAGGATTACCGAAGGCCTGATGTATGGCCTCGGTCATGACTGCCAATGATGAACGTGGGACCTGGGATCAGGATGGCTCCCACTGCTCCCTCACCCCGCACCCGCTATCGATCCGCAGTGGCGGCTGGTGAGCTAGAAACAGGGGAAGCTGAAACATTACCTTTAAATCTATCATTACTTTCAACCTGTTCCCCTTTATCTTCCTTGATTAACAATAAAAAATAATTCACAGAATAATTGACACCAATCGCATAAATGGAGTAAATGATTATGCTCGCTAAACAGCATAGATTGTCTGTAGTTTGTGTGCTTGCGAAAGCTACAACGTGAAGTTGTTTAATTAACAAGGATGGCATTTATCGATTTAAATTACAGTAAATGCTCATGACACATCACAGCTTTTGTGAGGTCTGTGTTACTAAACGTTGTTGTTCATTGAACGTAACCTAACCTAAAAGTTTATTCTCAGTAACTTAAATCGATCTAACTAAATTTAGCTCCGTTTTGTAATTTGAATTTTGTAACACAAGAAAGCTATAATGTGAAACATTTAAGAGAAAGCTTTGGGATTACTTGCCACTTAATTGTTCAAATTGCCATCCTTGTTAATTAAACAACCTCATGTTGTAGCTTTTGCAATAGCACACAAACTACAGACAATCTGCACTGTTTCGTGAGCATAATCATTTACTCTATTTACGCATTGGTGTCAATTATTCTGTGAATTATTTGTTTTATTGTTAATCAAGGAAGATAAAGGGGAACAGGTTGAAAGTGATTTAAAGGTAATGTTTCAGCTTCCCCTGTTTCCAGCTCACCCGCAGCCACTGCGGATCGATAGCGGGTGCGGGGTGAGGGAGCAGTGGGAGCCATCCTGATCCCAGGTCCCACGTTCATCATTGGCAGCCATGACCGAGGCCATACATCAGGCCTTCGGTAATCCTCACAGAGATCTAGCTGCTACTTCACCACGTCATATCTAAATCAATGCTATTATGCATACAATTTTGAGAGTGTCCTGAACTGAACATATGGCACCTTGAAAAGGTCAAAAACAGGTTGAAAGTAATGATAGATTTAAAGGTAATGTTTCAGCTTCCCCTGTTTCCAGCTCACCAGCCGCCACTGTCGATCTGCCCCCGCGGGTGAGGTCGCCCATCTCCCAGTTAATGCCGTGATTTATAGTGGGATGGTGTCCCGACCCCTTTCAGCGGAGGCCTCTGCAGTGGGCAACGAAGTCCCACAGACGGGGCCACTGGCCGGTCACACAGTGGAAATGAATCTAAAAGTGGCCGGGCATGCTAGATTCGCAGTTCCATCAGAGCCCAGGCACCGGTGCCCTGTGTCACACTGATCCACTGCACTGATTAGCCAGACTAACTGGCTAGAGACGCATAAAGCTTCATGATAAATGGATAGTGGCTTTAAAAAAATGGGTCGCCTGTTGATAGTTCATTCTGACCCTGGTACGGCGAGTTCCATGTTTGCTTATTAGATGGCGCTTTCCTGTACCTGGAATGTAAGCCACCAAATGAGCTGGGTATTTCTTGTTTTATTAGTTAGCAGCTTGGTTGGAATCTCATTGTAATTTGGCCTGCAGCTCGACTGCAGCTGTTTGCTAGATTCCTTTGTTTTTAGCCTTTTTTGGGAAGTCACAATTTGTGATTCAGTGACAACAGCCCCAAAGGAGTTCTTACCCATTGTATGTCATTGTGTGCTGGTATTTAAAGTAAGTAGCTGTGAAAAAGAAGAGATAGCAGAATATTTAGAAGAAACTGCACTGCAGGAAAAAAGAAAAATGACATGAAATACCATATCTAAGCTAAGAATTAAATGTTCCAAAGGCTCTGCTTATGAATCTATGACAGTAATGAACACCTGTTCAGCTAAAGCCTGTTCATTCTGTTTCTGGAAATATACTCCCGCCTTTACTCTCCTATTGGCTAATGATTGTTTTCCTGCTGTCATGTCCTATGACCAATAAATGACAGTGTGATATTATTTTCAGGAACCTAAAGGTAAGTGAGAATGTGTGTATTTTTTTTTTCTTTTGCAATCTGCTTAATTTGATAAGCATGACATTACTATGTATCACAATATGCTAATTGTTGCTCCATACACCAAAAATAATGGTACATAGCTCTATTTTAGTATTTATAGAAATGCTTGTTAGCTTTAATGCAATTAATTGTATGGAGCACTAAATAGATAAATAGAGAGAGGTAAATCCTTGTATGTGTGTGTGTGTGTGTGTGTGTGTGTGTGTATATGTCTGTGTCTGTGTTTTTCCTAGGCTGACAGTCCAGGCAGAGTGTCCTATGCATCTGGAAGACTTTCCCATGGACTCTCACTCATGTCCACTGAAGTTTGGCAGCTGTAAGTACGTACAGTGTGATTGGATGGAGGGAGGTGGGGCAATCAGTGGAGTCTGGCAGCTTTACGTGCAGTGTGGTTGGAGAGTGAATTGACAAGGGAGAGGAATGGGAGAAGTTTGACAGCTGTACAATATTATTGGATTGAGAGGTACGTTGCAGGAAAAATGGGAGGAGTTTGGCGGCTGTAAGCAGGTACAGTGTGGAGTGTTCAGAATCTCAGCCATCAGAATAATTGCCTAGTGCTTTGTACCACACCCCCTAATTAAAATGTGTACCCAAGGTCTTATGCCTGACATACATTCCCAACAAGGTCATGCATTTACCAGAGCATAAATGAGGAGGGATTGGCTAAGTGCTAGAACAGGACTGTGGCACCGCATGTATTTGCATAAACAGCCACTATACATTTTGTTCATGAATGGACAGTTAGTGCTAGGAAATTACAGCCTCGGCTCTGAAGGGTTTCCAGCTGATTTTTCCTTTAATAAATTTCACCCCTACATGACTATTTCCAAAGCCCTTTGAACACAGGTTAGATATTTAACATCGATGTCTATTTTGAGTGTGTTTCAAACTTTTAACATAGTTTAACACAGATTTTCCTTTCATGAAACCATTTGCAACTGTAGGATATGATGAAATTCCCCACCTAACGTCACTTAGGTTTCAAAACACATCACACAAAATCCTTGGGCGTTGTGCAGTTCAATTTTGTGTTATCTATCTTGAATACCACCAAGCTGTGCAAGTCACTTTTAAATGCAATTCAAAGTGGGTACATGCATGATCAGTGATGATAATCCCTCAGCATTGTCAGCACTATATCTGTGGTGGATATAGACTGTACAGCAGTGCATCTTGCATTAACAAAGCGGTGATAATGGCCTCCTGCTCATTAGCATTCAAGGCCTGTCTCTTAGGCCCTGCTGCAAGCCTCTTGCTTGCTTCTGACAAATAGCGGAACTCAACAGATTGCATGTATTTAAATCATTAGCTTAAGCGAGGCTCACTAATTACCTACGTGTTCACCTCTGCGCTCCCGTCACTCATGACTCTGTTACCATGTTTCTCAAAGCTGCGCTGGACGAAGGTGATTTTCCCTCTCCTCACTTCCAGCAGCCCGCTTCCATTTGTCTCACAATTTGGTCAGCGGCAAGGTTGGCCTTCATGTCAACGCACAGAGTTATCACAGCTACACATACCCCACCATCTCTCGGTGTGTTCTGTCCCCATCCATTTCTCCATCCTTCCACTCTCACCTTCCTGTATCCCTCCATTCCTTTCTCCCTCTATCCCTCGATTCTCACATCCCTCCATGCCTCCATTCCTCTGTTTCCAAACCCCTTCTTCCATGTTCTTCCAGCCTCCCCCTGAGGCACACACACACACATGCAGCCATGCACACCCACTTACACACACACACACACACACACACATGCACACACACGCACACACACACACACACACACACACACACATGCACGCACACAGACCTTGACAGCACCTAGGTCTGGCTGCAGGTAAAAAAAAAACAGCTAAAAACTAAAATAGCTTTGATGGGGCTCCACCAAAGCGATCAGAGGGATTTTTTGCAGGTTTTACATATTTGACTCACAGCAAGTTAACACCATTTAGGCAGCCTCTACCTTGTCCCTGTCTGTGAGAAGGCAAATGTGCCCATGAGCTGTGATTACCATCAGCGCCCACCACTCTTAAGGTTCTTTTTTACATCACTGATTGCACAGTGCACTTTGCTGCTGTATTGGATCCATGCTGTGCCATACACCTTCAAGCTGTGGTTTTTGTGACGGCGCTTCTAATCAGGCCGAAAAGGTTTCCAAACGCCGTCTGATGCCAAAGACTGCTGTCCCCGAGCTGAGTCAGTGAATGGATGGAAGAAATCATTTCCACACATGGACTGTGGACTGCTTGTGGCAGACTTGTCCACACACATTCTGGCTTCTGACCTTATCTTCTTGAGGAAGGAAACTGGAAATGAACATGTAATTGTGACGGAGTGCCATCACTACGGTTGAGTATGCGCTCTGACTGCCATACCAACAAGCCTGGCTCTTTGGTGTCGCGGGCAAAGTCGCATGGTCGGTACCCCATAGACCCGGGTTTGAGGCCGGGTGGGGTGACTGCTCTCGCCCTTTGCTACAAACGGTGCCAGAAGTGGGATGGCTTGCCGTGAGGCCATCGGAGGCGTGCCCAGTGTGTGAGCCGTATGAGGGACCACCAGGTTAGGTTGACCCCGCTGTGAGGGACCCCATAGATGGGTGAAGCACAGTGTGAGGGACCCCAGAGATGGGTGAAGCACTGGTGAGTGGGGCACCCTGGGATGGGAGAAGTATGGCAAGGGAATGTGTATGGGATACCATGGTGCGTGAAGCGCATGGTTGCTTCCTGAAGGGGAGGGCAGTATGACGGAGTGCTGTCACTATGGTTGAGTATGCGCTCTGACTGCCATACCAACAAGCCTGGCTCTTTGGCATTGCGGTCAAAGTCGCATGGTTAGTACCCCGTAGACCCAGGTTCGAGGCCGGGTGGGGTGACTGCTCTCGCCCTTTGCTACAGTAATCTTTCATATTTCCTTGTCTGGTGATGCTGAGAAACATGGCAGGCAGATTTTGACATTTCTTGCTGTGAGAGAATGCCCCCTGTCCTTAACTCAGTCAAGTGGAAATAATCAGCCACCCACACTGTTTGTTCGGCCTAACTGCAGGCAGAGGTGGGTCTAGAACTGTCTGTCTGCAAGCAGGAATTTAGGGATGGAAAAAGGACACACTAAACAGTAATACACTATTACAACTGAAATGACTGCATTACTATCACTGCAGCTACTGTCCTACTGCTATTACAATTACTACTAACACTGTTACTGCTACTGCTATCAGTACGAGGAATGCCGTAACTACAACTGCTACTACTAACACTACAACTGCTTTACTACTCCTATCTCAACTACTTCTACTATTACTACTACAACTATACTATTTGTATTACTACAAGTGCCACAAGTAGTATTAATAGTATTAATATTTTTAACAAAAGGGTGTAAAATCATGTTTCTGTTTGCACAGCACTGTGTGTTTTTTCTCCATTCATTGGCTCAGCTTGGAGATCACACTGCAGGCTGCACAGGTGCTAATGGCAAATGGCTAGCAGTTAATATACCTCTATTATAGCCTAGCTGCCCAGATCCCAGGCAATCACCCTAGTCTGATCCACAGTGAAGCACTGGGTATTCAGCAGGTTGAGAACAGCTTCAAGGAGGTAAAGGGATCCTTAGTGGATGACCCAGATCTGTGGAAAGGATATGCAGACAAGATCACGATTGCATCACAACCTTGATCCTGCCAATCACGTGTCAGATCTCGAACAGGAAAGAGGTCTTCTGATTAGCCAGAGAAGATCCTTCAGCTGTGTGACAAAGTAAACCCTCAAGCCCTCAGTGAGGGTGTTTGCTTTGTCATGTGACATGACATCATGAACCAATTAGGTCAGAGCATGAGGCAATAAGGGGTGAGGGAGTCATAAAAAAACACCACTTTGGAACAAATCTTAAAATCATCATTAGTCTTACACAGTTACCCTTACCTTCACCAGTGGACAGCCCAACCACGGGAGATGTCTCATCACAAGTTTGGGAATTGTAGTTTCGGAGGTGTAATTTGGACATGCACAAAGTCAAAATGGAAACATATAGTAACACCTTATTTGGGGCTAAGCTGTTACGGAAAAATTGGACAACAAATAGGAGTCTGAAAGTCACAGCTGTCCCTTCAGTGGATCATCAGCCACCTTCTGCTCACCTGCACTCCAAAGGCATTCTGTACCAATGTTGGCTGAATGCATCTCGAAAATCAATGAATTTTTCTCTGCTGAAAATAGGCCAGAGTTAGAGTGCAGCTCCACAGTAAATAGATTTGTAACCTTTGCCAGCATCTCCTGCTGAAGAGCAAGAAGAAAAAGACGATTTGGTTCCTTTTCAAAAGGAAAGTCATAACTTTGGTCATCTCTCCAGCACAATGAGAAAAAAATCCCAGCCCCTAAACCCTTTTGATTCCTCTCCCAGTGCTACAAATTATTATTTTACTACAATTCGCACATTCCTAATGCTCAATAAGGTATTACTTTGGCTCATTTCGCTATAATTAGTAAGATAAATAAAATGTTTGCACGTCCTGAACCTAGGTATGAATATGTTACTTATGTACACAGTAAGCATCATTAACTGAAAGTGCATTTTTTTTTCTTTTGTTATACTCAACAGCATTGTTAATCAAAACCACACTCAACAATATTGGATATTGAATAATCCTAAAGAGAAATCCTAAGGAATGATTTAATGCAGACGGACAGCCATTTTATTTTTAAGCAACTTTTTTTTTTTCTTTTTCTCTTCTGTTCTCATGGGGATGGGGTTGATGTCTTATCTTGGGATGCTTATTTCTGTTGCTTTATCTTGGAATGAGCAATGTTGCTGCCACCTTTTTGGCAACCCAGTCTTTCATGGTCGTTCAGGGTGATTTCTGGTGCATCATCCCTACACCCCCTTGGTTCAAAGAGGGTGTAGGGACCATGCCCCCTTTGTTGGTGTTGCGTTCATCAAGGGTTTATTTATGGGTCAGGTTTGGGCATGGCATCAGTAACTGCAGAGTGGAACATGCACATGTCTTTCCCTGCTCCCAAAATGAGGGCTTAAGGGCTTTAAGGGTGGACTTTGGAATGCAGCCTTAATGTGCGATAGGTCCGTGGACAGTGCCTTGAGGGACTCAATTAATGAGTGAGGCAGCAGTGTCATTCCTTTGATAACATGAATCATTTTACTATCCTTCTTCAAAGTAGCCAAGTGAGTATTAATACCACTATATGAGATGATACCAAATAATTTGTTACAGGAGTATAGTAATTACAGTATAGGATATGCTTTTGTTAATATATCATGACCTAAATCCTATAAATAAAAGCACGTCATAATACCATTTTGACAAGGGCACCTTATCTAGAGTTATACATCTGATTTTAATTTGGTCATGCTGATAGAAAATGCTTATGAAAAATGTTGCTACCCATTAATCTTTTCTTCTTTTCTACAGTAATTAGCAAGCAGACACTGAGAAGTTAATGCTTGGGTAATAAATGTCCCATTATAGAGTATGGAATTATTTGAATCAATAATATTTCTTAAAATATAATGCTCATATTTTCAGATGTCTTGTATTAGTAGCAGGTTATAACACTGACTTTATCTGCAGTGAATACAATGTAGTTGCTTCTTGACAAAAGCATCCTGACATCAAGCCAAGTGGGAAGTCTCATCAGTAGTTTATTAAGCACTTACCAAATGTTTATTAACTGTTAAAAGGGCTGCATCCTTAATAAGAGGAAGCATGTTTTTATATGTATCATGGCCCTTAAATGAAAGTATCCCCTTTAAACTGTGATTCATTGTGTACCACTTCACTCCTCACACAGTGTAAAGTTTTTCCTAACATGACCTCTGAAGGAGAACAGATGGAATCCAAACCCTTCATTTATTTTTACTTATTTATTTTTTGGTGAGGTTGTTTCATCTGACGGGCATGATCCCGGGGCATTGCGCCCATAAATCTTTGCAGGCGCGTGCTGCGCTTCCAGCTCCAGCGATTTTGAGAGATGTTGATTCATATTTGAAGCGGCGTGGTGCTTTTGACACATTGAAATAGACTGCTCTGAGTGGGCGGCGGAATGTTCCGGATGCCAAGTGCTTTTGTTGTGGAAGCAAGCCACCAGTAAACAATGGAAAGAGTTCCCCGCTACCTCAAAAGAAAAACTCCCATTCAGTGTAACAGACAAAAAACATTCACTCAGAGGGCCTTAAACAATAAACATTGACTCCTCCTCGTGATACAGTATACATAGAAAATAGGGTTTTGTGCTTGCATCAGCACCATCTAAATACAGATAATGAGTTAGTTAGAGCTAAATAATGAGCAAGTTTAGGATTCATTTTGCATCAGGGACATATCTTATTCAACAGTATCTTGTGATATGTTTACTGACTGTACCGCAATTTGGATATCACTCAAACCCTGATTGGGTGAACAACTTTATGGATGTTTCCTGATTTTCCGTTGGTAAGTTACATATTGGTAATAACCTGATAGGTTTGAGGATTTTCTCTTGGTACGTTGATCCCCAAAAAGCCTCCTGTTCACTCTGACAGGGTCGATGTTTGCTTCTCCTATTTGAGCCTCTTGATCTATCTTCTGAAGCTCACTGAAGTCTTCCCCCTCCATAGATGCCTACACGGTAACCGAGGTCACCTACATTTGGAGCCGGAATGCCTCACAGTCCGTGGATGTCGCTGAGGATGGTTCGCGGCTGAACCAGTATGATCTGCTTGGGCAGACCGTTGGGGAGGAAACCATCAAGTCCAGCACAGGTGAGTCCCCCTGTGCCCCTCTCTACACAGGCAAAGCAAAAGTGGTGTGTGATGAGAATTCACTGAGGATCTTTGGAATGGTAGCAGCATCCATTCCCGTGTGAGCAAAAGCTTGTGTATAAGAGAAGCACTGGGGCATTGTGGGAAATCATTGTGCAAAGGGCACATTTAGACCTGGATAAATCTATATCGGGAGAATTTTTTTCACTATGCAAAGCATTTTTATTAATGTTACATGGGGCATGTATGTTATAGTGTATGAATGTATTTGAAGACAACAAAAATACAATTAAAAATGTATTTCCTTGTGTCTTGCAATCATTTGTCATCGGGCTCCTATAAACTTGAAGTAGACTGAGACGAGTGCCAGCCATGCTCCCTTTCATCTCGGGCTCTCCTTGAAGGGTTCCTGGCTAACAGCATTCAGAACATGCATGTGCCCAGCACTAAGGCCTTGCAGCATGAGAAGCAGTGTGCAGTCATGAGGGTTGCTCTGCAATGCAAAGATTGCATGCATTCCTTAGCCCGATCCTGAACCTGCAAGTCCCAGTCCAACCACAGAGAAGTGTGAATTTACTCAGAGACTGCAACAAGAGGCTTTTGGGTAGTTTTCTGTTCTGTTTCAGTTGTTTTCTGTTTCTTCATGTGCTTTAATAGAGCCTTTCTATTTTGTACTGGAAGTGCTGTGTAGAACAACTTGGGTGGGCACTGCAGTATAGTGGTAAGGAGCAGGACTTGTTACTGAAAGGTTGCTGGTTCGATTACCCTGTTTGGGGACTGCCGTTGTGCGCATGGGCAAGGTACTTAATTCACAGTTGCTTCAGTAACTGTCCAGCTGTAACAATGGATAAAATTGTAACCTATGTAAGTGACTCTGGATAAGAGCATCTACTAAATAACAATAAGGTAATGTGGTGTAAAACAGAAAGGATGGCCACCTGTCCTTACATGAAATCCAATCCACGTGGTGTGGATCAGTGAGCTGTCTTGGACGATTAGATCTCTTAGAATTTTGTATTACATTCAGGCAGGTCACAAAGCCACACTTTAAATGGCATCACATTGCTGGAAGAAGACTGGATTCAGAGTGTCTACTGAGCAACGTGGTGGCACATGTGCAGATTCCTGAGACAGGGCTAAACCCACTGATAACTGATAACCACAGAAGCGGCACAAGGTCAAGCCTTTCCGCTCCGTTGGCATTGGCACAAACTGGAATTATAAGTCATTCATGAGCCTATGGTGCACGGCATACCGAAGAGGCAGCTGCTGCAAAAGAACACAGGTACCCAAATACAGGTTTCCTCTTCAGAGAGGGAGACTCCTCGCACACAGAGCGTTTCTGCTCAGCTCAGCCTCTGATCCTACACCAGCATTTCCTTTTCAGTTACTTTTGATAAACTGAGTAGGGATCACGCTTCTGCCACAGAGACCTTCCATATGGAGGACAAAAAATGACATAAGCATAAATAAATAAATAAATAAATAAATAAATACGTAAATAAATGAAAAATAAATACATTTTGGTAATGAAAAATGCTATTTCTGTATTTTCACATTTATTTATTTATGCATTTCTACATTTAGTTATTTATTTATTTATGCATTTCTACA
Source organism: Megalops cyprinoides (assembly GCF_013368585.1). NCBI lineage: Eukaryota > Metazoa > Chordata > Actinopteri > Elopiformes > Megalopidae > Megalops > Megalops cyprinoides. The sequence continues at coordinate 4,875,271 of NC_050604.1, read as the reverse complement.
TTAATTAATTAATTAATTAATTTATTTATTTCTGTTTTTCTACATTTCTACATTTATTTATTTCTGTATTTCTACATTTCCACATTTATTTATTTCTGTATTTCTGTGTCCGTATGTTAATTGAGTGGGTGGTCCTATACCTCAGTCTAAAGCCAGAGTGGTCAGCTGGGCGAACCAGACATAAGCAAACGATTCCTATCAAATCTATATTACACAAGCTGGTTAGCTAACCTTGGTACTAACTCCACGCAATGGCTCATACAAAACTTTCCATCAATGACACAGGGCTACATTAAAATTAACTGCCAACAATTCAGTTTAGCTAAGCGACTAGTAGCGAGCTAAAGGCAAACCTCCCGGTCATAAACACTGCCTCCTGTCAAAAAAGCAAAACTCTCCATTGACGCACATTATAAGGAAAACACTTTGTGGCTTAATTTTCCAAATGGTGATCAACAAAAAAGCAAAACTGAGAGGACAGCGCTTAACGTAACGTCAGCCTAACTACCATATTCATTGGATTTTAGTTTTGCTTTTTTGATAGGAGATGGTGTTTATGACGTGAGAAGTCAGACAGATTTGGTGATCATTGATCGCTGTTTTGAGACATTAAGCCTGTTAAGCTTTTACCTTATAATGGGCATCAATGGAGAGCAAAATGCTTAAGATAACGTCCATACTCATAGGATTTCGGTTTTAATTTTTTGACAGGTGGAAGTGTTTAAGCCTATGACAAGAGATTTCTGAGAGAAATTTGGTGATCATTGATCGCTGGGTTGGAACATTAAGCCACGTTAAGGCGTTTCATGTAGGCCTAAGCATTTTAGAATGTCCGCAAAAGCCTTGATGCTTGGTCGTAGGCTAGCCTACTTCAAGGCGGGATTTGTTGGCGAATTTAAAGTGATAAGGACACCAATGGATATTCTGGTTGTATGTGGTTTGTACAAATATTTTTATACAAAATATTTGTACAAACCACAAATACAACTTTTATTTGAAAAACTCGGTGCCTGGATTCCAGTTGTTTCTGCGAATTGCAGCGATCCATTTGCTTCTCTTTTCTTTAGCTTTCGGCAGTCTGTAAAAAGATAGCTCCGATTTCTTGTTGAATCTGTTTGTACAGTCAATCGCACAACAGCATAACTTTCCCATTTTAGATGTATTTTTTGTGTTTTCGTGGCATTCAAGCTGAACGGTAATGCCGCCACTCAGTCTTTCTGCCACTCAGTGGGTGGAAGCCGCAGTGACTCCGCATACTGTGGCGTCACGTGCATAACCCCAGTCAAGGCGGTAGCAGTAGATCCAATCGCACCGCTATAACCAATCTGGCTTTAGACTGAGGTATAGGACCACCCACTCAATTAACATACAGACACAGAAATACTGAAATAAATAACTGTAGAAATGTAGAAAAACATAAATAAATAAATGTAGAAATGCATAAATGAATAAATGTATAAATAAATAAATAAATGTAGAGATGCATGAATAAATAAATGTAAAAATACAGAAATAACCTTTTTCATTACCAAAATGTATTTGTTTTTCATTTATTTATGTATTTATTTATTTATTTATTTATTTATTCTTATGTCATTTTTTGTCCTCCATACTTCCAGTGCTTATTGGGTATTTGTTATTAGCTTGGATAAAGTGACTTTAGCTGTGATATTTTTAAGTGACTCAATGCTATTCTGTGAGACGGCTGAAACCAAAGAAAGCGGTTATCTTTCCTTGTTAGGTCCGATCTTGCAGAAATGATCAGCTCTAATTTGCGGGGGAAGAGCTCTTCTGCCACAATGTTCATATTGATGATCGTAGTGAACGGGTTGGAGATATGAAGTGTGAAGCGGCTCATCTTGTGTGTAGCTGGCAGATTTCCCACATACATTAAGGAGGATGCAGGGGGCGGTCCCTGAGGAGAGCCGTTCCAAGGAAAGCCCTGAGACGTGACACTAACCCGATGTGACAGCCCGGAACATACTGCTCGTTAAGGATTTAATATTAAATTAACCGCAACTCCCTAAGCCAGTGGGAGCAAAGAGATGTGTCACTTACTTTTATCTTTAAACAATTCATCTGAGCTCTCTGCTGTAATAATGACATTACGGTCCAATTCATGCTGAGAAAGTACCATGGTAAACATGGTAAATATACTCACCCAAGAACACACAAACTGAGGTATTTTCTTGTGGAAATGTTTTTGTAACTGTATACTTGATTGATTTGTAGCAGTTTAATCTGCTAATAATAATAAAAAAAACACATGGATCTGATGCAAATGAAGTTTTAACACGTCACTGTAACAGCTGTTTTTAACAACAGAATTTCTCACCATTAGCAGATGTCTCGTTATTAGCACTAGCACTTTTACTAAGATGTAACAGCCAACTTTAGAACAAAGGACAAAGGATTTATTGGATTCAGAGGTATAAATGCCTAGATAATAAATATGATGTCATATAAAGGAGATCAAATCACACACTGGTGATTTGTCAAATTAAATGACTTGAAAAGCAGTCATGGATTGTACTGACGAACAATTCATAATAACTGCAGGTGCATGCGGCATAATAAATGAAAGTGAATAGGTTTTCTACAGTGCAGAGGAAGGAACCTGGGCCTAATTTAAGATGAAGACGTCACTGGCAAGAATAATCGATGCATGCATTCACAGGTAGTCAAGCATCACTGTGTGTAACAGTGAAATGTAGGTCACACAGCAGCCTCCCTCATGGTCCCACGTTGCCTCCAATAACACCAAACCCCCTTTGGCTCCATGATTCACGCTGTCCAGCCAGTCTGAATGTCTTTTAAGTAACTCATTCAACAACGGGTCGTCCTCCAAGGTCGCATTCTGGGTTGCACTGGCAGCAAGGTGGGGACAAATTTCAATGCATTTCAAACAGCATTCGGAGCACCCCATTTTATGTTTCTGTTTTACCCTTCTAAATAGTTGCTGTCATAGATGAAAACACTTTGCTGCTTCACGTGTGGTTATGTGGTTTATTTATAGACATGAGCAATTCCCCATTGCTTGCTACGCTAAAGAAATCTGCAAAACTGTGATTTGCCAGAGCCCTTTTGCCATTATTTTGTATTGAACTGTTAATCCTTTGCAAAGCCTTTCTCACTGCAAAATATCCAGGGTAGGTGCTCCATTTAATCCCTTACTTATTTTGGTTATACGGGCAGACCAGATCAATAGGATATTTTTTTATTCATTATGGCGTGGTTCTCTTCATTCAAGAGAGAAATCAACACAACTTGTATGTCTCATACTTTCTAAACACTGGATTATGCTTGCAACCGACAGACCTTTGCCCTCCTCCATGTCAAAATACCCAGGTAAATGGAATGCGTTCCACGTACCCTTTGCACCTCCAATTATAAACAGTAATTCTGCCCTGTATAAAGGAACTTGTCCAATTGAATGGTTTCTCTCCAAGCTAACTGTGAGGAGCACAATACCTGGACGAAAGGGTCTTTTCATCTAGAGTCCATAAAAGCAATATCTCTCTTTCCTTTTCAAGTTTATTATATGGATTTTAAGATTGGGTGCTTCAAGAGCCAGTGCTATTTGTAATGATAACAAAGAGTCCTTGACAGCCGCGTTCTCCTCAATCCTGCCACCATAACAAGGGATTGGCCTCTTGCCTCTTATTCTGAGGCAGCTACAGAATGAAGCCAGGGCTGGCTGCAGGGACGCCCTCTGGATCACAGAAATCAAAGAGATCGGTTCCTGTTTCAGCAGCCCTACAGGTTAGAGTCACAACAACCAGTCTGATACGGAGGGAGATTAAGTGTGTCGAGTAATGAGGCAAGCACAACAGTGACAGTGAATGATGTGCAAAGCTAAAAAATGATATTCAGAACATTTGAGCAGTTTAATTTTTCATCCCACTCCGGGAGTTGTGTCTGTTATCAAGTCTTGTTTTTTAATTGCGCAAGCACACTCCCAATTCAGTGCATGTACTGACAAACCAAGGGACAACACCAAAGGAATTAGGTTTGTTTCCTGTCTCTTTCTTCAAAATGAAGTGAGAGGAAACGTGACTGCCTGAAGCACTGAGCACTGAGCTGAGGACAGGACCTCAGAAGTAACATCACAAAAAGAGAATTAGACAAGTAAACAGGTCCACACCAAAAAGAGGGAACATTATCCTTTGATCACTCCAGCCCCCCTGTGCATGACAAATAGCTGTTAAGATGCACTGCGCTGAAGAGAGACTTACAAAGTGAGGCACAATTCGAGACACCCTGAGAGAAGTCACCTCTCCCTCTGAGGAGCCTGGTGTGTGAGCTAGCATTCAGGAGCGACAGTTTGGCCGGCGGTCGGTGGCACTCACAGGCATGCCTGTCCTGCAGGTGCCACAGGTGACCTCTGTCCTCACAGAAGTAAGAGACAGTGCAGTGGCTGTCACTTTTTTGCACTCCTGTCGAGCTTTATCCAAGTGAGACACTGAGCTGCTCGGTTAGCCTCCCATCACCCAGCGACAACACAGAATCACGTTCTGCAGGCCAAGTGAACCATGGGATCTGATCTGAATTCCTTCACTACCAGGTTGGCTGCTAAACTGAAATACACACATTAAAATGCAGGTCAACAACAAATGGCAGGATTGCCAAATCTGGATTTGGCGGGAAATCCTTCAGCCCACCTTCTGAAGACTGGATCCTCTCTGCCAGTTGGCAGGATTATGGCTTCCATTGGGGAAGGGGCAGGAAATGAATACATCAGTAATGGGTTTCCGCTATGTGCATTTCTGTCCATCTGTGACACAAAATGGAATGTTCTCAATGACTAATGCTTCATGTTCTCTTCAGCGGGTCTGAGCACTATACTCTAGATGACTTTTGGCTGAAACCACTAAAACCTTTTTAACTTCACAACATCTCAGTGTTGAAAAATAGGCAGTTATTACTAAATAAAACCCCATTAACTTACTATTTACATTATTGGCATTTAGCAGACTGTTTAGCAGACTATTTAGCAAACTACAGTATATAACTATTTATAATGTATACGTAATAAGTCAAACATACAGTAGCTGCTAAATACACATTTTACTGAATGTGTTAGTAATTACCTAAGTGCAGCAGACCTGTGAGAAGCATCGATTAAGGATCTGCTTGGGGTTATCTGTGACAGGAACAATGACACCACCATGGTCATTCAGACAGCTGCAGTTGTAAGAACATTAACCCTTGGGTTGCAGTTCAGTAGTGCAGTTGGAGCTCTCCGGCCATCCTCTTGCTGGAAAAAGAGAGCAGTCCAATTTTTTTGAAGCCAACAATTGATCAAATATCAAAGTTTATTTGTCACCTTATCTGGGAACTGAGAAATAAAAATGACAAAGATAGGTTTGTTGTGACTCAGCCAGCCGTACTCCACAATGAAATTGTTGCAGAAAGGATATTAATATTTCCCCTCCGTGTAAAACCTTTGTCCATGAGCTGGGACACCAGCTGGCCTATTAATGTCCTGGCTGTCAGAGATGGTTATGTCTCTGATCCCCTCCACCAATCAGATTGCCAGGGCCATAGTAACACAGGCAGTACAGGAAGATGAGTTGGAATAAAATTTCCTCTTCTGTCACTGTCAACAACCAAAAATGCAATTCCCCACCATGCATGAGCAGCAGAGAATGAGTAACACATCACATCAGTTGCAAAGACGTGGCATATCCCATAAAGAATGTGTCATAGACCATAGAATCTGATAGACAGTCCTGATAAGACATGTTACTAAGTATTGATAACGTAACAGAGAGAGGTTAATGCGAAGGGAGGTGCCATAAACTCATGCCTAAGAGTTGAGTCACTCCGTGTCACCTCGCCTCCAAGTTTGCACTGGGTGCTTTTTTTTTTCCCATGAGCCCTTCCTGATAAGCTCCTTTTCCTCCAGGCGAGTACACCGTCATGACAGCTCACTTCCACCTGAAGCGGAAGATCGGATACTTCGTCATCCAGACCTACCTGCCTTGCATCATGACGGTCATCCTGTCCCAGGTGTCCTTCTGGCTGAACAGAGAATCCGTTCCAGCCAGGACCGTCTTTGGTAAGTACGTTCAAATCAGCATTCACAGCCATTGTGCTTCACTTGAGCGTCATCCAGCTGCTTTGGGAGCAGATAGTCCCACAGGCTGTTTGTGATGTTCGGGGATACTCTTCAGAAGTAAAAGCACCGCAGAGCGGTCGAGGGAATTACGAGCTATTAATAGCGACCATGTACCAGTCAAAGGTATGTTCAGGTTATACTCACTGAACATAAGACCAAATGTGCGTGACAGCACCTCCATACAGAGCCGCTGCCTTAGGATGGAGGTCCAAGAAGGTATTTTCCCCCTGGCTGTACATTTCAGAGAGCCATTATCTTCGTGTCACAGGCAGGGATTAGAAACATAGGGCCAGGCTGAGAGGGCACCGTCATACTGATCTGCAGCCCCTGCTGAAGTCACAGTTTTGTCAGGACAGAATAAAAAACATTTGAAAGGAAAGAAAAACAACCCTCAGATTTCTCATTTAGGAAATGTCAGGCGCCTCTGACTGGATCTGCAGTGTGCTGCATTTTCTATCAAGCTCATGATTCATATTCCTGACAGTTGTAGTCAGGATCAATTATACACAAGAGAAAAATATATTCAGTCCTCGCTGAGTCTGTTTACTAAATGAGAAATGGGGGGTGGGGTGGGTGGGAGGTGGTCGTTTGGTGGAACCTTCCAGAAATTAATATTGTACACACAAACCACAGCTTTTTCTTTGTTCTGGCAGGGAAAAGAATAGCTATTTTTTCCTGACAGCAGTAAACATATATTAAGTGTATTTTCTTCCACTGGAATAATGCTAACTGAAAAACATTTTCAGCCTCATTTTCCTCCATGCAGTGAGATTTACAAATGTACAACTTACATTTCAGAGTTCTCCCATGTCAGTAAAATGCTACAGAGTGAAGTCATTGAGACATCTTGGCCTAATTGGAACAAAACAATTCAATGTCAGATAAGTATGTACCAGTCAGTATGAATAGTTTGTTTACTCTGTTATAATAATAAATGTCCTCTGGTAATTCCTATAGATTGAATTACCTGTGCACAATCTTACTATGAGACAGAAGCAGCAGTTTTTTTCATAGTAATCATGTGATTATCATTTAATTAAAATGTATTAAAATTCCTCAAACCGTTTTATGACTGCAGCTTGTTAAACCTTTTCACAGAACAACAACCAATCATATCATGCTTTAACTGGTGTGCTTATGATTGCCGTTTGTGAGTTCCCATTTTTGTGCAGAACTTTTTCAGGCTTTAAAATAATGATTTACTCATATAAAAATATGGAGCATTCAAACAGTACACCATCAACTCCTATTGATGAAAAAAAAAAATGAAAATATAGAAACTGTACTACATTTTGTGGGCCTGGGGCATGATTAAAAGAATCCATTTGGACAAAATTCTAAAATAAAAATAAAAGACAACTGAAAAATAAAATAAATAAACATAGACATACAATTTGATATATACAATCAATAGTTAAAGCCTTTGACCAGGTACCCCAGATTTTACAACTGCAGTTATGTAGTTCAGCCGTGAGTCTTTCTAAAAATAAGTATTGTGGCCACACAGACTTTAGATGGACAGCAGGTTGGAAGCAGCCTTTCAAGAATCATGGAGGTCATCAAGCCCACCATAAAAAGCCTAAATTCTAAATTTAGGTGGTTAGTAGATCTCTTTGTAACAGTAAGTCAACATCCAGCCATTCAGAAAGAACCTCCACAACATATTTCCAGAAATTCCCTATGACCAGGCATTTCCATAATGTAGGAAGAAATGTACCTAAATGTACCTATCTTACACTAATTACAATCTTTCATTTGAACAGCACAATAAAGAGTCAAGTCAATGTGTGCACATGTGTAGCGTATTAATTAGTGGGTTAAAGTATTAAAAGATGAGAAACCGCTCTCACTGTAGGCATCCTAATGATTTTGCTTGTTTTAACATCTTGTCCGTGTTCTCGTTGAATGACAGCTACTCCATGGTAGAATGTGCTTCATAGACACTTCCTGTTTGTCTTTCCTGTCTCTCGTATGACGTATCCACTTAAAACAACAGGACCAAATATCACCTTGCTGGCTGCAGATATAGTTAAAAATACAAGTATGTCAACAGCCTACTTGTATTTGAAGTCTCTGCAGAAGGACAGTGTTTTCTCACACTGGTTATGAGAGCAAATATGAGTAATGCTTCCTGTTGACATCCCACCATTGATGAAAGCTGGGAAATGACAGGTTTTTTTCAGAGGATGTTGGGTCTGTACAAAAGCTTCCTTGGGCTTCATTCATACCACTGGGAACAGAAGGCTTACTTTCAGCATTTGGCAGTCCGTACGTGCGCATACGGAGCTCGTAGCATTTACCCCAGACAGATCCACCTGCTCTCACAGGCTTTACTGCACGGTCTACTTCACTTGTGCCTTTAATAGATAGCAAGTCAGAGTCGGGGGGGGGGGGGGCGGGACGACGACAAAAAAGGCAAGGCAAAAAGTGAGAGGGAGGGATGTAAAAAGAGAGAGAGAGTTTATGGGGAGTTATTGAAAAATGGGCTTTGGGACAAAAGACAGTTCATCAGGGCCCTGCAACTGTGCGGTGTTTCCGTGCTGTGTCCCTGTGTTGTGTCCTTGAGCTGAGTATCTGGACTGTGTGTCTGCTGTGTCCCTGTGTTGTGTCTGTGTGTCTATACTATGTGCCCGTATGGTGAACTCAGGACTGAGCCAAAAGCTTTGGCAGCAACACAGGTAACCCCTCCCTGCCCACCTGCTTCAACAGCAGGACGGCCAGGCACCTTGGGTTTCCACCCTACCCCCCTGTCCAGCCAAACACAAATCCACCAGCCCCCCCCCTGTAAAGTGCTGATCATTCAGTTGCATGCTAACTTGCTGCAGAGCGCCCTCTGTGGCCATCTCCCTGCAGTATATGCAGACCTCTGCATAAGAACTTCTAACAGGGACCTGAGAAGTGTGGAAGTCAGCTGCTTTGCACAGAGATACATTTACAGTGACCAGATAAAACTATTGTATTACAGATTTAACTTTAAACACATAAAAACCTAAAACAACCTATAGAACTTGGATGAAATAACCCAACTCAGTTCTTCATCACTCTTTCAGTACGGTCACATTATGTAGGCCTTCAGGTGAGTTCACATGAAACATGCTCCTGAAACCAGTTGTGATTTTCAACTGTACAGTCAATCATATAATTAGCTTTATACAGAAAGCAAGATGAGACATCTCTTTTCCTTAAGAGAAGAAATGGAATGAAATTAAATGAAATGAAGAGAAAGTTTAAGAATAGTTGAAAAGAATGTAAGCATGGAGGATCCTACTCAGGTTTGAAATGGACAGAATCAATGGCCAACAGAGCTAGCCTAGGTGAAGGAGGGAGCTCTTAAGACATTTTGAAATGTAATGATAAGCACAGGCCATTAAGTCCAGCTAGGCTTGTCGTTCTGCCTGTAGTCTGGTGTGTATTTAGCAATGTGTCAAACTGGGTCTCTACAGGTCTCTGCTTCCACCGTAAAACAAATCCTCTTTCCTATCTGCTCTAATTTTCCTTTTTCTTCTACAATATTGAGAAAAAAAGTTCTTGGTTTTAATTTTTACATCTTCAGCAATTTTATTTTCAAGGGGCCTTTTGGACACTATTTTTCTTTCTAATAACAGCTGTCTCTTTTATATATTTTGTATTTTTTAATCTTTCTTAGGTTCTCCCATAATGGCTTAGTCAACCTGCTGCAGAGACTGCTTACCCACTTCATATTCCCCTTCATTTCAGGATGAACTTGCACTGTGTATTGAGAATAATTTGTTTGAATTTGCACCACTCCATATTCACAGTTCCACAATGGTAAAAGATGCAGTGAGCCCGCGTTGCTTAAACTGCCTCGCATCTTATTAAAACTGGCTTTGTTGAAACGTTACCCAGAGTTCCCACAATGCAGTGCACAACTCCTTCTCACCAAACACAGGCCCGCAGAGACAACTGAAGCACGTCTGACGTGTGGATGCTCACTGACCTGCACATATTTACAGCAACACTGTCTTTGCATATGCGCAGATACATCTGAGCTAGCAGCTTAGCAGTTCATTCACCTTCAGAGAGTCTGCCACTTTGAAGTTAAAATGCAAAGATGTGCTCCTATGATCATTTAATATCTGAGTTCATCTTTGGGGCAGAGCAGGAAGATGGTGATTAGACAGCCAGTTAGCAACAGTGAGTAACCATGTCAAGTGATAGCAGATACATCTCTAATGATAACAGGTCTTCAGGGAATTCAACCCTTCAGTGCAGTGGTTCTCATTATTAAAAACACCATCCCATTTCTCTAACATTTAGAAATATGTTATCTACTAATCTGTCACACCCCTGCCATTTCTTTCATTATTCCATTGTTTCTTTCAAGAGTGTCTTTCATTGTTCTATTATTTATGATTGTTTTTGGCCCTGGTTGTGACTTAAACTAATAGAAGCCACTTAAAAGGCGTGAGGGTTGTTTGCTGAGAAGTTGAAGCCCAAACAATTTCCCAGCCTCCAAAGTAATGTCTAGACCTGATTGATAAACATTACAGCAACAAGAGAAGAAAAATGGGAAGATGTCAAGGAAATGGCCCTCAGACGTGCCTTAAATGATCAGAGTGGAGATTTAAAAGAACGCTGTTGTAAGAACAGCTTCTCCCAATTATCTGCATGGTTAAACCTGGATAAGATTGCAAACCTTGTTCCTTCCTTCAGCAAAAGCGTGGTTGAGTTTGATTATGCAGGACAGGAGTGTGATTAGCCAGAACAACCGAGAGCTTATAGACAGCACAAGTGTGCATGGTCAGCCAGTATAAGTGTATCTAGCACAGTCTGTGAATAGACAGTATAGTGTGTATGAATAGGTATGAATTTGTGTTCTAGGGGCTGTTGTATCGTAGTATACTTGCCTTTTGTCAGAGTGCACATGTTAACTTGTGGTAGGGCTTGAATAGTGTTATGTTCACACTCACTGGTCTGGGAGTGTTGTGAGCCTGGTCTGATAATGTTGCTTGTTTAAATTGAATGGATACACTTATGTTCTATTGTGATGGAAGCCTCTCTGGATAAGAGCATCTGCTAAATGCTTGTAATGCAATCTAAAATGTGTATGAGTAGGTAGCACAGTCTGTGATTAGACAGTATAGTTATGTATGCATAGGACAATCTGTGATTAGACAATATATTTGTATATGCATAGAAAAGTCTGTGATTAGACAGTATAGTTGTGTATGAGTAGGTAGCACATAGTTGTGTATGACTAGATAGAGCAGTGAATAATTATGCTGCACAGTTGAGCGTGATTATGCACAAATAACATAATGGGAGTTTAATGGGGAAAACAGAGAAACTAAAAAAAAAGGTAATATTGAACACATCTTCTCCATATCCAGTTTGCAGATGTGATATCACAAGTAGTATTCATCATCAAGGTATACGTTTATGGTTCTAGACCAAAACTAGATGGTGTAACAGCTGTCATTACTGTATTTTGTTATAACATTCCTCGCTTTGCTATGTGAGTTTGTGAGATATTAAGACAAATTAGATTTTCAACCCTGAAGACTTAAGTAAAAATGTATGTCTCATTGGATGTACAGTACCATTGAAAAGCTGTTGGAAACCTGTATTTAAAGATATAATGATCTAAAGACTTATGCTTAGATTTCTTGTAATTTGTTTCTTGGACACATAAATAGTAAAGTAGATGCCTATGTATGAGTTTATTTCCAAAAAAAAACTTTTCAAAAACTTTGTTTTGATTTAACACTTTTTTGGTCACTGCATAATTCCATTTGTATTATTTTAGTTTCGACATCAATTATTCTAAAATGTGGAAAATAGTAAAAATAAAGAATGAAAGCTGTGTCCAAACTTTTGACTGGTACTGTACCTATAGCTCTACAATTTAGTAACAAAATTAACTACAATTTAAACTGCAATTTACTGTAACAAAATATCATTTAACATAGTCAAGAAAGTACTATTCCTGTTTGCATTACCTTCTCATAAGACCATGGCCTTGATTTTTAACCAGATTTTGAGCAGTCACAGCAGAAACCGACCAGATGAAAGAGCTCGATGTCTGTTGTAGCAAGTGTCTGTGAAAGGAACTGCACCTGATGAATAGTATAGGTGCACACATCCACTCCCATTCATACCAGGCCAGCAATGCAAAGCACTTTGGTCATGACTGAAAATCCTGGGAGGAAAGGTTACATCATGTCACTGTGCAGCACAGATGCTAGCCTGCTGGAGGGAGGACTGTTCCTTCAAGTGACACTAAATATGAAAAATAAGAAAAATCCTTAAATAAGACATTAATAAAAAAGTTAAATTGAGGCAAATTCAATTGCATCCAGAGCGACAGATGGCTGCTCTTTGGCAGAATTGATTTATGGGTACCCTGTGTGAAAGACTGGAGGGGAGTAGGGGGCTTAGGTAATTGGTCACATTGCTTGTTTCTGACTCTTCCTGGGGGCTAGCAGACACATTCTGTTAATAGACCACTGGGAGGAAACGAATGTGGTGATTAGCCATACATTTAATCCCGTAAACAGATCACACGCATGCTGGGCATTTAGTCTTCGCTGTTTCCCTGTCCTCCAATCACCACTGCCACTTGCAACGCCAATTTGAATGCCATCGTGTTCCCTAACACAACTCGCAAGTCCTCCCTGTCCCCAGCGCTACCTCAACACAATATTCAACACCACTCAAAACAATTTGACTGCCCCCAGCTCCACCCTAACACTGTCACTGCTCCCAGCACCATCCATGAGCCATCTCCAACACCACAAAAACACTTGCAGTGCCCCAACACCCAGGGCCGGCCCAAGCCTTTACGGGGCCCTAAGCAGAATTTCATTTGGGGGCCCCACACCGCCTCAGCGCCGCCAATACTATTGACTAATGTTAACATCTATTGTGTTTTTGTATGATTACCATTGACATAATACAATTATGGCTGTCAAGCAATTTAAAAAATAATCTAATTAATTGCATGCTTTGTGATTATATAATCTAAATTAATCGCATATATCAATATTTGCCGTGAGAAGCATGAAAAAATATTTCAATTCAAATGGATTTTGGTACATGACTGCATCAATGATAATAGACATTATAAATTTTAAAGGTCAACATCTCTTTTATTTCCCATACATTCAGAACAATTTTTCACTGTTCATATGCAATAATGGCCATAACAATCAAAAATATGACCTAATGAATTGAGGAAATCAAAAAATGTTTCAGCAAGAACAATGATGGAAATAAGTCCATAAGTTTCTCATTTTATTCTTGACATTGCATTGATTGTCAATGTCATATTTTAGATGCCAAAAACTAAACTAAAATTGGTTAGGCAACATAGATCAACAGTAATATATGGTGGATATATATAGTATATAATGTGGATATATTTCCGTGTATGATATAAAAGAACCTAGCTAGCAAGCCTATCGTATATCTAGCCCGTCCATGTATGCTAAAAAGTAGCTCGCTAGCCTGTTGTGGGCTATGATTAAAAGTGGCTTGCTTGCCTGCCATATAGCTACGCTTTACGTGTATGATATAAAGTAGCTGGCGAGCCTGCTGTCGGGTATGAAAGAAAGTAGCAAGCTAGCCTTTTCGTATATGATAAAAAGCAGGAAGCAAACTAGCTAGCTAACTAACCTGCAGTCAAGAAACTGTTTATGTGTTGCTTGACAACACGTGAAAATGTAATCCTGAAGGAACTATTTTTGTCCGCGGAGCCAAATAAACAACAAAAAAACATAATTTCTTGTCTCAAATTATCGTTACTTGATAAACAGCCTTGTTTGTAGAACTGTTGCGTAAAAGCAATATCACACTTGAGGTCGTGCTGTTATACTGAATATCGGCAAGGCTGTGACTATCTTCGGCACTCAGCTTGCAACCTCGTACCTATGACCAAATCACAGCCATGCTGATATTCAGTATAACAGCACAACCTCAAGTATGATATTGCTTAAATGCACAGTGACATATGGGGTCAAGGGGCATCATAGAGTGCGATTAATCTACGTTCATTTTTTGACATGTTATTTTTTCTATAATCAATTAATAGAAATTAATGCGTTATTGTGTGTGTGTTGTGTTGTTTTTTTATATTACAAAAAAAACAATCAAGCTTTCTTGTGAGACATTTCAAGCTCTCTTGAAATCTCAAGTGCTCTTGGGGGCTCCCTGGTGGCCACGGGGGCCCTAAGCAGCCGCTTACTTTACTTATGCGTCTGGCCAGCCCTGCCAACACCAACCATAAACCATTTCCAGCACCATCCATAAGACATCCAGATGTGCTGTGAGTCATGTCAACACCCCACCTATAATCCATCCTCCACTCTAGCCCTGCCCAAACTACTGTCAACACCAGTCTTTGAAACAGCCAGTAAAGCTTGATGAACTCACCTGGGGAGATATTTTCAGGCTTGGGAGATACACCACTGTCACGATCACTTATGTTTGTATGTGTTTTTATTGTTGCCCCCTAACACCTGCTACTTGTAGTACTTGCTGTTTATGTGTAGTGCTGTGATGTGTTTTGGATTCTGTGATCTAGGTAATGATATATGGTAGTATACTGGCTTCCTTTGTCTGGTCAGGATACGCAAGTTAACTTAGGGTAAGGCTTGAATAGTGTTACACTTACACTCACTGCTCTGGGAGTGTTGTTAGCCTGGTCTGAAACTGTTGCTCATTCAAATTGAATGAATACACTTAAGTTCTATTGTGCTAGAAGTCGCTCTGGATAAGAACGTCTGCTAAATTAGTGTAATGTAATGTTTTGTATTTTTATATGAACTCCTACCCCAAGTGAAGTAGTAGACTAGATGTGACATGCTTGGTGTCACTGGGAACAGATTAAAAATGCATTTGAGCTTCAGTTCCCTCTCGTCAGAGGATCTAGACAATCACAGATCATTACGTTAATTGCATTAATCATTACATTAATCATCTCTCGTCCCCTCTGTGCACATGCTCAAATTGATGCATGGAACTCATGCGTAAACAGAACTGAATATAGGGTTTGCATGTGCCATGCACACCATCTATCACAATATTAATGAACAACACACTGAAACAAGGGATTCAACCCCACATGAAACCAGAGTGATGCTACAGGCTCTGCCCACACCCTATTGATCTGTTGTTCAGCTACTGTAGCAGGGACTACCCTCCAGGTTTCTCAGCCTCCCTCAAACATGCCCGATTTAACTTTGATTTAAAGTGAGCCACCGGGCAAAAGCCTTAGCTGTGACCAAGCTCTCCGACTGTGTCCCCGGCCACCCCCATGCGTGGAATATAACACATAATGACATATCGATCCCATGAGGAAAGACCTGGCCATTTCACAAGGATTAACCACCATTTAAACGGGGCTCAGCTCTAACCTTTTTTCCTGAAGTTAGTGCATTGGGTTGGGGGTGGGGGTGGGGAATGTCTCGCTTAGAGCAACCCTGACTGGGAAACAGGGGACATAAACCTTTGTTCCTCTAACCGGACTGGCTGAGTTCCCAGCCACAGGGTACAAACCAGACAGCTTATAGATGTGCCAAGATTTTTTGTCCACTTGGCCTGAGGCGAATCCCCTCAGCTTCCACAGTCTCAAAGCGTTTATCTACCTTAGCCGACCTGTGCACCTTTGTAATTGAAAGCATGGTGGACAAGCACTTTCTATCATTTAAGTATAAATTTGGTGTGGAGGAGTGTGTCAAAATCAAACATTGTGACCCTGTTGAACTGGGTTACTGAATTTGTTCAGAATCGTTTGCACAGGGGCTGATGGGAGATGAGGTCCAGAGCTACTTACATTAGTTATAAACCTCACAGCTGTGGACTTCATCTCCCATCACCCCCTCTGTGAAGTGCTTTATGATGCTTGCTATTTCAAATTCAGTCATTTTAATAGTTCTTCAGAATAACAGTGGCTATTCATAGGTTGATAATTAGGTATGCAGTCATTTTATTCAGAGTGCAGGGTGAAAGATCTTTCTAGTCTGGCGTAGTCAGGCTTTTGGCAGCTTTGTTTTTTGGTGGAGGCATCAGTACTCTCACAATGGAATTGTCACAATTGATTGGTTCTTTTTTATATTAATACGTCTTGGCCATTATTACATCTTGACTTTATACTCTTAGACCCAAGTGTTTGCAATGTTTCAGCTTGAATACTTCAAGTGAGACCTCATTTGACCTGCTTTGAAGGAAAGCAAAGAGACATTTTAAATTCCATTTGAGGATGTTTAGTAGCCAGAGGGGTAAGCTCATTATATTAATGTCTACTAGTGAGGTTTCAAGCTGCTTGAGACTCGTCCTGTGGTATGAAGCATGTCCCCAATTAAAAGCATCTTCTTCTCATTTGTATATTTATGATGAATTTTTCCCACACAATGCATTTGGGAGGTTTCATGACTGAATTAGCAGAGATACTGTGCTGCTCGTAAAACCCAAGGTAAATGTTTGGACAAACCAAGAATTTACAAATCTTTCTTTTGAGGCTCTCACTCTGGGGTGATATTTTGATATTTTGAAATTTCTGACTTCCTGAAAAAAAAGTTTAGTTCATGTTGTAACTAGAGAGATGATAATCAAAGGGTACCCTACTTCAGTTTCATATGTTAAAATAAATTCATAATGTCTTTTTATGTCACTATACACATGCTTTTTCATTCTGTTTTAAAAGGACAAAACCACAAACCATGGGGTTTAAGAGGATGTTGTACTCAATGTGTCATACCTAGTCCTCTTCCTTACCTAATGAAATATTAGTGTAGTTCTCACATGAGGTACTCCTAGCATAATGTAACAATAAGAATAACAGGTCCCAACTCTCAGGTCCCATAAACATATTATTTCTGAGGGTTATTGGTGACCTGCATGTGCTTTTTTTGTCATTTTTCCATTTTTTCCCTGATTTGGAATGGCCAATGCCCCGGATTTTTGGAAAGCCCAATTTGTCGTCGATGTTCAGTCCCATTGCACAACCCCCACTGTCAATCCGGGAGAGCGTGGACAGCACGCCCTCCTCTGAGACACGTGATGTCAGCCGCTGCTTCTTTTCGCACTGCGGTCCACAAACTAAGCTAGCACAGAGATGAGTCAGAGGAGGACATTTCGTATGCAGGTGCACGTGGACCACAGGCACCCGATCGACCAGCAAGGGTCGCTGTTGCTAATGGGACCGAAGCCCCTGCTGACCTACCCACCCCTATCCCCGGCGGAATGAAGCCAATGTGTTCTGCCTGTGAGATCCCGGTCACTGTCGGCTAGTGACACAGCTGGGATCGAACCCAGGCCGTAGTGTTCAGTGTACACTCGGAACGAGTGCTTTTACCGACTGAGCCACTCGAGAGGCCCCTGAATGTGTTTTTATGAGATGAGTGTTGGCCTTTCCTCTCTTCCGTATATGTGTGGTATATACAGAATACTCACCGTGGAAGCAAATATTACATTATTGTCATTTTGCAGACACTCTCCAGAGCTGATAGTGGTTACAGCTTTATCCATTTATGCAGCTGGATATATTTACTCAGGCAGTTGTGGGTTAGGTACATTGCCTAAGGGTGCAGCAGCAGCGCCCCAGCAGGGATTCCAAACAGTAAAATTTCGATTACAAGCCATGCTCATTACCACTATGCCACGCTGCTACCCTGCTTCCGGAATAATTACAAACATCGTGAGTCAGTAGGTATTTTCAAATATGTTTGGCAGGCTGGGGAAGTGCAATGCGCCACACTGTTGCTGTTCAGATTAATTGATTGATTGATTGATTGATTGAAGCGAACGTGGCTTCAGAAGGATTGCTGCTCAGAGCCCCCGAGCTCACTCGTTCACAGTGGCTCACTCACATGGCCTGCTTTCCACCTCATATTTAAGAAGGCGGACAAAGGCAACCGCGATCCCTTCCTGAAAGAGGGCTCATCTGAAAAGCGACCCATCTCGAGCAGCTTAATACAGGAATTTGTTATTGCAGACGTCTCCATCTTTCAAAGTGCAAACAAAGAGGGGCGTGATTATTTTTGGAAGTGCTTGCACGGCCCTTTCTCGCCCTGCCGGTGTCCGCACATTCTCATGAAATTTCACGGAGCCCATCGACACTTTTGTGGGAGCACAGCAGGAGCCGGGCTTTGTGTTGAGGACAGCTCGCAGGCGCTGGGGACGTGAGGCCAAGCCACCGCCATGCATGCGCCCCTCTTTAAAATCCCTGATTTGTGGGTACTTCTTTCCACCGTGATGAGAGACTGGATGTGCTAACAGGATAATGCTTGTTTGATTTACTGTAAAACATAGAGGAGCAAGCAATGCCGCATCAGAAAGCTGTTCTGCCTCATTCTGGTTTTAGTCATGATGATGACTTTGTGTTTAGATTATAACCCCACATTAACACATGCACACACCTGGAAACACACACACACATATACATACACATACACATATATATGTTTATCTGAATATCTTAGTTCCTCGGAGCATTGTGACAAAAAAGATGCACTTATTCTTGTTGCTGTTTATCACATATCACATAAGTATAATATATATATATATATATATATATATATATATACATGCACATATGCATACCTATATAAATCTATACTTGTATGTCTCTGTAACTAATATTATTCTTTTGTTCTAGTGATCTTGATTCTGTGAATTCCAAATTACAAGACCATTGCCTATAAAACAAATATTATGAATACTGTATTACCCATCAACATTCTTATTATAACATAGATAATTGGAAGTTGAATACATATATTATAACAGAGAAACCAAACATAAATGTCTGGAAATTGACTGACTGAAAATTCTTTTTCGGTCAAGCACAATGCACAATGTCCTTAACTTTGACGATCACATCCAAGCATGAATTTCAGTATTGTTTGTGACATACTGTAACAGTTCTGGAAGGTTGGGAACAAAGTAATAATATTTACTAAACTTTACTAAAATGCCTTCCTCAAGGCTGAGGACAAACACACTGTGGTTATGCTGAGTTGAGGACTGCATGTTGTGTATATGACATCAAATGATTATTGAAAGGAATCTTTCCCATGTCATTAGAAAGTCTGGTTATGAAGTTACGGCCCCATGGTCATAAAAGTGTAAATGCAAAAAAGTGACACAATTCTGTCCTCCATACTGGTTTCAGATGGTGCTCTGTGTTGACCACAAATGGTTTGCTATACTGACCACAGATTGTTCTCTGTGTCGACCATAGACGGTCCTCTGTGCCGACCACAGATGGTCCTCTGTGCCAAACACAGATGGTCATCTATGCTGACTGCAGACAGTTCTGGCTGCTGACTGCAGGGGTGGATCTTGCACATCTCAGCTGTGTGAAAAAGACACTCCAGGAGTGTACCGTAGCGCCGGTCACAGTGACGCATCGTCATCGCTCGGCCCTGTCAGATATCATAGGTGTTGCTTTCACATTCCACCCATGTCTTCATGCTAGAGACAAGTCGTCGTCTCCCTCTGCAGATGAAAATCGCAGCTGTGGCTGCCTGCTCATGTGTCAGGTTGCTGCGCCCTCGAGTGTGAAACTCCTTTTTACGTTTTGTTTCTTTGTCATGTGAGCATTTTCTGACAGAAAGTGGAGATACAATGGCACAGCTCCCCTACATAGTGCTCACTGATTCAAACACACTGTGGAAAGCAGGATATTATGATTATATATTGGGAGAAACAGTGTCAGGATCAGAGAGTGCTTCATGTAACGTTAATGACATTCAACCCAGTGCCACATATTTCACTTAAAAACTCAACTGTAATTTTCACAGAGCAGATAGAAATGTGACCGTGCCTTTTTATGACTTATGCATCATACAAAACATTGTGAGATTTGTTGTGGTGTTTGAGGAAGGGGCTTCACTGTGTTTTGTGCGACTGAAGGTCGTGTTTGTTTGCGGTCATGCAGGGGTTACGACGGTGCTGACCATGACCACGCTGAGCATCAGTGCCCGCAACTCGCTACCCAAGGTCGCATACGCCACCGCCATGGACTGGTTCATCGCCGTCTGCTATGCATTCGTCTTCTCCGCCCTCATCGAGTTTGCCACCGTCAACTACTTCACCAAACGCGGGTGGGCGTGGGACGGCAAGAGTGTGGTGAATGACAAGGTAATGACCGCCAGAGCACGGCAGGTCGCTGGAGGCACCGATAGTACCCAACTCTATCAGCTTTGCCCCCCTCACCTTCCCTGTCCTGCTGTGACATCTTCCCAAACAGTTTACCCAGATATTTTTGTCAAGTCATGAATTTGAACCATAGGTACAAAGGGCACTGGTTCTGGAGTCATGAAGAGCTGATAAGAGTGGGTGGGACCCAGTAAGCACACACTGCTGCCTTTACCTTTTAGCTTTAGCTTTAGCTTCTGCAGAGCACTTCAGAGCTACATTCGTCTAACATTGTATGATATCACAGGTTAAAGTAACAGAGCAGGAAACCCCACCACAGACAGATAAAAGGCCAGCAAATCAGACATGTATATAGATTTCTGTTATTGTACAGAATTGATGTAACAGATTTCTACTTGCAGACACTCCAGCCCTTACAAGAATCCAGTTTACAATAATACAAATTTATGTTATCCATAAAAAACCTGCCATATTTTTTTTTTTGTGACACTAAATCTGGACTTATGACACCAGAAAGCCTGGAGCACAAGAATAAAAGGTCTACGAAGGCAAAAAGATTATTCCATCAGGGTTTTTGTTTCTTGTGTTCTTTTTTTAATTTTAGTTCATTTCATTTTCATTCGTGAACATGTCAAGAGCCAAATTAGATTTAGACATGTCATGTTTATACTTTGTAATATTACTATACACAAAAAATTAAGCAGCTTTGTAATATTACTCCACACATGGATAAGGTAAGTAGCTTTGAAATTGTCTATGCATGGCTAATGAAACCTCCTTTGTAATATTACTCTATGCATGACTAATGAATCTGCTTGTGTAACATTACTCTATGCATGAATTATGAAACCGGCTTTGTAATATTCAGAGATCTGTGCTCCATCTCCAGCTTTGGCTTTGTGTTTTGTAGCAGAAGTTGAAACTACCTTCTGGCAGGGGTAACAGGAAGGAGATAAAAAAAATGACAAAGATGAGATGAGAGGAGAGTAAATCAAAAAAACCACAAGGTAGAAATAACTTAATCATTCCAAGAAGATAAGCCTGGATTCATTCACACGGGGAAGGAGAGAAATGTTGTGTGACTTTCCCCTTTGTCTGCCTTTTCTTTCATTCTTCTTTTAAATTTGATTTTTATATATTTATTTTTCACATTTGACTCCATCTCTGAAACTCCTTTGAGTCTTTCGTTTTTTGAAGAAGATACACTTCATTTGTGAGGCATTAGCAGGGTGTGAGTATTCAAGCATATTGGGTCAATGAGTTGCAGAGTGAGAATTAAGTATAAATTAGGTGTTTTAAAAATAATGTTGTTTCTGTTATCTAAATTTGATTTTTCCCCATTAAATTTCAAAGCCATGTGAACTGTTTATTAACTAAAAATTGTATACTATATACTATTTCCATGTTGCTTCTCTGTATGCCAAATTTGAATTCTGACCCCATAAATAATAAATCATTTAATTCACTGCTTTTCCCTCTTAGATTGAAGTCTAATTTTTTTAATTAATTGCTCACCTCTTCCATAGCATTATTATTTCCACCTAAAAACTGATCCTCAAATAAAAATGTAGTCATGCCACTTGTATCCCGATGCATTCTGGGATAGAAAATGAGAGACCCTCTTCTAATAAAAGTCAAGGATGGAGATGCTGAAGCCAAGAACAAAGGGAAAAAAAAGCTCCATTTCCAGGAAGCTTTATCTGGCCAGCCATTTAAGTATCCCTGAATAATTTCAGCTCCCCTTCAGAGAAAGTCAGATTGATTGCCAGCTTCCCCCACTCTTGTTCCACACACAAATCAGTACTGTTTCTCGTGATTTGATTTACTGTGTCTCCTTTCCCAGTTTACCACTGAAATATGACACACTGTCCTATTTTGTCTGTCCAGCTGAGTTCTAGAGACATTTGTCTATACCAACACCGTTATTTGTAGTGGTTAAAGGCCTCTGAACCAGGGGATTGAGGTAGTATACTCCAGTTGTTGACTGTGTGATCAGTTGCTGTTGGAAAAAGTTAGCAGTGTGGTGTCAGGTAGTGTAAAAATGTAGGTCCTGGCGGTTTAAAGCATCCAGGATAAAGATATTTGGCAATCATTTAATTAGTGTGTGACGGAGTGCCGTCACTACAGTTGAGTATGCGCTCTGACTGCCATACCAACGAGCCTGGCTCTTTGGCGTTGCGGTCAAAGTCGCATGGTTGGTACCCCGTAGATCCAGGTTCGATGCCGGGTGGGGTGACTGCTCTTGCCCTTTGCTGCAAATGGTGTCAGAAGTGGGATGGCTTGCTGCAAGGCCATTGGAGGTGTGCCCAGTGTGTGAGCTGTATGAGGGACCCCCAGGTTCAGTTGACCCTGGTGTGTGAGGGACCCCAGAGATGGGTGAAGGACAGTGTGAGGGACCCCAGACATGGGAGAAGTATGGCAAGGGAATGTGTGAGGGATGCCTTGGTGCGTGAAGCGCATGGGCACGCTTCCCGAAGGGGAGGGCAGTGTGATGGAGTGCCGTCACTACAGTTGAGTATGCGCTCTGACTACCATACCAACGCGCCTGGCTCTTTGGCATCGAGGTCAAAGTCATATGGTTGGTACCCCGTAGACCCAGGTTCAAGGCTGGGTGGGGTGACTACTCTCGCCCTTTGCTACATAGTGATATACAAATCTAATGTCTGATTTGTTCCTGAGTGATTGTTTTTGCCATATCTCTGTTACTTGTTCCCAGAAACATTATTGCAATGTTTATTATTTGTTGTTATTATTAATTGATAAAGTGTTAGTCATAACTTTTTTTCTCCTTATACATATAGCAATAAGGAGCCTGTGCAATGATTAATTATCCTTTCTTGACCATTTAATTTCCACAGTCACTTCAGTCAGTTAGAGGAGTTTGAATAGTGTTTTTTTTATTTGCTAATGGGAAAATGGAGCCTGTGTAGTAACATTCAAAACATAACGTCAACCATGATGTCCAGCTGCTGTCTTCCTGCTTCCCACAAGGAAAGGGTTTGACGGGCCTCTGCGGTCCGAGTTAAAGCAGAAAGTGAGCTCACTTGCCATGAAGTGGATTTAACCATTCTTTTTCACAGGAAATGGGCCATTCCAGTAATCATGGCTGGTGAGTCTGCCAAAGCACTGATACCCTATTTAGAAATCAATTAAAGTTGAGGTCTCCAAATGACGCTGTTAACAACTGAAATTGTTTAGCTTGTAGCTTGCCTGGGGCTGCATCTGCAATGCTACAGCACAATTTTGCTAGAATTATGATTCAATTGTTGACCCGTGTTCTACTTATATTTGTGGGGTGTGGGATTATTTACCAAATGTAAAAAGCAGGATATATGAAATAAGTAAACTGTAAATGTAAGTATTAGTTCTGTTCACTTTCTTGTTTGTGTTTTACTAGTTGTAGCAATGTGAGAATTGTGCCATGGGAACGGGAAAATTTGCAAAAAAGGCTTAGAATCCCACTGTGACAATATTTCACAGTGAAAGAGAGTGATTGAAGGAAAGCAATATGAGCTCTAAGCAGCGCAGAATTATCTGGTCTTGAAAAGGAAGCAGAGTAATAGGCAACCAAGCAGTTACTCTGTGTGATTCTGCTGATCCAGCAATAGGAGCACTGCCTAACTCTCAGACATGGCAAGGAAATGCACTTCAAACAGCAACAAAGCCCATTTTGGCTGAGTCCTAATAATAAGGATTTGTGCATTCATAAATATCTTTTTTTTTTTTTACTATTGTCTTTAAATGGCTCCAATTTTGTAATAGATCAATTTTTATTGTACAAGAAAATTTTGAGTGTTTCATATGCTGGCATTTGTAAGCGACAGAGACACAACCAAATTGTCCTAATCAGATATGAGAAAGAAATGCTAAGTCCAAGATGAAGCTAGAAAGTAAGTCTTCAGTTCATTGTGAAAACTCTCTGAAAATCCTTTCAGATTTACAGATTACAGATTTACAATCTGACTGTTTCCAGGAGGAAGAAGGCCTCCCATTGGACCTGGCTGAAAGGACCACCCCCATGTCTCCTTAAGGGGGGCTTCCGGTCCCTGTCTGCACTTTTAGAAGGCTTCCATTAGGATGAGACGTTGTCATTAGTGAATGAAATGGAGTGTTCCGTTTCCAATGGTGACAGAGACCAGAGAGCGTCTGA
Organism: Megalops cyprinoides; assembly: GCF_013368585.1. NCBI lineage: Eukaryota > Metazoa > Chordata > Actinopteri > Elopiformes > Megalopidae > Megalops > Megalops cyprinoides. The sequence continues at coordinate 4,850,879 of NC_050604.1, read as the reverse complement.
TGAGAGAGAGAGGGCGAGAGAACGGGATAGAGAGAACACTATGTTGATGGTTAACAGCACTTTAATGGCACCTGAATGAGGCCAGAGTCACTCACCTTTTGCCATGTTGCACACAGGAAATGAGTCAGGAACATTCCCACAATACACCTCTGCAAAGCTCCTGATACATTCAGTATCAATTACTATAACAATACATAGCCTACAACTGGAATTTGGACAGACATGCATCAGATGGCTCAGCATAACTTGTGTGAGGCAGCTATGTAAAATGTGAACCCTATTTACAGAACTTTGAAGGTTGTCTTGGCAGCGCAGCAACCCAGACATGATTTTTAAAAAGCGCTGTTCATTCTGTAGACTTGTGTCTACTGAATCATTCGAGTGTAATTAACCAGGGAGTTGTTCCGATGCACTAATCAAATCTGAGTCATCTCCAGGAGCTGGACAGCTTTCTCGTTGACTTTGTTTTCATGGAAAGGAAACACGGCTGCCGTAAAATCAACGCGTTGCTAATCCATGCAGGCATCACGGTCAAACCGAGGAAATATCGAAAAAGTGTCAGCAGGTCGATCGAAAGTGCCAGCATCCTAAAGTGACCTCCTAATAAAGTGCCGAAGCAGCCTGCCCTGCCCAAAGCAGAGCAGCTCTCTGCCTCTTCCGTTTCAGTTTAATCACTAATCCAAGAATGTTTGCTTCCTTTCTGATGGGGAAATAAGGTCAGCATGAGCAAGAAGTTGGATCTGGAGCTCAGGGCCAACCCACAGAGTTGGGTACAGATTATTCATCTCTGGTCTTTTCCTTTGCATAGCCTGCAACTCCATTCCCATTTCTGTCTGGCATCCATGCTGCTCTCAGCCAGAGAATGCCATGATTATGAGAAGCATACTTATAGAGTTTACTTAATATTTAATGAAGAGGAGCACCTATGGTTTTGTGATAGATAATGTTCTGAATATGCTTTGCCACCTTTTTTAGTTGAAGTTCTCCCTTCTGGTGTTGTCTGTAGCTGCCATGTCTGTCATCTGAGAGCTAGTAGTGTACTAAAAAATCTGTAAAATATCCTATGTAACATGGTCAGTAGTGCACTAAAGGATCTGTAAAATACCCCATGGAACATAGCTAGTGGTGCTCTAAAGAATCTGTCAAATACCCTATGTAACATAACCAGTGGGCAGGAAGTCTCATAAGTCTTAAACGATCATGGCAACACTGACTTATGACAATTAAGCAAATCCCTTGCATTCACATTTTGTTGATTAATTACATTTCGTTTAATAATCAGCAGTGCCAAAGCCAGTGGCGTTGTTTTCTGTACAGATAGTTATGTGGGACTATGTCCAATGACTGTAATCTCATACTGTGGGATTAGTATAGTTGTGTAATATGTCTACTGAAGAAAATATTTCCAAAAGAAATTTTACTGGATTTTGGGTAGAAGGAGAAGTATATCACCATTAAAAAACATCTGCAAAATCCTGAGTGCTCCTTAACCTTTAGTTTATTTTCCCTGGGAAATTACCTACCAATAGTTATGGTCTTCTTGCAGGAGCTAATTGAATTCTAACATGCGAAATGTCAATAATTGAAACAATCAGCCGATCAAAGATTTGCATTTCCTGGCTGGCTTGTATGAAGCACAGAACTGGAGCTTCATGTCTCTCTGCCTTTGCCACTGGCCAGTAATTTAAGCTCCTCAGTGGATACAGGCTGTCTGTTTAAGCGTAACTGACAGATGTCTGCCTCAGTCACACAGATAGTCTCAGTAAAACCTTGGTTTCATTTCTCTCATAATCTTTCCTGTGCATGGATCGTCCTGTTATAAAACAAACAGAAAAACAAAGTCATTATTTTTGTCAGATGAAAGCCAGAAAAATTACCCTAGCTATTTTTACAAGGTAAATGCTTTCTCAGAGATAGTCAGTTTAAGTTGTCTTGCTTTTTATAAGCTCTATGTACCTGTTTCTCAGAAATTGCGTGACTCTTACTGACTTGGCAAAACAGAATTACACAGAGATGAGCAAACTTACACTGAGTAAGTTTTCTGACATGGCACACATATTTTTAATACCAAATAAGTCCAAATAGGGACTATAAGCTGCCTTAATCATCTATAGGTCAAACAAACTTCTTTAGATTGCCATTAGTAAGTTAGCATGAATTATGAAACCAAAGAAAAACTTTCCAAAGTTTGACGTGAAACAAAGACTAGGTGTTGTGGCACTTTGCAGCCACAGTCAGGAGGACCTTAACCCTAATGGTTAAGCATCTGTATAGACTCCTTAGCCTTTTGGTAACCCCTCCAATGACTGTTTGGAGTGAGGATCTGTCCACATCAATCATTCAGACTTTGATGTAAGCCCTCTAGAAAGGACAGGTTGGGGCGAGCTAACCCTCTGTTCTCTCCCCCTCCTCCCCATACAGAAAAAGGAGAAGGCCTCGGTCATGAAGAAGAACAACGCGTACGCTGTGGCCGTGGCCAACTACGCTCCCAACATCACAAAGGACTCAGCCTTGCCCACCATTGCCAAGAGCGCCAGCTCCGAGCCCAACAAGGCCAAGCCCGACGCCAAGCCCGCCGAAAGCAAGAAGACCTTTAACAGCGTCAGTAAAATCGACCGCATGTCCCGGATCATGTTCCCGGTCCTGTTCGGCACGTTCAACCTGGTTTACTGGGCCACGTACCTAAACAGGGAACCCGTCATCAAGGACATGGTGCCTTCGAAGTAGGGGGCTGCCCCCCAGATACAACGTATGTGTGTTCCTAAATAAGGGTGAATGGAAATGTGCCAAATACAAACCAATAACTGCTAATATATGTGCTTTGGTGAGTTGGCGGAAGGCGATAAAGTACCCAAGTTAAATGAAAATGCTTTTGTAATCCATTTCTATCTCTGCCCTGCTTTTCAGATGACATTCTTCACTGTAAATATTGATTATTAAATATTGATTTCATTATTAACTGAATATGTCAGTCTTGCTCTGATGCATACTGCAGAGCGTTTGGGTGACAGAAAAAAAAAATCTTTTGTCACACTATTCGGTAGGGATCCCTTTACCCTGCAAACAATATGAACGTTGTCTGTAACTGTTATGTAAGTACACTTTGTTAAAAAATGTGTAAATACATGAAAGATAGGATATGGTTAGGTGTAGAATAAGAGGTGCTGAGGTAGCATTTGTACATACATAGAATAAGGTAACAAAGGTGTACAGCTGGATATATAATTCTTACATTTTGCAATTACAGTGTAATTACATAAGTATTACAGCTACTTCATGTAAAGTGTTACCAAATATCATGTGGGTTGCATTTATAATTTTAGTCTTATTGAGAATCCCAGCATTAAATGTTTGCTATAATAGACCTGGGTGAAAATTGCAGTACTGTATTGTATGCATTTACATTTTGATTACATTCATTATCTCATTCCTTATTCTTGTTCAAATATCTGCTAGGCAGCAGGTGTCAAGGTCTGTCTTTAGTTCAGTAAGCAGTATTATTGCGCATGAAACACCTACAAACGCTTCATTTTCATGGGTTTACACACCATGTTTTAGATGCGAGCCTCAATCTCATCAGACATGTGGAAGCTGGTGAAACACATAGCTTTCATTTGCACTCTTTGCAGGGTTTATGTAACTTTACTTAAACATTTAGATCAGTTATAAAGATTTATTTAACTCCCGTATTGTCCCTTTTCTATACAGTTGGATGATATACAGTTTTATACATGTTATTGCATTCATTCTTTTGTCTCTTGCAAACAATCCCATGGAAGATGTGTAGTGTAATTTTGTGCATATGTTCTATTCACAATAATTTAAGTATTTATATAATTATGCCCAGTCTGGTAACTCATGGTAAACATGGGGATAAAAATTTTGCCAGCTGTTTTGCTACATGAACGTAGCCAGAATAACATTGCAGGGAAATACTTTTTCTTAATATTTATTTTTTTAAGTATTATTTATTTATTTATGTTGTTCAAGTGACTATTTTTATCAAGACTTGCTTTGAGAAAGAATTCCTATAATTTTCTACGTTATTTCTTTATTCTTTTTTTGTTTTTAATTGATTTATTTTATATGCTGTATCTTAATAGCAAGCTATTAAGAAGTGAGAAGTTAAATACAGTGGGAAATGTTTTGAAATTAAAGCATTCAAACATGGTTGCCTTCCTTTTTATGTATTTGTTTGATTTTACGTATTTTAGCAGTTGTTGATTAACATGGAGGAAAAAAGGAACTTTGTTACTAGCGTTTCTATGGTAAGAAAATATGTAGTATAGTGAGAATTGTTAACGTAGCGTGCACTTGTTTACTGTAAGGTGAAGTGCACAGCACTGTAATGCTGTACGCAGTTTACGTACCTTACACAATCACACAAAATACTATTTTATGATTGTGAAACAAAAATGAGTCCTCTGTGAATCGGAACTGTTTCTTTTGATGTTTTGTATTGGAAGTAAATTCATTTTGATGTAACTCTTTTGAGCGGTTTGCATGGTGACATTGCTGTAAAAAACACAAATAATATAGTTTAAACAAAATAAAATTTTGGACACTACATATATGTATATTGATTCGGCTACCAATTTAAAGTGAATGCATTTCTCAGCGGGTTCATTGAGGTTCTAGAGGCTGTGGTTTGTGATTTTTGCCTTGAGGTTATAGTGCTGCCCGCAGCATCACCCCCCCTTAGTTAGATTTACCTGATTGTGGGGGATGGGCGAGTTATCCGAACTAGTGAGTGACTCTGACCGTGAAACGTCATACAATTAACATCAGTAGCCTAATTCATATATATATATATATATATATATATATATATATATATATATATATATATATATATATATATATAGTCAAAAAGACCAAAGCCCTCAAAGCCCTCTGGTGCCCAGGGAAGAAAAAGGAAGCAGACAGAGGTAATGTAATGAATGAATAGTTTATCCATTGCATAGTAGTTATCGTTGGAGCAGAGTGTTACTAGCTTACTTTGGACGATAGTAACGTTCCCTAATTTAATAAATAGCTAGAGTTAATGTCAGTTATTCCCACCTTAAATTACCTTAAATTAGGGAAAGTTGGAAAGACTATTCATAATTTTGAGAAATACACTTTTTGTGATGCAGGAACCATCCACTGTCTGCCTCAAGAAACCAGACATAGGCTACATTTTTATTGACATCTAAGTCTAGTTGGCCAACGTTAGCCCTGCTTGTAATAGTCAAAAAGCTTTTCCTTTTCCATCTCCTTTTGTAATTAATAGTTATAATAGTAATAGTACGTTGTAATTAAAACGTAGGGCTGGGCGATAAAACGATAACAGTAATTATCGCGATATAATTTTCCTTGATGGAAATATAACAAATGTGCGATATAATTAATTTCCATGCTTAGATAGCATGCACAGAAATGAATCACGAACTCCCAATCATGTCGCAGGAATGGAGGTCTGCATTGCGCAAGTTAAGTTGCACGGGTGAGAGGTATAAATTCAGGCCAGCACGTGGTATTGTTTACAGACACAGTGGCTGACAGGCTTGTAGTTGGAGAAGAATAAGCAAAATGAGCGACACCAAAGAAAAAGCAGTGCCCATGACCAGCTCGAAGGACAAAGACATCGCAGACAAGAAAGGTAACTCAGCTTCAATAGTTTAGAGATATTTTGGCTATTTCCAGTCCAACAAAAAACAGAGCAGCGTGCACTGCAGACTTTGCCAAAGACACGTGCCATCAAAGACAGGCAACACCACAAACCTGTTTCAACATTTGAAACAATATCACCCGTTAGAACACGCAGAAAGTAAGAAATTACAGTCCCAAACGAGTGTTGTTAGTGGACCCTCGGCAAGCACTAGGCCAGTACCCAGTGTGATTACCCAGCAGCAAACGATCGTAGCAGCATTTTCCAGCACCGTGCCTTACAACAAAAAAAATGAAAGACACAAAGACATCAAAAATGCAATTACATATTGCATTGCAAAAGACATGCTTCTCATTAGCACTGTCGAAAATGAGGGATTCGAGAAGTTTATCGCCTGTCACAGGGCAGCTTTAAAATCTGAGACTGTAGACAGACTTGTCTTTCTTGTCCGTAACTTGTAGGGTAATGGCTTTGCTTGTTTAAAACCTGTACAGAAGATACTGACCACAGTTGAGATTTTTCTTTTGTCTATTTATTTTGTTTACATTGCCAAAAACACTTACAAAGCTAAAACACTTACAAAATGTTTCAACCCATCTGTACAAAGGGTTTGGCATGCTGACCAGAATTAAGATTTATTTGTCTGTTTATTGTTTTATTTATTGACATTATCCTTTAAAACACTTTTAAACTTTTCAGTCTGAGCCATCTTACATGTGGATGTAATGGCATTACAACAAAATATCTATTAAGATATTTTGTTGAGGAAAAATGACTGAAAATGGATTTTACTTAATTTTACATAAGTAAAATATTTTGATGTTGAAAAAAGATTTTATCATTATAATTGTTTTGAATGTTCTACCTCAGATTTGTGAACACTGTTTGGAAAGTGTTTTTCATGTTCTGACCATAAAGAATAGTTTAAAACCACAATTAACCGTGGTGGTGGAATTGGCTGCGATGCAAGAGGCACCAGCTAAAATCTTGCCTAGGGCACCAAATTGGTCTGATGCAAGGAAATGTCTTTACCCCACTGTTCCTATTGTAAAGAGTGCATTGTAGTTCTCTCAAATAGTACAAAGTCAAGGGCCTCTATTAAATTCAGTAGCAGGGAGCTGTCCTTACTTTCAGTCTGTCCTCAACTTTCAGTGACAAATTTCAGTGTGTCCTCCTATTCCTCATCTTGAGTTACACAACAGAAAGTCAGCGGTCCCTGAGATCAATGGAAAATGTTGTTCAAGAAATGGAAGAAGACAACACAGTGGCTCAAATTTTGTTTCCAGTCCTAAGGACACGGTGCTTGCATTATGGTTAGAATGAATCAAGGCCAAGGTTTAAACAATGCCATCACAGTCGGCTGAAGTTCTGTGACAGGCTTTGTGAAATGTTACTTCAGTTCAGAGTCATTTCCCTCCATCCTACTTATGGAAGTTCTCTCATTTCAGTTCCTTGAGACCAATTCCCCTAACTCCATCCCCTGAATTCTGAGGTGTCTCTAATTCAAACAAATTAGTTTGTTCTTATTACACATAAATCAAGACAAATTAAACCTGCCTGTAATCAGTAGTGTAACAATGATATTCACATATTAATATTGTTCATGATTTGTTTCTAGCAGTTATTTTAATTGGCTAAGTCATTTTATAATTAAATTATGGACAATTATTCATTGAACAGAATAATTATAATTAAAACAACAGTTGTGAGTATTCAAAATTTTTTTAAATTATGTTGCGGTAACATTTGTTACATAATTTATTACAAGGAATTACTGAGGAACACAGGCACTATTCCAGAAAAAAAAGTATTGCAACACTTGCAGTCACACACAGTATTCTGTTGTCTTTGAATGTGGAACAGTATTTCATATATCAGTTTAAAGCAGCAACACGCTGCTTAAATCACTGCAGATACTACCACATCTGCTCCAAGCCTTATTACTTGTACTCTCCTCTGTATCAGTTTTTTCAGTTCAGCTGAATTAATAAGCCAAACCTGGACTTACGCTAGAGAGATCATTATACCCATTTGAACCAAATGAAACAAGTTAGTCAGATATTTTTTGCTTTCCTGCTTGTCTGGTTTACAGAAATCTATGTGAAGGCACACAAACATTACTTTTCAGTGCTGGTGCCAGCTGATGAGAATTAGTTCTTCAAACATGGCATCAGACAGGTTACATCACTCAGACCTGAAAATATTTTGCTCCACATGAAATAGCCTTTCTACTTGCAGAGATGCATAGCTAATTTTGACAAGTAGGGCAACTCTAACTGTTTCTCTCTGTAAAATTGGAAGAGCATAGAGTCTTCTGGAATATGAGCTGCACTCAAGAATCTTCACAGTTCAACAGGTGCATCAGTGGTGACAATGCTGCTAAAGTCATTACTGCAGCGTCAGTCATCTAGAAGGAAAGCGTAGACCTTCAGCAGAGTGGAGAGGTTGGGGGGTTTTCCGCAGATCTTTATGACAGTTCTATGATTTTTCCTGAAAAGCCGTTACCTCAAGCCTTTCACTCCTTCGCCTCTTATTTGAAATGTGGATCCAGGCAGGCTGCCAGCCAGCTGAAACCTCTCCATTCTCATCCATCCATCCAATTCTGAGAGCCGTTTGTTCAGAGATGGCTTCATTTCTGCCGCCTTTTCGTCATTAGGAGGCTCAGATTTGAGCAAAGCTAAGGCCTCTGCTATGCATGATGACACAGCCAACAGTTATCACTTGATCATCCTGGACCATCTCGAGTGACATCCTCAAAAGGCTCCAGAGTTTTTTCTCAGTGTTTTCCCAGTTCATCAGCTGTGAGGTTGCAGGACTCATGAATCTTAGCAAGATCTTCAACCAAAACCTTCAGATTTAACTGAAGCACCTTTAGCTGGCTACCCCTCCCTCATGCATTTACTTTCGTTTTGCAGTTTGCAGTGTCACTCTAGTAGCTCAGTTGCTGTGGTTGATTTATGCATTACTATACTGTTATGGACTATTATTCTGGAAACCTCTGCAAAGACATACAACCTATAAAACAAGGGGAAAAACCATTGCGTGTATGAAGGGCTGACAGCAGCAAGTAGTCAATACAAAATTAAAACAGCAAACTGCATTGAAGGCATTGAAGGATGAGACTAAGAGAGGTGCAAACAACTTGTTTCGCTTTGTATCAGGTTAGCAGAGTGCTTTCAATTCAGTTGGCATTTTAAATTTGTTACACATTATCCCTTTATAAAGCTAGATATTTACCGAGGAGATTCAGTGCCTTGCCCAAGGGTACAACAGCAATGGCCTATAGTTGAATTGACTTTAACCATTTGGTTACAAGCTCTGCTTTATTCTCCCAGGTTTGCTCCAGCCCTTTGTGCCATTTTGGAATTTTCGAGTCTACATCACTTTTACATTTAGGAAACGAACTTGCATTTAACTCATCACAGAGTGTAGCAGTGGTAGCATGGTGGTAAGGAGCTGTAATGAGCAGGGCTCGTAACCGAAGAGTTGCTGGTTTGATTCCCCGCTGGGCCACTGCTGCAATACCATTGGGCAAAGTAACCAATGCAGAATTGCCTCAGTAAATATCCAGCTGTATACAAAGATAATATGTAAAAACTGTAATCTATCTAAGTTGCTCTGAAGAAGAGTATCTGGTAAATGAGAATTATATAATGTAATAATGTAATGTTAGCCCTTTCAGCTCTCATAGCCAGAGAGACAAAAAGCAAAAAAGACCCAAGAAAAAGATTTCACAATCAGCCAGGTTCTCTGCTGTCCCGGTGCTGTGGTCTGATAATGCTGTTCCCAGCCAGTGCTGAGCACAAATGGTACTGAGGTGGCAGCCCATCACTTTAATGTGGAGGTTTGCAAAAAAAAAAAAAAGTTTTTTGAGCATATCGAATAATAGGCCTGAATAGGAGGTGAGATGCAGTGAGCCAGTGTAATGTCCCAGGTGCGAGGCAGCTTCAAACATCTTTGATGCATGCGGGGGAAAAAACCTGTTGATAAAGTGATGGCCTAACAACACTCCCCAAAGGCTTTCTGGAATTACCAGTGTAAACCAATGAGGTTTGAATTGCATTATGCACGATAAAGACTGTCTTTCTACAACAGGAGATGAAATGAAATTGCTTTGGCAGATGCGCAGCGACATTACTGTTACATTCCTGGTATGTGTTTAACTTCATTTAAACGCCCCACTGTAAATTTTGTCATTTGGAGAAGATTAGTTTTATATTGCTGGTGAAGGACAGCGTAATGCCATTACATCCACACATAAGATAAGGAGGATGTGAAGGTGAATATTTATGGGAGACTCAATAGATTGAGGTTTCAGGGAGTTTATTGCCGGTGCTTAAAACAGAGAATGGCACTCAAAGACTTACTGTAATTCATATCTGCAGGTATGTGCAATGTTTTTAATAATTTGCTTCATTATGCTGCATTTTTAGGATTGTTTCATTGTTGTGTGTTATTATAGTGTTATATCTAGTGTTTGTTAAATTTCTGGACTTTTCAAGCTATAAAACTTTACCATTGTTCATGGTATTTTGAACATACACTAGGGTCCAAAATTATCGGGATACCTGGGCATTTTATGGTTAAATGTGGATGTGTCCATGTAGCTATTAGTTTTATCACTCGAACCTAATTTATGGTGTGGCGAAAACAGTTACATGTTTTGGCAACTATTAACATTTTCAAAACATCTCTTTATGTGGTTGGAACACGATTGCCTGATGACTACCCTTATATCCAACATTTTAATAATATGTATGACATTAATTCTGCCAAACAAACTGACAATTCCATGACATTAACTTAATTTTAAAAGGTACCTACATACTTATTGAGTGCAGACAAGTGAAGAAAAATGACCATCACTTCAATTAGGCCTGCTTAAACGTTGCCCTGCCGCCTAATTGAGCACTCATACTGAAGCCTATATAAACCTAACAAGGTTGGAACGTGGTCACAGAAGATGAAGCTGAAATTGACATTGACATAAATATGACTTTCCCAATGTCTGATGGAATATGCAGCAAAAATATTGTGGGTTTTCAGAAAAAAAAGTGAGTGTCCCAATCATTTTGGACCTCAGTGTATGTGAAACTATGTAATAGAGGTATCAGAACTGTTTTTTGTGGATGACTACAATTAGCACGGAGCTTGTGGGGACAGCATGTTGTACAACACTCAGGCTGTAGCTGAAGTCTGATTTGGGCCATGCAGGGCAGCTGGCTCTGCTTCAGTGGCCTTGGAGACACTTGGGGAACATGAATACTGAAGCGGGGTTCTGTCTTTGAATGGTGGCCAAAGCCGGCCCGTGGCATAGGCGGTATAGGCGAATGCTAGGGGCGCCGTCCATCCAGAGGGGTGCCCCAATTGAGGGAAGAAAAAAAATTCAAATTTTTTAACTTTTACAATTTTTTACTAATACATTTTAATACTATTATTTCTAAACATTACCAAAAAAAGCCCACAAATAACAATAACTGCATAGCCTATTTTCTGGGTTGCCCGCAGCATCACCCCGGTGCTAGCCAGCACGTGGCATTGTTCACAGACGCAGTGGCTGACAGGCTTGTAGTTGGAGCAGAATAAGCAAAATAAGCGAAATGAGCGACACCGAAGAAAAAGCAGTGCCCATGACCAGCTCCAAGGACGAAGACATCGTCGACAAGAAAGGTCACTCAACTTCAGTAGTTTGGAGATATTTTGGCTATTTACAATCCAACAAAAACAGAGCAGCATGCTCTGCAAACTGTGCTGAAGACACGTGCCATCAAAGACAGGCAACACCACAAACCTGTTTCATCACTTGGAACAATATCACCCGTTAGAACACGCAGAAGGTAAGAAAGTCCCAAACGAGTGTTGTTAGTGGTCCCTCGACAAGTACCAGGCCAGTACCCAGTGCGACTACCCAGCAGCAAATGATAGTATCAGCATTTTCCAGCACCGTGCCTTACGACCAAAAAAACGAAAAGACACAAAACTTGTACAGAAGATACTGACCACAGTTGAGATTTTTCTTTTGTCTATTTATTTTGTTTACATTGCCAGCTAAAACACTTACAAAATGTTACAAACCGTCTGTACAAAGGGTTTGGTCTTTTGTTATTGGTTGGTTATTCGTTGTTTTATTTATTGACATTAACCTTTAAAACACTTTTGCACTTTGCAGTCTGAGTCATCTTACATGTGTGCTGTATCACACTGCAGCACTTAATTTTTTCTATTATGGTATTTATTTTGTTGAGGGAAAAGGATTTTACTTAATTTTACTCATGAATATTTTGATGTTGAAAAAAAGATTTTATTATTATAATTGTTTGATTGTCTGCCATCCAACCATTGAGCCTCATATCTTTATGTGCTCCTCCTGACTGTCTCAGAGTGTCTGAGGGAACCAGGATTGGTGTGTCACTACTCCCCTAACTGAGCAGACATTTTTGTTTTTTTTTCTCCCTCATGCTCTTGGCTGCATGCAGACCTGTTGAGGCACCAGGTCTGCATGCTGCCAAGGTCCTGGCAGTTCGCAGTTCCCACCCGCTCCACAGTCCCTCATCACCAAGCAGAAGTGGGGTTGAGAAAGCAGTCCAAACTGCACCCCTGGTGAATCTCCCATATGATCTGACGCAAGGACATAAATGTCAGGTGGAGACTCGTCCATGGGATGAGGCGCGGGCGTCCGTCCAGACGATTGTTGGCTCTCATCCGTCCCTCAGACATGCGCCTCCTTTTTGATGTCTTTGTACTAACGTGCAGTTGTGACGAAGTAGCCAGAATCCTCAAACACCAGCACATTGTCTGATTTCAAGAGCAGCAGGATTTTGATTGGAAAGAAATGAGAGCAGGAAGCAGGCCGTGCTTGTTAATCTGGGATCACTTGCACAGTTAAGAACCCAACATTCTATCCCAAGCAAGCAACCGAGACAGGAAACAAGATTGACGGGAATAAAGGAAAAAAGAAAGAAAGGATGAATCCAGCTCACCCACTACTTCTCCCTACACAACAATGGCTTTCTGAGATAAGGTGCAGTAATGAACACACCGAGCCCCGCTCACAAAGCACCCACCCACGCTGGAACCCACAGGGGGGCCGAGATGGGCGCATAACAGATGGGGAAAAAATGCACATTCAAATCACCTGTGAAGTGAAATCTTCCCTGGAGCACAGTTGAGACAGGTATAAATATAGCTGCCTGACTCCAGCAAAAAAAATGCCTTTGGGTCTGTCTCGAGGGCTTACCTGCTTCGACCCCTTTTCGGATAAAGGTTCCTGATCTTAGCTCTTTTTTGTCAGCATAGTCTGTGAAAGCAGATGAAGTTAATTTAGATCTTAATGGGATTTGCTGTAATATAGTTGTGCTGAAGTTGATGCTATAGAAAGGTATGGAAAGAACTTCACATTAACAGAGCCCACAGATCACCCAAATACAAGGGTGAGGAATGAAACAAACTCAATTTTGGGAGTGAATTAGTGCTTAATGTTCATTTTTATTACTATTGGATGGTCAAACTGTTCCTGTGTAACATATTTGCACAACCAAAAATACAAAGGCATAGTCTTGATAGTCTCATGAATGATACTGGATAGGTTAAAAGCACAATATAATGTGCGCTGACAGACTGCACAGGCACACAGCCTATGTAAGCACAAATCAAAGCACAGCTTCAGCACTCTCCTGAAGCAGCAAATGACACAGCCAGCTGTGTGTGTGTGTGTGTGTGTGTGTGTGTGTGTGTGTAAAACTCAAAGCCTGCCTTTTGCACAACACAGTGGAAAAACCACAATTGATAGCGCTGAGCGAGGTCTGCGGAGAGAGGGGGGGAGCCACACGCTCTTCCCAACCAAGTACATACTGTTCCATGCACCACTCTCCATTTAGTGCACCCTGCTGCTCCTGCTGCTCCTGCTGCTCCTGCTTCTCCTCCTGCTCCGCATATTCATCCAGAATGCAGAAAGTCTTACACCTCCTTTTAGAGCAGACGGTAAAGTCTGGGTCTCTAAGGACAGAGATCTGAACGGGCCTAATGGATCGGCAATCACGTGACTGAACCTTGAATTTCTATAATGGAACTCATATAACTGCATTCAGGAGTGTTAGAGTGTTCCTTGCTCAGTCTATTGAAGAGATATGGCCCTGTGAGATCCCCACACAAATTTTTCTGTAACTACTTGATGTGAAAGATGCATTTTGCATGCATGGTCACTATAGTACAGTTGCATACCATAATAAAAGTGCAAAGGTACATGAGACATTTTTACGTTAATGCATGAGACTGGGTAGGCATGTAATGATTATAAATGACAACACTCTGGATAGAATGAGATTTCTTTCCATCTTGCATTCTAAGCCAATGCAGACAGATGCTTCTACCAAGAGCATCCTTTGCTGAATAAAATGATGGATTTTAAAACAGATCAGACCCATGGTTTGAAGTCATTAATGGTCATTTACAGGTATGGAAGAATGACCTCAGTAGGATCAGCTTGTATTAAATAAGAAGAACAGAAAAAGCTGGGGTCTGATTGGAGTTCAGTGTCATCTGCTTGTTTTGCTGTATTTAGAGATTTTTCGACATCCGCAAGCACATCAGTATATCAAATATAACGTATATCACAATTAATTATTTGGACATATTTCCACACGCCCACCACCTTAGGTATGTCATTAAGCAGCAGCCCTTACTATTTCCATCCATCTATCTACACTGATGCAGAGGCTCACAAAGTCCCCTTTGTTTTGAGGAACAGGTTTTCCGTTGCCGCACCTGAAGAAGCCAAATTCCTGACTGCGAGGCTGTGTGTGTGTGTGTGTTGGGGGGGGGGACCACAGAGCGCAGTTTCGTTCCGCGGAGGGGGGCCCTTGTTTATGCTGCAGGGCAGGCAGTGGCAGCAGGCCGGCTCACGCCAGGTGTCACTGCAGTTCTCATCTCCGTCCCTGTGTCCCCGCTTCCACACCCACCCACAACCCCCCCCCCCACCAATGCCAGGTGACCTGGCCCTGTGGCCTATGGAAATGTCAAGGGCACTTGCCATCTCTCCCTGGAGATGCTGATTGGTTGTGAAAAGCCAGAGGAACCGCAGGCTGGAAAACAACCCAGAAGGATATGCAGAAGAAACTTAAGGTACTGCAGCATATTATTATAGTAATGCATGATGTAATATGCAATGTCTTCTGAGAATGGTATCTATAACATACTGCAACAGGGAAACTAGTCTACCTCCAGTCTTATAAGCTATAGGTTTTTTTTTTTTCATTTTTTGGGGATGCCCTGATCTGGAGTGAGTTACAGCTGGATGTTAATGGAGGTAATGCAGGTTCAATGCCTCAAGCTCCAAGGTCCATCACTTATGTGCCACCCATATAAGTCTCTGATTAAAAGACCAGTTAAAGTTCACTAAGAACAACAGTATGTCACTTTATTGGCATCATGGGAGTCACTATCCATCGATTAGAGTGGAGTCTTGAACTATTACATTACTAAAAATCATGTGGCTATTTTTTCATCCCTACTGCTTAAAAATATGGGGAGACTAATGGAAATGATAGTATATCATTGAGCCATTTCATCACTCTGCTCTCATTGGAAACCAATGCCGTGTGAGGTGTGAACACAGTATTAGTATTTCCATTGGTTTATGAATACAGTGACATTATTATGAATAGCCTGTCTTTTCACGATCACATGGGTATGAACACAGATGTATTATTTACATAGGTTTATGAATACCCACCCTTCTTTTTCACATATTTATGAATACTGAGTTTTATCATGTTCATATGTTGCATAATTTTTAGCCATTTCTGAATTCACAATGACACTACTTTTTTATGAGTAGACATAACTATCATAATCACTTTCATATCTTTATGAATGCACAGTGGTAGTGTTTATTCGCGCAATTGGTATTTCTTTCATATGTTTCTGAATGCACTGTGTTATTGTTTTCTTAAATTTATGAATATATATTGGAATTATTTCCTTCTCAATCAAAGAACAGCATTTACATAAAGCAATATTCTGTCTGACTTTTAAACTGTTCAATCACTCCTGGGAGTCACCAGACTCTTAACAGCTAGGTCTGCCTGCTGATAATGAAACTTAATGAGTGAATAAACAGGGTGTGTTGGTGGGAATTGAGCAGACCCGTATTACAAATAGATTTCAATGGATTTCAATTTCACACTCCTTAATGAATGGGTATTTGTGGGGTCCATGTATTGTCTTTATCGCAGCTATGGATTGTTGTTGTTGTTTCAATTACATGAATTTATATGTCTCTTTAAGAATCAAGCTTTGGAGCCACATCCATGACACCCAAATGAATTAAGATACCTTACTTGTTTGTGCTGTTTATGTGGCATTACAACATGTTTGAAATGATAAATCTGAGCTTGTGGCCCAAATCTCACAGGAGTTCAAGTGCCATCGTGGAGCAATGCCCTTGTCTGCGAGTATGCCTCTATGGTTCATAGATCATGGTTCTAAACTATGGATTTATCTAATGGAACAAATACCTTTACCACAGCTTGGGCAGATCACAGACAGTAGTTATGTGCCTGTAGTCGTCTGTAGTCCTACCCTGTAGTGGTCTGTAATGCTACCCTGGTGCAGCTAGTAATCTTACCCTGTAGTGGTTTGTAATCCAACCCTGTACTAATCTGTAATCCTACCCTGGGGTGGTCTGTAATGTTACCATGGGAATGTTGGTAATGCTACCCTGGAGCGGTCAGTAGTCTTATCCTGTAGTGATCTGTAATGCTACCCTGGAGTGATCAGTAATTCTACCCTGTAGCAATCTGTAATCCAACCCTGGGGTGGTCTGTAAAATTACCAAACATCAGTTCACATAAAACAGTTCACAACCAAAAGCTAAAATATCTAAAGGATCTTGAATTGTCAGAACCCCCCCCCCCCCCCCCCCACCGCCTTTTTAGTATCAGATCCAAATAAAACACAACAGGAAGCATCTTGGCAATGTAAAAAAATACAATTTACTTGTGATTTAATAAATCTCATGCTTGTGTGACATTCAAATGTTTCATTTGTTTGTCTATATGACTTGTGCAACAAGACCTGTTTAGATTAAATTATAGCATGTTTAGTGTTGTATATGAAAATTACAGCATTTTCATTTTAGCTTTTTCATAATACATATTTGTAATGCATATGCCATGGCACTATGATGCAGTGTGCTAGCGTCAGCTGATTCCACAGATGCAGTTATTGCTGTGAAACACATGAGACGGCTTGAAACATCTTAAACATTCATTGAATGACATGGCAGCTGAATACATAGCAGGTAAGGTCTATCAGATACACAATGGCCCCCAGCAGCAATGCAGGGTTTGAAAAGAGGCACAGGCGAGGCCTCTGTTAAGAACAAAGAGTTGAAAGAAGAGTAACAGTGTGACACGCAAAGACTTTCGCCAGTCGAGCATGACGGAGGTGTTGATACAGTTGCCTAGCAACCGGGAACGCGCGATGAAGGCTCTGACATAAAAGGAGCTGAGAGCCTCAGAGCCTAGCAGTTCCTGCTCAAATAGAAATTCCATTATGCTCCTTTTTTTCATTAGAATGGTGATTATTTTGATGAAATTGCTGCCATGTAATTGAGTGCGAAATGCCATGTGGCGCATTGGGGGCCTTTTCATCCTGGATCTCCAGGCCCTCTGCCTGAGGGAGACTTTTCCAGCCCTGTGAAGTGACAATTAGTCATCTTCACCCACACCTGAGATGGCCCTCACTGCTGCTGGAGGTCCTTTGGGGGTATTTTTCACCCCTTTGCTTATAAACCTTTAGATCAATAGTAGCAGTCTGTGCACCGGGCAGCTCCCACAACTAAAAAGCCATTTATTTGATTGTGTAAAATGTCTCTGTTTAAGTGTGTTTCTGCAATCACAGTGTCAAAACACTGCAGAGAGCACACCTTCAAGAGGGAATGAAGAAGCCAGAAAGTGCAGAGCCATGGGCGAAAAGGAGGAAAATGATCCTGATGGCCCCGGGAGTGAGAGGCATAAAGAACCAAAAAAAAAGAAAAAAGAACAAATTGAGCTACTACATAAATCCAGAGACTAGCAATAATAGTAGCACTCCTGATAAGATAGCATTTTCGTCAGATTTATGAACAGATGACATCTGCTCTCAGCTTTGACTCTTCACTGAGAGAGACGGCCTCAGCACTACGGTTATGAAGAGGCAGTCAGCAGCAGACAGCGCTTTTAAAACGCCTCAGGCTATCCTCCAGGTCTGGGCTCCCAGAGCTGTAATGGGTGCGTTTAGAGGGAGACATCGCGCCCCTGCTGCTTGATGTACCCTTGCTGTGGCAGGACTCCGTGTCTGAGCTCACTCAGCAGCTTGCAGAGTGAGGACTGCTTGTCTTGACAAGAGGTCAGGGGAGAGCATGGCCGAAAAAAAAAAACAAAACGAATTTCTCCCCATTCGTTATCACATCTGCTCAACAATCACTCTGGTTAGGCCAATTGGTCCTGTCCGACTGGACCCTTTCAACAGCTAAATACGTGCACCTCAAGACAGTGTTCTGGGAAATATAGCAACCCTCATATTTATTCATACTCCTAACTGAATAAGAACAAGAAACATGCTATAAAAGCAGGAAAATTTAGCAGCTCCTGTTTTCTACTTAATGTAAAATTAAAGTGGACATGAAACAGCCCAATTTTGACAGTTTTTTACAGAATTAAGTGCGTTGATATTTATTTTGATATAACACGATTATACGTTAAATTATAATAAATTTATGTTTGGTACTAACCTATGCTTTCGCTCTGGCTCGCAGCCATATTGCCGTTGACTACGTCATGAAGTTGGTTAGTTGGAAAGTCAACCCAGGTAGATGGGTTGGTACGTAGAATTTTGAGAGCAAGAAAATCATTTTTAAATCAATAAAATCATTTTTAAATCAATAAAATCATTTTTAAATCAATAAAATCATTTCTAAATCAATATTTTGTGTCAAATTATTGATTTCTTTAGTAAGTAGCCGTGTAATAAGCGGGATAATGTACAGCGAGCCTCCACTTCGCATTGGGGTCCTGCATCACCCTGTCGGGGTTTATTTTGCAATAAAGACCCGCTCGCTGTACATTATCCCTTACATATTATCAAGTCATTATCTTGTGAACTAGATGGCTGTGCTTTGACGGGAAAAGGCGTAACATAACCCTGGTTGTACCTCTCTCTGCTCTGCCAGATGGGTGTGCCGTTAGGCCCTTTCCTCACGGTGCACAGCTACTTCTTTGCTATTAGACTGGGTTGGACGGTCTGTAAACCCAAGGAAACCCAAGGAAAAGTCAAACACAGAGGGAGCCTGACTCAAAAACCTTCTCATCCACATAGTCCTCATTTACAAGGTGCTCGCTACAAACCCTAGCATCACGGCTAACTGGAGGATTCTTTTGTTTCAGTGCACTTAGCGAACGATAAAGAACCGCTTGCCGCTTAAGAGGCAAAGTATGAAAGTGGACAATCAATAAAATTCATTCCTGCATCCAGGGGCAATGCAAAAGTGACCCCCTTGCATTGCTTTTTAGTTTAGCTTTTCTTATTTTCCACTGAGTCATTGATTGTCAGTGCTGTCACTAGTTAGCTAATGTGAACTAATGCAGGATTTCCAAGACAACCAACCTCATGACGTCACATTCTACGCTAAGACAAGATGGTGCTACACTTGTTTCAAAAATGTCGCTTAGATTACTTATTATTTTTAATCCAGTTTCACTGACAGTGTTAAACCTATAAGGATTTTTAGAATGGGAATCCATCTTGTAAATTATGCTAACTACATCTAATGTTTCATGTCCACTTTAATAGATTTGGACATTTCACATCTGCATATTTTCTCTTTTATGTTTTTTTGCTCCTATTTAGTCAGGAGTATTGATAAATATGGAGGGCACTGCCCCTTAATACAATCACTGTGCAAGTTTAGCTGACTTATTTGTATACATGGGTTTAGTAACCTCTGGCTGTTTTGTGGCATAACAATAAAGTAACAACCCCTAGGAGTAAATTGATATGCAAAGAATGCTCCAGACTATCTTGCTGTTGTCTGCGAGTTGTGAAATCTATTTCAGAACTGTTTAATGAATCACTTCTAACAACATTCAAACAGTTGACACTGCTCCTTTGACCTTCATGTTTGTATTCCATTACCTTAATGAAAACACTCACCTGGACGTTTGCATGGCACTGCAGCATTAGAGTTTCAGTAAAACCTCTATTCATATTTTTGCATTTTGTGAATTTGAATAATAAATTATTTTTTTATTCCTTCACAGCCAGGGACTACAAATTAGAACTATTCATTATCACAATTACCCAATCCACCAAGGCGATAGTGATTCCCAGCCTTGAATGGCAGGTGATCTGAGATTCCTGAGGAAGCCAGGCCATGTTCCAGCTCATACCAGCCATGGCACACAAGGGTAAGAGAAGGCAGTCCAATGCACCTGTGTGTCTATATGTACATAGCTTTGGACAGACAATGGACAAGGACCTTACACAGTAAACAATAATACTCCCAGCAGGTCTCAGAATCAGGGGTCTAATAGGTGCCAGTACACCTCAGTTTAGGTCAGCTCCTGATCTGATCTCTCGCCCCATCAGACAAATCTACCTCAGCGTGGAATCGGCCAATGCATTTCAGTTAATCATTTGGTCACAGGATCCATAACTGCAACAATTTAGCCTTGCCTAGCAATTCCCTCCATGTGAAATGTGAGAAGGTGGAAATTTTCTGTGCTTCTTCTCATAGGGTGGTCTTGGTCTCCATCAGTCAGAAGTAAAGATTTTCGGTCTAAATCCTGAGAATCCTTTGCCTTGTTGTTTTGGACTGATGTATCAAAAGGACCACTTAATGATTAACATTAGTGCTGAATTTCAGCCATAACTTCAACTGACACACAGCACTTTCATTTTTACCACAATCTGCCTTGTCCAAAAGCAAATGCAAATGCAAATGCAAAATGTTATATGAATGAGTATATTTCTTGTGCTGACAGATAAAAGTCCAGTGTGAAAATGGCAGATGTCTTTTTTTCTTATGTTTAAAAGAAGAATCTGCTTCGAACTACTGCTGACAGACTGCACCAGTTTGGAATGCAAATGGAAGAGATCGCCATGGTAACATCTCATTGCCACTGTTCACATTATTTCCTCCAGAACACATCTCAATATGTCTCTGCATACCAACTATCCCCTATACACCTTCACTTAATCTGCTAATATTGACCTGACTAATGCTGGGATCTGTTCAGTTTTTGACACACATTTTCACACCACTTGGGTAATGATATTAACCATGAAGTGGAAATTCCTTTTATTGAATGGGTTTCTTTGTTTTAACATAAAATAAAATACGTTTTAATACATTTTGTGAGTGGGATATTCTACATGACTCAGTACTGAAAATGAACATGGTATTCATACAGCTACAGGTTCAAATAATGCTATAATAATAATAATAATAATAATAATAATAATAATATGTCGTGTGTTCGTCTCCTAGTCAACAGATAATGATGAAAACAATGATACCAATGTTAACTATTGCTTATCGTAATAACAATAATAGTAATAACAAAATAGCTGTAGTATTAGTAATCCTCCCCCTCATCACCACATGCGTATGAATTGATGGGCACTTCTCTCTTTATCAAGAAGAACGCAAGCCAGTAACTTTATCAGTTACAGTCGGAACGTGCCGTCCCGTCGTGAATGCGAGTGATGCGCGAGGATTATCAAGAACCTATGGTGCAGCACGGCGCTGATGCTCACGCGCTGAAGCTCGTTATACGGGGATACAGCAAGCCGCCTCTGTCAAATCATATAGGAAGCCTGTCTCTTTCACCCCACCTTTCTGGAGCACGATACTATAAAAAATAATGTATGCAACACTCAAATACACCGATTGGTAGAACCAACCGTCAATCCACAGAACCGGAGCTTGCCCGCTCCCTGCTGAATTTCACTAAAACAGTTCTGAAGAAGTAGAAAGGAAATATTTGTGTTTTTTTTTTTCTTTTCCAGACCTGCAATTCCGATAATCACACAGAACATGAACTGTGGGGATTTCGCGCTTGCTTCGGAGGTTTGGCTGCATCGCGTCGGAGGAAAAGTGCTGCTTGTTTGGCTGTTTCTGGCTTGCCTGCGAGTCTGGTAAGTTTGCGATGGAGAAAAAAGAGAAAAGCGGAATGTGGATACGACAATGGGCGCTGTTCGTGGTGCAGGTTAAGTACGGATGCGTTGTCGGACAGCACAGAGGGACGATTTTAAGTAAATATTTATTATTCATGTGCATCTTTAAACGAACGCAGACCCTCTGGATGGGTAGGACGATTCCTGGTTAACCCTATGTTTTACAGCACATCTCTTCTATAATAATAATAATAATAATAATAATAATAATAATAATAATAATAATAATAATAATAATAATAATAATGGCATCACCCATCGTAACATAAAAAGACTCTAACGTCTGTGAAACGATTGTGAAATCCTTACTGACACTTGCGCCTGTCATAGCTTACATCAAGCAATTAAGTAAATTGACTGTTCGAAACAAATCTTGGCTTCTGTCGCCTTTATGATCATGATCGAAACCTACTGTTCACGTTTTGAGAAACTGGTTGCCCGTATGTTTGTGTGTCTGTGTGTGCTTGCTTCATTGCGGATATAATCTGTTTCAGTCGGTTTCTGTGTTACCGGGCAATGTCACTTCAAGAAGAGAGACAACCTTGGGATGCCAAAGCTACCCTGTTCTTTAAGATGAACGTACAGCGCGATTAGAATACGAATTATGCGGTCGAGTCGAACATCGCGTTCGCATTTGTGAACTCCTGTACATAATTTGCATCCGTTATTTACATATACTTAAAAGAGTGTCTGTTATCTATATAGTGCACATGATAATGTAGGTTTTGAGGAGTCGTAATTATTGATATGGTGTCTGTGTGTCGGGAGTATTCAGCACGCGTGAAACATTTCAGCATGCTCCGGCTGTGTACGAGTTATCCTTGGTTGCTTTAGAAATGCGGCAAAGGGGGTTAGAGTCTGGATGTGTCTCCATGGCAATGTCCAGCTGCCGACCACCCCCAGCCCCCCCCCCCCCTTAAAAAAATAAGTCAAATGATTTATGGCTGTGGGTGAGACGTTTAATTTATTTAATTTGCTACTGTAAACTGTCACGTCCCCGCGCCAGCGACTCAGACTTTATTCAGTAATCCTTTACTGTGCCATAAATTCGGGTAAAAAAGCAGAAATACCTAGTGATCTCAAACAGTATGAACAGATGCCTGAGTTGATTTTTTAAATACCACCCTGAACGAATTTAATGAAAGATCACAGTAATGTCTCGCAAAATGAAAACATTAGGCTACCTCCTCCTGGTCATGAGTGTATTAAAAACGGCTGTATTTTGCCAGTCATAACTGGGCAATAAGTGCCTGAGATCTCGTTGCATGTAACTAGTTTGATAACAATTACATCGGAAGTAGTTGGCAAGGCTACAGGCAATGAAGTGACCTTTGACCCTGAGGATATATGTGGCTATTAATGTTGTCCCTTTGTCACATGCTGAGCCTGACATGCAAAAATTTCCCCCCTTCCAGTTTATAGCTAATATTTAATCATGTATGTTATGCTGTTAATAGTAATGTTTAACTCTGATCTCTACATCACATAAGCTTAAGGAGCCACTCTTATCCAGAGTGACTTACATACCTTACAGTTTTTACATGTTGTCCATCTTTACAGCTGGATATTTATTGAGAAAATCTGAGATGAATGTGTTGCAGGGTGCAACAGCATTGCCCTAACCAGGAGTAAAACCAGCAACGTTTGGGTTCCAAGCCCTGCTCCTTAATCACCACACTGCACTGCTCTCCTGTGCTGCTGATCTCTACAGTGGGTTCAACAAGGCTCTCCACAGTCAAACCCCGCTCAACCAAGGAACCAGGGAGCAACTTGGGAGTGCTCATTGGGAAGTGTTCACATTTCAGTCAGGGCCTAAGAGAGTCATGCATCCAATCATGGTGGCTGGGTTATGGGTCAAAAGTTCTTCATAAACACAATAGCTTCCACACACTCAAGGTCCCCTTGTTCATGCATGAGGAACTGCTATCCAGGGAACTAGTCTGAAAGGGCGGTTTAAAGGTGAGCTTCAGGAGTGTTTTGTCCTTTGGGCATTGTGTATGTCATTTTTGTACACCACTTCCTGTGATGGTTTAACCAGGCCTCTTGGATTCAGCCAAGCTACCACAGCTGTTTTGTCACAACATCCATTTTTGATGTTGTTTTGGGAGAGCGCTGTTTGCTTGTTCGTTGATGTGCTCTAATCCTGAGTTAAAGTACCAAACTCCAGCCCTTACTCTGGACCTGGTTAAGGTGTCTAATGCTGCATTCAAACTGTAGGGTTCAATTCCAAAATGTTGGTCTTAACCAATTTTTTGTCTGACTGTTCATTTTTGAAAGTGGACCATATCCAATATCAGGACCTCTGTCCTAAAATGACAGTATATCTGTCAATATCTGTCTCGCATGTGCATATAAACAACAAAAGATGTAATGTCTGTCAAGTCAGGCAGAATTGTAATGATGAGGTTATCCTGTCACATGCAGAGTAACATAATATGGCATGTGCAGAGTTACAGGCAATCTGTGCGTTCTTAACCACATACACATACACATGTCACATGGTACTTGTGCTGTGCACATTAGTGTGTACATTACTGAATACAATGGAGGCAGGAGAAAGGCAATGTAAAATCCTGTATATCTCCAGAATATGCTCAATAGTCTAGAAGACACAGTAGTTTTCAGTTTGACAATTTATAAGGCTATGCCCTTAATCAAGGTAAAAGTTACCTTGATCTTTGAGGACAGTCTGTAGAGATGACAGGTTTTCACAGTTGGTGACAAGTTCTGTTGAGTCACTGGATTACGAGACTCAAATGTGCAGATGCTGAAAATTTAAAATTGTTTTACAGCAGTCTGAGAACACATCGCGATGGCCCCTCACTGCCAATGGCAGGTTAGTGTCACCCCTTCAGTCAATGGGGCAGGGCTGCACCCCCCCCCCCTCCCCTCAGCACAAACTCATGTCCGCAACATGGCATAGTGAATTTATGCACGTGTAGGGCAATGCATGGGCCAATTGTCTGTATTCCGGTCCAGAAAGGGCACCACCCTGCATGGCCGATGGAGGATGCGATTGTTCAGTCTCTCCACCCTCTGGGCCAGGCACAGAGCGTTCTTCGTGAGACCCTTAGGACATTTCCCTACGGATGCTCTGAGCTGTCCCTTGGAGTGATGTCAGAGCAAGACCTCACATTCCATCCATCCCTACGGTCTCTCAGCCTGGTCATGTGACTGCACACTGGTGGTTGACCCCTGTGAATTCAACGGATGTCTTCAGGGTGTTTTTAGGGAGTTCTTTAGGGTGTTTGGAGTGGTTCTTTCACATGGTGCCTGAGTGGCACATCTGTTCCCTCTGCCTCCACCACAGGGTCACTCATTCTGTGGGGTGATTGTCCCCTGGCAGCTGGTCCCATGGCAGTTCCCAGCATGCCACTGCCCTCCAGAATGTACCCAAGGCTTCTTTAAGGACCACCACGATGTATGACATTTGTGGCACTGGTTTTACTAGCTAGATGTCAAGATTCCTGACCTCAAGGTCATGTGTTATTATAATGTGTCACAGTCTCTGTACCACAGGAAGATCTCGTAATAATGCCACATCTATAATGTATGTATTAAAAGTGGGTGATATGTTTAAATCTGTTTTACTAGTGTAATTTTATGCAATGTCTGCTTTAAATGATAGTGTAGTACAGTATTCTACCAATCTAGTAGGACAGTAAGACATGAATATGTCATGTGGGTCTCTGTGGGGATGGTCATACATAAATGTGCCGAGCGTTTCACTGTGGGGACGGTCATACATAAACGTGTCCTGCGCTTCACCATTGGGAGGGTCAGGCATAAACGTGCCATTTGTGTCATTTGTGGGGACACAGTGTTACAAACCACCGCCAAATCCAGGAGAATTCGCCGAACAAACTGGCAGGATCCCAAGCCTTGGTGGTCCTTGGCAGTATTTTACACGGCGTAATTAACAAGAAGCAACGCTGTTGCCACCCCCACACGAATCGGCCGCCCTCCCGGGTCTGTGGGCTCACAGTGTGTTAAGCTGAGCCTGCAGAAAGGGAGGCTAACGTCAGACGTTTAACCCCCGTCCTCTGCAGGATTCCTGCTCACGTGTCCCTGGCTGTAGCTTCTCCAAGCAAAGGCTGGCTCATCACAACTGTGTTCCAGCACATCTTTCATCCTGCAAAAAAAAAAAAATCTCATTACGCCTGCATCTTGGTCACGCTTCAGTTTAATGTCAGCATGATCGGTAGTGGTAAGAAACAGGGCTCACATCCCAAAGGTTGGCAGGTCGATTCAGAGGTCGGCTGCTGCTGTCATACCTTTGAGGACCCTTGTCCTGTGTAAGGTGTAGTTCAGGCAGAGCATGTTCAGCAAAGTGCAAATGGAAATGCTAATGCTAATGTGCATGGCAGCAGTGTGGTGTAGCGGTAAGGAGCAGAACTCCTGACCTAAAGGTTGCTGGTTCAATTGTCTGCTGTGGCACTGCTGTTGTTACCCTTAGGCAAGTTACTTAGCCCACATTACCTCTGAAAATGTCGAGCAGTATAAATGAATAGCATGTAGGAATGGTAACCTATGTGAGTTGCTCTGGATAAAAGCATCTGCTAAGCAACGAAATGTAATGTAATGTAACTGGAACCCATGTCGCCTACTTCCCAAATACTCCTCCAGAGCACTGCCAAAACAGCATGCAGACCGATTACTGCTGACTCCACTGGGGTCAGGCTGACTCGATTGTTCCAACAGGCGCTTCCGCTGAAAGCCTCTCTTCTTTTCTCCTTGAAGCATGGCGTTTGGCCCAAACAAATTGGAAGAGGAAGATTATGAAGATGTGCCCATAAATAAAACGTGGGTTTTGTCACCCAAGGTCTACGAGAGCGATGTCACCTTGATCCTAAATAAATTACTGCAGGGTTACGACAACAAGCTGCGACCCGACATCGGAGGCAAGTAGATTCAGCTTCTTTTCATGCATGAATTTATCGCTATTAATGGATGTCTTAAAGAAATGTCAAACAGCAGGTTTATACATTTAAAGTACATGGAGAATTTGTAGCAGAATAGCCAGATTTCAGTCTTCATTTTTGTGTGTTATGTCACGCCCTAGGCCCACACTTAAGGGTCTACAGCATGCTGTGGGT
This sequence comes from Megalops cyprinoides, assembly GCF_013368585.1. Lineage (NCBI taxonomy): Eukaryota > Metazoa > Chordata > Actinopteri > Elopiformes > Megalopidae > Megalops > Megalops cyprinoides. Next base: position 4,823,918 of record NC_050604.1, on the reverse strand, counting down.
CTGTTTCAGTTTGAAGCATGGAGCTCTCCGAGATTTGTCCAGTCCTGAGTTTCTCACAGAGATTGAACGCCGAGTCGCCAGACTGTAATAGAGCCAAATCATTATTGATCGACCGGCAGCGGAGCCGTGCGAGGACTCAAGTTCATTAGCTCCTTACATACAGTACAGGGTGTGGGGAAAATGAACGGCGGCAAAGAGAGCCGCCTCCATCACGCGACCGTTCTCTTTAAGGTTTGGGTTAAAGCAGTTTTAGATGCGAGGCCTGGGTAGATAACTCTGTGGGAGGGGGGCGGAGTTGGAATTGTCAGGACGGCATTCTGACTGTGCTGTGAAATCCCTTGCAGTGAGGCCGACCGTGATCGAGACCGCTGTGTATGTCAACAGCATCGGACCAGTTGACCCCATTAACATGGTGAGTACATCGCCTCTTTAGCCCTTTTTTTTGGGTTATGGTTAATGCATGCAAACAGATGGCGGGATCCAACTTGAGAGAGGGAGCCAATTTTACTACGTGTACACAACCCTCAAGACACAGGGGGTCCCATCTGGAAGCGCTACAAAAGAACACCAGAACAAAACAAAACAAATGAAATCTGTGATGAGATTACTCCTTTTGGGGGGGTGTTCTTAGTTGTCAGCTTGTAGCTCCAGAGGAGATGGCATTTGGCCATGTTAAACCAATGGATCACACCTTCTGGTGAGAAATCCAGTTAGATGACAAGGGTGCCCATGTCCCCAAAGAGCATCATCATCAGCCCAGCATCCAGATCACTCTGGTGCAGTCGACTTGCTAAGTAATTTGTAAATATTTGTGCTATGCTGTGGGAATGGATCTCAGGCCGTTGATGATTCATGAGTGAGTGCACCTTCTTTTTCCACTGGAAGATGCCTTGATTTGCAAATTGAACATGATTTCACACTGACATTGATGGCATGTTACCTTCATGAAATATCAAGTATCTTTCAAGAAGCTTTTATTTTGTGAGCTCCTTTGTGGCATAATAATAGATAATAGTATGAATAAGTAATAATAATGTGAATTTTACTTAAAAAAAATAATAATAATCATAATCATCATCATCTTCTCATATGTGCATTATTATTACTGCAACACTTCATACTAATAGTAATTGTTATCACCACTTCAAATACAATTTTTTAAATTTATTATTATTATTATTATTATTATTATTATTATTATTATTATTATTGTAAGGGTGTGCATGTACTACCATTAGCTCGGTCTGCAAAAAATCATTGCACTGTATTGTCTTATTTCACTCAAGCTTACATACAGTGGTTGTTTGAGGAACCAGTGGACTGCACCAGTGACAGCAGACATCCATATCAGCTGAGGCAGGGAGGACCGTGGTGCAGAAACATGCTGACAGTCAAACGGTCAGATTTGATAGTTCAGCTGCAGTGGAGTGAGACGGAGTAAAGTGCGTTTCATTGAGACATGCAGTCATGGTCTTCAGCGCTCTGATTGGCTGTCAGAGCGTGGGGCGCTTGAGCGCTTTCCACACGTGCCTGTACATGGCTGCTGAAAGCAGACTGATTGGTCTGGTTTACTCACTGATATTAATAAACCTGTCACTCAAAGTAAACCAGCTGCCCCCTCACATTTAAATACAGCCTATGGTGTTTACACATCATGCGTTTTAATAAGATAGATTAACATCATTCGGGCTTGGATTCATCAGCTTGGAGACTGCAGAAGAGCTCTAGAATTTTATTTATATCTTCAAGCTGTAGAACAAAAGACAGAAAAAAATAGATTTAAAATATATTTAGGGAGCAAAAATGTATCGATATAAATGTTTGGTTAGAATTTTTATATTATACTATCTCAATTGGCATGAAAATGCATGTATCAATACAAATGATACTATCTATTCAAATGTACAATGTGCCACTGTTTGTATTCATGTATTTATTAAGTTAGTTTTAACTCAATGACACAGAAGTGGATCATTCTGGTTTGACTTTGTCATCTACAATAATGCATATCTAGCTTATTGTTGATAAAAGTTTTGCCTAATTATTCTCTGTTAATTATACAGTTATTTATGACATTATGGCTTTCACTGCATTCTGGTGCTCAATTCTGTGAATTTGTATGGAAGCATATCAAGTCCTGCTCGATTGATAGTGACCATCCCATATAGCATGTTGAAGGCTGTATTTTTAAGCAAAAAATTTCACACCTCCAGGGTTAATGCATTTATTCAAGTAAACTCTTATTCCAGGAGTACACCATCGACATATTCTTCGCCCAGACATGGTACGACAGCAGATTGAAGTTCAACAGCTCCATGAAGCTCCTGATGCTCAACAGCAATATGGTGGGGAAGATCTGGATCCCGGACACCTTCTTCCGCAACTCCAGGAAGTCCGACGCCCACTGGATCACCACGCCCAATCGGCTGCTGAGGCTGTGGAGCAACGGCCGAGTGATGTACACGCTGAGGTGGGGGTCGCTCCTTAAGCCACCTGGCGATTCTACTGGCTTTGTTTTAGTACCTGTTGTCTGTGCAGCTGTAACTCGTACATCTTGTACCTTGTCTTGTAGCCCTCTTCTTTTCTTTCGTAAAGGCAGTCACATTTATTTATTTATTCACTTGAAAATGAAATTGTTTTTTCTGATTTGTTTAAAACATGGGAAAGAAAACAAAAACAGTGACAAAACAACCCTTGTATAGCTCTTCACATCTTTGTGTTGAATTGCAATCAGTTCAAAGCCAAATCAACGTCTCAGAATTCTGCAAATACACATGTGCGACTTAACATTTTTTTTTTTCTTTTTATAATTCTTGTTTTCGTCAGGTTGACAATTAATGCGGAATGCTACCTTAAGCTGCATAACTTTCCTATGGATGAGCACTCGTGTCCGCTGGAGTTTTCGAGCTGTAGGTGTTAAATTCTCGCCCGCACCCCTCTGACACCTCCACCTCAAGGTTCAGTAGAAACCTAGAGAGCTACAAAAGGAGCGATTCCCATCTGCTTTGGGGGCGTGTCTCCAGGCACAACATATCTGTCATCCAATGAGCCTGCAGAGATGGGGTGGGTGGGAGGGTGGAGGGGGGGTGGGGACACATTTGTCGCAAAAGATTCCGTTGATGTCAGAAAACCATGAATTATACATTTCTACATGATTCATGCCCTTTGTGTGTGTGTCATGCTCCACCGGTCTCGTACGTTGCAGTCCGCATTTCGTGTCTGTTCCCCGTGCGTCTCCATGTCATCGGCCCCGGCCGAGTGTCCGGAACCAGCGCGCCAGGGCGTCTTCACGCTTAGGGAATGGATGCATCTCCTCTTCCATTGTTGCTTTGTGTTGCTTTCCGTGATTTGCTGTCATGAGCTGTTTGAATGCAGACCGTGTCCATGTGGTGAAATGCTGACCACCGTGTGCCGCGGAACAGCTGGGCATGGGTCTTTAACGTTCATGTCGTCTGACTCTTCCCCCCCCCCCAGACGGCTACCCTAAAAATGAAATCCTCTACCGCTGGCAGCGGCGGTCCGTGGAGGTGGCGGACCAGCGGTACTGGAGGCTGTACCAGTTCGCTTTTGTCGGGCTACGGAACACGTCGGACGTGGCGCACACCCAGTCAGGTAACCATAATCCAGCCTCAATTGCCACTGAGATCTCAGTGGCCCCAATGGGGCTCAATTTTAAACAGTGGCCAGCATAGCTTCCGTGTTTGTGAAACACAACTACATGATATTGGAGCTTCCCATAGTGATTATTTGGCCATCAGCATTTTAAGCAGTGTCTTGTTTTGGTTTGCGTCACAGGCGAGTATGTCATCATGACCATATTTTTTGACCTGAGCCGGCGAATGGGCTACTTCACCATCCAGACCTACATTCCATGCAGCATGATAGTGGTCCTCTCCTGGGTCTCCTTTTGGATCAACAAAGACGCCGTGCCGGCAAGGACATCCTTAGGTACTGTCAAGCCTTTTGAAGCACTTCTTCACTCTGCTGAGAAACAGCTTCTAACCGAAATGTAGGGCCCCTATTGTTTCATTGAATCGCTGAGTTGACATTAGGAAAGGGAACGTTTCCGTTCTGGAATGGAATTGGAGTTTTCAAAATGGAATGGGGCGGTGGAAAATGGAACGGAAAATGCACTCTGCTTTCATTTTCTGATTGGCTGATCAGACATAGCTTGATCACATTGAAAATAAGTGGCTGAACTATCATAAGAGTCCAGCTCTGTCTTCAGAAAGCTCACTAAGTTTCCCACCAGAAGGCAATTAAAAGTTCATTAACAACTTTATAATTAGAGTTTAATTGTTTAATTTCTGCATTTAACTCTGAAAGAGTGTCTCTGTGGAAGTGTTAAACAGTTGCTGTGTTCTTTATTAGACACAATTTGATGTTAATGGATGAAAGTGGTAATGACAACAGAGGAGCTGAAACTGAAAAAAGGCTAATGAAAGAGAAAAAAGGAAAATACTATTAAAAATGTAAACAAATACTATTCTTACCTTTGGGAATTTACAAAGGTCTCTCTCCTATTCACTTTTTCAACTGCAGTATAGATGACATAATGCTATTAATCACACAATGATACACTTAACATGGTTGTGTGTGGTCAAAGTGTTTGCTGTGGTCAGGATGTGTGGTGCTGCGGTCAAAGTGTTTGCTGTGGTCATGATGTGTGGTGCTGCGGTCAAAGTGTTTGCTGTGGTCAGGATGTGTGGTGCTGCGGTCAAAGTGTTTGCTGTGGTCATGATGTGTGGTGGTCAGTGTTTGCTGCGTCAGGATGTGTGGTGCTGCGGTCATAGTGTGTTCTGAGGTCAAGATTTGTGGTGCTGCGGTCAAAGTTTGTGCTGTGGTCGTGATGTGCGGTGCTGCGGTCAAAGTGTATGCTGCGGTCATGATGTGTGGTGCTGCTATCAGAGTGCATTCTGAGGCCAAACACCCACCTTTGACCATGGGATCTCGCACACAGGGATTACCACAGTTCTCACTATGACGACGCTCAGCACCATATCCAGGAAGTCCCTGCCAAAGGTGTCGTACGTGACAGCCATGGACCTGTTCGTCTCTGTCTGTTTCATCTTCACTTTCGCCGCGCTCATGGAGTACGGGACGCTACACTACTTCACCAGCAACCGTCAAGCAAAGAAAACAAAACCCAACAACGCACAGGTGAGCAGCTCCCGATACCGTCGTGTCTCTGCCCTGAAGCACAGGGGCTGAAATCAGCCTTCATTTTCTCACTCGCAGTCTCAGGGGCAAAATGGCCGATGGCTCATTTGCCAATACTGCTTTATGCTTCTAGGTGAAGGAACAAGGAGACAGGAGTTCATTATCATTCTGGCAAGAATCTAGCATCCTTGCCGTGAAGTGTCTTATGGATCATAAATGTAGTACAGTGTACGTCATAGTCATCTTTTATGGTGGAATAAGTGGCATCGGTGTGTGTGTGCCCGTATAAACATATGTGTGTTTCCATAGAGAGGTTTGTCGGTGTAGAGGAACTGTTATGCATGCTTTCCTTTCCTTCCCGGGTCTGTAATGTTTGTCCTCCTCCCTCCCTTTGCCCCGACAGAAGTCCGCCGTGGTGAACATCCGGCCGGGAACGTCACTGCTGCAGATGAACAACATCGCCCCCTACCACGAGGATGACGACTACGCCTACGAGTGCCTGGACGGGAAGGACTGCGCCAGCTTCTTCTGCTGCTTCGATGACTGCCGCTCGGGGGCGTGGCGCGAGAACCGCATGCACGTCCGCGTGTCCAAGATCGACTCATACTCCAGAATATTCTTCCCCACGGCGTTCGGCCTCTTCAACCTTGTCTACTGGGTGGGCTATCTGTACTTGTAAAAGCAAAACAAACAAAACAAACAAACAATGTAGCGTTTAAGAAAGACATATTTAAAAATATAGTTAATAAAGATATTTAATATTTAGTTTTGAAAATCGCTCGTATGTTCTCCCCCTCCACCGCTAATCTTAGGTAAATGGGGAGGAGGATTTGCGTTTGGGAGCCCAGCGTTCGCCGCTGTAGCTAGCAGGCAGTGAGTAGAATAGCTTTTTAGACTAATATATTCAAACACGTAGAAAACAAAACTGCATGTGTATTAGGAAGAGAGTATCTGCAGACTTTTTACATTTTTGTAAACGATACCATGCAGGATTGGGTATACAAATGTGTAACAGGCCAGACAGCAAAATTACTATTTTAGATAAAAGGTCAAGATTCTGCTCCAAGCTGAAACTGTGTTTTTGAACTACCTATAACATGTAGACTGTGGGTTACAAGATCCACAATTTGTCATTGATTGGAGTTTGGCCATGGTTTTAAGTTTAACAGTCTAGACCAGTGGTTCTCAGGCTGTGACTCAGGACACACTTCAGGGTCAGGAGAGAGATTGAAAAGGTTGACAGAGACATATGGAAAAACACAGCCCTTTCAAAGACATTTTCACTAACCAGACTAAATACTGCACTTAATTAGCTTACATGACAATATACTGACATGCATATTCAAAAATGTTTTTGTTCCATGTTTGTTCTATATCTTGTATACGGTATGGTGTTATATACGTATATCTTATATAGGGAATGTTTTCGTATGGGGTGATTCACAGAAAAGCTACTCACTTGTTAAGCCAGTCCTGAACCCAGAAAGTTTGGAAATATCTCTGTTAGACTGGCTAGATGAACATATATAGTCACTGCGTGGGTAAAATGCAATACTCGTAGGAGGATAACTTTGAGTAGAATATCTAGAATATGCAGAACATCTTTGAGTAGTGGCAGTCACCCACAGGAGGTCTATTCAATCAAGGTTATTGCACTTCTACTGAATCAATAATGGAGTTAATGCTTTGCTACATTTTGTCAACGTGGACAAGCTCCTTTCTTCATTTCTGAAGTGATCCCTGGAGAGATGGTAATAATTCCTTCGAAGTTGTTTTTTTTTTTCAGGAGTGAACAGTCCTGCGGCGGGATGAGATAACTCATGTGATAAGCTCAATTAATTAGACCCCTCACGCTTTGTTTTGGCCCGTAATTTCACACAAGTTGTAATTTCCATGGTGTCATTCTGTGTGGCCAACAGACATGCATTCCCAGTCAGACTTCAGAATTTACAACACATGCACAAACACAGACTCTCTCACACACACACTTTTAATATTTGGTATGCATATCTCAACACATTAAATTGCTGTTAATGCAATGGACTTCTGCTATTCTGCTATTATTCTTACTGAAATAGACTGATGTAAATGGGAAGTATGATTACCTACACATATCCATGACAAATCATTAAATACAACATGAAAGCAGCTACGCAATTGACAAAGAGTTTCATTTGCTTACAGGAAGAGAGTTTTTATATTCATTAATTCACAGATATGCTCTGAGAGTAATTGTGCTGTCAGGGGACCTATTAAAAAGCTATCAAGGCCCATATGGCTTTGAGGTAAAGAATGGAGAAATACATGCCACATTTCTAACCTATAACATTTTTGGGAAGGGAAAGGAAAAAATATTTTGCCTGCATATTAGCATATCATATTCTATATTTGCTGTTGTTGGGTCTGTAGTCTTGTGAGAGGTGAGAAAAAATGATAATGCACCTCTCTGATATGATACTGGTAGATAAAATGCTAGATCTGTTTAGTTTTCCAGCTATACTCTGTAGTCCGGACTTACATGCTGAGAGGGGTTTGTTGTTAAACTGTGACCATTATTGGTCTTGCAACAGAAAAGTTCACATAGAACATTACAGTGATGAATACCACAAACACTGTGTGTGATTCAGTAGTTATTTCTTGATCCTTTGGCTGTGAAACATTTGGTATGTAGAAATTGACGTTAAATATCCAAAAATGGTTGGGTGAGCATGCCCTAATTTTGCTCAAAATCATTTTTTCCTGTTATGAAAATATTTACTCATTGCGGGAAAAAAAATTAAACGTGTACAATTGTTGAAGAGAATCTGTTTGTTGTTGAGTACAGCAATAATTCGAATGAGTATAAATCTTTATTCACAACCATAAATTATGGAGGAATTAATTTTAATTTTCATTTTATTTTTGGTATGTGCTGGTACAATTTAGCACTGTGGAATATTTTTAAAAAATAAAGGGACAGCTAGATCCATGAGGCAATATAGAAAATAGAATTGGTACATGATTATTCAACTGAACTCTGTTATAATGATGTCGATTACTTGCAACAGAGAAAGAATGTTCGACTCTTCAAATTTTGAAACAAAGTTAATCAGTAGATCAATCAGACTGACGTGAAAGGAAGTCACTTTAAACCAAAGAGCAGGACACAGAGTCATTAAGGTTTCATACTGTATGCTGTACAGACAGGTTTTAGGACTCAAAAACACAGGTTATACTCAGTGGTTGCCTTAATGATCAGTCCCTGTCACTCCCACTTTGACAGGATTCAGAAGTACAAACATACCGTCCCAAGTGTTTTTATCATCTGTGAGGGAAGCAAGACAACTGTCAGCATTGTCCTTATGTTTTTGTATTATGGCTTAGAAATTTGGTAAACAGAACTTTGATACTGTCCCAAAATGTTTGTATTTTCTGTATTAATGACTGCTGTTCTGGATTATCAAGAAATAAGATTGAAAAAAAAAATAATAATAAATAAAGTAAGCTCAGATAACAGAATTTGATGAGGAACCCTCAGGCTTTTAAAAATAATTTAAATGCAGCACGCAAAGCAATGTATTCATATTTTAAAATACACAATAAAAATATGTATGTATAAATATATGTAAATGTGTTAGAAGTAAATAAAATAAAACAGAATAAAGACAGCATATATTGCATTTTAGAATAGAGTAGAAATAGGGGTAGTCAAGTTAACATTGTGCTTCAAACTTTCTGCCTCATTGTGCTTTAAACTGCAGGCTGCTACAGAGAAGCCTTTCCACAGAAGCGTGCAGTCATTGGGTTATAGGCGGGTTTATTTCGACCGCTGTCGGAGAGGCAGATGAGTTTCATGTTACATGACTAGTGCTGTTGCTGCTCTCATTGGTGCAATGACAAACAAAGGAACTTTCAAAGCCATATGACAAAGGGACAGGTTGCAAAAGTTAAAAATGTTTAAAAAAATAATCCTACCCATTTATCTGTATTTACAATCCAGTGGTAAAGCTAACAGTTCAGTAGTTACGATCTAATTCCACTGCCCTGTTAATACAACAATGTCCTAATATTGTAATATGTTATTACAATCTAGTACTATTCCCATTCACAAGTAATTACAATGTAGTACTATTGCCACAATTCAGTAATTACAACCCAGTACTATTCATGTTATTCAATAATACAATCCAGTAATATTTCTGCTAATTATTAACTACAGTCCAGCACTATTGCCAGTACGGAGGTGGCTCCAGTTGCCGTCTGTTAGCACACTCCTCGTTGTGTCTGATTTTAGATACAATGTCTGATTAGAAGGAGGGCTGTAATGTAAGCATGGGGAAACCAGGCCTAGGTCTTTTTGTACCAATTTGCTGATTGTGTTTCGATGTGTTCCATTGAAACTGCTACACTGAGCACCACTGCATTGCTTTCTAACAGCATTTCCAGGATAGTGCTACCTTCAATATCGGAATGGTATCTTCTTTCAGAAGGGTACACTGTTTGTTCCAATTAATTGGAGTAGATCAAAGGCTACAATGAGATCAGTGCTTATACCATCAAGTGGATTGATTTTTCTTGCTTTAAAATATGGATATGGACCACAGTATGACATGCTGTTCAATCTAATACAAAGAACACAGTCTAAAGCAGGGGTAGGTAACCCTGGATTCAGAGACGTTTCTGGCTTTTGTTTTATATGGACTCTTAATGACATAACTGGACTAGTTATAATGCTAAGTCAATGCGGGCAATTCAGTCAACATGGTCAACAGAAGACATAGTCACTGGTGTGAATTTGCAGAACAGTGAATCCAATGGTGTGATTAGAAGCTCATTTGGAACAAACACCTGGAACATCTCTAGATATCTAGGAATGTAGTTGCCTATCCCTGCTCTAAAGACTTAGGGGCATAACACTCTGTGTGGCAGTACAGCAAGAGTAAAGCAATTCTTACGCCATCAAATGTGTGGCCCAAGGGAACCTATGACATGCAGGGACGAACTGGGCCTCCAGTGCTTGGACAGCCACTTTCATGACACATTTCAGTTCTGCCCAAAGTCACATGGGACTAAAACCTACAAACGCCTTCTGCTGTGCAGTGTAATCACTTTTTAACAGGCAGCTGGTTCACGGTTATCTTCAAAAAAACGGGATTGCACATACAAAAGGATGTGCTGACGTCTCTCGGACTGAGATGCAATATCTTTGTCTGTCATGTCTGTTTCCATGTTTAAGTGTGCTGAGGAATGTAAAGCTTTTGGTTGGAGTCAGGAATTGGTACATCAGGCTAATCGGTCTGATTTTGTCAGACAAAACATGTTTCTTCTTGGATTTTATTATGTCTGTGTATGTATGTATGTACATCCAGTGTCATTAATATTCTGGTAAGACTATTAAACTCAACCAGCAAACAAACCATGATATTAATAACATGGGAACTGTGTGCATTTTCTGCATCAAAGGTGCATGTACTCCATATTTGCATATATGATAAGAGTATTGTACTAATGGTACTTTTAATGTAACGTGCTCTCTTGCTATGCTACGAGTCTACATACTGTCGTCCCTTATCTGGCCATTCCTTTGCCTAATTGCATTTGCTGTTCTAAGCTTTTGTCCCATGTTTCATTTTTTATTTCATTTTAATTGTGTGTAATTTACATTTTATTTAAATGCACTAATATGTACAGTTGAAATGATGTATTGTGTGACCTACTCCTGCTTGATAGTGATTGCTTTTTTTGTAAACAAGATCTAGAATACAGATGTGTCACACCAAATATATCTTAGTGATGATATATTTTTCCTTCCCTGTGTCCTTATTTATGCTCAAAACTGTTATTACAAAAATTCATACTGTGGTTGGTTCACTGTGTGCAGCTCACATCTCCAGATGACAGACAATTTCTGAGTTCAGACTTTGGCCTTTGCTAATGGTTCAGTGTTTTCTTTGTCCAAATGTATCCACAATGGAGTGATTAGTTATAATCACAGATCTGAGCCATATCCAAATTCACTCCATGTTATCATGTCCCACTTTCTGTTAGTGCTTTCTGTGTCTTTCTGCTCAAAGCGTTTCTATATCTGTGTTGTTTTTGTGCAAAGTAACTCAATACACTGTGAACAAATAAAACAGTGCCTGAAAATGCAATCACTTCTCATGAGCCTTTTCTTCTTGGCCGGCCGTTCCTCTTTCCACCTGCAAATATATACCAAGTTGTAATTGTCATTATAATGGCAGCCTGTTTATACGCCACAACCAGGCAGAGCTAGTATAAGAGTCTCCATAAAAAAGAGGCATGGAAACACTTGCTGAATGTCACAGAATTGTTGTCTCAACCAAAGCGAACACAGAATTATTTAACAGCATCCAGGGGATTCTGTAATGGAAAAGGAAATAGGCTGGTGGAAAATGGTCTCTGGTCACGGGGTGACTCAAGCCTTTCGAGCTTTTTAGATTGAGCCTGGGAAAGGACGCTTACTTGAGAAGCATCAGTGATGAGATCCCATCACTTCCATTACCATCTGCTTTGGCAGCCATTTCCCTCCTCATCACAAAATGGGTAACGGAACTGTCAGCAATAGACCCAGGTGGTGGAATTCGCTGCTGTTCCGAAGCAGCATCACTTTTTGCCCTGCACTGTGTCTCCTGGAATCATTCAGGTCAGAGGGTCTGTTGATTCCACAGAACAGAAAGTGAAGACAAGGTTGCAAGTGGGCTGAAATTGTGGGGTGGAATAAATTGTGAGGAAATTTTGTTTATTATCGGGGGCTGGATAACTAGAAGAATGGGCGAACGAGCCAGTCAAGCTTTAAGAACAAGCTCCCTTTTCCTCCACCAAGACACGCATATGCCCAAAAATAACAAAGCACACCTGGCCTTGGCAAAGGAAAGCATGTGGAACCTGACAACCAATGCCTGATTGCTAATTTGCCTGCATCAATCGCTAAATTGATGAAGACAGATTAGATGACACAACTCAGCAGCGGTTGCATCTACATTTACATTTATTCATTCGCTGATGCTCTTATCCAGAGCATGGTATAAAAAGTGTGTTCAGAGGCAAGTAGCCACACCAATACATCATGAATTGTAAGTGTCAGTCAGGTGCCACCAGGCTGTTATCTTCTTTTTCTGTCAAAAGCAAAACAGATTCAGTCTTCTGCTTCATTCATTCTTCTGATTCATTGTTGCTTCTGCCAAACCAACACATACACACACACACACACACACACACACACACACATATAAGCATCTTGTTTGCCTTTTTAGGGGTCCCAGGACTGATAAATGGACAACAATTCTCAAGTATTTTAAACTCCCCACCATATTTTACAGTGGACATGGGCTCTTTCTCTAGAGAGAAGGCAAGCTACAAAAAGGGGCAAGTTCAATTCAACAAACTATATCTGAATAACAATCGAAATTGTCTCATGGTCAGACGGAATGAAAATTGTTGTATATGGACATGTTCATCAGCTGTGTTTGGGATATACAGGTTAAGCATATATTGGTAATGAACCCACGCCCTCTGTCATATACGGTGATATCAAGACATTTTGGCCAAAAATCCAGTTTCCTCTGCAAGAAATTCAAATGTGTCTGAAAATGACATTAACTGAGCCCAAAATGAATGTTCTCAATTAATCACCTGAACCACCAGACCTCAATACAAGTAAATATTTGTGGTTCACACTCAAGAAAGCAGTTGGCAAATGACCAAGAGCATGACCTCATAATACAACAGGAGAGCAACTTGTAGCATGATGTTTTCCTTTAAACAGCCACAAGCACAATGACAATGGCACAGTCAGAGTTAGGATCAATTCATTTGAATTTACTGCTTTCAGTAACAGAATTGGAATTTCATTCTGAGAGTGTGGTAATTTTTTCTGTTTTTTTAATTGCACTGGAATTGATCCCAACTCTGATTTAGTGCAATGAGATCTGCAGTGACTGGGTTTTTGGTCTGTAGTTGTTAAGGTAAGTCTCAATAAGACATGGACATTTATCCATGCTGAGGAAGTGATCTGTGCAAAGCCCCCAGACAGACAGCAGCTGTCATTCTGCTGTGATGGAGGAAATGCAGGCCAGGCTCGCCTCTGTTCGGCTGCAGTGTGTGGGGTCCCGACTGAAACCGCCCTGTCTTCAGCAGACTGCACCCCTTAATTGCATGTTAGCCTCAGTGCACTTTGTCTTCAAGAGCCGGGGTTCCAGGCACTTTTCCAGCATTAGTAGAAGGAGCCCTGTTTCCCTGAATGTGCTCGGTGCTTCCGGAGACAAAGCCGCGCCCCCCGGTGGGGGCAGAGATGTGTCGTCCCGCTGTTGCCCCGCAACCGTGGGTTCCCTGTGGTGGACAGAAGAAGCTGTCTCAGGATGTTAGCACACCTCTGCCTCGTTGATTTCACTTCAGTTACAAGTACTCAAAGTCCAGGGATGTGGCATAGTGTGTTATGGTTCACATTGTTGGAAGGATTTTATGATACTGATTCATTATGTATTATATACACTGATGAGCCAAAACATTATGACCACCTGCCTAATGTGCTGTTGGTCCTCCGTGTGCTGCCAAAACAGTACCGACCTGCCGAGGCATGGACTCTACAAGACCCCTGAAGGTGTCCTGTGGTATCTGGCACCAAAACATTAACAGCAGATCCTTCAAGTCCTGTAAGTTGCGAGGTAGAGCCGCCATGGATCGGACTTGTTGGTCCAACACATCCCACAGATGCTCAATCGGATTGAGATTTGGAGAATTTGGAAGCCAGGGCAACACCTTGAACACTTCATCATGTTCCTCAAACCATTCCCAAACAATGTGTGCAGTGTGGCAGGGTGCATTATCCTGCTGAAAGAAGCCATTGCCATCAGGGAATGCCATTGCCATGAAGGGGTGTACCTAGTCTGCAACGATGTTTAGGTCGCTGGCACGTGTCAAATTGACGTCCACATGAATGGCCGGACCCAGGGTTTCCCAGCAGAACCTTGCCCAGAGCATCACACTCCCTCCACTGGCTTGACGTCTTCCTACAGTGCATCCTGGTGCCATCAATTCCCTAGGTAAATGGCGCACACGTACACAGCCATCCACATGATCTAAAAGAAAATGGGACTCATCGGACCAGGTGGCCTTCTTCCACTGCTCCAAGTTCCAGTTCCGATGCTCACTTACCCATTGTAGGTGCTTTTGACGGTGGACAGGGGTCATCATGGGAATTCTGACCGGTCTGTGGCTACGCAGCCCCATACGCAGCGGGGTGCAATGCACTGTGAAACATTCCTCCTGTAACCATCATTAAAATTTTGTGCCACAGTAGACCTTCTGTCAGTTTGGACCAGACGGGAAAGCATCGCTCATCGATGAGCCTTGGGCGCCCAACACCCTGTCACTGCTTTGTGGTTTGTCCCTCCTTGGACCACTGTCGGGTACTCACTACTGTTGACCGGGAGCACCCCACAAGCCTTGCCGTTTCAGAGATGCTCTGACCCAGTCCTCTGACCATAACAATTTGGCCCTTGTCAAAGTCGCTCAGGTCTTTACTCCTGCCCATTTCTCCTGCATCCAACACGTCGACTACGAGAACTGATTGCTCGCTTACCATCTAATCTACCCAGACCTTGACATGTGCACTTGTTTGGAGATGATCAATGTTATTCGGTTCACAATTTTGATACATACAGTTATTGAGGCAAAAAAGGGGTTATTATTATGTCTTTTCAGAATGGAAAACAAATTGGTAGCCACAGGACCCCTGAGGGCGCACGGCTGACCGCACACATGCCTGTTTTCACATGGATAAACACGGAAAAAACATCTGACAAGGGGAAGGGGACGCTTGATGTAGATGTTGCCCGTAACACGGACCAGAGCAGCCACGCTGGTCTGAGGTCAGCGAGGCCAATCTCGACGGAGTCCAACCCCCCACCGTTGCTGTTTGTGGCAGGATCCTGGTTCAGCACCACAAGCCCGCCTCGGTTCAGAATGAGGCCATGGAAGTTTCACGATGAGGCAGCCAAGCACTGAGATACCCGATGCAGCGGGATTCTGAACATCAATCAGAGCTCGTCTGTGGCTGGAACGCTGGGCACGTGTTCAGTGAGACTGGCTGTGGACTGCTGTTTACAAATCAAGATGAAAGCATGCAGCTAATCATTCTTCCCTTTTTGCAGAGCACTGTGTACAACATGATGGTTTCTTTCAACGCCGCTTGGGTATGGGGTGAAACTATCTTTGATGAGCAGTGTGTCATGCAGTGTACCACACCTGCCTGTTTGTTCATGGTCATACCAGTTTTCCTACAAAAAGTATTTCAAAACCTAAATGTCTACTAATGGATCTATTTTATGCTGCTTTTATTTTCCTTGTGCTGCCATCAAACTGCCATATCTGTAAGGTGTGATTGCTAGTTTCCCCTGTGAGACGTGGCGGAAGGTGGCCCTCTATCTCACTACAGTGCCAATTAGCCAATCAGACTGTGTCCTGGGGGATTCCCTGAACTGCCAGAGGCTCACAGGGTCTTTTTGTTGTCTTCTAGCTGAAGAGGAGCTGTCTACCTGCTCAGTTTGCCATACTCTGAACTGAAAGCTGTCTCCCCTCTGCCTTGCTGGTTCTGTTCTGTAGCCCCAGCTGCGAGATACACTGTTTTTACCACTGCATTTCCAATCACAGCAGTGTCCTGTAGATTCATCCCCACAATCACAATCACAACTACATGTATGTCCTGTAGACTTCCCCCAACATTCACAATCACAGCTGTGTCCTGTAGATATACCCAAACAGTAAGAATCACACACATGTCCAAGACACTTATACCCATGTTCACAATGACTGCCATGCCTAGATTTACACCAGTATTTTCAAAAACCACAATCTCCTCTGAGCTCCGAAGAACCGGCATTAAATTGGCTAATCAAAACTAATAGACTAAATATTTAAACCATGTTTCAGTAAAAGACAGCACAAAGCTTTTTTTTTGTTTGAAATGATCAACACAAGTTTGATTAATTAATTTGTCAAGGAATAGAAAAATCCTAAAATGACCAATGTCATAATTTTCAAGAATGAGTAATTGTGCTGTCTTATTCCTGAGAGGTACAGGACAGGAAAGCTGGTGGTACAGCAGGAACAGCCCATCAGAGATGTGACATGATTTTTTTCCTGTTCAGAGTGGCTTAAGGCCACTAGGGCCTCTAGTCTACATCTATATTCTGAACATTACCCCAGAGATGTTCAGGAGGAAACAAGAGGGTGGATTTAAAAACTGCACCAGACTGCAAGTTTGCTCACTAAAACAGAAAAAACTATTGTATATGGTAGAAAGAAGTTTTCTTTTTACTGACAGAAGATAATTGTTCAGTGAAATCATGATTGTCTTACCTTAATTTTGACATTATATGTGTACATGAGACTAGAGAAATGTATTCACCTGGAAAACCTCCTGAAAATTTAATTCCTTCCCATTTCACTGCTGCCAGGAATGTGAAGAGTTACATTTTGCTTGCCCCACCTTACACACTTTTGAACAGTCTGCATAAACCATTTTTTATTGCAGGACAATATCTATGGTTAGGAGATTCTTAATTATACAATTTTCTCATGAATTAAGTAATTTGTATATACACAAAGATCAGTATGAATCATCATTATAAACAACGTGCAAATTTAAAATCCACAAATTTATAATTATTTTTGACATGATTTTGTTCATTATTCATTTTTACACTCCTTTTTCTCACTTCCATTGTGGTCTTTCCATTGTAGTTTTTTACTGTTATGTGTCTTTGCACAAACAGTTAGCAAAGTGACATACCTGTATACATTAGGTTCCAATGCAAGTAAGGCAACTGCGGACCCAGTAAGCCATGCAATATTTGTGGATTAAGCCACACAAAGGCAGTCTGCGGTCGAACATTCAGTGACCATAGAGGATCACTGAACTTGTCAATCACAGTAAATTGGACGATGGTTAAGCCTGCTCAGGTCAAATGCAGGCAGTCTAGACCTCATTCAAAAACCTAAACTAACAATATATGGCACATGCAACAAAAGAGTAGTCAGTGCTGTCTGGTAATACGACTGACTCGGAGCCAGTTTGATTCGATTGGAATTGCATGCTTGTGGACATGGTCGAGCACAGGAATTTCACTGCTACCGTGAGAGCACTTCCCTGCGAGCTCATTTATAGCCAATAGCTGGTTAAAAAAGGACAGCCACCACTCTTCTGTAGAGATGGTCACTTGAAGCGGAACACGCACAGGAGCAACACCATAGTCCTTCCACTTTCTGTTCATGCAATACCTCTGAAATATTTATTTATAAAAAGGGGTCAAGTATGTGACCCAGACACAATGTACTATGAATCCCTTTTAAAGAGTATTGCTGTGGAAATGAAGTGGCACTTTGTTTGAAGCAGAAGCTGGCTTTCTTGAAAGAGCCCCTAAGAGTGTTTTTTATCTGCACCCAGAATGAAATATTCATGGCGGTGATGCTCTGTAGGATGTTGTAGGATTGGCTGTGGACACTGGATCAATACAGGAAAAAAAAAACAAAAAGTAGTGCATGTGGAGTCCACTGTTCAGACTGGATTTTAGGTCACAGAGGTGAACGCAGAGACGGCATCTTATGTGGGTAGCTATAACATTTCAACATTCAATTGTGTCATAAAAGTCCAACAAAAAATAAATGCATGTTTGCCGTTATGTATGATGTGACTCGTTTGCTTTTGAATTCAGTTCAAATCCAAATTCCAGCCACTCTGTTTGCAGGAAGGGCTGCTCAGTCCATTCAAACAAATTGCAAGTCAATTCAGAAAGAGTCCCTTGTGGAAATCTGGACAGTCTCATTACCCTTAAGCACAGGTGTAGCTTTCAGGCTGATCTAATGGTCAGTAATGTTAAAGCAGGTGTTCTCAGTGGCCTGGTCGATGTTTAGCAAGTCCAGCAGGTGATCATTTACGCCCCACCTGCTGTGACAGCAGGGGCCTTAAAAGCAACACACGCAGCAGGACAGCAGGAGATTAGAGGCTCGGTGCACCTGAGTGGCATTAAAGGAGTGTGCCACCAAGGCCCCGCATGATTTGTGCATGAGTCTGATGTTAGAACTGCACAGGAAACACAAACTGACCCCACAGAGGAGCAATCAACACCGGAGATGCAAGGTATTAGCATAATGCTAAAACACAGTGGAGTTAGGGCAGCACTAAAGCACAATGATGTTAGCAAAATGATACAGAACAATAGTAGCACAATGCTAAAGCATAATGAAGTTAGCACAAGGCTGAAGCATAATGGTTTTAGCACAATGCAAAAGTACTGTAAGGTTAGCACAGCATTAAACCACAGTAATGTTAGCACTACGCTAAAGCACAACTGGATGCAACATGCCCTGTCTGTGTAATATGAATACATATTCTTATATTCTTTTTGATCTGAAATCCAGTCCCAAACCCCAACCAAAGCAAGACCGCATCACTGAGGCAATCTGTCTGCATCTGTCTTTGTTGGGATAACTGGAGCTTGGGCTTTATCTGGTGAGTAAACACTCTGTGAAGACTCTGAGACTCCTCTGCGGGTTTCATTCTGAACAGATGCAGTTGCTAAAATAACATTTAGGCCAAGGGGAGCCATCTAATGTGACATCTGCAGGATCAGTGAGGTAAGCATATGTAAATAAGCAAATTAAGTTTGGCTTGTAATTTCAGGGTGTCAGATACTAGATATGTAAACTCTGCCTTTACAGACTGAAGCAGTACATGTACACCAGAGCTCACCTGATGATAATCACTTTCAGAAAGATGGATCTCAAAGAGACAAAATAAGTCTCACATTTCGTCACAAATTAAGTCAATGACAATGCAAACCTTGAATAATGTATGACCCTCCATGAAAATGATGACAAAATCAATCAATAACATTGGCACATCAATCAAGTCAATAAAAGACATGTTCTTGTTACAGTGGACCTCGCTGTGACAAATTTGTCAGCACCCAAAAATGGTGGAAGGTTAATTAAGAGCGCAGCCAAGCAACGTGCAACACAGGCAAGGCAACGATAATAAGTGACGTTGGCAGTATTGCAGAGGCCGTTGGGGTAACTCTATGAAAATGTAACTAATTACAGCGCTTGCATGCACTTTGGTGAAGAATTATGCCTTGATAAAGATATGCAGTAAACCAATAGCAACAGATTAATTAAGAACAGGAGCACCTTATGGATCTGTCCCTTTTACCCATAATGCAACCCTCTTACTCGTTTCATTTCGAGGGGGTGAGCCCATGTGGGAATCCAGGAGCTCAGTGAAGAAGCTGGACTTCCCTGGATTGCCTTTCTGGCCAGCTGGCACAAACAGAGTCTGGCGCACGACTCCGCTGACTGGGAGACTGGGAACATTAAATCTCAGACAGTCCCGGCCGGTCTAGTGTGCGAGCAGTAATTAAGGAGCCTCTCTGCCAAAACCCCACCATTTATTTTTTTGTCCCTTACTTTTAAGACAGCCTATATTCCTGTCACTCTCCTGCACATGCACCGGTTCTGGCCCAGGATGATTGAGGAAATAGAAAAAATAAAGTTAATAAAAAATAAAATAAAATAAAATAAAATAAAAAAGAAAATTTCCCATGATTACATTAGCAATGTAAAGATGACATATGGCTCAATGAAAAGGTTAATAGCCCCAATACACTATCATGTTGAACTATTACCTTCTTCCAAGAACATTCACTTCTCAATTTCCCATGTAATTGTCATGCACACATGAGAAAAGAGCAGATTCAGCTTGAGAGATAAGTTCACTGGATCATGTGGCTTTTTGCAATCCCCCCCACCAGCAGACACAATTATAGTGTGAATGCAATCAGACCCTCGGAGTGAGCGTTCAGTGTTATGTTGTATTAGTGATTGCGCACAAAAGGTTTAAATTACTGTGTGCTCTTGGAGCATATTGGGGTGCATTGTTTGTACATAAACTGTCTGTAGTTGATATGTCTCATAAGGATGTGCATAATTCCAGAAGTGTATACTCTAAAAAAGAAAATACTGACTACATCCACATTTATATACTTTATTTCAAGTGTCCCCTAAATATATTTCAACTGCCATCGAAATGGCTTCTTGTGTCCCAGTTTGGAGCAGGTAGTTAAACAGCACACCTACAGTTTTTGACAGATATATCTTGAGCCAAGATCTCTTCTGTGAATATGACCCAGTGGCTTTGCTCCATCAGCACGGGTGACCCTGTAAACAATCACCACTTTGTGTTCTTGTCCAAGCACTCGCCTCTCTCATTAGGAAATGTGGCAGAGAGATTCAAACATGCTGCGTGGTTAAAAAAAGGTCTTGGCAAAGGCAAAGAGACAGAGAGAGATAGAGACAGAGAGAAAGAGGGAGAAAGAGAGAGAGAGATAGAAATAGAGAGAGAGAGAGAGAGAGAGAGACAGCACCACATGAGATTCTCCACCTGGCATGCCGCATTAATCCGACAGGGTCGCCCCTGCTCCGCGGTCTTGCAGCTCCTGAACACGCTTGCTGGCTCTTGTTGTGTCCCTCCCATTTTTCTCTGGAGCTTAATGACTCCATGCCTCAGGGGTGATGACTCCGCTCTTGCGCACCTCCGAACACTGGGGCTGGGAAATGTCCCTGTGGGGCGATAAGAAAGCAAAGACAATCAGGAAGCGTAGGTGCACCCAGAGGTGCTCCGGAGGGCCCTCCCACTGCAGATTTATACTCTGAGATCGTGTAACACCGCCTTTCATTTCTACCCTCGGCTGGGGGTGCCTTGTCACCCTGCGGGTATGAGGACGCTCCAGGAGCAGCTCATCAGACAGAAAATCAGTCTGAAACTGTCCTCCCCGAGTTTGTGAAAAGCTACTGATGATAGAAAACAGCTCCTCTCCAAATTGGCAGTCTCCCCATGAAGCCCCACAGAATCCAGGCCAGTACATTAATAGTTTGACTTTGAGCTGTCTCTCAGAATTGGCACTCCCTACATGCAATACATGCGAGAGAAAACTCAAAATAGTATTTGTTCATCCCATACATTATCATTTTTTGTCACTTCAGAATATATTACCAGCATTTTGAAGAGCTCACGTACAATGCAGGACCTCTGTCGTGTTAGATTTTTTTTTGGTTTTTTGAAGAGAGTGATTTTTTTGAAGAGCGAGATATTGCAGATGATATTCAAGTGACACTGTTTATTTTATTTTATTAGCCATAATGTCCAGATGGCATTTTGATTGCCTGGCCTTTTATTGCCTTTTGGAGGTTCTGGGAACATGGCCACAGCTTTGCTCTGTGCTCGGTGTTTGCCCATCCTGGCTTAAGAGGTGGGAACCGACGATGAGTGCAGTGTTAGCAGATGACCAACAATGTAAACGTTTCAGCATTTTCCAAAAATCTATTACCGTGGAGTGCAGCCACAATTTTAAAAAGAATCCAGTTTTATTGCCCAGTGTTGCATCAGCAACACCCAGCTCTTATTAAAAGTATAGATAATCAATACTTAATATCATAATAGTGTTTTTTTACACGGCCCATTAGTTAGTAAGAGCAGGTTGCAATAATACATGCTTCAGTGTATCAAAGACTATGGAAGACTCAATTTACAATTTACAATTTGGTATTTTGCAGACGCTTTTAAACCAAAGCGACTTACAATTAGTGCATCAATCAGGTTAGCTTACTACCTCATAGGCAAAAGATCGCAGTAGGAATTCAAATTAATTATTTACAGTATCATGCTCCATGCTCATGTATTTCCTGCAACAATAAAAAGAAATCTGCAAACAAAACCTGCAACACAGATACAAGGTTAGAACAGAAGACTTTTTTTTTTACATTTTATACAATAAAATATAAAAACATAACATAACAGGAAGGTTACACAATAGGGGACAGGTGGATTCTGAAAAGGTGGGTTTTCAGGCTCCTGCGGAAGATGGTGAGTGATTCCGCAGTTCTGATTGGGTGAGGAAGGTCATTCCACCACCGCAGAACAAGGGCAGAAAAAAGACGTGGCCGAGTGGAACAGCTGCCAGGTTCCCGAAGTGAGGGGACTGCCAGCTGCCCAGAGGTGGTTGAGAGGAGTTGGAGTGGTTGGAACTGATTGGAGTGTATGGAGTGATCAGAGACTGAAGGTAGGATGGGGCAGACCCTCTTGTAGCCTGGTAAGCCAGTGTCTTAAACTGGATGCGGGCTGCTACCGGAAGCCAGCGAAGTGCAGTGAGTAGTGGAGTGACATGAGAGTGTTTTGGGAGGTTGAATATCAGGCGTACAGCAGCATTCTGAACAAACTTAAGTGACCTGATAGTGCAGGTCAGTAAGCCAGCCAGTAGGTCATTGCAGTAGTCAAGGCAGGAGATGACTGGTGGTGGTGAACTAGGAGCTGGGTTGCTTCTTGGGTCAGCAAAGGGCGGATCCTCCTGATGTTGTAGAGGAAAAATCTGCAGGACCAGGTGACCGCCGCAATGTGGCTTGAGAAGTTTAGCTGGTTGTCCAGGGTCACGCCTAGGTTTTTGGCTGACCTGGAGGGGGTCACCACTGAACCCTCAAAAGTGATCGGCGCTTCGATTGTTGGGGAGCTCTTAGCTGGAAAAAAGAGAAGCTCAGTCTTCTCCAGATTGAGCGTAAGATGGTTAGTGGACATCCAGGAGGCAATGTTGGCTAGGCAGGCTGCAATGCGAGACTGGCCCTGAGAGTCAAAGGGGGGGAGAGAAGAACAACTGTGTGTCATCTGCATAGCAGTGGTAGGAAAGACCGTGGGCAGAGATAACCTGTCCAAGTGATTTAGTCTAAAGGGAGAAAAAGAGTGGGCCAAATACAAAACCTTGTGGGACCCCGGTCTGGAAAGGGTGGGGACAGGAGACCGATTCCCTCCAAGATACTTGATAGGAATGGTCAGACAGGTAGGATTCAAGCCATGTGAGCGCAGATCCTTAGAAGTCCATCCCAGCAAGGAACCAGAGAAGAATCTGGTGGTTCACAGTGTCGAACGCTGCGGAGAGGTCAAGTAATATGAGGACAGAGCTGAGTGACTTTGCTCTGGGCAAGTGAAGCGCTTCTGTGACTACAAGGAGGGCAGTCTCAGTGGAGTGGCCGGCTTTGAATCCCGAGTGGTTCGGGTCCAGGAGGATATTCTGGAGGAGATAGGGAGAAAGTTGATTATAGGCTGCGCGTTCAAGGGTTTTGGAGAGGAATGGTAGAAGAGATACTGAACGGTAGCGTCTGACATCAGCTGGATTTAAAGTGGGTTTCTTTAGGGGGGGGGGCGCAGGCAAGCTGGTCTGGTAACAGGGGGACAGAGGGTGTCCAGGGAGGAGGACAGCGCAGAGAGGACAGTAGAGGATTTCTCCTCAACAGAGAGAAGTGAGAAGGATTCAGTAGAAGGGAGAGAAGATCACACAGCAGAAGAGAGGGGAGAGGGTGCGAAGGTTGCGTTGAGCTGACACTAACAGGGTGGGAGCAGAGGTTTTACGGGAGGATATGAGTGGGAGGGAGAAGGATAGGAAGTAGTGATCAGAGGTGTGGAGAGGTGTGACCGTGAGATCAGGAGCAGGGCAGCCTCTTGTGAAGATAAGGTCCAGCTGATTACCAGCCTTGTGTGTTGGTGGGGACTCCACTAGGGTGAAGTCAAAGGATTGGAGGAGGGGGAGGAGACCAGCAGACTGAGTGGAGTTCACTGGAAGACTGAAGTCCCCAAGCAGCAGAATAGGAGTGCCGTCCTCAGGGAAGGAGCTGAGGAGGGTGTCCAGTTCATCTAGAAATGACTGCAGAGGGCATGGTGGACGATAAAGAACAGTCATGTGCAGTTTACAAGGGGAAGAAACAGTAAGAGCGTGAAATTCAAAAGAGGTGGGGGAGATGGAAGGGAGGGAGGCGACACGAAAACTCCACGAGGGGGAGATCAGGAAACCAGTTCCTCCACCCCTCCCTGAGGGTCTGGGGGTGTGGGAGAAGGTGAAGGCAGAGGAGAGGGCAGCAGGGGCGGTGGTGTTCTCCGGTGTGATCCACGTCTTAGTGAGGGCTAGGAAGTGCAGGGACAGCATGGAAGCCTGAGCAGAGATGAAGTTGGCCTTCTGGACTGCTGACTGGCAGTTCCAGAGACCACCTGAAATGACGACAGTATTATCAGTAGAATGAGGTGGATGAAAAAGGTTAGACAGGTTACGACTGCAAGGTTGCATAGGTTGCCGCCTGCGAAGATTGGGAGGAGAGATACAGACAGGAATGGGTAGATGGCACATGATTGGTGTATGTGTAGGAGAGGGACAAGATGATGCAGAACAATAGGTGTTAGTAGCACAAACTCAGGTAGATATACAAAATGGACCAGAATGAACCAGAAAACAACACAACAACTAGAGCACAAAGACTGACAGAAAAACCAACCACAGGGGAGCTAGCGAGCAGACCGCAGTAGTGCCCCTCGTCGTCCTTCCTCGGTGGACTCCCACAGGTAGTCTCCCTTGTCTTAGTCTCCCAAGTCTTCGTACGACGAGACAAGGAAGACAAGACCACTCCAGCTGCCGCTACAACTGCTGCTTAGTGGAAACACTACTAAAGAGCCTTGTGGCTCACAACACCCGCAGCTTATGGGCTGGCTACAGCCCCGCCCCCTCAGGAACCAGAACAAACCGGAAATCGGCCGTGACAAAAACTACCAAACTAACAAACAAATGCAAATTAGCAACTCAACAGCTAATGCGACAGTAACTAACACTACCAAGTAATATAGACTAGCAACGCTACCAAACAAGACACACGGTTATAAATTGACAAAGAATCCTAAACAAACAATAGAGTAAACAGAATAAACAGAATGCACAGCTACTCCAAGCAAATTAAAAAGCAAAGTCTTACCTAGATCCTGCTCCGATGAAGAAGAAACACAACCTTCAATGATGCACACACTCATAAAGGTATGTCTAGAGGCTCTTAAAAAAAAAAAATAGAGGATGGAAGGAATGCAGGAGCTGAATATCTGGACGTAATAGAATGTCTGTGGCAAAGCACGAAGATTCTCCATGAGAGATCTATATAATTTAACTCCAAATTCATGACAAAACAAAACAATCAATAATGCGGGCAGGTTGTACTGTCATGATGTATTATATAGATAATCATTATGTAGTATTATTGTCTAATGCACCGAGTCAAACAGGTGAAAATTGCAAGGGCATCCATTTCTAAAATGAACAAGTTCAATATATTGAGTGGCCCCGTTTGCTGCCAGCATGTGGCATCAACACTGCAAGAGTGTTTATTCCTGTCTCGGAAATCATTCCACTCAAAGGGGAGTGCTACTCAGGTTACTGTGATGACGCAGGCACCAATCCAGAGCACCCTGGAGAACCTCCGGTGCCACTGAGGAGGGCTGATCTGTTCCCGGCTTCGGCACTGACCTCGCCTCCTGATGAATTAATTACACATGGCCATTTACTTTATCCAACGTTAGAGATGAAATCATGACTTTACTCTTATGCTCAGCCAAAACATTTCAGTGTGCTCTAATGGAGCAATGGAGCCAGTGTCAGGGTGTGCGGCTGATCAGCACATATCCAGTATACAGTCCAGCCCTCCAGGAGCAAAGCTTCAAAATGCTGTTCTACTGGGTTCATGTCAGCAGACTGGGATGGTTCATCCATAACACACACACTGTTCTGCCCCAGAAAATCCCAATAAAATGCAACCCATGTGTAGCTATGTGTTGTCATCAGGAAACACAAGGGAATTAATTTGTGCTAAGTCAGGTGCAAGATATGGGATCAGAGCACAGTCTCTATGGTGTTTTAAAGTCAGGTAACCAGCAATAAATGCTTGCTGTTGTTGGCTCATGTGTGCACCGATTAGCATGCGACCCTAGCTGTAGAAGTGTACTGGGGACAGACTGCACATCGAAACGCAGCATCCTCGATGCCGCACGCTTGCACCCTCTGTGACAGACAGTGCGACGCTGTGTGACCTTTAACAGCTGAGCCCACAAACGAGACAGCGATGGAGGGGCCTCCTTCCCCGCGGTACTTCCTGCTGCGCCCAGCATGGCTCATGTTTGAGCGGATCCATGCCTCCACTGCTCGCACTGTCACGGCATGTCTGCCCGCTGACTTTCACTGCGGGCTCTGCACACGAGCGGGGGCATTGTGGGTAATCCCACACAGACTCCTTTGTATACGAGAGGGAGGAGACTGAGTCATCATGCAGAAACTCTATATGAGCGACAGCAGACTAATCTTGCAAAGGCAAGATTCAAGCAGGGGCATTGTGGGTAATCACACACAGGCTCTATAAATGAATGGGGGAAAACTGACAAATCATGCAAGAACTCAGATTGTATACTCAGTGGCAGGCATTGTAGGTGACCATGCACAGAATCAAACTGCATACATAAGAGAGAACCAGTGACATGAGTGCAAACACTAATACCCTACCCAAAAGCATAAACAGATGGGAAATTCAAAATAACAAAGTGAAGAAGTTGTAAATGTTTGCTCCACAATCAAGCCAATGAATTCTGACGGTTTTGCTTAGTAATTTGACATCACAAGTTTTGAGATGGCCAAAGGGTGATATGAAACATCCAGACTGACTGCTTAGATAATCTTGTTGGAGACTTCTGCAGTGTGCCTAGCCCATTACAGTTACATAAAACAAATGCACTGAACACTGAACACAGTATTATAGCATTATTCACTAGTGTTTTGAGACACTCATTTCACTGTCTTCATCGTTGTCACTTTAAAGATAAAAAAGATACAACAGTTTTGACTGCTGTAAATGGGAAAGCACTGATTTGAATTACTCTTTTATTCTATGATATTTCTTAAAATGTTTACAAGTGATATGACGTTTGTCCCTGCATGATATGCATGACTTGGCAGTCTGGAAGTAACAATGTATTACACCTTTAGTCTATCCTTATGAGTCATATTAGAAGACAAATATGTAGCAGCATATCTAGAGTTGTAAACTCTTCAAAAAAAAAGTCATTGGGCACTTTCTGTGATGCTGTAATTTGATGATCATTTTTTATTTATTTATTTTTTTTAGGTCAGGGTGTATTTTAAAATGAGAGGGCAGCCAAGATCACAGGAAATACCCTTTTAAGGACACACTAGATACACAGCTCCTAAAAAAGAATCTGTGACAGATGAGGGGTAAGTCTGTTTTTTTTTCTCAGCGTTTCTTTTTTTTCTCTTCTTTTCTCTCAGTACAAGGTTTCTGCATTAGCCAAAGCAAGCTGGCAGCTGAAGAGAGGGTCGACTCATATTGGGTGAGACATATCAAACCCACTCTGCTTCAGAAAAAATCACAAAGGACTCAGAGACATTTGACAACTGCACATGTATTTACAGTTTTATCACGCTGAAAGTGTCCAGCCTTACAATCTGATTAAAGACAGCAGGCACTGACTTCTAAGATAATTGTAAAACACTTCAAAAAAGCTAGCAATGCAAGTGGAAGCAGGGTGCTATTTTCAGATGCTTTACATTTTAGAGTATCGTTATCCTGACATGGTGGTCTGATAAAAAAGAATGAATTATTTTTGCTGGGGAGGATCAACGTATACTGAAGGAAATGATAGAAGGCAAATTGATCTTGTCAAAACTAAATACATTTGGAAATACAGTATAACCCTATCCTATTTTTGAAAATCCAATTTACACACATAAAAAGGAGGGGAAATTTATGAATTACTAAAGGATCATTTGTATTGTTTTTATTTTATGTGATCTGGTTTATGATTCAGTAGGAGCATGTATATCTTCTGTAGAATCAACTTCTTCATTTGGAAAGCTTTCTTTTGTATTTGCTGTTTCGATTCTCTGGTCAACAACAGCTCTTAACTGCTCAAATAAAGGGAATATTTAACTTCATCAGTAAACTGATATTTTGGCTGATGTGATGAATTCCTGATGTGATGGATCGGATGCAGCTTGGTGTGTAAAGGATGTACCCTGATATTGAGCCCTATCAGATGACTTAACTCATAGACATTGTACATTTATCCAAATTTCACTCAAAGACACTGTTCATTTATATCTTGATTTTACTTGCAGATGATATGCATTTATACACTGATTTCACTTGCAGACACTGCATTTATCTAATGATTTTTCTCAAATACAATGTGAATTTACCAAATGATTTTACTCACAGTGTGCATTTATTTGTTGATTTTACTCACAGAAACAGCATTATTCACTCAATCCCCACATGCGGGCATGCACCCTGGGCCTCACATTCCATGTTCTCTCAGCAACCTCATTCCATACCTTTCCTCACTCCACAAACTGTGCTGTTTCTCCCTCCCTCTCTGTGAGGGAGTGGGCAGTGCGGTAATTCGACTTGACACAGCGTTGTGCATGCTGGGACAGCCTGAGGCGGCGCTCGCCTGTGTGTCTAACCCTGCGGAAGGCCCCGCTACTGAGGCGGCTCACATTAGCCTGCGCTCTTCCACCTTTTATTTTCCCTTAGTGGCTGTGTTGAATCATTCCTTGAACCTGACATGTATGTTTGCTTTTCATTAAGCCTTGCCCTGGTGCTGTAGATATTGTTGATGGTTCAAATGAAGTGCTATTGACAACACATACCCACCAGGCAGCTCAGCAACTGGGTCTGCTTGTGTAGTATAAAGAAATACGCTAGCTGACACTTGACTTTATTGGTTACAAAACATTATTGGAATCATTAAAAAATAAACTCAAGACTGGGAGAGTAGCTAATAGCCTTAAGCATGTTTAACTGATATGCAGCGTCCACTTTTACCTGTACAGGTGGATTGCTCATGTGGAAAAGGGTTTTGCACGGTCTGTGTTTGCTTTATGTAATTGCGTGCCAGGAGGTGTGTCATTACTCATAGCCAGTTTGTTCAGTCACGTTCACATGCTTTGAACTGCACAAAGCACACACTCTCTCTCAGCTGCTTTGTGTCGGAGTTACTTCATGAACAATTCTGACAATCAAGTCTTTAACTCCAGCCCCAAGTCAGAAAGAAAAATACCTATTAGTATTTAAGTGTCCTCTGAAAAGAGAAAAAGCAAGAAACTGGACTGAAATTATTTCAGTAAGTTGCAAATGATTGGCTGAATGACCATTTTGCAGTTTTGTTGAAAAGTCTATTACCTCTAATAATTTTGTGACTGCACAAAACATGCTTTCCTGGCAAACACTTAAATCATGCAAGTCTAAGCCTAAGAGTTAAACTTAGGACTTCACTAATAGTTACTCTAAAAAACAAACATTTATGTGAAGGTAACTTTTAGGTAAGTATTTCAGATCATTCTTAAGAATTCTTAAGAATTCTCTCAGAATCTTCTTTAATGGTGGCCTAGAAGGTCAACGTGTTTAATAGTTTTCTAAACTTTTATAAACTGGGGTGTCTGTAAAACCTTGACACACGTTATTGCATAGCAATAAACATGAATCAATGATTGGGGCTTTTGTGACTCCTTGGTTTTTGGGGGTTTTTTTTATCACTTTGCATTGCTATGGTCCAGGGGCAGAGCCGATGGTTCAATGCAGAGGGTGCGAGGACCTGTAGTGGGCCCAATAGAGGTTATACACGTGACGTCACAGTAGGCGGGGTCATTGTGGGTTACACCCACTGAGTGGCAGAAAGACTTACTGAGTGGAAGCGTTTAGCGTTTAGCTTCAATTCGCGAAAACACAAAAAAAAAAATCGCTGTTGTGCGATTGACTGTACAAATAGATTCAACAAGAAATCTATCTTTTTACAGACTGCCGAAAGCTAAAGAAAAGAGAAGCAAATAGATCGCTGCAATTCGCAGAAACAACTGGAATCCAGGCACCGAAACGTGTAGCTTACAGCTTTCCAAATAAAAGTCGTAATAAAATAAAAATATTTGTACAAACCTGTCCACATACAACCAGAATATCCCTTAGTGTGCTCGTCACTTTAATTTTACCAACAAATCCCGCCTTGAAGTACGACCAAGCTTTTGCGGACATTCTTAAACGCTTTACGTGAAATGGCTTAACGTGGCTTAATGTTCCAAAACAGCGAGCATCACCACATTTCTCTCGGACATGTCTTGTCATAAACACCTCCACCTGTCAAAAAATCAAAACCGAAATCCTATGAGTATGGACGTTATCTTACATTAAGCGTTTTCCTCTCCATTGACACCCATTGTAAGGAAAAGGCTTAACGTGGCTTAATTTTCCAAAATAGCGTCCAATGATCACCAAATTTGTCTCACATGCCATAAACACCATCTCCTATCAAAAAAGCAAAACTAAAATCCAAGGAATATGGTAGGCTACTTAGGCCGACGTTACGTTAAGCGCAGTCCTCTCAGTTTTGCTTTTTTGTTGATCACTGTTTGGAAAATTAAGCCACGAAGCGTTTCCCTTATAATGGGCGTCAATGAAGAGTTTAGCTTTTTTGGATTTCGGTTTTGATTTTTTTGACAGGAGGAAGTATTTCTGACAAGAGATGTCCGAGAGAAATTTAGTGATCATTGATCGCAGTTTTGGAACATTATGCCACGTTAAGCGTTTTAGAATGTCCCGGGTTTTGTATGCCATACAGCCTTATAGGAGAGAAATGCGGATTACAATGAGGTGTGCTATTTCTCGTGGACCATTTTTAAACAGGCTACCGCGGCTCCGTTAGCAGTGACAGCGATGGGAATAAAACAAGACAGCTGGCGATCGCCTAGTTCCTACTTTGGGACTCGAACAGAGGGCGTAATTTTTCTGTTTGTACACTTACATAAGGATACAGGACAGCGAATAAAGTTTTCTGTGACTTTATTGTGTCTCTGCTCATTCAAAATAAATATCGCGGCGAGAAACTTAGCTAGAGATCGGTCGAAACCATTACGCCTTCAGTCTGACTTTTTTTTTTTTTTTTTTTTTTTTTGCGACAATCAAAACAAACTTTATTCAAAATATTAAACTATTAAACTAAACAACACAAATGCATGTTCAGTCAGGCAGATTGGGCCCAAGGTGGCCCCCTTTGTTACTGGGCAGAACCGTGCTACTGCTATGTTCTAATATTTTACGCAGTACAGTTTTCACCCCACTATACCCATTCAGGCTCTCCAGCAACAAGATCAGAGACCCCTTTCACAGCCTTTTACCTCATTCAAAGTAAAACATGGTGCTATGATTACAATAACATTTCCCATTCAGGATTCAGTAATACAAAATATTGATTTTGTCATCCATATATGAAACCAGTCATGTGGAAACGGGAGCACGTTGGTCCTCATATTAAGCTGCATAAATCAGATGGTAACTGGCTGATGTTAAACATGACCATCTGACAGATGTGCAAATATTATAATAAAGATAATGGATGGGGTGGATTATATTTGAATAATAATGAGAAGCCTTCCTGAGGCTTTGAGAGACATCCATGCACAGCACACATGGACATGTGCTCGTGCACACACAAACACGCTCACATGCTGAAGTATATGACATTGGAAAGATTCACTATTGAATTTTGATTGTGAAGTTTTCACCTTCACAACTCAGATAATCTTTTTTGTGTGTCTGTAAATAAAACCCAAGGAAAGTGTTCAGTTGGACCAACCAATCACAGACCAAAAACCTTACAATGGTGATTTACCAATGCTTGGTGCATCCAATTAAAATGCCTTTCATAGGTTTTATGTACACATGACATAAGCCTCAGTGATTTTTAACATGTTTTTTTTTTAAGTTAACAAAGCAATGTCACAGGCCAAGGGTTATCATCCACATTAAGACAGCCCTTAATGCACTTGTATTTCAAAATAAAAACATAAGGGAAAATAACTAGAAAGCATACAGAAACAAGCAAACACAACATTTTCAAATTCAAATTTGTTCAAAGTTTGTATCTCGATATTGCCCGAGGTCATGTTGGCGTTTTCTCTAATAACCTCCATGTGGAATTTATTATTTTGTTCATGCCACTTCTTTCAGTCTGAACTGTGCTGCGGTCTCCAGTCGCCAAGGTTTCTGCAAAACAATAAAGGGGAAAAAACTGACATTTGGATTCATTGATTTGGACCAATTTGAACCAAAGGAACAGCAGGCTCTTGTGGTAGTATGTTTATACAGAAAGCCAAGTCAAGAGAAAAGGAAAAAAATCCAGCTCTTATACAAAGACCAGTCATGTTCATTTAGTGGTTGTTGACAAAAATATGTGGATTTTTTTTTTTTTTTTTTGCATTGGATTGATCGAAAAGATCTCTTATTAGGTTCTCATACAATATTCTGCAAAAATTAACATGGGCATGTGAAATTAGTCTTACTCAGACAAAATGTGCTGAAACCTTCTTTTTAATATGCAATAACATTTCCTTCAGATTTCCCCCAGATTTTTTTGACAATGGCATTATAAATGGATAAACTAGATAACATTAGTAATGGCTAATCTGATCAAATTCAGTTTGATCTGTAAATACTTTTCCAATTGTTTAAAAGAAATGAAAAAAAATTCTTAGGAAATCTACTACTCCTTTACTAAGCAGTGAATGGCAATTCTAAATGCTTAGTTCATGTGGAGAAGAAAGCAGATGCATCTCACAAAAAAGGACAAAAGAAACAATTGTGCATAAAGCAAAGGGGCTTATTGTAAAACCCAGCAAACAAAGAATCCAGAATGGATTCAGCCACAGCCCAGGCACTGATAGTATGACACTTCCCATCACACCTGCGTTTAACATGCCTTCAATTATTAAGCTGTGGCTTGTTAGCCAACGGCTGCTACAATTATACCATTACAGAAAAACACAACTACACTGTAAATTTTTGAATACAGTTTTTGGGATAAGTCGAATTTCCCTGTTACAGCTCATAAGTAAGGAAAAATGTGTGTTAAACACGTAAATATACCCTGGTATAGCAGAATGCCCTTTGTAAGTGCTGAGACTATGAGCACAACACTCAGGACAGAATTGCAGAATTCCTAAAATATAGGCTCCAGATTCCTACAATAGACTTCACTTTGCAACATGTCCAAACAGTAAATATGAATGAACAATGAATAATGTAGGTCTAATATAGATTTCAGAGTCATACTGTTGAGTAAAATGCTCTAAACTCCTTCACTGGAAGGAGCATTGGTAGTATAGCCTCTACTACTAGCTTCAGTATTAGCTTTATTCTGAGTGAATCTATATCATTAGCTTAAGTCTGAGAACAGTTTTAGTGTTTGCTACACATTTGAGAGGAAGCAGCTGAGTACCATTTGACCCCACAGTTTATTCTAGGGTGTATACACTTTAAAACCATGTGTGTTCGCTGTCCGTCTGCATAGAATCACTGTTGAAATTCGAGGCTTGTGGCAGTGATTGATTTTTGCTATGTCTGCCGCGACAGCACCCGTCCGCCTGTGTCTCCACGGAAACATTCGCATTTGATGTATAAACCGCATTCTAATCCATAATTCATCCCCACTCATTCCCGCGACTCCATTCAGGCATTTATCGCCCTGACACATTGCAGCATTGTGTGTACACCAAAGTATTGCTGTTAAAAGCACCGATATGTCAATGGGCACTTTGAAGGAACAGAAAAGGTCTCTAAAGAGACTTGTGCGCTGGCAAACAGGGTACTTTTTGAGCATGTGTCATCCCGCGGGGGCCTTTGTTAATGTCAGCCATCTATCAGTTTCAGAGACGGGTGCTATGGTTAAAAGTGTAGACCGCTGTCGGCCTGCGACTCCCTGCAAACACTGATGAATCGTTTCACCAGACAGTTGCTTGACGCGTCTGCGCCGACGCAAATACAAATGAATATTGCTGGGGGGGGGGGGGGGGGGGGGGGCAGCTTTTAAAATATGCATCGCGTCCAGTCACTGACGGAAAGATGTGGGCCCTGGCTCCTGTTCATTCATTCGTTCTCGCGTTTTTGTTAATGATTAGTCGCAACACTGTCGGGCTCGGAGGTGGCTGCGAGCCGATTTCCATGCAAATTGCGGCATCATAGAGTCGGCTTGTGCCGTGCGTCACCAGGGATCAGGCGCGCTTCTCAGTCCGAACGCAGAAACTGGCAGGACCAAGCAGGCGGAGGCGGGGCTGTGCAGAAGAAAGGCCTCAATCAAAGTGCGGCAAGCGGCAGAGTCCATCACGTTCTCCGTCACACCGTTCTAAACTGTGGGCAGACGAGGTTAATAAATTTTGGCTAACGTGTCTATAAACCAAGGTTTACGACTGAACTAAATTTCCCTGCGCGATTGTACAAATTTCCTTTACTGTAGTGATGATAATGATGTCAGAAAATAAATAGAATCGTGAAATAGTGATGGAAAAGGTCGATAAATTGCTATATGCGGCGCAGGGGGCTAATCTATTAATCTGAGGTATTCAAGACTGAGGACTCATACTGAATGAGTCATATTGAAAAGCAGGAGGTTTATTAGTCCGCTAGGAATGTAGAGAACACAGCTGCCAGAGACTACAGAATAGATCAGGTAGGCCTGCAGAGAAGGCAGGACAGCACAACATCATGTTTTCGAAGGACGAACGGCCCAAAGATGTTACACAAAACATAAGAATATGTAATATGTATGTTTGTGAGAGTCATCTAATTTGTTCTGACATGAGGATGTTTCCAGAAAACACTATTTTACAGGCGCAACAATCACTGCCATTTATGTGACGCGAAATGTTGTCCGGGTGAGACTGACTACCATCGCGCGTTGTTTCACCGTGTGACATGACACCTTTACCTCTGTAGTCATGGCGACATGGCCATTTGTGCAGGAATCCGTCTCCTTGCATGAATTTGTTGCTTTCATTTCATGCTGCAAAACCGCATCCGTCAATTTCTTCGTTGTAACTGTATACCACTTCGATGTTGTGTATCTTTCTTCGGTTGCGTTTATGTGCTGTTGTCCTGTTTGTGTAAACCCGATATTACCATTTTGTGTTTGTTGAGTTCCTTTTTCGAACCGTCAAATTGCAATGCGCTTACATTACTGGGTGTCCTGCTCTGATTGTGATTACTGTTGTCTGTGACACTCCCGATTTCTTGTCCTGCCCCCCCCCCCCCCCCCCCCCCCTCACTCTGCATTGTTTTGCTCTGTTGGCTATGCATCACGGTTCCTGCCTCCGTCTGCGCAAACAGCTGATGCGCGTAATTGTTTTTAATATCTCGGGATCGCTTCGGCGTGTTTCGCCGTGACCGTTCCATTTTTTAAGACCATTATGATAAATACGATTTGATAGAGTGATTGATTGATAATGGCTGTCATCTTGATCTTTCAGCCAAAACTGAAAGTGAGAGGCAAACTATTAATGAGCCGTTTCTGTCTCGGTGCAGTTGTGTGAATCGGGGAGACTAGCCAGATTTGCGCTGAACGGCAGTTGCTGTTTATTAAATACTCATTTTACAACTGAAACAGTTGAAACTGTAGCTAAAGATCTATAACTTTACTGGTTTTGTTTGAAAAAGAAAACAAACAATCTCCATTTCCTATCACGTCCATTTGTTTCCAATGGTGCTGCACCTTTTAAAACAGCCTCTGGATCCACTGATCCGGGATCTGCAACTGTAGCTGAGGGTAAACGTAGATCGGGGGCAGCTGATGGCTGCACTGATCTGAAGGCGGTCTGATGTCCATCAGGCACTGTCCGCTGGTGCTCGTTGTTAATGGGATGTGACAAGTAGACAGGCCCTTAGGGGGCTGCTGTCATGTGTTTCAGGTGTCCTCCAGATTGGATTCTGCTTTGAGGAGGACGGCATCAGTCCCCCCAGTCACTTAACCTTGGACAGGGGGGCTTTGGACAGGAACATATTGATTAGGTAACCTCTGGTTTAGGCAATCCTTTCACAGTGGTCCATCCTAATGCCATATTTGGCTCCTAGGCATCATATTTAAAGTCAAGACTAGCATGCCTGTAAGCACGCAAAGTGCTGACTGACGAGCCAAAAAAAAAAACTGTATAGCAAATGTTAAGCAATGCTGTAGTCAAAATAAATCTGCTGTGGAAAGCTTCATCAACAGCAGGGTTCTGAGGGGATTAGGGTTAATACAATAGACAAACAGAATTTTCAGCATGAGGTGTAACTGCTTGTTACAAATATGTGCAGTGTGGTGTAGAGTTAAGGAACAGGGCTTGTAACCGAAAGGTTGCTGGTACAGCGCTGCTGTCGCAGTCTTGGGCACAATTTCCTCAGTAAACTTGTGTAAGTCCCTCTGGGTAAGAGTGTCTGCTAAAAGAAAATAATAAATGACATTAGGCTACCACAAAACATTACACTAAGGTGTGACTAAGGTGTTCACAGTTAATGCATACCAAGCTGTATGCTTCAGCTGTGTTGTTGGCTAATGATGACCAGGAGCTTACAGAGCTGGAACAAACTGGCCTTTTTCCTTGAGGGTTAGGATTTAGTACGTTAGCAGAGGTTCTTCAGACTCATCACTGTATTTGAAATCCTGTGATTCATCACATGCCTTTGGGTTGCTTGGATGACATCAGTGAGGCCATACCCATCCCCCAATGCGTGTGAAGATGACAGAAGTGCTCTGGCAACTTGCAGCATGAAAAATAGTAATGGTCTGCACATGTATCAGAGGACTGCATTTGCTCCACCCCAGTACTCCTGCATGCATGTTCATCACGGTGAGATGAGCATAACGTCTACAACTGGCTGTAAAAATAGGTCTGCATGAAGGGGAATAAGCTTTAATAATGAGTTTACATTTCTTAGGCTTGGTCCATGTGTTCTTAGTCCACAGAATGGTCACATAGCCTCACATGACCGCTGCTAATGAGGAGCCGCCGCTGTCCTCCACTCATCAAATATCTGACAATCTCATTGGCTGTTATCTTTCCGAGCCTTCACGTCGTTTGTTTCCACGCTGACCACAGCCGCCCTCCTAAGACCCCGCCGCTAACATAGACAAGGGAAAGAAACTGCTTTCATCTATCTCATTTTCCTTCTCTCGGGCTCCACCATATGATCACATCAGACAGAACGACTTGAGGATGGAGTGCAGGGAAAGAAAAAACAACATGAAACAGATAAGCTTACCAAGCTCTTCTACCCTAGCTTAGGCCACTCAGGGGAAATCACTTCCACAGACAGTAGTTCCCATCTGATTGGGCTGCCATTGTGAGGCCAGGCCCCTTTTGACCAATTATTTAAAGAGGGGCGGCGCCTGTCTCATCGTTGTTGTGCTGTGAGGAAAACTCATCGGCCAAGATCACAATGATTATAAGTATCACCAATGTGTTCAGGAAATGGAGCCATGATAAGAATCATGGTGTTGTTTCAAGGTATTTCTTCATTGTGGTTTTATTGTTGTGGGGCTTCTTTTCTGTTCTTCACATTTAGAAAAGAAACACTCTAAATAAAGAAATAACAAGCAAGGTATACCAAGAGAAGGTGGATTGTTGTATAAGTCTAGTCTGTTAAAATATTAGTCAGTAACTGCTTAAACAGATGCTGTGCAGGGCTTTGCTGTTTGCCCTGAAAATAAAATGCATTTTATCACATTTTCATATGCTTATAAAAGAAAAAATATTTTGAAAATTTATTAGGAAATTATTTATGATCATCATAACATGAAGACATTTATTAAAACACATTGATAAAGTGCACTGATGGAAAAGCCTGTGGGTTTGAATCCCAGACAGGACACTGGTGTTGCACCCTTGGGCAGAGTACTTAAGGCAATAAACTAAAGTACAAAAAAATCCTGCTGTATAAATTGATATGACTTGGATGAGGGCACCTGTTCTGTGTATGAACAGTGTGTTTTCAGGGTTCCTAAAGCTGTGAGCTGTGTTTTAGCATTATCTGGTGCAGCCTTGATCGTGCGCATTCCTCATGTTTTCAGATGGGCCGCACATTCATAAGTAAAGTCTGCTGCTGTGAAGCTCTCTCCACCACATAATACAATGCATGAAGAATGGGAACTCAATAATCGCTGAGTAGATGGCAACACGTTTAATTTGCAAACAGGCTAGTAAATAATCTAGGGATGTTTCCATAGCGATCACCTCAGAAAGCTGCCAGTAGGCAACGCATTGGAGGGAGGGCGTGGCTATGAGAAGTGCCGCATTTCTACCTGCTCAGAATGTGATCAAATTCATTCGGAGTATTGTAATCTGTCAACAGTCCGCGGGGCAGTGTAGGTCAAATGCACCCCGTCAGAGGGTCACTTTGACATCAAAGCCATTTTACCCCTGTTATGTCTCCTTGGTAACAAGAAATGTACCATTCATGGTGGAATCCACCGGAATTGACAAGATCAAAGGAGCCTGTGTTTAAACTGGTGTTAAATGTAATGGACATGTGCATTCTCAAATTACTGTCAGAGGGAGGCCTTACAGACACATCTGTAAGCATTTTCTACAGACAAACATGATTGGAGGCCACCATTTTAACAATAAATATTGGACCATAAGTGATAAATGATGTCACTTTAAGGAGAGTCTTGGTTCAACTAATCAACATGGGGGTAAAACCATTGCCATAGAAATGGATTAACTTTCTTTTGGCATATGTGTATACTGAACCTCTCTGAATGAATGCATCTTGAGTTGTAACTAAGGGGAATGTGTGGAAACACCTTCCATTGACAGAGTGTGACCACCAAGGTAACTCATCTGAAAAGTAGGGAATGGCAATGGCCACCAAGCAGCTCAATTGGAGTCACATGGGGGCACCACCTCTGCTCAAACGGCACCCAGCTTTTTAATTAATTAATTAAGGGGGGGGGGGTGAAAGGTGCGGGGGACAGAGAAGCAATTCATTTTAGATAAGGAGGGCCACAGTGATGTGGAATGAGAGAGGGAGGGAGACAATAAAGCTAA
Source organism: Megalops cyprinoides (assembly GCF_013368585.1). Classification (NCBI taxonomy): domain Eukaryota; kingdom Metazoa; phylum Chordata; class Actinopteri; order Elopiformes; family Megalopidae; genus Megalops; species Megalops cyprinoides. The sequence continues at coordinate 4,784,994 of NC_050604.1, read as the reverse complement.
ACCAGATGAGCCACCCATAGCCTGAGGCCCTCCTCCTTCGTCCAGAAAGACTAAACCCAGGTAACGGTGGCATTTAATTAAATATTGATGAGGTGAGCACTGACGTCCGTGCAAAGCAGGAGAGAGACACTGCTGGCTATTTTGTTTTCACTCACAATGTTATCCCAGAGTTCTGTTTGGTATTCACGGCACACCGGCAGGGGAGGAATGGGATGGAAAAGGCCAGTAAATTGTTTTGGTTTTGTTTAGGTTTTTTGTGATTGCAGGAACATAGTGTTGATTATCAGTCCATTCTGGAAGGGAAAGATGATCAGCATAGGTCAATTGAATAATGGCTTTTGCTCATTTGCTCAAGATGAAGCCACAGGGACCTATGCAGATAAGGGTTTGAATAATGTCTCCCTCTGTCAAATTCCTCAAACAAATTTAGACCATTTTTTATGAGCAAGGTGTCCTGCATTTGAATTATTAATGTCTTCCCACTCTGCGGCATTTATCATTTCTTTTTAAAGCGTGTTCATGACATGAAATGCATCCTTCATCCCAGGAGGCTTAATGCAGTTCCATAGATATCCTACAGTTTACAGGCTGGAAGATGTTCTCCTGCCTGAGCAGCCAAGCAGACTCTTTTGAGAGATTTTGTCTGTCCCTTTATTTTCATAATGCCACTGACAGAGATAACAGTGAGATGTATAATCAGCAGAAATGCATTACAATGGAAGGCATCATTATAAAAACATGGTTTAGGTCTAGACAGATGGCATGGCTGTTTTTTTTCATATTCACATTCATATTAATTGGGGAGCTATGAGACCCTCCCCGAGTGGTGCTTACGTATATTTTAATATTTCAGTTTCAACTTTCTTCTGCAGTGCCAAGAAGCAGCTGAAAGGACAAGTCTGCCCAAAGATCCAGAACTCGAAAATGCTGTCCTTTGATTGGATAATTTTTTTTGCTATTGTTTACAACATTAATTTACCATAATGTCTGTCTATATACATATTTAATGTCTTTGAAATAAAAAAAAAAGGAATTCAGAGCGTCTCTGAAGTTATGGCATGCAATGAGTAGATTAGATTGCATAGATTATAGAATGTGTTTTTACACTGTTTACCTGGTAAGTGTTTCATATCATGATCAATTCAAATTAACCATTCATTCAGTAGATATGAATTCTTTAATACAATAAGAAGCATTGTTGTTGATGAGTGTATAGGCAATACTGGTCTTTGATCTGAGTCTGAGGAAGGGGTCAAATTTTGCTGTGGTTGAAGATTGTTCACCCCCCATACATAGGAATACAGATAAGGAGCAGATGGGGGGGATACTGTTAACAGTTGACATGAAAAGAAAGAGGTGAGTTTGTTTTTTATTCTTGCGAATGGGACAGGTTTGTGGATTACATAGGGAAAATCCTTGCTTGGAACTTCGGTTTGTTAAAGAGCATTTTTGTAATTAAATTGAGAGAAAACACTGGACAGAGTATGTTTTTCATAGGGACTCATTTCCATATATAGGTACATACACAGCCTCGCTGCCACTCTGGTGGTTCATGAAGGTACTGCCAGGGAGAACTGTGTATCCATGAAATGCCTTTGCACTTCATTGCAGGAAGAGGATTGGCTGATTTTGCAGTGAAGTGAGCACTCCCATGAACTGAATCTTTATGCGATCATAGCTGCACTGATATAAAGGATTAAATTAGGGGTTCAGAAAGACATGGGTAAATTGACTTCATTCACAATTATGGGACACATTACACGTTACAATGTCCAAGAGCGCTATTCAGAACACCAAAGAAGCTCTTGTATATAAAGACCACAGCAATCTGTTCCAGTGTGACAGCAAATGCAACAGGCATATCTGTATTCATGGACTGTCGGGTGTATTAATTTGAGCTTGCTGTTCTGTTCTTCCCCTCTCACACCAGCTGTCTCTATGGCTTTCGGGAGGCATAAATGACGACCTTTCTTTGGCAAGACGCTTCCGCTAGCTCTGAACACTCAATCCTGTGGTATGCGACCAAACGTGATTTGGCAATGTGCCTCAGAGGGCCCTATGAGCAGGGAGTTGACTGAACTTGTGGTCTTTTTTTGCCGTTTTCTACAAGACGCAGGACTAATGGCTTCCTCCACACTGTGGGAGGGGCTGAGCTCTCTCCAGAATGCTCACATATCCCCCTGGCATTGCACAATAACTCAGGTGGTAATTCTGCGCACTGCATGACTCAGAGAGACGCATCCATTCCAATGGAATACTTCATCACATTATCACAGAAAAAAATGGCTGCCGAGAAGGTATTGAGCAAAACATTCGCAGGCAACCTGGCTTTTACAGAGACTGCTGTGCCAAATCGATGGAAGTTTTAGTCTGTAAGGTGCACGAAATAGGTCAGGCATTCCAATAGATGGTGTGCTGGGAGTTTTTTCTTTCTTTTGCGCAATTACAATTAATGCATCCTTGAGGCAAGGGGCTAACTCCAGAGAATAGGTATATATAGCTTTATATATAGCTTTATGGTACTACAATGGCACATTGAAAAGGTGGTGGTAGAGAGTGGTAGAAAAAAAATCATGGCTGCTTGGACCATCCTGAGTCACCAGTCAACGAACACCTTCCAATTCATTACAAACACTCAAGCCGTCATGCTGGTGGACAGCAGTGCTTTTTGTTTCGTTAAGGAGCTCTCGGTAAAGGGAACGCTTACTGCATATGAGTCCATTGTGGATGCATGACTTCATGCCTCTTATTTAATGGGGTTTCACTTGGTTGTCATTGCGATAGGATATACGAGACATGAGTGTCATGCTGAATACAAAGCACCCATTACATTTTATGAGTTAAAATAGATGTATTAAACATTTCCTGCACCCATAGCATATGCAAAGGTTTGATGAACTCTTCACTATGGACACTCTTTATTCCTGTGTATGAACGTGTCATGTTGTGTTCACCTAAACAGTCAACAGCATGAGAATGTGTGTCTTTCTGGTAGGGCATTGGATAACTGGTAAATCAGGTAATTGAGAAGCCACACCCAGCTGTTAAAAGATGGGGTGTTGGGGGGAAAAGCAAAGCAAGGACAGGTCTAGGGACTGTATGTGTTTTTACTCATTGGCGTTTACATGCTTTAGCTTTTTCCAACCATTTCAGTCTTGTATTTGCTTATCTGATCAGTTTTACCATGTTGTATTTATAATGAATGATATGTTTTTGAACATCTCCCTTCATGTATTTATTCCTCATTTCTGTATACATCTTCCAGCTTTACCAATATAATAAACATTTTTGATGACTTATCTGCTTAGCAGATCATCTTATGTAGCTTACATTTAACTCAATCCATTTATACAGCCTGAGGTTTACTAAATTCAGCTTAAGTACCTTGCTCAAGGGTACAAGAGGTAGTGCTCCACCTCAGGATTAACCCACTCATGTTCCCTGTAGAAGTTCAGATGCATACACACTCCCTTTAACACCCTTCCTCTTGTTCACATAATTAAATCACATAATTGATATGAAAGTTATCTCCAGCCGAAATATGCCTGGTTAACTCAACCATCTTGCATGAAAGATATTGTCAGTTATGGATTGTGTGTGCTCATCTTCAAGGTAAGGCATAACTCATGACCTGACACAGTAGTGCTCTGTGTTAGGTTATGAGTTTTCATCTGTTACCTTGACGCATATCCATCTATCACTCAGGCAACACACACACACACACACACACACACACGTGCACACACACGTGCACACACACAAACACACACACACACACACACACACAGACACACACACACACCCATTCACGCACTCACGCACGCACACGTGCACACACACAAACACACACACACACACACACACACACACACACACACACGCAGATCATCCTCCATTAGGTTGGAGTTCTACATTTTTACATTTGAAACAATCATTCTCACACTCAGGCTCTGTAGCCCTTGTTGCTGGGAGTGATGCCATTTCTTTGACTGCAAAGCAGTCTTGTTTGCTTTCAACTCCAACAGCCAATAAAGCTGAACAGGTTCATGATGTGTGTATTTTATTTTATATGTCTTTATCATCAATGATTTCATAAAGAATAGAGTTCTTACTGAGGGGTGGGTGGCCCTGCCTGCATTTCAGTTCTTTCGCTGTTCTAAGTGGAGTCTTGCATGGAATTCAGCATCAAGGAGAGTGTCCTCCTCTCATATACATCAGCATCAAGGAGAGTGTCCATCTCTCATATATATCAGCACCAAGGAGATTGTCCATCTCTTATATACATCAGCACCAAGGAGCGTGTCCATCTCTCATATACATCAGCACCAAGGAGAGTGTCCATCTCTCATACACATTAGCACCAAGGAGAGTGTCCATCTCTTATATACATCAGCACCAAGGAGAGTGTCCATCTTTCATATACTTCAACATCAAGGAGAGTGTCCATCTCTTATATAAATCAGCACCAAGGACAGTGTCCATCTCTCATATACTTCAGCACAAAGGACAGCACCCATCTCTCATGGAGTTCAGCACCATGGAGAGCTGTACTCCAGGCATTGTGGGAGCAGGAACAAATTTCAGTCAGTTGATGTGCATTTGCAAGCAATGCATCATTACAGTGCAATATAGCACTCTACCAAACAGAGCCTCCACATTTCACAAGCATACGAGCTGAGGGATTAGCCTTCTGGGTGCAACCTGCATGCTCTGGGAAGAACCATAGTACAGTCAAAATTACCACAATTACTTAACATGACAAGGTCATAAAGTGTCACAACTAAATAACTGTGTGTATGTGTATATATTCAGCCCCTCTTTGCAAAAGAAGATGTACAGGTCTGGTGAAATCCACCTGGCAAATGATTGACAGGAACCCTTTCCACACTATCTGTCTGTTTGCTTCTATATTCTGAGACAGTGAGACTGACTGAGAACAGCTCCCATGTTTGAGAGGATGCCCCTGTGGGGGCACTGCTGCGATGACAATGTAGTTAATTCCATAGTCAAATTGAGTGTTTAGCATTATAGTGGGGCCAGCATTGCTTTCAGGAGAGGGGTCCCATTTTCCTTGAAGAGCAAATTTCATTCAGCTGTTGCATGGGATAAGATAACGTGCTATCAGTAGCAGAATGCAATTATGTCTTACAAAATCACATTTCTGCTTTATATCCCATGTAGAAAACCTCAATTAATGCCCCCAGAATGGTACAATCAATCTGGTCCAGCAATGAATGCCCTTCTCCTTGTGTTCCATAACATGCACCATAATGCCTTCTTTAGCTTTACATATCAGACAACAAAGCTTCTCCTTCAGTAGATTCCTTGTATGAGGGTCGGATTACAAGGGTGTATATCCTTGAATGAGTCAATGGCAAAAAGTTTAATTTCGGATTCATCCATCCATGACATTATGTTCATTGGTGACATGACTCTGAAGGAGCTTCTACCACATTTCAAGACACTCACATAGATGTTGTAATTCCATTGCATTTCGAGCCCTTGGAGACCCCTGAGTCTCAGACCACCTGATCACACGAGCAAATGTCCCGGTCCCTTTGTCTCCCTCCTCCATGTTTTTCTTGCTCGTGATCTGTCCACCACTGCATACGACCCTCGCGCTGTTTACGGACTCATTACGTTACATTACATGCATTTAGCAGACATTGTTATCCAGAGCAGCTTCCAGCACAGAAGTGTATCCGTTCAGTCTGAATGAGCAACTGTGTCAGACCAGGTTAACATAACTATTCCCAGATCAGTGAGTGTGGGCCCTAACACAATTTAACTTGCACAACCTGACTAGACAGCCTACAAACTAAGGGAAGCCGAGCACACACACTACCGTACATCACAGTTACTCCCTCACAGAAAAAAGAATACACTGCAACACTACACGAAAAGTAAACAGAAAGAAATGCAAGTAATACAAGTAGCGAGTGTTAGGAGGTGGGGATTGAGGTGGATTCACAACCAGAAACTTGCCTACTGACGGCAAGAGACTCCTATCTTATAACCTTGCCACAATTCAAAGAAAGATGATTTTAAACCAATTACATAAAAGATGACTATGACAAACACTTGTGCAGTGTGCACATGTCAGTAATAAGCAGAATCACATAGTACATGTCATAGGTACTCAGTCTGTTGCTGATTGCATGCTGTCCGCATTCCAGCACAATAACACTCAGCCAGTGATTGCAGCAGTCATTATTAAACCAATGTGACTTCTGCTATGTGTGCATTTCGTATGAAGGCTGAGGATATGGAACACTGCAAAGGCAAATGCTACTGAAAGGATTCCCTTGGCTGTTGGACTATGAGGGTATGAAATTTCACATCAACAAGGACATCAGTCATCCTGTCAGAAGCAATGGCAATTTTATCATGCAGGTGGTCACTGGTTCAGAGGGGAATCGTGTGTGTGAATGAACACAGAAGGGCTGCCAAGTCCCAATGTTATATTCACTGTAAGGTGCGCTATGTACATGAGGCCAGTTGGCTTGCAATGGAAGGGGGTGATCCTAAATCATGAAGAAAAGTAATATCACATAACACCACAGTGCCCCGGTCACCGCCAATGGCGGTGTCTCCCCCGGACACCAACAGGAAATTGACACCTCTATTACTTCCTCCTCCTCTGTCACGCCTGTCACCCACCCCCTCCCCCAGCCCCCACTTTTAAATTTAGGGACTAATCAGGCATGACATTTCAGGTCCCACGGCAATGCTTGGTGCATGGACATGAGTCACACCAGAGGAGCATTACCTAACACCACATCCCTGCCGTCTGATGACACAGCAGGGCCAGATCATGCCAGACAGGATGGATGCTGGATTTCCGTTTCCACCGGAGGTGGTACCCCCACCAAAACATACCCCCCCCCCCCCCCAGGTTATCCAATACTGCTTACACACCTCCACGTCACTTTGCAGAATCCCTACTCTAAAAGTACAGACTACCCCCAAACTGAGCCTCTTATTTCTCATTCATTCTCCATATTATTCTCATCTCTTTATCTCTTGATTTCTCAGTATATTACTGTCTCACCTCCTCCCTTTTAAAACCCCACAGCCCTTCCCAATCCCCCTCTGACTACTTCTCTTTGACTCACTCTTTTGTGGCCCCCAATCAGTGCCTCCCTGTTTTGACTGACTCTTCATTGATTCACTGCTAGCATATTTATAGAAAATGCCCTTTTTAAGAGCATATTATACACAACTCTTTGCTTGGTCTTTATCTGGATTTCTATAATTCTCTCCTTCCTTTGTTCGTCCATGCTGTGGCTTCATCAGAATTCTGCAGGCTCTCTTTTCTTCTATTTCTGACTTGATTTTCTCACTGCTTCCTGATAATAATAATATCATATTAATGATATGCATAATTTCCAGCGCATTCTTCAAGCCCTCGGAATGCCAGCATTAATGTGTTTACACCTTATTGCCTACAGTTGGACGCTGGCCTTGTTGTAATTAACACAATATAATTACCGCCTCTCCACCTGGAAATCAGCTGCAAAGCTGTGCATTTGAAAGGAATGCCAAAACTACAGATCTAGCAGTGTGCAGGGCTCTCATGCACCCTGTACATAGCTGCAGATGGAAGAAAAGCGCTCAAGTGGGCTTTGCAATCTGGGGTTAACCAAAACTGAAAGCAATGACGAACCCATCCAGATGACAAATTCATCCCCTGGAAATGCTGAATATTTCATGTCTCTATAAAACCGAGATGTGGGTCGGCGAGGTTTTCTCCTTTGCAGTGCTGGACAGTGGCCTAACGTGTGGAGGGAGAGCAAGAGGGGCCCGATGCGCCTCTGAAGGCCCGCGCTGCGCTCAGTGATGCGTTAGAGAAAGCCACACAATCTGCCGTCACAGACAGGGCCCAGCCTCGCCCATCCCCCTGCCTGCAAAACCCCCAACACAAACTCACCGAGCCAGAGTTATATTTGCTTTCAGTCATATTTGCCTCAATGTATGGATGTAATGAGAAAAGTAAAATTTATGGTATGGAACACTATTTCAACCACTCCTCTGTTGGAAGATAGACAGACAACGCAGTGCAGGTTAACTGCTTAAATGCCTGAACTATTACCTCCGTTGTTGATGTACTCACACATATTAATAACGCATAAGCCTTCATAAAAGTAGCTGACCTTTAAGGTTGAAATTCACAGAGATTGAGATTTACACATTTGCAATTACACATTTGCAATTGATTGACAGTGGACAGGGCTGTGACAAGGTGGTTTAGGAGCAGGGCTTGTAATTGGCTGCTTCAATCCCCACTGCCATTGCAACCAGGCTTAACCTGAACTTCTTCAATAAGCATCCAGTGAAATGGGGATGAAAGGTTTCATTCAATTTACTTCAATTCGATGTTATTTGCATAGCCCTTCTTACGAAGGGAATTTGTCACAAAGCAGCTTTACAGCTTTGCTTAGACTGAAGCTGTGTGCACTGTCCTGGGGAAAGGTGTCTGCCATGTCACTGAGGTAGTTTAGTAGTTCTTTGCGCGTGCTGTTTCGGTCCAGGGAGATCCCTAATGAAGCCTTGTCAGAGGCAGCTCTAATTTCACGGAATTGTCACAATATTTATACCAATTACTGTTCAACTCTGAAAGTAATTCATCTTTAATGTCAGCCAGGTGCAGGCATTTCAGAAAAAGCCAAGGTAGGGTTTGGACCGAATTCCCAAATGCTACATGATAGGGTTAAATTATCATGCAATGATTGAGCACCCCAACAGTTACATTTTTTGTCAGTTTTGTCATAAGGCTCCAGAATCTTTCTCCATCATTACAGCAGATAGTAAACAAAGCACCCAGAGACTCATTAAAGGCTTGATTGCGGGTGATGCCATAGAATTATGATTGGTGGTGGTGCAGAGCATGCTGGGAAATCCCTTCATCATAGGAAGCTGCCAGGGATGACTTTTGTGCAGGAGAACTACCCTGATGAAGATGGAAAAGGTAGAGCATCCTGAAGGAATAATAGTGATGTTGTTATGTCCGTCTAAATCGATTTTCTGCCTATTGTAGGAACGAAGCAACTCTTTCTTCTCTATCCTCTTCAAGGCGCATTCCTAAACAACTTCTTATGTGTCCAGCAGCTGAAAGCACATGCTACCCTGTCTTATTCTTGTTTGTCAGGGTCTTTTATTGTTGTACAAATGAACATAATGAGAGTCTGCGGTTACCTTTTGAGAGTAACCATGGAAACTTTGGACTGGCGTCCCATTTTAAACACCGTATCTTTTAAGTGCTGAAGCATGAGAGAAGCAGGACAGAATGGAGAGGAGCCTTACTCCTGACCCCTTCTTATCAGTGGTGGAATCTTGCAGAATTCTGGGTAATGAAAGTCCTGCGGCATAATTGGAGAGAAAGTGTTCTTTTGTATCAGAGAGCCCACCCCAACCCCCAACACGCAGTGTCTTCCTAGAGACAGCTAAAGCCTCATGCCTGAACTGAAACTCCCATCGATAAGCAGTGCACCAAAAACACATCAGTCCAGCCTTTTTTTTCAGTGGATGCTGAATGTTCCTCACCCCGAGATAAGGAGGAGGAGAGGATTTGGGGAGGTGTGGTAAAACTGTAGACAGATGGACAAGCACTGCAAAACGGGATATAATCTCCAGAGTGAATCCAGCGGAAGGTTTGCCTGTAGTCTAACTGCCACTAGCAGGGTCTGAGTTCATAGACTAGATAACATCAGTAAACTATGTCTTATGGGAGTGTACATGCACAAAGGACATTGCATCAGAATTGTCATTCAGTTAAAACAGTTCACCATATCTAGTTATCAGTATGAGGGAAGTAGTGTGATGAGAGAAAAGGGATCTAAAAATGGCATGGGTGTTGCTGACTGCAGATTTTAAAGATGGCACCAGCAGGTCTTCAAACGTCATTGTTGCTTCTGTTGATTGCCATTTGCCTGGGGGAAAAAGTAACTGCAAGCATTCCAGCTGGGCATCTATTCCAGTGTTAATTCATTCATAGTTAATAATATCATTTATGTACTCTGTCTCATCAGATGGATAATCACTGGATACATGACATCATTGTTCTTCCTGTTCCACTGGGATATGCTAGGATGTACTAGGAATCAAGCATTGATGAGTAAAATAAACAATTAACACCTGATACTTGATAGTTTTTTTCCCACATAGTCCTAGTTATATTTCTTTACCAGCTTCTCTGTGAATTTGGCATGAGACATAAGCTTCATTTATTACAAATATATTATTCTGAGAGCTGCTACTGACAGGGACTAATGTTGATAGGCAAGTTTGGTATCAATCTTCTTGCTTTGCATTTTGAAACATTTCTGTGATGGATAGGTCATAGAGGGCTTAGAAGGAGTGACCTCATGAGCTCTGGAAAGCATCTGGATTCCTGGTCTTACTGCTGTACTCAAGGAGCCACTCAATTGTATTGATTGGCCGAATGATGAATTCGTCCCCAGTTGCCAAGACATGGAACCACATGGTATTCCACGCGGTTGGCCAGGGGGCTTCACACCACAAGAAACACCCCCCCCCCCCCCCCCATCTCCACTGCTCAGTGCAAAACGTTGCCATTGTCATCCCGAAAAAGGCTCATTGTGAAAAACCCATGCAGTCCCACTAACAGGCACAAAACCGTGTGTCAGATTTAAATTAAATCTAAAGATTAAATGTTTACATCCAATTATCGTGATTCCGCCAGCAGTTAAATCCTTTTTATCCTGTAATTACAAAGGTTCGGTTATATCTCTCTCCTGTTTTGCCCCGCCACAAGGAGAGCTCTGCCTCATGTCATGTTTTGTAAACATTTGGCGGCAGGGGGAATATCAGTAATTAGTCCAGTCCTGGACCCCTAGCCTAAAGCTGATGTCCCCTTTGCAGATATCCTTTACACCGGCATTGAGAACACTGGGATGAGATCGTTCTTTAGAAAATTCCCCCTTAAAGCTCTTTCTAATGAGGAATTTCTCACTGCTCTGAGCTTTGAGGTCCTCTCTCAACTGCAAGCCAAATCAAGGCAAAAGAAAAAAGAATACTCCAACTGTTCCCTTGGCAACAGAGAAAGACAGGGTTTTCTCAATTGAGTCATGAAGTTAAACATGAAGTAGCACACAAGAGATCTTATGAATTTAGCCATGAAGTACAAGTCTGAAGGAGCTTTGGAAGCTACAGACAAACAAAGCCAACACCAGAAAGCATTAAGTCAATATCAAAAATCCATATTCTGCTTATCTCTAAAAAAGACACATGCATAAACAGTCAAGTTACTTTTCACAAACACGCATATAATATATAAAAAAAAGATAAAATATGTTCCAACAATCAAGGATGAAGATATATTACTTTGGATGGGATTAGTGTTTCTGTGTTCACATCTTCATTCAGGACTTTATTTATGAATGTAGACATTGATAATGCTAAGCAGCCACTACTGCATTGCTTAGCACTAAATCGTTATGTGTTATATTCACAAAGCAGCTGCCCCTTCAGTGAGGTTCTAAGGCACACAGTGTCACTGCCACCATATGAAGGACCAGGACTGTGTGACCTGCTTGCTAATGGTTCTACAACATGATGGATGTCAGAGGCTTATGGGACATAATGATCTATAACTGCTTCCAGCTACCTCACTGTCAGGTAATTCAGTGCATATTAAGATACACTTAGGCTGAATTAAGGAACAGTTGTGATCCATTAAATGTCAAAGATTTCAAAGAGAACCATATATATATAAATAGTATATCTATATACTTTTGAAATCAATCTGAGGGCATTTCATCATTGCTGGTAATGAAATATCGGGTCAACTAATGACACACAAAACAACTTATTGTTGTATTGATGCTTGCAAGACAATCCACTGTCTTCTTGTTGTTGATGGCATGGACACATTTAAGCATAGTGTAGTGTGGTGTAGTCATTAAGAGCAAGGCTTTTAACCCAAATGTTGCTGGTTTGAGTCCCAAGGGGGCCAGTGCTGTTGTACCCTTGGGAAATGCACTCAGCCTCCCTTGCCTAGTAAATATCCAGCTTTATAAATGGGTGACGTAAAAATTCTAAGCTCTGTAATTTCCTCTGGAAGAAAACATATGCAACGCAAAAGAGGGCTGTTACTGTAGTTTTAGTTTCCTTTACACAGTATGAGTTATGGGCAGTTTGGGCAGTTTTTGGGCAGTGTCAGAAGTGCCCCCCTGGTCATTGTGAGAAATCTACTCCTGAGGTATATTGAAAATATGAAAGATTACTGAGAACCAGCGCAACCTAACCCTATCACATCAAGGTGGTGAGACTAAGCGTAACTCCACAACCCAAAAGAGCTTTGAGGATGTTTTACCCACAGCGAGTGAAAACGCTGCCAACAGCCTCACACTGTTGTGGAGGTGTTAGGTGTGGGTGTGGAAGTGCAAGGTTCTGGCTGGCACATTTGCTGCAATGTGGTTTACTCTGCTCCATAGAAGTGTCCCCGGGGACAGTCAGGAATGTAGAAGGGTCAAGGTTCACCAGCAGGCAGGTGTGCACATATCAGCTCCCGGCAGGTCAGTGTGTGTGCTGGTAATGTTTCAACTGACGACCTTGGCTAAACTTCAAAATGAATTGCGTTCACTAACACAGGTTCTTTCACTAGAATAGCACCTTTTCAACCACAATCGTCATTTTGTAAAATATGAGAGATTGTGTGAATGACTGAGCTAATTATATAATTAATTGTGAAAGTCAGCTCACAATTCAAAAACTGGCCAACACTGAGTATTGCTTGTCTAGGGTTATCCAGAGGGCCAGTGTGTATTCAGGAGTGATTCCCCTCTGTTCATAATGGAGTAAGATGGTGAGAGGGAAGATCTCCATCTTTAGCAGGATAGCATGGGCTAAGTGGAGGCCCTTTGTCAAGGATAAAACATTTGTGCAAATTCCCTTTCACAAAAAGGAGAAAACATAGCATTTGAAATATAAAGCACTGTCCTGTTTGGCTGAGGACACTAAAACCCATAATGTTTTTTTTTTTTAGTTTGCTTCTGTTTGATGTTAATGGCTCTGAATGCTGTGCTGGTCAAGAACATGCTTCTTTCTCCAAGTGAAACGCAGCTAAAGAGTTAAAACAGAGTGAACCACCCAGTGTGGATGTGACAGAGACGTTATTGTGTCTGAGATTTATCATTCCCAGCCTGGAATTTGCTTAGTGCAGAGTCTATATAAAGGACCCTGCTCCACTTTGAACAGAGGTGAAGTGTAAATGAAATGGTGTTCTTTATCAGTGTGTTCAGGTCAAATGATTCAGCTGATTCACACAGTCACATATACATGCATGTACACGCATGCACGTGCACACACACGCGCGCACACACACACACACACACACACACACACACACACACACACACACACACATATGCCTCCTCTCACATGCCTGCAAGCAAGCACATACACATACATGGTCTCTCATACTCATACACACACACACCAATGTGGTGCACTCTCTCACATGCACACATACTCACATGTCCACACACATGCCCGCACACACACACATACTCACAGGAATGCTCACACGCCTACACAGACACATAAACACATAAATGTCCTCATGTGCCCACCCATATCCATTTAATCACACACACGCGCACACACACACACACACACACACACATGCAAATACACAGTCTCTCTCTCTCTTATACGCACAAGTGCATACACTCTCTCCCTCACACACACACACACCCTTTCCTTCCTCTCCCACTGACAGAATCCCTGCGTCCCCTCTCTGATCTTCTCCTATGCTACCCCATCATCCCTCATCCAGAAATACACTCCACCACATGACTCCACCTCACTTTTATTCTTGGATAACAATCTGGTGTATAATTACCTACCAGTTCCATTAATAGTTTCAACTTCAAAGAGCCCCTGTACATCAAAGTGATGCTCAGATGACGTCCTGTTCTTTCTCTCTCAATGTAATTTCAGCCACTGCTTCGCACACTATTAATCAAGAGCCCACATGCTGAGGGAGGCGGGTTATCAGAATGACATAAAACAGAAATGAACTAAAGAAATGATTACATGTGGCTGCATTATGAATGGTTAGTATCACAGTTTCCTTTGTTTTAGACTAAGATGGCCATCAAGTATACTTGACAGGGCAGGTGCACTTGTTAGAATCGTTGGGAAAAAATAGCCCCTATTTTTAAAACACCATTATTTTTTGTGGATAATCCCAAACCCTGTGCTGGTGAAACTGAGCAAAGAGGGGCACTTTCAAGAACTCTGCTTAATAACACATTAAAGTAATCCCAAATGTGAACGCACGGAATATTTTCAGATTTCTTTTTCAGAAAACACGATTTCAGGACAGACGTGAGAGGATTCAATCAATCAGGGCATGCTCCGCCTATCCCCTGCCTTCTGCTGTAGCCTCCCTCCTTACAGAGCAATTACAGACGGTTGACTGACCCCAGGACAGGAGTCATTTGCTCTTTCAGTGAGCGACCGCTGCAGCTCAGCCGTGAGCCGTAATGCGGCCATACTTCGAACGCGTCAGCTTTGATGAGGCATGATGACGGCTGTCGTGTGCCAAGCCACTATATGGCGGCGGCCTTGCCTTTTCACATTCACATCTCCCTCGCAGTCGTTTGGCAGACATGCTTTTCCTGACCGACTCACACAGCAAAGACGCAGAAGTGCACAAGGTAAGGACCCGCGAACGAAAGCACGGACAGAAAAGGTCAGAGCACATCTGAACATCTGTCAGTCCATTTTACAGTGCTGCTGAATGCAGAACAGTCATATAATAGTCAATTTCAACAACTAGTCACAAAGTGAAATACAGCCACATGTAATACTACCACTACTACAATAACATTACAATACTTTACACGCATTTAGCAGACATCCAATTTGACTTCCAGCAAAAGACAACAGAAGTGTATCCATCCAAGTTATATGAGCAACAGTGTCAGACTCAGTTAACATGCTCCCAGAGTAGCAAGTGCATGCACAACATCATTCAAGCATCAAAAAAGACAAATCACAAGATTTTTACTCAGATTTTAATCACAAGAAGGTTACTAATAACACTCCTAACTGCCTTTAAACAGAGGAACTAACCTAATCTAGAAGAACATCAAAAGCTCACTCTACACCTGATAAAATGAACTCTACTACTAGCAATACCACTAATGATGATGATAATAATAATAATAATAATAATAATAATGTAAAGTAATATAAAGAAAGGCATGATTTACTATCAGGATATGCACACTGTGCTGACACAGATAAAAAGGCTAATGTGATGCTTCGGTTTACAGCTAAACATATTTAGCGTACCTTAAAGGAGGTTGTGGCAAACCTTTACAATGCCCTGTTTAGGCTGTCTCTTGAATATCATATCAAGTTTTGGCACTACAACATGAAAAAGAAATAAAAGTCCTAGAAAAAATATAGAGATTGGAAGCAAGACAGTAAACCATGTATCCTTGTATAGGGATAACAGATATTGATTTTGAAATATGAGCCTCTGCGAAGAAGTTTTTGCCTTGAAGGGAAAAAGGGGTTCATTTTGGTAAACTCGAATATCGAGGCACATACAAAATGACTATTATTATGTGAGATTGCATTATATCCCGTAAATTTATACCATCAGCACATAAAGAGACAATGACAGACTAAGAAAGGTTACAACCCAGTCTGTAATCATACTTATTATGACCACCACTGAATGTGTACAGTGCGCACATTTGAACATTAGAACATAAATTTAAGGAATGGTTCAGTATAGAAGAAAGGTGTTTGTTACTTTCCCCAACAGGCATATGTAAAAAGCTGATAGCGATAGCTTAAATGCTTGCCCATTGTACGACACGCCTTGAGTTGTCACATTCTTTTTATTCTTCACTATAATGGTTCAGATTCCCATGGCACATTACAGTGAACATGGTTTGTGTATACTGGCTTTTAGAACCTGGGTGTGATGCACAGTAGTTGTAACTTTGCACAAGGTACTTAAATTCACAAAATACCCAAATTACCCCAATAAGTCTCCAGCTGTATAAATGGATAACATAAAAATTGTAAAAATAAATGAATGAATGAATAAATAAATAAATAAGTTGCTCTGGATAAAAAAAATATGTAGAGCAAATATAAGATGTACTGCAATGACTCTGCTTTTTCTCAGTCCTCCACTGAACAGCTCAGCTCGTCCCAGACAAGATTCATAAATCAAGGCTCAAGTTTTTTTTTTCTTTTTTTTAATTTAACACTCCATCCAACATCTGGTTATTGCAGTATACATCAAGAATAGAGTGAGTTCCTGATGGTCCTGTTTATTTTATGTTAAATATTTAATAAAACTGTCTGTGTCCATCTGGCTCTCTGTAATTGGCGGCACTGAACCGGCCTCATCTTATTTTTAATGCAAAATACAGGGAGGAAATCCATGAAAGGTGCAATGGAATTTATGTGTCCTCTAATCTGGTCTAGACTTAATGTTCAACACACCGCCCCCCTAAGTGGCTTCCAGAAATGGCTCCACCTAGTGGTCTGAAAGTTCAGGACACCCTAGGTGTGCCACCAGCAAACCTCCAACTGGTTCATCCCATTGCCTTCTATAGTAAAATGCTCCAATTAGCTCTGTGCTGCCAGACCATTTGCCGGTATTGGCTTTTTCAGCCATGATGGCTGAGTTGCCACTGATTTTTTAATGACTTGAGGGACCGGAAAGCCTGGTTGCATTTTGGCTATTTTTCAAAAGTGCAGCAATTAGTAGCCCTGAAGGGTGCGACACAAAGGCGAAAGCAAAACACAATCCACTATTGGAAAACAGCGAAACAAACAGAGACACACGGCCAAAAACCAAAAAGCAATATACATAATAGAGAGGCGAGGTGAATTAAAAAGCCTTTTCATCTCAGAGGTGTGTTGTAATTCTACTATTAAAATCTCAGCACAGGCTCCGAGTCTACCTGTGTGGCTGGCTAGCTAGCCAAGGGAGTGCAAAGGCAGTCACAGATATGAAAAGACAAAGCCAATGGGCTTTTATCATTAGCATTGCTTGTTTTCAGTGTAGCTTGAGGTTTCTTGAAATAGAGCAGACTCCAATACTTGTTGTCTAACCTTTTCAAGTGGTAAAACACCTAGAGATGTGTGATTTCAGTTTCCGATCATTGTCACTATCAGAAACTGAAAGCTCACATCTGTAGGTGTTTTAACACATAAAAAGGTTAGACAACAAGCACTGTAGTCTTTTACAGTCCTTTCATTTGAAATTTTACATTTTATCAGATTCATTTTAATTAAAGATGATATACTGCATGCATATTTTCGTTACACAGTATATCACTAATATATCCCCATTCAGCTGTAGCCTACACTGAAATTACAGTGAACAGGGTGGCACGTTAAGGAAGAAATGGGACTATTGATTTCCTTCCAGATTTTGCATTCTATTTTTGGCCTTGTAATTTTGTCATTTCAGGACCCTTTGCCAGACAAGTGACAACTTCTTGGCTTCAGATTTTCAATGGACCAGAACAGGTGAATAAAGGAAGCCTTCCTTCACTGAATACACTTTACTTGTTTTATTTATTTTGAATTCTTTTTTATTAATTGTGGTGCTCACTGCATTTGCCAAGCTGCTTGTGTTAAGCTGAACAGGACCACTTCCATTAGCCATTTCCATTAGAGTCAACGTTAAGGACGAGTGTTAATTGAATCTGATGTTTAGGTCTGACCAGGGACACAAAGGGCCAATTCACATCTAATCTGAATGAGATATAAAAACAGTCTCCATTACTGTGGATGTTAAAAATATGACCGTGTGCCATAAGTACAAATGGACTCGCTGGCCACTATCCATAGCTAGACTGAAGACCCTCCTCTAAAGACTATATCTTGGATTTCCAGCCCGGTCATAACTCACCTTCACCTTATTCAATTACTGCAGGGTACATTGTAATACACTTAAGTGTGGCACTGGTGTATTTGCTTGTATGAGTAGCAGAGCAGAAACTGATGTTATGTCCTCAATAGTGCATATGCATTTCCATTATTTCAGGTCTCCAATGTTTACCTTAGCAATAACTGGCAGGAAAGTTTGACGATAGTTTTTAAGTAGCTAACGCACCTACATTCTCATACTTTTGTTTGTTTATTATTATGTACAGTATATTATGATTCTTTCAGGCAGTCCATACATTAAATGTGCTTTGTTTTGTAAGTTGCTCTGAATAACAAAAAATAACTGTAAAAAAGTAACTTACAGACACAATATCCATAAAGATAATTATCGAGTACTTTCTTTTAATATTGACTTGCATGTTATAGATGCTCTATTTCTCTCATCTAAGTACTTTAGCAAATTCATTTCAACTAAAAATGTATCCAGTTTCTCACAGAATTGAGTTTCTAGCATTCTAATTGTTTTGGTTGATTATGCAAGTTGCCAAAACAGTTCTTTTATTATTTTACTTGTTTTGCAAGAACCTATGGAAATGTATTTATGCTGTAAGTAAAAGTCAGGGAGCAATTATTCTCTATGTGGGCGCATTGTTTTGTCCGTCAGTTAAGCAAAAATGGAATGAAAGAAAGCAGAATGGGAATTTATGTTCAGAGAAATATTGCGGATAAAATCTTAAATAGTAGGCAATATTACCAAACAGATATGCTAAGAAATTATTGTGCGTTTTATCTCATATCTGCACCAGCATATCCAAGGATATTGAAGCTAAAGATAAATATTTACTGGACTGGTCTGTTACATTTCCACTTTAAATTTTCTTTTCATTTAATTTTCATATGAACACACAAGTACTGTGCTGTTGAAGAACATTAAGGTTATTTTTTTTTTTTTGCTGGGATCATTGAGCACTTCTGGATTAAAATTTCATGACTGCCTATGGGAGGCACGCATGCATTTCACTGACTTGAATATTTCAATATTTGTCAAAAGGCAATACGTAGATTACTAAAAGCTTTTCAGCAGGCAAATGGAAGGCTTAGTTACTAGTTCTTTAAAGACTTCCATGCTTCTCTACAGTATAATCCACCCTCATGATGAAATGCCATCATGGTACATAATATGCAGGTGTTTCACAAAAGCCTTCAGCCAAAGGCAAATCATATTCACCACTCTTTGGTGCTTAGGGGATCTACATGTGATTGAATTAGACTCTATGCTGCTAAACGGCAGGATGGGTACCAAATTCTCCAAACGGCAACTGCTCTCTTCTGTCATTGTCCATTATAGTGTTGTGGTGTAAACAGTTGTGACTCAATGATAGCCCTCTTGTTTAGTGCCACATCCATCTCCACCTTTGGACCCAGGATGGAGGGTCTTGGGGGAGTTATCAAGGTGACTACACAGTGGTAGCAGTGTACCATCACCAGAAAACCAACACCACACCATAGAGAGTGATGACAACAAGGAGGGATTCAGAAGCAATCCCCTGGATTCACAACTTTGAGGATGAGAATTGCTGCATCTCCATATCAGTGCAGGGATCACTGAGGTTACTCATAAGCACTGGTCTAGAACCATGTTCGCCAACCACAATTCTAATCTGTCTCATTACAAACTAAACAGCAGGTTAGTTAGCAGTTTAGTGGTCCCAGTGAAAATACAGGGTCAGAAATTGTATGGTAAGCTCCAGCTCAGCAGGACCATCCAACAGAGGAGACACACGTGAACCAATGGGTTTCACAGTGCAACAATTAGTGAGAAAAAGGCATGAAGACATGCACACAAAACTAAAAGACACACAATTATTTCCTGAATAAATCTCATTACCTTGCAAACAATTGAACATGTACATCTAAAGTGGAGCTTGACATTAACATAAAAAACCCTAATAAATAATGACGTACCTGGCTGGACATACCATGCACACACCACATAATTTATTTATTTATTTATTTTTATATAAGATTGACCCTTGAAAGCCAGGGATGTGCAATCAGATACTTTCCCAGGGTTTTCTATTGGCAGAGAACCACCAATGGTGCAGTATAACACCTCCTTCTGTTAAACTGGATACAGTGATTTATCTTCTGTTGTCTGCAGGTTTGTTTCATTCCCTGAAGGTGATTTATAAGTGTAAATAATTAGTTTAAGGAGGAGATTGAACTGTGAATTGAGCCCGAGGGGGGATTACAATGTGCTGCGACCCGTTCATTAAACAGAAATTGTTTGGCTGGCAGGGCTGTTTCTGTTGTCAGAGATGCAGTGGTACAATCCCTTGCCCTCCTCTTGGTCCGGGGTGGTCCTTTGTCCGCTTCCATACTTGTGCTCTACAGTCAGAAGCTCTGCCCTTCCTCAGGTCACATGATCTGTTACATTACATTAGATTAGCTGACACCCTTATCCAGGGTGACTTAGACAGTTTACCACTTTTAGCTGGTAATAGGTGGCAGTTACCCACCTAGGGATCAACCCAGCATCTTTTGGGTAACGAGCCCTGATCCTTACCATTACACCAGCCTGCTGCTCCACATCTGTTCCCCTCAGGAGTCTACGCCCTGGTTTTTTACCTTTCATCTGTCAATAAAGGATTCTGCTGTGAACTATGTGCACCGATGAATCTATTTACAAGTGAGCTCAATTGTCAGACCTGTTCAACAGGCAAAGTCAGTCTGTTCTTAAACTTTGCTTCTGAGTGTCATTTAGGTACCAAAGAGAAATGTTCCATGTTTTTTTGTGTTCCTATGGAAAAACTGTACATATCGTAGCTAGTTATTTGTGCTTGAAGGTGTTCCACAGACCAATATGGTTCAAGCAGATCTCATTTCTTCTAATTCCATCAGACATTTTTTTTCCTATTGGTAAAAAGTTACTGTTGTTACTCTATGCATATTGATTCTACTCTACAATGCTTTTATGCAGTATACTTCTTGAATCTGTGACAATTATTTTGTCTTGATTGGCTGAGTGAGTGAGTGAGTGAGTGAGTGAGTAAGCGAGCAAGTGAGTGGTTGATTGATCAATCCTAAAAAGGTCTTGGTTTTCAAGCCTTATCCAGCCCGTGGGGTCAATTTCCGATTAGTTCATTACGTTACATAATTGGCATTTAGCAGATGCTTCAGAGTGACTTGGAGAGATTACATCTTTTTGTTAACCATTTATATAGCTGGATATTTACTGAGGCAATTCTACGATAAGTATGTTGCCCAAGGGGACAACAGCAATGCCCCAGCAAGGAAATGAAGTGGCAACCTCTTGATTATGAATCCTGCTCCTTACCACTATGCTACACTGCTGCCCACTTTAAATTTACACTTTAAATGTGTATTTTATTTCTATTTAAATCCTTCACATACACTGTATCATCAAATACAAATGAAATGTGTCCAGTTGCACACTGCACTTGCTACCTTCAGTTACCAATGCAGCGTGGTTGCTAAGGCTGCATTAAATGTGCAGGCAGAGACATATGGATATTGTCACATGGCAAATGTCTGTTGCTATTGCAGAGCTGTGTTTTTTTATCACGTACGAACCAAGTCCGCCCGCAGTTCACCCACGGCAGAGCTGCACATCACTCTGTGGGAAGAGGGGGCAACCGGACGCAGCAAGAGCCCAAATGGAGTGTTTCTGAGATATACATCCGCACATAACACTCATCACATCAGGTCACGCTTTATTGGACAGCTTTACGCATGTTAGCGTTCACTGGACGGCGAAACGAGGAGGAGGGAGCAAGGAGGAACACCGCGTTCTTGCCTCCCCAGGGACCAGAGAAGGAAAAAAGTGATTTACTCACCTCGTCAGTGAGGGCCTGACACTCTCTTTCAGGAGAGCCGTGAAATGGGATTTCCGGGCACAGGGAGACACACGTGGGATGAACAACCAATTTGGCCAAATGCAATGACTGAGTCATCATAATCAGGGACTAATTGTAACATTTAGAGCTGAGTGGGTGAAGGCACAGGGGACTTAATTTCTTCTGCTACACATTTATGCCTCTGAATATAGCACACCCTGTATTGTTTGTTTCCAATTACAACAATGAACACCACCATATGTATCATTCTTGTCTGCACATCAAAGTGATAGATCTGTGACTGTCATAAACAGAGGGTACTTTGTAACCCAGAGCTGCAGATCAATATCGCATTATATCAGAGAGTTTCCCCCTTGAAAAGAAGCCTGTCTTTAGGTTTACAAAGTAAATGTGCACTCCTTTGTCACTACGTCACTGTGCATGGCAATGGAGATCAACATTGGATTCCTAGAAGGTCATCCCCCCCCCGACCCCCACACACACCTGCCCACCTACCCTCCACATCACAGTGGGAGTCATCCACGAAAGCTGTTCACATGACAAGGCACAGCAAGCAGTGTGCTACAGGTATGGACACAGAGAAACAGAGACACCATATATGTACAACAGCATATTGGATGTCTCATTTCCCTTTTAAAAAATGAAAAAATGATGATTTTTTTCAGCATTAAGGGCTTTGAAAAGGGCATCATTCAAGAGGACCATAAATGAAACATGTTCATTTTTACGATGCTGTTAAAAACCAACTGTGATGTTCTCCTCTTCCACAAAATTTTTTTCCAAGCTGATTAATCCATTCTGATGTGAAATAGGGAATGCTCCAAAATCGAAAATGTAAGATGGTATTTGTTACCAAAATGAACACAACTCAGGTACAGGTACAGGCCCATCTGGCTCTATGCAGATGGCTGCACAAGGGAGCCACATCCAAAGATAGCAGTAGCCATTTTTGCAAAGACAGTCCAAATCCATCAGCTTTAATAAATAATGTCAATCTCTGCAGTCCCTCTAAGTGTTAAATAACAAAACAAACTTGTGGTTGTGTGCCTTTTTATATATCACTGGAAAAAGCAAGAACATGTGATACATCCTGATCAGGGGTGTAGTTCCCCCACATCTTTGAGCATGATTATTTTTTAAATTTATTTATTTTTTTTTACAATTTTTATTTAATTTTTTTTTTTACAATTTTAATATGAAAACAGCGTTATTGCCAATGGTAACAACAAGTGCACACATCAAACAAACCTCTTCAATAGTGTCATCTTTGTCATAAAAAAGCCCAATTTCGCCCCCCCAAAAAAAAGATGTTACAGGATGATCATCATCATCACGCTATGACACTACTAGCCCGCGTATGCGTAAAAAAAAAAAAATCTGAAAACTAACAACAGGCTATTGCTGCAGCTCGTCCTTGCTCCTCGTTAACCCAAAAGTGTGGTTAAAATGGCAAGTTGCCAGAAAAATAGATTGTTATTTTTGTAAAAGATAATGTCAATGACAACGAAGCCGGAAAAAGAAAAACAGCATCGGTTCTTCAGCTGTCTGAGCACACAACTTGGAGCTACGCCAGCCTGTAATTATACATATTTGGCTGTATGCGTTTGGTGTGAATTAGTTCATGGATCCTGTTTGGTTACTATTGTTATGAATTGGCATGATTTGTGTGTGGTTATGAATGAAGCAATGCTGCACACATTATGAATGTTGTTGATGATATTAGTTTTTGTAATACAGTAGCTAAAGTAAGCATAAGTAGTTTCTGTATGTGCCGATTATTTTAAGTCTACTTTTGTTTGTGTGTGTGTGTGTGTGCAAACACGTGTGGCATTCTTTGTGATGACGTCATTAAAATAGCGTTCCCCCACTAAAAAAATCCCCATGACACCACTGATCCTGACCTACCTCTTTCAATATAAGACTGCTCAACATTAGAGGCATCTGATTCTGTTCTAGGACATGTGCTTCTTTACGTATAATAACAGTGTCATTTTCTGAAATGGCTTTGACTTTTTTGACACAAAGCACACTCACACCTTTTTTAAAGGGATAGACTGCATATACAAAATACTAAATACAGTATACTTGACTGTGAACGACTCAGTACAGACTGATATCTATGAAAATCCAACATCAACCAAAATGCTTTTCATTGAGTGAGTTTAATGAAGGTAGGTAAAACACAGTGACATGTGAATGTTTGTGCTTGAAGTAGTCATTTCTTTCAGTGTCTGTATTTCTGATTTGGGAAGTGAACCATAATACCAGGTAAACAGTCAGAGGGCACCCAAATCGGTTTAGGATGTAGGTGCAACACTCAGTCTCCACAGCCTTACAAACACCTCCTCGTGTGGCCAATAGCAAATGCAGGGCCATGCAATTCTGTTGGGCCACCTGGCGGGTAGCCGACAATTCTGCCTGCATGGCAGAAGTGGTGAGGACGGTCTGGTTGCTGACTCGCTAAAAGGCTTGCTGCAGGACAATCATTTCTTTTTGGAGATCATACACACCCCACCCACACATTAATACACCAGTCACCTTTTCCCGTGTTGGAATATTTCGACAGGCTCTGGGCGGTAATATACCTTTCATTTGTTCCCTAGAAATGACTCAAACCAGGGGAATTAAATACCTTTAAGACGCAAGGTAGCAGCGCCCAGACCACCGAGCAGGCAACACCCTATAAGCTACAGACCCACAACTAAAGGCAACATTAGGGGAAGCTAGAACTATCCTCCTATCAGCTCCAGCTATGGAGACTCTATGACTACACTGGGCATACCCCTCCTGAAACTGTTTGTTCAAAGCAAAGAGTGGCTTTGAGGCATTACTGGGACAGCAGCAAAGTTGGGGGGCTCAGGCGGACACCTAAAACAAGTCCGGAAAGTGGTGAACCACGTTTTTGTGTAACACTGACTAATGGACGGATACCGCTCTTGCAGATTCCTTAGGACCCACTGCCACATATCCCTCTCTGCCACATATCTTTGCAAAACGGATCATGGGGCATTAACTGGGTTATGTTAAAAGAGCCATTCCACGCAGGCCAGAGCTGTACCAGGGAGAACACGTCGATGGGCCATCAGAAGGTCGTACTCATCTTTTAATAAAGGAGGAGCATATAGGGGCCAACTTTTGTCTTGTGGCAGCAGCTGCCATTCGGCCCTACTCAGCTAATCCTGTTAGCAAACAATACTGCCCAGTGCTGATGCAACATTAACTTGTTAGCGCAATGTGTGATGTTCGCTAACACAGGGGCTGAAAGGGCCTGGCTGTCCTGGGCTGACCGTGTGAAACATCATGATGATGTCTACCACAACCTGAACCAAAACCTGACCTTTAAAGTAAAGTTGAAATGGCTGTATATCTTCTCCTCCTGCGCTGGTTTACACCCCCAACATGAGATTTTTTTGAATGGAAAGGAGAACCTCTTTGTCTCTATGAATCGTCTTGTTTTGTGATGACTATTGTGAGAGGTAAAGTTAAACCCAGTCCAAAACCAGGGCACTTGGTCTATACGATGTATATGGCATGCCTGCATACCCAGGCATGCAGGTTTAAATGCCAAGACCATGCTATGCAGTTTTGCTACAATTGCTGAATAGTGGTGTTCAACAAAACAAATTAAAAAAAAAAAAAAGATTGTCATTGCAGACTAAACAAGCACTAATTATAAACGCAATAGTGCTGTCAATCAGTGTCGGAACCAGCACAGGATCTGAGGATTTAGGAAACTCAATGTTTAATCCTCCAGTTTTGGTATCTCAGATTTTGTAAACAGCACTGCTGTTGGTGTAGGTGCCATTCCACCTGTCTAGGGAATTTGGTGCTTGGATGTCTGTGGATAATTAATCTTTCTTGAATTGCTCTGTGGGCCCAGTGACAGATCACTGTTAATTCCACATCAAAGCTCCCCAGCAGGGTTTGCTTTTTCATCACGACTTTGCATTGTAAAGTAAAATCCATCAATCATTGATTTTTTATTTTGTATGTGTGTGAGTGGGGGGGGGGGGGGTATTAGGTGTGAGTATGCAAAGTAAATCAAACAACAGGCAATTTTCACTCTTTAGAAAAAAGGAACAATGATTTCAGATTGTCAGATTTCAATCTATTGTGCACCTGACAGAACATTGTTGCCTTGAAAAGCACATCCTCAGACAGTTCCTCTACAGACTGTCAGTCAAATATCATTTTAATATTCTAAGACACTCCAGAGTCCCAGAGGTTGTTTTAATATGCACTAAAGACACACTAAAACAGCCAACTGACTCTGAATACTAAGTGCAAAACAGATGTGTGGAGAAATGTTGTGGATTAATTCAGATAGTTTTAATTCTTTATTAATTCATTGCTTTCAGTGTCCTCTTCAGCGTTGAAGACTCAGTAACAGCAGAAAATTTATTTCATCGTATTGTCTGGAACATTCTAATCCACCAACATGGGAAGTTCCTGCTTCTAAAGGTTGCTCCATAACATCCTTTTGTTCTTTGAGTGCGCGGAGGTGTCACAGAAGGCAGGTAAAGAAAGGAAACTATTCACCACCACTTCCATTGTATTCACCCTTTTCTCTGGTCTATTATTCTATTAAATCTATTTTCCATTTTTTCATCAACCCCTATCGCACGCTAACTGCTGTCTCTCTCGCCATTCTGCACCGCAAGGCAGTAGCAGAGAGTGGAGGGTAGCGGAGAACTTTCAGAGAAGGGAAACTAAAAGCAAACATAATTACAGGATCGGTTTGCTAGCAGAGACAGCTCGTTTATAATTATGCCACGTTGTGCGCAGATTCGCATCACTCAACAATGATTGCAGGCAGACGTAGGTGCGGAAACAAAAGTAATTAGCGTGTGGCTGTTTGCGAGCACTGACGTAAGTCTCTTCTCCCTCCTGCTATACTCTCGCAAGGCATGATGGGACACACAAAGTACTACTTCCACATTGGTTAACCTCCTCACTGTGGAGTAAGCCATTACATGATGCAGAGTCAAGCGTGAAAGTACCATCTCTGAATGTTCCCATAGACTGTCTTTTTCAGATTATACCTTTCGCTGTTAGCAGTTTCGGTGAAATCATTGCCTCAAACTACTTTGCTCGCTAGCTACCTAAGCCACCATCTTACCAAAGCAAAGGGAAGTTTTCTAAATATGCAGAAATGAGAAAGAATAGAAATTTTAATTTAGACACTTTCAAACTTCATACTTCCTAACACAGTGGCACACAGTGATCTAGCTGGCAAGCTAACACATATAATTAGTGGTGGGACAAACCACCACAAAACCCATTTTATGAAGCAGAATACCAAAAAATACTAAATAAATAACCAGTGGGCTCCTGAGTAGGTCAGTAGTTAAGGTGTTTGCTTTGATTGCAAGTTTAGCTTTGTGACCCCAGCCATGTCAATCAATCAACAGTGAAAGCAAATTAGATAATTAATTAAATAGATAGAGTACAAGCAAATAGTTTTCTCTTGTGTATCATGAAAAGCTAGTGAATCGTCACACTATCTTCCACAAGCAGATGCTAAGTTTCACTTTATTCATTAATTTCTCATTGAAGGTTGAAAGGTAATGTTAGCTAGCTTGCTAGCTCGCTACTCATGAAATTGCCACGTAGATATATGGAGCGAGGACCTGATTCAGCAGCAGCTGCACAAATAGACATATTTTCAGAAGGATTTTGAAACAGTGGTATGCTTGCAGCTTCTCAAGATCAAGATCAATGCCAAATACCATTTCTGATGGTGAAAATACTTCAATTTGTTCCAATGTCTAGTGTGTAAGAACAGTGTGATATGAAGAGGCACAGGAGCGTCTCAGCTAGTATGATCTGTATCGGTCCCAGCCTTCTCATTCTGGAACAAGTGAGAAAGCGGATTATGAGACACAGGGGTAATAGGGATTCATGTCTTTGTGCCTGTGTCACTCTTGTTATCTGAATCTCCTCTAAATAAATGTTACTGAGCCTGACCTCCATGTTAGCTCACTGGTTCTTGTTATGTAAACAACAGAGGAAGAAGCCTGAGAGTGTAACTGATAGTGTCAGAGACCAGACCAGCCATTTTCCCACCGCCAGCTTGCAGGCACAATAGCGATTAAACACTCTGTGCTGTCCTGCAGGGATCTTGGACATTTTGGAAGCTGAAGTCATTTGTTTGGTTCCCTCAGTTGCTCTGGAACTGCCCTTCCCCACATCCAACCCCTCCCACAATGCATTTGGAATAAGATTTCAGTGTCTTATTCAATCCAAGTTTACTTAAGGTGAGAGACACAGGACAAGTCCCTAAAATCACACCAAATTGTAGGCATTTCTCCTCTTCCCCCAGCCCAGCCAGCTGGACCTCAAAGACCCTGACTGTATATTATCCAATATGATTACTCCAAAAACACCTTTGGCAATATAATGATGTATTTGCTAGCTGCAAGCTAGAAACAGGTTTTTTCCTGGGCATCAGACAGTCAGCTTGCAAATGTGAATACTGTTTAAACCTGTTACTGTTTGTAAATTGCATTTTTCATGCTGCATTGGTAATCGCTCATGCTGTAAGGCGCTTACTGCTGTAGTTCACATTTGTGAATGAATGTTTTTGCTGTGATTACTTGGTTATTTGTGTTTTGGTACTCATTTCTTGCACCTTGCTTGTAGATTCAATGTGTTTTTTTTCCTTAGCAAAGGCATCATCTGCCTAATAATTGTACAAATAATAATTAATCATAACAAGGCATGGAGTTCATCACTTAAAGAGGGTATTAATTTTTACTGTTGTTATCACACCACTGGCATGTCACTGTTTTCTGAATGCATTCAGCAGATTATGGGGCATGGCAAAATGCCGACACAAACTGTAAAATCACGTTATTCTGGTTGTTAACCGCCTTTGGGTCCATTTTTGCAAAATGTTAAAAAAAACTGACTACTGAGAAAATTATGAAACAAAGAGCAATATAATTACCATATTCTTGTACCACGTGTGTGTGTGTGTGTGTGTGTGTGTGTGTGTGTGTGTGTGTGTGTGTGTGTGTGTGTGTGTGTGTGCGTGTGTGTCTGTGTGTTTGTCTGTGTGTCTGTGTGTGAGCACAGTCTATTTTTTTCAGTGTAAATGTTTATTAATAATTGTTCCCATTACATCAGCTATTACAGCAAAACCTGACAGCAGTTTCACCTTTTACACCCACTGGCCTTTTACAGACAAAAGAAAAGTTGTTTTTTCCAAGTTTATTTTTCTCGCCTTTAGCTTTTGTGCTGTGAATGAGAGTGAACCACAGAAACTCGAAAGTAACCTTCCTATACCCAGTGGCTGAGGGTGCCTGTTATGTTATCTGCTTATTTTTGGGTTCAGACAGCCTTGGATCACAGAAGCGGTGACAGGCATGTGGGAGTGCAGATTGCTCAAGTCCCTGGCAACAGAGATTCATTTAATCCCTTACAGTGCTACATCTTTTACAGAGGGCATGGGTTTGGGATTTGATTCTAAACACTGTCTCAATATTCCCAAGGGTTCTAATACTAAGTTGTTCTCCAGAAAAAAAGTTACTTATAGGCGTTAAATAATAATTGTCAGGTAAACACCAAGAGCACTTCCAGGTGTTCTGTAAGGCAGTTGAGGGAAGAGGCTTAAAATTAAAAAATGATGGCATATATATTTATTGTATATTATCATATTTTTTTCTCAGCTAATGTTTTATTAACTCGGTGTCCTTCCAAGCTTTCTCCTTTTTTAAGTTAACAGTAATTAGTTTTGTGTAAATCTCCTTTCTGTTGCCCAGGGGACACTGAAATATCAAAAGAAATGTACTACAAAGTATACAGGATTTTAGAAGAAATTTAGAAGAAAGTAGAAGAAATATCAAATACAAAGAATAAAAAGACAAGAACAACAGAAACACACACAAACACGCTGAGAAAAAGGCAGGCTAAAAACATGGGGTTTACTATAGGTTTGGATTTAAAAATTAGCCAGTGACAGAGGGGGAGAGTCAACGACAGAGTGAGGATGCATGGAGCATGTCGCTGATGCAAGATGTGGCAACACCTCAAAAGTGAGGAGGAGGAGGATTTAATGACCAATTCGCCATTTTAGAGGCAGACAGTGTACATTGGACAGGGTTGGAGTCATGCAGCCCTCCAGCTCTGACAGAACATGGGGGCCCCAGGGCAGCCAAAATCTGAGTGCACCTTAACCTTTGAAAGACTCTAAGAGAGAGATTTTGAAGGCACTGTGGGGAATCTGGTTGACAGGCAAAGCTGTGGCACCAACAGTGCACAACCCCTTACCCTTCGACCCACAGAGGTGTCTCATAATTGCAGATTCATCCTTATTTAAGGCTTTTTTTTTTGAGTTCTGAGTTTGTTATCAGTGGTTTGTTTTGTTCTATTGATGATTACTAAAATCTGTCTGTTTTATAAACACCCAGGGATTCTAATGGCTCTTAAAACATTAGATTCAGGCTGAATGTTCTGCAAAGGGACTTATCTGAGCTCTGAATGTTATCTGCATCCAATATCATGAACACCATATCTGTTTATCCAGGGACATGCCTTAATATTCGCATTAATATTAATGGTGATAATATTAATATTGGGTTCGAAGTCGGTTGTCTAATAGAAAACAGACTGTAACTGTGGGAGGAATTGTATCAGAGCAGGGTCCTGTACGAAGCGGAGTCCCGCAGGGATCAGTGTTGGGGCCTTTGATATTTCTTATATACATAAATGATCTTGATGCAGAGGTTAGCAGTAAAATAGTAAAATTTGCAGATGATAGAAAAGTAGGGGGTCTAGCCAACAGTATAGAATCAAGGTAATACAGGAGGACCTAAACAGCATCCAAAAGTGGGCAGATACCTGGCAGATGACATTCAATTTAGACAAATGTAAAGTCTTGTGTGTGAGAAATAAGAACCTTAGACAAGATTACTTCATGGATGTAAAAAACTAGAATGTGCTCAATTTGAAAAAGACTTGGGAGTAATAGCTGACCAAAGCTTAACAGGATCTAGGCAGTGTGCTGTAGCAGTAAAAAAAAGGGCCAACAGGATGCTGGGATATATAGCCAAAAGTATTGAGTATAAATCTAAAGAGGTTATATTGAAATTATACAATGCCTTAGTCAGACCTCACTTGGAATAATGTGTGCAGTTCTGGGCACCGCACTATAAAAAAGATATCAAAGTTCTTGAAAAGGTTCAAAGAAGGGCAACTAAATTAGTTCCTGGCATGAAATATAAAAGCTACGAGGAAAGACTCAAGTTACTTAACCTATTTAGACCACTGATTCTCAATCCTGCTCCTAGGGCCCCCCTGCTGTGCACGTTTTCCATCTTTCCCTGCTCTACCTACCTGACTGAAGTCATCAGTGGCACTTTTGATTAGCTGAGCACACCTGATTTAATCAAGAGCATGTTAGACATTTCAATCAGGTGTGTTTGGAGCAAAGACAGATAGAAGATATGCAGGACAGGGGGGCTCCAGGAGTAGGATTGAGAAACACTGATTTAGACTAAATGAGAGGAGGTTTAGGGGTGATTTAATTGAGGTTTTTAAATTTATAAAAGGACTCAATAAGGTTACCTATAATAGATTTTTTAGGGTGAGTTCAGTCTGTAAAACAAGAGGACATAAATGGAAACTAAGAGTAAGTTCCGCACTGATATAAGGAAATATTATTTTACACAAAGAGTTGTCAATACATGGAATAGGTTGCCAGGTCATGTAGTTGAGACAGAGACCCTTGCTGTGTTCAAGTCTAGACTTGATGCAGTTTTGGATACTCTTTAATTAAGAAATGGCGAGCTTAGTTGGGCCGAATGGCCTGTTCTCATCATAATACAGTATGTTCTTATGTTCTTATGTTCTAATACACCTGTCCATGCTAGGTGTCCTTTTCAGGCAGGTTCAGGGCTGTACGCACACGTCTTTGCATTTTCAGTCTTGTCAAAGACTGACGTCTGTAGAGTTTTGTATGAGATCTTGTATGAACAATATTGCTTAGCATTTGCTGCCCAAAACCACAAATTAATTAATTAAAAACAAACATTTGGGGATTTGGGTATTGGGTATAGGTTTCTGTCAGGAGCAAAACTGGGAGCAAAACTATGTTTTATTTAGTTATTTATTTATTTAGTTTATGTTTATGAAAGTTTCCTTTAACTGGACAACTATTTGCATAAAATAGTTGCAAATAATTGCAAAAAATTATGTTTGGCTGATAAATTTCTGTTTCATATCTTTCTTGTATATGGGTGCAAAAATCTATGTAGAACAGCGTTGCCCAAACCTGGACGGCCACTTGGCCTGCATGTTTTAGATCTCTCCCTGCTCCGACACAGCTGATTTAAATGATCAGTTTGTTATTAGTCAGTTTCAGGAGTTCATAAAGAGTTGATCATTAATATAATATGGTACCCATATTTATATTACTGCAGCATGATTCACAGCAGTGTGCAGTGTCTTATCTAAACATTCTGTGCAGGTCTTCTCAGTTTATCAGTTTTAGTTGTTTTTCTGCTGACCTGCTTGCACAGGTGAATCAGAAATGACAGGAGTACTCTGCCAACTCAGATACCCCCCATATTCACCATAGAGGATTGAGTGTGGAGGTTGCTGGGACTTTGAGAGCCCTCTCCTGTCAGGATGCTGTGAAGCACAAGTGCACGTTTCAGAAAGGGAGCAGCTCAGAGGGGCCGTGTCTCAAAGGGGGCGTGGGTCAGAGGGCGCATGGTTCAGAAAGGTTCATCACTGCATTTTATGGACTAATTCACTCCAAAGACTTTCTCAAAGAGCAAATCAGACTACCATCAGAGAGCCTCTAATGCAGAGATGATGGGTTTTTGCCAGCCCTCCCACCAGTTCACTTTTCAGGGGGCCACAGTGTGGACTAAAGGTTAAGGGGCTGAGTCTGAAGCCCAGAGGCTGCAGGTTCCCAGGTGGGGCACAGCCGTAGCACCCTTGAGCAAGGCACTTAACCTGAGCTGCTTCAGTAAATATTCAGCAGTATAAATAGATAAAGGAAATAAAATTTTGAGCCCTGTAAGAGGGAATGGATGAGAGCATATGCCAAGCAGCTAAATAATTTAATACAATGTAATGCCTAGGTGATAACAGCCAGCCTCTCTGCACGTGCCGGTGTGAGAGGCAGAGAGAAGTGCATCGAATGATGTTGCCCCTGGATCTCGTGCTTCCACGGGAACGGAGTGGAGTGCCGTATCCCAGCAGCCCTTACCATCTGAAGCCATCGCTGGTGGATGACATTTATAGTTTTGATGTGGACTTGAGAATGAATGTCGTTATGGTTTCGTTCAAAATGATCACAAGGAGTGCTCCCAAGAGCCCAGCAGACTCCACACATAATCACAGGCCAACATATATATATAGATATACATAAAATTTCAGAAAGAGTTCCAAAACAAAGGTACAAAATGGCTATGATAATGGCACATGAACCACAGCACGCAACAGACCACATCTGAACACGTGTCATTCCATTCCGGAACGAGCGCCACAACACAGTAACGCCCTGTATCACGTATGTGCTGAAGAGCAAGGTCAAAGCAAGCGTGGCATGAAAGACGCGGGAGAGATGTTACCCGGGAAGGGGGTTATCCTGCGTCCGTCTGAGGGTCTGCGAGGTGCTGAGGAGCGGCCGTGGTGTTTGAGGCGGAGGCAATCGTTTTTTGTTTCCGCTTGCAGCCCTCTCACTCAGCTTGCGCTAATGCTTTTAGACACATTCCCCCAGGGCTTCTTTTCTTTATTAGAAAGCTCTGACTGGATACAGAATGGCAGTGCTTTATAACAGACAGGAGATGGGGGGCGGGGGGTGTTTAACTGTGAATCATCTGTATGACATCTGAATAAGAGTATCTAAGAACGCCAGTAAAACTCATTACTTAAAGAACTCCTGAGCCATTATTATAATCACTCTTATTGTGTACCTGAGAAGAATTTAGTTATTCCAGTATTACCTTCTCCCAGAAGGGCAATTCACTAAAGAAGCTAGCGAGTTTGTTTTACCTACATTACAGAATTATTGTCATTAGCCTCTTTCATTCGTTAGCACAACCTCTCCTGAGTTGAAGAGCATGTGCAAGCCCATCATTATGAACAGGGAATGAGTCCATCAGTGATCACATTCATGTATTTTACTGGGGTATCAATATGCACATAGGACAGAAGTAATGATCTCATTTGTAACAATGTAGTGATGTCTCTTGCCTGTTTATAACACACAAGGGTTTGCTCTAGGTCTCCCACATTATCATAGAAAGTTGGAAAATTTGATTTCCATGAACAAATCAAATTCTGTCTCGCAATGCCTCCAGCTCCCTCTTGGTGCAGTTATGAGACGTGACACCTTTTAAAGGAGGCCCCCTCTCTGTCTGCATTATGAAGAACATGTCCACTCATGCATTTTTTACCATTTCACTTATTCATGCTTGGAGAGCACTCTCTACACGCCCGTGCTAAAAAGCCTCCATGGACTGAAACCCTACCGTGGCCCAAACGTTAAAGGTATGCACAGAGACACACCTCACATGTTCAATTATTAACATAAAAGTCCAGGTGACCTTGAAAACGTCACTTCGGTGCGCCATTTCAACCTACGTTAAGATCAGGGTCGCTGGCGGAAATGGCCCTCTCCTCCCATCAATCTTGGATGGGTCTTGCCCCTGGGAGCTTAGAATGAGGCTAAAAGAATCCGTCTGGTCTCACCCCGGTGCGGGCGACAGCTACGCATTTCCAGCTGGTCTGAGGCGGTCCTCTGAGCGCGGGAAGCCTGGCCAGGTTGAGTCACTCATGCCGAATGTCCCCGAGGTGGCCAGCAGGTCAGGTGGCTTTCAGCAAGATCAAAAATTGCCTCTTGTTCCATCTGAGCAGTGGCTTTGCTGTTGGTAAGACCAAACGTGTATGATTTTGTTTTGTTTTCTGATGAAATGGCGTGGGGGGGGGTGTCATGTTGTCACACAGAAAGGCTTCTCTTTTGAAGCGGTGGACAGAGATTGTTTAGGCCTGATTGCAAATGGTGTCCAGGAGGGTCTGGAAGAGCCTCTCAGTGCAACGCTCCCTCACAGAGACCCCACGGTCCTGTCACTTTCCACAGCAAACAGAAAACATCATTGCTACTAGTAAAACCAGAGCTGAGGATGGCCATATGGACATTCATAACCAATATAGGAAACATGAGAGAGTAGAATACAGAGAATGATGAGGAGAGACAGAAAGAGGGGGAGGAGAGACAGGGAAAGAGGAGACTGAGAGAGACAGAGAGAGAGAGAGAGAGGGAGAGAAGCAGAAGAGTGGCAGAGCTTCTGGGAGCAGCACATTGCACCAGGAAAACAGGAGAGCTCCACTTAGGGGCCTGAGTTCAGATGTTTAGCTGCAGTATAATAAAAGAGCCTCCAGCAACAGAGATAAAGCCTGGACGGGCACACCACGCCCCCATAGTCAGGCTTAGAAATGCAGATGTGAGCCGATTAAGAGCTGACACCTGGAGCCAAAGGAGCACCCGCACACTGAAAGATACCTGCTGTTTTTCAGGGGTGATCCCCTCTCATTACTTCTGCAATAGTCTGCTTTAAGAGTTGTTGTGAACATTGCTATACATTTGCTCAGAGAGTGTTGCAAAACTGTGTAGCATGCTGGACAAATGGTACTTTTTCTTACTTTTCTTTTGGGATGTCACTTGATTTTGTTCATCATGTACAAAACAGTAACAGCAAGGTTTTGAACATGATGAACATGATGAACAGTAACAGGAGGTTTTTCTAATTTACCTGACCTTGCTGCCATTACTGCGGAGGTAGCGATGGCACTTTGAGTGGCTCATGTGAGAAAATGTGTCTGCATAAACACATGCTATCAATGCAGAGTCTGGATGGAACGCAATGAAACAAACATGGAAAAATGAGAAAAACAGCTTAACAGAAAAAAAAACTGTTTGCATACCAAGTGCCCCGGGGCAAATCCTTAGCCATGTCCCATTCAATAAATACACGTTCTGGTACTGCAAGCCCAGTGTTTTTAGTCTTTATATGGTTGTTGATGCTCTTTGAGTTTAGCCCTTTATTAGTGCTGGGGAGGTGAGTTTTCATTGATTAAGAAGCCTTTGTGTACTCAAGGTGCATAGCAAGTACAACCCATGTACTTTAACATTCACCTTCTTCATATCAACCAGTCAAGAAACCATTCCACAAATGTGTTACATACAAAGAATGAATAAGAATAAGAAAACAAATCAGTGAGAGTGATGTCAAAACCGATGGGATGCATTCAAACCATACAGGTTTGAGCACCACTGTACAGTTCTCAGGAGTAAAGTATCCAACATGAGCACCACATACATATTGTGAATACTGTCAGTAGTACAGTACGATAAAGTAGCTCCCACTGCAACTTCTACAAACATAATTTAAATAGACAGTTAACAGGCAGGAAGACCGCAGTGCTCACTGATCGTAGTGTGGAACAAATACCTTATATGTCTTAAAAAAAGAAAAATTAGACTCAGCCTTAGACTATTACATAACCAGGGGTCTATCTATAGCGCCGAACAATTTGGTCCTTTTCTCGGTCTCTCCTGACACCATACCCTCCCCCCTGCACATGTTTGAGACATTCCCTGATTATGCACGGTAGCGGTGTCGCCCCCCGGGAAGGCCGCCTTCGTGGCGCACCCCTTCTGCTGCGGGGAGTGTGTCTAACAGGGTCGCCTAGCAACGGCATCAAGCTACCTCCTCCAGAGAGTCACGCGCTCAAAACATGCACTGGGCTAATAATAACTATAATCATCTTCAACGTAATATTTATTTAGTCCGACCAAATAGGGCAGATTAAATCTGAGATACACACTAGGAGGTATGCTTCAGGAGGTGCAGTGCTGGGGCTAAGAACACTTTTGCCAATTACACAGTCCCTCTGAAATGACACACATTTGTGGTCACATTTAATGACTCATATCACAGCACACAATGGAGAGCGCAGTACCTGGCAGTACACTGAACTCTTGCTCAAACATAGTTGTGATCCAAATCAGAATAGATTAAATTGCAGAAATGTGTAACATGGTGGCAGTTTTTAGAATCAGATCACACATCATATCAGCTTGGCTTTACAAAAAGCTCAAATGAAGAAATTAATGTGGCACAGAATTGAGCTGTGCTAATGGAAAAATAAATTTGAATACAGCGCAAGCAAAAACTACAGACGCAGTTCACCTGATCAACAGGTGCATGACTAACAGTTTTGAGGTATGCTGCACATTGCTGTCTGGTGAAATGAAACTATTATCAAGTCAATTAATGCATTTAATAATTTAAATAGTGAAATACAAATTTGAATCCTTTTGGCGGTGATATAACTCTTGTGTTTAAATTTGAATTCCTGACACTGAAATTCATGTTCAACTGAATTTTGATATTGAATTTGAGCAGTTTCAGATTCAGATAATGTGCTCGATAATTCATGTTGTGGAGTACAAATACAGTTTTTTGGCACTGATATCTCCACATGAAAGCCAGCAAAGAACATGAGGTAAAGCTGGACTCCTCCATTCCTTTATACAGATTATGGCTGCCTGTAACCCCTCCGACAGCACAGTATTACAGCATTATTACTTTAGTTGCTTTACAATCCAGAGTAATATGTCTTAAAACTCCTTTCCATCTAGTGCACTGTCTTCATCTTAGATGCAATGGAAAATCTGATGCCAGAAACCAAATGACATTAATGATAGAACTGTAGATTTTGCTAATTTTGCTAATAATTAGGTTCATTTTTTAAGGTCAAAACCAGTTGAACTCTACGGGTATCTAATTTCACAAATACTGTAGATGTCTCAAACACAATGTGCAACGGTCAAGAGTAAACTGAAAGAGGTGCAGCCCCAATGTGGTTGTACTACTACTAGTAACACGATTACTAAGGTTTTCTTTGGAGCAATTTCTGAGACAGAGTAAATTTACTTAGGAAAATGACTATATTAATTTTGTGAAGTAAAATCAGTTTTTCCACTGACAAGTCATTGCCTCTGGCAGGCATTGTGTCTTCTCTTTCTGAGTGAGTCAGATGTCCTCCTGATACCATTAAATAACTCTTTCAATTAGTCCCTATTTTCAGCTATGAACAATGACTCATAGCCCCAAAGTAATAAACAAATAAATGCAGTACCTCCCATACATAAGGCTGTCTTCCTCTTCAAATGCCCGAATGCTTATAATAAATAAATCACACAGTTCAATAAGAATATTAGAATATTTGTTTAGACTAAAGACACATCTGAAGAAAACAAAAAACACAGATGACAGCATAACATAGGCCTACAATATAGCCACATAACAAAATACCATTTCCAGGCATTAGGTTTGCTAAGAGAAGCTACTTCTCAGTATTGTACACTGCTACAGTACTACGTACTGCTACAAACTCTATATCAGGCATGAAATAACATAGCAGGTGGAAATTTTTGCTCATGAGGTGTTTTACTGACCCAAAAGTATGGACCATTACAAACAACTTATGACGCGGTATTAACACTCTTAAGATAAAAATAAAGAGATAAAAATGTGAAGATAAGGGACCAGATCGAAACCTTCCTCGTATCCATTAGTACGATTCTTTCAACCATCCCTGCCAAAGCTAAGCTATCAAAGCAGGGACATTGCCCACACACAAAACTCCACTGAAATAGCAAGAATTTTTCTCTCTCTTTTCAGTCCATCTTTAATTGTTATCCCGGGTAACAGACACATTGAAATCACTTGCCCAGACTTCCACAGAACAACCAAACATAGAGACTTACATCAGTGTGTGCAGATAATAGAGAGAAGTTACAAAAGGACGATAACAGAATCCAAGACCTTGAGTTTGTCTGTATACTTCAATTTCACTCATGTTGTGGTTGTTTCTGCATGGTTAAGCCAAGAATACACTGTACACAGGCCAGTTAGGAAGAGTGTTTCATTTCATTCAGAGACTGCCTCAGTGCTCTAACAGTACACTTACAGTGATATCTATATGCATAAACCTAGCAGGACTCGTTTGAAAATCTGTAGAAGGGTTTTAAATGTGCTTTCAAAAGTGACTATGCATTTATGAGAACCCACATAATTTGTAGTCTTTTGCCAATTAGACTAAGTGACAAATTAAATAATGGCTGATTGTTGTTGCTGAGGTAAGAACAGGCCGTTCTAATGCAGAATAATGAATTTCTTATTTAAGAGCAGAACAGATGATTTCCCAGTCACTCTGAAATCACAGTAAACAATCCTGTCTTTGCAAATCCTGCTAATACCTATAATTAAAACAAAAACAAAATTTTTTTTTGAACTTTGAGGCCCATCACAGAGGAGGTAGCTTTGCAATGCAAAATACCTGTAAAGGAGATTTTCAACCTAGTAATTTTCAGCACTTTGACAGTGTTTTACAAAACACCAGACCTTTTCCTGGCATATTTACATTTGTTGAAGATGTAGGAGGGAAATTGCCATGGCCCATTTGCTATCCCCTAGTTTAGATTGCTGTAGAAACGCTATTTATTTTATAGTGAACACATTTGAAAGTAAAGTTATTCAGTTTGTCAGGCCAAATAAATACAGGGATTTACATAACTGACTAGAGAGCAAGAAATGAAGGCTTGCAGATGTATGTGCATATCTGCCTGGTCTATAAACATTAACTACCATTCATCATGTACTTATCCTGAGGATGTAACACTGGGAGTGATAGAATTCCCATAGTCTTAGAATACGTATGATTTCTATTACTGCTGCCACAACTACTACTACTCATAGTATGAAGAAAAGGATCAGGATATTAAAGCATATAATGATTTTTTTTCTAATGTAACAGTTATTGCAAAGAGTAATTGTCAGGATGCATACCTACAGGCAGATGAAGGTGTCTTTTCCCACACTCACTGCTATTTTTAGGAATGGTAATCGCCTCACCCACCACACATCTCTGTGAATGTACAGTCTTTAATGTGAAAACTGACCCAAAAAGATCCCTGAAGATTCTCTTCATTTTGTGGCTTTTTATGTTACATCAAGACGAGGTGACAAGGGCTGCTAAGCCAGTATTTCGTCCCACAGGAGACCACAGAAATACTCCCTGGCACCACGGGTAGCAAACACACAAATCCTACTCCTGTTCCTCCCATTTGGACCCCTGTGTCAAGCAGTGATCAATTCCTTCAACTGCAGCTGTTCAGTTAATGGCCCAATTAGAATTGCTTGTCTCTGCAAATTAATTGTGGCACAGATATGTGTTTTTCGAAAGAAAGAAAAAGTGTGAAGCAATGCGCTCTGATAGTCACTTAATCTCAAATCCTGTTCTTACCCTGACACATGTACAAAATTCCAAAATCCCATTGTAATACAGGTGTTACATCTCTGCCAGTGTTTCAAGTGACTTGCAGAGCATGGCTTGCACAAAGGGTCTTTCAAGCCTTTGGCGGAACAAGTTTACCTGTTTCCAATAGTCTGTGTATTCTCGTACTAATACTACTGATAATAATTAAAATGGACTGAATATGAGTAGCAACTTTATGATGTTGAAAAATAAAGTGTTTCAATGTGTTCTTCTTGTCTTTTAGAAGAGACATTTATCAAGTGTGACTAACAAAGCATGGCAATTGGAATACAAAAATTATTTACGCCATTACACCACCACCTCCAGCCTGACCTGTTGACACAAGACAGGATGGATCCATGAATTCATGTTGTTTATGTCAAATTCCGTCCCTACCATCTGCACGTCGCAGCAGAAATTGAGATTCGTCAGACCAGGCAATGTTTTTCAAATCGCCTACCGTCCAGCTTTGGTGAGCTTGTGCCCGCTGTAGCCTCAGGTTCCTGTTCTTAGCTGACAGGAGTGGTACCCGGAGGGGTCTTCTGCTGCTGTAGCCCATCCACCTCAATGTTCAATGTGTTGTATGTTCAGAAATGCTTTTCTGCATAGCACTGTTGTAATGTGTGGTTATTTGGGTTAGTGTTGCCTTGCTGTCAGCTTGGACCAGTCTGACCATTCTCCTCTGACCTCTGTCATCTACAAAGGCATTTGCCCTTACAGAACTGCCGCTCGCTGGATGCTTTTTTGTTTTTCGCACCATTCTCTATACACTCTAAAGACTCTACAGTTCTGCGTGAAAATCCCAGGAGATCAGCAGTTTCTGAGATATGCAAACCACCCCATCTGGCACCAACAGTCATCCCATGGTCAAAGTCACTTAAATCAGATTTCCAACCCA
This sequence comes from Megalops cyprinoides, assembly GCF_013368585.1. Classification (NCBI taxonomy): domain Eukaryota; kingdom Metazoa; phylum Chordata; class Actinopteri; order Elopiformes; family Megalopidae; genus Megalops; species Megalops cyprinoides. The sequence continues at coordinate 4,743,984 of NC_050604.1, read as the reverse complement.
TTCTGATGTTTGGTCTGAGCAGCAACTGAACCTCTTGACTATGTCTTCATGATTTTATGCATTGAGTTGATGCCAGATGATTGGCTGATTAGATATTTGTATCAACAAGCAGGTGTACAGGTGTATTTAATAAAGTCACTGAGTGTATGTAATGTATATTGCTGTAATATGCATATCTGTATAATGTATGCGACAGTGCTGTGTGTGCATGCTGTATGTTTCACTTAAACACCACAACAGCAAGAAAAAGGATTTCTAAGATAATCTGTAAAGACATACACCTGAAATTCCAGAGCAAACTGCTTCATTCTTCATCACTTCCACATATTAGGGGTAACATAATGATGAAACTATGTTGAAATGCAGTTCTTTTTCTGCATTATGCTCAGCAACTGTGACTTGTGCAGTGCCTGACCTCGTGAGGTGAAAGGGGAAAGGAGCACAGGTGTCAGGGAATTTGAGGAAACAGTGGTGCCATGCAGGGGGATGGCCAGGATGGGCAGCTGCTGTGACAACAGTGCCAACAATCTGAGGGGTAACGTAACCCCCCCCCCAACACACACACACACACACACACACACACACATACACACACACACACACACACACACACGCACACACACACACACACACACACACACACTCCCAGAGAAACATTAACCCATGTGCTGTGAGGTGTGCTCAGGTACTCACTGCAGACCCAAGATCGGTACCACACAAACTCCGCAGCATGGACGGACCTGGCACTGCCATCAGGGGTTTAAGGGTTCAGAGACTTGTGTGCTTTTATTACCATTACTCAAGAACTCTGCATGCAGTTGTTCGCTAACAAATCAAAGTGTGTAAAAGCGGAGCACTGCGCCAACATTTTAGTGGGCCCATATGAAGTGGATATGTACAGATGGACAGAACATATGTTCCTTCCTCCGAACTGGGTTTTGCATCTTGCCTATATGCAGGGTTGGGGAGTAATGGAATACATGTAGCTGCGTTACGTATTTACAATACAAAATATGAGGACCTGTATTCCATTACAGTTACCATTTAAATTGATGGTAATCAAATTACAGTTACATTTTAAAAATATTTAGAATACTGAAGGGAATACATTGGATTTTTTTCATTTAATTATTTTTGTTTTTTGTTTAATGTTTATTCAGTTGGAAAATCTATCCAATGATAGGCAACTCCGGGGTGTATCTCCCATATGCCCCTCACAAAAAAAAAAGAAGAAAAAAGTGCGCAGCCTGCCTGACTCACAAGACAGTAGAATGAAGAGTGAGACAGAAAGCAACCAGCGCAATACATTTATATCATGGAGATACCGGGACCATTTTGTTTTCAAATTTGGCAAAGGTCGCAACATAACTGTACAATGCAAGCTGTGTTTGCCAGCAACCAAACTTGACCTCTAACCTGAATCTTGAAGTAAGATCTCTTTTTCATTATTTAAACTAATATTGGTCGCTAGCTAGCTATCTTACATAGTTTGGCTGCACTGGATTAGCTATGCAGATAGGTATAGGGCAGTAGGTATAGTATTAAAGCTAACTAGCTAACGAGTAGATACAGTGACAAAAATGAAATTTCACATGTTCAAAAGTGCGATTACTCCAACAATTTTACACTACGCATATTATACATTAAATTGTTAAGATACTCCATTCTCAGTCACAGTGTATTCACAGTGTAGGGTGGCTCATGCCTTTTTTAGCTTTTCTAACTTTTTTGTGTAATGTTCAGTTTTTGAATTAACATTTACAATTCTGAAGAAACTGTGATGAAATGCCCATTGACTTAACATGGGGGTGTCAAAATATTAGCTGCAACAATGCTAAGTGAACATTCTAAAAATAACCATTCAGAACCTTAGTCGGATGAACATTCTTTAAAAAACCGTTAAGAATGTTCTTCGGATTCCATCTTGCTCTTTCGTGAGAATCACCCAACCAGTATTATGCCACATTCACACTTTTACTTACATACTTTTAAAATTAAAAACACAGTGTTCAGAAAGTAATCCGAAGTAGTTAGATTATGTTACTTACCTTGAGTAATCTAACAGAATACGTTACAAATTTCATTTTAGGGCAAGTATTCTGTAATCTGTAGTGGAATACACAGTGGCGGAACAACTTTACAAAGGGCCCTGGGGCAGAAATTGGTCAAGGGCCCCCCGGCCCCAACCCCGCCTATGCCAGTGACAAGAGTGGAGTGCAAAACCATAGGCCAATATTAAACAGTTAATCATCTATTCTAAAGCAGTGCACACCTCACTAAATGTCCTCTGATCGTAAGGACGCAGCCTGGAATGTGCATTAAAGGGGGCCCACATCGGGGCCATGAAGGGCCCCCCGCAACTCAGGAGGGGCCCGGGCCCAGGGGCAACTGCCCCGCCTGCCCCGCCTATAGCTCCGCCCCTGGGAATACAGATTAAAAGTAACCCTCCCAACCCTGCCTATATGTAACATTTAGTTCTCCCCTACGAAGCCACTGTAGCTTAAAATTAAACTTCACTTGGATCAGAACCAATGAAATGCTGAGCAAGAGTGACAAAAATTAAAATACGAACACATTGTTCAATTAATTATGTGTGATAGATTAGAGAGGATTGGTGTAGTCGTAAAGGACATGACATCATAAAATCAATGTACCCAAAAAATAAGTGTGGTGTGAAATTGTAAAGACAGAAAACAGACAGAAGAGAAATTTGTTTACTCCGGAGTGTGGCGTGAGACAGACTGCAACACTGTTGAATACCTGCCAAAAAATAAGTTTGCCACATTAGTGCTACTTCACCCTTGACTCTGAAGTCAGACTAGTCAGATTTCTGTCCTGTGTGAATGATTTGGCTCTGCTGTCGCCTGCCCTCAGTGGCAATCCAAAAGAACTTGACTCTACTGCCAGAACTGACCTGGGACAGTTAACGTGCAGGACCAGAGTCAACACTTCCTTGAGCACATCACTCACAACACATACCTGGATCCAATTATCACTGCCAGTGACATCTGACCTAGTAGAGAATGCAAGAGAAAGTGCACAGCTATAATGATGAGGTTCTAGAGTCACATTCACCCTCCCCTCACAGTTGGGTTGACAGGATTTTATTTTTTTATTGGTAAATATTAGTACAGTGTGTTTATAAATGTAGGAAAATGAAAATGAATGCTGATATTAAGAATCCAGTGAAAGAATTTTTTTTGGGTTTTACACTGTGATATATTTGCACTTACTTGCAGTTACATGTTATATTTCTCTGATAGCTTCCGCATAAATTGCTTTGGTTTGCCCTTCTAATAAAGAATGAACACCATGGAACTGAAAAGAAACAGTGAAAGCAAGAGAGAAGGAGAGAGAGAGCAATAACCAGTCAATATTACAAAGACACAGATCAGCAATAGTTCCAACCTCTCCCATTAAGAAGGATGATGCGAGAAGAGGAGATAACGGAACTGTGGTTCAAGGAGCCATATGGATTTTCTTTTAAAAATGTAACATATCTAATGTTGACCTCATAGCCACCCAAGAGCTGTATCCAAACAGACAAGGCTGGACTCTTGACTTAGCTGGAACTTTGACCCAACTGCAAATACTTAAGGGAATGGCACCCTCTGACACACAGATAAGTATAAAAAGGCTTTTATAGCCAAGACAGAAAGGCAGTCGTGTAGCAGTAAGGAGCAGGGCTTGTAATTCAACAGCTGCAAGTTCAATTCCCAAAAGGGCCAATGCTATGGTACACTTAGGCAAGGTACTTAATGTAAATTGCCTCAGTAAATACCAAGCTGTGTAAATGGATGACATGTAAAAACTGTAAGCCATGTAAGTCACTCTGGGTAACAGGGTAAGATAATTAAATGAAAAGGAACAGATGGGGTGACACCACACCGGTGTGCTATGTTTGATTAGCTAACGAATCAGCGGGTATAGAAGCTTATCATACTCCAGGCCAGGGTTCGGCAACCTTTACTATCTAAAGAGCCATTTTTGGCCAGAAAGAAAAAAAATCTGTCTGGAGCCGCAAAAAATAGCCTATTTGAGCCATTTAAATGCAGGTAGCCTACCACAGCGTATCAGTCTAAGTTAGCCTATCAACATTGCTAATAGGTCTAAATGAGCATTCATTCATATATTTTACCACAAGGTGGCTGTGGTAGGCTATTTATGATTATTTGGTACTTTAACTGCATTTCTTATGTTTACAAACATTGCGGTGCGTGAGCACTAGCTGGTGGCAGAAAGCCAGCAGGCAGTAACCAGTACCAACAGAAAACTGACCATTCTCGACAGTGTGTTTTATTGTGTTATCATCGTGTAATCTTACATTTTATCATTTTTACATGATCTGTCAGATGTATATTAAATAATATCTGTCTACAGTAACGATTCTGTGCGCCTACAATTAAAAAAAAAATTGTAAAGGTAACGTGTCCGATTCAGGGAAGACCATATGATTGTATGGGGAATCTGCAGGCTAGTAATGTTACCTAGAGTTAGCAGCTAGGTAGCAGTTTAGCCACATATCAATGGATCCCCAGTAGCCTAATAGTAATAGCAAAGAGTTGTGCTGTCAGGTGTAATATTAATAAAGAATGAAATCCCAATGTCAAGTTTTATGTTTTATCTAAGGCACTTAATCAATAAGTTAATTTACCTCGAAACTAGCCAAGATGGTCGGTGACTGTTAAGTGCTGGCTGACACATGCATTCGGTCAGCTATCTTTATGGGGGAAAACCCGCGTTAAAATAAATCTTTAAAGTTACTCATGTGATCATGTTGGTGAGAATATATTTGGTAGTATGACTGCTACAATGCAAAAAAAAAATTATACCGACATTATATAAACATGGTAAAGTTATTTAATAACATTGAGAAAGTCGTGAATTTTGCATGTAAGTCTACAGTAGCCAAAGCCACTTTCTGCCACCAGCCCCCTGTGTGACAACACATTGCAAAACGAAACGAATATCACGCAATAAATTTTGAACATTGGATAATGTAAGGGCGACTTTAGGCCTACAACAATGATAGCAAAATGTAAAAAAATGTTGTTCACTTCCATATTTTTTTTGACGAAGCTACGGAGCCACTAGAGAGGGGCTAAAGAGCTGCGTGCGGCTCGGGAGCCGTGGGTTGCCGACCCCTGCTCCAAGCCTTGAGCAGAAAGGGACAGGCAAATGCTCATGTCTGTCTGGGCCGCAGCCACAGAGTGAGCTTTTTGCTTCATGTTTCTCAGCCAATGCACATTTTGTCCGGGTTTACCCCCACAGTCGCTACTCAAGAGTCTGGAGGGTAGGCACAAACAGTGGCTGCAGTGACCACTTAGCCAACTAAGAGAGGACATACCAGATGCAATGGAGTCACAAAGCCACCATTAGCTGCGAAGGTAGGGTATTTTGCTTTGTTTGTAAAAAGTCCTTGCTTATTCCATCCGCACAGTTTCCTTTCACCGCGGTCAACCCTTCAGGTATTTTTGCCTGCATTTGAAATTGTGTTTGTGGGATAAAAAGGTATTTCAGTCAACAGTCGGTCAACATTCTCCCAGGGTGTCAAGGTCAGAAAAATACTGAGCATGACTGTCAAAGAAAGTGAGCCACTGGAATACAGACAGTTCACTCTGAACCATAGACAGCTCCACTCTGAACCCCATTCTTCATTGCCCCTTCATTAAAGCCACATCACAGACTCCATTCTGTTCTCCCTCAAATTCAAGCAAGACTTGAAACGAAAGAAAGAATGCAGCTGTATGCAGCTGTAACTGCAGCTGTAATTAGCTTTTTTCACCTTAATCATGATAAAACCTGCCTGCACACAGTCTGTTAGGGTTACTACCAATGCTGATGCACAATGAAAATTTCTTTGTTCATGTCATTCAAAAGAATGTGTCCTGGAACTTTTCCAAATGTTTCTTATCAAAGTAATAATTGTACAGCATTACAGTACAACAATCAAGGCAATGTTTTGTCAGATCTTCGAAAAATAACTGGTGATGCCAGCCTAAACCTGATGGTATCACAAATTCTATCACCTAGTGATGTGTAAAAGCTATAGCAACACCAAGCAAAATGGCCATATTTCTGATGTGCATGTCATTCAAGTGATTCATTCAGGACCTGCCACCGACTTACCTTTAAATTCCAATACCCGGTCATATCTGGTCTCAAGCAGGTGGACTTTGGGGAATGATTGATTACATGTAACTGACTATCCTACAATATGTCATTGATTGTATTCATTCTCGAGATATCATGTCATTTGCAAACATTGTAAGTAATGATCATGATGCTAGGCACTCTGAAGACAACAGACAGCACTGCCGCTGCAGGGCATGGAGCACAGAGAGCCCCTCTTTCCCAGACCACTGTGCAATCCATCATTTTGAGCTTGCCGTGCCTACTGATGTCATGCCATTTAAAATCATATCATTCACATGTGTGATGTCATTGGACAAAATGTGCTTTTTGAATTGTTTCTTGTTGCCACCTTTACCCTGACGCTCATTGCGCCGTTTGAAGTTGTTGAAGTTGTTTGAAGGTGTATTGTATTAGTTGCCCTATACGCTGTAGTTGTACAAATCTGATAGTACTGTGTCCTCAAACAGACCTTGCTCTCAGCTGAGAACTACCGTCTCATTGTGGAACTGTACACATCCTGTCCCCGTACTGTCGCTATACTTACTGTATGCACTTTTGTAAGTCGCTTTGGATAAAAGCGTCTGCTAAATAAATAAATGTAATTGTAAAATGCCAGCATCTTTGGGGTAAATGCAACAAACTGAGGGCATTCTGCTGACATCATCATTTTCACGGTATAAAGCCAGGGTTACTTAAAACCCAACAACCAGAGGATGATGTTGTGTTTGTTGGGATGATCACAGAGGTCCTTGGAGACTTAGTTAAACTGCAGACTTGCATTGTGCCTTTCCAGGACCTGTCTGAAGAGGTGAGTCTTCAGAAAGGAGGCATTTAGCTGTACTGACTGGGGTGACTAGCTCCTTCCACCACTAGGGGGACAAGGCTGACCGTGAGCAGTCCATGGAGGAGGGGGCCTGACAGATGAGCAGTGATGGATGAACACAGGACACACACCAGTGTGTAGAGAGAGATAACACACTGTAAGTGGCAGAGGGCTGGCCGTGGGAAGATGGCCCCCATGCCAAGCCGTTTCTCCTGAACTTGCGTGCCAGTACAAGTTGCCACGGCAACCAAGATGCACATGAAGGATGAGACTTTTACGTCATTTTGGTCATTTTCTTCATACACCTGAAGGTAGCTGTGTCCAGAAGATGTACCAGAACAAGCCCTTGAAGAGAAAGGTAAGTTCTTACGTTTGGAGCGGATGAGGAAAAAAATCTTTGGATTCTGAAGTGAAGCATCACTATTGAAAATGGATTGTCCATGTGGTACTTTCGCTAATCTTATTTCATTTTTGAGTCTGTTAGTGTTGGTTCAAGAATGACTGTTTGTATTGATTGAAAAGAAGAAAATCATTTTTCTTTATTTTATAAAGAAGTGTTTTTGTTGGTCAACTTATTATTTTAACAAGTCTTGATTTCAAATTCTAATTCTAATTTCTCATTTAACATCAAAGTTATTTTAAACTGTTTTTTTTCCCATTCCCACTGACTGTTATTGTCTTGTAAAATTAAATTAAATTAAATTAAACCATATCACACTATGCCCACCAACTCAATATTCTGAAAAATTAGTCATACAGACTGAAAACCCTAGGTGATAAATAATGAATCTGAGCTCAGGTTTCTTTTAATTGGTGTCAGGTCTACCATTTTGATGGAAAGAACTCTAATCAGAGCTCCTCTGTTCCGCTTGAAAGAGACAGGATATTCCAGCTGATCCCCACTGACCTTTGCACCTTAAAAGCCCTGACCAGCGACAGTGGAGTGGAGCGTAGCAGCATCGCCGTGACATCTGACAAATCACTTTGTGCAAGGGTCGCCCAAAAAGTGCAGCAGCAGGCGTCGTTAGCTACCGAAGTGGCGCCCACTGTCTGGACACCTCATATCTCACTTCAATCAATCCAGCGCTAGTGAGCAACATCATGCTGTCTGCTCTCTTGCCATCCGGCTAACCTTGACTTATAAGGACTCAATTTATAACCGCAATAACAAGCGCTGTCAAACTCGTTTGTGTACATTCATAGCAAATCAATCCAGCCATTAGTAAACTTTATGCTCTGTTGGTTTCATTGCAGGTACAAGGTAGCCCAGCTGTGAAATTAATATTTTGAGTCTAATTAATATTGCATTAGACAGATGGGTAAAAGAGCTGGAAAATGAATCTGTGCACATGGCGTGCCTTGCGATCAATCAGTTTATTTACTCTTTGTTACAAAGAAGAACTAAAAGGACTGCAATGATTTGCTGAATTATAGTTCAGGTGTGTATTATATATATGCAGTGACATTAAAACCACATCAAAAGTGGAAAGACAGTTCAAATGTAAGAGAAAAAGTGGAGCCGTTTCCCAGAATGACTCCCAGAATCCCTCAGAAGAGAGGTGTTGGGTTCATACTGTACTTCTGGACAGGTATTTTGGAATAAGTGCGTACCTGTTTATAGAATTTTTGACAGGATCACAACAATCTTCCCACTTAATGAGTAGAGCTGTCAGTAATACAGACAAAAATTACAGCACAAAGAGAAACTCTCTGACTTCTTTCCACACAAGCGATTAAATTCTATGACTTAACAGTGGATCTCAATAAGGTTGTAATGTTGTAATGGAAAAGAATTCTAATTTGGGATCAATTTATTCAATATGCCATCGGTCATTTTACAAGAATCATGCCAACTTTTCTGGATGGAAACCCAGTGTTGATATATCATTTATTTAATGGATGGTATTCTTGGAATTGTTTCTTTTTGACAATAAAAAGAGGTCTGTTTTAATTAATGGAAAATAACAGTTTTGTCAGGGAAGCCATGATGCAACTTGACAGTATGTGGAGTAAAAGGCGAGCTTTCTTAAATTAATGGTGTCAGCCTTGACAAAAAAACAGCTTTCTTAAACTTAATGATCACAGGATGGTGCTGCCTAGCTCTAGTAGTATTAAATAAGCAAAGAAAAATACCCCCTCCAATTAACAATGAAGTGTATTACTGCTGTTGTGTACATAAATAACAGCAGTTATGTAAGCTACATCAAACGCACAGAGAGCATCCAGAAGAGAGGATGTAGTTACTATGGGAACCACTTGAGAAACAATAACTTGAAATTATGCTTTTGTTAAAAAAAAAAGAAGAAAAAAGAAGCTTGGCTAAGGGCAACATCTTTAGGTCTGTATTTGCGAAGGCAGTGCCACTAGTTCTAGCAAACACAATTACAAAACCAACACCAGATTATACAAACTCTTTTCATGTTAGCAGCGGATAGGTATATGTATCAGGTGATTACAGACAGAAATGTCATGAAATAATGAATGGCATACTGAACAGAAACATCTAACAAACCTCACAGGTTTCAGTTGCTGAAAAGTGCATATGTTTAATTCAGAGAGACATACATAGAAACTGTAGTATTTTGACCAGAAAACCTTAAATAACACAACAGGAAACAAGGAAAAGGGGAGGGGAGTCTTATCAATTGTCAATGCCAAATGATATTCAGTTTGAAATCATTTATGAAGGCATCAGTAACATTTAACACTGACACATTAGCTATATATGCTAAAAATGCATCGCAAATTATTGTGGGCCTTGGCATAACAATTGAAACAGTGATAACGTTGCAAGAAAGACGGCCTGCACTATGGCATTTCACAAGCCAAAACAGTTGTGGAATGGTTACATTTCAGATACACTCTAGTGATCTGTGGGCACAGCAGATCTGAGAATAACATATTAGTGCAGCACACAGATGAGACTTTCCTCCCATGGAAGGACAGAGTTTGTCAGCATGTGGAAAGATTTTAAAGTGGACGAAATAGGCCCCAAAATACAGTTGAAAAGTTTGCAGGCATCTCACGACGGGACCTCAGCGTTTTGGTTGCCTAAGCTTTTGGATCACCGGAGAACAGCTTCTTTTCTGCGGTCAACCTCAGCCTTGACCTAGAGTGAGGACAACCCTGGCCAGTGGACCACACAGTGTCCCTGTCCTCAGAATTCAATCGCGTAGCAGAGCCTGAGCTGGATTTGTTTGACCCTCTTCAATCAGTTTCATTCAGCTCAGATACAGCTGGGTACAAGGGTGGAACAAATGGGACCATGTCTACAACACAACCCAATGTCCTCGGTGGCTCTCCAGAATAAAATGCGTATTCTGTCAGTATAAAAACAAATACATCACCAAGGATTCATACCTCAACACAAAGTACTCGAAAAGGAAACAGAATTCAGATGGAAGAGGTTTAAAAAGCTTTAAATCAGCCATGCATTATTCATCTGTTTTATGTATCATGTGGCTTATAGCGTAACAAAACAATAATTTGATTTATGTATGCAGCACAAAAGAAAATGGATCATTTTGAAATGCAAAAATAAATCATGCTCCTTTACTTCGCATACATTTGGTTTTGCAGCTACAGATACTAATTGCTGTATCTAAAATGATAGATCCTCGTTATTATCATTTAAATCCCCTTCATTTTTCATGTGGGTGGAAATTCGGCCAGCATTGTCTCTTCTTCCATCTCTCAGACATTCTCAGGAAATATGGACATAATACGGGTCTCCTTAAAATGGATTGCACACATAATGGTATGAACTTCATTTGACCTTTTCCTGCTTTTTTTACTTTGTAGACTTATTCAAGGGCATATTTGTGCTACCATGGTAACATGATGGTAATGCAGGAGTTGAAAGACTGTGAGTCACTCAGTTCTGGATAATTGATTGGATCACCAATGTGTCATGTATATGTTTTCCCTTATTTTTGTATCATCACCTTTGTAATCTAATTAATGGGAATGATGCTTTTATATATTGTATTAATTGAAAATGTTTGTTTGAGATGTGCTCCCCCATTGGCTAGATCACATTCTGAAAAAAAATTGAACCCACAGAGCATGTTGTTGTTGTGCTTCTGTAGCACTTTCAAAAAATGTTATTAAGACAGGATTTCAGTCCTATGTCTTGATTGCATTGTGGGAGCCACTGGCTAGATGGGCACTTGAATCAACTGCAGTTCCAGCTGTCAATCAGCTGCTGGTTTAAAGGCATCAATAAAACTGTATGGGTGGTGCATTCCCAGGACCATGAGCAAAGATGTACCCTATAGTCTCAAGTATGTTTTTTTTTTTTTTTTATCATATTCTACTCACTAAGCAATGTTACTTGTGTACAGCCATTTATTATTTGCCAGTATTTTTATTAGGTTAACATGCAATGTGTTAGGAGACAGCTCTGTGGAATGGCACGGTGTTTGATCTGGAGACAAGCGATGTGTATTAGAAGTTATAGTATTAGTATTATATATTATTATAGTAGTAGGCATAATGAGACACATCCTAATGTTGGGTGACATACCTTCATGTTGGGCAAACTCTGCCCCAGATGTGCATCTTCTATGTCCAGATGAGCTTAGTAGTAACAGAGGTGTGCAGCTCTTCTTGAAAGCGGTGTTTACACGTGCATACCTTATTATTTCAAGCCATCCTGATATTGTTTTATTCTTAGTATTGGCGGTGACAAGGCAGTAGGGGGCCCCCAAATCAAATTCTGATTAGGGCCCCATAAAGGCTTGGGCTGACCATGACGACGTCCTTAGAATGGTGGACGGATAAGAAAAAGAATAACGGCATATGGTACTGTTAGCCTGTTAACGTAACACAGAAAGCTAATAGGAAAGTGTGATAAACTGCAAAACCGTTTACAAAACCCAAGGTACAGAGTTGTCAGAATTAAAGAAAAAGATATGTGATTTAGAAGAAAAATGTTAAGTCTCTGATCAGAGCGCTTGTGTGTATCCCTGCAGGATTAAAAGGCATTACAATAATTTACAGTTTTGGTGGCAGTTAAATGAATTGCAACAAAGTATGTTGTTGCATTCTTTAGATATGTTTTCAATCATGTGAGCTAAGTGCCCCACTTCAAACTGGAATGCAACCCGCACTGAGCTTCAAACTTCCATCGCTAATTTCTGCACGGCTGTAAAATCTGCATTGGGCAAAGGCACGCCGAAATGACACTTATTTACGGCAGTGGTGCAGGACAACTTGCCATTTGCAGAATATGCTGACAGAAAATATGAAACATTCAAAACGCATAGTGGTTTGCCTAACCCCAGTAGAGATGTTGCTGCTTTTTCTCAACAACTGTTAACAGACACGGGTCCGCATATTAAAAAGGTGTTAGTGATCGGCATTAACCCTGGTAGTTTTACCAATATTGTAGCATGGGCGTCTTGCATAAAAGAACAGAAATGCAGAAACACCTCTGCTTCACATCCTGTTGCCGCTGTGTCTGTCAGAACTTGCAAATCTAAAGTATAGTAGTTTCATGTGGGAATACAGGACATTATGATTGTGATTGTTGGATGGTAAGCACGATTCTGACCGCCAGCAAGGGGATCAGAGTGTATGTCGGCGCTGTGGGGGTCAGGGACACTGGGCAGCTAAATGTCCCACCCCTACACCAAAGATGCAGCCTTCCTTACTCACACCTGAACATAGAACAGCTTATCACCATGTTCGAAAACTTAAAACAATCACAATAGTCCCACACTCTTTCATTGTGCAATGGCTGGGGTTCTTTTCAACAGTTTCATGGTCTCAGTATGGAGGGACACAGTGCCTCCAATATGTTGGTGACATTCTGCTGGCTTCTTCTGGCTCTCACTCACCTTTTCAGGCTCTGCAAGCCTTATTGGAAGCATTGAAAAAATATGGTGAAAGCAAGTCCAAAGAAAGCTTAAATTGCTCGGGAGACTGTTTGGTACTTGGGCTTTGCTGTTTCTGAAGGGTCGGGGCGGCTCCCTGTTGGTGGGGGAGCTGCCGTTGCCACTGCTCCATGCCCCTGTGCTGTGCATGGTGTCTGGCGGATTCTGGGATTCTGGGTCTTTTTAACCCAGTCAATTCAATCAGCAGCTAGGTGGATTCGATGGGAAGCCATCTTATACACTCATTATAACACATATCCCCACATATCACACTCATTCACTCCCCTACTGTGAATCCAGCCCATGTTGAGGGTGATGGTGAGGCACAGCAGTGCCCCCTATCACCCAACTCTTTCATCCATGCGGAGATTTCTAAAACACCCCTCCCCGACACCAACTTTTCACTTTTTGTTGATGGATCTGGAGCTTTTTGTTGCACTACAATGGAGCTCACAATGTCACAGGTTATACAGTTGTTGACATTTCTGGTCAAACCATGGCATCTGGCTGCCTTCCAAGCTCAGTTTCAGCACAACTCGCTGAGCTTGTTGTCCTGACTCATGCTTGCAAGTTAGGTTCTGGGAAACACCTTACTGTATGCACTGATTCTGGTATGCTTTTGGTGTTGTTTATGATTTCACTGGTTTACTGGCTTAACTGGTCTTCTCGGGGTTTCCTGTCTTCATCAGGCACCCCGAGATAAAAAATGGAGGAGGGGGGGGGGGGTTCAAAATCTCATAAATGCCTCAAATGACTCACTACCCATCTACCAAATAGCAACTACTGAAGTGTCAGGCCCAACTGAATTGGACATTGTCAAATTACAGAATTACTGTACCAGAGCAGAAAAAAATAGACTTGGATTGAAAATGCAACCACTCATGCTGTGTCATTACAGGATCTGAAGGACAAATAACAGGAGGGTGTACAACATTATCATCATCCGAAGTCCTTCCAACCCCCGATGGCAAGGACCATACCAAGTGCTGTTCTGTGTTCCGTGGAACGGCATAGCATTTGATCCGGAAACAAGCAATGTGTATTAGAATACAAACACCTGAGACAAGCGATGTGTATTAGAATACAAAGCAATGCCACTACATCCGACCAGAGTCAAAAGGCGCCTCTTGACCATAACAGTCTGTGGAACATGGGGTTCCCTATGACCGTATATGGACTTCACTTCCGAAGTTTGAACCCTACGGAGCCAATTAGGTAACGAGGTTCAGCAGAGACCCAATTAGAGAGGGAGCTGTTTAGCAATGCACAGCTCCACAAAACCAATCAAAACAGCACCCCCTCTGGTCATTGTAACTCATATGTAAATGTACCTACTGTAACTGTATAAAAAATAACTAAATCCTCTTCCTGTCGAACTTCTGCTCCATGCTAATGTTCCCACAGCTGGCTGTGCAAATAATCCTTCCTGTCTTTCACTACGAACATCGGATCTGCTTTTTTGTCGGAATAAAACGTATTTCGATCCTCTGGGAGTTGACTAACAATTGTATTTACTTAACCATAGATTCACGCTCACTAGATTTATCTAACGTGGTTTAGCCTTGCATGTACAGCAATGTATGTGGTCAATTTCTGCATTTTCTTAGCAGCATTTTTGATGCAGTTTTGATTGATGCACGTTTTATAATGTTTGTTTTTCTATGTCCTGTCGGGTGTTAGTTGGGGACAGTTTTCCTCACCTTGGGGATTCCACTGGAGGGGTGCCCACACATCAGGTGGCATGCAGGACGACTAACTTACTTACCATCGATGATCTGCCTTTGAAGTGTGCTTCAAGGCCACTTTGCAAACATCATCATTGTCCTCATGTTGTGCATTTAGTCTCTTTAGGCTTGAGTGCTCATGATATTTTGATCCTTTGTTTTTGTTTTTTCCTCTTCAAACTATATCTCATTTTACCCTAGACAAATCTTGTTCCCCTTGTAATTTTTATATATTGTAGTTTTGATGTTTGTAGTTTTTGAAGGGTTTTTCATTCTCATAAAAATGGAAATATCTGTCACTTACGTGTTGAATCATGTACATGTCCTTGTTTCTTATACGACATTTCACGCTGTTTTGTTAAATGCTCTTTGTATTTGCATTTCATAAGTTGCACTGAATAAGCATCTGCTAAATGATAAAATGTAAATGTAAATGCTTTTTGTGTTGTTATTAAATGATGCACACTGAATAAAATGAAAAGGAAGTGTTGGAAATTTGTCACTGACTCAATGTGTCCTCATCAGAGCCACCAAATCAGGAGTTTCAACATTTTTGATCCAGGCTTTTTATACACACAAGAAAGAAAT
Organism: Megalops cyprinoides; assembly: GCF_013368585.1. Taxonomy (NCBI): domain Eukaryota; kingdom Metazoa; phylum Chordata; class Actinopteri; order Elopiformes; family Megalopidae; genus Megalops; species Megalops cyprinoides. The sequence continues at coordinate 4,728,838 of NC_050604.1, read as the reverse complement.
ATTCGACACAGAAGTAAGTGGGTGCATGAAAATATTCATTGCTCAAGGCACCTACAATGTAGTTAAGGTGTTTGGGCACATAACATAGGTTTGGATCAAAAACAGAACTTCTGCTGAGCTCTCTGGGGAACAGAAAGATCAGATACAAGCTCGTTCAGCATGAAAGCACTCGCAGGTAATGTTTGTGGGCTCTTCCTCGCAAAATCAGTTTTACAGAAACTGAAAGTAAGCAACTTTACTGTCCGGCACCTCCTTGAGTGACTGACAGCTGGATATGCACCATATAATTTAGCGAAACTGAGTGAAATGACATATAAATGACACATGTATGCATAAATAGAGTGATGGATTTCTTTTGATTAGCAGTACACAGTATACATTTAATATTTAGAGGAGTATCTGTTGGAGTTGCTGAAACCATCTTATATTCTTTTAAAACTGACCAGCAAACATCATTGCTGACACAGTTTGATTTAACTTCTCCACCATGCACAAAATTTGCTCAGCATTCTTGGAAATACTCACAGAAGTTTTTAGGTCCTAGTTCTCTCGCTACAAATTGTATTGTATTTTAAGCCATGGTGAATGCTATAAGCATTCCTTGATGATGAAGACTACAATGTGGGTTAAGTTTTTAGATTCTATTTATGCTTGACCACATGTCCATCTGCTATAAATTTACATGATAGGACCTGTCCCTCTAATCCAGATATAAATGATCAGACACAATATATTTCTCCAGAACATATACTTAACAGTTAACAGTAACAACTCATACACCGTCCAGTCAGAATCCCTTTTGACAATTCTTCTTGACAATACACAAATATTAAGTGGTATGTGTCTTTAAATTTAAGATAAAGGAGTACTGTTTTATTATCCTTGAAACACTGGAGTTTGAAAGGCTTAATCGGAGAAGTTTGGAGCTTTAACTCAATTAGCTGTCAGCTGTCATCCTCCATTTAACAGCCCACCCACCAGTTTCACATTCTAATACACACACACACACATATACATTTCACACATACATACAATTTTTAACACACTGTCACACACAGTTTCACATTCTCATACACACAGAGATGCACACACACACACACACTCAGCCCACGTCTTTCTAATTTGGTTCCTGCTACTGAATTACTTTCCAACCTCTAATTCCTCAGGCAGTGAAAAATAAATCTCTCTCCTACCTACACCCTTGTCGCCTCGTACTTCTCAACATTAGCACTTCACTAGCATGTCTTACATTAAAGAGCCATCTCCCTGCCTGTCTTCATTCATTCCCAGAGCTTATACAGGCTGGAACTCATTAATGCACACATCCATTTGTGTTTATGCTTTTTTGTGCATGCTGGAGTTTACTTCTACAGAGGCACATTAGAACAGTTTCATTGGGTTATTGCTTTGGGTAATCTTCAGAATAAAACAATCTTTGAAGATTTTTGGCGTTTACAGAAATGTCTGTAAGAAATTACATATATAGACACACAGCCATACAAACACGCACAAGTTCTCAATCACAGTCACAGGGTAATGACTGTATGTAACAAACCCCCTGAAAAAGAGAGTGGAGCTGTGAATGTCCCACCCTGCTGCGATATTTCTGATATCCTGCAATAAATCAGGGGTAATATAGTTTTACTGATACATCACCATTATTCATTATAGAGAAATTTTTTTACGATATTTTTACAGTCCTTTTCCATAAAGTAAAAACACCAAATGTGCATTGTTCCATTCTACAAGCCATTGTGCTTGTTGGCTCTGAACATCAAGATGTGCACTAGTGGGTTTTGTCCTTACAACTTCAAACAAAAAGATTTATGGAATGAATCTAGGAATCACTTAAACATACTGCATCAGCACAAATAAGGTAGAGACTTACAGCAGATTATGGATTTTGGAACCCTGGATTCGTGAGTGGCATAAAAACTGAATGTCTAATATAATTTAGCACCAAAATGTGGTTCCTGCCAGTTAACCTGAATCCCTGAGTCAGTTCAATTAACAATATTGTAATATTTTAAAGCTGCTTTAATGGGAAATGGACAGCACCATCTGTTTTTACCTCAACATAAAGAATTGGTTTAATTTAATGGCATTCCTCTCCATGTACTTATTTTCTTCTGAGCCAACCAATATAGCTGATATATTTTACAATCTTAAAATAGCTGTGTAATTTAAAAAAAAATGAAAGGGCTATAATGTAAAAAAGTTTTTTCACAGTATTAATCGTTGTGGGAGTTTTAAAGGTCATGTCTGAGAACATATATTAAACACCCTGAGCTTCCTAAAATGTAGGTTGGTACTACATTGTGTGATTACATTAGAGAGATAAGACACCATTGCTCTCTACCATTCCTCAAGGTTCCCAAAGGAGAAGAGCTATCTTCAGGTCTAATAAGCTTGAAAAATGAAACAGCCACCTTAAATATAATACAGAGCGCATAAACAGAATTCAAGCTTTGTTCTGTTGTTTCACAATGAAGCATGTACTGGAGAGCACAGTAATCCATCACTGTTACACTGTTATGGTCTAACAGTATGGAGCAATGCATTGTATTGCCACCACTGTTACACTAATGCATCACTGTTACAGCCAAACAGTATAGAATGACACATTTTCTCCCATCACTATTATTCTAATTGTAATTGTATCACCGTTACATTTACACTGCATAGAACAAAGCTTTGCGGTCTCATCACTGTTGCACTAATGCATCACTATTACAGCCTAACAATATAAAACAAAGCTTTGTGGTCTCATAACTGTTACACTAAACCATAATTATTACAGTTTAATAGCATAGAACAATGCTTTTCAGTACCACAACTGTTACACTACAGCATCACTGTTACTGATCACAGTTTTTCTCAATTGCTAAGACACACTTAATGAAACTGGGATCCACTTGATCTTCATCATCACCTTCTTAGCGCAGCAGGAGTTCTTCTCTTGCAAATGTGTTAATACTTTTTCATTGGTTTCACACATTTTTTGCACCCTTTTTCAAAACAGTTAACACAGATCTCATAGAAAGACCCAAAACTCTATTGCATTAACTGTGCTAAACAAAAGGAAAACATCTATCCACAGCTGACAAAAATTACTTGCATAATTATGAATATCTAATGCACCTGTGTGAAACTCCTTTGCGCAACTCTTCAATCAGCAATTATTCATTATCCATCTATAAAAGATGCCACCTCTGTGTTGCTATTTGCAAGCATGGATCAAAGAGGCCAAAGGCACGTAATGAGAGTAAGAGGCCTTGGCAGAGGGGCCCGAGGAAGAGCAGTTCACATGCGTGGTGGAAGAGCCACAGCCAGAGGAGAAAATAGAGCTCAAGTTTCAAATGAAATTCAGGCAACAATTATTGACCATGTCATCAATCATGGCTTGTCCTTTAGAGAGGCTGGACAAAGGGTCCAGCCCATTCTGAGTAGGAGCACTGTGGCATCTATTGTCAGAGTTTTTTCGGAATGAGAATAGGTAAGTCACAATATTACTGTATACCACTGTGTATTTCAGCTTTACTGTATTGCCCTGTTGGCAGAACAGACTGTGTCTACAGTAATGCAGTTGTTTCATCAATCCCATTTATGTGACTGTCATAATGTCAATTTTGACATGCTTTTTGCATTTACTTTATGGAAGACTACCACACACTGGTGGCAGAGGAAATACTGGTGGCAGAGGAAGTGCTGAACAGGAGGCTGCCATTGTAGATATGGTCGTGCGATCAGACTGCGTGAAATCCAGGCAGCAGTAATTGCAGATCAGGGAGCATTTAAAAATATCAACAGTGTGAGTTTGGCTACTATTGATGGAGTCCTTACATGAGAGCATGTCGGAATGAAGCAGCTGTACAGTGTTCTATTCCAAAGAAACTCTGACATCGTGAAGGAGGCAAGACTCCAGTATGTGTAGATAAGGATTTGTTATTGTAATGCCTTGTCATACCATACAGTTACATGCAACTGGAATAATTTGCTTTATGAATTTGCTTTTTCCTTAGAGAATAATGGAGCTTGAAGCTGAAGGGGCACATCACATATTCATTTATGTGGATGAAGCCAGCTTCAACCTCTCTAAAGTGAGGAGACGCGGAAAGAACATCATTGGGCAGAGGGCCACTGTTACAGTGCCAGGTCAGAGGGGCGCCAATATCACCATGTGTGCTCCCATCTCCAATGATGGTGTCCTTTGCCACATACCAACTATCGGCCCATACAATACAGAACGCCTCATCACATTCCTTGATGCACTGAATGAAAGACTGGTTCCACTCGAAGAGAGAGGGCTATTGATGCCTGGCATGACTCTGTATGTCATCATTTGGGACAATGTTGCCATCAACTGCTCTCGCCTTGTGAATGGATGGTTTGCAGCACAGCCCCGTATGATGATACAGTTCCTCCCTGCATACTCTCCTTTTCTGAACCCAACTGAGGAATTCTTCTCTGCTTGTAGATGGAAGGTATATGATCACCGACCATATGACCAGATGTCCCTCCTGGAGACAATGAATGCTGGTTGCCTGGCAATAGGTGCAGAGGACTGCCAGGGATGGATACCCTATGCAAGGAGGTTTTTCCCTTGGTGCATTGCAAGGGAAAACATCCAATGTGATGTTGATGAGAACCTGTGGCCTAATCGTCAGGAACGAATGGAGTGAATGTGAAGTTCTGAGTATTTCATCTCTTCACTTTCTTTTTTTGGATATTTCCACCCATAAGTTTCCTTTTGTTTGTTTTATGTCCATTTTATTTTTATTTACAGTATTCAGCATTTCCGAGTTTGAAAAGTATGGAAAAAAAGAATTACATGGAAAAATCTAATGCAGTACAATAAAAATTTGTTTCTGAGTATTTCTGATTTGTGGTGAAATTCTTTATTGTTTCTTTGGTGAAGAAAGAATGCAGTACAAAAGCTGTACCATATTGAATGTCCGAATTTGTCTAGTCTAGGTGCTTACTGTCAACGACAGTATTACATGGTCTTACATGTCAACGAGAGTTCACGGGCACAGGAAGACCTGCACACAAGAATAAAATGAAGAAAGAAAACATTCTTAGAAAATGTCTCTTTTTTACAGTATTTCAACAGGGCATCTGTTGAAGTGTAAAAAGTGCAGGTGCAGAGTGCAGCAGGGTTTGTTATCTCTAGTAAAATCATCTTGGGAGAAAAGAATACAATTCATGCTGTGATATACTTGCTTGCCTTTTTTGGCACATACTATAACTATGTAAAGTATCAACAAATGGCATAGGTATATAACGCAAATTAAGGTTGACCAGTTCATATTGATAGCAGTATTTTGTATTTTGTTGTCCATTGTGTAATGATGGATTGAAAGAATATATTAATTTGACCACAAGTTGTGTTGTTTGAGGGAAATATTTGCTTTTGTTGCATTTTTTTAAATGTTTCGCAAGTGTTAGAGCATTTTGCAAACAAAATTAGTCATTTTGGCCAGTCAGCTTCTGTTTCAGCCTGTGTGTTAATTGTTCTGAAAATGTGACGTCAGAGTGGACAAATGTGTTTAAGCAAACGGGAAACTAATAGTGCAGGACAAAGCTTTGTACTCATTTCCTATTACAGCCTTACAGTACATACAACCATCTGTACTAACATCATGGTAGAACACTTTCCATTTCATATCACCCATGTGACCCATGCGCTGTATTAGCCTGGAGAAACCCCTGGCCACTAAAAGGCCTTCACGGCCAATGATGTCACTTAATTGTTGGCATTTGTGTCCTGCTCAAAGAGACACCTGAGCCACTTACAACTGCTTCTGTTTTTGCCAGATAGAACACTAGTCATCATTTGCTCGGCAAACACTCCACGAAACCCTTTTTTATCTGACTATCTTAATGGCACATCAACAAGGCACTTTATTAATTATGTGTGGCTAATTATCTTTTAATTACAAATCACAAATAAATGAAATATTGAGTGATGCTTTAAGTGAGCTTAATTAACAAGTTGAGTTTCTGAGGCAGAGGCATGTTGCTACAGTACTAAATAAATTATGAACTGAAGTGCAAGTTAATGGCCATTTTAACCTATACCACCCTTCGACTAAATCCAGCGATAATAATAAACTACAACCAAAATCTCAGCCCAACAGTTACATAATTAACTCTCATTTAGTGGTAATAAAGTCCAAATGATGGACTGTAGAGTGCACAGGCCATTGAAGATTACACACCATCACTTAAGGCAATAGAAAAAGGTATTGGTAATGCCTTGATTTCATGGCATAGCAGACAAAATGAGGTACAGCATGCACAGTACTCATGTTGGCGATGTGTGTCTTTATAAGCCACACAACCCAGCGAGACCTGACAAAGCATGTCAGGTTTGGAATGATTCAGGCCTATAATTGCACTGTACAATTTGGGTTTGGGTTGGGTTCAACATTTCTGTATGTCAAGTTTTGAATATAGTGCTGTCTAATATCTGGGCTAAAATCTTATTTTCAATGAATGACATATACACAAAGAATTTTCAAGGATACCAACCATACAAAGCTTGAATGGCGGATAAATTTATCTACTTATATACACAGGAAGAACTTATTTTGCCCCCAATTAAAAGGACAGATTGTTTTGTTCCACTGTTGAGTGCAACTTTCCCATTTTTATCTTCCATTTACCTGTGCAGTCTTTATTCACCATATAGTGCACTGTTTTCCCAACAAGGAGAGACTGTATTGTGTTCATTTGTTAAACTACCAAACATTACATACTACGGGATTTGTATATTTTTGTCTACAGCTTTATTCACCGAGGGTTCGGTAAGATTTTGATTTTATTTTATTACTACCAGAAGACAGTAAGGTAGTTACAAGCATTTAAACTTTTATTTGAAAAAGGAGAATTAGCCATCAGTCAGTTTAATGCCTCAATAATGCAATTTTCTGCAGGTCAAAGGTATTAATAATAAGGTGACATACTAAACAAAGGAAAACCTCTGAAGTAACAAATCGCTGGTCTTTAAATGTATCTTGCAGTAGGCACACGGGACACTTTTTTGAAAAAACAAGTACTAAATAAAATTACAAGATGGACCCTACAATCTCTTTCCATCTTCATGGTGCAGATATGACCATCGGATTAAGCTGAAAAGCACCTCAAACATCACGCCTCATGCTCTAAGCAGTGTATGACGGTTTTCCCTTTGTCTCTGAGGTGAGGTAGGAAGAGAAACAGTATATACGAGCAGCAGCCACAATTGGTGGCAGGGAGTATTCCCCGAATGATCCCTGGGGCTTTGCAAAGGTCACCCCAACAATGAGATCAAGCACAGGGTTGAAATCTGAGCCTGCAGCATCTGGCTCCTCCCCAGAGGGTTCCCGCCTTCTGAATTACTGTCAAGTAAAAAATACTGATCGTTTTTTAGGGAACAACTACAACTGCCCTTTAAATGTGGTTTGAAAAGTGCAACCTACCTAGAGGACCTAGAGAAAAACCTCTTCTACGACACAAAATAACATTTTCTTTTACAGCAACACTAAACACACACACCATGGATCCTTTGCCAAAAGGTATGAGTTCTTGAGAGTCAACCACAAATGATGTGATGAAAAGATTGTTACAGTACAACATAATTTTTGATTTTCAAGCCACTTCTGTACATTTGCAATCATGTAATGTATAAATAATTAATTAAATAAGAATATAATCATGTATTTAAAACACTTTTGCCATGTTCTGTGGATGTTCTGAAATGTATATAGGTTTTGAAACAAACACTATGTAGCATAATGTAATATACAAAGAAAAGCAAATTTGTGCTTGCACTTGCTACAGCCCTTTGCAGTCAATATTTGTCATAAGTTCAGTCTCACGGGACACTTTAGACAATGGAAATATCCAACTTCAATCACCACACTGCATTGCAATGTGTTTTGCCAGCCACTCTTTCTGGATATCTAAAGACTTCACACAAGTTTCTAGAAAGTATGAGTAAAGTAAAGCATTAGTAAAGTGACATGAGTCAGAGGAGATAATATGGGGGAAGGGAGTAACTAATTTTCCAACCCTCAAGACTCAGTCCTTTCAGAGTCCTTCTTTTTGCATCTTATTTCATCATCAATCAAAGGTCTTTTACATCTGCTGACTGAAACTAAGCAACATCATCTTCACCTCACAACAAGAATGCTTAAAAGCAAATATTTATCTCTTGTCTCTTATCTTTGGAAAGACTTGATCTTTGCACAAACACTGTAACTGCTTTTGCGTTTGAGACAAATGGTATGAAACAACTCTTAAAAACGAATTGTAATAGAGCACTTCACAGAAATAACCACATAAAAACAATGTTAGATATGATATTATTTTGGAATGAACTTTTGGAAAATGTACTTGTACCGGAAAATGTTCCCTTATAGGAAACATGTAAACTTATTGAATTTACTGTTGTATTGGGTACATTTAATCAGTGCCCCCTCCAACCAAAGTAGAAGTGACAATATGTCACCATTATTGTTGATACACCCCCATGAACCCGCAAACAATCAGATGTACACTTTACTCCCTGTATTGCATTCTCCTCATTGGCTTTGCACCATCAAGAAATGTCCTTAGTATTCTGCAACAGAATGGCAGACAGCAGGCTTGGTAGAGTTGTAGGAAAACAATACCTCACAATGAGGCAACAGAAACTGAGTCCTAATGTAGCCAGGACTTGACTGAGGAATGAGTCACAGGTGCGCTTGATGAGTGGGTGAGGTTGAGCCGGTTTGAACTGGGCATGGCTGAGCTGGCTGACTGGGAGCGGGTGTGACAGTAATGGTTTGGCTGTAATAGTTTAACATAATGGTTTGGTAGTAATGGTTTAAAGCACTAGCTGCTAGTTGGTACCTCACCTGGCCAACCTTTGGAAGTTTGTCATGCAGTACTTCTAATATTGTTGATTCTGTATGGTTTTTCGCTTGTGTTGTATTGTACCTCGCTTGTAAGTCGCTAAAGCTTTTCCTAAACTGATGGCCCTTGTGTGAGTTTTGAGGGTATAATATCTCAGATGTTTGAAGGTTTATTGGGAACAACACCACTCCCCATACTGTATTCGCTGGTAGAGTCTATCACTGGATGGTTGGTCGACACTGAGTACACCCTTGTGGTTTCTCACTAGTATGAATTTGTTGTGGTTGTTGTACTAAATCTTTACAAACCTTTCTCACATGGGGTTCACAGATATGGGTTATTAACTGTACAAATTGGTGGAATTTATTTACTGCCAATCTGAAACACATACCCACAGTGGACACATCTGTATGATTTTTAATTGAAATGAATTTGAGTATGGCTTCATTTTAGAGTTGGTGACTGACTAAAGCACTTCATATATTGGATACATGGTTTAGTGGAAGTATATTTTTTCATGCTTATTAAAAAAACCTTTCCAACAACGTCTTCACCAGTATGAAATGTCTGGTGTTTTGTTTGTTTATTATTAATATTATAAACCTGACTAAAACTCTGCTTCCACTGGTCACACTGATTTTTTTTTTTCCTTTGGAATTTCACTTGTATGAATTCTCAGATGTCATTTTAAAGCCTGCAACTTTGTAAAAATTTTACCACACTAAGAACAACTGCATGGGTTTTCATCTGTATGAACTGTTTGGTGTTTTGTCAGACAAAACACTTGAGTTTACACTTGGATGAATTTTCTGGCATTGTATCAGTTTGACAGCGCAAACTAAACCTTTACTATGCTGGTGTCATTTTGACACCATGGATTTAGTTCTCCAGTAGATTGGCATGGATCTGCCTTGATATCCTGAGGACCATTCAACACAGCAGTCATGGTGTCACTCACTTTGCTTTCACCCAATTCAGACTTCATTTGGTTTAATCTAATCTCCACATGATTAAAACCCAGAAAGTCAGAGGCTTGTTCTGCTTTAATGCAGACATTGTCTTCAGTGTCTTCTTTTATTTGGTCAGGTTGCAGACAGGTTGTACATCCCAGCTCTGTGTTGCCATGGCACTCTGGCTTAATAAGATCCCCCAATGTGGTTGGAGCCCAGATCAGTTTCCCTTCCAAGTAAAAGCATGTCTATAAGCTGTACGTGACTGAGCGCACAACTTGCAGTAATGCATTCCTATGCCGGTGTGCACGCCCATGCGACCGTGCAGAGCACTGAACCAGTCTGCAGTTCCTACTGATTGGTGGCCTCACTTCCAGTATCCTGACTGCATCAAAATGCCTCTCAGAGGCAGACATGGAGCTGCTGAGAGGAGTTACAGAAACAACAATATCCATAATAAAGCTGGCCCTACATTATTACCTTCACACAGTGAAGTAGCCTCACCAACTGCAGCCGTGCAGTAACTTACTAGTAGTTGTTCCTTCCATCTTTCCTTTAAGTTAAATTCTAGAAACATAGTGGCTGACAAGCCTCTACTCTGTGTTTATTTAAGTGGAAAAGTAACATTTGGTGGTGTTTTATTAAGATTATCATTGAGATCATTGTATCTTTGTTATCAACAGATGAACTCAGGTGATCATGCACACATACCACCTCTCAATGGCACAGGGCAGAGAAATGATATAACTGCAACTACTGAGAGACGCTCATTCAGTTTTAGTCCTTCAGACTTTCTCTGTGAACAAAAAAAAATGTTTCGACTAGTGTAGATCTTCGTCCAGTCCCAAGGAATAAATGTAACCTAGTAGACAGATAAAACAGCAAGTTAAATTCTGAAATACTATTTTTAACATTACTTAATCACATAAAAGACATTAAGATCACTATCAATTTGTCAGGGTATCTTTTGGAAAAAAAGAAAAGTTTGCATTCAAGCTATGAATTAACAGCATTAGTTAATTGGATTTGAAGCTTGGTTTGTCAGGTGAATATGCAAAGCAATGACGTCATAAGGATATGTCTAGTTTGTGAGCTGGCTACTGAACTGTTTGGTTACACGCTCTGAATAGCTTACCACTTTACAATAGAGAAAGCTTTTGTGTTTGGGCAGCCAAGTAGCTGGTTATCTATCTAAAAAAAATTCAAGGGTGTGACCTCATTTGGACTGCAAGCCGTGAACTGTGAATTCTGTAGCCATTTTGGTACTTGTGCACAGTCGCATCTGAACTGAACTCTTATTATGCCCCTGCTGGACCCACATCGGTCCAAGTCGGCGCTCCATCTGTTAAGAAGGTATGGATAGCACTAGCACAGAGTCGTTTTCCACTGCACATTTAAGAAAGATCAAGTCTTTGACAAAATACAAAGAAAAATACAATAACCACTTGAAAACCACAGTTTTACACAGTTTTATGACTGGTATAAACAGATCGTATCTTTTCTGCTGCATAACCTGGAGACCATAATTGTGCCAGAAACATCTATGGCATAACTGGGTGGAGCTCATTCTTCAACCATTTCATCTTGAGTTGTATTGTTAAAAGGTGAGAGCCATTTTTAATTGTTTACTTTTCAATGTAGGTGCACATTTGCTTAGTTTTATTTATTTCAAATTACAAGAAAATTGTTTTTAGAGGGCAATTATTACCCTGGACTTCATATTCATGTCTCAAAAATAACTGATCACAAACAAACAAACAAATAAATAAATAAATAAATAAATGGTTTATTAAAAAATTCCTCAATGAGGGGAAAAACTCCTACTTTGAAAAATAAGGATAAAACTGCTTACCCAAGCTCAGGAGCTCCTGCAATCAGAGCCAGTCAAATTTCAGGATTTTCAGAATTTTACCTGCTTGCTCACGAAAAAGAAAATAATTAGATAAGGAAAAAACAAATGACTGAAATGACATATGTTGGCTACTATACAAAAAAGCCTTGTAGTAAAGATCTTGCACCAGAAAACTCCAATGTTGCCTTAACTTTGAAATTTGTCTCCCTTGAGAATGTTTCTTGAAATCCATGGCAACCACAGCAGTAGAATGCAGTGCCTTGATAATTGGCTTTAGAAGAAAAAAAGTCCATAGCAAAGCCATCAGAGATTGTGACGACATGGGGGGGGGGGATAAAACTCTGAGATGAAACTCCAGCTATGGCACCCTTCACTTTTCAGAGCAGGGCGCAAAATGCAATGGTGTCAAACCAAAACTAAATTTCTTTTTTTTTTTTCAAAAAATACGCGGGGAGGGCTACAACCAAGTTCATCCAATTCTTTTCTTACAAATAAAAGTTTTACTTAACTATATGTCATGCCATATTTCAGTACTGTAGTGTTATAATGCATAGAGTTGCATCCATGCACACACACTTTAAACTCAAATATACCACATCGGCTTGCATGTACAATTCAGTGTCCCTAAACAACAATAGCCACAAATCTTAAGCTTCCCACAAAATACAGAGCCAATTTTGTAACCAGCATTTGCTTAATTCAGTCATCCACTACTCTACCCAGATACCCCCCTTGCCCTCTCACCTACTCCTCAAACCTGGTCAGCCGTACCCTCACACTGTTACCGAGGGTTTAAATACAGCCCACCAACTTCAATTATTCCATGTCCTGATTATCTAAATGATCTTGTTAATGAACAGGGAACGGCAGAGAATCAGGTTTCACACAAAGCAAAGGAACATACCACTCCAAATTCAAGTGATGACACTGGCCAAAGCCGTACATTAAATACATTGTATTTGCTCTTTTACTTCCTCAGAATGATTTTAATGAAACAATCTGCATTTTGCATTTCCAGATTGGACTGCACACTCACACATCACCAAAGGATCTTGTGAGTCTAGATCACACTGTAATGAATGCAGCATGGAAAGTAATGTTAATTTTCTACCACAGGTGAGCGTTCAGGTTTGAAGTGATAGTCATGGATTATAGTGCAATGGAATAAGGGTGAATAATTATACCACAGAAAGAAATGCCTCATTGTATGCCCCTTGTAAAGGACAATTCTCAATACACTGTTACGGCAAAAGGAAAAAGACTACACAAAAGGAAATGTTTTTGCCCCTATTTTTCAGAAATAGGCTGTAGAATAATTGTCTAGGAAGTCCACTTACCCTAGATTCCTGAAACAGCCAGCATTTCCCAATTTCTCAATAATTACTCCCTCCCCATCCCATTGCCTTGCATAAGCCCATTACTGCTGTGCTTTATACAACAATGGCATTAATCCAAGTGAGTCACGTCCACTTTTCCCCAAACATAAATGTGTTTGCAAATTAAATGCCCAAATCAATCATTCAGAAGGCATTGGTTTGTTAAGATCTACTTATCTGCAGTATTTGAGGCTTCAGCACATTTGGATGAGTAATTAACTGGTGTTGCACCTTCTGCATGTATGTACGTATCTCAAGCATAATACAAATGTGGACATGGCTTTGGTTTATAAAGTCCCACTCTCTGCATACATTTCTTTTGTAATTTGATCAATGACTTTTTAAAATAAAATGTGATATCTGTATTGATAATGTGTAGACATCAGGAAATAACAGCTATTGTACTGGAGAGGTTGTAATATTTTATTATGTTATTTGCAATCTCCACAGAAATGGCTGCAATTAGCCATGATATATGTTCAGCTCCTTAGGAAACCCAGCCTGAAAACTGGACTGGACAGACATACAGACCTTGTGGTGATCCATTTTAAATCTCCCACAGTTCAAAGTAGAGCACAACCACAGTGTCTGTAGCATTAAGAGAGGCACTGTTGCACAAACATGCTCCTGAAGACAGGAGACTCCACATCTCTGAGTGAGCGGGGCTCTCTGCATCTCCACTGAGCATTCTGGGAGATTTGTATGCCGCGGGTCTGACGATGGTATGTTAATTCTGGATTACTGCTTGAAGTTTAACTTGCACATTCTCACAGGTGCCTGAAAACCTCAGTCTCACACAAACATTTGCTTAGTAGTTGCTCCTCTCCAGAGCAGATTACACAGTTTACCATTTTTACATGATTTACATTAAAACAGTTGCATGTTTATTGAAGCAGTTTAGGTTAAGGACTTTGCCCACAGGCACAACAGCAGCTCCCCATTTGGTAATCAACCCAGCAATGTTTGGGTTATGAACCATGCTCCTTACCACTACACCCCACATTATTCCATCTATGGTGTGTTACAAATACTCAGATGACCAAGATGAGCTTTTCAAGATTGTTGGAAAATGAAAGTAATTGCTTTTTCACAGATAATTTGAGAATACATACTGGAGGCTAAAATACTATAGCCAACAAAGATCGCTGCTTTTTTAACATCTCTCTCGATGTATAAAGTAGCTTGCAGGCATTATAAAAGGACAGTTTTAATCATTTGCACAACCTGTGAATTATATTTGCACCACTCCTTCAGCAAGGGGGGCCCATAAACCAGAAATAAGGGAGGAATTTAGCTTTAAATTTAATCATCCTGAACATTTTTATTGTTTCTGTGATTCAGCATTGATCTCTGGTTGATGTAACTTTTTAATGCTTAGTAATGCAGGACATCCAAGTTTTGAAGAGAAACAGTTTCATAGGTTAGATAGTTTGATAGACATTTTGATAGATAACAGTTGCCATATGTTGCCAATAACACTTACTGGCTCAGAAGGATTTTTAACAAATTGATGTTGTTTTGTGTCTTGTGACCCCAATAAAACAAAGGTTGCATGTCTGGGCTTATTAAACAGGTTAATGAAGGACAGGAAGCACGTGGAAATAGTTTTATATGTCAGCTATCTTGTCTTGTTCTTTTCTCATTTTATTAGGGGGTTTTTATTGTCCACAGCCAATTTCTTTTTCATCATGGAATAAAATATTCACGGCACAGCACAGCTGGGAGGAACAGGTCACAGTGCAATACAGTATCAATGTTACAAGAGGGATAAAACAACAATGTGCTTTCTCATAAAACAAAAGGAACATAGAGAATCAAAAAGAAGGAACACACAATCGATCTATATCAAAGGTGTCATATATAAGATTTACTCTTGAGAGGACAAAAATCAACAAATGAAATCTCAAGCTAGCCTACAAAGAACATGAGCGAAAAGACCTAGCATTATCAGTGGATATTAGAAAAGAAAAGGAAACGACCACAAACAGAAAAACACAAAAATCCTTCTAGCAAAATAGTTTCACCAGCTATCAGTTTTCACCAGTCAACCCACTGCTATCAGGACAAATTGGTTCTTATCAGATCATTGTCTGTCTGTCCATCCTACAACCTCCATCATAGACAAATTTCCCCCTATGGCATTCTGCAGTAAAAATGCCGGTTGGTGTGAGCAGTGTAAAGGACCTTAAAATATTTCAGTTTTTGTGAAGAGACACTTTGTCATTATAGAGGACATTAGACCCTTTTCTTCCAATAGTTGGCTCCAAGTTCATCAATGTCATAAACCTGGACACATTCCTCATGAAAACACACACAGGGCCTCTGACAGCTCATGTACACTCTTCTTCTTCCGCTTCTGCAACTGCCGTCATTGTCATTGTCAGTCCAAGTATCAGCGTTGTGACCTGAGGAGAACTAATGTTATTTCAACAGCACAATGGTGTGGTTATCCTTACTCCAGTCTTTCTCTGTTGTATGTTCATTGACAGAGAGTAAGAATGCCACAGTGGCATTGACAGTTTTGGAACTCCCTCTCCTCTCAGAATGTTTGTTTGCATCTAGCAGCTGTGTCTAGGATTCAGGGCGTACTTTGCCAGCCTGAGCAAGGTCAGAAAAGCATGGTGATCTCAAAGGGAAGAGAGAGTTTGCACTTCACAGGAACTCATCAAAATGTTTGAGAAAAAGACCAGCAGCCAGCTGCCTCCTCCCTTGCGTGCTGCGAACCAGGGCCTGTCCACAGACCACGAGCAACCGCTGGCTGAGTCAGATCCCATGTGACTTGTGTTACAATGTACTGCATGTGAATTGTAAATGTGTCACATTGTGGGTATAAAGGCTTTATGCATTATGATCCTGGTTTTGGCTTATGTCAGCCTTACACCTCATTTGTTCAAATATGTACTCCTCAATGACAAGTCATAGTGGAGTCTCACATTGCTCAAACATAGTGGTCTTCCACATCTTTTTATTAGTTTAATAGTTCACACTTGGGAGTTATATATGGTTTCATTGAACTAAACAGAAATATATAGGACCAAACCACCAGGTACTTTTATCTTATATGAGTTTATCCCATTCAGTCAATCAGTCAATCAGTTTCATTTATCATGGTCAAGATGGTAACAAATCACTTCACAGAACAAGTCCCAAAGGAATCAAAGCAAAGGAGTAGATAAAATTAGATAATAGTTAGAAAATAATAACATTAGCCATAATAACAATGATGAAATAAAATTAATATCAGCATATAAAAGGATAACTAAAAACTAAAGAACTAAAAATGTGTAAATATGAAAGATAAATTACCAAAAATTACACTGGCAAAGATCAAGACATATTAAAAACTGTTGCATCTGTGTGGAGGGTGGAGTCACCAGGTTTGGGAGCATGGGAGTTCACCTCTGCAGACCGAACTCTACCTGAGCTGTAGGAATGTTTGATGTTAGTACATGTGAAGGAAACGCACATGCTAGCCTTTTCTGTTGTCTCTTTTCTGTAGTACTCTTTTCTTTAGTACATCCCTATGTATCCTCTGAAGCACTGAGAAACGTATCACACCATCTGAAAATAATCTCTTTTATAAAAATGAAAGTAGTTTGTCTTTGTTCTGATGGGCGTCGGCGTTTGACTGCGCGCTGCGTCAGCTCGCAGTTCCACGGCCATCCTTTCGGCACCCGCGTTGCCCGCTCCGTGCTGCGCTGAAAGCTGCATTTGCAGCTGACAGGCAATTTTCCTCTCCATTAGTGGCTGTTTGCTTCCATTTATTGGCCGAGCGTTGATGCAGTGTGCAAACGGGACTGGAGTTGAGGGAAGTGCTGGAAATGCTCTTTCCAGAAACGCAGCGTTCAGGCCCGCGTGGCTGCCGAGCGCAGAAGAGGTGAGGGGTCAGGGGCTGGAGTCAACCAATCCGGTTCCCTCAGTTTGGGATCATAAACCTTGCTGTGTTCCGTTTTTGCGGTTCCCCATCGTAGCCATTTCCATTGGCAGACAAAAACCCACTGCCAGCACACATAACCACTGGCAACTGTGCCAAACAATTTGTGGTGGCCATAGCTTTGATGTCACTGTGTGCGTGAGGTGTCACGATCAAATTGTCTGAGGCTCTCGGTTTAGATACATTCGAAATGTGCGGCTTCATTCATTTCTTCACTGAAATCGGAGCTCGGTCATGCCTTCACTTTACCACCCCTCCACGTAGGTCCATGGTGTCTAATCTTGGGCAGGATATGGAAGCAAGGCACCAGGCCACCCACAGAAAGGGTGAGGCAATCTCATTCATCAGAGGAAAAAATGCAGACCCAATGAAGAGGCTGCTTGCTGCATCCACGGCTGCTGACTGGATGGTACTGTTCATGGGATATATGACCATACCTCATGGTCCACATGACTAAACGTCACATGGAACCGTCAGTGACAGCTGCATATTTGTAAGTATGTAATGCCTGAGCAGAATTGTGATTCAGTCTTTTGTCCATTTGTGCTTGGGGTGCTCCTGATATTGGGCCCTGTATGACGGGAAGAGGAGCTGCTGTTCTGACACGGGGACAATGATGCATTCGGTCCCCTCTCCAACCCTGTAGCTCCCAGAAGCCCCTCTTTTAGCCTCTTCTGGTTTTCAGGAGGACCTTGATTAGGTCCCATGACAGAACTCCCTGTTCTGGGCCAGGATGGGGCAAGCCATGGGGTTTTTTGTCAGTCCCTGTAAATTATTAATACTCCCTGAACTTGGAACAAGTGTGAAACTGGTTCAATCACTTGGTGCTTAAGAATTTGGATGGAATTGCAATCTATGACCCTTCTCAGTTTGGCCATTTCCAGGGCTGGAAACTGTGTATCAAAGTGTTTCTTCTGCTTTCAGGGCCTTTTCAGTTCTCCCAAGAACACCAGCCCTAAATATAGCAAAGCACAACAGGAATGAGCCATTCAAATGTGGAGTACATAACTTAACACCAACTGCACTGGGCAACCCGCCAAGGTAAAATGGGAACAAATACATCAATGCACTGTCTGTAGACACAACTGGTTATTCACTCAGTGAGCAATCTCAAACCAAATGTATTTGGTCCACCTCTTACCCACTGTGGTTTGGATAAGTGTATACAAAAATAAAGCAGGTAATGCCAGTCTTGTGGAGTATTCAATCTGACGACACCTGTACAGTCTGCATTTAATGTACCTTTCATTCAGCTTTCTGAAGTTTTGACCCCTGTCATCCTGATTGGTTTAAGAAGACTTGTAGGTACTCTTACATATACAGTAATGGCTCAAGCCAGTGACATTAGAGGCTGCAGATGATTGAAATAGATAAACATTAAGATAGACCTTGGGTAATACAGCCCTCTATACTTACCCCTAAACAGAGTTCAGCCACGGATAAGTCTGTTAATATTTAACACACTGCTCAGATGTATGTCTTCTGTGTTGGATCAGTACCACAACCCAGAGTGGAATTGTTAAGGATGAACTTGTTGCATGAGTCTCACAAACCTGTGGGATTTTTTTGTTCTCTTTTTTTGTTTTTTCAAAAATCAGAATCTGGCATTTCATTACTGTATACCGGGTAAGTTACACACATGTGACAGGTTCAATGTGACATCCTCTAGCAAATTCAGAGACAAAAAGGCAAAGAGACGAAATAGCAAGTCAGTGCTCGGGCTTCTTATTAAAAAGAGAAAGGTCAAGGGAGGACAGCCGGGAGCTCTTTTCTGGAAAGGAGGGTAGCGATGTGGACCTCAGTGCTCAGAAACAAAGATCATCATTCCAGGACAAATAATCCCTGAACTACACCAAATCACCGGGTGAGCAGGCCAGCATCCCTCTGGCATAGGAGGTACAGTTTGAATAATGATGCAGTATGAGGAGTCACACACACAACTATCACAGTAGTCCCTGCTCTTGCCTCAAAGGAAATCCTCTTCTTCCCTCGCATGTCACAAATACGCAAGTGTATAAAACGCAGTGTGTTCAAATTAGATCTGTCTAGCACTCAGAGCAGAACAGCACGCAGCAAACTGTCATGTGTCGCTGAGGATGGAGTGAGCTGTTCGCCTGTCCCCTGGGTCCCCACGAGGGGAACAGAACATTCCCAGCTCTGTGCCACAGCCGGGGGGTATCTTACATTGTGTAAAATTGTTTCAGAAAGATTTTTTTTTAAGAAGTGTTTTCTGTTTGCTTATCCATGACATGCCCTGTGCACTTTTGAAAACTCTTACATTATCTCTTGATAAGGACACTCACACACAAGTGAAAAATATTGCAATAACACAGTCAGACAAGTCCTCTTGAATGTCAAAGTTACAACTTCTAGATAATCTGCCACCAGGGGAAGCATTCTTGTTCTAATGTTTTGGATTGAATGATATTGTTTTCCCGTGTAAATCTGGGCTAATGTTGCTCACGTGCCATGGTAGACTCAGAGACCGAGAAAGCTTTTATTGTTTTGAAACAGCAATACTTTCACCTTGTTACTGCCTAAATGCATTACCAAAATGGACTAACTTTGCAGTTTCCATAACTGAAAAAAATGGCATGCCCCCCAATGTCCTTCATTGTCAACAGCAAACAGAATTGCAAATATGTTCATGAGGGAATGAGCGTGCTTTCCATGAGTAAAATACTTGGAAAATACTCAGTCTAGTACAAAAATCTGGTGCGCTCAGCCACTGATTCATTACGTACCCTCATCCAACTGATACTCTAAATACCACAAACTCAGCCACCCCTCTTAACACCACCAGCAATACCTCCCCTATTTCTGAACACCACCAGGAACCTCAAACACCCCTCTAACCTGTGATATCAACACCACCAGCAAATTCAGCTAACACTCTGAACACTACCAAAATGGTTTCAGTGCATGGCAATGCAGCACCTTCCTGTCAAACTTCACAAAACCTTAGCATAGCAACCTTAAAATAGCAGGCTTGAAATAGCAAACTTGAAGGCACCTTTCAAGGGGAAAAACCATATTCCATTTTGACTCCAGAGAACACAATCAGAAGCTACGGATGATTACAAGAAGCCTTCAGGCAGCAGGTTGGAATACTTTGAGTCAAGGTGACAGGTTAGAACAAAATGTGCACTGATCCACTTTTTATTGATGGTCTAGTTCCTTCCTCAGGTATAATTCTTGCATTATTGTCCACTTACTAACTATGAGCTCATGATTGAATTTCTGTGGTTTACTGTAGGAAAGGAAGACCAGCTGGTATCAGGGAAATGTATGCTAACATTGCACAATTTGTACAGTTTATATGTGTGTCTCAACCAATTACCATGACATTTTCATTTTTTTCCCTGTAATGAATAATGCATTGGTGGAAATGGAGTCTTTTGTCCTGACATTGAGCTTTTTGGCAGCCCACTGGTAGGAGGTGTTCAGGGCATGGTTTTGCTCTGTTAATTGCAGACAAGCCATTTGTTTGACAGTAATGAATAAATCCTCCTCTCATTTCTCTTTAAGTCCTCACCCAAATCCACATCCATCCATCTCAAAAAAGAGGAGTCGCTCCACATGATTCCTTTGTCTTACAACACAAAATAAATGTTAATTGGCATTCGTCGGTACAAATGTAAATGCACGGTTTGCTGATTTGCATAATTGTGAATGTGTTTTGCAAATATTTATGTTCAGTTTGAGAAGATCATTTTGTCCATAGGGTTGATTTCGAACCATCTGTTGCCATTGCTCCAAATTGCTGCACATTACCAGAGGTGGAAAGAAGAGAAAACATTTCATGAGACAGAAAAGAACACATTCCATCAGCCACATACTTTATTGCTGTGTATAACTATATGACCACTAACTGTTGAACAAATCCCTGAATTATGGTTATTCCTTCTATTTTTACGTAAAATCATTTATACATAGATACATATATTTCCCTTGGCATATATACAGCACTTATAAATGGAATTAAATCCCAACATTAACAAGAGGGTAATATCTTCTCTAAAGAAACTTTAATATCTCTGTGTAACAGCCTAATCGTAAATGGACCATCCCTATACCTTCATATATGTTGGATTCAAAGATACTGAACTAAAAGTCTCCATAAAGTAATCAAATCAACAGACTCTTAGATGCATGCTCATCCTTGACTATGCAATTGGCTGGAGATTTTAAAACAGGGCAACAAGCCAACCGGTAGGAATTAAAACACTTTCCCTGGAACGAGGGAAAGAATCAATAAATGATAGATATATTCATCCGTGACATGCCATGGCGTGTCCCATTTTCATTGCCAATTAAAACAAGCACATCTGTAATAAACGTAAACGCTGTGTGACAGAGCCTTAGCGCATTATGAATGACAGGCGAGCATCTACAATGAGTCTGGAAGATGCAACTGTTAGCTGTCTCATGAGTAAGACAGAAATCGACTTTAAAGGCGAGGAAGGATTATACACGCATGCAAAGGGTTTGGTTTCATGACCTGAATGGCTCTTCATTTGGTTTCTGGTTCTTTTTTTGTTTCCTTTTTCCTTTTTTCTATTAAAGAACCAGAATGAAGTAGCCACTCCTGCACTGAGGAAGTGAGCCAGGACAGTCTCATTGTGAGCCACCTAAACACACCGCTAATTTGAATATATGTCTTCGTTCCCCTCCGGACTAATTTGAGCATATTAGTGAAGTGGGTTGCTGTAAATAAGCAGGCGCTGACTAAGGCCAAATCCTATTAAATGGTATTTGGCACAAGACAAAGGATCATATCTGTGGGTGACAGTTTTATAATCTAGGTGGAAGATGGCACATCTCTCCAGAACGTTCACTGTTAAAAAGTGAAAAGCTAAATAGTGGCTATTACAAGAAGATCATTCACAAGCTGATAAAATAATCAACAGTAAGGCTGAGATTTTGTTTAGCTCCAAGGCTTGTTCTGAATTTAGAGCAAGCAAGATGTTAGTGAAACAACTACCGATGTTTTTTTTTTCGAAACAGTGATGCCTAATAATACTAATAATGTATTTATACAGTATTGTACCTTAAAGGGAGTGAGGGGTGGATGACCCACCTCAGCCACCTCCAAACCGTAACATCCACCTGGGTACACCAAATCAAAATGTTCACTGCCCATCAGCCAAGGTGACAAGGGAGGGATTTATTCAGCCAATTAAAGTGGGGGATTGTGAGCCACCCTGTGTGAAAAGTGCCACAGGGCAGAACCATCGCATGGGCTGTGCAAAGTGTGTGACCGCACAGGGCCTCGTGCCTCTATGGGCATCGCGCCTGGCCTGCAATCCTGCAGTTTTTTAAATATCTTATGATTTTGACTGTTCGTGACCCAACATGCTTCTAAAATGAAATTCCTGTGTGACAATTCCATTATACCTAGTCAAGGTCACATGAAAAAAGGTAAAAAATTATTCAGTTTTTGTTTTTTTTTTAATTTTTGATATTGCGTCGTTACGTAGTGCGTGCTCCATCTTGCTGCTCACTGCTAGGTAGGAGAAAGGGAAACAATGGCTGCACGAGAGCTCGACTGATTTCATAAACACCAGTCGGGTGCTGAGAAAAGAAAAACATTGAAAAAGGAAGAATTTCATAAGTCACTGCGAGGATTGCTGGATAAAGTTGTCAAGACTTCCAGAGATGTGGTGGCTGAGCAAGTGTCCAAAGCTAGCGGGTGTGAAAATGCTAATATGGCGACAACTAGCATCACCCACACTGGCACTGTGGCTAGTAAGCCTACCGGGCCGCAACAACAGCAGGACGGGAACATCCTGAACACTGAAGATGACGATGAAGTCCAACGTGAGGGACAAGGATAATAAGCGGCTGTGGCTGACAAATATTTGTAATCGGTGTGTTCAAATTAGCAAACAAAGGCAAATGTTTGCGAACATTTTCAAACAGTTTTCCATTTGCTTTGAGTTCACCGCAAACGTTTGTGAACACACGCAAATGGTCTGAGTAAGTAGTTCTTGGCGAACAGACATGGACGCTGGACCAAGGGAGATGTGTACCCAGATTGGAATTATCCCAGAAAATATACATAACTGTTCGATTTTATTTAATCTTCTTACAATAATTCAATTGGTTAACTTGTCTAACTGTAAGTTACGTTGATACTAGGGCTGTCAACGTTAACACGTTAACGCTCATTCGTGATTAATCGTGAAACTTTAACGTGTTAATGTTTTAACGCAAATTAATCATATTATCAAGTTTGACCGCAACTTCCTTCTGTAATTCCAGCATAGATATTTACCTGGCTGAATTACTGAAAGGCGTGGAAAACGCAGATCTGCTGAACGGCAAATTTCGTTTTAACCCTTTTGCACGTACGGTCACACCGGTGTGATTAGCCGTTTAGCGCATATGCTAAAACTGGTGCGATTAGAACACTAGATTGGAGAAATTCTAGCTAATTTTACCTTTGAGGAAACAGCGATTTAACTCTAAAAATATAGCAAATGCTTACTGAAATCTATAAGAAACTTAATAACGCAAATGAAAACATAACCATATAAGGTAACACGCACGCTACATACCATAACAAATAAGTTACATGGTCTGTGCATCTAGATGCCAAAACAGTGGATTTACTCATTGAAAAAGGCCCTGTCAAGGTGTCCAACTTTGATTTCCCTGTGAATCAAGAAAAAAGACACTTTTCCAATGACTTCTATATAAGAATGGTGCCCAGTGGTGAAAAGGCTCGTAGAGATTAGCTTGTGTATTCGAAGAAAACAGATTCTGTGTTTTGCTTTTGTTGTAAACTGTTTAACAACTTTACAAGTCGGCCCAAACTTGCTAATGAGGGCTAATAATAATTGGAGACATTTGGCTGTTCTGCTGAAACAACACGAAACGTGATCATGTCACATGTGCCGCAAAATGGGTGGAGGCTAAACGAAAATTCGATACAAGGACATCTACAGACAAGTCACATCAAAGAGAGATAAACAGAGAAAAGGCACACTGGCAGGGTGTTTTAACACACATTCTAGCAGCCATGCAATATTTGTCTGAGTGTAACAGCATTTCAAGGAACAAATGCAAAGATTTATGAAAAGAACAATGGTAACTTTTTGGGGTTAATAGAGATGCTTGCCAAATTTGATCCCACTATGCAAGAATATGTCAGACGCATAACAAATAAGGACACTCATGCACATTATCTAGGGCCTCATATTGAAATTGAGGTAATTTCTCTTATGGCCACAAATGTCAAAACTTCTATCGTGAATGACACAAAGAGACAAAAATATTTTTCTGTGCTTCATGATTGCACACCAGATATGAGCCACCAAAAGCAAATGTCACAGATTCTTCGTTTTGTCAATATGACATCATTAGAAGTGAATGTAGATTTCATCCCAGTAAACGACCAAACTGGAAAGGAACTATCAAATGCACTCTTGGCCAAACTCAAGGCCCTTGGACTGAAAATAAATGACTGTCGGGGCCAAGTATATGATAACGAGGCAAACATGAAAGGACAAAATCAGGGAGTCCAAGCCCATATTTTACGTTTCAGTCCCCGGGCTTACTTCATGCCATGAGGTTGCCACAACCTGAATTTAACACTGGGAGATATGGCAAAATTTTGTCCAAAAGCAATGTCATTCTTTGGTATTGTATAACAACTTTATACAATATTCGCAGGCTCTCCTAAACTGTGGGAAATACTCAAAACGAAAGTCTCGTCTCTCACTGTTAAACCTCTGCCAATACGCTATCCAACAAGTGATATTAAGGATGCTTTGCTTAAAGTGGAAGAGGACTGTAGCGACCCCAAAATTAAAAGTGAAGCCAAGTCCCTGGCTAATGAAATGCAAAGCTTTGAATTCATTATGTCTGTGGTCATATGGTATGATATTCTGTTTGCCGTGAACGCTGTCAGTAAGACACTTCAGTCAAGGGACATGCAGCTAGGGGTGGCCTTGTCACAGCTAAATGGACTAATTGACTTCATGTACAAATACAGAGACACCAGATTCATGTCTGCAAAAGCCACTGCAACAGAGATTGCTTCTGATATGGATATTGAACCTGTAATCAAAGCAACACGACGAGTGAAACGCAAATGGGATGAAAATCGAAATGAATATACCCCAGACCCAGAGCGAGCATATATAACTACTTTATCATGATAGTGGACCAGGCTCTTACTGCTCTCCTTACCCATTTCAAACAAATGCAGGAGTTTGGCACCATGTTTGGATTTCTGTTTGATCTGACCAAACTGTGTGAAATGGAGGAGACTGACCTGTAAAGACAGTGCACAAGACTGAATGATGCTCTGAGCATGTCCGAATCTCCGGACATAAATGCACTGGACCTCTTCCACGAGTTGATACTTCGAGAGATAATTCCAAGGGAACAACTACTGCACTTGAAACACTTCGTTTCCTCAAAAAGATAAAAGGAACCTTCCCCAACTGTGACATTGCACTCAGGATCCTATTGACTATCCCAGTAATGGTGGCATCGGGTGAGCGAAGCTTTTCAAAGTTGAAGTTAAAAACTATTTGCACACCTCCATGTCGCAGGACAGACTATGCGGGCTCGCCCTTCTATCAATTGAAAAGGATGTTGCATCCAAGCTGGATTACAAGGATTTTATTGCTGAGTTTGCAGCCAAGAAGGCAAGGAAGGTGACTTTCACTTAATCCATTTGTATGGAATGGGTGTATGGTGAGTCCATCTCATTTGTTTGAGTTACAGTACAGTGCACACCTCAGTAGGCTAGGCCGTGTATGACCTGACCAGGATGAAAAAATAATCCTACATAGTAATGTAGCCATAATGCAGTGCGAGCGAGCGAGTGAGAGATTTATTGTCTAGTTCTGTGTTAAAGCTGTAATTTCGAATGTTGTGTTTTTCCCTCTTCGGTTGATGTTAGCATACAATTTGCTTAGCGATTACAGTCTGTGATTATGATTTATGCCCAGTGTGTTTTCCCTGATGTGTTGATGTGTAGTTCACCCTCGCCCCCTGTCTTGTGCCCAGATGTAAATGCCAGTGCCACAGTGTCTGAAGTCTTGCTGTATGTTTAATAAATGGCATAGCACTACAATACTGTCATACTTCAGCATGATAAAATAAAGTGACAGCTTTGATGATGTAAAGCCAATAGTTTTACAGTTTTTTTTTTCCTTTGAAAGACTATAATAGCAAAAAGTCATAGCTGAGACTGTGTGCAATATAGTGTTGTATTATTCTACTTGTTAAAAATGTATTGCACTGAGATTACACATGCAGTAGAACTAGAATAGCTATGTACGTGTGACTGTGATTCATGCGCAAGCATGTGAAGGAGCAGGGCCTCGTGCTCCCCCGCGACGGCCCTGCCACAGGGTATAATGATCACAGTAAACCGGGATCTACATTTAGCTTCTCTTCAAAAATGAGCTTCCACAACAGTGCAGTGTCCCTTTCTACACTGATGCTGGGTCCAGAGGGTTCACTGCCTCCTACTGGACTGAAACCGCCACTTCCAGCAGTATCCTTTTTATGTGCATGTCTCCCACCCAAATACCTATCAAGTCTGGCTCCAGTTAGTTTCAGCTGTCAGGCAAAGAAAAGCTATAGGGTCGGTTGGTTACCAGGAGAGTAAGCCTAGATATTGCATAGACTTGATATTGTTTTTTGTTCTCAGATGTCAGTATAGATCCTAACAGTGTATGCTCAGCTACAGCAGCTAACCCTTAAGGAATGACAAGTAAGCATGTAAGTATTTGCAGGCATTACAACATACATTTACATCTACATGAATGTTCCCAACTTCATAAGATTTTGTATGCAACATGACAGTGACTCCTCTGTAAGAAAAAAAAATGAAAACATTTGTTTCAAACTCCAAAGATTGCATAAAGATCATAGAGAACATTTAAGAAGCATTTAAGGTGATTGAAATGATGTTCAGCTCAGCTGAAAATCATTAGTATTTTATTGAATATAAAGTAAAAATAAATCCCAGGCTAAATTTTTTAGAGATAGTGTATGCTTGTTATTGAATGGGAAAACAGGCCTCAATGTTGCATTGAGGCCTGAAAAGAAAACCCATTAAATCATTTTTTTTTTTTGTTTCATTTCGCCATGGTACCCCACAACATCAAAGTAAAAACAGAAGGTAACACATTTTTGAATATTAATTTAAAATAGTTTGCATAAGCTTACACACTTTAAGGAGTTATAACTGTGCTCAGATCTAACCATTCACCATCCAAATCATGCCCAAAGCTAATTGACTTTAACTGTTACAAAGTGATTCTGATTAGATCAGGATAAAATCAGCTGCTCCTGTAGGTTTTCTCAGCAGGTTTCCTTGTTTCTTACTGCCTGCCATTGTAAGGAAACAACTATGGACAACAAGGAGCTACCAGAACATCTCCAGGAACGTTTGAAAGGAAAAGATCAGGAAAGGAATATAAAATATGTCAAAGGCCTTACATATATTGTGGAGCAGTGTAAAAACTATACTCAAAAAATTGATTAAGTAATGGCACCACCAGGACCTTGCCTAGATCAGGCGGTCCCTCCAAGATGGATGACTGTGCAAGGAGGAAACTCATCAGGGAAGCCACAAAGAAAGACAAAAAGACACACTGGATCACCTGTTGCCAGGACAGGAGCTTTGGTAAGAATACAGGGGCAAATGAAAAGGGCAAAATATGAAAACATTTTAGAGAAACACCTGCTACCCTCTGAAAAAATGCTAAAGATAGGGAAGAATTTTACCTTTCAGCACAAAAATGACCCAAAGCACACAGGCAAATCCACAGTGCAGTGGCTGAAAAAAGAAAGATCAATGGCCTGGAATGGCCCAGCCAGAGCCCTGACCTCAACCCCATTGAAATTCTTTGGACAAACCTGAAGAGAGCGTTCATAAGTGGTACCTTCGCAAACTCAAAACTCAAAATAATGGGAGAACATTGCAAAATCTAGCTGTGAGACATTGGTAGAGATTTATCCAAAAGAGTCACTGCAGTTATCAAAGCAAAAAGGTGCTTCCTTTAAGGATGTACAAACTCAAAGTTTTCATTTCATTTTTAATACTTTTTTTTTTAAATTGAGGCATGTGATTTTCACTTAGATATTGTCGGTTCCAATGTGTAAATAAAGCTAAGACTGATTTCAACCAAAGATTTAAGACACTAAAAACAACAAATTTTCAGAGGGTATGCAGACTCTCTAGATCCACTATGTAAATGTGTATATATACACACAGTGCCTTGCAAAGGTATTCAAACCAGGCCCGGCACCAGGAGAAAATACAGAGGGGCACCGCTGCAAAAAAGTCGTAAATACTGTGTAGACATTGGGATATAAGGTGTGTTTTATTAATTATTTATTTTACTATGCTTGTATTATTTGTAATTTCCCATGCGTGTGCATGTACAAATCTGTTCTCCCTGCCTACCTGAGGGCCACAATGTAAATATGTCTTGTGACTTTATTGTGTTATTCTCTGTGGTAGTACTCCATTTTTAAATTCACCAAATAAATTTAAAATCAATCAATCAATCATGCAGCATAGCCAGGCCTAGCGCTGGTTCCAAACAATGGCTGGAGTGGTATTCAATGCACACGTATGGACTATAAAAAGGGAAATCTCTTAAATTGTTCTCTTATACTATACGTTGGATATACTCATGTAGCCAGCTATCCAGGGTCTCCATAATAGCACGGAATCTTGATAAAGTCATGCCAGCCAGCTGATTGCTATCTAGCAACCCAGATGCCCTTGTTTTTTCCCTCACTCTCTAATTTGTCAGCGTGCTTGATATAGTGGTGGTGAGGGATTTGAATGTTAGGGGTTTAACTAAAATATCATGAAATGTAATATCATGAAACGTATCAAGATTAGCGACCAGTTGCAATCTGGGTTTTTTGTAACAGGAGAGGGCACAATAAGCAAGTAAACTTGCACCGTCTGATTGTGGTCATCTGCTCTTAAAAGCTGAGTTTTGTCATTTATTTTACAAATTTTTATAACAACACATTACATTATTTTCACTTAATACATTTTGTTTACAATTTTAACAAGAAATTGTTTAAAAAAACTTCAGGAATAAACAAGGAATCTTATTAAGACATAATAAGACAAATTTTGATCAAAATATCACGACAGCATCAAACTGTGAACCCAGTATTGTGTATCAAACCGAACGCAAAGTGTCTCCCTTCATCCCAATTGAATATCATTACTTTACGAATAGACACACGTTTGGAATAGCAAACTCATAACAAAAGCAATATGAAGGAGGCATTTATGGTATGTAATTATTTAATAATGAACTAAGCTGCTATTAATATGCTACCGTGTATTCTATGATTTGTGGGTTTATCGGTTTTGTACCCATCTCTATATTCCAGTAGATGACTTTGTCAAAATCTCATTATCATTATTATTTAATGTTTATTTATTGTCATTTATATATTGATTGTACTTGATTGTGCCATCTATGTATTGATTGTGCTATTATCTATCAATTGTAAATGTCCAGTAAATATTAAGCTGTATAACTGGATTACATTGTAAAAAAAAAAAAACTGTAATTGATGCAAGTCACTCTGGATCTGCTAGCTGCCAATAATGTAATGTGCAGGTGTGTCGGGTGGCAGTGTAGCATAGTGGTTAAGGAGCAGGACTTGTAACTGAATGGTTGCCATTTCAATCCTGACACCGCTGTTGTACCCTTGGCAAGGTACTTAACCCACAATTACCTCATTAAATATCCAGCTGTATAAATGGGTAAGATCATTAAAAAAAAAACCTATGTAAGTCGCTTTGGATAAGAGCATGCAGTAATTGCCAGTAATGTAATTGTTTATATTTCTATCATTGTTGGACAGTGTGGTGTGAATAGCTGTATTGTTATTATTATTATTATTATTATTGTAGTCGTAGCAGCAACAGCAGCAGCAGTAGTAGTAGTTGTCGTATTATTTGGGAAAGAAAAAATAAAGCTGAAAATCGACCTGCATATACAAATAGCACTGTAAAAGTTACATCCTGCCACAGAAATTGGAAAGTTGACAGCACAGTCCCTTTCTTGCAATATGTTTTGCAACCTACAGATTTCATTGTTGTGCAGCTTCAACTACACACACACACACACACACATATACTTATGTATGTTATAGTTATGGGGAGGGCTTTTATCATTCCAGAGTTGAGCTTTGAAGAATCCTAGCTTGATGATGTGAGCATACATGCATGTTCCCTAATGCGTTAATGTGGCAGGTGGAGGTGCCCATTTCAGCCCTGGACCAGCAGGTGCCCTGTGGAGTCTGCGGATGGAGAAGTGAGTCAGAGACGCAGAGTGCAGCTGAAGCGTATTCTCACACACCCAGGAACACGTCATTCATTTCAGTATTAATGCCCGAGTCAACTAACACTGAACTAGTGAGCTAGTGTATAGTTAGATGAAAATGAAGTGGGAAGTTACTGTATAGAGCACTGGCGTGCGCTGGTTTCCAAACACATCATGATACATACGGGTGCACTGCCATCGGAATATATTTCATAATAATTAATAAAATTAATTTCTCAATGTGTCAGCATGAGCTACATGTTGAAGCAATATAGAAATTACGTCATATTTATAGTAATGATATATGATATGATAATAATGATATATTAAAGTAATGATATATAGATTTAAATATATTTTAAAATAATATGTTTGTGCATTGTAAGGTCATTGTAATTACAACGAACACATTTTTTTTTTTTAATCAAGCAGTCGGCACACCCACGTTTGAAAGCTTGGCGTTAAATTGCATGGAAATGAGGGTTTTTTTGGACCATAGCTGTAACTTTGTGGAGGGCGACACCCTGTGGATTATACAGAAATTGCAGCAACAAAGCTCCCTTTGGTCTTGATTGCACTGCGTAAAGTGCGAGGAAGCTGCTTCTATTCGGTTACATTCACAGGTGTGGAAGCATGCTCACATTAGTATGATTGATAAATGCAAAAACAGCTGTTTCTCTCAACAGAAGACCACCAAGGCGGTAAGCCAATTCCCATTAATTAATCTACGCTTGGTCTTTTAAATAACCCTTACTGAACAAGATGGCAACTATTTTGATACTGTATGTGTTTGTGTCCATTGTGGATACAGCTGGCTGAAACATACTGCATGCCGATGTTCCTTCTGTTTGTGAGGTAATAACTGAGCCTGACCAATGGAACATAAAGGCTTCCTATCCTAAGGAAATCCTAAAGAATTTTCCTCATCACTCGGCTCGGCCTAGGCTGGAAGTAAAAGTCCTCTCTCTGAAAATAAGGCAATTCAAGAAATGAGCAGTCGTTCTCATAAGCCCACGAACACCTTGTCACACCGAGTCATGCTGGGAACATTATATTGCTTACTTCCCTCTGCACAGCCTATTCTGTTCTAAATCATTCCATGTTTCTCTATGGAGTTATCTCTAGTGCACCGAGAAAGTGAAGTGGAACATTTTCGAAAGCGTCTAATTGAATTTTGCTTCATATGTGCATTGATGTCTTCAGCAATTTAATTTCTAGCTGAATTGCAATATCTGTGTATCATCTTAAAGCATTACTTTTATTACAGCAGTAGTGCTAATAGTATTTTTGTATGTAGTCAGATGAAGTTATATAGTAATAATTATATCATTACATGCAGTACACTTGTAATGTGTCTGTAGACATTAGAGTACATGCACAGATGACTATTTATTAATAGCCTTGATTAAATGAAAACAAATGAGCATATTTTTTCTGCATATTTGCTGTGTAATATTGTCTTCGCGAATGGTTTTGCCTCTGATCTGTTGGAAAAACAGACTCTGAAAGTTAAACACTTAAACTCTTTAAACACTCCTTAACACATATAGCTGTTTGTCAAATACGCATCTATGGGCAGGAAAGCAAGGCTCGACCCTTCCCCTGCTGCAGGTCTGGGAAGCCGGCGCCACCTGGACGGTAGGAGGGAGTCTGCCAAGCACGTTGGCTGTGAAGTTCCCTGTCTGTTCTCGGCGAGTGAGCAGGAGCGA
Organism: Megalops cyprinoides; assembly: GCF_013368585.1. NCBI lineage: Eukaryota > Metazoa > Chordata > Actinopteri > Elopiformes > Megalopidae > Megalops > Megalops cyprinoides. The sequence continues at coordinate 4,696,803 of NC_050604.1, read as the reverse complement.
GAGAGATGACCATTGGTAGCAACAAAGAAACCGGCGGGATGAATGGCATGGTCCCAGAACCATAAAATGGTGTAGGATGGCTCTTTATTTAGTGTGTTATTTTGCCTTTCTTTTCATTTATTACTTTCTCTGTGGACACGTGCAGGCAAGCTGTTAAGATTTACTTACCCTCATTCCCTCTGTTGTCCACTGGTGCTCTGAAATGATCCGAACTTCCTACCAGCCTCACATTTAATCATTCCCAGGCTATTTTATGTCTCCACTGAATGTTTGTGGGGATATTTACTAAAGCATCATGTATCCATGTGTCTACAGTAATTTCCTGTACTTGTTTTGAGGACAGATACTGTACAAGATTCATTGATTTGCTCAGTTAACAGTATCTCGGGGGTCACTGCTCAACAAATTCTGTTCTTTTAGGGTAAACCTTCCCTTGAACATTTTGTGATAACCTCTCACTGATTACTTTGCATAAACGTTTTTCTGCAAGGCTGCTTCAAATCCAAAGGTGTCAATGCACAGAGCAGATATTGAATGAGTCCTGTGTATCATGCTTAGGGGCATTATGCTCCAGTGTGAGAGTAGCAGTAAGCAGCAAGTTAAATATCAACATACCCTTTGCTAGGGGAGCAAGCCAGCCTTTCTCTCTTTCAGAAAAGGACTGAGATGGGGAAGAGGGGCGACAGGTCACATCATGTGAAACCTTACTGAACTTGTACTGCACTTACTGAAGTGAAGACCAATAAAAAATTGTTCTGCTGGGAGGGTAGACTTATCGCAAACTTGAGCACTGCAAATTCGATTCTCTCAAAGAAGCTGTAGTGCATCACCATTCCCATCCTGAACAAAGCCTCAGCTCCACTGAAGGCCGCTGCAGCAAAGCTCAGGGAAATCCAATCAGCGCCAACGCGAAACAGTATGCAGGAGCAAGTGGGGCATGATCGAGCACCCGCATTCCGGCGATCTCCGCAAGACTGGCCCCGCTAATGGATTGAGTGGGTTAAAGAAAGACAGATCGTCCTGGCAATGATGTACACAGTCACATCGTCACTGGGCTTCTACACTCTGCTTTCCTGTATTGGAGAGGAACCAGGATTCAACCGGATGTGCAGCTTAAGAGTATGATATCACATGCAAAGGATGGTCAGGGTGCCACGGTAGATCTCCTGTAAAGTTTTGTTCAACATTGTGCACTGGAAAGTGGCTGCATTAGTATCTGTGAATATTCATAATACAATTGATGTCTGGTATGAAATCTGAAACTGCTAATGCTGAAGTAACCCACAATACTGAGAACAATGTCTCCTACAGTCTATCCTAAGGCCACAACTTTGTAATTCACTTGTATGTGCCCAAGTGTCAGTCAACAAGACATTTTTTATTATTATTGCACAGAATTTGTCTTTGATAACTCTTTTACAACGAGCATTTAAATATATACAAAACCCTTCAAATTCACCTTACACATTAGTTTTAATATTGGTGTTGACTGCTGCTACAGTATAGCTAATATTCAGACCAAAATGATATGTACCAGTAACAGCAGAATGCAAGAAGTCTGTGAAAGTCAGGAAGAGGAAATTGGTCATCATTAAAAATCTGCATATTTCTGTTGGTAAGGTCTTGTAACCCCTGTGGGTACACAAAGGTTTCCCTTGGATTTTTTTTTTCCCTTGGTTTGTTGACAGGCCCCGAATTCCACATTGAGATGTACCAGTCACCTGCTGAGACCAGTTCAGGGACAGTGCCACATTAAATCAATCCAGAGGTGTCACATTAAATCAATATTCCTGCTGCTTGTGTAATAATACTTACTGCTTGTATGCAGGGGTCTGACACTTAACCTTTAAAAGACAATTTGACCCCAACTGTCACACTTTGACACAAATACCATCCAGTGTGTGTGCTTTCATGTTTCATACTCCTATTTTATCGAGATACAAGATTCATGATCCACCATGTGGCAGCAGGAAGTGATTTGGCGGTTCTACGTTTTACTATGGTATTATTGTCGGGAAATCAAAGCCCAGAAAGTTGAGGACACAGTTGGAACAGAAACTATGATACATAATGTGCACCCAGCATTGAGAAAAGGAAACAATGGACTAAAGGGATTTAATTTCTGCATTACAGAATGACTAAACTAGGATTCAGTGAAATTGTTTTAAATTCAAATATCTCCTTGTACAATGTGAGTTTTTCTTTGCACATGGTCATGTGTAGGTCAGCTATGAGGTATCCAGATCAATTACATCATCTGAAGGAGACCTTTTTTTAGCTGATCTAGTATTTTTCTTCAGGTATCTTCAGTGTGCATCTCTGAGGAGGACATTTTTTTACCTTCTCAGATGTGATTGGGCAAGGAAAAAGGTCAAGACTGCACTATGACTAAATCCTTTCATCATTTTTCACCTGTAGGGGTGTTAGACTTCCTCACATGGGCCACTGATTGTGTCGGGGACATTCCCCACAGAGACACCGTATATTTACTAAGGATAGTTAGCATTCCTTAACGAATATAAAAATTAATAAAATGAGGTCTTTAGAAGCCTGTTAGAGTCCGGTCTGCCAGTACAAAATAGAGACAAGATGACAATGTAACTAATAAAACAAGTCTAATAACACAAAGCAAACACTGACGAAACGAAATAAACCAGAAAATCTAAACAAGCAGACAACGTGAAATGAATGAATGAATAAATGATAAAAAGGTTATTGCCAGACAAATCAACACAAAAAGCGGAATGTAAAGCTAATGCTAATTGTGTGTGTGGGATTGGGTTTTCAGCAGCTGTGTCAAACTACCGGAGATCATGAAGTGATAACTGTAGTTTGGTGTGCACTGGCAAAACATTAATTAGACATGAGTCTAACCATACAAGTTATCTTATTTTGACATAAACTTAACTATTTGTAAGTTACATGATGTCCAGGTCCATCACTGGAGGATCACTTCTTCTGGCTTCCTTGCCAGGCATACATTGTCGATGTGGGGGATGTTGAAGAGATCTGGTCGTCTTTGCATCCATAATAGCTGTCTCCGCTCACAGCCTCCAACTTCGTGTTGTGTCTAACTCTTGCGTAAGGGAACGCATATTGCCTGCAGCTAGGTCTACTGCGTCTTTGAAGGCAGAAATTGCTTATTAATTGTCGTTAACACAGGAGAAAGATGAAGAGACACAGTAACCTTCACATTCAGTGAGATAGCTGTCTTTTCTGACAGCCTCCAACTTCACATTGGGGCATTTCGATCTCTAAGGGTGCGTTGTTTATTCTTGAGGGACTTGCAAAACCAGTTGTGGATTGCTTGGCCATCCACAGCTGAGGATGAGTTCATCGGTGGTCGAGGAGTCTTCATCTTCCAGAGCTTGCTGATTTAAGAAAAAAGTCAGGGGGAAAGAACTCCCCACCCCCCTCCGGGCAAGGAGGGATCCCCTAGCAGGGCTAGCTGAGGTGTTATGCCATCAGAGAGGGGACTAAGGGAAACTGAGAGAACTAAGCGGACTAAGGGAACCTCGGACATTGCTCTTGCCACACTTATAGAGCTACTTAAAAAGCTATAGCCCACATGAGCCACTAATGCCATTAATGGCCATGCTGTCTTGGGGTTGTTTTAAGGCCTGATAAGGGTGAGGGATCGTACAGAGCCCAATCCTCTCCTTACCAGATGGCCAGGGCCATATACATTCTACAGATGCCAAGAGTAATCATTGTAAAGAGCTTGGTTTTGGTTGCAAATATGTGTCCATATCCCCTGCACACCTCTTTGTGCATTATAGATAAGTTTATGATGCATACATTATTAAATGAAAAACAAAATCCAGTTAGCAAGACATTGCTTTATTAACAGTCTACGAACCTTATGTATTCTTATAGTACAAAATAGGTTGTAGCTTTACAGGATCTCGTTTTTGTGGGTATAATAACAAAAGGGTCAGTTTAAACAAATGCAGTAACTGTTAAATTGGCAACTATTTAAAGAACCTACCACCTCTGATAGAAAAAGGTTTTGAAAAGGTACAAAACAAATTTGGTGTGCTTAGAGGAAGAGAACATGTTCATGCTGTTACTTGCTTTGTGTGTAACAGTACCCAAAGAACACTCTACGAACATACAACATTCTGATTACATCCAGCTCCATCACTGTTTCATCAATATGTAACATTCTAACATTTCTGTCACACTATAGCAACACTGGCAGAAAATCGCATGTAAACTAGGCATATCAGACCGTGGGAGGGCTGTGGAAGTGCTTTGTCTTTGTTTGGCTGTTTACTGCCATCAGTTTAAAGTGCAAGGAAAGGGAAGATTTGGAGAAAGCAAGCCTGGGCAGGGAATGGAGAAAAAAAGCAAAGAGAAAGGAATGTGCAGAAACAATGACCTCAATGGCAACACATCTCCAAAGACACTTAGGTGAGGACAAATCACTTTTTAAAGGACACCCAGAGTTGCTCCCTGAAAAATGACCAATAATTGTCCTTACTACGAACAGTTAACACATATATGTGGCAAATATATGTGGATTAACATTACATTCTCTGGAAAATGTATGTAAGTATTATGATAAGTAAAATTCATGGTTGGCTATACCCAGCGCACATCAGGCAGGTGACCTCTGCAATCATGACTGATAAATGCTTGAGTTCAGCCAAATGTGCTCCTTAGGTTTGCGGTCACCAGAGAATCCTCCCAACTTCCCTTAAACTCTAGACAGTTACATGAAAGGCTGAAATTCGGCATCCCTCGAGGATCCCTTTGCAGGCACACAGAAAGGTGGGAGAAAAGCTTTGAAGTGAAGACTCTGGCCTTGTGGGGGACTCACAAGCCTCAGAAGTACACATCTTTGATTGCTATCTGCACAGTGACCTACTCCATCCTCTTCTAAGGTAGGTAAAAATACAGTACAAAAAAATAGTCTTGACCTCACCATTTTTCGCTACCACTGTGCTGAGATTATGCACAGGCCATTAAAGAAAACAAAATAATTTCTCGGTCTCCTGTCCATTGCAAGATTCAGGATGCTCTCTCAGTTCTTGTAGTCCTTCATGCTGTGCACTGGGTCCACAAGTCTGTTGTGTACATGCATCAACCCTTGGGATGGATAAAATCACAGGAAATTACTTAAATGAACGTGAATTAAAAATCAATCCTGCAAAACACAAAAACTGCATTGTCTCAATTTTCTCTCATTGAGCTCACTACATAAACCTTTTGAAAACTTTGTGATACTGAGTATGACAAAGTATACAGAGAACTAAAATGTACTGGTCAATTCATAACAGGCAGCTCAAGTGCCAACATTTGTTGGGAGACATTTCAGAAGTTTGAACTTTATTAACCTTTCACTACCGTGCCATTTCAGGAGCTGCTGTTCTCCCACTGGACGTGAGGCATGCAAATGACATTTACAAAAATTATGTGTATTATTATATATATAATGAAACAATATATTCATATACACATTATTCATAATACAGAGTGCAGTTTTTCACAACATTACAGTCATTCAATAGAAATGACAGATGACTCTTTATGAGTATTTTGTCGAATGGGAATAACTTATTTGCTATGCTTTAGCATTAAATGGTTCAAATAATGAATTTAATGAAACATGATCTGTGTAGTCCATTGCCTTTTACCTAAATAGTATGTTAAATACTGGAAATGTGAAAAGGAATCAATAAACAAGTAACATCTACACAAACCACTGCGGACTTCCAGTATACTACAGTACACTAATATCCTCAGTTTATGATAAATGAAAATTGCATGCAAAGTCACATTATAAACTCACAGGAAAAACACGTAAATGATGTATTACAAACAGAACCAAGATGTGGTATATGAAACCTTTAAAGCTGGATATTGCAAAAGGTATGTTTTTGGTAAATAAATCCCTATAATTTGAAGGGCTTAACTTGGTTTGCATGCTAAACTGATTCCCTCGGATAAACGGGCAGTAATCCTGATTGTTTTTGTAATTGTATCCAGGCTGTGCTTTCCTTTGGTCCAGTCTTTCAGAGAAGGAACTTGTCTGTTTAATTTAGCATGACTGTTGGTACATTTTCCCCTCCGCATAGACAGGGATTCCTGTGTCACTCCAAATTTGCCATGCAGCAGTGATAAAGGTCTTCCTCAGGCCTAGGACTCACCTTTAAAATACTTGACCGTCTTTACCCTGAGCTCCAGGGTGGCATCCTCGTCACACACGAATATAGTGCGGGGGTGCTGCTGGAACGCCGATACGGTCCACATGTGGTTCACTCCTTCCTCTATGGCCTTGTAGAGGGCAAAGGCTTTGTGTGCCCCAGTGATTAAAATCATCACCTACAATACACAAGGGCATTACCATCAGTGTTGTAGGGGTGTCACCAGCTATGTCAACCACAGCTGTTCTTTAACTTTGTCACGCTCAGTCATTCTCACCTCTCTTGCGTCCATCACCGTTCCGACTCCAACTGTCAGAGCCATTGTGGGTACCTTGGAGAGGTCATTGCCAAAGAAGCGGGCGTTGGCCAATATCGTGTCTTTGGCGAGGGTCTTCACCCTGGTCCTGGAGACAAGGCTGGAGCCAGGCTCATTGAAAGCGATGTGGCCGTCGGGCCCAATACCTGAGAGAGGCCACGTTTTACTGTGTTAGAGTATGGCCTACTTGACCACATGCCATAACACTTTACAGCTTGTCTGTGTGGTCAAATGTTGTTTAAATACAACAGTGTTCAGCCTTCAAGTAAAATGCTGAAGGCAAATCACGTACATTGGACAACATGCTTAATGGTGAAACAACATTTAGAATTGCAGTTATAAACAAATAATGTACAAAATAAATATAGCTCAGGAACAATTTCCAGCTGGTAACACACTGCTCAGTTTAACAGTAAAAGGGGTATTTACTCATGGAGACTCAGAGCTCACCTCCGACGAAGAGGTCGATTCCGCCGGCGTCTGCGATCTTCCGCTCGAAGGCCTCGCACTCCGCCTGTAGGTCGGCAGCATTGCCATCCAGGATGTGGGCATTGGCAGGGTCGATGTCGATGTGCTTGAAGAAGTTGTTCCACATGTACGAGTGATAGCTCTCTGGGTGATCCCTGGGAAGGCCTGGGAGCCGGAGGAGACGAATACAGTGACTCGTGCTATAAAATGTGCTACCAGGACCACTGATGTTCTAGCAAAGCCACTTTGTTTTGGTAAATATCCAGCCATACTGGAAAACATGTATTCATTTTAATCTATGCACGTCACTTGGGATAAGAGTATCTGCTTAAGAAATGTAATGTAACAGCTGTTGCATTCTTAACAATAATAAGTGAAGAGGCCCATTTTAGGAGGGAATAATGCATGGAAGAAGTCTGAGGGCTGACATTTTGAAGTTCCTTTCAGGTGGCACACACAAAGGATGGCTTTCCAATGATTTACAACACCAAAAATCCATACACAATCTGCTACCCAAACAAGTTTATCACAGCTGTGCACATAGGACGATGTTTTGATCCACCATGGATCACCATCAGGGTTTTAAGTTTGTTGATATGCAGTACTGCCTTTTGATCATCACTAGACAAATTCACTTGAGAAATATTAAATATGCATGTTTCCTATGCATTTCAATGAGACAATCACTTAACGTTTATTGTCACAACACCCTTTGCAGTGCAGTATTTCCATGGAAAATAAAAAGGAGGAGCATTTTCAAGGAAATGCGGTCATTTGTGGACACAGCACTGATTTACATCAGGGGAAAGCTTGCTGAAGCCCATGATGAGTGGTCTTAAGAGTGCCAAAACATCCTGCTGACAAAAACCTGCCTAATAAGCAGGACCAGTTGGGACTGTGACTCACCGTCTTCCTAAAAATGTGCTGACAGCAGCTGTTCCCCTTCCTGAACAAACACAGGCATGAGTGCGCGGAGGATAACACTTACCAACATATTCATCCATGTTGAATGTTTTCACATACTTGAATGAGATGTCTCCACTTTTATGGTATTCAATTAGCTTTTTGTAGCAGCCAAATGGAGTGCTTCCTGCAGAGGGGAAAGTTGTTTGTTGAGAGGAACACAAACCCAATTTTGTGAACATTGTAATAGCAAGAGTCAGTCAAGTTTGATTATTTTTCAGGTAGAAACAGGGAGTCATCTTTAATTGTGAAAATTCATGAACATGTTGGAAAATAACAATCAAAAGAAGGCGAAACCTTAGGCTATGGCTGAGATAACGCCTGCTCTATTTTATGAACCTTGGGTTTACCTGTGGGTAACCCTAAAGTAAAGTATCTGTCCGCGCTGGGCTTGAATTGGATGATCCGGTTCCGAATGTACTTGGCGGCCCATTCGCTGGCCTGGTCGTAGTCCTCTAGGATCACGAGTCTCATGTTCCCAGCGTGTCTGTGGGTTTAACCACCAAACACGACAATTTCAGCTGAGGGAGCTAACAGTCAAGAATAACATGCTACATGCTTGTTAGATATCATCCGAACCGAAGCCAAGAAATAGTGTGGCAGGATGATATCGCGTAACGCAAATTTACAGGAGTATTTGCAGGCAATCGAGGGGAAAAAACAAAAAAATGATATCCTCAAGTTGTATCTGTTTGTATCATGATTTCCCCCTTTAAGCAAACGTGCAAATGCAAAGTCATGTTATGCTTTCAACTTGGCAACTATATATATTCTAACTAGCGAGGTCGGCAAGTACTTGGCGGTTGGCTGGCAGACTCACATATCAATGAATAACCGTTGATTTCTTATTTCTTGTCTTGTTGGCTATTAAACAGCTAGCTAGCTAGCTAGTTATTCAGAGATTTAGAAAGCTGTATGTGTATGTACTCTCCTGCATCACCAGCATTGCATTTCGCTCCCATTGTTCGACTAGTTTAATACAGCCAGGAAAAAAAAAAAAACTGGGAAAAAATGTAAAACGTGTGAGTTTCGATAAAACGTGTGGTTCATATAATGCAACGGTCTTGTGGCGATCAGGACATTACTTACTGTTAGCGAGCCAAATCCCCGTTCAGCTTCCTGACGTATTGCTGTATCACGAACTGCAGAACTAGTGAAAGTAAACACTGTTCATATGACTGATCTCCGGTCACGTGTCTCACTCTGTCACCTGATGGCAGCGTCCGCTCCAATGACGTTCAGCTCCGCTATGGATCGAAGGAGCGTTCGTGCCGGTGGGGTCTGCTTCACATCTGCGCAGATGCAGTCATCGTTCACATGTCAACAGGGTAACGGTGAATCTTAGGTTGCCTAGATAAAAGATCACAGCGCCGGATGCAACGCAGATACGTCCTCTGATAATGCAACTATAGTATATTGAATGTTTTTGTTTCCACGGATTGTGGCTGTTTTTGGGGTTTCTACCAAGTCTCTTCTTTATATAGATTAATGTTAATCATCGTGAAGGCGTTACGTGACTAGGGAACCCAACCTGAAATATCCGAGTTTTGAGCATTATCTGCATTGTATAATAGATTCTACATGGACATAATATCAAAGCAATAAAGTGTCTACATAACAAATTCAAGTTTTAATACAATATTTTATATTAAGAGATGAGCTTGTTAGCTCGTTTGAGAAGTGAAATTTATAAACGCATGTTAAAGTTATTCTCTGGTTTAGACTGGTGACTTAAATACACATTACAACTACCGTATATGGTTCCTCCATATACTAATATGTGTACTGTTTCCCACACAGTAACAGACATTTTAACCATTTGTAAAAACATGACAAAAATCACGTTAATGATGAATGTACTTAATGTTTAAAGCTCTGAAAATGTTCATCTGTGAAGTACACAATTGATGACAGAACTGTAAACACAGTCTGGGCAGGAAGTAGTCTGCACTCATTTTTAGAAAACTTAGGGAACTGTCAGTCTAACGTCAAATGGAAGATCAAAAGCCAACATAGAATCATTGCGTTCAACATGCTGAAAGCATATTAAAGCCCATTTTATGATTCAAGATTACAGCATCAAGTCTGATTATTTTAAGTCATTCCTACTCATCTGAACCAGATAGATTACTCGAGTCAAAAATAAATAGACCGCAGTCTATTACTGCATGTGTCCTTTCAAACAAATATAGCAATCTATTTATAGTACAGTACATATTCACACTGCTCAACAACTGCGGTTCCTGATCCCTCTCTCCCCTGTCACATTCGGTAAAACAGGGTTCCTTTGAGCTTTTGTTAAGGTAGGAAATGACCGTATTTCGAGCGGTAAATGACTCAAGATATGAGAACGTTTTGAACATTTGTGCCTCGCATTTAGGTAATTCAGCTGAACGTATAGTTGTAAATTCCAGCATATAAAATCCACGTGTTTACCTTACCTTTCTCAAAGAGGGCACAATTGTATGCAGCTGCCCACGCGGTCTGTTTTGTTAACCACGTCGCTTTAAAATGTAAATGTAGACAATGAATGCACTTGAGAACATATGTATCTTAAAAGTTAGTTTCTTTGTTAGGACATTTCAGATAAAGGAATACCGTAGTTGAGCTACACAACGATTTGCACAGGGTACAAGTTTATGATAAAGGCACTTCGGCAATAGTAAATCGCATCATAATTGTTCTAATGTTACTGGTGACGTTGAACTGTATTTTCTTTCTCTCTCTCTCTCTCTCTCTCTCTCACACACACACACACACACACACACACACACTAGAATGGGGGACTTTCAACAGTTCGAGCAAAATTTCTACCAGTCAGGATATTACATAGATGACCAGGGACAGGCTGTCTATGGCTATGACGTCCCAGGTCAGGATGACGATCCAAATGTGTAAGCAACCGAGAAATGATGCATGAAAATATGCATCCACATCCACATGGTCTGAAATGAATTGAAAAAAGTTTTACATTGTCCTGAATTAAAACGGAAATACGGAAATAGCATTTTCGTTCCAGTATTGTCACTGTATCGGTAACATTAATGAATGCAAGAGCCAGCTTCTCGGACAGTGTGGCTAGTCAATCAATTGATCAACCTGCTTCTATTTGGTATGCAACCCTAAATGTCACAGAGCACTTAACATCTTATTTTCAAACTGAAATTAGACTAGATGGGAAAACTTTAGAAACACGTGTCGTGAATGTATGGTGTCTAATCTGCAGAGACTACGGTGCCCCCGTGCCGGGTGTCTTCACTCCTTCGTTGGGGCTGGGCCCCCCCGACCAACCCTATACGGGGCACGTGTTCCAACCCGCCAAGCCCCCTGAGACACCCACCTACACGGCCACAGACACATTTGAGGACGAGCCGCCGTTGCTGGAAGGTAGATTGACATGCCTGTGCTCGTAATTCAATATGTGAGTGGATAAATGCACAAAATCTACAGGTAGGCTATTCCTATTGGCTATAATACCCAACTGAAGAAAGTTCCCCGGGGCGGATTTGGTTCACAATAGGCAGCGCTCCCTTCTCCCAAGGCAGTATTGAATGAATGTACATATTATTCACTTGTTTGATGCGTGTTTACTTAAATATACGTATTTGTTTATTGTGTTATTGCAGTATATTGTCTTTGGTAGCCCTTTACAGTTATAGTAATTCATTTCAGTGTAACTGTCAAATTAGTCTTTTTCTGCGATAAACCACACGTGGGGAAGATCAGGTGAATGCAGCTTGTTGACAATGTTTTTTTTTAAAAAAAACAACCTGTTTCTCCATCGTATCATCATCCCAAGATACCACGTCTCTTATGTTCAAAATGTCTTGATGGGATTCGATGAGAACAGTACAGAATTCACAGACGTTCGCAAGAGTCTCTGAAATATGTCCCCATCTGACAAGGCCCTCCTGTATATTATATGCAAGATGCAACTAATCTGTTGCATGTCTTTTGTGTGCAGTAGTAGCGGTGAATAGTTTGCGGTGTAGTAGCAGTTTGTTTTCAACACAACAGTCAAAACAACTTTCATTCATTTTTATATCTAAAGTAAAATGAAGCTGTGCTGGTCACTATTTACTGAAAAATATATAGCCTACATACGAGACGAAAAAGCTATGTACATGTATGTGATGTTTTCGTAGATTATGAATTGACTTCGTAATATTAGCTTGGTTAATATTAGCTGTTTTATTAAGAATAGTATTTTATTCTGTAATCTGCGTTTCAGTCATCGTGAATGTTTGAAATTTTACAGAGCTTGGCATTAACTTCGACCACATCTGGCAGAAGACTCTAACCGTGCTAAACCCCTTCAAGCCAGCAGATGGCAGCATCATGCATGAAACTGACCTGACTGGGCCCATATTGTTCTGCGTCGCGCTTGGTGCGACGTTACTGATGGTGAGCTCGTCATGTATTATATATTATAAACTCTCAGCAGCAGATCTACAAAGGGATTGCGTTTCAGTTATAACAAGAGTGAAAAAACGACTGTAAAGGGTTATGTGGGATCCACTAACCAGTCATAATGCCTTGTCAAAATTGTAATGAAGAACTCTGGTAAAAAGATGGTGATAAACGTCTTTATTCTTTGTGAATACACCCCAGAGACTTCTTTGTGTAGTCATATTTTCTATTAACTGCCCTTGTGGCATGTGTACCTGATCAAAATCATGTATGTCTGTATGTGAGCAGGTGGAGAAAGTGCATTTTGGGTACATGTCCCTGACAAGTGCCATGTGTGTGTCTGTGTTTGTGTGTAGGAGCAGATAGGGAAAGTGCATTTTGGGTACGTGTAACTGATCAGTGCCACATGTGTATATCTGAGCAGGCAGGGAAGGTGCATTTCGGATACGTGTATGGGATCAGTGCCATGGGCTGCCTGGGCATGTACACACTGCTGAACCTGATGAGCCTGGTGGCGGTCTCCTATGGCTGCGTGGCCAGCGTGCTGGGCTACTGCCTCCTGCCCATGGTGGGCCTCTCCACCCTCGCCATCTTCTTCTCCCTACAGTGAGTCCTGAACCGCTCCTCCTCATTGGCCAAATAACTCCACCTCTCTCCACCTCAGTTGATGTGTGGTTAGACGTTGTGTGTAGGACACAGACAGTAGGACATTGCAGCTCACCAAATGTGATCTCTCAGCCCAGGGTCCTTTTTTGTCACTGTGTTTAATCTAGGGGCGTCCTGGGAACACTCTCTGCCCTGCTGGTCATTGGCTGGTGCAGTCTGTCTGCCTCCAAGATCTTCATCTCCACCCTGGCAATGGAGGGTCAGCAGCTCCTAGTGGCCTATCCATGTGCCCTCCTCTACGGTGTCTTTGCCCTCCTCACTGTCTTCTGAACCTGAAGCTCATGTCATTATATCCTACTGTATGGGGTCTTTTCTCTCCTCACTGTCTTCTGAACCTGAAGCTCATATCATTGTATCCTACTGTATGGGGTCTTTGCCCTCCTGTCTTCTGAAGCTGAAGCTCATGTCATTGTATCCTACTGTATGCAATCTTTTCTCCCTTCACTGTGTTCTGAGGTTCTTGTCATTGTCCTAGATTGAATATTCAGCTTTACAGCTGAAAACTCCGTTCAACTTTTGAAGATGTCCCACTGTGTATTTCACTGATGTTTTTTAATCAAATAAATAATTATTTTTATTTTGGGCATATTATTCAAGATATGATAAAGCACATTGCTGTTGCTATTTTATTACAAGTATAATTCAGATGCATTCTGCATTACGTAGGTAATGTTACACATCTTGGATACATCCTCATGTGTCTCCATGCTCCTAATCCAAACATGCTCTTGGTTTAGATACTGTCGATCAGATTCTGTAAAATCATGATCATTTATTCATGGGGAATTAATCATATAGTCCTTGTAAACCCTCTTTGGCAAACATGATACTATGGTGTTGATATGTAAGCAGGATTTTGAATCAGATTGGGTCAGTACCCTTGCACACATTTGTAAATTCACTTTTGTATCATATCTTTACGTTTTTACAATCAATTATGATAAGTACAGCAGAAATTTCTTGGATGTCATGGTAACCAAAGATGAATGCACTAGCCCGTGGTGTTTTCACCCACTTCTGCTACAGAGGAGTCTATACCCATCTGCCAATTTAGTGCTATACGCTACACTTGTAGCTTAGATGATTGCTCCCTGTCACAAGACCTGGACAGTAAATTCAGGGAAACAGTTATGCTAAGGAGCAGATCAAAAACAATTCTCATAGATATAGGAACACTATCCACATTAAGTGTTTGATAGAGAAGATCTTGTAGATTTGTGTATCTTTGAAGAATTCATCCTAAAAAATTCAAAACAATTCTGACAGACTCAGGAATACTAGCCAAAATAGGTGGAAATCTTCTGGATTTCCATATCTTGAATTAATTTCTTTAAACATTTAACATCCTGTATGAGTAATATCATAACAGAGGAACTACAGTAAGAAACCCTGTGCACGGTTAAATATCATCTGTCAGATCATTTGAGGTAGAATGTACCAAAAGCTGAAAGTTTTCTAATCTGAGGTCAAGACACCCAAATGGTTTGTTAATGTCATATTATGGTACTGTTTGGTACTATTTAAGATTTAAATTTAAATTTAAATTTTAAGATTCTGGTGAAAATGCTGGTGTGTGATGCAAATAAGCTCACCGAACTATGCTGCACTGGCAGTAAGGTGCAGGGCTCATATCCAACAGGTTGATGGTTCAGTTCCCCACTCGGGCAGTAAAGTGACGCTTTTATTTTTAAATGAAAAATATATGTGTATTTAATTTTGAAAATCGGTACGGGGTTAATTTAAGGCAGGTCTTTAGAATCACAGGGATACTTGAACTTTGCGTTTTCGTCAGTATAACAATGTGTCTTCAGCAGGCTTGGGGAGTAACGGAATACATGTAACGGTGTTGCGTAATTAGGATACAAATAAAGGCAACTGTATTCTGTTACAGTTGCAGAAAAAAAGGAGTAATCAGATTACCGATACATGTAGTAAAAATGGGGATTATTAGCAGAATTACAATTTTAAAATACATTTTAAAATAAAGAACAATATACTACCCTGCACATGTGCACACATTACAACACTTAACAAGTCTCACACCACCACTCTGGTCTCCAGTGAAACCATAGGCAATCTTACACTTGCCAATTCATTATCAAGACCTTCTGTGCCTCTCAGTGGAGCATTTTGGGGAGATAAGCCTGCCACTGAAGGTGCTCTTCATCTTCACAAGCCCGTCATGGAGAGGATGGGAGGTGTTGTTTAGGATGCTCACCAGCTTGTTAAGCATCCTTCTCTCCGCCAGCGCCCCTAGTAAGTCCAGCTCAATTCCACCACCTATGACAGAACTGGCTTTCCTGACAAGCTTGTTCAGTCTATTAGCGTCCCCAGCTTTCAGACCACACCCCCAGCACACCACTGCATAGAAGATGGCACTGGACACCACAGACTGGTAGAACATCTGCAGCATCTTGTTGCAGACGTTGAAGGATAGTAGTCTCCGCAAGAAGTAAAGCCGACTCTGGCCCTTCTTGTAAAGGGCATCTGTGTTAGTAGTCCACTCCAGCCTGTCATCTAAGTGCACTCCAAGGTATTTGTAGGAGTGGACTACTTCAACTTCTACTCCATGGATTGCGACAGGGGTCTGAGCAGGTTTATACTTGCGGAAGTCCACAACCAGCTCCTTCGTCTTGCCTACGTTTAGCTGCAGATGGTTCAGGCTGCACCACTCCACGAAGCTGTCTATCAATCCCCTGTATTCTGCCTCCTGTTGCCCCTTGATACACCCCGCGATAACGGAGTCATCAGAGAACTTCTGAAGGTGGCATAACTCTGAGTTGTACCTGAAGTCAGAGGTGTACAAGGTGAACAGGAAGGGAGAGAGGATGGTCCCCTGGGGTGCCCCTGTGCTGCTCAGAACTGTCTCTGACACACTGCTCCCAAGTCTCACATACTGTGGTCTGTTGGTCAGGTAGTCAGTAATCCAGGTCACAAGCGGGGCGTCCACTCGCATGCATCTGATCTTGTCTCCCAGCAATAAAGGCTGTATGGTGTTGAAGGCACTGGAGAAGTCAAAAAACATGACTCTCACAGTGCTTCCAGCCTCGTCAAAAGATGGGAGTAGGCCCGGTGCAGTAGGTATATGATGGTATATGATGGTATATGATAACAAAGGATGACAACATGAACAGCATTGCATTCATGGTGTAAGACCGTGAGAGAGGTAGTCCAGAAAAGTACACTTCAACATCAGAAAGAAATACTATTTGTATGTCAGATGACCCTAGAACACTCAAGAGGGCCACAGTGTCCATGTGTTTGTTTCATTACCTTTTAATCTGCAGTGAGATGAAACCAGGTAATCAATTAAATATTGAAAAAAATAAAAATGATTAAAAACATCTTTAGTATGACCAAGTGATAATAAATAGTAATTTATTCAGAACTGATCACACTTTAACATGCCGTATACAGCTATTTAAATTAACATTTGCCATAAAATTATGAAATTGGGTCCCTCTTTGGACATTCCACGGGTTTGCTTTTCTTATTTTAAACATCTGGGAGCTACACTGTCTACAGGTAGACATATATGTGAAAGACTTTTCGCAAGGTAGTTAACTTCATAAAGTATGACATGTAAAATCATTCATTTATATCCAGTAGGTATTATTTTTAAATAAATTTGTATTAATTGATTGCTCACCTGGAAGACCCTTCTGGCCCACCAGTGGTATGTTGGAACCAATAGTCCAAGCCAAGCAGAGCAGTGGGTTTTCACTGCTAAAACACACTGCTGCCAAACTAACACCATAAAAAAAAAACATTCCAAGGAACATAATCTTTCTACATAGCTTCTAGAGAACCACTTAAATTCCAGAGTCACAACTGAAACACTTCCAGGACAGCATATTTGTAGTAGAATACTTTTTAAAATGAAATTAGCATAAATACATGTTATGAGAGGATGTGTAATTAATAAAAGGCAAAATACTGTAATCCAGTTACAGTGTTTCATTAAATCTTAAGTCCAAATGCCTATAGGCATATATTCAATACACATTTAGTCACTTTACTTTGTCATACAATATGATTAAATGCAATGTTTGGTATAGGATCAATATAATGATGTAAAAATAATTTATGTAAACTTGGCCCTTAAAATAATTTCATGTTGAAATGTGTCTTTTAAACTCCTTTGTTTACTTTTTATTATTTAGTTTTGAAAAGTACATTTCTGGGAATTTTACAACCACAATGTCATTAAACCGTGTGTGCAAGTGTGTGTGTGTGTGTGTGTGTATGTATGTGGGGGTGTGTGTGTGTGTGTGTGTGTGTGTGTGTGTGTGTGTGTGTGTGTGTGTGTGTGTGTGTGGTCAGTCCTGTGGTCGGAAACAGACCGTTGATGAAAGAGGCCGACAGAGGCTTGCAACAGTACAGAGTAATGGACGGGCTACAGTCAGTCAAATAATAGCTGTTTGGCAACAGTGCTGTCAAAGCAGGCATGTCAGAACACACAACTCCTACCTTATCATGTGTGGGTCCTTAGAGAATTCTGTGAAATGTGTGTAAATTCAAACTAGCTTTCTAGAACACAACACGGCATGATAATTAGCCTATTATAATGTAGCTGAATTGCTGTTGTTTTTCATCTTTTTTCAAAGTAACAATCAAAAACAATTGTCCATGCAGGATTTGTATATGGTGACATGGAATAACAGTCCATGGAAATGAAATTATCATTATTAAGATGGCCAACAAACCTAATAAGTCAGATCAGAAACAAAGTATACAGCTTGTGTGTGTGTGCATGTGTGTGTGCATGTGTGTGTGGGTGTGTGTACGTGTGTGTGTGTGTGTGTGTGTGTGTGTGTGTGTGTGTGTGTATGTGTCTGTGTCTGTGTCTGTGTCTGTGTGTGATATTGTAAAGTTTGTATGTGTGCCTTGAATGTTGTGAGAGAGTGTTTCACTTTCTCTCCTGTTGCACTGTGCTGCTCCTCTGGTCCTAAACTTCTCTTTAACCCCTTCCCTTCAATCCCCTACCCTAGAATTTCTCTGTGGCTTCAGATACCTATGTAACTGTCTGAAGTGGTTCTGAAGCATCTGAAGACTCTTCATTCCCACCTAAGGAAAAGAGTAGAAGTCACTGAGACACATGAAGGCTTAAGATCTGCAGCAAACACTGAACTCATAGAGTGCAGAATGTGAATATTTACCTCCTACTGCTGTGTGCTGCACATCCGAGACAGACTGGGGGGTCTTTCTGAACACTAGAAATTAATGATACAGCTGGGTCAGTGGAGTATTCATGATCATGAATGTGTTCATGAATATGAGCAACAATAATTTCATAATTTCATTCTTCCTCCTATGCTGTTCTCATATGGAGGTTCACCATGAACCTTTAACTCTCTTACCAGTGTCTCTTTTCTTCCAGATGCAGAGGCCAAACATGGTGAGTACAAGTGCAGTCAGAACCACAAATGATATTCCAAGAGGGACCAGATTGTTCCGAGTTGGCTGGAACTCTGTAAACACATGAAAACATGTACATTAAAAAAAAAAAAACACCACAGCTCACTTTGCTTATAAGAATCAGTTCTGTCCCGAACAGTCTGATTCTTTTAAGCAGCTGAAAAGTTCCAAATTAAGGGACAGAATTATAGTTTCTCTTTTAAACAATGTTGTTCTTTTATTTCACTGCAAAATAACCTTATCTAAGTACTTCAAACATATAAGAAAACATTTTTATAAGAAAAAGTTTTCTGTTTGTATAACATGCTGTATTAAATCAAATGAAAATAACATGACTTGCGTGCATTGATTTAAAGCAATGTAAATTGTTCAGGCCATGATGCAGTAGTGTATGCTCTTAACAAGCATTAAAACATTACAGACAGATTTGACTATTATTGAATATGTCCATAATTGACAGTGCGGTGCCTTGCCAGTTCCCATTAATTTTCATGATGTGACACCTCTTTGGACTAGGAATCCTGCACAACCATTACTACCTTAACACTGCAGACCGCCATATACTGTGCAATAACTAACTCCTGACTGTTGTTGCAACAGAATGGATACAGAGATGTTGATTGTTCAACACAACTGATTTATTGAAGTTTCAAATGAAGACTTAGGAGGAGAATTTACAGACAATCCCTACTCAATAACTTTATCTAGACGTAGCGGTCCCATACCCAAAATAACATATATTTTTAACCTTTGTTTTTTTTTTCTCGCATAGTTCCTAGTGTATGGAAATCTGCTCATGTTTTTCCATTGTATAAGGGAGAAGACAGAAGTAATGTCAACAACTATTGACCTATCTCCAAACTGAGTTGTCTGGCCAAAATCCTAGAATCTTTGGTAAATAATCAATTAAAGGAATTTCTTTCTAGGTACGCAGTCCTAAACCTGTACCAATCTGGCTTCAGGGCTGAGCATAGCACCATCACAACTACTACTTTGGTTGTGAACAATATTGTGTCTGGCATAGATAGGAGAAAACACTGTGCTGCTCTTTTCGTTGATCTGTCGAAGGCACTCGATACAGTCGATCACTCACTATTATTACAAAGATTACATAGTATTGGTTTTGACTCTAAAGCTTGTGGATGGTTTCAGAATTACTTATCTGGGAGACATCAATTTGTAAAAATTGGGAATGTCCAATCTGAGTTTTTGCCAATAACGAAAGGTGTGCCACAAGGCTCCATATTGGGTTCAATTTTATTTTCTATCTATATTAATGGTATTACCTCTTCCTTAACTGACTGTCACGTCCACCTTTATGCGGCCATGCTATTGTGTATTGTCTTGCAGACTCTTTTCAAGCAGCTGTTACGAACCTGCAAATTTCCTTTAGTGCTCTGCAAGATGTGCTTATGGATCTAAAATTAGTTTTGAATGCACATAAAACAAAGTTTATGTTGTTTTCTAGAGCCAGTAATATAGACAACGGTAACCAACATATTTCCACTGTAGATGGTTCCAGAATTGAGAGAGTCCCAGAATATAAATATCTTGGCATCTGGCTAGACGAAAAGCTTACATTTCAATATCATCTAGACAATCTTGTAACTAAACTACGACAGAAGATTGGGTTCCTGTATAGATATAGAGCCAACTTCCATCTGTTTTGTAGAAAAATGATTATTGATGCAGTATTCATGTCAGTTTTAGATTATGGGGATGTGATTTACAGGCATGCGGCTTCTTCTATCCTCAAACCTCTGAATTCAGTTTATCATTCTGCCCTCCGCTTTATTACTGGTGATGTTTATGGTACCCATCATTGCATTCTGTATGAGAAGGTTGGTTGGTCCTCTCTTTTGGAGAGACGTGATAGGCACTGGTATTTATTTATTTACAAAGCCCTTATTGGCAAATTACCATCTTATATTACCTCTTTTCTAGACAGATCAGTAGGGACTTACCAAACTCAGGCACATGATTGGCTCACACTCCATGTACCTAAAATAAATTCTGAACTTGGAAAGACCGCTCCATACATATGGAATAAGCTACAGAGCACTTTAAAAATGGATAGTCTCATAAGAAGCAGATGGGCTCCCTCTCTGAGCCGGGTTCTGCTCAAGGTTTCTTCCTATTAATTAAGGAGTTTTTCCTTGCCACTGTTGCCTTAGGCTTGCTCTCAGGGGGTCTCAGGCCTGGGAACAATGTAAAGCCGCTTTGTGACAACTTGTGTTGTAAAAAGCGCTATACAAATAAAATTGAATTGAACTGTTTTTAAACTGTTTTAAATAGTTTTAATTAATGAGGTTTATGTTCTTATTTTCATTAGATAAATGCCTGTTGCTTTTAATTTGGCATTTTATGTGTTTTAAATTTCTTTTATGTGTTATTTTATTACAATATTGCATTTCCTATTGTCATTTGTTAACAATCATACTCTAAATTCTTTTTGAGATTTGTCGATGAATGTTTTTATTTTGTTTCATTTTTATTTTATGTACATCAGGTCTCTCTTGAAAATGAGATCTCTATCTCAATGGGATTCACATGAATAAATAAAGGTTAATAAATAAATAAATAAATAAATACACGGCTATAAAAATCCCCGTCACCACTTCCTTCCCACATCAACTGTTCATGGCATCCCTCCTCCAGCCCATCTCCCCCCCCCTCCCCTAGTCCATGGCCTGATACAACCCCTTTGTTGGACTCAAATAGACAAACACAAGTACTGCCAAAACTACATCAACAGCAATGTTCACACTTTGATTATTCGGAAATTCATACCTACTGAAATCAAGCTTAAATTGATAATGACAGGTAAACACATGCTCATGCACTCATGCACTTCACTCATGCTGAAACTTCACTATTCCCCATATTACTGTGCAGCCTTGCACTTGTATGAAGCACTTGTGCATGCTTAAATAGTACCAAACAGTACCATAACATAACCAAACCTGTGTCTTGTTGTCATGTTTCATTCTATGTCATGTAGTGGTAGCCATGTTCTTTCACAGAATGAAGACCCACGTTGTCAAACTGTGTCTCATTTCCCCTAGCCTAGTGTGATCTTGGCCCTTTATTGTTGTTTTATTGTTTGTACATTTTGTCATTATCTCATTTTCATCATAATTGAGATATTGTATTTCACTTCACTTGATGTGTTGAATCATGTACATGTCCTTGTTTGTTATTTTGTAGAAAATTCCATGTTGTTTTGTTAAAGATGCTTTGTATTTGCACATTGGATGTTGTTTGTGTTTACTAAATGACAAAATGCAAATGTAATATTAATGTAAATGTTTGTGATCATGGTGACAGCCTGTTGGCCCTTGGTCACCATGAAGTTGGAGAAACAGTCACAAGCAGTGAAACAGTACATTGTGGGAACCTGTGTCACATGGCGTACCCAGTGTCACCACAGCAAGATGCAGGTCTGTCGGGAGTTTGTTTACAAAGAGTATCACATGCCTACAACCAGTGACGGCTGGTGGTGATATTGGGTGGGTGGGGTAACAAATGCATTGTACCCATCAATAGTTCACGCTGCAGCGACAGCAGCATCATATCCAAGATACCAAGTTACAGCAACAACACTATACACCTTGTTATAGCAAGTGCTCTACAACAACACTATAGAGAAGTACCCACAAGAATGGCCTGATGCCAAAAAACTTGGTATCTCTCTCTCTCACACACACGTACCATTTGACTATTTTTCCCTGTACACATTAGCACATGCCATTTTTGCCAACAAAAACAAAATATGCAAGAATGATGGAACGATAGGCTACATGGTTGAACAGAACGCTCTATCATGTAGCCTACAATGTCAGAAAAGGGTCCACCTAGGGATGCGCTACAAAACGTGTTCCAACTGTAACGACTGCCAATAGATACTGCAACTGTTTTTATCAGCCGTTTTGCAACACATTGCGTCAAACATCATGTCCCGAATAAAACAATTTGGTAACCACAGCAAAAATAACAGTCATTATAGAAGAGAGACAGACAATATGTAGACAGGAAAGTTAAAGGAAACATCCTAGTGACTAGTCACAAGCAGCGTTTGCCGTTCTTTGAGGTATAATCCGAAGAAAAAATATCCAGCAACAACGTAAAACGTCGAATCAGTCTGATTTTTTAATACTCAACTTGCTAGATCGATAAGCTAATTTTGAAGAACAGTCAGGGATTCATTTAAAGGAGTATTTTCCGTCATTTAGCTGCTGTTTTAAAACGTTTTGAGGGATAGGTCCAAAATCACCTTTTATTTTAACCAACAAAATAAGCTTTCAATATATAATCACTAGCCTATATTAGATTTACTGATAGCTATTTGACAATGCTAGCTAGCTAACGTTGGTTAACAAATAGCGAAAACGTTATCTAGCTATAGAGAGCTAGTAGCTACCTATTGAGAGCCACTCCTTTTTTAACCCACTCTACTTTTGCCGTGATCATGTGATTATCAGAAGAAATGTGCAAACCAGATAGTCAATAGCTGTCAGTTACTTGTATTCTAGATGACAAATACATGGTCTGATACAGTAAATGATCTAGTTCCGCCGGACTTTCTCATATACTTCTCAATAGTTTCCAATGGAAAACGGCATTCAAATTAACCGGCAAGGAACTATTTGGATAAAAGCGTCTGCTAAATAAATAAATATAAACGTAAATGTAAATATTTGAGCCTCCATAAACCATGTGACCGACTGAGACTTCCGGGTACTTCAATGGCGCAACTCTTTCTATCAATGGTTCTGGACTGAATGAATTTAGCCCAAATAATCAGCGAAACAAGGGGGCGTGTCACAACACCTGTCACTCACTTAACACTAAAAAGATGAATGGAACGGAACACTACTGTGTTTGGGCTGTAAAAAATAAGCCCATTTAGATATATCCTGTGTTTTTCTTTGGTGCTGTTGCTGCTCTAGGTTCCACCAAAATTAAAAAAAAATCTGTTCTAAGGGTTTTTTTTAAATAATTTTCTCATCTTTATTGTAAAAGATTGGGAGGGCTTAGCCCTGCTAGCCCATTTATACCAGCTGTCCTTGCCTACAACAATAAGATTTTAGTACTTGCATAGTGTATTCATGCCCCTAAGGCAGAAAATCTTATCGTTTTTCCTTCTCACCCCAGCTGACATCCAGTTTGTTGTCCACACTGCTGTGTATGACAGTACAGGTGTAGAGGTGTCTCTCTCTCAGCTCCTCGGCACCAACACTCAGGCTCCTCCTCAGCTGGTACGTCCCGTCTCCATTGGGAAGGGGTTCCCCCCTGGTCAGCTCCTGGTCTGTTACAGGCTGGCCGTTCCTCTGCAGGGTCATGTTGATGTGTCGGGGATAGAAGCCGGTCGCCAGGCAGGTCACCTCCATCCCCCCAGAGTCTCTGTCCTGTTTATGGATCACTCTGACTCTAGGATGCACTGGAGGAGAAACAAAAACATATTGATACAAGCTCATAAATGTAACAGGCGTGTGAATGGCTGTTTCTGTAGGCCTTACCTTTTCGGTTCAGTAAGTTATTCAGCTGCTGAAGGTGGCTTTTCAATAATGAAATGCACAGATAAGGAGAAAATGTTTGGGCAAAAAAGTTCTCTGAAGGGTCTTGGCTGAAGTGTTCTTCTATTTCTGGAATGAGACTGTACCAGCCCACAGATTCACTGTCAAATTTAAATATGTCTTCTCCATTGTAAGCATCCACTCTCTTGAATCTCTCTGTGCCATCTGCATCCAGCTCACATCCAGCTATCCTCTGAACTGTAAGGAGACCTGCAGCGCATGTACAAACAGAACACACACAGAGTTACTGGGGTCATGGTCATCTGAGGAAACAGAATCTGTTATATGTTTTAAGAAGAAAAAATAACACCATAAAATGACTACAGTTCCTGATATATAAAAATGATGTTGGAATTTGGAATTATTGTAATGATGCTGATTTTGGAATTATTTTCACTTGAACAATAACAGACTATAAAAATTCAGTGTATGCTCTAGAAACAACTGAATATAAAAGAGGTGTGGCTCTGACATATTTTGTGTAAAAATGTATTTCCAGAAATCATTGTCATGCCATCTGCAAACTTCGTCTCTTTTCAATGGCAGAGCAGAAACAAGGAAGGATGGAATATTCCACCAAAGAGACACATTTTAGAGATGAATGAAATTGCGTAATTTGTAACCTTTAAATGTAATTTTAGGGCTCCCGAGTGGCGACCCCTGCTGGTCGATTGGGCGCGTGTGGTCCACGTGCTAAGCTACATATGAAATGTCTTCCTCCGACTCATCTCTGTGCTAGCTTGGCTTGTGGCCCGCAGTGCGAAAAGAAGCAGCGGCTGACATCACGTGTCTCGGAGTAGGGCACGTGCTTGTCCAAAAATATTTATTTATTATAAAGGTAGGTATGACCTCCCCAACCTACCGATGCCAATCTCCCTTCAAAAAAAAAAAAAAAAGACAAGCCCCATGCAAACTTGACTTTGCCCCTGATTTTTTTCAATAGCTAGAAACGCCCCCTGGCTTCAACTGTACTGAAATAAGTTAGGATTGAATATTCTTTTCATGTTTTGGAGTGCTAGGTTGGTCAAGGGATAGTTATATTTGTTGAGTAGGCCTATTGTGTTAGTCTATTGTTTATGTCACTAATAGTTTTGTTAGTTTTATAATAGCCAGCCTACAGGACAATATGTGCCTACTACGTTGCACTGCCTGTGTTAGATTCTGTTCTTCAGTAGCAACTGATTCTCAATTTCCAGTTACATGTGTTTATTAGCACAGGCTTCTCCAGAGCGTTGTATGCGTGACTTGACCTGGTGGTTGTTGCTTTAAGCGATCACTTGCTTTAAATCGGTAAACGTTATTGGCTCTGCTGAAATCAAGCTCAGAGTCGCTATCATGCGATGGTGTGTGGATGGTACGTGTTTTACCTGAGGTTTGTTGATCTGTGAGTGTGTGTGTGTGGTGTAATAATGCACTTGTTAAACGATCTTATGGCTGTGCGCAGCGTGCGTGATTTTTTGGGTTAAGTCACCGCCCCCTCACTGCATTTCAGTTGCCCCCGATTCGTTTTCCGCTGGCGCCGTCTCTGTAGTTAAGAATGATTCATTTCAATTTCAGCATGTTCACCAAAGGCGGATCTATTCTGTTTCTCTCAAGTCGACTTGCTGCGTCTGAGTAGCTCATAAATTAGACTGTCTTTAGCTACATTGCCAGTGCTTTCCCCCCTCCTATCCCCGACCCCTGCGCCCTGCGAACCTTGCCTGTCCCGCACGCCACTGCGCACATGTGAACGTTTTCATGTATGGAATTACAAGGACTTGCCTCCACTGTGATTATAATGCTCCATCAGTAGGTGCAGCCTTTGTTTCATTCTGTCTGTGCAAGGATCGATTGCATTTTTCCTAATCACTGCATACTGTAAATCAGTCTCTTCCTTTTCCCAGTTTTTCCATGCGACCATCCTTTTTTCCGCACTGTCATAGTAACCCACTGGAAAATCATCCACCATCTCTACAATGACCATCTCTGGAAACGGTGACGGTCCTGATGTCACTGTGACGAAGAACCATAGTGAGTGAGATCCTCCTGATTGGGAAAGAAATAGTTCTCTGTCACACAATCTCTAAGCAACCTCATTTTCAAATATGAGAGACAGAAAATGAGAAAAACGGACAGCAAAAAATAATAATAATAATAATAATTATTCTCCGGCGCAGGCATGCAAACGAAAGTGAAACAAAATTACGGTTTGCCTTATACAGTTATAAGATATTTGGCACTTTCATTTTTATTACACTTTAGAACAGAAGTATAAAAATACCATAACTTACAAGATGTACATTTTGTCTAACGTTATTCACTGTAACTACGGCTGCTTCTCAAAGATCCTCAAAATGTAGGCTACTTTCATTATCATCCAGACATGTTTTATTGCTGGAAGGTCTTTGTATCTTTGAAAAAGCAGCGACTTTCGTCTTAGTTCAAATAGTTATCGTCGTTCAAAAGAGATAACATTATAACTTACCTGTGTGAACAATCCTGACCAAAGTAATAAGAGCCAGTAATTTAAACAGAATCATTTTCAAGATATTCGGCAACCAACCCAACGATAAGACCTAACAGGCACAACAGAGCCTCACTCAGAAGGGATTTTCAGGGTGTGTTCTGATTAGCTAGAAAAAATATTGCTCGTGAATGGCTGAATACGTCTTGTAATAATTAACAAAAATGAAAAAAATCGGCTCTCAGCGGGGAGCCGGCTCATAGAGCAGATTCGTTCGCGACCGACTCATGTGCGGGCTATGTCTGCTTGGCAAGAATATCAGCACAGACAGGCTACTGGTGAAAGTGTCACACATCTGCTAGGGCAAAGTCAAGTCAAAAAAACAGATACTACGTTAAAAGCATTGGCGAGGTCGTTCAGTTTCTCGCGGTAAACGAGCTTGCTTTCCGTGGGCATAGCAGTCAGGGAGAGGGAGACAGTATATTCTTGTGTTATATATCTTTGCCTTAGGAGCCTATAGGCTACACCAGTTGAGAATTTGTTTTGTTTCAGATTTCTTTTTTTCAGTGTTCCAGAAGAAAACCGAAGGCTATCTTACATCTTATATTCTTGTCTTACTAGGTTTGAAAACGCCTGTAATTCTGTATTAAGTTTGCTAGTACTGCACTCTGATCCTTCATTTCTGTAAATTTCGTGTGTATCACACTACATTAATAGCTGCAATTACAGTATGAATGGAAATAATCAACATTTGTAATAATTTTTGTTGTGTGGGAATAGCATTACTGTAGTTGCTACGTAGTTACTACTGCAACGCCCTCCTTGCAGCCCTCCCAGCCTGCACCATTCAGCCGCTGCAGCTCATTCAAAACGCTACTGCTAGTTTGATCCACAACCTCCTAGTATGATCTACAACAAGTTCACCCGCGTCACCCCTTGCTGAGATCGCTCCACTGGCTCCCGATCGCAACCAGGATCCGCTTTAAAACCTTGACTCTCACCTTTTCTGCTGCAAAAAAGACTTGCCCCGACCTACCTCCAGGACCTCATCTAAACTTACGCACCCACTCGACAACTTCGCTCTGCTACATCCGGTGAAGACACACCTCTTCAGACTCTACCTGGACTGACACCCTTGCCATTTTGACCTTGTAGATCTAAGATTCTTGGCATGTACTTGTAGCTCTATCTCTTACCTTGTATTTGTAGCACGTTTTTGCCTAGGTAGCATAGCGGTACTTTATTGTCCCAATGATTGTATTTGATATACAGTATGTACCCTTAGATCAGATTAGCTCTGTCTTGCTACACTGACCTTGTGCTCAGCTTCAGCACTATCTGCTTTGTATGGCATGTACACATCTTGCCCTTGTGCCTGTGCCTGTTTTCCCACTATATGCACTTTTGTATGTCGCTTTGGATAAAAGCATCTGCTAAATGAATAAATGTAAATGTAATGTAGTTGCATTTACTATTGTATATGTGGGTGGGCCTACAGCTTTTATCGGAGTATTTTTGAATGAAAAGTAACCTGCGTTGCACAGGCAGAGTTGTGGCTCTTTTCATATTGGACATAGTTGCCCACCCCACATATCCAAATGGCCACCCCAGGATGACATGCTAGTAACGCCACTGTGTAATAGAAATGAAAAGTGCTGCATAGGCCTATCTCATAACTGTATAAGGCAAACCGTCATTTTGTTTCACTTTCGTTTGCATGCCTGCACAGGAGAAAAGTGTTTAGCTGTCCATTTTTCATCATTTTCTGTCTCTCATATTTGAAAATGAGGTTGCTTGCTTGGAGATTGGGAAAGAAATAGTTTTCTGTCAAACAATCAGGAGGATCTCACTCACTATGGTTCTTTGTCACAGTGACATCAGGACCGTCATCATTTCCAGATATGGTCATTGTAGAAATGGTGGATGATTTTCCATGGGTTACTATGACAGTGCGGAAAAAAGGATGGTCGCATGGAAAAACTGGGAAAAGGAAGAGCCTGATTTACAGTATGCGGAGATTAGGAAATATGCAATTGATCCTTTCATAGACAGAATGAAACAAAGGCTGCACCTACTGATGGAGCATTTTAATCACAGTGGAGGCAAGTCCTTGTAATTGCATACATGGAAACAATCGCATGTGCACAGTGGTGGGACAGGCAAGCAAGGGGGGGGGGGGGGGGGGCGGCTAAAGACATGTAGCTAAAGACAGCCTAATTTATGAGCTACTCAGACGCAGCAAGTCGACTTGCGAGAAACAGAATAGATCTGCCTTTGGTGAACTTGACATGAAAACTTTAATTGAAATGAAAGTTATGAAGAGAAAATTGACGAAATTTCCCAAAAGTCCTAGGTAATCTAAAATTACATTTAAAGTTTACAAATTACACAATTTCATTCATCTCTAAAATGTGTCTCTTTGGTGGAATATTCCATCCTATTTTATATTCAGTTGTTTCTAGAGCATACACTGAATTTTTATAATCTGTTATTTTTCAAGTGAAAATAATTCCAAAATCAACATCATTCCAATAATTCCAAATTCCAACATCATTTTTTATATATCACAACCTGTAGTCATTTTATGGTGATTTTTTTTTCTTAAAACATATAACAGATTCTGTTTCCTCAGATGACCATGACCCCAGTAACTCTGTGTGTGTTCTGTTTGTACATGCGCTGCAGGTCTCCTTACAGTTCAGAGGATAGCTGGATGTGAGCTGGATGCAGATGGCACAGAGAGATTCAAGAGAGTGGATGCTTACAATGGAGAAGACATATTTAAATTTGACAGTGAATCTGTGGGCTGGTACAGTCTCATTCCAGAAATAGAGGAACACTTCAGCCAAGACACTTCAGAGAACTTTTTTACACAAACATTTTCTCCTTATCTGTGCACTTCATTATTAAAAAGCCACCTACAGCAGCTGAATAGCTTACTGAACCAAAAAGGTAAGGCCTACAGAAACAGCCATTCACACGCCTTTTACATTTATGAGCTTGTATCAATATGTTTATGTTTCTCCTCCAGTGCATCTGAGAGTCAGAGTGATCCAAAAACAGAACAGAGACACTGGGGGGATGGAGGTGACCTGTCTGCCAACTGGCCTCTACCCGCAACACATCAACCTGACCCTGAAGAAGAACAGCCAGCCTGTCCCAGACCAGGAGCTGACCAGGGGAGAACCCCTGCCCAGCGGAGCTGGGACGTACCAGCTGAGGAGGAGCCTGAGTGTCAGTGCTGAGGAGCTGAGAGAGACACCTCTACACCTGTACTGTCACACACAGCAGTGTGGACAACAAACTGGATGTCAGCTGAGGTGAGAAACATCAATGAAAACATAATCCCCCGGGATTCATTTCTTTTTTGAAAGTAAGCAATAGATTTATTTTAGAAATTAAAGGCTGCGCTTCCACATGCATCTGTTTTCACCTGTGTGATTCTATAGTTTCACCGAGCTCGGAACAGTCTGATCCGCCTTGGAGTATCATTTGGCGCTCTGACTGCACTTGTACTCACCATACTTAGCCTCTGCTTCTGGAAGAAAGGAGGTGCTGGTAAGATCGGGAAGGGTTTGGGGTTCATGATGAACCTCCATATAAGATCAGCATAGAAGGAAGACAGCAAGATGTAGAGGGAGGAAGATTATTGCACACATTCATAAACATATTTATAGTAGTGAATATTCCACTGACTAAGTTGTGTCATTAACTTCTAGAGTTCAGAAAGACCCTCCAGTCTGTCTCAAATGTGTAGCACACAGCAGTAGGAGGTAAGTGTTCATGCTCTCCAGAGTTCAGTGTTTGCTGTGGATCTAACAACTGCAGATCTAAAGCCTTCAGGTGTCTCGTAACTTTTGCTCTTTTCCTAAGAATGCAATGATGAGTCTTCAGGTGCTTCAGAGCTGCTTCAGACAAGGTTAGAAGTATCTAAAGCCTCCCAGGAACAGCACAATGTGAGACCGATGGGAGTCCCATGACCCCAGGATCCAGCTGGGTCCACTCCATTTCGACCCCACAGACTCCCACCAGCTCCAACCTGGCTTTAGCTCCCACACACAGTCCTTCGTCAATTGGGGCCCGCCACTTATGAAATTGAGATGCCAGAGAGACGGAAACCTAGGCAGACTTTTCATGTGAATTTATTGAAGGAATGGAAGGAATGGGATATGCCTCACCAGTTTTTTGTGCAGAAGGTGGATGGGGAAGAGGAGGATTCAGTCCAGTTTTTCCCAACCAGGCAGAACCGGCCCAGTCTTGACTGTTCCCATCTACCACAGCACCTGCAGCAGGAGCTCGCCCAAGTGATTCCTGAAGGCCTGTTTCAGGAGGTTCCGGGTTCCACTGCTCTGGTGGAGCATGATATTATACTCCATGATCCCACTCCAGTGCGTCAATCCATGTGGCGCATTCCAGAAAAGCTACTGCCGGTACTGAAGGAAGAGGTAGAGGTAATGCTGCAGTCTGGGGTTATGGTACCCTCCACTAGTGAATGGAGTAACCCAGTAGTGCTCGTTCCAAAAAAAGATGGGAGCATCCGATTCTGTATTGACTTCCGCAAGGTGAATGCTCAGTCCAGGTTTGATGCCTACCCCATGCCAAGGTTAGATGACCTAATTGAGCGCATTGGACAGGCAACATTTATTACCACCCTTGACCTGTGTAAGGGGTATTGGCAAGTCCCCCT
Source organism: Megalops cyprinoides (assembly GCF_013368585.1). Classification (NCBI taxonomy): domain Eukaryota; kingdom Metazoa; phylum Chordata; class Actinopteri; order Elopiformes; family Megalopidae; genus Megalops; species Megalops cyprinoides. Next base: position 4,665,707 of record NC_050604.1, on the reverse strand, counting down.
CACAGAACAGGCTAGACCGTACACAGCCTTCCGGACACCCCAGGGCTTATTCCATTTCTGCAAAATGCCATTTGGCCTCCAGGGGGCGCCAGCAACCTTCCAGCGGTTGATAGACCAGGTGCTCGTGGGCACAGAGGGGTTTGCAGCTGCCTATTTGGATGACATTGTGATTTATAGCAACTCCTGGGAGGAGCACCTGCAGCATCTCAGCGGGGTCTTTGGGAAGATCAAGGGGGCAGGGTTGACAATTCATCCAAAGAAGTCTTCTCTTGTGCAGGCAGAGGCCCAATATTTGGGGTATGTCCTGGGTGGTGGTGTCATCAAACCTCAGCAGGACAAGGTGGAGGCAATTTGGCAGAGTCCCAGGCCAGAGACAAAGAAGCAGGTACGCTCTTTTTTAGGTTTGGTTGGGTGGTACAGACGCTTTGTGCCAGATTTTGCCACACGAGCAGCAGCGCTGACGGATCTGACGAGGAAGTCGGGAGCCAGTAGGATCATCTGGGAGGACAAGCAGGAGAAAGCTTTCCAGGACCTGAAAGATGCCCTATGCCATGAACCAGTACTCCAGAGCCCTGATTTTGGCAAGCCTTTCACCGTCCAAACGGATGCTTCAGGTGTGGGTTTGGGGGCGGTCCTCCTCCAGGAGGAGCCAGGTGACCAGCAACCAGTGGCCTATGTGAGCAGGAAGCTGTTCCCAAGAGAAACCCGCTACTCAGCAGTGGAGCTGGAGTGCTTGGCCATTAAGTGGGCATTAGAGACCTTTAAATACTACCTGCTGGGAAGAGAGTTTGTCTTGGAAACTGACCACCGTGCCCTTCAATGGCTGGGGAGGATGAAAGACTCCAATGCGAGAATAACTCGTTGGTTCCTGGCCCTGCAGCCCTATAGGTTCCGGGTACAGTATCGAGCAGGGAAGGAGAATGTCATTGCTGACTATTTGTCTCGCATCCCTGGATGCGAGTCTTCGGAGGGGGAGGGAAATGTGGAGAAGCTAACTGATGCTCCTCCATTGTCCCTTCGTTCCTAAAATAAACGCAGGGAGATCGCTACGCATAGCGGGTGTGCTCAGGCATACGATGGGTGCCTCACTAGTTGCTAGCCGGTTTCCTACAGCACAGTAGTTCGGTGCCATGTAATGTGGTTCCAAATGATTTCCAGGTTTAGTTTTCAGTCCATTAAACAACACTCCACCAGTTATCGTTACATTTAGTTATAGTACTTGTTACGTTTTGTTTAGTTTTGTAGTTTAAGTAGGTACCGTGTACATTGGTTGTTTTTGTTCTCCCGCTCTCTCTCTCTCTCTCTCTCTTCTGGATGCGCGGTCTCGGTGTGTGGAGGAAGCCAGCTGCTCGGGGAAGGAGGTGGTCAGAGGAAGCGCGCGCTCTGACTACGTCCCTTTTCTGAGGTTTCGCCGTAGATTTCGCGTGAACTTCAAGGAAGGTTCATCGTAGGAGTGGAGGGGGGGAGGAAGGGATATTGGTAGTTTGTTTTATTAGTATATGTAATGTTTGTTTTATTGTTATTTTGTTGTGGTTGTCATTTTGAATATAATGTTACCTTTTTTTTTGTTTTGTTAAACTGTTATTTGAATATGATTCATCAAGTTTCTGAATATAGACTCCCTAGGACTCCCCTGTTCAGGGGGTGTTCGAGTCTATATATAGTCAGCATGACAGACAGAATGGAGGGTGAGCTGGTGTCTGTGCAGGCCGGCATGCTGCAGCTGGGTGCAGTTGGCTAATTTGAGTTAATTTTGTTTAAGTTATTATTAACTTGTTTTTTTTTGTTCTTCTATTGGAATTTTGTTTTGGTTTTCGTGTCTGCACTCCCTCTATGAGGAACATTGGTGGCTACCATTTTTGCCTTAAGTAATAAATAAAAATCTTTCCCTGGGAATCCTGAGACCTGCTTGATTACTGCTGAGCTGGTGTGGCCACTTAGTGTCATCCTGGAGACTCAGGTTGTTGCCTAGGTCTCACATGTATATAGACCTCATTTATATCTCTGTACGTATCAAGAGACAAATTGTAGAATATGGGGAAACATGACACTACCACGATAAGCTTCTTCTCCATGTTTGACTGGAACCAAAATGTTGCATCATTTGTTTCAGCAACATGTGTCACACTGCCTTCGCCATGTAGCATCACTCAGTATTTGCAGAAACCAGACCTCGAGTCTAGTCTATTTTAGCCCCACCTAGTTGGCTTTGCAACGGCCACTTGTCTCTTGTCGCTGTAAATCACCAACTCTCATTGAAAATTAATGGCAGCTGGTCACTTTGTCTCTATCATGTGCCGTCTGTGTGACCGTAAGGTTAGCCAGGGTGAACACTGAGAGGTCGCATCACAGTAAAAAATTGATGTAACAGGTTTTCCTCTATGCGTTCGCAGGTCATTAAACATTCGAAGTTAAACGAGAGAGCGACATCTAATGGAGGATGACGACAAGTTTTTGCCTTTAATAGCCTATGACAGTTAGGCTATGTCAGAGCCCATCTATTTAATTCTCTGGCTATGTTTAACCATTGCGGAAATGAACCTAGAAAAAACCCGGAAAAAATGCATATTAGCCTAAAAGATCGATCCACAAATTTTACAGATCGATATCGAATCGGACGAATTTCAAAAAACGATTAATGGGTGGGGGGGGGCTGGATCAGAGCAGTGGAGTCCAGTATCAAACTTTGTTCACTCTCTAACATTAAATCAAAGGAAACGAGTCTAACTGGCTGGCTAGTATGTCCATTGTAAATATTCACGGACAACTCGCAGGGTTAACCGGCCTATGTATGTTGAACCCTTGCATATTATGTTTATTTCTTAAAAAATGGCTGTGTTTAGTGATAAGTTAACCGTTAATACCACTGGATGTCAGTACTCCGCCCCCCTAGCTGCGGTGTTTTTGTTTTTCCCTGTCCATGTGCTTTTGTGTTCTAGCCCCTCCCGGGCTCCACCCGCCTGATTGCCTGCACACCTGCTTCCCATCCCTTCGTCAGCCCCGCCCCATATATTCCCTGCGTATGTCTGTCCTGTTGCTAGTTCGTAGCAGTGTGTTTTCTCACCTGTTTCGTCCCCGCCGTTTTTCGTCTGTGTGCTGTTCCCGTAATTCGACCTTGCCAGAACTTCGACCTGATTCCTGCCTGCCGCTCTGCCCTGATCGCTCGATATTCTGCTTGCCCGGTTCTCGACCCTGCCTGTTTAGTGTTTACGATCTTGCCTAGCAATATAAATAAACGCGTCTGGAACCCGAAGCTCCCGTGGTCTGCGACTGAGTCCTTGCCTGAGCCGTGACACTGGAACTTTTCTCACATCACCCTCCACCCCACGACAACTTAAAAACACGAACACATAAAACTGTGGGCGGTGTTTTACCCCTTAGAAGCCAATAAAAATCTCGCCATGTACGTATTCAGCCAATCAAGAGCAATATTTTTTTTTTTCTGGCCAATTAGAACACACCCTGCAAATGCCTTCGGAGTGAAGTTCTGTTGTGCCTGTTAGGTTCTGTCGCTGGGTCAGTTGGCGAATATCTTGAAAATGATTCTGTTTAAATTACTGGCTCTTATTACTTTGGTCAAGATTGTTCACACAGGTAATTTATAACGTATGGGATGTTATGGTATTTTTTTTACTTCTGTTATGAAAGTATAATGTAATAGAAATGAAAAGTGGCGAATATCTCATAACTGTATAAGGCAAACCGTTACTTTGTTTCACTTTCGTTTGCATGCCTGCGCTGGAAAAAAAAATTGCTGTCCGTTTTTCTCATTTTCTGTCTCTCATATTTGAAAATGAGGTTGCTTGGAGATTGTGTAACGGACAACTATTTCTTTCTCATTCAGGAGGATCTCACTCACTGTGGTTCTTCGTCACAGTGACATCAGGACCGTCACCATTTCCAGAGATGGTCATTGTAGAGATGGTGGATGATTTTCCAGTGGGTTACTATGACAGTGCGGAAAAAAGGATGGTCGCATGGAAAAACTGGGAAAAGGAAGAGACTGATTTACAGTATGCGGAGATTAGGAAATATGCAATCGATCCTTTCACAGACAGAATGAAACAAAGGCTGCACCTACTGAGGGAGCATTATAATCACAGTGGAGGCAAGTCCTTGTTACTGCATGAATGGAAACAATCACATGTGCACAGTGGTGGGACAGGCAAGAAAGGGGAGGGGGGGGGGGGGGGGGGCTAAAGACATGTAGCTAAAGACAGCCTAATTTATGAGCTACTCAGACGCAGCAAGTCGACTTGCGAGAAACAGAATAGATCTGCCTTTGGTGAACATGTTGAAATAGAAATGAACCAGTCTTAACTCTTAACTGCCCGGGATTTTACATTAAGTCACTGAAAGGGTATTTTAGGTGATGGATGGAGTTCTAATTGAACTGGAGATAAACTTGACATGCAAATTTATGACCAAGTTTATGAAAACTTTAATTGAAATGAAAGTTATGAAGAGAAAATTGACCAAATTTCCCAAAAGTCCTAGGTAATCTAAAATTACATTTAAATCTTACAAATTACACAATTTCATTCATCTCTAAGAGGTGTCTCTTTGGTGGAATATTCCATCCTTCCTTGTTTCTGCTCTGCCATTGAAAAGAGATGAAGTTTGGCATTTGGCAGATGGCATGACAATGATTTCTGGAAATATATTTTTACACAAAATATGTCAGAGGCACACCTCTTTTATATTCAGTTGTTTCTAGAGCATACACTGAATTTTTATAATCTGTTATTTTTCAAGTGAAAATAATTCCAAAATCAACATCATTCCAATAATTCCAAATTCCAAAACCATTTTTTTATATATCACAACCTGTAGTCATTTTATGGTGATATTTTTTTTTCTTAAAACATATAACAGATTCTGTTTCCTCAGATGACCATGACCCCAGTAACTCTGTGTGTATGTGTGTGTTTGTGCATGCGCTGCAGGTCTCCTTACAGTTCAGAGACTGGCTGGATGTGAGCTGGATGCAGATGGCACAGAGAGATTCAAGAGAGTAGATGCTTACAATGGAGAAGACATATTTAAATTTGACAGTGAATCTGTGGGCTGGTACAGTCTCATTCCAGAAATAGAGGAACACTTCAGCCAAGACACTTCAGAGAACTTTTTTACACAAACATTTTCTCCTTATCTGTGCACTTCATTATTGAAAAGCCACCTTCAACAGCTGAATAACTTACTGAACCGAAAAGGTAAGGCCTACAGAAACAGCCATTCACACGCCTTTTACATTTATGAGCTTGTATCAATATGTTTATGTTTCTCCTCCAGTGCATCCCAGAGTGAGAGTGATCCATAAACAGGACAGAGACACTGGGGGGATGGAGGTGACCTGCCTGGCATCTGGCTTCTACCCCCGACACATCAACATGACCCTGAAGAAGAACAGCCAGCCTGTCCCAGACCAGGAGCTGAGCACGGGGGAACCCCTGCCCAACGGGGACGGGACGTACCAGCTGAGGAGGAGCCTAAGTGTCAGTGCTGAGGAGCTGAGAGAGAGACACCTCTACACCTGTACTGTCACACACAGTAGTGTGGACAACAAACTGGATGTCAGCTGGGGTGAGAAAGAAAAAACAAAAAGATTTTCTGCCTTAGGGGCATGGATACATTATACAGCTATTAAAATATTGTTGTTGTAGGCATGTGACACTGTTTGATAAAAAACTCCCAACAGACCTGCATCTTGCTGTGGTGACACTGGGTACGCCGTGTGACACAGGTTCCCACAATGTACTGTTTCACTGCTTGTGACTGTTTCTCCAACTTCATGGTGACCAAGGGCCAACAGGCTATCACCATGATCACAGACATTTACATTAATATTACATTTACATTTAATCATTTAGTAGACACTCTTATACACAGCAACATCCAATGTTCAAATACAAAGCACATTAAACAAAACAGCATGAAATTTTCTAGAAAAAAACAAGGACATGTACAGTACATGATTCAACATGTGAAGTGAAATACAGTATCTCCATTATGATGGGAATGAAAGAATGACAAAATCTACAAACAACAAAACAATAAATAAAAATAGTGACACATCTACACCTGTACTGTCACACACAGCAGTGTGGACAACAAATTGGATGTCAGCTGATGTGAGAAACATAAATGAAAACTTAAGCCCCTGGGATCATTTCTTTTTTGAAAGTAAGCAATAGATTTATTTTAGAAATTAAAAGCTGCACTTCCCCGTGCATCTGTTTTCACCTGTGTGATTCTACAGAGTTTCACCCGGCACGGAACAATCTGGTCCCTCTTGGAGTATCATTTGGGGTTCTGACTGCGCTTGTACTCACCATACTTGGCCTCTGCATCTGGAAGAAAAGAGGTGCTGGTAAGATGGGGAAGGGTTTGGGGTTCATGCCGAACCTAAGAACAGCATAGAATGAAGGCAGCGAGATGGAGAGGGAGGAAGATTATTGCACAGATTCATAAACATATTTATTATAGTGAATACTTCACTGACTAAGTTGTGTCATTAACTTCTCGTGTTCTGTCTCAGATGTGCAGCACACAGCAGTAGGAGGTGAGTGTTCACTCTCTCCAGTCTATGAGTTCAGTGTTTGCTGTAGATGTAACAACTGCAGATCTAAAGCGTAACTTTTGCTCTTTTCCTCAGAATGGAATGATGAGTCTTCAGGTGCTTCAGAGTTGCTTCAGACAAGTTTAGAAGTATCTAAAGCCTCCCAGGAACAGCACAATGTGAGACCGATGGGAGTCCCATGACCCCAGGATCCAGCTGGGTCCGCCCCATTCAGACCCCACAGACTCCCACCAGCTCCAACCTGGCTTTAGCTCCCAGGGGGCTCAGCTGGGCTGCAGTAAGAGAGCTGTGAGCTTTGCTTTCTGCTGCAAGGCCTTTTTATGATCTGTTTAATTATTTCATTTTATATTTGTTTGGCAGACGATTTTATCCAAAGCAGCTTACAAGTGAGGTACAATACAACACAAGCGAAAAACCATACAGAGTCAACAATATTAGAAGCACTGCGTGACAAAGTTCCAAAGGTTGGCCAGGCAAGGTACAGACTAGAAGGTAAAGCTAACAGGTGCGTTAAACCATTTTTTTATAGTTTAGTAGGAGATAATTTTAGTCATGAGAGGTTCTTTTAGGGGGGAAGTGTTTCAGGTGCTCAGGTGAGAGCGGAAGAGCTGTGTCTTCAGATGTTTCTTGAAGACAGAGAGGGACTCAGCAGAACGGATGAAGTGTGGAAGTTCATTCTACCACCAGGGGACAAGTCCTCGGTAGTGATTTAACACCACGATGCGACAGGACCACCAGGCACCGTTTGGTGGCAGAGCTTAACAGTTGGAAGGGAACATAGGGTTGCAGCAGCGAGTTCAGGTACTTAGGTGCAGTTTTGTTGGTCACCCTGTATGTGAGCATCAAGGCCTTGAACATGATGCAGGCAGCTACAGGGAGCCAGTGGAGTGAGACCAAGAGAGGTGTAACATGAGCCCATTTTGGTTGGTTGAAAACCAGCATACTCAGATAGGTAGGGCCCTAATACTGAAATTATTGTTTTCATGCCCACATGCTATGTCCAAGGCTTTACAGGAGTGTGTTAAATTATAATGGAGTGAGCAGAAGTAAATGTCAACAAAAACCTACATTTGAAAATACATGTACAGATATGTCTTTTAACAAAATTTCTTACAGCCAAGCTCGTATAGAAACAATGTTATCATTTTTTCATATCAGTTTTAGTTGCTTTGTTGCTTGTATGGTGAATTTTTAGATCACTTACTAATTTATTTGATTAATTAAATTGAAATGATGTGAATATGTATTTGCCTGAGAATTGGAGACAGCATTGGGAGGTGAGGGGAAAAAAAGTCAAAAATAAAAATGGCAAAAATGCACTGTAGTTCATGTTCTTCAGTGGACATTGAAAATCAAACAGGAAGGGTAAGACTTCTGTGCCCACACGAAAATGAAATATAATATATTGAGAAATATGTTGTTCACCCCAAGAATGTATTTAAATGCATTTCAATATATTAATGGATATATAAATATATGAAGTATATTTCAGTATAGCAAAATGGTAATAATTTATATATTTTCAATATAGTACATATATATATATACAGCTGAATAAGTTATTTTCTAAAATTGTCTTGTGGGTGTGGTATGTTAGAGACATTAACAGTTGCACATTAAAGCAGTTGGCATTACCGTTTCCGACTGTAATTAAAGCTGTAGCAGTAACACCACTAGTGAGCGAAGTGTGCCTATTAATGCATATTAATTAAGAAAGATTCTCAGATAGATATGTTAACTAAATGTGTGTTTAATGCTTATGCATTTCATGTTGTTTAGTAGTTTTTAGCAAAGAAGATTTTACTAATTGCCCCCATTCAATGAAGCCCTGGAACACTTCCATGTGTTCCAAATTATTTAAGTCTTTGGGAAAGTTAAGAAAGTTTTATTGTACGAAACAAAGTTTCTTACAATAAAATGCTTTTTGAAATACACCTACTTCTTTAACTGAGGTGCACCTGTAAACACGTGTAAAAATGTAAAATAAATGAGGTGATGGAGCGGTGACCCAGAGGAACAGGGAGTGCCACCTGGCATGAATACTGGAACCTTTGTGGATGGTGAGGGTGTCTCATATTACCATCTAATCAGAGCCTGAAAAATCTCATGATCTGACATTGAAAACACAGCAAGCCTGCAGTAACATCCCAGTCAGAGCTGGTTAAGAATGGTCACACTGAACCATGAACCGTGAACTATGAAGATTGCTTAAAATTTCCATAATTCTCAATATTTAATAGTCTTATTTCCCCAATTCTTACAAATACTACAAATTCCCCAAATCTTACAATACAGTTTACAATAATACAAATAAAAGGTACCTGGTGTTCTTGAGTTCATTTATGACATGTAATAATATGTAACAGCAATAAGAGCTGAGAGTAGTATAGCTTGCACGTTCCAATGTATCTGTATTCAACAGCTACTATTTTTCAGATGTGGGCTGGATAGTTTCTTACTAGAAGCCTTATCTCTATGCATTTGTGTGTGAACAGCCCAGTTGCAACAATGGTCAAATTATTGATTCAATACCCCATGGACTGAGATTCCAGGTGTGTTTTGCCGACTGCAGGTGACAGAATGCTAATAGTTGAAGTACTTGCCATTGAGGGAGCTGATTATACAGGCAATATGCGCTGAGTGGCCACTTTAGCGGGTACATGTGCCCTTTGCATGAAACCGACTGCTCAATTAGTAACAGCATCACATGTTCAGACTGTGCTATTTAAAGCGGGTAGACAGGTAGGCAGGTGTAACCCCCTAATGGTTTAAAAGTAGAAGTTATACCAGTATCATGCTTGCCAGTGAAACGGGAGCTTGGGCAAGAAGCCCCACCTGGAGGAATGGGAAAAACTTCCTCCTGGTCTGGTCATCTCATCTCATCAGCTGAGCTAGGGTGAGCATTATGGTGTAGTGGAATATATGAGATGGTGTGGGGAACACAGCTGTGAGTTAACAGTGTTTTTAAAATGACCTTCAGAAAGCTTCATGTGTTTCGCAAATAAAGCCAAGAAGACCAGTGTGGCAGAAACGGTTGTGTGAGCTGGTTTGTTTTGTAAACACAGCAGCGAGCCATGTGCCAGAAACAAGTGTGAGAGGTCTATCTTTGCTTTCACTTTGCCTTTTTTAACAGAAATGTCTTACAAAGTATTACAGAGATTTACATATTCATTCTGTACCCATGACCACTCATAAATTCTTTCACTAATATAGATGAAAAGATCCTTAAACCTCTTAAACTAATTCAACCACACACAAAAGAAAGACTATTATCTAATCCAGACCCTCATCCTCTCATGTCTGGACTACTGCAACTCGCTGCTTGCCAGCCTCCCCGCATATGTCATCCGACCGCTGCAGTTCATCCAGAACGCAGTAGCCCAGTAGACGTTCAACGTCCGCCAAGCAGGCCCATGTGACACCTCTCCTTGAGTCCCTCCACTGGCTACCAGTTGCAGCAAGGACCAAGTTCAAGACCTTGCTACTAACCTTTAAGGGACTTAACGGATCAGCCCCCCAATACATACAGGACATGATAAAATCCTACAAGCCTGCAAGAGTGCTGCACTCTGCTACCTCGAGTCGCCTCCATGTCCTGAAATACAAGGGCAGCATCTCTCGAACCTGCCTCTTCCCAGTACTGGCTCCACACTGGTGGAATGAGCTTCCTGTCGAGATTCGGAAAACAGACTCCCTGGACACCTTCAAGAAAAAACTTAAAACTCATCTGTTCAAGCCTACCTTCCCTCCTATGTATACATTTCTATCCTATCAATTGTTATGTTTGTTATGTATTGTTATGTTTGTTATGTTCAAAAAAACCCAAAAAACTCCACACTATCCTAGCACTTAACTTTGTATCTTACGGACCTCTTGTAATACCTTATGATGTCTACTCTTAGCATAGTGATGCACTTATTTGTAAGTCGCTCTGGGTAGGAGCGTCTGCTAAATGATGTGATGTAATGTAATGTAATATGGTGAAATAATTTATTTTTAGTTCAACATTTTGGTGCCAAACATGAGTAGCATTGTTGTTTCATCCGAGGATCTCACTCATTGTGGTATTTTGTCACACTGAGATCAAGACTGACACCATTTCCAGAAGTTGTTAAAGAAACAAAAAATTCTGAAAGGTTATCCAGTCAGGTTAGCAAGTCAGCCTGCTAACCTGTTGACTGATTTAGGTCCCGTACCTGGGTAGACATAATACAACTCCTACTTTGTCCATAGCAGCTAGCAAATGCCACAGCTAACTTAGATAGCTATAGGTACTTCTCATTTTTTGCCTTGCTGTCACTTTTTGTGGCCACTTTATGATCTCCCTGGTTTGTAAACCAGTAAAGGAGAGTATTTGCAAGGTTGTGTAAAATAAAGTTTCTTTGTATTTGTAGCAGTCGTAATGAACATTTAAGTTAACTGAAACAATAATGTATACAGCCATTTAACAGTGACACATTAACAGACCCACACAAGTGACTTTTAAATCTATAGATAGGGGAAAAAATTGATCTTCACCAGTCTGGATGTCTTCTGCAGTTCTTGACTGAGTAAATGGGAAGTGTTTAGACAACAAATTTGGTCACATACAGGGATACATCACACTACTATTATAATATTATTTCACCAATATTTTCATTTATTTGTAGATCATTAGTGTTGGCTTCATTTTGATATTAATTATTTGAATGGCAGGTCTATTTTTTCTATGTGTTTATACACTTTGTTTTTGCATGCTTAAAGCATTTGTAGAGATGTCATATCTTTTAGCACTACAGGTTATAGTTTACAATGATGCTTTGCTCATACATAAAGTGGAACAGGGGGAAAATGGCAATGTTTTATGATCTCTTTATAAATTCTGTGTATCAGGATGGGGATATTTTACATTTTAAGTGTTAAGCTGAGCTCAGTTTTTAAGGATTATTAGTTACCTAGCACAGTCAGAATGCGTGTTGTAGACCGTATTATTGGAGGACCGGCTCTGTTTGTGAATACATGAAGAAGGTGGTATTATGATATTTGTGATATTTCATCCAATGAGGTCATGTGTTACATGTGGTGCACTGTGTGATTGTGGGCTCTGGGCTGCCTGCGTCTTGGTTTTCCTCCCTCTCTCCTCTCTCGCTACTCTCCTGACGCAGGTATCCCGCTGCGCTGCCTCCTGCCTCCTCGTTCTGGCCCAGCCAACCAGAGACAGAGCGCCACAATTTAAAGATGCCGGATTCTTGGAGTGAAATCTCGCTGTTTTGATCCCTTGTTCTTTTCGTAATTTACATTTACAAACTTGCCTGAACTGTTTTTTAACTTTGCATCATTTTCTGACTGTGATTCTGGATTGTGTCTCGGTTTTGTTGCATCGTGGGAGGAGGGCAGGTAAGGTGGGGGATCCCTGTGTTAGTGTTGCACTCTGTATAGAGTCAGGTTAGGGGCAGGTGCCACCTTTGTATATTTTGTTAAGGTAGTTAGTGTAGTTAGGTTTTTGTTTGGCTCTGCCACCCTTTTGTTTTGTAGTCAGTTGTATGTTCCAGGTGAAGGTGTTTAGAGTTGTTTTTGTTTTGTTCTTTTCTTTGGCACCGTCTGTTGTCCTCTCCCCTTTTCCCGTGTTTGCTTGTTGTTGTAAATGTTGTAAATAGCTACTGTAAATATATTGCACACCCTTACACATTGCTCCAGTGTCTGTGCTTTTTCGTTTCTGCACCGTCCAAGCCAGCAGTGGTTGGTATTTTCCTTTGTGTTGCATCCCTCACCCATACCCCTGGATGCCATTACACATCTGGGACATAACATAAAATCGGGGCTCATCCGGGATATTTTTTCTCTGAATTGTTGTTTCCTTCTTTTTTTCCCGCTCTGTGTTTGGGTTCTGTGGCCTTGCGCATTTGCGTGTCTGGTGGACAGTGTGTTAGTGGTGGGAGCAATGGCCCAGTTTAGTCTTGAGGAGTTCCTTAGTAACTCTACTGTGGAATGACTAGATTCATGCCGTAAGGATGACCTCTTGCTGTTGGCTGAGCACTTTGGCTGAGCACCCCCCTAGCCTGGGGGTCCCTCATATGGCTCACACACTGGGCACGCCTCCGATGGCCTCACAGCAAGCCATCCCACTCTGACACCATATGTAGCGAAGAGCAGTCACCCCACCCGGCTCCCTGGCGTTGCGGTCAAGCTGCAGGTTTGGTACCCTGTAGACCCAGGTTCGAGGCCAGATGGGGTGACTGCTCTCGCCCTTCGCTACATATGTTGTCAAAAGTGGGATGGCTTGCTGTGAAGCCATCGGATGAGGGAACCCCAGGTTAGGTTGACCCCAGTGTGAGGGACTCCAGAGATGGGAGAAGCACTAGTGAGTGGGGCACCCTGGGATGGGAGAAGTACGGTGGGGGAATGCGCGAGGTACGCCTCTGTGTGTGAAGCGCGTGGGCGTGCTTCCTGAAGGGGAGGGCAGTGTGACAGAGTGCTGTCATTATGGCTGAGTATGCCCTCTGACTGCCATACCAATGAGCCTGGCTCTTTGGCATTGCAGTCAAGCTGCAGGTTTGGTACCCTGTAGGGCCAGGTGGGGTGACTGCTCTTGCCTTTCGCTACAGTGAGGTGTGTTACTGGTGTAATGCATGCATGCAAATCAAATTCTGCACGACTGTATAATCTCTAAAATGTTCAGGTCATTCTTAGAGAAGCTAGAAGAAGATTAAATTCATGAAATGTTTTACAAAATCAGACAGATACAGAAGCCAGCTGTGTAATCAGGGGCATGTAGGAGGCAAGTCTCACAGTGAGCTTGTATTACAGATAGGGATGCACCTTAGCTTAGACACCACACTTCCAGTACCACACCTCATGCACTGGGGAACAGGGTGGAGCTTGCCTTCTGGGAAAATAGATAAAAGGTGCAGTGGTGTCAAAGGGCAGGGGGGGAGTCCCGATGAGAAGCTGAGGCCAAGTGCTCGTGGGAAGAATTTCTCAGATGTTTGACCGTTCGTTGTTTTTTTTCTTTGTTTTGTCACATTAATTAAAACTATTGTCTAAACGAACTTAGCCCATTTTAATAAAAATCTGAACGAACCACAACAAAGAGCAAGGGTTGGCCGACTCTGCTGTTACCCCAAGGGGCAGGCCCGGTGTTTGCCCAGGTGGAGGTAAGCTCACCTTTTTCCCTCAGTGCCACACCCTCAACATTATATTCATACATACTGACATCCACGTTAAAGCACACATTAGCTTAGATTACAGCTGAAGCTCAGGCAGGGTAATTACCATATCCCGTAGAACAGTGTTTCTCAACCCTCTCCTGGAGTACCCCCTGCCCTGCATGTTTTATACCTCTCCCTGCTCCAACACAGCTGATTCAAATGATCAACTCGTTATGAACTCCTGAAGCTGCTTAATAACAAACTGATAAGATAAGATAAGACTTTATTGATCCCAAAGGAAATTATTGTGCCAGAGATTGCTCACATTACAGTATCAGAAACAATGGAACAATGAAGATAAAAATAAAGAAGGCAAGCAATGCAATAAATAAAATACAAAAGGGTAAAAGAATATGTAAATAAGTAAGAATGACAGTAAAAACAATGAAATATTCAAGTAAAAGGTAGTGTATTGCACAACCTTTAGGTGTTTATATAAGTATTGCACAACCATTAAGTGTTTTACAAATCTGCCTCGCATATTGCACAGTATATGTTTCTATTGAGCCATTTATATTGCACGAGGTAGATGTTGATGTACATGTACATATTGCACAAGAAAGATGTTGATATGAACACATAACCGCGTGAAGTAGGGGTGCTGCAGCGCCCCCTGTTGGACCAGTTTAACATAATTTTCAAACTGTGGATCCGATCCACTGGATCGCACTTCCATGAAACCTTTCCACCAAGCCGAGTGCCGTGACATGATCACAGAATCGAACGTTTCTTTGTGATGTCACACAGCGCAATGGATTCACGTCATAAATACACAAGCGAAGTTGCGGCTGGCCTATATACATATCCATGCGTGATCGGTCTTTTCATTTGACTTTGGAGACGTACTACATTAACAGCATTACATCGACCGTGTTACCTGTGTGCTCAGAAAGTATCTGGTATATATGAGAATCAGAAAGTATGTGATACGAATGAGAATATGGCAACTATGTGCTATGGGTTATCAATTATGTTATACCCTGTACGGAAGCTGCGAACGCTCCGGGATATTTTAAGCCCATTTGCTCACAACGACCGTGACGATAGGTTACCAACTGTCAGTCATTCCTGGCCAGCTGTCAGTCCTGGCCCCTATCCGTTGTAATAACCGATATAAATGGTTGAGGATTTTCTTTCGCAAAAAAAAAAAAAAAAAAAATTCTGAGCAGGTTCTGCTGCCTGTTAAGATATCATACAATGCAGATGCATTTATACATGGAGAAAAGTGTGGGTCTCTACGGTGTGATTTCAAGGTGTCTACGCTGTTTGAGTCATGGCTGCTTATAGTGTTATAGCACCATATTTAATAAGTACTTTTGCTTTGATTTACTTTTAAATGTTTTTTTTTTTCTAGCCAAGGAAATGGAGTTGGCAAAGAAAATCAATGAAATGATGGAGGAGAATAAGAAGGCCGTAGATCGAATTGTACAGCTGAAAGGAAAAGTAAGTTTCATGAGGCCCTTTTCCTGTAAAAAGAGTGATTGGGAACACTTTTAATCATCTAATTCCCGTTTGTACATTTCAGCTGAAACAACGTGAGGAATATCAGGAGAACATCGAGAACCTGGTGGCTTTTGTACAGAGTGAAAATGAGGAGCTGAGACTGAAATCAGCAACTGGTCCAATTTGTTAACACTGTCAAAACCAAAATCACAATTCTGACCTGGGAAAGATGGGCTTTGCTCATCAGTAAGAAGAGATGACAGATAGACAACTCAAGTTTGAGTCTAAGGTAGTGATTTCATGTGATTGTAGCTGCAACTATACACTATATGGACAAAAGTATTTGGCCACACTTGTTTTTCAGGGTTTGGGCTAGGCCCCTTATCTCCAGTGAAGGGCAATGTTAATGCTTCAGCATACCAAACCTGCGTGAAGTTGGCACCCCAAGTATTTAAAAAGTTCGAAATGGTATTACTCTTCGTTTGTGCCGTAAAAATTTCGTTTGGCTGATATGGATTTGTAGATATAAACATATTTTTGGGCGATGATGTCACCCAACACCCCAACCTTGTCCGAATTTCTCTAAAATGGTCCCATTCGTTTGTGCTACGTTTGTGCCGGTTTGTGCCGTAAAAAACTTCGTTTGTGCTGCTATGGTTTTTTAGATATAACAAATTATATTGTATGTGCCGTGACGTCACCCAGCACCACAGCCTCCTCCGAATTGCTGCAAAATTGTCTCCTTCGTTTGTGCTACGTTTGTGCCGTAAAAAAATTCGTTTGTGCTGCTATGGATTTGTAGATATAAAAATTATATTTTTAGGTGATGACGTCACCCAGCACCCCAACCTTCTCCGAATTTCTCTAAAATGGCC
The DNA here is from genome assembly GCF_013368585.1 of Megalops cyprinoides. Classification (NCBI taxonomy): domain Eukaryota; kingdom Metazoa; phylum Chordata; class Actinopteri; order Elopiformes; family Megalopidae; genus Megalops; species Megalops cyprinoides. Next base: position 4,649,622 of record NC_050604.1, on the reverse strand, counting down.
TCATTCGTTTGTACTGGAAAAAAATCCGTTTGAATTCACACACTGTATTTGTGGCTACAATTCTGTGACAATGTCAAGAACGCGTTTTCTACAGAGCGAGGAAAGTGGTCTGCTGTGCAACATTGTACTGGTTGGTGCCATTGTGGCACCCCTGAAATGGTGTAGCCACATTTGGAGTATTATTGAGAGAGTATTGCTCTGTTGTTATTTTATGACAAATACACAAGTCAGATTTTTTTTAAACTTTCATAATTATGCATTTACGTAGGTGTACTGGAATACCATGTATGTATACATTAATACATACGTTAACACTAATAGACTAGTTAGAAAAGAACTGTGATTGATTCAGCATGTTACTTTATCTTCCTGCTGCTAATCATCCAAAACTGTACAAGATTCAAATAACTTTCGTTTCCATAACTAACGTTTCCAGAGGACCCTGAAATACCCTCTACATTATGTTATGCTCTTGTTCTGAGAAGGAGAACTGATTTAAGAAAAAAAGAGAATTTGAAAGCGATGTTAAAAGTTTTCAGAATGTCAATGCTGTCACATTGATGTACAGTACACTTTATGTTCTAAACTTCCTTGTTCCCAAAATGCATTGCAATACATGTGATAAATTTGATACAATATTTTAGCGTTACGTCTGAAGAAAGTCTGTCTGAAGAATTCATGGACGTTGTATTGATTTACTGATGGTGGTTGTAAAGCAACACTGCATAAACTTCAATATATGTATTGTCAAAGAACCACACTGTAAAGGCTTAAATTTAAATAATTCTAAATCGTTTAATGGTGTAATTGAGGGAAATGCAACACAAAGGTCTGAATTTACAACCGTTTTGAAACCTGATCATGGTATCGATAAAGCTCATCACATTTACATCAGAGGTGCTTTGCAATTTCCAGTTTTATGTGAATGACGTAGCTTGCATCTGCACTTGGAACTTCTCTTTCGGGGAAGGAGGTTTGGATTGCGTGCGGTCCCTCTTGACCTGTAGTTCCGTGATCACTGTCTAAAAGGGAAAGGCTGGGGCAATGTCACGTTTAATGATATCGACTTAGCCTACAGTTAATATCTGAATCCAACCCAACCCACAGAGGCTATTTTGGATTGTTTCCAACAAAGTTTGAATGGCGTCAGCAATGATCACGTTATATCCATCTGAAAAAACAAAGCAGCACGACCAAATATGTTTAGCCTACGGCACAAACGTCGGGGTGCTGTTGACATCACAGTCCATAAAATATAATGTTTAGCCTATGTCTTTAAAAAATGAAAACATAGCAGCGTAAACAAAACATACAAACGTATAGTTAGTTAGCTAGCTATCTATTTTGGACAATTTGTGAATCATTACACACCTACCCTTACGTTTTATAACACAATTAGCTCCCTCTGAGCCGAATAGGCCTACAACTTTGTCCAGGTTCTAGTGCTGCACGAATTGCGTTATTCGCATCAAATCTGAGCTACTGACTAGATGTAAGTAACTTAAAAAGTAGGACAAATATCAGACAGACACCTTTAAGTTATATATAAAGCGCATTTATTTTGTGTGTTTTATTGCCAGCGTTAATGTATTATTTTTACCTAACGTTAATGACACAACGTTAATTACCTTGACGGCTACTACGTGACTAACGTTAACCAGCTAATTAGCAAATGCAACTCAGGCTCAGCTAAGTAATTAGCGGGCTTAAAATATAGCTACAAGTGCTTGTCATTTTTAAGTGTTGGATATTTCCAAATAGCGCTGCAACGTAAGTTTACTGGGATCCCATGTAATGTTATTGCTCTTGGCATTGAAGCGCTCTGTGTAGGCCTATCAGGAAATAATGTAATGCCAAAGTTTTTTTTTCAGGGCACCAACCAGCAAAACGTTGCACAGTAGAAGCCACTTTCTTCGTTATGGAGAAAGCAGCATTCTGGAAGTTGTCACAGAATTTTTGCCAATAAGTACAGTGTTTATCCAAAGCATGACCGCACGAAGGAAAATTACCATGGCACAAACCAGCACAAACGTAGCAGAAACTAACGTGACCATTTTGGAGCAATTCGGAGAAGGTTGGGGTGCTGGGTGACCTCATTGCCTAAAAATATAATGTTTATATCTACAAATCCATATCAGCACAAACGGAAATTTTTACGGCACAAACGTAGCACAAACGAACGAGACCATTTTGCAGCAATTTGGAGAAGGTTGGGGTGTTGGGTGACGTCATCGCCCAAAAATACAATGTTTATATCTACAAATCCATAGCAGCACAAACGAAAATTTTTACGGCACAAACCGGCACAAATGAACAGTAATACTATTTAGAACTTTTTAAATACTTGGGGTGCCAACTTCACGCAGGTAATTGCAACATAGCGTAAAAACCATTCAAGTTTGACGTCTAATTAACATTATTTTCTTTCCTCACGCAGTCGGATCGGCCAGCAAGTGCCTAGTAGGTTATGAAGCGTTATGAAACAAGACAAAATACAATTTTGTATATTATCCTTGCTTTTTATTTTTCTGTGACAAAACTTCTCATTGTCCCTTTTCATAAAAATTTATTGTATCAGTACAAAACATTGACAACATCCCCCTCTTCTGGGAAAAAAGGTCTCCAGCTGGCTTGATCCTTTCACCAACGATAAGGACACAGAAGCAGTGTTTAAAACCCAGGCTATTTATGCGAAAAGTCATGAACATGGCAAAACGTTTCAGGCAGCCTACACAAGAAACGCCAGCTTTACGTAGCTATGCCCATATATCATAAGTTCAGTTGCATCTGGTCTAGGTTGGACAGACAGTAAGGTCATGTAAGCTCCATGATATTTTTCGCTGTTTGAATTAACGTTAGCCTACCTGATGCAGCTCCACAGCTAACCGGTTAGAAGCAGTGGACATCGAACCTGTGAGTACAAAATAAAAAATTTACTCAAGATAAGTGTGGTGGATATCCCCCTGGTCTGGCCCAAATGGACCAAGGGTCTTCCTCCACATTTTGATGCCTTCCAAAAAATAATAAGTCCTCACAGAGTCTGATGTAATCATGGTTGTTTGGTTTATTGCATATGGTGATCAATCACATACAGTAAACCGGGTTGGTCCGCGGAGCAACAGGTGTATATGCGGTGTGTATACATTCACAAACACTCACCAATCACTCCGCCCTCCCCTCAGCCTACATCCATCATTTATGCCTTTTCTCACTCCTCCTATCCCAGACCACAATTTCCAACTCCTCCCAGGCTCCTCCTTCAAGATCATCCCATTTTCCATTTAATACACCATTATTTAATTTTTAAGCTGTTACATTTACCCCGCCTGGAAAGTCCCATAAACTCCATAGTCATTAATTGTATATTACTTTTAAACATAACACTTTTGAAATTTCCCATTATTTCCACTCCACACCTATATGATTTTTAAACATAATTAAATAATACACAGCATATATGTCTGAAATATTACCATTATTTCCAGGCCCACATTTAGATAATAAAAAAAAGTTAAGTAACTCAGTTAGCCAGACCGCGGTGCTGCAGACTGTAAGAAGGCACACAGATATCTATGTGCCATAAGCTACAAGGTTAGGCCTTAAAGCAAAGGGTTAATGTAAGAACTAGGCCCCGTCTGGACACAGCCCAGAAGATGGGCCACAGGAACAAGACAAAGAAGAATTAAACCCTGCAAAGGGGGGCCGTTGGCTCAGCACTACTATGATGGGCAACTATGACAAACTGCAGTAAATCCACATACAGTTCGCAAGCATTTGCCAGTAGATGTCAGCTAGGCCAAAGCAGGCAATCAGCTCTTATTTTCTAGCTGTATGACTCCTAAAAGAAAATATAAAACTAAAATGGGATGCACATGTTAAAAGGAGGCAAAAACATGCTGACACGCTGTAGGGGCATGTCAGGGGGAGAAGATACAATAAGCATAGATTATGAACCAATAGTAGAAGTGAAGGGAGAGAAGATACAATAAGCGAAGGTGGCATGACTATGAGTCAGAGAAAAAGGATACAATAAGCGTAGACCGTAAACCAATAGGAAAAGTGAATGGAGAGAAGATACAATAAGCGTAGACCGTAAACCAATAGGAGAAGTGAAGGGAGAGAAGATACAATAAGCATAGATTATGAACCAATAGGAGAAGTGAAGGCAGGAAAGATACAATAAGCGTAGACCATGAACCAATAGGAGAAGTTGGCATGACTATGGAACAGCAACATAGTGCACGAAGGTTCTGGGATGACTTCCAGGGAGGGCCAATGCTGAAGGCAGTGTTCCTTCCCCAAGGTCACCCACTGTCCTGTAATAGCCCCCAAGATTACCCCCCTAGCGGTGTCTTACAATGGCCTACATGCAATGTTTATGACCTAGGGTAACCCCCAGCATTATTTAGGCAGAGAATCACATCATATTACTTTTCAGTAGTAGTGCTTAATGCAAACAATATTTTCCACTATACAAAGTATACTAGAATACATATTATTTAAGGATTGTCTGGTTTCCTTATACACATCCAGACCTGGGGTATACACTTTATCAAAAATTTTCAAATATCAATCTTAAATATCAATATTTATACAGGCCCTGAAAAATTCAAGTTGGCCAATCTCTGGTTTGAATGCGAAAAAAATTAAATAAGTTTAATGACAATTATCCCAAGGATGAAAAACACAGAGATGGGTTAAGCAGTTAAGCTTTTAATAGCTAATGCTTCGAAGCTGCATTCAGGAAGGAAGAGTTGATTTACACATGATTCCCACATGCAGCGTGAGGCGTGAGAGACGTGATACTACAGGAGCAGCTGCTGCTCCAACACTTTGCGCAAGACCTTGCCTCTCTTAAAAAGACTAAGCTGCAGAGTGGTGCATATACCATACTTTCAATTTCTGCAGCATCTGTTGCAAGAATTCAGATATGTCAAAAATCCAAGTTCGGAGGAGTCCTGAATTTAGTCCACCCTTGTTGGATAATCCATAGGTCAGGAGTGTTCCTGTCACTCTAATGTTGGCTGTTATTGTGATTACACATGTACCCCTCTGACTTCATTAAGGGACCGCAGGAGATGTGTATCAGCCCCCCAAAACAGATAAACTTCAGAGAAACACCAAAGTGACCACACAAAGCCTTGGTTAACATCCCTTACAGTAGTCACTTCTCTTGCTATAGCAGTGTGCGTAATTCTTTTTATGTGGAAAGCTCATGCAACTGAGGGTCAATGAAAGCCAGTGCTTTCGGTTGTTCATGCTGCCACTGTGTAATGAAAGCCAGAACTTTCTGTAGTTCATGCTAACACTGTGTATTCAAAGCAAGTGCTTTTTGTAGTTCATGCCATCATAAATCAGTGTGGGGACTCCGGTTCTGTAAAAGGTTCTGTGTTAAGCTCTGATCAAAGACGATTAAAGCTATAGATGATCTTCCTCTGACTGTCTGATGGAAGTCCTGCCGTCTTTTTGCATAAGGGGTGATGCCACCATGTACAGATATACCAAATGAATAAATATAAATATAATATACCTGTCACAGCTTCAATGTGAGGATAATGCTGTTTCAGTGCTTAATCATACTTTAGATCCAGTCTACTCCTCCTGCAAGTAAATGTTAACCACAGAAAGATACACACACTACAGTTTTATGATGTATTTCAGAAAGGTTCTTGAATGTAAATCCTGGTTACTCTGCATTACTGCAAGACTAACACCCCATCCCCTGTGTTGCAGTATCATCACATTACAGTTTTCTCAGTTTTCTCATGCAGTATCTAAAGGAGTGGGGTTTGTCTGTGCCTAGTGGCTTTGCTGCTTGTATAGTTATTTAGTGTGCAGTATCTGAAGGAGTGTGGTTTATGTGCGCCTAGTGGTTTGACTATTTGAGCAGATGCTACATAGCAGAAGGTAGTGTTGACTGGTGCCCAGTAGCTCAGTCCTGCTTTCCCCCTATGTGTGTTGTATTAGCTGTGGCTTCAGGGATATGTGCTGTGTAGATAGACCCTCTCGCTGTGCAAATACCTGCTCCGCACTATCATTGAGCTACTGTGGCATGAAATGAACCTAGCAGTAGTTTTCAGTGTATTGATCACAGTCTGACTTAATTGTGTGTGTGTGACTCTGGCTTGAGCCAATAGAGGAAGTGTCTGAGCTGAAAGATTAGAAAGATTGTGACGGAGTGCCGTCACTACGGTTTAGTATGCGCTCTGACTGTCATACCAACGAGCCAGGCTCTTTGGCATTGCGGTCAAAGTGGCATGGTTGGTACCCCGTAGACCCTCGTTCAAGGCCGGGTGGGGTGACTGCTCTCGCCCTTCGCTACAAATGGTGTCAGAGTGGGATGGCTTGCCACAAGGCCATCGGAGGTGTGCCCAGTGTGTGAGTCATATGAGAGACCCCCCGGTGCGGTTGACCCCGGTGTGTGAGGGACCCCAGAGATGGGTGAAGCACAGTATAAGGGACCCCAGAGATGGGTGAAACACTAGTGAGTGGGGCACCCTGGGATTGGAGAAGTACGGTGGGGGATGCGTGAGGGATGCCTTGGTGCGTGAAGCGCATGGACACGCTTCCCAAAGGGGAGGGCAGTGTGACGGAGTGCCATCACTACGGTTGAGTATGCACTCTGACTGCCATACCAACAAGCCTGGCTCTTTGGCGTCGCGGTCAAAGTCGCATGGTTGGTACCCCGTAGACCCGGGCTTGAGGCCGGGTGGGGTGACTGCTCTCGCCCTTCGCTACAAAGATGGATTCCCTTTTCCTTTCCTGTAAATGAAACCGAGGTGAGGGCAGTGCAGGGGAACAACTAGCTTCAGTGGGTGTAGTGAACAGCTTTTACTGTAAGCACTGACCCAAAGTCCCTGTAAGCATATCTCTTATTGGTGTTAGATGACAAATTGAAACCAAACCTGATCTACTGCAGGCCTTACCATCTGCAGGATTAAACCAGGAGTTTTGCACACATGTGCATCCAGTGGAACACAAGTGCTGATTATGAGCTTGCCTATAGATGCACAGGTGGTGGGTATGAACCTACCTATAGATACACAGGTTCTGCAGGAGAGAAATCATGAGTGCCTGCACACTGTTTCATGCTCCAAATATTTAATGAACAAAATAAAAATTGAAACTGCATATGTGATAATCTGACTTCTGTGTGACATGGACAAGCCTATATATAATATATAAACCAAGCATGCACAGTTTGATCTCTTTCTTATCTCAGATGGTAAACAATGCTGTGTGCAGCTTTGTCACCTAAAGTCCAGCGATTGGGTGCAGCCACATGATGTCTATGGTCTGAGATCAGAGTGGCCTGTGCCATTGGCTGGAGTTTTGCATGGTTGTTCAAGGACTAGACAGTTCTTTAGCCGGATTTTTGTAAACTTTTCTTTTTTTTAAATCAAATGAAATGAACCCCAGTTAAATATCTTTAATATCTGACATTGTTATTTAAAGACTAAATGTGTTTTCAGTTTGTATTGAATAGGCTTGTATCTTTATACCTGCCCTGGCTGAGGTTTTTGTTTGTTTTTTTTTTTGCTCTCTAATCCCACTACCCGACTTTATTTTTTGCACTTTAATTCTGACCCAGAAAATTCAGCAAACAAAACATTGATTAAACAGCAAGAGTCAGGGCTGCATTGAGCAAACAAAAGCTTTCCATTACCTTTTAAGCAGCAGTTCATAAGCAGCACAGACAACAGCTCCAGCTTTCCGCTGGAAGGACCCAGGCGCAGACCAGAATGCCAAACTAGGTATTTGACAGCAAGCCACAAAACAGTTGTCAAAAACACTTCAAGTCAACACCAGAAGATCCAAAAAAACAGGCAGAAACCCAAAATCACAAGGCAAGGACAAATCCAAAAACACAGGCAGAGAAGGTAAATTAACCAGGAATTATTCCAAAAACAGCAGGCAAGAAGAATATCCAAGAGGCAAAGCAGAAGTCAAACACCAAAGCATGCAGATCTAAACAGGCAGGAACAAAACAGACTAATTTACTGAGACAAACTGGCAGGGAATAAAGAAAATAGAGGGGTATTTATACACAGACTAATAATGACTACACAGGGAGCAGGTGAGCAGAACGGGCTTCAGGTGGTGGGTCTGGCGGAAGGGCAGATCAGTAGGACAGGAGGTGGGATGATGGGGCTGTAAACAAAAAAAAGCACACCCACAATGACAGACAGGAAGACAGAGAAACACAATACAAGAAAGTCATCTCAGGCTGGAGTACTGACACATGTGTTGTCTTTCCACAATGTAAGAACACCTTGACACATTGCATGCTCATGGTACCTCATTTAGCCTAACCTAAACTTTGACCTGGTGTTGTGGAGATATGCTCTTGCTGCACATGCGGTACTTGTTTAAGTAATGTGATTGCTCCCAGAAAGGGCTTCTTAAAGTGTTATATATATATAACCCAGATAACTGCAGGATATTTTGAACTATTCAAGAGCAAAAGATATGTTCACATGTGTATGCCAAAATGTTTACCATCTGCGTGGAGTAGCTGGGGAATTGTAAGCTGCAGAGTGGAGATTTATTTGAGAGCTCTACTGAAGGCTTTCTGTGGACCATTTGAATACAATTTTTGACCCATTGGTTTAGTAATAGCCCTATTCATCACAGGAGGCATATTGAGCAAACTGTCCCCCTCCCTAGCATTCTGCAGCAGAGGAGAGTCGCAGCTAGTTTCACTCTTTTTCTGAACCTTGATGTGACGACTGCTCTACATAGTGTGAGTGGACTAAGGATCATGTGTGATTTGAATACCAGTCTTAAGGACTTCGGTGAGGCTACTCAGATTTAAGGAGAAAGCACAGCTGACTGAAACTGGCCCTTGATACCTTACACCCCTGAAGAAGGCCTGTCCTCTTAAAGGAGGTGCAAATACATTTGCATTTTAGATAACATCCACTCAGTTGAAGGTTCACAGTTCAGGTGAATAAAGTCTCTGGAAATAAACCCTCTCCCCCTTTCTGCCAGAGGGTCATAAATGATAAGCCTAGCTGGATTGCTGTTACTGTTATGGACTGATTGTTACTGTTATGGGCTGTCCTGCCAGTAAGTTTTGGTGTGTTCCTGTGTCTGCTCCTGGTGGCTTGTAATGACCCTTTGCTCTGTGTTTTTCTCTCTCTCTCTCTCTAGTTGCTTCCTGTGTCTCCTGCTGGTGGAGTCAGGCCTGTAAGGATCCTCAGAGGTGAGTGACACAAAACTGCTCTCAATCACCCCTGAAACATCTTTCCAACCACATACACCCCCTCTTACCTACACCCACATACCTGCACCCTCTTTCATACACTGGTGAAAGGATAAAAGGAGGTGGATTATAAGGTATTTTCTCATCACCAATGCTACACCGCCAGCTGATGAGGTCACTGATGGCACCGTGAAAGCCACACAGTGGCAGGAAGGTTCTGTGTCTCATTAAATATGGAGATTAAATAACATCCATTTAAGGGGTTTATCCCATTTTTCCGTATACATATTTACTCATTTCTGGGTGATCAGAAGTTTGTCACATTTTTCAGTTAAAATCAACTTCTGCAGTATGACTTTCAAACTTTTACAAATGGAAAACAAGAGCAAAATTAAAAGCAATACATTAACGTCTCACTGCAAACACATGATTAGCCAATCAGATGCATTTGGCCCACAGAGATACTTACCTGAAAGCCCTTGAGTCCTTTTCTATTTGTTGCAGGTAGATATTAACTATCTGAAGATAAAACAAGAACCACTGCACAGACTGTTGTTTGGATGAAATTAGATATTAAAATCCAACGTAATTACTTGGCAGGGGTTGATGACAAGAATGTCTTGGATACCCAGATACAGTTCAAATAATGGAGTGACTGGTTGATATATACTTCACGAGTCCCAACTCTGCCCAAAGTCCAAAATGGATATCCCAATCATAATTAATGTCAAGACTGTTGAATAGGTTTAAGTTCAAAGACAAAGATATGATAAAGTATTGAGAGCTGTTGATTTATCAGGAATACTCAAAGGCATACATTTCACCTAGAGCAGGTATCAGACTATGATTCATTGATAAGTGAGGGGCCTGGCCAAACATGCAAGATTGATGAGGCAGCTTTCATGGGCCTCTTACCCATAAACGTTTGCATGCAGGCTGTCAGAGTGGGAGTGCTAGGCATTTGAGAAATGATCCTGTGATGAATCCTGCTTCAAACTACTGTAGCATGGGACAGGGGGTCACTTGCGTTTACTCACTCTGTTCATCAGATCCAGATAGTTACACTTTGAAGAGTTTGTTCTGGCTGAACAGAATGCTGTATAGGCTTGTGTCTGATAACAGAGCCAAGTTAAAGCAGGCACATGTAATAGCACAGTCACATTAACCCTCTGGAGTCTGAGGATATTTTCAGACACTCTGATGATTTTGGCATGCTCTGATGTTTTTGTCAATTTGAAGAAATGTAACAAGTATTTTCAAAGTCCCATGACTTTTTTTGTATTCAGCACAAGTTCAGCTACAATAATATCTAAGTAGTATGTATTTCATGATTGTACTTTTTAAAAAAATAACTGGTAAATGAACCTTTTGTAAAAAGTAGTTTTAGAACTGTGAATGTGTGAAAAACATTACCTTACCCATTGTGATGAACTGTTTTGATCACTTGAGGAGATTCTATTAAGTCTTAGGTATGTATCAAGCACAAACACTTTTATGGCCACTTTTATGGACAATTAAATGGCCATTAGGGGTGGGCGGATCGATCCAAATATCGATAGTATCAATACCAATGTTGGTATCACTATCTGATCGATACTAGCGTGATGAGACCGATTCTTTTGTTCCAGTTTCTCTTCTACGTTCAGTACGTTACTCCCATTTCATCAAAAAGTAGACACGTGTGTAAAGCAGAGCCCCCTTTATGTCTTTCCTTGCTCACTCTGCTCCCCCTCCCCTCCCTGCTCTACTGTTTTGCTGTAATGTGACTCAGCAGCGCATAGCAAACAGTTGCACTGAGCGAGAGCATGGCAGAGAGAAAGAGGAGCGCTGTTTGGAGTTATTTTACAAGCGAAAATGAAAATATTGCAATGAAACTAATATTTTAGTCATATCGGATGTTTAGTTTTAGTTAATGTTAATTCAAAGTGATACTAGTTGTTGCTTTAGCAGACTGATTAAATATCCATATTAAGACTTTCAAATAACACAGTCACCTCATTACAATGTGTTATCTAAATGAATTATTTCACTGTAAGTAAAAAATATATAAAAAATATTTTAAAACTGAAATATGAAAATGGCAGCATATAATAATCCTTTAGTGTTAACTGCCAAAGGGGCACTGGGATGTATTTAGGCTACATTTAGATATAGTTATATATATATATATAGATATATCTACATATAGATATATTTGCGTGTCAGGAACGGGGATCGGGACACAAACGCGGACCACCGGGTAAACGTAGCCAAGCGTTGAATTATAATCAGCGGGCAGTTCGTCGTACAGGGACAGGCAGGGTTCAAAAACACGGGGAAGCAGTCTGGGGGCAGATCCAGGATGGGAAGTCGGGGCAGGCAGAGTCGGTAACCAGGCGGGCGAGAGTGTCAAACAGGTTGAAGTCGGCGGGCGAAGGTCGAAGTCGGGAGACAGGCAGGTTTCGGCAAAAACGGCAATCAGGGTACTGGTTACTAAAGCGGGGACAGGACAGGAAGAAACTCACTGTAACGAACTAGCAACGAGACAGAGACACGTAGGGAAGATATAGGGCTGGGGTAACGAGGAGATGGGAAGCAGGTGAGCAGGCAGGCAGGTGCAGGCAATGAGGGAATCAGGTGGGCGGGGACCAGGCAGGGAGCCGGGCGGGGCAGGAACACAAGGAAAACAAAAGCACAAGGACAGGGAAAACAAAAACACTGCGGCTTAAGGGGGCGGAGCCCTGACATTGCACCTTATTTACTTTAGTTTTCGCAAACATTTGAGTGCACTGTGTTTATAAAAACTAAAGAAATTTTAATTTTGTTATGATATTGTTTCTGAACAAAAACTGAATACAAAGTCTACTTTGTAAACTTTGTTTATTTTTTCCAAAAAAGCCAGAGAAGAAGTGCAATGTTATTATATTTTTGTTTTTGAACAAAACTTCTAACTGGGAAGGAAGAATTTGACTTTTTAAAACATTTGTTCCCTAGTAATAGTTTTGTGCACTTTGTTCTTTAAAAAAGTCAGAGAAGTGTAAATAAAGGGAAAAATTGTTTTGTTATTAAATAGTTATTTCTGAACAAAAACCTCAGACTGAAGGGAAAAGGAATGTACGTTTTCAATATTGATTTTTCATTTGTGCACATTTTATGTTAATAAATATATTTTTTTTTATTTGCCTAACTTTGCTTAAAATCTGTTCTGGGTTTTAACATGCACATAATTAATTAACAGTGGAAAGCAAAAATCACAAACTCATTTAGTGGTCAGAAAATGTATTCGGGTGTAACATATGATGACACACTCCTTGCCCCTACATGAAAGCACACAGCTTCTTGTTTAAGTACAAAGTATCGGTATCGGTATTGCTATCGGCAACACTGGCCCTGTATTTACTTGGTATCGCATCGATAAAAAAATTTGCAGTATCGCACACCCCTAATGGCCATCTAAAAATGTATGGCTCTATTGTTTTGGGATCAAGAGTTGGCAGTGGGAGGGGTAATGGCTTTTTACACAGCGGCCCTTCACAGGTCAGCCCAGGTAAATGCCGTAGGGGAGAGCCGGGACGAAAGTAACACTTTTCAGATAAACGTCATTTTAAAAGATAACGTTACAGACAGAGACTGATTTTCGTTGTGATCAACAACTCACATGTGTGTTCTATACACCAAGTGTTATTTTGTACAAATGTGAAACGATTTCGGTATAATTTGACTTTGAACGGAAGTTGCGCATTGTTACTTTTGACCCCGTCAGGCCGGACGAAAGTAACACACAGGTGGGTCAAAAGTAACGCAACGGTATAAACTTGAATTGTTTATATTATTCTTGTTTTTATTAAAAATGTCTGACAATGTCCTTGTTAATATGCAATTGCAAACATATTATGTCCTTTATCTTAATAAAAAATATTACATTTCATTTTTAGAACATAGGGCCTGGTCCTATCAATCAATGATGTATTAGTTACAGTGCCTTCACTACAGTGAAGATCTTCACTACAGTGTTTATATTCCGAATTCTCACTCAAAAAGCCCAAGAGTTCCAACTACACAGCACCTTGGCGAATTTCAATAAACGTTAGCCCACACAAGACGCAGCTAACTTCAACTAACGTTTGCCTACCCAATACGCAAATCTCCGAGTGTGATAGTGAGAAATGTTTACATTTACACAAAATGCAAAGCGTGTCTCCAAATTAATTATGCTTGAACCTGCATTTTACCTGGCATTTTATCTTGTTCATCATGGGTGTTCTCCAGCGTGACTTAGCTCCTATGGAGTTAGATTAGTTTCTTTATTCACAAATAAATGTGACACAATTTACAAATATATTTCATGATTCACAAACAAATGCAACACGATTCGCAAATATATTTCATGATTCACAAACAAATGTAACACGATTCATAAATATATTTCATAGCTTACAAATAAATGTCACAGAATTCACTAATCCATTTCTCGAATCATAAATAAATGTTATGTGATTCACAAATGTTAACGCAGTTACATTTATTTACATATATTTAACTGACGACTCTGCATTTAGAAACCACCTGACATTCGTGAATATCGCTGCATTTGTTTGCGGATTATTGAAACTTCCCTGACATGGCTCGATCCACAAATGCATTTTTTTCAAAAGGTTTTTCTGTAGCCAATCAGATGTCTCTAACAATTTCAGCCAATCACATGAACGTAAATTCGAGCGTATGATTGAATTTGACCCATCCAATATAGCGGGTGTGATTCTAAAGGTCCCGTTTTAGGCTAGTTAGTTCTCTGATCGTTTTGCTAGTTTGAACAGCATGTGTTTAGTGATAAAATGCGTTCCATAACGTTGTTGTTGCAATATCTGTCAGCTTTTGTGTGTGTGCGCGTGCTCTGTTATGCATCTATTGAACATCATACGGTAACACACAGTAACATTGCACGTGTGGCTGTTTTGAGTGGGCACCAAAGATTTTAGTATTATTTATTTTGTTGTTTTGTGTCTATTTCAATAATAAACTACAACTAAAATATATTATCGCTTTGTATTTGCTTCGTTACATATATTCCTTATACAGGACAGATTCATAACAACAGCCTTACACATTCCCAGCCTTACCTGGGAGTGCTCTGTGCACAGCAGTGCTTTCTGGTATGTATTCTTGTCTGCTTACAGCCCCAGCAGACACTGACAAGAAACAGCAATGTCCAGGTACACCAGCTGATCATGTCCTCTAACAGCCTGAGAGTAGTCTGCAACTGAGTAATCATCAAATAATAATTACAATAATGCATTTTTATATATTATTTATTATAAGATTCCATTCTATATTCTCTTTGAATATTAGTTGCTATAGTTCGGTAGGTTACACTGTAGTTGGTGTTCTAACATCTTGATCCATGTGCCCCTTTTTAAATTTTAGCACCTGGCCCTCTAAAGGTCTCTGCACGGCCCTTCTAGTTACCCTGTTAAAATGTAACAAGTAATATAACTATATTATAGTTCATATTCAAATGATCAGTTTGTTATTAAGCAGCTTCAGGAGTTCATAAAGAGTTGATCATTTGAATCAGCTGTGTTGGAGCAGGGAGAGATCTAAAACATGCAGGGCAGGGGGCCCTCCAGAGCAAAAATTTTGCCTGGCGAAAGCCAATCACCTTCAAGTAGGGCGAGAAGTCACGCCCCCTTTCGACTTTGCCTTTTCAAACTTGCAAGCAGTGTTGGTGTAATCAAAAATGCCTACTGTGACGTGGCGCAAAATTCGCTTGTTCATTTTTTAGGCAAGCAATCAAACCCGCGCAAGGAAAGCGAAATTTTGCTTCACGTTTGGTTAAAACACATCTAAAAGGGATTCCTTTACGGTGAGAAGATGCAAAGCAACAGAATGAATGTTATATTCTACACATAATCTTTTTACCTGAATAATATATTCAGATGTTAACCCTTATTATCTGAATAATATATTCAGATGTTAACCCTTTGTAATCACCAACATTTTGATTAGTAAGTGTAATGTAATGACATATTTTTCTCAGTAACTTTAACAGATTACAATTACATTTATTTTATAATGTAATTACATAATGCCGTTACATGTAACTAATTACTCCCCAACATTGCTAGTATGTCATTAAAGTGCGAATGAGTTCAGACTGATACACAGTGATACACAAGACTTATGCATGAGTATTTCAATGTCACACAAAGAGCTGACAGGCTAAGGAGAGTAGTAGATGCATTTTTCCAAATAGACAGAAACAGCATGACAGCGAATTTTCAACTGGAACAGTCTACAGTGTGAGTAGAAATGAATTTGTTTATCTCAATACTACCTGTCAGAGAAGTTGTATTGTGTATTGCCCAGTTAAACGTTCAAACTGGGGTTCACAGGCTTACTAAGGGGCTTTGGACTTTTGGTTTGTACTTCTTGTCCTATAATCATTACAAGTATCAAAGTTGGACCAAATCTGTCAATGTTTCCTACATTATTGAGAGTTAAAACAACCATCTGAAATAAAAATGGCTCAACTGACCCAAATTAATTTGGTAATATTCATACAACTTTTTTTTTTTTTTTTTTACGAAAAAAGAGACTTTGGGTTTCAGTTTTGGTTCAAATCACAGGGATTCCGCCATACAAAGTGGACAAGAGATTTAGATATTAAAGAAATACACAAACTGTTCATCTTCCCCTGGTTTTATCCTATCCTATTCCCTCACCCACTTTGTAGTTTGTTTCTCGCTTGAAACAACTTGTTCATAGTGATGCCTGGGATGTCTGCATAATAATATCGTGTTATCAGGCAGCATGAGTGCTGCTGTGTTATCTGATTTTTATCAGGACTGTGATCTTACATGTTGGGTTGGGTTTGCTTGGGTTTGGTGGGTGGGTTATGCTGCTTTCTGCCATACCACTTGAAGAACTACAAGGGTGATGAATGCTGTGAGGGCATCCGTGATGAACCGTTTATTATTATTATAATTATTATCATCTCTGCATATTATTACACTGTGATGAGGCTACAGTGTGGTAGATCACAGTGTCCAATAAGAGTTGTATCTTTGTTCCATGCTGTTTTTGGTCATGAGTCATCAGATTAGTATTACCTGCAAAAGGATCAATCATTCAAATCTGTAAACTGTAGAAAGTGTAAAAGTGTAAAAAGTGTGTATGTTTTATTTATTCTTTTTTTTTTAAATTTGCAGGGATCTGCAGGTGTATGTCAGCATCCGGGATGTTAATGACATAATGAATAATAACATTCAACCTGTTGAGATTCTAGAGAAAAAAAAAGGTCCAGGATATGTCGAAGGTAACCCCCTGAATGACATCATGCTGATTAAGCTGAAGGATGATGTTGACACCACGAAATCTGTAAAACTACCAACTGAATGCAACAAGTACCCTGATAAGGCTCCAGGAAAGACAGACCTCCTTGTTGCTGGCTGGGGAAGCGTTGTAGGTAAGCAAACTGAAAAAGAACGTGCAGTATAATAACGGATGATAATGGCTGACCTCTCCTGTTTGTCTCTTTTTAGGCGGAGAGAATCCAAAATCCCCTACTAAACTCCAGTGTGTGAAAATCCAGAAGGCAACATGTCCATCAGGCAGACATGTCACCACTGATACCTTCTGCGCAGGAAACGAAAACCAGAATACAACATGTTTAAGTACTGATGATGTTTTACAATCTGAGTTACAAACATGATTCACACACATATTCACACACTCACACACACACACATGGTTTTCTTTCTCTCTCTCTTCCAGGGTGACTCTGGAGGAGGCCTGGTGTTTGAAAATAAGAATGAGGTGTATGGGGTAGTCAAAGCTGGCTGGCCGTGTAATAATCAGCATCCAAGCATATTCACAAGCGTGTGCTCCCACTTGGCCTGGATCAAAAAAGAGACCAATCTGTAACAGCAATGATAAATAAAATGATAAATAAAATGATCAGAGATCAGCATTAACAGCAAATTGAACCTCTGCCTCTTCTTTTGTCCCTGAGTAGTGTGTTTGTATGTGTGCTTATAAGGGTAGTTTCAAAAACGTTTTGAAAGAAAATATAAGGCAATCATAATTACAACAATGACTACTAATTATAATTAGTTATTTTAAGAAATCAGCTGTGCAATTGTTTGCCTTTGCTGGTCTGCTACTCCTGTTTCAGATTACTGCTGAGTGTGTGTACATCTGACCCCTGGCCTCTGGATGTCAATAAGACCACATGGTTTACTGTTCAAAAGTCAGTCAGAGATTTGGCACCTGTAATAGGCCCACTGATTGCATGTTCACCTCCTTTAAAGTCATTTAAGAATGTGTTACTCAACATTTATCCAGGGACAGGCAGGGTTCGAAGCACAGAGAAGCAATCCGGGGGCAAATCCAAAATCGGGAGTCAGGGAGAACAGGGTCAGGAATCAGGCAGGTGAGAGGCAATTTACAACACTAAACCAAGAAAGGCTGTAAGTATATCAATGAAAAATATATAAAACTTTAGTGCTTACATTTTTGCATGTACATGCATTACATACATCATACATGATAGCCCTTACTTATATTCTTTGTCCTATAACTCTGCTTCCCTGCTTTCTGTAGCTATCGCTCTAGTTCCATATGACTGATGTTTCTTCTTTGACTCTGTTCTGTATACATGTCCATCCCCCACCCCTCACTTGCACTGATTGTTGCAGTTTGAAGGGAACCTAAGTTTGATGAGCATTACACAGTTATTTCTTAAATGCAGCCATAGATTTTACACAGAACATGAGCTTTGCTTTCCCTACTCTGGCTCAGTTCTCCTCACTGGTGTGGCACATCTGTCACTGCATAAGACAGCTTTGAACTGGCAAATTCCCACCAGTCTGTGTTCCTCTGATTTATCTCTTTCCCCAGCTGAGTTTAAATAGCCATCTCCAGTCCCCTGCTTCCCCAGTTACATTAAAAAGGCCCAGATGTATCCAGTTGTTCCCAGCTGTAGACAGCAACTGTAAGGCAACAACAAAGAACTCTCCATCATTTATTCCTGGGAGTATTTTCATTAGAACTACACAATCAGGAAAACCTTTATGTTGTTTTACAGGACTTCTGTGTCCAATGCAAATTGTAGCACATTTGGTTTAATAACGAAATAGCAGGGTTTATGGGTTGTAGACAGTGAAAACATCCTCAGTGCTTAATGTGATCAGTAGTGAGATGTGCAGTGAATCAGGTAAAGTTGTCATCATTTTAAGGCACATGATACAGATCAAGAATATTGTGCCTTAAGGAGCACTGGTGGAGTTCCACTTCACACTAATCAGACTGGCCCCAAAATCCACAATGGGTGACAAGTTAGTCAGTGTAGTATAGACCAGTGGTTCTCAACCAGTGTGCTGTGGCACACTGGTGTGCCGTGAGGCAAAGTGAAGTGTGCCGTGGAATTTTGAGGAACCTGAGGCGTTTTGATATAGGTGTGTGTGTGCACAGTCTGATTGAAGACTGATGTTTTTTGTTGTGCTGTTAACCCTTTCGCACGTAACTTATTTTTATGCTATGTACTGTGCGTGTTACATTACATGGTTTGTTACGTTTTCATTAGCGTTATTAAGCTTCTCATAGTTTTCAGTTAGCATTTGCTATATTTTTTTATGCTAAACCGCTTTTTCCTCAAAGCTAAAATTAGTCATAATTTTTCCAATCTAGTGTTCTAATCGCACCGGCTTTAGCATACGCGCTAAACGGCAAATCACACCAGTGTGACCGTACATGCGAAAGGGTTAATGGAGTAATGTTTTATTTTATTTATATTATTTTAGTATGTTGCTGTTCATAGTGCCGCACTATCTTGGACAAGTTTATGCTCCGATGCACTTCAATGCATTTTTAACAAATTATACAATTCTGTCTGATTTAATTATCTGTTTGATAATTATTTGACAGTGGGCTGTAATGCAATATGGGTCAAATCTCGCTAATGACATTATATCATAATGTGTGTGACATTCTTCATAATTGATAACCAACTTTAAGTTGGTGTGCCTTGACGTTCTGGCTTGACCTTTGATGTGCCTTAGCCCCAAAAAGGTTGAAAACTCTGGTGTAGACTACATTATTGGTCAATTTGACCTGGAGAGATCAAAATCGGCGGTTAGCTGTGATGGTCCAGGACCTGTGGGAGGCTGGCTCTGAGGAACCGGGGCAGGCTGGAAGGAGAGGAAAGCTATGGCACAAACAATGGCCAGCAGAGATGTGCCAATTCTGTGTAATCTTTGTAAAGATATCACACAAAAACAATGTTAGATGGTGCTTCACAAGAAAGGTATGGTGAGGCATAATGGAATGGACATTTAAGTAAAATTGTCTCCTTTTTTCTGAAATTGATTTCAGTAAGTTATGTAAATTTATAAAACCAGCCAGTCACTGAAGGACTTGACCAGGCCAGTAGGAGAGAGGCAAATAGAATGTATCAACAGATTAGCAAACTGGGACAGTGCTGATTCACTCTTATACTTTATGACCAAAAGAGGATGAAGTATGCTGATGAACAATAGTGGAAGAAGCAGAACGTTCGCTGATTCTGTACAAAGATCAACTGAAAAATCATTTTACTGAGTGTAAACATAGTCATGCTGGAGGATGTGTCAATTGATATTGTTATAAAACATGTGCATGGAACAGAGAAGGGGCACAGATTGTAAATGTGTTTATAAATATGAGCAATGATCTTCCTCCCTCTCTCCATGTTTCCTTTACAATAATTTCATATGACGGTTTATCATGAACTGTCCTGTATTGCCAGTGTCTCTTTTCCAGGTGCAGAGGTCAAATATGGTGATGACAAGTACAGTCAGAATGCCAAACAATACTCCATAATGTGACAGACTCTGTAGAAATAGAGATGCAAAATCAATATAATAATTAAAATATTAAAGTATAATAAATGAAAATATAATATTCTAGATGCATAACTCTTTATTCTAACTCTAATTTATTGTCAGGATCCGCCCCCTTAAGCCGCGGTGTTTTTGTTTTTCCCCGTCCCTGTGCTTTTGTTTTCCTTGTGTTCCAGCCCCGCCCCGCTCCCTGCCTGGTCCCCGCCCACCTGATCTCCTCATTACCTGCACCTGCCTGCCTGCTCACCTGCATCCCATCTCCTCGTCACCCCAGCCCTATATCTTCCCTGCGTGTCTCTGTCTTGTTGCTAGTTCGTTTCAGTGTTTATTCCTCTCTCGTCCCCGCATTAGTTTCCCCTGATTGCTTGCTGTATCGCCGTTCCTGCCTGATTCCCGACTTCGATTTCTGCCTGCCACTTCGGATCTGTTTGACACCACTTGCCTGCCTGGTTCCTGACTCTGCCTGTCCCGACTCCCGAATCTGGATCTGCCCCTGGACCGCTTCCCCGTGTTTCGAATCCTTCCTGTCCCTGTACCACGAACCGCCTGCCGATTCAAATAAACGCCTGGAACCGTAATACCCTGTGGTCCGCGTTTGTGTCCCGGCCACCGTTTGTTGTCCACACTGCTGTGTGTGACAGTACAGGTGTAGAGGTGTCTCTCTCAGTTCCTCAGCACTGACACTCCAGCTCCTCCTCAGCTGGTACGTCCCGTCTCCGTTGGGCAGGGGTGCGGGCCATGTGAGTTTATTTTCCGCGGAATAGCTTCATTTTTCTACGTCTGATTATCCCGGTATTTTGCCATGCACAAGCGGTTTGTCGCTGTCTAGGTGATCATTAAGAAATCATGAATGTAACAACTTAGTTTAACATTAACTTAACATTTACTATGCAAATAAACTGCAAATGAACCCCTGATTCTCAATATATAGAAGTGATACATAAACAACTCAAATTAAAAACACTGCGCTTTTTAAGAAAACGCCTTGTTTCCATTCAAAAACAAACTAATGAAATACAATTTCAACATGTGAGGAATGTCTGCGTACATTTTCCAGGAAATGTAAAAAGTTTATTACGAACTATTATATACTGCACTTCAAGGCAAATGCATTTTTTTTTCTCCACGGGTAAGGGCAGGACATTTTGTTTACATATGTGTTTGGAAAATTCTCTATCAGAAACTGCGCCGGTGACTACGGAAGTACGTATCCACATAATCCGCACATGTGATAAGCATTAACCTGAAGACGCCATTGATGGTCGCTGGCTCATATCTTAAAATGATTTTCGTTCGTGTATTGGCTCTTATTTCTTTGGCTAAAATCGTGTACACAGGTAAGGTATTTGTTTATACAACCAAAATAAGCGTCTCAGTTCTGTCCCACATTTAAAAGAAAAGCCAGTATAGTGTATTTCTGAATCAACGTGGAATTTCAGTTGACTATAGCGGTGAGGAGCAACTCTTTCATTTTGCAAATGAACACAGTGGGCAAATTTCTGATATAAAAAGGATTTAACAAGTAGTGAATATAGTTCCTCATATTTTAAAACATTGCACTACTAAATGGTAAAATGGTTTATTTTTCTTTTCATGTAGTTTGTTTCGGTTTCTTTCACACGAGCGCTAAAAATGTGGTTTCACCACAAAAATGGGCGTGTAAAACTTATCGCAATGAAACGATTTACATACAAGAGAGAAGTTATTGTAAAAATCTTTCCTTATATCTTAGACTGTCTTGAAACTCTTGGTGGTTCTTGTTTCGGTGGAAAAAAATAGAAAAAACACAGCCAGAGGTAATGTGACGTCGATTATCCCTTGTGTTGTCTTACGGGTCAAAAATGAAATTCGATGACTTTTCCTCGAGTGACCCTAACATTACAGAAAGTTAAACATTGCCCTTTTTATATTTTTATAAAAGCTGTACACCACCAGGATGCAAAGATTGGCTTTCGGGTCTTTTTTGACCTGGCAGTTATAAAATCATTTAGAGACAAACTGAAATATTAAATGATTTATAGCAGCTATAAAGCATAGTAAAGAACCTGAAGCCATTTTCTCTTGATCTCTTCCATGTCCTCCTCTCTCTTTATCACATATAAAAATGTACATATGAACAGACATAGAAACACACATGAGCACTCATACAGGCATGACTTCAAAGTTGCAGAATCTCTCTCTCATACCCACACACACACACACACACACACAGTGAAAGAGAGAATGTGTGTGCTTATGCTTGAACAAAAACTTTCTTGTGCATTTGCAGCATTGCCCCTCTCCCCACCCCACTCCTAACTATGTTTCTAACTGTTTTATGAAGACTGTTTTCCTGCAAGAAACACACACCATTTCAAACAAAATAAACTTGTCATTTCTTGCGCAGACTTACACTGTACAACATCTATAAAATCCACCTATTTCTGACAACCAACTCAGCAAAACTGTTGGTTCAAGCATGAGCACTCACCACACTGGACTTTCTCTTCATTTTCTCTTCATGGTGGTCTCTCTGTGAGTGCCATCAGACCCCTCCAGCTAATCCAGAGTGTGGCTACTGCCTGATGTATAACAAAAAATACTCATGTCACACCTCTCCTCATCTCTCTGTACTGGCTACCTGTTATGGTTCAGATAAAATTCAAAATTAGTTCTGGATTGCTGAGCTGTACCAAAAACTGCACCCAAAATGTACAATCTCTTATCACATCCAACATTCCTGCCAGACCAGTTTTTTCCACTCCCTCTAGATTCCTAGTAGTTGCTTGCAGGACGGGACATCCATCACATTGACATCTCCTCTCTACCTTTTTCATTAAGTGGTGGAATAAGCCCCCTCTACTGTCAGAACAGTCAGACCACTGTCTGGTTTTCGACACAGTTTTAAATAGATGACCCATATATTGAGAACTAACCTGGACCATCCGTACTCTGACACCTCCCCCTCCTAGAGCCCTCTAAGGCAGAACAAAGCCAACTTGTTCCACTGCTGTGGACTCATTGTAAGGCAGCTGATGACACAACCAATTTAACCCAGGCTGTAGGGCTCAGGCTGTGCTTGAGAGAAGCACCTTTGCATAACCAAGATGTTTAATAGACAGCCCAGGCAAAAGAACTCTGCAGTAACTCTGCTTTCCTTTGTGTTTAAGCTGTTTCATTGTAAAATGCATAATGCCACATATTTATGTAACTGTATACACATTTTAAATGGTGATGGCCTGATCAATGTTTTTTGTAGTAGTAAAACCTACTCTGTTTTTGTCACCATTACCTTCTCTCATAGTTTCTCTCTTTAAAATCTACAAGAACTTTAAAGTGCAAAATATTCTAAATGGTTTAGGTTAGGCTACCCCATTTGATGGTCAGCACATGGTCATATGCTTTTAGTTTAGATATTTTAGTGCTAAACTAGTGTAGCAAAATAATTAATGTTTCACTCTTTCCTCTGTCCCAAGCAGGAGGATCTCACTCACTGTGGTACTTCCTCACACTGACATCAGGACCAACATCACTTCCAGAGCTGGTCGGTGTAGAGATGGTGGATGATTTTCCAGTGGGTTACTATGACAGTACAGTAAAAAGGATAATTGCATGGAAGAACTGGCAGAAAGAGGAGAGCAATGTACAACAAGCAGCATTTAAGGAAAATATACTTGAACAGACCAGAAATATGATGACAAAAAAACTGCAGCTACTGGCAGAGCATTTTAATCACAGTGGAGGCAAGTTGTATGCAAGGTCAATGGATGGAGCACACAGATCAAATTATTTCCTAACTGGAGAGACTTGAAATTCCTGCATAGAAATCAAGCAGATTTATATAATAATAATAATAAATCTATTGTTATTAATCAATTAGTATTTATTATTTATCCATTATTTATCACTGTTTTCCCCCTTTAATGAAAATGCTATTGTATACTAATGCTAACAGCAATTTGATGCTTGGCTTATCTCACCATGACAACCTCCACACAAGAGTGCTGAGGCACAATAAATGCAATCTTCCAATATACTCCCTCGCAGCCAACAGCTATTGAAAATCACACAGCATACTACAGTGGAGTGATCATTCATTGGAGTATAGGTGCTTCTGTAATGAAGTTATCTGGGCAACTCACCTGAGGAGTGCCAATGAGTGTTGAGACAAGCAGCCCCTGGCTGACTTACCAACCCCTCTCCCTGGCTGAATCACGCTAATTTGTTCCGCTGCTGTAGGTCATCATTGGCAAATGATACAGATGGGATCAAACCCAAGGCATACAGCATACAGCAAATTCTCCCATGTCTTACTTCTCTTGATTTCCCTCTACTGACTGTCAATAACTGGCTGCAGTATCTGTTTCAAAAAGGTAAAAATGTGTTGTCCTACCTGCAGCAAGGGGAACAGCTCCCCCTTATCTCCAATCCTTCATCAGACACTACACACTGGCCAGGTCCCTCACTTCAATACTTCGAAGATACCTGGCTGCACCACAGCTGAAACATCCCAGTCATATTTTCTGTTGCAGACTGAAGATCCACCTCTTCAGACTACATCTCAGTCCCCTACCCCAGCATGAATTTTCCTCCTCTTTTATGTACTTTTACTGTTTACTTTACTTTACTATGGGATATGCTGTAGCTTTTTGTTAGATATGTTGTGATCTTAAGATCACAACATATCTTAACAAGATCTTAAGATAAAATAAGTGTGTCTTAAATGTATGTAATGAAGCTTAAATGCATTAGTTATCTCAGCACTGTTTGGGGCAGACACATTTTCAAACCTGGTCTGTAGTGTCAAGTATGTACTGTCTTTCATGCCATTGTATTAAATATAATTTGTATTTGTACTGTAAGTTACTCTGGATAAGAACATCTGCAAAATGACAGAAACGTGAATGTACACATTTATGTTTACATATTTTTGTCCAAGACTTCAGGACCACTGTATTAGCATATGTGGGCAGTTGAAGCATGAACGTTCTGAGAATATTTGACCACAGCAGCCAATTACTTTGTGTAACCCTACTACAGGTCTCCTTACATACCAAAGACTATCTGGATGTGAGCTGGATGCAGATGGCAAAGAGAGATTCAAGAGCATAGATGCTTACAATGGAGAAGATGTATTTGTTACAGATTCCAAGGGTTGGTACAGCCTCATTCCAGAAATAACCAATGTCAACCTAATGGAATCCACAAATGCTTTTATTGCCCAAACTTTTTACCAACCTTGGTGCATATCACTATTGAAAAGCCATCTACAACAACTGAAAAGCTTACTGAATCGAAAAGGTAAGGTCTACATAAACAGGTCCAGTCATTCACACACCTGTTACATTTATGAGCTCTTATGGAGTGGTTTCTCTCCTGCAGTGCATCCTAGAGTCAGAGTGATCCATAAACAGGACAGAGACACTGGGGGGATGGAGGTGACCTGCCTGGCGACCGGCTTCTACCCCCGACAGATCAATATGACCCTGCAGAAGAATGGCCAGCCTGTCCCAGACCAGGAGCTGACCAGGGGGGAACCCCTGCCCAACGGAGACGGGATGTACCAGCTGAGGAGGAGCCTGAGTGTCAGTGCTGAGGAGCTGAGAGAGAGACACCTCTACACCTGTACTGTCACACACAGCGGTGTGGACAACAAACTGGATGTCAGCTGGGGTGAGAAACATAAATGAACAGTTATGCAACTGGGATCATTCCTTTATGTAAAGTAAGTAATGGGTTTCTTTTTTGAAATTGACCTGCACATCCATATGCATCTTTTTCCTCTTTTTCTTTACTTCTGTGTTTCTACAGAGTTTCAGCCAGGTCACAGCAATCTGGCTTTGTACGGAATATCATTTGGAGTTCTGACTGTACTTGCATTCACCATATTTGGCCTCTGCATCTGGAGAAAAAGAGATGCTGGTAAGATGAGGAAGGGATTATGGTTCAACATGCACCTCCATACGAGAACAGCATAGAAATAATATGAAAGATGGAGAGGGAGGAAGATCCTCGAATGCTCAAATATTGCTGGAATTCATAAACATGAATACTCCACTGACCAAGCTGTGTCTTTAACTTCCAGGGCTCAAGAAGTCCCACCAGTCCCACCATGATGAGTCTTCAGGTGCTTCAGAGCCACTTCAGACAGAGTCAGGAACATGTGAAGGCACATAGAGATACTAACATCATGAAAGGGAAGTTTAGGGGCAGACCAGTGTAGTTCCACAGGAGAGCAAGGTGGGAATATGGATTAAACTACTGAGGAACACACATGCACTCTCAAACAATGAAACACTTTTAGACAGTTTGCAAACAGTCTTCACAGCATCACACATACACTGTAGCGGAGCGAGCGGGGGGAGGGGTAGGGCAGAGGGTTAATGTTGATCTCATGTTTGCTTTCTCAAATTATATGCACTATTATTCCATGCTGTCATACAAACAGTGGCGGATTTAGGAACGACATGGGCAGCCGCCCAGGGTGACATCTTGCCAGGGTCGGCACGGGGTGACTGCACAAAAAATTTGGAATGATGACATTTGCGCGATCGGTTCTCTATCGCTCATTTGCACGTCACGTCAATGTCACCGTGTGGGTCAATTAACCTTGTCGGAGTGGGCGCCCTATTCCTAGTTTGTGAGTTACACAAGGGCGGGGGTAGGTTGCCCTCAGGTCTCTCCACTGGAAGCTCGAAGTAGGGGGAGCGGGCGAATCTATCAAATAGCGCACCTCTAACTTTGTACAGTACTAACGCAATTAGTAAAATCAGTCACACTACAAAATGCTACCAAATAAACGACAAGTCATTCATAATACTGTGAATATATAATTTCACAGACATATTGTTGAATTTTTTCTGGTTTGTGCAAAATCGTTAAGAATAATATTTAAAAAAAAAAAAAAAAACGGTCTGCACACCACCAAGGTGAATTGGTTTAGGCTTGACTCTTGGTTGACAGTGTTGGGGGATGGGTAATGTATTAATGCTCGAGTGCCAAATCAACACAAATGGATAAGAAAAGGTCTAAGCCATCAGGTGCCTAGTTTAGGAAAAAGAGGAAAGAAGAAGAGGAGAAACGCGCAAAAGATAAAGATAGGCAGCTATGTCATCCCTTTATGAGTAAAATATTATGCATGTAACGAAATAGGCTAGTATTACATTTATGTTTGTTAGCCTATGTTGCTAGAGCGGCAGATCTGAAGTAAATAGCTTGTGTGAACCCTACGTAAAGCCTGTGGGGTAGCCGAGCGGTTACGTCACTCCCTGAGACCTGGTTAACTAGCATTGTTGCCGACAAGCTAGGGGCAATTTCCCTTTAGCTCAGCTGGCAACGACGCTGGCTGTAAGGGGTTGGCAGTGAGTAAGAAAAACCCAGGCTCGAAAGTCGCTCGCTCCCTGACCCACGCAACATCTAGTTACTATGCACAACGCACCTACACCTGTTACACACAGGGCGACAATATTCCGTTTTCTGTCCAACTAGCTTACATAACATGGGATATAATTTCACGCAGTTTCATCATGATAATGTGTGTAGCCCGCAGCAAAAACGATTACAACCAAACTAGTAGCACATTATGGATTTGGTTAGCTTTCACTGAGATAACATCACAGAGGTTTTCTGTGACTGGATTGACTTGGTCCGGAGCTCAGTAAGGGGAATTTCCAAATGCTGGAAACTTAAAAGACGTCTACATTATGCTGATATTTTGTATCTTTTGTGATATATTGAGTCTTTTGGGGTGTCTCATGCCTAGAATTAGCCAAGGAGGTTGTATGGTTCATTTGGTTCCTGTTCTGAAAGTTTGATAAATTGTGCATAATGGCATGTATATTTAATTGTGCAACAAATGTATTTAGGGTGTCAGACTTATAAAAGGGGGTGGCGCTAAAGGGGGGGTTCCCCCAGGGTGATATACAAGCTAGAACCGGCACTGTTTGCAAATGTTTACTTAATATTCAGTTATTCACATATGCTATTAAAAATAACTTGTTTTGAATTTTCCAAAATATTCAATGATTTCAATGATTGTGCAGTTTCTTATGCTCAAAAATGGATAAAAAAGCACATTAACTTAAAATAATTTTCATGGCAATAGTATATGAAGTGGTGCAACCTAAATTTGAGTGAAGATGAGACATTTAAAATACATTTAAATATGAAATGCTTTAAAAATTGTATTTGAATGAGAATTCTGTTTTTATTTGATGTGCTATTTGGGTTGCTTAGGTGCAGCCAGCTAAAAAGCCCAAGGGGTTAAAATTCCTTTGTACTGGGAAAGTATATAAAAGAAACAGAGATGATGTTGTATTTGTAGGATTTAAGAATAAAGCACACAGAAATAACAGGTAACTGGAGGGTAACTTCACTTCACAAATCTGCACATCTCATTTTGTTTCCTGTTTTTACATTTACATCCCATGTCATTATTCTACCAATTTAGTGTAACAATGAAATATGTCACATGTCCCCCTTTTTTGAAGGGCATCTTACTTACACACTGCAGTTGAAGTATTAAATGTGAACACAATTATGAACTGCAACAGTGGTATCAGAATATGTCTGATCATAACAATTTTTTAGAAAATGTCACAATGCAAGTCAGAGCAAGTAAACAAAATAAGCATCTTTGTGAAATGTCAGCATCATCTTCTGTGTACCTGTAAGGATAAACAATCTGCTCTGTTCTTTTTTCCCCAATACAACAGCAAGATACAGCAATTTTCACAATATGTTTTGTAAACAGTCCATCCACTACCCCCCTATTTTTGGCAATTTTTTGGCAATGTCACTATGTCACATAGTATTTGTGCCACACAAAGGCCTGAGCAACTCTCCATTTTGGGGGAGGAGCAGTAGCAGGCTGTACATGGGGAGGAGCAGTGTGCAGCAGCACATATGCGTCTTCTGGACATGCAGACTTCACAGGCAAGTCAGTGTTGCCTGGACAGGCAGGAGAGGAGTGCATGGCATTCCTAACTCTCAGACAGTTGATGCGTTGCAGGTCCCCAATGATCTTGTATGGCTGGGTAAACTTGGAAGTGCCTTTTCTGATCACTCCAGGTTTCTTGTTTGGGCAAAGCTCACGCTGGGAAGTTGGAGTGTGTGTACCACAGCGTTTGTCCATGTATTGCTTGGCTTTGTCTTGTTTTCCTTCACTAGTCTCTCATTACTTCACGCTGCATGTGTCATGCTACGTGAAGGAGGGCCTCTGATGTTCAGTTTGGTGTTCAGAGGTTGAACATGGAGGAGCTCAGCAGGAGAAGCTTGTGTAACTGCATGGGCAGTAGCACGGTAATTTGAGAGTATGTGAAGCATGACTTGGCAGTTTATTCATTAGAGTCCATGCCAGGCCACCAGCAGGTCTCTAAGCCTCTGCTTTCTTCAGACACTACCTTGATAAGCATCATGGGCAAGCTGGATAAGCTTAGCTTGGATGTCTGCTGCAACAACAACATGGTGTGTGCCATGTAATCGACATGTTCAGACAATTCAGTCTGGACTCTGTAACAGGGCATTAGAGTTGGATCTAGGCCTTTAGCAGTACAAGGCCAATCTCTGTTCATGTAGGTTTTCACTTGTTGCAGGGCGGGGCAGTCCTTGTATGAGGTTCTCAGTTGTTCAGCAGTAACCGCAGCAAAAGTCAGGTGACACCAACACCAACACCAACACCAGCACCACCATCTCTGTGTCCAATTCCAGATGAAGTCCAGTGTCAGTCAGCGGTAGATGTGAAAGACAGTCTGTGATCACCTTGTCACAGCCAGATTTGTACTCAGTTTTGTACTTGAATGCTAAATCTTGCAGACCACTTGGCAATCCTCATGCCTGCTCTCCCAAGGCCTTTGTTGATGAGCAGTGTCGCCAGGGGGCTGTGATCCATTTGCAGGGTGAATTGGCTTCCCCACAGGTAAGTGTCATAGTTGAGTAAGAGGAATCCAGTTGCAGAGATCATGCAAAAACACAGGTAGGTTAAAAAAGACAAGGAATCTTTACTAGTCACTAAAAACAACCAAACTCAGAGCACAGAAAAACACCCAAGGCAGGGTAGCACAAGACTAAGCATTGAACAAAGGAGCAGGCAGGGCTTATATTGAACACAAAACACATGACTAGACTAACTACACACAAGTGAAAACGTTTGAATTAGGCAAGGCACAGACAGGAAGGAAGACCCTCTGGAGGAAGACTGGGGAAGCAGCAGGCAACGGGACCTGAAAGGCAGTTGCGAGGACACCTGCTGTTGTGGGTAGAAGTCTCTGACACCCTGACATAAGTACGCCAACGCTCAGTTGCCCAGACGCAGACAGGGGCCTCTTTTTCAATGGTTATTTCCTTTTACATTCTGAAAGTGTATAATGCAAGCAAAGGTGATGGCTCTCTCTTTGTCACCATGGAGCTGTGTATGCTCTGTATCAATGGCATAGTCACAGGCATCAGTAGTGACAAGAGTAGGCAAAGTGGGATCGTACAATGCATGCAATGGCGTCTGGTGGTCCCGTCACATTGCGGCACAAAATCACTATCTAGAACTTTCTCCGCAGTTGTTCCCCGATTGTGGAATGAACTTCCACACTTCATCTGTTCTGCCGAGTCCCTCTCTGTCTTCAAGAAACATTAAAAAATGTGATCTAATGGTTTAACGCACTCGTTAGCTCTACCAGCTAGCTTGTACCTTGTCTGGCCGACCATTGAAACCTGGTCATGCAGCACGTCTAATATTGTTGACTCCTGATAGTTTGTTGCTTGTGTTGTTTTCTACCTAACTTGTAAGTTGCTTTGGATAAAAGCGTCTGCCAAGTGAATAAATGTAAAATGTAAATGTATGAGGAAGTGGGCTACACATGTATTGCCAGGAGATGCATCAATTTTCAGAAAAAAATGTATATACTAATAAATATTTTTAATATATATTATATTTAATATTTATTTATATGTTGTATTTACATTGTCTTTGCTATATTCACCGTGGAGTTATATGTTTGTATTTTCTTAAAGGCAAGTTTATTAATATATCACCCAATATATGCATGAACCCACAAATCAGCTGAAAAATGTGTTTTGGAGGGAAGTTATTTTCCTATAAATAGTGTGATCTTTCTTCAGACACTACCGTTTCACCATGGACCGCAAAGTAGCATTCGCAATTACCGCTATCCATGCACGGAAGAGGAACACATCTGCCCGCTGATTGGCTGTCGCTCGACTCTGTCACTGCTCATTTGCATAATTTTGCTCAACTTTTTTTGTCGCCAAGTCGCGGTGATTTTGTCAACAGGCGACTCGCCGTCCCATGTCGCTCAGTGTAGCCCAGCGATCATTGGAAATGAATGACTCCCAGTCGCTTTGTCGCTTGTTGTCGCTGCCGGTGTGAGCGCAGAGTAAGCACTTATCTTGCACTGCAAGAGTCAAGAGCAGTGATGCCTACAATGGAAAAGTTGTATTTGAATTTGACATTGATTCCAGAGGTTGGTACACTGCCATTCCAGAGATTGAGGAAGAATACAACATAATAGGATCTCAGAATGTATTGGTGCATATCAACTTTGGCTACTTAACTTCAGCAGCTGAATAGTTTACTGAACCGAAAAGGTAAAGCCTATAGAAACAGGTTTAAGCATTCATACACCTGTTACATTTATGAGCTGTTATGAAGCCATTTCTCTTCTGCAGTGCATAGTACAGTCGGAGTGATTCATACACAGGACAGACTGGCTTTTAATCCCAACACATCAACTTCACCTTGCTGAGGAACAACCAGCCTGTCCCAGACCAGAAGTTTTGAAATTAACACCTAGAACTCCTTGTGCATCTTTATTTCCACATCTGTGATTTTACACAGTTGCAGCCAGGTCAGAATCTGTTGTTGCAGAGGTATTATCTGGGGTTCTGATTGTACTCACCATGTTGGGCCTCTGCATCTAGTGGAAAAAAGACACTGGTAAAATGGGAAGAGATTGGGGTTCAAGATGAACTACCATATGAGAACAGCATAGACGGAAGACAGAAAGATGAAAAAGGATGAAGATTATCCCTCTTATTGATAAACATATTAATAAACATAAATACTCCACTGAGTTGTGTCATTAACTTCTAGCATTCAGAAGGGCCCTTCAGAGCTGAACTCTGTTCAAGTGCATCAAAGATGTATTTCTCAGGCTGAACATCCCAATTGAATGTCTCCGGGGATACTGTTTTGACGGAGCTAGTAACGTGTCAGGACGGTTTTCGGGTGTTCAGGCATGACTGAAAGAACTATGCCCGGAGTCTCTGTTCGTCCACTGTGCCAACCCCTCACTTGACTTAGTTCTTCAAGAGGCCGCCCGTGAGGTGAGTGTTATCGCTGACCAGTACGGCATCGTTACGCTGTAGCCTATCACCACTGACTCTCTTTCACCCTGGTGTCACCTGTTACCTTTTCTGAGAACATCAAATGTTAACATAAAAAACCACATTATGCAAAAACATATTCCCTTCCTGCTGATTATGTTATGCCTTCAGCTGAAAGCTATATAATTACGAATACGATTCGAGGATTGTAAACATTGTTATGTATAAAAACTTACTGGAAGATATTAAATCTTGTTATAGATTTAAATGTTGTTTATAAATTTGTTTATCATATTAAGTACACTTGAATACCATAATCTGTGATTCATTGCTTTATTGAATTATTAACTCTTAAAAATGGACAAACTCCATTAGTAGGTCAATTGAAAATAACTTGAAGATACAACACTTGCCTAAAAAAGTCAGCTGTATTCGTACACAAATAATAGAAATAAACAACAGCAGAAATAACATAAGAACATGAGAACATATGATGATGAGAACAGGCCATTCGGCCCAACTAAGCTCACCATTTCTTAATTAAAGAGTATCCAAAACTGCATCAAGTCTAGACTTGAACACAGCAAGGGTCTCTGCCTCAACTACATGACCTGGCAACCTATTCCATGTACTGATCTACTACTACTCTTTGTGTAAAATAATATTTTATCAGTGCGGAACGTACTCTTAACTAGTTTCCATTTATGTCCTCTTGTTTTACAGACT
The DNA here is from genome assembly GCF_013368585.1 of Megalops cyprinoides. NCBI lineage: Eukaryota > Metazoa > Chordata > Actinopteri > Elopiformes > Megalopidae > Megalops > Megalops cyprinoides. The sequence goes on along the minus strand of NC_050604.1, from coordinate 4,616,520 downwards.
GAACTCACCCTAAAGAATCTATTATAGTTAACCTTATTGATTCCTTTTATAAATTTAAATACCTCAATTAAATCACCCCTAAGCCTCCTCTCGCTTAGTCTAAATAGGTTAAGTAACTTGAGTCTTTCCTCTTAGCTTTTATATTTCATGCCAGGAACTAATTTAGTTGCCCTTCTTTGAACTTTTTCAAGAACTTCGATATCTTTTTTATAGTGCGGTGCCCAGAACTGGCCACAGTATTCCAAGTGAGGTCTGACTAAGGCATTGTATAATTTCAATATAACCTCTTTAGATTTATACTCAATACTTTTGGCTATATATCCCAGCATCCTGTTGGCCTTTTTTACTGCTACAGCACACTGCCTAGATCTTAAGCTTGGGTCAACTATTACTCCCAAGTCTTTTTCAAATTGAGCACATTCTAGTTTTTTTTCACCCATGAAGTAGTCTTGTCTAAGGTTCTAAGGTTCTAAGGATACTGTTGGCTAGACCCTCTAGTTTTGTGTCATCTGCAAATTTTACTATTTTACTACTATTACTATTATACTATTATTACTAACCTCTGCATCAAGATCATTTATGTATATAAGAAATAGCAAAGGCCCCAACACCGATCCCTGCGGGACTCCACTTTGTACAGGACCCTGCTCTGATACAATTCCTCCCACAGTTACAGTCTGCTTTCTATTAGACAACCAACTTTGAACCCACTCAGCGACAGCTCCTGTAATTCCTGCAGATTTCATTTTCAATATGAACTTTATCACCTTTCAATATGAACTTTGTCAAATGTCTTTTGAAAGTCCAAATAGATAATATCATAAGCTTGGTTTGAGTCCAGACATGCTGTAGCTTCCTCAAAAAAGTCCAGGAGGTTAGTTAAACACGAACTCCCTCTGCGAAAACCATGTTGGCTATCATTTAAAACACCATTTCGTTCCAGGAACATGTTTTCTAATACTATCTTTTGTAATGTGAGCGCAGGTTCATAGTTGTTGGACAAGTTAAACATACAATTCTCAAACTGTGGATCGCACTTCCATGAAACCAAGCCACCAAGCCAAGTGCCGTGGCATGATCACAGAATCGAACGTTTCTTTGTGATGTCACACAGCGCAATGGATTCACGTCATAAATACACAAGTGAAGTGGCGGCTGGCCTATATACATATCCATGCATGATCAGTCTTTTCATTTGACTTTGAAGACGTACTACATTAAATAGCATTGCATCAACCGTGTTACCTTTGTGCTTAGAAAGTATCTGGTATATATATGAGAATCAGAAAGTATGTGATATATATGAGAATATGGCAACTATGCATGGGTTATCAATTATGTTATACCCTGTACGGAAGCTGCGAACTCTCTGGGATATTTTAAGCCCATTTGCTTACAACGACCGTGACGGTAGGTAGTCCGGGAAGGGCAAAATTTCAAGGATGGTATTAAAAAGGCTAAAATCTTCAACGTCATTACCAACTGTCAGTCATTCCTGGCCAGCTGTCAGTCCTGGCCCCTATCCGTTGTAATAACCGATATAAATGGTTGAGGATTTTCTTTCGCAAAAAAAAAAAAAAAAAAAAAAAAAAACCTCTGAGCAGGTTCTGCTTCCCGTTAAGATGTCATACAATGGAGATGCATTTATACATGGAGAAAAGTGCAGGTCTCTACGGTGTGATTTCAAGGTGTCTACGCTGTTTGAGTCATGGGGCGGCAGTGTAGCATAGTGGTTAAGGACTAGGTCTTGTAACCGAAAGGTTGCCGGTTCAATCCCTGCTGCTGCTGTACCCTTGGACAAGGTACTTAACCCACAACTGCCTCAGTGAATATCCAGCTGTATAAATGGATAACATTGTAAAGAACTGTAACCTATGTAAGTCGCTTTGGATAAAAGCGTCTGCCAAATGAATAAATGTAAATGTAAAATGGCTGCTTATAGTGTTACAGCACCATATTTAATAAGTACTTTCGCTTTGATGTACTTTCAAATGTTTTTTTTTCTAGCCAAGGAAATGGAGTTGGCAAAGAAAATCAATGAAATGATGGAGGAGAAGAAGAAGAAGGCTGTAGATCGAATTGTACAGCTGAAAGGAAAAGTAAGTTTCATGAGGCCCTTTTCCTGTAAAAAGAGTGATTGGGAACACTTTTAATCATTTAATTCCTCCCGTCTGTACATTTCAGCTGAAAGAACGTGAAGAATATCAGGAGAACATCGAGAACCTGGTGGCTTTTGTACAGAGTGAAAATGAGGAGCTGAAGGTGAGAGACTGAAATCAGCAAGTGGTCCAATTTGTTAACACTGTCAAAACCAAAATCACAAAAGATAGAGTTTCAATTCAGAAATACATAATTTGAAAAGAAAATACTCAATTTTACATGCAACCTTGGCTGAAACAGTCAATCATTGTCAATGCAGCCATTTATATTTAAATTATTTGGTATTTCTAATAGATTTATTTTTTTCAGAAAGATAGAGGAAATGACCACAAAAATGGCAAACAGCCTTGATGTGTTCAGTCCCACCATGGAAAACAACAGAAGCAGGAATGAACTTCAGGCAGAAAATATAAGACAAAAGATTGAAGCTGCACAGAGGTAATTCTCAAACAAATTCTGGCCTGGGAAAGATGGACTTTGCTCATCGGTAAGAAGAGATGGCAGAGAGACAACTCAAGTTTCAGTCGTACGTAGTGAATTCATGTGATTGTAGCTGAAATCATATATATATATTTTCAGTCTACACCAAATGTTATTGAAAATGAAAGCTTAATTAACAATTTAAAGTCAAAACGTCAGAGCAATCAGTATGCCCTTGACCTTCATGTAATTTCTTAAGTTAACTAAACTTTTGATGGAGGAGATATAACTAAAGTATAAGTACAGATTGTAACAGAGGTACACAAGGAGCTTAAAATATTGACTTGTGCATCAGAAGTTTGAAAAGCCCCTGTGCTCTCTGTATTACAGAAAGCTACAACCGATCCATCAGCCCCTTGTCCTTCGCCAGGTATGATGACAAGAGATGCTAATTTTGAGTGGTAATTAATGAACACATTTCTAATCATTATTTGTAAAGAACAACTCATGAACACATTTTAAAATGACCGTAAATACACATGTATTTGCAGTTAAAAACACTTTCTTACAATGTCTTTTGGAGGAATAGAATATACAAATAAAAATACTCAATTGAAGCCACAGAATATACATATACAATGAATCCCTACATCCTTACATCCCTTACATCCTTGATTTTATTCATAACCATACAGATCGCTTTGTGAACAGTGCTGAATCACTTGGAATAATAAAATTACCTCTGTTTACAGATCTTAGTCGCCATTAGCATTGACTTTTGCAGAAGTTGCAAACTTTTATGTGTCTTCTGTAGGAGGCGGGAGAGCTACAGGGGACCTACGTTGCCTTCCAGGCCCACCTGTGGAGGATGGGTTTCAGTGGAGTCCAGGTACTCCATCCTTCATCCTTAAACTTCCTGGAACAGATTCCTCATGAGTAAAATTTATGCATAACATCTAGTTAATGCAAATCTGCAGTGTTTGATATGCATTTAGCAAGGGCGCTAATTCCAAATGTTTGCAATTGTAGATAAATGTAGTTTTGAAGCAGTACTCTATGAGGGACTTTGCATCTTCAGTGTTAGTGACCATGATTTTCCTTTTTCCTTAGCACACCAGTGAAAACCTTTGTCATTTGTCCATCATCTGCGGTTTAGAAACACAGATGTGGTGGTTTTCCATAGCAGGGGAGACTGCCTTGAGCCCAGAGGTAGGAGAGGTTTCTGCATTAGACCCCACTACTATACATATAAACAGACCTTTTCTTCGTGCAGTATCAGACTGAAATATATTACAAATATTCATTTTCTGTCTTCTCTTTTTAGGGCATCCCATATCACCACACTGTGGAGCACAGGGGTACTGGAATCCAGGTAAGCTCGCCAGTTTAAATAGACCAGCATGATATGGTATTACTTACAATTAAAGCTACTGAAATAGACAGATCATAGTTTGTTAGTTGCTCATCTTTAATTTCCTACATATAAATTTGAATGTTGATTTTTATTCAGTCTGAGGTTGTTTTACATAGCTTGTTGGATCAAAGGTAGCCCAATTTGGGATGTACTACTGGACACAGACTTCCTGTCTAACCAGATATTACGACTATCAGGTAAACACATAATGTAATGAAAAAACATATAATGGATAAGTATGCTGTTTTAATTCACTGTTATATATTTCATATTCAGAATGCAATTTATTTCTGATAGATGTATATGTGCAGGTCTCTTGTGACATTATGCCCTCGCTGTGTTAGTGTTTGCAATGAAACAGAAAGGATGATGATATAATGTTTAAACAGATGGAGAGGACTGCTGTATTTCATTAAAATGTTGTTTCCCTCTTTATGAAATGCACTAATTATTAAAATACATTATATGCACCCATGTATGATAAATAATACGCAGAAGAATATGAACTTTGACCGGTTCCACATTTGAGTTATACTATTTGTAAGTCTTAGTGAGTCTTTGCTGAGATATTGGAAAGTGGTGTTGTCATGGTCTCGCTGTTGTGTTTTAAACAGGAAATGGAAGTAACACAAAGGGTTGAATCCACTGGATTGCGGGAGGATGGCATATTTTTCCAGGAGTGGAACAGCAGTGACAGTTTCACTGTTCCAGTAGGCACTTCAAGCCAGGCTCCACCTGAGGAGAATTTCTATCAGGTAAAACCCAGTGTGCACTTTGTAGTAGTGCCATTTCACTCAGCTTCCCTTCTTTCCAACTGTGTTCATGAAAGAGGAAATAATCTTTCAAATTTTATGAGATGTTACTGATTGGGTTAATATTGGAGCTTTTGTATAGCCTGTAGTAAGTAAGGCTTTGGGCTTCTATTACAGGGTTTCGAGAAGGACATTCCCGAAGTCACTGATGTTCTCAACCTCCGGTAAGTGCTGATTTCTTCCTTCAAATGATCAATCAAATGGCCACCTCCAGATCTGCAGGTTTTCCTCTGGAAATGTGCCATGCATGCCCTGAGCTCTTTTCACACATTTAAGTGCTTTTCACAGGCTATACTTTGAAGCAATCGGGATAAAGGACATTACTATGAAGCTAACTGCTCTTCGTTTGGCATTTGACGTGAGTAAATGTTACACACCATCACTTTTATAATAGAGTAAGAAGCAAAGGTTTGCTGTGCTCATACGTGAAGTGCTGTTTTAAAGTTGGTAAACAATAAAAACAACTGCAACAACATAAAAATGTTAAAATTCTACAAATATCTGTCACAGATAATCCTGGCAAAGGACACAAAGAAAAATTATCTCTCAGTGGCCACAAAAATGATCATGGGGGGCTGCGTGGCTCTCCACAAAAAGGTAAGCTGTCTCTGACTTCACTGAATGACAACAGAATGCTTATGTGTGTTTGCATTATGTTGTACTTCTAAATTTGTGATTACTCTATTTGATTTTGCTCATTCACTTTACTTGTCATTCATATTCATATAAGGCTTCTAATAATCATGTTATAATCATATGACAGGGTGCCAGGCAGTTTGGACAATTTTTCGACCAGCTGGTAACCTACATGGAGGATTCATCGAACATGGAGAGCATGACCAGGGAGCTGGCCGCTGCAGGGGTAAGCCTCCACTTTGACCACATCTTATTCAAACCTGTATTCACTGTAAAACCAGCAGGAGGTTTTTTCTTTTCTGTTCAGATCCACAACTTCAACTTCATCGATGTAGTGTTTGAACTCATTGGATTCCACATCCTTTGGCAACAACGCCCATTGCCACCACCTGTAAGTATCTCTTACATTAACACTGGCGTCACTTCCATGTCTGTGTTAAGTCTGCATTACAGAGAACCTTGAGAGGCTGTAATATGAGTCCTGAACCCCTTATTTTATGGGCGTGTTCAGGGCAGCTGAGGCTGGTTAAATATAAAACATTCTCAATCATTTTTTTTTAAATGGTCTTAATCAGTTGTGTAATCTTCTATGTATGCCTTATGGTATGACATCACTGAACCCGATCTGTCCTTCAGGAACCAATGGGTTTTCTCCATCGTGTGTATGCATTGATCACATGCATATTTCAAGGAAACCAGGAGCATACGCCGGAGGTAGCCCAGGTCCTCTTGGATGTGACGGTAAAGTATCATTGTTGAAGAGAGATTTTGCTAAGTGCTCATGGGATGTGTGTGTGACTTAGTTGCATACTATCAGCTCCTGCATCCCATTCTCTTTATAGCCTTGATGGTTTGCTGAAACGACAGTCACAGCTCCCTGAATACCACTTCATGGCCAAATGCTGAATAAAGTCCTTTTGTGTTTTCAGATCCAGATTAAAGCAGTCATGGACACTATCTTCGGCTACGAGGATGCAGTTTACACAAACCAAGCCATTTTGGTGGAAGCTGTATGGAACAGTCTGGAAGAGGCTGTCCAGATTCTTTTCACCAGCCTAGATGCTCTGTAGGGTTAGGGTCTTAGGGTAAGTGTAAAGGTTAGTGTTAAGATTTAGCAGTTAGGGTCAATGGTTAGGAGTACGGTGTAGTGGTTACGATTAAGATTGGGGGTTATGGGGTTAGAATTTGGGGTTCGGGTTATGGTTAGATGTATCCTTAAAACTTGAAATTTTGTTCATATGTGACTAAATGATTTAGGTTTATGGCTATATTTTGAACACTTCAATTTTTTGTTAATATTGAATGGAAGTTCAAAATAAAAGTTTACATGGAAATTCTGCATGATTTTGTGTTGTTAGTAGCAACTCTCCACATGTGAAATTCATTTTATTTAAATTTACATTCACATTTATTCATCTGGCAGATGCTTTTATCCAAAGCAACTTACATGTGAGGTAGAATACAACACAAGCATGAGGAGTCATCAATATTAGACACGCTGCATGACCAGGTTTCAATGCTCGGCCAGACAAGTTACAAGCTAGTTGGTAGAGCTAACGAATGCGTTAAAACAATAGATTACATTTTTTTGATAGTTTAGTAGGAAACAGTTTTGAGACATGAGAAATTCCTTTAGGGGGTAGTGTTTCAGGTGCTCAGGTGAGAGTGGAAGAGCTGTGTCTTCAGATGTTTCTTGAAGACAGAGAGGGACTCGGCAGAATGGATGAAGTGTGGAAGTTCATTCCACTATCAGGGGACAACAGTGAAAAAAGATCTGGATAGTGATTTTGCGCTGCGATGTGACAGGACCACCAGACAGTATTCGTTAGCAGAGCGCAGTGGTTGGGAGGGAACATAGGCTTGAAGTAGTGAGTTCAGGTAGGTAGGTGCAATTTTGTTGGTTGTTCTGAAGGCAAGCATCAAGGCCTTGAACATGATGCAGGCAGCTACAGGGAGCCAGTGTAGCGAGACCAAGAGAGGTGTAACATGAGCCCTTTTTGGCTGGTTGAAAACCAGGCATGCAGCGGCATTCTGTATCACCTGCGGAGGCTTAATAGTGCATGCAGGTAGGCCAGCCAAGAAAGCACCGCAGATGACCAGAGCCTGGACAAGGAGCTGAGCAGCATTCTCAGATAGGTGGGGCCTGATTTTCCTGATGTTATACAGTGCAAATCTGCATGATCTGGTCACCACAATGTGGTCAGTGAAGTTTAGCTGGTCATCAATCACTACCGCCAGGTTCCTTGCAGACCTGGACAGAGTTAGTGTCATTCAGCTGAGATGTAGGCTACTGTGATATTGTGCTGGATCGACAGGTTGACTGGGATGACTAGGAGCTTAGTCTTGGATATGTTGAGTTGAAGGTGACATCTTCCAGGTTAAGATGTCTGATATTTGGATTATGTCATGACCCCAAACATTGAATAGCCTATGCCCACTGAATAAAGAAATGAAATAAATTATTTCAAACATTCTTTTATTGAACAAATTGCACATCAATGCCCAACCAATTAAATAGAACATTAATTTCTTATAGTTATAATGTCTTACTTAAATTAAAGTCTGCTTTCCCCTGCTCCCTTTAAAATATTTTCTTCTAAACCAGAGGTGCCCAAATTCTTTCATATGAAGGGCCAAAAATTAATCTGGATGGAGGGCCAGGGACCAAAAATAAATGTTGATATTATGTGAAATTACATTAAAATGTAATATATTTTATAGATAATTAACATTCTAAATCTAAAATAAAATTTCAAAATAATAAAAACACTACTCTTTAATCTGCTTAACAGTAATTTTATTAATTTGCAGCGATGATTGTCAAAAGCATAAAATATCCATATGCTTCTTTTTGGCAGCAAAAACATATTTAAAAGGAAAGACACCTTTCTGACAGAAAGTGCATGCAACTCAAGGTGCTTTAGAAAATTAAGCTGAAAACAGCTGTATTTTCCACCTTTGTAATCAAAAGTGGAAATTTGACTTCAGCTTGAAAATTTGACAAAAATATAAAGTTAAACATCATAGTGACAACACTGAATAACAAATCAATATTGGATATTAAGTTTACATTGAGCAATGTTTAAGTTACACATCATCACAAAATGTCCCCATATGGTAGCTAATGAGCCACTATATCAAAATGTATTAACGAAAATTAGCTTCTCATTCACAGGGTCACTCGGAACAATTTGGTAATCTCGTTTTATGGTAACATTGGCTAACTAATAACACCAACAACAGATTATTGGACGGAAATACAACAGAATCCGCTAACCCGGGCTGCCAGGTTTGGCATAATTATTTTGCCTAATTGGTAGTGATTTCGCACTGACTTGTGTGACTGAAATGACAATTGTTTAGTTTCCTTACTGAGGTCGCGTCAACTTAACAAAATAAAACATGCATTTTAGCAATCAATTTCAACACTCGTTCCTGCACAGAAATAGCCACGGTTTGTTTTCACGGTCAGCAGTTTATTGTAAGTAAACACTTGGCAGAGTGGTGTTTTAATACTTTTTCCAAAGCGAAGTGTGACACAGTGCCGTTACTACGGTTGAGTATGCGCTCTGACTGCCATACCAAGGAGCCTGGCTCTTTAGCGTCGCGGTCAAAGTCGCATGTTTAGTACTTTGTAGACCCAGGTTTGAGGCCAGGTGGAGTGACTGCTCTCGCCCTTCGCTACACGAACCTTGTCGGGAATCGGTTTTGATAGTGTGTAAGATGATTTCAGCTTTTTATGTGACGTCACCCGAAATCAGTGACAACCTTATCGAAAATGCCGACTATGGTTTATCACAAAGACACGCTTCTTTAGGGTATATTATTTCCTATTCAACCAGAGCTCGCTATGCCGCTGCCCCTTTCCACTCATTGGTGGAACATCAGTTTTAAGGGGCGCATCATCTTATCCAGAAGAACGTGGTGACGGGAGCTAACTGAAAACTTATGAGAAGCTTAATAATACTAATGAAAACATAACGAACCATGTAACATAACATGCGCGCTACATAACATAAAAATAAGTTACGTGCAAAAGGGTGAAAAAAAAATTAATTAAAAATTTTCTTTACTGCACTTTTCGCCAGCGTGCCAATGATTACGCTTCCGCATGGTGGCATGTGTGCCTAAGGTTGCCGACCCTTGGTCTAGGGGCTCCCTCTCTATCCAGACTCGAGGGCATGGTTATAAGCTAAAAAGTATTTAGTTTATTATAGTTAAAGAAAATATTTTGAGAAAGCAGTTGCAGTGTTTGGCTAACTGTATGGCTATGGGGAGCTACACACAACATGTGGTCTTTGTCTGAACAATAAATGTAAAAGCTGATCGTTAGTTCAATGGATGAGGTTAGTTCACTATGATAACATTTTTCCAAACTGACTGAACAATTCTGGAATTCAAGGGCTAGAAATGTCTGTTACAAATATTGTTTAATGATACAATAGTAAAAATATTTATTCTTTTCACTTAGATTACACAGTTAAGTAAGGTTGGAGGCAAGAACATCAAGGACTGCTCAGCAAAGATCTTTGACATGTATGCCCTGTTGAGAATCGAAAATACACACCACACATTCAAATCACAAGCAGTCATTCCTTTCATCATAAAAGCTAAGATTTCTGACAGTAAAACAAATGCCTGTTGCCTCGCCTCGTCTCTCCTCACCCCCTCCACTCGTTTCTCCTGTGGGAGGGACTAAGACACAAGGAGAGGAAGCGAGTGGAGGAGTCCAGGATGCAAAATAAACGAATGGGAGAATGGGAAGCACCCTATATCTATCTATCTCTGTCCCGCCCTCTATCTCCACCTCTCCCTCCATCTCCCTCCCTCCCCATCTCAATCTCCCTTTTTCCCTCCCTCTATCTCTTTCCATCCATCCCTATCTCTATCTTACTCTCTACCCTCCCTCTGTCCTTCCCTCCCTATATTTCTCCCTCTCTCTATCTCCCTCCTGCTCCCTATCTCTGTCGCCTTCCCTCCTTTTCTCAAAAAGTGGGACAGCAAGGCCACAGAATATGAAATTTTGCGTGCTGTGGCAGACCACCTGAAACATGCCCCTGGATGGTCTGGCGGTGGAGGCTATACTTGGAACCTAAAATAATTAGGGAACATGTATATTAATACAATTTAACAGTTTTTTTTTTTTTTTTTGTTATTTCGGTTTTTGTTTTGTATTTTTTTTGTCTATTTGAAATGTGCCAATAAATGTTTTATTGATACTTTTTTGTCTATTGTCTTATTGTGAGAGTAATTATGAATATAATATGATGATAGGCCTATAATAATATAATGAATAGGGCCTATAATACAAAATCATTCATGGTTGAAATTAGGTTGAATTCAAGTTGTTGAAACAGCCTGAAAAAGCAACCCAATTAAGACGAAGAGGGACATCTTTTTATAGACGTCTTTTCAACGTCCTGAAAAAGACAGCTTTTCACCTTTCACTTTTCAACCAAATCTTACCGTTGTTGAGACGCCTGGCAAAGCTGTCTTTTCAACGAGTTTTGCTGGGTGGGAGGGGAATCTAAAAACAAATATTCTCACGTAGCTTCACACCGGTGTGATTTGCGGTTTAGCACGTATGCTAAAACCAGTGCGATTTAGGGATGAAACGGTTGCCGGTTTCACGGTAAAATTCGGTTAGTATTACCGTTTCAAATTTTAATTATCATTAAATCCTTGGTTGATTACCGCGCTTTTAAATCTCACGTTAAATACTGCCTAGCATCAACCAAAGTTAGCAGCAGTCTCCCAGGTGCGCAGGCGCAGCATACAACGTGGGTTTGTGTTGTCAGTGAAAACATGGTGGGAGGCAGTGACAGCGCTCCGGAGATTTTTCAACGGTATAAATTTTCATACCGTTTCATCTCTAGTATGATTAGAACACTAAATTGGAAAAATTCTAGCTAATTTTAGCTTTGAGGAAACAGCGATTTAACGTTAAAAAATATAGCAAATGCTAACTGAAAACTATGAGAAGCTTAATAATACTAATGAAAACATAACAAACCATGTAACGTAACACACGTACATAGCATAAAAACAAGTTACTATGCGAAAGGATTAAAAGTTCAATAAATGCTTGACGTTTCCAACGTCAATGGGTAATCTGTGATAATCGTGATCTCAAAATTGACCAAAATAATCGTGATTATGACTTTTGCCATAATCAAGCAGCCCTACCAGTCAGTCATACTGCCATTTTGCTGAATGGACAGTTTTATTTGTCTATAGGCTAAATAAAGAGTTCATTGTTTAAAGGGTGATGTGTTTTCATTTTTTTTGAATAAAGAAAAAAGATACCGAAACTGTACTGTTACCGTGGCCCAAAAACCGCGATACATACCAAACGTGGGCCCACTGTACCATTGCATCCCTATGTGCAGTGGCATCGTGCAAATCAATTTAGGTGGGCACGTGCCCACCCAATATTTTGCAAAAATGTATTAATAATTATTCAATCAATCAATAACCTGCCTACAGTGTTCAGCCTGCAGTCAGGGAAAACCCAGCCTAGGTTTATCTTAAATGAGCGAGCTTCCTCCGCCAGATTGCACCTCTTAATCCGCACCCCATCATCAATGGGTTCATCTCACGTCGCAGCAACAGTAAACAAGGTTAGCTATATTTAGCTGTTTACAACTGCTAGCCAAGCAAATGTGCTGCTGCAAGAATAAGAAGGTAACTGAATTGTTCCTGTGTTGTCCCGCAGACATATGCTGCAGTAGCACATGTCTACTTGGCTAGCTATTTAATCAATATGCTAGCACAGACATACTGTGAAGCTGCATTACAAGCTTAAACATACACAGCTAGCGAACTATTTTCTGGCTGACGTTAACTAGCTAGCTAGCTAAATGTTACACTGCCAAACTTGCTTACTTCATTTCATGCTCACCGCATGAACTACGGCAACTGTAAATAGTTACATGGTTCAGTATCTACTTACATGGCATGTTTTTGCTGATTAATTTATGAGCCAGTTTTTTTTTGTGGATGTGTGATTGTTCTGTGTGCCTTGTTCTTTTTTACAATCTGATCAAAACAGTAGCCTATGTAGTAACTTTCCACAGGGCACATACAGAATTTGACTGTAGTTACCCACTTGCTGCTATTGTTGAATGTATGACCATCATCCTGTCAGTGACTATTTTATATTATTGTATTATTTCTATTGGTAAAATGAAGCAGACAATTCATATTTATTATATTAATATATGCATATGTGTATTTTTTATTTCTTGTGTGTGGTTTTGAACATGTCTGAAAATGGTGCCCACCCACAAATTTGGTTTGCATGATGCCCCTGGCTATGTGCATCTTTTCAAGAATGTCCACAAATGGCTGAAATCAGATACTCCTCTCACAATCTACCATCCAAAGTCCCCGTTTCAGACAGGCAGTGTTTATTGGCCAGAAAAGGCAGCAAATATTTGGGTTTCACATTCCATCCCCAACACATTTCATTTGTAGCAATTTTCAATTTGAATTCTGATACTGATGGCCTCCCCTGTTTCATTTTTTTTTTTTTGGGCAAGGCCAACATGTTTACAATATGCACCAAAGTTCCATTTTGTTACAGCTAACTGATTAATATCTGAAGATACAGTTTGACCATTTATGCCAGAACGTCATATACCCTAGACTTCATCTGCGAAAGCTACAGACACCAGCAGATACAGGCAGACTAGGTATCCCAGTTTTGATTCTATATCATTATGCCTTTAGCCTTAAATGTTTATATATCTTTATTTTGAGGCAGCACGATGGCTCAGTGGTTAGCACTGTTGCCTCATAGCAAGAAGGTTGTGGGTTCGAATCCCGGCCGTCCCAGGTCCTTTCTGTGTGGAGTTTGCATGTTCTCCCCGTGTTTGTGTGGGTTTCCGCCGGGTGCTCTGGTTTCCTCCCACCATCAAAAAGACATGCATGTTAGGGTTAATACTCCTGTCAGTGCCCTTGACCAAGGTACTGACAAAAGAACTGGAGTTGTTCCCCAAGCACTGCACTGCAGCTGCCCGCTGCTTCGGATGGGTCAAATGCAGAAGACGAATTTCCCCACTGGGATTAATAAAGTGTACCATTTACCAGTGACACTTGGCTGCTTGGTAAATGAGGCCCCAGGTGCTTATGTGCACAAGAGCTGTAATATGCAGATACCTATCCAGTCCAGAGTTCTAGTCAGTGAATACTATACCATATCTGTTTAAAATTATGTTATATGAAGATATATAATCAATAAAAAGCAAAATACTTAACCAGCTGTTATTCACTGTACACACACAGAATTTCTATAGGCATCTATTCAATATACAGATTGTTTATTTACGTGGTTATATCCTAGGATGTGTTTATGTGTTGATGTGTGATCAATAAATAACATTAAGCATTAACAGACATTAACATTCAGCATTAACATTACGTTCACTGACATATTACTGTAATTCCCACTGTCTCAACTCCAGATGGGAATGTCACTAACATGCTGCACCAAAGTCTTGATCTTTTCTGCTTTTTCCTATTAAGACCACTCACAGTCAGATTATATTTAGCCAAGTGGAAGCCATGCTTACTTTAGCATTACCATTGTCAGATGGAAATGGAGGAGGTGAGACATTTATTTAAAATGAAGACTCGCAAATCTGCTTTCCTTTTGACAGTGCATGAAAATCACATTCATTTTATTTACACAATGCATGTGTATTTGCACTGCTTCAAGTTGTTTGCAGGTATTTCAGGTGTTCAGTATTTTTTATACAATCTACTATTACAAATAAAATTATTTTTATTTATAAAAGGTCACCCTCAGCAGAACCACCAAAAGAACTTAATTCTCAGAGAGGTTGTTTTCTGAGTATTGATTTCTGTCCACATTCTAAAATGTATATTTTTGTTAGAATATCTACATGGCTCTCCCTGAAGTGGCTCTGAAGCACCTGAGAACTCATCATTCCACTCTGAGGAAAGGAGCAAAAGTAACAAACATCTGAAGACTTTATATCTGCAGCAAACACTGAACTCATAGACTGGAGAGAGTGAACACTCACCTGCTACTGCTATGTGCTGCACATCTGAGACAGAACACGAGAAGTTAATGACACAACTTAGAGATGTGAAAACAATTGAATAAATATAGCTGCAAGCAGCAATGAAGGGGCCAAGCACCACATGGCCACCAGGTAGACAACTAATGAGAACAACCCCTGACCAAGACACCAATCCATCACAGGCTGAACAGACACATTGACACCCACTCTTACACTCACACACCTATGGGCAATATAGCATGTCCAATTGACATTACCTGAATGTGTTTAGACTGTGGTAGAAAAACCAGAATACCCAGAGGAAAGCCACATGAACACAGGGACAAGGTACAAACTGAATGCAGACGCACCCCGAACTTGAAACCTTGGGCAGTTCTGCTACCCATTTGCACCACCACACTGCCCCCCACTACATATATGTCAAGCTTAAACATAAGCAGTGCCATAAAATGCAGTGTGCCTTCTTGGGACATTGCAATGAGAAGTGCCAACGCTATTGGAGGAGTGTAATTTTTGGGTATTTGAAAAAATCCAAAATAATGGGAAAAATGGCAGAGAACATACCATATTAGCTGAATATAATAAAATGTCCCCTGTCATTTGATACCACCAGGCTTCTATTCTGCACTAGTGCAATTCATTTCATGTTGCACCTGGCACTTTTTGTACAGACAAAAAAAGATCATTTATTGACAGTACATGCTGCTATTCCCCTCCAGCTATACCATAAAGACATGCCGCCATAGAGTCATGCTGCTATTCCCCTCCAAATGTTTACAAAACTGAGTGTATTGTTTATGGATATGTTGTTTTAATTCTCTTTGTAATTTATATATATTGTTGATATAGGAGAAATCGCATTTCATTCTTGATTGTACGCAAGTGCATGATAAAATGATAATAAAGGAAATCTCAATCCGAAATCAATTTAATAAAATACATTGAATAAAACAAGGTATTCTGATATATTTTCCACATCTGTTAGATGAAATTACCACATTTAAATAAAAATAAAAATAAAATACTGGGATTTCTAAAACCACTCAACAATCTCAGATTGTTGAGTGAACCACATAACTACAGATCTCAATCTCCATCTGCTGTTCTTAATGTATAATGATATTAAAAAGTCTAGTCCTCCCATGTAAGACAACCTCACTTTTCACTGAACTATGTGTTCATTTTCCAGTTAGGACCTGATATGTAATGATGTAATGACCTACAAAAAATTGGTCACAATATCTGCTTTCCTTTGTGTGGTCTGTGCCTTGTGATGTCCATTAGAACAAAATGTCATGAAAATCTAAGTACATGGACACATGGGTGTTTAAACCTGTTTTTCAGTATATAATCAGTATTTTCAGTATATAATTTCACTAAACTTGCTGTGTGGTACCCTGGCCTAATTGTAAGCATGTGTATTGACTTTTATGCCAATGAACAAAAGCATTGCAGAGATATGGCTACTCTTCCTTTATGGCGACTTCACAGGCAAATTTGTGGGTACACTGCAGCCACATTGTTCAACCTGGCAACTATCCTTTAACAACTGTTAAAGACAATGGTCCAAAGAGGTAATACACAAAACCTCATTGTGCCATAACTCTAGGAGGAGGTGATTAAATGTGTTTTTAACAAAATAAAAGATGGATGAAAAACAAAATGGCTGATGTGGAGGTTTCATAGGTTCCCAGATAGGATCCTTAACTTTGATGAAGCATAACAAATTTAGTTGAGATATCTGCTTTTCTACCAGAGTAATGGGTATTTTGATGATTTTTAATGGTACAGCGCCCCCAAGTGGCCAAATTTCATGAAACTCGGTGCATACCCAGTGTTGCTAATACCAACAAAGTGTACCAAGTTTGGCATCACTCCAACAAAGCATTGCTGAGATATGCCTCACTTCCTGTTTTGGTGTCTTCACCATGGAATTTCATTGGATGACAGCGGCAGTATCATTTGCCCTAGCAAAATTCTTTGGATAACTTTTGGTCAGAACCCTCTGTAGATGATACAGACCAAATTTGGTGGTGATAGGATCAACAGTCTAGGAATAGTTCGCAAAAGTAGGTTTTTTGAAAAATTGAAAATATCTTTTTTTTTTTCAAAAATCCATTACAGTGGATGAGTCTATTCAATTCATCATGACCCAGGGACCCTCAGCATAAATAAGGATCACAACTTTAGGACAAACGGTTCAAAAGTAATAAGCAAAAATGTATTCTGAAATTTGGCCTGTTGGTGGCGCTACAGGGATTGATAGATTGACTCCAAATTTGGTGCCTGGATACCTTGGACTGTGCTCTATGAGGGTGCCAGATTCCACCAACATCCACATAGGGCTTCTATGGCCTGCCTTAGAAAACCATTGAAAAAAATGATAATACCAAGATGCCCGAAAAACAAAATGGCCAACACACTAGTTTCATGCTTTCCCAGCTAGGGTCTTTCACTGTGATGATGCACAAGAAATTTGGTTGAAACATCTGCTTTGGTTCCAAAGCTATAGGCATTTGAATTTTTTTCTCTGTTTTTCTGGTACAGCGCCCCCAAGTGGCCAAATTTCATGAAACTTGGTGGGTATCCAATATTCCCCCTGGCAATAAAGTATACCAATTTTGGCGTGACTCCAACCAAGCTTTGCTGACATATGGCTCACTTCCTGTTTTGGTGTCTTTGGCATGGAAATTCATTGGACAACAGCGGCCACATCATTTGCCCTAGCAAAAATCTTTGAATAACTTTTAGTCACACCCATCTGTAGATGATACTTACCAAATTTGGTGGTGATAGGATCAATGGCCTAGGACTAGTTTGCAAAAGTAGGTTTTTCGAAAAATTCAAAATGGCAGAAAATCCAATATGGCCCAAGGATTCAGGAGAAAAAATCAAACTCTAGGACAAATGGTTCAAAAGTTATAAGCAAAAAGCCTTGAAGTTTGGCCTGTTGGTGGCACTACAGAGATGGATGGATTGACCCCAAATTTGAGGCCTGGATACTTTGGACTGTCCTCTATGAATGTGCCAGACTTAATAAAAATCCACCAACGGGTTCTATGGGCTGCCATAGACTCCCAGAGGAGAAAGTATAATAATAGTGAAAAATTCTAACAATTACAATAGGTGCCTAGCACCTTCGGTGCTTGACCCCTAATTACTTGCATTCAGTGAAAGCATAATATTCCAGATACATAACTCTCTAATTTATGTTTCTCACCCCAGCTGACATCATGTGTTGAATCATGTACATGTCCTTGTCTTTTTCTAGAAAATTTCATGCTGTTTTGTTTAAGGTGCTTTGTATTTGCACATTGGATGTTGCTGTGTATAAGAGTGTCTACTAAATGACAAAATGTAAATGTAATATTAATGTAAATGTTTGTGATCATGGTGATAGCCTGTTGGCCCTTGGTCACCATGAAGTTGGAGAAACAGTCACAAGCAGTGAAACAGTACATTGTGGGAACCTGTGTCACACGGCGTACTCAGTGTCACCACAGTAAGATGCAGGTGCGTTGGGAGTTTTTTATCAAAGAGTGTCACATGCCTACAACAACAATATTTTAATAGCTGTATAATGTATCCACACCCCTAAGACAGAAAGTCTTTTTGTTTTTTCTTTCTCACCCCAGCTGACATCCAGTTTGTTGTCCACACTGCTGTGTGTGACAGTACAGGTGTAGAGGTGTCTCTCTCTCAGCTCCTCAGCGCTGACACTCAGGCTCCTCCTCAGCTGGTACGTCCCGTCTTCGTTGGGCAGGGGTTCCCCCCTGGTCAGCTCCTGGTCTGGAACAGGCTGTCCGTTCCTCTGCAGGGTCAGGTTGATGTGTCGGGGGTAGAAGCCGGTGGCCAGGCAGGTCACCTCCATTCCCTCAGAGTCTCTGTCCTATTTATGGATCACTCTGATCTAGGATGCACTGCAGGAGAAAAATGACTTAATAAGGGCTCATAAATGAAACAGATGTGTGAATGGCTGCATATGCAGTATGTATGTAAGTCTTACCTTTTCGCTGCAGTAAAGTTTTCAGCTGCTGAAGGTGGCTTGTTAATGTCATTATTTCTAAATATTTTCAACAACAAAAAAAGATGGTACAGTATGTAAGGAGACCTGTAGCAGAGACACATGCAGTTATTGGGGCTGGAGTCACCTCATATTAACGGAACCTATAACATTTTTTATTCACAAATGTCATGCTCAACAGGAGTGTACTTTCAGATCTCTTTAAAAGTTAAATTCTCCAGAATTAATTTCAGTAAATGAGTAACAAACCGTTATTAATTCAGACTGCTTTCACACAATATTGTCTTTCATTATCATGTGAATTGTTTGAAATTCTGCTCCCTCAGTAATTCCAGTCCATTTTTCATGACGTTTGTTGTGCTTCTGATCAGAGCTCGCCTAATCTCTGTGTATGGTATTTCATGCTCATCCCTTTGCCAGGTTATCCATGCATGCTTTTCCCTGCATCCTTATCCTTTTTGCCACGCTGTCATAGTAACCCACTGGAAAATGATGACCAAGTCCGGATATGGTATCGGTCCTGATGGAAGTTTGTGTTCAACCACAACGTGGGTGAACAAAAACTGACTCATAAACTGACTCATTTACAGCATTATACATACAACAGTCCAAACTGCCTCATCTTCAAATTTGAGAGAAAGAGTGAGGAAGAGTAGGGTAAGAGAAAACAAAGAACTAGTCTTTTAAAAGGAAAAGGCGCTTTCATTTCTTTATAAATATTACCTTATAACAGAAACATGACAGCATCATAACTTCCATTACACATTTTGTCTGCTAACTGTCGTGAGATTTGCCCCTCCGTGACAGTCATTTATACATATATAATTGTTCTTTGAAGAGAATATATACATTTCTCTTGGCTGAAATTGTTTAACTTTTTAAAACAAGATCTCAATGTTTCAAAAAAGGCTTTATTGCATTGACCTGATGTATAACTTTTGTAACAGTAAAAAAAGAAACAACCTCATGGACTGTATATTTTCAAATTAAATAGTAGTATACCTTATCTCTGTAAACCTCCTGACCAGGGGCGGAGCTGATGTTTCATTGTAGAGGGGGCAAGGACCTGTGGTGGGCCCTTATATAGCCTATTATAGGCTGTATGGAGATGCACGACAGATCCAAGGGGAAACTTACAGAGATGGAAGGGTGGAACGGAGAGAAATGCAGATTACAATGAGGTGGACTATTTCAGCACACCTCAATTCCTTACAAAAAAAGTATACTTAAAGTTCATTTTATTAAGTAAACTTAAGTTCAAGTATATTTCCCAAGTATACTTTATGCAGTAAGTAAACTAATATCAATGTACTAGTAGGATACTTGTAAGTGTACTATTTCAATACTTCTTGGGACTAAATTGGCCCACTTTTTAGTTTATAAATGTATACTTTTAAGTATACTTTAAGTGTAAGAGTAGTAAACTACACTACTACACAACTAGTTTACATCTAAGTTTTATTTTGTACTGCAACTATACTGTGAACTATGCTATAAGTGGACTTATGGGTACTAGTTATATACTTCTAGCCCACTTTTTAGTTTATGAAAGTATGCTTTGAAGTATACTGCAAATAAATGTATATATACACTGTTAGTTTACTAGTTATGTCATACTAGCCCACTTTTTAGTTTATGAAAGTATACTTTAAGTATTCTTTAGGTGTAAGAGTAGTAAACTTTGAGTACACAACTAGTTTACATCTAAGTTTTATTTTGTACTGCAACTATACTGTGAACTTTACTAAAAGTGAACTTATAGGTATACTGTTAGTTTACTAGTTATACACTTCTATCCCACTTTTTAGTTTAGTCAGAAGTCAGGACTCAGATCCTGCCGTCTGGAGAGGCTAGCATTCAGGACCCCTGCTATGTGTCACAGTTTTGCCTGCTACAGATGCTTCAATTTATTGATCTTACCTGGAGTAGTGACACCTGGCTGCCTGGTAAATGAGGCCCCTGGTGCTTATGTGCACAAGAGTTGTAATATTTGGATATCTATTAGTAATGGGGAATATGATATTTATTCTCAATGGAAAAACAAAACAATTATCCACCTTCCATTAACACTTTACACTCTATACCCGTGTTTTGCACATTTATTCCTGTGGCTATGTCTAAAAATGCGGTTAGATGTGGATATGTGGTCAATTAAAGCAATGTTTCTCAATCCTGCTCCTGGAGACCCACTGTCCTGCATGTTTTCCATCTTTCCCTGCTCTACCTACCTGACTGAACTAATCAGTGGCCTGATTTAATCAAGAGCATGTTAATCACACTAATCAGGTGTGTTTGGAACAAGGATAGATAGAAGATATGCAGGACTTTGGGCCTCCAGGAGTAGGATTGAGAAACACTGAATTAAAGTATTTAAGATGCTGCAACACCACATACAGGCCAGATGGGGTTAATGAATAAAAAGAGGTGTTTCTTTGCAGTGTGTGTTCATGAATTGAATTAGAGAGGTGCAGCTGTATGTCAGCTCACAATTATGTAAGACTTAGTAGTATGTAATTGCTGTAATGGTAATGCTAAATTACAGAAAACTCTTTTTTGATGACATTAAATGTTTAAAAGTTTCAGGTACTGGTGGGTGTTGAAATGGGGCAGTTATAATTAAAGGTGCAAGAAATCATAATGATGCCACAGTGAATAATAACATTAATAACAATAAATTCTATAGCGTGATTCATTTGACATTATAAAAGGACTGTATATGCATCACAATCAAAGAAAACAACAAATAAAAATATGCTAGAGGGAGAAAATAATACAAAACTATATGGCAGTATAAAAGCATTAAATGTAAACACAGAAGTGTCATAATTACATCAGTGTAAGCAATGCCATGTGCATTAATAAATGAAGCATATTCAGACAAGGAGACTCATCACACCATTAAGTGTTACAGTAACGTGAGTGAATTTGTTTATGCATTAAAAGCCATTTTGTATAAATAAGATTTTATTTGCATTTTAAAGACAGTGCAACTTACCCATCATTACTAGCCCTAATGTCTAGAGGGAGGCCAAAGTCAGTCAGTGACGGTTACAGAGGCAGATAAGTGGGGGCATTATAGCTTAAAAGCATGACTTTGAATTGTCTTCTGAAAGGAACTGAAAGTCAGGGCAAATGTGCCAGTACAGATGTGTGACAGTGGTGCTTATTTCGTCCTCATTAGTAATCTTGCACCTGCATTTTGAACAAGCTGAAGTTTGATCAGGATAGACTTTGGCATCACAGCAAGCAGTGCATTGGAGTGATCTAATCTTAGAAAGAAAAAACATGCAGGTTTCTCAGCATCTGGTAGTGACAGATTTTGCAAATATTTTGACAATATTTCTTAAATAGAAAAGTGACATTCTGATATTATTAATGTGCTTTCCTTGTGTGAGTTGGGAATCAATCACAATTAACACAATTCCAAGATTAACTACTTGGATAGGTTGCACAAGATTACCAAGTATGGTTAGCTCAAATTCCCCCAGTTTTAGTGCGCTGTGCTGGAACCCTGCTATGAGGATCTCAGTTTTCCATGTGTTAATATGGAGAAAAGAGCTTATTGAGATGCAATAGAGTGAAAACAAGCAAGCTAGGTGTGGAGCAGAGAAATCGTACCTGTTTACCAATGTATTAATCATAATCAATAATCCCACTGCTCTTACATGCTACAAAGTCCGTCAGTAGTAGAAAAGCCTTTGTGTCATCTTCAAACTGCTAATCGCTTGATTTAGGTCAGTGCATTAATTATCTGAGTTCACTGAAAATAAAAATATATAATAATTATGACCTTTTATTGGAAATCGTTCTATGGATGAACCCAAAATTACCTGAAAGAGGAAAAACATGAAGCTAGCATTACTAGAGTTCAGTTAACACTGAACTAGAAATGCAACTGTGACTGCAATTCAGTCATGAACACAGCCCTCATCATTTATTATAGTACTACTGGCAGTGCTGTATTGTCATTGCTAACTGTCATGGCTACCCCAGGACCTCTTTGTTGATTTTGCACGTGCTGTCCATTTTAAGCCATTTTGAAAACAATTTATGGGATTCACCTCACCCCTGTGAATACCTCTGTTACAATAACACACCCATTTTATTCACTGCTAACATACATACGTCCTATAATCAACAATAGCACTTCACTTTGGTGTCTTCGGGCACTGGCCCAGGATTAGATAAACATACTAATACCAGCCACTGGAAAACAAACTGATCTGGGTCATTGTTTAATGTTATAGCCTGAGTAATTCTGGGACCTGTCATGATACACTTAAGATCCATTGAGTGTGCTTTATTGCTTTCCGTACCTGTTGGATTAAATACCACTTACTGTCCAATTTCCTCCCATATTCAAACAAACAAAGCAGAACTGATTGCTGAAGATTTTTTATTGGAAATTGGTGTCATACAAACACTCGGAAGAGCCAGTGAGGTTATATGGGTATATACCGTATACTGTATAATATACGGTATAATGGAAGGTGCAAGAGAAATAGCTCCTGTGTTTGACTAGTAGAGTAGAGAAATTTGCCCTTTGTGACATTGGTTTCTCTGGCTTTCTGATTCTTGTGTTAGTGCTGACCTGTCTAGGCTCTACAGTTGTTGTGAAAGAGCTTCACTGGAGCAAAGTAATTTTCCAGAAACGTGGTGAGGGCCTTGAGAGTGTGTTCAACAACTGTGTTGTCCTCAGTGTTGACTGCGGTTGCACCCCCGCTATTTGGGCCGGTCGTTCTGGTCCAGGCAACAGTAGGCATTCCAGAGATACTTTGGGATGTTGACCCTTTTTTCTGTCTTTAACCAGTTGTCTGCAGAGGGGATGGCGCCCACCAGCACGTAGGCTGTTTTACACTTTTTGAAGACTTCGGTCAGTTTGGATTCATACTTCTGCCAAGCATCCTGGTTCAGCTTTCTGTTCTGGGGCACCACGTTGGTGAGAGTAAAGGTGGCTTTGCGGCTTTCCCCTGCAGGAATGACGGATGGAAAGGCTTTTGGACTTAAAAACTGAGAAAATATTTTTTTTTTCTTTTAATGTGTGGCACCACTGCTGTATTTCAGCCTCTGATCAGAGCTAGGGTGAGGAGAGTGTTATCTTCATGGTGCCCGTTGGGGTTGAGGTGTCCGCGGTCAAAGCCAGAGTTCCTGTAGTCCTCGTTGAGAGCCTGGTTTTTACCCAAATAAATACCTCGGTGTTGCCTTTGCAGCGAGTCACCTTCCATCATCTCTTTGCCCCACCCCTGATCAACAAGCTGTGATACAGTACTGCAGTCAGACCTTGATTCCTGTGTGTGTGTGTGTGTGTGTGTAGTATATGTGCCTCTTAGAAGTTTACAAGACTCACTTCATTTCAAGCTGTTAATTGTTATAGTAACCATCTGTGCTGTGTGTCACTTTGTATGGACATACATGTCATCCAGGAATTACATTTGCAGCATGTCTATAAGCTTTCATGGATCCTTTCATTAAAAAGGCATGGTTCCAAGTCAGATTTTTGCTAATTAAGGTCATACCAAGAAATCCCCTGTATATATTGGAATAAAAAACAGGTAGTGCTGACAGAAAACCATCTAAACCTACATATTGCACATAAGGTGCATTTCATCTAATTAGATTGTTCATTTTTTATTTACAGTAAATTTGTACAGTATTTCTACTTCTCAAAGGTCTGGTCTCAGTTTTTACTTTACTTGCTGTGTACCTCTGTTATGTGGAAGAGACTGAGAGTATTTGTTACATCTAAAGCTCTTTCATCTGTCACCACAGTGTGAATGTCAACATTTATTGGTGAGAGGGAGTCTCAGCTCCAGCTAGCTGCCAGTCTTATTCCACAGATATGCTAACTTTACCAACAAAGAGCATATAGGAGTAGCTTAGGACATCATTAAGAAAATGCTAAATAAAAACCAATACACACATAGCTTATTTGTCCTTCTACAGGTTAAAAATCTTAAAGTAACTTTCAAATCACCACTTCTCTTTGCTACCCTCTCATTACATTACATTACTGGCATTTACCAAACGTTCTAATCCAGAGTGACAGGTTACAGGTATTTTTACAATGTTATCCATGTATACAGCTGGATATTTACTGAGGCAGTTGTGGGTTAAGAACCATGCCCAAGGGCACAGCAGCAGTACCCCCATGGGGAATCAAATTGGCAGCCTTTTTGTTACGAGTCCTGCTCCTTAACCACTATGCTACACTGCTCTCCTCTTCCATATCTGCCTCTCTCACATCGCTTTTGCTTTATCTCTCTACCCACTTCTTCTCTCTCCCTCTATCAATCCCTCCATCTGTAGAAACAGATGACCTTGTGCACAGCTAATACATAGATCTGAAGAAAGCATGTGATGTCAGTTCGAAGAGCTGGAGAAAGCATGCAGAAATATCAATGCCACGTTCCATATGAACAGTAAAATGTTTCCCTCTCTCTCTGTCTACTTGCCTGTGGCTCCACAAACCATTTGTTGGACCGTCCCCCGCCATTGCTTCTCTGGAAGATGTAGGCAGAGTAGACAGCTATGCGATGCTGCTTGTCATACAGTGTGGCAAAGTGGTATTTGTTGTTGAAGTGCTGGCACACTCGGGCCACCACTGCATCGTCGCGCAAGCCCAGCTGTGGCTCCTTTTTCTGTTAGAAGAAATCTGGGCATACATGAAACCCCTCCACCACTTCACCTCTCACAGGGGACAGATATACTAGGACAAAGATGCACAAAGCTGTCAAGACCTGCATCCCTGCCATTAGCATTCAGTGATGCAATTAAACACTTCTCCTGGGGCTGAGCTCCGCAGCAGAGGCAAGATTTGGGCCAGGTGGTTTCTCTTTTTATATTACTTCCTTATCTACCTTTTGGAGCCCTGAAAAAAAACTTTGGCAAATGCAACTCGGGCCTTGTAAGTAATTAGCTGGCTTAAAAAATAGCTACAAGCGCTTGTCATTTTTAAGTGTTGGATTTTTCCAAATAGCGCTGCAACGTAAGTTTACTGGGATCCCATGTAATGTTATTGATCTTGGCATTGAAGTGCTCTGTGTAGGCCTATCAGGAAATAATGTAATGCCAAAGTTTTTTTTTCAGGGCACCAACCAGCAAACGTTGCACAGTAGAACTCACTTTCTTCGTTATGGAGAAAGCAGCGTTCTGGAAGTTGTCACAGAATTTTTGCCATGAAGTACAGTGTTTATCCAAAGCATGACCGCACAAACGTAAATTATCATGGCACAAACCAGCACAAACGTAGCAGAAACTGACCATTTAGGAGCAATTCGGAGAAGGTTGGGGTGCTGGGTGACGTCATCGCCCAAAAATACAATGTTTATATCTAGAAACCCATAGAAGCACAAACGAAATTTTTACGGCACAAACCAGCACAAACGTAGCACAAACGAACAAGACCATTTTGGAGCAATTCGGAGGAGGTTGGGGTGCTGGGTGACGTCACAGCACATACAATATAATTTGTTATATCTAAAAAACCATAGCAGCACAAACAAAATTTTTTTACGGCACAAACGAACAGTAATACCATTTCGAACTTTTTAAATACTTGGGGTGCCAACTTCACGCAGGTTTGAATCAGCTGCCTTGAATGAGTAATGCTGCTTTCATGAATGAGTTCATGAAAGGTGAATGCTACTTTGTCTTGTCAGAAAGGCATCCTTCAGTACATGTTTGCCCTCCAGGTATTCCAGTGCAGTACTCTAATGGCATATTCACCAAGGAGTTATAATGTTATAGTATATGCAAATTAATAATGCAGTTTAAAATAATGAAGTGCAAATTTTAAACAACTGTGACAGGCACAAGTACACTACAGGACGCTGTAGTGACATGCTTGGATGTTTGCCAGAACTGTTTTAACCGTAAACTGTTTATTTTAAATGTGTATGCTTCTTTACAGTATCCTAATGGATTGTACCTATATGACTAGCTCAGTCAGCTATATATAATATATTCTTAGTAATATAGAGCCACAGTAATGTCAGTAGTCAACTGTGCAACAAGCTTTTTTAAAACATTAAATCTGTATTGGCAATACCACAAGCACTGAGTCCCAACATTATGGGTTGTGAAGTCGTGAATGGGACATTTCTGAGTTGTAGTTCTTGTTTATATAGTATAATTGTATAATTCCTGTTTTACAATATTTATGTGTTATGACTCAAATTACAATTAAAACTGAGGCTGTTCAGTTCATGAAATAGGTAGGCAGTGAGTTACTCATTTCCCTGTTAGTGAGCTGCTTGTTGAATAACTATAAATGCAGATTAAAACTGGTATAAACAGAATGAAGAAAATGGCTGAGGACAAGTGTAAGTGACATAAATAAGATTTTTACAGTGTGAATTTTTAATAGCATTACATGCAGGTGTATTCAAATGTCAGCATATTTCAGTTTTATATTTTTCTTGATATTTTCTAACATAAAACCAATGTCAGCCTAAAATAAGTAACTTAGAGTTTCAGTGGTTTTAAATAAAATAACACACATATCAAAATTTCAATTTGTAGTTCAGTAAAATGTGACCCAAATACTTGAATACTTTTGCAAGGCACTGTGTATCAATGAGCTACATACTGCAGCCATAGCTTTTCATAGTAATTATTCAGTGGTTTATCTACAAATTACCCAGAAGTGAAAGAGTATCATGTCTGTTCCCAGCTTTATCAGCTCTCCGCTCTATTTCACTGATATTCAAAAAGTATGGAAAATAGTAACGGCTGGCGTGTCAGTGTATCAGAGGATTGCATTCACTACATCTCACACTCATGCATGAGTGCAGTAATCATGACGGTGAGAAATGACTGTGTCCAATTAGTGATTCAAAAAGAGGGATTGCATAAAGGAGGGAAAATAAAAATAAAATTTTAAAAAATCATACTGGTCAGGGTAATTGGTGTTTCACATGAATAACGGCTGTATACAGACTAAAGCTCACAACATCAGAATGAGCACAACCATGCTGTCAAGGACAGTGCTGGTCAGTACATCACCCATAAACACAGGCACAGGAGAAACAAGAATGGTAAATCATCTGAAAACTCAATAGCATTACAGGAACCAGCACACTGACAAGACTTCAGCAGCCACACAGCTCTTACCGAGACTAATTAAACAGGTGACGCTGGCTAGCCAATAACCAGACAAAATAAACCTTCTTAGCCAATAGCTGCCTTCTTTCACTCACATTGCACAAACAGGGCCGGCCCGACACGCAAGCAAACTAAGCAGCTGCTTAGGTCCCCTGTGGCCACCAGGGGGCCCTAAGAGCGCTTGAAATGTCTCTTACAAAGGAGCTTGAAATGTTTTTTTTTGTGATATATTGCATTTAGGGTTGTCAAAATAACGCATTAATTGTGATTAATTAATTATAGAAAAAATAACGTGTCAAAAAAATTAACGCAGATTACTCACACTCTATGATGCCCCTTAACCCCATACGTCACTGTGCATTTAAGCAATATCACACAAGAGGGAGTACTGTTATACTGAAAATCAGTGATTCGGTCGGAGGTACGAGGCTGTAAGCCGAGTGCCAAAGATAATCACAGCCATGCTGATATTCAGCACGACCTTGAGTGTGCTATTGCTTTTATACAACAGTTCTACAAACAAGGCTGTTTATTAAGTAACGATAATTTGAGACAACAAATTATGTGTTTTGTCATTTATTCTGCTCCGCCGACAAAAATAGTTTCTTCAGGATTACATTTACACGTGTTGTCAAACAACAC
This sequence comes from Megalops cyprinoides, assembly GCF_013368585.1. Classification (NCBI taxonomy): domain Eukaryota; kingdom Metazoa; phylum Chordata; class Actinopteri; order Elopiformes; family Megalopidae; genus Megalops; species Megalops cyprinoides. The sequence continues at coordinate 4,588,263 of NC_050604.1, read as the reverse complement.
ATAAACAGTTTCTTGACTGCAGGTTAGTTAGCTAGCTAGCTTCCTGCTTTTTATCATACATGAAAAGGCTAGCTTGCTACTTTCTTTCATACCCGACAGCAGGCTCGCCAGCTACTTTTTATCATACATGTAAAGGCTAGCTATACGGTAGGCAAGCAAGCCACTTTTAATCATAGCCCACTACTTTTTACATTCATGGATGGGCTAGATATATCAAATTCTGCTTAGGGCCCCATAAAGGCTTGGGCCGGCCCTGTCCTCAAGATTAAAATAAAGTTGATGGAATGAGACCTGCTATTGGTAATATGGTTAATTATTTTTGAGGATCCTCTAAATACACATTTAAACCAACCTTCTCCTCACTAACATTAACATATGAAACATTTTACTGGCTAAAAGGTATTTTCACCAGTAAAATGTACCAAGTAACTGCCTAGATAACTGTCATAATTAAACTGAGAACTGTCTCAGTCTTGTCCTAATATACAGTTTAAATTGTAAAGTTGTCTGAATTACTCATTGTCGCTTTAAACCACATTCACCTTGAGTCCATTCAGAAATCTAATCCTTTATAGCATGATATATGAAGTATTGTACAGTTGACCCTCCCACATTGCAGCTTTCCACATCGCAGCTTCGATTTTTCGCAGGTCGGCAACAAACAATTAAATGAGATTTTTTTTTTTAGGTTTGATGACTTGTGCGGGAAAACAGTTTTCAAAACACACACACACACACACACACATACATATACATATATATATATATATATATATATATATATATAATTTTACACGGTTTTTCCACATCTCGGGGGGGTTGAGGGATGTGGGATGTTATATATACTACATATGTGACCTTACATACTCTATGTGAATATATATATATATATATATATATATATATTCAACCCTCATATATATGAGGGTTTGCTTGCTGACAATTTTACCTTATAAATGAAATATCTTCCCAATAACATAACGAGATTAATAATAAAAGAGACTTCATTGTCATTGTCATTATAAAAATAGAAAAAAATGTTCCTTTTTTGAGATTAGCATTCAGGGTTGGCTTTGACCATAAAAGATCCTGTAACCCAATCCCAAATTCTTTAACATAATGACAGTTCCAAAATAAATGTTCTATTGTTTCAGGGCAGGGGTTACAAAATATCCACATTTCATCAGATACAACTTCAAATCTCCATACAATATATGTTTTGATGGGATAAATTCTGTGAATAAGTTTATAAGAAACCTCCTTCACTTTATATGTTATACAGTATTTGTTTGGTATAGTGAAAACCTTACCCCAATGTAGCTGTTCCAATGCTGCGTTCCAATATATTTTAGCAGGAGGAGTACACTTATTCAGAGTAAGACCTCGTAAGTATTTGTTATTGCACTTAGGATTCCAAAAGTCCATTCCTTCTAATTTTAATGTAGCAATAAAATCTAGAGTAGAAAGAGAAGGGGTGTCTCCAGTTTCTTAAAAGGTTAATCACACTAAGAGGAATGGCTTCAATTATAATTTGGAATTCATGCTGTGTAACAGGGACATCATACTTGGTTATAAAGTCTCCATAGCTGTATAATTCACCCATGTCATTAATAAACTGTGTAACAAAGATTATATCCTGGCTGAACAGGGTATGGGAGAAAAATGTGTGTTATATTCCTATTGTTCCAAATTGTGTATGTATGTGCAGTGAAATTGTGTTTCTACATGTGATTCCAAATTTGAAGCAATTGTCTACGAAAATTGGAGAGTTTGATTGGGATTTTTCCAACGTTGAAAGGGCATTTTAACTCTAAACCACCAACTTCTTGAAAAACTAAACGCTATTTTTATTTCAGAGGTAATTTTGTATCCATTTAACTTTATAAACTTTATTTGAGGAGTCAAAAAACTAAGGCATTCATACCTCCCTCTTTTTGACCCAACCTGGTGTCATGGAATATACATATCTCTGACCACTTTTTTTGCAGAGCCACAAATACGTAGGCTAGGCTACTCTCGGGTACATTTTGCCGCAGTTTTGAGAAAAAAAATGTCCATTGGGGGTGTTAAAGAGAAGCTCTGTGAAATAGACGTCACGTTTTTTTTTGTTTTTTTTTTTTTAATTTTTATGTTAATTGTAACGGAATCACATGGAAGCGCTCAACATGCCTAACTGCTCATGATGGCAGGGTAAAGCAGCTGATGTTGCCACCTTCGCTAAGGTGACATCAGGTAGCTATTGCTCCCTTATTTAAATATTTTCATCTGGCTTGCTAAATAAACTATTTTATTTAAAAATAAATAAAATAAAAAATAAATAATACCATTTGGCTCATGGTACCGCGGAAGGAGATCAGTATGTCAGTTTTATGCTTTGGCTGTGCTTTAATTTACTTTGAACAAAGTATCTACATAGGCCTGTTTTATCTCAGATAGTAGTAAATTTGCATGTAATATAATAATCCAAAGTAAAAAATTAGGGGTGTGCATCTTTCCCTTATAAGACGATCAGATACGTAGGCTATCTAGATACATGGGCTACGATACGATTCAGGGACGATACATTTTAATATGATTCGGTGCGATGCGATAGGATGCAATCTGATACAGTTCTTAACATTTGTTTAATGTAGACATTCATTTCCCATTATAAATTAAAATAAGCCAATTCTATACAAGTGGCAATACTTACCTTCAAATTGATATGTTTCATAAAAGACCAGGGAATCCCAAGTATTTTTGTTACTTTATGGCACGGGAAAAAAAAATGGAAGACAAATGTATCATTTCAGAATTAATGTCATTGTGTTTATTACTTTTCCAATAGACACAGACAAAAAAAGAAGTCTGTCTCACACACCCATGCCCAGGTGCCTCACTTCAGCAGTTAGTTAGGGGGAGAAATATGAAAAAAATATTATTTAAAAAAAACACAAGTCTTAGCCCTTCAGTACATTGCTGACCGCTTACCGCTGTACTTAATCGCTGTTCTACAGACCTTACCAATGGCCAGACTTTGTCCAGTTTTCCTTCCTTCTTATAACATCCAAATGTCTTCCAAACTTTAGATTTTAGATTTGATGGTGCACTGTAAACCGTGTCGGTGTTGTCTGACATGTTCTTGTTTTTAACTCGCAAGCAACACTAATGTTACTCTCGTAAAAGGTAAAAGGTCAACGCGAGACGCTGTGCAGATTTATTAGCGAATGAGAGGCGGTCATTATTATTTTGAAAGTAACGTGACTTGTAATGTTAAATTGCAGCGGCTTAGTTTATACTAAAGTAGAATTGGCAACAACGCTTCAGTCAACCGATTCATAACTTTACTATAATCGGGTCATGGTACATTTACATTGATCCAGGTGTCCGCGTATCGATGTAGTCGCATCTTTAACGCTAAAACCGGTTTCCGATTCGAATCGGTGAATTGTTACACCCCTAGTAAAATACATAGAAAGTAATGCAATATATTTCGCATTTGTTTGCACATATGGATGCACTCATAATTGGTGATTTGTTAAATGTGTTTTTGCGAATATATAACATTACCTCGTTTTCTAGCCAGTTCACTAGCCAGCTATCACTAGTAGCTCAGCTTACACATCTGGCCATGATGGCAGCGAATGCAGACCGATCAGCTACGACAACTTGAGCTTTGTCGCCAGCACATCGTGACAACCAACAGAAACACACCGACTGCTTTATTTATCTAGCTAGCTAGCAAGCAAAGTAAGTGGGAATATCGTTATTGCGATACATAGCTATGTTCTACTTGGTATGTAAATTAAAGTACACCAAAAGCTACATAATGTCCCTGAAGCTACGCAGGCCTACCACCTCAGCTGACACCTCGGGTATGTTACGATGTCAGGCCCGCCAGCAATCATCTCGTTCTCCACACAAAGGCAACGGCAACCTGAGCTTTGTAGCAAGCGACAACCAACAGCAAAACGCAGACTTTTATTTAGTTAGATAACAAGCGAACTGAAAGAAGTGGTGATTAACAGGATACGTAATTGAAGGTAGCTAGTTTGCTAAATCACCTAGGCGAATGAATCAGTAGGCTGTTGCTCCCGTTCCCCGATATGTCGAGCCCAAAGGTTATGGGAACCTCTACTTGGTAGCCAGCAAGTACACAATCTACTTTATCCACCAAATTGTACGAGAATAGCCACAACTATACGTGATGCTATGTGAGAGGTGGCATTAGCTGCTTTGCACACTCACGAACCGACAGGCATCATGAGCACTCCCAAATGATTCTGCATTTATCATTAAAATAACACTGACAATTGACAGCTTCAAGACAATGTAACTTCATTTAAAAAACATCATAAAGTCAACTACAGTCCATTTCAATGGCAAAATGATTGTAATATTACGTTAAAGTCTGAGCTTCTCTTTAGCACCCCCAGTGGACATTTGTTTTTTGAAACTGCGGCAGAGTGTACCTGAGAGTACGTACTGTATTTGTGGCTCTGCAAAAAAGTGGTCAGAGGTACGTATATCCGATGAAACCAGGTTGTTTTGACAACAGTATAAAATGTATTTTCTTAAATAATGAGGTTTATTCCTCCAGATAAACCTATATAACTTGGCATCAACCTGTTTAATTATATGTGTAGGTACATCTAAGGCAAGGGAGGTATACACTAATCTAGATAACCCTTCCGTTTTAGATAATATAGTCACCCAAGGACAGATCTCTTAAAAGCCACATATCAAATTTCTCCCTAATTTTTTTAACAAAAGGTAGAAATTTTAAATCCGACCCTTTCTTCTGATCTTTACAAATCTAAGTGACAGTCTCTTTAACAGGTATAGCATATATCGTTGTGACATCACATGACACATAGTCCAGATACATGGGAAAAAGCTTTAATACATTCTATAGCTTTCTTAATTTCATACTGGTCCCTTAAAAAGATAGCTGTGTCATTGGCAAGCTGTGAGCATTTAATTTCTTTATTCCTAGCCTGAATACCTTTAAATGGATGTGTGTTAATGTGAATAGCCATGATCTGTGTGACAAGCAACAATAAAAATGGAGAAATTGGGCATCCTTGTTTAATTCCACGATTTATGTCAAATCTCTGTGACGTCCCTTGACCCAGTTTAATAGAACTGTTGCAGTTATTATAAAGAACCTTGATTGTTTTCTGAAAACATTCACCAAAACCAAAAAAGTTTAATGTCTACAACATAAAAGTGTGTTCAACACTATCGAAAGCTTTGTAAAAATCCACAAAATAATGTAACTATTTTCTAAAATAAAATCATTATAGTGAATTAGGTCCAGTATAATCTAATGTTATTGCATATATGTCTGCCCCTCATAAAGTCTGATTGTGAGGAATCAATGATCTGATCAAGACCTGACTTCAATCGCTCTGCAAATACAGAGGCAAAGAGCTTTCCATCATTGTTCAGCAATGTGATTGGCCTCCAATTATCTATCACCATGTGATCCTTACTGGGTTTTGGTATTAGTGTAAAAGACACTGTGTCATAGAAACTGGAAGTGTTCCCCGCTCTACTGTCTCTTTAAATACATGCAAAAGAAAGTCAGCTATGTTCTCTTGAAAAAATTTATAAAATTCGCCACTGAGGCCATCATTACCTGGGGACTTATTCATTTTCAATTTATTTATACGTTTAATAATTTCAGTCTTCTCTATAGGCTTATCACAATCCTTTTTAAAATCTCCATCAATTCGTTTCCTGTTATGTTTAATCAGATCTAAAAAGGCAGATAAGTCATTAGTACGACAGGCATTACTAATATAAAGCTTTCGATAAAAGTCTGAAACACACTTAGATATGTCATTTTGATTTTGGCTCTCCACACTATCTACACAAAGCTTATGGGGATAGGAAAATTCTGCATTCTTCTTCTCTAACCTGTGGAAGAATTTTGTATTTTTTTCTCCTTCTTCGAACCATCTACACCTTGAGCAAATAAAAGCTCCTTTTGCTTTTTCTTCATATATTTGTTCCAGCTCTAGTTGGAGAGAAAAACATTTAGATTTTCTTCTTCAGTAAGGTTATCTAAAGCTGTAAGATTAATTATTTCTTTAATCAGATTACCTTCCCTTATTCTTTTCATAAGTGCAATTTCTTTACCCCTCCTCGTAGCTGCTTGTCTGACTTCAAACTTCATCAACTCCCAGAATTTTGCATATGATTTTGTTGTATGTGCTCTAGTCCAGTATTTGTTCATTAAATTCTTTATTTTAATCTGAAGTTTATTGTCATACAGTAATATATATATAAGCATGAGTTTCCTGTAAGGAATAAAAATCTGAATTGAACCATTTACAGTACAGAAAGATGGCTTTACGCTTTACTGTGTAACGAATACCCCTTACATTAATTGAACATAAACTCAGTAACATAACAGAAATTGATACAGATGAAGTATAAGTGTGTTTAACATTTTCAGAAAAATGACCCTGGTTTTAGATTGCAATAGTTTAACAATCCACAAGAGGGAACTATGCTATTTTAAGTTGTCATAAATCAACTATACATTTTCATAGTTTTTGTTATTTTACCTAAACATAAAAGTACAAGAAATATCTATAAAAATATAAACTCTTAAGCCTCATATTGAATAATGTGGTTGACTTTTGTCTTTTTTTCCATATAAAAATATATTTAAAAAAATAAACTAGGAAAAAATATAGCCTATATTTCTTATAAAGTGAATTATTGGCTTTCGAACGCAAAACATTCAATTTTTATTTTTTTTTTAAATTATCATTGACCTGTAAGAATATGGCAATCAGCAGAAAAGGGCAATCTTAATGCTTCAGCATACCAAGACATTTTGAACAATGCTATGCTTCCAACTTTGTGGTAACAGTTTGGGGAAGGCCCTTTTCTATTCCAACATGACTGTGCCCCAGTGCATAAAGCAAGGACTATAAAGACATGGTTTGATGAGTTCGGTGTGGAAGAACTTGACTGGCCCGCACAGAGCCCTGACCTCAACCCCATCGAGCACCTTTGGGATGAACTGGAACGGAGATTATGAGCCAGGCCTTCTCGTCCAACATCAGTGCCCGACCTCATAAATGCTCTACAGAATGAATGGGCACAAATTCCCACAGAAACACTACAAAATCTTGTGGAAAGCCTTCCAAGAAGAGTGGAAGCTGTTATAGATGCAAAAGGGGGACCAACTCCATATTAAAGTATATGTATTTGAATGCAATGTCCTTGTTGGTGTAATGGTCAGGTGTCCAAATACTTTGTCCATATAGTGTATGTCTCCTCTAGCTCGCTTGGGTTTTGGTTTAACTGGAGAATCAAGGTCAGTTGCCACTTCATCATACAGGGGCACTGGTTCAGACTGAGTGTCCATGATATCATCACAACTACCTCGTGCATAGGTGTGTTCTGTTTCTACTCTATCCTGGGTCTTCTCTTCCTTACTGTTGTTGGCTACAGTAGGTTTGGGTCCCTGAAGAGCTCCAACATTCACGCCTCCGGCATTATTTTTGACTGTGACATTTCTCTATGTTTTGTTCTATTCTCGGGATCATCCATAATTAAAAGACTACTAAACCAGTTATCGTTAATGGTCAGGCTCCGTATTAAACAAACTATGCTAGCCTATGTAGATGCTAAATCGGTAGCTTCTCGATAACCGTATAAGCATAAGGTCAATAATTATTCCAATATTATACTGATGCTACCTCTCATTAAACACCTGTAGGCTACAGATCACCAGGGTGATTTTTTCCATGTCATTATCAGGTCAGAAACTCCAAAATAGTTCAACGCACTAAACTTATGTCTATACTGGCCGCCATCTTGCGCCGCCCCCCCAGGAAGCTGAGTCTGACCAAACACCACAATGAAGACTAAGGTCAAAGGTCAGATGGTCTTTGTTGAAAGTCTTGGCTAATGAAGATGCCACCAGAAATACTGATAGTATAGCAGGAGGTGATTTGTAAGCAGAGCTATCACTTTCTTCATTTAATAAATAACAGGCAAGCATAGACAATTTTCAGCAACAGTGCATTATATATATATATATATATATATATATATATATTTTTTATATATGTATGTGTGTGTGTGTTTCTTTGTGCATGACATGACAGTGGGCACCAGACACGCTGGTATGAATATATCAGCAACAGCAACCCTACGGGTTTTCATGCACAACAGTGTCACAGGTGTATTGAGAATGTTCACCACCCAAAAACATCCAGCCAATGATGGTACTGTGGTCAGAAACAGAGCATTGATGAAGGTGGCCGATGGAGGCTGGCACAGCTTGTGCAGAGTAACAGACCTGGCTGAAGTCCATCAACCGACAGCTGAGTACAACCACGGTGCCCAAATAGGCATGTCAGAATACACAGCTCATTATACGTTCCGTGATGTTCTTTTTGGGAACATGACTGTGAATCCAGCTTACTGCAGCAGCCTCCCCAGTCACCAGATCTCAGTCCAATCAAGCATCTGTAGGATGAGATGGAACGAGCTATTCAGAGTACAGATCCACCACCAGCCAATTAGCAACAACTATGGGACGCACTGGATTTGGCATGGGCCAGCGTTCCTGTGCTGCACTTTCGACACTTTGAGTCAACGCCCTGACAAATTCAGGCTGTTCTGAGGACAAAACTTGCTCTTATGAAGGTGCACATAATAAAATGGCCACTCAGTGTGTATATACATCTATAGTTTTGAGCTGTTTCTGCATAAATTAGCACTACTTAAGTACAGTACATAACTACTGTAAATATTGCATACCTGAACTAATGTTGATTCAACTGCCTGAATGTTAAGACTAAGGATGGCTTGATACTACTTATTCATGTCCAATACCGATACCGATACCGCAACCTTGAGTATCTGCCGATACCAATACCAATCCGACACCGTCTTTTTCCCTGTCTTAAACAACTAAGCTGTTAATAATACATTTGTCTGGATGCACTTTGCTTACCCTAGCCATCTAAAAAACATCATGCTCAAACTGTGAAACAAATATTCTACTCCACTAAAGGAAGAAATACATAGCCCACAACATGACTCAGTTATGCAATACTGCTACTTTTTATTTGAACTTTTTCACACACAGAACTTTTAGGAGCATTTTTGATTGGTCAGCACCATTCAGACATTCAAAATGACATTTAAAGTGCAACTTTGTGCAAAATTTTAATCTGAGTATTCAGAATAACAAAGTTGCTCAAAGTTTAGTTAACCCTTTAGCACATAACTTATTTTTATTCTATGTAGCGCGCGTGTTATGTTACATGGTTCCCTATGTTTTCATTAGCGTTATTAAGCTTCTCATAGTTTTCAGTTAGTATTTACTGTATTTTTTAATGTTAAATCGCTGTTTCCTCAAAGCTAAAGTTAGCTAGAATTTTTCCAATCTAGTGTTCTCATCACACCGGTTTTAGCATATGCGCAAAAGTTTAATGATGTTTAGAGACACTCCATGGCTTCAAATACCTCTGGCTCTGTAACAAGTGGCCCTGAATCACCTGAAGGCTCATCATTCCACTCTGAGGAAAAAAGCAAAAGTTACTGAGAAACCTGAAGGCTTTAGATCTGCAGCAAACACTGAACTCAGACCGGAGAGAGTGAATATTTACCTCCTACTGCTGTGTGCTGCACATCTGAGACAGACCAGAATGTCTTTTGTTCCGGATGCAGAGGCCAAATATGGTGAGTACAAGCGCAGTCAGAAGCCCAAATGATACTCCATACTGGACCAGCTTGTTCCGACTCGACTGGAACTCTGTAGAGACACAGATGAAAACAGTTTTGTCAGTACTCCGGCTCCCTAGCTGTTGTGTTTATGTTCTCCCCATCTGTCATTATGGTCCATGTGCTTTTGTTTGTCGTTTTTCCTTGTGTTCCAGCCCTGCCCCGCTCTCCGCCCTGTCTCCGCCCACCTGATTACTGTGATCATCTCCACCTGCCTGCCTGCGCACCTGCTTCCCATCACCTCATCACCCCAGCCCTATATCTACCCTGCTGTCTCTGTCTTGTTTGCCAGTTTGTTACAGTGTTTTTGCCTGTCTCGGTCCCACCTGTGTTTCTCTTTGGATTTTCTGTTTTTTTTTTTTGCCTCGCCTGCTCTTCGTCTCTGCCTGCTGTTCTGCCCCGATTGTCTGATCTGCCTGCCTGTTTTTGACCCTGCCTGTTTTACCATTGCCTTCTTGTCTGATGATTCTGCTAATAAACACCTGGAATCTGAGTGCTTGTGGTCCACGTCTGAGTCCGTGCCTGAGCCCTGACAAGTTTAACATGAAGGTTCAGCTCTGAATTTCTCCAATAAAAACAAATCATTTGTTTTATTTGAAGGCACAGGGACCAGTTCTTCCCATGCAAAATGCTGTCAGTGCAGTTTGCAATAATACCAGTAGCAGCAACACTGCAGCTAATATTGTGATATTGCAGGCGATTTGCTCAGTGTTAGAGGCTGATTGGTACACTGATTCTCAATCCTGGTCCTGGGGCCCCCCTGCTCTGCACGTTCTCCATCTTTCCCTGCTCTACCTACCTGACTGAACTCGTCAGTGGCACTTTTGATTAGCTGAGCACACCTGATTTAATCAAGAGCATCACACTAATTTCAATCAGGTGTGTTTGGAGCAAGGATAGAAGATATGCAGGACAGGGGGGCTCCAGGAGTAGGGTTGAGAAATTTAGGATGTGGTTGTGAATATTTGTGGTGCAACAGTGTTACAAACAGTGGTAACACAGCTGGCCTTTTTTACACCACCTAAGATCTGACAGAAAGCCTTGGGCAATGAGCTATAACAGCGGCCTTTGGTTGAAAATGACGGTAAGCCAAGAAAGACATGCATGCAAAGAAATGCATCAAAACTGAAAAATGTAAAAGAAATGTAATCACCAACCAAACGTGATGAAAATTAAGAAAAAAAGGACATTGGCTACCTGGCATGGATTTTATCAATCTCCTATTGTAAATCCTATTGTATGAATGCCTACACCAATATATACAACAGTCTTCACTTAAATTCTAAAGCAATGGAAGCTACACATAATATGAATATAGTTCAGGCAGACCAAGAAGGCTCATATCTGCTAATCAGGCTGCTAAGGGAATACGAGAAGCGTATAAAGCTCTGAATGATCTCCCCTGGTATTCAGAAGATAAGTTTTAGAAGCAGCTCACCTGCATTGTAGAGGCTGCAATCTCCCAAAACTCATGACAGGTTTTTTAAATTCTCAAATATGATTCCCCCCCCCCCCCCCCCCCTTTTCTTTTTTTTTCAAGTAAGTGGCAAGTGACTATCTTAGTCACTCTTGTCAGTTGTTGCTAGAATTCCATTGCTTTACTGACTGAGACAAACAATTTTAAGAGAAAGTATCTACATCCTGATTGATCAGTACATGCTCACACCTTCTGTTCACCTCCAACAAGCTGCTGCATTTCTAAAATCTTGATCTGAAATCTATAAGAAACTACCACAATGGCACCGGTGCCTCCTCTTTCAATGTGCACTTGACTATTGTGCTTTCATCAGATGCATGTGTTTGTGCTGTCCACACGGACAACCTCTCATCTCTCTCTCACCCCCGCTCACATCCAGTTTGTTGTGCACACTGCTGTGTGTGACAGTACAGGTGTAGAGGTGTCTCTCTCTCAGCTCCTCAGCACTGACACTCAGGCTTCTCCTCAGCTGGTACGTCCCGTCTCCGTTGGGCAGGGGTTCCCCCCTGGTCAGCTCCTGGTCTGGGACAGGCTGGCTGTTCCTCTGCAGGGTTAGGCTGATGTGTCGAGGGTAGAAGCCGGTCGCCAGGCAGATCACCTCCATCCCCCCAGAGTCTCTGTCCTCTTTATGGATCACTCTGACTCTAGGATGCACTGCAGGAGAGAAACTGCTTCATAAGAGCTCATAAATGTAAGAGGTGTGCGAATGGCTGAATATGTTTATGTACGCCTTACCCTTTCGGTTCAGTAAACTATTCAGCTGGTGCAGATGGCTTTTCAGCGTCGATATGCACCAAGGTTGGTAAAAAGCTTGGGACAAAAGATCAATCTGTGATTCCAAGACGCTGAATTTTTCCTCTATGTCTGGATTGAAAGTGTGCCAGTCCCTGGTATCACTGTTAAATTCAAATATGTCGTTTCCATTGTAAGCGTCTATCCTTTTAAACCTTTCTGTGTCATCTGCATCCAGCTCACATCCGACTATTCTCTGATATGTAAAGAGACCTGTAACAGAGAAACCACAAAGTTACTGGGGTTGTGGCCATCTCATCAAACAAAACCTGTGAAGTATTTATGACATAATACCAACTTAAATTCACTACAGTATGAGATTTGTAAAAAATAATGCACTTTGGGAGAGGATGAATTAATTTCACTTCATGCTAAGTGTATGGAACATGATGTGGAACACATTATTACCTGTCTCCACACAGATAATTATCTATCTGGATGTATAAATTGTCAATACCTAGCTTGAAACATTTTCTGTATGAATATATTTTGGAAAATGATTTGCAAGCCATTGCAAACTTCTCTTAGGAGAAGGGTCTTAGGAATTAGAAAACTAAAACAAGGGAGGATGGAATGCTTCACAACAGAGCCGTCTCTCAGAGACGATTGAAATACCCTACTTTGTAACTTCAAATAATTTTACATCACCTCAGAGTTTTGGGGAATTTGGCCAATTTCCTCTTATGTACAGTTATCATTCCAATTAAAATTTTCATGAGAGGTGAACATAGATTCACATCAGTTTTCCCAGTGTCCATCCATCCGTGTAAGAGGACTTACCATCACTGTGATTATAGTGCTCTCTCATCAGTTCAAGTCTTTTTTTCATTCTGTTAGTGACAAGAATGATTGCCTTTTGCCTAATCTCTGCATATTGCACATCGGTCTCCTCTTTCTGCCAGTTTTTCCATGCAATCATCCTTTTTGCTGAATTGTCATAGTAACCCACTGGAAAATCATCCACCATCTCTACGATGACCAACTCTGGAAATGGTGATGGTCCTGATGTTATTGTGATAAAGAACCACAGTGAGTGAGATCCTCCTGGTTTGGGCAGATAAAAAAATGAAATAATTATAATCATGCTACTCATGTTTTATAGTAGAAAAACTAAACAAAAGCAATGTAGCGACCACTTGGGTGAGCCTATTTTAGATTTTAATAACATACTATAATAATAATCTTTAAAGATCAGAATCTTAACAGATTCTATAACAAGGAATAAACTTGATTTTCATCATAAATAGAGCACAATCATAAATAAATTGTTTATTGATATAGTCATAATTTCATATCAAATCACAAGGAAAAAAAACAGACTCTTGTGTTGGCTTAATAGGCACCACATAGATAAAATTCAAATTGGCTTTCTACCAAAACATCCACCTTCACATCACATTTACACCCCACCTTCATTTGCATGAAGGAATGTTATTTAAACTTCTTCAAAGTGGTGTAGGGTGTCACACATATGATATCATCAAATCAATCTACAATGAAAGCAAATGTGGTAATAAAATTGGTAATAAGAGCTTCACTTGCCATGATACTGAAATTCAGCTGTCAGCTGTCTCCCACAGAATAGGGATTTACAGCTGGGCCTGTCACTCTTAGAGCAGGACTGACAGAAATGGCTACTCACAGTCAATCTGAAAAATGTATTGCATTACATTATACCATCACTCATTACTTCTGAGTAAAATGAGCCAATATTTCAGTCTTCAGCACTGCCCTACCATAATTCAATCAGAACGTCTATATTATTAAATGGGAGTAAAGTATGGGGCCCCCTTTCTACCCCCAAATTAAAAACTGAGACAAAACCCCAACAGAAATGTTTGAATTTGAATTGCCTAGTTTGAACTGGAATTGTCTAAAAACCATCTTGCACATTCATGGAAATGCACCTAACATTTCCTGCAGGGCAGAACTGGGCCTATTCCACCTGCAGGTCCAAATTTTTAAAAAGGATGTGCTGCTTATACCACATAGACCAGTTCTCTCTGAAACACAAAGCCCTACTTAGCAACCAGCTCTCCCAAGACAAGGACCCCTGGGCCAACTGACTCTGAGGGTGGTTGAACAGAGCCAAATCAAAATCAAAGAGCCTCACAGCCAACCGACAAAAACTGCCAGAACAATAATGAAAACAGCAGATCTTGATTTGAAAAACAAATACACTTAAAACTGAGAAAGTGAACAACTTACAAAACAAACTTCAGTGCTATCAGGCATTAACCAGGGACATTAAATTAACAGCATACCTGAAAACAGAGAACCCGAAAGAAAGAGAAATTCCGACAAAGTACAGACTCAGTGGCCACAGCCTTGAAACTGAGAGGGGAAGAAATCACGGCTGGACAATTGTGCTTATACAGCCAATTGGGCTGCAGTAAAACCCCAGAAACACCTGGTAAGCCGAAGCTCTGAGTTCAGACTCACCTGTTTTGATTAGAAGGAGTCCTCCAGAATACATGGAATCCCCTTTCTTTAGAATACTTTCTTTTTTATTGCTATGGCAAAATATGTATGTGCCAAGATGGACTGTAGCAACATCCAAGCAACATGTCAAAGCTTTCAGTTCGACACATTTCGTTACAACGCACTGCATGTGTATCTTCCGCCTTGTATAGCGCTTGTGTCCCTATTAGGCCATATTAAATGGTGTAAAAAGGTCTGAATGAATCAGATTTAACGTATATTACATTGTTGTACATTGTAAATATGATGTATTTGTGGCAAAAGTCATATTTGAAGATTTTTTATTGTATTATCGCATATAAGTGAGAACTTTTATTTAGACGTATTTCGCTTTAAAAACCGTGACCGGTAAGTAGGCTCCTCCTTATTGTTGGTGGCTTGACGCTGGTCTGTGAAATTACCAGATTGGGTAATTTTTTTTTCTTACGCAAAAACGAAACCAAAAGTAACAGTTTGCCTCTTAGTCTGTTGAGATATTTGGCTACTTTCATTTTTTAAATAATAGTTTTATAAAAGAACGAAGTATTAAAACTCATAACTTCCACAAAGTATATTTTGTTGATTCATTGTAACAATAGCTGTTTCTCAGTGATGGTTAACTGTAGGACTACTCGAAAATGACTCTGACACTATACACTCATTTCGGTACACAATTTCATTATCTGCATAAAACCAGACAGCAGTATACCTTACCTGTGCAAACTATCCTAACAAAGGACATGAGAGCCAATACATGAAATAGAATCATTTTTAAGATATCAGTCAGCCACTCCAATACAGGTTCTTCCCCTTAAGAGTCAGTAGTGAGAGTCCAGCTGAGGTTTTGTAGCTGTGTGCTGCACTACACCACACAGCCAAAGGGAGGAGGTTTTCGACTAAAAATTTTTCGAATGGTTCCTGTGTCCCAAAGCTATGAGACATTATCACAACATTTACGGTACCCAAAAAGGCAGTCTGTTCTGAGGACTTCTGCTGAATGAGAATGTTATACCTACAGCAACTGCTACAAAGATGCTAAAATAGAGAAGGTAGAATTAAAGGAGGTTCTTTCATGGGCGAGCACAGAAAGCCTCGGATTCTGCTAATCATTGAATAATACACCCCTGGCTTGTTTTTGGGGTTACAGGTGTTTCAGTTCGATCTTTCAAATGTATTTGAAAATATACATATTTACTCACGTGCTTCGTCGTGGCTAAGTGGCTGTAAATATCATACCCTAGAACGTACTTTCATAAAAGGAAAAATATATTTTTTTTTTAATGCAAAGGAAAAGGATGGTATTTGTATTGTATAGCATAGCATCCAGATACAAAGCTGAAACTCTTCCAGGACAGCAGAGTTTAAGTAAAATTTAAATAGGAAATGGTTTAAAAGTGTACGTTATAAGGATATGATAAATTAATGGCAAATAATCCGGTTGTTTTATTCATTGACCCTTAACACTTCAAATGGAAATGCATATATTCAATATTCAATAATTATATTCAATAATCCATTTGGATTTGTTCAACAGTGTGGTTAAATGTGGATGCATGATCAATGTAATGTCAAAATAATCCGACTAAAATTGGACCTTTTTAACCTGTTTCTTGCTGAAATGCTAAAGTCATGCATTCAATTGATAGACAAAAACTTGTTTAACTTTTTTTTTCTCTCCAGAACAATAAAACCTTTGGAAAATAGATGTACACAATTAAAACAGTACATGATTTATTTTAAAGTATTTAAAATTACTTGTGTATAATGTCTCTGTGTTTATAAATATAGATTTTACATTTACATTTATTCATTTGGCAGAAGCTTTTATCCAAAGCGACTTACAAGAGAGCAAAAGGCCATATATGGAGTCAACAATATTAGAAGCATTTTATAGGGATTGTTTCCCTTCCTCTGTGATTTGATCCATGTATCCACCTCTCTCTCTCCTGTGGTATTCTGCTGCTCCTTTGCCTCTAAACTTCCATTTCGTCATGTTAGAACATCTATGTGTCTTCAGTTGTTCCTAGTTCTGTCTGAAGTGGATCTGAATTCTTATTCCCTATTTCCATCTCTGTTTGAGCATCTCAAATCTTCATTCGAGGTAAAGTAGCCACAACATTCTCTTACTTTGACTGCAAGCGTTGAAACAGATTTTGGACTTGTGAAAGAGGCATTGATACAGACTGGAACTTGACAAAACATATTTGGCGACAAAACATATTTGGTTCCTGTTCAAGCACTTACTTCTCAGCAAGTGGCCGTACAGTGTCCATAACTGTCTGAAGCATCTGACAGATTAACATCTTCCTGGAACACAGGACCTGGAATTCATAGCTTCCCACAAACCGCAAACTTACCAGTTGTAGCTCAGCTGGGCCGCTGCAGCATATTAAGAGGTGAATGCTTTTACCCTTGAGCGTTTAGTTTAGCAGTCTTGCAGTCTTGACTCTACTGTGCTCTCAAATGGACAAGAAGAGCAACTATACCAATTGTGTAAACAGTTCAATTTAAACTTGAAGTGATTGTTCTCATGGATAAATACTGTGACCAAGGATTTACAAGAGTTTTATATGAACATGAACGTACATTTTAAAATATGTATCAGTACTCAGAAATCAGAGACTCAGAAAACTGAAAATAAAGTTCTTTTGGTGTTGCTCTGTTTATGTTAACATTTTTTGTAAATAAAATTATTTTGTAATAAAGAATTGTATAAAAATATAGAAGTCCCCAAACACCTTTGGTTCTATGTTTGATAAACCTACCTAAGGATTGCATTTGGACGTCTGCTTTAACAAATCAAATTGTACTAAACAGACGTGTTTTTTTTAAACAGTGTGCACTCTTTATGTGTGGGTGCGTGTTGGAAAACCATTCAGGAACTGGAAGCAGTTCAAATGCACTTGCATTTTTCTTGCATTGTCAAAAGGAAAGCAGATTTGTGAGTCTTCACTTTAAATAAATGGCTCCTGTCTCACCTACACCATTTCCATATCTGACAATGGTAATGTTAAATTAAACATGGCCACCACATGGTTAAATCTAATATGACTGTGAGTGGCCTTACTAGGAAAAAGGTGAAACACAAATCAGTTTCTTCAGACACAAAATGCGGATGATATGCAAAGAATAAAAAAAAAAGAATACAAAGCACTTTGTCTCAGCACAGCAGACATTGAAAAATATCTTAAATGAAGCAGAGAAAATGAAGACTTTGGGTCAGCGTGTTAGTGACATTAAAAGCTGGAGTAGAGACAGTGGGAATTACAGTAATGGCACAGAGTGAACCAGGGGTGTTTCTAGCTACTGAAAAGATCAGGGGCTAAGTCAAGTTTGCCTGGGACCTGTCTTTTTTTTTGAAGGGAGATTGGCATCGGTTGGTTGGGGAGGTTATATCTACCTTTATAATAAATAAATATTATCACACCTTCGGGCGCTGCAAGTCAAGTTCCGCTCTGTTACACAGTCTGTCTGTTGTTTTGCTATAAACTCCTCCTTTTTCAGGGTGAAATATTCGGAGCTATAGCTATCTTCTGAACAGTCTTGATGAGCAGTGACACTGACTTTTCATTCAGTGATGAAGATGCAGATGAAGACAAAGGTGTACAACTAAGCAGCGCTGGAAACTGGATAATTGTTACTGACGCTTACAAAGATGGCCCTGTGGCATTGTATACGTACTGTACATACTAGGGGTGGAGCCGAATCTGAATACGGTAGCAAGGCCAAGCACAAATAGTGGGTTATGAATATTTATTTCGTACAAATATTCTAAAAATTAATTTAAAAAAAATTATATATTAAAAATTAATTATCTGGGAGCTCCAATGTTGTTCCCGGGATCTGTTGGAGCCACTCTCCCAACATTGGTGTCACAGCTCCGAGGGCACCCACCACTACTGGGATGACTTTGGCTCTTACGCTTCACATCCACTGTAGTTCCTCCTTCAATCCATGATATTTCTCCAGCTTCTCATATTCCTTCTTCTTGATGTTACTGTCATTCGGAACTGGTATATCTATTACCACTGCCGTCTTCTGGTCCTTATACACCACCACGATGTCTGGTTGGTTTGCCAGGACTTGCTTGTCTGTCTGGATCTTGAAGTCCCACAGGATCTTTCTCAGCCACCTTTTGAGGTGTTCCCCATTTACTGTAGACTTATGAAGCTCCAATCTGTACTTAGAGCAGATGTTTCTGTACACTATCCCAGCAACTTGGTTGTGCTGCTCGATGTATGCTGTTCCTGCTTGCATTTTGCACCCAGCCACTATGTGTTGGATCATCTCGGGGGCCTCTTTGCACAGTCTGCACCTTGGGTCCTGCCGGGTATGGTCCACCCCTGCTTCTATTGACATGGTGCTCAGTGCCTGCTTTTGTGCTGCTATGATCAGTTCCTCGTGCTATTCTTCAGTGGGCCCTTATCCAGCTACTGGTAGGACTTGTCAGCCACCTTCGCTATCTGCCCATGGTACATCCCATGGAGGGGCTTGTCTTACCATGGCACTGTCCACTTTGGCTTCGTCCACTTTAACCACTGGCTCTGTCTGCTGCTGCCAGAGATATTCTCTTAGCAGTTCATCCTTGGGAGCTGTGAATGCTTCATGCTTCATCCAGGACATTGGCCTTGAGACTCACTAAGCCCTAACTCCCTTCTTTCCGTTTGGTGTACAGTCTCTGAGTACTTGACTTTGGGTGGAATCCTCCATGCATTGTGAGCAGATTCTGGGTCTTGATATCAGCACCTTACATCTCTTCCTCCTGGCCAGCCCACTATGCCGGCTGGATATCTAATGACCGGTATTGCATAAGTGTTGATGGCTTTGATTTTGTTCTTCCCATTGAGCTGGCTCTTCAGGACCTGTCTAACTCTCTGAATGTATTTAGCTGTTGCTGTCCTCCTTACTTCTTCATCGCGGTTCCCACGTGACTGTGGTAGTGTCACCCCTTCAGTCTTGATCATCTTCCCTCTCTTTACTATCATATGCCTAAACTTCTCCAGATCCTCGTAGATCCTCATGAGGTGGGTCAGTGAGTCGATGTCTCGCTCATTCTTGGTGTATAGCTTGATGTCATCCATGTAGAGGAGGTGCCTGATGGTGGTTCCATTTCTGAACCTGTACCCATATCTTTTTGATGCTCTTTTTGATGAGCTGGCTGAGGGGGTTCAGGCCTATACAGAACAGCAGGTGGGATAGCACTTCACCTAGTTATATTCCACACTTGATGGCAACTTGTGCCATTGGTGTTGAGTTAGCTTCTATTGTTGTTTTCCACAGTCCCATTGAGTTCCTGACGAAGATCCTTATTGTCCTGTTGGCCTTGTTCAGCTCCAGGCATTCCAGGATCCATGTATGCGGCATTGAATCGTAGGCTTTCTTGTAGTCGATCCAGACTGTGCTCAGGTTGGTGCATATGGACTTTGAGTCTTGGGCAACTGCTCTGTCCACCAGTAACTGGTGTTTTGAGCCTCTGGTGTTGTTCCCAATCCCCTTCTGAGCCATGTCCATATATTAGGCCAGGTGTCCACTCAACCTGGAGGCTATGATTCCTGACAGAAGCTCCCATGTTGTGCAAAGGCAGATTATAGACCGGTAGTTTGATGCTGCTCTTCCCTTGATAGGGTCTTTCAGGATTAGTACCGTCCTGCCTTGCGTCATCCAGTCAGGGTAGGACCCTGTTGTCAGTAGCTGGTTCATTTGTACTGCTAGGCATTCATGCAGTGCTGTCAGGTTCAGCCAGCAGGTGTGGATCATGTCAGGGTCGGGTGCTGTCCAGTTCTTCATTCTGGTGACACGCTGTTGGATGTCCTTCATTGTAATAGTAACTGTTCCTGTTCCTGTTCTGAGAGGCTGTGATGCTCTGCTCGTAGTTATGCAAGGCATTGGGCATTGGTGTTTTGTGATGCCTCTTTCTCCTATATGTTCTTCCAGTACTGCTCAGTTTCTTCCCTTGGTGGAGCTGACCCACTGATGTTGCTGCCCTGCATCTGGGAGTACACCTTGGATGGTTCCCTGGTGAACAGGACATTTATCCTTTTGGCCTCTGCTTTTCTGGTGTATCTCCTTAGTCTGGCAGCCAATGATGTGAGCCTTTGCTTAGCAGTCTCCAGGGCCTCAGTTATGGACATCCCATTGTATTTCTTCATGATCCGGCTTCTGTCCTTGATCTTCACACCAGTCTGTATTTGAGACAGCTTACTCACATCCTTCCATACTGTTTTTATCTTGGCTTCCAGCCTCCAAGGCGGGAGCTGCCTGTTGTTTGCCTTGCTGATCTTGTAGCCAAGAATTTCCAGCATCACTTGCTGTGGAGTATACCAGATCATTGGTTTCAGTGATGGTGGTGGTTGAGATCGTACATAATGCTGCGTTGAGATCTGCCACCATGCTGCCAGGTAGGTGAGGTAGTCTTGTCCATGATCTTCCTTCTGATATCAGCAGCTAAGGTATGTGGTTCAGGTTCAGGCAGGGTTGGCTTGGTGTCCCAAGCTGGGCATTCAGGTCGAGGTTGATGTTGCTGCACAGGTTCGTTGGGGTGGTCATCACATGTTGTTTTCAGCCCACCGATCTCCAGTTGTGAGAGTAGCTTCTTCTTGACTATGTTGAAGCGCTGTGTTACCAGTTGTTTTGCAGTTAGCTTGGACGTCGGCCTTCTACACATCCATAGCTCCCACATGCGCTGCATATAGCCTCTTTCGTTGTGCTTGTGGTTGTAGTAGCATTCCATCAAGTCCAGGTTCTCTGCTCTCGTCCACGAGTGGTTTGTTCCAGTAGCCAACTTGTCACCAGATAGCGCTGGTTCTCCAGCATCTGGTGTGGACCTTGTTAAGCCGGGCGACATCCGAGCCGTGATGAAAAGAAGGTTGAAAAGCCCCTGTGCTCTCTGTATTGCATAAAGCTACACCCCATCTATGAGGGCCTTGTGCTTTGCCAGGTATGATGACAAATGATTTGTATTTGTGGTAATTACCAAACATATGAACACAGTTTGAAAAATTTCATCATTATTCACTCTCCTGAAAGTATGAGTGAATATAGACCTATTTGCAATTAAGAACACTTTCTTATGATGCCTGGAGGAAACCAGTAGTGTCAGATTATGTGAATTATTTTGGAGCAATAGAATATACAAATAAAAAACTCTATTGTAGCTATAGAATATACATATACAATGAATGCAACTACATCCCTGATTTTATTGACAGCCTTCGTGAAAAGGTTGTTCTGAATCATTTGGAATGATTAAATTACTTCTGCTTACAGATGGTAATACAGTGCATTCAGGAATGATTCAGTGATATTTCAATTTTTTTATTATTAATAAATTTGCAAAAATTTCTAAAATCCTGTTTTAATTTTGTCATCATGGGGGTATTGAGTGTAGACTGATGAGGGAAAAAATGAATTCAAACAATTTTAGCTGCAACATAACAAAATGTGAAAAAGTGAAGGGGTCTGAATACTTGTACTTGATACTTGAATGCACTGTGCATGCAATTAACACTAACCTTTGCAGAACTTTTGCTGTTGCATCTTCTGTAGGAGGCGGGAGAGCTACAGGGGGCCTAGGTTACCTTCCAGGCCGACCTGTAGAGGATGGGTTTCAGGTAGTGGAGTTCAGGTACTCCATCCTTCATCAGTGATAAAACTTCCTGGAACAGATTCCTTATGAGTGCAGTTTTCATGAAATCTGTAAATAAAGTGTAGTCAGTGCAGATCTGAAGTGTTTGATATGCATTTAGCAAGGGGGCTAATTCCAAATGTTTGTAATTGTAGATAAATGTATTTTCAAAGCAGTACTGTTTACTGAGTTTACATCTTCAGTGTTAGTGACCATGATCTTGTTTTTTCTCAGCACACCAGTGAAAACGTTTGGCATTTGTCCATCATCCATGATTTAGAAACACAGATGTGGTGGTTTTCCACAGCAGAGGAGACTGCCTTGAGCCCAGGTAGGAGAGGTTTCTGCATTGTACCCCACTACTATACATACAAACAGAACTTTTGTTTGTGCAGTATCAGACTGAAATTTATAATGATCATTCATTTTCTGAGTCTTCTTCTCTTTTTAAGGCATTCCACAGCGCCACACTGTGAAGCACAAGGGTACTGGAATCCAGGTAAGCTCTTCAGTTTATATAGACCAGTGTGACATGATATTTCTCTACCCTAAGAAAGCTACTGAAAAGTAAACTATATTTTAGCCATAGACAAATTGCAGTGTATTAGTTTCTCATCTCTAATGTTCTACATATCATTTTGAATGCTTATTTCTCCGGGGTGTGAGTTTGATTCTTTAAAATTTTACTTAGCCTGTTGGGTTGAAGGTAGCCCAGCTTGGGACACAGATATCAGATTATGACTATCCGGTAAACAGTTTATGTAACAACAGAGCAAATAATAGATACATTTTTTTCTTTTAATTCATTGTTTTATACTTCATATTCAGCAATAGAATGAAATTCTTTACTGACAAGTCTATATGTACAGGTCTGTTGTGACTTATTAAAAATCGCAAATTTACAAATGACCAACTATGGTCACACAGCAGTGAAAATATTCTCCAGATTAGTCTCTCTACCAGGAGATTGAATTTATGGTCCATCTTCATTTTGAAAGAAACCCCTGCACCTTCATCAAATGACGGTGTTAATTCACCTCTTTCAATCATAAAACTGATGCGCTTCTAGAGCATAGCATAGCATTTCATTGTACTACTGTCATTGTAGTTGCTGTTAGTCATTGTGACTGCTGTTACTACCCAGTTTTCATTGTACAATTAATTCACCCTTCTGCCCCCCCCCCCCCCCCCCCATGCTGCTGTAAATGAAAATTGAACTCTCAGCTTATCTTACTAGTTAAATATAAGCAAGGGCATAGGTTTGGTCTAAACATTGGTAGGGACACAACAACCAAAGGTACATTGGAATTAGAATTAAATAATATGCCTTCACTCCAAAGATAACACAAATTAGTTCGCTCGAATATTGCTAGGCACAATTCTGTCCTCCCAAAATATTGGTAGGGACACGTCCCTACCATCCATATGCAAACCTAAGCCTTTGAATATAAGCCCTTTCAGCGCCTTTGTTCTACTTTTGTTTCAGAGCAGAATTATCTCAATTTCATGTTGTCTGATATCAAAGACAACATGATCCATAATGAAAATTGCACTTCAATGTGTGACTAATATGGTTGTACAAGAAATGCTGTATGTACAACATATACATTCAAAACATAAGAGTACGCTTCTGTTTGTATTTAAATGGAATGGAATTCGTTTAAAGTTTTTGTATTCCATAAACTTTGTCTGTATTCAATGAAAGTACATACAAATTATACAGGATTGATTAATTGTTTCAGTTACTATGAAATTAATGATACTGTTACTTTTCCTTTTTTGTTATATTTTATTATTTTATACAAGATGTTGAGTAATTTATATCTTGTGTAAGATGTATAATATTATACGTTATATTTATCATGTCTTGTGTAATAGATATGATTGTGTAATTTTCTCTTAAAACACTGAAAAAGCCATGAACCAAAATATTTTCATCCCATTCTTAAATGTTTCATTCATGGACATCACAAAACTGAAATGAAGTTATATTAGAACTGGTGTGGCTTAACATGTGACTTAGCGTTAGTCACATAATGCAAATTCATTCATTTTGAATACCTGGAATGAATCAACTCCTTTCAACTGCCACTGTAAAAATCAATATCTTTGTGCTGCTATATCAAGGTGGACAGCTGCCAATGTACAGAGCACAGGGTTTTATCGTTAATTATCATGCTTCACATTTCCCTAACAGCCAACTCCTTCCTCAGCACTGGAACAAAGAGCACCAGTATGGAGAGGTGAAATGTCATAGTCCTGTACCAGTTAGCACTGCTCAATGATGAATACATATTGTGTGTGTGTGTGTGTGTGTGTGTGTATTTTCCCTCCTTTTTTCCATACATATATGGAGATATCCATGCCCTCTCGTGGGATCAGACTAAGGCCATGCATTTAGTCAACACCAAATAAGGCAGCAACGTGAGAAGGCAGGGGGAGTTCAGGGAATAAGGGGTCTCCTCTTGTCAGTAATTTCCTCCGCAGTCAGTAATTTACACTTGTGGTTCACAGAGTGAAGAGTGCTGTACCTACTTGTCGTTTTATGAATATATTCTAATAAATTGTTGACTGTTTGAAGTCTGTCTCCAACTGGCTTGCTGTCTCTTCTCATTCACTGAACGTCCTGGGGTGAAATATTTCTGGATCAGTTGCGTGCCGAGAACGTCTTCAGATGCACATGATAGGGCTTAGGTTTGCATATGGACAGTAGGGACATGTCCCTACCAATATTTTGGGAGGACAGAATTGTCCCTAGCAATATATGAGCGAATTTGTTCGCGTTGTCTTTGGAGTGAAGTCATATTAGATAATTCTGATGTGCCCTCCCAGAGGTTATGTCTCCAAGATGACCAATTTAGGCATGCTAGCATTTGTTTGGCTGAAAGGGAGGGGGCTATCAGAAGGCTCACGTCATGTGCAAATATCATACTTACTGCCAGACACGGAGGAGGCAAGAGTTGATTAGTGTGCTGACAACGGTATGTTATCAGGGCTGTCAGTCCATACCTCAAGCATGGGCGAAAATTCAGATGACTTTCAGATGACTTACTCCCTTTCCTCTATTTCCTGCACTGCACAGCACACATAACGTAATTTTGTCCATGCCAACACGTTTTTTACTTTGTAGATATCATGCCGCCAAAAAAGAGAAGGGACATCAGGAGCTTTTTCACCACCCTGAGTGTAAGTAAAAGGTAGTAAACTAACTAGGCAGTAGCCACGTTGATTTAAAATGAAAACCTTCTAGCTACCTAACGTCACCAGCCTTTCCACTGTGGAAAATAATGTCAACATGTTAGTTAACTATGTTAGGTAGCGTTAACTAGCAAGCTAACCCTGGTTTCTGTCGTCTGTAGGCTCGCATTCAGGTTGCTAGCAGGAGTAAACATAAAATGGATGGGTATATCAAATTGTGAGTTGAATCTCAGTTTAGAAATCCCATGAAGATGTCACCATTAATGAATTAGTTTGTATGCAGGAAAGGCAGCAGCAGGCGAGAGAAGTAGAGCAGGCTGATGAGGAAACAGGTGCATCTTCAGGGTTTCAGATGAGATCCTAATTATGAATTATAGTTTGGAATTATAGGGAGGCATCAGCATTAAAGTTAGTGTTAGGCTATCTGTTTTTGTTTTTTTTTTTGTTTTTTTTTGCAGTGGTCACACCCTCCCTATTCATTGGTTTTGCATTAGACATTTTGCAATGTACACAGTCCTGTGGGGGGGGGGTTGTGGCCCTACTAATGTTGAGACCAAACCTACGCCCTCGTGCACATCATCCATATCTGGCCTTATGTTTACCTTCACACATTTTGGTATCATTCTGTAATGTTCATATAACAATGGTATCATTAAAAAGTCAAGTAGGTCATGCAAATGAGTATGAAGTGTGTGTGTGTGTGTGTGTGTGTGGCCGTGTGTGGCCGTGTGAGTGTGCGTGCCTGTGTATGAACTGAATTAAGTAACTGAATTAAGCCAGTGATGAGGGGAGGGGGTATGACAGAGTGTAAGTATAAATCTGACACTCAGTTAACAGTGAACAGTGCAACAACTCTGAGACACATTGCAGAGAGAAACTCATCATGAGAATTCTTCTCCATCTCCCCTTACTGGTGTTGGCAGGTAAGCCTTACAAAGAATTCTCATAATTACAGATCATACTGTGTATTCACATGTTTATATCTGAAATTGCACAGCTGTGATATAATCAGTATATCTACTTTCTCTTACTAAATATTTTCAGTCCCACTAGGATGTGATCAGTGTGATATTGTATATTTGTAATTAATTATTTCTTTTGTTAGAGGACATCTAGAGGACAACATTTTATTGTTGATATCTGTACAGTGTTACACAAATACTGGAAACTCCCATAAACTTTAGCAGGATTTTAAAGTTCTATGATGAGTTAAAAACTAAAATCAACATTGATTACCAATTTTTCTAGTATTGATTAACACACATAGGTGGTAGTCAGCTAATCTGACAGTTGATCTAACTTATCTATATATTGCCACTTTATTAGCTGTACTGTGTAAGTCACTAAGGACAAGAGTGTCTGCTAAATGATAATAATGTAATGTAATATCTGTGGGAAAAAAAGATGAATTTAACCAATTCATCCCTCTAGCGGTCTTCAAAGACTTTCAAGAAGCTGTGAGGGTAAAATATTCTTCAGAAGGCTTTAAATACTCTTTTTTATGTCTAATTTGCCTCCTATTGCCTCCCTCAGCTTGGTATATAGAAGCCAACCCAGTGGAAATTTATAAACGGATCAAGGATGGGAAGAACTGCGGAGCTGATGAAGCACTGCACCAGGTTTTATTGATTAGGCGTGTTAGTGCTTCTGAAATTAAGCTTTGTGGGGGCTCCCTGCTCCCTTCTAAGTGGGTCCTCACTGCTGCACACTGCTATTCTAGGTGAGTACTACATTATTTGGACACTGATGCTGTACCACTGATGCCTGGACCAGAGATGGCAATTTCTAAATGTCTAGAACACCTAACAAGTGCCCAGATTTACTGGTCCCCTTAACTTATACTAGTATTCTGAGTATTTAACACACACAATATCTGATTAATACAGGTCTGGTGAAAACAGACACTGCACTTCAATTCAACTAAGTAGTATGCAGTATTTTACATTAAATAATCATATAGTTACCATATAGTGAATTGGAGAGAGCAGGAAACAGGTTGGAATTAATTTAGACTAACAAAATCATAAAAGGTGTATATACATAGCAGAGCTGAAATTAGTAGCTTGTGTGAGTCCTGTGTAAGGCCAGAAGTGTAGCTTGTAGCACAGTGGTTCTGGTGGTGACATCACTCCCTGAGACTTGGTGAGATAGCATTGTTGCTGATGGAGTTAGGGGAAATTGCTTTTAGCTCAACTGGTGACAATGTTGACAATTAAAATTTAGCTGAGCAATGAGAACATCAGTTTGAACTTCACTCACTCTTTCATATACATTACATATATAAGCACCAGTATGGAAATGAAAACCAAGCTTACCTCATCACATTCTGTTTCATGATAACAGTCTGCTTATTGAACAATCTTCTAGGGAAGACAAAGTATGCATACAGAAAAAGCTGGCATCTCTTCAGCCTATCATTTAGGAATAAAGGCTACAAACTATATGACCATGTGTGGGAGGAGCTTAGGACCTAACCAAATGGTCTCCTAGGCTACATCCAATTACGCATTTTGGTACACCACAGCATCCCTTAAGAGTTATATCTTTATTCCATACTGTTTCCTTCCTGAGTGCGGACAGTTACAAAATGTCATGAATCATCGCATCACTATTTCCAGCTAAAGGCTCATATCTATCAAAATTGCACAGAATTATGTTGAGATGATCCTATACAATTGACCACAGTATCCCAGTCTCATCTGTTATAGTTACACTATAACAAGGCTACACAGTTTAGTAGACCACAGTATCCCATCTGTTTTCATCTGCTATTGTACTGTGATGAGGCAAGGACAAGGAGCAGGGTGACCTAAAATGCAGAAATGACTTGATACTAGAGGTTTGGTTCAAAGCAAATAAAGTTACCTTTACTGGAGACATGGAAGATACAAAACAGGCTTTGTGCAAAAGTACGTGAGGGCAGGCAGGCAGCCAGGCAGGCAGGCAAGCACGCACACACACAATTCATCACTCATCACTTAATAAAAATGTACAAGATTATAATTAAAAATGAAGTTAATATTAAATGGATATCCATCAAAGCAATATGATTAACTGCTGTAAAAAAATGTGTTTCTCTTAAAAAATGTGAGGCTTTGTAAAAATTAATGTGCTTATGTGGCTGTATGTGTTTTCCTTTTTCAGTAATATAGAAGTGTACATTGGGTCTCATGATAAGAACTTACGAAAAAATCCTATCCCAATTAAGCAACTGCATGTACATCCTGATTATGAAAAAAATAAACAACACTATGACATCATGCTTATCGAGCTGGAGAGGAATGCTCCTGATGGTGCCAAACCTGTTCATCTCCCAGCTGACTGCGACAACAACAAAAGGCCTCCAGCAGATACACAAACTGCTACACTTCTTATTTCTGGCTGGGGAAAGACTGGTGAGAACACTGGCAAACAGCGTTTGTATGATAATATCAACTGAACATGTCTAACCTGTCCTGTCTATCTTATGTCAGACGAAACAAATGTACCTCAACTTCTCCAGTGTGCAAAAGTCAAGAGGGTTGTATGTCCACAAATGAGTGATGAAGAAAAGAACAGCATAGAGGTACAGAAAGAGAACAGAAAGAAAGTACTTTGTACGGAGGCCAAGACAGGATGTGTAAGTACTCATAAGACTTTACATGCTAAAGCCTCTTTTTTGTCTTAGCATTGTAGTGAACATAGCTATCCTCTAATCAAGCACCAATTAATGCAGTGAATATAATATTCCTTTAATGAACATAAATTGTCATTCAACTGTCTAATTTGAGGCACTATCTAAAGAAGTTTAGCTTAGTTTTTATAGAATTTATTCAAATGAGGAATTAATTTGAAGGGAGAGGACATTTACTTTGTAGAATCAGTTTACTGAGTAATCAAGACAATGTATTTCACAAACTCGAACAGCATTTATTATTAAACACAAAAACAGAATATTTAAAAACTATATTGCAAATGGTACTTTAGTGAAATGGTGCTGTTATAAACAAAGAGAAGGTGTTAAAGACACTGAGAATCTTTCTGTTGTATCCCAACCTGCATTTTTGCTCTCTTGCCCTAAGCACTGTTCCCTCAGAATGGTGTCTGAGTCACATGGTCGTGGGTATCCCAATCCCCAAAATCAGCGATCATTTACTTTCAGATGCTCCGTTCCAGCACGTGTGCAAGCTTGTACCCTTCATGTTTGGTGTGGTGTTCCAGGGCGCACATTTGAAAGTTTACAGCATAATGATATTATTAAAGCATAATTTTAGTATCAAAGTTATAAAGGAGTTGATATATGCGGCCTCTGGTTTCAGAAATTGGATAAGGGAAATCCACAGCATTTATGTACGTAAAAAAACCTGCTTATATTTCTGTGACAACACATAATACCTAGATTACATGTGTATGATTCAAAAATGAGTACTCATAAGCATGGGCTATACACAAAGGTTAATCCATCATCAGATGAAATGCCAGCTTCTCTCATGGGCAAAATGATTATGATAACAACAATAATAAAAAAAGAAAAAAAAAGAATAATGATAAATATCCTCAGATTGGACACATGGTCATTTTTGCAGCTATTTACCCTTCAGACCTTTGATTAAGTTATTCCCTTGTCTTTAACTTTGAGTAATTTAATCAACTAAAAAAATTCTTTTCCACATTTGTCTTTAATATCAGTGACTGATTAGGCCATAATCCTGTGTGAAGCACAGAAGACTATAGAGGGCTTGAAAGGACTCAAATGCCTCACATAAACTTGCTTTCTCTTTCCATCGCAGGGTGACTCTGGAGGAGGTCTGGTGCTTGAAGCAAGGAACATGGTATATGGCGTGGTTAGTAGTGACTGTTCTAATGTCGTTGATAAAGCATCCCGTTATGCAAGTGTCTGCTACCACTTGCAGTGGATTAATGATGTGTTGAATAAATCAAATCTGAATGGATAATAAACTCTCCAATAAATGAAGTGATCAGAGATCACCATGAAGTGCAAATGGAATGTCAGCGTCCTTTGTTCTGACTTAATCTCACGTGTGTTATATAGGTATTTATTTATTTTTATTCATTTTTTAAAAATCTGTATGCAGTCCTTTAAGTGCTGTTAAAAAGTAAGACCTTGGGAGAGAAAATAACAGCAGTAAAAAGGATTAGTTATGATTTTCTCCTCCGATAAGACACTCAAAGTATTTGTAGATACCAGGGCATGGCAAAAACAAAACAAAACAAAACAAAAAAATACATATCTTAAATGCATTAAAATATGTGTTCTGTGAGAAAGCAATTTCTTGTCAGTTTACACTGCTTATCTTACAGCAGACACAGTGTTTCAATTCAGACTGTTTCAGGGCAATTCTGTGTTGGCAGAACCTTAAAGCATTCTGTAAGTGTTCTACTACTAGGAGTAACTGGAACACATAACCCTCACTACACCATCTCTGTCACAGGCCTCAATAACAGACCTGTTCACTTCACATGAATATTTCAGATTGGCTGTTTTTTTACCCCAGCACTGTACAGGTGTCATATAGCAGCACTGACCCCTTGAGGCTCAGTCAGATGCTCAGCCCCTGCATGTCTCATAACACTGATCATCAACAGCCAATCCCAGCTTTTAATTCAGTCTGGTTTACCCAGCTCTCCCTGTAGATGTTGTTAGATGAACCTTGACAGCTTTGACCCATGTCTTCAATTTGCAGAATGCTGTAATTGGGAAATAAAGAGCAAAACTATCATTTTAAGCAGGTACACAACACCCATCAACAGTGGAATATTCTACAAAATGGCTTTATTAATGCCTCAGATAGAATTAGGGCACCAGTATAACATATTCAATTCAATTCAAATCAATTCATTTTTATTTGTATAGTGCTTTTTACAACACAAGTTGTCACAAAGCAGCTTTACATTGTTCCCAGGCCTGAGACCCCCTGAGAGCAAGCCTAAGACAACAGTGGCAAGGAAAAACTCCCTATCAGGAAGAAACCTTGAGCAGAACCCGGCTCAGAGAGGGAGCCCATCTGCTTCTGGCCAGCACTGGGCAGATAGAGGGAAAGACAGGTTATACAATGTACTTTAAACATTTAAGATTGATAGACAATAGTAATTAACACCAGAGTGGTTATAAGATTGTCTCCTAGGATGTCCGGTTCTTGGAATGCAGTTGGCTTTGATGGGCAGGGCAGTGAGGTAGCAAGACTGGAAATCGGGATTGAGACGCTTGGGCTACAGTTCCGGACAGGAGCCCGGAGCAGGGATAGGAAGCAAACAGAAAACAGTGATTAGTGGATGATAAGAATGGCAGGGATGTAGAACAGAGAGGCAGGAGAGGAGGGGCAGGGGAAAAGGTGCCAGTGTGCAACAAGGAAAAAACCCCTAACAAAAACCCCTAACATTATGGCAGCATACCTAGGGAACGGGAGGCAAGGGACCGGCATAGTCATGAGGGCGACCCTAAAACAGTCAACACCTGATCACGGCACAGAGTCCATGAAAGCAATGACCACTTAGTCCACCAGAGACTCTATGATCCTCGCCAGCACCAGGCCATGTCCCTCAGCTGAAGGATTTGCTATATAAATATGTTTTGAGCCTAGACTTAAAGGTGGAGAGAGAGTCTGTTCCCCGAATCTCAGAGGGTAAACTGCTCCACAGGAGAGGGCTTGATAGGAAAAGGCTCTACTGCCTACAGTAGTTTTGCCCACTCTTGGAATAATGAGAAGCCCGGCATTTTGGGAACGAAGGGCTCTCTGCGGAAGATATGGGTGAAGAAGGTCCTTACAATAGGGAAGGGCAAGCCCATTTAAAGCCTTAAATGTGAGTAAGAGTATTTTAAAAATGATCCGGTATTTAATAGGTAGCCAATGGAGAGAAGCCAGAACTGGGGTAATGTGCTCAAAGCGTTTAGTTTTAGTTAAGATTTGAGCAGCTACATTTTGTACCAGCTGAAGGGTTTTAATTAGACATTTGCACATAGTGGTAAAGAACAGGGCTTGTAAGTGAAAGGTTGCTGGTTCAATTCCTTGCTGGGGCACTGCTGCTGTACCTTGAGGCAAAGTGCTTAACCTCAGTAAATATCAGACTATATGAATAGACAACATGTAAAAATCGTAACCTATGTAAGTTACTCTGGATAACAGTGTCTGCCAAATGATAATAATGTGATGTAATATAGTCTGTCAACTGCAGGACAAATACATGGCAGACATAACATAAAAGAGTAACAAGATTGACATGTTTGAAATATATTTTGTACATTCTGAACATTTAGTCACAGGATGATAAAATGACTGCATCCTAAATAA
Organism: Megalops cyprinoides; assembly: GCF_013368585.1. Lineage (NCBI taxonomy): Eukaryota > Metazoa > Chordata > Actinopteri > Elopiformes > Megalopidae > Megalops > Megalops cyprinoides. The sequence continues at coordinate 4,555,685 of NC_050604.1, read as the reverse complement.
GACTCAAGTCATGAGTCTGAGTCACAATATTCAAGTCGCAAGTCTCAAACACAGCAGTCAGGTCAAGTCACAAAACACCAGAATCCAGTCTGGAGCTGTATGTCTCAGGTCTCCAGTCTCAATTGTCAAAACCAATTGAGTCATAAAGATCTGACTGTGAGTAAAGTCTTAAGTCATGAAACTCCAAGTCTAAATCAGCTCACCAGTGATTTTTTTTGAAGACGAGTCAAGTCTGAAGTCATCAAATGTGTGACTCATCATGCTCAAGTCCATGTCATGTGACTCAAGCCCACATCTCTGCTTACAGTCAATAAAAAAGTTGCCATATAAATAACAGGCACTTGCTTAAAGTTGATGAACAGGACAAAGAGGATTACAATGCAATATTTGTAGAGGGAATAAAAAAAACTGACCCATTACAAAAGGCAATTTGACAATTTGCCATAGACTGATGAGAGAGGCTGTAGGGACCTTTTGTGTCCTCTGGGCCAAGAATGGACATGCCACAGAAAACTACTGAACAGGGAGTTCAGGTCCCTTTGACTCCTGGAGGAGGAAAATGGTTAAATTAAACATTCATGTTCTTATTTGTCTCTTCAAGGACCTGCTACTCTCTGTTAAGTTGCTAAACCTTTCAGAAACGGAAAGCCCTTGAGAAGGTGATTTCTCCTGTATGTCAAAAATAATGCTTAGGCAGGGGAAACGACAGAGAAATGATTGAACTCAGTGTCGTCAAAGTTTTATCTCAGTATTTCAGTCGATGACTCTGAGATGGATGTGAGGAGGATCAGGGAACTGTGTAGTCGCCAATAATTCACCAGAAGGTGGCACTTTCCCTGCTGTATAGCCCCTCTGTGGCTTTTATTTTACTCTGGAATGGGGACTGATGGGAGTCAGGACCTGCTCCTCTACTGGTAGGTCATGTCTAATCACCTATCTGTATGCTACTGTACAGTGACACAGGGGAGAGGATGCCCATCTTTCTCATTGTGTTTGAATAACTTTACTATTATAGCTTAACATAAACAAGTAAGTGGATGAAGACAAACCAAGCAGGAAAAGCAGTTTCATATTTTTCAATGGCTAATAGCAGCATTAAGGATGGATAAGTTTATCATGGACCTGGTGTTGATATTTGCAGAGGTGGGCAACCCGGTTTCAGAAAGTAAAAGTCCTGCCATATATTTGTTCCAGCCATGCACTACACCAGCTGAATTTAATTAGTACAACTCTTCAGCCAGGTAGAGGAGCTAATCAGTGAAATCACCTTGTTTAAGGAATGGGTAGAACAAATACATGGTAGGACTTTTACTGTCTGAAGCCGGGGTGTCCACCTCTGAGTATCTCATGGGCTCTTTCCAGTCTGGCGTTTCCAACCAAAGACTTTTACTTGTGTCAGTTTTGCAAGCTAAATCCTGGGTACCCTTTTACTCTGCCCTAATGTTTTCCACTTTGAAGAATAGAGTTAGAAGTGATAGAATGTTCAACATGCTTCCTCCACACACAGCTTAGTCAGAGAGGGTTTGTAAAGATGGTGAGGGACTGGGAACTCTTGTACTTTATAATCTGAGGTCTTTAATTATTCTGTCCTTTTTTCATTTACCTGGAATTAATACCTGTGATTAATGCAGAATGGCTGCATCCTTATTTCATTCCATCTTTTCGCTACTTAAATTTCAGTAGCCTCTAGTGGCCAACTTTAAAACTAAACTAAAGCTTTGCCATGAATAGAGCCATTCAAATGAATCTATATCATTTCATACCTGCCTTGGTTATGTCTCCTAACTGACAAATGTGGTTTTTGTACTTTGACTATAACCATGGTAAAGAAACAATATTGTCAAAGAAATTATTGTGATGGCTTTGCCCTGATTCATAACTGTTTTTTTTGTATAATCATTCTTGCATTATATTTGCAGACACTTTGATACAGCTTGCAGCTTTTACAAGTTTTCTATATATATATATATATATATATATATATATATATATAAAACAATTGTGTTAATTTAAGTATCTAACCCAAGTGTATAGTCCAAGCTTTGGGTTACAAGCCCTGTTTCTTCTCACTACTCCACACTGCTGCCCACTACTTCTTACTGGTGTAAACTCAGTGGCACAATTTAGATTCCATCAAGGTACAGCTTGACAGCAGCATATAGCCATACCTATAAAGGACAGAGTTCTGCCTTTTTTGCTTGCAGTTCAAGACTACTTGAAGGGAAAGGGCTGATGCGGTCCTTTAATTGAAGCAGCGATTAAGGTTTAGAATCACTAAATATCAAATAACACTAGTTTTATCCAAATGTGCAGATAAGGTATGTGGACTCACTCCACTGCACTCATCAAACATCATAAGCAGTGCACTACAGTACTGGTGAAGGGCACAGTTCTGAAGTTTTGCCTTACATGACACTCTGCAGATCTGTATCAGACCAGTAACAGACCTGTACCACAATGTCCCCTCTGTAGAGTGTGACAGATCCCTCTTTTTATTGAGGTCTAAAATAAGTCTGCACTGGCAGTGACCCTACAGAGATGTAAATAAACTGGAACATGCCATCAGTGTTTTCTCTTAGTGTTTCAGTAAAAAATTCAGAGGTGAATGTGAAGAATGTCAGATTACTGTGTAGTTGCCAACAATTCACCAGTAGGTGGCAACCCCCCCCTTGATTTATGAATAACATTGTGTATTTTGCTCGCCACAGAAAATATACAATTTTTCCTCAACTGATTTGGTACACTTCTGAAAACTGATGCCCATGGTCTCAAATAGTTAACTCAGCTGTTTAAACTCTTGATAGGTTTTGCAAAAGTAGTACTACATTTTCATTGCTTTCACATAAATTACAATACTAAACACATTTTTTTTATCAAATACCTCTACCTCTACCAATACTCTACATTTAAGTTCAAAATTCAATTGCATTATGATGTCACCTGCTCAGTTTCCATAATATTGATGTCAGGTGGGTTAGCAAAGTAGTCAGCTCAGAAAGTACTATTTGCTAAATTGTTCACTCACCGATCAGCACATCATTGCTTTATGTTATTAAAGTAATTGTTCACAGCAGTAAATGTGTTTTTGTGGTTGTATTTCTAACTAAATTGTAATTGCATGTATCAATCATCAACACCTGTTCATCCTCTCATTGTATAGTCAATAAACATAAAATAGTCATATATGACACAGGCCCTCCTAAAATTATAGTTTCTTCTGTTTTTTTTTTACACACATTTCTTGATTCTATATCTCATTTTCTCAAACATAATGCTTAATCAGTTTGTTGACTCAGCAAATCCTCACAAATGCTTTAAGTTAAAAATTCTATTTTTTCTTTACTACTGTACTTTTTCTGTGTTCTGTCTTTTTATCTACCTCATTGTGTTTGTTTTTGTAAGTTATGTGTGTTTTTTGTCATTTATGTGAATTGCTGCTGTAACACTGAAATTTCCCTTTGGGGATAAATAAAGTACTCTATCTGTCTATCTATCTATCTATCTATCTATCTATCTATCTATCTATCTATTCTGTGCAAAATTAAACACTGGCTTCAAAACTATGTTAACATGCCTAAAAATGAAATATTTGCATCAAAGTAATGTACACATACAGTATCATCATGAATACCTCTCAATGAGCACCAGTTTTAGAAACAGAAAATACTACCATCAGGATTTATGTACAGTATGTTTATGGCCTGATCATACCATTTTATAGAGAATATTTTTATATGTTCAGTTCCAAAATGAACATAAATACTACTGCAACATACCATATAAATATATATTTTTTCCAAATTATTTATTAAGACACATAAAAGACTTGACCCCAAAATAAAAAAAGAAATAAATATAACAGAATCTTATGTTTATTTGAGTATGATCATGAGAAATAAACAAAACCACACTCTTCATTAACTTGCCCTCATTGTTTCCCTTACACAGAATAACAAACAAAAATAAATGAAAAATAAATGAAAAACAGGAAAACGTAAGACTGCCTCTTCAGAGTTCTGTGCACTTTGCTTCTTTTTTCTGCTACCTCCTCTGTTCGTTTGCTTGCAATCATCCAATGTCCCAAAAAAAGTTATTATATAGTCATAATATTTATCTGTTCTGGCATGGTGCATGTCATAATATCTATGTGTTCTGGCATAATGAAAGTCAGAACATTTTACTGATCTGACGTGATTAATGTCATTAACGCATGTGTCCAGAATTCCATGTGAACATCCCAGGTATTTACATTCCAACAAAATTAAACTCTAAATAAGAGGAAAAGGATCCAGATTTATTATTTGTAGCATCTTTAAAAGGTTAAATATCTCCCTCTTCCAATTTTTTGAAACTGTGAGGGATCACAAATAAATCAGCATTTACAAATTTAAATGGCTTACCACTGACAAAACATTTAAATCATATTGTGAATCTTTGCTTCTCAGTATTACATAGAATTATATTTTGATGACCCTACATAGTTTGGTAGACCATAGTATCTTTAGAGTTATATTTTTTTATTCCATACTGTCCTTTACTGAGTGCTGATAATTCTAAAATGTAATGAGTCATCAGATCACTATTTCCTGCTAAAGCCTCATACAGTATCTATGAAAATTGTGAAACTTTGTATGAAGTGTGTATTGTTTTACTTTTGCTGTAATCTGCTGGTGTATATCAACATCTGTGACCTTGATGACATTGGAAATAATAATGTCCAACCTATTAAGGTCCAAAGCAAAATAAAACATCCAAAATATGACAAATTCCTGAATGACATCATGCTGATCGAGTTGAACGGCAAAGTTAAGACTGAAAAATGTGTTAACCCTTGTGTTGTTTTACAGGTAAAAATGACCCATTTCTGAGTTCAACAGCAGAGAAAACCCCCTAAAGGAAATTTTTTTCAGCATGAAATTCAATGACTTCCTGGAGTGGCCTTATCATTACAAAACGTGAAACATTGCCCTTTTTTGTATTTTTATAAAAGCTGTACACAATCAGGATACGAAGATCGTCTTCCAGGCTTTTTTTAGCTTGCAGTTATAAAATCATTAACAGACAAATTGAAGCATAAATAAATTCAAGTCAAGCCAAGAGAGCTTTATTGTCAGCTCATCCATATACAAGTATGCAGTTTTTCTGGGAACCCGTGGTGCTACATTTACACAATGAAAAACATAAGGTTCAAGGCATAAAATCAATAAATAAGACAATAGGTACAATAAGTACAAGACAATAAATGGACAAAGTAGCAGGCAGAAATGTGCAAGTAGCAAGTGTAAACAATTACACATTTCATAAAGTGGCTGTGTGCATTACATTTTTTTTTTGGGGTCTTCAGTCCTGGGGAGTGGATGGAGGCATGCTGTGCCCCGGGGGTGTGGGTCAGATCTTGCTCAGGCACAGGGGGGAGGAGGATGGGACAGCAGGGAGTTGAGGATCCTGACTGCATGAGGGGAAAAAGCTGTTGCAGTGTCTGGCAGTGATGATATGGATACTCCGGTACCTTCTGCCAGATGGCAGGGGGATGAACAGTCCATGGGAGGGGTCTGCGGCAAATGCTAGTTAAAGAGTTTGTTCAAGGTTGGGAGACAGACCCCGATGATTCGCTCAGCTGTCTTCACTAGCCGCTGTAGGGACTTGCGGTCAATGACGTTGCAATTCCCAAACCAGACGGCGATGCAGCTGATGCAGCTGCAGAGGATGCTCTCTGTGGTCCCTTGGTAGAAAGTGGTGAGGATGGGAGGGGGGAGGGGGCAGGCTGGCTTTCTTCAGCCTCTGCAGGAAGCGGAGATGTTGCTGGGCTTTTTTGGTGATGGTGGTGGTGTTGAGTGTACAGGTGAGGTCCTGTGCTGCAAATTAGTATGATTTGATGTAATAGTAGCAGAGTTAAAATTAGGATTGGTTACTCACAGGCCAATAGCCACACTTTCAGGTATAGGTCTTCAGACTAAAGTATGAAATATATCTTTCTTCCTTGCCCACACAATATTATCTATTTGATACAGAAAATTAGATTCAATTAAAATGGCAAAACATTGATATTCTTATTCCAGGAGTCTGCACTGACAGACTCTGCAGAGAAATAAAAATAACATTCCATCAGTGTTTCCTCTCAGTATCTCAGTGAATGATTCAGAAAGGGATGTGAGGAATGTAAATAGATAGTTCTGCTCATTTTGTGGCTTCCTTTAGGAAAAAGGGGGAGGGGGGGACCGAATCACTGAAGCCTGAATTCACATTAACACTTACTGATGCACTATATCATCTCATTAGGCCACACAATAAACAGCCAGTGTTGAACCATTTTCCACTTTCATCCTGATCTCTTTTTTCTTTTCCTTTGTCACCCAAATTTTGCAGTCCACTACATCATCACAAATCCCCCCGGACACCTAATGATTCTTCTGTTTATTAATCTGACCCATCCATTTCAATAGCTACATAGCTACAAACCATGGTGGCCACACTGCAAGACTGGGTCTTGCCCCTGACAGTCAACTGGAGAGAATCATTCTGACAAAATAACCACTACAAAGTGATGGGAAATGTCACCTACAGCATACTGCAGGCCTGTACTCTCATTTACTCTACTTCACCACAGTCAGCACACAAGCCTAAGTATGAGGACAAACAAAACATTTAACTTCGCATTTTGTTTGAAGCCATTGAAGCTGCAGGGAAACAGCATGCAATTAAATACAGGATCTGAGAACAGCAACACTGCCTGGAAGCACTGCAACAGTGTTCTGTCTGCACCTAAAGAGCACAGTTCCCGCTCCAAACAGGTAAGGAGGTAATATTTACTATTAGTAATGTTCACTCTTTTGGCTCTACTTCTCATAATGCCTTTAAGTGTTTACATCTTTAAGGTGATTATGCTCAAAATGCATTTTTTTTTTTGAACAATGTCTTTGACGTTTCATTTTACAAATGTCAGCATTAGTATGCAATATATTACACTGCAATGTCAGGACTCAGGCACGGACTCAGACGCGGACCACGAGTGCTCCAATTCCAGGCGTTTAACAACAGAATCGTCAAACAAGCAGGCAGGCAAAATACCAGGTATGCAGTCCAAGGGCAAAACAAGGATCAAAACAGCAACAGGCAGGGTCAAACCGTGAAGGCAGGCAGATCAGGCAATCAGGACAGAAGGGCAGGCAAAAACAATGACAAGGAACAGGCAAGGCAAAAACCAGCAAAATCGAAACAGGCAGGAAACGAGACAGGCAGAAACACTGAAACAATCTGGCAAACAACACAGACAAGCAGGGTAGATATAGGGCTGGGCTGATTAGGTGATGGGAAGCAGGTGTGCAGGCAGGCAGGTGGAGACAATCAGGTGGGCGGAGATGGGGCGGAGAGCGGGGCAGGGCTAGAACACAAGGAAAAACAAAAAGCACATGGACAGGGAAAAAAAAAAATCTAGGGGGCGGGAGCCCTGACATGCAAAGCGACAACGTGAGATTGCATAATTAAGGATGGCATTTATCGATTTAAATTACTTTAAATGCTCAAAACAAGGATGGCAATTTGAATAAAGAGGCGAGTAATCCCAAAACTTTCTCTTAAATGTTTCAAGTTATAGCTTTCTTGTGTTGAAAAATTCAAATTACAAAAACGGAGCTAAATTTACTTAAATCGATTTAAATTACTGTGAATAAACTTTCATGTTAGGTTGAGTGCAATGAACAATAACGTTTAGAACACAGACCTCACAAACGTTGTGATGTGTCATGAGCATTTAACGTAATTTACATCGATAAATGCCATCTTTGTTAATTAAACAATCTCACGTTGTAGCTTTCGGAAGCACACAAACTACAGACAGACAGACAGACAATCTGCGCCGTTTCGCGAGCATAATTATTTACGATTGGTGTCAACTGTTCTGTGAATTATTTTTTTGATAATCGAGGAAAAAGGGGAACAGGCTGAAAGTAATGATAGATTTAAAGGTAGGGTTTCCGCTTCCCCTGTTTCCAGCTCACCCGCAGCCACTGAAAGACATACGGGGAGAAAAACTTAACGCCACATACCGGGGATAGCTGTTATTGCGCTAAAAAATAGCTGTGCGATACATGCGTGCGATGGCTGTATCGTTCAGCCCTACAAGGTGGGCGGTATGTGTTATATTTTAGCTCGGCTGAGTACAGATGCACATGTAATGGTAGCTGAACGGAGCATGACTATATCCACCCATGACGGAGTATCTTCAGTAGAAAAATAAGTCCTCAACTGTGCTGCCAAATAGTACCAGTGAAGATTTGGACACTTCAACCCCCCTGCATCAAATGGAAGATGTAACGGACAGGCGAATTCTAGGACACTTATTCCATTTAAATTTTGTGATGAGTGATGTAATTCTTAAACATTTCAGGTGGTACCAAAGGGATGTTTAGAAATAAATATGAATTTAGGTAATATGTTCATCTTTAATATGTTTATTCTCCCCATCAGAGAAATGCATCTATCTTTCTATAGATTTAAATGCTGAGTCCATAATAAGTTCAAAATTTACTGATGCTATATTTTCCAATTGAGGCATCATTTTGATGCCCAAATAAGTAAAGTTGGTTGAGAGCTTAAACATAGATACATGTTGATCAGGATCTTGTCTCATTTTCATTGAGCAACATAAGTAATGATTTTGAAGCATTTATTTTATATACAGAGATTTTACCAAACAGGCCGATCAGATCTAACAGTGCAGGTATGGAGGGGTCCAATTTTAGGAACAAAATTAGGATCTGCGATTCTGTGATCCCTGTTGCCAGTTTTAATCCCCTGTATTTGCCCGTTAGCTCTGTTAGCTAATAGCTTCTTATTGCCAATGGTTCTATAGCTAGAATAAACAGAAGCGGTGACAGGTGAACCTTGAGGACAGCCTCTTGTGATATTAAAGGGCTCAGACCACCACCTCATTTGTTAGTACCTCAGTGAGATGTAAATTTAATCCTATTGCGAAAAGTGTCTCCAAATACCAAACCAAGCGATATCAAAAAGATAGGTCCACTCAACCCCATCAAAGGCCCTTCCTGCATCCAGTGAGAAGAGAGCCATATCCCCTTTTTGGTTATATAGGATATGGAGGACACGTCTTACTTTATAAACTCATTTTGATCATCCCCACAATACCTGAAAGTACACCCTCTAGCCTCATTGCAAAAATTTTAACTGAGGATTTTTGTATCCGTATTTATTAGATTTATAGGACGCATATTCTCACATTTAGTATTAGTTTTACCTGGTTTTGGAAGCAAGATTGTAACGGCTCAGGCAAGGACTCAGTCGCAGACCAAGAGAGCTTCAGGTTCCAGGCGGGTTTATTAATGACGACAGGCAAGTTGCGGAACAAAAGCAGGCAGGGTCGAAAACCGGAAGGCAGCACGTGGACAAAAACAGGGTCGGTAACAGGGGCAGGCAGGGTCAGGAACCGGGCAGGCAAATGATCAGGCAACGGGACAAGACGGCAGGCAGAAAACAAAGACGGGAGAAATCAGAAATCCGGAAAAACTGCAGGAACGAAACAGGTACAAAAAAAAAAAAAAAAAAAAAAAACACTGAGGCAAACAAGACATGAACAAGCAGGGTAGAAATAGGGCTGGGCTGATGAGGAAATGGGATGCAGGTGGGCAGGCAGGCAGGCAGGTGAAGGTAATGGGGCAATCAGGTGGGCGGGGACCAGGCCGGGAGTGGGGCGGGGCTGGAACACAAGGAAAACAAAAAGCACATGGACAGGGAAAAAACAAAAACACCACAGCTAGGGGGGCGAAGTCCTGACAGTGATAATCAAAGCCTCTCTCATTGAAGCGGGTAGATAACCATTATTATAAGTTTCCAAATACATCTCATAAAGAGGAGTTATCAATTTATCTTTAAAATGTTTATATAAGTCAATTGGAAGGCCATCCGGCCCTGCTGTTTTTCCAGCCTTCAATGCACCTATGGCTTCTGATGCTTATCCGGAGTTCTCTTACTTTCCTCAGAAATCTTGGGAATGTTAAGTGTGTCTAGGAATTTAGTCTGGATATCAACACTAATAGATCTCAGATCTATAGAGGTTTTCATAGAAATGTCTAAATGCTGTATTAATTTCCAACGGATCAACTATAATATTCCCCTTTGCATCCTCAATATTAGTAATTGCCCTCTCTGTCTGCTGTTGCTTTTTTTGACACCAAAAAGTAATCTATTCTAGAATAACTTTTATGAGTACTAGAATAACAGGAAAATTGTTTCTTTGATGGATTCAGGTGTCTCCATATATCGATTAAGTTCAGTTCTTTTATAAAGCAAGGTAATGCTTTCCTAGATTTCGTATGAGTGTTATCCACTCCAAAAGATCTATCTTTTCTTGAATCTAGGACACAATTAAAGTCCCCAGCAATAAAATACTTGCCTGACAATGTCGAAATTCTCAGAAATAAATTGTTATAAAAATTAACATCATCATTATTTGGTCCATATATATTAATCAAATTAAATTGCGTAGAAAGAAGACGACCTTGTATAATTAAAAATCTACCATTGGGATCTCCAGTTACCCCTTCAATCTGTAATGGAATAGACTTGTGTATTAATGTCATTACACCTCTAGAATTAGTAGAGTAGGAAGCTGAAAGGACCTGTCCTGGCCACCTTTGTTTTATTTTAGATATCTCATTAGTCAATAGGTGTGTTTCCTATACAAACACTATCTTGGCTTTTAGCTGTTTTATCCTGTTCATAACCTGATTTACTTTGATAAGTTTATGTAGGCCTCTACAGTTCCATAAAATACATTCAACTGAGATATCCGCCATTGTTTGTTACGTTTATCCTGAATACATACCTACCCCTACCTTGAACATGCCCGATTTGAACACACGGGCAACCCCTAACCCTTATTAAACATCTTCCCTCTAATACTTGGAGCATGTCCACATCATAATGAGGAACCATCCTTCTATAGTTTCTTTAAATCTCCTGCTCATATTGCTTATTGATTTGAGCACAATCCACATCTTTTTCTGTAATAATCATAATGTATGTATGAAGACAATATAACTCTTTTATAACTATCTTAGCCTTTAACAAATGGTTTAAATTTTACATTTTTGTAACATGTCTCAAACATAAAATATATCAACATGCCTAGAGTGAGGAATATGTCAATCTCCAGTCCTTTCAGTCAGCTAAACGTCAAGTCTATAAACAGAGTATGCGTCATAACTTTAACATTAGACTATTAGTGACCGTAACTTCGAAACAGGTTTTCTCCTACTAATCTTCAGGTACCGGTCCTCCCAGCTCCGCGATGTATTTGTCCACGTCCGCCGGTGTGTCAAAGACAGTTGTGTGCTCTCCGTTGGTCAGCAGCAGCCTGGCGGGAAAGATGATCCGGTGTTTAAGGATTCCCCTGTCTCCCAGCTTTTTCCTCACGCCGTCGTATTCCCTTTGTTGTTTGTATATGTCTGCTGACAGATCCGGGAGAAATGTTATTTTATTGTTTATGTACATCACCTCTTTCTTCGCTCTCGCGGCTCTAAGAATGCTCTCTCTGTTTTTGTAGTTCAGGCATTTCACAATAAATACTCTCGGAGCAGAGTCGGGTTTTTGCCTCGTTATTCGGTGAGCTCTCTCCAGAACAGGAGACGGTATATTCAAATAGTCCGTGATTCATTTCTCTATGTAAGAGCGGGGGCCAGAGCCTTCTTCTTTTTCAGGTATACCCAGTATTAAGGCTATGACGATAACTGCATCACCGCAATACCGCGGTCATGAGACGCCTACCGCGGGGTTGAGCTCATTACCGCATCACCGCAATTATTTATTTATTAAATAAATAATTAACGGCTGTCAACATTAACGTGTTAACGCTCGTTCGCGATTAAGCTGGAAACTTTTAACAGTTAATGTTTTAACGCAAATGAATCATATTATCAAGTTTGACCGCAACTTCCTTCCGTTATTCCAGCGCAGATATTTACCTGGCTGAATTAGGCTACTGAAAGGCGTGGCAAACGCAGATGTGCTGAACGGTTGGGGCGGTAAGCCGCTAAATCGCGGCAATTTGTTGCTTTATTACCGCGGGAAGAAAAAATCATTACCGTCACAGCCCTAGTCTCGACCGTTGCTGGAGTATTCTGCACAGCGTGATGCAGTTTTCTGTTTTCCGTGTCGCATGGTGCCGGTGATAAGGAGGACATATTCACCAAGCGTGTCTTCACAAATAGGAAACGTGCCCTTGACCGAAACAATGGCTTCCAAAAACATGTGTCCAGTGTCTGTCATGTGTGGGCTATGTCTGCTTGGCAAGAATATCAGCACAGACATGACTACTGGTGAAAGTGTCGCATATCTGCTAGGGCAAAGTCAGGCCGAAAAAACCAAATATTACGTTAAAAGCATTGGCGAGTTTCTTGCAATAAACAAAGTTGCTTTCCATGGGCATAGCAGTCAGGGAGAGGGAGAAAGTTTCTTTTTGTGTTATATATCTTTGCCTTAGGAGCCTATAGACTACACCAGTTGAGAGTTGTTTTATTTCAGATTTCTCTTTTTTCAGTGTTCCAAAAGAAAACACAAGGCTATCTTACATCTGATATTCTTGTCTTACTAGGCTTGAAAATGACAGCCTGTAATTCTGCATTAGGTTTGCTAATACTGCACTCTGATCCTTCATTTCTGTAAATTGTGTGTCTATCAAACTACATTAATAACTGCAATTACAGTATAAATGGAAATAATCAGCAATTGTAATAATTTTTGTCATGTGGGAATAGCGTGACCGTAGGTGCATTTACTATTGTATATGTGGGCTTACGGCTTTTATCGGAGTATTTCTGAATGAAAAGTAACCTGCGTTGTACAGGCAGAAAGAGGTTTTTGAGTTGTGGCTCTTCTCATATTGGATATAGTTGCCCACCCCAGGATGACATGCTAGGACCACCACCGCTGTAACTGTAGGAAGCTGTATATCAAACAAAATTGGTAGGACCTTTTACATTTACATTTATTCATTTAGCAGACGCTTTTATCCAAAGCGACGTACAAAAGTGCATGTAGTGGGCAAACAGGCACAAGGTCAAGATGTGTACAGGTCATACAATGCAGAAGCTGAAGCTGAGCGAGAGGTCAGTGTAGCATGGGGTTGCCACCTGTCCCGGTTTTTCCGGGATTGTCCTTTTTTTTGAGCGACTGTCCCGGAAAATTAATAATCTTTCCCGGGACACGAATTGTCCCGATTTTTTGCGAAAATGTGCTTCTAATTTAGAATTTCATAGTCTCAAATAAAACATTTCCTTCTACTGTTATTCTGTTTTCTTCCTGGTTATGTTTATACATCCAATCCTGTGCCCGTAAACGGGTAAAAACGGGTAAAACACAGCGACGATTGGCCATGTGTATACTTTTATTTGATTGGTAGCGGAAATACGAAAGCTTACCTTATTGCCTAGCAACTGGCCGGGCTGTAGGTCTGCCGCGCGCATCCACATCCACGACCCCACCGTGAGTTCAGTTGCTAGCTAGAGGTAACGTTATTATTATTATTATTATTATTATTATTATTTTAACTTTCTATTTATTTTGTCAAAAAAAAGGTTCACCAGAGGACGGGATAGCAATAGCGGAGCTTAGCAGTGTATACCAGGGAGTGCTTCACGGCCACAGCTACTTATCTACGGATTGTGGCAATAAAGTAAGTGCGAAAAAGAGATGAGAAATGTCAGTGTTAAGTTGCCCAAATTCATTAAGTTAAATAGTTGTTTATAATCTATTATAATACATCTAATCATGTTTTCATTTTTAAAGGGAGTATACCTTGGGACATATGATTAGATTTTATAATTAATAGTAATAGTCTAATTATATAATAGATTATAATTAGAAAGTATATATTTACACGTTAAAGTAAAAAATCTATTTAATGTAGAAAGGGGCAGCAGCAGACAAAGGAGTCCAGAGTGAGTGCAACTGCGTCAGGACAAATATAGGTAAGAGGGGCAATAGGGAGCCCTACAACTGTTAACATAGTATGCTTATATTTATATTCTATATTCTTTACTATTGTAACTTAACATGTACAAATAAATGGAGGGAGACAAACCAAGCAGGAAAATGCAGACAGACGAATATAAAGCTCAGTGAGAATTATCGCTTCCTAACAAGTAAATCTGTAAAAGCAGATTCTGACCCTGCAGCATTTCATATTTCATATTCAGTGGCTGAGGGCAGCATTAAGGATGGATAAGCTGAAAATGGATCTTATATTGGTAACTGATTGGCCCTCTCCAGTCTGGCTGATAAAGGGACTATAACCATGGTATAAAAAAAAAACTGTCATGTCAAAGAAATTATTGTAATGGCTTTGCACCAATTCATAACTTTTTTTGGTATGATCATTCTTGCATTATATTTGCTTAGCAGATACTATGATACAGCTTGCAGCTTTTACATGTTTTATCATTTATATAGATTGGTATTTACAATTGTGTTATTTTTATTTAACCCTATTTCTAAGTATCTAACCCAAGTGTTTAGTCTAACCTTTGGGTTACAAGCCCTCTTTCTTCCTAATACTCCACACTGCTGCCCACTGCTTCTTAGGCCTGGTGCACACTAGAGGATTTTCAAATCTTAACCGATTTTAAAAAAACGTGGGAGACCACAGACAAAACGACAGATTTGACCAGTTTTTAATATTTAAATAGTAAGAACGCACACACCAGACGCAGGACCACACCACACACTAAACGATTTCAGAGTGGAGATTCCAGCGACTTGGGATCTAACAAAAACTCGCGATCAAACGTGACTTCAGAGCATAATCAACACGGAGGCAGACCGTTGTCCTCAGCTTGTTGCACTTGTGTGTGCTATGTTTTACGCCGAAAAAATAGGAGAAACAAACCGTGGATGAAGTCATGGCTATAATTTTGCAGCGCGAGCTCGAGTTGAGTTGGAAATAAAGTTTTATTGTTAGTCTCAAACGGGGCTTGTTTATGCTACTGCTACAAGCTATTTGTTATTTGTACACAGGTGGAGGGGGGTGAAACGTGTGATCATTAGAAATGTAGTCATTTTTATACATTCTCTGACCTTCCACTGCCCTGGAGATGCCGTTCCATATTAATATTATTGTGCTCTGGGCTTGTACAAAGTTTAACTGTCAATTGCTCACTCACTCAGCTCACTGTCATTGACGAGTTTCTGCTCAAGATTCCATCGCTGGGCCTTTCACACTATTTCAAGTCGTAAATATCAAACATCGGGGAGACTCTGATTAAGTCGGTAACACTACGTCTGCAAACTCCTCATACTACAGGATCATTTGGGCAGACAATCGGTTCCAACCAGCCCCGACTCGGGAATGCCCCCCTTTAGCTTCACTGAAGGTCTGCTAACACTAGGGATCTATGGTCTGGATACGCCTGAAATCAAAACCTGAGCTCAAACTGACCTGCACATCTTAATACCTAAACTTTAACCGAAGATCTGTTATCCTCCCCCCGACCTGCTGGGGAGATGAGGCTTGCATGAAAATGCTACTGTGATGCCCACTAAATGTATGGTCACAATTTTGTGATATACAGAATTAATTTACTTTTTATTTTCTTGAATATTGTTGTGTTTGATTTTTAGTCTACCAATACTTTCAAATGAATGTTGCTCTAGTTTTCACCTCAGGGGGGAGCTGTCTGGGGGAGGGGGAGGTGTTGCGTCTTGCTTCAGATGCTGACGAGAACAGAAGTACGCAGCAAAGCACATTTCCTACTCGTTGTTTTTCTCTTTTCCCCGGTTCTTAACGGGTTGGTGAATAAACATTCATGTGTAATGGTTTACCAATATATCGAACATGTTAACCCTTGATTTTGGCATAAATACGTCGAATGAAAAAAAGTTTAAAATCGCGCTATTAAAATGAATGGGGCTAGAGCACTGTTAGCAAGTTGTAATGGAAGTCAGTGAGACAAGATGACCGCGCGCACTTTTCGCTATTTTATTTTGTGTAGTTTAGTGATTTAAACTTGGTCATATGAACGTATTTTACAAAGTGATGGCTTCTGGTCATATCTAAAAGGGTGCACAGGTAACCACCATGGTAGCAGTCATTGAGAGCATGTTTTTGGTGTGATGTTAGTTTGTGAATGTTCGCTAGCTTTATGCGAACTTGTTCGCCGTTTACCATGATGTTAATTTTGGTTTTCTGATCGTGTATGTCAATCGTTAGTTAGTATTCTGTTTTAACGTATGAATGGTTTTAAGAAGCTAAAATACTACTTCTACAGTAGTCAGTTTTATTTTGTTTTAGTGATTTAAATGAATCTAACAAATACATGAGAGCTCATGTGTAAGCATTAATGACACTGATTGTATTGTGTTTAGGCTGTAGTTTATTACCTTAAGAAATGTGTAAGCTATATTTAAAGCTAAGGTAACTAAATATTTGGATAGATGAGAATGCTTGGAATGTATAGACTATTGGTTTATTACTTTTCAGATTATGGAGTATATGTGAAACCTGTTGCATGGAAAAGCCAATGTAATTATTTTTCTACAATTGAGAGTTTGTAAAGATACCAAAGACAAACAAGCAGAAAAAAAGGATTTATTATTTAAATAAAGGATGCTGATGAGCAGAACTGAAGTACACAGCAAAGCACTCTTCCTCCTCGTTATTTCTCTTTTTTCCCCTGGTCCTAACAGGCTATCCACAATTATTACGTGTTCATGGGATCCCAACCCCCTGGGACCTGTAACACTACTTATGCTTTGCTAAAAAATTAGTTGTCTGCTATGTAAGCCCATGCACTTGAATTCTTACATTCTTACAGCAGCTTGAATACATCAAACTTATCTTACTAAAACCTGACCTTTTTGGGGAAACACAGCACACTCAGGAGAAGTCATTTTGCACAATCAAGCACTGACTGTTTTTTTCCATCAACATAATTTGCCATATATATATCAATATACCTTGGTCACCGTTTACCTTGTACCTTTCATCTCTTACCCTGTACATTTTGGCCACAAAAACCTTTGTGCTGCTGACAGATGATTCAGAAACCACAGATGAGGTCAAGCCAAGGACTATAATTACAGTTCCAAGAAACTGCTGGAAGACTTTTGTGTGAAACACAATGATCTTAAACCCTACAGAAAAAAACACAATTTTATGTTACCATTGCACTCTCTCCCACTTGTGTTTTGCTAAAAGACCTCTCAGCCAAATGTATCCCACTATCCCAAGTACAATTGGACAATTTAATCAAAGTGGTTAGTATTCCCGAATACTTGTGTACAGGTATACTGACATAGGACCAGAATCAGATATTGGGCAATTTACAGTGGTAATGTTAGGATGACATGTATGTGTGAATTGTAAATAATGTAAGTTAAATGCAACTGCCTGCATCTCAACCCAGAATGTGTTTAAATATGACATGTGTAAGGAAATTCACATTTAATTCAGACAGTAAATCTTTAAATCGGGTCTCAAGTGATTATAATTCAATTTCCCTGATTTAATTATCACCTTTGAATGATGGTGAAAAGAAGCTATTATATCGTGTCAGTTGTTCATCTACAGTCTGAAGTTGAGGGCCACAGAAGTGAAGGGATATTGTTGTTCCCTGCTTTTCTGCCTCATTCCACTGAAATCCAAAAAGGTTTGTTGAAAATGAACAGAGAGGGAAAGCAAAGGGTGGGGGTGTGTGAAGAGTTAACTTTGTGTGAATATGAGAACTAAAACCAGAAACGGAAAAGACTCCTTTGTAGCCCACACATTACACTACTTTCCTTTGCATATGCTCTGGAGATACTTACATAGCTTACAAAGCTCAAAGTTCAGATATTAAGCTCAGTCAAATTATCATTGTATTTTTTATTTAAAATTGTCCTCTGTGCCATTGCATTGTAGACCACAGTGGTAGTAAACCACAGAGTCACATTCAGATGATTAATATGCACCATTTCTTTTGACTTAAGACTTAAAACTTACTGCCTGACAGTTTGATGAGACAAGCACAACACAAGTTCAGTATATTAGTATTTAGCAATGTACAAGCATATTACTGTACTGTTACTCAGTGAAAAGTGAGAATATTTATTATTTCTCTATGATATAACTTTTTGTAATGCTCTTTTACTTAAATTTTCCCCTTGGCTTGACCCTTTGTGAAAGGAGGTCCAAATGTGCCACTCTCTACTGGCCTGTCTACTTAGCTAGCAAGCCAGCTAGCTAGCCACCTCTTCATTTAACTGGTTAGCCACACAGTGCACCAAAAAGAAGTGGGTACTCATTGGTGTGCCACTGACAACCTCTGAGCAGCTCACAGGGTGCCTGAGAGCAGTGAGGCAAGGCATCTTTTTACCATTATCCCTGGAGGAATGAAGCCAAAGCCAACTGTGTGTCGCTGTCAGCGGAAAACAGGGCAGTTTCAACCCCAGGCCATGGCCTTCACTGAAGGTGAGTGCCTTGCAGCTGATCTACCTGGAAGAGCTTTATTAGCATTATTATTAATCTTTTCATTATGAGCTTAGTTAGCTAGCTACAGCTCATGCTCAACCAAAATGGCTGTCATCTATCTCTGCCAAGGGCATGAAGTTGAAATTGGCTACAATGAACATATGTGGCAATTGACTGAAAATGAGGAGAGATTAATGATGAGCAACTAACATTTTTGTTGAGATAACGTAGCAGGAAAATTTAAGATAATGAGAGCTAAAGAAAAAAATAGCTAAATGGAGGGCAAGGAAGAGGTGAAAATGGTCCTTGCCCTCCATTTATCTATATTTTTGAACTAAACTATAGCCCAAAAGGTTGTTTTTTGGAAAAGAGAATGTCCTAGCAAACTAGGTATTGGATACCTTGTGTTAAATCATTGTTCTGACAGCACTTTGTCTCCTATACAAGCTAAGCAGCCTAAACAAGATTACAGCCTGAGTAATATTGCAATCTTCTATTGAACCATGATGAAAGCAGATAGATATACATGCTTTGTACCAAGGGCTGTTTTTCACACTAAGTTCTATAGTGCACAAAAAGAGAGAGAGCCCAGAATGGGTGGTTGGCACATCTCTCTGACATTGGGCGGTATGGACCAGAAATCATATCTCGGTATTTTTAGGCTGAATGGCTATACATGATATATATCTCGGTATTTTCTAGCCACATGTGAGATGTCTTTTATTAAAACAGACTGTGTTCAAAATAAAATGCAAAGACAGGGTTTCCTTCCCTGTTTGAAAATATACATGAAAAATTATATAAAATAAATGGCCTATATGAAATAAAAATAGGCCTATCTCTGAGAATGCTCCTTCAGTTGTTTTCAATAACAATAACAGACTGATTAAAGTAGAGTACAATTACAGGTTTTCCTCTCCTGCTTAACAAAACACACAGCTGTTCAAATAACAATAGAAATGTAAACAGAACAAAAACAACAACAAGCCTACCCTGTTTGAATGCATATCGGTTGTCAGTGCGAAATGAGTCACTTTTGCCAATCGGTCAGTAAGGTTCTTTCTGACCACAGTGTACATTTCTGGCAGTGCTTCTCTTGTAAAGTAGCTTTGTTTCCGGGCAGAAGACTTTTTGGGCTGCGAAGTCTTCGCAGCCGGGGTTGCAGCAGCAGCATGAAGTTTAACACACTCTTTGTACTGCAGTTTAATGGCGCTGTTGTAAATGATGGAAGAGATTTGAAGTTCTTCCACTTTTGGATGCAACCTGTTTATGGCATTCTCTATAGATGACATGGTTTTGCTGCTCATCTGATCTTTTAAATCCGAACCCTCTCCACATAATTGAAGCATTGTTTTTCTTTTTACAAACCAGGTCTTCTTTGGCAGTGTGGACCGGCGCTGTGTCTCCTTCTATGTTGCAGGAGAACTTGTGAGCGAGTTGGACTGGGTTTGCGTGCAGACACAGAGGGAGAGTGGGGGCGGGGTTGCACGGAAAGTGTGAGAGAGGATAGATGCAAACACTAGCACAGTTTTACGGAAGAAACGGGTTATGTAATGCGTCAAACTATATCGATATAAACGATATTATCTCATCCTATATCTCATTTGAAAATACACTACTCACAAAAAGTTAGGGATATTTGTCTCTCGGGTGAAATTTATGGAAAATGTACAAAGTTCACGTTACAGTGATATTATATCATGAAAGTAGGGCATTTAAGTAGAAGCATGCAATGGTGATTTCTTCATCTCAAACTATTTATTGAAACAAAAGCCCACAACAGTGGTGGGTATACCACAACAAAAATGTCAATGTCTCAATAACTTGTCATGTGCCCTTGAGAATCAATTACAGCTTGACAACGACCTCTCATGCTGTTCACAATTCGACTTATTGTCTGCTGAGTCATGGCATCCCACTCTTCTTGAAGGGCGGCCCTCAGGTCATTGAGGTTCTGGGGTACAGAGTTACGAGCCTCTACACGGCAACTCAGCTGATCCCATAGGTTTTCTATGGGATTCAGGTCTGGAGAAAGTGCAGGCCACTCCATTTGAGGTATCCCAGTCTCCAGCAGCCGTTCCCTAATGATGCGACCTCGATGAGCTGGAGCATTGTCGTCCATGAAGATGAAATTAGGCCTGTGTTGTTCATGCAGGGGCACAATGACTGGATTAATGATGTTATTCAGGTAGTATGGGCTTGTCACTGTACCATTCACAAAGTGTAGGGCAGTTCTGTATTGACTAGACACACCTGCCCACACTGTAACACCACCACCACCAAAGGCTCATCTGGTGACAACAGTGGCTGATGCATGTCGCTCTCCTTGACGTCTCCAACATCGTTGGCGGCCATCATTTCTGCTCAACGTGAATCGACTTTCATCAGAGAACAGCACTGAGGCCCACTGGTCCCTCGTCCAGCGTAAATGCTCCCTGGCCCATGCAAGACGATGACGCCTGTGCCTGGTGGTGTGATCAGGTACCCTTGCAGGTCATCTAGCACGCAGACCACGCTGATGTAAACGGTTTCGAATGGTCTGATGTGACACTTGGGTGCCTCTCACCTCCCTTAAATGTGCCTGGAGTTGAGTGGCATTCATCATCCGGTTCCGCAGGGCACTGTTCACAATGAAGCGGTCATCAGTGTGGGATGTGGCCAAAGGACGTCCACTTCTATGCCTTTCTGTGACTCTTCCAGTCTCTCTGTATCTCTGTTGCAACCTGCTGATGACACTCTGTGACACTCTAAGCTTAGTGGCCACTTCCCTCTGAGAACATCCTGTTTGAAGCCTCGGATTGGCAGGGTACTGTTGATCAATTGTTAGGTGTCGTCTTGGTCTCATGATGTCAAAATGTGAACAGCATGATGTAAAGGACTGTTTAAATACCAATTCTAATTGAACCAGGAAATTTATTGGTCGATTCATGGATCAAACACCTGTTGTGAATTTTGCCGTTCAGCTCCTTGTTAGAGAACAGCAAGTTGTGCAAAAAGTACTGAAACACTGAACAGTTGGACATGTGCATTCAAAAGTTTAGAGAAGGTTAAGTTCACCTGTAAAGGTTATAGTGCATTTTAGGTTCATCCTGAAATTTCACCCGAAAGCCAAATATCCCTAACTTTTTGTGAGTAGTGTATATCGATATACCTTAAAAAGTCGATATACTGCCCAGCCCTACTAAGAACATTCAGCATGGACAAATAAGAACAAAAGTTCAGTCTGTGCCACGCAGGCACCATTTCAAGTCATAAAGAAGTTAGCCTCATAGGCTACCATAAGATATAGTGATTGATAGGTGTAGTATACTGCTAAAACACTGTAGTCGTGTCCATCCCTTCAGGTCCATTTGCAAAGTTTGTTCCACTTTCTGTAGATATACCATTCGGCTTTTTTCTAGCAGTTCTTACCTTGTGAGTGTGTCCCTCAGTTCCTCAGTCCCTGAGTGATTGTCTCACCTATGTGGTTCTGCGGGAAGTGAGCTGTTTGCAAGCATGTATTTTGCAGCTTCCACTCGATGTGAGTGTAGTGCAGGGACAAACTCAGGTAGGCATCCATGGCTGGCCTGACTACAAATCAATGGTTGTTGAAAAATACTTGATTTATTTGTTTGTATCACTTCTCACTTGTTTGCACCATTATCTTTTTCCCACTTTGTTTGACTGTGGCTACAGGAACCATATCATTTGCTGTGTGATAGGTTAGCCTGCCTGTTATTTCACTCCACCTGGCAAGAGTTTGTTGCATAGGGAGTTCCACCTAGCAGGTCTCAGTGATTGACTATTGCCTGATGTACCATCAGAGCTAGTAGGAGTATGTTTATTGGCATTAGTGTCTTGTTTTTGGCCACATAGTCCACATAGCCTATGCAATTATGTGGTTGTGTTTTAAATGGAAAAATACATTGCTAGTATTTCCTTTTGTTAGGCCTGCGCATATCATGGCTAACCAATTTGCTGATATCTCATAAGGTCAGTGGCTAACTGTGGTTGAAAGCACGTACTTCTTGACCTTGATATTTGTACATTGGTTCAAGATGCAAGGCAAAACAGATAAGAATGCTTGTGGTAATTCATGTATGCAAGTAAAGTGATGCAAAGAACACAGGCAGTGGTCTACTGAGCAGCAGAAAAAAGTCATATGGTCAGATGAGTCATCCTTTGCTCTGTTTTCAGAAAGTGGTGTGGTGCAAGTGTGGTGTCTGCCAGACGAAACCTACAAGCCAGAATGCTTGTTTCTCACAATGAAGGGTTCTTGCTGCTCTGTTATGGTATAGGGTGCATTTTCCTGTCATGTTTTGGATCTACTCAACCCCTTAGAGGGCAAGGTGCACACCATTAAATACAATGAAGCATTTCTGCTTTGGAGTGGTCTCCAGGATGGAGTGGTGGTTCCAGGATGACAATCCACAGGCCACTAGTGGTCACCAAATGGTTTAATGAGCATGAACACAATGTAGACCATATACCATAGCCATTTCAGTCACAAGATTTCAAGGCAATATATATATATGTACATATATGCTGGTACTGTTCTGACACCCTGAGCCACTTATTTTAGTGACCAAACATTATTGATCGCATCAGGAAACAGGATCCCAGTGCCTGATCAGGGGGCACCTGAACAGGTCTTGCCAAGTCTGCATGGGAGATACTAAACACAAGTCACAACTATGTGTCTGACCTTACTGTACAGATCCAGTCACCAGCTTAGAGTCCACTGTATGTGCTTACTGTTCGCATAGCGTAACACACAAATAAAACCATAATGCCAATCCATCTATGCTCATAGGCACTTATCTTAAACAAAACAATAGTTTTGGACTTGCTTAGGTTGCCATTTACCAACAGCCGTACACAGGCAAAATCTACCCAAACCAATCTCCAGAGGCCAAACTAACCAGAAAAATGGTTATTACAGCTTACTGGTTAAACATTTATATATACTGAGTGAAATGCTAGGAATACATCAGAACTCAATTACATATGTATATAAATGAACTACTTATGATATAAAGCACTGTGTGCTGTCCCTACTTGAGAAAATAACAAACTAAACAAGAAGGGGGTATCATCAGGTTCAAATTCCCACAAAAAGTTGCACTGAAGTGGTGTTCTTCCTCTACTATACCCCTACATTCCTTACAACATGGCTAATATAAGAGAAAGCAGAACACCAGGAGAAATGGGAATGCTGGACCTCATTTCCATTTTTGGGATATAATGAATAAAGTCATAGTAAGAATGTTTTGCTCATTGTTTGTTGTTCATCCTACATTGCTCTGAGAGCCTCCTTGGCACATCCACTTTGTTCAGGGTTTATCCAGAGGTTGTAACTTATCCTTGTCCAGGGAGTACCAGGAGGGGGACATCCCAGTTCCCTGGCATCTTTCTATGAGCTATCTCAACCTCATGCCACTGACAAGCAGTGCAGGAGTGAACAGCGTGAAGGCCATGGATGGGCCTCAGAAGGGATGCCTTGAAATGTCTGTGACACTACGTTAGACAAGACATGAAGTGACTCAAGCAGTGATATGAGCTGGTAATGGGGAAGGAGCTCAAGCAGGTCTTAGAATGTGACTGGTGGCTGCCATTTTCAAAAATGAAAGCCCCACTGGTTTAATCTTGTGCCTGATAAGTCAGTTAGGAGATTACTTCCCACCTCAATGGATAGCCAGCTACCATTCTATCAGCAGCTGGTTTTGAAAGACTGCAACTAACAAAACAATAGAGGATACAGAACAGAAATTTTGAGATTTGATTTTAGTAATGACTTGATGAAACTCTAACTAGCCTAATGATGTTTAGTTCATATTCTGTTGAATTGAAAATAGTTTTCAATTCTTGAATTGAATTCCACTTCAATTCCTGAACTGATATGTAACATCTATTCAATCATGAACCAAATGCAGGCAGAACAGTGCAGCACCAGCATCATATTCCTTTATTTCAAGCAATTTAAAACATGATATACAAAAGCACCAGTTTCTTTTTCCAGGAGTACAAGCTAGCTAGCTGGGATAACCACACTAGCTCGCTTATTTTACATTTGTGAGTGAGCTAGATGAATGTTAGAAAAAGCACTGACCAGAACAGATAGCTAGACTATCTAGCTTAGTTTAATAGCACACCAACAACATTGCAAGCTATGACTTTGACTTGATTGTCATGATATTGGTGTAGCTATGGTAAAATGGGTGTGAAGTTGCCGAGCTGGCTAGCTAGTGGGCTGTTTTCAAATACATTATTTAGGCATTTCCGTAACTGTAAGAAGCTTCAAATCAAAAAAAAAGTGGCAGGGCTTTTTACCTCTTAAAAGGTCATGCATCATGAAAACCACTGCTTAATGACATTATACTGTATTGGTGTGAGATTTGTTATTAGAGCGTCGATAGATGGCTTGCTTGACGGATAACTTGCTGAACTGAACTGGGATTATTGCCTTGTGGTACATCTTGTAGAGAACATGGTGTAAGATTTTCCTGATGTTGATCTTGGGTTGCTACTTTGTTATGTTTTTACTCAGACATAATGTGATATTGAATTTCAATTCTTCAAAGATGGAATGTAGTGGTGTGCTACACTAGTAGGCCCTACAAGACACTTTCAGAAATATTTATTATTATCAACAGAAGTAACACAAATATTATTATACTTATGGGCAAATATACTTCAATAAGTATTTCTACCTAACAATAGAAATGAATTTCTTTGATACCCTGGTCCTCCACAGGCCAGAAATACACACCTTGACAGTAAGCTGAAGCAGGAACAGGAGGCCAACAAAGGCAACTGATTGCTTAGCTGATTGCTTAACCACAAAAACTGTGAGCTGCAGTTAGCAAGAAGCCCCTCCTGTGCAAAGCATGGTAAAATGTGTGAAAATGTCCCCTTGGTGGTGAGTGACACAGGAAGGACTGTGTTTGTCATTTCTTACCAGAAAGACCCCTTTGCGCTGCTGACAGATGACTCAGAAACCACAGATGAGGTCCAGCGTTTATAGAGGCAGGCTTTTGTGTAAAACAACGGAATTAAAACTAATAGAGAAAAAGTTTTCCCCTGTGTTTCAACTAAACAACTCAACCAAATTTACTTCTCTAGGCACATTTTGACAATATAATCAATATGTTTGGTGTTCCAGAATCCTACTGTGCACTGAAATAGAGCTAGAATTGGACATTGATGGGGAGTTTACATCAGTAATGTTAGAATGACATGTGCCAATCCATTATGAATTAATTACGAAAAAAATATTTTTATATTCAGGTTTCATATTTAATGACAGTTGGTAGAATAAACCTTCATTACCATGGAACAGTGCACTCCAATTGTCAGAAATACTGATATAAAAATCCACTGAAATTCTTAAACAGTAGAACAGTGCTCTACAAATGCTGTGCTTGTAAAAATTAAGGAATCTGTTTATAGACATCATTTTGGGATCGCTTCGATGTACTTTGATACCCAATGGAGTTCAATGACACATTTAGAATATGACGCATCTGGCGTGCAATATTTTGTGAAAAAAGTGCTGCTAAGTGCCTGTATGTATTTAGTTAAGTGCTTGGATTGCACAGATTCTATATTCTATGGCAAGAACAAAGAATATGCTTTGGAGAGATGATCAATACTCCTTTCCACAGAGTATATTAAAGATGAGTCTTACAAAAGAGGCACAGCTCTAAAATTGGGAACTTGATCATCTAGACTTAAGTGAGCCAATTAAAATTGTCACTAAGTGAAATGTCTCTAAGATTTTACAAGACATTGTATAAGCATCTAAAGAAAGAGGGAAAACTGTACAAACTGGAAAGACTTCTTTGTTGCCCACACAGGTGTCAGGACTCAGGCAGGGACTCAGGCGCAGACAGCAGGACAGGGTGCACCAAGCATGTAGTTTATTAAGCCAAATTGGGAATCCAAAAAACCTGGTCAAAACAGGCAATGTCAGAAAACCAGGAAAGCACAGCAAACAATACCAAAAAACCGGATCCAAAAACGTGGTCAAGAAAACAGGCAAAAGATCAGCAAAACGGGCAGGGCAGGGCAGGGCAGGGCAGGGCAGGGCAGGGCAAACGGCTTGTAGCGACACAGACGAACTGAGACGAACTAGCGACGAGACATGAAACAAACGGGGAATATATAGGGCAAGGCAGATGACAAGATGGGGTTCAGGTGTGCAGGTAGGCAGGTGGAGCCAGTCAGGTGACCAGGTGGGCAGAAAGCAGGGCAAGGCTGGAACACAGGGAAAAACAAAAGCGCATGGACAGGGAAAACAAAAACAACAACAAACCCGGCTAAGGAGCCGCACTCCTGACAACAGGTTACATTTTCCTTAGATTTTCCTCAGCATAAACTCTAGAGATACTTTCATAGCCTACAATTTTTGTTTGCTTTTAAACAGATGGATACTTAATGAAGCAAATTGGGTTAAATACCTCCATTATACCAATCCGCTTCCTACTCACCTGAGGAAAAACTCAGATATTAAGCACATTACATTATCATTATATTTTTTATTTAATATTTTCCGCTGTGTCATTGAATTTTAGACCATATTGGTAGCAAACCACAGAGTCACATTCAGATAATTAACATGCACCATTTCACAGGAAACTATTTTGACTTAAAACTTAAAACCTAATTGAAAGTTAGGCATATTACTGTACTGTTACTCAGTGAAAAGCAAAAGTATTTATTATTTCTCCTTGACATAATGTTTTGTAATTATTTTTGACCTAAATTTTGGAATTTCCCCTTGGCTCGACCTTTCATGCAAGGAGGTCAAAGAGAGGTGAGTGCAATCCTCCAGTACTCTCAGATGCACCTAGTGGCTATCTTTCTCACTGCAAGTCATTGTACTACAGCAGGGCACTGACTGGAGGATGGGTGAATCCTGTCTGAAGTCACTGAGGGATGCAGGTGCCTCACAAGCCATTAGAGAGTGCTTTAGTGGAGAGACAAGGGAACCTTACCTTCATAACCACCCTCCCCAGGCGGAACCAGACCAATTTGTTCCTCTATTGTGGGCTCCCAGTCATTGTTAGAATTGATCCCAAGCCATAGGTCTGAGTCTGCACTCAGAACAAGACTTTAGCTGAGCAAGTCTCATGTAAACATTTCATGTATATTTTCACAATAATTATTTCAGGGTACAAAAATAGGGGTCCTATTAAAATGATAGATATCAAAATTAAACTGCTTTACAATTTGCCAATCTTCACTGGCCTGTCTACTTAGCTATTTAGCCTCTAGCTAATCACCTCTTCATTTAACTGGTGTACAGTGCACCATGAAGAAGTGGGTACTCATTGGTGTGCCACTGACAACCTCTGAGCAGCTCACAGGGTGCCTGAGAGCAGTGAGACAAGGCATCTTTTTACCATTATCCCTGGAGGAATGAAGCCAAAGCCAACTGTGTGTCGCTGTCAGCGGAAAACAGGGCAGTTTCAACCCCAGGCCATGGCCTTCACTGAAGGTGAGTGCCTTGCAGCTGATCCACCTGGAAGAGCTTTATTAGCATTATTATTAATCTTTTCATTATGAGCTTAGTTAGCTAGAGCTCATGCCCAACCAAAATGGCTGTCATCTATCTCTGCCAAGGGCATGAAGTTGAAATTGGCTACAATGAACATGTGTGGCAAATGACTGAAAATGAGGAAAGATTGATGATGCACAACAAGAACATTTTTGTTGATATAATTTGGCAGAAAATTTACAATAATGAGCTAAAGAAAAAAAGAATATAAGGAAGAAGTAAAATGAATATAAGGAAGAAGTGAAAATGTATGTCCTAGCAAGCTAGTTATCAGATACCATGTGTCATACCGTGTACCATGTTCATTGTTCTGACAGCA
This sequence comes from Megalops cyprinoides, assembly GCF_013368585.1. Taxonomy (NCBI): domain Eukaryota; kingdom Metazoa; phylum Chordata; class Actinopteri; order Elopiformes; family Megalopidae; genus Megalops; species Megalops cyprinoides. The sequence goes on along the minus strand of NC_050604.1, from coordinate 4,527,371 downwards.
CTTTGTCTCTTATACAAGCTAAGCAGCTAAGTAAGATTGCAACGAGTAATATTGCAAACCTCTATTGAACCATGATGAATGCAATTTTAAGATACACATGTCTGCTACCAAGGGCTGTTTTTCACACCAAGTCACATTGTGTGCAACAAGAGAGAGCCTAGAATGGAAGGTTAGCACATCTCTCTCTCACATCATCTGGGACCTCTAGAGGGTGACAATAAGGGATGCAAAGAGGGGTTCCTGGTGGAGGTAAACTTCAGTAGAAGCTTGTTCCATCCCTGTGCATTTCTGGTCGTTGGCAGATAATGACACAGCCTAAACTCCACCTGCAATGTTTTAAGCTGCAGGGTTCAGCCCGGGCTCAGAATTAACACCTTTACCAACTGAGCCACTGGGAAGCCTTTAGAGCTTTCTTAAAGTACCTGTATCATATGGCTTTCGTAATGTCTCACTGAATGTTTGGGACCAGGATTTCAATGTGACTGCATGATAAAGCTGGATTCAGTTCCACAGTTTAAGCCTTATCCTTTAGGAATGTATTGCATCATGAGGACCACATTGAAATAATATTTTAAATATCTGTAAGCTTCCCTCTTTACAAAAAAAACAATAACAAATTTTATTTGAAGTGGACCTTAAACCTAAATAAAGAATGAAAAGTGACTTCCTTGTCATAGCTTGCTGAGAGCATTATGCAAGTTTTGGCATGATGCTTTTACTTGCAACATGCACTGAGGAAAATACCATAAGACTGTTTTTAGACATTCTGTTTTAGTGCTATTTGGTGCTGCCATACAACCGTACACATCTGATTAATATATCAGAGAGTACAGCTGGAAAAGTATTTTCTACAGCATAAAGATGACATGTTAGAAGATCATGGTGAGATAAGGTTAAGTATGGTTTACTGATTAATGTAGTGATGAAGTAGTAAATGTAGTAAATGAATGAATATGTTTTAGATTTCAAATAGGAGACAGTCCCACCTGTTAGTTATCAAGTGAGTGTGTACAGTAACTTACGTGCTCTTAGGTCAGGGAGAGACATTGCCAGGCCTTGAGGGCTTGTGTTGTGCAGCATTTAGAATGACCTTTCAAACAGCTACTACTTTACACCTGGCCCATTCCATGAAGTCATTTCATCTAAATGATGACATATCAAACAACAAAAAATATAATGCAGACAAAAGTCTGCACATGTGGTGAACTGGAGGTACCGAATGATACATAATTTTAAAGGTAACCCTATGGCTGCTGTGGTTTATTTTAGCACTGTCATTAACATGTGCACATAACTAGAGCTTGATCTGACATATTTGGATGTAGCAAGCACCGACCAAAAGTATGATTTATACAAGACGGATATATAAATGTAAAGTGTATAAAACTCTTTGCCTTTTAAGATAAGTTAATATTTGGCTGTGTAAATGAATTAACAAACATCAATGTAACCACTTTGAATTAGTGTAACTTAAATGGACATATCTGTTTATTTATTTGGTTGTACATGAATCAAGCAAAATTATTGCAGCTTCCCTGCCAAGCTCAGTGGATGCAGAAGAAATGACTTTATCAGGCAGCTGAATGAAGCCTGATATGTGATAAGGAGGAGAGGGGGTGTGACAGGATGTGTGTATAAGTCTGACACTCAGTTCACTGCTCAACAGCTCAGAGAAACTCAGTGCAGACAGAAACTCATCATGGGAATTCTTCTCCTTCTCCCCTTGCTGGGGTTGGCAGGTAAGCCTTACTCACCTAATCAGTGAATATTATCATATTTTCATGTCTGAAATTGTAAAGCTGTGAAGTGCACAGTGCATTAATTCCCTGTGTTGAATATTGTACTGAGATAAAGCCCCATAGAATGTGGTCGCTGTGTTTCATTCATCAAATGCTCATCTAGTAGACTAGTAGTAAATGTACATTTAGTAAAAATGCCTAAAAGTGGTTGTCATCTTATTTCCTGATTTTAGAAAATTACACTTTTCTTATGTGACCTATACAGTGAGATAACGTAATATTATGTGGAGGAACTTTACTGAATGTTGTACTATTTTACAACTGTTACCGTACAACACTATTCCTGTAAATATTGCTAAAAGGTGAGTGTAAATTTTTAAAGAGGTTTTTTTTGGTTGCCAGCTAGATGGGTAAAGGTTTGGTAAGGCTTTTCGGCAGTTTTCATATTGACAGTATGCAGAACCTTCGTGTGCATGTTATCATTGTGCTAAACAACAGGCATCACTGGCTTCAACAGTTTCTGTCCGTCTTTAATGTAAATTCACAAAGTCGAACATACAGCCGCCTGTGCACTTAGTAAAGAGAACCAAGACCTTCACTGGAAAATGTGATATTAGATTTTGTGTAGAGATCATGATATAAACAAAGAGAACAACAAAGCAATCAGAACATGTAGTATGAAAACACAAGACTGAGCAATTCAGAAAGAAGTGCGATCTTCAAAAATATAGATTTTGAAACGATGTGGGAGGCTACAGCTGATGACAGAAAAAAGGAACAGAAAAAGAAAACATCTGGATCATATCTAGGGTCAGGAAAAAAATAAAGAGAGAATGCTATCATTATTTTCTGACATATTAAAAAAAGATTAACATTGAATTTCACACCTTATAAAATACAGACAGTTATTTAAAATAACTGTTACAGACATTGTAATTACAGACATTGTAATGTTTCCATATGAACATGTTCAATAATCAGCTGGTGCCAGTGATTCATGGAGGTGTTTTCCTTGCTTTCCCAGCTTTGTAAAACATATTTCTTGCCAGTGTGAGACATATCATAAGGAGTTTGTTTTGGTAGGGTAAGGCTGCCTACTTCATGGAGGAGGTAGAGGGAAGAGGAGAGAGGGATATACTGTGGCCCAGGACCTGAGACATGGTGGACGCAACTTCTGTCTAGAATGAGTAGACAGGGAACAGTGCCAGAAAGAGTGAATATATGAGTGTAACGGAGCTGCTAGCCTGTTACGGAATGTCACTATAATTGGGGGGGGGGGGGGGGGGGGACGCTGTACATGACTGTCCATTACCTACCCGTTTTATTATACAAAAACAGTTTGCAGAATTATGGCGTAAGTTTGTTTGTTCGCAACCAAGCTCACTGCGCACATGTTTACAAAACAAAGTTTTAAATTACTGTTAGGTGACACTGTTGCTGTTAGGATGGCCAACTGACAGAGCAGTGAAGCCACACGCTATAAAAAACACAGCTAAACGGTTTTAACTTTGTTTTAAATGTTTTATGGTACCATGTGAGTGTGCTAGCAAGCAAACGTCTTACCGCATATCTGTTTGTGTTTCAGTCCGCAGCCACTGTTTCCGGGTCATCGGGGAGCAAAGGGTGGTTTATTGTGCTGGGACTGTATTTATAATTTAATGTACATCAGGTGGTATAGTCCAGTTAACACCAGTTGGCATATAGGTTTATTTTCGGAACTTGGGTAAACTGGAAAAGGTGTAAAATGTGTTATAATTGAAATGCTATTTGTAATGTAAATTATTTCTTTGATTTATTACAATATGACCAATTTTGGATTGAAAAGAATTAAAATTGTGTTGGATTGGATCAGCTTGGAGGGCTAAGTGGCTCCTCCTCCCCCCCGTTTTCCCAGAAGGTGGCACTGTGGGCGATGACCTCTAGGCTACGGTGCTGGTGGCCTGGTTGGCTCCGTGCAGGACGTTGGCCCTCCGCCTGGTGGGCTCTGGTGCAGGCCGCTGCTCCTTTTGTCCAGCTGGGGGGCGCTCTCTCCTTGGCTGGCAGCGGGCCTCTACCTGGGGCCAGGTTGCAAAGTCCAGCAGGGTGTACATCATGGACTCGGGCCTGAGTCGACTGATTTACCTTTTGAACCTGCTGAACTGCTTGGATGGGAGCTTCTCCAGGAGGCGCTCCACGTGCGAGCCGCAGGCTAGCTCAGCTTGGCCCTGCCCCCCCAGAGTCTGAAGGAGTCCCACCAGGGCGTGGATGCGGAGGGCGAAGTCGTCAAAGGCCTGCCCATCCCCTGGCCAGATTGGAGGTAAGGCCATGATAGCCTTAATCTCCCGGGATACCAGCTGGCGTGGTTGCCCGTATCGGTCATCCAGCACCTTCACTGCCCTCGTGAAGGGGTCAGGGGCCTTCGAGAAGGTGAACGCCAGCCACCTGGCCTGGTAACCTTCAGGTGGTCCAGGAGGATGTGGTACTTGTACTGCTTGGTCTCTTTGGGATCGAGCAGGTTATCAAGGGCCATCCGGAGCATGGTGTACTCGGTCACATCCTCCTTGGTCAGGTCCGGGAAGGTTGGACCTTCCACCCTGCTGTTGGACTGTCTTCGCACAGCAGGGGGTGCTGTTCCTGCTGTCTGTGGTGGAGCCGTCGTCACTGCTTCAGGGTGCTGCATTAGCCAGTGGGAGGGAAGGGTGGCAACTGGCTTTGGGTAGGGCGTCAGGTATGAGGGCACATCCATTACTGGTCGCTGCGGCAGATACTGAGTGGGCTGCAGGAGAACTGGGTTCTGGTCTGAAGTTACAGCCTGCATGGCAGGGGGAAAGCTTGGCTGAGGCTGAGGCAGGCTGTAGAGCAGCTGAGGGAGCTGGCCCTGTGGGTGCTCCCCCTGGTGGGTTGAGTGCACCTGCAGTGGCAGCAGGGGGTGCTGCTGTGGAGGGGCTGGTTGCCATGGCAACACTTGGCTGGGCGTGGCCCTGTCTGTTGGGGTGCCCTCCTGCCCCGGTGGCAGGTGGTACAAGGCACTGGAGATGGATGCTGAGGAGCAGCTGACTGGTGGCGGTGTTGGGGGCGATGGTGGCAGCTGCATCCGATGTAGGTGTTCTGTCAGCTCCTGGACAAGGGCCGGGTTTGTTCCTGGCTGCACAGGCTGGGTGCGGGCCGCCTGGGGTGATGGCTGCCTTGAACTCCAGCGTGAGGACCTGGTGCTGAAGGGAGTGGAGGTGGCAGAGCGCTGCAGCATGCGCTCCATGAGCTCGCTCTGTCGCCTCACGACGTCCTCCACGAGCTCACTCTCGCCTCACGGCGTCCTCCACGAGCTCGCTCTGTCGCCTCATGGTGTCCAGGAGCTGCTGCGCCAGTTTATCACGACTCTGTGGGGTCATGGACGATGGGCTCTGCTGAACTGGGGGAATCCTCTCTGGAGTGGAGGGGGGTCATCTCGGCCTGTCCCTCCTGCTCACTGGCATGGACGTCCACAGGTCTGTGGGTGCTTCTCCCCACATACTGGACCTTGTAGCTCTCGTGGTGGGATGGACGACGGATCTCCCGGTGAGATTGGCTTGCGGATGAGGGGGCTGAACCCGGTGCGCCTGACATTCATTTGTTTATGGGAGGAAAGAATAATAAGTAAGTGTAAGTGTATGGTAGATCTTTGAAGTTGGGTGTTTTTTACCTGATGCAGCCAAGGATTTGTCAGTGATTGGGGGTGTGGAGAGATTTGCAGTAACCATGTCATGGTAGGTTTTTATGGAGGCTTTTAATGGTAGATCTGAAAAATATTTGGTTTGGGGTAAAAGTATTTAATTTTTAATTGAGAAACTGGGGATGGATCAATTTCCAGTGTACGTTTCAGATGAGATATACCCTTCTTGTGCCAGGACAACAAGACAAATGACTGCTATTGATGGTGATGTCAGGGTTGTGCCAAAGGGTGGCCTGAGTGTAGGGGGAGATTTTGTGCCCAATGATTTAATTTGCTTTCCACCATGCCTCCATTGCAACTCAAGTAGAAAATTAGGTGATCAACCACTACCTAGATCTTTGGACTTTTGCAGTGTCTGTAAATTTTTAAGGGGTCTTGCCTTTCCAGTTAGAATGTGTTTACAGTTCTGTCCAGTGATTTGAACCAGGCCTGTTTAAAAATAATGGGAATCATGGAGAACAGATTTTTGGTAGGATTGACTTTCTAACAGCAGATGGGTGGCACCTTCAATGGGCGAGGGAGATTTTCCCAGCAGTCAAGATCATCAGAGTTCAAGAACTTGGATGGTTAGATCTGAAAAGATCATTAAGATGAAAAGGGATCTGGATAGCAAGATACCTAAATGAAACTGAGGTACACTTGAAGGGAAAGTCCTGGGCCAGTGGTTCTGAGAAGATGAGAAGATGTGTGGGGAAAATGCTGTGGGAAAATGGTTTGGCATGGCATAAAATTTACTCATTCTCAGATTCAGATGAACAGCTTCTTACGTTATTGATATATACCAAGTTGTGAAAATGTTAGTACTATTTATAGCACTTTGCATTTTAAAAAAAGATCATTGTCAGAGCTGGACAAATTTATATAGCCTCTCCACACGTCTACAGTGCCTTCATAATTCTCATGTATCAGGTGAAGATCTAGTCTCTCAGTCAGAGAGTCGAGGTTCCCCAGTAATCATCAGTTTGTTTTACCTATTTTAACTGTATTTTAGCTGAGTGTGGGGTTGGGAAAACAGCCACTGCAGAACTGATACATTAGTACAAGATTATTTAACTCCAAACATCAGAATAATAATGAAAATCTGTTTTAACTGGGAAAGAACCTATTTCATAATTATTCTGTCTTTCTGTTTTTCTCTGATTATCTCACTCACCTGTCTTGTCGACAGTTGCCTCCCCAGTGGAGGTTAATGAAACCATCATTGGAGGGTGGGACTGCAAACCCAATGAGGCCAAGTACCAGGTTTTACTGACTGACAGAAAACGCAATGTGAAGTGTGGAGGCTCCCTACTCTCTTCCAAGTGGGTCCTCACTGCTGCACACTGCGATTCTAGGTAAGTACTGTCAGATGGACACTATATTCTCAAAAGTGTACAATGAAGGTAAAGGCAGTTTCATGTCTTAACCCCTTTAGGGCTTTGAAACGTATAGGCAAGTATAGATGTACCATGTCTTGAGTGAACTTCTGGAGACGCAGTGTCTGAGATAGAACCACAGTATACAAGAGACACTCAGTTATCACCCAGGACAATGGAGACTGGAGAAATCATGCTCTGGTGTACAGTAATACATTCATGCCGAAAATGTGTTTTTCTCCCTCCACAAAATATACATTTTGCCCTTTTCCATTTGAAATGGCCAGCCATTAGACTGACTTTCATCACTCCAACCAACCAACAATCCAGGAGAGTGCAGACAAACATACAATCTCCTTTGAACCATGTGATATCAGCCACCACTTCTGTTCACACTGTATTCCTCATCAGTCCACATGCCAAGCTTGCACAGACATGAGTTATGCTGCGCTCACACCGGCAGCGACGACGAGCGACAAAGCGGCCGGAAGTCATTAATTTCCAGTGGTCGCTGAGCGACATGGCGAATCTCGCCGCCTGGCTATGCGATCGCCGCGACTTGGCGACTAAAAAAAGTTAAGAAAAGTTCAACTTTATGCAAATGAGCAGCGACAGAGTCGACCAACGGATTACACTCTTTATAGAAAAATAAATTCCCTCCAAAACATATTTTTCAGCGGGAATACACCTGATTTGTGGGTTCACGCATATATTGGGCGATATATTAATATGCCTGCCTTTACGAAAATACTAACATACAACTCTACGATGAGTATAGCAAAGACGATGTAAATATAACATATAAATAAATATAAAATATAATATTTATTTATAATATTTATTAGTGTAGCCCGTGCTAATATTTTGTTTGTTTTCTTTGTTTCTATTTTATTTTGAAACTGTTTGGAAATGCATGCCAGTGTATTATGAGCGTACTATGCCGAGACGTATTTAATTTTACTGAGATTTAAATATTTTGATTTATCAGCCAATAAATTTATAGGAGTTTAATTTGACCAATGAGATGACTGAACCGTAACTTGTTGCGAGGTAAGGAGCGGTTATGTGGGGAGAAGGAGAGAGAGGGGAGCGAACGGCTAGTTCAATCCCGCGAAGATAACAGTGAAAGGTTTTCACTGTTATTAGCTCCATCTCTAGGCTATTGGAGCGGAAGGTAACTGATAAATTGTCGGATAGATAACTACGTTGGTGAGCAACTGTGCATATCGTAGAGTTGAATCAGTAGAAAGAAAAAATAACTCGACTGACCGCCGAGAGAGCTGTGTGGGTGCGAGGAGCAACGCAGCTGCTGGCCTCCCCTCTAACAACGTTGGACGACGCGCCAAAACTCTGCTACCATCCTACCACAGAAACGACGCGGCAGAACTCTGCTACCGTCCCGCTGCACCAACGGTAAACAACGTTACGAATTTCTGTTATCATCCGGATGCAACGAGGTAACTGGTATGCCATTTTTGTTTGCTAACTTGAGCGAAGCGGCCGTTTAGTTTGTGGCCTCAACGTACTCCAGCAGCGTAACAGGCCTGCCACGGTTTATTTTGAATTTGCTGCCGGCATATGTTACATTTAATTTTCTGTGATTGACTTATTTGGACTGAATCGGGTTGAGATTTGAACTCATTTAATGCACGGGATAGTTGTTAATGGGTTGTACATTGAACATGATTTATGAAAGTTGCTAATTGGTATTTTCTATGGGTTAGCCAGAATATGTACTGTGTGTGCTGGGTTCGTTTAAAGCAAGTTGCATGTAAAAAATCTTGAGTAGAGAGAAAAACATTTATTTTGGTTTACAGACACTTGATTAGTTTAACGGGAGGGAATTAAGAAACGAGATAGCTTCTGAGCGTTGGTGATACTTTATTTTATTGTAAATTCATTACTACTCTGACAAGTAAAGACTTCTGTTTTTGTTATATTTGATGGAGTGCCGTTATTCATTTCATGGGGGGATATTCATTGTTAATTGAAATAGTTTACAGGAACCTACAAAAAGAGAACCTCACCTTCAGGGCATCGTACTTGCAGTGCATACACATTGTAAAAAAAGGAAAAGAACTCAGGGCGCCCCAAAAGTTAGGTTAACTTAAATTGTCATGCCCATCACCGCGGTATGGGGGCGCTACATTAGTATATACAATTTTTAGAAAATTGATATATCCTATCAATACATTTGTAGCCCACTTCCTCAAAGCGACGTTAGCAACGCCCACAAGCTGGCTGCAGCAAGCGACAGCGACAGAGCGACTTGGCGACGTACAGCGAAGTCGCTGCCGGTGTGAGCGCGGCATTAGAGGAAGACAGCTTGCACAGCGTTACACTGGCAAACTGTGGATGTCCAACTGACCAGTGGGGTCACTGATGTGTGACAGCATGATAATTGTATATTAGATGATTTGTTCCACTCCTGTGGGGTCCCGGCCATTGACAGCTGATAACATGGCTGGGATCAAACCCAGGCTGTACAGCTCAGTCTCTGTTCAAAATGAATGCAAACACACTCAAAATGCATATTTCATGTCATTTAAAATTCAAAAAAATCACACAGAAGTCTACACTCTTTATATTTTTTGCTAGACTAATAGCACATTTTCATTGTTTTCACACACATTTAAAAAAATGAACTAAATTTTTGCGAATCACTTCAAACAGAACTATGCATTTAAGTTCAAAATTCAAGTCAGTTTGGCTTGATGTCATATTATGATGCCAAATGCTCACTTTCCATCATATTGAAGTCAGATTGGTTAGGACAGCTCAGAAATACTGATTGCTAAATCAGCACATCATTATGCATGAAGTAATTGTTCACTACTGTAAATGTTCTTTGCGGTTGTCTTTATTGAAGTAAATTGTGACTTCATGTGTGAATCATCAATATCTTTTCATTCTATTGTACTTACTCTATGGGCAACAAACAAAAAATGTCACACATTACACAGCCCACCTGAAATCAAGAAATGTAAAAAAATACATTTCATATTTCACCATTTCCAAAACTGTGATAAAATGAAATGTTTTACATAAGGAAAAACCTAAAATTTAATCACACATACAAAAACAACACATGGATACACTCGCACACACACACAGACAATTCAGTGATTAGTAATGTATGATCAGAAATGTAAACAATACTTCATTTTGCAGTGCAGTTAGTCTGTTTTACAGAGTGGAAATGCTGTTTAGACGGCTGTGTTAACTATTATGAGAGTATGGACCTTAGTTTGGAGGAAAGTGCTAAACCAATTCAGAAAAACTAATGAACAAATTCGAATTGATATGGAAAAAGCAGAAAAACTGAATGCAGGAGCTAGTGGAACTGCTGTACTGGAGCTGAGTCTATACTGGTCTCATCTGAATTGGATCTACTGTAAAACAGGTTCTCCACCATTTACAGACGAGCGAGAACTGCTCCTCTTCTAGCAAAAAGTCTAGAAGCGTTGGCACACCTTATGTAACTAGCTAGCTAGGTGGCTGCTTGGGTACCTCCTCTCTTACTGCAAAAATGTTTTTGAAGGATGTCAGGAGCAAACTGCCGTACAACTGCATCCAACCAAAAAAAATTGTGGTAATGAACATGAGAGGCGGTGTTTACAATGAACTATGGCTCTAGAAAGTTGCAAGATTTTTTCCTGATAATAGGTGAAACATCACTTTATATTGTACTGTGCTGTTGACTTGGTAGTGTTGTACATACCATATTAGTCTTGTTTAGCATGAGTTTGTGCCTCACAAATTTTTAATCATACAGCTGCTCCAAGCTTTTACCAATGAATGATTTTGGTCAAGGGTGTGGGAGGTGTGCCATTTTTGTGCCACTGGGTATGCCACCCAGTCAAATCATTTGTTGAGTAACCCAACAGAACACCCCATTTCTTCCTACCCCCAGCCTCCCCCCAATTAATCACATCGGTGTTGACAGGGCAAAAAGCAGAGGAGGAGGAGACTGAGGATTAAGAAGACACACAGGATGAGTCTGCAGACTATCATCTACTCACTGCTAACATTGCTTTTATTACTAGGCCTTAATCTCTACTGGAATAGAGAGTGTTGCATGTGTTGAGGGGCTGTGTGTTCATCTTTGCAATCATTGTGTCCATTTCTTTTGGTTGTGATACATAAATTAACATGCATACATAATGCCATCCTCACCCATAACATACAGCACAAAAAGCAATGAAGTCTCAACAAATAACTAAGTGTACAAAAGCCATATTACTAATGTTCAGATTGACTAGGTCTACCATTAAAATTATTGAAAGCAAACTGAGGCCAAGTTACAGCAAACAATATGAACAGCATTATTACCTCAATGAAATTGAATGAGCACTATTCCAAAGTAACGCAACCAACTGTTTCCGTAAATCCCTGGCCCTGCATGTTCCCTCACATGCATGGTAGGAGGGCAGTGGCAGCGCCCTCTGGTGGCCATTCATGACACGGTGATAAGGACACATGGAAATGTGATCTTTGAGTGCTAGGGCATCATATTCTCTCAGATACTGCAGAACTGTGAGATGAAGCCTTGGCCGTTTCCTCAAATAGTGATCAGTTTAACATCTGCATATAGAAAAATGTGCAGTTATTTGTAACCTGGACATTGTCTTATTGTGTGGGCTACTGGTTCAAGTGAGCAAATAAAACAGGAAAGAGGGTAGCCATATCATGACATTTTCTCCAGAGAAAATGAACATGACCTATAAGCAAACATTTGTATGGAGGGAGGCAATGGATTAAACTTGGCTTTACCTCATATCTTTCCTCAAAACTACTAGGCCAGATGAGATCAGCTTTCAAAGAAACCAGACATGCTACATGCTGTTTGAACTGTTCTCTTTTTCAGTAAAGTCATAATATTTAACTGCTTTGACAAAATTAATATAATTTTCAGGCATAAATATACACATAAATGTTCACTTTAAAGAAACTGTCAAGAATATATAGCTGGCCTCATACAGTTCAGATTTTAAGCAAAATTAATTGTTCAAATAAAGGAGTGATTTTTCAGAGGCTTCACCTGTTTACTGGTCTTATTGATTTTCTTCACAAATCAAACTTTCACTTTCCACAGCCTTTGATGCCACGCTGTACTTGTGGAAACTCTGTGATTGGCCATTATTGGCTTTTAAATCCCATTCACACCAATCTAAATGGTGGAAAAATGCTTGCATTGTACTGGAAGTAAACATGGAGGGAAAGGGATGTTAGTTTAGTAAAAGCTTTGCAGTACAATGGAGCTACAGTATGCTCCATTTGTTCCTATTTCTCCTTTATACTTTATCCTTTATCTGTTTGTTGCTTAAATCAGGAATGATGTTTTTAATATTATTTAATATTACATTTTTATATATTGGTCCTCAGATGAGTATTCCAGGGCACTTTACAACAATGTTAAATTCCAACTATGAGGAAAAGGTTTTATGTATGAATTCAAATGACCACTGATGTAAAGATCAAATCAGGGTAATCTTTGCTCATCAGCAGTGCATTAATTATGTTTTGATGACCACATAGTCTGGTAGACCACAGGGTACCATTTGAGTTATTTATATATATATATATATATATATATATATAGTTATAAATGTCATACTGACACTTCAACAGATCACTCTTTTTTGCTAAAGGTTCACATCTTTAAAATACTGAAACTGTGTAAAAAGTGTGTATTTGTTTATTTATGTTTGTTTGTTTGTTTACTTTTGCAGTGATCTTAAGGTGTACGTCGGCCTCCAGGACCTTAAAGACCTTAATGACATGAAGAAAAAATTTCAACCTGTTAAGGTCAAAAGCAAAATAAAACATCCAGAGTATGTAAAAAGAGAACTCCTGAATGACATCATGCTGATAAAGTTGAAGAAGGAGATTAAGACTGCCAGTTTAGTACATCTACCTACTGAATGCAAAAAGCATGGTGATAAGGCTCCAGAAAAGAAAGACCTTCTTGTTGCTGGCTGGGGAAGTCTTGGAGGTAAGCACACTGAAAAAGAACGTACAGTGTAATAATGAATGATAATGGCTGACCTCTCCTGTCTGTCTCTCTTTAGGTGGAGAGAATCCAAAATCCCCTACTAAACTCCAGTGTGTGATAATCCAAAAGGCAAAGTGTCCATCCGATTTAGACCCACCAATCACCCCTGATGCCTTCTGTGCAGGAAAAGGAAATCAGAAAACAAGATGTGTAAGTGCAATGTAAAAGCAGCAGTGAGGTCTAGTGATAAAGCATAGCTCATAACCAAAAGATTACTAGTTGGATTTGTAGGGGTTCTGCTATCGGTTTGGCAAGGTACTCAACCCACCGTCACCTCAGTAAATATCCAACTGGATAAATGGATAACATGAACAAAACTGTAACCTAAGTTGCTCTGGATAAGAGTGTCTGCTAAGCAGCTAAATGTAAATGTACTGATTGCATTTTCACAAATCATACTAGCACGCTTCACATCCAGACACATATACACTACTGCTCTCTCTGTCTCTCCCAGGGTGACTCTGGAGGAGGTCTGGTGTATAAGAAAGAGGTGTATGGAGTGGTTCAATCTGACTTTGACCCTGATGATGATTATCCAAGCATATTCACAAGTGTGTGCTTCCACTTGGCCTGGATCAAAAAAGAGACCAAGCTGTCATAGAAATGACGAATAAAATGATCAGCATTAAGAGCAAACTTAATCTCAGTTTCTTCTTTTGCCCCTCAGCGATATGTTTGCATGTGTGAAGTTTTTCAAAGAAAAAAATGGCAATTTGACAGACTAATTATAATGTATTTGTTTTATTGAGGTGCAAACTGCAGTACAAACTGTATTTACAAAGCACAATGCAGAGACAAAACACAAATATCAATCAGAGAGTAATGAAAAGAATTAGCTACAATGCTAGTTTTCATCTATAGTCCCTGGGCAGGGGGAAAACAGGTAACAGTAGTACATAATACACAGTTACACATACACAAAGCAGCACAAAACAATACAAAATCTTCGATTTTTACCTTCTGAATCATCAGAAGGTGACAGAAGATGGTGAGTGACTTCCGAGTCACTCCGGGGCGGGGGAATCCCTCTGCCCAGAGGAAATAGGAGAGGAAAGCAGTCAGATCACCTCACAACCTTTGAGGCTCCAAACCAAATGACATTCAGCAGATGGTGACAGATAATTGCCCCCTAGAGGTGATCAATGGTAGACTGAAATTCAGACTATTTATGAATTATGAATTCTTAATTCTTAATGAAGGCAAAAAAGGTGTTCTGCACAGATTATGACTGTAATATATTGTTATTATAATTTGTGCTTGGAGTAGGAATAATAGGAGTACTATTAATTATGCAAAGGCATCTAGTCAGTAATTTTGCTGTGACTTTGAGCAGTAATTTCAAGTTATGCTTTTTTAGTCTCTTGCATGTGATTTTACATTTATAAGCACTCTGTGTCTACAGCAGTATTATTAATGATTAGTTACAGGCTGCACTTTCAGGTATAGGTCTTGATTTTGAGAAATGGAATGAAATATTACTTTCTTCATTACTTACACAATAGTATGCATTTGACACAGAAATTAAGACAAAATATTTTCAGTTAAAATGGTAAAATTAAACATTTGCATTCTTATTTGATTCTTCTAGCAGTCTGCACTTCTTCCATGTCTTCAGTGTTTTCTTGCAGTATTTGAGAAATGTGAGGAAAGCCAAATTACTGTTCAGTTGCCAAAATGCACCAGCAGGTGGCACTCTCCCCTATAATGAATGAAATAAATAATGAATGAAGTAGCTTTGATATTATACACCACATTTCACACATGCATATGAAAGAATTGTTCCTGACTGCAGGAAGAGAAATGCCTTCAGATGGCTGAAACTGTGGAGGAACAGTATGCCTGAAATATTATGCAGAACACCAAGTTGTTTTATGAGTTTGATTTTGGATCAATATCGGCATTCCAGCAACATGCTATTTTTTATTTATTTTTCAGCATTTACTCTCAATAAATACAAACCCATGTAATTGACTACATTTTTATTTTGCACCATGTTTTCACCACTTATATTTCAGTACCCTCTAGTGGTCAATCTTAAATTATTTCCAAATATAATTGTTTTTTTATTTTGCAACATATCTTAATTTCCTTCATACAACATCATTTTAAACACGTATAGTATTGTATTTACTGACCAGAACTCTGAACTGGACAGGTATGCACATATTACAGCTCTTGTGCACATAAGCACCAGGGGCTTCATGTACCAGGCAGCCAGGTGTCACTTCTCCAGGTAAGATCAATAAACTGAAGCAAAATACATCACCATCTTCCTGCATGCTAAAGAGCCACAGATACACGTGGTCACCACTGTATACAGAGCAGCAAGATGGCAGTTCCAGAATGAAACTGTTAGAGCCCATTGTACACATGCTGGGTTGGTGCTGAAAAAGCAGCACAGAGAAACACTGCATGATTGGATGTACAGACATTGAACCCAAAATGCTTTGGAGTTGTAGCTGTGATGTATGGGCTGCACAACAGTTTACACATCAATGACTCATGGACGGCACAGAACAGTACAGATGGTGTTCTGGTCGAGCAGCATGTTCGTGTTCGGTGGCCTAGTTCTTGAAAAAAGATGTCTACAAAAATAAACATATTGCTAGACTGTTGAACTGTGCTTCTGCTATATAAAATACTGAAATAAAAGGACCACAGCTCACGCAAGAGATTGTTTTGGTGAAAAACTCTACATGTGTAGAGTACAACTCTACTATGACTTTCTACATCTATGCACTGTCATAGCAACCACTAATTGCTAGATATGAAATGTTAACATAAACAAGCACTCTGTGCAAAAACATTCCCTTGCTGTTGACTATCTTGTGCCTTCAGCTTAAAGCTGTATAATTACGTGTATGATTCTAGGATTGTAGACCTGTTGTTCAGTAAATTCCTATTTTGCATAGGAATTTACTGAACAACATTAAATGCTGATATAGATGTTTATCAGATTAAGCATAATTGAACTACCATAGTCTGTGGTTGATTGATTCATTAATTTATTGAATCATTAACTCTTAAAACATGGGAAAAAATTCCATTTGTAGATCATGTGAAAATAATTTGGAGGTGCAGCGCTTGCCTGAAAAAAAGTCAGTTGTAGCTGTATGCAAAAAAAGGAAATGAACAACAGAATTAACATGTTTTCTAATGGTATTGTTTTGTAATGTGAGCGCAGGTTCATAGTCATTGGACCAGTTTAACATATAATTCTCAGACTGTGGATCGCATTTCCATGAAACCTCGTCACCAAGAGTTCCGTGGCATGATCACAGAATCGAACGTTTCTTTGTGATGTCACACAGCGCAATGGATTCACCTCATAAAACAAAAAAGGTTCACCAGAGGAAGACAGGATAGCAATAGCGGAACTTAGCAGTGTATACCACGGAGTGCTTCACAGCCACAGTTACTTATCTATCGATTGTGGCAATAAAGTAAGTGCGAAAAAGAGGTGAGAAATGTCAGTGTTAGGTTGCCCAAATTCATTAAGTCAAATAGTTGTTTATAATATATTATAATACATTATAGAAAAAGGCAGGAATATCCCCTTTAGGGTCAACGGAAAATTGACGGGGTGCGGTGCACTGGACGCCATGGTTTCTGCAACTTCGGGAAAGGGAAGCAGTTACGTTCTATCCATATCTTAGAGTTCAGTGCTTTGAACTCGTTTATTTAGTTAACGTTTATAAAACAACGAGCATAATGAGGTACCGAAAAAAGTATTGTTTTGTTACCGGCACCGAATTCTAGGTACCGGTATCGGCACCGATACCGAAAAATTTTAAAAGATACCCAGCCATAGTCCAGACTGACAGTATTATTTTCAGCTAGATCAGCTAAGCCCCTCAGTTCTCTAACGATCTCCTGACTGGAGGTAGCCATTTCTGTAGAGAGCCACAGGTGTGAGAGCAACTAAAGCAGGTATAGTCGATCTATGCACTCTGATGTTGATCAACCAATAGGCGAAAAGTTGACCCCATGTTGAATGACAGCCCCCTCATTTGCATAATGAGGACGAAATGCATGAAGAAATGTAAAAAAGACGAAGGAACGCACGAGGAAATGTAAAAAATGCATAAAGAAATATAAAAAGAAATGCATGAAGAAATGTAAAAAGTCGAAGAAACGCATGAGGAAATGTAAAAGAAATCTAAAAAGAAATGCATAAAATGCATGAAGAAATGTATATTCTTTGTCGAGACATGCATAAAGGAATGTAGGCTATATTCCTTTTTGACTCATTTATTTATTTTTGATTTTAGCAGCTTTTGTCCTCCATAGCAGTAAGTCATTAATGACAGCAACAATGTGTCATGCTAGTCACATGACCTTAACTGACGTAGCTGTCGAAAAGGCGCAAAAACGCTTTTCTTTTTGGGAAGCCTCAACAAAACAAAAAAAGATTCAGCAAGTTGACGGAGGCAAACTCGCAGCCCAGTCCGAGGAGGACCAATCTCCGAAACGGCGAAACGACCAACACATCCTCCCCAGAGTTTGATGATCGGGAGCGCTTTGACAGGAGCCGTGCCCCCGCAATTCAAGCTAAAGTCGCAGGTCAAAATGCTAACGTTTCAGAGGCACCGCATCAACTAAGCAGCTTCAGTATTCCTGGAAGGCCGTTTGGAAAAGAAACGTTTTGTCGTTCGTTCAGTGCAAGCTGGTTCAATAAATGGAGATGGCTGCATTATATTGAGGATGGTGATCACGTCTGTTTTAGCTGTGTGTCAAAGCGGTGGAGAAAGGTCTAATTATTGAAGATAACGTAAGGTTAGACAGCAGTTTTGTTAACGGCGGCTTCACAAACTAAACTGGTGGAAGGCCACAGAAAAATTCAACGAGCATGAGAAGTCTAAGCTTCACAGTGATACGATTAAAAAAACCTCGGCTCTAAAAAAACACCCCAATTAATGCCCTTTTATCTGACGCTGCCCGCCAAACTCAGAATACAGCAAGGCATGTTCTGGAACTGATGTTCAGGTCAGTGCTCTTCCTGGGAAAGAAGGGGGTGGTTTTTCGGGGTGACAGCAGCCGTTATGGCATTTTGTATGAACTTATGTTGGAACGTAGCCTACCTGCAACCTCCCAAAAGAGAGAGAATGGATTCTTACGAGAGATAACTGGCTCTCGGACACATTTCGGAATGAAGTCATTCCACAGTATGCCTGCACTATTCACAGTGAGATTGTATCCCGTGCCGTAAATAGTCCGTATTGTGGACTCACGGTCACAGCCGATGGTACCACGGAGGCAAGTACGCTGCAATATGTAGACGAGAACATGGGAGATTCACTCTGATCTCCTTGGATTTTACAATGCTCCCGACAGCAGCAGAGAGACCCCGTTCAAGTGCATCAAAGATGTATTTCTCAGGCTGAACATCCCAATTGAACGTCTCCAGGGATACAGTTTTGACGGAGCTAGTAATGTGTCAGGACGGTTTTCGGGTGTTCAAGCGCGACTGAAAGAACTATGCCCGGAGTCTCTGTTCGTCCGCTGTGCCAACCACTCACTTGACTTAGTTCTTCAAGAGGCCACCCGTGAGGTGAGTGTTATCACTGACCAGTATGGCATAGTTACGCTGTAGCCTACCACCGAGCACCGACTCTCTTTCACCCTGGTGTCACCTATTACCTTTTCTGAGAACATCAAATGTTAACATAAACAACCACATTATGCAAAAACATATTCCCTTCCTGCTGATTATGTTATGCCTTAAGCTGAAAGCTGTATAATTACGAATACGATTCGAGGATTGTAAACATTGTAATGAATTATTAGGAATTTACTGGAAGATATTAATTCTTGTTATACGTTTAAATGTTGTTTATAGATTCGTTTATCACATTAAGTACACTTGAATACCATAATCTGTGATTCATTGCTTTATTGAATTATTAACTCTTAAAAATGGACAAACTCCATTAGTAGGTCAATTGAAAACAACTTGGAGATACAACACTTGCCTGAAAAGCTGTATTTGTATACAAATCAGAGGAAATAAACAACAACAGAAATAACATGTTTTCTAATATTATCTTTTGTAATTGAGCGCAGGTTCATAGTCGGTGGACCAGTTTAACATATAATTTTCAAACTGGATCGCACTTCCGTGAAACCTCGCCACCAAGCCGAGTTCCGTGGCATGATCACAGAATCGAACGTTTCTTTGTGATGTCACACAGCGCAATGGATTCACGTCATAAATACACAAGCGAAGTTGCGGCTGGCCTATATACATATCCATGCATGATCGGTCTTTTCATTTGACTTTGGAGACGTACTACATTAACAGCATTGCATCGACCGTGTTACCTGTGTGCTCAGAAAGTATTTGGTGTATATGAGAATCAGAAAGTATGTCATACGTATGAGAATATGGCAACTATGCGCTATGGGTTATCAATTATGTTATATCCTGTACGGAAGCTGCGAACGCTCCGGGATATTTTAAGCCCATTTTCTTACAACGACCGTGACGGTAGGTAGTCCGGGAAGGGCAGAATTTCAAGGATGATATTACAAAGTCTAAAATCTTCAACGTCATTACCAACTGTCAGTCATTCCTGGCCAGCTGTCAGTCCTGGCCCCTATCCGTTGTAATAACCGATATAAATGGTTGAGGATTTTCTTTGGCAAAAAAAAAACAACCTCTGAGCAGGTTCTGCTTCCCGTTAAGATATCATACAATGGAGATCCATTTATACATGGAGAAAAGTGCAGGTCTCTACGGTGTGATTTCAAGGTGTCTACGCTGTTTGAGTCATGGCTGCTTATAGTGTTACAGCACCATATTTAATAAGTACTTTCGCTTTGATGTACTTTTAAATGTTTTTTTTTTTCTAGCCAAGGAAATGGAGTTGGCAAAGAAAATCAATTCAATGATGGAGGAGAAGAAGAAGGCTGTAGATCGAATTGTACAGCTGAAAGGAAAAGTAAGTTTCATGAGGCCCTTTTCCTGTAAAAAGAGTGATTGGGAACACTTTTAATCATCTAATTCCTCCCGTCTGTACATTTCAGCTGAAAGAACATGAAGAATATCAGGAGAACATCGAGAACCTGGTGGCTTTTGTACAGAGTGAAAATGAGGAGCTGAAGGTGAGAGACTGAAATCAGCAAGTGGCCCAGTTGTTAACACTGTCAAAACCAAAATCACAAAGATAGAGTTTCAATTCAGAAATACAAAATTTGAAAAGAAAATATTCAATTTTACATGCAACCTTGGCTGAAACAGTCAATCATGGTCAATGCAGCCATTAATATTTAAATTATTTGGTATTTCTAATAGAATTTTTTCAGAAAGATAGAGGAAATGACCACAAAAATGGCAAACAGCCTTGATGTGTTCAGTCCCACCATGGAAAACAACAGAAGCAGGAATGAACTTCAGGCAGAAAATATAAGACAAAAGATTGAAGCTGCACAGAGGTAATTCTCAAACAAATTCTGGCCTGGGAAAGATGGGCTTTGCTCATCAGTAAAAAGAGATGACAGAGAGACAACTCAAGTTTGAGTCTAAGGTAGTGATTTCATGTGATTGTAGCTGCAATCATATAAATACATACAATCTACACCAAATGTTAATGAAAATGAAAGATTAATTAACAATTTAAAGCCAAAACGTCAGATAAGCAATCAGTATGCCTTTGACTTTCATGTAATTTCTTAAATTAACTAAACGTTTGATGGAGGAGATATAAGTAAAGTGTAGGTATAGATTTTAACAGAGGTACACAAGGAGCTTAAAATATTGACTTGTGCATCAGAA
This sequence comes from Megalops cyprinoides, assembly GCF_013368585.1. Lineage (NCBI taxonomy): Eukaryota > Metazoa > Chordata > Actinopteri > Elopiformes > Megalopidae > Megalops > Megalops cyprinoides. The sequence goes on along the minus strand of NC_050604.1, from coordinate 4,506,760 downwards.
GTTTGAAAAGCCCCTGTGCTCTGTGTATTACAGAAAGCTACACCCGATCCATCAGCCCCTTGTCCTTCGCCAGGTATGATGACAAGAGATGCTAATCTTAGTAATTATTTGTATGAGTGATATTAATGAACACATTTCTAATCATTATTTGTAAAGAACAACTCATGAACACAGTTTAAAATGACCGTAAATACACATGTATTTGCAGTTAAAAAACACTTTCTTACAATGTCTGGAGGGATGAAGTCTTTTGGAGGAATAGAATATACAAATAAAAATACTTAATTAGAGCTACAGAATATACATATACAATGAATCCCTACATCCTTACATCCTTGATTTTATTGATAACCATACAGATCGCTTTGTGAACAGTGCTGAATCACTTGGAATAATAAAATTACCTCTGTTTACAGATCTTAGTCACCATTAGCATTGACTTTTGCAGAAGTTGCAAACTTTTATGTGTCTTCTGTAGGAGGCGGGAGAGCTACAGGGGACCTACGTTGCCTTCCAGGCCCACCTGTGGAGGATGGGTTTCAGTGGAGTCCAGGTACTCCATCCTTCATCCTTAAACTTCCTGGAACAGATTCCTCATGAGTGAAATTTATGCATAACATCTAGTTAATGCAAATCTGCAGTTTTTGATATGCATTTAGCAAGGGCGCTAATTCCAAATGTTTGCAATTGTAGATAAATGTAGTTTTGAAGCAGTACTCTATGAGGGACTTTGCATCTTCAGTGTTAGCGACCATGATTTTCCTTTTTCCTCAGCACACCAGTGAAAACCTTTGGCATTTGTCCATCATCCGCGGTTTAGAAACACAGATGTGGTGGTTTTCCATAGCAGAGGAGACTGCCTTGAGCCCAGAGGTAGGAGAGGTTTCTGCATTAGACCCCACTACTATACATATAAACAGACCTTTTCTTCGTGCAGTATCAGACTGAAATATATTACAAATATTAATTTTCTGTCTTCTCTTTTTAGGGCATCCCATATCACCACACTGTGGAGCACAGGGGTACTGGAATCCAGGTAAGCTCTCCAGTTTAAATAGACCAGCATGATATGGTATTATTTACAATTAAAGCTACTGAAATAGACAGATCATAGTTTGTTAGTTGCTTATCTTTAATTCCCTGCATATAAGTTTGAATGTTGATTTTTCTTGGGTCTGAGGTTGTTTTACGAAATTTTATCTAGCTTGTTGGATCAAAGGTAGCCCAATTTGGGATGTACTACTGGACACAGACTTCCTGTCTAACCAGATATTACGACTATCAGGTAAACACTTAATGTAATGAAAAAACATATAATGGATATGTATGCTGTTTTAATTCACTGTTATATATTTCATATTCAGAATGCAATTTATTTCTGATAGATGTATATGTGCAGGTCTCTTGTGACATTACGCCCTCGCTGTGTTAGTGTTTGCAATGAAACGGAAAGGATGATGATATAATGTTTAAACAGATGGAGAGGACTGCTGTATTTCATTAAAATGTTGTTTCCCTCTTTATGAAATGCACTAATTATTAAAATACATTATTTGCACCGTATAAATAATACGCAGAAGAATATGAACTTCGACCGGTTCCACATTTGAGTTATACTGTTTGTAAGTCTTAGTGAGTCTTTGCTGAGTGTCAGACATTGGAAGGTGGTGTTGTCATGGTCTCGGTGTTGTGTTTTAAACAGCATGTGGAAGTAACACAAAGGTTTGAATCCACTGGATTGCGGGAGGATGGCATATTTTTCAAGGAGTGGAACAGCAGTGACAGTTTCACTGTTCCAGTAGACACTTCAAGCCAGGCTCCACCTGAGGAGGATTTCTATCAGGTGAAATCCAGTGTGCACTTTGTAGTAGTGCCATTTCACTCAACTGTGTTCATGAAAGAGGAAATAAGCTTTCAAATTTTATGAGATGTTACTGATTGGGTTAATATTGGAGCTTTTGTATAGCCTATAGTAAGTAAGGCTTTGGGCTTCTATTACAGGGATTCGAGAAGGACATTCCCGAAGTCACTGATGTTCTCAACCTCCGGTAAGTGCTGATTTCTTCCTTCAAATGATCAATCAAATGGCCACCTCCAGATCTGCAGGTTTTCCTCTGGAAATGTGCCATGCATGCCCTGAGCTCTTTTCACACATTTAAGTGCTTTTCACAGGCTGTACTTTGAAGCAATCGGGATAAAGGACATTACTATGAAGCTAACTGCTCTTCGTTTGGCATTTGACGTGAGTAAATGTTACACACCATCACTTTTATAACAGAGTAAGAAACAAAGGTTTGCTGTGCTCATACGTGAAGTGCCGTTTTAAAGTTGGTAAACAATAAAAACCACTTGTGTTGTTTGTTAACATTCCACATATATCTGTCACAGATCATCCTGGCAAAGGACACAAAGAAAAATTATCTCTCAGTGGCCACAAAAATGATCCTGGGGGGCTGCGTGGCTCTCCACAAAAAGGTAAGCTGTCTCTGACTTCGCTGAATGACAACAGAATACTTATGTAGGTTTGCATTATGTTGTACATCTAAATTTGTGATTACTCTATTTGATTTTGCTCATTCACTTTACTTGTCATTCATATTCATATAAGGCTTCTAATAATCATGTTATAATCATATGACAGGATGTCGGGCAGTTTGGACAATTTTTTGACCAGCTGGTAACCTACATGGAGGATTCATCGAACATGGAGAGCATGACCAGGGAGCTGGCCGCTGCAGGGGTAAGCCTCAACTTTGACCACATCTTCTTCAAACCTGTATTCACTGTAAAACCAGCTCAGGAGGTTTTCACTTTTCTTTTCAGATCCACAACTTCAACTTCATTGATGTAGTATTTGAACTCATTGGATTCCACATCCTTTGGCAACAATGCCCATTGCCACCACCTGTAAGTATCTCTTACATTAACACTGGGGTCACTTCCATGTCTGTGTTACATCTGCATTAGAGAGAACCTTGAGAGGCTCTAATATGAGTCTTGAACCCTTTATTTCATGGGCATGTTCAGGGCAGCTGAGGCTGGTTAAATGTAAAACATTCTCAATCCTTCCCTTTGTTCTGTTTTTTTTTTCTTTTGTTAAATGATCTCAGTCAATCATGTAATCTTATATTTATGCCTTATGGTATGACATCACTGAACCCCATCTGTCCTTCAGGAACAAATGGGTTTTCTCCATCGTGTGTATGCATTGATCACATGCATATTTCAAGGAAACCAGGAGCATACGCCGGAGGTGGCCCAGGTCCTCTTGGATGTGACGGTAAAGTATCAGTGTCGAAGTGCTCATGAGATGTGTGTGACTCAGTTGCATACTATCTGCTCCTGCATCCCATTTTCTTTACAGCCTTGATGGTTTGCTGAAAAGACAGTCACAGCTCCCTGTATACCACTCCATGGCCAAATGCTGAATAAAGTCCGTTTGTGTTTTCAGATCCAGATTAAAGCAGTCATGGACACTATCTTCGGCTACGAGGATGCGGTTTACACAAACCAAGCCATTTTGGTGGAGGCTGTATGGAACAGTCTGGAAGAGGCTGTCCAGATTCTTTTAGCCAGCCTAGATGCTGTGTAGGGTTGGGGTCTTAGGGTAAGTGTAAAGGTTAGTGTTAAGATTTAGCAGTTAGGGTCAATGGTTAGGAGTACGGTGTAGTGGTATGTATGTATGTTTAAGTATGATTAAGATTGGGGGTTATGGGGTTAGAATTTGGGGTTAGGGTTATGGTTAGGTGCATCCTTAAAACTTGTTCATATGTAACTAAAGGGTTTAGGTTTATGGCTTTAATTTGAACAATTCAATTTTTTTGTTAATATTGTATGGAAGTTCAAAATAAAAGTTTACATGGAAATTCTGCATGATATTGTGTTGTTAGTGGCAACTCTGCACATGTGAAATTCATTTTATTTACATTTACATTCACATTTATTCATCTGGCAGATGCTTTTATCCAAAGCGACTTACATGTGAGGTAGAGTACAACACAAGCAAAAAACCATGAGGACTCAACAATATTAGAAGCGCTGCATGACCAGGTTTCAATGGTCGGCCAGACAAGGTACAAGCTAGTTAGTAGAGCTAACGAATGCTTTAAACGGTTAGATTACATTTCTTTTAGTAGTTTAGTAGGAAACCGTTTTGAGACATGAGAAATTCCTTTAGGGGGGTAGTGTTTCAGGTGTTGAGGTGAGAGCGGAAGAGTTGTTTCTTCAGATGTTTCTTGAAGACAGAGGGACTCGGCAGAACTGATGAAGTGTGGAAGCTCATTCCACCACGGGGGACAATGGCGGAGAAAGTTCTGGATAGTGATTTTACACTGCGATGCGACGGGACCACCAGACAGGTTTCGGTAGCAGAGCGTAGTGGTTGGGAGGGAACGTAGGCTTGAAGTAGTGAGTTCAGGTAGGTAGGTGCACTTTTATTGGTTGTTCTTAACGCAAGTATGAAGTATTCTGTATCAGCTGCAGAGGCTTAATAGTGCGTGCAGGTAGGCCAGCCAAGAAAGCATCGCAGCAGTCCTGCCTTGAGATGACCAGAGCCTAGACAAAAAGCTGAGCAACATACTCGGTCTTGGATATGTTGAATTGAAGGTGACGCTCCTTCTTCCAGGTTGAGATGTTTGATATTTGGATTACTTCATGATTCTCTTGCTATTAAATGTGTTTCACTTTCAATGGGAATATACTGCTTACTTAGGATTGTTTTGTGTTTTAGTTTTCATTGCAATAGCTTTAATTACAAGCTTTCTTGATATGATAGCTATTTACAGACAGCAGTTCACTCCAACTGGTACATTGAAGAAATGGGACAGGGGAAGTTGCTAGATTTAAAGAGGTAGTAATACTACAAGCTTTACTCTAAGGCCAACAGAAAGATGATTTATTCAATGCACACAAAACTTATTCATCCAACAGTTTACTTAGTAAACAAGATATTTAAGTCATGTTCATAATCAGTTCAGACAGTTAAACTGAATAACAGTTGTACAAGAGGCACACAACCGCCCTCCACCAATCCTGAAAAAAACAGCCGGGACAATAGAAAATCAAAATGGTTCATTCCGGCAGTTTACTAATATGTACATCTGCAAAGACCATGAAAAAACAGGTGTGTCTGATGAAAGATGTTCAAAAATAGTAGATACAACTGGAGTGTAAAGTGATCAAAACAGGCAGATACACACATGGAAAAGAAGGGAAGGGTTTGCTCCTGGATCACTTTAATTCTGATACTGATGGCCTCCCCTCTTTCTTTTTTTGGGAAAGGCCAACGTGTTTACAATACTCACCAAAGTTCCGTTTTGTTACAGCTATCTGATTAAAATCTGACAAAGATACTTTCAACAATTTGATAATTTATGCCAGAAATTTCTTGGGAACATCATATACCCCAGACATCATCTGCGAAAGCTACAGACACCAGCAGATACAGGTAGACAAGGTATCTTAGTTTTGATAATATATCATTATGCTTTTAGCCTCAGATGTTGACTTTACATTTTTTTTTATAGCAGTTTCCTGTTGTTTCTTTTTTAAATCCATTCCTATAAAAAAGAAGGACAGGGTCAGGGACAGGTCTAAGTTTAATCTTAATATATCTCTAAAATATACCTTGGGTCTAGATGGGGCATGGAGTTGGGGTTATGATTAACATTATGTCACCCTAAGGGTTAGAGGGTTAAATGAACATTGGAATTAGAGTTGTGGTCAGAATGAAGTTTGTGTAGAACTCATGTAGCCCTGGGATTTTGGTTAAATTATAAGGTAACAGTATATCTTGTGGCATAATAGATTGTATATCATAGTGGTTAATGAGCACCACTCATAACTAAAAGGTTTACGGTTTGATTCCTGGCTGGGGCATTGCTGCTATACCCTCAGGCAAGATATTTAATCCACAACTACTTCAGTAAATATCAAGCTGTATAAATGGATAACATTGTATAAATAAGAAAAACTAACTGATGTAAGTCACTCTGGATAAGACCATCTGCTAAATGGCTGTAACGTAATAATAGATTCTATTTTCAGAAGGTTTTGAAACTATCTCACCTGGCCAACAGGGGGAGCTCAAACTGAAGGATTATTGGAACTGGGGTCTGTCAACATTTCTGAGTAAGTACTGTAATATTTATAGTATTACCTTATCAAGAGATATGTTATATTGTAATTTTTATTTAAAAAATGCTTGTTTGTTGTCTGTTTTTAGATATTTTAACAATTTAAATTATGAGAAATATCTCTCTTTGTTCTATAGATTTACAGAGAATCTGGTACGATGGTGTGTTTTTGGATTATTGTGCATGTAAAACTCAGTGTAACACTAAAGAGCAGTCTTTTATACTGTAAATAAACACTACATATACTGTGTATGCTATGTAATTTATGTTATCTTATAAATAATGTACATGTTATGTTAGTATACAATTTCTTCATTTTATAAAAAGTGATTTAAAGAGTCATGAAAGGTTTATCTGTATATGAATGCATTTGGAGGTGACCTAGTAAAACTTTTTCTTTGGTTTTAATATGTCTGCAGGAGGAAAAAAGAACTGTACAAAAAACAGAGAAGAACTTCAAACTAATGGAATCCCTAAATGCATTTTTCACAAATCTTGGTGCACTTGGATTTCTTCCCAAACATTTTACAAAACCTTTGTGCATGAAAAGACACCTTCAGCATCTGAGTAGTTTCTTGAACCAAATTATGAAGCAGTTTCTCTCCTGTAGCAGTAATCAAACCTACTCTGAAGAAGCCCAATCTAGATCCCAATGACCTGTCAAACTACAGGCCCATCTCGAATCTTCCATTCCTCTCAAAAATCCTGGAAAAAGCAGTATCAAAGCAACATTTTTACCCTAACAGCATTTTGGAAATCTTTCAGTCTGGGTTTAGACCTCATCATAGTACGGAAACCGCTCTTCTGAAAGTGCTCAACGATCTTCTACTCTCCTGTGACAATGGCTGTATCTCTCTTCTTGTGCTACTAGACTTAAGTGCAGCCTTTGATACCATCGATCATCGTATCCTCCTCGACCGCCTCGAAAACTTGGTTGGCAAAAGTAGATAGGCTCTATATGGGTTTAGGTCCTATTATCAGAATGATATTAGTTTGTTTTCATTAACAATGAATCTTCCTCGTTCCAGAGTAAGATATGGTATACCACAAGGATTCATGCTTGGGCCTCTGTTCTTCTCGTTATATGTGTTGCCTTTTGGCGATATCATCCGTAAACATGGCATTAGCTTCCACTGTTGTGCAGATGACACTCAGTTATACATATCAGTCAACCTGATGTCCCTTTGAATATTTCAAACATGGAGGCCTGCCTAACAGATGAAAAGAAATGGATGGCCTGAAATTTTCTCCTCCTTAACTCAGACAATACCAAAATATTGGTTGTTGGCCCAAAGTCAATCAGGAGCAAGTTCACTCATTTTACACTGCACCTTGATGGTGTCTCCCTTGCCTCAAGTGCAGCTATCAAAGACCTTGGTGTCATTGTTGATCCTGAGCTCTCTTGAAACACATATAACTAACACTTCTAGGACAGCCTTCTTTCATTTAAGAAATATAGCTAAAATCAGGAAAATTGTATCAATTAATGATGCTGAAAAACTAATCCACGCTTTTGTACGTCTAGATTGGACTAATGCAATGCCCTCTTGTCATCATGTGCAAATGTCTCACTAAGGCCCCTTCAGCTGGTACAAAATGCAGCTGAAAGGCTTTAAGGCTTTAAATGGGCTTGCCCCTCCCTATCTTAAGGACCTTCTTCACCCATACCTTCCACAAAGAGCCCTTCGTTCCCAAAATGCCGGGCTCCTCATCGTTCCAAGAGTGGGCAAAACTGATATAGGCGGTAGAGCCTTTTCCAATGGAGCCCGTCTCCTGTGGAACAGCTTACCCACTGAGGTCCGGGGAGCAGACTCTCTCTCGATCTTTAAGTCTAGGCTCAAAACATATCTATACAGTAAATCCTTCAGCTGAGGGGCATGGCCTGGTGCTGGCATGGATCATAGAGTCTCTGGTGGACTAAGTGGTCTTTGCTGTCACTTTATCATGGCATGGTCTCTGTGCCGTGATCTGGTGTTGACTGCCTTAGGGTCGCCCTCATGATTATGCCGGTCCCTTACCTCCCGTCCCCTAGGTATGCTTTTCCTTGTTGCACACTTGCACCTTTTTTCCCTGCCCCTCCTCTCCTGCCTCTCTGCTATACATTCCTGCCATTCTTTTCATCCACTAATCAATGTTTTTCAATTTTGTTTTCCTCACCCGGCTCTGGGCTGCTGCCTGGAGCTGTAACTCAAGCACCACTTTGGGCCCTCCAACTCAGCTTCCTCGCTGTCATTGCTGTGGAGCCTTCCATGTACCAAGAACTGGACCCTCAAGGACTACATGCTAGGACTACACGCGATTCAAGGATTTATATAATCTGCTGTATAACTTTTAAGATTTAAGATTTACAAGACTCATCATGCTATATGCACTGTATATTGCTGTGTCTTACTACCTTTAGTTTTCATCGCAATAGCTTTAATTACAAGCTTCCTTGATATGATAGCTATCGAAGGCAAAGATGTTATTTAATTACAGACAGCAGTTCACTCCGACTGGTACATTGAAGAAACAAGACAGGAGAAGTTGGTAGATTTAAAGAGGTAGTAGTACTACTACTGTGTCCTACTACATGTTTCAACATTCTTAGTACTGTTAAGAATCTCTTAGGACAGTGTTTCTCAATCCTTCTCCTGGCGGCCCACTGTCGTGCATATCTTCTGTCTATCCTTGCTCTACCTACCTGACTGAACTCATCAGTGGCACTTTTGATTAGCGGAACACATGTGATTTAATCAAGCAGCAAGGATATATAGAAGATATGCAGGACAGTGGGCCACCAGGAGAGGTTTGAGAAACGCTGTCTTAGGAAACTCTACTGAATTTGTCCACCCAGTGCCAGCCAGGAGCACATGGGCTCCCCCTCTGACCCAGGTTCTGCCCAAGGATTCTTCCTATTAGTCGGGGAGTTTTTCCTTGCCACTGTCACCTTTGGCTTGCTCTGAGGTGGTATCAGGTCTGGAATACCGATGTAAAGCTGCTTTGTGACAACTCGTTGTAAAAAGCGCTATATAAATAAAACTGAACTGAACTGAATTGAATAGTGCATACTAGAGTCCCAGTGACCAATTTGTCAGTATTTGTCAGTGATTCCAGTGGCTGGCACACCCTCATTTCAGAAATAGAAGAAGATTTCAAATGAATGGAATCTCTGAATGTTTTTTCCTTTTTTCTTTGGAAAATCTTTACCAATCACATCGACTTTGGCAATATACCTTCAGCAGCTGAAAAGTTTACTGTACTGAAAAGGTAAGGCCTTCATAAATAGTTTCAGCCTTTCATTTCCTGTTACATTTATGAGTTTATATGAAAATTAAATGGAGGGATGGAGGTAACCTGCCTGGTGACCAGCTTCTACCCTCAACATATCAACATGACCCTGCAGAGGAACGGACAGCCTGTCCCAGACCAGGAGCTGACCAGGGGGGAACCCCTGCCCAACGGAGACGGGACGTACCAGCTGAGGAGGAGCATGAGTGTCAGTGCTGAGGAGCTGAGAGAGAGACACCTCTACACCTGCACTGTCACACACAGCAGTGTGGACAACAAACTGGATGTCAGTTGGGGTGAGAAACAAATTTAGAGTTAGATTAAAGAGTTATGCATTTAGAATATTATATTTTCACTGAGCGCAAGTCATTCTTCAATTGATTTTGCATCTCTATTTCTATCTCTTGGCATTCTGACTGTACTTGTCATCACCATATTGATCTCTGCACCTGGAAAAGAGACACTGGTGATACAGGACAGTTCATGATAAACCGTCATATGAAATTATTGTAAAGAAAACATGGAGAGAGGGAGGAAGATCATTGCTCATATTCACAAACACATTTATAATCTGTTCCATGTACATGTTTTATAAGAATATTAACTGACACATGCTCCAGCAGTGTAAATGTTTCCCATAGTCTGGATTGGTTAATTGATGTTATGTTGCTGTATATTTTAATCCTGTAATGTCTTTCTTGTAATGTAATGTCATGTAACTGTTTTAATGTTCCCTGCTGTCCTCTTGGCCAGGTCACCCTTGCAAAAGAGACTGTATATCTCAACAGGTTTTTTTTTCCCTGGTTAAATAAAGTTTAAATAAAAAATGACTATGTTTACACACAGTAAAATGATTTTTCAGTTGATCTTTGTACAGAATCAGTGAATGTTCTGCTTCTTCCACTATCGTTCTTCAGCATACCTCATTCTCTTTTGGTCATAAAGTATAAGAGTGAATCAGCACTGTCCCAGTTTGCTAATCTGTTGATAAATTCTGTTTGCCCCTCTCCTACTGGCCTGGTCCAGTCCTTCAGTAACTGGCTGGTTTTCATTCACATGTTTACCCACCCTCTCCTTTCTCTCTCTTCATTTTGCAGTGGGCCATTTGAACTATTACATTAGCTCAAAAATACTAATATTTGTGAACTGAGCTGGTTGCTTCGATAAGCCTTTGCTATGCAACCCATTAGGATATTCTACAGAACCACTTATTATTGAACAGCTCATATTGTGCTCATTTTGTGCAATCACAGTACAGTACAGTACTCATGTTTTTAATCTTTATGGACATGCTGACAGAGGCATCTTCACAAATCTGCCAAACACTGTCCACATCTGGTGTTAACATGTCACTGTGCAGCAGCTGAGGTATTTGTGTCTGCTACTGTTATAGTTGCTTTATGTATGTTAACATTACTTTATCCATTTGCTTATAAACTTACATAACTTACTGAAATCAATTTCAGAAAAAAGGAGACATTTTTACATAAATGTACAGTATGCGAATCTTCCATTATGCCTCACCATACCTTTCTTGTGAAGCACCATCTAACATTGTTTTTGTGTGATATCTTTACAAAGATTACACAGAATTGGCACATCTCTGCTGGCCATTGTTTGTGCCATAGCTTTCCTCTCCTTCCAGCCTGCCCCGGTTCCTCAGAGCCAACCTCCCACAGGTCCTGGGCCATCACAGCTAACCGCCGACATCGTCTTTGCTATATTCATCGTGGAGTTGTATGTTTGTATTTTCTTAAAGGCAGGCTATTAATATATCGCCCAATATATGTGTGAACCCACAAATCAGGTGCATTCCCACTGAAAAATATGTTTTGGAGGGAATTAGTGAATAAATAGTGTGATCTTGCTTCAAATATTACTGTTTCACCATGGACCGCAAAGTAGCATTTGCAATCGCCATGCGTGGAAGAGGAACACATCTGCCCTCTGATTGGCCATTGCTCGGCGCTGTCGCTGCTCATTTGCATAAAGTTGAACTTTGCTTAGCTTTTTTTTGTTGCCAAGTTGCAACAATTTTGTCGCCAGGTGACTCGCCGCACCATGTCTCTCAGTGTCGCCCAGCAATCATTGGAAATGAATGACTTCTGGCCGCTTTGTTGCTGCCAGTGTGAGCGCAGGTTTACAGTCGCTGTCTACAGCTGGGACCAACTGGGTACATCTGTGCCTTGTTAATGTAACTGGGGAAGCAGAGGACTGGAGATGGCTGTTTAAACTCAGCTGGGGAAAGAGATAAATCAGAGGAACACAGACTGGTGGGAATTTGCCAGGTCAAAGATGTCTTATGCAGTGACAGATGTGCCACACCAGTGAGGAGCACTGAGCCAGAGTAGGGAAAGCAAAGCTCATGTTCTGTGTAAAATCTATGGCTGCATTTAAGAAATAACTGTGTAATGCTCTTCAGACTTAGGTTCCCTTCAAACTGCAACAACCAGTGCAAGTGAGGGGTGGGGGATGGACATGTAGACAGAACAGAATCAAAGAAGAAACATTAGTCATACCGAACTAGAGCGATAGCTACAGAACCAGGGAAGCAGAGTTATAGGACAAAGAATATAAGTAAGGGCTATCATGTATGATGTATGCAATGTATGTACATGCAAAAATGTAAGCACTAAAGTTTTATATATTTTTCATAGATATACTTACAGCCTTTCTTGGTTTAAGTGGTATGCTTGGTTGGTGCCCAAAAATTATGTCTGCTGTAGGACAGTGTTGTAAATGTTGAGTAACACATTCCTAAATGACTTTAAGGGAGGTGAACATGCAGTCAGTGGGCCTATTACAGGTGCCAAATCTCTGACTGACTTTTGAACAGTAAACCATGTGGTCTCATTGACACCCAGAGGCCAGAGGTCAGATGTACACTCGGCAGTAATCTGAAACAGGAGTAGCAGGCCAGCAAAGACAAACAATTGCTCAGCCGATTTCTTAAAATAACTAATTATAATTAGGAGTTGTTGTTGTAATTATGATTGCCTTATTCTTTCTTTCAAAATGAAACTACCCTTATAAGCACACATACAAACACACTACTCGGGGACAAAAGAAGAGGCTGAGATTCAATTTGCTGTTAATGCTGATCTCTGATCATTTTATTTATCATTTTATTTATCATTGCTGTTACAGATTGGTCTCTTTTTTGATCCAGGGCAAGTGGGAGCACACACTTGTGAATATGCTTGGATGCTGATTATCACACGGCCAGTCAGCTCTGACCACCCCATACACCTCATTCTTATTTGTAAGCACCAGGCCTCCTCCAGAGTCACCCTGGAAGAGAGAGAGAAAGAAAAGTGTGTGTGTGCGTGTGTGTGTGAATCATGTTTGTAACTCAGATTACAGAACATCATCAGTACTTACACATCTTGTTTTCTGGTTTCCTTTTCCCGCACAGAAGGTATCAGTGGTGACGTGTCTGCCTGGTGGACATGTTGCCTTCTGGATTTTCACACACTGGAGTTTAGTAGGGAATTTCTGATTCTTTCCACCTAAAGAGAGACAGACAGGAGAGGTCAGCCATTATCATTCATTATTATACTGTACGTTCTTTTTCAGTGTGCTTACCTCCAAGACTTCCCCAGCCAGCAACAAGGAGGTCTGTCTTTTCTGGAGCCTTATCAGGGTAGTTTTTGCATTCAGTTGGTAGTTTAACAAATTTGTCGGTCTTAACATCTTCCTTTAGCTCGATCAGCAAGATGTCATTCTGGGGGTTATCTTTGTCATGTCCTGGACATTTAATTTTTCTTTGGACCTTAACAGCTCCAACATTATTATTTATTATGTCATTAACATCCCGGATGCCGATATACACCCGCAGATCACTGTAAAAGTTAAAAAAAAAAGGTATGTCGCATGACAGGAAACAGTATGATATAAAGATATAACTCTTATTAGACTCAGATGCTGGCAGCCTTTGTGCAAAGGCTTTTATAAGTAAGAGGCCCATGAAACTTGTCTCATCAATCCTGCATGTCCTTCCAGGCCCCTCAGTTATCTATGAATCTATGATTTTGGGCAGAGTTGAGACTTGAGAAGTATATATCAACCAGCCACTCCATTATTTGGAACTGCATCTGGGTATCCAAGACATTCTTGTAATCAACCCCTGCCAAATAATTACATTAAATTTACATTTTCAGCAAAGTACCTCTGTGGGCAGAATGCATCGTTTTTTTGTTAATATATTACTTTTGTTCTTATCTTTCATCCGTAAAAGTTTAAAAGTCGTACTGCAGAAATCTGAAATTGATTTTAACTGAAAAATGTGACAAACTCCCCATTGCCCTGAAATAAAAAAATATGTATATGGTTATATTAAGAAAAATGGGTTAAACCCCTCACCGAGGTGTTATTTAATCTCTATATTTAACGGGACGTAGAACCGCCCTGCCACTGTGTGGCTTCCACAGCGCCATCAGTGACCTCATCAGCTGCCACTGTTCCATCGGTGATTAGAAAACACCTTGTAATACACCCCCTTTTAACCCTTCAGCACTTCATGAAAGAGGGTACATGTGTGTTGGTGTGGGTAAGAGGGGGTGTAGGCAAATGCAGAGATGTTTCAGGGGTGACAGAGAGCAGTTTGGGTGTCACTCACGTCAGAGCAGTTGGACATGATGGCTTCCACCAGCAGGAGGCACAGGAAGCAACTGGAGAGAGAGGGAGAGCAAGGGGTCATTACTGACTGACAGGAGCAGACTCAGGACCACCCAGTAATAGGAGTGTTCAAATAAGGACAGAAGTTTAATGATGGGAACAGGCTGTTAAATCCCTATAATTTACAGTGCATGCAGCCTGGTAGTCCTGGTAAGATATTCCATGCATTAACAGCCACCTGGATGAAACAGAGAATCTGAAGATACGTCACGCCGTGTTGCATGTTGGGACGGGGGAGCCATCTTGTGAGGAACGTGCTCTGTTTACCTGTGCCTGCTACGGTGGTTACCTGCATACCTTTTGTTTTGTTTGGCTAAAATGTTGTTTAAATCATTCAAATCTGATGGAGAAGGGAAGAGATGGAGAAGGGGAAAGAGAAAGAAAAGGGACCCTACCGTGAGAAATTAAATTGCAATGCCAAGCGCCAACTTGCAATCAGTTCTCCATACTGGGTATAAACATTTCACATATGTACACGAGGCACATAAGCTGATATAGTTTGACAGGTTGTTTCAGTCAAGCCCTGAATGACAGCTACACAGGTATGACAAGGACAGGATAGAACGTCAATGTATGCGTCCATGAAGTGAGTCTAAGCATTTCGGCAGCATCACACTTCCATTATCCATTAGGCACAGAGCTGACAGTACTTCCAGAGCAAGGTGTAGTGTCATAAGAGGGACTTACCTAAATTACAGAACCACGTTACAATTTTTTCAATGAACGACCTGGGGAGAGAAGAAGGAGGACAGTTAGAGACTCGGAGCAGCAGCAATACTCACTCACTCTCTGCTGCTTGCCATCGGAAGAACATGATGCCCAAAGTATGCTTAAAGTGACCACCTGACTTTTGGCACCTTTGAGCTCTTTAATAAAGAGCTACAAAAATTATGTACCCCAGTTAAATTACATTATCAAAATTAAACCAATTCATTAAGTCATTAGTATAATATGTTGAAAATATGTCTAATGGAAACTCACACCACTGTGGAGTTAGTCTAGTCCTTGGCAAATATATTGTAATATATATTGTATATATATAGTAATATATGTAAGATAGTGAGTGTCCAATCTATAGATAGTGCCATTAATAGCCTTAATGTGGTACAAGCAGTGTTTTTCATATTAGTGTCATTAAAGCTGTGGTGCTCTATTTCAATCTGACAAGTTTTGCATTGTGTTTGATTCTGTATTTTGTTAAATATGAATCTTTACATTAGCATCAGTGTCCACACAGTACTCACGGGTCATCGCAGTGCGCAGCAGTGAGAACCCACTTGGAAGAGAGCAGGGAGCCCCCACATATAGGGATGCCATTGCTGTTAGTCAGTAAAACCTGGTATGGTGCTTCATCATCATGGCAGTCCCACCCTCCGATGATCCTTTTGTAAAGTTCCACTGGGGAGGCACTGATAGACCAGACTGATGAAGTGAGAGAACAGGAGAAAAAGTTTTTTTAGCATTACTTTTAACATTTTCAGTTTATTCATCTTTTAAAATAATGCTAGTTCTGCCGTTGCCATTATCTTAATAGGTGGGAGAAAGTATATTCAAAGATTAAAATTGCTTTATTAAAAATTGAAAATTGAAAGTGCTGTGTCAGAAAAAGTAAGCATTTCTGTGGATACCCATCCTGGTTATCTATCTTTCTATATTTTTGTTACATACAGCATATAAGTTGGTGTATTTGCACAGAATCTTCATGATTGACGAGTCATTTCGGGCCATATTGTCCTGTCCATTGCACAGCACATGTGGTGCTCCTGGAGAAACAGCTACTGTTGCAGGTGATGTAAGGGCTTAAAAAGTTGAACACCTGATTGACTCTTTGAGGGTGTAGCAAAGGGGCGAGAGCAGTCACCCCACCCGGCCTTGAACCTGGGGCTATAGGGTACTAACCATGCGACTTTGACCGCGACGCCAAAGAGCCAGGCTCATTGGTATGGCAGTCAGAGCGCATACTCAACTGTAGTGACGGCACTCCGTCACAGAGGGGACTGTATGTATGAGTTTCTTAACCATCAGCCCATGGGAGTCTACAGCTGGTCCCTCAGTGCCCTTTGGCAAATCAATTTGAATTTGTACAAACCACAGCGAAGACTGAAGCTAGAATGAGCTGTTAGAACATTGTCCAGCCACTATGTTAAAGTTATATGTTGTAGACATTAGAAATAATACAGCTTTTGCAAAACAACAGTAGTGGAATTTTTGGAAGAATACTTGCATTTACCAGTTTGTTGTCCCAAGTCACTAATCTGTCGATACATTCTGTTTGCTCCCTCTCCTACCAACCTAGTCCAGTCCCTCAGCAACTGTAGTATTCTATCCATTAATCTAAATCAATAATGTTCAACAGTAAATTGTGACATCATCATACTGTTTGTAAATCATCACATTTAAATATAATATGGCTTACTGCAATACATTGCAGTGGTTTAAACAATGTTTTACATTTAATTTCTTTTCTGTGGTGCTTATGCGACCGCTAATTCAGTCTTCCTGTTTTTTTTAAAACTCCCCTCCTCACCTCACTCTGCAACTATGGTGCAACTGTCCCGACAGGGTCAGGACTGTACAAACACGATCTGCGTCTGTACAGCGGTGGACTTAACTTCCCATGGAGGTTAGGACAGAGGAATCACTGGCTTCTTCTGAGGCAGCCTGACGACCCACCTTACACTACAGTCTGAGACCAATTTATTTTGGTAATTATATACCTGATGGACAAACTAAGCTCTTAGTTCTTTAATTCACAGACATACCAGTGGGCTTCTAGTAAGATCAGCCCCCTGGTAATTATGCACCTGACAGATGAAAATGACATAGTCTGCACTAAACTCTAAAGTCTATTAGGCATCTGACCTGAGCTTTGACCTTAACAGCTATGTAAAACAGGACAATAGGTAAAATAGGAATAGGTAACATATCAGTATATAGACCATTTTTACGTTCTATCACTTGACAAAGTCTTTTTTGCATGTGTTAAATCATTTGTTCAAATCATTTATCCATGTGCCAACAACACAACCTGGTTTGGTCATCAGTGGTTAAATTGCTATAAAAATCCTAAACCTCAGTGTTTCTCTGAGTATGTGAGAATGTCCATAATGATTTACAAATGCCCCAAATTGCAAGAGTTCTGCTAACAGTAAAATTAATCAAATGTATCAATATAAACATGCCAAATGACCTGACATGATTTTTCTTGTCACTTGAATGAAAGGTTATTTTGTATGTGTATCAGTTGTCATGTATGTAATAATGGATATGTAAAAGAAATAATGCTGTCCACAAACTGCAAAAAATTAAGACTTAAGTGGGATATCAAAAATATTTATGGTAGATATACTATGTAATTCGCAAATTTGCAGTTTCAGATGTCAAAATATATACATCATATACATTAATTAGAATAATAAGGCTTACCTGCCAACCCCAACAAGGGGAGAAGGAGGAGAATTTTCATGATGAGTTTCTCTCTGCAGTGTTTCTCTGAGTTCTTGAGGGGAACTGAGTGTCAGATTTATACACACACCCTGTCACACCCTACTTTCTCCTTATCAAAAACTGACCAATGGTGGCTTCATTTAGCTATCTGATCAATTTTACTTATTCTGTTAGCTGAATGCAAAAATATATCTTGCTATTGAAACTGTTGTCTTTTTACACTCTTCATAATTCATTTACATTGTCATTGGCAAAAAATAAGCCTTTATGTATCATTACAGGCCATCATGTTGGTCTGTGCTTGTTATCTCCAAATTCCAAATAACATAAGTTCCAGGTAAATACACATACATATACATGTTAATGCCAGTAGTAAAATACACCACTACTAAGGAAGCAGTCCCAAGGTTCCCTTTAAAAATGTCCATCACAAAAATATGAGAAAAAGAGGCCAGGGCCTTAAAAATTTAAAGAGCAGAATAGCAGCCTTCAAATGTGGACACTCATGTTAGGTGTTGCTTGGATTTCAAAATAGGGATTATGTTTTGAATGTTTAAACTGTTCTCTTTCCACAGAGAGCTTCATTTTCCTAAGGAGGGTGTCTGAGGGTAGAAATGCCAGGGTGTCAGATGTTTTCCCACCCTGTCTTTAAACCTACAGGAACCTGACATCAGTATGTTTCTGTTAAAATGGCAATGGGATATACTGTATGACATTGGAGACACCTCCAAAGTTCTATGAAATGCTTCCGGGGCAGAAAAACATCACTTGTATCTATATTAGTGATGTGCAGTTCGTGAATGAACGAATCCTTTTGAACGAATTTTTGAGGTGAACTGAGTGTACTGAATCCCTAGTCTAAAAGATTCGTTCCTTTCTCTTTGGAAACATGCGCGCCGATTAGATGGCATAGCAGCTATAACTCTCCCTCCGGTGGATATTAGATATGTCCACGAAGCAGCCTATCACAAAACTGTATCGTCAGTACGCTCATGACAACAACTAGCTAATGGCTGAAGTGCTAAAACTCTCGAAGCACCTCCCACTGACCATCTCGGCATAGGCGACGATGTGGGCCAATGCAAAAGATGACTACGGTGACTACGAAGACTCTAAACTCCACCTACTGACCTGATGAACTGTTGACAAGTTCCTCGGTTCACCAGTTCCTTTGAATCCTCAGTTCATCAGTTCGTTCGGACTCCAAAGATTCACTGACTATGAAGACATGGTGACTACGTGTTGCCAGAATCGCTAGTTCTCAGTATAGCAGGCTTGGGCAACATCCGCCATTGACTGCACGATGCAAAAGTGCAGAGCGCTTCCGTGACATTATTATAGGAATTAAAAACAATATTAAATATCATTTTGCTCATCTACCTGCAATATTATTTTATATTTATATTTTTTGCAGTAGCATATTTTAGGTGCGCACAATGTAGCCTATCGCAGTTCTTGTTTGTCACAACTGCAATTTTACGCAGGCTACGATGTATTTAATGTTGACATCACATTTCCTTTTAACGTGAATGAAGTCCTTATTAATAAATACTGACAGATCAACATAGTAGGCTACAAAACA
Source organism: Megalops cyprinoides (assembly GCF_013368585.1). NCBI lineage: Eukaryota > Metazoa > Chordata > Actinopteri > Elopiformes > Megalopidae > Megalops > Megalops cyprinoides. The sequence goes on along the minus strand of NC_050604.1, from coordinate 4,487,650 downwards.
AAACTGAAATGTGATTCATAAGCCTACGATATAAGCGTGGCTCTTTTCCTTGGTGCTATTTTTTAGTTTTAGCAAATGACATGTAGCCTACTTAGGCTATTACACGCGTTAAAATGTGTGGGTTCTATTACCTTCCAAAAGACGAAGTATACTTTGCAGCTGCATGATTGTTTGAATAGCATTGTACAGTTTCACGTAATGAATATTACGATTTAATTATTATTAATTTCATTGACATTTGGTTTCACATGTGCTGTTTTGCCGCAGAGCAGGGTAATAATGGATATGATGTTTGGAACAATGTAGAGTAACTTTTGCAATAAATGCAAAATGCAATAAAACTATTTACAGATTCGTATATGCCGCCCGACCGGACATGGAAATGAACGAATCAGTGAGTCAAAGATTCGAATCATTTTATTGAACTGAACGAAAGGAACCGAATCACTAAAAAGAATCGTTTTGAAGACCACTAACCTATACTTTGGTTAACTTACCTATTAGCTTTGAAAAACACATTACATATGTTTTCACTCTTTATCTTTGTAGCCATGTGTATATTGAATATATGAGTGGCGTTTTTCCCCCGGAAGCATTTCACATGGCCCCGGAAAACTGGAGGTGTGCTCCCATATCAGGTATGACAAAAGGGGAAAAATACGGGAAGAAACCTAACGCCACATGCCCGGGATAGCTGTTATTGCGCTAAAAATAGTTCTTCGATGTATTGCGAGGGTTATATCGCCCAGCCCTAATTCACACAATGTTATCTCTTCACACACCCTTCCCTTTCCTTTCTCTCTTTGTAATTTTCCAATAGAGCTTTTTGAATATCAGTGAAATGGAGCAGAAAGTCAACAAAGCTGGGAACAGGCACGGATCTCTTTCACTTCTGTGTAATTTGTAGATCAACCAGTGAAACAATATACTGCTATCATTTTAATTTTATTCAAAATGTCTGGAATGATTACTATGAAAAGCTATGGCTGTTATATATATATATGCCTCAGTGACATGGCACTCCTTCTGTGACCATTGTTTGAATTTTTATAATTTGAATGCTGACCCACTGCATGTAACATTATTAAACATATACAGTTTAAGAACTTGTTTGTTGAAACTCTAAAATCAGAGTTTCTTGTCCATCAACTCATGGGAAGCTACAGTTTGCCCTTTGGCAAATCTATTTGTGTAAGAAATGAACCACAGGGAAGACTAAAGGTGTTCTAAAATCCAAAATGTATTGTTAGACCATTGTCCAGTCACTATGTTAAAGTTATATGTTGAATATATAAGAAATATTACAGCTTTTGTAAAACAATAGTAATGGAATTCCTAGAAGAATACTTGCATTTACCAGTTTGCTATCCCAGGTTAGTATTTTGCTGATTCTGCTCATTCTGCTAGCCCCTCTCATACCAGCTTAGTCCAGTGCTCTATGGGCTAATATTCTACCCATTAATCTAAATCAAGAATGACCAAAAGTTTCCTAAATGTAACACAAGTTACAATTTACCCCTAGCATTCTCTGATTACTGCTACACTAAACATTGTTCACAGCAGTTTATTATGAAATCCATAATTGTCACAGCAAGTATCCAAACCACAACTGTGTGCTGACTTATGGCTGGGCTTGTGGGTTGGTCTATGAACAGTGAAACTGCCTAGCAACTCAACAGATATGTAACCAAACTGTGAAATCACATGAGCAGCTGGTGATCGCAAGACACCTGTCCCTGGAATAGAATGACTTTTTTTTTAAACCAAGCAAAAAGCAGCCATTGTTCTGGAATGCTTGTAACTGAAAATGCAAATTAATTCAGATTAAATATTATCATCATTTTAACTTGATAAATGACTGAAATTTACATGTGGAACTACTACAATTACAATGCAAAAGTTATTCATTCAGTGACTCCACTTTAATCAGTAAACCACATCTTGAAGGTTTGGACTGTGATCTAAACAGGTCAGCTTCATGCTGTAGCACAACATTTTTCCACATTGTTCTTTAATTTGGTATTTAAATGTCTATGGTTGTGTGGCAACAGCCAAAGAATACCCAAACTCTTTAATAATAACTCATCGATAGGAAGAGATGTGTGTGTGTGACATTAAAGGTGTTGGAGGCTAAAACTAAAACCGCACAGAATAAGAGTCTAACTGTATTCACAGGCATGATGCCAAAATATGCAAAGAAAGTAAATGTCCTAAAATGTGTAATTTGAAGAGGGGAGTTGTACCCAGTAATGCTGTCACACGGTTATTAGAAGATTATCAAAAATATCAATCATTTACATAGGTTGGTTATGGGTTTAATTCTTTATTTAAACTTGTGAACCAACAGAGAGTAAAAGTATTTTGTGAGGGACGCTGTAAGTAGGAAACCATAATTGTAATACCAAGAGTACAATATAATATAAGCTAATGCATTTCATTTTACTTACAATCAGAATCAATACTGACCATGGAAAAAATACCAGGAAGATGTGGCATGACAATCCACACCCTCTTCACTGCCAAATTCTTCGCTAGTGGAGCAGAACTGAGCTTTAATATATAGCCAGAGGGGAACTATGAGATAGGAGTATTTTAACAGAGATTATGTAGCATGTGGGAGAGATTGTTGTAAATTTGAGGGTTTTTTTGTCAATCCTGTCCCACCCATTGACTGTTGCAGTACTGTACATGTAGGTTCTCTTAGAGAAACAGCTGCTGTTGCAGGCGATGTCCGGGCTTGGAAAGCATATAGCTGATTGACACTTTCATGGGGAACTGTCAGTATGAAACTCTCTTACATCAGAGTTTGTTAATAATAAGCCCATCAGAACTGGTCCTTCGCCACCCTTTCTCAGAAATGTATTTCTATAACTATTCATACTGTATGTGTTTGTTCAAATGTAGAACATAGCGACTATCTACTGGGTTAAAATTTAATGTTGTGGAACCAAGAAATTTTAAAGCTTTGGATCAACTTTATCACAACAGTAATGCATATCTTGTACGAATATTTCCAGTACTAATATTACAGTGGTCAGTAGGCTTGGGCGGTATCTATTTTTTCATACCCTCATACCTTCTCGACATTTCACCGGGGTATACCGGTATATGACGGTATTTGTGTAAAAAAAAAAAAAAAAAACAAAAAAAAAACCTTGCTAGCTAGCTAAGAAATGCATTCACAAAACATCAAATCTTGACTATCAAGCAGACTACATGGGTGAACGGTTATTATAATAATCACTGGACTGGATGTGACTCTAGCCCGCTAGCAAGCTACCTTATTAATTTGGCTGTTCGTCTCGTAATCTTGACAAACAAAATAAAATGCCACTGAAATACTCGTTGCTGTATTTCACTGAGCTTGGTAGCCAGCTTGGTAATCGATTTTTTTTGTGAGCTGGCAAGCTAGTATGTCTTAAATACGAATTAGTGGTTACACTTCTAATTCACTAACTTAGCTAGCTAGCCAGCCGCCTCAATAGTCTACACATCCGTATGTGTAGACATGTATGATTATTGCTGGTTTGCTATAATAACAACCGTCATCCTTCACAACTACTTAAGGAAAGTTGTGGAATTTAAAAAAAGCACCACTTCCACTTTACAGAGGGATCAGGATGTCTGAAGACACTAGTTATCAGGCAGTGACATGGAAGAGCAGCACCTGCTCAAAGACAAACTGAATGGAGTTACAACGAAATGCAACGAAATCTTTAAATGCTGTTTTCTCAGTTTGGTGTGAAGTGTGAATGGAGGTTTGACGTGTTACCCTCTTTAGCCACAACTATCTTGAGGCAAACAGGGCACACAGCTTCGTCCGGAATGGCTGGCTCACTTTTATAATCGGGACGGAACCCAAAATACTCCCAAACAGGGGGAGAGGCATTTTTTCTTTTTTACTACTCCTGTAACGTTATCTCCACCACTAGCAGTCGCCATCTTTCTCACCAGTAGACTGACCTCTGGTGGAGCGTGCTGTGCACTACAATACATCACCTCAAAACAGCATCTCCGTATCAGTTTAATAGAAACAGCAGCGTCTGTATTTTTGACGGTATTGAAAATCGTACCTTCGGGATTTCTGAATACCCCGGTATATGGTAATACATTGATACCGCCCAAGCCTAGTGGTCAGTATTGTGCTTATGTAAACTATGTGTCCTTTGATGGATGATATACATGGATGCGTGATTTTCAATTTGCAAGTCCAATCAAATCTGCAAGTGCAAAAGAGGTAACTGAAAAGCACACCAAACCTAGAGGGGTGTCACTCTAGTACTGTAGACTTAACAGAGTTACAGAAGTAACATCAATCACAACATGAGAGGCAGACACACACACACACAGACTCAGGGAGTCTGAAACACACAGAAACAAAGGGGGAGATGACCACAGGGAGAAAAGTCACAGAACAACTGAGCCAAATTGCTAGAGAAACACAATCTTAAATGACTTTAAAAGGGAGGTGACCATGCAGTCAGTGGCCCCACAACAGGTGCCATACCCATGACTGTTTCTTTAACAGTAAAACATGTAGTTGAATGCTCCTGGTGAAAATAGAAAATACTCTCCATTTGTTTGATGTGCCAGAACTGTAGCTTGTTACAGCATCACAGTTATCAGCAGCTTGACTAACATCTAGAACAATTCCATCTGTTTAATATGGTAGATACCTAGCTCTCTTTATTTCTATTTTTGCTAAATATTGCACCGGAATATCAACTAAATGTAAACTAAATCTCACACAGTAGAAATTATTTCTTAAAAACTCAACAGCATTACAGGAACCAGCACACTGAAAAGGTCACTGCAATTGCTCAGCTAATAGTGAAGTTTGACTCACTGACTTCAGCAACACTTTTACTAAGACAGACTAGAAGCAGTTGAGGCTTGTTAGCCAATAACCAGAATGATTATACAGGCAAGACTCGTTAGCCAATAAATACGTGAGGCTCCTCATCCAATAGCTGTCTTCTTTCACTCACATTTCACACACATGTGCAATCAGAATTCCGACCCTGAAGATTCAAAGTTTGTATTTGGAGTTTGGAATGAGATTTGATATAAGGAATACACATTTAAACAATCATTAACAACAATCATCAACAACATTAACAAATAAAACATTTCACTGGCTAAAATGTATTTAAAGTCACTGTAGTTAATATCAGAAATAGGTACACCTTTTCAATACAGGTGACCGTTATTAACTCCCACTGACAGTAACAAGACTAGGTACTCCTTACATGATTATTGTACACAGCAGGGTCTGTAACTATATCCGTGAATGTTCTGCTTGTTCAAAAAGTTTCATGTACAAACTTTTCTTTCAGCACTCTTTTACTTCTTTTAAATCTCTAAACCCCTTTTACCAATAAATTAGGTTAGTTGTTGTCAAATACAATTTACACAGAAGTCCTATGTCATGATCTGAAGATTTTTTCTGATTGTGTAATTCTAATGAAAATACACCCAGGAATAAATGATGTACAGGTCATTATTGCTGCCTTATATTTTCTGTCTGGAGCTGGGAACAGCTGGGTACATCTGAGCCTTGTTAATGTAACTGGGGAAGCAGGAGACTGGGGGGAGGGGGGGTATTTAAACTCAGATGGGGAGAGAACAAAGTTACAATTTCCTTATTGGCAAAGAAGAGATTGCATGGCTTTCAGTGTTTGTGTAGGGATCAACCTTTGGGCAGGCTTGCACTTTTATATACTCTGGGTCTCCTTTGCCTGTACCCTGTTCAGAAGAATGGGGGGGGGGGGGGATGGATCGGCCCTAGTATCATGAGGCTGTTCGGAAAATGCAAAATGTATTACAGCTTTTCATGCATAAATGATTCACTAGGTCTTCATTGGAAGGATCAAAGTAAAACCTTCTGACCAAAGTAAAACCTTCTGATACATACATGAACAGTTGTCAACCTTGATATCGCAGACACTAATTGTATTAGTTCATTCCAGGTATTCAATTTGAATATCTCCCATAACATGCAAACTGAGCAAACACGCTCACAACTGATTAAAAAAGAGTCACTTAAGACATGTTCTAATACATATTTAGCCTCATGCATTATTCTCAAAATGGTCTGAGAGAAAATTCAACAAGTTATGTCATGTAATTTTAAAAAGATTACGATATCATTACAAAATAATTAACAACACACATATAAAAGACAAATGAGAAATAACAAGATCACTCACCTGATAATAATTGACATAAGCAACTAATCTTTCCTTCATAATGTGTATGCATTGTCAGTGTCATTCTTTGATCCTAGCACTACATTAATGATTATATATACATAGTCTAAAAATTTTATAAAAGTGTGTAAGAAATGAATTGTGGGAAATCAAAGATGTTTTCGTATTGTCGTAAATGAATGTAATTTCTAATCAAATGCACTTTCAAAGTTTGAGCCATTAAAGAACTTCTAAAGGATTTAATTTCCTCCATTCCTTCATCCAGCCACCATTAACCCCAGTGTCAAAGATCAGATGTTCTTTGTTGAAAGTCTTGGCTAAGATGCCATGAGAAATACTGATAGTGTAAAGGGGGCGGAGCCGATGGCTCATTGCAGAGGGGGCGAGGACCTGTAGTGGGCCCTTATACAGCCTAGTATAGGCTGTATGGAGATGCAAGACAGATCCAAGGGGAAACTTACGGAGACGGAAGGGCGGAACGGAGAAAAATGCAGATTACAATGAGGTGTGCTATTTCAGCACACACCTCATAGCGTGGACCATTTTTAAATACCACGGCTCCGTCAGCAGCGACAGTGATGGGAAATAAAACAAGACATCCGGCAATCGCCTAGTTCCTACTTTGGGACTCAAACAGAGGGCATAATTTTTATGTTTGTACACTTACTCAAGGACACTGGATAGCAAATAAAGTTTTCTGTAACTCTGTTGTGTCTCTGCTCATTCAAAATAGCTAAATATCGTGGCTCCGTCAGCAGTGACGGCAATGGGAATAAAACAAAACAGCTGGCGATCGCCTAGTTCCTACTTTGGGACTCGAACAGACGGCATACTTTTTCTGTTTGTATACTTACACAAGGATACTGGACAGCGAATAAAGTTTTCTGTAACTTTATTGCATCTCTGCTCATTCAAAATAAATATTGTGGCGAGAAACTTAGCTTGGGGCCGGTCGAAACCATTACGCCCTCAGTCTGACTTTTTTTTGCCGCAATCAAGACATACAAACAAACTTTTTTCAAAATATTCAGCTAAACAACAAAAATGCTGGTTCAGTCAGGCAGATTGGGCCCAAGGTGGGCCCCTTCATAACTGGAAGAACTGTGGGCCCGGGGCAGCCGCACCCTCTGCCCCCCTCCCTCGCTCTGCTACTGGAGGGTTGATTTGCAAAGAGAGCTGCCACTTTATTCTTCAAATTTCATTTAATGACTAACAGGTGAGCACAGACGATTTTCAGTGATACTATATTTTAAATATGTAAGATTTAAGTGTCTCTGAACATAGTATGGTAGTGCATGACAGTCATGCATTCATGCATGACAGTGTCACAGGTGTATAGAGAATGGTCCACCACCCAAAAACAACCAGGCAATGGTGGTCCTGTGGTTAGAAACAGACCATTGATGAAAGAGGCCCAAAGAGACTGGAACAGCTCTGAGGAAAAAGATTCTCTGGTTTGATGAGACAAAATTAGTTGTGTCTGTACGTGTGTGTGTGTGTGTGTGTGTGTGTGTGTGTGTGTGTGTGTGTGTGTGTGGTATCTCTTGAATGCCTGTCTGGTATTGTTATATTAATTTTTGTGAATTTTGTGAGCTTGGTAGCTGGCAAGCCAGAGTATTATCTATTTTGCACAATGTTAAGGTAACGTTGTGCCTGAATGCTAACTAGTTTGGCCTTAACATTCCTACTCCAGATGTGCTGTTCATGACCAGCTGAAACCTAACATCTCTGGGTTAAAGCAGTCTCCCTTAGCTGGGTACCAAGGCTTCTAACTGTCGGGTCACCCAGATTGATATCTAGCTAGCTAATTCTATTTTCAGCAAGTGTGCCCGCAATCTATTGTTTAGATACCTAGACTAATTACATCACTAGGTACTGTATTTTATTTTCAGACATGCTTTTGTTAATAAAGTACCAGTTAACTCACCAGCTAACTCTCTAGCTAGTTACTTTGCTAGCTGCCTAATTTTTAAAGACAGGTTTCCCTCAGCCTGCAACCCTCAATTCAGTCCAGTTTACCCCTTCCTGCCACTGAGAAGCTACACCATAGAATGATGCTGCCACCACCAGGCTTCACTATAGGAATGGGGGTATTAGCCAGGGTATTAGCCAGATGATGAGCAGTACCTGATTTTTGCCAGACACAGCACTTGGAGTTCAGCCCAATGAATTCAATTTTTGTCTCATCAGACCAAAGAATCTTTTTCCCTCATGCCCACAGAATACTTTTAAGTGCCGTTTTGCAAGCTCCAGGTGGGCTGTCATATGCCTTTTTGTCAGGAGTAGCTTCTGTCTAGCACCTCTATCATAAAGACCTGATTGACGGAGTGCTTCTGAGATGGTTGTCCTTCCAGCAGGTTCTCCCATCTCTGCTAGCTACCCTATGTTATTTTCAGCCAGGTTTCTGTTAATAAAGTAGTAGCTACCTCACCAGCTAAATATCTAGCTAGCTACCTAATTTTTAAGACAAGTTTATCTTACTTTACACACTGCTGTAGCTAACTTGCTAGCTACACCGCTGGCTTGGTGGCTCACTCACTAGCTAAGTAGGAAAGTTACTGCAAACATAAGAGCATTTGTTTTCTTCAGAGGTTTTTTTGGACAGCTGTTTTTACCTGCTGTTAAATGGGAGCTTTGAAGAAGCTGAAAGGCAACGGTCCATTACAGAGAGCTGGAGATTTTCTGAACAATTTACCCCTCAGACTCAATTAACATGATCCACACACACTGAGCATTCCTGGATCACTCTGTTGTTGCTGTACTCAGCTGTTGGTTGATAAGCTGATAGCGGGTGTGTTACTCTGCACAAGCTGTGCCAGCCTCCGCCGGCTGCTTTCACCAACGGTCTGTTTCTGATCACAGTACCATCATTGTCAGTCCTTCCCCACCTCCTGTCCCGCCTATCTGCCCTGCTGCCACACCCACCACCTGAAGCCCATCCTGCACGTCTGTTCCCTGTTATCCTGTATCAGTCTGTTTCGTCCCCGCCTGGTTGGTCTATTGCTCACTCTGGTTTATGCCTGATTTTGGGGGATTTTGACCTTGCCTTGTGTTTTTTGGATTTCTGCTTACTCTGGTTCTTGATATGCTGCCTGTTTCTTTGGATTTTGTACTTGCCTTTTTTTTTTTGTTTTTTTTTTTGATTTACTGCCTGTGGATTCTCTGGTTTTGACTTGGACTGTTTTGTTACTACAATTTTGGATTTTACTCAAATAAACTCCTGGTTTGTCATCTTGGTCTGCGCCTGGGTCCTTCTACCTGAAAGTCTGACAATCATTCGTTGGATGTTTTTTGGGAGGTGGACATTCTTGATACACCCGTGACACTGTTGTGCATGAAAACCCCAGTAAGGTTGCTGTTTCTGATGTATTGATACCAGCATGTCTGGTGCTCACTGCCATGCATGTTCAAAGACACTTAAATCTTACATATATAAAATCCAGTGTCACTGAAAATTGTCTATGCTTGCATGTTATGCTTGGGCGAAAAAGCAATGAATGATGACACATAGCAAAGGGCAAATTTAAAATATATGTTATACATATTTAAATCTGGCATACTGTCACAGAAACAGGGCAAATATGAATAGTAAACATAATTTGTGAGAGACTTGTTAAACATGTGTCAGTGAAAGAGGTAAAGAGACAATTTAAGAGAGTACTTCACCTCTTAAGCCTGCTTCAGTGAAACTGTATGTTTTCCTGGCATTTTCTCCTTCTACAGTGCTCTCACCACTCATGTTTCTGCATGTGTGACTAAGTCATGTAAGAAGATGACGCACTCTGACATATTCTTTCCTCGGTGGCTTAAATTCTAATAGGGAACAGTACATCATTTAAAAATAGGATGTGATTTCTGAAAAATAGTCAGTGACCAAAAAAATATAAACAGTACTGAATCTGTTGAATTCATACCAAGAATATGCTTTGACAATAACATGATATGCTGTGTGGCCAGTAGGGGGCAGTATTATTTGAATTATTATTTGAATACCCCAGTGCAGTGATGAGGGCACTGTGTTGTAGAAGTTTTTGTGAGATGCCAGACTGAAGCCATAACTCTCTGTGGCCCTGGAACATGCCCTGGCACTTTAAGAGTCAGAATGTTAACCTTGGATTTCTGGATCATACATCTTTCACAGAGTCATTCCCCAACAGCTGATTGGATATGATATATCCAACCCACTTTAGTTCCCCAAGCTGCCACTGTGAAAGTGAACTGAATTTTATCTTAATAGTTAAATACAAAGCCCTTTAAGTGCCTCTGTTTTACTATCGTTTCAGAGATATCTCAATTTCATATTGAGTTTAGTATCAAATACATACAGTAACACCATATTACAGATGAAAATGCACTTCAATGTATGCATAATAATTTAAGAAATGCACAAAATGTACTGCATAAATAATATTCATATGGCATTCAATTTCCATTTGTACTTCATAAGCTCTTTTTCTATTCAACAGAAAATTTACTTTAAGAACATTATTCTTACAAAGTTTGAGTCAGTCTATTAAAGTGCTGTTGATCAGAAATTGCAGTAGACTATGTACTATATATATATATATATATAGTGATTAATGTAGTACTAGGATCAAACAATGACACTAAAAATACATACACATAATGGAGATTGTTTATGTCAATTATCAAGTGAGTGATCCTGTTATCTCATGTCTTTTATATGCGTGTTATTTTGCACAAAAATGTTTTGTAATAAATAATTTTGTCTCAAAACATTCTGAAAATGCATGAGCTTGACTATATATTAGAACATATTTTAAGTGACTCCTTTGTAAAAAATCAGATGAGTGTGAACATGTTTGCTCAATTTGCATACAACTTAGTGTCACTCACATTGGAGATATGGTTATAGGAGATATTCAAATTGAATACCTTGAAGGAATCAACTTGTCAGGGTTTTCTGGGAAGGCACAGACAATGCGGGCAGTACGAAAAGGCAGGTCTTTAATGGCAAATCCAAAAATCTCAACCAAAATTGAAGTCAGAAACACAGTCCAAATAACCAAAAATCCAATGGAAAACAGGCAGTATCCAAAAACAGCAGCAAAAGAGAAATCCAGAACAGGCAAAGACAGAGCAGCCTAACAAACAAATAACCTGAACAAAACAGCAAGTTACTGAGACAATCTGACAAAGGACAAAGAAAACAGCAGGGTATATGTAGGCAGGGAGGTGATGAGGTACCGTGACACAGATGTGTGGAACAGGCTTCAGGTGATGGGCGTGGCCAAGTAACGGGAGGGCGGGGAGGTAGGCGGGGCAATTAAACACAAGGACCTGTAAACAAAAACAAAAGACACACCCACACAGACAGACAGGGAAAAACACATGGAAGAGAAGGGCCTCAGGCAGGGGTCCTGACACAGCTGCTATCAACTGAACCAATACAATTAGCGTCTTTATGTTGCTATATCAAGGTGGACAACTGCACATGTATGTATCAGGCCCTCTCTTAGGGCAAAGAGCAGAGAGCACCAGCATGGAAAGGTACTTTTCACAGTACTGTACCAGCTGGCACTACTCAATACTGAATACATACAGTGGAGCCACATACAGTACAGTACCAGTTAGCACTGCTCAGTACTGAATACATACAATTGACCCACATATAATACTGTACCAGTACTGGCCCTCCAAAACACACACATTGTATGAAATCATTACGCAAACATATCAGATTAGTACATTTTTTTAGCACTTCAACCTAATGTTTGAGATTATTAATTAATTAGTTAAGTAAAATAGGTCAAAGTTAAGCACCAGTTATAGTCTAATTTGAGGAGTTTTAAAAGTATGCTCACTCAAATTCAACCAGTTGAGAGTCTAACCATTTGAGATAAGACCTAACTATATCTGTCTTGCCAAGACATGCTTAAACAATCTTTTTATGTGTACATGTTGTATACACAAATATTTGTATCATATTAATGCATTATAAATACTTTTATTTAGCTTTTTAGGGAAAAAAAAATCTATTTCAAGCCAGGAATGTGACACCTGATTATAAAATTGTATAAGGAAATGGGATTCAATCTAGAACAATTCTCTTATGACAGCGGTTTGCAGGAATGCACAGTGTCATAGAAGACAACCATAGAACAGACTGGGTCTTATCCTAATTGCTTGCTTATCGGCTCTCCTCTCAACTGTAGTTTTATTGACATTCAAACTGGCTCTGTGGAAAAGAAATGAGACACTGGGACAGAGCAAAGAAAAGGATAAGACTAAGAGCATAGAATAGAACAGAAAATATCAGATCAGAGCATAGTTTTGAATCCATACAATGCCAAAACATAAAGATGGCATGCTTAGGATATCAAGGAGTAAGGGCTTTAGATCTGTCCTACTGAATAAAATGAACTACTTAGCTTGCGCAAGTTCAGAGTCTTAAATTTAAAGTCTGTGAAGACAGTCTGAATTGAGACTCAAGACTTGCGTAGAATGCTGGAAAGTATGAGATTGTGTTAAATCATATGCACTCTAACTCACTCTGCCAGGGCCAACAGTGATTTAAAAGGTAATACAGAGGGTTAAGGTGGTTATATTTATATAGGAGTTTAGAGCTGCACCACCACTCAGCAATGTCAGATAAACCCCGTCTGATCATCCCAAGACTGGGTCAAGAGTCCAGGCTGTCTAGTCTCTGGAGGCACCGACAACATGCCAATAAAGCTCTTTGTCTCATCTCAAACAATACTACACTGTGATCTTATAGAAACAACCTCTCTGGACTCTCCTCTCTCAGGGTTATTACAGTACACATACATCTTTACTTGGTTAGAAAGCGGAAAGAGGTGCTGATCCAACCCCAGCTTCACTATTGCTCTGAAGAGGGTGCAGGCAAAAGAAAACCCAGAGTACAGAGGTTGGAGAGCGCAAATACCTTTGAATCATGTGAAGATGAAAGCATACCATTCTGCTCTTTAAGTTCATGAGGCCATGACCTCTTTCAGAGAACAATCTGTGCAAAATGTCTGGCTTCAAGAAGAAAGAAATATCAATCGCACTTTGGATCTCTTCAAGCATGCCCAAAGGTTGATCCAGAACTGTAGACTGTTGTCAGATAACTGAGGCTGTGGAGGTTGTTGGTATCATTTACATTACAGCTACATTTATTTATTTGGCAGATGCTTTTATCCAAAGCGACTTACAAGTGAGGCAGAGTACAGCACAAGCAAAACCAGTCCCTTCCTCTGTAATAGGGCTGAGTCAGGAGCCAATATCACCTCTGGAGCCTCCCTTTCACCTTTCCTTCAAGTGCCTTCCAGTCTTTCATAACAAGACCATCCGCCCCCAGAATGAACACCCAGTACTTTATGCCTCTGCTGGCTCCACAATACATATCTAGGTGGAGTGGGAGTGCAGTCTTCTGCCAAAACCCTGCCAAGAAAATGTCCCAGTTGTCCCAGTTACTCTGTGCCTAAACTGCTGTTTCACAGAGTCTCAGACAGTCATTGCATATACTCTGTTTCCCCGCACAAGAGTGGGCAGAGGGGGGCATTTAGCCTAATGTTGTGTTACCATTCCACCCATCAGCTATTCAATGATGGGACCTTTATTGACATTTGTTCCTTTCCTACCCAATCCTAGCAGCAGTGTGCTGTCTTGTTGCCAGTTTGATTTCCAGGTAGGCACCTGCTGTTGTAGCCTTTTGCAAGGTTGATGTCCACTTGAGCTTGCTTACCAAGAGCGGGAAGGGGAGCAGGGTCCGCCAGACTAGGCTCATCAGATAAATGAGGCTTACATTTTTCTAATCGGTGCTTAGCTGGGCTGGCAGGATAAAACTGGCAGCCTGAGGGGAGTAAAAACGAGTACAGTTAGGGTTGGCATCTGACTCCCTGATGGATTACTGGGGGAACAGTCCTGTGATAACACAGTTTTGTCTGTGTCTATGTTGATGTTTTGTGTTTCTGCTGCTTGGGTGCTACCTGGAGATGCAGGACTGGAGGAGCTCAACCACAACCAGGTGCAAAGAAGAATGACAACAAACCCACACCAGGAGAATGAACCAAACTGGGTGGGGAAGACAGGAGCTCCTTCCTCTGGTTTACCCAGTCACTACTCCCCACACAAAACACTGAAAATCACACTCAGGCATCACCTCTTTTTTGCCAATAAGCCCGCTGTAGCTCAGGAGTTTATTGTTTATTGTTTATAGGATCCCCATTAGCCAAGTCGTACAGCCCTGCTATTCTTCCGGGGGTCCGAAAAGTAAAGAATCAAGGAGTCCTCAGGAGCTCAGGAGTCCTCAGCCTCCCTAACCACACACCACCTTTCCAGTCTCCCGCTTCCCCAAAGTTATATTAATGAGACACAGGTGTACCCAGCTGTTCCCAGCTGCAGGCAGCAACTGCAGTCCATTAGTAAAGACCCGTCCCTCATTTATTCCTGAGCATATTTTCATTAGGATTACACAATCATAAAAACTGTCACGTTGTGGACTTGAGGACTTCTGTATAAATTGTGTTTGCTGATACTGTAGACATCATAGAACTTCACCCCCAACCTAAAAAAAATTTAACGATAATTTGCAGAAGTCAAGTCTTTACGTTTAAAGTTTTATATTTCTGAATGAAATGAATCAAGGTGAATGTGATTTTAATTTAAAGCATGCTAATTCAGACTTTAAATACTTTAAATAAACTGTACATTAGGACAAGATTGAGATGCTTAAGTGTTTCTTTACAGTATCCTAGTGGATTGCATTACAATGGCTTATTGTAACCAGCTCAGTTCACAGATCTTAGTAACTTTGAGCTAGTGTAATAGTGACGACCAACTCTGAAATGACACACAATATTTAAAGAACGTTAAGTGTGAATCATCATCTCAACAGCAGTGAGGAAAAGAAATAAAATGTAAAACAAAGTTTCATGCACTAATGAATGTTAAAATGGACCATTTTATATTTAAATATACAAACATTCTTACTTACTGTAACTGTTGACATAGAACAGTGAGATAACGTGGTAACGTGGTAACTGCTAATTGCTCTTGGTTTAGATGAGTTGAGTGTTCTCTGTAGCACAGAGAATATTGAAAATTGAATCATTTCAGGGGCAAGGCAAACATTGAAATAATAATAATTATTATAGAATTATAATTATCACAATGCTGCTCTCCTAGAGAAAGGGACAGGGCCCAGCAGTATGGAAAAGTAGACATGTGATGCCAGCGTTAAGTCCTGAACAGGACATTGCAGTATTACTGCTCTGTTAGTTAAAGAAGTAGGCAGCCAGTGAGACAAGTCATTTCCTTATTAGTGAGTTGCTTATTATATTAGTTAACATGTTATTCAGAAGCACAGATTAAGTAACAGCTTGAAGTGATGTAAAACAATATATTTGAAAGCATTACACGCAATGTATCAACATTCATCTGATAATGCTCACAGAGGGAGTGTCTTCTCTGGGCAGAGAGAAGGCTTTATCTATATCACTGAGGCATACATAACAGCCACAGCTTTTCATAGTAATCATTCCAGACATTTTGAATAATGTTGAAAGGACAGCAGTATATTGCTTCAGTGATCGATCTACAAATTACACAGAAGTGAAAGAGTACCACGTCTGTTCCCAGCTTTATCAGCTCTCTGCTCCATTTCACCGATATTCAAAAATGCCCATTCGAAGATAAGCGATAGAAATGAAGGAGCAGGGTGT
Source organism: Megalops cyprinoides (assembly GCF_013368585.1). Classification (NCBI taxonomy): domain Eukaryota; kingdom Metazoa; phylum Chordata; class Actinopteri; order Elopiformes; family Megalopidae; genus Megalops; species Megalops cyprinoides. The sequence continues at coordinate 4,471,755 of NC_050604.1, read as the reverse complement.
GTGAAGAGTTAAAATTTAACATTTAGAGCTAAAGCCAGCCAGTCACTGAAGGACTGGCTGGTAGGGGAGGGGCAAACAGAATATATCAACAGATTAATAAACACAGAGTGTCAACATCTTTTCTTGTGCTGTGAGATATAGTTCTAAAAGAGGTTAAAGCCTGTGTATGAAAGTTAGTTGAATAAGCAGTACATTCATTGATATGGTAATGGAAATAACCCTGCTGTGTTCAAGCATCATGAAAGGCGAAACTAGTCTTTTGCCACCATCAATGTGAATGATGAACCATTAGCTGCATTGAAAAGCTCGAGGAATCTGTTCTATATGTTACCCAAACTGCTGATAGTGATATTCTCTAACAGGGTACCTTTGTGATGCATCAAACAAGAGTATTTATTTATTTATTTCCAGCAAGAACATTCAACTACATGTCTTACTTTTACTGTTAAATAGGCAATCATGGATATGACACCTGTACCGGGACCACTGACTGCATGTTCACTGCCCTTTTAAAGTGAGTTGAGATTTTGTTTCTCATATGTTTTCAACATAATCTGCAACATGTTGCTGTCTTTGAAGCCCTTTGTTTATATATTAAACTGAATTAAGTTTTGCTCTATGGGTAAGTAAGTTAAAAAAAAAATAAAAACAATTTATTCAATACAAAAAGGACACAACGTTTTCAGTTACTGGGATGGGGGTAGTGCCCCTGGAGCCATGACCTATTTACAGTTGTTAGTCTGTTTTCTATTCCTTTCCTATAATTATAGGAAGAAAATACATTGCTTAAGATCTGATCAAAAGGTAGAGGGTTTCAGGTTGAACTGCAAGCACATTTCAAGTATACACTGTGCTAAAACAAGTTTGAAACATAAGGGTTAAAAGGAAGTTTGTCTGGCTGGTCTCAAACAAGAGAAAGCTGCCTGCTGAGCTCAGACAAGCGTGCAACATCATACAGTGGAATTGGAATTGGTTCATTAGACGAGGCTTCCATCCTACATTATGACTTAAATTTAACAAACTAAAGTCTGAATCCCACCAAAAACATGCTCCCCTTGAGGATTGGCGGTATCCATTGCTGCTTTAGATCATGTTTTTGTAATACCTTATTTCAAGGACAACCCTATGGCTACTCTATAAATTAGCAGTGCTTCTATTTATCACTGGTGTTTGGATGTGGTAAGCATAGACCAACCGGATAGCCTCATTTTACAGTAGTACAGTACTTTGTGCCTTTTAAGATAAATGAATATTTTTACTGTGTAAATGAATAATGAAAGTGTAAACTGGTGTGGCTGAAAACACTCAAGACTCATATAGGCCCTGAATAATTGACACTTGTAAAGAGGTTTATACATAGAAAATGTATACATAACAATGCTTTATTTAAAAGCCATACAAATGGATACATTTATAAAATATATTTCCATTCATTCTGAGAAGAATATGTAAATGTTAATTCGTCAGATAGCTCAATTCAGCCAACATTGGTCAGTTTGTGATAAGGAGGAGAGGGTGTGTGACAGGATGTGTGTATAAGTCTGACACTCAGTTAACAGCTCATTAACTCAGTGAAACACTGCAGAGAGAAACTCATCATGAGAATTCTTCTCCTTCTCACCTTGTTGGGGTTGGCAGGTAAGCCTTATTAAGTAGACTCCTAATTAAGGAATATACTTATGATGTCTGAAAGTATAAACAGTGAAATACATGGTGTATCTACTCTTGCTGTTGAATATTTGGCTATCCTCACATGAGGCACCAATTAATGGGGTGAATATAGCATTCCCTCTTCATTCATAACTGAAATTTATATTCGTATCAGGGTACTATCTTAGGAATCTAACCTGACCATTTGAAGAATTTACTGAAATGATTTATTGATCTGAGGGGAGAGGGCGGTAAATCTGTAATCAACTTACTGAGTGATCAAGACAACATGTTTCATAGACACAACATTTTTTTATTGACAAACACAATGTTTACAAAATATAATTATTAGTGTGGTGAATAGGTATTTTTAAAGGTAAAGGGAAGGAGTTACAATATGATAGTGACAATATGCCTGGAATAGAGGGTGCTCCAAATGAGGTAACTCACTCAGGTCACTGTTTTAGCAGTTCAGTAATTTTACGAATCATGAAACAAGTATTATCATCGGATACTGAAGGCCAGTAGCTTTCAAATGACATATAGCTTCATAGGATCCGTAGATGCTAAGCAAAGCTATGAGGTTATTTACTGGACTTTTTTGGATTTTAAGAGTGTGGTATGGGAAGGTACCAGCACTTCCAACAGATTAATAAACTCTAAACGTCAAAATATAATGAATACAGGTTTTAATCGGGATAACCACAACCAGTACAGTACATGAATTGTGAAAAGTTTGTTTTCAATTAAAAAAAAATCCTTTAATTCATCTCATTCAGCAGTGTAGCATAGTGGTTAAGGAGCAGGACTTGTAACTGAAAGGTTGCCGGTTCGATCCCCGCTGGGACACTGCTGCTGTACCCTTGGGCAAGGTACTTAACCCACAGTTGCCTCAGTAAATATCCAGCTGTATGAATGGATATGAATGGATAACATTGTAAAGAACTGTAACCTATGTAAGTCGCTTTGGATAAAAGCGTCTGCCAAATGAATAAATGTAAATGTTTTCCCCTCATTCTCATGCCACACTAGTTTGGTCTACTGGTGGCACCCCGGCGGAACTGTACAAAAGGGTCAGGAGAGGCAGAGCGTGTAAACCCACTGAAGCTACGTACCAGGTCTTTGTCAGTATCGGTGCTCAGTGGTGTGGAGGCTCTCTACTCTCTCGCAAGTGGGTCCTCACCTCTAAACACTGCAATAATCTGTGAGTACTGTGGTGTGGACACTGTGATGCTGTTGTAAATATTGAAGTACTGTGACCTATTCAGCATATGATTTGCTTCACGTCAGTATTAATCAAGGCCAGGTGTTGCCCAAAGCAAAAGCAGCAGTGATAATCTCTGGATTATTCACTTTTCAAAAGATTTCCATCGGATTGGAATGGCAGATATAATATCCAGGTCGGTTACAAAGTGGCATATTGTCATATCTATACAGTAGTTTCCCTCAGAAATAACTACTGTCCTGTCTGAATATTCTGAGCATTGTCAGAATGTGTTTGCAGCCACGTACCAAGGAGCAAATATTACAATAAAGAGATGAATTGAATACAAAAATGTCTAGCTTTTCATTAGCAGAGTAGCTGCTTCAAATTTCAAATGCATTCTTATTCTTGTTAAGCTTTTCATAACTTGTATTAAAAGTACTAACATTTAATATCCGTGCCAGTACCTGTGAAACTGAGGGGGGAGTTTCACCTGTGAACTGGGTTCAGGAAAAGGCTTCTGTCGCAGTGGTGTGTCAGGCAGCATACAGGAAGCAGGTTTTCAGTTCATAGCTTTATTGAGGGGTTGGAGGTTGTGTGGTGTGGCAGTGTGTGTGTGCGAGTGTGTGTGGTTTCTTGCTAGGGAATGAGCAAGAAAAAAGGAATTACGTGAGTATAGGGTTTCCACCTTTGATTTGTGAAAAACCAGCATACTTGCACCAAATTTTTCTTCACCATATTTGCAAATATACTATGTTAACAGTTGTAGGACTCCCTATTGCCCCTCTTACCTATATTTGTCCTGACGCAGACGCACGCCCTGACACAGCTGCACTCACTCTGGACTCCTTTGTCTGCTGCTGTCCCTTTCTACATTAAATAGATTTTTTACTTTAACGTGTAAATATATACTGTCTAATTATAATCTACTATAAAATCTAATCATATGTCCAAAGGTATACTCCCTTTTGAAATGAAAACATGATTAGATGTATTATAATAGATTATAAACAACTATTTAACTTAATGAATTTGGACAACCTAACACTGACATTTCTCATCTCTTTTCCGCACTTACTTTATTGCCACAATCCGTAGATAAGTAGCTGACCGTAAAGCACTCCCTGGTATACACTGCTAAGCTCCGCTATTGCTATCCTGTCTTCCTCTGGTGAACCTTTTTTTGTCATAAAAGTTAAAACCGGGACATAAAAGGCGAAACCGGGACAGGTGGCAACCCTACGTGAGTACTACTGCTAAGGAGGCCGCCACTTTACACTACTGCGCATAAGCGACAAGGCTAACAATGAGATGCAGTTCTGTCCGCGACCGTGTGAGGCTATACCTGTGTACTGTTCTCAGTACATTGCATCACATGGATGCAGAGGGATGGCTGATGGTAGCTAGCTGGACTGATGGTAGAATAATTGTTTCATCTGATATTTGCTCCGCAGCAGTGTAGTCTACTTTAAAAACAATGCGCGATGCTAACGCATTGTCTGCTGCAAATAAACATTTTGTTTCTGTATAAATAATAGAAGAACATGATTGTAATTACAGTGCACACAAAATATACGTTTAACATGGGTACATATCAACCTCCCCTCTCTACGCACAATTGCAACATAACCAGTTTTACAGAAGGCAAGACACTTCCTTTGGCATAGACACACACAACACACAGTCTGTCCCCAGGAGTTTTATGTCCCCAGTTCTTCACCCCACAGGAACTGGTGCAGCACTAAGGTGGGGGAAGTCACTATGTTTTACATTGTCCAAAATCCATGGCCCTGTTGAGGCTCCTACTGGTGGCCAATGGATACGGACAGCTCAGAGGGTAAATGGTGACCTGGGGGCTGTCCTTGGGGGTGCTGCTGATAGGGGGAGCAGCAGGAGGGGTTTGGGCAGTTTTCAGCTGCTTTGTAAACAAAGGGTCTGTGAGAGGTGGAGATGGTGTGTGAATACAGGCAAACAAAGGGGTGGACAAAGCGATGTGGCCCTTTTTAACAACCTGTGTGGCTGTTATTATTACTGCCCATATTATACAGAGATGTAATATCACCAGTCAAAACAGTTTCACTCCTTAAAGATAACAATTAATGTTCATTGGAGCCTTAATCTTTAAATTTAGCATCAATGACATTCATTTTAGACGTATCTGCATCTGTGTGTGTGTGTGTGTGTGTTCGTGTGCACATACATGTATATTTTCATTTTGAAACTGGAAACGTCTGTACTTGGAAGTACTTGGAAGTGTTCATTGAAATAACAAATCAGCTCTGGCAGGAGACACTGTTCTACACGTTGGAAGAAAGTTAATTACTTAGGCAAAGTGTTACCCTTTTCAATAATAATAATCATAAATCATTATTATTAACCTAATAAAATTATTTTGAAAAACAATTTAACAAAGGTTAAGGACAAATGTTTATTGAATTCAGTTCTCAATTAAAAAATGTTAATGATTATATGAAGATTAAAAATATGAAAATTACTTATAAATGCCTAAGCCATCAGATCAATGTTTTTGTTCTGTTTTTTTTTTTTGTTTTTTTGAAATTTTGAAGCTTTTTAAAATGTGTGATTTCCTTTTTCAGCAATCTGAAGGTGTACATTGGTGTTCGTGATCGCGGAACTCTGGACCCGTCCAGGGCCTATACGGGTGTTCCACATCCATACCCTAGCCCTAACATGGACCCTGACCTCATGCTCATCAAGCTGAATAAGGATGCTCCAGCTGGTAGCTCAACTGTTCATCTTCCTACTGACTGCATCAACAACAGGCCTCCAAATGACATACAAACCACAGCCCTTCTCCTTGCTGGCTGGGGAGAAGATGGTAAGACAACTGGAAAAGGCCAATCATATAACATTTCTGAACAGGACTAATCCCTCCTGTCTGTTTTTTCCTCAGAAAACGGAAATTATCCTTTACAACTCCAATGTGTGAGGCTCCAAGGGACTACAAGTTTAGCCGAAGCAGAGTTTTGTGCTGGGAGAGCAGATGAGGGGACAGGTGAAGTAAGTAGTGTTATTTTACTCTCTAAAGGCCTCTGATGAATACAAGTACATTACACTACACTTACTGAGGAGCATTGCTTGCTGCTAATAATGATTGTACCTGTAATGTGCAATTACTCTCAAAATTGCGGCAATAGGTAATGGACATCAGTCACAGACAGCCAGTTTCAATCCAATTAAATATCCCCATTTGTATTTAGACACCTCCAACAATAAAATGCATCTATGGATACAAAGTGAATGAAAATGGCCAGTCAACCATCAACCAGTCAGAGCTATTGATTATGTAACAATAGGAAAAAGAAAAGTATTTGAAGCAGACTTAGATTCTGGAGTGGAAGAATCTTTTTCCGCATCTCCAGTTTTCGGTGTCAGCAGAAATGTCTACCAGTCTGCCGGTCTGTTCTGTTTCAGAATTCTGTAATCAATTTAAATGTAAAATGTACTGTGTGTTTATGTCTTATGTGTGCTTCCCTCACGTCTTTGTATTTACTTACCTCTGATGTGATACCGGGTTTCAGCAATGCAAAATATATAAATAAATAAGCATTACATTTTCTTGGCTTGCTGTAAAGATTTCTCAGTTTTTACTACCTTTTGGCCAAAATTGTTAATTACATGCAGGTGTAACTGCATTTGTGTCTCCGGTCATCACTCACCGCTTCTATGTCTTGTATGTGACTGTATCTATTAGATTATCAGAATCTAGTATAGAGAAGTCTTGCCTTTGCTTAGGTGCAGTGACAGCAGAAATTGATTCATTTTCAGTCAGTGGCAAGAAAATATTCAATACTAAATCCTAGTACTAATGTCAAGCTGGTGTGTCTCAATCCAATTTTATGTTTAAAAAAATTGCACTTGGTGCTAAGCGCACTTGGGCTGTGATTAATCTTTTTTTACCAGCAGAGAGTATGAGAAAAATGCGTTCCCCCTCACTGGCTGATCAGGACACTTTCCACGTTCCCTTTAAAAGAGACTTTACTCCATTCTTGGGCTCATAAATGCAAATAAATGAGTCTTTAGTTTCACCCCCTCCCCCCACCCAAAAAAAAGGAAAACAAACAAAAAGTGCATGAGCCCAAAATCCAGTGTCCGACCACCCCTGCCCCTCATCTTTGTTAATTGTTTGATAAGTTTGCTCCATTTTATTTAATTATATGATCAGTAAACTTTGACTGAATTTAAGTGCACGTGGGGCTGCGAACAGCCAAGAACTTTACAATGACAATTTATTGGATGAGTTCACTGTTACTGTTGCATAGGGGAGTATTGGATTTTACAAGGACTAAAATGCCTCACATTCAGACACATACTGCTGCTTTCTTTCTCTTTCCCAGGCTGACTCTGGAGGAGGTCTGGTCCATACAGGGAGGAACACGGTGTATGGAGTGGTTGTTTCGCACTGTTGGCTTGATCCTAATGGACCAAGTTTGAGAAGCCAGTTTGTAAATGTGTGCCACTTCTTGCAGTGGATCCAAAACGAGATGAATGCACATCCATGAGAAATAAAATGATCAGAGATCACCTGTCAGAGCAAACCCAGTCTCATTCTTCACTGTTCTGAGTTTGCAGACTTTAGAATCTTCATTGTGTGTGTGTGTGTGTGTGTGTTTTTAGCTTGTTTAATTCATGATGGTTTTTAATGTTCACACTAAAGATACATCCTAGTTGTATCAACCCATCCAAAACAAATGTATTAACAAATACAAATTGTGTCAAACAGAATATGTGTCTTATGTTTAGATGCAAATGCAGAGCAGAAAGTGGCACATTATCAGGTAAGAGGTTTTACATGCTCAGAATGGCACTTTGCCTGCTTGGGCAATTGGAATAATGTGATTTAGCAAGACAACCTAGATAGTCTACATTGTCTATCTAATTAGCCCAGCCCAGGATATGTGTTAGCCATTGTTATATGTGCATCTTCCTTGCACTTATGTATTTATGAATCAGGACTGCTTGCATTGTATAAGCTAAATAATTATTGTTCCTGGTGGACAATTGTTAGAATGTTGCTATACAAACGCAATTAACTCCAATGGGGGAGTAACGATCAATGGTATAAATCAATTGAAATTTTAAGAGTAAATTGTTCAGTAAATTCTTTGGTATGTGAGAGCAAAGTTTGCAATAATGAAAAAACTATGGTTGCAATTTGTTGCTTGTCAGTTTTACTGTGTAAAATCTCAGCAGAAATTATGATGAAATGCCTGAGATATGTAATGTTGAATTTTGTCAGTTTGCATTGAAATCTCGTTCAAAATTAAAATATAGCATTGCAATATAATATATTGAGAAATTGTTTCAGAGAACATATTTTTAGCTCACTGATTTAGAATATGTAAATTCTTGTCATTTTGTTATACTGCAATATATTTCTGATTTGCACCAACATAAATTCAAATTCTTAATTCCAAATGTCATTGCAATATACTGCTGGACTGAACAACACATTTCTCAAGATGTCAGACCCGCCTCCAGCCAGCTCCCTGTTCAGCCATGCCCATGCTTTGAGTCACCACAGTTTTAACCACACCTGCAGCAAATTCAGTTAATCACCACTGGGGGATTTAAGTACTGCAGTTCAGACACCTCTTTGTGAGGTATTGCACTTGTATGCTGAACTGGTTTCTTGGTGTTTGTGCTTTGCTCTGTTCCTGTTTTGACCCTGCTTATTGTCTGACAATTTGGATTGTTTGTTTGAGACTACTGTTTGCCCTCCAAGTTCTTTGACCCTGGTTTGTGTTTGGACCATTCTAGAAGATGATTTGGATTTGTGTACTCTGTACTAAAAGTACTGGAGCTCTGCACTTGGGTCTTTTGACATTCATTACACAATACATGACAATATATTTACAGTAGATGGTCTCTCAAGGACTATTTTGACAGTTTTGACAATTTGACTGTTGCAATTCTAGATAATGAGTCAAAACTTTATGAATACCAATGAAAGGATGCACTTATATGTGGCTAGGTACAAAGTGCATTCTTATTACCCAAGAAAGGATGTAGTTGTATGTGACCAGTTACAAATTTGATACTGGATCTTATGGTTTTTGTTTTTATTTTCCCTCTGTTCCACTATAATTTTAATGACGTCTAAATGTGCGAGAGAGAGACCTTTTAATGAATAGGTTGTACACCAGGCGTCAAAATCAGTACATTTGGAAAAAAGTGGAAAAGGACTACAAACAGTAGGGCTACTTAACAGTCAAAAAGAAAGTAGCAATATTAAACAGTTATTTACTTTTTTGAATCTTCAATCAATAAATCAACTTTTAATTGGTATAGTGCCCTTGACAAGAGAACTGTGTTCATTTTAAAATGCACTGACTCACAAAGGAGTAGAAGTCGTCATGAAAAGCCAAAATGGCTGAATTACACATTCAGATGCATTCAAGGTATTACATTTTTAAATAAATTAAATAGCACTATCTGCATTGTATGACCTGTACACATCTTGCCCTTGTGCCTCTTTGCCCACTATGTGCACTTTTGTATGTCGCTTTGGATAAAAGCATCTCCTAAATGAATAAATGTAAATGTAAATTTCACTGACTACTTTGACATGGTTCTAAATGGATCTGCACTGACATGAGACACATCAGAAAAATTACAGAAGATTTAAGAAAAAAATAACATGTAATCAGTGTAATTTCTCAGTATATCAACCAAGAATAATGAAGAATATGACATACATCAGCACTCTGTGGTGGTTGCCAACAGTTCGCCAGTAGGAGGCAAAAATTCCAGAGGTAAGGATTATACTGTATTTTGCTCCTCTGTGACGGAGTGCCGTCACTATGGTTGAGTATGCGCTCTAACTGCCATACCAACCAGCCTGGTTCTTTGGTATTGTGGTCAAATTCGCATGGTTGGTACCCCGTAGACCCAGGTTCAAGGCTGGGTGCAGTGACTGCTCACGCCCTTTGCTACATCCTCAAAAAATCTTTTAATAACCAAAGGAGTGGCTTTGGGACTAAATTAACTTGAATCAACACAAAGTATTGATATTAAAGGATGATTCCTGATGGCTAGACGTTTAGTCATCATATACAGGTTATTCATGGCCTATGGTTCAGTCTCAGAGAGAATGTCTTCAGATACAGCACGTGAGGAGAAATAGTATGTGTGAACCATTATACAGCTAATTAAACTGTATGTTTATTGATGGTGATTCTGGCTCCTGAATGGCTCAGTTGGGAAGGAACTTGATTTGAGTGCATGCTGGAACCCATTGTGTCATGTGTGAATGTGAATGAACAAACCTTAGACGCTTAGTAAGTCATCGAACTGGGTGCTGATTTGTTCAGTGCTTGGGGACGTTTACACTCAGTGAGGGTGTTGCCTGAGTGGTGAGTCAAAGGAACAGATCTTTAAGAATGGTGAACCAGTAGGTGCTGTCCACTGAAAGTTCATTCAAAATAATTCACTCCTTCCCAAATGCTCAAGCCTGATTTACAATTAGCTAATCCAAAGATTTGAAAAAGATCCCAAAATTCCAAGAAGAATGAACATTGTCTCACACCTATGCTACCTTCTTGCTCAGAGAGGGACTGTACAGCTGGTCAGAGACTGCGCAGTTCAGATACTCAATGCATAGCTTCACTGCACAGAACAGAGGTCGTTGACTGTAATGTCTGTTATTACATTTACCTGTAATTAATATGCCTAATTACTGCAGAATGACTGCATTCTGACTTCATTCCATCCTTTCAACACTTAATTGTCAGCACCCTCTAGTGGTCAAGTGTAAAACTAAGGCTTTGCCATAAATTGAAATCAATTCATATCATTTGATACCAGTCTTGGTTACGTCTCCTGACACTGACAAAGCCAATTTTCTGTGGAATTCATTTTAATATTTTCCTTTAATCATAATCATGGTAAACAAAGAGTCTTGTCCAAAGACATTATTGTAATGGCTTTGCAGTGGTGTTTCATTATTACTTATCTTTTGTAATGCTTTTTTCATTACATTATAGTTGCTTAACAGATATTCTTATTCAAAGCGACTTATGTAGCTTGCAATTTTTGCATGTTTTCCATGTATAGAAGTCGATATTTACAATTGTGTTAATTCCGGTTGGTACCTTGCCCAAGGGCACAGTACAAACTTTGGGTTACAAGCCCTGTTCCTCCCCACTACTCCATACTGCTGCCCACTATTTTGTACTGGTATAAACTTAGCTGCACAGCCAGTGTAGAATATACCATAGGTTGGATGGCAGCATATAGTCATACCTATAAAGGACAGAGTTCTGCCATTTTTGCTTGGGGTTCAAGGTTACTAGAAGGGAGAGGGCTGATGTGGTCCACTAATTGAAGCAGTGGTTTAGATTTAGCTTCACTAATGGTCTGATAACACTAATTTCATCCAAATGTGCAGATAAGATTAAATATGACCAGGTTACATTACACACTGTGGGACGTCCCATGGCCCTCACCCCTTCCACAGGTCTATCCATCCAGCCCACCAGGAACACAAGGACCAGGTAAGTGGAGGAAAATACAGGGGAACTCTTCAGTAGAATTCTCTATAATGAACACATATAGCCAGAAGGCCTGCTGATCTACTCCCTCCCTGCCCTGAAGTGCTCTCTTAAGGTTAGAGTGAACTCACTCCACTGCACGCTGCACTGCTGTTAGCAGTGTGTCCTCTACTAGCTAGGGAAACCCCCCTAAAGCTTAACTTTACCTTCCACAATGCATAGCAGGTCTGTATTTCACTGTACCACACCACAAAGCTTCTCCAAGGTCCCACATTACAGTGTGACAGATCCCACTCTTTTCACACTACAGAGTAGTTTTGGGGCACACATGCACACACATACACACACACGTATGCACGCACGTATGCACGCATGCACACGCCCCTCCACATCTCCCACCTCCCCTGACAAAGTCTTTGCCTATGTTACGCATATGGAGTGTGAGATGACTCCACAGGTGACATATTTTTAATAGGTAGATTCTGAAAGAATGAATGAACAAATATTTGTGGGTTGGCTGATTTTTTACTTCAGTTCATGTCAACTGCCAACTGAAGAACACAATACAAATGACAGTGTAACAGTATCAACATTGTATCAGAATCATAAAAGTATTAAAATCTCTCACAGAATACAACAGATGTTTCCATTAAATTCCATAGGCTAATGGAATCACAATAAAGATGAAATACAGTTCTATATGACAGTAAGCTATTGGAAAATTATCATATATAATATATCATTTATCATATATAAAGGCAAATTTATTATTCTGTATCATTAGACTATCTACAATTTGTACAAGTCATTGCAAGTGTGAAACAGTCACTGTATTCCCATTTATTCTCAGTCACACCCCAACTAGGCTTCATTATCTCAGGCATGCTCTCTGTTTATGTGTGACATCTCACAGCTAGTGAGCTGCCCGGTTGCCTTGGCAACAATAAATTAAAACGGCTAGTCAGCCGTTCGATCTCTGGCTAAACTGTTAACATTCTATTACAGTTACAGGAAACATAAATAATCAGACTACACAGCATATAACATAAAAACAGTCTGTTATTGGATTATTGTGATTGAATTGGTATCCGTGGAGCAAGGCAAACGTTACATCTGACTCACTCCTACTCGTTTTGATCCCAGGTTTGATAACGTAAATGGCAAGCTAGTGGCTAGCAAGCTACCATACACATATCGGTAACATTTTAACGATTCTACTATAGACTACTATATATAGTATATCTACTATACTATATATAGTAGGATAGTATATTCTACTATATATAGTAATAACAACAAGCTACATGACAGTAACAGTTTCACTACCCAGACGACGTACGTTAATAATACAACGAGTGGTTATGGTGATATCTACCCACTTGAAAGAATGAATGAACAAATATTTGTGGGTCGGCTGATTTTTTACTTCAGTTCATGTCAACTGCCAACTGAAGAACACAGCGCGTTCCTACATCTTAAATACCCACAGGTGGTCTTGTGTGTTCTACACTCAAATAGATCAGTTAAAATACAGTACAGGAAAAAAAAATGAAATGGGGTGGTGTCTATAGACATTCAAGATTACCTGTATACCTACAGGACCACACACGTATGGCTTATGTTTATTAAACATATTAAATATTACATGACATGAAATATCCTGTATCTCACACCTACCCCACAAGGCAGGAAACCAGCTAGAACTTTCCTTCATGAGGAGCTGCAAAACTTCTGACCTCTCTGTGAGGTCTGTGAGGACATTTTGTTTTCCTGGTTTGTTTTCCACCGGCCTTGTCCTACAGCCGGGAACAGCCCCTTCTTCTCCAGAAGGTCTGAAGGGGCAGGGATTCAACAGCCCAACCAGCCTGGCTGCTGCCATAAAAGCCAGTCAAAGACAAAAAAAAAGGTCAACCCAAGGACCCCAGAAGAAAAGCTTCCCTTTATGTTACTTTTCTAGCTGTTGTAAATGAGTCTGGGATATAAATGAACTGTAACACCTCATCAGTGTTTTCTCTCCTATCAGGAAATGACTCAGAGAGACAGGAGAAATTCCATATTGCTGTTTAGTCATTACCTTACTTGACATTTTGTCACTTAGCAGACATTCTTATTCACAGCAATGAACAAGAGGAGTATGTTTAACAAAACATCTACATTGCAGACACCAAGTAGATGCACTTATCCCAAGAAATGTACAAGAAGAGTGCATAAAACATTACATTTACATTGTTGACATCCAGTAGACACTCTTATCCAGAGCAACTCCAGAAATTAAGCATACAAAAGGCATCCAGCAAAACAAGAAAAACATTACACAAACAATGCAACCATCATCCACACATGAACAAGAGCCAGTGTCAAAAACACAAGGCCAAGACCACCAACAACACCAGAAGGTGGCACTCTGCCCATTCGGTTATCAAGGAAATCATATATTTTCTTGCCTTCAGATGCTGAATTTTCAGAGGAAGCAGTTACTGTATGAACTACTATGCAGTACATTAAACTGTGAGAGGTGGGCTGATATATTATTTGCCCAACATATAAGTTTGACTCATTAGTAAAACCCCATGATGCGATAAATGTAAAAAGACAGCATTATTTAACATTTAAAACATCTTTAGTGCCCTCTCTGGTCACATATACTGCAACATCTATGGTATTCGCCTAACTACTAACACACTTTGTTATGATGATAAAATAAAAACAGTTTAACCTCAACATCCAGTCTGTTATGTCCGCTCATTACACTGGTGGGACATGACAGTTTTGCATTTCAGCAAGATTTTAATTGCGAGCTCACTAAACTCTGCTTTTTCTTATCCATTCATTCCAGCTACATTATCCCTCCATCTTGGATGTTTGATTAAAATCCGTGAGCATGCTTTGTGCTTTCTTAGCATCTATACTTACAGGTGGTTTTACATATTTACAGGTTTCACTTACAGGGCCTATTCAGTGGCTCTGTGAGAGAGGGACACGGCCATTGGTACTGGGGAATAGGGCGCACCTGTGCCTTGATTGGAAAGTAATGGGGGTGAGAGTCTTTCCCTGTAGGGCTGCAAAGTTGGTGCGTAGGAAGATTTTATTGGTTTGTGGCGTTCTGCTGTTACCACTGTGGCATGCGCTTCAAATTCGCAAGTGAAACAAAGGCATCTTAACTGTGGCTGCAGGGCTGGGAAGCTGCGTGCTGGTAGCCTCCATCCAGCAGCAGAACCCAAAAAGGGAGGATCGAGACGTGGGACTCCCTTCCAGAGAGCGACCGTGTGGGGGAGGGGTGCTTCTCTGATTCCCTCTGTGTTTACTGCCGTTGAGCTGCTGGGGCTGGGTGTTCTCCACCTTGACCAATTCAGTCTCTCCAACAACAGCTGTGGTGAGACAGGAGTCTGTGTGGATGGCCTGAACAAGACTGATACGTAAAAGCCAAGTATGGCTTAAAGGAGTTAAATACTTGCACCCTGTGTTGGAATTTGCAGGAGAGTCTTACTAAGCATTTCCCTGATGAATGAATATAATGTTTAATAATGACATTTTGAATATATAGGTTTATGCACAATTTTTGTAGATTTCGTATTTGTTCATTTAAGCCATTGCATATTTATTGTTGGGACAAATCCTACTATTTGAGGTATATGTGTATTCCTGTCAATTCCTGTCTTCCACACACTACCACACGAATGGGCTTTGGAGCATCACATTTTGGCCGTTCTCAACAATAAATAGGTGTCCTGGGTCTGCGGACTACTGATTTCACCATCCTCATGTAATAAACATGTGTAACGTGTAAAATATATGAACTGGCACAACTTCATGCAACCCAGGAACAGACTGCAATGGGAACAGGAAAAGCTATGATGTGCAAACATATGAAATGGCAGTGTAGCATAGTGGTTAAGGAGCAGGACTTGCAACGGAAAGGTTGCCGGTTCCATGCATATTCACATAGCATAAGTGTGCTTCCACTTGACCTGGATCAAAAGTGTGACTGAGCTGTAACAGCAATGATAAATAAAATGATCAGAGCTCAGCATTAACAGAAAACTGAATCTCAGTCTCTTTTGTCCCTCAGCAGTGTTTTTGCATGTGCGAGTTTTGCAAGGTTTGCAAGGTTTGAAGAAAAAGGAGCAATAGTAATTCACAATAACTACTTATTAACAGTGGTTTTAAGTGCAAAAATGCAGTGAAGACATTACTACAAATTTTATTTTAGAAATAAATTAATCTACAGTTCCAGGAATGACATACTTTAAATTTACTAAAGCAAAACAACTACTACCTGCAGCATCCTACAGGTGTACAGTATCCTACAGTATCCTACAGCTGTATTGTACTAGGTGTACAATACAAATCAGTCACCTGTCCTTTTATGAATATATTGATTTTGTTGCCATCTGAGTGTTTTCCTACAAACAGTTAGTTTCAGGATGCCCCAAATCTGGAAGATTTATTCAGACATGAGTGTTTAGAAGGTGATGAAAGATAGTGAGTGACCTCCAAGTCAACAGCTCTGTGTCTGGTGTTAACCTGGGACTATCCACATACACTAAGGAGGAAGAGAGGACACAAGCTCATCTACATGATTACAGGTTTACAACCAGCCAATCATTCTCTAAGAGACAGTTTAGACACTCTGCTACATTGCACTTCATTCCTGAGTGTTCTGTTAGTTTCTGAATTATGTAATATGAGTCAACATATGGCTTCAGACTGGCTTCCCGCTTCTAAATCTCACTGTAAACAGCTGCTGTTCAGATGGATGCACAGCTTACATATTAAATGGAAATACCAGATGTGAAAGCCAGATGCATCACCAATTGGTATCTCTACAGTAACTGTGTCACACCAGGACCCAGCCAGGACCCAAACCTGGAGTGTTAGCTGGAGGGCAACGCCGGTGTTCATTCTGGCTTGAACAGATTGGCCTCTGTATTAAATAAGGAACTGGCTGTTATCAGTTTGTCTGCTTGTCCCCCATATAGCGTGATTTTGCTGACTGCTGTTTCTCTTGTTGCTTTCTTCCCTCTCTTTTGTGTGGTGCAGAATTAAATTCATGGCGGAGATATCGTCTATCACAGAAGCCGAAGTCACCAACATCATGGTGGAGATACAGTCTATCAAACATCTCATCAATGATCTTCTCAGACGACAATCGGAGCTCAACTCCTGGCCAACCCACTTGGAGTCTGTGGAGAGCCGACATCTACCTGATAAGGAAGCCGCTCCCGGTTGTTCAACCACCTAGGCATCTCTGACGGGCTTGAGGAAGAAGAGGATTTCTCTCCCTTTTTTCGACCCCCAAGGAGAAGACGATATTCTGCAGCTGAGAAACCGTTACGCTTCTCTTGGTGATCTTGAGTCGATCGCTGATGCATCTACAAGCCCCTTCGCTCACAGAAGATATCGAACCAGTCACTTCATCTTACAGGAGACCGGGGAAGCACCTCTCCTTGTAGTGCCTCCAGTTCTCAGTCCAGCTCTCCCAGGAACAAGCATCTTCGGATATCGGTCCCTGCTGTAGAAAGCCCCGAGATGCCTCCATTTCAGCATCCAGCAATCCTGCAGCTGTCATCCTCCCTGTTTCTCTTCCCTCCTTGCCGACATTGAACCAGGAGAATACTCCCCCGGCTTAAACTGGGCCTGTTAGCGTAAACAACAGCAGCTGCAATGGCAGGGATCCTGAGATTCTGTGTGTGGGTGACTCCATCGTCAGATTCGTCAGATTCGTCAGATTCGATCTCCCCGATGCCGTTACCTACAGTCTTCCTGTTGGTAAAGTACGGAATTTTATTGAACTCATTCCAATGCTTGTTGATCTTCACCCCTCTGTCTACACCGTGATGTAGGAACAAACAACGTCATGTCCAAACATTCAATGAAACTGCACGCTGAGTTCGAGTGTCTAACCTCAACTATAGAGAATCTGGGGAAACGAGTAGCCTATATTAGACTAAGTTAACATGAACAAATGACAAAAAATATAATTAAGAAAAATTATTTATTAAATACATTTCAATAAAACATTAACAGGATTTTAAAATGGAATAAACAGCTAAAACAAACTTTAAAAGAAATGTTTCTTTGTAATTCCTCATTGAAATGTTATCCCTGTGCATTTTAGTAAGCGTCTATCTGTTTTATCCTGTTATTGTAATGCATATTGACTGACAAAAAAAAGACTGCTCGACTTGAAGAATCTCAATCGACAGAAGGGTCTCCGACAGATGATTCGACTCGTCGACGTTCAGGGGGCAGCCCTAGAAAAGTCGGATTTTCGTCAGTAAACAGCACTGTAAATTGCCGTGGAAGTTCAGGTTAACGACTGTTCGCGGGAATTTGTAGGCAGCACAGAAAACTGCCGGGAACTTGCCTTTAGCTCAACTGGCAACGACGCTGGCTTTAAGGGGTTGGCAGCGAGCAATAAGAACCTCAGCTCGAAACTCGCTCGCTCGCCGACCCACGTAACATCACATTAAAACACAACGCAAGATACCACCCGTTACATTGGTGCCGTGACTCGGATCACTGGCTAAAGCACAGCTTGGCCGCCAGAGGTCGCTGAGGAGTCAGAGGAGGTCAAAGGGGGGTGAGTGTAGCAGAGCTGAAGTGATTAGCTCATGTGAGTCCTGCGTAAAGCCTTAGGTAGCGGGTAGCAGGTAGCCGAGTGGTTGCAGCGGCTACGTCACTCCCTCTGAGACCTGGTTAAGTAGCGTTGTCGCTGACAGGCTAACGGCAATTTGTCTTTAGCTCAACTGGCAACGACGCTGGCTTTAAGGGGTTGGCAGCGAGCAGTAAGAACCTCAGTTCGAAACTCGCTCGCTCGCCGACCCACGTAACATCACATTAAAACACAACGCAAGAGACCACCCGTTACATGAGCACCACCAAAATTTGTGTTCCACGGTTAATGTGACATATGAACACTTGTCCAAATCACAACGCACTTCTTCCTCTGACGACGGGGCTAGCATGTTGCAAACAATAGCCTGGGATTTAGTGCGTGCAGAGAAAAATTTGGGATCATAAATTTTCTTGACCAGTTTAGCTGTGCAGTCACTAGATCGGAAACTGTTCACTGGGTGATACGTAAAAAGTCCTTCACTTGCATAAACGTTGTCAGGTTCTGAATTTTGTCTCACAACAAACTCTGTGACACTTGGGATAGCACACATACTCTTCTCAGCAGACAGGGCAGTGTGCATAATACAATAACCTACAGTATTGTACAGTACCTACAGTAATGGCAACTGCTGTCAGAAAACCCATTGAAATATGGTAAGAATACAGGACAAATCAAGATTTTCTCAGAATAAGTCAGGACACGTGAAATGGGGCCGAAATACAGGGCTGTCCCGGGAAAAACAGCATGTCTGGTCACCCTACCTTAGTATGTCTCCTTAACTAACGGTTTTCTCTGACGTATATCTTAACATTTGGCTTTAGCTGTTACCATTTCGTAGCAGTACTCTTTTTGGTCAGAACAAGATAGTATTGTAATGTCTTTGAACTGGCATTCCATTACATTCATTACTTTCTTGTAAACATTCTTAAATCTACATAACCAGTTTACATTTCAAGTTACAGGTTGACAGGCAGCATACTGCATAAAAAAGGACAATTCTATTCTTGTTGCTTGGAGTTCTAAACTATTACTCAAAGGCTGAAGGCTGATTTCGTTTCTGAATGTAGGTGGTGGCTTGGATTTAGCATCACTGCATGTAAAATAAAGACCATGTTTCTCTGAAGAAGTAAACAAGCTTGTGGAGCACATGAGTCAAACAAGCTAAACTTTCAAGCTGGTCAGGAAGTTTACATGACCGTGTTATGAGTTGGCTGGCTGACTGCTTGTCTTTGTTTCTGTGATGTAATGTAGTATCTTGCCGCATGCTTCAACATGCTTACTGCTGGTTTGTTTATTGAAGCTGATGGGGAGACAAATTCAATTGGTGTAGAAAAACGATTAAAGACATGTAATAACAGTCAAACTTGGGTCCTGGACTAATGTAGCAATTAATTTATAATTTTATTGACACATAGAAAACCAAATGGCATAGCTAAGGAAATGGGAATTTTGTTTTTAATTCAGAATGATACAAGTATTAATTTAAATGTGGAATTTTGGTCTATGATTTAATATATGAAAGATGAACAGTGACAGGTGTGCATGTTACTAAAAGAACATTTTATTCACCTGCCACAGATTTCTAGACTTCCTGTATCTAAACAGAAGTTACTCAACCTCTGTGTAACAAGGAACAGGGCAAATCCAAGCACAGAGGTATCTCAGGACACAGAAGGCTTGATTCAAAGAAAATGACATTTCCTTTACTGGCTTGAGAGAAAACAGGCTTGGCAGAAGCGTTCATGCACCACAAGCATGGCAACTCTAGACTGAGCAAATATGTGGATAGGGCAGGGCTTCAATAACAGAAAGAATGGGTGAAACCAATAATTAAGTAACACAGGTGAAAGACGTTAACACAGGACACAGAAAGTCACCTGGCCATCTGGCAGTTACCTTGGGAAGCAGCAGCCGAATCCTTGAAACTCTGAATTTCACTTAATTGATATAAAACATATGGAATTTTTGGTATCTGTATATAGTTATGGAAATGCTGGAGTCACTCACACACTCAAGGGGAGAGACTGCATGTTATAATTTTCACAGTAGTCTGTGCAATATGTCTCCATCTTTCAGCTGATTCTCATGCTGAGGTAATGAATGTGTTTCCTGATAAACTGCAGGTTTCCGGAATTGAACTGGTTTGTATCTTTATTGAGTCTTATTTTCTTTGTAAATGTATGTTCTGTTTTGTTTCGTTTGGTACCCAGTATGACCAAGAACAACAGATAGTAATTGAAAGTAATTAGTAAATTGAAATTGTGAACTGACAATAGTAAAATAATAATAATAAGTGAAAAATGTCTGGCCACAGGAAAAGGAAACCAGCTGGCTAGCTAGCTAGCAAATAAGGTTGAGTATGGATCATACCTGCTTGCTACCAAGATTATTTAATTTTCAGACAGCTAGTGAAATTGTTCACTTGCTATAGGCACCTTGATTACAGAATGTAAAATTTGTTGTATCTCTTCCCTTTTAGCCAAGTGTCAGCATGAATAGATGATATATACAGTAGATTTATAAAGGTATCAAGGTACTCAACACCTATTGTGAAAAATAATACTGTCACCATTCTTCTGTTATGCTACATCAGTTCATATGCATAGTATCACTCTATCCCATAATACTGATTACCAAAATAACCTCAACACGAAAAAAGAAAAACCCACTGACACATATTAGTCACTTATTCTCTATAAGTGAGTAATATTGCAAAAATGTGTTGCCATTAAAACTATTGCTATAATATAGCCAGTATTAAATTATGTGTAAATTAGTAAATTAGTATGATATGACATCACACAAACTGTACAAGCACTATTCCAGAGTAAACCTGCCCAGTTTTCACTACATTCTTTCACATCTCAGTTCTATTTTTACAAATCTCAGCATTTATGAGTAACCCAGGGTTTTTGTGCACTGAAGGCATTTCTTATGGACATTATGCCCATTATGTTTGCATCTTGTTTACAATGGGTGTGTCTTGTAAGCATCTTATATGCAGGACGTATTAATATAGTATTCATTCATTCATTAAGAAAATGCTGAAAAGTCAGCACCTGCCCAGGTGTCCATTGACAGCATCTGAAACTTTAACTTGATCTTGGTCTTTAACTTGATTTCTTCACAAATCACTGTGCTGTGACATCACCAATGTCTCTGCCAACGAGTTTGTTTGTCTCCACAATGTTAGCCATAGAGTAAGCTGCTGGCAGTGAGACAACAAACCTAAAACACCACATAAAGGATGCTAAAGTTCACCCCATCAATGTCACAGTGGGGGAGACTGAGAGGCTGGATACAATTGACTGTCTGACTGACAGCTCTTTGTGCATTTTAAAAGGTCATTGCGTCGCTTTACGACCCCAGAGGAAGTAGAGACATTTGTTGTCTTGCCCATTGTAGTTTCTGTAAAGGTAAAGTGCTGGTGGGACTCCCAAAACCCCCTGAGTTTTCAGTGAATGAGAAGCGTCAGGAACTCTGACAGATGCAGGGTTCCAAATCAATCTAATATTATTGTTCATATGTACATACGAGGACAAATCTGAACACCACTGTCAGCCTGATGAAGTTCAAGTAAAGTCTTTACTCAAGGTCCCATCAATATATTGCCTCCCACACCCTTCCCTGTCAATGTGTCTGTGCAGACAGAGACAGAGGCAACTGTCATGCAAGCATGCAAGTCCAAAATCATGCGCACATGACTGCAAAAGTCATTAATGATTTAATTGACAAACTAGCAACTATATATGCAGTAACAGCTACAGCAAAATAAACGAAATAAAAGAGGTATATGATCTGGATACCCAAACATCCAATGGTCAACAGAGAGAGACGTTTGTCAGTCGAGTCAATGCTGAGTCTAATGCCTTTGTGTGCACATCATTGGATGTACTGTTATGGCAAAATTTTCTCACCTGGCAGTTAGTTGAATGAGAAGAGTCTGGAACATATGCAGTGCAATTGTGCTTGTAATTGCCAGCTGTGCAATTTTATTTAACAGGTGCACAAAACCATTAAATTATTGTCATTTAGCAGATGCTCTTTGTCCCAGAGTGACTTACATACTGTATGTTACAATTTTATTCACTTAGGGGGGTGAACAGCACATGATTTATAAGCAATGATGGTGAGTTAAAAAACTCTATTGATCAGAGTTCCGGTCAATTCCACATCAATTCATTCAATCCAAGAATTTCCAGCACTCTCCTTCCTCTCCATGCACATGCACCTGTCTCTGGCAGCCTCTCGGGAGCCTCCTTACCTTCACACTGGGCTCCTGCATGGTGGCTTCTCCTGCTTCCATGAAGGTTCTCCCCCTTACTGTCTGTGGTATCCTTGCTCAGCTTGATGGCATTTATTTGGAAAATGTGGTCACTGGCTTCTCTAGCTGAGACCTCAGCTTCGGAAAAAAGTAACCCCAGCTTTCTAATGCTGATTTATTAAAAAAAAAAAAGGCTGATGGATATTAATAAAAGCTATACATCAAGCATTCAACCATACCACACATCAACCAATCCATATATCACAATATGAAATAGTATGCTACTTAATGAGAACATCAGGCATTAGCTGTGAATAATCAGCAGATTATAATGTGATATACCTGTATAGTGTAATAACATGCTAACTGTTTAAACCAATTCACTGGTGATGAGAAGGACAAAACAAAAACGATCTCACCAAAGCTGGTGCTCTTCTCTGTGAGAAGCTATGTGACTGAGCACCTTACAAGAGAGAAAGATGAGATATATGGGAACTAGCCTGTATAGTTATGAACAAACACATGTGTTTGAAGAAGTTATTTGGCAGGTTCTCTACAATGACATAAAAGGCTATAACTGCAGAAGTCATTATGCATATCACAAGTGCAACACGAACATGGTTACAGAGCAGTAATGAACATAGAAATCTATCAGAATACAAATGTACAGCAATTACTTGCTTTTATATATAGAGTTAGGTCCAGAATTATTGCCCGCCCCACCCCCCCGCCTTGATAAAAATGAAGAAAACAGGCTGCAGATAATAAATACAAAAATAATATTCTATATATTATGTTCAAACATATGTGAATACTATATACTTTTATTTCAGTACACTTATTCTCATTTAATTAATTATTGGCACACCTAACAATTATTGTACATAAAATCAAACAAAGTTAAGCTGGGATTAAAAATTAATTTAAGTTAAGATAGGAACTATATTGTGTCAGACCATCACTTCCGGTTTCACTAGGGTATAAAAATTAGGTAATACGCAGGCAAAATCCCTTTATCATCCATTACCATGGGCCAAAGAACTGTCACCTCAAAAGAGACAGATGGTAATTGACCTTCACAAGTCTGCTAATGGGTACAAAAAATACATAAATGGTTGAACATACCACTTAGCACTGTAAAGAGCAATAATCAAAAAATCTTAAACATATGGAATGGTTGCAAACCTGCCAGGAAGAGGACACAAGTGCATGTTGTTCCCACAGATGGTGAGGAAGATAGTGAGGAGGGCATTAAAGAACCCAAAGATCACGGTACAAGAATTGCGGAGCTTGGGTGCATCTTTGGGTCACCACGTCTCAAAAACAACCAGAAGACACCACCCCCATACCAACAAGCTCTTTCGAAGAGCTGCACAAAGGAAGCCCTTACTGAGCACAAGAAATAATACCAACCCTAATATATTATTATTATTTCGATTATTGTAGAATTTAGATGGTTGTTAATTTCGATTATTATAGAATTTATTATATAATTATAGAAAAAATAAAGCGTCAAAAAAATTAACGCAGGTTAATCGCACTCTATGATGCCCCTTGACCCCATACATCACAGCATTTATCATAATCAACTGCAGGCTAGCTAGGTTTCATATCATACACGGAAACATATCCACATTTCCGTTGTCGGTAAATGCAAATTAAGTTCACATTGGTGTAATCAACGATTGCATCGGAACATCTGTAAAGCGGAGTTATACATGTATAGTTAAAAGTGCCCGTGCTGTTATACTGAATATCAGCACTCACAGAATGCCTCTTGTCCAATCAAATTACTTGGTTGGAACTGTTGTATAAAGCACAATTTGAACATAAAATGCTTCTCATGGCAAAGATTGATATTTGCGATTAATTTAGAGCAATCACAAAGCATGCAATTAATTAGATTAATTTTTTCAATCGCCAACAGCAACAGATTTGATTGAATTGAATAACAGTAGCAACTGATTGAATAACAGTAGCAGTAAGGGTAATGATGATTTTGAAATGAATATTGCAGAATACACATTTCAGACTTCAGCTGCCATATTACTTAAATCAGTACAGTCACAAACCACACACAGAATTTTTATCAAGTCTTCAACTTCACATCCCCTGTAGTACCTGTGTGCTTCCCAGCCAGTCTGTCTGTTCCTCAGGTAAGACTTGCCAGTACAGTACATGCTGCTTCCACATCCTCCACATCCACAGGCTGCTTGATGGAGGTCAGGATGTCCAGGGCCTCCTGGTTCACCTGCAGTTTACTTTTACTTTCATTCTCAATCAGACAAACAGTCTGGGGCATCTTCACTGAGCTACCCTGTAACCAGACACCACAGTGCACATTCATACAAAGGATATGAGCTCAACTCATATCTGCCTCCTGAGATCTTGTATGGGCTTTTGAACTGATAAAGGAACAATGGTCTTTCTTCAAATCTACCTTCCCTTGCTTTCAAAGGACATATGTTATTGGTATGTGAATTTCACTGTGTAAAAGCTAATTGGTGAAGACAGACAATCCTTTTTTTCAGTTGCACTAACATACTGTACATCACCTTGCTGATTTCTCAGAAAATAAAGCTCTCAGGTCAAAGACTGTTCTTTCCCTTTACCTTTGTCTGGTGGTAGCCTTGAGGTCCCCTTTCTGTCATCCATGATGTGTTGTTTTAGGAGAGTGCTGTATCCTGGGTCATTAAGATCAAGTCATGCAAATCTTTTGAACATTCACCAGTCACCTTGTTCATCCAGATGTGTGAAATCATTCACAAAAACGACCACAGGATGCAACTAATACTGTATATGTACAAGTATCAGCTGATATTTATATGTAAATCTTGACAAAAACACCACAACGGGATAAGTAAGCCTATATTCTCTATATTGTAAGCTAGTAAAGAGCAAATGCAC
This sequence comes from Megalops cyprinoides, assembly GCF_013368585.1. Lineage (NCBI taxonomy): Eukaryota > Metazoa > Chordata > Actinopteri > Elopiformes > Megalopidae > Megalops > Megalops cyprinoides. The sequence goes on along the minus strand of NC_050604.1, from coordinate 4,446,598 downwards.
AGTATGTATTTGTATATGCACAAATACATGGTGGCCATCCAGATTTTTTGTTAGTTTTCTGATACCTCCAACTGACTTATTTTGTATCACAAATGTACACACTGAGCTCAGATGGTAGAATGCAAAACATTTTCAAGGACAGACTTCTATTGATAAATGTAATTCTTTCTGCAGGAATTCCCCAAATAGGTTGCAAGTGGATGTAATCAGGGAATTCCCAAGGGTTTTTCAGCTACAGTGTTCAGGGTATTGGGGTGTTTAATGGAAGTTGGGCTCATGTGTTTGCTGCTCAGGGAAAATCGGTTACAATGGTAAAGTGTTTGGTGTTGTTTAAAATAGAAATAGAAATACTACAAACATACACACGCAAATGTGTGTGTGTGTGTATGTGTGTGTGTGTGTGTGTATTCATACATGTGTGTGGCTATAATTATATTGACATTTACCTTTACATTTTTTGTCATTTTGCAGACGGGCCCTAGAGAGCTGTGCCTTAGACAGCAGTAACATGAAATGGTCAAAAATCCCTCCTAAGAAGTGAACCTCAGAAAACATTACAGGAGGTAATCCAGTAACCCTATAATCCGGAGGAGGATTTACAAAATACTGTAATATTTGTTGTTGTTGACTGATTATGTTGCATGTGAGATTGTGTGCTACACCAGATAAATCTTCGGGCAGACCACAGATTCTTTCCATTCGTTTACTCGCCTTAAGCCTACGGAACATACAGAGCAGCCATTCCAGAACCCTCTCTCAGTGTAGCCCTTTGGTCTCATGAATGACTCTGGATTCAGATGTTTCCACAGCTGCTGCAGAAGAGCTATGCAGTGATCCCTGCAAAGCTTCTCATTCTCCTTGCAAATTCTTTCATATTCTTCCATTACACACACCTTGGGATAAAGAATGGGATAATTCATAACTTTTCCCCTCTGTGCTTACAAGCTTACATTTCATGCTTAAAAGAACTTGAATTTTGAATGTTGAAGGGTAGGCAACATTGCTAAAGTAGATGTCCTAATCTTTCTGTCCTTCCAGCTTTTGGCTGGCTGCCATATACGCAATGAAAGGGTCTTGAGACACCTTCAGCTATGTCTATGTATAAATGGAGACTGTGAATGCTCTGTGCCTGATGTGATGAACAGGGTGAGATCCCACTTCCTGTCTGCACTCTCAGGGAAGTGTGCCATTTACTGTAATTCATCTCTCTTGAAGAGATTGGATGTCTGTGAGGATAACCATGGGGAAAGGCATGCAGGGAAGGTGCTGTTTCCTCAGTCTTTGTTGGATGCCTCCTCTTCCTCACATCTATCTTGTTGTAATTATGCATGGACCTCATAAGAATTCACCCCTTTGATGCTAGGTGGTAGACATAGGAACCCACAGCTAGACTGGAATTTTGTGCTGAGTTGGGCTCTTGAAGGCCACGTGATAATTAAAACTGTACATAGGATCAGAAGTAAGAGACACTCCATAAAGGCCTCCAGACTATTTGTATCATTATCCTTAGTACTTCTCCACATTTAGCACATAAATGGAACTTTGAGCAACATAAAACACAGACACAGGAGGGAGACGTAACTCCTTACAACAACAATATCATTGTCATATTTATGCATGTAAGACGTTTTTGCATGTAGGTTGATGGCCTACCTTGAGTTTTTTCTGGTAGACCAGATCTTCGTCCTTGAAGGAGTGGGCTAGGAAGAACTGCAGCGCCTTCTCCAGGCAGACTTCATGAACAGTGGAGAGCTCCTCCTGTGTCTCAGTGTGCAGCTTCACTCGCTCTCCCAGCAGCTGCCTGTAGAGGGTGAATGACTGCTCACATGCAGTAGAATTTTCTATCTCAGCTAAGGCCTCCACTGCATTCTCCAGACAGGGAACCTCCCCACTCCTGATGGTGTCCACATATATTTTTGCGAGGCCTCCCAGCACTAATGCCATCACACCAAGACAGAAAAAAAAAAAAATTAGACATACACAACATATAAACATCTAACATAAAGTTTAATTACTATTAGCAACACCAAGAAATACTTTTAATTAATTCTTGTTTTTGTTTGCTGTGTATTTTCCCCATTTTCACCCAACTTATTTTTAGCAGTCACCAATTTTGCATCACAATTTCACCAACTCAGGCAACAACTGGCTGAACTCACATAGCAGCATGGGGCAAGGTGAGTGAAATCCCTCAATAAACACATGCCTACCATAACAATCATTCACCCTAAAGTCCCACAGCGCACCAGGAGGCAAACAATGTCAAAGGACAGGTACACGTAACTCATAGGCACCTATGCAAGATGTGTTGAAGGAAGAGCAGGGAGGCGACCCTGGTTGACCTACTTACCTCTGGCCCTGGTGTAAAAAAGAAATGAATGTAGAAGTGCATAGACATCCCTCATATCAGGTAAAACTGTACACGCCAAAGCCAGCTAGTCAGCCAGGAGACCACAGTGAATTTAGATGAGTATAATGACAAATCTAGCTTGCAAGCTAGTGAATGGATTGCAAAGTCACAAACAACATTTTGGCTAACTTAGATATTTTCTCACACTAAAAGAACCATGTTAACTCCTAAATGATAACTGCATGATAACTAAATAAACTGCATTATCACAAATATCAGTAACATTATCTCTTTTTATAGCAGCCTTTTGGATGTAGCATTACTTGGCATTCATCTCATCTTTTCAACTTGCTAACAGCCCACTGATGTTGAGAGACTGAAATAATATGTTTCTCCAGTTCATGTTAGGGTCACTTATACAGAGTTGTTGGAATTTTAATGTTTTCTAAATAAGACAAGCAGATCAGGCATGGGCGTTCTGAAGTAACCCTCCCTCTCCTCACAACAGTTTGTAATCAATGGGTTGGGTGATTAATGTAAATTGACAAACATTTGACTTTGTATTCAAATCAACAAGCATCTTGGTTTCCTTTCTGGATTTTATTAAGGTGAACATCTCTGAATGTTGCATTATTGTGACAGTTTGAAAAAATAACTCTTCCTGTCATTTTGGTTGCTAATTAGTTAAGATGACTAATTAGCTGCACACAAGCATGTACCATCAAGCACCTAAAGTACAGATCTAGCTAAAGAGCTGCTGTATGATGTTAGCAGTACTACATCACCAACTCCTTCTGACAGGCATTTATAGTTATCAATTTGGTCCACTACATGTTTGTGTTTGAAACATTCATAGAAGCTACAAGGAGTAAAGTCATTCAGCATTTTGGTTGCTTATGTCTTGTACCTCTTGCCTTACTCACTTGCTCAATGGTGCAGTAGAATCAGATTAGGATGGCCCAACACATTAATATATTGGATGCAGAAATATAGAATTGAATAAATGTACAAATATGTACATACATGACAGACTGATATGATAGATTAATAATGATTGAATTATTCTCAGCATTCATAGTGATGTGTAAAGTATGTAAGTGTTTGTGTATTTTGAGTTTTAGATTTTAACCTAATGCTATTGGTTTCAAGACCAAAAGGTTCAGCTTGTGTGGAATTTTATAAAAATTATACCTTCATCCTCTCCTGGCTACAGCATTTGAAACTTACTGCTCCCCGTGACTGTGGTCTCTCCCTGAATGATCTTCTCACAGGAATGGGTGAAAATGTAATTGCAGAAGTGAGATGTTTGCTCAACAAATGCAGGGTCCAGGTCATTGTCACTCAGCTGCTCTATTTTTTCTGTTTTGCCTTAGATGCAGGCTGGTCAAATACAAAGCACTTCCAACTGGGGAAATACTTCTGGATGTAATCTCAGGGGTCCTTCCTGTTTGATGCTTCTGTAATGTGACATTGAAAGCAAAATCACAGAAGGGAAGGATTATTTATAATTTTATAGCATATACTATTTGTTTTCCCTGGTGTAATGACTAATATGTTCATGCAATAAACAATACTTATGGCTCTTGGCACATTGATATATCTCCTCATGGTGTTTTATGTATCTGTATGTGATATATGTTCTATATCTATATTATCAGTGAGACAAATAAAGTATGAGGTTGCTAGTGTGTATGAATTGCACAATGAAAGCTTGGCATATATATATACTGTAGCTGTTGGAAGACATAGGATGATAATTTTGATGGATCAAATTTTATGACAGGTAGTTAGTTACCACCACTTCATTAAGTATTCAAAACAATGCTGAAACCTTGCTAATGTAGTAGTTTGATTTGCGTTTGTATAATTAGCACTACAAATTACTCTTAAGTCATCCTTCTTTATGTAATTATGTTTTACTCTCTGATTAATATTTTTAATAAGTGGAATAAAATATGGAGGACAAAAAATGACATAAGCATGGATAAATAAATAAATGCAGAAATAAATAAATACATAAATGAATGAAAAATAAATACATTTTGGTAATGAAAAAGGCTACTTCTGTATTTTTACATTTGTTTATTTATTACGGCATTTCTACATTTATTTATTTATTTCTGTATTTCTACATTTGTTTATTTATTTCTGTTTTTCTACATTTCCACTTTTATTTATTCCTGTATTTCTGTGTCCGTATGTTAATTGAGTGGGTGGTCCTATACCTCAGTCTAAAGCCGGGTTGGTTATGGCGGTGCGATTGGATCTACTGCTACTGCTACTGGGAAAGAGCTGTTTTGCGATTGACTGTACAAATAGATTCAACAAGAATTCGGAGCTATCTTTTTACAGACTGCCGAAAGCTAAAGAAATGAGAAGCAAATGGATCAAAAAAGCAAAACTAAAATCCAAGAAATATGGTAGTTAGGCCGACGTCACGTTAAAGCGCTGTCCTCTCAGTTTTGCTTTTTTGTTAGTTGATCGCTGTTTGGAAAATTAAGCTACAGAGCGTCTTCCTTATAATGAGCGTCAATGGAGAGTTTAGCTTTTTTTGCTAGAAGATAGTGTTTATGACTAGTGTTAGTGTTTATATGTGAGATGTCAGACAAATTTGGTGATCATTGGTGATCGCTGTTTTGGGACATTAAGCCACGTTAAGCTTTTTCCTTAAAATGGGCGTCAATGCAGAGAAAAACGCTTAACATGAGATAACGACCATACTCCTAGGATTTCGGTTTTGATTTTTTGACAGGAGGAAGTGTTTCTGCCAAGAGATGTCTGAGAGAAATTTGGTGATCATTGATCGTAGTTTTGGAACACTAAGCCACGTTAAGCGTTTTAGAATGTCCCGGCTTTGTATGCCTTCAGGTTTTGTTTTGTGTATTTCCCCGGCGTCCAGGTACATATAAATGTCAGGAAACCAGATTCCTGGCCACATGTCAATGTCCATGGACCACTGGTTCTTTGGTAAATTGTAAGGATCACTGTCGAGTCCAACTGCCTTTAATTTAAGCAGATAATCGTTTGTTTTACTCCCGGTTTCGCAGTTTCCCATACTAAAGGCAGCTGTGTTGCAGGATGTTTTGCCACTCAGTCCGACTGAGGGGGCGTATTCCGGCGGGAAAGTGACGTCAATGAATAACTTCTATAGGCGTAGGCTGAAAGGTGCGTATGGTAGAATACGCCCCTTAATGAACAGGCATTGCGCATATATAGATCCCCTATACAATGTTTTTTGTGAACAGATGCAGTGCAATTGATGCTGAGGCATCTGGATCCCAACAGGACAACTATACCACCTGACTAGGTAGATGAAATGAGACAGGCAGATATAGCTATTTATATAAAAAATGTCTTAGAAAATGACAGTACACATCGTCTTCAGACAGACAGCACAGTGCCTTACACTGATCTCACTTGGAATTTGCAAAGTATTCAGGGAAAAAATGAAAGCAGCTTGGCTTCAGTATTGTATTATTGTAAAATAGCAGCTCTATTGGTTTCAAGACCAAAAGGTTCAGCTTGTGTGGAATTTTATAAAAATTATACCTTCATCCTCTCCTGGCTACAGCATTTGAAACTTACTGTTCCCTGTGACTGTGGTCTCTCCCTGAATAGTCTTCTCACGGGAATGGGTGAAAATGTAATTGCAGAAGTGAGATGTTTGCTCAACATAGCAGCTCTATTTTCCTTCTGTGTCAGCAACCCCTGAAAAGCTGGCATTCTACAAATTTAAGTAACTGCAAGCTTGCTTTACATGTGGTGGAGTGATTGCTCCTTTTCTGCATACATGCAGTAATACTCAGAGTTAAGGAATGATTGAATGAGCAGAAAAGCACAAAAATATATGATTTTACAAATGAGTTCCACAAAAACCTAATGTATGCTACCTGGCGGAGACAATGGGCATTACTGGAAGACAGTAGTCACATGGTACCTTAAATCGAAAGGAGACCTTTTTGCCTCAGCGTGAAGCATAGAATATAGCTCACAAGGTTTCATTTAGACAGAGCAAGCTAAGTAAATTCTGTTTTGAATTGTGCTTAGTGACTTAGTGACTTTCACAGTGGATTATAATCACATATTAGATTTATTAGATGATTCCTGTTTTGTTGAACCATTAAACATAGTGAGCTTTATTGCTTTATTGGCCCTGCTGTGAGACTGCTGATAGACTGAGATCTTTGTGAAGGAACCTAGGTATTTTTTTTTAGACAAAATCATCTGGCTTCGCTTGGACTTCTGTATGAACTGTATGAGAACTGATCATAGCATAGCTAAGAGACCATTGCCACTTTTGGGAAAATGACAAAAACACCATGCCAACAGGACCCACAAAGTGACCCCAGAGTGAAAGGAGAGGAGAACACCTGCCCTGGGTCAGGCTGCTCACATAATCAGCTGCTCAAAAACATAGGCTGCAGAGTACTAATTTACAAATGAAAGAAAGCAGCCTTTACCATCACGACTTAAATCAAAATAGATCCAATCCAATCCCAGTTCCCTTTGTGCTTGATTATTTAAGAAAATGTTACTTTTTTGGTAGTTATACAGCATCATATGTTCAGCCTTGACAAAAAACAATAGTTTCAAAAAAATTAAATTATTTAAAACAATAAACAAAAATGCAGTACTACTCTGTTAATGCATTGCTATTATTCTCAACCTCACCTAGAGTGCTCAGCGTTCCGTATTAGCTGACTATCACAGGTTTCATAAAACAGATCATGTCTGAGTTACAGAACTAGCCTTCTGAGCCTAAGAAAACATGGTTTGAGCAGTCATTTTATTTTGAATTTTACTTAACAAACATCATCTTTAAAATAATTTTCTATGTAGCTGCTTCCTTTGTTTGGTGAATGGATGAGCTGCTTTGCAAACTAGCTATAGTTAGATATCAGTATCAGTATCAACTTTGCCCAGTAAGCTAAATTAGCTGAAATTATTAGCCTAAGCAAAATTTTATTTAGCTATTTACGTAACTATCTGGCTATGCTCATTTTGCTGTGTATTTGCTGTATCTTATATTGGTAAGATGCATGTATCTCGATTATGTGCCTTAAGATTACTGCAGAGGTGCCAGGTAATCGCTTTGCCCAAACCAAAAAGTATTTTGAAAAGACACATGAACAGGTGCTTTGATGTTTGTATTTTAACTGCTGAATAGAACACTTAAATGCCACTGAAACATTTTGCTAATGTTATATAATCTGTGTAAGTTTGTATTTTACTGAGTTCAGTTTAAATTTTTTGTCTGCTTTAGTGGAGCGTGTTGCCTTTTTTGACCACTGGTTGGCGCCATGAACAAATGAATCTTTCTTTGCCCTGCAGGTTTTGCCTAAGTTGAGCTTCTTGCACTCTGATGCCTTCCACAGCTGGAACCACCCTGTCTATTTTTATGGCATGCTTTCATACTGCATATTTCTATGCCATTCCCCTTCCGCTGAATTGTAGTCAAGCGTTTAAAAAAACCAAACAAAAACCCCACGTGGTGTGTTCCTGGAGAGCCTTGATTTGCAACAATCCCCAGAGCGAGGAGCCTGCCTTACTGCCTGCCCAAAATGCCACACTCACACATTCAAAGATCACACCTGCTCCCCCACAGCAGGGAGAGGAGGAAGAGGCTGGGGGCCTCAGACACCTCCCTCTTCCATGTTGACAGTTGGAGCAGGTTAAGGAGAGCAATGTTCCAGCAGTCTCCAGCAGGGGGCAGGCCACTGTGGAGTTGCATATGGGCTCAAGGCAGTGTTCAGAGTGATAATCCACTGGCGTGCTGCTGGGAGTTGCATACGACGAGGCGGAGGAGGGTGTTGGCAGACGGAGGGGAGGTTTGGGATTGTCGCCTTGGGCGCAATCTTGACGGGATCTCCATGAGCCTGGTTCTTCACCGTGTCTACAGTCAGCAGTGCTGTGTCCCCCTCCAGCTACATCGACAAGGAGAATGCATTTACCTCCCACGTCTTGTCATTCACACCAGCAGGGCCACTGCTGTACCAAAGGATGTAAACTTGTTATAGTATGAAGTGCATTTATCAGAGACCTCTTTGCAGCATAAACACGGTGCTGTTATGAGTACAGTGCACAGAACAACCGTTCTGCTTCGAAGAGGAGACATGGTAATATACATTAAACACGTTAACATAAATTTTTTTTTAAATGAACAAAGACCTTAACCCTCTACAAAAAATGGGCTTGATGATAAGTAAATCAAAGCAATTACAGCAGGAAGTAGTGATGGCTAATCCAACTAATGGCAAAAATGCAATTTTACACACACTAATAACTGTTGTCTCCTGCCTCCTCTTCTCACATATACAGATATACATGTATTCTATTATATATTCATTATGTTATATCATAATTATATATACTTTAACATTAAGAAAAAACCCAATATTGTGTATTGTGTGAAGTATTCATGGGAGATACTGGGCACAATTTTATTATGAAACAAACAAATATACTTTATACTGTACATATTCTAAATGCATCTTATGTTTGGAGTTCATGAGCTTAGTTTATTAGTTAATTGATGTGCTTAGTTGATTTTGGTCCCTAAAAAATTGAGGGGCTATGTTGGATTTTTTCCCGAGATTGATGCACTTGCAAGCTAACTAATAAAACTTTTACACAAAGAACTTCAGTCTGGACCGTGGTTGCAAAAGAGGCAGAAAATGTTTATTGATGATCTGCAATATGGCAAGGCTTCGCAGAGTTTCAGATGTTACACGCACTAAGTCTCACACTTAGAATCTTACGCCTTACACACTCATCAACCTCTCACCGGTCTCTCTTCTGTTCCGTCTCAGCTGCAGGGTGACTCTGCTCACAGAGAACATCTTATAACATCCTAAATAGTGGGAAACTGATGACATAAGCTGTGCAGAATATTTAATTATAACTGACCTAGAGTCATTATATGAACATCGCCTAGAGTCTGGCGCCTAATTGGAAAAACATTGCTTCAAAAGGTATCCTTGGATTGATAGGGGAGCACACACTGACCCGACTCCTGTTTGTCACAAACCCAGACAAGGGAGGCAGAGTGGGAGAAAGTTCAGCCAGGTAGAGAGTCCCTATATCATCCAAGAACAAAACTTTTAATATAAGAAGCTTCAAAGAGCTGAGGTTCTTGGTTGTGATATATGCATTGATCTATCTGATCAACCCAAATGGTTAAATACTGTATGAAGTGACTGACCCAGTACTGAACTACAACTATATGAGTGCTCGAAATCAACACTTTCAGTGTGTCTGTGTGCATGATTAGTTCAACATAGCAGCATCACTTATCAGTGAATGTACAAAGCACTTATCTCACCTCTCACAGAAAAAATGTCTGATGACTCATGTCTAATAAAGAGCAGAGGCACTGATTGTCAAAGATCAGTTGGTCAGAATTTCTTCACCTTATCTGACTTTTAATTGCTGTGCTATGCATGTTCCAGACATTAGGGCTCAGCAGTTTGTCCGGCAGGGAGGGTGGGTGGCGGTGGTGGTGCTTGGGGTGAGAGGAGGGGGGAGTGTCATTTACAATCACTGAGGGGATTGCAGCCGTCAGCATCAATTTCATGGTATGGTCACCTCACAGGCCCCGTGCTTTCAGTCAGATCTGCACTGACACCTTGTGCTCTGCTTAGAAACAAGAACTTCTTCATGTGGGTTGGCTTGTTTTCTGACACCGTGACTGCAGGGGAACGGATGGCCAGTAATTTGCACTGACAGGCCTGGCAGTCACAGAATGAAACACAGCTGGGATTGAAGCCTGTTTAAAGAGTTCTGATCCCATTAGCACGGCACATAAAGCTCTCTAATTTGATTAGTTCTGCCTGCGAAATTAGCCAGCAAGTTCAAGGGGAGACAGTACTGCTTGGTTATGGCTCCCTCTCCATCGTAATGGAGTACCGGAAAAAGAGAATCAAGATCTTTATCAACTTTGCTGAGATTTCAGCACTGCCAACTAGGAGATGTTTCAACAGAAATAAGAAGTACTTCAGACTCAACTCACTCTCTGCTTCCTCTGTTTCCTGAGGATCACTTCATTTAATGTACTGCACAGAGTTCAAAGGAGAGTGGGACAAGAGTTAGAGATAAGGCCAGGAAGGTGTAGTTTAAATAAGAGACTCCATGGTGTTGCTGGATGCTGACATTGCAATATAGATATTTCTATTGTCTACAAAAAGCTAATAATTGATTCAACTTAACTAAAATACAGTTACATATATTGGTACATTATTAAATATCATTACATTAAAAATGCTCGGAATAAGTAACATACAAACAACAGAGGATGTCATCTCAGTGTCAACAGTGAATACAGTCGTATGGAGAAGCAAGCATATTCATTCATTTTAGTTGAGAATTAGACACAATGACTCCACCTAACTTTAATCTTGTCACACAGCTAGGAATCACTAGGGTATCAGGACAGACTGAAAAACAAGTGCTGTTGGTAAATGGCAGCCGATTCCACAAGGCTGGACTGTGGTATCGTGGGGGCGTTGATCTATGAGAAAGATTAGGAAACACTGACAGGGAGGTGCGAGTGTGCCATGGAAGCAGGCTCACTGCAGCCAGGGCAAACGTGGCTACGCTAGGCAGCAAGCGGTCTTCATAGGACTGTGAGTCAAGCTGAGGCTGAGACTTCAGGCAGAAGGCTTCCATTGCTGGGCTGAACAGACATATACAGTAATGCAAAATCAGTTCATTGTCTTCATTTGTTAGCAGTTCCCCTGTGATTTGTTGTCTCTCCTCCTGTCAGGTGAATATCCTACTCAGTTCTGTCTAACAACAAGACATCAGGACTGCATCACATATATGCATTAACATGTGGAGTAAAATTAGTTTAACCAGTAAATATTTTCAGTCGGGATAAATGAACACTGATCACTGGTGATCTGAGGCTATTTATATCTGCCACACAGCAACGTTTTCATAGACTGTTATTTTCACTGGACGTGGATATATCTGATTTTGAGGGCTGGGATTCTTTTAAATGAAAGTGAAGGGCTGAAGTGAACATTTCCGTGCAAATGAGCAAATTGCGGTTCTGTCCCTCTCCAACCCCAATTTATGTTTCCCTGTTTCATGACCAACACTGATCCACTGAAAAGTTAATGAATCAATTCTCACTACCACAAAGAGTGCCGACATGGAGATACTGAAAAAGATTCTGTGAGTGAAATTGAATAATGTATTTTCAGTTTTCAAAAAAATGAAATCATGACACATGATCATGGTCATGACTGGTTAATCAGCTTTCAGGTTTGAAACTATGATAAAAAGAAAAGTTCTGAAGTTGATTAAAGGTGATTTTTTTAATATATTGTGACAACATCCACATTTATGACGAAAGTGCTTTTATTTTTTTCATTATTTCACTAAAAATGCAGACCTCTCCTCAAGAATAAGCAAAAATCACATCACATCATAACATCAGTAACAACATTAACTTATCACACACCCTAAAACCTCTGTTTGAATGTTACAGAACAAATCCTACTCATGTCATGAACACCCGCTCCATGTACAGATCAAAATATTGATTTCAGTTTCATCTCATGCTCTGTAGGTTCAAGGAAAGTTCAGCAGGCTCAGATTTACACAAAACAACTGACTCTGACAAAGACCCTTTAACACTGCATTCTGGGAGTGAGATGAGCTTGCTGTGATAGCATCTATGAGTCATCTCACTTGTGGCCTTTCTGAATGTATTGGCATCAGAGAGGTGCATTGAAACGGAAGAAAGGGGATCTAAAAGGCTGCTACTCTTCATTTGAACGATTCTGAGCTCTATTCATTGAGCTTTACTCTATTGAATGATATTCTATCCAGGGGAATTTATCAGTGAGGCAGCTGTTGAGACAATTCTTCAGGAAAGAGGAAACATTATGTTTTTGCCTCTCTCTTGAGAGGCCCTTTGCCCTTTGCCCAACAGCTGAGCAGTGATATTTTCTTTAGTTACCAACAGGAATGAATGGCTCAGCATGAGCGAGTGTGTCTGTTGTGCGCAAAAACAAGCCATCCATCTGCACCACCTGGCCTGTACACACCTGAGTGTGGCTGTTTTTTTGCAGCAGTGAATGAACACATTTCCTTAAGTGTTGTCACGCAGACTGAACACATCTGACTCTCATACACAGAATTCTTGAGCAGGGCAGGCTGCTGAATAACTTGCATTGCTGCTCACTTCCTCACTCTCCATTTCAGCAAACTTTACCAGTTGCTCAACCAGTTCTCTCAGTTTGCACTCCACCCTGGCTCCCTTTCCCCGCAAACATGCTACAGTCAGTTACCCATTTCTCTGAATCTTTTCAAACCTTCAAACCTACCTGAAATGCAAAGTATAGCATTTACACATAGAGTTTAAGGTGTGATATATTTGACAGACATTTCTGTACATTCAGAAATGATTCTAAATAATTGACAGGAGATAGAATGAAATGGCTTTACCCTGTTCTTTCCAAACCTGCCCTTAAGATGCTTTCATCTCATATTATTAATTCTTCAACACCTACATAACAAAGCGTTACTTTAATCTTTTTTAGAGTGATGACTGCCGTGTGTAATTCTGACAATCAACTTACCAGCTTTATTACATTGCATACACTTGTATACCAATATAACACTCACTTTGCAGACGCTCTTATCCACCACAACTTATACATCTTACAGTTTACAATTATTTACAGCGTACAGTCAGGCAATTTGGGATTCCTAAGTTCTTTTCTAAAATGGGCACAACAACAGTGCCCCTCCTGGGATTTGAGCCTGGTGACCATGAGTTATGAGCTGTGCTCCTCACCACCATGCCAGGCTACTGTATGATGAAAAGGCCTGTCAGCAGCACAGCCAAATTCATCTCTGCCTCCCTCACTGCAGACAGTGTGTGGGCACCAGAAGGCCCTAGGCAGTGTTTCTCAATCCTACTCCTGGCGGCCCACTGTCCTGCAGATCTTCTGTCTATCCTTGCTCCACCTACCTGACTGAACTCATCAGTGGCACTTTTGATTAGCTGAGCACACCTGATTTAATCAAGCAGCAAGGATAGATAGAAGATACGTAGGACAGTGGGCCACCAGGAGAGGTTTGAGAAACGCTGCCCTAGGGCATTGTGCCTTCAGAGCTTCACCTAGAGAGAAACCAGCTATGATTGACAATGTAAAGGCTGGTGTCCTGTGAACTATGCCAAACGTTATTATAGTGTAGATAGAAGTGAGTACACTCTTGAGCAAACAATGTTTAGGTTATCGCTGTTGTCTCACCAGTGGCATTAAACCAACAGAACTGCGGTGTACTTTGGCACAAGGGCACTTCCCACCACCTCACCCCTCATTTCAAATGCATTTCACTCAAAAAATCAGTGGATGGGTAGTAAAAGTATTTGACAGTCCTTATAATATATGAATTTTTGAAATTTGAATTTTGGTCCAAACAGATAAACTCTGGCTCCTGCTCTGGGTTGGATCTGCTGTGTTCCTTCTCTCAGAGAAGCAGGAGGAATGGATGCAAAACATTATGGTTTTGTACCCAGTCTCTGCTCCAACGCTACAATCAGTCCACTCCACCCTTCCTGCTACATACTCAATACAGATATGCTGGTCACAGCCATAGACACCTTCCACAGCAGGGGAGCAGCTTACTACCTGTATTCTGCTCCAGTGATCACATCAAACCTTGAAAGAATTTAGGATTTTTTAGAGATCTGTCACATTTGTCATAGTTTTATTACCTCACTAATTTTAGTGGTTGCATTCCCATCGAATAGTCAGCTAGTCAGCCCAACACAATTTCACACAGCAGGTCTGGACTCCCTTATGCATAAGACTGTTTCTGGTTAGTGAGAGTAAGGCTGAGAGAAAAAGGCTGAGAAAAAGACAGCCCAAGGAAGTCACCACACAGATGGAGAAACAGCTGAGAAACACCCTTGGGGCCAAGCAAATGTTTGCTAAAGATACTGAATTATTATACAAGCTAATATAACAGTAGGAGGTAAGGTACTCCTGTTATAGATATAAGGTAAGGTATGGGAAGGCATATTCTCTGTAAGATTGCCTTCAGTCACATGCCCATTACTCTGTCTATGGATAGTTACAGTATTTTTTCCATTTCAGGGAGTGCGCTCCACTTGATTAATGGAACCTTTCCAAGGTGGTGATGCAGTCACCTGATATCACATCATGGTGGAGCTCACAGAAACATGGAGGAGGAAAGACTGATTGCACTAGTGGGATGTGCATCTGGCAGAATTTTATGAAATGCATGAGCATTTAATGCATAGTAGAATATTGATAATTGTCTCTGAAGAAGGGGATTAGTTACAGTTGGGATACCTGACTGTTAAATAGTGTTTCTATGGATCATGGTATACAACTAGATTATATTAGATTATTAATGTAAATTATTAATAATGTTATATACATCATAAATCTGTGAGTCAATGGGGTCAGATAAGTTAGAGAGTGCCTATTGAATAACCAGCAAGCAAAGCATAAGGAAAGGTATGAGAAGAAAATATGAACCTACATTTTTTTTAACTCTAACAACTTTTTTAGGGTTTGTGACAGAAACAGTCATCAGATTAGTTCATCAAGTACACGGCCCAAAGCCACAGATGACAAATAGCGCAGATCAACAGATCCAAACCAGCTTAGGCCCCAATAGCAGAGTAATCAGGACTCTAACTATCAGAGGGATATGGAGGGGTGAAGAATCAAAGGTCTGTCTGGTACAGCTACATTACATTACGCGATTTAACTTCCCAATAAGTGTATTACTATGCATCACTTCCAAATAAGTGCATCACCATGCATCGCCATGCATCACTAGCTACTGACGGCAGGTGAGGATAGCTATTTTTGCCTCAGCCTCACTGATGTTACTTTTACAGACGGCAGTGTAAGTTTGACATTTGCTTTATTTAGGCAATTGTCTGACTTGTCTGATCCAAATAATTTGAGTGGTCCTTAACCAGCTGTCTCAGGTGCTTTGGGAGTTATGTGTCAGTGGTGCATTGTGGGGATTTTCTGTTCTCTCAAAAACACTCTGACACCTATGGTGAGGACCAGTGTTACACAAATCCTTCCATTTGACTTGTACATCAGATTTGTGCAACACCTTGAAGTATTTGCTTCAAATTAATGAACTATGTGGAATTAATCCAAATCAACAGAGAAGACTTACAGCATGCCAGACTGAATATCCAAGGCATTGTGGGGCAGACAGCAAATCATTTTACTCATTAAGCCTTCCATTTAAGAAGTTAATCCATATTACTTGTAACTATTATGTAATGACAGAGAATATAATGTTTTTGTTTTCTTGAACAGACCTGGGTGTGTGGTATCTTAAGGAATTAAACAGTTGCAGAGGATACATGAACAAACTTATGTCCGAGAATCTAGGATCCATGGATGCATAATATTAACCTCTGCAAGGCAGTGATATTGAATTTTTTTGAGTTATTTTATTCATTTCATTCCCAATTACAGATGTACTGATCAGATATTAAAACACCTGCTGTTCACACATTCATCATTTTGGAGGATGGTACAGCCATGCTCAGCACAACAGATCAATTGTGTTCAACGAGGACATCATGTTCAGGCCTAATTTCATTTATACACAAAACTGAAAAATCAATGTTTGTTCATTATCATCACACTGTATACTAACTGAAATAATAAACTGACACTACATGGAAGCATAAGCATAGTGTTTACATTTCCAGGTCAGTAGATGTTGATGGAAGTTTGAAGTTCTAGTGTAATACCTATTCTCCAGTTAGTCTAAGAAAAGAAAAACAAGTTTAACTTAGCATGCCTTAATGTAACTCAATGCCACAGTGGGCCTCTATAGGCAGGTTTGGTAGCGGTTCAGTGTTCTTTGCCATGGATGTTATGTTCAGCACACATGTGAAGGACATACTGTGCTTTGTGCGTTGCCACAGTGACTAGCTGTGCAGACTAACATGTGGACTGAACACAGCGTTAATGCACATCTCTTAGGTCACCAGAGACAGTCCCTGAGAGTTTATGCTACACTCTCTTAGATAGTGTCCTTTAAAGGACCTCTACTGGGTACAGGCTTGTCAATAAATGTTTGACATTCACATAGCATCTCCATTTAAGATAATAAAAATGCAGCATGTATGCCCATTCTGAACTGAACTGAACTGGTCTCACAGCGTCAGTCCTCAGCACGTGATGTGGCTACAGTGATGAACAGCACTTTAAGGACAACCCAAGAATCACCTGCGTTATATAGGATTGAAGGTAGGCACGACTGGCATAGAAACCTCTCACAGCCCTCCAGAATCAGCAACATGGCAGACCTGGAGAAAAAAGACAGGTCACAGCTGCTTACCTCACAAGCTCCCAGTCACTCACAGGAGCCCGTGAGCTTGTTCAGCCGTGTCAATTCTAATTAATACATGGGATTAGGTGGAACAATCTAGAGGAAGGTAATGAGTCTCTTTGCAGTGAAGAAAAACAGCCTGAAGAGTGATATGATTATCATTTTGTGTGACATGATGCACAGCTCCAGAAATGAGCTCCTCAGACTTGACTGATTAAACACAACACGCTGCTTGGGCTTAATCTTAATTTTCTCACCATTATAATTTTGAAACAGGGCACAGAGAGGCCATGACTTAATGTAGCAGCTGATTTGGAGCTTCTAATGCAACTGAATCTCTGTGAGTACGTGATTTTAACATTTATTATGGATGGATGCTTTCATCGTCTGTGCCCAATGCACAGTAGGATAGTGTACATATAGTTTATGTTAATTTTAAAGAGCAGGGCTCATAGTCCTGCTTTGCCTTCCAGATGGGATAGTGCTGTCTTTGTCTTTAGGTAATTAATTAAGGTAATTAATCTGAATGACCTCAGTCAATGTCCAGCTGTATAGATGAATAACATGTAAACAACTCTAAGATTTGTGTAAGTCACTTCGGATAAGAATGTCTGCTAAGCTAACACAATGCACTGTAACTAGCTTGCTTCCCACTTGGTATGACACCTTCAAACTGCATATGCCCTCCAGTGGAGCAATCTTTTCTGTGGAACACAGGTACGTGCTTACAATCACTGATCACCTGAGAGACATCAATTAGGCTGGTACAGGCAGGAGAGGGAACAAAGGGGAGAGATCTAAGACACAGTGGCCTAGATGAAAAGCCACTCTCTCGGCCTCCCTCGGGTACAGGCTACGCAGCCTCACTTGACCAGCTCTGACGCCGGAGGGGATGTAAACAGAGAGCACTCAGAAGAGCACTTTGGTGGAAGCGCGTGGCCCCTGTGGACCACAGCACACATTCAGGTTTTTAAATCTGACTGCATCCCTCATTCTAAAGCTTGACCTCGGGCCTGAGTGTGTGCAGAATAACCCTGATCAACAAATCTTGGCTTCAGCCGATTCAGCTTGGATTCAATCCTCCTGCTACTGCAGGTCTCCCTCATTCTCCAGCACTCAAACCAAATGCCAAACCACAGGCTGTAATAACATTGAACAGGACACATTTAACAGTTTATGTTTTGGGTTTGCCATTCTGTCCTCTTAAATGCAATGGCTATGTGGTTAGGTTTTAGTTTAGAATACCAGAGACATGGAAAAGCAGTTATGATGTAGAGCTGATCCTGTCATGTCATAAGTAGATGATATCTACTGTAGACTGTGAACTGTCAGGGTCTGGATAACAGCTACAGAAAGGTAATGTTCTTCACAATGATACTCCAACCCAAACTGAACCTCATGCAAACAGGGCTAACATCTCTCTCAATCACAAAGACATTTATGTGTCTTTGTGTAATTATAAGAGTGAGTGGTTTACTGGTTTTATTCATGCAAAAAGGAAAACATGAAAATATAATACATACATACTGTATTTATTTATGATGGAATGTGTAATGCTATTTACACATATTTTGTGTAGAGCAGGGGTGGCCAACCCTCTCCTGTAGAGCCACTTGTCTTGCAAGTTTTAGATCTCTCCCTGCTCCAACACAGCTTATTCAAATGATCAGTTTGTTATTCAGAAGCTTCAGGAGTTCATAACGAGTTGATCATTTGAATCAGCTGTGTTGGAGCAGGGAGAGATCTAAAACATACAGGACAAGTGGCTCTCCAGGAGAGGGCTGGCCACCCCTGGTGTAGAGGAAAATACAAGTATCGTCTTGTAAGAATAAGCATGTTGTTGTTGCTGTTGTGAAAAGGATTTCTTTCCCCAAACTTGCTTGTGATTTTGTGCGTATGGGCTTATATTGGTGGAAATATGTAAAACCTACATAAGCATGTCACAACGCCTGCATTAAGCATTCATGACACATTGTTCCTGATACATGACAGGCTCTATCACACATGGACAGCATGTCAAAGTGCCTCATGTAAAATGTACTATGAATGCCTAATGCAGCTGTTATACCATGATTGTGTAACCTTTATGTATGCTTAATGCAGCTACACGTAATATGAAATGTGACATCTGTGGGTTAAAGAAGCTTAGTGGAAATCTATATCAAGATACCTTTTTTAACACAGTGAATACATCACCAATTTTCACATGATTGGCATTACTGATCAAGTCAAAAGGTCATCTCAGACGCATCTCACAATACTAGACTGTAGTTGCTTGTGAAGGTCATTCTTTGATCCAGCTTGACAAAACAGACAAAAGTAAGCACTGGTCAAAGCACATTGTGTGGGCAGCAAGAAACACACACAATCTGTGAGAGTGAGTGTGTGTGAGAGTGTGCTTCTGTGAGGTCACTACTCATTAAAGATAAATAAACAAGCCCTGTCAAATGAGACTGCCATTTTGTATTGGCTTTTGGGATGAAATGATCAATGTTTAAAAACAGCTTGGAATACCTCTTGTTGCTTTGATGTTATTAAGCCTAGTTTCACATCTGTCAGCTTTTATTTATATTATTGGCTTAATTAACTCTTTCAAGCACAGAGTAGAGAAAATTCAAACCTCTGTCCAGAACGATGGTGAAGCATGCACAGACCACTTTTCATTCCTTCAGCTGCATTTCATCCGAAGTAAAAATGGAAAGAGAAGTATCAAGTATCCTCTAAATATTCACAGGCAAGGAATTAATTGTCCTGTTGACAAAATTAGAGGTCAGCTCATAGTGATTGGTATTGCACAAAAGACACGGGGCAATGACCTACCTTGGAGCTCAAGTGAGAGGTGGTAGTGGGGGTCATTTCACATTAATGTAGATAATATGGCAGTGTGTGCTGTGTTGACTCCCTATCCCCAGAAGCGTTTGTATTACTTGTTAGCCAGCTACTTGTGCAGGTATCTTGAGTGAATCTGGTAAGTACGTGGAAAAAAGTGCACCAATTTTAATAATAATAACAAAACGATGAATTCACCCAAAAAACATGTTTTGGTCATGTGACCAAATATGTTACATTCATTAAATGATGTAGAAACTAAATATTCTTGGCCTCTTATGTGACCACACACACAGAGTAGAATTTCCATTTGTTCTATGGTCTTTGAGACACATTCTAGTCAGACACATAATGACATTACTAGCGTGCTTGTGAACTGCTCCACATCATGTTATGTGAGTGGCAGGTCCACCAGAGTGTTCTGGTGGACCTGCCTGTTCCTGTTCCTACCTGTTCCTACCTGCCTGTTCCTACCTACCTGTTCAGAATTTTCAGGGTACAGTGACCAGTGAATGAGGAGTGACCAGTGCTGGCTATAACAAGCATGCAGTTCAATATGCTAAACTACCTGTATGAGACCAATTAAATCAAAAGCACAAGTCATTTGTATGTATGCAAGAAATAAATTAGAAATACTGATTAGTGATTATAATGATAAATACAGCATAGCTTGTGACTCTCATGCAATTTAAGCACAGTAATGGTGACACTGGCAATGCACTGCTTGTTTGCATGACCAAAATATTTCCAAATAGCTGCAAGATCACAAATGGCCACACCCTGGACATCTGTGAAAAAATTCTGATTTATCATTGAAAAGGTCTCATTATTGAGGAATTCATGAAATACAGCCTCTTAAACACTGAATTTCCAGTTGTCTCTCCCACTTACAATGCATGCCAAAATCAAAAATGTGTTTGGATGCTAAACAATTTCTCATCCCAGCATCTCTGCAAACATGTCCATCGGTGGGATATTTTACTATTTTGCTCTTGTGTTAGCTCCTGCTCCTCCTGGCTGCAGTCCTGTGTGCACTCAAAACCATAATTGAAACCTGTGCACCATGAATAAATAGCTGTGGGTGAGAACCTCTCAACCTGCCATCGCAGAGACATTAAACTCCTGTCTGTCAATCTGCTGCTCAGTTGGTGCTGTGCTGTCCTCTCCATGGCAACCCTGGAGCACCCCCCCACACCACCACCAACCCCACCCCCATCACCCAGAATTTGTTCAATCTTCCCTTTCATCCACAGGCAAACAAGCTGTGAAGGACTGGCTCCACTCTCCAAGTGTAGCGTTCACTACAGAAGAATGCAGGATGAAAGGACTGGAATCAAAGGTCTGAACACACAAAGGGGGAGAGCAGTGCAGGTTTACAGTCAGGGGCTGCCATGTGAAAAATCAGGCACAGTTAGCGGTGGACGCTGCAACAAGATCTGGTGGCCGTTAGTAAATGAGCCTTGGAAATGCCATGGTGTGCGTGACATTGAGAAGACTGAGACTGTGGATCATTATTCAATCACCATGAAGAGGAAGAGAGGAAATACAGCACTTGTTCTAAAATTTAAAAATATAGATCAAAACCAAACCAACCACATAACTGAGGACCCACAAACAATGACACACTCAGCAGCATTATGAAAAGCTATTTCTTGTCTTTCTCCATAGTGTTTTCCCAGTTTAAATGCACAGGTTTTATCACTTCTGATTTGGTGTAGCATCTAAGAAATAAGAGTGTGAGTGTCCCACTCTGGGGGGTTACTGCTAAAAGCTTCACAGACAGATCCAGCGACCCCTGACTTTTCCTTCCAGGTCACCAGCTGAAAGGTCAACTCCGTCTCCAGCCAAGATAACCACCCTGATAAATGCCACCAGGGAGGAATCTCTTTTGTGACCGACGGAAGGAGGATGCATCAAAATCGCTTTCACAAAAGGCACAGAAGGTTATCGTCCACCACTAATTTAACAAAGCAACCGCATCCACAGAAGCCAATAAGATGCCAGAATGGACCTAGCATAAACTGGAAACATTGTCTGACCTGCAGACCAATGGCATATTTTACCTACTGTTGCATCAATTTTGTTCCATTGAATAGTCTTTCTGTGTAAATTGGCTTTCTCTTGGATCTGTAGGTAATCAGACAGTGATAGCTTCAGCTCAGATACACGTGACCTTGTGTGTGTGGGTTGGCAGGGGTGAGAGGTCTGGGTATTGGAGAGGCCGCCCTGCCTGGTCATACCTTTTTTGTTTTTTTTTTAATTATTCATATAGTGCTTTTATAAGTCTTCAAACATAGAATATAGAAATGGGTGACACATATCTTCTGCTATTGCTGTTTTGTAATTTTTTGATCATTTATTTATGCAAGTTTTATTTTAATTATTTTTTTAGGCATCACACAACAGTGACTGCAAAAACAGTCATAATTTGAAAATGGACACCAAAGGAAACTATTGTGTTCGCATAGCACGTGCCTGTCATTCTACCAAAAAGGGGTACATAGTCATTTGAATACATGTCTAAATACATAAATATTGCAGCTTAACACTGATTTTATAAAGTGGTGCAAAGGTTGGTGGCACGACCAACACCGACTGACTTTCCTTAAAAACACTGCCAGCCAACTAAATACCACTCACAGAAAAAAAACAAAACAATATAAGATACCGTGGATGGATCAACAGTATGACAACAGAAAACCAAGGGAAAGTGATTGTTTGGACTATGAAATAAAATTTTAATAAATTGATCCTTGCAAGCGTCACTGACTTGGGCTGTTTTCCAAACAGCTAATTTGGACACTCTGAGTCTCAGATGTTGGTGGCACAAAATGATAGTTGGTGTGAATAATTTAAAAGTCTAAAATAATTTTGTATAACATACATTAAACTCACATAGACTTAACTTTGACATACTGATGTACTATCAGAGTGCAGCGTTTCCTTTGCTCTGCAGGAAGTAATTAAAGGAGCACACAGATTCCTCCACCGCTCCTCGCTGCTGCAAGATCTGAGCGCAGGGACTGGATCTGCGCCTCCATGAGCCTGGCCTTTGACTCAAAGCCCTCCATCATCAGGGCTTTCTGCTCCTGCATCGACAGGAAGGGAGAAAGGAGAATGAGGGCCTCAGACACGATGTCAGTGGAAGTCTGCATTGTGGTATTCCCCTGAAGGCCACAAGACCCTCTTTTGGTGGACCATAGAACGTGCTGCAGCACACTATGACCATTATGTATTCCCTTTTATTCGCTTGGAATCTCTATTAACACAAGTGCTTTTGTCTCCTATCTTCCACTGTTTATCATCTTATCTGTATGGATGATGTCATGATGTACCACAGCTTGGACAAATAATGGGCTCCTTCAAATGTACTGGATAAATTATTCACCTACATTGTATAGTGGCTGAATAACAATGTGCAATAAAATAAGTATCTGGTGTCAGAGTGGGAACATGCCTTCAGCCTCTGGTCGAGAACTCTTGAATGCTCCTCAAAGGCAGCTTTTTGGTCCTTCTCCATCTTCTCTAACAGCTGCCGTTCATTCTCTCTGTGGGCCTTCTCTGCGTCTTCCAGTCTTTTTGCCATATCCTCCTGCTCCTTCCTGGCCACCTCTGCCTTAAATCTCGCCATCTCTGCATTTGCTTTCTCCTCTGATAATGAAATAAAAAAAAACATTTTAAACAAAAGTCCTCAGAATAATCCATAACTGCAAGGCTTCCCAACATCTCACTGGCTTTACAATCTCACCCTCTAATTTCTTCTGCTGCTCTGTGAGGTTTTTGTCTGCTTTTAGAATGGACAGGCCCAAGTCATTTTTGTCCTTCATGAAGATCTCCAGAGCATATTCAGCCTGAAAAAAGACAGTGCAGCTGAGGGACAACCACTACAATAAAGGCAAGACTTCAGGCAAGGAAAGGAAAGGAAAGGAAAGGAAAGCAGTCAGAGGAACATCTGCACACTCACAAACAAGCACAGTGTATATTACAACTCAAGGAAATATCTATCTAGAGAGGTAGATAGACAGATAGACAGAGACAGCCAGATAGACTGCAAGACAGATAAATGTTGTGTTATTGAAATCAAAGCCTTTTATATTAGTTTTAATTCTATATTCCTTTTTAATTCTAATTCCTATTAACTAACCAGAAGGAGCATATGAATATTTCCATTCAAGTTTTAAAGGCCAACAGAACAGAGTGGAATCCAGACAGTACCTGTATGCCTTTGCCAGGTGCATTTCTGTACTGCTGAATGATGGAGTCCACCTGGACTCTGTAGTCAGCGTATCCTCCTGGCCTCATGAAGGACTCCTGGTCCAGAGACTCCCACAGCTGCTGCAGCAGAGTAATGCAGTGCTTCCTGGAGAGATCTGCGTTCTCCTGACACTTTCTATCATACTCCTCCTTGATACGCTCCTGTGGAGACATTGCAGGAATGGGCCACCTTCAAATTAATAAAGCCTCCGTTTGAGTACATCTGGAACATGGTCAAGGTGCTAAGAAGAATTATGAGATAAGTTAGTTAGCTAGTTAGTGAGCTAGTGAGCTAGTTAGCAATTAAACCTAGCAGGCTAACTGAAAATCGACTGAGAGACAATGGTGTTCAGTAGCTAATTAGCCATTAGGGAACATATATTGTGTTGGGGCCATGTACAGTACATATACATATATGTACATGTATACAACTGTATTTTTTAGTTTGGTTAATAATTAAGAACTCTACTACAGGTAACCAATAATGAAGTTTACATCTCCTTAGACTGAATGCCAGCGCCATTTGAGGGTACAGAATTCAAAAGCCTACCATGAGGTCTTTCTGGAACAGCTGGTCCTTGTCCTTGAAGGAGCGGGCCATGAACAGCTGCAGCGCCTCCTTCAGGCAGCCCTCATGAACACTGGAGAGCTCCTCCTGTGTCTCAGTGGGCAGCTTCACTCGCTCTCCCAGCAGCTGCCTGTAGAGGGCGTGTGACTTCTCAACTGCAGCAGAGTTCTCGATCTGTGACAGTGCCAGCACTGCGTTCTCCAGACACGGAACCTGCCCACTTCGAATTGCGTCCGCATATGTCACTGCCAGGTTGCCCAGCACTCAAAACAGAGCAGAAAGACAGGAATAACAGAATATAAGATTATTAACGAACTGATTCTTTCTAAATGCCACATTTACAACTTTCAGTCCTTCACTTTCAGATTGCACTGAATTGATTTTATTAGGCACATTTAAGCTTTATAACTGTCATTACTTGAATGTTTGACACAGGACATTATAGCTATTAATTACAGCTATTCTCCAGTTTGTTCAATAAATGCATCCATGATAATACACTTACTGGTTCCGGTGACTGTGAATCCCCCTGTGATGGTTTTCTCCTTGGAGTGGTTGAAAATGTAATTGCAGAAGTCAGACGTTTGTTTGACAAATGCAGGTTCCAGATCAGCATCACTCAGCTGCTCTATCACCTTCAGTTTTTCTTTAGGAGCAGGCTGGTCAAACACAAAGCACTTCCGACTGGGGAAGTAACTCCGGATGCATTCGCGGGGCGCATTGCTGAACGCAATTTGTTTTGAGTGACCTTTAGAACACAATGACAGAATTACATTGCAAATATTTTGTGTGTAATATGTTTTTAAATAACCTGCATTAACAATAATCTTAAAGCAAAAAAATTCTGTGATTATGTGATACTGCTTAATGACATGCATAGGATTTTATATTTAAATGTAAATATAAAAAATAATGTTAATTAAATGTTTGTTTAATGTTATTTGATACCAGGTTATTTGATACCCTACTTAGTTAAAATTGGTATTAAATAGCCTGAATAGGTTCATGTTTGACATGAACGTATGAGATAGTTGACAATTTTGTTAATCACACTTTGTCACTTTGGCTTGAATTCCAACTACTCCCTTTAAAATAATGCTCAAGAAATGCCTTGGACAAGGCAAAGAGGAAGTTCTGTCTCTTCTGCTCACATGGTGTATTGTAAGCACTTTTCCTTTGCAAAGACAAATGTGTTTAGATAAACAGAGCCAGTCATGACACTGAACATTACTTGCGCTTTTAGAGAAAAAAGGAATATTTGTACAGAGGCTTTAGCATCATGTTTGCACCTACCTTTCAAGAGCTTAAGCGAGTTCTCCAGGTACTCATCAGCTGTGATGGTCCTCCCGTTCAGCTCCAGCTCCAGGGTGAAGTCTCTCACGGCCCACACGAAGGAGGGGAAGAAGCGCACATACTCAGAGGACGTCTCCTCCTCCTTCTCCCTGCTGGACTTCACCTTGATGTGCTCTGTCAGCTCCGTCACGTAGCTGTTGAATTCAGTCATTTAGGAAATGGTGCTGGATGTTTATGATGGGGGAACCCAATGGGAACAGACAGCATGGCTTTGAGAATCTCTTGAGGACCTTAAATACCTGCCTTAGACAGAGGTGATTAAACTACCCGTACAATTAAGCAATCCAATTAATTACTTACTAATTATTACTATTTACAAATATTTGCAGGAAGGATGAAAACCAAGTCCATCTTGTCATGTCACGTTTTGAAGGCCTGGTGAAAAATTTGGACTCAGAAGTTACATATCTGACCTTGAGATGTTGGTGACATCTTAAATTGTTTCAGATTGTCAACCTATATCTAAGTGTATCATTTTTGACATCACACATTTTGCAAAATGTCTGAAATATTTTCCAGCAGTTGCTTTGCATTTGTGGAATGGTGGACAATAATATTTGACTGCCAAATTGAAATTTACACAGTTCTCAAATGCAAATTTCCAGTGGTCCAAAGTGGTCGTTTCTTGGGTTCTACCAGGAATTGATACAAGAGATGTCTTTAGGAACCTCCCACATGCAGTGCGTAATTGCTAGGATACTGCAGACTCATCACAGCCTCGTTGTTGATGGTGCCCATGCTGTTGTAGACAAAGGTGCTGCTCAATAGGACAGCCAGTGCAAAGATCCAAGTATCATGGGTCTGGTCTCCCTGTAGGAATGATAAAGAAAATAAAAATGGATTTTAATACATGATATTCTTGGTCATTTTAAGTTTCAAGACCAAAATATTGATTGTACTGATGACTGAATAAAACTCTTCATCATGCACTACATCATGGCACCAAGGTTTCCCCTTTACCCTGCCATGAAGCCTGGCTTGTCCTACCTTCTCCACATCCCCCAGGCCCTCAGTGTCCAGCAGAACCAGTGTGCAATTGTTTTTGCAGGGGTGAGGCACACACCACATCCAGATGCCCTTTGTCTCAGACTGGATGGTGGAGCCCAGAGAGAACCCTGAAAATGCACAGAGAACCATAAAACACTACAACTCTTTAAGCAGAGTGAAAACTCTCAAAAACAGAATATTGAGACACAAGGCTCTTGGAACCATATTAGCTGCAGACAAAACACTGGGGCACAGGTCAGACTTCCACAGAGAACCCTGAAGCCTCTGACAGAGGAATTAAACCATTAAAAGGGCTTTGCTGTGTTAAACTCATTTGTTAATATACAACAGCAATAAACATCACTGATACAGGCTCATAAAGATGCACACCCCCTACCCCCAGCCTAAGGATGTCAAGAGTCTGTCAAGAGGTTAACAAGGTGACCACCATTACCTATTCAACAGTAAATGTCAATGGTAAATGGTAATCTCCATTTAGATCCACCAACATTAGGACAACAATGGTGTGAGTACCATTGGAGTGCAAGCAGCGTTTTCAAAGTAGTGACACACGAGAGCAGAACTGTGAGGACACAGGTGAAGTTGTCAGCAGGGTATGCTAAAATCCTAAAACAATTAAGGGCTTAGGGCTGCACTCTAAACCAAGAAACACCAAACTACACTCTAAGACTACATGTAATTCCCTGAATCACCACACACAGCATTGAGATAATGGCAATACCTGTGCGTTTCCCAGTCAGTCTGTTCATCAGGTAAGACTTGCCAGTGCGGTACATGCCCACAATGGCCACCACCACCACAGGCTGCTTGATGGAGCTCAAGATGTTCAGGGCCTCCTGGTTCACCTGCAATTCATCCTGGCTCGTGTTCTCAATCAGACAGACAGGCTTGTCCATTGCCATTGGTTCCCCCTGAAACCAAATCCAGCACAAATACATGAAAAATGTTCACAAGAATTTTAATTTTAAATAATGCATCCACAATTACCTCCCTATGGTGGTCTGTACTTCTTTTTGTGTCACTCATAATGGCTGTGTTGTTAACTTCATATTCAGAAATATTCTGATCCCACAGATCTCTACTGAGATCTCACACTCTGTTGTCTCTTTGAATATCTGAATGATTTTGTCCTCTGTGAAAATAGAAATGAAAGCCCTCTGGTAGGGGTAGTCAGCCCTTGAAGAAAATACTAGCACATATAAGAAACTCATACACATGCATAAATGGGAGAAACTTGATACTCGTAGACAACCGGTTTATATACCGTAGGTTTGATTAAACCTTCCACTTCCCTCTCGTGGAAACTCCCCGCATCACCACTGCCACTCCCACAACCTTCTGAGCACTGTCATAGTGAAACTCTCTGCGCATTCCCTAAATTTATAAACTTGTAAACGAGTATATACAACGAATTACATGTCATTTGATTTAAAAGTACATTGAGGAAGTAATTTATATTAAACTAATTCAAATGAATTATTATACTTACAAGAATTGAAATGGTGCACACATGCTAACCGAACACACGCGTGCTATAGACTTGAATATTGCTTTCTTTTTGCTTGCTCACAAAATATAACAGCACGGTTAAAATGTACACATTTTTTAAAGCGTCATGGGTCTGAATTAATGGAATTATTCTTAAGTTCTCATTTGAATGAGAAACTACTAAATAGAAATGCTAAGAAAAAATACTTTAGTGCTCTCATTGTCTGTCTGAGAAAAAAAGACACTTATCTTTAATGCTATTCATTCAAATGCAAATGACTCCTCCCAGCTTGGCTCATTTCCTCATTATTACGCTACACTTTATGGTATATTCGTGTACAAATAAAAAAACATCCTATCGCGTCTCGCTGGATTCATGCCTACGGTAAAGAAATTCATTGCTGACCCTACCCGTCAAACTTCTTTTATGCAGCGGTCCACGAACCTGACAGAAATCTGCGCTCAGTGTGAGGTTTTCACTCTTCAAAAATGTTGTTCTCGCAGTCAAGCTGAGACTACTGAGACATGAGTCTACAGTTTGTGAAAAAGCCGTGCTTTCTCAAAACTGAAAGTGAAACGTGAGAGCCAGGAAGTTACACAATCTTGCAAAAGCGTAGCTCACAAAGTATTCAACGTCATGACTTTCCACGCTCCAAGTTAAATACTACCAGTGGCGGCTGGTGAGCTGGAAACAGGGGGGGCTGAAGCACTACTTTTAAATCTATCATTACTTTCAACCTGTTCCCCTTTATCCTCCTTGATTAACATGAAATATGAAATAAATAATTAACAGAATAACTGACACCAATCCCGTAAATAGAGTAAATGATTATGCTCGCCAAACAGCGCAGATTGTCTGTATTGTCTGCAAGTTCGTGTGCTTGCGAAAGCTACAACATGAGATTTCGCGAGCATAATCATTTACTGTATTTACGCGACTGGTGTCAATTATTCTGTTAAGTATTTGTTTCATTGTTAATCAAGGAGGATAAAGGGGAACCCCGTTTCCAGCTCACCAGCCGCCACTGAATATAACTAAATATTCTAATAAATATTCTAATATTCCCATGTGCAAATTTCCTTCTTGTGGGGCAACTTTCACTTCCCCAAAAAACTGTTAGACAGATACTGTCTGCTGTGCTATTGCAATACTCATTTCTTGAGGCAATTTTTCTTTTGCAATGGTATTACTAGAACTAACTGGGCATTTCTCAGAAATTGGAAGCATGTGTTCGCTGAGTCATGAATTTCAGCAGTTGTCAAGTAGGCAGTTTTCTCTGTTCTCTTTTTACTGACACAGTGATCATGCGTATAGTATGTGTTGCATGGATGTGCGTGACCTTTGAGATGTGTTTTTGATTAATGTATTACGACCCCCTGCTTACCCTGTAGTTTCTGTGATGGCCACACCTAGGTTGCAGGTCGTGGTGGGAACTGTTGATTGTTTATTAGTCACACCTGGCGCCGGTGTGAGCTATAAGAACGTGAGCAGGCGTCTCTCCAGGGATAGCTCGTCACATTGCACAGGCCCTCTCCTCACACACGCACCTGTCTACTCCACTCCTGCACACGCACACGCACACCCATTCATTCCCCTAGACACTTTCTTTCTCTTTTAGTAACTTTAATAAATTTACTCTTTGTTTGAAAGTCAGTTCTGTTGTCCGCCTCCCTTTTTTATGCTGCGGTCCGACAAGCCGGCCGTAACAAATGTTATACCAAATTTCCCCTCGGGGACCATAAGATTTATTACTACTACTGAAAGTTTATCTGGGACTTTCCAACCCTCATGCCTGGTTACACCAGCCTTCTAGGCCCATGGGAGACAGGACCTATACACCTCTGATTGACTGTGCCTCAATGCAGAGGGCCCCCTGTGTCATAGGTCCAATGGCACACAGACTTGCACAGCTGCAATGTCCAAAGTATTTCATGACCGCAAGTTGCCTGGTTGCGATCCATGTCAGCCCTTTTACTAGTCATGCTCATTTCTGTATTGTTTTGCTGCGCAACTGTGTGTGAGGCAAAGTGTGCTACAGTGTGTGGTGTCATATCCTGCCTAGCTAATGCAACTAAGGCCAAGTTCTGCACAATGCTGCACAATTCTAAGAGTTGTATCATGCAGTCCACTCCTTTTGTAAAGTGTAAGGGAGAAATGAATTTGAGTCATATGTAAATGTTATGCTATGCTAGTTCATATACACATTTGCATAAATAGTTCTACCAATAGATTTTTAACAGTAACAAATTTTACCAAATTATCTCACAGACAAAAGGGCCACAACATCAGATTAATACAGTGATTAATAAGCCATGATTCTACATGGCTGTGGTATTGCATGCCATGTACAGGCTACATGCGTAACTGGTGTTTAGCTAAATCATATTTCCCAGTATGTGGTCTTGTGTAGCACACCTGAATTTGTTTCTTACAGCCAGACTATTTTAACCATAATACTTTATCAGTGCTATGGCTGTTTACACTATATATGATTTGTACCTTGAGTAAGTTGGCATGGATGTACACTGAAAGTGTTTTTGAGAGATATATAAACTTTGTGTGGCACTCCTATTTTTGTAAGAGTGCATGTACTGACATATGGAGGAGAACATGGAGGACACATAGGAAGCAGTGTAGTGTAGTGGTAAGTGGCAGGGTTCATAACCAAAAGGTTGCCAATTCAATTCCCCTCGGGCACTGTTGTTGTACCATTGGGCAAGGTACCTAACCCCAAATTGCCTCTGTAAATATTCAGCTGTGTAAATATGTAAACTGTAACCTCAGTAAGTTGCTCCGGAGAAGAGTGTCTGCTAAATGACAATTATGTAATGTAATGATGATATACGATTTGTACAAGTGGGTAACTTGGTCTATTTGTATGCTAAAAGCTTTTTTTGCCATAGATACTGTAGTACATACAATAAAAGCCAGATGTTACACCTGATATGTAAAGTGTAGAAAGACTACATTCTCTGCAGACATATCAAAAACACAAGGCAAAGTTACACAGATAATTTAAGAAACATTGGGTAACATTACTTTGGGAACATGCTTGCTCAGTTTGTATTAGGCCATATGGTTAAATTAACTCACCTTGATTTAAAACTCAGTTTTAAAGACAGACCTTTTTACTGAAATATTTTAAAATTTTTATTTATTTTTTTCATCATTACATAAACACCTGAAAATAACTTTGGCAGACGCATATCACAAAGTACCATGTCTCTCGTGTGTGATGTCAAAAAAGCAGGAGATTGTGGTTTATTCAAAATAGCAGCCTTTTTTTCTTTTCCTTAAGAACAGTGAAACACAAACTATACTTTCACATTTATCTTTTCTTCTTCCTGTGAAAGAGCCATATTATGTTATTTTTATCCAGATCAATTTATGAGATATGGACTTTATATTCCATGTGTTCCTTTATAGAAAAGACAGACACATTATCTTCTCAATGCTTCCAGTGGTCATTGCTGATCAACAAAGTAACCCAAAAAATCCAAAAAAGAACTTGTATGTCTATATCAGGACCATTTTGGGAATGTCTGAAATACTATGTACAGTATAGTACATGCACATTACTGATAAGAAACAAGAGAATATAGAAATAAAATGGCTTAAAACTGAATGCAAGGCAGTTAATATTTATAGGCAGTTAATATTTATATTTCCTTGGCAGAGAGGCTTAGGAAATCACGCAGCCTCGGCGTCGGCGTCGGCGTCGACATGTACTACCACTGGATGCAACCCTCTGCTGCAGGCTCTTGATCTGAGCTTCCATCTCATTTGCCTTCTGCTCGTACCCCTCCTTTATGAGGGCCTTCTGCTCCTGTTCAGTGAGAGAGAAGGGGGGGGGTTGAGTGCGTTGTCACTTGTAGGTTTATAGATGTGAGATCCCAAGCCTCCCCTCTGAGTCTGCAGTGTGTGTGTGTGTGTGTGTGTGTGTGTGTGTGTGTGTGTGTGTGTGTGTCACAGTTTTGCTTGATCTCACCTCATTGATCGCAAATAATAAAGTAGAATAATGATTGTCAAATATCTCCAGCATTACCATATGATACGATAACTACAACGAATATTGATTAAAATATTATAAATTAAATACTTTCTGTATTTAAGTCAGGTTAAGTCTGTTTTCTAGTATCTAATCTTTACAAGTGTTGGTGCAGAGCAACAGTGGACTGTTTTTGATTGTTGCTGCTATCAAGATTTCTGATCCGTTGGTCAAATAGAGGACATGCACAAGGTAAATGTATGAATGTCACAGTGCCATTAAAGACAAACAGGCTGAAATGACTGAATACCTCCAATCTCTGGGTAAGAACTCGTTCATTTTCTTCCATCATTGCCTTGTTTTCCTTCTCCATTTTCTCCAATAGCTGCCGTTCATTTTCTCTGTGCGCTCTCTCCATGTTTTCCATTTTCTGAGCCATGGCCTCTTGTTCCTGCCTGGCTACCTCTGCTTTAAATCTCTCCATCTCTGCACGGGCTTTCTCCGCTGTTACAAAACAAAAACATACTGAATGATTAATTTCATACATTTTTCAGCACATGTGTAATTGTTTCAGTACAGATGCTAGTGAAACATTTTTTTGAAAATGTGACAGTGTCATGAAATTTATCCCTGGCTTCAATCAACATTTGTGCTTACATTTGACTTGCAAACTAACACGTTTAGCTTTTTCCAACACTGACACTTTGTTCTGCAAAAAAGTAATGTTTGCATTCACGTTGTATTTGTCAGTCAATGCTGAGGAAGTGATAAATGGAACCAAGGGTCAATCCCTTTCATCTTAAACTCATGTGATTGATGCTGGAACTCATTGTCAGGAACTCCCACCAGGCTGGTCTCCTCACCCTCTAAGTTTTGCTGTTTTTCAGTAAGACTTTTGTCTGCCATCAAAATGTTTCTCCCCAGGTCACTCTTCTCCTTCAGGAAGGCCTCCAAGGCATGGTCACCCTGTAATTCAGCTTGTGTATCATTATAACAAGGTCTTTGGGTGTTATTAGCACATTAGGAACAACATTTATGCACTGTTCCATCAGCAATAACAGAGTTATTATAAGGTGTACTATGTTTACTATGTATGCCTTTTAGCATACGCTACTTCACTGACAAAAATGAGGGGACTGAAAATGGCATTTTTTGTTTTGTTTTGCTTTGTTTGTTCTTTTTTTGGTGGTGGGGGAGTGGGTGGGCAAATGATTACAACTGATGTATATATTCTGATGTAGAATGAATCCAGACAGTACCTGTATGCCTTTGCCAGGTGTATCTCTGTACTGCTGAATGATGGAGTCCACCTGGACTCTGTAGTCAGCGTATCCTCCTGGTCTCATGTAGGACTCCTGGTCCAGAGACTCCCACAGCTGCTGCAGCAGAGTAATGCAGTGCTTCCTGGAGAGATCTGCGTTCTCCTGACACTTCTCCTCATATACCTCCTTGATACGCTCCTATGAACCCCCGGAAAAAACACAGTTTTGTCAATGAAATCCCACATTGCTTCTCATAAGATCAGCTAAAATAGAGAAATCTGCTTAGCTCACTGACCATGAGGTCTTCCTGGTAGAGCTGGTCCTCATCCTTGAAGGAGCGGGCCATGAACAGCTGCAGCGCCTCCTTCAGGCAGCCCTCATGAACACTGGAGAGCTCCTCCTGTGTCTCAGTGGGCAGCTTCACCTGCTCTCCCAGCAGCTGCCTGTAGAGGGCGTGTGACTTCTCAACTGCAGCAGAGTTCTCGATCTGTGACAGAGCCAGCACTGCGTTCTCCAGGCATGGCATCTGTCCTCCACAAATGGCATCCATATACGTCACCACCAGATTAGCCAGCACTGAAACCACATAGAAACACAATCAAAGAAATAGAATGATAAGGGTTATTGTAAGGTTATAGGTCTATTGGGTAGATAAAGGAATAGTGTGGTGTACTATTATGACATAACTCAAAAGTTGCCTTTTCCCAGGTGGGCCACTGCTTTTGTACCCTTGGGCAGGTGAAAATTCTGACAGCTAAATGCTAAATATTGTAAGAGAAAAACTGGAAAACTATTTAAATGCGATGAAAAGCTAAGAAAGCTTGTAAGACACAGTATGTAAGTTGCTCAGAAGTATCAACTAAGCAAATAAATATATGTACAATTTAGTGTCATTACCAACCACACAATAAAATAATAAACACCATAAGACCTTTTAAAGAAAGGGTCAGAGTGCATTACTGATGCCTTTTTAAGGCAAGAAAGCAACAGTTCCAATCACAGTTTACCCAGTAATATTCCGCTTTTACACTTTTACACTTACTGCTTCCATTGACTGTGATCCCCCCTGTGAGGCTTTTCTCCTTTGAATGGCTTAAAATGTAACTGCAGAAGTCTTTGGTTTGCTTGATAAAATCAGGTTCCAGGTCAGCATCACTCAGCTCCTCCATTTTCTTTAGCTTGCGCTTGGTGGCGGGCTGGTCAAACACAAAGCACTTTCGAAGGGGGAAGTACTTCCGGATGCACTCTCTGGGGCCATTACTGAGAGCGATTTGTGGGGCATTGACTTTTGAGTTACCTTTGGGAAGGAATGTAAAACATTATTATCACAGAAAGTTTAAGACAATGTCTTAAATCTGTTCCCGGGATGATAAAAACATAATCACGTGAATTACATAGTGATTAAGTTGAGAAAGTAGTGCAGACATCTGTGCTATCCTCTCAATAATGATGAAAGGACAGAGATACAGACAATGCTATGTGCAAATACATATTACATAGTGTTATGAAGTTCACAAAGAAACAAATCATTTTGAGCAAATCTTTTTTGTACTGTATGTACTAATTCACTATTCTATATAATTTGTTCATTTGTCAGGCAACATCCTCAATGTGCTTTCTAATACAAATGAATGCATCTTTTAGAATAGAGAACCACTACATAAAGTAAACTAAAAAGATTTGTTGAAATAGATTTGTTCAAAAGGATTCTTTCATTCTCTAACTGCATAACAATAATGGGAATTCTTCTAAAATCTAAAAATCTTGCAGTGGGAAATTGATGTAAAATTTAAATCGACATACAATAGACTTTGTATTCAAAATGACTAGCATGTCTACTTTCTTTTTTGGGTTTCTTAACGGTGAAAATCTTGCACTACTGTTATTGTTGCCTTTTGGAGAAAATGTCTCCTCCTCTCATGGGGTTGGGGGTTAGGGGGCAGGGATTGAGGTGGAACTGAGGGGGGTATTCAGTCTGCGACAGAAGATGGCCAGAGATTCCGCTGTCCTAACCACTGAGGGACCAGTACAGACATCCACTGTGAAATGTGTTTCAGGCAAGCCGAGATGCATGCAGAAACCTGGCAGCAACCCAGAGCAATGTCAACACTCCCTAATATAGCCAGCGTACAAAGAAGTACAGTGGTCAACTGTGTCAAAAGCTGCAGCAAGGTCTAGAAGAATCAAGACTGAGGAGTTGGAGGAAGCTCTGGCTAATTGAAGAGTCTCAGTAATGGAGAATAGGTCAGTCTCTGTGGAATGACTAGCCCTGAAGCCAGACTGAATGTTCGAATGGGTAACCTAGCCCACTTGTATGCTAAAAGCTTTTTTTTGCCAAAGGTACTGTAGTACATATAAAGGCCAAAAGTGAAATTAAAGCTAATATGTTAATTTGGAAAGACATGTCAAAAACAAAAGGCAAAGTTGAACACATAAGGTTAGAAATATTGGATAACATTGGATTGGGATCATGCCTGTTCAGTTTGTATTTCGTCATGTGTTTAGATTAACTGCAGTGTAAATGAGTCAGTTATTGTCCTCCATATTAATATTCATCGCTTTTCTTTTTCCATCAGTTCTTGAAACACTGTAGAGAACATAACTGTAACTGTTGTAACTGTATATGAGAATGTCCAGCTTTACCACAAAGGTCTTGTCTTCCTCTCAAAAGATTTGTCATATTTATGTAATCACCATTACATTACATTGTCTAGTTCTTGGCCTCACACAGGGGACTTACTTGGTTTGAGCTTGAGAGAGTTCTCCAAGTATTCATCAGATGTGATGGCCCTCCCATCCAGCTCTAGGTCCAGAGTGAAATCTCTCACGGTCCATACGAAGGAGGGAAAGTAGCGGATGAACTCAAAAGAGGCCTCACTTTCAGCTTCCTGGGAGGACTTCACCTTGATGTGCTTTGTGAGCTCTGTCACATAGCTGTTGTACAAATTAAGGATGACACAGCTATGTAACAGAAACGGACATAAAGACTGCCTTCTGGATTCAAACAACTTATGACCTTAACCTTTGACTCACAGATGAATGGGGGTGTTAATATTTTTATCAGTCTATTTACAACATCAGTTATGTGAGCTCAGTGATGATCACAATTAAGGTAAAAAATTATGTTTGCACAAAAGTCACAATTGCATTTAAATGAAATTTAAGGACAAAAGTCCACTGAGACAGAGAGATTTGATATATCCAAGAGGTTGAAATGGTCTTCTGGGAAACTCTCATAAGATCACGTCCTTTTTGGTGTATAAAGAAAATGTCCCATATGAAGGCAAGGGTCCTGGTGAGCTATCGGAGCTATCATGAAAAAATATGGACCAAAAGAGGATTTAGCTTTGTGGTGAATAATTAATTAGCCAGTTACTGTGAAATATATGCTAGGCTTGTGTCACCATGACAAACTCTGCACTCTTGCAGGAGCGTTAAAATGCAATAAATACAATTATCAATAACATCTGCATGCAGCAAAAGGCTATTTTTCCACTGCAAGTCATGCATTGAAGTGGGAGATCACTACAGATGCCACTATACCAGAGTAACCCAAACAACTCACAGGGGCCTGAGGTCAGTGAAATGGGGAAATCCAGACCAACCAGGCCTACACACCCCTATCCTTGGTGGAGAAAAGCCAGTTTGTTTCTCTGCTATGAGATGTGGGATCAATGTGGGTAAGCCAGTTTTGAACTCAGGCCATAGAGCTTAGCCTGTGCTCAAATCAAACACCTTAGCAACTGAGCCACTTGCGACTTGATTAGTCAGTTTTGCTGTATCATGAGAAACAAATGCTCTCCTTGTAGAAAATCATGCAACTAATCATATAAACCCTGACCATAGGAATGAGAGGATACTGAAGGCTCATCAGTGCTTCATTGTTGATGGTGCCTATGCTGTTGTAGACCAAGGTGCTGCTCAGGAGGACGGCCAGTGCAAAGATCCAGGTGTCGTTTGTCTGGTCTCCCTGTTACAAAAAGTAACGTTTCACTCCTAAAGAAATTATGCACATTATGTTTGTGGAGTAAAACTGATCAAATAAATGTACGTTTCCTGTATGCCATGATATATACGTACCAGAGGTGGGGAATGCGCCCAAAGTAACACCAAAGACTGTAACCAGCCCAAGCAGTATTGGATGAAGCAAATTAATAAGTTAATGAGGACTGAACTGTACTACCTTCTCCACATCTCCCAGGCCCTCTGTGTCCAGCAGGACCAGTGTGTGGTTTTCTCTGCAGGGGTGAGGCACACACCACATCCAGATGCCCTTTGTCTCAGACTGGATGGTGGAGCCCAAGGAGAACCCTGTAACCACAGACAAAAAAGCATCTAAAAACAACAGCAAATAATGTCATTAATAATAGTTGGTGATCATAACATTAATGGCAGCTTTGCACTGAATATTGTAGTGTATATATTTCACACTTCAATTGCCATAGAGAGGTAAGAATGTTACCAGCCAATACAACCACACACCACTTGCAGCCCCTGGAATTTTTACCAAACACACACCTCTGTACTCCCCACTGTACCTGTGCGCTTCCCAGCCAGTCTGTTCATCAGGTAAGACTTGCCAGTACGATACATGCCCACAATGGCCACCACCACCACAGGCTGCTTGATGGAGCTCAGGATGTTCAGGGCCTCCTGGTTCACCTGCAGTTTACTTCCACTTTCATTTGCAATCAGGCAAACAGGCTGGGGCATCTTCACTGAGCCACCCTGTAACCAGACACCACAGCGCACATTCATACAGAGGATATGAGCTCAGCTCATACAGTATATACCTCCTGAGACCCTGTATGGGCTTTTGAACTGATAAAGGAACTCCAGCCTTTATGCAAATCTACCTTCCTGTGCTTTTTCAGTATAGGAATTTCACTGTGTAAAGGGTCTTTGGAGAAGACAATCAGCTTGCTGCTTTATCAGAAAGTAGGAAGTCAAAGAATGCTCTCTCCCCGTACCTCTGTCTGGTGGTAGCCTTGAGGTCCCTTTGACTCATCCATGGCTTGTTGTCAAGGGCTGTTAAGGACTAGTCTTGAAAATGAACAGTCACCAGTTACTTTATTCATCCAGATGAGTAAAATCTCTTACAAAAATGACCACAGCATGCAATTAATACTTTACATGCACAAGTATTTTTCATTTAAAAAGAATCAGCTGACATTTGAATTACTGTATTTGTAACTCTTGACAAAAGCTCCACTATACAAAAATGGCATCTAGTCATTAATGCTCTTATCAACTTGAAATAGGCTACAAACAGTTGTAAACAATAATTAATCAACATAGATGACACACATGAACTAAATGAGACATAGAGATCACAAGGAAGTTCTGTGGCCATATGATGACCAACCCAGGAAGCAGCGGCTGCATTCCTTGCAAGGCAGTATTCAAGCTCTGTATGGAAATTAGTGTTGTTCTGTGACTAAAATAATTTTGAATGAATCTTTTCAGTGGGCTGTTTGCACTGGTTCACTGTTCTACTTTTTTGATATATATTTTTTTATTATTATTTCAGGATTTCATAACCTTCAAATGTCTAGCAAGTTAGCAAGTTATTCTTGTTGGTACGAGTTGCCCATATATGGTGTGTCACACCCGCTCCCAGTCGGCCAGCTCAGCCACGCCCAGCTCAACCTGGCTCAACCACACCCACTCATCAAGTGCACCTGTGACCCATTCCTCAATCAAGCCCTGCCTATATAAGGACTCAGTTTCAATTGCCTCATTGTGAGGTATTGTTTCATGAGACTTTACCAAGCCTGCTTGCTGCTATTTCCATAGTGTTATCCCTGTGTTTTCACCCTCGCTTGTTCTTTGGACCTTGATTGTGCTTTTGGATATGGTTGTTGTACTGCTGCTTCTGTTGACGACCTGGTTTGCTCCTGACTACGTTTTGGCTTCAGTGATTAACTGCACTTGGATCCCAGTCCGTTTCATTACATGGTGCTCATTTTTTGAGTGGTCACTTATCCTAATTACAGGTAACATGGATGAACATCTAACTTAAGAGCAGCTGGGATTCATCATCATACGAAGGTAGGAATGAAATTGGGTGGTCCAGCACATTTTATGAATCTGACCTGACGTGCACAGTTCCCTCAGGAATAAAATGATTTCTGTGAATTTTGGGGGGGGGGGGGGGGGGGGGTGCTGAAACACTACCTTTGAATCTCATTACTTTCAACCTGTTCCCCTTTATCCTCTGTGAAAACAGAAATGAAAGCCCTCTGGTAGGGGTAGTCAGCCCTTGAAGAAAATGCTAGCACATAAGAAACTCATACACATGCATAAATGGGAGAAACTTTATACTTGTAAACAACCGGTTTATATACCGTAGGTTTGATTAACTGCAGAGGGATTGTGTGAAATTCTCCTCCTGAATCCTGAAAAAAATGTCCTCATGTAAGAGTAAATGCATGTGACTCTTACACAGCCACATCTTAGTTACACTCCTAATGGAGTGATTTTTACCATTTAGACTCACCCTGTGATAAAAATGAATCTCCCTTTTGTACTTTGCAGTGAAAAGTGTTTTCTATTCATAATGTGGTGAGAAAGTAGATGATTTTCATCAAACCACTGCATTGTCACAGCACTAATACTCTGTACCAATTTGGTTGTGTCTGAATGTTTTGAATGACGACTGAACAAAGGATACTCTGCCTTAGTTAAACCTTCCACTTCCCTCTCGTGGAAACTCCCCGCATCACCACTGCCACTCCCACAACCTCCTGAGCACTGTCACAAGCCGTTTTCGGGTGTGAACTCCGGACAAAGTGCGGAGAATCAGGTCCGCAACGTGGTCGGAATTGCCCTTCCACACATGTAGCACGCAACAGGAGATTGTCCGTGACAGACGCGTTCTCACCTACAGGAAATACTCCGGTTTGGTTTAGGTGAGGGGCGGCGCCTGGGTAGACCGTGCAGGAGGCAGGACATGACGCAAAAAGTACGCTGCAGAAATCGCAGTGGCTGTATTCGAAACCGCCTACTGCATACTGTGTACTGCGTGCTACACAAGTATATACTGTATAGTGTATGCTATTTTTCAGTGTAGTACCGAGTATGCGACCATTAATAAGTACATTTGTAGT
This sequence comes from Megalops cyprinoides, assembly GCF_013368585.1. NCBI lineage: Eukaryota > Metazoa > Chordata > Actinopteri > Elopiformes > Megalopidae > Megalops > Megalops cyprinoides. The sequence continues at coordinate 4,406,033 of NC_050604.1, read as the reverse complement.
ATGTTACATTGTCGCTTGAAATCATTACGAGTTTAGAAACGTCCAGATTTCCTCGTGGTATTCCAGTTAGACGCCACTTGCATTCTCACGAGTGAAAAGTATTGACGAGATCACCTAAAGATTTGAAGTATTTTCTTTTTTTTCTTTTCAATGTCTTACCTTTCGGTGGTACGGGTACATAATGTGGCACGGAGAAGGCGGCGAACACAGCTATTGTACTTTTGGGTAGCCTATAAAAAACCCAGACATCCAAATGCTGCTACCAGTACAGTCTATTAATTATAACAATAAGGTAAGTTTTTGTTTATGTAATGATGGGTCACCAGTTCACCTCTCACTATACCTATCACTATTATTTGGCTACATCTTAGGTAGCTACTAACCAGAAACTACTAACCAAAGTTATTAATCATCGTAAGACACAAGTTTTGACAGTATAGCTATAGCTAACTAATGATCATTGGACTCAAAATGGCATGTATTTGGACATATCCGCAATGTCAACTAAACAGTGGAAAGCTATGTACAGGCACACGGAAAAGGGTACGAGGCAGATGTTTGTATTCTTCCGGTTTCGCGCCAGTAGCATAATAGAAACGTCATCAACACGTCCACTCGCTGGCCGTGGACTCTCCGGAACGTTGCCTGCTCGATTCACACATGGGCTCACTCCGACATGAGACTGACTTTGTACTAGGGAGCTGGCAGAACGAAGTCCGTCACATGTCCAGTCCGACTGATTCGGACATTTGCGTTCTCACATAGGCCTACAGGTCCTCCGGCTAAGGGCCGGATACGTTCCGGCGTCCAGTGCATGTGTGAAAGGGGCTATAGTCAAACACTCTGGGCATTCCCTAAATTGTAAACTTTAAACTTGTAAACGAGTATATACAAGGAATTACATGTTATTGATTTAAATATACATTGAAGTAATTTATATTAAACTAATTCAAATGAATTATTGTACTTACAAGAATTGAAATGGTGCACACATGCCGAACACACGCGTCTTATAGATTTGAATGTTGCTTTCTTTTTGCTTGCTCACAAAATACAACAGCAAGGTTAATATGTACACATTAAGTTCTCATTTTAATGAGAAACTACTAAATAGAAATGCTAAGAAAAAATACTTTAGTGCTCTCATCGTCTGTCTGAGAAAAAAGACATCTTTAATGCTATTTATTCAAATGCAAATTACTCCTCCTTGCTTGGCTCATTTCCTCATTATTACGCTACACTTTATGGTATATTCATGTACAACTATAAAAAAAAAAAAAAAAAAACACATCCTATCGCGTCTCGCTGGATTCATGCCTACGGTAAAGAAATTCATTGCTGACCCTACCCGTCAAACTTCTTTTATGCAGCGGTCCACGAACCTGACAGAAATCTGCGCTCAGTGTGAGGTTTTCACTCTTCAAAAATGTTCTTCTCACAGTCAAGCTGAGGCTACTGAGACATGAGTCTGCAGTTTGTGAAAAAGCCGTGCTTTCTCAAAACTGAAAGTGAAACGCAAGGGCCAGGAAGTTACACAATCTTGCAAAAGCGTAGCTCATAAAGTATTCAACGTCATGACTTTCCACGCTCCAAGTTAAATACTACCAGTGGCGGCTGGTGAGCTGGAAACAGGGGGGGCTGAAACACTACCTTTAAATCTATCATTACTGTTCCCCTTTATCCTCTTTGATTAACAATAAAACAAATTAACAGAATAATTGACACAAACCCCGTAAATAGAGTAAATGATTATGCTCGCGAAACAGCGCAGATTAGTAGGTTGTGTGCTTGCGAAAGCTACAACGTGAGATTGTTTAACATAGACGGCATTTATCAATTTAAATTACGTTAAATGCTCATGACACATTACAGCTTTTGTGAGGTCTGTGTTACTAAGTTATTGTTCATTGCACTCAACTTAACCTAAAAGTTTATTCTCAGTAATTTAAATCGATCTAACTAAATTTAGCTCCGTTTTGTAATTTGAATTTCGTAACACAAGAACGCTATAATGTAGAACATTTAAGAGAAAGCTTTGGGATTACTTGGCACTGAATTATGCAAATTGCCATCCTTGTTAATTAAACAATCTCATGTTGTAGCTTTCGCAAGCACACAAACTACAGACAATCTGCGCTGTTTCGTGAGCATAATCATTTATTTACGATTGGTGTCAGTTCTGTGAATTATTTGTTTTATCAATCAAGAAGGATAAACGGAACAGGTTGAAAGTAATGATTTAAAGGTATTGTTTCCGCTTCCCCTGTTTCCAGCTCACCCGCAGCCACTGAAAAACATACGGGGAAAAAACCTAACGCCACATACCGGGGACAGCTGTTGTTCCGCTAAATAGCTGTGCGAGGCATCGCGATGGCTATATCGTGCATCCCTACTTTTCATGTCTATATGTAGACACTTTTTGTCACTTAGCAGATATATCAATACCACTGTAATGGAAATTCTCTTGAGACACTCCCAAAAAAATCCCTTTCACATGAGTGCATAAAAGACATAGAAGCACTCCTGTCATGATTCAGAAATGGTGCAAGAAAATGACAGATTACTTGAAGGGAAGTAGTACTTAAGCAGTAAATGACAGCAATCCTGACTATTGATTGATTCATCATTATCAACATAAACTAGTTTTAAATTCAAATATCACCTTATCTTGAACATGGCTGTTTTATTCCCCATTTTATATGCAATAAGCACAAATCTAACAAACTTGAATATGTAAGCACGTCATTTTAACGGAAAATGAGAACAAGGAACACACATTCCTGTATTTTCTGTTAAGCCTCCTTTTAAAACGTCACAGCAACAATAAATCCACTTTTCTTCAATGCTTTTCTGTACAGCTGTTGCTGCAATGTGTGTAATTAAACCAAGAAAGGAAAATGAGATGTATGACATTTGATTTCTGATATACTTTTCATTTGTGAACAAGTGCAGGATGTTGCCTATTTGTATGAAAGATGTTTTAAGATGTATGCATTTTTTCATCAATTTTTAAAAATCCATCTACCATCCTCTTATGACAATGGCTGTTTTTATATTTTATATCATATACACAAATCTAAATGGCTTGAATATATACACACATGTGGAAAATGAGAAACAAACATACCTGTCCTTAAGGTGAGTCTTCTTCTGAAAACTCTTTAGAGCCACAATAGCTCTGCTTTCAGAGATTGTTGTTCTTATACTGTCAGAGGTCTTAGCACTATTTAAGTCACAAGCCTTTGTTACGAAATTTTAGTTTCCTCAAACACAAAGTGAAACCAACAGCCTGCAAGAGAAGTTGCGTAACTGTCTATCTTAGACAGGTGCCCTTTTCAGTGCCGTCCCTCCTCCAGCTGAAAATGGATTGTCCTGACGCCCAACCAATCTGTAAAAACCTTTTCACTAGACTAGATGTTATTTATGTTGCACACATAAACAGAAAGAACAGCATTTTGGTTGTGTTCTTCTTACTTATTGGCACCAATGATTTTTTTTTTTCCAATGTGAAATGAATAGTGTCATTCATGCTAGTTAGCTGGGCATTTTACCTTTGATAAATAGGTCTATTTGTTATCACTCAACATAAAATTTGTTTTTGGAATTCCTATCAAACTGGGATTTGCCCCACCATGAAGAAGCATGTACCCAAATGTACCCCACAATGAAGGCAGAGGCTGTTCTGATATATCTGTATGAACTCCCATATCTTGGATACAGTGCTGTATTATAATAATGTGACATGTAACCTGAGCCATAGAGAGTTCTGAAGTGAAAGTCAAAAATCCCCTTTTGAAATTGCCCAGTGAAAAAACAAGAAATGTTCTGCCACTGTAATCCATGCCTGAGGAGGACTGGTCTAAATAAATGTGTTGTGATTTGGGGATAAAAAAAAATCATATATGAATAATACGACTTCCGTACAATGCTATTAAGATTAAAATGTCATTTTAAATAAAATTTTGATCCATTGTGTGCATTAGATTGTTATGTCCTGTTTTTTATTCATATAATCACGGTTATAAATAAATATTTGAAATGCTGTATACTGTCCTGCAATATCAAGAATGCATGGTTACATTTATTTGATTCATTCCTGAGGGACAAGGAATCAAACTTGTGACACAGGACAAATTTCATCACTAATCTTCCACTGAAAAGAAAACAGGTAGAGAGAAAATACATTGTAAATATTTAATTTGGTAAAGTATTGTTAATATTGTGATATGGTGTGGTGTGGATATATATCATCAATTTTTATTTTTGCCATAACAGTCCTGTGAAAATGTGCTGGTATTATACCAGAACATTTTACCAGCATTAAAAGCACATTTATTGTACCAGAACATTTTACCAGCATTAAAAGCATATTTTAGCTAAATGACCATTGGAGTACTACTGTGTGCTACATTTACAGCAGTCCACACTCCTTCAGAAATGCAAGGTCAAAAATAACAACCTCACTGCTATTATCATTTTTTCCAGCTTTATCAGGTCCACATATTAATCCATTATTGCCTTAAAATTATGTGTGATCACTGGAACCTTTTTGCACCCTCATAATTGGGACTTGGATGTTCAATTCATGAACATTTCTAGTCTAGAATGTGTCTTCTATACTGACATCTCAAAGTTCACACTGTGAAGAAAATCCCAGATTTAAAATAAAAACTTTTTTTTATTCATTAAGAGGATTCCCACATAAGAATTTTTGGAACTGTTTAACAGATTCATTGAAAGAAAAAAAAATTAACACATTATTTTTTCTTTACAAGTGTCCCCCTTCCTTTTTGTGTGCCTCTTTACCAAAATAATATTTTCACTGAAGAATAGTGGTGATTATTTAGTGATCATTATATCAATAGACTGATTGGTTTCGTTAACAGTTTCTCAATCCTACTCCTGGAGACCCCCTGTCCTGCATATCTATCTTTGCTCCAGACACACCTGATTGAAATGACTAACCTGCTCTTGATTAAATCAGGTGTGCTCAGCTAATCAAAAGTGCCACTGATGAGTTCAGCCAGGTAGGTAGAGCAGGGAAAGATGGAAACGTGCGGAGCAGAGGGGCCCCAGGACCAGGATTGGGAATCAGTGGTTTAGTAGAATCAGTATACACCGGGACAATGATGATGATTGTATTCTGTGTAGTTTTTAGGTTGATCAGAGTTACAACCTATGACCTACATTCCAAGTGATGCTGCTATTTTGAACTAATCATGCACACAGGCACATTGAAAGTGTATACGTGGCACAAGACCATCCCAACGTAGAGGCCTATGATTTCGAGCACTCATATAGCTGTAGTTCAGTATTAGGTCAGTCACTTCATATCAGATAGATCAATGCATATATCACAACCAAAATACCTCAGTTCTTTGAAGCTTCTTACATTAAAGGTTTTGTTCTCAGGTGATATAGGAATTTTCTACCTGGCTGAACTTTCTCCCACTCTGCCTCCCTTGTCTGGGTTTGTGACAAAGAGGAGTCGGGTCAGTGTGTGCTCCCCGATCAATCCAAGGGTACCTTTTGAAGTAATGTTTTTCCAATTAGGCGCCAGACTGTAGGCGATGCAAGGTCAGTTATAATTAAATATTCTGCACAGCTTATGTCATCAGTTTCCCACTATTTAGGATGCTATAAGATGTTCTTTGTGAGCAGAGTTGCCCCGCAGCTGAGACGGACCGGACCGTCAGAGGTTGATGAGTGTGTAAGGCGTAAGCCTCTAAGTGTGAAACTTAGTGCGTGTAACATCTGAAACTCTGTGAAGCCTTGCTGTACTGAAGATCATCAATAAACATCTTTTGCCTCTTCTGCAACAAAGGTCCAGACTGAAGTTCTTTGTGTAACAGCTTATTAGCTATCTTGCAAGTGCATCAATTTCACCGAAATCCAACATCACTATCACAGAGATAATACATTTCCCTCAGGTCAGATGAAGCAAGGACTAAAATAACAACCCATCTTTTTGTGCGATCACAAATTTGAATTTCAACATAAATCATTTTATTCATTTTGCTTTTCAGTAAAAAAAAATGGAATTCTTACTATTAGCCTCTTTACAAAAATAGTATTTTTACCGTCTCACATACCCCATTTCCCTCTGAGATCACACATGTAAGATAGACTGCTCTAGAATAATGGGTGGTGATATGTAAATTACATTGCAAAGAACAGTTATAAGAGTTTAGTTATTGAGTTATTAGTGTTTAAAAGCAAGACAAAAACATGACTGAGTAAATACCACAGCATACCAGCATCTTTTTATGACCAATGACACAACAAAGGAATACTAACATTGCAGCAAATTCATTTTGCATAACCCAACCATCAAATCTAAGCATTGATGTAAAGATAGCTGAAGGACATGTTGGTTTTGCTCACTATCTACAAATATTACATGTAAAAATCTGTCACTTTTAGCCATATTGCATCTGAATGTTACCTACTGATTTCCTGTAAGATGAGGCTTGTTTCTGTTAAATGGAATTTATCTTATATGGATTTGACTGCATTAGATGGTTTTGACCTGCAGGGGTCTGACTTAAAATAATGTTCATGTTGAGGACACTGCAAACATACAGTGACATGTGAACATGTTTCACAGAGTTTGTCACTATTTCACAAACCACAGACAGAACCATCCTGTCAGCCCAAGTACCCTGTGGTTACCCTGTATAAAAGTTGGCTTGTTGTTAACTCTGAGGTATGGCAATAAAACTGACATCAACAAAATAATTGATCTGTGCTATTGGAACATTCACTGCCAGGTTCCATCCTCTTGTGGGTCAAGCAGATCACATTTTTCATGCCAAAATGTTTCAGACACTGAGGTGCATTAAACCATCAGAGTGAACTGTGTGTAAATGAACAATCGACTGTTTTATTCAACTCCAGGTTTGTTTATGCTTGCATGGTCTGGGATGGACTTGTTAAGGATGTGGGAGACTTAAATGAGCAAGTCAGTTTAGTCACTATTTATGTCAGCTGGTTAAATGTCCTTGTCAGTGAGCTTCAACTTGCTACTGTTCCTCTTTTTTTTTTTTTTTACTCCATCATGTTTTTCAACACATCAATCACTAAATATTAACAATAGTGTTTAAGTCTGTCATTTAGTAAAGGTCCTGATCCAGAGTTGTTTGGTAGCAGCCTCCATGCTGTAATATTGAACATTAACTCTTTCTGACCTGTAAGCCACCACCAGGGTTTTATACCTAATACAGGCCAATGTGGTAGCCAAAGGGATGTTAGACAAAGTGACATATGTAAATATTTACTTTTCTGAATATGCTAGATATGCTGGAAAGGTCAGAGTACTGAGTACTCAGAATGGCAAACAGTAAGTTGCTTGGACAAACAAAGTTTGCACTTTTTCAGTGAATGGCATATTACCAGACAACACATGCAAAGGCAGTTGATGTTTATTTTCACATTGATAATCTGTATCAATGGTGTGTTCTAGAGCTGTGTTGACACCTCCATTTCTGTACAATGAACAAAGTGACATTAGTAATTTCAAAGAATTCTTTTATCAAAACTGAAAATATCACATTTTTAGCATGTTTTGTAGCATTGAACTATGAATATTTTTGTGAATGTCTTTTTTTTCCTTTGAACCATCCTTTATGAAGGGGAAAAAGAAGAGACACATTAGTACAAACATAGTAAACTATCTTATCCAAGGCAACAAAGAATATTTCCATAGATACAGTGAGACAGTGTGACCAATAAAGGAGAAAACAGAGAGAAAAATACAGACAAAAGGTTTGGCAAAAACAATTACACTAAATAGCTTAGGCCTGTGTGTTAAATTTTAACATAGTTTGAATACACTGAACAAAGGATACATACTTTTCACAAATTATTGATGTTTTGGATAATTTTTGCATGTGGATCATCTTTTAATGTCCCCTTTTCATTAGCAGTTATAACGATGCGCTTTGTCATACTCAGATAATTACACAGTTTTTCTTCTTTTTCACTGCCCGATTTAACACTTCCTTCTGCATCTCAGCCTGTCTCTCAAAAATTTGCTTTTGTTCCTAGAGAAAGAGAGGGAGAGACAACATCAGTGCAGAGGGAAAAATTTGTTTCGAGACACCTCTCTGTACCACACAGACATTCCAGCGCAGAGAAACAGCCATGATGGTGTGACCAACAGAGCAGGAAACAGGCACTGCATCTCAGTAAAGGATTAAGTTTATATGTAGTAAACAGAAGAACCAGATGGACATTCTTCTCAGAGCATTCCACCAGAGACCTGCCTGCAGATCCCCTTGTAACCCAATACAAATGGACACAAACCAGTAGAGAGGATGTTAAAACACTAAAACGAAATGATGGACAGTTTAAATCAGCACATTGCAACCAACTCTAAAGGAATCAATTTCATGACAAAGAGTTTAAATGACATAAACAATAAACAATGACAATAAAACAGCAAAAATGTGAAATAAAGTAAGCATATTTGAAATAAAATAAGCATGAACCAAAAATCCAAAATGAGAATCCTCTAGAAAAACCAGCAGGCAGTTTCCAACAGAAATCACATTGATCTCATTTACTATAAAAGAATGCAAAGAATCCAAAAGTTTGCTGAAAGAAAAAAAATATGATAGGCAAATACGGTAAATTAAACAAGCAAAAATTTTACTTTGAACTCGTGTATTTCTAAAAAACACACACACATTGATAAACTTTCCTGTGAACAAATGTGTACATTTTGATCACACTGAAAAAATGGATTGTAAACACATCTAGATTGGTGGTGAGGATGCTGTTGTTGGATGAATTTCCCTACCTTATACTTACAGTGAATAGGGTAGTCAGAAACTTTGCAAATCAAACCACTCTTACTTGTCTTTACTCAAGGTCCCATCAATATACCACCCCCACACCCATCCATGTCACCCTGTTATCTCGCTGCAGTCGGAGTGGGAGACATCCATCAATCAAGTCCATCCTGACAATGTTACTCAGCACTAAAATTAAATTGCTGCTGTATGCAGAATACCAAGTCCTCCTGCTTGCACAAAAGAGGGGCTGCTGTCACAGTACTGTCAGAAATGGGCACCTACAGCAAATCTAAATTGGCCAGAGTCATGGTATTCCATAATTATTGCTGTATTCTGGTGTAGAGCAATATCTGTAGGACCATATCTCCTGCAAATCCCCCAAAAGAATTCAGGTGTTTACCTCTGGGCTTGCAGGAGGTCAGGAGGGGGCAATAGTTATCTGGATACCTCAGGTACCATGCAACATCCACCAAACGTGACTATTAAGCAACTCAAGCGAGGGGGTAGCGGCAATCCAACCTTTGTCGCTAATCTCTGGTCAGCAGGTCACGCTAAGGGCAGCTGCATCCTGCACTCTGGACTCTGTCTGCTGCCAGGCAACCTACAGCACTGCCACACTCAGGACCCTGTTCATCTCTTGTCAAAAGTATGGAATATGGTCATTCTCATGTGCAACATAATCATGTTTGGTGTCATTTAAAAGCTAATTTCACACGTATGTCAATGATGTATGTAGCAGAGAGGTACGATGGGTTCATAATAAACATTGTGATAGGTGGCACAAAAGGGGACAGTGAGGAATGCACTTATCTTTGCTTTCCTAACACCCCTTCGTCCCCCCCGGTTACCGCAAGATTTGCAGTGTTTATAATTGCTGAATCATGACTACACTGTTGTTTCAGAGCTTATCATGTTTGGTCACAGCACCAAAGTCCAGGTATCACATTTGATGTTCGGGTATATAGGGGGGGAACTGGCATAGTTTGGGGAGACTCGTTAGCATGACCTCCTGCGCACTTTTGCGTATAGCCCATTCATTATTCTTTGCCTCTCCGTTGTACTCTGTTTTTTTCCATTGCATTGTCTACTGTTTATTAATTTGGATAACCATACATTGTAACAAATAAATTCATTCATCATAACTCGATGCTCATCGTCCGTCTTACTCGCTGCAGCTGATCACTGTACGGTAAGATAACCGCTAATTACGCGCTCATAATTTCATTATGCTATTAGTATACTCCATAGTCCCTCGCCTATACAACTAGTACCATTTTAGGTCAAGCGCAGGCCACAGGCATGTATGCATCTCTATGAGAGACTGCAACCCATATAGAGCAACACTACGCGAGACCAGAGGCTACAGTCCCTCGGTTGCATATATAAGCACTCTATCCTAGCGATTAGCAGAGAGGCATTTGAGTAGTCCGGTTACTAAAATAAAATATGTTAACAATTACAAAATTGGAGTCAGATATATCAAAACAGTTATATTTGATGAATTCTGTTCCCGAACCACCAAAGATAAGACGACACGCCATCCTTCACCACTTGGGCACTTCCCTCATTGGTGTGTTTGAGTGAGAGCTCTACAGGCAGCTCTACACTGGATAGAAAGTTCCAGGTCAAAGAAAACAAAAATAAAGCAAATCCACAGAAATTGGATCAGCCAAGTAATTCAAAGAATAAGTCTGACTGAGTTCTTCACTAACGTGTGGCATTTTAACAATTCATCTGAATAATATTCTTTTTCAGTTCACTTACTTTGCAGTGAATGAAAAATACATACCCATATTACTCATGTGTTTTCAAGACGACCTAACAATTTGATATTTTTAATTTCATTAATACACATGTTTGCAGTGAAATGTTTGAGACGAGATCATTCAGCTTTTAGCACTTCCCTGGCTGGGCCATGGTAGGAACATCCAAGCATCTGTTCACGCGGCCCTGGATAACCAACCAATCCTACTACCACCAGGAACAACAACAGCAACCACAAGAACATCGTGGACCAACAACATCATGCCCAGAAACGCAAGCAGACGTAAGCGCAGAGCTTTTCTAAGACCTGTACTCACAGTCATCTCTGCCAACGTTGAAGAGATTTCTACTGCAAAACAGAGCTGTAGAGCAATCTCCTGTGTGACACTGTGTGCCTTCAGGAGACACACAGAAGTTCCAACTACCACCCAACCATACCTGGTATGGTCCTGGTTACTCAACGCCCTCACCGACAATATGTCAGTGCCATATTTGTTAAAGCAGACTCAGTTATAGAAGCAACATCACTGTCTGAAGAAAATAACCTCAAGGTTCTTACAGTTGAGCTATGGCACTGTAGTAACTTCTGTCTATAAACCACCACCAGCAGACTTTAAGTTCCCCTACTCTGTTCCAAGTGTACACAACAAACCACAAATCATAACTGAAGACTTTAACAGCCATAACACCCAATGGGGGTACAAAGAAACCAACAAGGATGGTGAAGCTGTAGAGAAATGGATGGACATCCACCAACTCAGTCTCATTCATGACCCCAAGCTCCCATCTTTGTTTCACAGTACCCGTTGGAGACACGGTTACAACCCAGATCTTTCCGCTGTCACCAACACCATTGCTGGAGTGTGCAAAAAGTTTGTCGGATCCTATCCCTCAGAGTCAGCATCGCCTAATCAGCATTAAAGTTAATGCTGCAGTAACACCTACAATAGTGCCTTTTAGAAGGTGCTTCATCTACAAGAAAGCTAATTGAAATGGTTTCACACAAGAACTAGATCAGAAAGTTAGGAGAATTGTCCCAACTTCAAATAACCTATGATGAGTTCACTGATCTAGTAAAGAAGACCACTCAAAGACATATCCCACGAGGCTGTAGAGTTGAATACATCCTTGGACTTTCTAAAGAAAGTGCTAAACTCTATGACTATGTAGACATGTACCAGACCAATCCTTTCTCAGGGATGCAAGAAAACCTGGAATTCCTTGATTGAGTCAACAGACATGACACACAACAGCAAAAAAGCATGGTAAACCATCAGAAAGCTTCGTGATGACCCAAAAACAATCCCTCAGCACCCAAAGGTTCCTGCTAATCAAGTTGCCCACCAACTGCTTGTCAATGGTAGAAGTGGAAAGAGAAAGAACAAGATGAAGCTCAACCACAAAAAGTACAGCGATGACCCTGGTGTCACAAGACTTGTCACCATGGAAGAGCTGAACGCAGGCATCTCTTCACTTAAACCTGGCAAAGCTATCGTTTGGATGACATTGCAACTGAGCAGACCATGCACTTTGAGATCATGCACTTTGGCTAAGAACTGGCTTCTAAAACTGTACAACTACTGCTTGAGATCCCATGAGCTAACATCCAGAAGAAAGCTCATGTTCTCACTCTGCCAAAGCCAGGGAAAGATCCATCAGTTCCCAAGAACTATTTGCCCATCTCGCTACTGAGTCACACCTACAAGCTTCTTGAGCACCTCATTCTTAACAGAGTTGCTCCTGCCATTGATGAACACCTCATCCCCGAACAAGGTTTCCGTCCAGGCAAGTGAACAACTAGCTAAGTACTCAACCGCACACAGTCATCAAAGATGGCTATGAGGAAGGGAAGGTAACCAGAGCTGTGTTCATTGACTTGTTAGCTGCCTATGATACTGTCGACCACAGATGCCTTCTCTGTAAAATCTTAGAGATCACTAAGGACATCAAGCTGACGGAATTCACTAAAAGCATGCTAGCTAACAAGCGTTTTTTGATTAATCGGGTGGGAAGAAGAGTAGATGGTGTTGTGACTTATTTTAGTTAAAGACAGTTCATTAGTTTAAAATGGTTGATAAAGACGTGAAAATATTGAAAATATGATATTTACAGTATTTACAGATGTTTATACAAGAAATTTAATAGTTATTTGAACAGCATAAATAATGCTGACAGGTTAACAGGAAATGCATTTAGGGTTGATTTGCATTTATAGACACTTTCATTTTGAAGTTGAGAGGAAGTGACCTGTCCAGAGCTTTATGCTTTCTTGCGGTATTGATAATAGGTTTTCAAGGCTTGCAATGGCGAATGCACGAGTCTGCTTATTTGATTCATTTATTTTATGTACCATGTAGTCAGTCAGTAAATGTGTTTTGGAGAAGACACTTGTGTGGTCATTATTCGAAGTTTCCACTAGACAACAGAAGGAGAACACTCAAGAATGGTCTTCCACTGGGAAGTGTGCCAGCACCCCTCCTCTTCAACATCTACACTACCAACCAACCACACAGTGAGGAAACCAGACGGTTCATTCATGCAGACAACCTCGTGTAGGAGCTCAAGACACCGATTTCAGAGTTGTTGGAGAAAGACTCTCCAATGCTCTCAATGAGCTTACACTAGGGCTGTGCGATATGACGATATATATCGTGTGACGATAGAAAAACGTCTGTTTCATATTATGCTGTATCGTTTATTTTGTTGTATCACAAATCACACACATTTTACGGCAATATTTTTCGTCATTTAGACGACGCTTTGCGTTCTTCCACTCTGCACGGATGCAGGCAAGAAATTAGTATGAAGGCAACACAAACATGGAGGAGAGTAAATGTGACACAGAACTATAGTTGAAAAGTGTTTTCTGTTTACCTTTTTATATTTTATACATTAATATTTTATATTTTGTTACTTGCTTAACCCTTTCGCATGTAACTTATTTTTATGCTATGTAGTGCGTGCATTTTATTTGTCGAGAATATAATTCAAAATGTAATCAGAAATAGCCCTTTCCATGTGGTCATTTTATATAAACTATTTATTCATTGAATTTACAGAAAATGTGCTATATCGTGATATGTATCGTTATCGGGATATGAAATGACCTATATCGGGATATGAGATTTTAGACATATCGCACAACCCAAGCTGACACCGTACTATGAAGAAAACCACCTTTGTGATAATCTATGCAAGACATAGATGTGTGCGTTCCACCTCAGAAATCGTGAAGCGAAGTGCAAGCTTGAAGCTACATAGTCAGGAACAACCCCTGAGAACTGCACTGTCAACCTGCTTGAAGCCTCACCAGAAAGTACCAGAGTTCTAAAGTGGGAGGAAAGACTACAGCACCTCTCACCAGCAGACAAAATGTTCTTGAGTATACAAGAAGGTCTGCCACCAGGCTCTCATTTACATTGGACAAAGTGGACATGCCTCAACAGATTAAGATGTTCAAAAGTGTGCCTAAATAAATGGGGATACCAGGATCTCACTTGTAAATGTGGTGCAGAACCACAAACCATGGAGCACAGGGTCCAATGCACGGCACAGGGTCTTGCAGAATACAATGATGTTGCTGCAGAATGTGTTCAAGTTTGGTTGAATCACATCTAGCTTTGTACGAGGACTTGCCAAGAAGAAGAAAACTTCCCTGGCAAAGCATTAATTCCCCAAACACTCCAATGAGACTCATTTGATGCTTAATGCCATATGTTAAAGTTTGAGTTATTGTCAAAGTTAGCATAGTTAGCATGTTCTATTAGTGGTTGACAAAGTCAGCGTGCTCTATTAGCAGTGTGTATTTCAGTGTGGTTGATCAGAGAAGAGCATGCAGGGAGCCATTTAGGTAATTATACAGTCAGCTGTTAGGTAGGATAAGTGGGTAGCATAGGTGGTGAGAGCAAGTATGGTGGTTCAGGGACACCAGATCTACCTGTTGAGCCTTCCCAAGGTGTCCTGGGCCAAACTTCATGAAACAACAAATGATATAACTCTAAGGATATACAGGCATCTACACACAATTGTTTTTCTTGTTGCATAATGGTGCATGTTACCCTGTAGATGTTACAGTGGCAGTGAGCCTGGTTTTCTTAGCTGAGCGCTTATTCTGTTTTAAGGCACTTTGTGTTGTAACATTAACTGTACAGTTCAGATGTTGAAAATTTATTTTGATAGGTAAGTGAGATATTCTGAATAAAACACAATATTTCTTACTTATAGAATTCAGAATATTCATTTACATTTTCTTTAAAAAAAATCAAAAATCAAAAGACAAATCACAAATCTGGGTAAATTTAAAATCATAGTCAATGTTTGCAAATAGGTATTAATGGCTTGTGTGAGCTCTTTCGCAGTGAAGAGAAGACTTACCTCACACTTTTCTTTTTCCTTAATTGCATCCTGCTTGGCCAATTCTGCTTCACGCTTCAGTTGCTCCTGGATACGTTTCTCCTCTGTTCATAGAAAATATATTTTATTATATATAGTATTACCTCAGAAATATAATCATGATTATTAATTCTTAATCTTAACTGAGAAAATAATTTATGAATGGGTTTCATTATCAGTCATATGTAATTTTTTATGCTATTACCTCCTTTTATACAACCTTATTTGGGAATTTCCAATTTTTCTGTGTATACCAGGTTCATCTCAGCATGGCAACCTCTGCACTTGCACAGCAGTGCTGAGGCAAGACAAATGCCATCCTCTGATATGCACTCAAACAGCCAACAGCTACTTTTCACTCTACAAGTCACACAGCATACTACAGTGGACTGGATGCTCATCAGAGGATAAGTGCTACTGCACTGGCTCTCCAGAGCAACTCACAGGTGCCTGATCAGTCACAGGATGAATGAGAGTGGTGAGACAAGCATGCCCTGACTGACCAACCCACCAAAATCCCAGTGGAAAAAGCTATTTTTTTCACAGCTGTGGGCTCCTCGTCATTTTTGACAAATGACACAGCGGGTTTCAAACCTGGGCCACAGGGCTGCGTTCAAAGCAAACACCTTGTTGATTCAGCCACTGTGATTGTTTATTTGCTGTAAATCAACCTGATCCATATAAGATTAAATGTCATGCTTTACAATGAGCAAAGACGCCATATAGATATTCTTCATGGATCATGAATTACCATTTCAATTAAAGATATTTTTCAGTAAAAAGATATACTTGATATTAAATGAGAAAGTATTGGGATTACACAAAACAGTAGATACTCATCTCAGATGAGACATTAATCAAGAACGATTTCTTTTGAATGGGATGGCCTATGCATTTTTAAAACATAAATTTATGTGTTGACAATCTCTCACCTTTCAAACATCGTTCTTTTTCTTCCAATTCCTGCTCTGCATTTTTAATGACTCCCCCCTGCACGTTTTTCTCCTCCAAGAACTTCTGCAACTCTTCTTCAGCCTGGAAGTAAAGTTCACTGATAACAATCCAAGCATGGGTGAGAGGGAAAAGATGTCATGTATGTGGGACAGCAGTGTGGCATAGGGGTAAGGAGCAGGGCTCATAACCCAAAAAAAGGTTGTTGGTTCAATTGTGTTGTATTGTACCTCACTTGTGTTGTATTGTACCTCACTTTGTGTTGTATTGTAGCTCACTTGTAAGTCGCTTTGGATAAAAGCAATTGCCAAATGAATAAATGTCAATTCCTTGCTGGGGCACTGCTATTGTACCCTTGGGCAAGGACTTAACCCACAATTACCTCAGTAAATATTCAGCTAAAATAAATGGATAAAATTATAACCTATGTCAGCAGCTCTGGATTACAGCATATTCTAAATGACACTAATGTAATATAATGTGGCTCATGTATATAGACGCATGCTTAATTCTTAGATACTGCAGTGTCTGGTTCATGGAAAAGATTTGTCTTTTCAAAACATATATGTAAATTCCATGCAAAAACTGAGACTGGGATTCATGAAATTTTCCATTTATCATTCAGCTAAAGTTTTGCAAAGTAGGAAGTAATTGAAACAGAACACATTGCTGGATATCAATCAAAAAGTAACATTGTTTGATATTTGTCTTAAATAGATGGTGAGGTTTGGGTGTGCCATTGCTACTTTGCCATTGTAAAAGGCTGTATCTAACAGTTGGCTACAGAACATTAATTTTGAATTGAAGGAAAATATTGTTAAATTATTCTGGATAAGGACATTTGTTCAACAATATTTTTATTTCAAGCTCTCATCTGAAACAAAAGGAACAAAAACATTCAGTACCTTCACTAAGTTATCCACAACACAGTCAAATTAATGTACTGATGTGTTATATCAGAACTGAATATTACCTTCATGCCTTTATGAGGTGTAGCTTTATATTCCTGAGCAGTTTTGTCCAATTTGCATTGAAAATCAGCATGACCGTTTGGTCTCATGTATGAATTCAGGTCAACACATTGCCACAGCTGTCGGAGAAGATCTCTGCAGAAATCCTCAGAAATTTTCTGTTTTCTCTCACGAATCCCAGTATATGTTTCCTTGATATGTTCCTATGGGACACACAGGCACAACACTGGAATAATAGATACTTTGTCCCTACGCCACTTTTGCATCATGCCTTTGGTCACTGGCGATGCATTGCTTGCAATCTGCTCAACTCCCTCAATTTGATATTGGGGATACTGTGCATGAAGCACTGTAATTGGAGCAGCCCTGAACTAACAGATCCATAATTACATCCATAACCTAAACATAAACCTGTATGTATATTACACAGGTAATTTTGACAGATAACAAATATTGACATGTTAAACATGCAGACTAATGAAGTTACTATATCTTGACCAAAGTCTTAATATGGATTCTTCATTCATCATAAAAGGTTTACATGCCAACTGAAAGACTACCTTGAGTTTATTCTGGTAGTGCTGGTCATTGTCCATGAAGCAATGACCTATAAATAGCTGCAGTGCCTCCTTCTTGCATTCCTTATGCACGTTGGAGAGCTCCTCCTGTGTCTCAATGGACAGCTTCACTCGCTCTTCCATCAACTGCCAGTAAAGGGCGTGTGACTTCTCAACTGCAGCAGAGTTCTCGATCTGCGCCAGTGCCTCCACCGCATTCTCCAGGCATGGAACCTGCCCACTCCGAATGGCATCCACATATATTTTTGCAAGGTTTCCGAACACTATTAAAACAAATTTATAAAGAAAGAAACCCGCAATATATTACCATTACAAATAATAATGCAAGGAAATTTCTGAGAAGCTAGCAGGCCTCCACATACAGTATTTGATGATTTTCAATCTTTCACTTCAGCAATTTGCACCAGTCTATTTGTACCTTGTCCATTAGTGGGTATATACCTTCTCTTTATGTAATGGTGTTGGTTCAAAGGCCAGTTAACATGACAGTTTCTATGGAATCTTTGCAAAAACTGTAAAACATCAACAACTCCTCTATGTGGCATTGTGGAACTTACTGCTCCCAGTGACTTTGGTCTCTCCTTTAATGGTTTTCACATAGGAGTGCTCGATAATGTAATTGCAGAATTCAGATGTTTGCTTAACAAACTCAGGGTGCAAGTCTTCATCGCTCAGTTCCTCTATTATCTTCAGTTTCTCCTTAGAGGCAGGGACGTCAAACACGAAGCACTTCTGACTGGGGAAATACTTCTGGATGCACTTTCTCGAGTTGTTGCTGTCAGATACTTATGAAATATTACATTGAGAGTGAAAACAAGATTGCAGGATGCAAAGGGTACTTGATATGTAACATTTGATTTTCTCAGATACATGGTCAGACCTTTGTTATGCTTTAAACATGGAGTTTGTATCATGTTTTTGTGAGTTAATTTTGTGAATGCTTGCATAGCACAAGTTAACGGTATTTTATGATGTTGATGGTTCTTTCTGCATTGATTCCTTATCTGTATCTAGCTAATAAATAGCTAACTAGGGCAATTATTCAATAGATAAGGCAGTTTTGTCAACTGTACACAAGGCCTATCTTACCAAATTACTGGACGGGTAATACAGCCATTTTCACAGACTTCTGTTATGTAGTTCCCCTAACCCTGTCATCATCACCACTATTACATGTAGTACTGCGTCCTCAAACAGACCTTGCTCTCAGCTGAGAACTGTCTCATTGTGGAACTGTACACATCCTGTCCCCGTACTGTCACTGTACTTACTGTATGCACTTTTGTAAGTCGCTTTGGATAAAAGCGTCTGCTAAATAAATAAATGTAAATGTAAATGTAGTACATCATTTAAAACAGGCATTGAAGAACACCTAAAATTCCAATCATTGACCTATTTTTAGATGTCTTGCAAAAGATTTTGTAGTCATAACAGCCACTCAGTATAAGGATTTATGCTACCTGGTGTAGTTTCAAATGAATTTCCAGAGAATTTTTCTGTCAATCCCTATGCAATAAACCAAACCAATATGAACCGACCCTGTCCATGAAAATGAAAATTCAGTTTACCACTTCCTTTCTGTGTCAGCTGTTCACTGCATCCCCCCTCCATCCCAGTTGTCCTGGCTTTTTTCCCTGTTTATGATGTCCAAAAGGAGGGTCAACTACCTTAGCCTTATGGCCAGATGTGATCCCATCACTTTACTCCATACCAAAGATCAGTGCCTCCAATTGTAATAAATTGAAATTGGTGGTGGAAGCTTAGGCTGATCGATTAAGAAATTTGTTTCATTCTACTGAAGTTTGGAAATCTTATGTTAGTATAATTAACAGGGTAAATTGTGCTTTTTAATCATCTTTCTTTACACCATTTTGTGTCCTGAGTGAGTCATTGCATTCAAAAAGTTGGAAAAAAGGAAAACATTGACTAAGATTATAAAAATAGCCAAATTCCTTCTCCCCTTATGTGTAACATCACTGAGAACTGAGAACTCAATGGCATTTAAGATTACATTGATCAGAATGCAAACTAAGGTGGCCATGTAAAGGGCCCATGTCATAATTTTAAAAGAGGATCAACAGGAAGTATGAAATTCTGATGAAAGTGGATCTGCATTACAAAACTCATTCAATGTCACTGGTAGAATGTTGCAGTAAAGTGAAATGTCAGCCATTGCCATGCCAGGAAATTTCTTCATCTCTTTCAGTGCCCCTTTTTTGTACAGCAGTTTCAAATTCTTCACTTACCCACAATATTCTTCAGTGCATTCTCCAGGTACTCATCAGCAGTGATTGTTTTTCCATCTAATTCAAGCTGCAGCATGAAGTCTCTCACAACCCACACAAAGTGGGGGAAGATGCGTATGAACTCAACAGAAGCCGCAGTCTCACCGTTGTCACTTGACTTCACCTTGATGTGCTTAGCTAACTCATGTACATAGCTATTTTACAGATTCATTAAGGAGGAGGAACAGAACAGATTGCAGGAATCAATTCGAACAAATTAAGTTTACATATAAATTACAGTGTAAAAGAATATTTGTTTACTAAGGTCTGAGGCACTAAAACATATTTACATATCATGAGCTAGTATGCACTTAAAAGGCTAGACAACTATATATTGCAATTTTCCATGTTATAATCTTTTGCTATTTGAGCTTTTTCTAAAACTTGTTTTTCCAAATATTTATATGACCACAAGAATCTTGTATACTGAATAATAAAGATACCTTATACTACTATGCTGAGTCTCAGCCTTTTTACACTGGGTACCTTCAGACATCTCATAGTTTAGTATGTTGTATTTTTTTCTGCTTAAAACATTTAAAAATGTTATAGTTCAACATTAACAGTATTACATGGAGCAGATTCAGGTCATGATACATTTTATTCCATGAACCGTGAGGGGCATAGTTAAGCACACCTTTAAGTAATCTTTTCAATAAAATCCAAAAACGAATCTACACCACCCTTCTGGTTTTTGGAAGTTCAGTTGAAGTATATGAAACTATACAGAGGCATCCAATGTCTTGGGGGATAAAAAAGATGTAACATGCAGACCTAAAGATTAAGGTCAGAGAGCTATCCCAATATAGCAGCCAAATAAGCATTGACCTCCACAAGTTGACAGATGGCTACATAGGAACTCACAAAACCTTAATCTACCACTTTCCTCTGTATTGCCTACCATTAGGAAATTTAAGGCTAATTTAAGGCTTGATGAAAGCATGTAATATGGTTAGGGTTGGAAATGTTTTGTGCATGTCATTCTCCACCAGAGGTTACTGTAGGCATTTAATTATCAGTGTAATTTAAGTAATTATTATTCCAGCAACCATTTGCTTTCACACAATAGGACTCACTACTAGGCGTGCCTGAAAGTCTAAAATCAGAGCAGATATTCTGACCAGTCTGCAGCATGGACCAGCAGGTTACAGAAATTGTGCTGGAACATGGAGAAGGGTGACTGTCAGATTACAACATCCTTGTGCCATTATATGTCAGAGCCTGATAAATTCAATAAGTTAAACTGTCAGGGCTCAGGCAAGGACTCAAGCGCGGACACAAGAGCTTCAGGTTCCAAGAGCGTTAATAAAGACGTCAGGCGAAGTAGCAAAACCAGAATAGGCAGTGTTCTTAACAGGCAGGCAGTCCAAGGGCAAAGCAAGGTCAAAACAGGAACAGGCAGGGTCAGTAACCAGGCAGGCAGAAAAATCAGGCAAACAGAGCAAGATAGCAAGCAGAATCAAGGTCAAGGTACAGGCAAAAACATGGCAGGAACAAAACAGGCGATAAACAGTGCAACAATCTGGCAAACAAGACAGAGACAAGCAGGGTAGATATAGGGCTGGACTGATGAGGTGATGGGAAGCAGGTGCGCAGACAGGCAGGTGGAGATGATCACAGTAATCAGGTGGGTGGAGACAGGGCGGAGAGCGGGGCAGGGCTGGAACACAAGGAAAAACAAAAGCACATGGGCACAATGACAGATGGGGAGAACAGAAACACAACAGCTAGGGGGCCGGAGTACTGACATAAACATTTCAATAGCAAGGGACATTTGTTAAGTTTAAGATATATAACACCACAAATGATGTCATACTTGACTTCATAGACTTTCCAAATTAGCATCGCTCTATTAATAATGTATTAATGTTCAAAACAAATTTTGTAAGCTAAAGAGCTAAAATAAGTGGTTAGTTTGTGTTTTAGTTAATGGATGTATTATTATTGTATAATTATTGAAACTTAAAATTGCATTATACAGCATGTCAATTCAGCAGAATTCAGAACAATTTCAGTCATTTGCAATATGTTATCAACTGTGTCAGACTATTTTCAGCTAGCTCCCTGGCAAGCTAACTAGGCAACTGATAAGTCAACCAGGAAAGGTAGTAAACTCATTGAAATGTTTCCCCTGATGAATTTCTTTAAATATGCATATTGACGGAACATTTTTTCTAGCTTTATATTTTAGACATTTCAAAAATGAGTTAGTTATTTGATTATCAGTAGCAGTAGCTATGTTATATGAATATCCTGACTCACTGAAATATAGGAACAGCATACGAGATCTCAGCCCTGACTGGAGGAATGGAAGGATACTGAAGGCTCATCACAGCTTCATGGTTGATGGTGCCCATGCTGTTGTAGACCAAGGTGCTGCTCAGGAGGACGGCCAGTGCAAAGATCCAGGTGTCATTCCTCTTATCTCCCTTAAAAGACAATTCAAAAACAATGTATGAAAAAACAGCTTAAAATGTCCAGCTAAGCCCCAATAACAAGCCTTAATTGGCATACAGGTATCTTATAGCTGCTTACCCCTCCTGCAGTCTTCTGTACTCTTCTGACCCTTCCTTTTAGTTTTTACTCACATGCAAACAAAGCAAGAAGTTTATTTAAGGTAAACATACTAAATTATCTGTGCATAGTAAAAATAAAGTGGTTAAAGTCAAAAACTAACATATATATTATAATATATATTATATATGTTATAAATTATATATGTAATATGTAAATTATATATGTTATAAAACTAACTGGCAATGCTTAGAATCTACATATGGGATCTACACTTAGTCAAAAATTTTCCACCACACCAGTTAGATAGTTGGGGTGGGATCAGGGTGGGGTGGACCTCTTGGTAGAGGGACAAACACCAGAAAAAGTATGTCTTGCCAGCTTTGAAAGCATTTCCTAAAATATCTGTGACCACTATGATTAAGTCACGGTGGACATTACAGTAAAGACCTGTAATGTAACTCCAAGGTGGACCCTGTGTCTGGACAGTGTTGAACAATCCAAAGCACCTAAAATTTGCTGTGAATGGATGCTGAGAAAAATGCAAGGGTTTCATATGTGTGTGTATGTATAAGTGTATTCACATGAATGTCCTAGGATTTCAGCAGTGTGTGAGTGTAACGGGTGGTCTCTTGCGTTGTGTTTTAATGTGATGTTACGTGGGTCGGCGAGCGAGCGAGTTTCGAACTGAGGTTCTTACTGCTCGCTGCCAACCCCTTAAAGCCAGCGTTGTTGCCAGTTGAGCTAAAGGCAAATTGCCGTTAGCCTGTTGGCGACAACGCTATTTAACCAGGTCTCAGGGGGAGTGACGTAGCTGCTGCAACCACTCGGCTACCTGCTACCCACTACCTAAGGCTTTACGCAGGACTCACACGAGCTAATCACTTCAGCTCTGCTACATGAGCATTTCATGTGAATTTGTAAGGGTTTCATGTGTGCCAGGTAAAGTCTGAATTGCATTACATGGTGCCTCATATGCTTATCAATACATTCATAAAAAGTTGATTGTTTCAAACAAATAATTCAAGCATACATCCAAAAATCATAATTCACAAATTTGGTATGCATGTACAGATTCTCAGATTTCCTGTTGCTTTTTCTGTGTTAATTATTTTAATACCATATAACTAATGTAAGCAAAATGTTGTTTATACAATGGAATATTGTGAAATGTGTTACTCCTGAAAACAGCACATGATTTATAACCAATGACAGTGAGTTAAAAATCTCTATTGATCAGAGTTCTGGTCAATTCTACATCAATTCATTAATTCCAAGAATCCAGAACTCTTCTTCTCCCTTTCCATGCACATGCACCTGTCTCTGTTAGCCTCTCGGGAGCCTCCTTACCTTCACACTGGGTTCCTGCATGGTGCCTTCTCCTGCTTCCATGAAGCTTCGTGGTATCCTTGCTCAGCTTGATGGCATTTATTTGGAAAATGTGGTCACTGGCTTCTCTAGGTGAGACCTCAGGTTTGGAAAAAAGTAACCCCAGCTTTCTAATGCTGATTTATAAAGAAAGAAAAAAGGTTGACGGATATTGATAAAAGCTATACATCAAGCATTCAACCATACCACACATCAACCAATCCATATATCACGATATCAAATAGTATGCTACTTAATGAGAACATCAGGCATTAGCTGTGAATAGTCAGCAGATTATAATGTGATATACCTGTACAATGTAATAACAGGCTAAGTGATTAAACCAAGTCACTGGTGATGAGAAGGACAAAACAAAAACGTTCTCACCAAAGCCGGTGCTCTTCTCTGTGAGAAACTACATAACTTACAAGAGTGACTACCTTACAAGAGCGGCAGTGTAGCATAGTGGTTAAGGAGCAGGATTCGTAACCGAAAGGTTGCTGGTTCAATCCCCGCTGGGACACTGCTGCTGTACCCTTGGGCAAGGTACTTAACCCACAATTGCCTCAGTAAATATCCAGCTGTATAAATGGATAATATTGTAAAGAACTGTAATCTATGTAAGTCGCTTTGGATAAAAGCGTCTGATAAATGTAAATGTGAATGTACCTTACAAGAGAGAAACCAAGACAGAGAGAGGAGATGGGAACTAACCTGTGTAGTTATGAACAAACACATCTTTATTTGGCAGGTTCTCTGCAATGACATAAAAGGCTGTACCTGCAGAACTCATTATGCATATCACAAGTGCAACATGAACACAATTACAGAGTGGTAATCAACATAGAAACCTACCAGAATACAAATATACAGCAATTACTTGCATTTATAGATAGAGTTAGGTCCAGAATTAATGTCCCCCCCCCTCCCCCCAATAAAAATGAAGAAAACAGGCTGCAGATAATAAAAATACAAATAATATTCTATATGTTATGTTCAAACATGGTAATACTATATACTTTTATTTCAATACATTTATTCTCATGTTTCATTATTTTTTATTGATAGGTGTCAAAATTATTGTAAATAAATCGCACAAAGGAAGCCCTTACAGAGCACAAGAAATAATATCAAGCATTCAGAGTTCACGTAACGCCATTGATATTATGACTGAAAGAGAACGCTATGGTCAGATGAGAACTTTTTGGCCATGCACACCATCGGCATGTTCAGCGGAACAAGACCTCATAGCTACTATCAAATATGGAGGTGGATCATTGATGTCTAGTGGTCCAGGGGCACTAGTTAAGCTCAATGGCATAATTAATTCCACCAAGTACCAGATGTCACCATGTGTGCACTTGGTGTGATTTTAACATGAGAGCTCTGTTTCCCTTTTTTCTGAAAGGGTGTGCCTCTTTACCTAAAAGGGCATATTCCACAGGCAGCAATAACATAACACAATTAATGTACTGTAATAGTTTAACAAATTGATATGGTGTAATGGTTCGGTTGTAATGGTTTAAACATAAAGGTTTGGTTGTAATGGTTTGGCTGCAATGGCTTAACACACTCGCTAGCTTTACCTGCAAGTTCACCTGCAGTTTACTGAGAGTTTCATTCTCATTCGGACAAACAGGCCAGGACATCTTCACTGAGCTACCCTGTAACCAGACACCACAGAGCACATTCATACAGAGGATAGGAGCTCAACTCATATCTGTCTACTGAGACCATATATGGACTTCTGAACTGATAAAGGAGCAATGGTCTTTCTTCAAATCTACCTTCCTGTGCTTTCAAAGGACATGTGTTATCGGTATGTGAATTTTACTGTGTAAAAGGTAATTGGTGAAGACAGAGTATCCATTTGGCAGCACTAACATACTGCACAAACATTACCTTGCTGCTTTCTGTCAAAATAAAGCTCTCAGGTAAAAGAATGCTCTTTCCCTGTACCTCTGTATGGTGGTAGCCTTGAGGTCCCCTTTCTGTCATCCATGATGTGTTGTTTTGGGAGAGTGCTGTATCCTGGGTCATTAAGATCAAGTCATGGAACTCTTTTGAATCTTCCCCAGTCACTTTGTTCATCCAGATGTTTACAATCATTCAAAAAAATGATCACAATGTGCAACTAATACTGTACGTGTACAAGTATTTTTCAAGTAAAAGGAATCAGCTGATATTTGAATTTTTGTAAATCTTGACAAAAACACCACCATACAAAAGGATAAGTAAGCCTGTATTCTCTATATTGTAAGTTAGTAAAGACTACTTGAACAAATGCACAGTATGTATTTGTAGATGCACAAATACATGGTGGCCATTCAGATTTTTTGTTAGTTTTCTGATATCTCCAACTGACTTATTTAGTATCAGATGTACACACTTTGGAAACATTTGGAATTTAGCCATTAATGTTCTCTTTGGCCTGAAATTGGCTACAGAGTTACTATTGGGAGCAGATGTTGCTACTGGAGGAGAGGAGGAAAATCAAGAAGAAAGTGCAAGAAGTTGTGTGATCTTATGAGTCAGTTCTACAAACACTACAAACATACACACATGCAAACGTGTGTGTGTGTGTGTGTGTCTGTGTGTGTGTATTCATATGTACACTATATGGACAAAAGTATTCGGACGCCTGACCATTACACCAACAGGGACTGTAATGGCATTGCATTCAAATACATATACTTTAATATGGAGTTGGTCCCCCTTTTGCAGCTATAACAGATTCAAATCTTCTTGGAAGGCTTTCCACAAGATTTTGGAGTGTTTCTCTGGGAATCTGTGCTCATTCATTCTGTAGAGCATTTATGAGGTCAGGCACTGATATTGGATGAGAAGGCCTGGCTCGCAATCTCCATTCCAGTTCATCCCAAAGGTGCTCGATGGGGTTGAGGTCAGGGCTCTGTGCGGGCCAGTCAAGTTCTTCCACACCAAACTAATCAAACCTTGTCTTTATAGTCCGTGCACTGGGGCACAGTCATGTTGGAATAGAAAAGGGCCTTCCCCAAACTGTTGCCACAAAGTTGGAAGCATAGCATTGTCCAAAATGTCTTGGTATGCTGAAGCATTAAGATTGCCCTTCACTGGAGATAAGCCCAAACCCTGAAAAACAGGTGTGGCCAAATACTTTTGTCCATATAGTGTATGTGTGCGTGGCATTTGCTAAATTTACATGGTCAAAATGGAAATGGTCAAAAATCCCTCTGTCAGTGCTCCCGACCTCTAGCTGTTGTATTTTTGTTTTCCCCATCTCTTATCACGGTCGATGTGCTTTTGTTTTTCCTTGTGTTCCAGCCCTGCCCCGCTCCCCGCCCCCCGCCCTGTCTCTACCCACCTGGTTGCCTGATTGCCTTCACCTGCCTGCCTGCACACCTGCTTCCCATCCCCTTGTCAGCCCTAACCTATATCTTCCCTGCATGTCTCTGGCCTGTTGCTAGTTCGTTACAGTGTGTTTCTCACCTGTTTCACCCCCGCCGTGTTTTCCGTCTGTGTTGTTCCCGGTTTTCAACCTTGCCTGAGCTCCGACCCGGTTCCTGCCTGCCACCTTGCCCCGATCACCTAATAGCCTGCCTGCCTGGTTCTCGACCCTGCCTGCCCCTGTTCCTGATCCTGGTTTTGCCCATGGACTGCCTTCCTGGTCTCGACCCTGCCTGTTTTTGATTCACGATTTTGTCTGACGATCACAATAAACCCGTTTGGAACCCGAAGCTCTCGTGGTCTGTGACTGAGTCCTTGCCTGAGCCTTAACACCATCCTAAGAAGTGAACCTCAGAAAACATTAAAGGAGGTAATCCAGTAACCCTGTAATCCGGTGGAGGATTTATAAAATATTGTAATACTTGTTGTTCTTGGTTGATTATGTTGCATGTGAGAATGTGTGCGACACCAAATAAATCTTTTGGGAGACCACAGATTCTTTTAAGTCGTTTACTTGCCTTAAGCCTACAGAACATACAGAGCAGCCATTCCAAAACCCTACTGTATCTCCTTTGATTACTCTTTGGACAGTACTCAACTATCGCTGAACATCAACATCAATGCAAACCTAATCAACAACATCTCTTCAGAATAACAGCTCTTAACATGATTAACAAGAGAACACATTACAAGCAGTTTCAACTCTTACAATACTAACCACAGGGGTCTAAATAAATGTGACACTTTTTTGTGGAACACAATTCATTAATGACGATGGCATGACTTTGCCCTGTGTAACATTATTAGGATTAAGGTGTATCATTTTAAGATTCTTTAAGCAAAAAAAAACAAAACAAAGTTCACATTTTCAGTTACGCATTGTTTTTTGTTTCTGTGCTCAGGGGCATGAATAAACTTGGAGGGCTCTGTATTCCCTGCCTCAGAAGAGTGAATGCAGGGCAACATAGATTTGATTGATTGATCTCTGAGGAACAGAAAATCAAGGATCTGGTGACACAGCATATATTTGATTACCAAGCTTTCCATGTTGTTGATGTGCTTTAAAAAATCATATTTAACTGTTTTCTCTTTAGTTGCAAACAGAATGTTGAATACATAATTGAATAATTAATTTAATATAACATACAGTATCACTGTCACTGTGTCACTGTAGTGTTACTATAATGGTATCTGTGTGTGATTATGCCATGCACATTGTAAAATCTTCATTTTGTCTTGACAGCCCTGTGAAATTTTCTGGCACTGCATAACAGATCATTGCAATCATTGGTATAACAGATCAATACATTAGCATTACAAACATATTTTACATATATTACCATTAAAGTACTACTGTGCATTACATTTATTGCAGTCCACACTCCTTGAGAAACACAAGGATGAAAATAGCAACCTCAGTATCTATCTTAGTAACTTCTTTGTGCCATTTGCACCAGGTCCATATATTAATCCAGTTCTGCCTCAACTAGTTGTGTCTGATCATTGGAACATCTTTTTGCACCCTAGTAATTGTGCCTTGTATGTCCAATGCAGAAAAATTCCTGGTTTACACCTGTTCTGTGTTGGCACCACCAAGATTATACAGTGAACAAAAATTTACAAAGTTTAAAAAAATCTTTTCATTATGGTTATCAATAAAAATCTAATTCTTTGTGTATTTTTTAGTTTAACAATTCTACAAAAATACAAACTATGAACACAAAATTGTTCTTCATTTATTTTTCCAAGACTCTCCATCCATTAGCATGAATTTTTAAAAAAAGTGATACCATCTTCTCTTCTTCATCCTCCTCATTTCCTTAGCTAGTTTTTCAAAATGTTGTCTCTGTTGCTAGAAAAAGACAAAGAGCCATGTTACTGTGACCAACAGGAGAGCGAAACAGAGTGTTGAATCTATGTGAAACCCTGGGTCTATATACAGGAGGTCACCGAGTAACGACGAATCAACTGGCTCTCCATCTCAATAACTAGGGAGGTACACTTCTTACAAATGATAGTGTCTTTCAATGGGGCAGCTTTGTTTTCATATGCTCTAGAAGCTTTCGAGCTTTATCATGGATGATGGTTGATACCGTCAATCGGCGCAAGACTTTACTCTCGATGCGCGGACAAAAGTAGTGCGCCGATCGTTGTTCGTCGTAAGCCATAATAAAATTATAATGGGGTCTATGGAGAGAGCGACGTAACTTCGAATTTATATGGATGGAGGACCAGATTCAGCGGCGTATTCCAGTTAGCGTAGCGTTGATTCAGGTGTGTATTTGAGGTAAGGTGTGTATTTATTTTGGTTATTTATTTGTCAAAGGTTTGTATATGTATATTGGTACATGTATTTCTTATGTAAATATATTCACCAAAGGTTGGTATGTGCATTGTTTAGTGAAAATAAACGTTTGTTTAATGTTTTTTTAATGCATAGAATTGTTAAATATATGATAAACGTTATCGTAACTGCCGCTACATACCGCTACAGACGCCGGTAGAGGCGAAAAAGCGACTTACGATGTTTTTTTAACTTACGACACCAAAAAAAAAAAAAAAACGGAACCCCATCGTAACTTGGTGATCTCCTGTACAGTAAATGGGAGCAGTAAATAGCCTGAGCATGTATCCTCCCATATAGTAAAAGGGAGGAAAGGAAGGACTAGACATGCTCCCCAAAAGCTCTACACTATGCAGTGTTTTACATCATGTATACCACATGCCATATAACAGCTGTAGACCCAGAGAACATCATGCATTTACAGTCAGCCAAACCCCAACCACTGATCACAGTAAAATCATCCTGTATCTGAGAAGCACAGAGCATCCCAAACACAGACCCTCCACCCAATCTCATTATGAACCAGATACAAATGGAGAGGAATCAGCACAGAGGATTTCAAACGCACTGTAAACAGGGCAAAAATAGAAAATATGTTACAGAGTCGAACCCATACTGCTCTTTATCACCACAAACCAATAATGTATGGCTCTACAGCTACATTTTTATGTGAGCTACATTAATAAAATGTTTAAACTTTATATTTATGAAACAATGTATGAATAAGTATCATAATTATATCATAGTAGCAACAAGAAATTTTCAAATTTTACAATATGCATATTAATACTATCTATTTGTTTCTCAGTGACCAAAGGACCAACAGGAAGTCCATGTTCAATCACATTTGGTCCCAGGGCAACTACAGTGGACACATTGCTGCAATATGAAGCTCACGATATTTCCTCAAAACCATCCATCTGATATTATTCTGTATATTGCTAGTCATACAACACAAGCACAAGGCAGTTGCACAGAGAAGTAAGTTGGATTAGCCATTAGACGAACTAAATGAAAGAGCAAGCCAAATTGAATTGAAGTCCACTGAAATGTGGATATTTTACCAAAATATCTTAATTAAAATGTAACTTTCTTAATTCAGTTCACTGACCATGAAATTAAGGTAGGAATCACTCCAGCTTTACTACCATTTTTAAAACTGAGTTGTTGAAAATTCCTTAAGTAGATAAAATATTAATTCAAATTTGATTAACACCAATTATTTGGATACACACTTGTGGATTGAAATAGTATTTGAGGTGATAATTTAAGTACTGGTAAGGTAATAATTCCATTCACAATTAAATTTATGCTCAATGTCACATTTTGAGAAAAGAGATGTTGGAATTATAATCAATATAATGGGTAAGTGAGGTGTTTTATGAGAAAACACTGGAGTTTTGTATACCCATTCATAGCTTTCAGAATGTCCACTTACACATGCTTAACACAAAATTAAAACAGCCTCAAAGGAAAAAGGGCTAATCTGGGGAAATTTAAAAGCATGGCAACTTGTATATGCTCAACATGGAAACAGTTACATATAAGAGAATGTTTACCTCAAGTACTGCCATTAGGTTTGCTTCATTTTGCCTGGCTGTGTCTCTTTCCTGTCTCAACAGCTCCTGTTTATGTTTCTCTGCTGTTAATAGAAAATATTAAATTGTTAAATATTACTTATTTTAATGTTGTAAAACATAATTCTGCATTATTAATCATAGTTAAGAAAATGAGTTATGAATGGGTGAGTTTCATGGAAGGAGAGGAATGGTTTCTTTTGAACGGGATGGCCAATGCATTTTTTTGCTTAAAGTTGTGCATTGACAGTCTGTCACCTTCCAGAAGTCTCTCTTTTTCAGTCAGCTGTAAATCTGCTTTAAGAATGTTGCATCCCACATCACTTTTCTCTGCCAGGAATGCCATCAATGCTTCTTCAGCCTGGAAGTGAAGTTCATTGATTACAGTCCTGGCCTGGATTGTCTTTAAAATATGTTTAATGCAAAAGTTCTTGGTAAGACTGGAATTCTTTCTGTCAAAATTTTACATTTGCATTCATGGTGAGACTTGGATGTGCCACTGCTGATATATCATAGAGAAGGCCTGTAGCTAACAATAATAATCTATCTGACTACAGGATGTTTATTGTGCCTATAAGTGTCTTTTTTAATTGAGCTCTAATTTGTAAGCAAATCAACATTAGGAAGAAAAATTGTCTTCATCATCTGCACAACCTTAAACACAGTACATTACCCATCACATTACACAGTCAGAATCAGTACCGTAATGCCTTTGCCTGGTGCAGCTCTGTACTCCTTAATGATCTCGTCCAGTTTTAGTTGGTAATCAGCGTAGCCCTTTGGTCTCATGAATGACTCTGGATTCAAATGTTTCCACAGCTGCTGCAGAAGAGCTATGCAGTGATCCCTGGAAAGCTTCTCATTTTCCTTGCAAATTCTTTCATATTCTTCTATTATACACACCTTGGGATACAGAATGGGATAATTCATAACTTTTACCCTCTGTGCTTACAAGCTTACATTTCATGCTTAAAAGAACTTGAATTTTGAATGTTGAAGGGTAGGCAAGATTGCTAAAGTAGGTGTCCTAATCTTTCTGTCCTTCCAGCTTTTGGCTGTCTGTCATATATGCAATGAAAGGGTCTTGAGACACCTTCAGCTATGTCTATGTACAAATGGAGACTGTGAATGCTCTGTGCCTGATGTGATGAACAGGGTGAGATCCCACTTCCTGTCTGCACTCTCAGGGAAGTGTGCCATTTACTGTAATTCATCTCTCTTGAAGAGATTGGATGTCTGTGAGGATAACCATGGGGAAAGGCATGCAGAGAAGGTGCTGTTTCCTCAGTCTTTGTTGGATGCCTCCTCTTCTTCACATCTATCTTGTTGTAATTACGCATGGACCTCATAAGAATTCACCCCTTTGATGCTAGGTGGTAGACATAGGAACCCACAGCTAGACTGGAATTTTGTGCTGAGTTGGGCTCTTGAAGGCCACGTGATAATTAAAACAGTGTACATAGGATCAGAAGTAAGAGACACTCCATAAAGGCCTCCAAACTATTTGTATCGTCATCCTTAGTACTTCTCCACATTTAGCACATAAATGGAACTTTGAGCAACAAAAAAAAAGGAGTTACGTCTCCCTCCTGTGTTTCTGTTTTATGTTGCTCAAAATTCCATTCCTACCTTGAGTTTTTTCTGGTAGACCAGATCTTCGTCCTTGAAGGAGTGGGCTAGGAAGAACTGCAGCGCCTTCTCCAGGCAGACTTCATGAACAGTGGAGAGCTCCTCCTGTGTCTCAGTGTGCAGCTTCACTCGCTCTCCCAGCAGCTGCCTGTAGAGGGTGAATGACTGCTCACATGCAGTAGAATTTTCTATCTCAGCTAAGGCCTCCACTGCATTCTCCAGACAGGGAACCTCCCCACTCCTGATGGTGTCCACATATATTTTTGCGAGGCCTCCCAGCACTAATGCCATCATACCAAGACAGAAAAAAAAAAAATTAGACATACACAACATATAAACATCTAACATAAAGTTTAATTACTATTAGCAACACCAAGAAATACTTTTAATTCTTGTTTTGCATTTTTCCCCTTTTTCACCCAACTTATTTTTAGCAGTCACCAATTTTCCATCACAATTTCACCAACTCAGGCAACAATTGGCAGAACTCACATAGGAGCATGGGGCAAGGTGAGTGAAATCCCTCAATAAATACATGCCTACCATAACAATCATTCACCCTAAAGTCCAACAGTGCACCAGGAGGCAAACAATGTCAAAGGACAGGTGCATCTAGGTAACTCATAGGCACCTACACAAGATGTGTTGAAGGAAGAGCAGGGAGGCGACCCTGGTTGACCTACTTACCTCTGGCTCTGGTATAAAAAAGAAATGAATGTAGAAGTGCATAGACATCCCTCATATCAGGTAAAACTGTACACGTCAAAGCAAGCTAGTCAGCCAGGAGACCACAGTGAATTTAGATGAGTATAATGACAAATCTGGCTTGCAAGCTAGCGAATGCAGACAAATCTAGCTTGCAAGCTCGTGAATAGCAAAGTCACAAACAACATTTTGGCCTACTTAGATGTTTTCTCACACTAAAAGAACCATTTTAACTACTAAATGATAACTGAACTGCATTATCACACACATCAGTAACATTATCTCCTTTTTAAATCATATATCTTTTGTATGTAGCATTACTGGCATTCAACTTATCTTTTCAACTTGCTAACAGCCCACTGATGTTGAGTGACTGAAATAATATGTTTCTCCAGTTCAATGATACAGAGTTGTTGGAATTTTAATGTTTTCTAAATAAGACAAGCAGATCAGGCATGGGCGTTCTGAAATAATCCTCCCTCTCCTCACAACAGTTTATGATCTATGGGTTGGGTGATTAATGTAACATTTAAATTGACAAACACTTGACTTTATATTCAAATCAGCTAGCATCTTGGTTTCCTTTCTGGATTTTATTAAGGTGAAAATCTCTGAATATTGCATTATTGTGACAATTTGAAAAAATGACTCTTCCTATCATTTTGGTTGCTAATTAGTTAAGATGACTAATTAGCTGCACACAAGCATGTGCCATCAAGCACCTAAAGTAAAGATCTAGCTAAAGAGCTGCTGTTTGATGTTAGCAGTACTACATCACCAGCTCCTTCTGACAGGCATTGATAGTTATCAATTTGGTCCACTACATGTTTGTGTTTGCAACATTCATAGAAGCTACAAGGAGTAAAGTCATTCAGCATTTTGGTTGCTTATGTCTTGTACCTCTACCCTCACTCACTTGCTCAATGGTGCAGTAGAATCAGGTTAGGATGGCCCAACACATTAATATATTGGATGCAGAAATACAGGATTGAATAAATGTAGAAATATGTACATAAATGACAGATTGATATGATAGATTAATAATGATTTAATTATTCTCAGTATTCATAGTGATGTGTAAAGTATGTAAGTATTTGTGAATGTTGAGTTTTAGATGGTAACTTAATGCTATTGGTTCCAAGACCAAAAGGTTCAGTTTGTGTGGAATTTTATAAAAATTATACCAGTCTTCCTTCATCCTCTCCTGGCTACAGCATCTGAAACTTACTGCTCCCCGTGACTGTGGTCTCTCCCTGAATGATCTTCTCACAGGAATGGGTGAAAATGTAATTGCAGAAGTGAGATGTTTGCTCAACAAATGCAGGGTCCAGGTCATTGTCACTCAGCTGCTCTATTTTTTTCAGTTTTGCCTTAGATGCAGGCTGGTCAAATACAAAGCACTTCCGACTGGGGAAATACTTCTGGATGTAATTGCGGGGGTCCTTCCTGTTTGATGCTTCTGTAATGTGACATTGAAAGCAAAATCACAGAAGGGAAGGATTATTTATAATTTTATAGCATATACTATTTGTTTTCCCTGGTGTAATGACTAATATTTTTCATGCAATATACAATACTCATGGCTCTTGGCACATTGATGTATCTCCTCATGGTGTTTTATGTATCTAGCAAATGCTCAGATGACCCTGAATATCCATCTATATTATCAGTGAGACAATAAAGTATAAGGTTGCTACTGTATATGAATTGCACAAAGCTTGGTATATATTACATATATATATTATTCAGAATATTACACATCATTACACATCACCACCCATCATTAGTATTCAAAACAATGCTGAAACCTTGCTCATGTAGTAGTTTGATTTGAGTTTGTATAATTAGCAGTACAAATTACTCTTAAGTCATCCTTCTTTATGTAATTATGTTTTACGCTCTGATTAATATTCTTGTAAGGTGGAATAAAACTCACTCTCAAGGTGTTCAGACACAGTACATTTTAGCTAGAGAGCTAATTACTGCATGGCTATGAGAGGAATACTATATTATAATGTGCAGCCTAGACACATGCCTTGCATCAATGTAAAATGGAAGCCATTGTCAACCTGGGAAATTTTTCATCTCTTTCAGGACTCTTTTTTGGCCTGTAGTTTCAGATCATGCACTTACCCACTTTGATCTTTAGTGAGTTCTCCAGGTACTCATCAGCAGTGATGATTTTTCCATTTAATTCAAGCTCCAGCATGAAGTCTCTCACAGCCCACACAAAGTGGGGAAAAACATGGGCAAACTCAACAGAGGCCTCCTTCTCACTCTTGCCACTGGAAATCTTGATGTGCTTAGATAGCTCGGTTACATAACTATTATACACTATCATCAAGGAGAAAGAACAGGAGGGATTTCAAGAATGGACTCACAGGAAAAGATATTTAGATACAAAGGTCACATGTCCTATAAAGAACTGTTCACAAATCTGAGGCACTCGGGTATGCTTATTATCAAATATGGAGAAAATAAAAAGATGAAAAGATGAAAAAATGACCGAATGACCAAACTGCAAGATCTTCACAAGAATGTGTAATTTGATGCACTTCAAGATAGATTCAAGATACCTTTTCCAGCTCTTTATTCTAAATGTAATTTATCCAGTTATACAATAATGAGCAAAACCCACTCAGTATTAATTCCTCTTGTGGGTTTATATATTGGGGCGAGTGAGCAATAGCTGCTCAAAGGTGCTGCAGGGTGCCAACAGAGGTGCAACAATGGAACCCACCCCTACCCCGGAACAAAGCCAATTTGCTGTGGGCTTCTGGTCATTTAGGGCAGATGATAAGACTTATTCAGAAGCCACCTTAATTTATGTGAGAATTTGATCTTAATACCATTTTAAAAATTTATCTCTTATCTAGGGTTACTTACATAAGTAAAAACAGAAAGGTTAGGCTAGGAGCAGATACAATTACAAATCATCAGTGTCACTGCCAAAAGTGGGAATTAGTGTAGCATAGTGGTTAAGGAGCAGGACTTGTAACTGAAAGGTTGTTAGTTCAATTCCTCACTGGGGCACTGCTGCTAGACTTCTAGGCAAAGCATGTAGCTCACAACTGTCTCAGTAAATGGCTAGCAGTGTTAAAAAAAAAATGCAACTAATGTAAGTTGCTTTGGATAAGAGCCATAAATGTCAGTAATTTAATGAAATGTTATGGAGCATAAACATTGGTAATATCCTCCTGAAGAAAGTAGTAGTTTCCTATTTCCAAGCAGAAAATAGGGCAAGAGGCCCATTTCACTGATCTGAAGCTCATGAGATCTCAGCCCAGTTTGTGAGGGTGGGAGGATACTGCAGTGTCATCACAGCTTCATCATCGATGGTCCCTATGCTGTTGTAGATTAAGGTGCTGCTCAGGAGGACGGCCAGTGCAAAGATCCAGGTGTCATTTCTCTGGTCTCCCTGTTAAAAAGACAATGCTATGTATATCACTCGCTACAGGAATTGAGTTTGGCAGATCACCACTAAAACCAGTTTCATTTTGAAAATATTGTGGTATAAAACAATCATTGTAAAAATATTATTTCATTGTCATTTCACTATGTAACTGCTAAGTTTTGTATGGCAGTCAGTGTGAATCTGTGGATCACAACTAACATGTCTGGACCAAAAAGACAACATGCTTGAAAATATAAACTGTATAAAACAGATTACTTATACAATCCCTATGCAAATAATTAAGTCGAGACAACCCGGTCCTGGTCAAAGTCCAAACCTAATAAAGAATCACTACACGGCAACGTAGCGTAGCAGTAAAGAAGTGGGACTCGTAACCGAAAGGTTGCTGGTTCAATTCCCTACAGGGGCACTGCTGCTGTACCCTTGGGCAAGATACTTAACCCGCAGTTGCATCAGTAAATATTCAGCTGTATAAATGGAACACCGTGTAAAAAGCTGTAACTGATGTAAGTTGCTCTGGATCAGAGCATCTGCTAAATGCCAATAATGTAAATGCACCTTTCATTCTTTGATAGTTTTCAAATTGGTATGAAGGTTATGTTCTGATAAATGTGTCCAGGGCACACTATTTTGCTAAAGGGGGGGTGCTGTACATGGGTTCACTTCAGATGTCAGAGGATTTGGAAAGAAGGAAAGGTTTGCTTCCCAAATACAGCCCTGCTGTTGCGTCCTTGAGAAAGGTATTTATTCTAAATTGCTTCAGGAAATTGCTAGCTGTATAAATACATTACACATAAAATGGTGTTATATAGATGAGTCACTCCAAATAAAAGCATCTGCTAGACATCTGAATCCCTGTAAAGATGAATGCATCTAACGTATTGCATTACCTTCCTGTGTCACTTCATGCTATGTATTCATACTAACAACACATACATTGAGCAATATGAATTGTACAATGAGAAAGAGAACCAATCTTTACCATGACTTCATACATATCTTTGTTCTATGATCAATTTATACATTTCCAATGTGATGTGATCAATGGTCACCAGATCTCACACATCACACTGCTGATTAATAAATAAATTAATCAGCAAATTAATTATCAAATTAATAATAATAATAAGAGTGGACTACCTTTTCCACATCCCCCAGTCCCTCAGTGTCCAGCAGGACCAGTGTGTGGTTTTCTCTGCAGGGGTGAGTCACACACCACATCCAGATGCCCTTTGTCTCAGACTGGATGGTGGATCCCAGGGAGAACCCTGAAAACATGCACAAAATCCCCCTAATGAAATCCCCATAGAGGCACATGAAACCCCCTGAAAGAACAATGAAAAGATGAAGATGATCCTGAAATATTACAGCCCTGAAATCAGAGCAAAGCAGAAATATGGGACAACAAAGAAGATCCTAAAACTGGAAAGGCCAGAATTCCCCAGTAGAATAGCATGATGGAAAGAAAAGTAAAAGCTGGTGTAAATTTGTTTCTGTTCCTATTTAATGAGGGGTATGTATGTAGAGGGTTGAGTGTGTCATACGCTTATTTCAGCTAAACCTGTTACATGGCACTGTAGCCCCCTCTGGAGATGAGCAGCCCTGATCTGCATGATCCACATGAGTACATTATCCATCATCCATTATCATCCTGCCTTTACTTTACTTGTCTTATTTATCATTTCTTTTCACTTTGCATACGTACAATCCACCAGCACACTCTTCCAGACCTGCTACCCCTCTTAACACAGAGGCACCACTCCATTTGTAAACATGAGAAGAATACAGTTTTCCCCATTTTCCCAGTCACCTGTGTGCTTCCCAGCCAGTCTGTTCATCAGGTAAGACTTGCCAGTGCGGTATTTGCCCACAATGGCCACCACCACCACAGGCTGCTTGATGGAGCTCAGGATGTCCAGGGCCTCCTGATTCACCTGAAAGTCATTCTTCTGCATTGACTCAATGAGGCAGACTGGCTTTGGCATCTCCAGTTTCTTCAACATGCCATTTCCTATTTTGGAGCAAATCTACCCCAAAACCATCAACACAATATGTACAATTTAACACCAGGAAATCAGCAACATTTTGTATGGCTACAAAGGCTTATAAACATGCCTCATTACCTTGAGGTATGGAGATAATGGAATTATTGGTATGCATTAATGACTGAAAAAAGATCTCCCTTTCTGTGCACATGCACCTGTCTCTGGCAGCCTCTTGGGAGCCTCCTTACCTTCACACTGGGCTCCTGCATGGTGCCTTCTCCTGCTTCCATGAAGCGTCTCCCCCTTGCTGTCTCTGGTATCTTTGCTCAGCTTGATGGCATTTATTTGCTAACATCAGGTTTTAGCTGTCAATGATAAACAGATTATAGTATGGTATAAAGTGTAATAATTGACTATGTAATCATAGAAACACGTCACATGATGATGAGAAAGATACAACAGAAAATTTCTTGGTAAAGCCTGCATTTGTCACCTGTGAGAAACAAGATGACCCATTAAAAAAGATTAAAGAGATAACCAGAAAGAAAGAGAGAAACTGGGAACCACTGTGTGACAACTTGTTTCTAAATTGCACTATACAAAAATGAGGAAAAAACCCTGACCACCCCCACAAACATCCACCACCAGTCGCACCAAGAGGATCAATGACACAGAGACAAATGCCTGTATTGTTATCTTTATTAAAGTCAGTTTCATAGAGTATGCATGTTGACATGCAAAGACCATACTGTAGTTCACAGTCCATACCTTCACATCCCCTGCTGTACCTGTGCTCTTCCCAGCCAGTGTGTTCATCAGGTAAGACTTGTTCTTATTCTGGACCTGGTGAGGTGAGATTTTCTTTTTGGCTGATGAAATTTGCGGGGTCATTAGCCACTCTGGTGGGTGCTTTTGTGTAATAATAATAACAATCATAGCCAACTATAGCTGGTCAAAGAACCCTGGTAAAATGCAAGATGCCCAAATACATGCCCCTTTCAGTTAAATGTCCTATTGTTTTGGTTTTCTTTAAATCAAAGTCAAGACTCCATTTTCCAGTTGTAATCACTCTGCTCCAGGTTTTCTGTGCCCCACTCCAGATGTGCTCATGCTAACATGTAGAGAATTCTTTTCCTGTGTCTGTTCCATGCCCAACATGGGCTCTCTGCACCTGTCTCCTTTACAATTTACATTTAATTTTTGAAGCATAGGTTACAACTTTTACATGTTGTTTATTTAAAAGCTGGATATTGACTGGGAGAATTCTGGGTTAAGTACCTTACCTAAGACTACATCAGCGATACTCCAGTAGCGGATTGTACTGGCAGCATTTAGGTTATGGCCCCTGTTCCTTACCACTACATCACACTTTTGCCTCCATCACCAACTTCCAAATCACCATCCTTTCACCATTCATAACAAAATTTCAGGGTGAAGTAGCAGATTTTTCTCCACATCACAAATCAGTGTGATCAGTGTCAGACTTCAGCTGCCATATTATGTAAATCAGTACAACCACAAACCACATGCAACAGCTTCACCAAATCCACAACAAAGTCCACATTCCCTATAGTACCTGTGCGCTCCCCAGTCACTCTGTTCATCAGGTAAGACCTGCCAGTACGATACATGCCCACAATGGCCACCACCACCACAGGCTGCTTGATGGAGCTCAGGATGTTCAGGGCCTCCTGGTTCACCTGCAGTTTACTTCCACTTTCATTTGCAATCAGGCAAACAGGCTGGGTCATCTTCACTGAGCTACCCTGTAACCAGACACCACAGTGCACATTCATACAGAGGATAAGAACTGAAGACAGCCAATCCAGTTGGCAGTGCGAACATACAGTACAGACCTCTTCTGCAATTTAAAATGGGCACTTTGCTTCTTAGAAAATAAAGCTCTCGTGTCATCATAGCTTTGTCTCATGGTAGCCTTGAGCTCCTTGTTTTGGGAGAGTACTGTATCCTGGGCTGTTAAGGGTCTTGCAAATCCTTTAAATCTATTCCAGTCATCTTGTTCATCCAGATGTGTAAAATCATATACAAAAAGACCACAGCATGCAGATACTACTGTTTTGGAAATCTTGACAAGAACACCACCAAATAAATGTGACAAGTAAGACCATATTCTAGATTTTCTAAGAAAAAAAACCCATGTAGACATGTAGAGCTGCCCGTAGAGCTCTCACTTGATCACACCAATGACGGAAGTGCCCGAGTGGCAAAGGATGGCATGCTGTCTTGCCTTTGGCGGTTTGGGAACAGGATTCATTAAATATAACATATAATTTTAATTCATCTGACTCCAAATTTTGTAGGTGTTAACACATTTTAACTTAGTAACCGAATCACTCAAATGCCTCTCTGCTAATCGCTAAGACAGAATGCTTATAAGCAACAGAGGGACTGTAGCCTCTGGGCTCGTGTAGCGTTGCTCTATACGGGTTGCAGTCTCTCATAGAGTTGCATACATGCCTGTGGCCTGAGCTCGACCACAAATGGCGCTAGTTGTATAGGCGAGGGACTACGGAGTATACCAATAGCATAATGATTCTATATAGCAGTTATCTTACGGTACAGTGATCAACTGCAGCGAGTAAGACGGACAATGAGCATCGAGTTAAGAGAAATGAATTTATTTGTTGCAATGTATGAACTTCCAAAGTAATGAACAGTAGACAATGCAATGGAAGCAACAGAGTACAACAGAGAGGCAAAGAATAATGAATGGGCTATACGCAAAGGTGTGCAGGAGGTTGTGTTAACGAGTCTCCCCAAACTATGACAGTCCCCCCCCATATACCCAAACATCAAATGTGGTATCTGGACTTTGGTGCTGTGACCAAACATGATAAGCTCTGAAACAACAGTGTAGTCATGATTCAGCAATTATAAATACTGCAAATCTTGCGGTAACCGGGGGGGGGGGGGACGAAGGGGTGTTAGGAAAGCAAAGATAACACTTTTGTGCCACATGTTACAATCTTTGTTATGAACCCATCGTACCTCCCTGCTACATACATCATTGACATGCATGTGAAATTAGCTTTCAGATGACACCAAATATGATTATGTTGCACATGAGAATGACCATATTCCATACTTTTGACAAGAGATGAACAGGGACCTGAGTGTGGCTGTGCTCTAGGTTGCCTGGCAGCAGACAGAGTCCAGAGTGCAGGATGCAGCTGCCCTTAGCGTGACCTGCTGACCAGAGATTAGCGGCAAGGGGTGGACTGCAGCCACCCCTCGCTTGAGTTGCTTAATAGTCACGTTTGGTGGGTGTTGCATGGTAACTGAGGTATCCAGATAACTATTGCACCCTCCTGACCTTCTGATTCCTTTGGTGGGTTTTTCAGGAGATGTGGTCCTGTAAATTGCCCTACAGATAGAATCCTCTGGATAAATTTGGTTAATTCACCAGGAATTCACCAAATAACTTTGAGTGGATGTAATCAGAATTTTTTGACTAAATCATCTTTCAGAGATTCTTTTGAATGTTGTCAGAGTTCACTAGCATTTTACAGTCAATATCATCATTGGTTAAGACACAAGCCTTTACCATAAGGTTTAGTTTCTCCAAAGAGAAACCGAAACTCACAATCTGTAATACCCAAATTTACTCACCTTGTGAAATGTACCCTCTCACCTCCTAGTGACATTGGATGTTCCTGGGACCCAAGTAATATGTAACAACCTTTGTTAATTCCACATAAAATGAAGAATGTCATTTAATGCTAGTTAATGCTTAGTTTAATGCGCACCTGACCCAGGTCATTTTCCGTTTGATAAATAGTTCTATTACTTCATCATGATCCAAAAAATGTGACAACATTCACCCAAGGTGATAAATTTCTCTTCTTTTTGGAATTCCTCTCAAACTGGAATTTGTCTCCACATAAATGAATATGGGTGCCAATGTGCCCCAATCTGAGTTGAGAGGTTGCCCTGAAATATCTGTCTGAATTCCAGTATCCTGGACACAGTACTATATCATAATAAAGTCACTGTGTGATACCTGACATACCTGCCACCCCTGTGTACACAGAGGCACTACCCCATTTGTAAACATGAGAAGGATACAGTTTTCTCCATTTTCCCAGTCACACCTGTGTGCTTCCCAGACAGTCTGTTCATCAGGTAAGACCTGCCAGTGTGGTATTTGCCCACAATGGCCACCACCACCACGGGCTGCTTGATGGAGCTCAGGATGTCCAGGGCCTCCTAGTTCACATTCTTTATAGTATGAATGAGACAGATAGTCCGTGACTTCTCCAGTTGCCCATTCTGCAAGCAGAAATGCAAACAAATGCACAATCCAGTATTTTTTACGATGTTATCTTCGCTCTTCCAGATAGTTCTTCTTTCTTCAAAATGCTGTATGCACAATATTGTATGTACAGCAGATAGCCTCAAAGGTTTTCAAACTTACAGCATGACTTAAAGATACAACTCCTTCAAAATGGATTGTTATATGACTTGAAAGAGGTTCATCACACACATAAGGTCCAGAAGGGAATTATTAGTATGTAGTCTATTGATAATGAAAATGTCATAAAAAGAGGCACATTAATACTTTAATTTTGTTAAACACTCATTTTGTTTAAACATATTAACTTGAAATGAAAAATACAAATGATAATTTTTGCAGAATTTAGATATCTGATTTGCTCCTTACT
This sequence comes from Megalops cyprinoides, assembly GCF_013368585.1. NCBI lineage: Eukaryota > Metazoa > Chordata > Actinopteri > Elopiformes > Megalopidae > Megalops > Megalops cyprinoides. Next base: position 4,362,652 of record NC_050604.1, on the reverse strand, counting down.
CAAGGGCATGGGGTAAATGACATATTTCTGACTGTTGATTAGTTGACGGCCATTAATGGAGGAAGAAATATGTTAATTAATGATGATGAGTGCTTCTTTTTATCTTGCTGATGATAAAATGCACTAATCACTGTAAATCAGACTGCAAGATAAAAAGTGACAGAAACTGAAAAATTTAGCCTGTTTATTTTTTTTTTTTTTTTTCCAGAACTACCATTTTAGGCTTCTTTGCACACTTCTTTGCACGTGATGTATTAACCTGCACTGCAGGTAAATGCTTCATCACAACAAGTTCTGTCAGAAGAAGCCAAACTTGTTTCAAAAGACTTTTAAATACGAAACTGCATATATTTAATGGAATGACCTGTTTATATTTGCAAATATATTCCAACCATAGCAACAAATTAAATACACACAGAAATTTAACAGCTTTCTGATCTGAAATTTACTCATCCTGAAAGCAACATGTAATTTATAACCGAGGATAGTGAAGAAAATGTGTTTGTTGAAGGCTGTTTCATTTACATGTTACATCTACTGCTGCAGACTCTTGCTGATCTTTAATTAAATGCCAATTCCTTACGTTCTCCCTTCATCTCTGGTGGCCTCCCTGGAGTCCCCTTACCTTCACTAGTTACTGGAACTATTAAAACCTGAATGTACTCTTAATGAAATTGCCCAGTAAACAATACTCTGTGTCTTGGACCTTTATGGTGGATAACTGCAAAGGGGGAGGACCTGATGGTCCCAGAATTTCATATCCATTTTCAGTGGAACCCCAAAACTCATACAATATTTTGCCTAAACAAACTGATAATGAATAGGGCTCAACAGGTCAAATACGATCCCTTCATTGACTGGGGTAGCCAGGCTTCATATTAGCCTTTCATGGTGTGTGTATAACAATCAACCCCATGCCTGTTACTGGGAGGATGGATGTTGATACATAGTCAACCATTGGAGAGTATATGCATGGAAGTTAAGCAAAAATCCTTTCAGAAGTGAAAGGTATTTTGCAGGGACCTGGGTGATACTAAAGTAAGTATTGCTCAACTTGAACAGTCCCAATGCCAACAGCCTCTTGCCCAAGAGCTATTCACCCAATCAATGACATTGTAGGAATCAGTGATTTGATTGGTCAAATAAAATGTCCACTTACATGTGGGTAAATGCTTTTTGGCAAAGAGTTATTAATACATGGAATAGGTTGCCAGGTAATGTAGTTGACGCAAAGACCCTTTCTGTGATCAAGTCCAGACTTGATGCAGTTTTGGATTCTCTTTAATTGGCGAGCTTAGCTGGGCTGAACGGCCTGTTCTCATCATAATATGTTCGTATGTTCTTATGTTTTGTTCATGTCAGTTGTGTTAATGAGATTATTAAATTTAGCTTTGGCTCAGTCTATGCCCCAAATCTATTTGACCCTCATTTTCTCCACAACTATCAAATAAATTGAGTGAATTAGACATATATATGGAGAGAGGCCTATTATGGTTTTCGGTGTTCTTGATAACCAATTGTATAACTCTCTCCAAAACTTGTATTTTCCCACAACACCAAAAGGAATGCAAAAAAGAATCATTTTCTAAAGTTTGATTGATGGAATTATGAATTTTATTCTATAAAATAATTCATTTCTTTAATATAAATTGGACAAGATGTAAATGTTCATTTGGTGGTGATTGTTTTACTGCCAGAGGTTATTTTTTGCCACATTGTTTCTTCCTGAATCTTTATCTAATTTTCTAATTTTAGCACGTTTTATAGACCACTTTGTATATTTTTCCTGTAGGGTGTTTATTATTCTCACCATTTAGGAGTATGTCTTCCATCTTACTAACTGTTTTAGACTGGGGAAGCTGATAATGATTTGCAATAAAAAATTTCACCTGAAGATCCCAGAAATTGTTGTCTGGTATTTTAGATTTCTCTTTGAGTTGGAAAAAAAGATATACATACATTATTTACTATGAAGTCTTTTGTTTGCTTTATAATGGTTCTCATTGTGCTCATAGAAGTTGTTGATTTGAAATTGTAAGCCAAGGGTTACAACGGGTACTTGTATTTGCTGGTAGTATGATGTCCTTGTAAACGGTAGTACCATGGTGTGTATTGATCAAAAAGTATGATTGGGATGTTATATGTATATTTAAAATATAATGTAATAATTAAAATACAATGTAAATGAAAACTTTGGAAGCCACACTGTCCTGAAAAGGGTTGTTAATCCTATATCATTATTGCACTGAATATTGTCTTGTTCGCTAAAAATTAGCAAAAAAGACAACAGCAAAAATAAAACTGTACAAAAATGGAAGGATCCACTTAACTGTGCCAGTTACAGACAGACAACTTTCTTCAATTAATTCTGAGGGAAACCAATAAGAAAATCAGACATAAGAGATAAGAAGATGAGACATCATCTGTGAGATCGGGTTATTAGATGTCCTTAAGTCTGCCCGTTTCTGTGATTTGGGACAGGAAAGTAGGTAAAGTGCAAACAATGCCTTATTTGAGTTGGGTGCGGAGAAACATTTTCAGCAGAGTACTTGGGTTGTATATGTATTTATATTCTTTTTATTTATGTTCATTGCTGTGTGACTCAGCATTCCAGTAAGTCATTACATATTTTTTAAAAATCATATTTTATCCCCATTTGATTCAGTTTCACTCTTAAGTATGTCTGCAAGTAATACATATCAGTAATAAGTATCAGTAGTGTTCCACCATGTTGCTGCTGTTACAAACATTTTAATGTTACTAAATGCAGCTGTTTGGGCAGCAGGATGGTACAGGGGTAACAAACAGGGCTTATAACACAGTGGTTGCTGGTTTGCTGTTGCTCCACTGGCCAAGGTACTCCACCTGCATTTTAAGCTCTGTAAATTGTTCTAGATAAGAGCTTCTACTAACTACATATACATATGCACATACATATACTAAATACATATTTCTATTTTAACGGAAGCATAGACCTTTTGGTTTGAAAGCATAAATCACACTCAGTGTTTCTCTTTTATGTGTGTTTTACAACTATCTATTGGACTGAACAGAAATACAGAAAAATCAAACACAGTTCAGGAATGAGGTACAACCTGGTTGGCAACTCATTTCTTTTCCGTCACCAACCTTCAACTCAACATCGTCTCGCCCTTCATAACAAAATTTCAGGGCAGCACCTAATTTTTCTCCATATTCAAAAGAGCACACAATCTCCCCCTCCCCCTCCACCTCCGCTATGATTTCCCAGAATGGCGTGTAACTGTTCGATTTGAAGCTGCTTTGCTCTCTCCCTCTCCTGAAGCTCTCTCTCTATCCTGGCTCTCTGCTCCTGTGCCAGTGAAATGAGAGAGAGGATCATCAGTCTTGCACCACTCACACAAGGCACACGTTCATTTCCAAATGGCAGGTTTCTGTCAGACACATATTCAAATGCACAAGATTCCCCCTGTCCATAACTGTAATAAGTGAGAAAAATGTAAGTTTTTTCATGAAATATACTTGGCAGTAGGTTCATTTTTGTGGTTCACTACAGGAAGGGCAGCCTTTCAGTAAGAATGACAGCTTTGCTAACTGCAAGACAAGCTACCTGTGGTTTGCATAAGAACAGCCCTTTTTTAGTGGTGTACAATGGCAAAAATTACTGTGATATTTAACACGTAAAAGGTCTTTTAAAACATCTGAAATCCACAACCCTGGTGATTTAACTTCCATTCATATAAATTTCACAATATGTTATTTCATATGTAAACTTAGTTGTGTAGCCCAATTTACGCATTCATAAAGTATTAGTCACAAGCCTAGATGAGAATGGCCAAACATGTACTGGATAGGTACCTCCAGGTTCCTCTGCACTTGTCTTTCATGTTCCTCTTGGGCCGCTATCCGGTCTCTCTCCATTTTCTCCTTCAGCAGCCTTTCCTTTTCTTGGTGGGCGCGCTCCATCTCTGCCAGCCTTTGAGCTGTGGCCTCCTGTTCCCGCCGAGCCATCTCTGCTTTCTGCTTCTCCATTTCAGCCCGAGCTCTCTCCTCTGGGGTAGTACATTTAAACATACCATTACAATAAGGGCTATTTAATGTCTTTTGCAATGATTCTTCTGAAACATTTGCCTTTGGACTAAATACTAGTTTGTATTTTCAAATGTATAAGGCAACACGCGTCACTCTGGTAATTATTCAACCTAATTTTTAAGAGAGCAGCCCGCTTCTTATTATTTTTGACAAATGTGTTTTTAATACAAAGATACTATATACTACTGCAAGTTTTCCATAATGCTGGCTGCATTATGAACAGGCTATCCCTGCATCAATGAATTTAGTGACGACATGACTATTTCTCCTAAACTGGCTATAGAATACATCATTTAACCAGGCAAAGTACCCTCCCCATCAGAGTTACTTTATTTCATGAAGTGGACACAAAGACTTGAAATGAAGCTGTTGTGTAGAGGAATGGGAAAATTTCTGTAAAAAGACTGTAAAATATAGCACAGTGTTTATTCTGAGATGTTTAAAATTACAAGGTGGAATTTATTCATCTATTGTAGAGCTGTTTCTAGCATTGTTATTCTGCTAAAGCTCAAGTTGTGAGAGTTGTGAGATGTACAGCAGTTTAAAATGTGGTGTAGCTCTATGATGCTGTGGATCCAATACTTCCAATGGTATACACAATGACTGGTGTTCTTATGATGCAGTAAATTCCAACTATAACTGTTTCCTATCAGCACCAGTGATATATGGACAATATATGGACACATTAGGCGCAAACATCACTTAACTGTCAGTCTCACTTTTTTGCTCTCAAAATTTAGAATATCACATGATCACTCTGTTCTACTCACCCCGTAAACGATCCTCCTGCTCGGTCAGATTTCTGTCAATTGTCAGAATGCTTGTTCCTTGGTCGTCCTTCTCCTGAAGGAATGCCTCCAGGATATGTTCGGCCTGAAACGCAAGGTCAGTTCTGTGATTAGGAAATAAATTTGAGACATCCCATGATATGCGACATACAGCAGACAGTCTTATCCACAGCCACTTTCATAGTTTTCAATACCGCTAGATATTTACTGAGGCAAATTTGGGTTAAGTACTTTACCCAAAGCTACAACAGCAGCACTCCAGTGGAAAATCCAGAAGGCTTTGGTTCATGAGTTCTGGTCCTTACCACTACACCACACTGCTAACATTGTGTGAGACACGTCACCCTAACAGTACCTGTGTGCCTTTGCCAAGTGTGTCTCTGTACTGCTGAATGATGGAGTCCAGCTGGACTCTGTAGTCAGCATATCCTCCTGGTCTCGTGTAGGACTGCAGATCCAGAGTGGCCCACAGCTGCTGCAGCAGAGCAGTACAGCGAGTCTCTGACACCTCTTGACACTTTCTCTCATAGTCTTTTTTAACATACTCCTGAGGACACATAAAATAATGCTGGGGTTACACAGTCACGCAGTGATGCATACTGTAACTGCACAGACAATAACACAATGTCTTTAAGCATCAGCACTTTGTCTCCAAGACAGTGCCTGCTTTGCATGACCTGGGCCAGGATGAAATCCAGAATGAGTGTATTACTTCCAAACCTGCAATACCTTCCTCGCAGTTATGACATAATAGGTGTTCAAATTTTTTCCACAACACTTTCACAGTGCACTTTAATACAGAGCTCTTTCATATCCCTTTAGGAAGACACAAGTGTACATATCCAGTGACCTTAAAATTGTTAGTGATAGCTCTTAGTAACTGAAGCCTTTTCAGACTTTGGAATTGTATTTCTCGAAGTATTCATTGTGGGTGATGTATGTCTTGTCAAGCTTTTCAAGAGGTCAGTGAGAGAAAGAAAAGACGGACAGCATTTGTGGTAAGAAAACACAGGAGACTGGCAGGAAACCATATACTAGTTACTTTATGAATTCCTGTTATGCTATGCTGTTTTCACCATAATTTGCAAGTGTAAATGGGGTAAAAATGGCATTCACCAAGCAACACAGTGTTGTAAAATTGGGCTTGATGTTTAAGAGGGTGGCAAAGAGTGTAAATTTTGTTGCAGCAGCATGTAAGCATAAAGCCTTAAATCTACTTGCATGTCAAATGTGGAACCCCAAAACCATACCATGAGTTTATTCTGGTAGACATGGTTCTCATCTTTGAAGGAACTGTTCATGAACAGCTGCAGCGCCTCCTTCAGGCAGCCCTCATGAGCACTGGAGAGCTCCTCCTCTGTGGCAGTGGGCAGCTTCACCCGCTCTCCCAGCAGCTGCCTGTAGAGGGCGTGTGACTTCTCAACTGCAGCAGAGTTCTTGATCTGAGACAGTGTGAGCACTGCGTTCTCCAGGCATGGAATCCGCCCACTCCGAATGGCATCCACATACGTCACCGCCAGGTTGCCCAGCACTGAAACAAAGAGAGATGCAGACAATGTTATTTGCGATAGGTTTGAACCAGTTCCATTCCATTAAATTGCATTTTGTTTGCATTACATTTTGTATTTACGTTCCCACACGCACACTCTGTAATAGCCCTCTGACTGTTAGAGACAGCCAGCCATATATAGGGTTCAAAGGGATGTCCCCGGTAGCTGACCCAGTGGGTGTCCCCAGGACATCCAGGTGTGATATGCACTTCCCGATGGGAATGTTCACACCTGCCATTTGGTATACCACAGACAAGGTACTTAAACCCTCACTTGTGGCCAGTATGTCAAGATTCGGTTGGAACGCATTGTTGCTGCACCCATGTGAGTCTCCCTTTGCGCATCTAAATAAATAAATTCAATTGAAAAGTGGTCATCAGTGTGTTACTTCGCGCGGCGCTGACTTGAAAAAAAATACATGTAAGAGTATTAACATCACTAGTGTCACAGGGTCATAGCAGCTGCCACTTTTAAGACTTGGAAACACTGACTTTTTACAGTTTAAATGACAATTCATATTCACAATTCATATTTCACTCATTACCCATTTTTAAATTACTGTCCCCCTTTTACCACAATTTTGGTACCAACAGATTTTGAGTTCGCCACACTGCAACACCTTCCATATCTGTGTGGAAGGTGTTTAAGTGAGAGACATGGAGTCCTCGTATACATGGCAGCCAATGGATATCTTATACACTACAAGTCCCACAATGCAGTACAGGAGAGCCAATACTGATGAGAGGATTTGGAACATCTCTCCCTGACCACAACTTAACATAAAATCACCTCAATGAATCATTCAGATGCACTGATGGTACGGTGAGCTGAGGAAGTGAGGTCAACATAAGCACACCCAACCACAAAATGGCAAAAATTGTCTCATTGCTTCAGACTCCTGATCATAGTTGATTGTTATAGCCTTGAATAGAACTAGAGAACTCTAGGCTATACATCCTATTTCTTCTGAGAAGATAAAGTTCTTAAACAGCTGTACACTATGGGAAACTATAATTAGTTAAGCTACAGCACACTGGAGAGAGATATTATTTGACATTACTTTTGTCACTTTTCTTTAATGACATCAAGTTAAATGCTTTGTGGTACCAGTCAAGCATTCACTTGGCTCTGTGCTCATTATTTTGTCTTCAGCATGTTCACACTTACTGCTTCCAGTGACAGCGAGCCCCCCTGCGATGACCTTCTCACTTGAGTGGCTGATGATGTAGCTGCAGAAGTCCGTCGCCTGCTGGATAAAGTCGGGGTCCAGATCCGTGTCAAGGAGCTGATCGATGATCTTCAGTTTGCTCTTGGCGACAGGCCGGTCGAACACGAAGCACTTCCGCGTGGGGAAGAACTGGCAGATGCAGTCCCGGGGGTCATCGCGGAGACCCGTCTGTGAAGGTTTACCTTCAGGGCAAAATGAGAGACAGAACTGCTTACACATTGTCTGCCGAATCAAACAGTTCATTGAAACGAACATCAGCCAAAGAACAAGGTAAAGTTATAACAAAAGTAATTGCTTCATTGCTTTTCACTGTTTTTCCTTCCACCAGCAAGACCATGCCCTTTTTTATATGCTCCCTTCACAAATGGTACAGTGGATAATATAAATAAAAGACAGCATTATGCAGGCAAAGAAGGAGCAGACAAAGGAAGAAATCAGAGAAGAGGTTTCCTTTAAGAATAAACATATTTATTTATTTCTGACATTAAATATGTTAGTAAGTGGGAGGCCAAGGCTGCCAGAGCAAAATGAACCCAAGGTTACCAGATGCACTGCTGAGATGGGCACAGATACAACAGAGCATAGAAACCTGAAATCTTTGTCAGCCCTCCCTAATGGAACATGTACTAAAATATACTCATTCTGCATTAAAAGTACCTATGGTGTGTTTGCTGAAGGTACAGAACATTTTAGTAAGGTGTTCTGAAGATACTGCATTAATCTGACAGGACACCAAGTCAGAACAGTCTGAGGGGGTTGTGTGACTAAGGCCTCGTTCCGTGCTCTTGCCTGCTTTCGTCTTGAGAGCGTTCTCCAGGTACTCATCAGCTGTGATGGTCCTCCCGTTCAGCTCCAGCTCCAGCGTGAAGTCTCTCAGGGTCCACACAAAGGAGGGGAAGAAGTGCATGTACTCAGAGGACGGCTCTTCATCTTTCTCCCCGCTGGACTTCACCTTGATGTGCTCTGTCAGCTCCGTCACATAGCTGTTGCACAGGGGCATTGAGGGAAATGAACCCAAGGGTTGCACTGAAATGAAAGCTGTGAGATGGGCCAAGGGGATTCCTAACAGGCCTATATTGCAATGGTCTGTTTAAGCTGTGGTTCAATGTCTAACAAACAAATCAAGCGTTTCTTTGATCCTAGCAAAGAAAGGACACATGCTTTTAAGGTAGAATACATGCACATACAATTCAGGTAATGAATTTGTTCTGAGTCGTAATTAAAGGTGTTGCTAAGAGGTAGGGATAATAGCCTGCCCCTGCAGGCCCCTGTTGATTGCCAGGATACTGCAGACTCATCAGTGCTTCATTGTTGATGGTGCCCATGCTGTTGTAGACCAAGGTGCTGCTCAGGAGGACGGCCAGTGCAAAGATCCAAGTGTCATTCCTCTTATCTCCCTGTTATAGGATCAACTGGTATTAAATATTATTATGTAAAAAGAGTATGTAGATTTGTGCTGAAGCTTGACATGAAAAGGCTTATGTTCAAGACATACATGTAATTTTTAATCTTAATGAAAAGTTTCCATTCTGGAATCACAGCTGGTTTAACCAGACAAGGCAAAATTGCAGTTATTGTAAAATGCAGATTTTGCTGTTTAGCAATGGAATAAAGTCCAAGCTATCCTACCTTCTCCACATCCCCCAGTCCCTCAGTGTCCAGCAGGACCAGTGTGTGGTTTTCTCTGCAGGGGTGAGGCACACACCACATCCAGATGCCCTTTGTCTCAGACTGGACAGTGGAGCCCAGGGAGAACCCTGAAAACACACAGGGAACCATGAAACCCTAGAACCATAACAGAATAAAAACTTCATGGAGGAGCCTGGATCCCCCAAGAGACATAAAACCTTTGAGGAACCTAAAACACCTGAATCCAGAGATCAGCAAAACAGTGCAGGAATCTAAAAAAGAACCCTGAAACAATGATGAGGACCATGAAACTGACTGTAAAGTTGCAAAAATCCCAAGCAGAAGTGTAAGACGAAAATGAATGTGGAACCAGTACCTGTGCGCTTCCCAGCCAGTCTGTTCATCAGGTAAGACTTGCCCGTGCGGTACATGCCCACAATGGCCACCACCACCACAGGCTGCTTGATGGAGCTCAAGATGTTCAGGGCCTCCTGGTTCACCTGCAGCGCACCTTCATTTGTGTTCTCAATCAGACAGACAGGCCCATCCATCTTCAATGGCCTTCAGTTAACCAGTTAACCAGCACCAACAAAGGCACGTGAGCACAAAGGCAAAAGGACAATCAGGTGAGGGGATTTCATGTGCTTCATGCAGAATGTTCAATTTCCATTGGGTTAAAGGCAGAGCTTACCTAGTGATGGGGTCTATTTGGAAGTTTCTTTGTAGATTTTAGGCCTCTGTGACTAGTCTTGAGAAGGGGCCTCTGTGTCACTGGCTGCAAGTCTTGGTCCCTGGAAAGAATCAGGTCCTTGAGGTCTCAGTTGTAACGAAAAACTGAAGGAAATCGTTCACTGTGAATACTCTGGAGGATGAGAGTCAATATATGGACACACATGTCTTTTAATCAATCACCTCAGCTGCATTTGTGAGGAGGCTATCTGTCTCTTTGTGAAAAATCATTAATTCTGAACAAATAACACTCCTGCGCTCAAGCAACACAATCAGATCCGATGGTTTTCAGGTGAGGAGAGTGGAACATAATGTACAGTGTGTGTATGTTTGCGTGTTTTTCCTTTCTGTAAACACTTATGCTGGAAGTCGCTCTGGATAACAGTGTCTGCTAAATGAATGTAATGTAATGTGCAAAGGTACAAATGTGGAGTCTGTCATTTCCCAATGTGGAAAATCCTGCCTGTCCACATGTGACCACTGTGTAATGGAAACTCCCCTGGACCCAACCTACAAATTCATACAGGCAACTATCAATGAGAAAGACAATAGATTTTGAATTTAGAAATATATAAAATTACTTCATATTTAAAATGCAAAATAGTGGTAATTAAGTCATGAAAAACCAAAAAGATAAAGAACTTAAAAGATATACATTAAAAAAGGCAATGAATGGAAAAGAAAATTTTAGTGGCTTCTAATTTCCTGGTCAAAATACATATTATGCCTTACTGCTCTTCTCTTTGTTCATTGCTCACAATATTTTCATAAGAGTATTAGTAATAATAACAAAAGTAATACCTTTCCCTGAAAAAGTTAGCTGTTGTACACTTCAAATGGATACACATTTAGATTTTATACATATTTAGATTTTAAGACATTCTATCACATATAAAGAGTTTACATTAAATATGATATTTAATTTTTATGTATTAATGTACAGGAAAAGCAATTACCTTTCTCCACCATTAAGTCTCCTTTTAAACGGAAAGGTGCTTTCTGTGGAGCGCTGTGAGAACTTCTGCTTATCTTGAGACATTGGTGTACTGAAAGAGAAACTGAAACATGAAGCCTGAAATAACAGAAGTTACACAACTCATGAAATTCCACACTTTGGCACACGCCTCCTCCTGTGCCCTTCCTCTTTCTAGAAAGACTGCATGCCTGTTACATTTGATCAGACAATGTTAAATTCACATCATACACACTTAGGATGGTTTGTGTATATGGATTTTTTTTGTGTGACACCACAATTCCCCCTGTTCTCTAAGGATTCTGATGTAAAACATGTGCCATACTGAAAAAAGCTAGAAAGTCTGAGAACTGGAGACAAGCTTTACCATTGTGGTTTCAGGTTTTAAGACATTTAGGTATGCCAATACACAATTCACAATAATGTGGTTTTCATGTCGTTGTCCTTACCAAGATTCCCTCAGTCAAATCAAAAGGTTTGGTGTTCTTGTCTTGATTGTGGCATGCTGCAAGATACTACTGAATAGGTCAGAACTTGAGCATATTCCAATGTTTTCCAATATCTGGATCCGCTGTGTTTCTGCAACAACCCCTACCCCATCCAGCACCATCCCCCCAGCCCCCCCAGCCCCCCCATCCGCGTGTTTGTGTGGGTCACTCTTGCATGTCAGTGGTCTGCCATGTCATCATGTTACCCAGGGAGAAATGACTCATCGATTCAATGTATTCTTTTTCCACAAATTACCTGTTTCCCGAGGGGGGAGTCAATTTGCCTCAGACCAGAATCTGTCAGCCACAACACAAATCACTACAAAAGACAAGTTTCTGCCTTTATGACAGGGGCACTAACAGACAATCCAGTAAAGGGGACAGTATAGGTGCATTGTAAAATAATCACAATACACCATACAGCCATACAGATTGGACCATAAAATTACTGATCTTACATCACACAAATTCTCTGTCTTACAAACAGAATATACTGTGTATGTTGATTTGATGTACAGTACCTAAACCTCAATAAAAACCCATTACTGCAGATAAGCAGTTAGCAGACAGAAAGGGGTAACTACACTTATTTGTTCAAAAGCATTTTGATGCGCAAAAGCCACCTATCTAGTAGATCTGACTTTGGACTTATTTTGTGGGGTGGGGTGCATGTAAGGTACAGCACCTTTGACTAATTTTTGAATACTAACATAGTCTAACAAATAATTAAAACGGCATCCATTTATGGCAGAAAAACTCAACTCAGCGTATCTTAAGCATAGGCCTAGGTTATCATAACAGAGGCTGCCCTGGACGAAAGGTAGGGAAGGGTACTATCATGTTGCTGAAAGATTACATTTACATGAAATGGTACATGCTTACAGATAGAGAAAAGATCCTTTTTCAACAAGTTAAAAAGAAAACACATCACCCCTAAGAAGAGAGCTATGTGACAATGCATTAACTTTTCAGCAGCAACTCTAATCCCTAGCCAGGGGTCTGTCTTTATTCACAAAGCCCCAATGATAGCTATATTGAGGCTAGAGTGAATACGATGGGTTCCATGGTGACATCACGGCTGGATGAGCTCATCTTTGCAGGGCTGCCTTTGACAGCAAAAATCTTTCATTGCAGGCGGTCCCTGTTAAGCCACTGTGACACGAACGTGAGGCTGCGTGCCCCCCTGGGAAAGAGTATGGACAACCACTCCAAATGACCCTCAACAGACACTGTACTCACTCAATCAAGGCACAGGCACAGAGTTATGAGCACAACACAAAAAAGCACACAAAAAACTGAAGTGTTCTGAGCTCGATATACATAGCAAAATGAAGTGTTAATTCAACATGTTAGTGTTCATTTAACTGAAAATGTGTATGTTGTCACACTTTTATACTTATAGTATACACTACAGATATGCCCGACAGTCAAATTGATAAAACCAAAGAAAGGAGCCACGCTCTTACTTCATGACTTTTATTGTGGAACAAAAACAGAAATTCAGCATTTCAACACACACATCTCCATTAGGGCGTCCTACTTGTGTGAGACTAAGGTTTCAAACACTGTATATGGTAAGGATAATTAAACTATTAGTGAACTGAAATTGTTATTTTATCTAATAATATGACCTAAGGTATGCACAAACAACCATTCCAATAAGTCATATATTTGTTCTACTATACCCATAAACACATGTGGCTGGTGGCTAAACAACTCTTCAGCTTCTCATGCTGAGAAATGTGAATATGTGCCCAGCTTGATGATCATATGAATTAACATGTTGCAATCATGATTATAATCAATAATGTCATAATCATCATCAATAATTTCTTGCTGAACCATACCAGTAAGTGGACTGTTTCACACTTCCTATTGTGAGCTTACTACAGCTGCCCCTTAGGAAATGATGCAACCACCTCCTCCCCCACTCGATCGCCGCGACTGGTTCACCTCACGACGTAGTTGCGCAATCTCTCCCTCCAGCCTCCTCGCCCTCTCGTTGTACCCCTCCGTCAAGAGGGCACTCTGCTCCTGCACAAAGAAGGAGGGGACAAGGGGGTGAAGACGACTATCTTCTTCCCAAAGTTTCATGCTTTGGAAAGCCTGTATTTAGATTCTCACATTTCACAGAATATGACAGTTGAGCGGGGGTGTCTATCACACAGAGAATAGAGGTGTCTGCTTGTCTGTTGAGGTCTACAAGGAAGCCAGTGCAAATATTTCACAATGGACCCAACAAGCACCAGACCTGCTAAATATAACCACCACGGATACAAATGCATGCTGTTTGTAGTGAAACAGACTAAATTACAGTTAAAAAAACCCTGAAGGACACTTCAGATATTAGATATTATACTATACATATTATGTATAATTAGAGACAAATAGGGTGCTAAGAGATCAGTGATGAGGCAGCACACTCTGCAAGATGTAATCAGCCCTCTAACCAACACTGACCGCAGGAACATGACCTCTTTATATCGCGTTCATTCTACTGTAACTTCTTGTCTTTGCTTACTGATTCAGCAAATTGTGCAACCAACAGAGCCAATCACCCCCCCCACCATACATAATATGAAAAGATCCGATGAGGCACATGAGAGTGAATGGAATGGACTAGGTATATACCCTCAGTTTCTGGTCCAGAACTCTCTGGTGTTCCTTAACGGCTGCCTTCCGGTCCCTCTCCATTTTCTCCAGCAGCTGTCTCTCGTTCTCCCTGCGTGCTCTGGCCATGTCCTCCAGCCTCCTCTCCATGACCCTCTGCTGCTCTCTGGCGGCCTGCACTTTTTGCCTCTCCAGCTCAGCACGGGTTCGCTCCTCTGCAGGAGAAAACAGAACTTAGCCATGGCCCCATATCTCCAGAGTGACAGGAATGGATCAACTACTCAAAATCTCAAATTTTAAAAATTGTGTTTGCTGACTGTGGTTGCATTTATACCAAACACTAATACCCTGTAGAGAAGGTATTGACTCTAATGCACTATACTCTACAATTTAGAGGCAATACAGTCTAATTTGGACTGTACTGACTCTGAATTAGTTGTAATATATATATGTATTGTACAGATTACATGAGTTTAAGTGATTCATACTCTTCTTATTATTGTGTCATAATAACCAGTTCAACACCCAAAAACCCCACCATTCTCCACAACTGGCAGCCAACACAAGACATGAAAGCAAGACTTTCAGTTTTATGATCTGTGGCCACAAGTTATCAGTTGCGCTGTCTCAACCTGTCAGCCTGTTTCTTTGAGTGTGTGCATGTGACGTTAAGTAACTAGCTCTTCCTATTGAGCTGCCTGTGGGAAGTCCCCCTCACCTGCGAGACGCCGCTGCTGCTCTGAGAGATTTCTGTCTGCCATCAGAATGGTTTTCCCCAGGTTATTTTTGTCCTTTAGGTATTCCTCCAAGACCTGCTCAGCCTGAAATACAGTGTACGCTGTGTGATAAGAGACTGAAGGCAATACATAAGCTGTGTCTGTGTGTGTGTGTATATATATATATATATATATATATATATATATATATATATATATATATATATATATATATATATATATATATATATACATATACATATATATATATATATATATATATATATATATATATATCACGCACACACGTCAACATACTGAACAATACACATTTTGAATTACATCTACATGTTTATGATGCTGTCTGATTCAGGGAGGCTGGATTTCTCGTAAAAATTGGCAGGGCAAATATTGCTAGGGGGGGTGCACAGGAGCTAGATAAGCTACATATAACTTGGGGATTAAATGGGCATCCCATTAGCCAGCATTAAGGACTTCAAATAGATGGTCTAATGGGCTAACTGTTACACTGTTTTGAACAACAACTGACCCACACCTCCAGGGCACAGCATGCCTCCATCCACTCCCCTGGACTGAACACCCCAAAAATTTAAATGCACACAGCCACTTTATGAAGTGTGTAATTTTGTTTAGAATTGCTACTCGCACACATCTGCCTGCGACTTTGTCCATTTATTCTTGTTATTTGGTCTATTTATTGCCTTGTTGTATTTATTGTACCTATTGTCTTGTCGTTTGTTGAATTTATGCTCTTCATCTTATGTTGTCTTTGTCCTGCACTGTCTGAATGTAGCACCATGGGTCCCAGGCAAACGTTATTTCAACCCTGCTGTATACTTGTACATGGATATACTGACAGTAAAAGCTCTCTTGACTTGACTCTTGACTTGACTTACTGGTGAACTACGTGCAAACACAGAATCGAACTTTTGTCAACCAAACCGTCCCATGACCTATCTAACAAAGTAATCATACCTTTATTTTATCAGCCATATCTAATATTCTATTAGCAGGTTGGATGCTTCTTTATTAATGGAAAAAGAATGCATGTATGTCTAATCTGTTCCCAGGCGGTACCTTGACCCCTTTGCCAGGTGCTTGGCTGTATGACTCAACAAAGTCATCCAGGTCCTTCCTGAAGTGGTTGTAGCCCCCGGGCTTCATGTAGAATTCCTGAGGCCTCATACTGTCCTCCAGTTGCACAAGCAGAGCAGTACAGTGATTCTCTGAGATCTGCTCATTCTCCCGGCACTTCCCCTCGTACTCCTCCTTTATCCTCTCCTACGGACAACAGGAGATATCAGCACAGTTAGACATACCTTTATGTGAGGCAAAAGCGTTTGAGCTTCATCAAAAATCCCTTGGTAACCTTCACGGACAAGTTAAATGCACAACTGAGAAGGAAGAGCACTCTGAAGGCAAACAAGCCCACCCACCATGAGGTCTTCCTGGAAGTGCTGGTTGTCATCCTTAAAGGAGTGATCCAAAAAGAGCTGCAGCGCCTCCTTCAGGCAGCCCTCATGAACACAGGAGAGCTCCTCCTGTGTCTCAGTGTGCAGCACCACTCGTTCTCCCAGCAGCTGCCTGTAGAGGGCGTGTGACTGCTCCACTGCAGCAGAGTTCTCAATCTGAGACAGGGCCAGCACTGCGTTCTCCAGGCATGGGATGTGTCCGCTCCGAATAGCATCCACATATGTCACGGCTAGGTTCCCTAGCACTGAACCCACACAGAGATAATCAGAACCAAATAAGCAGCAAGGAGTTCAGGAGACGAAACACTGCGATGCTGAATTACATACAACATAAGAATGACATACCTCACACACCTCACACAAACCTAAGATGTTCTTGAGTGTTATTTCATTAACAAGAATGTTAAGTTAAATAAAGATCACTCAAAAATCAGTCCAGCATATTCAGCAAGATGTTTTTTTAAGTCTGCAATTCATTTAGAATCTATCATGTTTCTCTGTAACCTGTAATGTTAATCTACTAAGCAAGATAATTGGCTGTGCTTATCCATTAACAATAAGACAAACATATTAATAGTTGTTTGATGTAACATTGTGTATCATGTTGGAAGTTTTTTCTTTTTCACAAGCCTAAGTGTGCCTCGTAAAAGAGCTTTAGCTTGCAGTATGTACAATTACAAAAACAAGCTGTCAAAGTGTTAAAAACGTACCAGTGTCACAATAGGAAAGCCTATCACAAGATTATCACTTTTGTAATGTCAAAATCCGTAATTATGTATCTCATGAGCTCAGGGTAACCACTTTGGAAAAATCAACATACTGATTTATGTATCTCATCACCATTTGGTAATATCGAAAGCCTGACATAATCGCGATTATGACATGATGAACCCTAAAAATACTATTGCCTCAGCACCCTGCTGTAGGTAGCTCTGCCCTTGATTTCTTTTACATGAAATCATTTAAGTTATAACCAGAGCATTTCATTTTAACATAAAATATGGTCCGGATTTGTGATAAGACAAATTAGACCTCTGTGTAACAAGCTAAAACAATTAACATACACAAAGATAATGTTACCACATCAGCTACCATTAGACGATCCTTCCCTATACTGGAAATCTTGTCCATAAAGATAAATTCTTATGTCCCCTATTGGTACTGTTTTCTGCTGAGTATGCATTGATGTCTGATATAGCCTGTATATTTTGCCAGATATAAAAATATGCAGTAGAAATAAGGAACCTATTTAATCATACTACATACTGACATATCACTTTTACATAAGCAAATATCAAGCTTTTGTCATTTGTTCGCCCCGTTGCGTGTAAACTCACGTCTCCCAGTGACAGTGATGCCACCTTTCATGGTTTTCTCCCTGGAGTGGTTGAAAATGTGACTACAGAAGTCGGATGTTTGCCTGAGGAAAGCAGGGTCCAAGTCAGCATCGCTCAGCAGCTCGATATTCTTTAGATTGTCCTTAGTGGTTGGCTGGTCAAACACAAAGCACTTCCGACTGGGGAAGTAGTTCCGGATGCACTCTCGAGCCTCATTGCTGAGCGTGACTGTTTTGGAGTAACCTTCAGCAAAATAAATGAAAGGTTTGAGGGAGGAAGTTAGGCTTGAGGATATTAGCACACACATAGCACACTTAATGTGAGTATAACAATTAAAAGATGGGCACAGATTAGTTTAATTAGCTGTTGACGTGTTCTTGAAAAAAAATTTAATTACTACTCATAAATATTACCTTGACAATCAATCTATAAACCATATCAATCCTACAGTTCATATATATCATCTGAAAGCAATTTCTCTCTGGTTTGAAACTACAAAACCCTACAAGTTAAAATATGTCTTTGGAGTTTGGAGATTAAAACCTGAGCACTTCCACTAAACAAGGATGTTGTGCTTCCAAAGAATCATCCACAAAGCCATGTGTCATTCCAGTCATTCCAATCAATAGGTCCTGGCTTTACCCTGCTTCAGCTTGAGCGAGTTCTCTAGGTATTCATCAGGAGTGACTTTTTTGTCATCAAGCTTCAATTCCAGGGTGAAGTCTCTCACAGCCCACACGAATGAGGGGAAGAAGCGCATGTACTCAGAGGACGTCTCCTCCTCCTTCTCCCTGCTGGACTTCACCTTGATGTGCTCTGTCAGCTCCGTCACATATCTGTCGAATTCAGTCATTTAGGAAGAGGCAATGGATATATGTGATGGGAACAAGGTGGAACCCAATGGGACTAGATACCATGGCCTTGAGAATCCCTTGAGGACCTACAATGCCCACCTTCGATGCATAATCAGAGGTGATTAAACTACGCATTCAATTAAGGCCTTCTCTGTCAACATCTGAGCTATGTGTATAAATTGTGGTTATATCTGAAGGTCTGATGCAGAAGTGATATTCATACACTTCACCATTGAAAATCATTTTAAAAATAATTATGTGTTGACCTATGTTAGAAAAAATATTCAACATTGAAGCTCTATTAACACTGTTCTACTAACCACTACTTCAATGCCAGTATTGAAGCACATTGGCACTATAAAAATGGAACATAATTCTACTGTAACAAGTAAGGCCACACTAAAATCAGGTGAGAAGATAACTCACGAATGATAAGATTACAATGAGGACTAGCACCATGGTGTGGAACTCTATTCTTTTTGTGCTTTTTGTAGAATTTTTACAAAAATGTTGAGAGCTAGAAGTTAGTTAACTAGCTACCTACATGACAAACTGTTGTTATAATTGGGTGGATTACCTAGTTCTTGCTAGTTTACCTAAAAATCTGCATTAACCCTAAGGAAATACAGCCTTTGCTCTTTGACAAAACACCAGTATTCACACAAATATATCACATACAAGATGGCTGGCTAGTGATTATTTTTTTGTCCATTCAATGCTTTACATTGGTTTATGCTTTCTGGTTTTGTTGATCTAGGACAGAACACTAGTAGTTACATATGTAAAACTATGCCAATTTATCAGTCCTCTTTACTCAGTAATCTTGCTACACATATGGATGGATAAACTAATATACAGCCAGAAAAAAGATCAGATGCAATTACTCATTTTTAGTATTTCAAGAACTGAAGATGCTGGAACAATTTTCTTTTTGTTAAAATTATCATATTTACCAAATTTTTGTAAAAATGTCTGTAAAGTCAGTTTAGTGAAAACTCACAAAACGGACCTATAGGCAGTTTTACATGATCTGATATGGTCACTGCTGGGCACATGATATGACAGCCATTTTTCTTGAGGTGCTTTCTTAGTCCTGCAATCACTGGTCACAGATAAATCCTTTAACAGAATTACATGTAAGCTGGTGAAAAGATTCATTGACTCGGGTCTTTCAAACCTAGGTTACATCTGCAGAGAGGAAAGATTATAGGGATCATGTGGTTGAATCCCTTGTTAGAGCTAACCCACGCCTGTCTGATTGCCAGGATACTGCAGAGTCATCACAGCCTCATTGTTGATGGTGCCCATACTGTTGTAGACCAAGGTGCTGCTCAGTAGGACAGCCAGTGCAAAGATCCAGTTGTCATTCTTCTGGTCTCCCTGTTACATGCAAGAACTTCATATTTGCATTTGAGAAAAAACTTATCTGCAAGATATTACCTAGAGAAAGGAAATCATACAAGCACACCTATGGGATGTTATAAAGCCTTTGCACATTTAAATTTCTGTCTTGGAAGCATACTGTAAAAAGATAGCATGCATTTTGCTTTGAAATGTTGGATAGAAATATGCACAAAGAACATCTGTGGATCAACATGAAGACATTTAAGAGCATGGGGATGCATTTAATGTCAATGGACTACATATGATGTCATCAGGTACTAGCTCACCACAAAAGCAGACACCCTTAATGGCACCATGAAGACTGGGCCATCCTACCTTCTCCACATCCCCCAGACCCTCAGTGTCCAGCAGGACCAGTGTGATGTTATCTCTGCAGGGGTGAGGCACACACCACATCCAGATTCCCTTTGTCTCAGACCGTATGGTGGAACCCAGTGAGAACCCTGAAAACATAAGTAGATAACTGAGAGCAACCAAAAACAAAGAGAACCAACAAAACACACACAAAACCACACTAGACAAAAAGACACTAGAACCACGACACTTCCAACAAAAGACACCAATATCACACACAATTCTGTCAAAATGCTTAGAAATGAAGCAGGTTTTATTCCGCAAAGATGAATACCTGAAACACAATTAAAATGTAAATATGCTTCCCTCTAATTATTAATTTTTAATTTGCATATCCCTTCAAGGGATGTTGGATATAAGCTGTTGGATGAAGTGTTCACATAATTACTGGCTGCATGCATCAGTGCTTTCATACGGTTGGCGGAAGTGATTTCCAGAGAGCTGTATTCTGGGGAAGGAAAAGTGGGTGAAAAATACTACAGCACAGGAGTAAAATCACTACAGCACATTTGGCATTTGCCTGTTTAAAGGACTGCTGAAACGCACATACCCTACACACACCACCTTTTTAGTCATACAATAAGCTGTCAATCCTTCTACAGCACAAATTAAACCTATTCCCAGTCATACCTGTGTGCTTCCCAGCCAGTCTGTTCATCAGGTAAGACTTGCCAGTGCGGTACATGCCCACAATGGCCACCACCACCACAGGCTGCTTGATGGAGCTCATGATGTCCAAGGCCTCCTGGTTCACCTGCAGTTCACCATCGCTTGTGTTGTCGATGAGACAAACAGGCCTGTCCATTGCCACTGGCCCCCTGTCCATCTGCGGTCGCAATAAAACACACAACATCATAAGACACACAACATCTTTCTCTAGTTTTGTTTGACTCACATGACTGAATATTAGCTCATCAGGTAAAACCCAGAGGGGGATATGCAGCTTTAAACATGGGCTATTAAAAAGTAAGCTTTCATAGACACGATTCATTCAAATTGAAAATGCATTTCAACAGCTAAAATAGCAGTAAAATGATCCCCCTTTCAATTCGTACACTGACTACTGATTTATTCCTTGGCTGACTACTGACTTTCAAACCCTAAATGCATGTAACACTTTCAACTTCAAATTAGTCATTCCAGGGTACGATTCCTGGAATCAACAGTTTATTTCCATAATTAAGAAATGGAGTTATTCATTTCAGCAGTCAAATTTGTGATTTGTAGGCAAAAATTATCAATCCAGGGGCTCCAATTAGTATGTCAAGGGTACCAATTAGCACAATGAGGGCTATAATTATTAAATTGAGGGTTAAAATTGTAATTTGAGGTTAC
The DNA here is from genome assembly GCF_013368585.1 of Megalops cyprinoides. Lineage (NCBI taxonomy): Eukaryota > Metazoa > Chordata > Actinopteri > Elopiformes > Megalopidae > Megalops > Megalops cyprinoides. Next base: position 4,341,093 of record NC_050604.1, on the reverse strand, counting down.
AAAATGGGGAGGGGGCAGTTACAGATTGAAGAGGGAAACATTATATTTTGAACATGTCCCCCCTTAGGGGCTAATAATGTTTGAGCCCTTATTTTACTGGTAAAGATGCTAACATCAGATGTCCATGCCAATACCTCCAGTCACCAACTCACCAGGCCTCTCTCCTTTTCCCCGGTTAATGAGAGCTTTGGACTCCTAGAGCTCTTCCTGGGTGCTGTGTTCACCCACCCGCTGCACTGAGGCATCTCCGTTTCCACTGCTGGCTGGTAAGTCTTTGGTGGGACGCACTGTATCATGGGAGAGGCTGCCTCCATGACATCCTCCATCACCTTCCTCTGGCTCTGCTCAAGCACATCGTCCAGCTGGATGATCGAGCCCCTGGACATGCTGTCCACAAGCCTCTCCAAGAGGGCTCCTAGCTCTGGAGGAGGAGACACATGTGCTGTCAGGACCATCTAAAGCCTAAAACCTCACAGAGACCATGACCACATATGGACCTAGTGGGTCACATGCTGCTTACAGTACAATGCTAAAGGCCAGTTCTATACAGATTTAAGTGAATCTGCTTCTTCACTCTGGGTTGTTCCATAGTCTGTGGCAAAACACCTTAAAGGGGCCGCTGTTGCTGGTTCAAAGGGATGTCCGTAACTCTCTCGGTGCCTACCTCTTCCACTGACAACCTGGCTGCTCAGGAATGTCTTAGGCTTGCTCCTGCGGATGCAGTTTCTCAGACAGTCTGTCTGCTTGATGAAGCGCGGGTTTAGATCACTCAGAGAGAGGCTCTCAATGTCGTCACTGCTGTCTCTTATTGGCTGGCAGAAGTCAAAAATCTTCATCCTGTGCCTGGGGAACAGCTGCTGAATAAAACCTGATGGAGACTGATAGTCTGATGTCAGAAACAAAAAGAGTGACAAAATCCATCAGTCAGTCCATCGCTCAATCACATCCCACATTGGAAGCCACTGGATTAGTACTTGTTCTAGTCAATTAAGCCATTGAATATCAGTAAAAGGACATTTCTCAGGTAGCTAGCATACCTCCCACATCATTTAGAACAGCATCTAAGAAATCCGCAGGCATCAACTCCACATCACCCAGACTCATTTCCAGGTCCAGGTCTCGTACACACCATATGAATTCTGGCAGAAGGTTCTCATCTGCCCAGGCTCTGTCAGGAAGACTCACCAGATTGGTAAACATAGCCACATGACTGGAAAACGGTTGTCAAGGAAGACTTTTAGCTATTCCTTCTATGAAACAAATTCTGAGCATGCCGTGCTCACACAGTGAGCCAATCCTTAGATCATGCACAAAAAAGTTTATCACTTTAGTATAATGAATAAATGTGCTTTCTTTTCCCCAAACTGCCTTTAAGTTGAGGAGTACATCAGAACCATATTTAAATGCACACTGTCTTTGCAAGTGATGTTCTACTTTATATCCTTGGAGCCGCTGACTACTGGTCAATCACTCAGGACCTCATAGAGGGTCAGCTAGCTACCATTTCTGTATTCAGCTTTTAGAGAAGGATACAGAAGCTGATCAAGTGTGTCCCGATTCAGGGGGTGCCTGGTGTTGTAGAGGAAGATTGAACTGAGCAGCAGAGACAAGGTGAATATTGGACAGGAACCATCCATAGCCTGTGAGATAAAAGAAGACAGAGAGCTTTTGGAAGAGCAGAAAACATGTACTTGAAACTGTAAACACAGACATAGTAATTGGTCCGACTTGAAATATTCTACAAAAGTGATCTAACCTAAGGACAGTCAAAGCATACAATAATGATACATGGACAAACGCTTAATTTGTCATTTCATAGCTCTAAGCCATTAGGTGTGTTTATCATCCATACAAGCACACATCCACAATCCACACATATCTCAAGTACTTACGCCCATGGGTTTCCAGCACAACTGATCAAGTTCTACACACTATCAATGACCATTCCAAAAACCTGACAACACTTCAGACCTATTTGCTTAACTATGTGTTGAATGCAATGAATTTTTATTACAATTGCTGGCATCTAAAGACAGGGAAATTCAAATCCATACAAAATTTAATCCCTCATCTTTGAAGAACAAAATGTTTTCAGAAGTTCAGAGCTACGGCCCAAAACAGAACACTCTGATATTTGGACCTTGATTTCAAGGTAAACACAGGCTTTTTTTATCACCTTCAATGTTCTGGTGTTTCATTTAGTGCAACCTAGTAAAACTGAGAAATGTACAAAAATTATCTAAAGTGAACATATTTTAGTTCATAACATTAAAAAGCATCAGCATGTGGGACCAAAGAAACACAAGAGTCCTGAAAAAACATTTGGGAAAGAAATGACTGCACAGCCCTAACCTATTCATTGCATTTTTAATAAAAATTCCAGGCAGAGTCTGATCTCTCTCTGTAGTTCAAAGACCACTAGCAATGCTCCTTCCACTGAGTGACTCAAGGTGATTCAGGAGATGAGATAAGGAGCAAAAAACAGGAGACTCCACTCGATGAACAATAGTGCACCACTTACAGTGCCATTGTATTTTTAAAGACTTCATGAATTAATGGATAAGTGGTAACAGTTTATCATTCCAGTGAAAATTCACTAGTGATATTAATGCAATCTCTTATATGCAATTTGTACCCCTTGCTTTGTCACTCAGGATAAGAACATCTGGTAAGTGACAAAACATGATGAAAAATGTAATTAATATATTATAATTGAATCCCACTGTTCTCTTTTCACATTTCACATGTTCACAATTGTTTCCCTTCAAAGTCTGTAACCATCTGTTTAAAAATCATATCTGAGGGCACCCTGATTTGTAGTTATTTTATACCTTGAGTGCCAATTCAGTCTTAACAATAGAAGCCAATTGACCTAAGCAGTGATGGTTCATCAAAGTTTCCATGTTCTCAAAAAATACCAGACAAAAGCACAGTTTCCATGACTTACCAGGTCCTCTTCAAAGCCCTCTGTGTCCAACAATACCAGGGTAGGCCCATCACCCTTTTGGTCAGGAATGCTCCACATGTAGATGCCTGGATCTTTAGAGGAGCCATCCCTGGAGACAGCGAATCCTGGAGGACCAATCAAAAAAGGCAGATACTATCACCCATAATGATCCAAGAGAATGGCCACAGTTCACCTTTTTCCAGGTTTCCATTAAAACTGATTTCTTCCACATGTGGCATTCACAATGCACGAATGTTAGTCAAGAGTTCTGTTTTAACAAGGAGTCTCCAACATGGGCTCCAAACATACACAAGCTTGTTTTCAGGCGCTACTGATCACAGTCAGCTTTGCAGGAGACAAACACTCTGAAATGTTGACGTGAGAAATGCAAAATCAAACAAAAAAACAGCAAGCCACTACTGGGTAGCAATCAAGGGATCACCTCTAAATTAGCCTAGTTTTTTTTCATGATTTTGCCCCATACATTCTGAACCCCTCTGATTCATTACAGAACTCATTCTTTGTCCCATCACAACATGTACTTTGCTCTGGCTTGACACCTGCAGAGCTGCTAATAGCCATCAGCACCCTGAGGCAAGTCATCTTCTATGTCTATGGGACTTTTTTATATATCTCCATCTGCTCAAAACTGCATTCCCTCCCCTCCCAATGGTCCCGACACAAACACTGACTAAACCTGATCATAAGAGACACAACACATAAAAGAGCTATTGTTTGTCTTTCCCAAAAATCCATGCATGTATATTGGACTTGAAGTTGCAAGCAACCATGAAGTCTTTTGGCTGCATGGTCTCTGATGTTGAGTATGGTCAATAGTGCATCCAGACATGTGTTTTGGGAAATGTGGACAATAATAGTTAAAAGAAAAAATGCTGATAGGGGCACCCAAGTGCACCTATGTCAATGACTACCACTGTAAAGTCACTTGCTGAACTCTTATAATGGGCATAAGACAGTGATATGGTATTCTTGGGTCAAAGCAACAATTCTGAGTAAAAACCAGCTTGCAGGCTTTGCATTTCACCAGCACTAACATGAGCAGATTCCTTCCACACATCTCCAAAACTGACAAGGTCTCATAGCACCAAAAGGACGTATTAGAGACTAATCCCTATGTTTAAAAAATGCATTTTTCCCCTCACCCATTTATGGTACAGGAGTTTAGATCATTTTTTATAAGTGATATTTGATAAGAAACTCCCATATGTTGCTTTATGTTGCTTTAACACTACCCACCTAGGGGACAAAACCTTACGATATTGCTTAAAAACTATGGTGATAGTATGATGTGGAGGGTGGGAAGCCATTAATTAAATACTGTCATTTTGCGACATGATGACAGGAAACTTGACACTACCTGTGCCGCCTGCCAGGAGGTTGAGCAAGTAGGATTTCCCAGACTGTCGCGGTCCAAAGATGCTCACCACCTGCAGGGGGGGTGGGAGTTCAGCCAGGACACAGAGAGCCATGGGGTTGACCCTCACCTTACCCTCTGAGGGGCAATCTGCCAACCAGACTGGGCCCTCGGTGTCCATATCTGTTCCTCACCAGGTGAACCCTGAAAAATGTTTCCCCAATGCTTATTCCACTTCATAGCCACATCATCTTAACTCAGACCATGTATCATCTCTTAAGGTGGTCTTGTGACTGCAGTTGCAAGCTTGTTTAGGTTTATACAAACCAATCACTCTGTGATTATGTTTATTGAAAGGTTCATCTTTCAATTTCAATTATAATGCGATGAACTCTGTATTTTATGAAAGGTAAATGCAACTGCTATCGTAGTTTAAAAGGTTACATTACACCCGCTTATATTTATTTACCCTACTGTGCATGTACATACAGTTGAAGACTATAGATGCATTTGTTTTGGTAAGACATGTTGGTACTTAGTGCTATGTCACCGTCAACAGGACATGCAAGACGGTATGAGGACGCCTAAAGACTTAAATGTTTGATGAGCTAAAAAGTACGAATAATCTAGTAGTTGCAAACTGCTCATCTGAGCCAACGATTTACCTTACGCTTCCAAACTATTACCAATGTACGAAGTAGGCCTGCTTGTTTAACCTGCATCCGCAGGGAGAGTGAAGTGGCGCAGTTTGTATTGGTTCCTTTATTTATTCCTATGCTGTCTGCTGAACAATTAGCCCAAAATCAACAGTTTTTACTAGTTTTGATATATATATATATATATATATATATATATATATATATATATATATATATATATTTTTTTTTTTTTTTTTTTTTACAAACACCTGCACAGATAACCTCAGATATTTGAAATTCTGTAGTCAAATTAGTGGTTCTATCAATGGAGACGCTCTGGCTGTACATAAAAACACCACAAACACGAAATGCAACGGTTTCCGCACAAGGCGAGCTAAGCCTGTGCTCACGTAAGGCTCACCTCTAACTACGCAGCATAAGAAAGCCCCACCTCCCCCCCCCCCCACAATCTTCATCTGAAACAACGGTCGTGTTTACAAGGTTGCCGCCCCAAGATGGCACCGTGCCTAAAACTTTTTTAAAAAAGATTTAAAAACCTATAGCAAAGCATTTGGTTATTAATATATTTTCTCGTTACACCGTCAGCGAGTAGTCATAAAACCGTGTTCTTATTATTTAAAAGTGAACGAACATTGCATTTACGGCCACTTTAATAGTCTCATCGGGACAATGCCGCGGTCACACAAATGAGCGATTGCGCCCGGGCACGTACATTGCGCTAATAACTTTCTGTAACTTAATATGGTGCTGTAAGTAGGCTACGTGATAGCAAGACTACAAGAGTGAATGTGTTTATTACATACAAATATTCGAGTCGAAGTAGGCTACTTGTTTTTTCCACAGTGCCAGTGAAACCGAAACTAAAACCGGCATGCAGTTTAAGAGCATAATAATGGCTGGATGTCTAGAGACAAAATAATAGTTTTAATAATAATATAAGTAGATTATTAATAATAAATATAACATAGTTTGCCCTCGGCATTACCTTTAAGAACGTGCAACTGTTTCTCGTTAACGTCCACTGTCAGATTGCGTGCCATAAAATATATTATTTTGTCGGTTGAATTTGCAAGCAGACCTCTTGAGAAGCGATTTAAAGTGAAACTAAACCTTCACTACTAGCAAAGGAAGTGGGAGGCAGAACGGAAAGCGTCATGCGGGAAATGCAGTACGTATGTACAGTACATCTCGGTTACATAAGAAAAAAAAAATCGGGATTAAACTAAACACTGATACCATTATCATTGGATTGGATTTCATATCAGAACAATCTATCTCTCTCTCTCTCTCACACACACACACACACAACATATAGGATATAATGACCTCTGACACACTTTCATAGTTACTAAAAAATCATGTTTGTGTTCCACACATGAGCCATGCAACTCTGAGATTTTGTAACAAGCTTTATTTTCCCCATACAGTTAGATTTAAATTTACATATCACACAACTTGATGAAGGCTGAGACATTGACAATAGAAAGAAACAGGGTAACCAACGCTGTAAAGAGCAGAAACTGATTTTATTTGAGGAAACAAAACAAAGGTCAGTCACTGTTTCTCAGAATAAAAATCCCTCTGTTGCCAATGGATTGGGAGAAAATACAAATAGTACACAGCAATAAGTATTTGTTAATCAAAGATAATTCACATGTGGGAATAGACAGCACAAGTGACACAAGTGGTTTTTAACCTTAGCTATCAAAATACTGACTAATATTTATTAACACCAATCACATATTGTGTTTAACTCAAACTGATTGCTGTGGTTTAGCAGCATATTAAAAATCCTCTTTTCTAACCTAAAGTTGGTTCTATGTCTTAGGCCCAGATTGAGTCTAACCGCCATGCCTTGTCCTTATCTTGGATCTGTACAGCTGCAGGACAGTTCAAATAAAATGGAAGCAACCAATAACACAGCACTCAAATATTTGCTCGAAGGAAAATTAAAGAGCAGATTCAATTTAACTGCTGTTCTAAATGCAATACGAAAATGACCTTATGATCGTGGCTGAAGGAGGTTTGATTCCTTCATTGTTAAACTCCTCATACCTCTCCTTGTATGCACAAGCTGTAAACTCCTCATACCTCTCCTTGTATGCACAAGCTGCTCACCTGACAGACATCTTTGTTCCAGACCAGGCTAGCAAAGTTTGTGTTGCATCTGGCAAAATTTCAAACATAAGGTTTCATCCATGCTCATCCAGTGCCCATTTTACAAGATGCATATTGAATTTTACAATATGGGTAGTGTGCAAAATCAGTAATACTACAGTTCTTAATTCTGATTCACAAATATACTTGTGAAACCTTAATGTGTAATAAAATAAATGGTGTTTACCGCTGCAGATAAAATCAGCTATCACATCTGGTGTGACTACATTCTTTTAAATTACCAGTTACAGAAATACCTGCTTATAAAGGTAGAATAACAAACTTAGTCAAATATGCCATCCAAAAGGCATAATCTGTTTATCTGCATGGCCCGTTTTGTGCTCTGTCTTGGTCCAGAAGTGTGTTAAATAAATCTTTATGCCCTCTCTGTTCTACTCATAAACCAGTTAATACAAGCTTTATAACCTAACCACTGAAATTCTGTACTTCCAAATTCTAATAATGTTAAGTGATGCCCCTGCTGTATCTATACTATCCTTAAATTGTCAGTTAGTAATGTCACATATGAACTGGTAAGCAAGATGCTAAATCATTCACTATCTAGCTCCACAATTTTGTTTTCTACTTCATGACATATGGAACACAGTAGCTAATTAGATAAAGACTATGAATGAAATGAACCACAGAGAAAGTCAGCCACATTAGCATTTGGCAATAAACCTCAGACTCTGATCTTACTCTTCGCATCTGTCCTGCCCTCATTCTAACCACAACCTTTAAAAGTCACCACAACCAAAATAAACACAAACAATTCAAACATGAATAAGTAACCACCATAGTGTGAGACAAGTTGGACTGTCAGCTTCAGCAGAGGAGGGGAGTGGGCCAACATCCAACAGCAAAAACTACATTAAACAATAGCAATTACACTGTTGTAGTCATAGCAACAGCTGGAAATGTGGTTCTGCAATGCTGATAGCATGGTATGATACAAATATTCATTTAAAAATTCCTTTGAGCGTGTGACGGAGTGGCGTCACTACAGTTGAGTATGAGTATGCGATCTGACCCCCAGGTTAGGTTGACCCTGGTGTGAGGGACCCCAGAGATGGGTGAAGCACTGGTGAGTGGGGCACCCTGGGATGGGAGAAGTACAGTAGGAGAATGCGTGAGGGACACCATGGTGCGTGAAGCACATGGGTGCGCTTCCCGAAGGGGAGGGCAGTGTGACGGAGTGCCGTCACTACGGTTGAGTATGCACTCTGACTGCCATACCAACAAGCCTGGCTCTTTGGCGTCGCGGTCAAAGTCGCATGGTTGGTACCCCGTAGACCCGGGTTTGAGGCCGGGTGGGGTGACTGCTCTCGCCCTTCGCTACAGTGTGGTTGTATTAATTATTACACTTATTACTCTTGCTATTGTGATAGGAAACCATCATTATGTAATGTCAGCCTCATATTCAATCAATATAGGAAAAGGGTGAAAAACTGTGAAAAGGGTATGATGCAATTTCCTAGCAATGAGACAAAAGAGAAGTGGAAATATGTAATGTGGATTTACATGGTCCGCTGTTCCAAAGACATGGCTGGCCAACTGTCAAACTAACCCAAAACTACACAGCCCTTTTGTAGTGATAGTGGCCTGACTGGCAAAATGCTCAAAGGCTTAAATCAGACTTCAACATGATGATTGAATACTTGAAAAGCCATAGAAGGCGCACTGTGGTTTCACTAAATCTGAACTTTTCCATATGCCTGAACAATGTGGAGCAGAGGCCATAGTTATTCCCATTTGAAAACAAATGATCTACTTTTCCAAATACATACCACAATCACAAAAAACGTTTTTTAAAAATGTACAACTGTTGCTAGAACAAAATACCAAACTAGCACACCAAAAAGCATGATAGGGACATGATAGCATCTATAAAACACAATACAAAATCAGTATCAATTGAATGCAAACATGTTATACCTCAATATTTAATGAAACTGGTGACAAACTGGGTACCAGTAATTTTCATTAAAACACTGTACGTTCATAACAATTTTCCAAATGTGAGTACGTAATTACAAACAATATGACACTGTTGTGGTCACAAACTGTAATTTTACGTCATCAGTATGCTTTGTTGTGCAAATCGGTTTTCACGGATTGGATAAATTACATATTATATGTGAGGTGCTTACTTATACATTGTTTAGTGTTTGTTTTCACCGTTGTGCATTTTATGTATTTGATGTATACGCCGATATTTGTGTAGGCTAGATTAAGATTTTATATTTGCTTCGCTGGTTGTCTTTCAGCACAGAAGACATGTGTGGCAGTCAATCGATGGTAGTAAACAATTCAACGGTCTTATTATTTGCCTTCACGTTCCCAGGGGATTGGATCTTGTTCATCACCTGCAGTTGTGTTTCTGCGCTCTTGCCAGAAATGCTCCACATCTGGAAGAATGCCGCTGGAAGCGTCTTTGCGCGTCTCTCTGTTCCCCGAGAGGGTCACGGTTTTCAGGTCCTGCAAGGAGTTGATGACGCCTGCCCCCGCCTCCGCCCCGTTTTCTCCTGTCTTTGGACTCCGGATGACCACGGGGGCTTTTGAGCCTTTACGAGTTAATGACATCCATACACCTGCCAGACCCTCCCTAAAATCTTCGGACATGGCGAGGAAAACGATGGGATTGACAGTACTGCTCACGTAAAGGAACACCTGCGCGAAGATGACGAAGCCAGCTGGCGGTTTATAGGCGTCGCTGTAGCTGTGTCTAGCCCAGATCCAGGCGCTGCACTCCGGTAGCCACATGAGAGCGAAGGCGACACTGACACCGACTAACATGACAGTGATTCGCTTCGTCTGCTGCCCGGCGTTTGGCGCTTTGTTCATCCTAGGCTTGAATCGCAGAATTGCTCTTGTGTAGCTCGTTACCGTCAAGATAATGGGGATCACATAAGTCGCCACCGGGTAGATCTTGCTGAAAACATTCATGAAGTTAGACGCATAATATGGGACTTCAAAGATGCACAGGTCTACGCCCTTATATGGCACCAAGGTGGTGAACATGATGTGGGGGATCGGCAAAACCAACGACAGTACCCAGATGGAGAATAAGACTGCGATAATTCGTTTTGGATTGGAATGTACAAATTTAGGTGGGTTTAAGATGTAGTTGTACCTTGCTTGGCCAATGGCTGCCAGAGTGAAACTTTTGGAGACCAAGCAACAGTGCTGAAACCAGTCAGAAGTCTTGCAAACAAAGCCGCCCAACGTCCACGACCGTCGGGAATACATCACCGCCCGGATCGGAACGCAAAGTGAGACAATCAACAAGTCAACAGCGCTTAGGTTAATAAGCAGTGTGTTGATGAAGGACGCTTTGCCGCTTCTGAAGTCGTGAATGAGGGCAATGAGGACAAGAAAATTCCCAGCAATTCCTATCAGACATATTCCTGCTAAAATAACAGGCAAAACAATTGTAATTTCCACTCCGCCGAGAAGCTGGATCCCTCCCGCGTAATCAAACAAAGACGTATTCATATTCGGCGTTCCACGATTTACACTTTAAGTCCTTCAGACATAGGAAATTCTCTTTTTAGCGGCGGTAAAACATGAAGTACAATCCGGCGAGGCACTTGCGGTATGCTTCTGTAATTATGTTAATATTATTATTTAATATTATTAACCTATCATTTAGTTCATTCGAGTTTAAAAAACAGTTTTCAGTTCCATCCAAACTATGTAAAAACTGTTGAATTGATCTTGCTTCTGCATCCGGAGCTGTTCACAATTCCCGTGGTTCTGAAAAGTACAGCTCGTCCATCTTACGGATCCAGTTGCGACAAGTGTCTGGACGGACGTTGCGGGGGACGCACATACCTTTATATGCACTAATGCAGTGTCGTCAACGTCTCACGTCACCCACGCATTTCTGACTGCGGGAACCTGTGGCTTCAATTGCATGTAATTATTGGGGGGGTGGGGGGATGTCAGATTTTGTGTGTGTCGGCAAAACGTTTTAAAAAAACGTGGAAATCATGGATGTAACAATCTTAGAACATGACGCGTCGTTGTACGAAGGAGAGGTTCCTCTGTTTTCAGTAGTGTATCTGTTTCAATAGAGGAATACTTTTAAAATCAGCAACGTTTGGGCTAACGCTATGCTATCCGTATTTCTATTGCACGATATAGATATTTATATAAATGTAACGTTGAAATGAATCAATTTCAATTGAATATCCATTTGTGGTCGATTTCCATAACAAAGAATCCCAACATCCAACACACACGCACACACACAATCTATAAAAAGCTGTAAACCACGTAAACATCAGAAATAGCCTACTAATTGGAAAACTACGCCAACCTATTTTTGTTGAGCACTTGTATACATCTTTGCTATATATATATATATATATATACAACGATATTTCTCTGCCTGGGTATTATTTCCATTTTTTTTTTCTTTTTATATATGACTGCATTTGCAGTTAGAATTCAGTCATGTTTCCATTATATGTTTCCCACAGATTTATTTAATCAATTTTACAACAATACATTCATAAATATAAAACAATTTCTTCTGTTCAGACTAGTTTTACTTTACATACCCTATCATAATGTTTATCGGTACAATATGCAATTACCACCATGCCATCTTCCTGTGTGATGCATAATTGGAGATGTGTTTCTAGAATACTGCACCTCAACAAAGCAATACTGACAGATTATTTAACCAGCATATTAATTGAGCACAAAACTGAATTAGGGCAAGTACTGCTATACATTGCCTTTTCAAGTTTCAATTGATCAGTTGAGTGTTGAATCATATTCCTCAATTGCTGTGCAAAGGGCTCTTTTAATTCAATTAACCTTGCGATATTCTGTGTGGTGTTGCCTGCTTTAATAGCATTCAAGTAGCTTAGTTTTTTTTCATCCACGCATCCTCAACAAGAAAAGCCTGTAAATTAAAACTCCCCCAAGCTCTGTGACATCTGAATTAATTAACCAACTGAGCAAACTGTACCAGCTGGGAGAATGTACATTTACAAACAGAGACAGCAAAAGTCAAAATCCTCAGCCCTTGAGTTGTAGAAGCTGCAAACCTGTTGAGACCGAATGGGAGTTTTAAGATATTGCAATTGCAATATCATTTTAAACATTTTGACTGTTTTTTGACATTTACATTTTTACATTATCAGTCTTATAAGAATGGTTCTTTCAGCATTGTTGGTCCAGGTTTCTGCATTATTCAGTCAATGCCACATGCATGCTCTGTCTCTTAATTTTAACGTCATCATGTCATCATTCTATTTGGGATGCATTTCTCTCCCACAGTCAATATCAAACAGATTGGATCTCCCTTAATTGTGACCCATGCCTCTCCAATGGAAGGGCTGGACATCTCAAATGTGTGACCACTGATCAGTGTCACCTACAATGTGATGAAAGATGAAACAGAACCTTTTAAGCCCCAGCTAATATCCAGAACTTATTTAAATATGGAGCTGAGTAGTCACTCAGCCTGAAATGTAATGTTCTTGCTCTGTATGCCCTGGAAGAGTGATCTTAATTGATAATTAACACCATGTCTGCTTGCATGTTTGCCTTACTTTGATAACTGTGAAAATTGAGGAAGAGTGAGGAAGGTCAGAATTTGCACCAAGCAACAATCAAATGTTCGTCAAGCATTTTCTTTGTGCATGCCCTCCAGAAACCCAACGTAGGATGCATACACTATGATGGATACACCTGCTCTCAATTCTGCAGTGAATTGACACAGTTCAGATCACAAGTGTCTGTTCATGGATATTTAAGCTGTTGTAAGTGCACACTATTATCCTGTCACTCATAATGGAACAGCAGGTTGCTAAGATACAAACAGGCAGCTGAATGAGGGATGAGCAGAGACTAGATTTGGAGGGAACTTGAAGAACAAGATCAAGCTGAGGAAATGCAATTAAGTGGAGGGGAGAGGGGGATGTTAGTTTTCACCTGCAGTTGTTCTTTAACCTTTTTGTACATGACTTATTTTATGCTGTGTAGCGCGCATGTTACGTTACATGATTTTCATTAGTGTTATTAGGCTTCTCATAGGTTTCACCGCCGCATTTACTATACTTTGTAACCCTAAGCACTGCTTCCTCAAAGCTAACATTAGCTAGACTTTTTCCAATCTAGTGTTCTAATCGTGCCGGTCTGAACGTACACGCGAAAGGGCTAATCGCACCGGTGTGACCGTACACGAGAAAGGGATAAGGACTTAATCCTTCAGGCTTCCTCTTGAGCAGTCCCAAACATCCAACCAGAGATGTTTTTGTAATTCATCCCCCCCAAACATGCACACTAACTTTACACTAACACAAAGCACTAGCAAATTGGTTGATTTCCTTGCAAACCAGTCAATTGTCCACTGCTTGCAAATGTAACGGGTAAGAAGACCTGACCATTCTGGTGCAGTGCTCAAATCACCCCCCTTTTTCAAATTCATGAAGGATTCCTGCAAACACTGCCGTGACATTGTGGTAATATCATGGGAAGTCTGATCTTAAAAGGCACTGAACATTTGACAGCAAGCAATGCTCTGCTGCTGGGAGCCTGGCCCAATCACACTGCAGAGCGGAGGACATTTGGTGAGAAAAAAACACCTTGCATCAGTTGGCTGCTTCCCCGCCCCTCTTCCCTGAGGCGAGATTCAGGAAGGGGTCCAGAATGCCACCCACCACCACCTCTAAAATGAAAGCCAGGGAGCAGGTGGAGGCATGGGACCATGTGGCGCACCGAGACCCCCAGAATGCACTGAGGCTTGGAGTGATATTTGCCTCCCTCCCACGGATCGGACGCTACTGCCATCGACTAACAAATGGATTACTAGCTTCCCAGCTGGTGTGCAAGGCTCCCACGGTAACACTCATGGCATTTGGATGCACGTCAAGAAAATGGCTTTGGATGGAGCTTGTGAGCTGCCTGTCTGAGGGATTGATTTCCTTTCTGTCAATTCCTGTATGTGCATACACCTGTGCTAACTCTGTTTTTTACCCATCTCACACTTGAAAGTTGTGAAGGCTGTCAGAATAGGTCACTTTTTCACACCTCAGTGTCATAAACCATTGTGTTGAATGCATATTGGATTGGGATACATTTTATTGACCACATTGATCTTAGTGGTGTATGTATTATGCCCAGGAACAACACATTATATAGACACATAATAGTTAATATCAGGTGTGAATGAAAGGCTTCACCTGCCCTTCAACTGTCGATGGTTAATTTAATTGCTATTTAGTTGTTTAAATGTGTTTAAGGATCTTTGCTTATTCCCTTAGCAACGTCATCCATAACTGAGCTCACTGTATCATCCCCATTGAAATCCTGTTAATTGTAATTGGTTCGTTATTATTGTCTGCTCCAGCCATGTTAATGAGCCTCAGCTTGTCATGTTAATGTCAAAGGCTCTTTCAACCAGTACTAGAAGTTGTGAAAATGGCAAAAGAAGATATGGAGGCTGATCTGCAGTCCAGTATCAGAGAACATCAGAAAGAGCTCAGTATGCTGCATGCTGAGTTAAAAAAACATGAATGAACCAAAAGGAAATGGAAGTAGAACTCTTGTGGAATACCATGTCCCTCAAAGAGGGAGAGCTGAAAGCCCAACAGGAGTATGTGCTTCATCTTCAAAGTGATACTGGATTGGATGAACGGCAAGATCTGGCAGAGAAAGAGAGGAAATATTTAAAGTCCAAACAAGGGGTTGATAACCAAATTAAGCAGTTTAGCGGTTGAGAACCACACTTGCAAAACAGGATGAGATTAAGTCTCTTCTGCAAAGCATCCAAGCTTCGTGAGAGAGATGGAAGTACCATCCATGAAAAAAGAAGTGGAAAAACAGTGGGTGAAGTATTTTCTGAGGAGCCAATAGACAAGAGTTGCAATGAAAGGAACTGGAGCAGAAAGTTCTTCAGCTTCAGGCCTACATTCTTGATGCCTCCACTGATGCTGTGGAGAAAGCTGTGGCTATACTCTGACTGGTTCCTTTGTTTTGCATTTGTTTGCACTTTTAAGATAATTATTAGTTTTTGATACCATTGTCTCCTTTTTTCATGCAAGAAACAACAGCCAGCTTCTCTTCTTTGGTGTTAGTAGTGGGATTGGAAGAATCTGAGCTTTACTGAAAACAATTTTAAGTGTAATCATCACTGAAGTTGAAGTTTTTGCTGCTCTGGTTGGCAATACCACTCTTACTTGTGTTTCACTCAGTGCATGCTTGTACAAATTCCTCTAAAGCCATGTGGAGAGAGAAACAGCATTTTCTCCATTTTGTGCCGATCTCTCTGAAGGTTGCCAGTGTCTCCCCCCAGGCTGTGACAGGGCAAATACCACACACTAGAAACCCCCGTCACTCGCCCACCAGTCCTCGAAGACAAAACAGACCCAGACACACACAAAAATAGAAGGGTTTTTTACTGGATTTATGCCTTGCAGCAGGGGAATAACAGAGGTGGATGAGAAAGTGCTCTGTTTCTCTAGGGTTGATTTTAGAAAGCAGTTCCCTGTCACGCTCAATTATGTCCCCAAAGTCTCCAAAGCAGAAGTGCACTCAGGGGGAGCAGGGGGCGATGCTGGGTGACACAAAAACAGCCACTGCTAGAGCACAAACTGTGCGGCAGTGCTACCAAACCCTCATCATAGAGTATCCCTACACATGCAGGGGATCACTCCAACGGCGCTTTTAATTAAATGGGTTTTGCCCGTCTGCAAGCTGAATTCTTATTAGTCGGTACATGACAACTGAGGGAGATCCCATTTAAGCCCTTGGAGAAAGTGGTGTGCTGTTGGATGTGTGGTGCATTGGGGCTAAGAGACAGAGAGGTTTTTTTTTTCTTAAACATACATGTACTGAATTTGTTTCTTAATAGCCATTTTATGTAATAGTCAAATTGCTGTAAGGTTTGTTAATACTCATACCTGTATTAAACAATGAATTCAAAATTGAGTTAGGTACTAGCTATGTGCTAGCTTTTTGTTTTATCCATCCTTTGATGTATGTAACTGGCAAGATCAATCATTTAGTTAGGCTCACATCCATTATTTTTACTGGTTCTTATGGTAATAGTTCTGGTTTCAATGATTTATTTTATATACTGGAAAGGGTGATGAACCTCACTGTAACTCTAAAATTTACATTAATCCCTATTCCAATGGTAGTGCTCATACAGAAGAGAAACCTATTGAAATACTGTATATAGCAACATAAACATAAATACACAATAATAAATGGGAATTTTTGCAATTTATAAGTACATTTCACATGCACTGACGTACATGGACATATTACAATTAAATGCATTTCTTGGCCAATTTAAAATATTCACTTATGTTCAAAAAAATGACGTGAAAAAATAAATATATATTGCAATTTTTTCTTTTCTGTATGGGTGTCTGTAGCAGAGTGCAGTACAACTGTGCACACGTGGAGCACTCGTCCCCAGACACCAGCTGTCTCATCGAGTCCTTACCAGCCTGACAGATGTGATGTGGAGTCAATCAGTCACATCACGCATGGGCTTTGATTTTGCTGGAGTGTCCCCTGTGGTGTTTTTCCAAATACATCTTCGCTCCCCGGTTCATGCGCCACCTATTCGATTTCCAAAGCAGACAGAGCAGGATGCTACACGTGTTTCGTACCTGGAGGGCTGTTGCAGGTACCGCTGAAAGCAGGAGTGGTAATATGCTTTTAAGAGTGATATTCCTGTTGCACTCCTTTTATTACCAAGGTAAAGGCTGCAGTTGTTTTGTGCTTCTCATTATTACTTCAAAAAGGAGTGACAGAATGAAAATCTTTACACCACAGTGAGTTGATCTTCAAAGAGCCCCAGTACACCCAATGCAAGTTAGTGTTATTAACTATAATGATAATGACAAGTGTCTCTCTCTCTCACACACACACACACACACACACACATTATTTACAGGAGGGCACAGCCCAGGAAGAGAGGGAGGATAAGACTGGAAAAAGTCTGGAGGTCAAGATTACTAGTCCCTATGGCCCCCTCCCTCACCACACCCCTCCTCCTTCTTTCTGAGTGCAGGGAAAGGTGGGAGCAGCAAACAGTTCTCCCAAAACAAGGAGAGAGGGCTAGGGTAAAAGGACAGTAATGGCAGCAGAGGTGGGTGGTGTGCATCTACAGGTGGAGACTAATTACAGAGAGGTAGATTGTGGAGGATGCTATATAACTAAAGGTGAATAGGGGAAAAGACTGATGAGAGTGGATGGTGTACAGAAAGGGGTGGATAGTGTAATACGTAGTGAGGTTTGCGGCACTGAAAGTGGCTGTCACTATAAACATGTATACTTGCCTTTTTTCCCCTATGGCTATGGGACATGGGAGCATCTACTGAGCAGCATACAGGGAGTGCAAGAAAAGATCTTGATAAACAGGCTTGCAAAAACCACACAAAAAGAAAACTGACAGTGTAATTTCATAACATGTAGCAAATGTGTAGGGGGTGAAACCTGGTACAAAGCTCACCTTCTATCCAGACTTGCAAGTTTATCTCTCATGAAGAGTGCATACCCTGCATGAAAAAAGGTTGCTCCTTGGTCAGCACGTTGTAGAAACCTTTGCACCTCCATTGTCTTGTGCTGTTAGTGTGGTCATTTGTAGACATCTGTGAGTGTACCTTCACATACCCGAGTATTCACCTAGCATTAAGTGACATTAGCATTAATGACAATTCATATCATGTATATGAAGTTAGGATGGCCACTTAAAGTTAATTCCACTAAATTCAACTGTTGACACAGAGCAGATACATGAAATTAGCCTCATTTGTATGGAGGCCATCCAGAGGCCATCAGGTGGGCAGGCTAACTGAAACACTTTAAGCTAAGCGTGATCTGTGTCATACACTGAGAGAAGGGCTTTTTGCTGTGAGTAGAGAGTGGAAAAGACATGCCAGAGAGAGGAAAATGAGCACAGTAGCAATAAACCCTGGTTTTCTACAGGAACAACTGCATCAAACCAACACAATACAACAAAAGATGGTCACCTAGCCACCAAACTACAGCCCTTGGGTCAAAAGTTAGTGACTGTAACTCTTAGCACCCCGGATGAGATGAGGTCAATCTATCAGTTCACCAATACATTTAGAAAACACTCAGAGGCTGTGTATCTAAGTGGTTAAGGTGTATGTGTTGAATATAAGCTCATTTCTACCACTCAGGTTTGATCCCAACCTTGTCATTTGCTGACAATAACCAAGAGCCCACAGCAGCAGAACAAATTTGGGTATAAGGGTAAGCAAGTCGGGCAGCATTTCCTCTTCGTCTTACTGCCCTCAGCCACCCTGCGATTTGTGAGGCACCTGCAAGTTGCTCGGATCAAGTCAGCAGAGTAGTTATCTGTCCTTCAATGAGCACCCACTCTGATGTAGTGCACTATGTTATTTGTAGTGTGGAAAAACAGCCATTGGTTTTGTGCCAGAATCTTTCCTCCATGGTCCTGTGCAAATGTAGTGGTTGTCGCTGTGAGACAAGCTTGATATACTGCCGATTCCAATATAGGGCTGCAAAAAGTTGAATCAAAAAAAAGAGAGAAATTGGTTGGGGGTGTCCTTGATTGTGAATGCCAGCACCAGACCATTGAACAGGGAATATATAGGGCCCTTTTGCCAAGGCTGTCTTAGTCATTATAGGCTATTCAAAGTCAGTCTTAAGCAACACACAGAGGACCTGTCATCATAAAGCAGGGCAGCAAATCAATGGAAGGATCTGCAAGGATAGTTAAGAGGAAGAAGTTCAAGCCCTGTCTGCTAAGACAAGGGAGGCCCTATGTAGGGAAAGATGAACGTAAAAAAATAATACTTGGCAGAGTAAGACATGAAAGTAATATAGATACAATACATTCTTATTCCAACAAATCAGACAGATTGGCAAAAAAGCTGCACACAGTTAACTTTTGATTGGCTGCTGATGATAAACCAACTAAAAAAGCTTTATTTGCCCATGCATTAAATATTGCTAAAGTCCATTCTATAAATGACAAATGAGTACGATATGCTGTAGATTACAGAATGTCTGTGACCCAATTTAAAATTCAGATGAATATGTAATTACATTACATAATTTAGTTTCTTTTTCCTGGTCAAAAGGCCCCACTTCCTGTCACTTCAGGGACTCCAAGGGGAGTTCAGATGCCAAGCTGAAGCCTCTTAAAGAATAACAAATACTCCTCTGAATATTCCTCCACATTCAAGCACTCGTTGTCACAGTTTCAGTGAAAGTGACAGTCGTTTAAAAGGGACGCGTCAAATCATCTTCTGGCTGGCGCTTTGTTGACAGAGAAAAAGAATGCTAATTAACCAAGTGTCGTTAATCCCAGCCCATCCCTGCCTAATCTATTTGCATACGAGGCGTCCCCCCTGAGCCGGAACAGAGGTGACACTCGTCAGAAGCGTGGCTC
Organism: Megalops cyprinoides; assembly: GCF_013368585.1. NCBI lineage: Eukaryota > Metazoa > Chordata > Actinopteri > Elopiformes > Megalopidae > Megalops > Megalops cyprinoides. The sequence goes on along the minus strand of NC_050604.1, from coordinate 4,321,540 downwards.
GACATCGACCGCCAAACACAGTAGCCTTCAGCTCGCATCCTGTCACTGAGCAAATCAAGGCACAGAGAAGCTGTGACAGCTACATCAAAACCATTGACACTTCCCCTCTCTGCGTTTGGCAAAACAATATTGGCATGAAAGTGACAGGAAATAGAGAAGATTATACTGCCACCATGTCCCAGAGTAAAAAAATGAACCTTAGAGAACAGCTAGAAGATTCCAAATCCGGGTGGCTCAACTTTGTATCACCAAACATTATTCAGAGAATTGCATTTAAATACATTGCTTTCCATTTGCTTCAGATCATTATGTGTTTATGTGCGTGTTTGTAAAATACCTAGAAGTTTCTATTGAGTGACCAATTTATGTACAAAACACAATATAACAGCTCTAGCTGATATCCAATTAACTATACATCTCCATCTCTTAAATAAAAGGTGAATTTGAGCAGCTTGTGCAGCTTCTAAAAACACTGGTTATCTGAACAACCATGTAATTATGTCATTACTATCCAAATGTACTCTTGTGTAAAGCCAAAGTTCAGCTCAACCCCTAACCATAATCAGAAGAGTATGTACATTGATTATGATCATGTACAATAGACCATGTACATGTTTCTGTATGTGTGGACTGCACAGTACCTGCTTGCAGTTACAGTGCACATACTGAAGAATTACAGAGTATTGCTGTTGCTTACATTGTCTCCTTGTTAGCGTAAAGCATGACAAGGTGTTGGTTCAGAGCCAGTGACATCACGTGAGCCATATTCCTGGCTTTCCCGTTTTCAGATTTAATGGAAGGTACATGTGAGCTTATGAATAACTGGAGCTTCCTCTCCAAGATCCTTTGTTATTTTATTTTATTTGACAGAGAATACACATTAGTCAACATTTCTGCAGATGTGTCTGTGTGTCATATTTAGATAAATTTAGCTGTAAATTTTCATGTTAGTCCTGTGGCAGGAGTAAAAATGGGTAACAGTACCACACACTACACAAATATATTGGAGCTAATCATAGAAATGCAAAATTACATCACATATAATAGCTGCAACGTGGTTGGAAATGAGAAAAGCAGAACCAAACATCATAGAACATCATGTATGTTATTGACATGTAAAAGCACCACAGAAAGTGGAAACAGCAACATAGCAATCACACCTATTAGCAAGAGGACCTAGAACATTCACAACTTCTAGTGCTGCTCATCTTATTATCTGTGAATCCATAATTCCATCTGTTCCAAAACATTTTGAATTAAGTAATTCATTATTAGCAAACAGCACTAGTGCTCTTTAGAAGTTTTTGAGGGCCACATCTCATAGTGCAGATCTGCATCCAGTTATTGATCCCATACACATTCCAGGATACTGAGGAGACTGAGAGAAGAAATATACAGGTATAGAAACACAAAACTGGAGAGAGACAGACATGCAAATCAGGGAGGTGCCCCACCGGCAATAAATGTGTGAAGTGCACAAGTACAGAAAACGGAGACTACAGAGTGCTCAGGAATTATTTGTGCTGTCACAAAGGGATAAACAAATATGCACCGATTTTGAATCAGTCTTGGGCTTTAACAGGTTTGGGGTATCTGATCCTGGATCACTGACTACATATGGTGTGCATGGTAACTGAAAGTACTCAGAGACACTTGAAAAAGAGACACTACTGCCACCTGCTGTTGCAGACAAGCATCTACATCTGAGACACCCTTTATCAGACTGTAAGTTTCCATTTCAGTGCATGAGCATTTCAATTGACTAGCTGTGACAACAACAACGTTGACTACATTACATTTCCTTATCTTAGCAGACAACTCTTTGTCACCATTACTTACATATTTAACTAACCATCCAACTATTTATTTTATTGAGGTAATTTGTATTAAGCACCTTACCCAAGGGGGCAACAGCAGTGCCACCCCAGGAGGTTAACCGTCAAATTTTGGATAATGAGTCCTACCAGTGCAGCTCAGCACTGCCCTTGGCAATGATGAGGATACTGCATGAGCACATCAAACCCCTGAACCTGGTTGCATGGCTGCCAATAACTTGACAGCTCTATAGGCATGACAACCATTCAATAGTCATCAAGCACAGTGCTTCAGCATGTGGCTTTCCTTTGGTTTTCCCCATCCCTTTCACATCCTAGATATATGTAGGCAAGTTCAATTAATTAGTGAAAGCAAACAGGTCCTAAGAGCAAATCCTATGTTTGTCTGGCTGAAGACGTCTCCCCATGTTAATTAATGCTGCATTTCAGGTAACTGCTGCCTTCCACTGTAGCCTAATTAGCTCACATCACACAATGTCTCCTCTAACAACACACAGAAACATCAGAGTAAAGTACCCGTCTCACTGTTGAAATTCAGAAATGGCGGCAATCCCTCATCAAGCACAGGAGCTGCGTGGGATTAGGAGGTGTCCGTTGCGCTTGAGGGGTTCGCCTGATGTCAGGATAACCCCTTCCAAAGGATTATCCAGTCTTAGAGAGCGCCAAGGAGCCTTAACATGAAATGGCCAGTTTAAAAAAAAAAAAAAGGAGTGAGCAATTTAAAGTTCACCCAGATTGCTGGACCAGCTGCTTTGTCTCGGTAAAGCACTGCCAATGGATATTTCTGACTCTCTGCAATTTTAGGTTGTAAACTTCGTACCTTGCCCTTCCTGATGATGGAACATGTCACGCACAGTCAGCCAGTGAGATTGCCTTTTGTGTAACAGGTTTTACCCTTTCAGTTTAAAACAACCATCAATAATAAAATGCAAAACTATAGATGCAAAAGGAAAAACATTTCGGACACACAGCCTGTGTGATAAATTTTGCCATGAGTTTGCTATTTGAGCGATTGTATTTATGTATTTATTTATGGGGGATGGCAGTGTGAGGAAGATGCCAGGGACTGGACTTGAAGCCAAATGGTGACAGGTTCAAACCAAAATGTAATTAAATGCAACGATTTCAATGTAAATCTGCTATTACAAACTATAACATTAGTCTGTCACACACACACACACACACACACGCACGTTATTCTTTAAGAGGTTTCAACTTGGGATCTGAGCTCCCCTAGGGGTCCTTGAAGTGACTCTGATTTCTTTACAAATAAATTGGCCCCTGAAAGGGTTAATATGCAATTGTACACATACATTTAATACTGAAGTGTTCATTCTTAATGTATTATGTAATAATTTCATGCATTAAATTAGAAATAATTTAAATAGTTTCTCATCTAGGATTCATGTGTATAAATATGACATTGCCTTGCATTATATCTGATGTGTTTTTATACAGATCAAAGTTCTTAAATAACTTTTTCTCTAAAATCTTTCTCTTTACTCAACAATGTACTGTGTACTGATTTTTGCAAGGAGATCATTACAGAAAAAGTGAAATCAGTATCAGTTATAATCAAGCAAGCATTTCAAGACAGATGATGTAAGAAATGTACTCTGTGGAAGAGCACTGATTGGCCATCACCCAGCAGACTGACAATGTGTACAGACCTCAACAACTTCCTGTTTCGTATTCACATGTTTTTAGACCCCTTTACAGAGATACCCTGACTATCTTGGGGAATGGAGACAATGGCAGGTCGATATGCTGTGGGTTTTGGAAAATATTCACTGCAGTGCATCGCCTATTGTATTCTCATCTCGGGTGAGTACATGCACTTTGTGCATAAACCACAATTGATTTACAATACATTATTGGCATTTAGCAGACACTCTTATCCAGAGCAACTTACATTTACACACAATTACAGGTTTTTACAATGTTATCTATTTTATACAGCTGGATATTTACTGAGGCAATTGGGGGTTAAGTACCTTTCCCAAGGGTACAGCAGCAGTGCCCCCATGGGGAATTGAACTGGCAACCTTTCAGTTACGAGTTCTTCCCCTTAACCACTTTGCTGCACTGCCACTCTGCTACATTATTTGTTATACTAATGGATCATATGCATACATATATACACACATACACACACACACTGAAATAATTTGCTCCAACAACGCACTGGCCTGGCTGTTAGTAAGAATGGCACAGTCACAAAGCATAGCACATACACAGGTGCACTGTGAGACTGGCAGTCCACCAACAGCCTCTATGCAGCGCCCTTTAAATGCACTCGAATGGTTCACTCACAGCACCTTCACATGGTGTCACATCTCGAAAAGGGATCATGTGGGGAAAAGTGACGGTAATATGATCATTTCGATTTTTTCATAGCTCATATTACACCTGTAAAATGCACCCTTTGGCGTCACATTTTAACATTTTAACAAGGTATTCGTAAAGAGCAGAGGGAGCAGAACCCAATTTCATGGTATGTTTCATATGATGGGCAAATTATGTTAGTGTAAAACATGATAATATGGCACATTATATACTATGATAGATGTTATTCCATACAAACTTTGATGATGAGAATTAGTCATTCAGCCCAGCTGGGCTTGTCATCTTGCCAATAGTCAACAGTGTCGCTAATGTGTCATGCCTAGTCTCAATCTAAGGGTCTCAACTATAAAAATGTAAAAGCCTCCATCAAAGCTCCAACTATTATGGGGTTCATGAAGCCTCACTCTCGAGTTATAATTGAAAACATCAGATAACTCAGAATTAAGATGGACACATAGAATGGGCAGAGCTATCATGGCTGCTCTACGAATTAATTATTGCCATTATGTTTTAATTTCATTGATGCAAATGAAATTAAAGGAAATGCAAACAAAACTCAAACTGACACATGAATGCCTATTATCATTAATTATGTTCTGTCTAGGTGAATGCATGGGAGTCAGTGGAGATGAGGGATTTTAAAAATTATTTCAGGGAAAATACACAGATGTCTGGCAACATTGGGTGTCACCTGATTTTCGTTGAGTGACATTCCAATGATCCTTTCTCTCCCTCTTTGTGTGCGCGTGCACGCACGCACGCAGCTCTGTCTTGCGCTTTGCTGTGCATCCAGCATATGTGTGCAAACATTGTTTTAGTGTGAAATGACCTCTAACCTACTACATCACCAGCCTGCATTTACCAGCTGAGCCCTGAATCCCACCTCTCTGTCTCTGCTCCACAGTGGTGTGTGCATCAGTTCATCTGAAAGCCGATCAGGAGCAGGTCACGGGCATGGAGAGCCAATCAGCTCTCCTCCCTGCAGTGTACACTGTCACGGGCAGCCCGCCATCTTTCCTGGTCTTGACCTGGACCTCCAGCAACTCCACGGTCATTGTGAACACAGTCAGATTCACTGCAGGGAGGGTGGCCATAAAGGAGAACAAGGAGTTTGTCCCTCTGCACTACAAGGAAAGAGTGCACATATATCCAGCAAACGGGTCCCTCCTCCTCCGTAACATCACCCAGGAAGATGCTGGAGTCTACACCCTCACTGTCAAAGACTCCAGCACTGGCATGGAGCAAACCGCTGCAGTCAAATTAACCATCTTACCAAATGAAGGTATGCCGCCATCTGGTCTCTTTACTCATATCACCAGTGCCAATATCACTATTGTCAGTCTGCAGACTACAGTTAACACACGCTCCAGAGCCTTGTGGTTTCCTCTGGACTTTGAAGTAGAGCTCCCATTAGGGTATGATTAACTGTTGCGTTTCTTCCAGTCACATGACCCTCACTTATCAACAGTTTTACTGACAATTCAAAGCAGGCGTCCTTTTGAAATACAACATCATGAGTTTTGTGTAAAGGACAAAGCATACAACTTAAGGATTGAATCTTGGCCCAAAAAGTGCTGGGCCCGTGAGACTTTGCCGTTGATGCTTGTGAGTTCTGCAGTCACACAGGGTTGTGCGGAGGCTGTGAGCCTCGTTTCCTCCCTCTGAAGCGCAATGGCTTCCTGTGGAAGATGCCACTCTGCTTTTCCTGTTTATGTCACACGTTCGGCTGAGCCGGAGAGGGAGACCTGCAGATAGCTAACCGCAAAGCAAGTCCCCAAAACCCAGACTGTCGCCCCTCCCCAACATCACCCACCCAACTACTCAACGTTCATACCTGCTGAGGGTTCCTTTCAAATTGGAGACTCTGTATGTTTGTGCGTTTTTGCTTAGGAAGGATAGCACATATCTGACGACCTCTGCCTCACTCATCATCACGCCTCAGTGTGGAATCGAACCAGCAACATTTTGATTATGAGCCCTGTTCCTTACCAGTACGCTACAATGCCATTTTAAAAACCTGGTTCTTGTGTTCTGTCTGCAGGGCTCATGGAGTTTTTCCCAGACTCTTACCGGGACAACATTTCCACTGTCACCAATCTGTCGGCGTGTAACCACACCCTGTCGCATGGAAACCCTGTTGTCCTAGCAATTGTCCTGCGCACCTCCTCGCTGGGCATCTCCGCCCTCATCCTGACGTCCATCTGCCTGATCGCTAAGGCGATGTCCTACAGGGAGGTGGATCTCTTTTAGGGGCGGGGGCTGCAGCTTGCAGTAAGATCAAGGGTGAACTCAATGCAACGATGCGGCTAAGCAGGCTAAACAAACATCTGGCATAGGCAAAAAAGAAAAACAAAGCTGAAGGAGAATTTAAATAAAAAAAAAAAACTGCAACCCTCGGGTCTGGTTGACCAACCACTTCACTGCACCATCATCGTTTTAAAGGAATAATCACAGGAGTAGGCAGTAGACAGTTGGCTTCTCAGTCCAAGTTAGATTGTTTTATTTCCCTGGAGCGCTCAGTCAATGCATTACCCTACTCTTGTCTGAACTCTTCTGACTGCAGTACTCAGGCCTGTTTAAAAAGTATGTCTATTCCAATTTCATTCTAGGAATAGTGAGTTTTTTCTAGGCATTATAAAGAATGCCTTTGATTAAGTTCTTAAAAATTACAATACTTGTTCATAGACAGATGCTGATGAATGAGATTTTGAATGTTTGCACAGTCTCTCCATTTTGAGGCGTATGTCACTTTATAGGTCTCCTTCAGGTGACCTGGAGAGAACATGTGCCACAAGAAACAAGCCGCAATCTGCTGTCATCAGACATTTAACACACCAAATTATGGCTGAATATTTACACGTCACGGGAGTCAAAACTGAAAAGATAAATGGACTTTTCTAAAGGTGTGAATGAGGAGTTTGACTTCAATCCTTCTCAGGCAACCACTTTCTTAAGATCCTTTTACATATCTACAACTAGTCCATTGTACATTTTTACCAAGTTATTTTGTGCTGTTTAAATGTCAAATGTGCTCATCTATTGAACATGCTACTCTATGCACACCTGTGTCCGTACTCTGCCTGAGCTGATGGTTTGGTAGAAACATGTTTGAAATAAATATGCACTGGTAAACCTGTCAAAGAGCACTTTGGGTATGTGAATGCCTTTGTTTTGCAACAATGACAGTTTTTGTGGTTTTCTGCCATTTTGATAGCACACACAATACAATGGCAAAGTTTCAAAAGGCAGCCTCATCTTGTAAATCCTTTTAAAGCAGTGTTATTAAAAAACTGCCTAATTTATTTGATGGATTTTCACTGATCAGATCTAATGAAGCACCTTCATTAGCTCTGTGACCCTCTAATCTGGGTGACGGGCACACTGATTGACATTACCTCTGCAAGCTTCATCCTTTTCACCAGCGATTATGTCCACTGCCACAGACCTTGCTCACTCCCCTTTGGTAGGAGTTCGCCAGCTTTAAAGTAATCAGACCACGTCAGCGCTGATATGGATATCATCCTGCTCTGTATCTCGTTAATAGCCGGTAAAGCTCTAAAATGGCGTGGACACGGTTGGATTCGCATGGCTTCATTACCACACAAGTCTTGTGAGGCGGGATAGATTTTCTCCTGGGGTGAACGTGAGGATCAGTTGGGGGGGGGGGGGGGGGTCAAGATGTTATCTCAGTCTTCCACACCACTGACAGGCACAGACTGTACATCAGCCATTGCTGCAGCTTGTGGTGCAGAAGCTGAGTAAGGAGGCTTAGTTAACCTGGGTCATTCATGTATTACTCCTAGCTAAATGGTAGTTCTCAAACCCTCAGGACATCTATACTGCAAGAAAAACATGTTATACAAGGGCAAGTGTAATGTAGCACTTAGACTTGGGTTGACAGTCAGAGGTCTCCATAAGGGACACTGTGGTATCTTAGATGAAGGTAGTTAATATGCAGGAGCACATTAAATCTTCAGCTTTACAATGTATAAAATTGAAAATGGGTATCTGGCCTGGGATAAGACTGGGAGCCGTTCAAGTAAGTAATGACACTAAATAATAGGATTTCACCTGAATAAATATTTATATCTAGGATAGCCTCATCATTTGTGGGGGACCACGACCACTTTTTCCCTTGTTATTACCATGACAGTTTTTGAAAGACATGATTTTGAAACCGTGATAAGTCCCTCAAAGGGAAAACATACTAATGCACAGCTAACACACAGAACACAGAATGTGTAAACCATGTGAGACCACAAACAAAAACACAGCTAGCAGACACCAGCTTGAGTCATAAAGGGCACAGAACCTATGTGTGGGATGTGAGGGGTTCAGCATTGTGTATGGATACTGCCATCAGTGACACAGACCACCCCTTTTCAACAGTGGAAAATTCCACCACTTGGTGAGTCATAAGTCATTATATTCATTATGTGTAAAAACAAAGGGAGGACAAGAGTTCAGCTCCATCCAGTGCTTCCTTAATGCAGCAATAATCAAAACCTACATTTCTCCAGAACAAGGTCATCTGCTTCAGACTAATGAAACACATAAATAAAAAAAACTATTCAGTACAGGCCAACTATAATATTGACAGCATGATTTCATAATTATTCTGGCCTTTTTATGTCTGGCAGCAGGTCTTGTGTGAATAACATAAGAGATGTTGCAGTAGACTGACGCTCCAAGGCAGGGTTTCTCAACCTTTTGCCTACTGCGACCCACTTCTTTTGTATGCCAGTCATCCACGACCCACTAAGGGGAGAAATAAAGAACTAAATAACTGAAATGCCTCTTTAGACCTAGGCTACAGTACAGTATATGCTTATTATAATTCATTTCACAAAAATATACAACAACATTTGCAAAAACAAACATTTTCAATCATTAGGCAGACTATGAGGCAAACTGATTTTTTTTGTTTGTTTGTTTTTTTTTTTTTTACTCACGTTAATGTGACACTTGAGACTGCCGCTCTGAAATGATATCCACATCCAGGCACGGTGGAATTGGGGAAAGGGCGACATACGACATTCGAAAATACAATTCGACAATACTGTCGCCCAAATATCGCAATGTGCCTTGTATTAAGTGCCCTTACGGGCTGCGCCGGCAATCCCCAGTTCTATACTCCGGGGGCAATGGGCAATTTGTACTAAGCTTCGCTTTCCTTGCGCAGGTTTGATCGCTTGCCTGAAAAATGAACAAGCGAATTTCGCGCCACATCACAGAAAGCATTACACCACGCTGCAAGTTTGATTTGAGCTTTCTGGAAAATGGGCGTGGCTTTTAGCCCTACTTGAAGGTGATTGGCTTTCGCCAGGCGAAATTTTCGCTCGAGTTGAACATTTTAACTCAAGCGAACGCTCATTTCGCCCATTTCGCGTCGCTCGCAGTTTTGCCGTGAACTCCGCCCATTCGCCTCCTGCCATTGACTTTTCATGTATTGGTGTCGCTCGTAAATTTCGTGTCGCGTTCGGTTAAAACTTTAACCGAACACTTTAATTTAAGCATATTAAATTTAAATATGCTTAAATTAAATACCATCCCAGATGTACACCAAGACAGCACAAGACCCTCGTGATACTGCAGCTTCTGGCAGTCTCTCTGCACTTGGTTTGAAACATTAACACTGTGCAGTGAGCAGAAGGTAAGCAGAATGGTTATTTACAACAGGTGATAATAATCCCCAGTATAACACCCTTTGATCATGTTTTTCACATAAAATTGAAACATGAACTTTTCCTATTCCTAATAACCTTTATCTCAGTAATTGTGTTAAACAGAATCCAAAAAACTTGAAAAATGAGAATAATTCAGAATGAAATTCAAAATTGGAGATGGCAAGTACCTGGGTTCAGATTAAAGCACAGCTAGTTCTAAATTTGAGACTCAGATTGTTTTGACAGAAAATGCAGATAAATGAAATTCCTTCCACATGTACACGTGGAAGATTAAAATACTTCCTATTTTCAGAGGACGTTGCATTTCCCCATTACTTTGCACATCATAGCAGCAAAACCCACAGGGTCTTACAGAATAGAGAAACCTGTGCCTTGAACTGCTATTGTGTAGTGTCAGTTTCCCAGAAATTAGTCGTATGTGAAGAGGGGTGCATCTGTCGATGCTGAAAAAGGAGCATTACATTGAAAGCATTTCTACCGTGAAAAAGGAACACAAAAAAAACAAATTAGTTGAGCCATTCTATAACATTTCTGCCTGAAATAGGCATCGAAGTGAGAAATCATCAGCCATTGGCAGATTTTTTGAAGCTTTGTGATGGCAATTTAAATTTTTCACAGACATTGCTGGGGAGAAAGCACGATTCAAAGAATCAATATGCAACCAGTTACTTGCATGATGGGCTTGGATGCAATTTTAATGGGAAAGCCATACCTTCTATGCTCATCTTGGATTTCTGAAAAAGTGCTTTCAGATGTAAAAGTGTCACTGTCCTTTTTATCTTTAAACTCATCTGCAGGTGGTTATTGCACAGGCAGAGGTTTTTAAAAACGCAGCTTTCAGAAAGTCCAAACCATTTCTGCCAGGATTTTTTTTTTTTTGATAGTTTTACCCATCAATGGTGCACTTCAGAACACAAAACGATGTTGGCCTGTTCAATTTTGCCTCTTTTCAAGGTTACTGAAAAGCCAGAGATCACTTTTGAGTCAGTTCACACCTCTGAAACAAAGAAGCATTTGGAAGAAGCAGTTTGGAACACTTTTTCTCTAAAACGAAACAGAAAATAGCAACAACTCTGTATTCACACTGCCACTCCTAATATAACAAAAAGAGTTTTCAGGTGCCACTTTTGCTTTCAGGTTATTTTATAATCCCATTTTCTCAGAGTTTTTGGTGAGCACATTAGCTGAAACCAACTTCATCCACTATGTCTGAACATGGATCACTGCTCTGTCTTCAATGCCTCATCACAGGATCACTTCAGCACCATTCATCATCCATAGTTCCATCATATTCTGTGATTTTTATTTTTATTCAAACTCTTTTCCATACAACATAGCCTGAGTTGCATTATAAAATATACAACAAGGATGTAAGGTCATACTCACTTTGATTTATGTAAATTTATCTATTTCATGTTCATGTTTGTTATATTAATTCTAGACAGTATTGAGGGTGTTACCTGACTTAATGCATAGATTACACAATGCTTTACAAAACTGCAAAGAAAACTGTAATATTACTTGTTTAATTACAGGCACAATACTCAGTAAGAAATTTACATTTAATGGTATAAATTATAGTATAAACAGTATAACAAGTAAGCATAAACCATATATTTATTTATTTGCTTGGGTTAATTCTCAGACATTTTAGTTAAATGTTACTGTTTCTGGTCAAATTCATTTGACATACAACATATCTTTAAGTAATAACGCTGTACCTCAACATGCTATGTTCATCCAAGTCCTTCAAAAACATTTTGCTAATGTAAGTAACCTCTTCAGTAAATTCATTTACAAGAATTATTTCAAATATACAGTTTCTTAGTGCACGTTATTTTGGCTACAAGGTATGCATTTATCTAACACATGACCTATAGCACTAGTACTGTTTCAATCAGCAACAACCACTTATTTTTAGCTAGCATTTAGCTCATTAGCTATCAGACAATTCACAGCCTGGTTACTTCCAAGCAGAGAAAGTTTTTAACTGGCTACAAAACTAACAAGGGCGACATGCACCCTCAGTTGCTTGTTAATGTTCATTGGTTTACAAACAGCTCACGTGAGAAAATGGTATAGCAAAGGCTTTTTATGGAACACTGTAGACAGTTAACTAGCTAGCTAGCTTGGTGAAAGTGTTCTTCTAGTGCACTCCTTGTGCTAACAGCAGTATTACAGTGACTTATTGGAATCACATCTGTCCAGGGCAATTTAATAAGCAGATCATTTTTTTAAAAATAGAATTACAAATGAATCAACAAAATGGATGCTTGCTTAAAATGAACTTTTCAGTTATTTAACAGTTCTTTTACTCATTTTTTTCAAACTTGGAACAAAAGGTTGAATCCTCAGATTTTTGTACAATCCTTACACACCAAAATCCTTAAAATAACTATGACCAGAGTGAGATTTGAACCACAGTCTTCACAATGAGGTGGTTCAATTCTCTGCTGGAACACTGCTGCTGTACCCTTGAGCAAGGTATTTAACCCACAGCTGCCTCAGTAAATATCCAGCTGTATAAATGGATACCATTGTGTAAAAAAGAAAAAAAAATGTAACCCATGTAAGGGGCTCTGTATAAGAGCATCTGCTAAATGCCAATAATGTAATAACACCATAAGTTAAAACATATCATACAAAGTAGGGCTTAACCTCCTTAGTCACCCTGCAGTTTGATCAAATAGGCAAGTGCTAATTATTGAGACAAAGCCTACACTCTAGAAACGGCATAGTTATAACATAATTTCTGATATGAATTTTTGTTTTTCTGATGTCTCAGAGTATGACTACCTTGGAATCATGATTGATTCCGATCCTTCCTCCAATCCCAGGTAAAGAAAGTCAGTTACAGAGCTAATTTCAGATTTATAAAGAACTGTAAGTCAACTGATGCAGCTGTGATGTATATGGATGCTATAATTACTTCATGACTTATTGCTTGGGTAGTTGGTCACAAGTCCTACTACAAGGACTACTATATGGGCAAGCTGCCAGTTGCTTTCAAGGCCAGGCGTTCAAAGACAGAAAACCCAGCCGTTAACACCACTGTGCCATTCTAAAGAAGTATAATCTCTTGAGCTGCCAAAATCTGATCAAATATGCCAATGTATGTCTTGTTTACAAAATATTACATACCATGACCCCTCCCCCGCTCAGGAATTTTGTCACTCAGAGGGCATACACAAGCCACATTACCTGAGCAGCCACAAGAGGGACTGCATGATCCCACTGGTGCTCTTAGTTAATCAGCTTTCTTGATTCAAGGCATCTTTTGTCTCTTATGTGCAATTATTTACATTTACATTTACATTTATTTATTTAGCAGACGCTTTTATCCAAAGCGACTTACAAAAATGCATACAGTAAGTAATTATATATGCAGAAGTGAATTTAAGAGTTTGATGTAATTGGGTATGTGGAGGTTCACTAGCATGTGTGTAGTATGTGTTAAAACTATATGATTTCAAATATAGTGCTTAGGCTGTACATTCTGCTGTGCCCTTACATATCATTCCAGGCATACATTTGTGATCTGAGCACAGTGTTTGGCACTGACGCTGATGTGTGGATAGTGGTGTCCTGTTTGTGCAGCTTTTCATGCCACCTTATTAGATGCGGCTGTAAGTCACTCTACCAAATGACAATAATGTAAAAAAAATGTGATTGAGCCTTAGACGAACAGGACTCTCTCCCAGTACATGTAAGAGAACCTAATACTTACCACTCTTTCACTATTCATTCAAGATCATGGCTGATCAACAAGCAAACATGTCAACACTAAACTATTGCAGATCTCTGTGGCCATCCTGTCTACTGTCTATTTTGTGATCTTGCCTGTGTAACCTTCGTTAGAAATGTTTTTTCCATTTTTCTTTGCTTTTAGTAGTTTCTGTTTTGGCCTTGTCTTTGCTTTTTGTTAGTCTGCCTGCTTTTTACATCTTGCTTGATGTGCAAATGACATCCTGTTGTTGACATTTTTCTATGTTTCATGCACTTCTGTGGTCTGTGCAGTGCCATCTAAAGTTCCTTCTTCATGTATTTTTAACATTTGTTTCTTACCCCTAGGTAGCCGTTTTAATACCTGGACAGGGACTACAGAGAAAATGTAGCAGTTTTTTGCTAACTGTCACATTTACTGTAATGTTCATCAATGAGCACTGTCCCTGTGACTGGAACTAATAAATGCATAAATTTAAAAAAAAAATGTATAAATAAAAAAAACTTCAGGACAGGTGGAGAAGAAGAATTATCCTGGCAAACAGCAGAACGGTTTGTAGTGAACAGGAATAAAACTGCAGAGCAAAATCAATAGCAAAATACAGGATTTTTTTAACATCATTTTCAGAACTCTGGACAAATTGCTGGATGAGATCCCAGACAACTGTAATGCTTGCACCAAAAAGCAGCAGAAAGCAATATATTCTCCACTCTGTCTTATGCTGGCAGTGAGGCCAACTCCGCAGTGTGCATTTCTACATTTATTATCATTCTGTACCATTTTGATGACAATAATTGCATTGTACATATTCATGTCCATACATGTTCATTAACTCCCCTCAGACGCAACTACGCTTCTTCAAATACGCTTCTTGCACATATTATGAAAATAAAGCAATTTGAGTGACATGGTAGTGCTTTATTTGTTTGCAAAACAGAATTTTTAAGTTTTAGACAAGACAACACTCCACTGTGTGTCATTACGGATTATCAATATTTCCCAGGTAATAGGTGTTTACCTGTCAATGCTGGCAAGGCCAATTAAATGGCAGTCTCACTCAGGTGCACTGCATCAACCCATTTGCCACGACTGCAGTTTGAAAAAGGAAGAATCAGAAACTCAACTTAATACTTATTCAATACTTATTCAACAGTTAAAATGAAATTAATTTCATTATATTGATCAATCATCATCCCATCTTGTTTTTCAGAGTACTTCTAGCAAACAGGTATCTTCTGAGTTTGGGACTAATAAATGAGAACAGTCACTGACCACTAGTAACGAGTGTTTTACTTTGGTTTTGTTTCTTCCTAATTCAGTCTGTAGTCCTGTCTGCACCAATAAACCCACCGTGTCCTACCTGGAAGATATCATCATAAGGTAGTCAAAGCCACCACAGTTTAAGGTTTTTTGTGCAAGTACTCCAGTTACGTTCAGATCAAATAATTTAAAAGGGAACTAATCTGTTACATTAAGAACAGATAATACTGCTTATTCCAAGCTTTACCGAATTTACCACAAAACATTTAAAAGACAATTAAATATACCATACCCATGTAGGATTGTAATGCTGAGGGGCATATAGCTTTAGTGTGCTATATGACATCATGTGGTGAATTCAAAGCTTTAGATGGTGAAGTAACAAATCAGCATAGATGGAGAATAAGAACTGAGATTTAAGTATTACTTTGATGAGACACTGTGTCTTATTAAGTGGCCAGTGCTGTCAGGACCACTAATGTTAGTTTTTTTTTTTTTTTTGCATACTTCACTTACGTTTTTCAGTTTTAACTTACAGACCTGTATATCTCTTAACGCAGAAAGTTGCATGCTGTGAATAAATGTAAATTACTCTGGAAAACCACACCTCCCTTCCGAGAGTATGGTGGTCGGTACATTTTCTCTACAGTTTCACTACAACCACATCTTCCGATTGCAGACTCAGAGGCAGACACAGTTGTTCAAATGTAAACCAATTTCAGGTATGCAATGGACACTTCTATGGACAAAAGGATAGATATTGGACACATCACCAAATTTAGTTTGAGCAATTTGTTCTAAAGGGATGAGGATGATGCAAGTCTATTAGGAGAAAATGAGCATAATCAACAGCCAGCTTTTCAAAAATTCACTTGGACAAGAAATTCCAGATAAACTGAAAATGGATTTAAGGGTATTTACAAGTACAGCATTGAATGAATGGGAAGCAGGTCTGCTGTAATCTTTGGCTTGATTTAGGAGCTGAGTCCTCTAGGGAAGCAAGAATGTCCAAGTGGCTGAAAGACAGCAGAGTAGGGTTTCTATGACAGGCTGGCAATGAGTCTACAATAATAGTAAATGGTCAGAGATTATATTTTTGAACAGAGCAACAGTATGGTTTGGCAAAAAAAAATCAGACTGGACAGCAACACAAAATTAATATAACAGGGCGAATCCAGAATTCCCTCACCTGCCTATCCAAAGTAAAAACAAATTAAATAAAACCCAAGAGCTTACCATCTTACAACCCAATGGCTTAAGAAAATACAGTGGAAAATTGGGGGACCCTATGGGCAGATTGAAAACTGGTCACATGAATTGAGAGGAACACAGCTCTTTTATTGTCTCTTATTGTCTCTCTGTCATATTACACATCACTGAACTTAACACCTGCATCTGCTTAGCACCAATAAGAGGGAAATTAACATCTTCCGTTAACATACTTTGTAAAGCTAATCCTCAGTCACTGACAGCCAGGTCAGCACGACTGATGTGATGTGATGTTATGTGATATGCTGATGAGCTGCCAGTCTCATCTGCTGTGGCCTCTCATCAGGACTACAACAGTCCTACACTCACTGACATGGCTCAGTCCAGCCCATCCAGTCCAATCCTAAATACAGAGGAGAACACTCAACAACCCAGCCCCTCCAGGGAAGTGACCCCACCAAAAAAAGAGGTGAGGGAGAGATCCTGGCCTTACTCAAGGAGAACATGGCTAGGGTGGAGGTGCAGTTTTAACAGGCCAAAGGCAAACTGAATGATTTTCTTTTTTTGGTCTCTGAAAGACTCACACAATGTAACTGTCCATCACACTTTGAAACAGTGTAGCAAATAATAATCATAATAAAACTAATAATAATAATTCATCAAAAATAAAAACATTTAAACTTACCATACACTAATCTGGAATTATTGATCATACATTGCACAACTGAAATTATGGGAGAGCAGCTAAAATTATTATTCAGATACAATAATTATCATACTTCTTGCAACACTGAATGGTGACCTTTCTTTCAAACACATTCTTCACATGAACAAACAATTAACCGGTTTTAAATGATTCTGATAGAACTGATCTGCTATTGTAAGACAGCAGATGGTTATTAATAAATTCAGGATCCTGAAAACACATTACAGTCAAATCATTACCATTCAAAAAAATTAAAATGGGCTTCACATCCTTTTATTATGCAGACTTGCTGCATCATGAACTAATGAAACTAATTGTTAAGTTCAATTTAATTGACAAATGAATTTAGCTGTGAAAGGGAAGTCAGTCAATCATTAATAAAACATACTCTAAAACATTCAACAAAAAAGTACATATAGGTTGAAAAAAAACATCCACTTCAAAAATTTAATGTTGGATAGAAGATTCACGGATCAGAGTAAGGATAGCAACTTGTGAGGCAGAGGAGAGCACATACCCATGTTTAAAAGAATTCCCTCCCTCCCTCACTCACATGCACACACACACACACACACACACACACACACAGAGTATGTAGGACAACAGTGATAAAAATACTGACACTACAGTTGAATCACATATAGACTTTGTCTCTCCAATATAATAGTATTGTGAAATGAGATCCACTGTCCACTTTAACAAGCAGTACCTCTTGTATAAGCAAAGTATTGTCATCAATGGGGACGCCATATGCGCTGAGCTTAGTCAGCTGTGATTACTAATGACAGCAATAGTGGGTACAATAACTACAAAATCATATTGCTATTTGCAGATGGAAAGATGCCTGAGCAGAGGGACTGCTAGAGAGAGAGTGTTTGCCATACCTGATGAACTGTTGACTCGATTCAGCGATTTCTCGCCATAGTGACCATGGATGAAATATTCCATCTTATTGCTGACAAGACCAATCTCTCCTCCTGCCAACTCACTGGAGACAGCATCGACACAATTGCTGTTGCGTGCCTTGACATTTTTTACTGTACAATCACAATGTATCAACTGCATAATGTTCATGGAATGAATAATTTATATATTATTTTGGAGAAAATTAACTATTCGGTTAAGTTTCACACTTTGCATCTTGAGGTAAGCCATTTTTAGTTAGTAGATTTTAATCTATTTTAATTCAAAATATGTGAGAATGGGTTAAAAGACAAAAAGTTTTAGTTCAGCAAACAAGCTTTTTGAAAAACCTAGTGTATATAGTGGACCAGTCAAAAGGTGGACACGTCTGATTAAGATAATGGGAAATATGCATGCATAAAAACATATGCTTAAATGCTTGAAATTTGTTTCAAAACAAATATAAATAGAGGAGTTGATGTCTATTCATGACTTTCTTTCAAAAAAAAAAAAAGTATTACGCCTAGGTTTCCTGTCTCGACAAAAACGATGACAATGGCTGTAAAAGGAATAGCTAACCGAACCAGACTTACGCACAACGCACAAACAAACCCCAAAAGTGATAGCACAGGTGAACTTACCTACCCCGGGGATCTCCTCATGGGCCTGCTCTAGCCTCTGGACTCCAACAGCTGCAGGAGCCTCAGTGGTGATTTGTTCAGTTTAATGTACTTTTTCTACAAACGATGGCAGTGCAGCGACTGTCAAAATCCTGGCTTCACAAAACCAACGGTAAACAGGTGACTCCTAAAGGGCCGTCTTGCGAGTCCCGGTCATATGAACACCATACAAACGACCTTTGATCGCAATGGGCCTCAAACCACTGTATATTGGTGTGCGGGCTAAAACAAACAGTGTTTTTTGTGTCGTCTAAGCCCCCGACAAAATGCTATACTGGTCTTCCCATCCAGCCAATATCCAAAGTAGTCACCAACGTCTTCGTGAGGTTCAAATATTCCACGACGTTTTTCTCATCTCCCTCTTGAGAAATAAAACCCAAAATAAAGTGTGCGCTTGCGTGAGGAGTATATGCGTGAGTGTACCCCTAACTGTATATATAAAACCCTATTTTTCATTACAGTTTTTAATGTTATGCATTTTTCAGTTAGAATAGTGAAAATTCTAGCTAGGGGTGGACTGATGTGATTAAGTGTGTGTTTAAACGCGATTGAGTGCTGAAATTGCGAGATGAATCACGATTCGGTTTTTTAATTGTTTGACAGCATGGGTTGCTACACAAAGATGGAATGGGCACAACATAATACAGCGTGGAATTATTTACCCAAAACTGAAGGTTACACCTTGAAACGTAACTAATGTGATGAAGTAGTGTTTCCACAAGACATGGTTGGTGCCTGTCAACATGGCCAGCAAGATTACAATTTAATGGTCAATTTGAATCTCTACCTGCCACATGGCATGCACGTGGATTGCGAACATAATGCAGATACATTCTTATCCATATTTAAAAACAAAGCCAAATGCGATATTGTTGCACAAATATTTTATCTCATAGGGGGGGGGGGGGGGGGCAGTCTGCCTGACTGAACATGCATTTTTGTTGTTTAGTTTAATATTTTGAATAAAGTTTGTTTGTGTGTCTTGATTGCCGCAAAAAAATAAGTAATTAAATAAAATAAAAAGTCAGACTAAGGGCGTAATGGTTTCGACCGACCTCTAAGTTTCTCGCCGCGATATTTATTTTGAATGAGCAGAGACACAATAGAGTTACAGAAAACTTTATTCGCTCTCCAGTGTCCTTGTGTAAGTGTACAAACAGAAAAATTACGCCCTCTATTCGAGCCCCGAAGTAGGAGCTAGGCGATCGCTAACGCTACCACTCACAGGCTTTTCACACTGCACTTAGCCTGCAGGGCTAAGAGCATTCTTAGAACCTTCTTAGCCCCAGGCTAAGAAAGCTTTCACACTGGCACAATCTTGGCACATTCCAAAGTGGGCTAACCCCGATTTTAGCCTGGGGCTTGTTGGCCCGGCCAACGTGGACCTTTGCGTCACGTTTTTGTTGTCCAATCACACTTCTTCGCCACGTCATTACAGTACGCACAAGCTTTATGTTAACGTTGTAACTACTAGTAACCAAAAGCAACATTTAGATGTTAAAAGTAGCTACCTAGTGTAACGGGGTTAATCAGTTCACATATTAAATGTTAAGTCCTGCACAAATGGGTTCAGCGACTTTTATTTTGTATTCATTATGTGCTGTACGAAATGGATTGTGAGTAATCTGCAGCAGGAGGAAGAGAGACTGCTGCTGGTCGGTTAGGCAAATAGCGGGTCCGCAATAAAAGTTAGCCTATTAAAATCATATCATTATCATGTGGCATGTTCTGTATATCGTTCGCTAGAAGTAATATGCATAAATTGCACTAGAAATCGCGTTTTTGCGACCTAAATTGTAACTTTTATTTACTTTTGTTTTGTCAATTGACCGCGAAGCATGCTTTCATGGCGAAAATTTTAATATGATATAATTACATACAGTACATTTAACAATACATTTTTATATACATACAATAGCCTACATTTACATGTATTTCATTTAGGAGGACCAGATTGTCTAAATGCCCTTCCCAAACATTGTGATTGCTGACCCTTTATGCAGCTAAATAAACTACACCATCCTGTGAGTCTTGTGTGCTGACGAAAAGACAGAGTATTCTACACAACGCAGGTTGGCAAGTTTGCTGGGTAGTTAGAGCAAAGTAGCTAACCTAAAACAACAATAATACGTCTGGAAAAGACTTAAAAAGATCAAATTGGTCGGAGGCGGAAACGCCATTGCTCCTGAGTTTGTGGTCGGAAAAGTCCGTCCAAGACAAACTAGATGGAACATGCCGCAACAGAAAGGTTTTCCACCATCTGTTATCACACCTAACCACCCTGTTATCCCAGGGTCAACTCTTGAATATGCAGTGTGAAAAGCCTATCAGTGGGTGTAACCCGCAGTGACTCCGCCCACAATGACGTCACATGCATAACCTGCCCCCTCTGCAATGAGCCATCGGCTCCGCCCCTGGCGCTGTTTACTGGAAACTTTCAAAAACAAAAAAATCATCTTTACCTGCCATCAGTTTAGATAGGAATTATGTGTTGACCTAACAAAAACAAGAATATTGCAGGTATTTTCAAACAACAAAGGCTGCAGCTAGTTCTCAGATCTATTTACACTGTGACTCTATGGCTGTGAAGTGCACCGCTGCCTCTGCAAAGTTCAAAATCCTTTTAGCAACTTTCTCCTCTCTGCAGTAGTTTTTCATTGTCAAAATTTATTCTGTTTTGGTGAGAGTCTGCTACTGTCTCATTCAGAGACACTATGCTATTGTTGTATTAGCAAATTAGAAATGATTAAACACTTTGTAACCAATTAATGAAAAAGATTGACCTGGAGCATCGTATTTTCATCTTAACAATGATCTTGTTAGCTAGCTATAATTCATAGCGAGCTAGTTAGCTATTTGTCTACTGATATAATAGTACACTAGCTACAATAACCAGATAGCAAAACTATAAGGAGCCAACAATAATAACTAGCTAGGTAATTAGCTATCTCATTTCACCTATGGATAACATAGGAAGCAGAACGTTTTTGCTAGCAATAGATGGTAACAAACTGTTGGAATGCTTAGTCTGTTCAAACAATCCTGTCATAGAACACTGCTGTTGCACTTTGTATGGACAGAGGGTGTCCCAAAGTGAATATTTTAAACCTGCATACAGCATTCCTCCATCCCTTTAGTGTTAGCTAATCTAGTGGCCCACTCAATGATGTTCACATGAAGGGGGCCCCTGGTGAAGGGAAGAAGGGGAGGTTTGGGGCACAGCAGCAGGAATGTTTCAGTGCATGGCATTTGCCATTTTCACTCTTCCCTGCATACACAATAACGTATTTTGGGAATTTGGATATGGACTCTTTCACATGCTCGAGTCTTGGAATCATACTTAATATGACAGCCACAGAAATTATGTACTTTTGTGTGTACTAGGCACCCTAGTATGCAAGTATGCCATAGAATGCAGACATTTTCTAAAGAAGGTTCCTTTAATGGGATCTGGTGAGGATTGGTGGTAACAGTTTCTGTTTCACCCTCATGTGTGTAGCATGTAGGTATAAGGATGCATCACTTCATATTAATATATTGATACAAAAAGAACAACAAATGTTGCATGTGAAAACCTATGTTTTTTCTTATATGTATTCATTTTTATTCATTTTAATTCAGGATTTTGGGTGAAATGAGAGATAATCTTAGTTAAGCTAGAAGACTGAGATTTTGATGGCATAAAATGATTTAATGCTTAGATACTCAACATTTTATAAAAGTACACACTAAATTTAAGGTTATGTTTAATCACATTGTATCAGAATGTGTGGAATCATATATCATATAAAAGTGAATTCCTTGATATATTCCATTGAATAGTATCATTGCTTGGTTATTGATATTGCATCATATTGTTGCTAAGCCAGATGTTTGCACCCCTAGGGCAACAAGATATGTGTTATTAACTAGCTGGCTTGTGGTGATGACATGCAAACTTTAAAGTTTCTCCAGTCTAGAGGTAACATTCAGTGGTTGGTGATAGTGAGAGCAGATGGTGATAACCAAAACAAAAAAATCCTCTCTTTTATTCAAGAGTCGCATAGCTTGAAAGACATTGATTTGGCTTAATGTGAAACTGGTGACAATTCAACTGAAAAACCAAACATGGCAACACTGGTCTGCGATAAGATAATCGGGTGCACTCTGCTTATAAGAAATAGTGATACAGGAATCGGCTGCATTAAAATTACAGGGAGACAATCATTCCTATAACACCACTGTTTAAATGCTTTACTTGTGATAATCTACTAGTCCACACACAAGAATGACTGTGGGCCTACTCAAATACAGTTTTATAGTAGATCCTGGGCATCTTAGGAACCTGTAGAAGGGGAGCATGAAAAGGGCTTCCGATGTTCTGTTGATGAAGTGGGAGTGATACCCAGAGTGGAGGATGGAAATGCAGGAGGATAAAACACCAGATGTGATGGGTTATCTGGAGTGATGCAGGCTGGGCTCTGTGCATTGAATCCCTTTGAGGAAGAAGGTGATTTATGAGTTGACAAAGGGTAGGCAGCTGGAACCCAGAATGGGTTTATGAAAAATTGAATGGCACTGAGGTATACAGTATTTCATAGCACAAGAACATACAGTATATGGTATGTACGTTATGGTGACTGAAATGAAGGAGATTAACGTGATTTATGCAAAAGAGGGAAATGAAATGGAAAACAGATGGCAAAAACTATGGCAAAACTGACTAGTAGGACATCTGGGTGGCTGGTGAGACGGCTTGAATGATATCATTGATGGAGCAATTAAAGAGTGGCTGGAGTGGATAATTTATGGGTAAATGAGTTTGGAGTAAGGAGGGTGCGCAGGAGAATGGTCTGATGATGGTGTCAATGTGCTGAATTTTTCTAAGCTGAAATGGGAGAGATTGTCAGAAGTTGTATTTTCATGACTGGGTGTATGTGCGGTGCATAATTTGAATTGGTGGCCAAACAAAAGCAATGTCAGATGGTGGAGAAATGGCCTGGTATGCATGTACTGCAGATTGTCATGCGGCAACTCTGCGTAAACATCTGATAAGAATAATTGTCCCACAAGAACCTTGCTGTTGATTGAGTTGAGTTGCTCTGGCATAGTGAAGTGCTTTGCCACCAGTTTTCCAACACTCAGAATGCTGCACTGGCTCAGTTTTGGAAAATTGTACTATGTGATCAGTTTTCCTATAAATAGCCAAGTGTAGATTTTTTTCACTCCCTTTTCATGTTCATTGAGATGCTTTGCATTTAAATCCCACACAAGTGCAGCGAGGCACCTCAGAGTTCCCCTCACAGATGAAGACACGTTGCTGCATTGCAAGACGCCATTTGCTAAGACCCTTGGACCCTTTCCCATTGACCCTGGGTTTGTGGCTATTGCCTGAGAGGCAGCTTTCCCTTTCAAACAGTAGTATAGTTTCTTACATTTACATTTTGTCGCTGAGCAGACACTTATCCAGAATGATGTATAAGATGAATATGTTTAACATTGTGTTTGCATTTTTGTCATCCAGCAGACACACTTATCCAGGGAGACTCCAGAATACACGTATTTGACAAGCTCTTCCTCTTACTTTGGGGTTTTCCTGAGTTATCTCCTCTTTGCTCCCTGTATCACTCTGCATCCCAGGGCTTTCCATACATAGTATAGAATGAGAGGATTTATAATTTGTAGAAATCTTACAGTATTCCATACCTGTGTATGAGATGTATTTATGCATGCTAACAGTCAATGCATACATCTGCAGCAATGACTAAACCACAGTGTTGTTATTAATAGGGACCTTATTCAACTCTAGAATCCCAGAAGGTCTGGATATACATAATATTTCACATTAGATACTAATTTATATTATACATGCCCTATATCAGGTTAGCACAAGTTAATTTGTGGTAGGGCTTTAATGGTGTGTTCACATTCACTGGAGTGGCCTAGATACAATGTAATGAAATGCATTAAAAAGTGAGCAAAATTGGCCTGACTACCACCACTGCATTGGAGAGGGCATCCCAATGTTATTTGCTCACTGCATGTGCATGTGCATGGGTGAGGAGATTTATGAATAAGCTTCATGTTCTGGGGGCATCCTCGGGAGCTGAATGCAGGATCAAAACTTCCTTTTCTATTCCCTAGGCTTCTCTCTGCTCTGTCACAGTTCTTTATTCATTAGTGCAATCCTGTTTGTTTTTTACTGATTGAACTAAGCATATACTTTCTGTCTCATTGTGACCAAATCATGATTCTGCCTCCAGTTATTATAGTTTCATCATTTTTACATTATCATTTTGATGTTATCAATTTACATCTCCAATAGGTCTTCACCTTGTGTGTTGTTAGTTATTCTGTAAATGACATTGTCTTATTTTAATAACTGAACTTGTAACTATTATATTTTATTTATATGACTTAGAATAAACCACATTTGTTTTAGAAACACTACATTATGTCTACATCTTGTCTGTAAATATTTATGATTGGTTTCAGGAGAGACTTTTTGATTAACTTGTTCATTAAATATGTATATACCTTACAACGTGTGTAGGCCTTAACCATTGATGCTTCTAAATATAAATTAAAGAGGACTTTAGATATTTCTGAATCTCAGGTTCCATTCAATTAAAATTGCTAAATTTTAGTCCAGAAAATAACCAATTCCACATTTAATTACACTCGGAAAGATCAATTAATTTTGATCAAGTTTGAATTTGAGCTCAGCTCTGCTTTGCATCCAGATTATGTTTGCGTAGTGCAATGTGACAGTTGCAGGGCGTTCTAAATGCCAAACTGTTGTCAGAGAAGCATAAACATCCTGCCAATTTACAGTAAAGCCATTTATCTTTGCCTCATAAAAAATGACGAAACCTAGCGCATAAACAAACCTCATAAAATGATCGATGTGGCTAATGCTACTAAACATTGCCATCTAGTGGAAGGAAATAATACGGCAATCTGAAATGCCATTCCTTTGAACACAGCTGTTGGATCAACCGTGGTTTTCCAAGGAGGCGATGAGCGTTTCATATTCATTGTGTCAGCCATTGTCATGTACCCCGTGTTTTTGCCAGTCAATTTGGTGAAGTGTATGAGCTGACTGTGGCCTGAACTGTTCTGTTCGTGCTTTTGTCGTGTCACTGAAATTTTACCCACCTGTTCCTGATCTCAGCATGAAGACATGTATTAAATGATATAAGCATTAAATGATACCAACCATTAGGCTATTAAAATATTAAAGTATATTAATTTTTCCCACAAAAGCAATTATTTTCATCAAACAAATAGCAAACGTATTTGGAATTGTTACTGCAACGTATGTGATGTGCACTGATACACCACCAGAGGACAGCAGAGGCTACATATTGAAAATGAACCCGTGGCTTAACAGAATAGTCAGATGTGAAGTGAAACCTGACGTAATAGTGACCGATTAACATTGTGTGATAGTCCAAGAAAAAAGATCAACCTTAGTGACCTTGGGTAAAAACAAAATTTTAAAAAATAAATGAATATATTTTTGTATATGTATATATCAGCAATCTTACCAGCATGGCCAACACAAATCACAAATCACAAACCAGGGCTGTCAGTCAGAAATGTGAGCATTGCAATGTAAAGATCAGTATGGGCCTGAAACACAAACTGCAGCCTCACCCAACCCGCACTCTTTAGTACCCAAACCAATCCCATCCAGAAGATGATAACTTGGGGGGGGGGGGGGGGGGGGCACTCGCATAAAAATGCCAGTAGTAACCAAACTATTTACTGGTAATAATTAAAATCAAAAATTAAAAAAATCATGTACAGCAGCTTAAATATATGAAAATCATCTTACCAGAACCTCTCCTTTATGGTAAAACACACTGCACTCAGTGAAAAAAAGTCCACACAAAAAATACACAAATCCTATAGTATGTACATTCAACAGCTTAACAAATTAACACAATACAGTCCTTTTTTGGCCGGGGGGGGGGACTGCACTACACAGGGAATGAAGCCTTCACAATGAATCAAAAACGAATGGGAAAAGTAAGCTCAAAAGTTCAAAAAAAGGAACAGTCTTTTTCAATAAAATGGAGTGTAGTTCGATGAAAATAAGTTCATGTTATCCAAATACATGAATAAATCATTAATTCTCCATTTAAGCATTTCCATTTTGGCTTTCAATATATTGATTCCCTTTGTGTATATGTTATTCATTGAAAACGAGATTTTAGCCCAAATGTCAGACAGCAGTGCATTTGGAATTTAATATCCAAAGACACTGAGGTGGAACCGGCCCAAACCTGAGCACTGTAGCACTTATAGGCTGGAACCGGCCCAAACCCTCAATGTTTCCTTCCAGTGCTTACTGCAGCCCTTTAGTTGTTATACGACTGTAGCACACTATGCATGCTTATTTTAGCTAGCAAATCTCAAGAGGGATCAAACATAAATAATACATAGTGATAGGAATCAAAGCACCGACATTTATGCAAGACCTCTTTTTAGGTTTTTTTGGTAGGTATTTGATTATTTGTAGATATTGTCACACCTCCTGTTTGAGAAATTTGATGCCTCTCATCACCTGGTTGGCTGGCTACCATGGTTTCTTGTATTCAGTGTCCGTGCCTTAAAAGTATGGCTTTATACATTTTTTATAAAATATGTAGATAGATCAATTTAAGAATAAAGCTCTCCATTAATACTGTTAAATATTCCTTCTTCCTTGACAGGTTTTGAAGAATCAGGTGACCATGTATTGATAGCTTTCTTATATGCCATAGTGCTGCTTGTAGTACCATTATTAAAATGTTACACATGGTGTGAACTAAGACAAAAGGAAGCCCTGACTAACTGTTAGTTAAAGTTAACATAGCACCATTTTACCCTGGGATTGTATGGGGTTCACTTTGGTTATGTAGGGGGCATGGCCTTGTGGTTGGATAACCTTAGTGATGCAGGGTTGTTGAATGTTAATAAAGAAGGTATAAAAACACCAGTGTTTACGGTTCCTGTAAGAGTCTGTCATTTCAGAGGCATTCTCACAATGTTGCAAAGATGTTGTGATAATGCACTTACAGCCAAACACGTTCGCTGGGGAGTTAAATATTAGCTGCTTAGTTGCTTTTAATTATCAGTGGGTTTCAGCTGTAAACATGCCAGGTGAAAAGTCTTGTAGTTCCAATAAAGATCACAGGATCAACAAAATACCTGCACATGTAGCAGAGCTGAAGCGAGTAGCTTGTGTGAGCCCTGCGTAAACCCTTAGGTAGCGGGTAGCAGGTAGCCAAGCAGTTGCAGCGGTTACATCACTCCCTGAGACCTGGTTAACTACCATTGTTACCAACAGTTTGCCTTTAGCTCAGCTGGCAATGACACTGGCCGTAAGGAGTTGGTAGCGAGCAGTGAGAATGCAGGTTCAAAACTCACTCGTTTGCTGACCCTACACCCATTACACACAGTGGTCATGCAAGACTGGAGCTGCCCAAAAGCAGTCCTGTGCACTCCTGCAACCCAAAGCAGCACTTGCTCAGTTGCTCAAATGCCACATAAATGTTCCCACTCCCCAGCTTCGCCTCTAGGGCTGATGCTGGCATGAATTTACAGGAGCCTAGTGGCAGGAACA
The DNA here is from genome assembly GCF_013368585.1 of Megalops cyprinoides. NCBI lineage: Eukaryota > Metazoa > Chordata > Actinopteri > Elopiformes > Megalopidae > Megalops > Megalops cyprinoides. Next base: position 4,293,598 of record NC_050604.1, on the reverse strand, counting down.
TGAACACTCTGGTCCGAGAGCCAGATGCTGCCAGACAGGAACATATTTGAGAAATGAGAGTGTGGCTTTATGTCCGTACGCTCTCAGTCGAAGCCTGATACAAAGCAGAGTAACAGTGCAGAGCTGAAGGTTAGCGCTGTGACATTTCTCACCAGGCAGTCATGTGCTTCAGAATTGGATGATGCACCACTGCTATATCCATGAGCATTTTAGTCAAATTGCTCAGATCTCACTTAGATCAGTGGGTCCAAGAGTCAGTACTGTTTCAATGGATTTCTGTTCACGATGGACCTGAAGCACAAAAAACATTTTGGACAAATGGATCCGGAACGGTTTTTCTCCATGGTGCAGTATGCAGCTCCACCAGGCCAGCCTCACAATAGAGTAGGGTCTCGCATAATATCACATGATGTGCAAGGCACATGTTTTGGCCCAGACCTCACCTTCAACAATTTAAAGGAGGCCATCAAAAGTGATCCAGGAGATAGTACCAGTTGTTGCAGGAAGGGACAAAGATGGGAGAAACGGATGAGTCCCTGACCTAGCAGAGAGAACAGCTATTAGTGACTTTGTATATATATTCTGTATATTTGGGGATTGTAAAGATTGATATGACTCTCTCTGTCTCCCCAGTGGAATTCCTGTTAAAGCCCCAGTTCTATTACACTTGGCAATCATGAAACCTATAAATTACAACAATTTTGTCAACATTTTATTTCTCAGTTGAAATATGTCCTTCTTCTGGGCCTCTAACAGTGCATGAAACATTGTGAGAATACCTCTAAAACTGTTTGTAACAACCAGAGCCAGCCCGTGGCGTAGGCAGTATAGGCGAATGCTAGGGGCGCTGTCCATCCACAGGGGTGCCCCAAATGAGGGAATAAAAAAAATCTAAATTTAGAAAGTTGAAAGTTAGACTTACCTGATTGTGGGGGCGAGTTATCTGAACTAGTGAGTGACACTGACCATGAAACATGATACAATTAACATCAGTAGCCTACTTCAAATTATATATATATATATATATATATATATATCTACCCTTCAATGGAACCACCATCCCCTGCCTCTGCCCCTCCTACTTTATACAGCACCCCATTCTTAATTGCAAACCCCCGTTCTGGGGTCCCCTCACCATTACCACTGTGCTGATCCACCTGAACCTGCTGATATAGCGGACCAGTGTCTGGATCTTGCTGCTGCATTAAACCCATATCTTGAGGAATCTCTAATGGCACCTCCGCCAGTTCTGGACTAGGCTCCTCCTGACTCTGAGCAACACCAAACTGGAACTTATCATGCCTTCTCTGTCTTTTTGACTTCCTGGTCTTACCTGGCTGAGCCTCAATGTCAACATTAAAAAAAGGCAATGCGGAAAGTGGGACCTCCTCCTCACTCTTCTTAGCCATGGCTCTAGTCACTGCCAAATTACACTCACCTCCAACAGATACAAGGTCAAACAAAAGTGGAAAATCCTGGCCCAAAATAATGGAATATGGTAAACTATCCACCACCCCAACCTCTAGTAAGTAGGTCTGTCCAAAAACCTGTACATATACACTCGCGGTTGGATACAGCCTTTCCTCCCCATATACACACCTCAGCTGGGTCATCATAGAGTAATTCCTGAGCGGCATTGGGACCAAATCGGAAGACACTAAGGACTGCATACTACCAGTGTCTACCAGTGCCTCAACCTTCCGCCCATTCAATACTACAGTATGACAACGAAGAGCTACAGGCTTCCTAGGGGGGCTAGCTCTAGGTACTGTACAGATGTTGGCTTGGTTAGCTGGATTATTGGGGCACTTTGGCTTTACATGACCTTCCTGTCCACACTGGTAACATACTGGTATTTTGGTGTTACTGGACTTGAAAGCAGGGTTGGGCTTGTAAGGACCACTCCTATCACCCACAGACTTACTTTCGCTGTTGAACCTCTTTGGTGGCGGAGGCTGGCGGTGGGGTCTATTAGATTCTTTACCAACTTTCCATTGGGTGCATGTCCATGGCTGGGTCTTCCGGCGGGCCGCCACAAAGACATCTGCTAAGGAAGCGGCTTCTGCTGCAGATGCGGGGTCACGCTCCTTAATCCATACCTGGAGGTCTGGGGATAGCAGGCGCAAATACTGCTCCAGTATGATGGTCTCTCCAATCTCCTCCTTTGTGAGTTTTTGTGGCTGGACCCATCGCTGGTACAAGTCTCAGAGGCGGACGTACAACTCCTTCTCTCTCTCTTTCACCTCAGCTCCTCGGAAGTGCGGGCGATAGGTCTCCTCGTTGATGTCGTACTTGGCCAATATGGCGTCCTTCAGTAGCTCGTAGTCAAGAGCATCAGCCGAGTCCATACTGACGTAGGCAGCCCTGGCCTTGCCCGTCAGGAGGGGCACTAGCCTAACTGCCCAGTCAGTTGTTTACCACTGACACGCCACTGCTACTCTCTCAAAGGTGACCAGGTAGTGTTCAACATCGTCCTTCTCGCCCAAGCACTGCAGTCTGGGCTCCCTTTCTACCTGCACTCTAGCTTGGCTACTGGGATGGGATGGTTCAGGGGGCGATGGTGGACGGTAGCCCATGGCTAAGGATCGCCGTTGTGGTGGTTCCGGGACGTCACCATCGCTAGCAGAGGCTCCAGCAGCTGCCTCAGGATCTGGCGTGACTCTGACATGCACCTCCCGCTGCAGGAGGCTAAACTGGTGTTGCAGAGTCCTCCACCGGTTGTCCTGTCACGCTGCTTCCTGCTCCTGCTGGGCATCTTGTGTTTGTTGCAGAGCCATCATCATTCTAAACATGTCCCGCAGTATCTGCACCAACGAATCTTCAGCCACCCTGGCCAATTCTGGGTCAGCCCTGCTGTCGCCTTCCCCGCCAGTGGCCCCGCCTTCCTGCTGGCCAGGTCTCCGTTCTGGAGCAGCAGGTTTCTTCGGCCCCATAGCATCCACCGGAAATGTCAAAAAAAAATGCTGATGCAAAAAAAAAAAAAAGGAGAACAAAAAAAAAATACTCACTACTGCACTCTACTGGCCTTAATCCCACTCTAACACCAGTTGTAAAGGAATGGATGAGAGGGCGCCACTGAGGGCTCCTGGGTCAGGCCAAAAACTCAGAGTGCGAGTGAATAAGATGGACAAAAAGTATTTTTATTTTTGGCTTAATGTGAAAACTAAGCAATAAGAGTCCATATTCCAGGTGCAAATAACACAAAAATAGTTTTAAGTAGAAAAAGAAAAGAAAAAAAGCAAACAAAAAATAGCAATCTCTGAATGCAAACAAACTACAAAACAAAGTACAAAATCTGCTAGGTCTCTTTTGAAAAGCAGGGAACAATACTACAGCAGCAGTACTCACAGTCCAACATCCAACACTAGACTCCCTACATGAGACTAGACAGACAGACATATCCCAGGTGACCAGCACCATTCACATAAAGGGGGGAACATAAAACAATCAATCAACATAAACAACAGGGCAACAACATTAAGTACCCCAATAGCGGCATCACGTTTACTTAAGCTTGATGGCTCTTGTCAGCGTCTGTCAGCGTGTGTGTGTTTATGAGTGTAGCGGAGTTCACACAAAGGCAACTCGTGCCCAAGGAAGGCAGCGGACATGTGCGGTCTCTCCATGACCGTCACACATACATACACACTATATGGACAAAAGTATTCGGACTCCTGACCATTACATTGTAATGACATTGTATTCAAATACATATACTTTAATATGGAGTTGGTCCCCCTTTTGCAGCTATAACAGCTTCCACTCTTCTTGGAAGGCTTTCCACAAGATTTTGGAGTGTTTCTCTGGGAATTTGTGCTCATTCATTCTGTAGAGCATTTATGAAGTCAGGCACTGATGTTGGACGAGAAGGCCTGGTTCGCATTCGCAATCTCCATTCCAGTTCATCCCAAAGGTGCTCGATGGGGTTGAGGTCAGGGCTCTGTGCGGGCCAGTCAAGTTCTTCCACACCCAACTCATCAAACCATGTCTTTGTAGTCCTTGCTTTGTGCACTGGGGCACAGTCATGTTGGAATAGAAAAGGGCCTTCCCCAAACTGTTGCCACAAAGTTGGAAGCATAGCATTGTCCAAAATGTCTTGGTATGCTGAAGCATTAAGATTGCCCTTCACTGGAGACAAGGGGCCTAGCCCAAACCCTGAAAAACAGGTGTGGCCAAATACTTTTATACTTTTTATACTTCCTTGGTGCCCAGGGAAGAAAAATAAGAGGAGAAGAGGAGAAAAATCGGGAAGCAGACAGAGGTATCTATTGCTTAGTTACCATTTGCGCAGAGTGTTACTAGCTTACTTTGGACGAGAGTAACTAATTTTACAAATAGCTGGAGTTAACGTCAGTTACTCCCACCTTAAATTCATTAGGGAAAGTTGGAAAGACTGTTCAGGTGTCTGGGGAATAACCTACAACATAATTTTCAGAAATACACTTTTTCTTTGAAGTGTGCTGCACAAACCATCCACTGTCTGCCTCAAGAAACCAGGCATACATATTATTGACATCTTATTCTAGTTAGCCAATGTTAGCCCTGCTTGTAGTAGTCAATTAAAATTCCTTTCCTTTTCCATCCCCTTTTGTAATTAATAGTTCTAAGCCTTTGCATTTTCATTATTGATTAGTCTTATATGTATAACAAACAGCATGCATCATGTGAGAGAAGTGCTCATTGAATACATGTTTTGTGCATGAATGCTAGGTGTAATTACTCTTGCTGTTTGTGTTTAGAATGTTATAGGCTATAATGTGGCTTAGGTCCTATTATTGGCTGGGTGTCATCATCAGCAGCTTTTTTATTAATTTAATGTAACACCCAATGGACTCTTCAGATGCACTTTTGAAATATTTTAATACCACCCCTGCAAATCCTGGGCCACCTGCAGACACTTCTCCATCTTAGCACCTTCCAGCGATGCAGCATCAAGTTCTCCTGTCCCCTCCACCTCAGCACCATCCAAATATTGCACTGAGGTTTCTGTAGGCCTAATATAGTTTTTTGTGCAATACTCTTATTTATATTATATTTATAAATCATTTTATGTCTGCACCGGTTTCTTTAATATTGCATATTGTGCAATACCTTATTTATATTGTATTTATAATTCGTTTTATGTCACTTGTTTCTTTAATACTGTTTTTTGTGGGGGGTTTTTCTAAAAGAAAATTTCAAAGACATAAAACTATGCAGTTTGTGTGTGAGTGTATGAACACAATGATTGGTGGTTGAATTGGCTGCGATGCAAGGGGCACCAGCTAAAATCTTGCCTAGGGCACCAAATTGGTCAGGGCCGGCTCTGGTAACAGCGTATTTATGGTCACACGGCATCCCGAGAAAGTTAAGCGTTAGCTGGGAACTTTAGTCATTTTCACTTATCAATGAGTTGCAGGTGCACGCGTGCCAGGTGAAATTTGCAATAATGACGACATAAGAAGCTCACAGATCAACCAAATAGCTTCACTGTAGCTGTGCAAGACTAGAGCTGCCCAAGAGCTGTTCTCTACACTCCTACGACTCTTAGCGACGCTTGTCCAGTTACTTACGGGTGCCGAAAAGGCGGACATGGTTCCAAGCGTGACAGAGGACTCACTATGTTTTTTAGCGACCAACAAAAGGATGAATTGCGAGGTAGCATATTTCAAATTTATGAAGGCACGAAGATGGGGCTGGGAACTCGCAATGCGACGAAGGGAAGGCCAGGTGTTGCTTATGGAAAGGCCATTTCCGCTCGATCGAGATGAATTATGATTCTCGCTTTTCTGCATACATAGTGAAATAATCTGCCCTACTATCGGTGGCTGTGCATAATGAAAGGGTCTTATCCTGATGTTGGCCCGGGGGTGCTGTTCCCTCCTTTGTTTCCGCCTTTTGCCAATTTAGTTCTGTAGAATAAGGAGACCACTTAAACCATGTGACCAGCAGAAATAACCCCATGCTGGAGTCACCACTGCAGTGAAATGTGAGGCAAAAAACAAAATGAAAGAATAAAATGAAGAGTTCTATTGGGAAGCGATTAAAATAAATAGAAGCTAGCCCAGATAAGACGCCCACCGTTCCCTCACCTATTTAACATTCATTGAATTGAATAATCCGTCCTTATTATCGTAAATAGTGTGCATATTTACCCTGAATATGCTAATTTAAATTTGCTGCCAGCGTTCCCCGACTTAATAAAAAATATATGTGTTTATATATAAAGGGAGAGTGAGAGCGAGGATGACACTGCTTATTGTTTCTGCTGTTTTGTATTTCTTTTCCTTGCTTTGCTCAGGGGCAATCCAGTTACATTTCAATCAAAAGATTCATTGAAAAGTCATTATCCCAAACTAACTGCTGATGATTGCCAGTCACTTTGCATAGAAACGGCGTTTGTTGCTTTGGGCAGAAATTACCGCCTGCCTTATCTGTCGCTTTTAGGGGAAAATAATGGACAATTTATCATTAATCTTCTCTAAGAAATATTAACAAGTTAAATGTCTTTCCCATACTCCCAGTGTCCTATGTCCTTAATCGCTTTGTGTTGCTTTTGGCTATAAGCTTTCAATGACTGACCATTCTATCCAAATAGGCTAAAAGTCTTTATCCTCTCAATAAGGACAAAGAAAAAGTTATGAGTGGACAACCCAAGGGAGCAACACAGAGTCAAAAGGCGCCGATAATTTACTGCGACATCAAATTGTGGGTTGACATTCATTAGTCATAAACTTGTGACTGTTTAGGCACGGTCTGTTGCAGTCTGGCAGCATGACAGACAAAACCAATCATCGCCTTTAAACGAACGCCTTTAGTCCAGCGTATGTTGTACGTGCAGATCAAACACGCATCAGGCATCAGGAGCCTCACTGATCTGTCCTTCCTCCCATTGTATTCCATTTTCTGTTCCATCTGGTGTCCAGTCTTTTGATCTGGAGAGACCCGTTGTCATCCCGAATCAAATCTGTGATATATCTTCCTTACGGTTTGCATTCATAAATAAGAGGCAGGTGTTTAAAGGTATTGTTTCATAATATGTACTGTTTAATTGTGATAGCTATACATGTAAGGTAAGATGGACATTATTAGCTATACCTGAAAGAAAAGCGGAGATGCGTAATGCGCCAAAGAAGACACCGATCTATAGCTATTCTAATGGTAACTGAGAAACCTGTGGTTTTAGCCCATACATAATCACGTGGAAGTTCACAATGGTCAGGATAAAAGTGCGCTACTCTGACATAAACATCACCGGAATACCAGAATTTCAGTCTCATAAGCAGTGGATTCTTATTAATGCATTTGTGCAAAACATTTGAGAACTAAAACGGTTTATTTCTTTTCCTGTTTAATAATGTTCAACAATCCTGAGAACGCCGTTCACGCTCCATCTAGATGAAGTGTATTTTTATCGACAAGGAGTTTAACATATAACCACCGTTGTTTTCTGTTTCTGTTGTTTGTTTTTATTTATTTCCATAATTCATTAGTAGCCTAATATTAGTAATTAGTAGTAGTCTATACTCATAATAACGCTTGTTCAGGTTCATCTAGGCCTATTGTTTTGCTGACAAATCATAATTGAATAAGATTTATTTAGTTTTTGGTCTGACTTTTTTTGCTCTGGCTACTATTACAAATACAACGGCCTATTATCCAAAGAAAGCACGCCGTAGCTATACAACACGCGACCAACAATTTTACCATAAGGACACACGCGAGTCTGTCTTCATTTAAAGCAATCACCTGTGCCTAATCCCAGAAAAAAATACTCTTTACTTAACGATGCTGCTCAAATAGCGGAATAATCGCGGAATTAATGTTGCGAGTCGCAAAGACTTGGAGGTGTCGAAGGGGCGGCGTCTGGCAAAGCCACCAAAACGACAACGGCGCTGTCGATTCGCCTCACCGGATTACCCTTCGCTCCGAAGGGCAAGAGCAAATGACTCGCTTGGCATTCAGAGGGGATGGTGCCCGCGGCGGCCTGTTTGAACAGGAATCAATCAGAGCGGAGACAGCAATCATCCGAGGAGACCGAGAACGCGAGGAAGGCAGAGATTAGCGCAATAGCGGGTGTCTCTTGTTGACAAATAACCCCTACAAATCCCATCGATGAATTCTGTCCGCCTTTGGCTTTGACACTGCGGTTGACATTCCGTGGCTGCAGCCGATGTTGTAGTTGTCTATACAAAAACACAAATATATGTCATAGCTACATACACATCCCAAATGTTACTTATTTCGAATTGTCAATATTTATCATTTATATTTTAATTCAGCATGGTGATGCACAAGAAAGACTAGAACTTGTGCATCTAGACTAGACCTTTTTTGGATTGTTAGAGAAACAGTCAAAGTCCAGTCAAATGTGAGCAGAATACTCGACTCATGAAATGTTGAAAAGTATCGTTGCACGTATTTGATTATAATTTCTCACAAAACCCACATCAGAAGATTACAAAATGTTAATTATTTGCCCAATCCTCTAAATTACGGATGATTATATTGTAATATTTTACATTAGCACAAGATTAATTATAAAAGAAAATAAATGCATGTCAATTTGCCGGAGGATGCTGACTGCCTAACAGAACATTTAAATAAATGAACGAAGACAGGAAAGAAAGAACGATAAGAGAAGAAGACAGCGGGAATTGCTATGCAAAGGACAGAAGGAACCACTTAACTTGAGTTCAATGAAAGATTTATATATTTATTTTTGTGTTTCTAATCTAATTAAACGTGCCCCGCAGGTACTTGCTAAGTGAATGCTGTGAAAATTCAATCAGCCCTTTAAAGGTTTAACCTTTTCCGCTTGTGCGAAAAATTGACGTGTGAACATGCTAGTTATTGTTATTACCATTAATATCTAAACCAATTTTGCTCTAAAATGACAATCCTCAGCTTGTTAAGAAAATGAAACAAAACACAGCTCTCTAAAAGACATTGTTTCCTGCGGAAGAATATAATGACTTTTGTTGTTGTGCCGTGACATTGTTTCATAATATAACCAATATATGTTTAAGTTCTATGTCGACTGAAAGTTATGTGCTCGCTGTTCACAAATCTAGTTCTTTCCAGTTCTCTCAAATCCATTTGAACTTGCTCTTTGTTGTACATTAAAATGACTCCACTGAAACTTGTTAATTGAGAAGTCAGATCCTGCTCCTGCTTTAATCCACTTGAGACCGAAGTAGGCCTCAGTGTCGTAGGGTTGCCAACAGTCAAGTAAAATATGGAATCATCCCGTAATTGGAAACTAAAAGACGTGTTCCATATTGAACTGGTACGGGACGTGCTTTGTTCCCTATATCTGAGAATCAATTTAGTGCAAATCTATGGGAGATAAATATTACAGGTTAGACTATTAAGACAGGGTGATTTGTATGAGATAGAAGGAAACCCTGCTGTTCTCCCTCAGCCTGTCTGCCATGTTATGTGAGTCACGACCAATGAGAAGTGCTGTTAGCGTTGCCGTGATACGCCTGACAGCACTAATGATTGAAATTCTTTCATAATACCAGGTATGTTTTATTTAAAAGTAGGGCTGGGCGATAACAATAATTATCGCGATATAATTTTCCTCGATAGATATATAACAAATGTTCGATATAATTTCTTTCCATGCTTAGGTAGCATGTACAGAAACGAATCACGAACTGCCAATCATGTAGCAGGAGTAGAGGTATGCATTGCGCTGTTAGGTTGCACGGTGAGAGGTATAAATTCAGGCCAGCACGTAGTATTGTTTACACATACAGTGGCTGACAGGCATGTAGTTGGAGCGGAATAAGCAAAATAAGCGAAATGAGCGACACCAAAGAAAAAGCAGTGCCCATGACCAGCTCCAAGGACGAAGACATCGTCGACAAGAAAGGTCACTCAACTTCAGTAGTTGGGAGATATTTTTGCCATTTACAATCCGACAAAACACAGCAGCGTGCACTGCAAACTGTGCCGAAGACACGTGCCATCAAAGACAGGCAACACCACAAACCTGTTTCATGATTTGAAACAATATCACCCGTTAGAACACGCAGAAAGTAAGAAATTACAGTTCCAAACGAGTGTTGTTAGTGGACCCTCGACAAACACCAGGCCAGTACCCAGTGCGACTACCCAGCAGCAAACGATTGTATGAGCATTTTCCAGCACTGTGCCTTACAAAAAAAGACATCATAAATGCAACTGCATATTGCATTGCCAAAGACATGCTTCCCATCAGCACTGTCGAAAATGAGGGATTCAAGAAGGTTATCGGAGTCCATCAAATGTAGCTTTTATATAGGCCTATATTGTTTTTTTCTTAAAATACAGTTCTGTTTTATTCCAAAGAATGAGAAAATAATATATGTTAAATTGTTGTTTTGCACAGCCCAAATAAAATTCTTGAATGATAATCTTCGTGTTCAATTATTTTGACGACCACTAAGTTTATCACTACTGTCACTCTAAAAAAGCACAGATCAGGTCCAAAAAAGTTACACAATTTGGCAATAAAAGCGCTAAATAGGCAACATCGAACATTGCCACTCTCAAATGCAGGTATACCGCATAGCCATAAGCTGACATATACAGACTGGTCTGAACAGAGCAGTGAAGGGGACAGAGGTGGACACCCCGGCTTCAGAAAGTAAAAGTCCTGCCACGTATTTGTTCCACCCATGCACTACACCAGTTGAATTTAATTAGCACAACTCTTCAGCCAGGTAGAGGAGCTAATTAGTGAAATCACCTTGTTTAATGAATGGCTAGACCAAATACATGGTAGGACTTTTACTTTCTGAAGCCGGGGGTGTCCACCTCTGGAAGGGGAGGTTAAATGTCTAGAAAGAGGTGACCGAATGAGAAGGGGAGTCGCAGAGTTCGGTGAGAAATTGAAACTTGGAAAAAAGTCTTTCTGAAACTTGCAATCGTTGGTGGTCGAAATATGTAGTTATTTGTTTCAGACCTTATACAGTACATCGCAAATTGTGAACTGGTTTATCGGATTAGAAGGAATGATTGCAGGTTAAAAGTGATGATCCTTGAAAACTCCGAACAACTCTTCGGTGCACAACGTAACAGCAAACATAGGGGGAATTCAAAGCCCTTATCAGTTCACAACGTTATTTCATTTTTTGGTAATTGTCTTCAGAGATTTTGAAGACTTGAACCAGTTTAGTAATAAAGAAACAGAACATTTTCATCTCACTACACCTCATGTTTCAACTGACAACAAGCTGTGTATTATTTGTCTTTCGCCCAGTCTCAAGGCAAAGCAAATAATTGCACACATGCGCCTCAAATACTTCAAAAGATTAGGCGAGAGAAAGGCGACCACCTGCATTTCCGTCCAATTATTGAAATGTCACCTGATTTGATCGGACAAGCCTCGAAGACTCAGTTGTATTATCCAGAGAGCGGCTCACAAACGCTTCAGTTTTGCCAAAGACGTTGTTTTCAAATGGTTTCCTAGTTTACGACGTGAACTCAGTCCGTTTGTCTGCTCATTTAAAATGTCTACATTACAGACTGTTTACTCTCTGAGTTAAAAGTATGAGGGCAGACGGTACTATGTTTTCACAATTCAGGTTAGGAAATACTCCGTAAAGTAAAAGTACACGAATGCAAAGATTAATTCACCTGCCCCCTTTGTGTGCTTTAAAATAAGGATTTAGTTCTCCAAGCGCCTTTGTGTTTCTGTCCACAGGAAATTATTTTTAAGCCGTAGACATTTTACGTCGTATACACTGCCTTGATTTTTTATATTTGACTGTCACCGAGATCATTTTGAAGTACCTTGTCACAATGTCAATGCTAGTCACAGTGTGATCAGTGTTTATTTACAAACGAGGGTCGCTTGTAGACGGCCGTTAGGTGTCACTTGCCAGCAGACACCAGGATATTGTGTGGAACTATCAGTGGGAGTGAGGTAGGGGCAACTGCTAGTCGCTGGTGAGCAACTACAACATTACGGCGTAAGGAGGAATCAATACACAGCAGCCAGTCAACAGAGCCATTTTCTCACTATGTAAAGCAGGAGCAGCGATCATCCACCTTGCTGGGTCGCCAGGGAACTTCCTTCACTCACCTCAAGATTCTACCCAACGATACAGGCTCTGTATTCAGCTAAGCGGAAAGGAGACAACTGTGTCTAAATAAAAAGCAAACCTTTACTTAGGCTGTAGGCGTCGTTGTTCAACTTGCGGCTTTATTTGATGAAGACGTTCATGTAAAATTTATGTGATGATGTACATTGGAATGACAGATCATTATACCTGCATAAGTTAAAGAGCGTTGATTGACGCTGTTTTACACAGTCCTTGTATAAAAGGCACCGCTAACTGGATGCTGACATTTTCCGGCGTGATATAGGCCTAGTCCATAACAGTATTTACGGTTTTTAGGCTTCTGTAACGAAGGTCAGTCAGTGAGGTCATCCAGGTTCATGAGCAAGCGGTCACTTTATATCCTCTATAAACACAGCTGCGATTGCTAAATCTTCATGACTTGTATTTCCTATACATTTTTACACACACTTACACCCAGAATACACATAGTGAACATTTTAAGGTGCATCTGGAAGCATCATATATAGTTTATTTTCCATTTCCAAGCTTTTATTGAAGTACATGTCTGTCCTGACATTATTACTTTTTCGGAATGAAAACCTTTTACTCTTTTTTTATAAAACAGTCACTGCGGTACCAGGGTATGATACACAGCTGGGGAAATTTTGTAAATTTTGTTGAACTCAAAAATACCTTTAAATTTCCGTGCGGTGTCACTTAACATCATCGCTTTCATCTGGGACATGATTTTTTCCTCGTTTCGTCATTGCTGTATTCATCTTACTCATCAAAAGTTATATCTAGCATTTTCATGCCGTGCGCTAAGCACAATGGAATTTGATCTGAGTGAAAGCCTCCCATCTCTTTGCCTCCACTTGCGGCGTAGGCCTACAGCTTGTGTGAGGAATTAAACCTCCGCAGCCCCAGCACATCATCGCGGTAAAACACAAAAACAGGAAGTTACACTGAATATTCGCGGGCGGCGCGATAGGGGTGCGTATAGAAACAGCATCTTGGGGTGGCAGTGCCACCTCGGTGGGGGGGCAATCCTGTGCGGGCACGCGAAGCGGGTTAATGGTAAACAGCGAGTTTGGGATCGCTGAGGCGTCGAGCTGAGGGTATTCTTGAGGATCTAGTCCCAACGTCCTGCCGAGGTATTCATCACGGTCGGCGGGGTTACTCGGAGACGGGAGGAGTAAGTTGCGTACACTGCACTAATTACTCCATCCGCAGCGAAACTGTTACAAGTGCGTGTTGCGCAGCGGCGGGGGTTGATATCATGTCTATCAGCCTGCCACGCTAGGTTTCTCACTGTGAGCAGGTGTGCCGGTACATGAATAAAGATTACTGGGGGCCCACGGTGCCATTCAGTACTGGTTAGTGATGACGCTAAGATGTATCGCGTTGCATGGGCTCACCCAGGGCCAAGGGCGTAAAAAAGCTCATTAAAACAACAGACGTGTCAAAACGCTCACCAACTAACCAGAGTCTCAAATCAATGAAAAAAGGGAACGGGTCTGGCATGATAAGCTATCTTGTGATTAGATAAAACACCTTTATATGTCACAGATTATTAAAGTAGCCTATTATGATTTATTTTAAAAACGGCGGTGCTTACCATAATGTAGCTGATTAAACTGGTTTAAATTAGGAGCAGATGAGCAAAAGCATCGTAAACAACATTTGCAAGCAAGCAGCAATATGAACGTGAGCGAGGCAGCGCGTTCAGGGCCATCCATGTGGCCAGACGGTACGACATAGTGCCACAGTATCTATGTCCATGTCGATCACCATGGTCACTACAAGGTCAATGCATCATCCCCTCCGCTTCACAACGTGACCTTCGCCATTCGTTATTTAATGTGAAAGGCCTTTGCCTTTGAAAGAGAGCAGGCCGGACTGTGACCACTTTTGCTGGGAGAAGGTCAAACTAAGCAGGGGGGAGATAGGAAAGCAAACAGATCTCTGGTAATCCTGACCTTCCTTGCACGGCGCCCGTGAGAAGACCATGACGCTTAATAACCACCAGTGTCCACGAGGCACGTCCGACCGTCCCTGTCTTTGGACGTGGATAAACGAGATCAATTGAGCTGTTCAAACGCGCCCATTTTGGTGGGTGGGGCGTGGGGGTAATTTTATTCATTTATGTATTTGTTTTGTTTTGTTTGTGTTTAAAGAAATGGGGAGCGCTTCGTGCTCATCTGTCTCTCTGCGATCGCGCAGTCTGAGCATTTACGATCTTTTCGCTCATGTTCACGCGCAGTTAACGCAACAAGCACCTCTGATTCCGCCTTCACTCTGGTACTGCTACCCTGTGGGGTACACCAGTAGAGATTTAGGTTAAATGGAAGCTGATATCTCAGCCTCGTTTGAAGACACATTCGTATAAAATCTGTTCTGATTGTTGATGCAGCCATTGATGAATCTATAATGCAATTTACGATATTTAATTTATCAATATATTTTCCATATTTTTTATTCACAGTGCTTCAGTGTGGTACAGTACCTAAGGTACAAAACTCTGGTCCTGTGCCCTTGAAGCCTCGAAATCTTTAGCTTCGTGGCTATGTTGATTATCTAAGTTAGATTATGTGCATGAGTTTATGACTAAATAAATCATACTGGACAAAGATAACGCATATAAAATTTAGCCTCTTTACATGTGGGCATGCCCGAAAAAGCCAGCAACACCTGGATTAAGAAGAGCTTTGACTGGAACATCCCTGAATTCCTTTTTATAAACATAAGGGAATGGAATGCATTTTCCATCCCTCAATTTCTAGGATTTTCGATTTCAGTCGATTTCTCTTTATTCTCTCTTTCTCCAACAGGGGGAGCCAGCTAGTCTATATGTCAAACATACAATGGGAGTCAGGATAACTCTTATTAGCAATTAGCTCCTGCTTTGTTCTCCTCTGCACCCACACTTATCCAAGTGCCCACCTGCTGATCTTTTCACCAGAGCATGGGAATGCCTGCCTTCCTCTGTGAAGCCTGCATTTACACAGGGGTTTGTTTGTTCTGGAGTGAATCACCTCTGCATCTGTCAGATTTAAGAAAGTCTACAGTCAAGTGAGACCCTGTATGATTAGCAAATGTAAATATTAGATGCTCAGTTGATAACCCTCTCTGCAAATTGTCAGCACCATAACATGTCTGATTTCCTCAGCATGTATTGGTAGCTGAGAAAGCCATGCGATGTGGTTTTGTGGACTGTGGTATATGTCCATTTTCCTATGTAATGAGACTAGCAGCATGATATACTACATCAGCCATTTCGGTGATCGCAAGGACAAAATGAATTTGTCACCTGTGGTGACCTAGAGGCGTCCTTTCCCACCCCCCGCCACAGCTGGCAGCCAGTCTCAATCACCCTTCCGCCAACATGCGCCTCCCCCACCCTGTACCATAAGTGCTTTTGGCCCCATCTGTAGGAGGTCAAACAAAATGGCCTTACAATCCTGACTTTTTTTTTTCCCTTCAAAACCGCGACCGGTCTAACTAACCTCCCCTTCACTCCAGAGGAATTAACCCCCACCTTAGCAACTCAAAACACACAGAGAAGTATTGGGCTTACACGACTCACATCTCCCCCCAGGGAGATCAAAGGTCTGCCGGCTGGCTCTCTAACCTTACACCCAGGACTGGTAGGCCTCAATGGGACTGAGTCAATTAAAGAGGATTCTGACTCCCCCCCTCCCCCCCTCCCTCCCTCTGTCTCCCCTCTACTTATCACTCCATTGTGAAAGAATCCCCGCCTCCTAAAGACATGGGGTCAGCAGAGTCTCTGTCTTTTTTTCCATCTATCGATTATTGTCATCAAAGCAAATTAGCACCAAAACAAATGGTTGGACATCAGGACTCCAGGGTCACTCAGGAGAGCACGGGCAGGCCATGGGGACGTCTGACATCATGCAAACTCCATTCTGTTTACGTATCAGATAGAACGTGACAATAGTGCTTATGCCATCGGGTGGTGACCTTGGTGGACAACTGTCTTCATTCCCTTCATAGAAGCCCCGGGGGGGCGAAGGGATGTGGTAGCTTTGTAGACATCGACATGGGGGGCCTTGACCTCGCGGACTTTTTGAAAGGAACGGGCCAAAATAAGGACTTCAGTGGCCGTTGTGCAAAGTCAATGCAACGCTCACCCTGAATGACAGCTAAATGGCAGACATCAGACAGTACAGAGAAATTTCTTCATAAAATACTTAAGTGATCAGGATCCATAGTTATGTTGGACATGGCCTCTCGCATTATGTCCAGCATTGATTTTACTAATTGTAACAATTTTCCTGATATTAAACAATTGTCACGAAAATAAATGTAAAGTACATGTCAAGGTGGAGGTCGCAGTCAGTGATATAATGGGAGTATATATAATTTATGAATAAACTGTAATGATGCAATGTGCAAAATGTGACTGGATAAGGAATCAGATCGACGAAATAGATTGTGATGTAAAAAGTTCATTTTAATTTCCAAAGGTAGAGGTCACTCAAGCCTCACTTTCCAAAGAAGCTGCAAATCAAGTCAAAAAAGTATTTCTCCATTCTTGACCAGCAGAGGGAGGTAGATGGTCTGAGTGTTTTGGACGCTGGTAGCAAGTTGGGAATACCGCTGGTATTTGTCGCGCGAAACAAACTACAGTAATTATGTGTGTGTGTGTATGCGTGCGTGTATACTGTATATACACACAGTATATACACACACACACACACTGTCAGGTCAAACCTAACTTTAACTGCAGTTAATGCAGTATCATTTCCCAAGTAAATACAAAAAGAAAAACAAAATACAGCATATAAATTAAATATATCAAACATTGTGATGTGCTTTTGGGCATATATATATATATTATATTATATTTTTGTATTTGTATTTGTATTTAGTTATTATTATTATTATTATTATTATTTCCAATGTAATACTGCAATACTGTTGTGTATATATCTCAAATATATATATATATATATATATATATATATATATATCTATATATATTTATCTCAAATGATATATACAGCACCTGTATACCTGTATACTTATATTGTTACAATCAATTGCAATATCTGCGATATGACAGGTGGTTTTAGATGCAGGTGGATAACTATGATGCCTTCCGCGCTTGTCTATGCGTGATTGGTTTGGAATCGCATGCATTATGAAGCCCGACATTCACTTTTACCTTTGACTTAAAAATAAATGAAAGTCATATTTTTACATATCCCAACATAGTTTGTTAAGTCATTTAGGTTATTGTTGCAAATCTGTCTATAAAAAAAGCATTTGCATTAACTGCAAGTCGGTATTACCGACAAAGAAAGATTGAATCCAGGGGTAGTCTTTACGATGTCACGGGTTTTACTGTGCTGTTACAAGCGAGTAGTTAACGACGTTCTCTCTGGTTAAAAAAAAAGACAAAACGATGATCTATGATCTGTGACGATCAATATTAGTTTAACATTAACATTGGTACAGAATATTAAGGTTTTTTTTTTTTCTTTTAATGCAGCTTTGCAATATTTTCTGAATTATTCTATATATATTAGGCTATTAAGGGGCATAAAGTTTTTGTATTAGAACGACGGTGATGAAGAGAATTTTAAACATTCTCTTTCTTCCCACTTATCATCAGGGGGGTC
The DNA here is from genome assembly GCF_013368585.1 of Megalops cyprinoides. Lineage (NCBI taxonomy): Eukaryota > Metazoa > Chordata > Actinopteri > Elopiformes > Megalopidae > Megalops > Megalops cyprinoides. The sequence goes on along the minus strand of NC_050604.1, from coordinate 4,275,918 downwards.
TCTGCTCTTTATGTGACTGATTGACATCTGTGGAGGTCACAGCGTTGCGCATTCCCACAAATGGCTTCCGACCACAGTTTAGCGGATAATTAAAATATAAATCGAGTTAAACCGCTCAAAGAGGGCGAGCGTCCCCAAGCTCGTAAACCAACACCGAAATAAGCCCCGAAAGAAAAACACACGCCGCTCCGCCAGCTGTTCGGGACAAGTGGTCGCCGAGGAGACAGGTCCAGGTCTGCGCGCAGCCTAGCAGAGAGGGTAGCCTGTGGGCTCCGGGGCTATACCGTTCGGCGCTGAATTAATCTACGGCGCTGTTTAGATAGGATAACAGCCGTCTACAGACAGACAATAGGACAAGCCCGCTATGAATTAAACAGATTTCAGGATGGAATTTCAATACTGGCGAGAGCTTTCCCCTGCGGGCTGGTATTCTGCAATACCAAGCTTCTTGTGGCAAAGGAGGTCTAGTGAAATTGGCATTTAAGAAAAGACCTCTATATTACGTTGTATTCCTACAAATTGAACCCAAAAGGGTATTTCGAATTGGCTTTTAGTTTTGTTTTATCCGTTGCTATTCAAGTAAACAACCAGTAATTACACTGGATATGTGTGGAACACCGAAAAGAGATGAAATGCGACAGAGCAGGCACCCTTACCGAGAGTAGTTTTCAAATGGCCACACTGCACAGTACACGAATGAGAGCCATTCCAAACCAGAAAAAATGATATAGTTCAATATCAATGAATCTTAGCCTCTTAAAAGAATAATACAAAGCATGTACTTTTTGAAATATATTTTTATTTCAAACAGAAAAGCTATCAGAGAGTAACACTGACAAGTAACATTAATTCATCTGATTTAGCATGAATGATAAGCAATGCCTGAAGTGAATTTATTTGGGGGGTGGGGTTCCAAAGTTATCAAACTGAAATGGCCTGGCCCTTATTAAGAGAAGATCAAGGGAACTGTGTAGTTCTTGTGACTACCAAGAAATTCATGATGGCTATTCATATTGGGGAAGGTGCAGTAAAAACAACTAGGGCTGAGCAGGTAAGACACAGGTGGTTATGGGAGGTCACCACAACTGACCTTTGTTACAGGGAGAGGTCAAAAAAGTGAAATTGGGGAAAAAGGTAACTTCAGTTTTTGTAGCTGCTAAATAAAAAATTTATGGTGTCTAAGTACTAGTCCCCAAGTGAGTCTCACAGCCCAGTTTACATCTTGCAGTAGGCTACCTGATAGGAAAAGGTGGGAGGATGCATATCGCAGTGGCCATGATGTGACTGATTGCAACATGAGGGACTACAGTCTGTAATTACCTACGTTTCTGACCGCTCCTGGTCACTGCTGGGTCCCCGCCGCCCGACCCTGTGACCTTTCTCAAGATAAAAACTCATTACTAGGTTCTCACACAAGGGGCCTCCCTCCAATCGACACCTGATCTCATGCCAGCTCCCAAAATATTTGGATTCAACCGAAACTGGTCACAGGAACTGCCTCGTCCCAGAGGGGATGGGGCTCTGTGAGTTCTCACTGAGAAAGGAAAATTGGCTCATACGCAAGCATCGGGTTTGCCAATGCCCTCTCGAAGTCATCCAGAGCCTTTCCCAAATAAGCTGGTTTCACAAACCAACAAACTGCATTTGTCATACGGACCAACCAGTTTCATGTGACCATTGCATGTTATGAGAAGGTGCTGGCATGAGGATGACATGAGGAGGTATCACCTGCAAACCTTCAACATACAAAAACAGATTTCCATTGTTACCTAGCTGCCCTGTTGAGCTAATGTGATGCATTTTCACTAAATCTGCTGTACATTTTGATAACAATGACTGTGGCAGTTGATGCTGGCATACGTATTTTTGGTGCAAAATGAAGCAAACCTGACTTCCCATGAACCATTTCATGTTCCAGTCTGAGTCATACGGAGCACCTGCGGTAGAGTTGTGTACGCCGCTGTTAGAAACTAAAAGGGTGAACAGAAAAGCGGTCGCCCGTGGCACCCCCTAGGCCTATCTGAACATTTCATCTCAAACAAGCCCTTGTGCTGGCTGCAGATGGGGGGGTTGGCTCTCTCGCCATGGCCTGGAGCTGTCTCCGATGGAGAGGATAAGGCACAGACCTGGCCACCTTTCCCCGCCCAACACCACCACCCTCGGCCACAATTACAGCTCTTATCCCATCTTCCATCAAGCCTTTAGTACACTATTATGCACAAAGTCCAAGAGGCGGTCTAAGAAGGCAGCCTCCTGTTAGATGGCCATCACGATGGGCTTTAAACAGGCAGTAATGGGGGAACGGGTTGCGTTCCTGCTGGCAGTGACCACCCAACAGACTATAATGGAGCTCGAGCACAGCACCCGGGGACAGGGTCTGGCCTCTGCGGAGGGGAAGGGCACAGGGAGAGACACGCTTGCTTGCTCACAATGAGGCCTTTTCAAGTGTTAATCTTTACAGTGACCGCCAAGACAACAATAATGCCGGCTGAGTCAGACCCCCATGTCCATGTACCTGCTCTCAAAATGGGAGTCATTTCCTGGGATAATTGCAAACTTATTTAACTTGATTTGGCTATTTGAGAACTCATTACAAGCATACTGAGAAGTAGGCACAAATATTTGACAAATGTCAGTTGATTTTTTTTTTCAGCCTTTCCTTGTCTTTTTGTTGTTGGAACGGGAGTAACAAATGATCATTGCTAGCTTGAAAACAAGAGATACTGGGTGGGGTTTTGTGGCTTTGATTCTGAAACAATTACCTACAACCCACTGCTTGGGTACTCTGATGTTAACCCCAACTGATTGATATAGATCAGTTTGAGCTTTTGGCATGGGATTGGTCAAGGTTTGGAGCAAGACTCAATCAACTGATCCTGGAAACGAAGACAGTTCTACGAAAGTTTGTTACTCAGGGTTTTCCTGGATCCTATGACAATGACCCTGATTCCAGTTTAATTCCAGCATCTACAGATAAACAAATGAAGTTAAAAACACACCTTATTACATCCAATACCACACTTTCATCATTACTTACATGACTTTTTCAAAAACTGAAACAAAAAAAGACATTGGCTAAAGCAAACAACCCCTTTTGGCATAAGATATGCCTGGTAGTTCATTTCATCATATGATGGCAGAAAGAAAATATTTTAACACATCTACACACAGACTGCAAGGCGGTGTTTGGGAGGTGCTGTTTTGAGTGGCGTGGGGAGGTTTTGGCCCCCAGCTGTGTAAATAAATACAGAGGGGGAGTCAGGGACAAGGACAGAAGCCAGGAATTTCATTATGGAGCCCAGGATGTGAACCTCGATTAGATATCTAATTACCCAGTTTAGACCCTAAATAGGTCATTTGCACTTGTTGCTCAAACTGGATCCACCTGGCCCAGGACTCTGTTGCTTTTGGCCGTGACAGGGGCTCTGTGTGCTGACCGCCTGTTTCTAGGTCTCCATGGGTATTTTGGGGGTGTCCGTGCCCCCCCACCCCAAGTATGATTATGTAACAGCTGTAGGGGCCAGACTCTGCCCTTTATTTGAACTTAAGATAACAAGCCTCTGATGGAGTAAGTGACAGCCCCTCATCTAAGAATAGGCAAAGAGGCATCCTCTGTTAATTGTGTTTTAATTGAGGGGCTGTCCTGATGTGCAGCAGTGCTGCCTGTCGACCGTTTGATTCCGTATGTCTGCTCCATGATAACTCAATTGACCTAATGGGTGAGATTAGGTGGTCAAAAGGACCGCATATGTATGGTATTCAATAACTCTTGGATCATAGGGACTTCTGGAGCCCTGCAGGAATGGGGTCACCTACCATTGTGTAAATGGAATTACAGCATAACCATAAAAGTGATCCTCTAATACAATATATATTTTAAATTCTATAAATTGCATGTTTTAATATATAACCAACTGATATGTAAAATGAATGTAACAAAAATAACATTCAGCTTTAAATTAGTGGCCGTAGTATGACTAAACTTACAGCAGGGGGCATCACAAGCTACAACATAGTGTTGCTTAGTATCCAGTTACTGCTGCTTATCAGACAATGCTAGGCCAAGACCCAAACAGAGGCCTGAGGTGAGTGATGTTTCTAATTTGCTAAAATGTTTTCTGAAAGACAGCCAGGCCTGCATTGCTTCTCGTGGTTTGGTGATCAGGAGAGGCATGACATCACAGACAGCTGGAATGCTGCTAGGGATATGAATTATGAGACCTAATATCAGGAGGGAGAAAAGCATGAAACCTCATAAATATGTGCACTTAGCGTGCTCCTGTTTACTCAGATGCATGTGTGTGTAATCTCCATGTTGTTCTACTAAGCCAAAGAGCGACAAGATCAAAGGGTGTCCTTGTTTTCACACCATGCTTTTCCATGTGATTTCATTAAGGCTATTTGAAGCGAAGGGTGGATCTGGTTTTGGCACTTCTTGCATTAGGCATAGTCTCGTCACACAAAACCAAGGTGTTTTGCCTTCCCTATCTCACAGTTGAAACAGTGGAATATGGTTATGATTACTATGTCAGCCAGCCGGCTGATAAGGTTGAAAATGGCTGGGTTGAGTTGGCTGGGCAGGTAATTCAATAGCTACCAAACAATAAGATGGAAATGAAAAAAAAAAAAAGATTGAGTTGGCCTGCAAGCTAACTCGTTAATTAGCTTGCAAACAAGGTTGAACACAGATGGACCTTGTGGAAAAACACAGGCAAAATAAGAAGCAAGCAAGTTTATTAACTTGCTATGGCTATGGCTATCTATTTACAGTTTTGTTCACCAATCCAAGATAAGGCCAGCCAAATCATCATTCCTCAGAAATGGAAAGTGTCTTCTAATGTCCTTCACCTGTTGAACACAACCTTTATTTGCATCTTTCCCTAGCAACTCTTATTATCCAGTCCTGGCAGGTGCATCCTGGCAGTGTTGGGCAGTAGCTAGTTTAACTACATTTCTCGGTAACGTCGCTGTTTTCTGAATCAAATAGCTTTTCAGTAGCAAAGCTCTTTTATTGATCAAGTAGTGCGGTAGCGTCCACACAAGCTACATTTTCCCTAGCATTTCTGAAGCTCAAGCACAGCGGATCTTTCTGCTGCGGTCCGAAATAAACAGTACGTGACACCACCGCCGTACACGGACGTAGCCACAGAAGCTCAGAACCACTTCCGTGTGCCATCACGTACCAATCCTTGGGATGATGCCTACGACATGGGAGTGAGGGAATACAGACATTAGGGATAGTAAGATTCACCGATTCGCATCGGTGCACCGGCATAAAAATTCACGATGCGATTGCCCCGATTAAAAAAGTGTGCACCGGATACAATTTGGGATGAACCCGGGATGCATCGTTTCTAACTTCTTTGCATCAGTAAAATCCAATTTATTTATATATAATTATTAGTAGAGGCCGTATGCCTTTATTATTTAAAAATGTGATCAATTATTTTATATTTAGATTAATTCCTCCTCTCTAAACTGTTTCTCAAGCGCGCTCTCTCATCTCCACTGCTATCAGTGGCCAATTCTCGTCAAGTCTATCGGTCAAGTTTCGCGCGAGTTGGAGGCGTATCAGGGCGAGTCACAGATTATCATGGAGGAGAAAGAGTCACATGTTCCACCGAATTACTACAAATCAAATGTTTGGCGACACTTCGGATTTTTCAAGAGATACGGACAATTTCAGAAGACACATGCAATTTGCAAAATATGCCGTGCCGCTATAAAGTACACAGGCAGCACGACTAACTTATGTCAAAAAGAAACAGCATAAATGAGATGCTTACTGAGTTGCAGCACTAGAGCGAAAAACGTGAAGTAAAATGGCACTTTTTAAAGTTAATTTAAGATTTGCTGTCTGCTTAAGAAGAACCAAAGAAATAAAAGCAAACTATCTGTACCGTATTGAATTGCATAGCATCATATTCTTTTGCATCGCATTGTATCGCGTTGAATTGCATTGTGTTGAATCAAATCGTGTCGAATCGCACTGCATCGCAATAGGGGTGAATCGTATCATATGGCATTATTAGTTGCTTCATATATATCTTTAATGTATCGGATCGTTGGCAACGCATCGAGATGTGTATCGCATTGGCCTCAGTAATGGAGATGCACATCCCTAACAGACATAAGAGCTTGAGTTTACTTGGTGGAAAGATGGCAGAGGGAACCTGTAACGCTGAGGACGGAGAGGCCGTACCTTGACAAATACATATGTTTAACTGTACTCGACACTTTTTTGATATTATGTGGACCACGTTTTTTTTTTTTTTTGTCAAATTGGTTTTGGAGCAGTGAGAGTAACGATCATCGGTTATTATTTAAACAATTGAACTGAACATTTTTTTACCTGCCTATACCTGACAGTTATATTGATCACTGACAAAGCATTGACCATTTTTTTTTTTATTGAACCATGAAGTTGGTTCAATTAAAAAAAAAAAAAAAAAAAAAGTAGCTTCTGATGTAACTACTTTTGCCGTGTTGGTGTAGCTTAGCTTGCTACATTTCGCTGGTGCTAGCTTCGGTGTAGTGAAGCTTCATTTAATGTAGAGTAACTTGGTAGCTCAGCTCACTACACTTTACAAGTAGCTTGCCCAACACTGCATCCTGGTAATACTGCTGTCCTTTTTTGTCTGGTGACTTGCCGTAAGATCTTTAGAAATATAAGCATGCAATTGTAATGTATATGCACTTTGTGGGTAGCAGACCTCTAATTTCATGTGCAATGGCTGTAGGTGGCCAATGAAAACAACTGGAGGCAGTTGAGTTTTGATTCACATTTCCTTCTCCGCATCATATTTCTGTAATATTGCCATTGAAATTTACGGCTTCACCCTCTCTGGTGTGCGGAACATGCTTCATCTCATTAAAATATGAGCAGTGGCCTTTTCACAGTGCTTCCCCTGGCTTAATGACTGGTTTAATGTTCATTAAAAGCAGCAGATCTACAAATGGGGAAGTAGATGGAGGAAAGCTCTCCTTGAAGTGCAAGGTCAACCACAAAATCATCATCATTTTCTATACAGATTTTCCCTGATGTTTTCTACATCCTCCTCACTACTAATACCAATCTCTGACTAAAGGAACATGATGTCTTTGATAAATGTTTTGTACTGTTCCAAAGGCAATAACGTATTTGAAATAACTAATCATGCTTTTATTACTCCAAAACTACAAGCCTGGTTAGGTGTTGTTGCGTACCATTGACTGACTCAGTACAGTTCCCCCCTGTCTTTCAGAATTATGCCACAAGTTAGAACTGCTGTCTGCTTTGATCTTTTCTGCAATGGTCTTATCAGAATCATCTTCTAATTGAGAGTGTCGTATTCAACAGAACAAATTACAGGGTCTGACCTGAATGTTGCAGACATCACAGGAAATACTGTCCCCTGGTCTTTACATACCCAATTCGAAACCAATTTGTGAATAGAAGCCCATTTGCGAATGCTGGGTAATGTATATCACCTACATAAAAAAAAAAAATTATGAGGTTTCTCACAAGGAATATCAAATCATATCAAGATCATTCAAAACTACATATAGAGTGTCCCTCTCTTAGTTACATCTGCATTGATCATATGCTTAATGAACATCAAGAGCAGGACACAGGCAATTGTTTTTATTTTACAGATAAAGTTAGGGAGAGTTATGGTTCTACTCATAGGACCCTGATAAAATGTTTCAGCACATTAATTGGTTCCCTATGAATACCGGATATGTCAGAACTATAACTAGTTTCAGAATGAAACTTGACTCATTTGTGTTCTAAAGATAGAACTAATGTTCAGTGCTTTTTTACTACTATGTTTTTCAGATTGCCTTGACCACATGGTGATTAGCGTACACAGAAGACAAAATGTTGGACAGCACAGTGTCCCAGGTGGTTACAGTTTTCAAAAAAGGTGAGCCTCCTTTCCAAACTTTGTCAGTGGAGATAACCTTATGAAAATTGCCCTCAGTACAGAATAAAAACAGTTGTAAAAAGAGGGATCAGATTGGAACAAGTGTCCCAGGAGATGGAGGCTTTGAATGGACACCAGTAGCAAATGGATTAAATTCACCTGTTTTAGTTCCATGCTTGTGTAAGCCCATGAGCTGGTAAATAGTCGCTGATTGGAGGAGAGTAGCTGATCTCTGTAATTGAGTAATTAGCATGCCTTACCATTTTCTTGGTCTCACAGGAGATGGTTTGTGAGGTAGTGGTCTGTAACTATTCCCTCCACGACCACTTGGCCACCTGTTCAGTCCTGCTGAAGTCACAGAGCAGCTAGACAGCTGAGTTCAAATATCCTCTGTGTTCTCACATGCTCAGGACCCTCCTTTTTAGTTTGTGGTAGTTTGTGGCTAGAAGGATGTCATGCCACAGTACGTAGCCCCAGCCCCATCATTCTCATGGCCACCCCTTCCTAACAAACGTGCCCACAAAGGCACAGTTCTGGTTTCTTCAGATAGCACCTTCTGTCACTGAGGGGCTGATGAGGAAAGGTGAGGCAAGTACAGAATGGATGATCTTGGAAGTAGGAATTGCCAGGCCACCAGAGGTTGCCTAGAGCAGAGCTCGTAACGGTCCTCAGGGTCTCATGATAGCCTGCAGCTTAGAAGAAGCTGTACCCTTGGGTGCCCAACAGGCAACAACCAGGATCTGAAACTTGAGGCTTACTCCAATTAGCAGCCAATGGAGAACAATGAGGTGGAGCAAGACATGGGCATTTTTGGAGGTAGTCAGATAAAACTATTCTTCAAGGAGCCCTCACCAGGTCATGCAATACTAAGAACTATTTTCCCTTACCTCATAATAGCTGTGCCGTTGCCATGAAATCCGTCTCCATGAGGACTTACAGAACTGAAAGTTCCAGTGCAATACAGCTGCTCTGCTTAAGGAAGATGCTGGGTTCCATGGCTGCCATTCAGTGCCCTGTGATCACATCATTTTTCCAACATGGACTTGACACATGCCATGTTTGCCTACTGCAGATTAGAGCTTTTATTAGATCTGAGAGTGGTAAATGCATTATAAAAGGGGGGGGGGGGGGGGGGGGGGGGCTTAAATTAAATCATTTCAAGACTTTTGTGTTTGCAGATACAATCTCCCTGAGGGAGTTGAGGGGCTCAGTGGCAGCACCAGTGTACTAATTCTGTAAGTCATTTATGCAGACAGATTTTTACTGGAGCAAAGGAAGTTAAATACTGTCATCAAGGTTCACACTACAACCAAACCCTCTGCTCTAAAACTAGAGCCCAGAGCTGACACCACCGCATCACCTGATATCTAACAAGCGCTACTGCTGCGACATCAAACCAAGCCGCCAAGTTCCAACCACATACACAAGTATACGATACGATCAAATTACGCATGAATCTCTCCACCTCTTGTAAAGGAGCACTTGAAATTCTTCATCAGGACTTAGAGAGGGGTGAAGCACGTATTGTGGATTCCATCCTGACCCCCAGTGCTATGCCTGGGTCTCACGCAGGTGTTTACATAAACATCGTACTCTTCTGGAAAGTCTCAAGTGCTGCTGTCATCCCTCTGATCCGAAGCTGTCAAAATACCCTTCACACAGATATGGATATCTCAGGGGAAAAGGGCTTCTTTCTATCTGCTCTGGGATTTAACGCTCCCTTTAATGTGGTGGAGATCAAGGCACAGGTCCTCTGGGGCTTTACATATATATGAGAAATTTGTCACACCAAATAATAATAAATCAGGCATCAAGGCAACGCATGCCAGGACAGATTTGGGAATTGTCTCAGAATATCAGGATTTGATATTCAGATATGAATTTTGTAATGCTTTATGACATAAATGTTAGGATTTGATACAATCATTCTGAAATTAAGCCTGGACTGGGAATAATGAAACCAAAACAATGAAGCAATCTAAGAGTCCCCACAAAGTAAGCAATTGGAAACAGGGGCATGGAAACCCCTCTTTGTCAGAGGAAAAAGGCAGAAACTTTAGCTGGAGTTGGAGCCAGGCTAAGTGGGGGAGCCCATCCCCCTTGGACTGGTACTCATGCTGTCCAAACTATTTTACCTCAATATAATAGGGTATCTTTGAGAGAGTCAGCCATGCTGTTCTTTTTAGGTTTACTTTTGTCAAGGTAAAGTTTTGGAAAAGAACTTTCGCTATGTGGTCCTGCTTGTTCATAATTCCCATAATTTGTAGGCTGATAACTAGTCTTCTAAGACTAGGCTGAGCATGATAATGTTAGACCAAGATTCACATTTCTGTTGTTAATATAAAGAAGACAGAAAAGAATGCGAATGACAAGGAAGGAATGAAATTCATCAGATTATTTTTGAGGCTTACAAGTAACCTTTTAAGACCTATTTAAAAGCTTTGTTGTTTTTAAAACCTTGTGATGATATTTTTCAAAGGTTTCCCATATTATTTCTTAGAAAACAATTTCCTGCCACTGAAGATGACAGGAAATATTTTCCTAGCTTCTAGCTTCTAGCTTCATTTGTTTAATTCGCAATTGCATTGATGCTCTGAGGTTTAGGCAGCCTTAATTTCCTGTGATGTACTGTGCTTGTGTATTTGTCCAGAATATTGCATGTCCAGTACAGTAAGCTGCTGATTGTTCAAGAAAATGCCAAGCACAACGCTTTGGAGTTTTGAATAGCTTTTATTAGATCTGAGGGTGGTAAATGCATTTTTGGAGTTTGGAGTTTTGAATAATGATTTTAGGAAACAAAAATGGAGAAGGAATATAGGAAAAATATAAGGCCTCTACTCACAACTCAAAACATGGTCATGGATTCTTCTGTTCACCATGATCCCATTGTAACAATGAAATTCTAGGGCTCCCGAGGGGCTCAGTCGGTGGCTCAGACTGAACGCTATGGCCCAGGTTTGATCCCAACCATGTCACTAGCCGACAGTGACCGGGAGCTCACAGGCGGGGTGGGTACATCGGCAGGGGCTTCAGTCCCATTAGCAACAGTGACCCCTGCTGGTCGATCGGGCGCCTGTGGTCCACGTGCACCTGCATACGAAATGTCTTTCTCCGACTCATCTCTGTGCTAGCTTAGTTTGTGGACCGCAGTGCGAAAAGAAGCAGCGGCTGACATCACGTGTCTCAGAGGAGGGCGTGCTGTCCACGCTCTCCCGGATTGACAGTGGGGGTTGTGCAATGGGACTGAACATCGATGACAAATTGGGCATTCCAAAATTCGGGGAATTGGCCATTCAAAATTGGGGACAAGATGGAAAAATGGGGAAAAAAACAATGAAATTCTATCCCACAATTTTATAAATATAATTAATATTTATAGAAAAAAATATAGCAGTGCAGAAGACTGAACCGAAGTCATCTCAGGCCATCATAAGTGTTGTTTCAGGGAATAAAAGCACAGACTGGTTTTTATAAAAAAATTTTCTGATCACTAAATAAATAAATAAATAAATGTTGCAGTAACAGCCTCAGATGAGATACATTAGTTCTACTGAAAGTGCTTCTTGCAGATTAGAAGTAACAAATACTGTATTCTGGGTGATCTAGTATCAGGTTTGCTCTTTATGGTCATAAGCAGATCCCCTTGACTGAAGGTTCCCTCATCTCCCGAGTGGGGAAAAGCTGCATATATTTCTGCATATGATGCATGGGGTTTTGCAAATGGAATATGAATTCATACTTTTCCATAAGGTGCATATAACCTCATGATGGAAGCAACAGATGGTGGCACACAGCTACAATATATTCCCCTCAACTGAACACTATAGAGTGAAAGATCTAACCTTTTTAGGTAAACCCAACTTTTACTGGCCTCTTTTCAATAAAGCATTGTGGGAATTTTAATGGGGGAAAGTAAGTTGTTTATCTCATGAAACATTTTATTATAGAAAAAGCCATTTCACTTGTTTTCTTACATGTATTTTATTACCCTGAAGTTACTTGATTATAAAACCTGCACATTTTTAAAAACTAATTTTGTGGGTAATAAATCTTATTTTTACATTTGGGTTGTGACAATATTGCCATCATCTGTCCTGATGCAATCAAGTGTGTTTGCCACATGTGGGTAATTCATATGACACTAACACAGTGGGAATTCACACAGCGGGCAGCAGTGTGAGCCTGCTGTTTCCATGGGTGTGGATGAGTGTCAGTGACCGATCAGTCAGCAATGTGTTCCAGAAACAATGACGAATGCTGGGTCCAGTCACAGAGACAGAGGGCTGCCCAAGACCTACAGCCTAAAGTGTCTCCTGTAAAACAGCAGCTGTTTCTGTTCCAGGACTCTCTTTTTTGAAAGGCCCCATTCTAGTGTGCATTTCTCTGTGGGTCTGGCAGATTGAGGCAGCTCGGCCAATGACGTGGTGGCCTTCTCCACTCCAACAACCTCACCATGGTTACACCACTCTTTGACTAACATCCGCTGTGTCCTAATCTGCCGCTCGCACAACCACCAGCCATCACAATGTGCCTGCGGCAAAGAGACGAAGAGGCAGGAAGCACCGTGACAGCGTTCCGTTTGCTATCTGGAAACTCTTGCTGCGTATCCACATCATTCGCATGCCAGAGGACAGGACGTTGTGAAAGTTCACCTTCACTGACTTTGAGAGAGATGATCGAGGAGGAAGCCGCATCTTTGGGTGCCAGAGATATTTCACGCCTCCCATTAAAGTGGAAACAGTGTGATAAACTGAGGAGGTTTAAGGACTACTGCTGTGGCGGCTTATTGTTTCCCCCGATTGATGGCCTGTCTTTGAGCGCTGCGTTAAGCAGCTCGCAGATTCCGGGCATTGCACCTGCGACATTCCTGACATTCAGATGCTGACTATCCCAGTCAGTACTGTAGGCCAATTCATTCCCTGCCCACGTCTTATTGGTTCGTTGATGCCCCTCCCACATGTGCAATATCCACATATGTCTTGAATATCAAGTCACAGTCAAGTCATAAAGGAAAGAAGACCTCTTTGCTCATGGTCTTATATGTCGAGGGGTTTTAAGACAGCAGAGAGGACACACTTCTAGAGCAAACGAGAGAGGAGGGATTAAATGAATCCTTTAGGTTCATTTAATTTTTTAGGTTAGTTACATAACTGTCTTTGTCTTAAATGGTCATTTGTTTTCTTGAGTGTCTTCACTCCCCTTATCTCCTTGTCATTCACCTTGCTCCTGGATCAGGGTGACCATGCACCTTTCCTTTGTAAGGAGGATTAGTCTTTGTATCAGCTTGCTGTCTGTGGTCAAGCATCAAGGATCTGCATTTGTATCTGCAGTTACATGATTCAGATTATAGGCCATGCTCTGCCAATACAGAAAAACAAACAATACCTAAAACTCGTGAATGTATGTTAAATGTACTATTTTTAATGAAATAATGTACTATTATTAATGCAAAAATAATTGGATATTAATTAGTTACCAATATACATTTACAGTGTATGGCAGTGCTGGCAGTGATTGTGTGATTGGTCAGTCCAGGTAGAGTCTGAAGAGATGCGTCTGGGTCAGGTAGCGGGACAGCTACGGACAGCTCCGTTCCACCACTGGGGAGCAATGTAGGTGAAATGCCGTTGCCTAGCAGAGTGAGAACCTCCTGCTTTGTCCTTGCAAGGAGCAAGATGTCCAGTTGCTGCTGAGCGCAGAGGCCAGGCAGGTGTGTAGGGCTGGATGAGGTCTTGGAGGTAGGTAGGGGCTGTCCTGTTGATTGCAGAGAAGGCGAGGGTCAGGGTCTTGAATCTGATCCTGGCAGTGAGAAGAAGCCAGTGGAGGGATTTAAGCAGGAGGTAACGTGGGAGAATTTGGGGAGGTTGAAGATTAGTCAGACAGCTGCGTTCTGGATGAGCTGAAGAGGCTGGGTGGTGCAGGCTGGGAGGCCTGCAAGGAGAGCGTTGTAGTAGTCTAGGCGAGGGAGCACTGTGGCCTGGATAAGGAGCTACGTCGCGTATGTTGTCAGGAATGGACGAATCCTCCTGATGTTGTGGAGGAGGAATCGGCAGCCCCATGACATGCGAGCAATGTGCTCCTTGAAGTCCAGGTTGCTGTTGAGGATAGTGCCCAAGATCTTTGCTGACTGAGAGGATGGTATTGTATTGATGGTATAGAGGTGGTGCCATCGACAGTGATGGAGAGGTCTTGCAGGGGGGAAGGGCAGGCTGGGATGAAGAGCAGTTCTGTTTTTTTGAGTTTCAGCTTCAGATGGTGGGATGACATCCATTTGGAGATGTCAGCCAGGCATGCGGAAATACAGAATTAATGATATCAATACAGTATATGATTATATGCCAAATATAATGTTAACCCAACAGGTTATTATTATTACTGCTTTATTACAGTATATGCATAAATAAAGTATTATTGATTATGCATTCATTTGTACTAGGGGAGTATATTATGAAATAGACATTTTTGCTACAGCTCTTGGGTGTTCCATTTTTCCAAAGACTTGGAAGATATTCTTGTCTTTGGGATAATATATGTCAGCTGCATACAGTAAAGAGGAGCTCGACTTCACTGCTGTGGGTGAGAATATCAGCAGATCTTGAGCTTGCCCTTCAGCAAACTGGCTGGATCGTCCTCCACTTGGGAGCAGGGCGGAGAGGAGAGGAGACAGGAGGCTGCTGTGAATTCCTGTGGTGGTTCAGTGTTGACAGTGCTGATGTTCCAGCAAATCCTGTTACAGAACAGATGTGCAAAACATTTAACCTGAATTGCCTCAGTAAACATCCATCTGTTCAAATAGGTAACCTAAAAACTGTAGTGTAGGATATGTAAGTTGCTCTGGCTGAGAGTGTCTGCTAAGCAATTGTAATGTACTGTAAAGGTTATTGTCATTGAAATGTAGCACGAACAACTAGCGTCAACGTGCATTTATTTCCCTGAGTGCATAGCAGCCTTCATTCCCAGCAGACGTGAGACAAATACCCCCAAACCCCCCACACCACCCCACCCCATCCCCCCCGCCCACCGCAATTGATAAGCCACCCAATGCCTACTGGATCAATGCACTGAAGGACTGCCATTTTCACCAAAGCACTTTCATTCTGTCAGACTCATGCACCATGTAACATTTTTGGTTCAGGTGGGTCTGCAGAAGACCTGTGCATCTACCCTGACGGGAAAGAGGGGGCCAGCCTTGAAACTCAGAGCTTCCTGCTGAAGCTCCTGTAAGGTACATGTTGTGACCTGTATCAGACAGCTCTAGACATCTTGTGACTGGCATTGTCAGATAATTATCCTCACACTCCCCTCCTCTATGGTAAGAAAAGAGAGAGAGAGGGTACAGTTTTTGTCAGGAACTATATGTAATACAATGTTCTCTCCTGAGTTCACTGGCTCCCCTCCTCTTGAAAATATCTCTGCCGATTGTATAATCAGATCCAGACTGGATATTGACCTGATGCTTACTGAGGAGAGTACCCCTTAGGAAGCTGGACAGAAGACCTGTGTAACATTGACACATCATCAGAGTGACATTTAAAGTATGTTTCTTGTCTTCTGTATTGTGTTGTGTTAAACTAGCACATCAAAGATGGTTTCTTAAATGGTTAAATGACTTGAAGAGTCACATAAATAGTTGACAGTATTGGGTACTGTTTAAGGTACCCATGCACAAGTGCATAAAAAGCACATAAAATTGTATGCTCTGGGATGATTCTCTCCACTTTACACAAAGTAGCTGAAAATAAATGGAATATACAGCATAGTGGAATTTCCAAGTGGACTGCAAAAGAGAGCTTCCTCTTTCATACTCAGTCATTCCGTAACAGTGGCCTAAAAACACAGCATATACAGAATTAGACATATGTTTATTGAAACATGGATGGATATAAACCTCCTCTGTTAGGCAAACCAAGGAGAAGATGGGTGGTAGGGGTTCATTACAACAATCTTTCTCAAAAAAAAAAAAAAAAAAAAAACAGATGCAGATGTGATTTTAGGTGCACAATGCAATTGGTTCTGTACTCTTGTTCACTTATTCTATTAACAAAGCCCAATTTCTTATTCAAATAATTGTTAAAGTAACAGAGACACGCACACTCCAATGACAGAGATAACGCCTCCACTGGATCCCCCTGGCCGATATACACATAGCAGAGGTGTGCCTGGGATGGTCATTGCCATGGAACCAGTGAGGCAAGGCTTTTGTGGCAGCTGTCCAGGTCTCTGCCAATTGTGCTAATTTCCCTCTTGAATGCTCTGTTACCCCCTCAGCCCCTTCCAGTGCAGCTCTGGCCCCTCTGATGTTCTAGATAGCTCTTCTGATGAAGGATGCGTTTAAGAGACCCCCCCCCCCAGCCCTGCCTCCTCTGTTGGGAAAGAAGGGTTCACAAAGAGCTTTTTGGGGTGCTGTGATCCCATGAATGTCAGACACTTTAGAGCAAGCATTGTGACCAGAACGCTGACATTGCAAAATGAGCCCCCACTGTCTTTAATCCAGTGTCATAATCAGATTCAATGAGCTGGATTTAAAGAGTTCTCTTCTAAATGTTCTTAGCTCTTCATGGTTCAGTTGGATTTAGAGCTGCCATATGATCACACTTTAACCATAACTTCTTACGAATCAGGGCCATTCAGAAGACGTTTATTCTAAGCACAGATTTCACCTTGTGTGTGGAAACAGCATACATGAGAAAGTGTTTTTGGATACCCTGAGCATTTAACTACTTTGTGTCCATGAAAAAACCACAGACACATGTGCACTCATTCTGAATGCAAAATGATGGCAATCCAATCACAGCCATCATTGCAGTCTGAAAAAGGTTTGTTTTTTCTTCTGCTGAATGCCGATTGGTGTGTGACTCATAATATCAATTCTGCCTGCAGCAACACGCACGTGAAACGCAGCTTCTTGGCCTCGCACTGCAAACCCATCGATTAGCCTCATCATTGGTCAGACTGCCCGTGCTCCAGGCTGCGCCATACCGCCTGCTAAATCACGCTCCAGATTTCATACGCAGGGGGAGACATGGAGCTCATTTGGCATCCTCACCGTGTAGGGAGGACACACTGGCCCCCTGAGGAACAAAGGGTAATAAATTCATTTCCACGTCAGCTCCCCCCTCCAGCACTGGAAATTTGACCCTGTGTTGGCGCGATACAGCCCTCTCAGCAAAATTAAATGCTTACCAACACCCCCCACCACCTCTCACTCCACCTCCCAGTGCTGCTGCAAATCTACATGGTTATGTGGTAGTAGAGGGGGGCAGGGGGCTTGGGGGGCAGGAGGGGGGGGATGCTTTGCCCTTGCTGAACCCCTCACAGCCAAACAAAGACCTGAAAATGGTCTGGCTGCATGTAAGTGGTGACGGTTTGGACACTCAGTTCATGTCCAATGAGTTTTATGTTGTCAGGTGTGTCTGTGTGTGGGTGTGTGGGTGTGTGTGTGGGGTGTGGGGGGTCGCTCCCAGCTGTTCTTCTCTGTGAACTACTCCAATAAATATGCCCAGTTGTTTAAACATGCTGTGTTTTAATGAGCCATCTACAGCAGCTACAGAAAGAGGTAATAACACCTGGTGGTCACATTAATTCGAGTAAGCTTTCGTGGACTTTACTGGAGCACTTCTCAATGTCGCCTTGCTGAAACAATTAATTTCAAATCCCAAAAAGTGGGGAAAACTCTATGCTGTGGCAGCTCAGTAAAATGACAGAGGCCCAGTGAGCAACCACATTGATTTACAGCTAGCTCTGTTTCAGGACAGATTTGTGAAACTATACTTTAGTGACATTGTGCGTTCTCATAAGGGTCAAATGACAAAACCTCAAAGGAGCTGTCTGGCATATTTTGACATTTTCCGTGCAGAAAGCTGGCATCATCAGCACTCGTAAGGAGCACAGGAGCCAGTGATGATGATGAAATTATTTCTGATCAGTTTTGAGCTGCACCCACTGCCCTAGGAAACAAAAAGCAAAGGGGAGCTGTGTGAACCCCTGCCAAGCCATTGAGACCATATACGACCTGTCTGAGGAGAAAACCCTGCTCCTCAAAAGTACTGCCCAGCCAACCCATAATGCTCTCTGAATGTGCCAGCATCAGATTTTTTTTGGATTCCTGCACTTTTCCTGTTCTGCAGGATTTCAGATAATGATATTCATCAGACTTCATTGACTGCTGTAGTAAAAAAAAAAAAAAGCACGATTTAGCCATACTAATTTCTCACAAAGAATATCTATTGTGAAATGAAAGCAGGATTCTCGGGCTTCTCTGTAATAACCTGGATGAAAGGTTGGCTATACTATTGAAAATAAGCTTTGGAGAGCACATTATGAGCTTTGGGAGATCATATTTAAAATGTCAGTGGTCTGAAGATACCCCCAAAGATAATTGAACATATTAGCACTAGCAGTGCTTCATAGCTTGTGTCATGGCTATTTGCAGAGAGGCCTGTGCAAGCAAAGCAATTCATTTTAAATGTGAACCAATATTTATCTTGACAAACTCTGAAATTGGTCTCACTAGAAACCTCACCAAGGAAATCAGTGTGTCCTGTGCTGAGATGTTCTAGATATGTTGGTGTTGTCCAGATTTCCACCAAGTCATTTTTGGGCAGCACTGCTTATGGGCTGCGTCTGTGCCTGCAGGGTTCCGAGCAGCTGAGCATGCTTGGAAGCCGCCTTCATCATAAATTGCTCATTTGGACCTTTGGTCTGCCCTGCCATATGGTCAAGAGTTCATGCCAAAACGCACAACAGCCGAATGCATAAATGAATACATACAGTACAAAGGAGAGAAAACTGAGAAAGCGAATGACACGAATTCTAAATCAAGCTCTTTCACCTTAAAACTGATTGAAGCCCTTTCCACTGAGCTAATTGATCGGTTATGATCAATGTAATTGCTAGTCTGGTGCTGTGAGTAATCAGCCAATGACTACTCACATTCATACACACAAAGAAAAGTAGGGTGAAATCACATGTCATCTAAACAGGGTCAAGATGGTGTGCAACATTACAAGAGCCTTGTGTGAAAGGGGCAGTTTGTTTACAATAGGTGCTGCCATTTTACTACTTTCTTTAGAAGCTGCTGGAAATGTCACTGTATGTTTGTGTGTGTGTGTGTGTGTGTGTGTGTGTGTATAATCCTTTTTGCAGTATATAAACAGTATATTGATGGAAGGGACACCATGACCACATTAACGGATATCATGAAATATCTGGTCAGGTTGACAACACCCTAAATATCCCTGCTCTGCTAATTACTAACACAATAACAGGTCACTCTGTCTTTGTGTTGTTTCCATCATGTGCTGAATGTACTTGTGAAAGCAGCCCCTGCTCATAATACTTCCCGGCAAAACAACCAATCTAAGACAAGGACTTTTTAAACCCAACCCTCCTTGCCACGATGTTGTTTAAACTGCACATGCTGAATCAGAATCAGTGCTTGGGGGCATACACTATCCACACCTTCAGCTTTAGTGCTGTCATGTGACTGCACTGTGGGCTCTAGGCAATGTCACATGACCTCCCTGAGACAAGAACACTGCATTTAGCTTCAAGCAAATTAATTGTTTGAGTTAGCTTAGCTTTGTTGGTCCAAGTTTAATGTTACACACTCTGAAAGAGTACTCCATTGTGTTGTGACAAAGGGAGATTTGTAGTGTTCATTTTCTGGAAACAGCTGGAAACCATGCAGACCTTTCCCCAAAATGGAGAGGGGTACAGTGCTACAGGACACCATGGAGACCAGTGAGCAAAGCAACCATTTCCACACAGCATATTTTACATCATTATCACTATTAATAGATTTGAAAGGTATTGTGGCACTGTGAGATGGCTTGTTGGTTGTTGTCTCATCACTTGAAATGCTTGTTATTTGTTTCAAGACTATTCATGGGAAAAGGGAATAGTATGGTTTACTTGAATTATTCACATTTGGAAACATTTTGTCACAATTTTACTTGGTTTGTGTTGAGCTGCAGATATATTTTGATATGGAATGATTTTAAGCATATAAAATGAACATGAATATCTAGAAAAGGTTTAAGTGTTTTAATTGCATTAAAAGTCTTCAGTAATGTTTAGGGGAGTTAGGTTACTAAATTGTAGTCATAAGGCCTAGAAACATGCTGGTGTTGAACATATTTTGGCTAGATTAACAATATCAGTTGTGGTTCTGTGAGTATAAAATCGGTGTTAGACGTTAAGCTGGAAAACAACTCAATGTACCAGGTTTATAAAGTTAAACGCAATAAAGAACAGCACAGCTGGTAAATAGGACAGTGTAACAGAGCAAACATAACAACACATGTCTACACAAGCTCTTTGCGTTCAGGTAAATTCGTTTTTCAGGGGAGAGAGTTATATAAAGACTAATATGTTCCTAAACGTCCTCCATATTCCGCACTGGGCCACACCCGCGCGTTTCTTTAAGGTCGACAAACTTACTACGCTCCTGCATTGATGTTGGCTTCACTTGTATCAGCGAAAATATACACCACCACAACTTTCTCCTGAATTTTGCACGGGTATGGCAGAACATGAAGAAAGGGTTACAATATAAAGCAGGTCTCTTTCTATTACCACAGTACCATTTTACAAATATTCTCTTGAAACTGGGTTTGATATTTATTTGTAACGATCAAACGCAGAGCACCTGAGCATCTGCAATATTATGTCATCCGGGGCGACGTTTTTCAGCGCTAATGCAGTAGGCTACTCTTGTGGACGTCTTTTTTCGGAGGATGAGTCGGGGTCGCGAGGCAAGGCAATCAGACGAGCTTTCAGATAGTACCGTTGTTAAGACGATCGCGTATTGTTTATCGGTGCAGTAAAGAAAAAAAATACTTAAGAAGTTTGGGGGTAGGCAAGCGAAAGCAGCGGGCAGTTGTTACTTCCTCGTCCTGCAGGGAGGATAAAGGGGTGACGTCGGCGCCTGCTTTGGTTTGCACAGCCACTCAGCGGATTTTGTAGCGACTCTGCAGAGGGGAGCCTGCCCGGGCGAAGCGGAGCGTTGGCAGCAACCAAGCGCAAGCCGCGATAAGCTCCAACACACGCAGGGGCAGGACACCAGAAACAGGAGGAGCGCGGTCGCTAACTTTGGGTGGAGAAACAAAAATAATGCGTTGCTGTCAAGCCGCAGGCTAGGCTCCGAAGCTCGAGTGCTGTGTTGAAGGACGCCGCGGCTATCTTGTCTTTTTATTTCACGCTCCTCGCTCGAAGTCTGCCTCATTTTATTCTGAGGATTTGGAGATGTCTTTGATAAGTGTAGACGATGACCAGAGATGGGTTCCTACACACGTCCAGGTAACAGTGCTGCGAGGCAGGGGCTTGCGGGCGAAGGGCAAGCACGGGACTAGCGATGTTTACACCATTATTCAGCTGGGGAAGGAGAAATTTTCGACTTGTGTGGTGGAGAAGACAACTGCTCCGGAGTGGAAGGAGGAATGCTCGTTTGAGCTGCTACCCGGGCTGCTTGAGCCGGATGGACGGAGTGCATACCCCCCGGGAAGCAGCGACCTGGTCCTCACGGTGATGCACCGAGCGCTGATCGGACTAGATGTGTTTCTTGGACAAGCCACAATCCCCCTGGACAAAGTCTTTCAAGATAGGATATGCATGAGAAACGAGTAGGTTTGACTTTCTTTGTTATGTTGCGTACATGTTTTCTGGCCATGGTACCGTGGTTATATCAAGGAGTGCAGTATAGCATGTGCTGCCCAAGGCATGTGTCGTCGTATTCAGAGCCCTGTGCCAGTTAGCGAGTAATCTGTTGGTTGTCTTACTCCTTTGAAAGATACAAGGCGGACAGTTATTGGTGGAGAACAGTAAGCTGCTTTTTTGTGTTGCATATTGCCACAAGAGTTCAGTAAGCGTTATGGTGAAGACATAAGTGAGTTAGTGAGGTCTAATCAATGTCAATCTTGTCACGGTTCCGCTGACACGCCCTCCGTACTTTGTTTCGCTGTCCCCGGAGAGGGTACGATGAAGCTAAAATTTTGACCTCTTAGATGATGTTTTTTTGGGTGGGGGGGGGGGGGGGGTGTTGAACAGATGAGGCCTACATTGCCACAGTCACACAAGTCTGTCTCTTCTGTTCCGCTTTTATTGAATTTGACTGAATCTCCGACACGACTCATTCGTATTTAATGTGGCCGTGTTGCGTTCCAGGACGAACACACACAGAACAGCAATGCAGTATGCCTTTGCGTTCAGCAACGCATCTCAAAACGATAGCGTCAGACGGGGCATAACCATTGACGAACATTACCTTTAAAATGTAACGGATGTTGCTAGGAGTCGTCATAAACAATGTGCTGGCCCATTCATTGCGCAACGCCTACAAGCCTTGTGAAGTATTTAACAATGCCTCACTAATGGCAGGTCTTTCCAAAAAGAATGTATTAATGTCAGCTTTCTGAATGTCAAAGTTGTCTTGTTGTTTACAGTTCTAGTGGTTAAGGGAGGCAGCCATCTCCTTTCAGGAGAGGAAGGTGCAGAACCCTTGCAACAGAGTTACTGCAGTACAATACACAGCTGCTTCCTCTTGTGGCTGTTCAGTCATGGTTTAAAAGTTGGGCCTCGCTATTTGGCTACTTTTGAGGTCATGTTCACACCATAAGCTCACTGTATAGAGTAGAAACCAAATTGTCTTTGTACACATCTTAGTGTGCAGTCACACCTCTTGCTAATATCAGCATGTTAGATTTCTACTTGTTTTGAAGGTCTTCTCTGCTCTGTGTTCCACATATTGGAGCTGTGAAAGACTAATATTTGGCATTTGGTTCTATCTTGTAAAGTTAGGATCCCTATGCATAAAACAGTGCGAGTATAGCTAAGGACAGCCTTAACCATTTTGCTTAAAAGTTTGCTTAAAATGCTGAGAGTGACTAAAGATGAATCCCAAGGAACTCAAGAGTTGGATTAAATAAAGCTATGGTTTCTGTGAATGTATATGTTCAGGTGTCAGTCCACCTTTAATCATATCTCACTTCTCTCATTTCTTAAACAGCAAAAGGTTACATGAACACCCATGCAATCACTACAAATACACGCATGAACAGACACATGTTAACCTTAAAACCTGCAGGATGCTGTCACTCCTGAGCTGTAACCTAGCTGGATAAGTTTCTAATTTAGGCTTAATTGTGGTATTGTCCTATGCATCACAGTACAGCAGCAGTCCAAACCCACAATTTGCTTCTGCAACCAACTGATTGCCACCACAGTTCAGCAACCACGACCCTACTTCTGTTGTGGGGGGCTGATGTTTGAATTTTCGGGTCATTTGTTGCATGATGAATTAATGGGTATGTTCACCCATCCCTATTTGATTTGGGCCACTGCTTGGACTTTTCAGGGTCAGAGCTATGAAGGAGTAGTCCTGTAGCGTGTCATGATTTTCATGCAAACGGTGTTCCTCATTTAGGCATATATTGCTCCACTGAGACCGCAGAATTTGACTCTGCAAACTGCTTTTTATAAGTGTGTCATCTTGATTTACCATGTGATTGGTACAAGTTGAGGGTTACTAGCTGGTGGTTTGCAGTGGATTCCTATAAATGAATTAAAGATTGTCAAACAAATGAGGCTTTAGTTACAGGTGAATGGGTGGAAAACTATCACACCGTTCAGCCACAAAGAGGTAAGCGTGTTGATTGGTTTAAATTGCATGTGAAGGGTGTCACTGAAGCTTCATTTGTCTATGACTGCTTGTGAGGCTTTAGGCTGGCTCACATGAGCACGTGAACTAGCAACAAAATCTGCAGCTCACAGTAAAACCCAGCATTCAAACCAAAAAGACCCCGCTTAAGGCTCAGCTTGAAATGTGTTGCCGTTTGGGTTTTTAAAGAAAAATAAGTTATTTCATCCAACAAAAGACTTCTCCCTGAGTCTTGCTTAAATTCATGGTGTATTTATGTCTTTTAAAAACCAGAGTCATCCTTGCCAGACATTCCAGGTGCTTTGCAAGGAAGGGTTGTTCCTGAACAGATGTGGCTTACCTCAGTCATGGGTGTTTAGCGGCCTTATTTCCAGGCAGTTGGAGATGTTCAAGTTTTTTCACTTTTTCATCTTATCACTGGGCTGCAAACCTACTTACATTTTGCAAGTAATTGAGTGATCTGTAGGGCAGGGCTTTAAACCTAAAATGCATCAAGATGATCTTTCATAGCAGTGCCATCTCCCAGCAGGTTGTATGGTTTCCTGTCTTTCCAACTGCTGGTAGATGAGTAGTAGCATTTTAGCTTATTTTGTATGCCTTGAAAGAGTAGCAGTATTGGGTCCACTGCTTTTTTAGAGCATTTGTGTTTTTGAGGTGCACATGTGTCCACATCCTCCTGCAGCCACAAAGGTTAGAAGTCATGCAAGGGTGGGGTCACAGACTTGTTGCTGCAGGTTTTTTTCAGGTGGAGAATGTACAGAGGTCCCCCCTGAAGGGCCATATCAGGTGTAGCTGTTTTGTTACACATGAGCGCTTGACCACAGTCTAACAAGCCATGGTCCTTAATGGTATCGGTTCCTTAAAAAAAAAGAGGCAGGTGTGTACCCCGCTGGATGGCAGTCTGCCATGTCCAAGTGCAGGAAAAACTATCATCAGAACTTTCCAGGGCCATGAACTCCACATCTAGAAGAGGAAAATGCTGCTTCACTCAATACTGCAGCAGTTCCAAGCCCACAGAACTGGTACACATTTCTGATGAGTAATTCCTTTTGGCTGGGGTCATACCGTAGAGGCTGATGTGAGTGCTGTGTTATGCAACATAGCAGTGCTGGAGTAATGAGATTTAGCCCTTTCAGGCCTGATGAAGACTCGATGAGGCTGCATTCAGTATGATGGTCAGAAATGGCTTAAATTACTCATACAGTAGGTCTTACTGGTATATAGTAATAGTTTTATTATGTACACAGAGGATTTCAAAGAGGATGTTCAGCCTGTGTGCACCTGAAGCAGAGTTTACATGTGTTTTCTAAAGACAGGTTTGAGGTATTGCCTTTGGGCATCCAAAGGTTTTGACCAAACGCATACTTTCAGCATGAGGAGGCCGAGCAGAAGGAACTGAATGTCCACACGTTGCTTGTTCCTGAAAGCAATTTATGTTGGCGTGGTGCCCTGCCAAGTAATTCTCTTTTCGAAGCAAATGGCGTATGGACATTTGGATCTTTCTGGCTCACTACTTCCTGTCCAGCACCTGAACAAACAGGATGAGCTTCATTTGTAATGCTAAGTGTAGGGTGGTGGGCCACACAGAGATGCTGGAAAGGCTTGTGTTCTGTTCCATTTCAAAAGTTATCATGCTTTCTGTTTCTGAATTAGTGGTGTAACAGTACATAATCATGCCAAGATACCACAGAGAAAATCCTTTGTTTTGATATTTTAGTAGCCAGAGGATAAAACCTAGCTGCATTATATATATTATTATTATTATAATTATAGGGATCACCCATTTCCCACTGTTGACATGGGAAAATTAAGATTTAGACTCGGTGATACTCAGCTCATTGTGCAGAGCACCTCAGCAGTACAAACAGTAGGTCTGTCTGAGATGCTTATGGATGCTTACACCCTCTGGCTCAGTAACTACTCGCATTCTCCATTCAATTTAAACTACCATATGATGTACTTATAGTTAACATCCTGTCTACTGTGAAAATCTGTAGGTAAAATGTACTGCTACATCTGGGTTAATTTCACCAACTTGGATGAGGTTTTAGTTTTTGATGTTCTGTTGGGTTTCAACCTAGGCCTCAAGTAAGCTTCATCATAAATATCAGCAACGTGGACTTTGTCAGCTTCCATGATCACAAAGTGGTTGATTTGTCTTCTTTCTATTTTGAAATCTAATTTATTCTGTGTAAGTAGATTTCCAGCTGAATCCATTTCAAAAGCATTGATATTGTGAAGATCTGAGAGCTCAGCAGGATAAAGCAAAGGGGATCTGTGTCCATACTCAAGTGTTCAGGACAGCAATTAGGGTGCCTTGTTTTGTGCTGAGATTGTATTCAGTTGAAATTGTTGAATTCAAAAGTTAGTTGTGTCAACACTCTTAAAATCATGTCTAAAATTTCAAATATGAACAAACGCTGGTTTTTAAATGCTGCTGTCAGGTGAAAAGTAGCGAGCTCAGCAGTGTATTAGCAAGGGGGTGGTTACCAAATCAAAGAATGTTTTCAGACATTTCATGCAAATCTGTTCTAAAATCAGTGAGGTGCCAAGCGTAACGAACCATGTAAGTTACGCCCTTGCTTTTTATATATAAGTCTGTTTTTATCCCTAATCTTTGCACTAGATTCTCTATATGCTGAAGGTGTAAATAATTGAATAACCAAGATAATTTTGCACAGGGGATATGTTCACAATGAGCCATCTCCCCGAGCTCTGCAGCTAGAGAGACACCACAGTTTGTACACTGATTAATATTCATGTGAACGTCTATAATGGGGAGGGCTTCAGTGAGGGAGGCCAGCAGGCTCTCTAGAACATGTCACCCTGGTGGTGCAGCGCTGCTGTTTTCCTGTGCTCTCCTCAGTCACTGGGTGCCTCTTCTAAAAACAAAGTACAGATGACTTCATTTGTGAGGCTCTGAAGTGTCAAATTAATCTTGCATTTTCAACTCAGGAACTGTGCCACTTAAGGTGTTGCTTTTTAGTTAAGCCTTGTAGTTTATATAGCAGTGTAGCCTTTAAAAGAGGGTGAATGAATGAATGAATGAATGAATGAATAAAATGTCTGCTGTCAGTCTGTGTTTTGTATTTATTAAGGGATCACAGAAATAGTGGCAAAAGGAAGACATGAAAGTAATTTTTGTTGTTGTAACTTTCTTAGCTGTGCATTTTGGTGGTAAGTGTTGTAAAGGGAAACTCCTTTTTTTAATGGTGGTCTTTTCAAGGTGGAAAGGCGATGTGTTAAAAACCAAGCAGTGTTAAACC
This sequence comes from Megalops cyprinoides, assembly GCF_013368585.1. Classification (NCBI taxonomy): domain Eukaryota; kingdom Metazoa; phylum Chordata; class Actinopteri; order Elopiformes; family Megalopidae; genus Megalops; species Megalops cyprinoides. The sequence continues at coordinate 4,249,090 of NC_050604.1, read as the reverse complement.
ACTGCATGCCTTTCATTATCCTGTTTGCTTTAACAGTGAGGCTTACGTTTGACTTTAGGCCCCAGCTAATGGAATTCACCCATCTTGCATTTTCATTTGTATATGAGGGAATGTTTTACATTTGATTTTCAGACCCCTCACCCTGCACCCTTTAGCGATTTCAGCAAGCTGTAAGTCTTGCAGGATAAGAGCAACTGACAAGTATTTTGTGCAGGAAGAGTATTAGATATTATTTCACTTGTGGTTATAAAGCTCTAATCTGGAAAGGTAGACCGATGCACTATGACTTCACAGTAGTTGTTCCTTTTCAGGTTGAGTTAGTGCCAGGCAATTAGATACAGGATGCTGATGGAGAGAGGTTATTCATACTGTTATTTACCCTATGTACAGTAGATAACTGTGTTTGACATTAATACTAGAACTTTTTACCTGGCTCAGGTGTGATGTGTATGGAGCATCAAAGGCCAAATGTTGGCAAACAGAGTGTGATTTTGCAGAGTAAGATGTTACTCTACATTACAGTTGCTTAGCAGAAAATCTTATCCAGAATAACTGGTGTAGCTTACAGGTTTTACAAGCCATATATTCAGCTGGATACTTGCTGATCTAATTTTGGTGTAAGTTCCTTGCCCAAGGGTACAATAGCTGTGGATATCATCACGATTGAATCCTCCCCAACAGGGAATCAAAGTGGCAACCTTTAGATCATTGGATCTGTTCCATTGTACCACACTGCTTGTAAAGGTTATAGCAATCTTATGTGTATCATAAGCACTTATTTTTTTTCATATATTTCAAACTATATACCTAATTAGTTAGTTCAAATCACAATCTTTTCAAGTGGTGGTCATGTTACTTTTTTTTTTTTTTTGCTCGTGGTTTGTGAAAACTGGCTATGGCTGGAGAGTTGGTGGTAATTTACTGTTCCAGTCTTGTTTCGTTTTACTGTATTCTTGCAAAAATAATAATGGAAAGATCAAAGTGTTTACTGAGTGAATGTTACCATTCTGACATTCTTGCATATTCTCTTATCGATTTCGCTCAAAGTGGAGAATAGCCTGAAGGGGTTAAGTTCTTCAGGTCAGTGCTGCGGCTACCTTAGCTATTGAATCAACTCTATCATTTGTTTCACTCCATTAAGTGCTTTGTCGACATCTCCAGCTCACTCCAGCTTCAGTGCTTTGAATGGAAAACAGTCGTCATGATTTTCACATAGTCATGGTCAGGTGAACAGGAAAAATGGTTGGGAGGAGGGTGATAACATAGGGGAGAGAATGACCTTGACAGGCTGTCCTAGTTTGTAGGATTCAAGTGTGAGTAGCGAGACTTATGTGTAGGTCTCTCTGTGTCGCTGAGCAGCCCTCACTTGATTTGTGCACACCTTTAAGATTACCTGCCTCACAGCAGAACCAAAGCAATGTTAGCTGTAGAAATACCCATACAAAGAACACATCATTGTCACCTACAATTTCCTGCAGGTGATCAGTCGCACCATGTGACAGAAATCTGTCCTGTATAATGAAGTGTCTCTCATGAGTTTCCTAAATCCTGAAATATTTTTTTCCCAGTCCAGATGGTGCATCTTGCTTTAGGTGCATACAGAATGTGTACAAATTAAATTTTAATTTTGTGCCATACTGCAGTTCTCAGAGCAATAAAGCAGAGGGCGAATATTGGTCATCCACTGACATTGTAAATTAAAGTTATAATAATTCATCCATATGAATACTTCACCAATTTGAATTCTTGTTGTATGTATTGCCTCAAATATTTATGCAAATACAGTTGATGTCAGTCTTGCATCAATTCAAAAGTAATAAACTATTTCCTTCACCTTACAAAATCTAATGTGGTTCATATGTTTTTATTTGTTTCCTTCAATAAATTATCTAGTTTAAGTTAACTGATGGTCACATAATATTGTTCAGTGAGAAATTCAATTAATTTTGTGTTTTAGGATTCAGGCTTATGTCAATTTGCGTTGAACTGCAGTGCTTGGAATCGTGTGTCACTGAGTCATTCTGAATCAGATTGACAGATATCATCACACTATTGTGTCACTACTTGTTTATCAGTATGTTTATTGATTTCCTGCAAAGCCAAATGATCACATCCCTGAAACCTGTTCTAAGAGATGAATGCATGTTAATGTTATGTACAGCATTCTTTTTCATTTGTATTAATTTGGGTAATGAGCCATACCTTCAGTGAAGGATTAGGTCTAGTGTTAATAAACAAAGCTATAATGTCAATTCATGAAGCTGAATATTAAATCTATTTGAATGTTTATGGTTTGCATACCTAGTGATATTGGTTAAGAATATGTCTCCATTACAGAGAATGATGGCTCCCCTGGCTGGTCAATACCAACAGCTGATTTGCTCTCTTGTGCTTGATACATGGGTTTTTTGGCATCATGAACTGAACATTATGAATCTTCATGCTGTGCAGTGGATACTGTTCACTGTATACTTCTGTATGTTTTCTCCACATCACATGAAGAGAATTTGAATTCTTACAGGATTTGGGCATTCATTGGCTGAAACTTTGCATGTGCCCATACACGCTGCGTTATGAGGAGGTCCTGTTTTATTGATTTAGAATTCACAGATTGGTGTTGTTTTTTTTTAAAAGGTTTTTCTCTGTCTATGCTGTACAGTTTGGGTAAAGCCTAATGGAGCCAATGGCCAGAGGTGGAAAACCCCGGCTTCAGAAAGGAAAAGTCCTGCCACGTATTTGTTCCACCCATGCACTACACCAGCTGAATTTAATTAGCAAAACTCTTCAGCCAGGTAGAGGAGCTAATTAGTGAACTCACCTTGTTAGGTGAATGGCTAGAACAAATACATGGTAGGACTTTTACAGGGTTTTCCACCTCTGCAAATGACTTTATTCCTGAATAATCCAAGCTGTGTAGATCAAAGTTGACAGGCTTAAGTCCAAGGTACACACTCACAGGTCTGAATTTGAATCATGGAAGTGTCTGCCTTTGCTTGTTTTCTGGCGTATTTCCTGTTTCTGGAAACATTCATTGACTGGACTAGACTGGATACCAGGGCACAATTTTCTCAGCACGAGCCTGGAATGTGTGTTTTAATCCTTATTCTGCTCAATAGTTTCAGATTTGAAGGTTTTTTTTTTTTTTTTTACAGCATACATACCAGTGTGTGTCAACCCAGACAGACAAATCGGGACATCCAGACAAAGGACATGCCTAGCTGAAGAGAGTTGTCAGCAGTCATGTCCTGAGGTCTGGCTGGTCTCTTGATTTGAGGTCACGGTAGAGTGGTTCTTCCTGAACAGATGGTACTGGTTCTCGCCGTATACTTTGTTGCATTCTAATTAAACCTGAGGTTGTTTGACCACTTTCCTTGTCTGTATTGAGCCATTGAGCCATTGAGCCTTATGCCATTTTTGACTGTCTGATTTAAGAATGGTTTCTTGTTTATACATGTATGTTCACTCAGCCCTTGAGGGGTCATGAAAGACATCAGTGCATCAATTAATTTTGCTCCCTTTTTCTGCTTTGTGGATTAGCAATAGGAACAATTCCTGTGTGGTTCCTGGACTTGAATCCTGAAAGCAGGCCTGGCTGTTTTATCAGTGAGCCAGGTGTTTGTAGAGCTTTGTCTGCACTTTGTACAGGGAGCTCTCTTGAGATGGATCCCCCTGGGAGTTGAGCATTCCCTGATCATTTTTCAGCTGTGACACAGCGACAACCTCTGACCTCACAGGCAGCTGTACCGTCTGGTGAATATTTGTAAACGTCACGGGCTACCATTCACTTGACTTCTTTAAAAGAAACATCATAGGCATTGTTTCCACTCCCCCCTGCTATGTGTTCATCCTTAAATTAAAAAGAGCAAGAAAAGACAGTTGGAGGAGTTGATCTGAGACAGATAATGGTGGCTGACTGCAAATATTACTGTGAAAGGAACAAGAGGTCCTAACCACATCCCTTGATGGTGCGTATTTCTTCAGTGGAGTTTATAGTGGTATTCATAGTGTATTTGTAGTGCTTTGGTCCAGTAATGAGTTGTTAATCATAAATGAGCTTGAAATTATTTGATGTGGGGACCAGCATCATCTTCATAGCAATTTTCCTTTGGCAGTAGCAGTTTTGTGTCAGCTCAATTCCTTCTATGGGCCATATCTTATCCTCCATCACAATGACTTAGAGGCTGATTCATCCATTCCATTTCGTTACACGCGCTCGCTGCTTCAGTGACAACAACACGGAAACCATCATGGGCTCATTGAATTTGATGGTGATGATGTTTGGGTAAAAAATGACCGATGTCCTAATTCCTTTTATGGGAGGGGGAAGCACTGAGATATCAGGCAGCAGTTGAATTTTCTACTGATGCAACGTATGGCAGCATTAGTGAAACCTGCACCTAATGAATCTCCTCTGGAGAGTATAAAGAGGATTAATTCATATGACTATAAATGATTAGAAGCAACTAGACGTCACAGTTGCTATTGATGAGGGTGATTCCCCTTACAATTTTATGTCATACTGATGAAGGTTCAGCTTGAAATTGGCTGTGTTGGTTTTGAACAATAAACTTTTAAAAAGCATCCAGTTGCTGAAATCTCTACACCCAGTATTTTTTCTCTTTCATGTACCTTGGTAGAACTGCAGGGTAACCCCAGTTTGTACTTTGTTCTTCATGGCTTCCATTACCTAAAAGATGACGGGAATTTGAGTTTGTACAAAGTATTGAATTATATATTACCAGTTTTGTTTCTCTAGCTATGTCTTTGCTCTTACTTTCTAATTTTGTTGGTATACCATCCAACACCCACAGTCAGGGTCCAAAATTAACTTTTTGGTCTACCTGCCAATGGCTGGTATATTGAAAAAATTTCCCGGCCAAAATATTTTTCAACCAGCCATAGAACTGCATAAGGTACGATGTCATTAAAAACAACGTAATTACCCAACGATTGACCTTCTGAACTATAACTATATTGTAACTATATTATAATGAAAACTATACTATAAAACTATATTATAATGAACTATAATAATGAAAATTTCAGATGCTGTTGTAAGGATACTCAAGTTTTATTTTAAAATGTTAATTGACATTACATCTCATACACGCACTCTGCAAACACCGTTTGCCAATCACTTATACTCAGCTAACGTTAGCTAGCATTAGCTATAAATCACGGTGACCGCTAACGTAGTGTTGCAGCTGTTGAAGTTTTGTCACAGCTAATGTGGGCTTTTGAGTTTTCGTGGTCTTTAATCGATTCTGTTTTCATACAATGAGTTCCAACCACAAACGAGCAGGTCCTGTTTGTCGAGTACCTGCGGAAAACGCTGCAGCTCATTGTATTAGCATTGCTGTCTCTCCTCACCCCCTTATCTGTGAAACGCCACTTCTCGTTAAATTTTCTTTTAGCCGTACTTCCACCATGATCTTCATTTTTCCTTTTGGTTGTTCTACTCCGGCAATGTGCCGCCACATACTTGCATACTCTCTTAGCGGTTAGCACTTACAGCTAGGTTTAGCTCGAAGGTCATGTAGTAACATTCCCCTGACGTTCTAATTTGTATTGTCATGGAAGTGTCACTTGTCTGTCTTATGACCATCTTTGTCTGGTGGCATATGTGTTTATGCATGTTAATGGCGTGCTTATGAAGGTGTTATGTAAGGCCTGTGAAGGTTTCATGCAGTTCTTATATAGATCCCTTCATAGAAAGTGTTACCCAATTTGAAAAATTCTTTTTTGAGCTTGTTTAACCCACCCCATTACACATCTGTCCCATCTTAAATGGTGCTTGCGTATCCTTATAGCTCTTTTTTCGTCCCATTAGATGAATTTATATTCAGCAGTACAGATGAGGATTCCAGGTGCCACGACCACAAAGGAAAGTCACTCCTCCATTTCTAATATTTATGAAGGCTGGCATCATAAATCACCAATCTTTGGATGGCTCAGGTTCTTCAGTGCATGATAGATATGCTGAGGATTTTACTGCCTCAGTCCTCTGGATGTGTTTTATGGTCCGCATTGAATGCTCTGCTGGCTTCCAATTCTGCCCTGCTTTCTCAGACAATCCAGGTAAAAACACAGTCATGCATGTGGTCTTTAAACCCCTGGGATGGGGTGCAGATACAGTCCAATGAGATGCCTCATTCTGTTGTCCATTTTAAAGCAAAATAGGACATTATTTTTGTTGTGAGTTTGAGAAGTCTAGATGATGGAAAAATCTATGCCAGTAATAAAAATCTGTGGAGACCCCATCTCCCTCCAATTTGAACGAGGGCTGCCAAACCTCCAATGTGACTGGCAGCCGCTCCTTGGCTAGGAGTCCAATCCCTCACCTTGTTTGTCTCTCCCCCAGCTCCAAGATCATTCAGGGGAAATAAGCATGAAAGCTTTGGGAAACATCTGCCCACTCTTGACAGGGGGCCTTGCACCCTGGCGTTATTCTTTGGGGATGCAATAAAAATGGGCATGGATGTGTTATATTCACATATATGGAATTAAAGCTTTGGTATTATTTATTTTAATTTCAGTGAGAGCCTCATGGTTGTGGAAGGTGAGGTGTAGGGATCAGGTTGCAAGCATGCTGTGACAATAATGCAAAGGGAGAAAAAGCATTTTCTATTAGAATTCCATTCCTTTAATCGACTTCTGTTTTTCATCAGGTTCTTGCTTTACCACTGCTGCCAGCTTAGCAAGTTCTCACTTGCTTTCCGGAGAGAGTACAGTTGGAGCAGTTGTGGAGGCAGGCCCAGACAGCAGTGCTGTGTAATGCCGTTCTGCAATCAATATGTAAACAACACAGACTGTGGTCCGCAGAAAGCAAGCAAATGCCGCAGATGTGGGAGCAAAAAAAGAGAAACATCTGTGGAATTTTTGCTACCTTACAAAGTCTCTTTTCTTTTGGTCATGGCAACAAAAAAGTGGTAAAATAAGGAACTGGCTAAAACCAAAATGGAGTGGGTGGGTTGGAGTTCAAAGGCAAAACAGTTTTTGTTTGAAGGTCATATATCTGTCAGATACAGTGTTTTGAAGCAGATAATTAATGGTCCTATTTTTATTTCTTTATTCTTTGCAACCATTTGATATCGTGCTTCTATTAAAACAGTGTTGAAACACCAAGCAAGGTGCCACACAACACACAGACAGCTCAGCTTGGAGCTTAGTTTAACTGCCTGCTTAAGCAGGATAACTGCCTCACACTGCATTATTGCATTGAAAGGATGACTGATTCAACACTACAAGAGGACTGGCAAACTACTGCTACAAATTTAAATCAATTTAAATATTTATAGTTTTACATGAACGTGATTAGTTGAAGAAATTCACCATAAGCAGTTTCTGCCTTTTTGGCTATTGTGTTGGCTTGTCTTCACCTTCTTTGAGGAAGAGGACAGATGGACAACATCTAGGGAGTAAATTCTTCTGAACTTGAAACATCTCAGTGAGGTATATTATACAAGGGGAACACATGACAAATGATATCCCAAAACACAGCAATCATTCAGAGATGAGATACAGCAGAATTCTTACCAGTCACATTTTAAGCAGATGTGTCTGATTTGATTGAACAATCATTTTAGCTTTGTCTTATGATGATCCCACACTGTTATTGCTTCAGCTTGCTAAATGATTTATGATGCCATCTTTTGTAGTTTTTGATTTTTATGAGAGGCGTCACTCATTGGCACTGGGATGGCATGGTGCATCTTGAAAAATAAGACTGATGTAGCATTTGACCAAACTTAAAAAATGTAAAAAGACACATTTCTCCAAATGAGTGACCCTTCATGTGCATAAATCTGCATTTTATTGATACATATGCAGTTTTAAATAAAGTACCTACCACAGCACACTTAAACAGAATGAAGCTAAATCAATCTGAATGAAATACAGATGTTATGCCTCTGTGCTTGTCGGTGAAACGTGACCTCTCTATGACTCTACCCAGCTCAAACATTAGAGGTCTTATGTTGGTGACCTCAACTCAATCTTGACCTTGAGTAGAGAGGAGAGGGAGGGTGGTCTGATTCAGACGATACAGGGGAGAGGGGAGAGAAATGCTTTCTGTGACCAGATAGCACACTGACTGTGCCCTGATAACTCTTGTAGTGATGAAAGGTAGACCCGCAAACAGTTCCCCATTTGTGCACATGCTTCATTTTTCTGAAACACTAATCCTTTCATGTCTCTTATGAGCAGAGTACTGAGGATATTATCATTGTTTTGTAACTATCTAAATGACGAGAGGGAATACCATTTTTCTCTTGCCCAGCAAGATGCTCATAAATCATAAAGCCTCTGGCTAAGGTATGAATCTTAAGATAATGATAGTCTCTCTTTCAGAGACACTGAGGGACTTTGTCCCGTGTTTGTTTTTTTGCTGAGCGATGGAGAGAGGCTGCTGCTAAATCCGTCGCATTGATGGAATTAAGCTAACAATGGGACATTTGTGCCCTGAAGTGCCTGAGAAAAGGTTATGTTTTCAATAATTTTAAAAATGATTTGAGTCATAACTGATCATGAAAATGCCTGGGTTGGCACAGTTATGGGTAATTTCATTTTGAAACCATGTGCCGATGTCTTTTAAGGTTTAGTCTTAAAGAGAGGCTGTTGTTTGTTTTTTCAGTCTTTCGTTGGCTTATGACGTGCTATCCAAGCTATACAGAGGCCCACTTTACAAGCTAAAATGCCACTGTTTAACAGTCTTACAATGTACTAATATAGAAAACAAATTTTGGGCAAGTGTTCGTATAAGCCTCTTATTGCTGGGAGTGACTTTCAAAATTGTGTTAATGTATCATTTTTCAGCTACACTTTCTTGGTATTTCCTTTAGTTAGAGGTACACTAGTCCTGATCTGAGGGTGAAAGCGGCTACTGCATCCCATCGTAGGCATCCTGACTTTCAAGGGGAAAGCTGGTTGTTTGGCTTCTGCTTTAACATTCGCGTTCCCTGTGGCACCCTGCAGGTCAGGCCGGTGTGCCGATGCCAAGAAAGCGATCAATCCCAGACATGCTCCATTCCCAGGCTGGCACTCCACGTTTGCCAATCCTGAACAGAGAGCTCACCTGCACACATAAACAGACTCTATCGTTCTGACTCACTGCCTATAATATGTAGCATGTTGCACCAGTTCTGAGATGCTTTTGGAGATTACAGGAAATTTTTGAGCCTGGGGGATTTAGATTTGAACCTACCAGTTTAAGTTCCTAACCTCTGCAGTACAGTACTGCCCCTTCTCAGATAGCACAAACACTGCAGGCAAAGTCACTCTGGAGAATTTGCTGGAATGTGCATGCTCTGCTTAGGTTTGCCCACTCTTTCAGGAAACCAGATTACTATTATTATTGTCTGCTAAAAGAGAGCATCTGCTAAATGGCGGTATTGTTAAGAAGAAGGAAAATTAATTACATTTATGTAACACCTCAGATCACTGCACAGTGAAGGGGGATGACTGACCCCAGCCACTGCCAGTGTGTGTCAAGCATGTCTGGGTGATGTATGGCAGCCAATGAGGTGGACAGGAAGGGATTTATTTAGCCTGTTAAACAGGGGGGTGACTGGATTACCAAACTGAAAGACCCAAGTTGGGAATTTGGCCAAGACAGTGGAGAACCCCTTACTTTTATTGAGAAGTGTCATGGGACCTCTAATGGGCACAGTGAGTCAGAACTTTGGTTTAGCGTCTCACCTGAAAGACAGATGTCTGTGTCTACCCAGCTAAAGAGAGATATTTACACATAGCACATCTTACTCAGGTGTGTCCTTCATGGTAATTGCCTTTTGCAAGGGGTCAGGGAATAATTTTCCTGTTTACCCCCATGTAGTCTGAGACTTAATCTTATCTTTTCCCTTTGGAAATGGTGCATTGATTGATTTATTGGTGTGAATGAGTGTTTTTAAGGTGGCTGCTCCTTCCCATGGATTCTGCCTGAAATGGAGGTGTACAGTGACAAAGCTGAGGGCTGATGGGTAGTTCAGCTGGAGGATATACACTGCCCTGCACCCCGTTCTTGGCCTAGCACATCTGTGCTCTTGGCCTTTGTTCTGTCAGACCTGCTCCAGTCTGCCAAGTCTGTTCTGTCTCGGTCACCTCTCTCACGGCTGGGGACTCACTGTAGTGTCCAGTTACAGGCAGAAGGTTGGGTGAAAGGGCTTATTGATCCGCTGCGATCTGCTGATCCTGAACAAAAGGTTCCACGTGGGCGGGGTGGGGCGGCTGCGGAGGGCTTGTCCAGGACTGCAGCGGGAACCTGCTCAGTTGCATGAGGAAATACTAGGGCTGGGCTAACATTGGAATTTCACGCTTGTGGTGGGAGTCTGAAGGTTGCACTGGGGTGCGAATTTACCCCAGTGTCACTTTGTGTCAGTCTTTGGTACAAACAGTACACCAATCAGTCTCAGTGGTGGGAGTGATTTGCTATGTAGTGTCCTTACTCTCCAGTTTGTTCCTGATGGGTGTGGGTGTGTAAAAATCAGTATGATGCACTTATTTGTAAGTTGCTCTGGGTCAGGGCATCTGCTAAATGATGTAATGTGATGTAAGGTAACTTACAATGCAGATGCCCCCTGTGATTCCAGTACATAAATGGTGTAGCGTGGTATGGAAAACTCTGTGGCCTTATCTCACTGATAAGGAAACCAGTAATCTTAATCAAAGCTTTTGGTTATCTAGACTAGACTTCACTGACCATTTGCAGATTATTCCCTATAAAGATCTAAACTTGATTAAAATTGCTTTTACTGCTAAACATCCAAGGTGTCGGTGGGACAGATCCAAATTCATGTTTGTTTCCAAGGACATTTTAAATAAACACACTGTTCTTTCTGAGGGTGAACACAGAATTTATGCGGTGATTTTTCCATTTAGTATTGTTCGGATGTTTCTGAATGATGGCTCTTTTGTCCAATAGTAGGAGAGATTTGCACTTCATACAGGTGGTGGGGGAAAGGAATGAAAGCATGAAGACAATCTCTTTATGGGGATTATCTGTCTCTTTAGTAACCAACTCTCCAGGCAGTCATGTTCACTGGCACAATCATGTTAAGGCAGCAAGACTGCTATCAATGAAATTGTGTTCAGCTTGTAACTTTGTACAGCAAGAACTGTATCCTAGAGGGAAGTATATGTTTCTGTGGAATGCATACATCACTGTGGAATACATTGCTTAGCTTGCTAATAGGCATTATGTGTTGGTGCTATTTTCTGGATAGCTGTTTTATGTAGGTGGATTCAGATTTTAGGCAGTCAGCTAAAATGATTTTTTTTTTTCTGTATAGTGTGAGTGGTTGTTGTGACTGTGGGGACTTATGTGAGATGAAAATGCACGGATATAGCTAGCTGTCTGCTTAACATATCATGGTCTACCATTTAACCCAGAAGTCACCAAAATTAGCCAGTTGCAGTTCACTAGCTAACGAAACTTGATGTCTGCCAATGCTGTATACGAGTTAGCAAGACCTCCTTGCTTTTTAAGCTTTATGATTTTTGCCTCTTCTTGAATACAGTGTTAGTGTCCTTCATGTTCCAGTTAGTTTGTTCTGCTTTAGGTGGACTATGACACAGGTGTGAACCCTAAACACACTTAGGTTTTATATGTGTGGACAGGGCTCAAGTGTCTTCTCTCTATGCCCCCAAATGAATTCTTTCATTAGATACTGAAATTATGCATGCACACTCCATCCTTTTTAAGTAACCCGCTGTTGTAAGAGAAATGTGTAAGAATGGTTAAAAATAGGTTATCGCAATAGCAGATGTAATGCAGATGAAATACTTTTGGTAAATGTCAGATTGATATCACAGAGTATGGTTTGTGCTTTCACACGCCAATCATTCACGTGGTCCTTTGTCTTTGCTGATTAACTTGTTTTTGTCTGTGTTTAGAGGTTGTAAGGGGTTTATTTTGTCTGTCTCAGTTTTTGCTGTTCTTTCTCTGTGAAATGTTGCGGTCTTGAGAGGTTCAGAGTGGAAGCTCAGTATTACTTTTGTCAGTGTAGGATATCCTAATGTTGGGTGAAGTATAGCAATTGTGCATGATATAAATTTCTCTGCCACAGTGGTTTGTCACAAACACTTTTTAGATGTTACTTGTCTTTGCTAGCATCCAATCAGTTTTAGCCATTGAGAAACAAATAAGGGAGATGGACAACTGTCTGTACTTATTACTTAATAATCACCTTGACCCTGATTTTAATTGTATTTTGCTGAGTAACCGTGGGCGGTAGTGTAGCATGTGGGTGGCAGTGTAGGTTAGTAAAAAAGAAAACTAGCCAATGTAAGTCGCTCTAGATAAGAGCATCTGCTAAATGCCAATAATGTAATAATGTCATGTAAAGTAAGAATAAGTAAAGATTATCCATTAGCAGCCAATTTCTTTGTTCTTTATTGCATATCTGGCTTTGTTGCAGCTCTGGATTTGCATACTTCACATAACACAGATGCATGAGGAAAGTTGCAGAATGAAAATAAGCATCTTCAGTTGGACAAAGGTAGTTCTTCCATGTCAAATACTTTGTGTTGAAAGAATGCAGATGAATAGTCCTAGTTAAAATAAGATTGTAAATCGTGCAAATCAAGTTGCAGGCGATTATCACTTTAAATGTAAGTACTCTCTATTTTTAGCTGATGGGGCGTCACTGCATTGCTGCCTGTTTGGTGGAATTGTTTGGTTGTTATTAGAAATTGTTATGGCTCCTTTGAGTTTCACATCTTGCAGTAGAGCATGTGACTGTTAATTCTGCACATTCTCACGAAAGTCTCAAAACCTCAGAATTCATTGTCGTAAAGCTCATTAATAGCGTTTGCCTTTCATACGTTTGCTGTGCATGTGAAATAACATGTTTTTGTTGATAATGGACTGTTGCTGTCTGAAGTAAAAAATATATCACATTTTACTTTCTTGCCATGCCTGACTTCGAGCAATTGTACGCTTTTATTATTCATTTGGAGATACCTTTTCATTCAGGTTTTATTGACAGTGATCAAGTAACCACCTTTATTTTCATAATGATTGTGTAGTTTGTTGAAGCATGCAAGCATAAAAATCTCTGCTTTGAATCATTTTAAGCTGTGTTTTTCATAGAATGTTTTTTCAGAAGCTGTACTATATTCAATAGTTGGAGGCTGTTGTTCTGTGATTATGGTAAATGGATGGAAACTTGAGAGGAATATGCCCCCAGACATTCTATGATTCAGCTCCTGTGTTCTTTCAGTCCTCCATCTAGGAGGGTCTGGAGTTTTCTGCTTTTGTGCATTCCTATAGGTGTTCTGTTTTAGACCACACCCCTTAAAAATGTCTAAAACAGGCTGGCAGATTTTAATTTTAACAATGATTCAACAATGGCAGGGACAGAATTTTCAGTGTGGAACACACAGAGTTGATTGGCTGGTCTATAACAGTCTGTGATGTGTTTGTCTGTGTCAGATAAGCAGGGTGTGCCATGAAGCAGTGATTTCATAGGGAGGAATATATTCTTTCTCAGTTGTCTTGTGCCTGACAGGTTTCAGATAATTTCTGGAATTGCTCAGGTGGTGCACTGCGTATTAACGGTCTCATCGGGGGTATCGGTTATATGTTCAGGTAGTCCATTGCCAGTTACTGTTAGTTGGCTGTGTTTCTGTGTCACAGGCCATTCCAAAGCCATTTAGATGACCGACAGCTGTCAGTTCACTTGGACTCAGCACACTTGCAGTCTCTCACTCTTTTTCTCTCCCTTGCTCCTCTTTCTCTCTCTTTTCCTTCTTTATCATTTTCTGCTCCACCCATTGCCTATGTCACAGAACACCAGTCTGGTCTTCATTTGATCCAGCCATGAACCATTAAATGACAGGAAAGTCCTGGTTTCTCCTGTTTTAATCAGGATCAGTGAGGGATAGTGACTTCCCAGTGGATTGGGTGGGCCATCTGATTTCCTGTTTGAGTGATGGGAGATCTGACTGTGCTGTTCCCAGCTGCTCTGGAATGCACAGTGTTTACAAATGAGACTAGATAACTGAGGTATACCATTACCTTCCATTCATTCTGTACATTATCACTGTATAGCGTGGCTCAGAAGGGACTGTCAGAGATTACCACAGGTAATCCAAGCTAGTGTCCACCAGGCTGTAGATTTTGCTGCATTTACATTACCTACAGGTACAGGCCCACCTTGAGCCTGGGCAGGGAGCAGGTCTTTTGACATAGCCAAAGCTTGACAAACTATTATTAAGATCAGGATGTTTTTATTTGCTTACAGTTCTCACAGCTAAACAGTGCACCAAGGAAAGCTCTCCCTTCCACGGGGGAACTCTTCCAAGTTCTCTCTTCCACATTGTAAAGAATGGAACTTTCCTTACTGTTTGAGAAAGCAAAGAGCTCCTTTATAACCTAGCTGTGTTTCATGGAGCTGCTGATTAAAACAGTGAGGGTGTGGTCTGCTGAAACTCCACTAGAGATGCAGTTTTTTTGATGCATGCTGAGGTTTCAAATTGCATAATAAAGCTCCGATTGGCAGAAGGGCTCCAGGGTTATGCACATCTGCAGAGAGGAAAAATGCAGGTGGCTATTTTGAACATTTTCAAGTGTTAGGCTATGTGTGCTTGAATGTGGCCAGGGAAAACTTAGCGTGATGCTACACATTACTGGAGTGTTTGGTTCAGCATTCATGGTCATGTTCAAAGAACTTTAGCCTTTACCCATAGTACTGCCACCTTCTTTCTCCTCTGCACACTCGGCAACCTCTTGATTCTTGCCCTGCTTTGCTCACAGCCCTGTTATCATGTCACTTTGTCTGCTACAGGAAATCCACATTATAGGGGCCACAATCTAAACAGTCTCCAGACAGACACAGCACAACCCACTCTACAGTCTTGGACTTGGTACAGTCAGTGTCCTGGTAGATCTGGAGGATATTTTTTTGTATGTACACTCCAGTCAGTTAGCATTTTGGTGGTTATAGATTGGAACCCATTGGTACCCCTCTCTGGTCAGATTAGATTGATCTTCTCCCTTGTGTGGTTGCTTCAGTGGGTAGCTACTGAAGAAAAGCTGTTGGCTATGGTTTCTCAGGACTAAGCTGGGTGACACCGGTATTAACGCTGATAATTAAATGCACTCTGATAAGCTGTGGTGTGCTGTCCTGTACAGGTTTTTATCAAGAAAAAGCAGGCACGCAAACACAAGACCTGTTCCATTTACCTGCAGTCGTCACGTGATTTATGCAGGCAAAGGAATTAATAGGAACACTCTGTATACTGGGATTAAAAACAGGTTCATAGTCAGCTGTTCAGGAGTGCCAGAGTCCCAGGAAATCATGTACATCCCTTTTCTGGCTTTAATGCCTCATTCAGATCATGCTACCAATCCAGAGCAGTGAAAATTGCACTAAAAAGTCAGTGGTTTGTTTTGAATTTGGCACACCTACCCCCTAGTATCTACCTAGTGCTGTTGGAAGGGACTTTGAACGTTTTCCAGTTGTCCATGTAACACAGAGAACTTGAGGTCATATTGCACTTCCCCCGGCAGTACTGACCAGTGCTAATGAGGGTCGGCAATGCCCTTAGTTTGGTCCGAGCTGCATCCCCTTCTGTCTAACAGTGAAGCCACTGCCAGGGGCAGAGCCTTTTAAAAATAGGCCAGCATGATTCATAGCAAGCTGCATTCCGTATACCTTTCTCTTCTAAATCATACTCAGCATTTTGCTCAATCAGGATTTTTCTCCTAGGTCTGCAGCTGCTGTGATGTACTAGAGCAGCTGCAGGGCCTAAAGTAGATAGGAACATTTGTATTTACTCCTGTATGTACTAAAATATAATAGCAGGTACCCTGTTCCACCTTGAGTTGTTTATTTTTAAGAAGAGGTGGCTGCACTTCATTCTGATACAGAATGACCTTAGTTAGCAAGAATACTGCCACAGTGTGTTCTGTTCTCAGACAGGTGCAGTACTCAAAGTTGTTGCAAAGTTAGACTGTCACTGCAATGACTCCTAATTAGCAGCTTCGTTCTGGCATATGCTGTGCATGTTTATACTTGACTGCAGTTTTGTTCAGGGTTATGACACTTTTTAGGAACATGAAATGGATGTATTTATAACATCATTGGAGACCACGGAAGAGTATATTATATCAGAGGGGACAACTCATTTGTTGGTCGCAAACCTTACACACAGAGAGAAAAGCAGCAGACAGAACAAGATATTCATTGAAAGAATCCCACAAGACAGAGGCTTCTAGTTCCTGCATTAGTGATTATCCATGCTTTAGCTATTGGTGTTTAATAATGGAAACCTCTTGACTGAATGCCATGATTAGTTGAACAAATGAATCTTTGCTTTTCATGATGACTTCACTCTTCTATTACACAGCATAATGGAAACTTAAAAAAGGAGAGATTGCTGGACAGCCTTATTTTCTGCTTCATGTCCTTACTAAAAAACATGCAGATTTTGCCAATAAAGGGTAAAAAGTTAAATAAAATCGTACCATTGTAATTGTTCCGTCGTCCCCATAGCCAGGACATGTTCTGCACAATTAAATTCTGATCTAACCAGTGAACAGAAATGGATGCAATTATGTTAGGACCATGCAGTGAACGCCTCCTTGCCTTAAGGGTCTGACATCCTTAACCAGGTCTGGGAATGCTTTGTGTCTGAAAGGCCGGAGTTTCAGGGCTCAAGTTTCTGTGTTCAGAGTTTATAAATTGTTTGTGGCAACATGTATGAGTGGGACTGCCATCATGATTTTGCCACAATGTGATCATCTCATCTGAATGTGGGCAGACAACCAGTAAGCTTATCAGGGACCAATGATAACCGCTGAGGAACATAGTTATGTGAATGTTGTGAGCGACCATTTTTAATAGGGTAACAGGCCTCCTCTTCTAGTTTTTACAGTGGTCTCAGTGTAAGAACAGCACCAGTAGATGTGTGCTCTTCCTAAAGCCAAGGCTATGGGGATATATGGGTGCTGGGTATCCATCACTGCCAAGCTGTAGCCCAAGTAGCAAATGTTTCCATTCTTTTTCTTAGCCAAGATTTTCATTTTGTAACATGCTAAAATTGGCATCCATTGTCAAACGTTAAAATAAATATACAACTTCTCATACAAACTCAAAACATGGAAAATCATTTTGACTGATACCTTGCTTCAGAGATTTGCACACTGAATAATAACAATACATATCATGCATTACAAATGTTGCAGTTGGACATGAGTGACCTGTCATGAAAAAACATTACACTATTTGAAAAGAAAAAAAAAATTAGGCAGCTTGATATGCGTGGAAGTTCGAGGGGAGCTGTGTTCAAAATGTGTATTGATTGCAATGGAACAAAATCAGTCATGTTATATAAGTTGGAGTGAAACTTATGCAAAACATTTGGTAGCTATAACTTTCCACACCTTTAGCCTCAGCAGTTAAACACACCTACATCCATTAGCACTTGTAAAAATCATCTTAAATAGTGCCTTCTGTAAAGTTGTGATGTTGTATAGCAGACCCACCCTCTGGTTGTGACTGCCCGAAACCCATTCATTGCAGAACATTTTCACAACGTTGCATGAACCACAGCCCAAACATGTTTTGTGCCAGCTGGGAGGGTGCCCCTAGTTAGCATTCTTCAGAGGGGTGTTGGCTTGGCGTTCCTGTGTGAACTGTGGAGCTCACTTCTAAACTCCACCTTGCGCCAGGACCCTGAGGCGGGCTTATCAAGGTACAGGAAAGACAAGACCTGTTATGTAACTTTGCATCTCATGGGCTGTTTCAGAGAACTCTAAAATAAGGCTGCCTTTGCCAGGTGTCTGCTGCAGCCTTTCCTCAAGGAATACTGAAATTAACCACCTCAGAATGATAATTCTATTAGTTCTTATTTGACACAACTTTATTGTTGGTTCATTTGGGGGGAAAAAACTAGTAATGTGTCTGACCCTGTCTTTTGTCACACACATGAGTTGTCTCCTTTTATCTCTCTTGGAAGGAACACTTTTCATTTTTTGTCACAACTTTATTGAGGATACATAGGTAAATTAACTCTTTTGAAGGGGAAATCCATTTCAACTTCTCACCCCCCTGAGACTGTACAGGAATGTTGGCTGTGAGCTGGAGCGCGTTAATAATTCACAGTGAGGGATGTGCTAGGAGCACGGCAGCAGCGTGGCGCACCAGGTTTCCGCATGACACTGCACCTTTTTTTCCTTCTGACAGTCGGTTTGGAAAGTGAAAATGCAAGTGGGGAAAGCTGCCTCTTGCCTTCGTCCACCGGTCGTCCACTTCGTCCAGCTGGCTTTGCGTCGTTTGTCCCATACGTTTTAAACCTGGGCCCTGGGAGGAGAAAGCTGTGGATGTCGATGTTTTGCTTCGGACCTGCACCTTGCAGACAGTGATAGAGAAGAAGCCTCTGGTTGTTCAAATTGGTCTCAAACAAATGTTCTGAGGTTTCTGACTGAATGCCCTGTAAAAAAAAAAGATACCATTATATATATAACTTGGTCTGTCCAGGGGAATCAGTTGCACCATCTGTAACATTGTATTTCTGTGCATCAAATAAGATGTAGATCACAGCCCAAACTCATACTAGCCCCAATTCACATGCTGTGCTTTGCATGCATTCCTCCAGAGGCCTTAATATGTGAAGCCAGTGGTAATAGATTGAAAACACATGTGAATGTGAATATGACTGCTTTATTTCCACTCGTTGGGAGAACAGTTCACATATAGGTTTCTAGGAGATTAAATATAATATAGTAGCTGCTGTGGCTGGGAAGGTACAGCAGACACTGTAGTAGAAAACAGTTTGCAATGTGTGAGGCAATAATCAGCCAACGTCTTGAAATGACATCAAACAACATCTATAAACAGTTATGAGCTTACATGTTCAATGCAATCCAAACATCCAAGTTAAAGGCCTCTTAAGTCTTCTCTTGTGGGGCAGGGGGGAACATTGAGAAGATCAGTACCCAGCTGCCTCTTTATTTAACATGTACGCCTTGCACTAACAAATATTTATATGTTCTGAGACTTTTCCTCATTGAGTATTGAAGTTAAACCTCAGGGATTGTGTTTCTGTTACACAAAACCTGACACAATCCAAATGGGGCCCCTTTACAGTTGATTTTAAATGTTTACCACATCGAGCTAAAACATTTCCATTTCCTACTTTCTGAAGTACCACCCAAAGTGCATTTCAAAAGTGTCCGGGTTAAAAAAGGCAGTATTTCAAAACTCTCTGTTGTGTCCTTGTGAAGAAACCCAAAGATGTACTGAGAAATGAGCTGTAAGCAAGCAGCAATCAAATGGGGTAGAGAGGGAATTACTCAGCCCATCAGCACAGAACTCTGTGCTGAAGTCTCACTCAGGAAACAGAGGACCTGAAAGATGTGTGGTATGAATCACTCTCTCAGGTTCACTTGTAAGCTCCCTGCTCAGCGTTCCACTGGCAGACGTTCTTGCTGTGTCAATGGCATTTTCTCAGAGGGGGATTTCCCAACTGACAACCAGTGGAGGCAGATTTTTTTTTCTTCCCCACTCCTGCCGCATTTCTTCAGCTGCATCCCCGGGGCTTCTATAAAGGGCCCCAGCAGCTTCCGCAGTCCCCTCTGGTGAAATGTGTGTAGTCCTAAGTGTTGCACTGTGTTCGTTGATATACACGCAATCTGTAGACACAAAGCGCAACCCTGCAATGAATCAAGGCTGACAAAAATTGATGCTCTACTGTTCTGGTCTGAGTATTTAGTTTACAGAATCAAGCAACATATAGCCCACAATTTAAAAATACAAATATGATCAAATGCAGTACAAGCTGAATATCGCCAACTGTAATGTGTCTTTGTATCTATGTATCCCTGTTTAGGCCACTGGTTATACATAGGCATGGACACAATGCACAATGCAGTCAACTGACATTGGACTAAAGGAATGTTTAGCTCTGTTTCTCTGGAAGGATTCACTGTTCTGATAGAAGCACTCCAGATTCTTAAGGGTGTGTCGTTTATCTGATGGAATGTTATTGGCTTTATAAGAACATTATTCTGTAGATGCTTGTGGACCTCAAAGGATCGTGGAGGTGTTGTGGGCTATGTCAAAGGTCAAATTCTCCTTTAAAAAAGGGCCAAAATGTTTTGCTGACCCATGTAAAAAGCCTACATTTTGGAGGCCTTCCACTAAGGTTCTAAGTAATTCTCCACTATTTGCCATCATTTTGTTGCTGAGGGTTGTTCTGTCATTCCAAATGTCCTCTTATACATGTCATTTCCTTTGTTCTGCATGTATTAAATGAGCATACATCATTACATTGTTAGATAAATTCCTCCAAATGTGCCAAGGTGTTTCCCCGTGTGGGTGCTGCGTGTGGACACTTCATCCCAAGGCTTCAGTGCACTCCTGTTTCCATGTGGCAGTTGTTGCATTCCTCAGCAAATGTCCAAAAATTCCTCTCGTTTCCTGCCCGCTTAACAGATTCCTGGCCTCAACTGCTGTTAAAATACAGCCTTGCATGAAAGAGAAACAGGAAAACAAGGGAGCGTGAAATTACCATAACCATAGGCCTCAGAGTGAAGTGGGACCTGAGCGGTTGAGAAATGGACCCACAAAGTGCTGTGGGTGCTGGCTTTTAGTTGAGGTACGCCACTCTGCATGTTCTGCGTGGGACGTTTCTGGTGTCGGCCTGCATGTGTCAGCGGCGACCTGTTTTGCTGTTTTCTGTTTCAGTAGGCCAACTTACGCCCAATGCAGTGACAGAAAGGGAAAGGCCTGGTTTCTTGGTTTGACTGCCGCATACACACACATACTCAAGCAGACATTTGCAGATACACTGAAACACTCACATGCAGTGTCTTTTAATGTCGGTTTCAGCATGTGTATTTATAGATCCTGAGTTGCAGGGGGCTGAGACCATTTGCTGGAGAGCAGACCCCCGTTAGAGGTGTTGACCTATGGTGACCTATACCCACTTTGTTCCCACCAGAGCCCCTCAGGGGATCTTCCTAATATGCACTTTCCCACCCCTGGCAGAGGTTTTCTGTCCAACATTTTCGAGGAAGCAATTCTAAAATTGCATTTTATTTTGCTTAAGAGAAGCACAATTATTAAAATGGCAAGTATTAAAGTAGTAATTGCAAATACTACCAATTTTACCTTCTTGCAAAGGCTTTCTGTTTTCATTTCTCAATCAAAACATGCATCATCCTACCAAAAAGTAGTGCTGCCAAGGCACACATACTGTGCATTAAATGGCATATTTGAAGACGTTGTGTTTTAGCATCTTCTTTGGAGGGGTGAGGGTTAACCTCTTTTGCCCAAATTAATTTAATATGCCTATGAAATGCTCAGACAGAGATGAAACCTAACCCTCCTTGGCACCGTACAGCATAGCTGAAGTGCCCTGGAATGGATGCATTCTGTCCTGTGCGCTGGTCATGCCTCTCCCTCAGCCCCTTTCCTCGTTCAACTGTTAGGATCAACCATCATTCACCTCCATCTAATTGATCATTTTAGCAAAAGAAGTATTTATGACCACAAGTAAGAGAGAGAGTGGTATTTCTGTGGCAGACGTAGCATTGTCAGATGGCCACAGCACACAGTTAGCCTTAGCATTAGCACCAGAATGTTACATAAATTTGGGTTGTTATGTGGTAACCCTGTTATATGTGGAGAGGATCCAAGTCCCTTGTGATGGCCGCCTTCTGTTGTATGATGGCAGCCTGAACAGAGAACAAATGGCTAATGAGTGAGGCGAGCTGTAAACAGGTTGCATTAATAACGAGGAGCAGGCTTGCCTGAACAGGCGAGGAAAATTCCCAGAGCACCCCGTGCTGAAACTCTGTAAGGGGATTGACCGTGTGATGATGTCAGTTCTTCATTCAGTCACAAGGAAATGGATTTTTCACATCTCAGTGTCACAGTTATTGCAATGCACAAGATTTTTTGACATTTATGCAGACTGCTACTTGACACTAGAATTATGATGCGATGCAATATAATACACTGTAAATATCCTTTACATCCTGGGTAGAGTATCACATAAGTATCCATTTTGCCTCACATAATAAGTTATATTTATGGCATGTTTCTGACAAAAATAGAAGTTTATTCTGTAGTTGATGTTAGTGATATTACCTTTGGTAAAACAGTTGTAGACCAGTGTGGATGAATGTTCCTGTTGCATGTTGTTCTTTTCCTTTCCTCTTAAAATGTTTATCCTTGTACTGCTTTGTATGCAGTACAAGTTTTTGATAAGACAGATGTGTGAGCATCTATTTCACTTAGCTCTGGGTGCTTCTGGATTTCGGATGAATTTCGATAAGGCTGTTGACTGTCTGGCATGCAGTCTTGGCTGTCTTGCAGGAAATGACTGTGCATTGTGAATAGTCTCTCCCAAAGTCCTGCACTGAAACGCATTAGATAAAAGGCACCAGCAGATCCCAGGAAATGGGCAGGCCTCTCAATTCAGGTTTGTGATCTGGGACTTGTTTTCCTGTCGTTGTTTTGGCTGCCTCCATCAACCAAGGCAGAATCGAGCCTTGCTCCCAGAGCATGCTCGGTAAAGTTGCATGTTTTTTTTCTTTTCCATGCAGTTGAATTCTTCTTCTGCTGCCTGTGTCTGTGGCAGTGTTTATGTCTATGTAAACCATTAATACTCATGCATGCCAATACAGCTGTTTTTCACTATGGTCATGTAGTGCAATACAGTGAAGTGGGTGCTAATTGAAGGATAGGCAGTACTCCACTGATGTCGTTCAAGCAACTCGGCTCTTAGATGAGTTATAGTGTGTCTGAGAACAATGTAACAAGGGGACATTGGCTGGGTTACTCATCTCTATCCCAGGCAGAACAGAGCAAATTAGTTCCAGTGCTGCGGGCTCCTGATCCACGAGGACACTACTGAATTCAAACCTGGGCTTTGTCCACTGAGACGCTGGACGCTCAAGAGCCCTGTATGTGTGTCTGTTGCTGTGCTGTAAGTGTGTTTGCATGACTGTTTTTGTGTGGGAGTGTTTGTAGATGTCTTGCTGGTAGACCCCTAGGCTGAGACTACACCGCACAACAGTGGGGTGAGGGCATCCAGTGGAGCCCCAAAACACCTTAAAACCTGCTCTCTCTTCTGTGGTCTGCTGTTGCATCCATACAATACAGATTGAGACTCACTGACAAGACTTACTGATCCAGTGTATGTGGATGTTTAGTTCACTTTTTGTTAAGTGAACTAAACATTATGACAGATTTGCACATGCAAAGTTGTTTCATGAAGCTTAATAATGTGTCTGTGATATATTTATTTTTTATCTGAAAGCCCCTGAATAGCATGAAAGAAAATGTATTGAGAATATCAGTACTTTGTAAAATTTTATGAGCAAAATCATTGGTGCTGAGTCTACATTGCCATTTAGTTCTCTTGGTATGATAGAGAGAAATATTTCAATAATGGACAGGCTGGAACATTTCTCTGTTTTGAAATGAGTAGGAAATTGTAACGACAAAGAGCTGATTTAAGTATACAAAATGTTCTTTGATAAACAGTATTGTGCCTAAAACACCGAGGGCTTTATATGAATATTGAGACCCAGATGTAGAAGACCTGGGAATAAAGGGCTTGATATCGGCATCAGAATGAGTAATTAAATTAAGTATGTGTGCGTGTGCGTGTGCGTGTGCATGTGCATGTGTATTGTACAGGCAGTGGCCGAAGCACCACTAACCTTGATATGAAAGTAAGTGGAGCTCTTCTGTCCAAAAGAGGAAGAGGCTGGGGTGAAGTTTTGCTGTGCAGCCGCTGTGGCCTTCAGGAAGAAAGAGCTGTTTGTCTGTGATCACAGAGATGATCTTTTCCTTTGGCCGTCTTTCATGTGAATCCTTTATTTTTTTAATCTTGCAGTATGACTCCTCTTCACAGCCTAGCTGTTTCTCTGGCTGCTGGAAGACATACTTTCACTTCAGGAGGCCCCTCACTCCCTGTTGGCCTTCCTCAAGCTGATGAGACACGGCATAAGGGAATGTTCAGTATTTAATGTATCTGCAGTAATGTATATGCATACAATCCTCATCTGTGGATGCAGTGTATTTTTACACTGTCTTGCCTTGTCTACAGGAAGTATGGCCCACATGCAAATCCAGGCATGTAGGCTATCTTAGAAAAATGACAGTAAAAAGCTACCTACTTGCAGCTGTAAATTGGTTTGACCTGAGGAATTCTAATATGAAACTAGTAGCAGTTTATTACATTTTTAAATTGTTTACAGATTAATTACTTTTGCAAGTTTAAAAATTTCAGTGATGAAATATGCCTGCATGAGGCTAACCATGTTTAAGTGGTGCTTGCTAATGAGTTTAATCTTCACACTGTAAAATGAATGACTAGCACCTCACTTGAACCTCAACAGTGTGTTGTGGCACTGATGCATGTTTGAATGTGGTCAGTAGTGTCCTGTTAGTAGAACTTTACTCTTCTTAATCACACCTTGTAAGTCAATCTGGATAAGAGCAAAATGACAGTGCAGTGACATCTGCCTTCCTGTCAGGTAGAAAAATATAAAATAAAGATACTGAAATCTTTAATTTACATGTCAGAAACAGTCAAAGGCTATTTATTGAGAGAGTAATATAGAATATGTCAGTTATTTTTTCAAATAATAATAATAATAAAAAATTGGCACATCTTACTTTCAAAGTTCCTGTAAACAAGAAAAAATATCTGACATCAATAAGGATGCAGTTGTGTCTCCTAGCAGTGATATCCCATCCCATGCTCAATGCTGATGAATTGTTAAACCATGTTTCTGACATTTACCATGGAAAAATAAACGTAGTTGCTGTCAGCTCAGTTGTCTGACAGGATATGCTAATTATTAATCCGTTCAAAAATTGAGTGCAAATGCATTAATGGTTTGCTGGCAGCTACCTTAAGAAATGGTGCCCAGTATTACCTTTTAAAGTAGCAAGCTTACTAATACTGATTTACAGCTTGTTTTTTAGGGCTACTATGTCTTTAAAACACAATGTGGAAAAAGGCTGCTTTCAGCTACCTACAGCTAAAGTTAAAGCTGTCAGGTCCATGAACGATACCCTCTCAATCATAGCACTCCTGTCTGCTTACAGTGGAGATGTACTGTACGTTGTTCTGGTTTAGCTTTTGCTTTAGTATGGAGCTTTTGTAAAATGACCAGAGTACTTGTAGCATGGAACCAACGTAGCAGTATTACACTATGGTCATTTACCTACTTGAGGTGCAATTGTTAACATGTATTCGTTATTATTAAAATTTTTATGTTCGACTTTGAGATTGCCATTCCATGACTCTTGACTAGAATGTGTTTAGTGGAATCCATTTGCTGTCGTACAGATTAGAGTGGAATGGTCTGAGCTTCTCTAAATATGAATGCTGCTCAGCCAATGACTTTAGAAGTTAGGTTTTGATTTTGAAAGGTGATGAATACCCAAATTCACATTTACACTATTAGCCACACCTTCAACAGATAAAGAGAACCTGCAGTAGAGTCTAAGAACAGTGATGGCCTAGTCAGATCAAGCATTTTTTTTAATGTAGAGCTTGTTCATCTGAATGACTTCCATTTTTTGAGTCTCAGTTGTGTGGTGCAATGTATCGGTTTTCGGTGAGGTGTTGGTGTCAGAAGTTGTGGGCGGGACTGAAGACCATGAGGCATAGAGGAAAGTAGGCCAAGTCATCTTTTTCACTCACCAACTCACCATTCCACCCATGTCTTATAAAATGCGAGACTCAAATGTTACCAGTTAAGTTTGCAGTTGTTAGCAATTTAAATAATCATACAGAGATACACGTTTTTGGCCATTTTACACCGTAGCCTTAAATTTTTTAAAACAAAATTTTGGAGGTGAGAGGGTTTTATTAACCAGTGCATATTGCATGCCAGACACAGACAATTTTTTTTTCTGTTTGTTTAACTAGTGTGCATTACATATGAGGTGAATGAATGATTTTGCAAGGTGACTCTGAGCGTGCTGTGTTTGTTGGCTTGTACTGTGATGCTCTTTGCGTGCAGTTCTCACACATCTGTGAAATGTTTTCATTACAGTAAACAAGCAAATCCAATTACTTCTAATGCACCACAGGTCTCATATACCACAAACAACATATTGTTAACCGTTTAGTTGAGTTATTTCAGGGTGTGGGGGCAGGCTTGAACAATGTCACATTTTGCCTGAAAACTTTTACACTTTTGTGTTTTTTTTTTTTTTTTAGTTTTACTTAAGTTGATAATTTAAGGAAGTTAACAAGGATTTTAAGAAGGGTCAGAAAAATACTGCACAAAGTAACTCTTCTGTATCTGGCAGTATTGGCTGTAAAAATCCCAGTGCTGTAAGTGGGACTCAGAGTATGGCAAAAAATATCAAATGGAAAAATGATCACTTCAAACAAACTTTGTGAAGCAGTGAGATATGTGAACACATGATGGATCTGGAAGATTGATCATGTGCTTCACCAAATGAACACCCAAAAACATATCAAATGCTTGGATCCAATATGGGCCTCATTCTGGTGACTTTGAGGAATTCCTCCTTGACCTTGGGTTCCCACAACATTTAAATAGGCACTAGTTAAAGAAACCAGTTTTAGAGCCTCTGCTGATCAAAAAAAAAACAAAAAAAAAAAAACAAAACAAATCTGTCTCCCTTTTTCCTGTTTTCTCTGGCAAACTGTGGAAAGGGTTGTGTCCAACAGGCTATCTCATTTCTGGGCTCAGTGTGATCTTCTTGCTCCTAACCAGTCTGAATTGAAAGCAGTTCATTCAGCAGAAACTGCTCTGCTTTCTGCAGCTGAGGCTCTGAATTCTCCCAGAGCTCCCTCCATATCTTTTGTCCAGTTCCTCCTTTATGTATCTGATGTAAATGATGCAGATAACGGTCAAGTCTTCCTAGCAACCTTAGCTGAACTGAGAAATTTGGACACTGTTCACAAGTGGGTTTCATCCTATAACGCTATAACCACTCCTACAAGTAACATGACCACTACAGGAGCCCCTCAGGGATCTGTCCTTGATCCCCCCCTTTTCCCTACACACAAAATCTCTGGGTTTGGTCTTTTACTGCCACTGCTTCTCCTAATATTACTATGCTGATGATTCAGAACTTTTTCTCTTACTTTTACTCAACAACAAGGTTATTCCCTTATGTATCCAGGTGTGCCTTGATGATGTATCTAATCAGATGGTCATTAAACATCTAAAGGTCAGCTCTTCATAGACAGTACAACAGAATTCAAGCCATCTGGCCTCCTATGCTCGCTCTGATCCCTCCCCCTCCCAGCCCTGTGGTGAAAGTGTTAGTAGTAGTAAAAAGTAGTAGTAAAATGGGTGGTGATTTAAGCATAGAAGATAAACACCTCGTGGCACTTCAAGCTTTTGAAGCAGTTAAAGCTCAGTGGTAATCATGTTGTGGCAATACAAAGCTGTGGCAGTACAAATCTGATTGCTGGAATTAGTGGTAGTAGTTTGAGGCTGTGTACCCTTTGACAGTGCTTACTCCCCTTGTAGCCATGTTTCCCACTATAGTGTTTATTTCCAAGGTGGCACTAATGGATCAGTGTCTCTGCACCTACTTACCTGACTGTCTTGAATACAGTACCCGTAAGCCATAACAATCTGCCAATTGAGTAAATGTAAATGGGAAATTAGGAGCAGGCTGAGAGACTTACCCCTTGGTCACACTAGCTACAAGAGACCGAGACAAAGCGACCGGCTACCATTCATTTTCAATCAGAGTGGGCCCGGGAACGCCCATCAAGCGACAAATGCCAAGTGCTTGTCGTCCTCATTTGTAGCTAGTGTGACCGAGAGGTTACTGTCATGTTTCTGAAACAACAACCACACATCCAGCTATACATTCCCCTCACTAATGACATAGAGTGCACAGTTATCCACGAATGTCAGTTCACCAACCCTGATAAACTGAGCCCAGATTGGAGCTGGAATGTAATATCTGGTTTATTGTAAACATTTCTGCCAGAGATTAACATACGGGCATTTCACAAATGTGTAGATGCTGGGGAATGCACATTTCTCCTGTTCTCTCAAGGGAGAGTTTGTTTTTGTATTTTTTATGCCTCTCTCCATGGGGCTGGTTTTTAGTTCCTTGTCACACACAATGATAAAAACTGCTTTCATCTTTGTAGTCAGTGATTTGTTTTGCACATCTTCATTCTGCCATATCCGTACTCCACAATGCTATAAAGGGGATTGTTTTTAGAACCATCAAATTAATATACCACAGTTTGAGATGAATTATATTTTTCAAAATGTCTCTTCTGCAGTTTTCTCAACAAATATGTTTTAAATCATTAGTTGCCTTGAAATTAAGTGCATAGCCATAATTATGCATGCCAAAGCCAGTATCTTCCTGTTGTATAAATCCATAGTTTTTTTTTTTTTTTTTTTTTTTTAAATCTCTTAAACCTCATGTCTCACTATATGACTGTCAAGTCCCATATATACGTTTTAGATTTAAAAAGTGCCCATGGCTGGCAGCTGTTTTTGTGCTTTATTTCTTGTCCATTCCTGTTTACGGTAGTTAGTATCTTGAGGATGCCCTGCTATTCGTAGCCTCAGGGTGCATTTTTGCTTTGCCGTTTAAATTGCAGATGTTATCTAGACAGTTCCTCCAGTGCAAGAGACGTAACAGCTTTGATCAGATTTTTTTTCTAGGATCAAGTCTCCAAACAGCAGGCTAAAAGCTGGGGCTTGATCAAAACCCTATCTGGAAATCAGAAAGTGTCAGAGATGACAGAGGAACGGAAGAACTGTGACTGATAACATGTACTGAGCAGTGGGCTTGTGTGTGTGCGTGTGCATGTGAGTGTGTGCGTGCGCGTAAATATATATATAAATGTTTAGTAAAGTCCTTTACATTTGCACTTACAATATCTCAACATAAGCATTCAGCCCACAGCTAGATGAAAGACAGGAGAAATGTTTCTGTTTGTACTTGTCTTGGTTGTTTCCTGAACTGTCTGCC
The DNA here is from genome assembly GCF_013368585.1 of Megalops cyprinoides. NCBI lineage: Eukaryota > Metazoa > Chordata > Actinopteri > Elopiformes > Megalopidae > Megalops > Megalops cyprinoides. Next base: position 4,220,129 of record NC_050604.1, on the reverse strand, counting down.
TGAGGTGCAGTGCCCTGAAAAACTTGACAAACTATCAACGAAGGACTGTTTGGTCCTTGTGCACAAACATTAGCATTTCGCACCCTGATCTTTCCTGGAATACCTTGGCAGCTTTATTTGCTGTGGTTTCATTTCCAACTTGACGCAAGCAGCTGCATGGCAGTGTTTTCAGATGGATTTGGAATACTGGGATACGTGTTTCTCCGCCTCTTGCCCATACACGAACTTGATTCTCAAGAGGAAGGGGGGGGGGGGGGGGGGGGGGTATGGCGTAAAAGCTTAAGATTCATAATCCATTCGCCCTCAAGTGTAACTCAACAAAGAAAGGAGCTTGTTGTAATTCAATCACAAGATTATCAGGTTTTTACAAAGGCCTATAGAGGCAAAGTTATTCTCTACTGGACAATTATTATGTAATGGTCCCCACATCCGCTCCCAAAATGTGGTCTTTGGTTAAGACAGCCTTGTATGTTGTACTTCACAATGCCTGCTAGTAATTTACAGTGTTGTCAGCTAATCCCTGTTAAAACCATACACATTCAGATTTTACTAGGTGACCTTGTTCCTTATTTAGACATAGAAATAAACTGGGCTCAGAATGATGTAATGATGCAATCTGTTTGACCTTGCAGTGACCTGCCCCAAGTGCTGAAACTGACCACCAACTTTCTGTTGCCTCCTCTCTGTGGCTGCAGGTGGTACAAACTTAACTCCAAGTCAGGGAAGAAGGAGAAGGAGAGGGGGGAGGTGCAGGTGACTGTCCAGTTCACACGCAACAACCTGACGGCCAGTATGTATGACCTGTCCATGAAGGACAAGCCACGCTCCACCTTTGGCAAGCTCAAGGACCGCATGAAGGGCAAGAAGCGCGACGACGCGGAGTCGGCCTCAGCTATTGTGCCGGGCGGCTTTGGGGCGCTGGCGCGCCGACGGGGCCGGCTGCCGAGTGATGGCGGCGGCGAGGAGGACTACGAGGACGATGAGGGCGGCGAGGGCCGCCGGAGCAAGATGCGCAACTTTTTCCTCCGAGGCCGGCTGCGCAAGTCGTCGGACACACGCTCCAGCACGTCGCTGGGCTCGGAGAGCAGCGAGTCGTCGTCGCGCGGCGGCAGCCTTAGCCCGACTGCAGGCATCAGCGTGGTTGTCTCCGACCTGTCCAACTCGCCCAGCGAGAGCAGCAACCTCACCGCCGACAACAGCCCTGGTGAGACTCTCCCCAGACACGGCATTTCCCAGATGCCATTTGGGGGAGGCGGTGTCTTTTTGTAGAGTTTATTTTCAGTGTGTTTACTATAGGGATCTTAAGTATTATAAGCCTATGACTGAACATAAATGAAGGTCAGGCACTTTTGTATGCTTCTTGCCAATGGAAGGCTGGGCTGCAGAAAGAATGCACTTGTTCATACCTCTTATGACAGCTGCAATTGGGAGCATTGTCTGCTCCCAATGTTGGAACGCTCACATTCCTAGGTCAGAGGGAGTGGTGTATCAGAGCACAGAGATGAGCCCTTAGGACTTTTGGCTTGTAGATCTTGAAAAACCAGGAAAATTCAGAAATATGGATTGCACTTCATAGCTGAGGATATGGGGGTGATGACATAGTAACACTGTGATAACAGATCCCCAGAGTCTGGCCCATTACACACCGTGCAAGATTTACACACCATGTTACTAAATTATAGTGGTTTGAAGTTAGAGCTTTGAGATTTCCTTTTGAAGCCATTACCACTGACAGAGCTGAAAGAAGCTAAATTTATATTATGGGATAATATTTCATATTTCAAGTATATTTCAAAATTTTCATAATTCTGTTTGATGTGCTCTGGCTGTCAACAGCAGTGCAAGGTTCCCCCCACCCATGAGAATTATATTTGTGTCATGTCTTTCTTCCCTCCTTTCTCTCTCTCTGTCTCTCTCTCTCTCTGTCTCTCTCTCTCTCTCTCTCTCTTTCTCTGTCTCACACACACACACACACTTTGTCACTTTCTCACACACACTCACACTTTTCTTCTCTCTCTCTCACTCATGCACACACACATCACTTGTTTACACACTCTCCCTCTCTCTCTCTCCCTCTCCCCCCCCTCCTTCTCTCTCCCTTTCCCTCTCCCTCTCTCTCTGTCCCTGCTGCAGAGCACACTACCGCCCCTTCGCCCAAGCTCCTGACCCACAAGCGTGCGTTCAGCGACGAGGCCAGCCAGGTGACGGTGGCACCGCCACAGCCACGTGCCGTGGCGAGCCTGAAGGCCCAGAGTGGGGCGCTGTCCCAGTCCTCGCTGTGCATCAATGGCAGCCACGTGTACGCGGCTGAGCCGCTGGCCCCCGGCAGCTCCAGCACTGCGCCGGCCACGCTGGGGCTTCTGCAGAAGTGCTCCCCGCTCTCCCGCTCCCTGCAGAACCTCACCCGCCGCACCGAGGATGGCCACAAGGGTGGGGCCACCGAGGGCCGCCGCTGGTCCTTCGACAAGGCCGGCAAGGAGGAGAAGGCAGCCATCTCCGCTGTCCTGGAGCAGGTTGGGAAGGCCCCTGCCGAGAGCCGTCCTGTGCAACCGACCGCGCCCATGGTGACCGCGGCCGAATTGGGTGGAGAGGGGAAGAAGCCAAAGAAGAACCTGTTCTCGCATGGGAGGAGCGACTCGGCGGGGAAGAACTTGGAACAGGCCAAGGCAGAGCAAGTGCAGGCCCCACCAGCCACTGAGGAGAAGCACAAGGGATGGTTCACCTCCAAGGACTCCCAGAACAAGCCAAGGTGAGTGTGAGCCTTATTGATCCTGAATGGGAGCTTTTGGGCCTAGATATTCACACTCTCCCTTCTGGGGGTGAACAAGGTAGCAAGTCCACATTTTGTTTGATTTATCTTATTTCAGTTTTCATTCAGTGGTAACTCATTAGACCCTAATTCAGCATGTGGGCATAGGTCAGTATGTCTCTATGGAAACGGTTGCTACGGTAAGGATGTACAGAAGTGGGAAGGTCCAGCTCACATGCCTTTTCCAGGCCAAACCGATAGGTGGTGAGGGCTATCAATGTTTGCCATTGGTTAATGAAATTATAGTCAGACCACCAGTGGCTGTGATATAAGAGTAACCTTAGAGAGGTGGATTCCTTCAATTATCTGCCACAGGTAATACTTAGCATTCCTGGCCTTTTACAAGGAGAAGGTGAACCCAAACAGTATTGCAGTGCATGAAAGAGCCCCCCAATAGAGGCGCCCAATCCCCAGTGCTAGATTCTATTCTGGGGAACATTACAGAATTATAACGTCTAATGTGTTACCAATCAATTAAGCAATTAAGAACACAATCATATACTTAATTGAGAAGGTAAGTTTGGGCAGGAAGGGAAAAACTCCAGCAGGCTTTCTGTAGAGCCCTGTACCAGAGGACATGCTGATATGCATAATTTGGGTGTTGTCGATGCAATAGCCACACTGGCAATTGGGACCAGACTCCCCTTCTGAAAGGTGGCACAGAGGAGTGGTCAGCAGATGGCTCTGGGAGTGGATGTCGCCTCCATGGGTGAACCTCGCCTCTGTGTACTGGGAGGAGCAGAGTGCCTTGCCAGTGTGTGATCAAGAGAGAGATCAAGGGAAACCATAATGACAGTCATGACACAGAAACATGTAAAAGTCTTTTCAAAGCACCTTTTTTATGAAACAGCCCGACCATACTGTGATGTGGAACATTAGTGTTTGGACATCTTACACGTGACTTGATGTAAGCAGATGAATTTACAGGACTGGTCAAAATTAGATTGGAATTGTTAAAAAGAACATTTTAATCTGCATTGAGTTTCACCATTGAATGTACAGTGTATTGGGACAACAATTTCACTTTTAATCAGCTCAAATGGTTTAATTGAAGCCCAAAGTTAATTGAACAGTAGTCTTTTTGCTACGAAAATGAATTCTGTATTTTTAGTCGAGAGAAATGATTGCAGCAAACTGGTCCGGTCTGAAAAGGGAAATATAATCCTGCATGCAATCAGTGAGTACATACGATATTTCATTAGAGGGAAGTCTGGATGGTTGCCTGGCTCACTTACTGACCTGGGTCCTGTTACATTTAGCATCTGCATTGCAGATAGGGCCTTGCCCTTGTGAGATTAACTTCAGAGCTAGAACTACTTCCCTTTATTTTCTACATGCATTGTGATCTCAATCTTCATTTAGGCTGGTCAGATTTTAGTTGATGAATTTTTTGCCATCGCTTGATTAATCGGCAGGTTAATCTGGTTCACTTTTAATGAGAGTAAATGTCTGTTTTGATGCTAACATTTCTGCACAGACCACTTGCTATAATAACATTATGAAGTGCATAAACCTGTTGTGCAATACTGGGTTATGATTTTTGAAGGTACCAAGGGTTATTATTATGTTATTATGATTATGATATAAGATTTATAACAAATCTAAGCATGTTTGGAGGGCTCTGTAATGACAGTATTCAAGTGTTTCTTTGGATTTATAAGGACATATAAGGATTTACAAGAATTTTAAGTTAAGCATTTCCCAGTATTTTATGAAATATTCTCCATCAATTGTTTGTATTCTGTATAAATATTTTCTGTTAACAAAATCATGATATAATTCATTCATTTTTGTTTGAACAACTAATCACAGATTAATCGAAGGTTAAACTGATTGAGCTACCCATTTTATTAGTTAATATTACTAGCTCCAGTTTTGGATCTGATTCAGCAAATAAGATGGATACATCTGCATTTTATGACAGTACATTGGAAATGTTTTTCTGTCATCACTGGTTTAGAGGATTGTTTGGTGAGAACTTTGAGCGGTCAGTAACTGTGATAATTTAGCGGTAACAGGCAGTATCTTACTCTGTCTCAAAGACGACTGCTTTGCAGTGTCAACTAAATGCCTCCTGTCTTTGTATGTTTCCTGTTCTAGGTATGTTAAGTACACCATCGACCATGTGGTATACCCATTCTATGCATTTCTACTCTGAGTGCACAAGGGAAACTCAGTTTGGGTGTGTTCAGGGGTGATACAGCTTTAAAAAAGGAAATGAAACCAGTCGCAAGCTAAAATAAAGAATGCGCCCATTCCCTCTGAACACACACCAATGACTGACTGATTATCTGGGGTGTTAGCACAGCTCTTCTTTCTCAGGCAGTGTTATGGTCTCTCAAAAGCAAATGTCTTTACCTCTGTAATACTATGAGTGCTGTTTGTTTTATCTTCCTGCTCTGATGGGTCAAGCATTATTGTGGTTAGGATTTGTTTTGGTGCAGTCAGGGAAATCTGTAGAAGTTTATACATTTCTGTGTTCTAGTGAAGCATATCTCAGATTGGAGTTGATCTCACAGATTTTGCGTAATCACAATGCTTGCCATTTTACTTGCTGCCTTATCTTGAGTGAGGGAGGCTCTGACGAGAGCCTTCATCTGTTATGAGCCCGATGCTTCCAGCTTTAAATAAGGAGCTGAACAGGAGACTGGTGGTCATAGCGAGACTTCGACCTTCAGTGCACTGCCTGAGAAAGATAACTACAGGGTGGGGGATTTTGTTGTGGTGTCAGGGAGTTAAATGTTAATGGTGTCCCAATCACAGAAGATGTACTTACCAAATCAAATATGAATGCATTTTTCGGTGTGCCATTTCCTTTGATTTCGAGCCAGGTCCTGAGGTGCTTCTGAGTAGCAGCATTTGTTTCCCCACAACCTGCCTCTGTAGCCCTTACTGCATCCTCACTGTAGATACCTGGTACTTCTCTGACTGGTAGTAATTCCTGTGTCATCACGTCCTTTTATCAAGTCATCTTCCCCCTCTGTGTTGCATTCAGTATTACCTTGCATCATTCTACATTGCCTTTCACCCCATGGTCAGTAGCATTTTAAATGATTTTATGCACAAAGGTAAAACATAAACTATATTAATGCAAGAGTCATATTACAGAAATGCTCTACACACTACATACATAGTAATCAATAGTTTTTCACCATCCATCGTCTTGCATTGAGGTTCCTCAGTACCTTATTATTTAGAGCTTCACTTTATCTTGCTTAATATCCTGTGAAAGCAAAACATGGTGCTTAATGCATGTTTTGACCATAAGAGGTCCAAAGCCATATCCACAAACAGAGATTTTTATTGCAGATTCTAAATATTGATAATAAAAATGTCATTTTTAATGGCAGCTATATCAGAGGCTAAAACAGGATTGGAAGCATGTTGCAGTCACTTATGTTATATTCCACATGGGATTAGTATTCTAAAGTGTGCCAGAATCAGAAACACCATTTGCTGGAGATGATATAGTGTTGAACTCTGTTTTTTGCCAGTCTGATCCCCAAGGGAGATGGCAAACACTGCCTACATTGAATTGAATTAGGTTATTGGTGAAATGTTTGTTTTCTTGCAGATTAGGGTATTCATCAAGAGTTTAGGGTCTACATAAACATGCAGGGTTGTTTTCCTTAACAAGGGTAAAAATGCAACACATAGCTTCTCCTTAGAATGATGCTGAGATGCCCTTACATTCTATCGTTGATGTAGGATTTTAAGGGTGGTGGAACCAGTGCCTGTTTCCTGGAAACAAACTGGGATTTTCCCAAGGGGCCCTTTTTCAGCAGAAATCTGACCTTAATTTAGCCTGAGTAGTTTCTGATTATCCATTCCTAGTCTGGTCAGTGAAAATTTTGTTTGATTTAATTCATTTCAGAGGCAAATTGAAAGCATTCAATATTGCTGTGTATCAGCAACAAGAAACTTTGACCCATTTCAAAAACAGGCTTCAAGATAATTTTTAGTTTTTCAGCAGCTGTCAGTGTGGCATTTTCTTTAAGGCCTTGTTATGCTGAAGTCATCAAATTCCTGCTTTACAATTATAAACACTGTAAAGATACCCTTAATGAATTCCGTGTGATTATCATTTGCCCATATGTCTATTTTGGGGTACACAATTAACACTTTGGTGTAATCTTGGCTGTACCCCTTTTTTTGCTGCTGAAAAAGTGCCCTTCTTTTCTAATGTGGTAGGCCTCTTTTGGCATACCACTAACCGAGAGGACTATTTGTGCCTTCCCTCCACAGCCCAGAAGTGTCTCCTAAGTTAGAAACCAGCTCCCACCCATCACCTTGTTCCCCTGATCACCTCTCCTGTCCCCCCTCTGCTTCTGCTGTCGTTCCCGCCTTTCCGGGCAGAGCACATCACCCTAATCCTTTCACCCCCTCACCGGACACCCCACCCATGTCTCCATCCAACCCCTTTTTCACGCGTCTGCAGTGTAACCCCTTCTTTGAAGAGCTCTTGGCCGACCAGACCCTGAAATCAGCCCCCCCTACTCCCTGTCTCTCCAGTTCGGCTCTCTGGCCCTCAGCGGTTTCATCCACCCGGGCCAGTGTCCTAAATCCCACCCAAGAAAGGCCAGGGGTGGGACATGCTTTCCGAAAGAGGGAACATGCCCTCGGTTTGTCCAGGCAGAGTTCTCTCCCTGTGCCTCTTCCAAGGGCTTTGGGAGCAACGAAGAGAGAGTCACCCAACCCTTTTGTCTCTCAGTCTGTGTCCGAAAAAGCACCCGAGTGGGATGAGTCCTTTGAGGCCTTTGCCACCAGCAGATTGAAATCACAGAGAGAGCCTGTCCCTGACTGGCTTTTGGAAGCTTCCTCAACCTACAGCATGAACACCCTTCCTTTGGAAATGGCCACAGAAAAGGTGAATGATGCCATGTTCCCAGAAAGGTCCTCAAAGATTCCCATCCCAGAGACACGTCGGAACAGCTGGCTGGCCTCGATGAAAGAATTCAGCAGGAAGGAAGGGTTGAATCCTCCTTGTCTGATGGATGTGGCCTCGAAGGACTGCATGGAGGAACCACACAACTGGAATGCACCAAACCTTTTCCAAGAAGCCACAGCAGGCACAGATGTCTTCTCAGAGCTGGACCTAGAAAGGCTCCAGATGCTGGAATCACACTGTGTGCAGTCAGGTCCTGTTCTGGCTCCATTCAAGAACACAAGTACAGGACAACCCGCCACCTCACACTACAAGGAGGATTTGGAGAGCTCAGGGGGTGGCTTGTCTGAGCAGGAACGTGGTTCTCATGCAGTGGCTTTAGCTTTCTGTACTACTGAAGGGGCTAGTAAAATAAATGACTCCACTGGGAACAATCCCACTTTTTTCAGAAAAGAAGTGGGAGAGAAGACTTCCCTTCTTCCTGAAGGCATTTCAGCAGCATCTAAAATTCCCACTAATGAAGCAGACTCTTCCCTCACAGAAACACTACCATTTATTGCAACCACACAAACACAGCCATACCTCTTGGAGCAAACGAGCATGAACACAAACATTGCTGATGCACTTGAAATTGCCTGTCAAGTTCCACATAACACCTTTCATGATTCAGGTAATCACTTAACTGACCTTTCCAACACAAAGCTCACCATTACTGACTCAGCTAGTTCGCTTTCAGGCATGATTGCCAATAACACTGACATTAACCATAATAACACTAATGAATTTGCTTCCAGCACAGTTCAGTCTCTTTCTGAAATAATAATGAATGAAATGCACTCCAGCGCACCCTTCAGCTCATCTGCGGTATTGGGAGAGCTGTCGTCAGCAGACCCAATTGATCTGTCAAACAAAGTTGGCAGTCCTCTGACTTTTCCTCCGGAAGGAGCACCTTTTGAATCTTCACCCAAAGTTTCCATGACAGCTGCTGACATTCCAGCTCAGCAGTCTGGAAGTTTGTTCACTTCCACAGCACCATTAAAGCTCACTGCTGGTTCCTTAGTCAAAGTAGTTTCTACTGCACCTGGTATCACAACACAGGGTAATCAGGGTGTCTTTGTCTTAGCTGATGAAGATGGACTGGAAGGACAGAGCACTTGCACAGGGAAGGCTTTGGAGCTGCAGTCACACATACCAACACTTGAAGAGCAAGAAGCGATTCTCAAGAGGCCTATCACATCTGCCCTCACCAAAATAAGCTCAGAAGACACTTTCAGTGATTCAAAGATTAATGGTGTGGTCAAGCCAAGGCAGAATCCTGATAACATGTGCCAAGAAAACTGTAAAGAAGAGGAACCCATTCATTTGAATGTGGAAGAGTCAAGCAGAGGTTCCACTGAAGACTTCAATAATAAAAGCAGTTTAATGTTGGGTGGTCTAGAGGCAAATGAGCCAGTTTGTCTAAAATATAGTATTCCTGGCACAATTGACTTCAAAACTGCAACTGAAGATTCAGCCCCAGGCCAAACGTTTGTTTCATGTTCTGAATTCTCAGAGATGGGACATGAGTGGATTGCATTAAAAAACAATGGCCATGACATAAAGGCTGCATCAGAGGAAGACAGTGTAGAATCTTCACTTCATGTTTTGGCTTCACCTCCTGATATTTCACAAGTGCCTTTGGAGGAGGGTGCTTGCAATAGTCAGGAAGCCAGCCAGCCACCACCTAAACCTCCACGGCTTCTCTGCGAGGCTTTCCCTAATGTCCAGGGGGAGAAGGAAAGCTGTCCCCTTGGTTTAGAAAATGCAGTTCAAACCCAGGAGACTAACCCATCTGAAGAGGCAATGTCCCCTTGTGGTGCCAGTCAAACCCCAAATGTGGGTGCAGAGATAAAGCAGCAACAAACCCACCAGCCCAACATTTCCTTAGAATCATCTGATGACTTCTCAGACGTTTTTATTGAGGGGGAGAGGGTGGGTGTCAGGTCCTTAGCCACAACTTTCACAATCATCAATAGTGAGCCATCCCCTGGGAAAGAGGTGCTGCAAAGTGGCCCTGCTGCAGCAAATAACTTTACTTTTGACGTGACTGAGGAGAATTTTGATGGAAGCTGGTTCCCTGATCAGAGCCGTTTCAAATTCAAAGAGCTTGACACGTCGCATCTAGCAGTGTGGTCTGCTGATGAAGAGCATGCCATACGTTCTGAGTCTGCTCACCTGGACAAAACCGTCCTGATGAGCTGTTCTTTTGCAAGACAGGCCGGGCAAACTCACCCCAGTGCTTCTGCTTCAAAAGGCTCGATTTTGTCCTCTCAGACCTCTTTCCACACAGATGCTGACTGGAACATAATTGAAGGGATTGGGAATTGTTCTCCTCAGCTGCTAAGTACCCAACAACAGATGTGGCCATGGGCTGAGCCTCTGTCATTACATCTGTGCTCTGAAAGCAGTCTGTCTTCAACAGTATCCCAGGATCTAGTCATGGATCTAAATCCAGATGACCTTCGGAGGCCAGAAAACCAGCAGGAACAGCCAGAACCTCCAAAAAGTCAGGATCTGGCACCACTGGCAGTGCCTCAGTCAGGCAATCCATTCCTGGAGTCTGATCTGCATGAGTCCTGCCCAGCAGAGCGCTCTCTCCCAGACGGCATGGCAGCGAACATCTCTGAGGACCTCCTTGCAAAAGAGGCCACTTCCACACGAATTGGCCCTGGCATCCACACCTCATCTGATCTTTTTCTGCATGACTGTGTCCCTCGGGCTTCCTCTACACCCTCCCTGTTGGCTGAAACTAACGCCCAGTTTGCCCTTTTCCCCTGTCCCGTCCTGCCCCACCCTCCTGTGAGGCCAGCCACAGTGACCACCCAGGCCGCCACCCCTTCCTCCAATGCTCAACCAAAGATTGATTCAACGTACACGGTTTTGTCCGAGGAGACACAGCAGGCTGCCAGTCTCCTGTCCAGTCACCAGAGCAGGTGAGACCATACAGGATCGTGTAGCCTGGCCAAGGGTTAGCGCACTCCCTTTTAGGGGTTAGTCCATCCAACTTTTGCTGAAGTGGTGGCTGTAATGACAGTAGTAGTTTTAGCTTTTACTGTATTTAAAGCAACCACATCACCTCTAATACTAGTGCATTGATATGTTAATGACAGAGTATCTTCTGAAACACTGGGTTGTTGTTTGCTACTTGTTTAAACAGCAGAATGCATAGTAAGGAGATGGACACAAAATAGCACATCCTGTTCAAAGAAAGCAAAGTCTCCAGTGCTGATTTTAAATTTCTAAAAATGAAATGTAGTGCACATGGGCACTCCCTTATTGCCTGATGTTTTCTGCATTTTATATATTCTTTCATTTCATTAGTCTTCTGCAATTCCAAAGAGAGGAATTATCAGCAATACTGTAAATAGTATAACAAAATAAAGTAACAACACCAGGAAAATAGTGTAAATGTGCCCAGAACAAGGTTTTAACTGCCAAAGATCATATATTATATTCACATACGGTGCAGGCATGCAAGGCAAAAGAGGGGGGACCCAGGCCTCCATGTGGTGATAAAACATACCCAGAGTTCCAACAATATCCAAAGTGAAAACACAAGGAATTAAGTAACACCTGATAACCTAACAGAAAATAAATCAAGCATGTGAATTGTAGGAGCTGTTGATGGGGAGAACCTATGAGCCATCTTTCTTGCTTGCTTTCACTTTGTGAAACACTCAGGTTTACACCTGTATCTGCTCAGCACCTGATGAAGGGGAGAAAAGTTGCTTCCCCAAGAGGCAGGCAATCAGGCACCAACACAGCACATGAGCGGAACAGCAGATATCTCAAATTAATGTATTTTCCTCTGTTTTGGCAATTTGAAGGGCCTGTAGTAGGATGTGTACAGCACTGGAAAAGGCCCTGTGTTTTTCAGAGTTCTTCTTTCTCTGGAGAGCTCTCCACAGAAGGCACCATGAATCATTAAGAAAACACTTCCTGTGAAGCCAGCAAGGATCACGGTGTGCAGTTGGTGTGAGGTTATGGTTTCTCTTTGTAGAAGTTCAGGGAAAGCAGGACCTTGCTTTTTCAGCGAGTCATTCTCCAAGGAAAATAAATTTGACAGCTTGTGTTTAGATTTGGTTTAATCTTCCATGTTTTATATATTTTAACACTAACTTCTTGAAGTTTTTCCTCTACTTCCTTGCCTTTAAGTGATTAGTGAGAAGTACAGTTTACAGTGTTCTTCTATAGTGTTTTTTTTTCACATAGACTGCTTCAGCAAGGTTGCTTTTCTTCATTATCTGGATCTAGGTTTACAGAACAGGGTTTGGAATCCTAAAGTGTGCATTTAAGTACAATATTTGACCAGAATTGTTTTTCAGTCAGCATCACTGTCTTCATGAAAATGATTAAAAATCGCTCACTGTAAGCGTACCTTTCGTTTGACTTTCAAAACGATAATTTAAGAGCCTGATATACGTGATTTGGGGATATGTTCATCTTCAATAGTAGCACCGTTAAAATACATTCATACATGGATGGTCTTTTCTGTTGCAATTAATGAAAAGATGAAATCTAATTCTACCAAGCCTATTCATATTATATACTGTCATCCCTCTTGTCATGTAAGTACATTCATCAAATCCTGACCAGACCCTTTTTATGTGCAATGTGCTGATGTGGATTCATGAGACTACAAGTGAGTTCAGGTGAGTAGTGGTCATATGAAGGTAATTTTACACATTAAAGAATCTCTGTCAACAATATAAAGCTATATTGTCCTCCTTACAAAATGGGGTGATTCAGAGTAGCAGCTGTTAAGCCTTCTTGCCTCATACTTACTCATTTTATATTTTTAAGGTGGATACTTTGGGTATTATTTTAACCAATCAAAACATCATCCTCACAAACTGTGCTCTGTGGTGGTTATTAATGAAAACTCTGGTGGGATCAAGTACTCAGACTTGGCAGTGTCCACTCCTGATCCAGTATTAAAACAAAATGAAGTCATGAAAAGCAGGCATGTAAGCAGGTACTCTGTTGAATCATTGTACAATTTTTCTCTCCTTGCCTGCCTACACTATGAATAATATACAAGGAATGATAGATAATGGAAAGTGTTACTGGAATGTGATTGGTCTGTTCCCATACTGAAATGGTAAGTATTGTGAAGCCCTTTGAATAGCATTGAAAGGAAGGTTTGGTCCTAATTGTCTGATGAAGCTGTTATGATATTTTACTAAAGAATCTTATTATGAAGTGGGATAGAGGCACAATTTGAAGTACCGGTGATCAGTGAATCCAGTGTGGGCTGCTAATGAAATTAACAGAATCCCTGACACCTCCAAAGTTTATGTGCCTGAAAACAGAATCATCATTTTCTGGCAGAATAAAGACTGCATCTCCTTTGAGTTTGAACAGTATAATTTTAGGGAGAGCTAATGAATTAAAGAAAATATATGTTCAAACCTTTTTTCCATATTGTTAGTGTATTCAATGAACTACAGGTAACTGAATGGAGCAGACTGATTTTTCACACAATGTTTTGTCACTTACTTGCCTACCTGTTTTCTCTCATTGATGGTAAAAGTGGCTTTTGGTAAAAAGGCTGGTCTCCTGCAGTGTATAGCAGTGCTTATCTGCTTTTAGAAGCAGTAAGCATGTCTCTGATTTTTGTATCAGAGTATGTAAAAGCAACTAAAAAAATCCTTGTTATGCAGGTAATGAAACTGGGAAAGGACCATGCCATTCCCATTAGATGTAGCCATGTTCGGAAACTTGTTAGCACCCTCCACCATCTTGTTGCAGAGACGGGAAGGACATCCTCTGTCCATCCCCCATCTTCTCAGGCAATTTCTTCCATTTGGTGTCGGGTTTCCATCTTGATTTCTCCACGGAGACAGCAGCATTCGAGGGCTTGAGCAAGCCCGCCGTTCCCCGATGGCCATCCCGCTGTGCTCGTTTGGTCCGGAAGGCGGGCGGGCCGCCCCAGCCCAATTAGCAGGTGGGATCTGTGCTGATGGGCTGGTTATTTTCTCTCTCCCCTCACCACCTCCTGAGGATGGGTGAGGTGCCAGCAGGACCTGCGCTCCGGGGTGGGCCTGTCAGCACTGCTGAAAAACAGCCGCAGGGAGCCGGGGGTGGGGATGTGTAGCCTCGCCCACCAAGCCCCCACCCTGCCCGAAATGCTACACACCAAGCAGAGAGCATTGGGGGTCCTCCCAGTTGTTGGAAGCATGGTCAAAAGGAATTATTAATTGTTCTCAGCTACTGAGATCTGAAATATTTACATTACATTGGAGTAACTTCATGCTTGGAAATATTGATGTAAGTGTGACAGAACATAATACCATTTAGTAGGGTTTTGGATGAATTCATCTACAGTACAGCTGGTAAGGTGTGGAGGAGTAGGATTTGGGATGCATTGGTCTACAGCTGGTAAGGCATAAAGCAGGTGGGTTTGGTGTGCGTTGGGCACACCAAATGTTAAGGCAGCGCCAGGTTCTCTACCTACTCAATATACTTGTTTCCAGTTCTTCACTGAACCTTTTGTGTTTTTTCCCCTCTACTATCAGGAAACGGGCATCACACAGTCCAATTTCTGATCTTCAAGGCCACTTTGTAGAGGACATTTCATCAGGTTCAGAACCATTTCATTTCAGCAGGAAGAGGTTAATTTTCTCTGCAAGCTGTTTCTCACAGACGCATGGCTTTGTACTTTCTCCTTTGGGGGCCCCCAAATATTAACACATCGGTTTTAATCCCCAGGGGTGGGAGAATTTATGTTTTCATTTCTCGCTGGATCTAATTGTGTCAGTATTTGGACGAGAAGACGTGTCACACGATATCCCCCGTCTCCAACAGTGTCTAATTGAAATGAAACCTTGGCCCACAGGACTGGAACAGTCTGGCCTGCCACTTTTGGTCTCGCCAATTTTCAAACAGGCAATATGGACTCTGATGGAGCAGCATTTGCCAAAAGGGAAATGAGGTGTGCTGACCAGATTTAGCTTCTTGGACATCTCAAAGATCAGGTGAAGCCTGTTTCCATGGTAACCACTATTCGGAACTATATATATAATCACACCCCCTATTTATTCCCCCTTCCGCAGTCCCCATCCAGTCAAGCCACTGACCACTGCAGCCCCCCAGGAGGAGAAAAAGCCAGAGGGCCGCTCAGTCCTGGTGAGCGGGTTAGAGAAGCTCAAGTCGACCATCCACCCAGGGCGGGCAGCTCAGCAAGGCGAGCCTGAGGCTGAGAAAAACAAGGTAGGTCCGGAGGCTCTCATTAGTGAGTGGTTTATGAGGTGGTTCTCTGACTTCTGAATTGTTGGGTTAACTGGTCAGGCAATGACTTGCCTTCAGGTCCTTGGTGGGGAATGAACACCTGCCCTGTCTTGCTGCCAAAATTAGTTTTTACATAGCATAAAAGGTGAGCTATCTGAGGATGAAATTTGATCCCTGCACAGAAAGGAAGGATTCCCTATTGGGGAATACATTTATAGTCAGCTTGAAAAAAATTTAACACTTTCTTATGAGAGCAGTGATATTTTGTATACAAAAATGATGGTTGAAATCATCTAGAAATGTGATTGATGGTAATAATTGATTATCCAGGGTAGACTGCAGTCCATCAAATTCCTCCTGGTTTCAGCTTAATTTCTGAGTATATAGAAGACCTCAGTATGGAAATTCAGTTGCATTATTTGATTACAGCATAGTAGCTGGACTGTGGTGCTAAAAGCTCATTAAGGTAAGTGAGCGGGTCCAGTATAGCAACCTCAGGCTGTTCACTCCCTAGCTCGTTGATTAAAAGGTAGTGATCCACTTACATGGAGCTGTTGCGTACCCATGAGGATGAAGTGGTTGTGAAAGTGTATGTGTGTAGTAGTGCGGCACTTGTGCCCTAGCATTTTATGGCCCTCTGATATTATGTCATAAGGTACAAGTAGTAATGTTTTGGTGCCATTACTGCCACATTTGATGACAAATTAATAGGTGTGATTTGAGAAGACCCCTTCTGGGAAGGGGACAGGCCATTTTCAGCAGTAACTGGTCACATTCAGGCAGTCTGTAGCCCAGCATGGTTTGTAACCTCAACTTTCTTGTCACAGTTTAAGACTGGTCTAAACCTTGGCTAGTGCTTCAGGTGCATTCCCTTGAAAAGTCCCAGCTTCAGGTAGAAACAGGATCTCCTTGGAGAATGACCATTTCTGACCACAGTGCACAAGCAGTGCATACAAACAATGGCCATGATCATAATTTTAAATTGTTTATACTTTTAATTATTAGTCTAGCTAACAGATAAAACAATATACTGTACTCTGAAGGTTGTGAAGTGTGTGTGTGTGTTTAGCAGTATTTGGTCACACTGAATCTGCTGACACCTTGACAAGAGGAATGCCAATCAAATGCAAGGGAGCTGGCTTTATAGGTTTAAAGTGTAACTATTTCTACAGTATTTTCAGTTTCTAACTTTAACTGCATCACCACTGTTTCCTCAATCTTTGTTTTCCCTTCCCTCTTCTTCGCAGTCTTTGTCCGAGGGTGCCGCACCTTACTATCACCTGACCCACAACGAGCTGGTGTCTCTGCTGCTGCAGAGGGAGGCGGAGCTGGAAAGACAGGGGGCGGAGTTTGAGAAGCAGGAGGCGTTGCTGGAGAAGCGGGAGGCAGAGCTGAAGAAGCTGAAGTTGCAGGTGCGGGACCTGGAGGACTACATCGACCGGCTGCTGGTGCGAATCATGGAGCAGACGCCCACCCTGCTGCAAGTGCGCTCCAAGCTCAAGTGAATGGGCTGATGGGAGGGATGAGGGCAGGGTCCTGCGGCTCAGCTCCGCCCAAACACTCAAGTCCTCGTAGTTTCTTTCACTGCTATACTGCCCTGTCAATGTAGTTACAGCACTGGAAAATAGCAGCCAACAAGGTGGTGTTTTTGAGTTAGCATGCTTACTGCCTTGAAACACGTTTGTCAAGGGTCTGGGTTTTGTGGGGGTGGGGGCGTGAGAGGGCAGGGTTTGAGCTGTTTCAGGTGTTTTTAGGTAAAACTTGCTTGGTGTTGATTACAAGGTGAGGTGGCCCTGGCAGTGTAACACCCCACCCTTATGATGGGGTTCTCAGAGTGAGCTTTTTAATTAGGCATCACTATGCTGCCATTGCTGGATATTCTTAGCAATTGGGCATTGAGCACACCTGCAGTTCTCAAGCTACAAGCCAAATGAACAAGTGAAAATAATACCGACCCATGGCTAAATGCAGAAGCTCAGAAAGTCTTAGGTTTTGTCCATCTGGAGCTCGCAAATGGTTCAGTCTCAGTTTCTGTGTTTTTCGATTTTCTCTTTTTCCCCATATTTTTTCAGCATGTCTGATAACACCTCGAGTTCAGCAGCCTATCCTATACGATTGACGAATGACCGAGTGAAACATTCGTTACCTAACCCAGGCATTGTAGCTGATCAGCCCTGAGAGATGCAGCAGCCACCACTGATCCTATTAAGCTTTTGCCTCCTGCAGTATTTACTGTGCGCTGATGACACAGCTTATAGCAAAAGCATCTAGGAGCATACCGGAATGTCATTCTCCACCTCCCTGGTCTTCCTCTACCTTACATGTCATAGCCCCCTTGCTTCGGCTAAAGCACACATATTGCTTCAAGTGCTTTCAGGTACGTGTTAATGGAAGGGATGTATAATAACACCATATACCGTATGCCAGAAATGCCAAATGCTGCCTTATTGTGTTCCCTTTGTTGTGGTTGTGGTTCACTTACTTGTTCCTATCACATGTTTGTCCCAGCACCTGATTTCCTCTGTAAGAACCTATGGCTGGAATGAAGCCATAACTTCTATACAAACCGAGTAATGACAAAAGCCATGCTGTAAAGTATTTTATGGGTTATATACACATAATATGCCAAGTGTGACTTGAACACAAAACGAGAGGGTGGTAACTTTGGAATGCCAAAAGAGCAGGCACAGGCCAAGAGTATGAATCCACTTTAGTGTTATTAAACTTAAAAAGAGGTTTGTACACTTGTGATTTTTTTTGCCCCTTCCCTCTCTGGGATGCATTCTGTTTTAATGCTTACTGATTTGATGTTTAAGTTCTGTTCTTATGTTGGTGTGTTTTTTTTTTTTTTTTTAAATGAACGTCTACCTCCCTTCCAAACTTCCACTAAAAAACACATATCACATATAGAGTCTTGAGCGCATTGTGAAACCTTGCAGTACATAGTCATGGATGTTGTGTGCAGTGCCAGTGTATGACTTAACAGAACCCCTATCAGAAGTATTGTGGTATTGGTCTACTTCACTCTCTGCACTTCCGCAAAAGACTTAACCCAGGGCACTGGCCAAACGAACAGCAAGAGGTCTCATAGCGTATTGTTGCAGTTCCTCTTCAGCACTCAAATAAGTGTCTCAGTGACTTCAATGACCAGCTGTTCAACTGAATGTGATTTCGCACTTAGGAACAGGAGATTGCACCATCATTTTCTTCCACAACTGATCTGAACCTCTTTGACAAACTATATCTTTAATTCTTCTTCTTTATTATTATTGTATATATTTTGCCTATGTGGCCCAAGGAATGTGCATCAATTGGTAAAGGTGGGGAAAGTTTACAGTTCTTAATATGATTCTGTTACACAGTTTTATATATTTAATAAAAATGGGTTTTCTTGTTCATCAATTGTATGTTTGCTAATAATCTTTGTTGATGCTTTATTAAAAATGTATTCTGTTAGTCACTTTGCAATAAAGGCTTATTGTAAAATGTACTGTAAATCTACATATAAATTATTGCGGGTTTCACATCATGTAAGAATAGTAGTTTGCCATATTTATGTTGCTTGTCTGTCATAGTCACTCAAAGGGTGAGTAAAATATAAATTAAGTTGCAATTCCATCAGTATTGTTAAAAATATTTTTTGTGAGCAGTGAGAGAAGATGTGGATTGTTTTGAGTGTTCAGATGCATATTATCAATCTCAAGTGGTCTTTGAGAGCATATGTTATCCTCACTTTGAGTTGAATATGAACTATTATTTCTCATACTAAACCTGCATGTTACATCAGTGGTTCTGTTCAGAGCTGGCTCACAATTGATATTTAATGACCTGTATGTATGGAAAACATCAGCTCTTCCACATAAACCCCATGTTATTGCAGTTTTGGACTTCACCATTTACCTTTATAAGCATCCTTGCTTTCACTCAGAACTGAAACAATCACCATATCTCTGAATAACTGATCTGATATCATTACCTGGGTTGAAACTGAAATGTCACTGATGTGTTTGTAGAATTATATGCTGTCTATAAATTTCCTCAGGCATTTTAACCAAGACTGATTGCCCTGAACAAGGAAAATATTTTATGTTGACTATGTGGGGCAATGTGAGAGAGGTAACTAAAACCAAACATAAGATTGATGTCCATCTTCAAATGAGCCAGGCATTTCTGAATACACAAACAATGGTGTACAGGGGCAGGCATTCTACCAATGTAATCTCTCAGTATTTAGTCCTTGTGTTCCCAGAATCCCTCAGTTCACTGTGTCCATTCCTGCTTTTGTATGGCTAATTCAGCATGATGTATTAATGTCCACACAGATGTCTGACTTTAGCACTGACATGTTAAATAAAGAACTGCTTTTTCTCCTACTGGTACGCATGCCTCTAAAGTGAATGGACAAATACATTTGCTATATGGGGAAACTAATTTCCAAAAATGGGTCACATGGGTGCCTGTTTTAAAATAAATCTCTGATAGTAGCGTGATCTTATTCTGTTCTAGATCAATATGCAAAAAACAAGATAAAAATACATCAACTAACTTTTTTTTTGTAACATATCTATCTATTAATGAGCATTTGCTTAAAATGTCCAATGGCTCCTTAGAACTTCAAGCAGGTCAGTTTTGAGCACATTGAACTAAATCAGTGGGATTATATTTCATGACCACTAGGGGGCCCTGTTAACCTCAAAGTAATTGCAAAAATCCCTCAGCAATTTTGGTGTGACAGGGTGTCAGTAACAAAAAAAACATTAACTTGATAATAATATTCTACAGCTTACTTTTGTGGATTAGACTCCTCTCTCTACATCTCAGCAGTTGTTAGGATGATACGTGAATGAATTAATTTAAATCCTTTCTGTCAGTAGTCAGTCCTTTTCCATATTCCCCGTGGTTTGAGCAGCGCTACTGTGTTTTTTCCGGATTTATGTATTACATAACTGTCCTTGGCTGCTTTGGAATTCTTGACAAATCGGATCTGGTGGCCTGAGGGCAACTGGTTGTCATTTATATTTTACAATGATGTCCCCAAAGAATGCTCTTGGGTTTTATTTTGTGGTACTTTGAATTTTGGTGGTCGGGTCATGCTGCTCGCATTTGTGACATTTCAGATTTTCTGTGCTTGGTTTGTATCTCCGGGGAAATCCATGTGTCTTCCATTTGTTACCTGGGCTGCATGGGAGCATACTGCTCAGCACTAATCATCGAATGCACCCTGCAAATGGTGTTCTACCTTTCCCTTTGTGTATTTAGGTATTGTGTATTCACTTGCAGCACACCCATTTCCATGGCGACGTGCAGAGCATGATTTGGAGAGCAGTACAAAGTGTAAGATCTGGGAACAGTGCTGCAGTTCACCGTCACTGGAGCCAGCAGCAAAGGTCATCTTACAGAAGAGTCATGATTCACTTTTATAGTCTCAGAAATTAAGGTCAAATGTGGTTGTGTTGGACAGATCCAAATTCCGGAAGCAACACGAACTCCACAGCTCACACCTGTAATCTCTCTCTCTCTCTCTCTCTCTCTCTCTCTCTCTCTCACACACACACACACACACACACACACATTTTAGTGTGCCTGTGTCCCTGTTTCATTGTAATCACTTTCAGCCTCATTTCCTTCCCTGAACATTAATCAATAAACTATTTAGAAACGGTATAACCAACACGTCATCAACTATGTTAATGTTTTACTAAACTCTTAGAAGTGTGTAGTCGGTGTTAAACTGCGCTACAGGTGAGAGAGAGAGCATGTGGAGAAACTGTTTCTGCTGTGTTAATACAATTATTAATGTGACATTCATTATTTTTGTCATGACGATGCCTCAATAATAATGCTAAAACAAATGCATGACAACATGCGTCAATTACATAGCGATAGAATACTTGTAATTCAGTGCTAGTTCTAACAACAGTTATTTAAGCAAAATATGTACAAAAGTGGTTCCACATAATATTTGATAATGAAAGTCTTACATTTATGACAACGTAATTATCGCTAAATAAAATGATGTATAGTCTATATATGGTACAAATAACGCGAAACGTGGTCTGCAGCGTTTGTTTCTTGAAATACTTCTGTAAGGAAAGGTCCTTTCTCTTCAGGCGGGGGCTGGGGTAAAACTACAAAGCTCATGTAGAACCATAAAGGGCACGCAAAAAACTTAAATAGGGTCAAGGCTGAAACATGTTGCAGATATTTCGCCTAAAACTACATATCCCACAATGCCTTACACTTTCTATAAGGTTGGGAACTGTAGTCATGTGTTACACCAAAACAAATCCGTGGGTTGAAATACAGACTACACCTCCCGTAAAACACCGATCCATAGCTTCAGTCGTTTCTCCATAAAGTCTGCTGACTAAATGGCCCTTTCTTTGTAATTAGGCCATAATTCGCCTCATAAAATTGCTAGTTTTACAAGAGCGGTCCTGGTCTCATGGAGGAAATGACAGCTTGCCCTCCTTTCCAGCTGGGGAAATCGCGGTTCGATCAGGTAAAACGTCGTAATCGCACCACAGCTAACGGTTACAGCAAATAGCGTATTGTTAGCAAAGTTAGCGAATTTGTTTCAGTTGCTGCTGTTGCATATCAGGTAAAAGTTGCATGGGATTTTTTTGTGTTGTTTAAAAACAACTTCGAGGTTTCCCTTTCGTCGTTGAACTTGTCATTTACGTTTTGAGACCGCCTTCGACAAAAGGGATGGTTTTGACTGGCATGTACAAGTCTTTCCACAACAAAAATACTAAGTACTTCCCCAAGGAAGTTCCCTAAACGATGCACCGGTGTGCAAGTCAGATCAGATCTAGAAAAAATAACCACTTTGCATGGCGTGAACAATTTAGCTGTGAGTAAATGACAAAATTGGCAATAAGAAATTGCTGTAAGGTCTACTGACTTGATCTATCTATCTATCTGTCTGTCTATCTATCTGTTTGTTTGTTTATTAATTCATTTACTTACTCACTTTTACTTACTTACTTACGTACTTACTAACTTATTTATTGGGCCTGGCTTACAAGGCTAACAGTTCATGACATGCACCGATGAGCCAAAACATTATGACCACTCACAGGTGAACCGAATAACGTTGATCATCTCCAAACAAGGGCACATGTCAAAGTCTGGGTAGATTAGATGGTAAGCAAACAATCAGTTCTCGTAATCAACGTGTTGGATGCAGGAGAAATGGGCAGGAGTAAAGATCTGAGCAACTTTGACAAGGGCTAGATTGTTATGGGCAGATGACTGGGTCAGAGCATGTCTGAAACGGCAAGGCTTGTGGGGTGCTCCCGGTCAGCAGTGGTGAGTACCTACTGACAGTGGGCCAAGGAGGGACAAACCACAAACTGGCGACAGGGTGTTGGGCGCCAAAGGCTCATCAATGCACGAGGGCAACGAAGGCTATCCCGTCTGGTCCGAACCGACAGAAGGTCTACTGTGGCACAAGTCACAGAAAATTTTAATGATGGTTACGGGAGGAATGTGTCACAACACACAGTGCATCGCACCCTGCTGCGTATGGGGCTGCATAGCCGCAGACTGGTCAGAGTGCCCATGATGACCCCTGTCCACCGTTGAAAGCGCCTGCAATGGGCACGCAAGCGTTGGAACTGGACCTCGGAGCAGTGAAAGAACGTCACCTGGTCCGATGAGTCCCGTTTTCTTTTATATCACGTGTGTGCTGTTTACCTGGGGAACTGATGGCACCAGGATGCACTGTGGGAAGATGACAAGCCGGTGGAGAGAGTGTGATGCTCTGGGCAATGTTCTGCTGAGAAACCCTGGGTCCACCCATTCATGTGGACATCAATTTGACACGTGCCACCTATGTAAACATCGTTGCAGACCAGGTACACCCCTTCATGGCGATGGTATTCCCTCATGGCAGTGGCCTCTTTCAGCAGGATAATGCACCCTGCCACACTGCACACATTGTTCGGGAATGGTTTGAGGAACATGATGAAGTGTTCAAGGTGTTGCCCTGGCCTCCAAATTCTCCATATCTCAATCCGATTGAGCATATGTGGGATGTGCTGGACCAACAAGTCCGATCCACGGTGGCTCCACCTCGCAACTTACAGGACTTGAAGGAGCTGCTGCTAATGTTTTGGTGCCAGATACCACAGGACACCTTCAGGGGTCTTGTAGAGTCCATGCCTCGGCGGGTCGGCACTATTTTGGCGGCACACGGAGGACCAACAGCATATTAGGCAGGTGGTCATAATGTTTTGGCTCAACGGTGTATAATGCAGAGTCAAAATACCTGAAACCACACACAGAACAACAATATGTCGTTTTGCATAAGGTCAACAAATCTCTTGAAATAACGACATAACATTACAGAGCTACTGCCTAGCAATAGCCCTGTCAGCGACAGGTAGAGCCTAACACTAATCTATAGAAGCAGCATTGTCTGCTTAATGTTTACATGGTGCAAAACAATGAGGAGTAGCTTGAACCTGCGTCATGTTACAAAAAGTACACTCATACATCCATTCATTACTCTATGTTACACATATGCATAAAGCAGCAGTATGCCCTTGACTTTTGGAACTTAACTGAAGTAAATAAAAAAAAACCTGACATCATTACAGGTTTGATCCTCTGTCTGATTGCAGTGTACTGAACAGCACAGTGTTGGCATTGTGACCTAGGCCTTAGCATAGTTTTCATTGTACTCTGCCACTGCATGTCTGTGGTTTTCTGCCAGTTTTATATACCTTCCTCACACCTAGATGGATTATGATAATAACGTGATGTCATGATCACAGCTATCTATGATGGGCTGAATTTGGGCTCCAGGGTCCTATGCCTGCAGACAATCAGCAGCTGCCCCACTACTGAAAAATGCGAATCGATCCCTCCTTTATCTCATGGATGAGGAAGCTGTGGTTATAGGGACCTCTATGGGTTAGGAGAGGAAGTGCGCCCTGCTTAGTTGGTAAGGCTGACACTTCAGGGCTACCATTACACTAACTCTTTACTGCTGTCAAGACAGCTGGCTGTTATGTGGGATGACTTCTTCTAAGTCTGTGGTAAACATATTAATCTTCCTACACACATCACAGATGCCGGTTTACGCATGACATAGACCTTTTATGTTAATGCCATGTAACTGAAGATGAAAACCATGTGCCACAATTAAGCAGCAATTTGTATATGAGTCTTGTACATGTGCTATTATACAAGGGAAGCTGTACAAATATGCTTTGCTCATGATTATTGAGACTGTGCAGGTTTATAAAGCATCTTGCTCAACCAAAGTTAAGGAAGTGATAGTGAATTATTGGTGATGAAGTGCTTTAGTCAATTCCTATGCCATTAAGTCATGATGCAGGAGGCACACACGTGGCAATCACATGAGTTCAGTGGCTTGTTGCTACTCACAGTCCTCTTCAGACATCCAGCAGCTTCTTTTATTATTAATTTTTTATACTGATTTCCAGAAACCACTCTGGTGCCTTTCGCTGAGGTCAAGGAATCAATCTCCCAATTGTTTCCCAATTGGTGTTACGTTTTTCTGTTGTTTTAGTTCCATATGGAAAATGCACTAATTTGTACTTTTGACAAATTGCATTGTAAAATGTGCTATAACAAACAAAATTTGATTAATTGGTTCCTGTCTTTTGCCCATAGTTGAAATTAAATGATATCTGTCACCCTCAATGCAAGAATTGCAAGTGGAATATATATATGAACATGCATCCATGGTTAAGAAGGGGCAGAATATATATCACAACACTCACAGTTTGGACCAGGATCTATGTAGTATGCCTGTTTACCTTCTGCACCCATACATCTCTTGTTATTAATTTAAAGTTTTAATTGATTTTAATTATTGATTTTACATTGTAACTAATAGCAGCTTGTTATTAATAAATATTAATACAATTAAGAGAATGGAGAATGATTCATTGTGCATGTTTGAAAATCTTATTTTAAGCCACCCTTTTCTAGCTCTACTCCTCTCATACATGTAGCAGTTCTACTCCAGAGTAAAAGTGACTAATGTAAGAGTCACCTGTGCGCTGTTTTAAGGCCTCACTGCAAAGTCACATCTGCTTTAATTAAGACAAAAGCAGCTGACAGCTCAGCATCGCTGCCGAAGACTGTTCTCCATCTCTGTGCAAGGGCTCCCTTATGCTCAACAGGCTGGTCCAGCAATCAGTGAATTACGAGCAATTACAAGTGTAATTGAAGAAGCAAATCGGCACATCTTTTTTTCCTTTTAATTGCTCTAATACAAGTTTCATGACTGATAAATGATGCAGAAACAGTTGGTAAAGGATGCTAATAAGTGAGTGCCACCTGGCTCACGGAACACCTGGCTCCTCCTGCACTCTAATTGGCTCCACAACAGCTGGCAGCCCTGTTAAGAGAAAGTTGTAAAAGTTTGTCGCGAAAAGTTCACAGATTTGCAACTTCTCATGGGTCCTTTCGGGGGGGGGGGGGGGGGGGGGGGTGCATGAAGGTGGGGGCGGTGTGTCCTGGGGCCGAGAGAGACTCGGTTGTTGGGACAGGTTGGGGCGAAGCAGACCTTGGTTGAAGGTGGTGGGCAGGGGTCTTTGCTCGTTCGCTTGTTTGTTATGTTGGAATTGGCGGGAAACTTCCTCTCTACCTCTTTCCTCCTCCGCCCCTCTCTCTCTCCTCTAGAACACATTCTCTGGCAGGCTGAAACATTTCCTGGAAGTGATCGACCCACGCACTCTCTTTGTGTCACAGGTACAGTACAGCCTCCTCCGTCTTTTAGTCACTAGTGACTGAAATACCCATATCTTGCGTGCAATTGTGAGTATGTGCTGATGGAAAATTGATACACAGCATAATTTGACATTGCCAGTCTCATGCAAATAATCAGCCAACTTTAGCATTAGAGGTCTCACCATATACCAGGATCTGCATGTCAACGCTGCAAACCTTTTTTTCATTTGTATTGGGTAATGCATTTTTAATAAAAAAGTCCACTACTACTGCACAGCCAATGGCATCCTGCTCCTTTTAAAATTCCATTATGTATAAGATCATTATGTGTGGGTAGTTCCATGTGAAATCAACCTAATTTTGAAGGCATCATCTTAAATTTACATGAAATTTTGTATGCTTATTTGTTATGTGGAGCAAGGAAATAACAAGTGTAAACTGGATCATTATGAAATGAGGTCTATCTGTACTATACTATACTTCACCTGTTGATAGCAGTGTATTCAGATGTGCAAATACATAAATATATACAACATTAATGGGTTTTGAATAATTGACTATTCCAATAATTATCTAGCCTTTATTGTGAAAATTCTGATTTGTAGTGTTGACCTGGGTTTCGAGGAGTGTGTTGTGTTGTAAGACCTGTGTGTGTACAGTACCCTCTAAATTTATTTATTCTATTGATTAAATAAACAGAAAACAGGATATGACAGAAAATGAACACATTACATGTGTATCATTTTGTTGTCTCATGTTTTACTTCCTATTTTATCAGGGATATTCATAAATACTGACAGCACTGTACATACACTTTTCAGTGCCTTAGTCATGTTTTTCATGCAGCAATTGTTAGGTTTTAGACACCTGAAACTCTATAAAAAGCACAAAGACAGCACAAATGGCAGCAGGCTCTGTTTCTTAAATACTACATTTAATTAAAAGGTCTTCTTATCCAGAGTGAGTATTGTCGCTTAAAAATTTAGCACATTATCCATTTATTCAGATGAGTGAAGTAATTCTGGTTGAGTACCCTGCCCAAAAGAACAACAGCAGTGGCCTCTCTGAGAATCAAACTAGCAATCCTTGGGTAAAAAGACCCAGCTCATTACCCTACTGCAGATGGTTCAACAGATACAATCTATATAACACCAGACATTTGATATACAACATATAATATAGGATGTAATTACAGAAATCTGTTTAGCCTCAGCGTAAGGGTTAAAGGAGGCTGACGGGGTAATTTGATGGGGTACATTTCCAGTGGCAGCTAGTTTGATCCGTCTTCTTATTGGATTTAATTAGAGGATGGTTAAACCATGAGTGTATTACAGTAGAAAGTGTTTCCTGACAGAGAGTTATGAGTCCGTAGTGTCACTTGCTAGGCATGTCTGTGTATACTGCAATCTCTTGCTCCCACAAGACCCAAGAGAACTGTGTGTACCTCCCCCAGATTATAACCTAGCAACGAGCTCAGATAGGTGGAGTGGCCTTGCTGGGTCGAAAGGCCTGGTGCTCTCTCGCATTCTTCGTTTCTTTATTCTGCGTGAATCCTAATAACCCTGCTCAGAGGGGTCTAATTACAGCAGAGGCTTGTGGGATGCGATGAAAGGAGGTGTGGATGGGTGAGGTGGGCGTGTGGGGGGGTCGCTGCTGACATGCCCCCGGGTCGTCCCGTTAATGAGCGCTGGACGGCCCTCTTGCCGCGTTTGCGCCAGCTCTGGCCCCGCAACCCCCCGCTGCGGCAGGCAATTAAAGCCGCGTCACTCTGTCCTCAAGGAAGTGGACGGCGCAGCGAGGGCTGTGGGACGCGAAAGCGATGGGTGGTAGAGAGCGGGCCTGACAGGGTTCTGCAGTGTGGCATAGTGGCTCCTAACCATAAGGTTGCTGGCTCAGATCCCTGTTGCGGCACTGTTGTTGTACCTTTGAAGGTGCTTAACGCACAACTGCCTCAGTAAATATCCAGCTGTATAAATGGTTAAAACTGTAACATATGAAAGTCACTCTGGATCAGAGCGTCTACTAAGTGACTGTAATGTAATGTAATGTAATGAGACTGAAGGGTGCCATTTACCCCAGTCAACCACAAGGGGTTCACTCACTGCTGAGGCCTCTGTTAATCTCAGCAGTTCCAGTGGATACTTCAAAAGTATAAAGGCAAGGCCTCATTACCAACCTTACCATAGTAAGCTTCCCAGCATGATGTCCCACTACTGATCGGAGTGGAGGTGGACACTTATTTTGGCCAGGGATTCAGTGTCACTATGGAGCCTGTGGAATATTGATAGGGGAGTTTGGCATAAAAAACCTCAGTGGAGCACTAAGAGAAATCTCAACCCGAGGGCCATGCAAAAGTATGCCAAAATAAAAAAGCAAATACAAAAGCGAAGCCACAGTTGCAAATGAGCATTACTTCGTGTTGTACCCATTTGCATTGCCCTTTGCTAACACTAAATATACAAAATAACCATGGGAAACAGAGGACCGAGTTGCTGTGGTGACCGGCGCTGTGGTCAAGGACACCTCATAGAAATGACAGCGGCCTCTCCTGCCACTTTGGGGTGAGTGTGTCCCACCCACCCCCCTCCTCCCGTATCCATGCAGTTGCATTGTGCTGGATTCTCACCACCCTGACAGCCGCTCTAAACCACGCAATGCATCGATTCAGTTTTAACCTGTGCCTGCAGTAATGATCTCTGGAATGTTCATGACCTGATAAGGACTGGAGTGTGCCTTTCTTTTCAAGAGTAGTAAGGCATAACTTAGAGCAAACCAGCTCTAGTTAGAATGAAACCAGAGGTTAAAATATTGTGAAAAAGACCTTGTTGGTGTGTATGTATGTATGTGTATGGTAGTGTGTGTGTGTGTGTGTGTGTGTGTGTGTGTTTGTGTGTTCATTCTCTTACATTAATGTTTCTCTCCTTAGAGTCACCTGAATGAGAGTGTGAAACTCCTGGATGATTTCAAACATGGAACCCTTCCGCCAGGAGTGTCAGATGAGCAGGTAAGGACATGCATGTCTACTCACACATGTATGCACATGCTCATATGCACACACACATACATGTACACACATTCATAACCATACACACACAAACACATACACATATGCACACATATATGCACAAACATAAACACACGTGCATGCACACTCAAACACACACACACGCACTCAGACGCACCCACATACTTGTATGCACACGTCCACAGACACATACACACTCATGAACATGTATGCATGCACACCCATTAACTCATGTGGATATGTATGCACACACAAATAGCATGCAAACATGTACACAGACACTCATAAACACACAACACAAAATCCAAGGGCGATTATAAAGAGGCCAGTGTGCGTAAGTGCAGGATTAAAGCAATTCTTGCCATGTAGAAATGCCATGTAGAAAACGGCTGGATAGCTTTAACTTTACAGATAAAAGATGATGTTTGTTTCTTGTAAGCCTGTGTGCAGAGTGCAGAAATGTGCAACTGCATTAGAAGTCCTTTACCTCCCCCTTTACAAAGAGAGAGAAAGCCTTTTGGATGTTTTGATTGGCTAAAGAAAGGGGTAGGAGTTTTCCTCATGATTGCATTCCAGGCTCCAGAAGCTGGAACTCATGTGTCTGACAGGTCTAAGGTCAGCAACATATGTTGCTTAGGAGATTGACCAAACAATAACGATCAAGTGAGTGACACTGCTGGACACACACATAATTATGTCAAATCTTTTGAGTCTTAAATTGATATCAAGCATTCATTTCCTTAAAAATTTGTGCATTTCATTCGTTATCACTTTCTCATAATCAGTTGGTTAATTTCTGCTCTGCCATGGCAATTTCAGCTTTGTTTGTCAAATATTGGCCAGTAGTACTAACTACATGGAAACCATTGTAAAGTATGTTCATTTTAAATAATTAATAAAATAATTAATAAATATGTTAATCTTAAATATCAGCAGCTGCCTTTTATTATCTTGGGTCATTACTCTTTTAGTCATTTATGGTTTGATTGGTTTTTCTGTGTATTGCAAAAAAAACATTGTTGCATCCAGCATGGTTAGAGAAAATAGTTACTGGCCTATATTTCCAGTAACTTTTGTGACTGAGAGTTCCTGAGACACAGAGTTCAGCTCTTTTGAAGGACTCACCTGTTGTCATTCTCTCCTCAGCTTTGGCAGGCTCAGAAAATCAAACAGGTAAGGGTCGGCCTGTTTCAAAACATACAGTACCTTCAAGACCTTAATGGCACTGATATTCAGAAACGCCAATCAAAAGCTGAATGGCAAGGTTCAACACGTGCCTAGCCTTCTTTTTCTTATGCATCCTCTCCTTTTATTGCTGTTCTTCTTTGCTTGGCAGCTGACGGTAAATAGAGTCTAATGCTTGACACTTTGTTCACTCACAACTGCAGCTGAGCTTTTGCTTGGGTGAAGTTCGGTCTAAGAGCACAGCGCATTGTCTTTGTGGGGTTCCAACCGCTGCGTGGCGCGCAGTGTTAATTAGTATGAGCACCTGCCACTGCCCCACCTGTACCGTTTCCTGCATGCTCTGCCGTGGCTTTACTGCGAGTCCTGAGCGCATCGCAAGTGCACGTCCGCTCACCTGGCTTCTTGCACCTGAACGCCGGGCTTTGCCACCTCCACGAGCGCCTAATTGCACGGCGCTCACAATGTTGCCCGACGTGTCTGAGAGCCAGGGAGCCGCGTGGCAGCTGCCTGGCGACTTGACGGGGAAAACCGCCCCTCCCCTCTCTGCCTGGCAGTTCACGCCGCCACTCCACACCACGGGGCTCATTATCCACCTAATTGCAGGCCATCATCCATCCAGACACTGGGGAGAAGATCTTCATGCCCTTTCGGATGTCAGGTGAGGGGCTCGTTACACACTCCGTGACTGTTTGGGGGGGCCTCGCCCCCAGTGATGGACCTTGCCTGGCAGGGGGGCCTGATAGGTTCCTCGCCGCCAGGCGCTGATTAGGCCTCTCGCAGAAAAGTGCGGCTGAGCTGTTGGGCCTCAGGGCTGAATATTTTGGTGTCAAGTGTCAAAATACCTGTTTAAAGCCTACCTTGCGTTGTGGCAGGAGTTAAGCGGGAGAAACTGGAAGCGTCAGGAGCCCTCTCCGTATGTGTCTAATGAGGGCTGAAGAACAGTGGAGACTGTAAAGTGAAAGCTGCGGCCAATCCCTGGGCTGTTGTCATAGTCGCAGGACCGCTTTAACAGCGCGTTCACTGTTTACTGTGCATCTGCTGTGCATACAGCCAGTTCACTGTGCACTTACTGTTCATAGAGTCAGTTTACTGTGCATCTACATACACCCAATCACTGCACATCTGCCAAATGTCTGACAAATGTGCAATTTGGTTGGAACCATAAGCAACCAGGCAATGGTTTCATAGAAACCTGTACTTCTCAATGATTTGGCACTAACAAGAAGTGGATTTTTGATTGGGCATGAGAAATAATCATTTTGTGTGGGAAGTAGTTTGTCTGCTTATGATTTCACAGTGCAGGCTTTCACAGTGCAGTTGCATCTCAATAACTGAGATACTCCAAGTGGCCTTGTCATAGCCTCTCTGAAGACACCTGGCTCTTTTTTCTGGTTCACAGGTTACGTCCCATTCGGAACACCAATAGTAAGCCTGTCCTATTACAACCCCCGTTTCATGGACCTGAAGGAAGTGACAGTCAGTTTTAATAGATATTCTGAAGATGAGTAGCTACCATGGCACTCCCATTTGAGAGCAGATGTCTGTGAAGGGGGTAGGATTGGGGGTAGGATTCACATCCTCACGAGTTCTGCTGCTACTGAAACCAACAAACCGTGATTTAAGAATAAAAAAGGTAACATAAATTTGCTTGGTGTAACAAAGAAAAATAGCAGTTGAGCGTTTTTGTCATCTAATCTAATGACTGTAAGTGTTTTAGCACACAGTTCCCCTGAACTGACTAAAAACATGTAGGGCACATTTCCGTGTGACCCAGTAATCCTTGCGTCCTGTCCAGGTGGTGGGGCTGCTGCTTCCAAACCAGACCCTGGCATCCACAGTGTTCTGGCAGGTAAAGACCCCCATTTCCTCAACACCCTGGATGGGTGACCCTCATTCTTACTGTCAGGAACAATTTTTGCACAAATCTGGTGCTGATCGCACAGTAATAACAGAACAGTTGAAGACAGTATATACAGTACTTTCCTAGTGAACACAAAATCTACTGCAAGGTCATTTAGTTAATGGCAATTACAGTCCAGCATCTTAGTCTTACAGTAATTAGTCAATGATTAGACAATGATTAGTCTTCCTTAATTGATTTATCAGACAATTAAGCTAATTAAAATAATCTGTAATCGGACCACATATACATTTATTTTTTCCATTGCTTATATATATTATCCTCAAGTGTAGATATTTCATATGCCTGTTACTGATCTAAGAGTCTTGGTTTACATTCTGGTCAGTACAGAAAGAAAAATGACCTGATGAGTTTGAACGGGAGCCAGGCCAAATGAGTGTCTAGCTCTGGGGCACAGCAGTGGAGTTTAAACCTGCAGCCACCTTGCTGTCAGACAGCAAGTGCCCTGATGGCTGCTTCACCCCCACATAGAACCCGCCTGTCCTTGGGGGTGTGGTGTGGGCTGCAGGGGGTTGTGTCTGAATGAGGTCAGTTCACTGACCCAATTGTTATACCGCTCTCCTCTGACAGTGGCTGAACCAGAGTCACAATGCCTGTGTCAACTACTCCAACCGCAACGCCACAAAGGTATGGTGACGCCATAGCCAGGCACCTGTAGGTCAGCCACAAAATCCATTCCATAGAACTGCTGGCAACTGGAGACTGCCCTGGGGACCGTTAATGCTGCCGATATTTAATTAACTGCATGTTTAAGTCCTCATTTACTTTACTCATTTGCCATTATCCAGAGCAACCTGCATCATCAACATGTTAAATGCTAGCCATTTTAAAGCAGAATTTTTACTGTAGTGAGTCAAGCCAAGTGCCTTGTTTTAAAAGCCAGTGGCTTAATGGATAATAATCTCTGCAGAGTGACAGAACAGATGCACACATGTGCTACGCGTGACTAGGAGGGCGGTTTGAAGTGTTCATTGTGTTGTTTTCAGCCCACGGCAGCCTCCAAGTTTCTCCTGGGATACCTCGGTGCAGTCACCAGCGCCGTCTCCATAGCGGTGAGTCCAGCTCTGGCGTCACCAAGCAGACCTCACTGCAATGCTGCACCTAAGCAGACTGGGAAGCAGACCCTTTGAATGTGAAGCTGGAGTTAGCTGGAGCCAGAATGGTGATCAGGGATTTCTGTAGCCAGTCGCTCACAAATGGGACAACATCTATCTCACAGTTGTGAGATCATTTTGCTGAAGGGATTTTGTGCACCATTACTCCCCACTGCCACATCAGCCCTCATGTCAATAGCTGAAGTTAAACCAATGGCTTGTGATTACAGTGTCAATTACAGTGTCAGTCTTATTTTTCTTAAATATAAATTAAAACATAAATTGTGTGGGGCCTCAAAAATATCAGTAAGTCCTCTACCAATTAGATGAATCAGTAGCTCTTCAAGAATGCAGCTGAGTTTAGCAGTAGATATGCTAGTAGGACCTAGTATTGTGTGACGTCTGGATCAGGATCAGTGTGATCAGTGAGGTTGAGCTGATGGATCACTGGCGTACAGGCTTCACTAGCGTTTCCAGGTAACAAGCTTTGTAGGTGCCCAATGACTGTTTCCTCACCCTCCTCCAGCTCCACCCAGATTGCATATTTGACAGATATGCTAGCGAGAGACATCATATCCCTTGTATAACAGGGCTACATGGTTCCACTGACTGAATTACAAGACTAACAAGTGTTCAGAAGTGCACAATTTTATATCTGAGGTGATACCGAAAGTCAGCAAATAGAGCTTCGACTTGGCATTTGGAGGTCGGTTGGTACACCCAGGTGGAATCCCTGCGAAGCTCAGCCATACCAGAACCCCAGTTCCACCCCTGCACTCCATACCCTGGCCAGGCCACGCCATCGGGGCCCCCAGGCTAAGGTCGGCCCACCACCTCACCTCACCCAGCCGACCATCTCCAAACCACCCCACCCACAGGCGCGATCACAGCACTCCCCCAGAGCCAATTAGCTTTCCCGCTGAGAGGTAGCTGGAAGTCAAGAGACCTGACAGTGGCAGATTGCCCACTGCCCAGAGGGGGAAGACTGGAGGAGTGGGGGGGTGGTGATGGTGGTAATTAAACCAGAG
This sequence comes from Megalops cyprinoides, assembly GCF_013368585.1. Lineage (NCBI taxonomy): Eukaryota > Metazoa > Chordata > Actinopteri > Elopiformes > Megalopidae > Megalops > Megalops cyprinoides. The sequence goes on along the minus strand of NC_050604.1, from coordinate 4,186,203 downwards.
CCCCCCTCTCTGCCCGGGGAGAGGTAATGAGGGGAGTGCTCGGAGGCAGGTGTGTGCGGAAGGGGGCCGGCAGGGAGGGGGGTGGCAGCGAGCAGGTCATGTTTGGAGTTGTTTTAAAACGAGGTGTCTTTAATTGGGACATGATCACCCACTGGTCCACCCCAGAGGCCAAAGGCAAATTAAGACTCGTGGCAATACACTGGAGCCCGCTGTCACAGCTGCTCGCGGTACAGAGCCCATGTGTTACAGTACAAATTAAACCTGGACAAGAAAACCTACGGAAGGACACATCAATCAGTGCATTACAGTGACCTCTTAGCATGCCAGCGCGTTTTAATGGGACAAAGCATGTTTTAAAACAAAGAAAAATTGAGAGGTGCTCTCTCTTCTGTACCAGAGGTCCGCTTTCTTTTTTTTTTTTTTTTTTTTTGCAAATTATTCACCTAGCAGTTATGCTCAGAGGTGTTCTTCGGTCATGCGTCATAAACCTAGCAGTTGGGTAACCGGAGAGAGTTTTTTGGTTGAGTGAGTGGTTTGTTAGGGGAAAGTAATCTGCATGTAGAAAGATGGGTTTCTGGCTGCACATGTCGCCATGACAATGGCTTTGACTATGGGCGATCTGCCTTGGCAAGCCAGGATGTGACCCCCGGAAGAGGGGAGCTCACTTCGTTCTGACCGAGCAAAAGTCTCCTCGCCACTCATGGAGGTCCCATGTCTCGCACCATGGGTACCCCCCTGTTGCTAAGGCAACGGCGTTGTGTCAAAGGGCAAAGCCGGAAAGCTGGAGCAACAGTGTCAGCCAGTTGTGTTTGTTGGGTTGTGGGTGGAATTGAGTCAATTAACCCTTCATACCACACCAACTTACTTTACTGCTTGTATGTGGTATGTGGACTGTTGTCCAGTCAGTGGGGGTCAATTTAGCATGGATAAAGTGCAGAATAAAATGAACCTAATGTGTTAACCCACATGTGTGTTGTCATATAGATTTTTAGCTGGCATTTCCACACCTCTGTTAATACATATTTAGACATTCAGTGGAAAAAAGTGAAAAAGACATGATGAAATTTGGAAATGATTACATGAAAAACGAAAAACAGGCTCTTTGTAAAGTAGCTTTCCATTTAACATTCTTACGTTGTTACTTTGCAGTATGTCTGTGCTCTCCTTAGGATGTTATCACTGTTGTGTGTGTGTTTGTGTAGGTCGGGCTCAACGTGCTGATCCAGAAAGCCAGCAAGTTCAGCCCAGCAACCCGTGTTCTGGTGCAGAGGTTCGTCCCGTTCCCAGCCGTGGGTATGTACAGAATGCAGCGGGTCTCAGAGGCCTGGTCACAGAGGTCCTTCATTACGGTGCATCTTGGCTAATTCCGTCCCCCTTTGCTTGTTGTGGATGGACAAGGCTGCTTCCTCTCAGCTAATAAACTTGACATTTATGAGAGCAGATGGTTGCTTTTGAGACATGTCCTGAAGATGGCAGATATTCTTTAGGAAGGACTCATACATGGCCTGATCCCCACTTATCTCGGGTGCTGGCCGAGCCCTGTGCCCCAAGTTTAAAACCGGCCGCATCATCTGCTGACTTTGACCGAGAGCCCACAGATTGCTTCCATTCCGCTGGGGGATAGGGGTGGCTAGGTCAGTCACAGTTTCCTCATCTCAACGTTCTCAGGCCCCCTGCAATTTGTCACGCACCTGTGAGTTGCAGGGATGACACAAGTGGAGTACCACCTATCCTCCAGTCAGCAGCCACTTAGCTGTACTGCACTTGCACTGTATGACTTATAGTTCCAAAGATAGTCACTGGCTGTATATCAAAGCATTGTGTTTGTCTGTGGCAAAGAGATTGATGTAAAATTGGACATTCCAAAAACAAGGTCGTAATAGGAAAAAATCATAAAGAAGTCAATCTTCATTATTTATTCTATTCATACCCCATTTTAACACAGTTAAACCCGGTTGGATGTTTCTGTAATGTTCCAGAAGCTTCTTTCAACTTTAGAACAGTAGAAAGGTGGCACAGGGATAGATCTGCAGTGTCTTTAGATGATTACAAGGCGGGAATAAAGTTGATCACGGTGAGGTATTTTTACATACAATTATTTGTAAGACATGCTGTTACTGTGCACAGTAAATGCCACCACTGTTTACACAGTTTTTCTTTTTCTTTTAAATTACTGTTTTGTTACAGTTCATCAAAGGTATGAATATATTTTGAAGCCATACTGTGTGTGTGTGTGTGTGTGTGTGTGTGTGTGTGTGTGTGTGTGTGTGTGTGTGTGTGTGGTGTCCTTTAAGCAGTTTTATACCTATTTTTTTTAAACTTGGAGCTTGTTGTTTCACTGAGGGAGTCAAACTCTTGGTCTGCTAAAAATCAGTGTTTGTTTTGCACATTGACATTTGTTATTAGTTTCATGCAGCAGTGGCTTGATACATTTGCTCAGCCGTTGTTCAGCAGCTTTAATGTAATATTCCACCGTTCAGGTGATAAATTAGCTTCTATTAATAAAGCATGAAGCCTTGACCCTTTAAACTCCAGAAAATGTGTTTTGTCCGATCTTGTCCCTGCAAATACTTTCCCTGTTAGGACCATGCTAATTAATTAATTAATTAGGTAATTCAGGGCAGGTGAATTTGCAGTTTATGAAGTCCTTACAGATTGAAACATCTCCATTAAAAATTCCTCAGGACTTTGTCTCTTAATTGCAATAAGTCTGCCTGGCCCACAAACATAACATTGACGTTTGTGTTGATGTTCACCTCATGTTATGGGTTTGTACCATGTTATGGGAGGCCCAGGGCGTGGCAGCTCTCTGTTTACCCTCTGAATCCCTGCCTCTCTGGTCCCTTACCCAGAGGGGCAGTAATTGCTTTCCCAGCATGCCGTCGTTGCCTGCTCGCCTGTAATTAAATTGTTTGCCTACTCCTATAATTAAATCAACAGGTTTCTGTCATCCCTTAGCGTTCGGTGGTAATTGGCACGTTGTTGGGTCAAAGCTGCTGCAAACGAACTGGATAATTACCCCTAAAGTGGTTTCCAGTGTCGAGACCTCATTTGTCTGTTTGTGCGGTTGTCGTTGTTGTTGTTTTTTTAATGTTGTAGTAGCTTTTCCGTATAAAACGGTAATTAAACCCACTATCAGCGGAGCGTGGAAAGCTGAGGTGTCACGTGAAATTCCTCTCAGCCACACGTCACATGGACGTCGGGCTGGCCTCTCCCAGGCTGGCATGATTTGTTTGTAATAGTTCAATCAAACGCAAGGAAGGAGCACATTTAAACTGTTAAGCATGTCCTTATCTCAAATTATAAGCCCAAATGATTTCCTATAGAAGAAACTCACTAATGGCTGTGGTGAGCAGTGCATCGTGCCACGGTTCTGATGTAATCTGGTTTGGCCACAGTAACAGTCCGATAACACAGTTCCTTCTCACTTGTTTAACCTCACTTGTGTTCGAATGATGTTAGTCAATTTGAATTTTTTATTTCCTAGTGAATGAATGATGGCATTTTTTGTTGTTGTTTTTTGCTTTAATTGTTCAAGGCGACAGTGCCTCTTTGTATCCAGTCAAATTAATTGGTTGGTTTGTTATCAGTCCCTTGTAGGGAAAAATAATTAGCAATTTACGCACCAAATTAAATCACCCCCCATCCCTGACCCTCAAGCTCTACATTTTAAGCCTAATACTTAATGTCTAATAAAATTGGAATGCCTCTGGCAGGGACAGCCAAGAACTCTGTTCTTTTTTTTCCCTGCGTTTGGCTTTATTCAGAAGACCGTCATCTTCTTTTTTGTATTCTGTGTGACCTCATCAATGATTAGAGCACACAGTCTACTTTTCATGCAGTGACATGGGAATCTGTTTGTGCCACGTCCTGGATGGTGCTTCTCTAGGCCCCTTCTGCCCTATGGTAGGATGAAGACAAAAATTACCCTGCAGCCCCCACATCCTCTCCCCTCCCCCATAATCCCCACATGAGTGTGGCTCATTGTGCTTTCCCATGTCTCAGTGCCTGCCTCACCAGTGCCTGCTTGCTCTCCCCACAGCCAGTGCCAACGTCTGTAACGTCGTCCTCATGAGGCACACGGAGCTGTCCGAGGGCATCGATGTGCTGGACACCGCCGGCAATGTGGTCGGCACCTCCAAAATTGCGGCCAAACACGTGAGTGGGGGCAGCAGTGTTGGCTACTGGGGGGGCAAACTTGGATTATTTGACACCGTTCCAAACATAAGGCATAGTGGTTCCAAGTGGAAAATATTGGGTGCTAAATTGTGTCATGAGCAGCAGTTTGCTTGGGCCAGAATCACATCCTCCGTTGTGTCTTTAGCTAGAATTAGCATCACATCTTCCTCTATTGTGTATTTAACCAGGGTTAGCTTCAGGTCCTGGATTGTATATTTAGCCAGCGTTAGAATCAGATCCTTGATTGTATGTTTAGCCAGGGTTAGCATCAGATCCTCAATTCTATGTTTAGCCAGCGTTAGCATCAGATCCTTGATTGTATATTTAGCCAGGGTTAGCATCAGATCCCCATGGGTGCTCTTCTTTGTGGTGGATTGGAGACCTGGTTTCAGTTGGCAGTAATGGAATAGCTTTTGACAGAATAGTTCTTGCAAGTAATCAGATGTCTTCTATACTGCTTCTGCAGATGTGGTGGTTGTGGTGGGTGCAGTGGGTTGCTCCTGTCAGATGTAATGCCTGTATTGGTCCCTCAGTGGTGGAATGAACTTCCCATGGGGGTCAGGATAATGGAATCACTGGCCATATTCCATCACAGACTGAAGACCCACCTTTTCAGACTGCATCTCGGTTCCACCTCAATCCCCACCCCCTAACATCTGATACTTGTATTACTTGCAGTTTACGTATAGTATTGCAATGTGTTTTGGATTCTGTAATCTAGTGACTGTGATGTATGGTAGTGTGTGTACTTGGCTTCCCTTAGTTTTTACGCTGGCTAGTCAGATTGCACAAGTTAACTTGTAGTAGGGCTTCAATAGTGTGCTCGCACTCACTGGTCTGGGAGTGTTGCTAGCTTGGTCTGACAGCATCTGCTAAGAGCATCTGCTCAATGAATGTAATGGCGGGTGGCGGTTGGGGACTTAGGTGGTTATTTAGTTTAAAATTTTTGTTTCTTGGAAGAACTTGAAAACCCACACAATGTACTGTCTGTAAAGTGAAAGGGTCCACTGGCGGGACTCTGCACATTTTCACGGGGCTGATCCTGTGATTGGGGAATGGCTCCATATTAAAGGAATGCCCACCTTATATTCACACTGCACCAAAGACCAGTAGGAGAGCATAGTCCCCAATAGCAGATCAAACAAGCTCTGCTGGCCCTTGGAGGAATCTAATGTCTATCAAGGAATCTATGAATCTAACTATGAATATGCAGTCACACAGGAAGGAAGGAATGCAAGGCACAGTATAAAACAAAAACTGATTTTTCCCAACAAATGTCACACTGAAATATAGGGCTGTGTGATATGACCAAAATCTCATATCCCGATATAAGTCATTTCATATCCCTATAACAATACATATCACGATATAGCACGTTTTCTGTAAATTCAATGAATAAATAGTTTATATAAAATGACCACATGGAAAGGCCTATTTCTTATTACATTTTGAATTATAAACTCGACAAATAAAAGGTAATTACTCATATTTGATTATTTTTCTCCTTTTATTTAGAACCTTTGCGCAAATTTTCAATTAACCCTTCCGCGTGTATGGTCACACTGGTGTGATTAGTCATTTAGCGTATATGCTAAAACCGGTGCAATTAAAACACTAGATTGGAAAAATTCTAGCTAATTTTATCTTTGAGGAAACAGCGATTTAAAGTTAAAAAATATAGCAAATTCTAACTGAAAACTATGAGAAGCTTAATAATGCTAATGAAAACACAACAAGCTTAAAAATAAGTGCGAAAGGGTTAAGCATGTAACAGAATATAAATAAAAATATACTCAAATAAAAATACTATAAAAATAGTAATGTATGAAATATAGAAAGGTAAATAGAAAACACTTTTCAACTATAGTTCTGTGTCACATTTACTCTCCTCCATGTTTGTTTGTGTTGCCTTCATGCACATTTCCTGCCTGCATTAGTGCAGTGTGGAAGAACGCAAAGCGTCGTCCAAATGATGAAAAATATTGCCGTAAAGTGTGTGATTTTTGACGCAACGAAATAAACGATAGAGCATAATATGAAACGATAGACGTTTTTCTGTCGTCACATGATATATATCGTCATATCGCACAGCCCTACTGAAATACACAATTGGAAGATTGTCCACAAATGAGTGCATAAATAAAATACCTTAACTGACTTCACACATTTATTCAGTTATGCTATGGATACTAAGGAATGATTGCACAATTTATGAGTGATGCTCCTTACCACAATTTCCAATGATTTTCCAGTGAAGTTTTTGCAAGTATTTTAGCATTATTTAGCAGTATTTTCACAATTGAATCTCATTTAGTGCGTCCATTTCAAGGGAATTGGAATATTTTTGGAGCGGTATAAAATGGATTGTTGATTATTTAATTGTCTTGCTCTTAAAGATTTGTGTAGTCCCAGACTGGATCCAGGTGTGTTTCTTGTTTTAACGTGGATTATGTTGGGAACAGAGGTGTGGACTCGAGTCACATGACTTGGACTCGAGTCAGAATCGAGTCACGATTTTGGTGACTTCAGACTCGACTTGACAAAGTTATAAATGACTTGCAGCTCAACTTGGACTTTCATGCTACTGACTCGAGACTTGACTTGGACTTTGCCTCTTTGACTTGTGACTAATGACTTGACATATGGCATGGGTAAAATTAAATATTTATACCTGATCAAAATATAGGCTAATTTCCTGTCCATACATCTTCAGCATCCTTAAGCTGATCTAACGTTACACATGCAACGCAGCGTTATTTTGCATGGAATGCTCTTATCTATGAGAAATGAAATGGGATAATCACACACTGAATATGTTCCCATTCGTCCCTCTAACATACTGTCGTCTGACAAAATGGATCGGGATCTTTCATGTTGTTTGTTCGGGTAGCCTAAACAATTTTGCTCCACGGGAGCCAACCCGAAAACGTCACAGAGTCTTTATCAATGACTGATTGCATTGCATTAACACCCATATCATCTTCAGCATTGTTTTGCAAAATAAATAGCAAGAAATGTCAAGGTAATGAAATGATTTGTTCACCTGGTGTTGAGTAAGGCCTTGGTGACATAAAACACATAGCCTATGTCGGAATGCGTAGGATGGCAGCGTGGTTATTTGTCTGTAGGCTATTGCAACTTCTGCGGGGGCATGTTTATCCATCTAGTGGAAGTAGATAACTATAATGCACTGCATGACATGTAGGCTATCTGTAGGCTAGTAGGACATGAGTAACATGTAGGTTGGAATCCTTTTTAAAAGCACAGTGTGAATGTTTATAAAATCAATACAATGGTCCACGTTCAACTGCTTTCTTATATATCCACTAGAGGTCTGGTATGGAGGTGCTTGTTTCAAATCACAACGTATGCAAGTGGAATGAACGAAGAAGAGTTACACTGGAATGGCAGAGTTGATGGCGTAGAAGCGATATGATACCACGCATAATTTCATTTGCTTTCAAAGACTACACTGTCAAAACAGAAAACAACTAGCTACATGCAAAACATGAGGAGCAAAAATTTCTGATGGAGAATCAACAACCTCCAACTTTGTTCGCCACTTAAGGCTGCATAAAGACAGGTAAGTTAAGTATAATTATGTGTGTAGCAATCATTGGTAACGCATGGCTTAGCTAGCAAGATAAGAGCGTGTAGCATGGACCTAACTTTAGATTTAGACTGTGAACTTGAAAACAATGAGCTCTTACCCACTCTGTGTGGTAGCATAGTCTTAAATTGTTACACGTGTTGAAAATCTGCTTTCTGTATAAGTAAAGTTAATTTTGGACCCTGGTTGCTTAGCATGTGTTAGACATACTCATACTTAGCTGACAACGGTTGGTAAATTCAGAACCTGTTATCACCCTAATGGGGTAGATTAAAGCCGTGTAATATTACATTTTTAATTACCATTTTAATGTTAACCCTCTATTAAATTGATTTGGGCACCTTTTAGAAAGTTTGAACTCTGTTTTCCATATAGGCTAAACATTTTTACCTTCATCTGCATATTTGTAGGCCTTGTGTAAGAGTATTTGTGATTGCATATGAAATGTAAGTATTAATGTAAGCATGTTTATTTCACACAGATTTGAGGAGCACACACATACTGTTTGTTTTCAATTTTTAGACAGTGTCTTATGTATAAGTTCAGAGCAGGAAGGACTATTGTTCACTTTTCATCTCCATGAAGGGCAATTTAAAATGGCAGCTCCTCTGTTACTCTTATCCCTGCTCATTTTTTGTTGTTTGTACTGTATTCTAGTTTTGCCATTGCAAATTAAACAGTTTTTTTATTGAAATAAAAAGTCAATGTGATGAATGGAAACATTATGACATACTGTAAAAGCAACTCACTCATCCATCCACATAGTCACCCATACACACTTCACTCCCTAACTCACACACACCTCACATGTGCACCTCACCCCTTACTCAGTTAAAGTTGCTTTATTGGCGTACCTGTTGGGACATAGTATTGCCAATCAGTACTCATTGAATTCAAAACCAGTAAACATTTTTTCTCTGTAAGACTACAGTTTTAAAGTATGACATATTGATTAGAAGGATATATTGAAAGTATTGATTAAATGTATATGTTGATTGGTTGCATATTAATATGCTGCTGCATATTAATGCAAGTGTGACTTGTTTAGGACTTGAAAAAAATAAGGGCTTGGACTTGGACTTGACATGGCCTTGGTAATACTTGGACTCGGACTTACTTGAGACCTCTCTGTCTTGACTCGGGACTTGGCTTGGACTTCATGCATTAGGGCTAGAGACTTACTTGTTACTTGCCAAACAGTGAGTTTGTCCCACCTCTGGTTGGGACACATGCTGCTGACCCCATTAAAATCTGGCACTTCTTACTCACAATCTACAGTCGACCCCTTGAGTCCAAAGTGTGTCATATCAGTTGTACGATGTTTCAATTTGGGTTGGTAAATTTTGATTAAAATGCTTGTTGATTCCAGCCAGTGGTATTCACATTTTGTGGATACTGGTCCTTTTCCTACAACAGAATACTGGCCTTTTGCCTACAAAGCTTTTGTTTTTTATTCAAGCAAAACAAAAGAATAAAAAAATATAACGATCGATCAAATGATTAAAAACAGTTTTATGTTTTTATTCCTATTAGATATTAGAAATAAATATATTTGAATTGCAGTCAATGAATGACCTCGTCATAGCCTGTGAGTTATTTGGTTCTCATTCGTTATTTTCCATCAGGCATTATTGGAGACGGCCTTGACTCGAGTGGTCCTGCCTATGCCAATCCTGGTCCTTCCCCCTGTGATCATGGCTTTTCTGGAGAGGTAGGCCAGGGCCTGAAAGCATGCATGAACCCTCCTGCCCCTCACTCTAGCTTCACTGTGTGTCATGAAACGGAAAAACAAACCTTGAAAAAAGAATCCACCTTTCCCAAGCCCCTTATGCATAACATTACATTTACGCTTTTATTCAAAGTGACTTACAAGTCGCAAAAGATGGTGTTCTCAAGAGGTCCTTCCATTACAGGAAGTAACACAGAAACCAGACACACCCCGGTCATCCATGAGCACGGGTCTTTAGCTGGCAGTTACCCAAGCCCTCTTCATCGCTCCGCGAGTACTATCAGCGCGTCTCTCGTGTTTGATAAGCAGATAATACCGTCAGTTAATGAAGTACCTGTTTATACTGGCGTCCCGCGGCGGATGTCATGGCGGCGTGCGCGGCGGACACAGGAATGCAGACGGCTTTTGTAGGCCTGACAGTGTCTGTCCCACAGAGTGGGCCCCGGGGCTGGCAGGCTAGGCCGGCCGCCAACAGAGGTGTGGGTGGGAGGAATGACATCCCAGGTGTGTTTGGGATTCTGGGGAACGAATGAATGAGCGAGCGAGCGAAAGGAGAGAGAGCGGCAGACGGGGACCGGGGGAACGCAACCGCGGCCTCAGGTGAGCCGTGCTCAGTTACCTGCCCAATCCGTTCGCTCTCAGTTGTTCTCAATGGAGCGGGACGGGGGGGAGTCACGGCATGTCACGAAAGGCCCTGTTTGCCCCCCCCCCCCCAGTGATGGATGGAAGCACTGAGAGGGGGGCCCCTCTGTAGTGACAGTGCCCCCCCCCCCCCCCCCCCCCCCACACACACACACACACACACACAAAAGTGGGCGGGGAAAATAGGGCCTGTCGTTAGCTCCACTTTCGTATCAGCCTCCAAGAAGTCATGGCCCACGGCACCGGCCACCACAGCGGCGCTGTAAACTCAGCATCTCACTCGCTGTGCCTGCCAAGGGACTTTGCTTTGCTCATGGGTGCAGCTGATTTTCACCACAGCGTTTTATATTCACTTAGCAGCAGGATGTCATTTGACTTGATTTATCTTCACAAAATGAAAGGCTCTTTTCTGCTGTAGTACTGATTACTCAGCAACATGCTTGGAACAAAATTGTTGTTTCATGATTAAAATATTGTTGTTCTGTGATTGATAATCTCACTCTTTTGAGATTGTTTTATAGTTTATCTGAAGGAAGTTGTAGAGCATCTGATCAAAACTTACACTACTATCTCTACAGCATGAGCACTTACAACTTTCCATATCAAAACTTACACTACTGCCTCTGCACCTCGAGACTTCAGCCTGTGTCTCATTCCGAGGCTCTTTGACTTATGCACACAACCTTTTCCTTCTTTGACAGTTTTTTTTTTTTATTACTCCATCTTATATATGCCTGCTCCAATTAAGACGCTGCACCCGTATGTGTTAATTAGCTGCTTCATTAAGCGACAGCTCCCCTTCATTAGGGGGGTGGTGGTGGTGTCAGGCGAGCTGGTTTTGCTGGGTGTCCCGCTGAGTGCTCATCCCACACACTGAAGAGGGGATTAGCTCAAATTGGGAAGGGGGGGGGGGGTGAAGGGTGGCAGTAGGACAGTAATTATGTCCTAAGAGGGAGATGGACGACAAGCTTATATAACAACATATTCCTCAACACTGACTGAACGCGGGCTGGAAGGAGAGTAGGGCTCTGAAAGGCGGACCACATGAACTTTTTGGGACGCATCATTGTGCACGCCTTCCCCCTCGGCAGCCCACGACCTCAGCGCAGGAGGAATTTTTGTTTTTTTTGAAGCCCTGAAAACACTGACGTTTCCGTCATTGGGATGCGGGTCTCTGTTCCGCGGTGAAACACAGCTGGCCCGTTAAGGCTTCCCCTGCAGCACAGCGGCAGGTTTTGGACGGAGGCCCATGCCTGCATGTTTCCCCCCCCTCCGGCCCCTGGTGTGCAGACCCACCCCCAGCTCCCTTTTTAGAGTGGTGTTCAGGGTTGTGACCCCCCCCCCCACCTGGCCCCCCTGTTTCTCGCCGTGCACCTCACATGGGTCTCACCTGTTCACCTGTGCCTCTTTATGTTTCCCCTCCCCAGACTCCCCCTGCTCCAGACCCACAGGAAGCTGGTTCTGCCAGTCCACAGCCTTGTGTGCCTGGCCGCCTTCGGCTTGGCCCTGCCTCTGGCCATCAGCCTCTTCCCACAGATGTCCCAGGTACCGCTTCCCTCCCACTGCGGCCCCCATTCTATGCTACACCTGCATACAAAGCATTAGAGAAAGGATTTACATCCCATTTGAATATAGCTATACAGTGTCCCTTGAATCCAGCATTTTCAGTCTGTTAATTTCAAAATATAAAAGTTGCCATTAACGTAAAAAAGCTATTTTCACATCTTATAGGAAACGTATTAAATTATCTGCTACAATATATGGATTTCAGAAACGAACGTCCCAGTAATTGAGAATATTTAAGGGGTGTTTTGGCATGCATATGAAAATATAGATTTGACAGCATTTTCCTCAGAGATGGTTGTTGGCGAACGCGGAGTTCTTTTTCTTATCAGACTCGGAGAGCATGCTTCTCTCCATGCGAGCGTTTCCGAAAAGCGGAATCCGACTGGAGTTCCCGCTGTTCGCGGCACCGCCGGGGACACTTGGCTCCGCCGGGCCTCCTCCGTTTCGCCCAGCAGAGCCAAGAAAACAGAGGGGGGGAAGAGATGACACAAACCCAGCGGGGTAACCGAGTCCCCTCCCCCCCTCCTTGCCGCCCCCTTATCGCGCTGGCCCCCCATCTACCTCGGCCAGCTGTGCCTGCTGTGGTCTCTCTGCTGGCGCGTCTTCGTGCCAAGAGCTTTCAGAGGCATGTCTCAGCAGCATTCTCCTTCCTTTGGAATGAGTCTAAGTCAACCCTCCCCCCCAAAAAATAATATATATGTTTACTGAGTGCATTGGGAAGCATCTGGAGGTACCTTTGTGACTGCAACTGATTTGACTGGGCCCTTTGCACTGAATTCGCCTTTATTCACAGAAGAATGGGGGGGCTCAAGCTGGTTCAGGTAAGGTTTGGGCCCAGTTGCCAATGTAGCTGACTGAATAACACGTACACGCACACGCACACGCACACGCACACGCACACGTACACGCACACGCACACGCATTATCCAGTGGTGGCCCCGGCCCATTCTGCAGTACCTCAAGCAAAAGCCTACAGAGGGAGTGATTGACAAATTTTGGGAATAAAGAGATCAATTTAAAGTAGGAATATTCAGTCACATCACCTAGCCTTAGAACTTGTATTAATCTAGGACTTAATAATCAACTTAATAATAAGCTAATGTCCAGCTAATGTTTACCTTCTCTGGGGTGTGTACTTGAAATCTGTGTGTTTTCCAGAAAAGTCTCAACCATTATCAAGCACCAGAGAAATACGCATGTGAAAAGGCATTAGTAGTTTACCTCATAGCTTGTATGTGCTATCCTTTAAACACCATCTCTGGATCGACTTTTCTCTCTTCTCGGGGCCTTTTGAAGAACCGTAGTCTTTATTTGAAGATCATCTTAAAAGACCGAAAAAACGGCCACAAGTGAGTGTGGAGAGAGTGGAGCGGCTGGCATTTGCGGGCGGGTGCAGCTGACCCGTCTGTGTCGGCGGTTGATCTCTGATGCTGGGGAGCGATTCAAGCCCCACAACCAGGGCTAATTTACACCCCCCCCCCCTTATCACAACATGTGCAGTAATGAGATGCCGCACGCACGCCCTCACACGCGCGTGCGTGCACTCAATTGGAGGTGTGGAGGCACAGGTGGGTTTCAGGTTGTGTTCCTGCCTAGGTGTTAACGGCGGAGCCGAAGGCAGAGAGGCTTCGCGCTAATCCCGGCATCTAATTAGAGAACGTTTTATGCATTCACAGCTCTCTAATGGCGATGATTATTTTCGTTATTATTTCGTTATTTGGCAGAGATCCTTATCATCTGCTTAAGTGCAGAGCAAAGTAAAAAATATATAAATTACACAGTTCAAGTACTATTACTAAGATATTCTACAATAATTAAAAATTTTACTAAATAAGCTTTAAACTAATTGATTATTCAAATGTTTAATTGAATAAATAAAATATGGCTTTTTTTGGCTTAACTTGGTAGATTGTCTCAGAGTTGTTTAGAGCTGTTTGTCATCGTTCATGGTCTACGTTAAGAACAGGGTGGCCTAAAGTGTAATCTTTAACCTTTCAGGAGTACAGCTCCACTACAAGTGGTGTTTTTATATTGTTTTTACTCCAGTTTATTAAATCTTAATTGTAATACAGAAAATCTTGGTTAATTTCAGGAAAGCTAATTATGTGTAATTTGTGATATAATTGCAAGTGAGATATATGTGATATATTTAGAGCTCAGTTTAGGTTGTGTTTTCACATGTTCAGTGACACTAATTTATTTCCTGTTGTCTAATCAAATAAAAAGTCAGAACATGTCAGTAATTTCAAAACATGTCAGTTTTACAATGACTGTCATCTGTGAAAGCCTTGAGGTTTGTGAAGGTTTTTTTTTTTTTTGCTTTTGGTTGTCGCCTGATTCTCTGAGTCCCTGCAGGAGTGGTTCACTTGTACCCTTTTTCCAATTCAGAAAAGGTTGTGTTTCACATGGTTGTCTTATCTGGTGTTTCTAGTGAGCAGGAATGACCAATGAAATTTCAGGCCCTATAATTTATCTGGTGTGGTTTCACTGGGACTGACATTGTGGGCAAAGCAGGCAGAGTTGAGCAAACCCCACAGTGTGTGTATACCACACTGTATGAGCAGAAATCTACAGCATGGAAATGAACTCTCATCAATGTCATCAAACCTGATGCTCAACCTGTTTTTTTAAGTAATTTACAAGCCATTACTGACATATCCTTTTCAAACAGTCTTTTCCACTCCAAAGAGTCTGTTGTTTTTTTCTGACCAGTTTTCTGATGCTGGCTGAGCTAAGCTTAGCGCACATAACATTGGTGAAAGTACGGTATGTTCAGATTCTGAAATGGTAATGCAGCGGGTGAAATTACTTGGAAAAAAGGTCATGTTAGTTATCCTTGGAATAGTGGCTCTTTACTGTGTGTGAGGTCTAGATGGAAAATTTTTCAGCTGTAAATAGGCCTCTTATTGATATCAGTATGTCAGGTGGCAGAGTTATTTTTGTAGATGTTTATGTAATGAAAAACAGAGAATATGTCATTTTTATCCATGAGTAATTTGGCATGCTTGTGTGCTGGAGGCATTTTGATAGAGATATATTGGAGTGTGGACAATATGAAAAACATTTGGGCATAAATGTTGACCAGAGTCTACCTGGCTCTAGACATTGTGCTGTATTTTTTTCCACACAGAGCATTATTAATGTACGGAACAGCTAGTGAGTTTATCGTGACAGTGAAAATGTTCAAGACCAGACTTGACAAAGGCTAATGGCCAGCCTTGGTGGGTTGAATGGCCTGGACTCATAGTTAAACCTCTTGTGTTGTAAGCGTTTTGAAGTTCAGGGATTCGGCCATTGTGTTGGGCGGCAGGAAGGGGCGGGGTCAGGAACTCCATGCACACCTTCCCCCAGCCTCCACACACCTGCAGCCATTAGCCTGGGGCCGGTTTACATTTCTGAAGTGACCGGGTCAGGCGAACTTCCCCCTACTGTCAACAGACTCCCGGTGTTCCCAGCCCGCACCCCCCCTCGCCCCCCCTCCACCGGCCCCGTGCTCACATTAGCAGGCCCTGTGATCTTCTGCTGCTCCTGACAACTCCGGATCACAACATCGCCAGCGATGGGGCGTGTAGACTGAGCTCATCCTGAGCAAGCCGCCGCTGCCGCTGCCGTTACTGCTGCGTCTGTAGCCAGAGTGTGGCATGCTAATATGCACCTCGTGGTAGCATTAGCTGTGTTAACTATGGCAGAATTTACCACAGCGGGTTAACCATGGCAGCGTTAACCATGCCAGGTTAACCACAGCATGTTAACTATGGCAGCATTAAATGCAGCAGGATAACCATAGCAGGTTAACGATGGCAGGTTAACCACAGCAGTGTAAACAATAACCAGGTAGCCATAGCAGCATGTGTCAGCCTAGTTTCCTCACAGCATAGCACAGTCACGGGGCAGTTTCTTTTGGTCCCCCCCTTCCCCCAGTCCCATCTCCCTCTGCCTTGCTGAAATGTCTTTCGATTTTGCCTGTAGGTCTGAGGCTCAGAAAGCCACCCCGATTTCTCACCCAGCCCCCTCCACTCCTGCCTCCACCATCTCGCTATTTCTGTCTTGCAGCCCGCGCCAGCGGAGACGCTGAAGCGAGCCAGCGATGCCTTTTAGTGCGCTTGAAAGATGTTTAAGATTTAATTACAAGTGTAAATAGCCCGGGCAGCCATATGGCGAAAAAGCTTCAGACATATGTGCCGCCAAGAATCTCACAACACGCCACCTCCCATGATGCACCGGGCCCCTTTTCACTCTCAGCTCCCTTTGCACTTTCAAGAGGGTTTCCAGGAAGAAAAAAATCCCAAAAAGGTGTATTAATGGTACCCCCCCACTTCACGTCAATACCCCCCTCCCCACCCAACTCCCACCTCCCCAATTTGTCTTCTGAACCCCCCTCCTCTCTACTTCACACTCTGTGGGACTTCTGATTAAGATTCGGCTGCTAAAGCCATAGCCATCTGCTTCTGGTTAAAATATTAGGAGCTTTAATTCAAAATTGGAAGAGTACCAGTTGACTAGATTTTCTTTTTCTGCTTGTGTGATTGTTGACTGTGAAAGTGGCTTCAGACTGCCAAACACAGGAAAAAAAAAAGAATTTCTTTGACAGGCACAAGCTCCACAGTTTCATTCATGTTGCCAGCAGAGCAAAGATTATTTAGGTTCATCTTTGGTGTGAGTTTAACTGTGGCACACTTTGGAAGCGTTTATGTGAGTTTGGCTACATTATTGGGTGTTTTAGAAAGCTAGCAGATAATTGCATATTAGACTGAAGTGTTTGTATCTTTTCTGCAGTAACTTTTTCCACTGTTCGTCCATGTCGTAAACATGATTTAAAAATACTATATAAAAACAATGCTCTATTAAAAATACTATATAAAAATATTATACTACATATGCTAAATATTTCAACATTTTTTTGCCATTTGTAGAGTAAAGTCTTTTCAGGTGTATTATGTGATTTATTTCAGACACACAGTGTATTTGCTGCTGTATTAAGGTGGACCTGAGCTGCTGTCTGACAGTCTCCAGTGCTGGTCAGGGCCCAAGTGAGACTAAACGACAAGCCGATATTACTCATCAACCAAACAAAGCAAATCACTGAGCTGAAATGAAGTTTTTGTCAAGAATAAAATGCCAGCCAAAGTACAAAAAAAGAAGAAACTACCCATATAAATAATTTCCTGGGCACTAAGGTTTCCTGGGTACTTCATTAAAATATCAAATACTTGACTTGGTTGTATTAGTATAATTCAACTGAATGAATGAACTAACTCTGCACTAAGTGTGTGTTTCACATTATATACTCTTAGGTTTTTTTAAAAAAAATTCCAGATAACACGGTTTTTGAAAAATGAAAACAGAAAGCTTTTTCCTTTGGGCTCCCGTTCCTAGGGAGCAGCCTCTTTGAGCTCAGCACTCTTTAAACTCTGTGCAATCCTGTGCAAATTCAGTCTGATCGGCTCAGGTCGGAATCTTGACACGCTAAGCTGCCCGATGGCCGGGTGTGCTCTAACCAAGCTGGTTTGTGTTTGTTGCTCACCTTTGTGTCAATTCAAAAAATTCAAATCAGTTCAATTGCTGCGGTCACTGCAGGCACAGTGAATGCGAGTCACGGCTTGGCGTTCCATCGGTGTGTTTCAAGCCCTGGCGACGTTTCCGGCACTCTGTGCATATGGTGTGAACAATTAATCTTTTAATGTACATTGAGGAGGCTTTGCCTTGCCTTACTGCTGGGTAGTACATGTTGTGTACTTCAGCTGCCAGTAATATCTTTGGTTTTGGCTCCCAATGGTAATATCCTAAAGGTCCTGTGCAGTCAGAAGTACGACTGTATATTTTGTCACGTTAATGACGTTGCTTTGGCAAATCTTTTTTTTCTCTCTCTTCATTAACTCTAAAATGAACAGATGACAACTTCCAGTTTCAAAAAACCCACTAAACCAGGTTGTATTTATAGCGATGTCACCCACCAGCAAAGGGGTTACGTATCACCACAACGCACCCGAAACCACACCCACTCAGACCATGGGACAGGTCAGAACAACAGACATGCTTACAGTCGTCAAATTCCCCCAAGGCAAAAATGAACAGAGAATCCAATGCAGAGGATTCCATGCATGTCATTACAATGACAAGACTTTGTTTCTAGATGATTAGGACGGCAGGCCCCATATCAAAGTGATTTCGCCCTGGTGTTGCAAATGCATAGCTTGTGGTAATAAGTGCCTTTGGCCCATGCAGTGGCATATAACCAGGAGAGCACTCTGTATCCACCAACACATATGGGTCTTTGTGGGGTAACGGCACTTTTGAAGGATTAACCTGAATTAATAAAAACCTTTCAGGCTGTGAATGTTAGTAACTTCTGCTTTTATGTGTGTGTTTATTTGGCAATATGTAGGGTAGCACTAGAAGCTGAATGTACAATGTTGAATTTAATGCTCTGTAAAAAGCAGTTATGAAATTCATTTCAAGAATGACATTGTGGCTTTATTTTGTCCTTACATGCAATGTTCTTCTATGAAGCGTTTTATCCTCTTATTTATGTTCACGTCATATGCAGATATTTTGATATTTTGCAGGTATATATATCTGAGATTTTCAGCATCTTGCTTTGGACCTATGGTGCCTGAAAAAGCATTGGGCTGAAGTTGGCTGTGTTTCCACTGGTTACACAAAATCAATCCCATGTGATACACAAGCAATATGTATTTAATTGCACCTCACACTATGGTACTCTGAAATAAACTGCAAACGCTCCATGGGAATTTGTTAATGTGTTTCAGATATTCTGAACATCTGCAGTGTGCAGCAGTCAACAGAAACTCTTTGCGTATGCTAATGCCAAAGAGTGGATGTCATTGGTGCATCCCAGCCAATGAAATGTCTTTAACTGTGTGTCTCAGTCAGTCTGATGTGGCTCAGCCAATAGGAGGTGATTCAGACAATAGGCTCACTTTATACTCACACTAACCAGTAACCTCCTTTGCCTTTCACAGATTGAGGTGTCACAATTGGAGCCAGAGATCGCTATGGCAACGGATGGCGAGGTGGTGACTTACAACAAGGGCCTGTAGCTTGTAACCTGTAACAGAAACAGCACAGGCGAAGGAAATGGAGGGTTATGTTCAACTCCAGCTCTGCTTTCTGAGTCGCTTTGCTTTTTAGACATGAGCCAGTAATCTTCAATTACTAGTTCTTTCCAACTGGTGGTTGGAAATATCATGAAATGGGACTGGATTAAATGGGACATTTAGGTAAATCATTGCAAACCGAGAGTCAAAGTGAAATGACGTGACAGCCCACTAGGAGGGACTGGGGCTAAGGCTGGGAGGGTTGAGTGTTGGGTTTGACACATCATACAGCTATTTATTGCGAGTGTGGTTCTAAGCCCTGCTGAGAGAGCTGTGAGGAGACTGAATAACCAGTGAACCAGAGTTCAGTCATACAACACCAGGCATTTCCAGACTGGAGCCATGTTCCTCTTGCAAAATGAGGGTGATTTGGGTCCAGGGCAACAGCTGCTGAAAATAACAGGGCAGATACGGATCCCTGACCTGAGCCGGTTCCAGTTCCATCCTCCATTTCAGGATTTTGAAATTTCTTGCTTGCATTTCCCTTTCTTCATTGCACTTCCTCCTCAGTATCAGTTTACGTTGAGGTGGCCAATAGGCTGGTGAGAAACCGTACAGATCAAAAATGCACACAACTATGGACAACTGCCAAGACTTAACATAACTGCATCAATTTGTGGAAGCCCATACAAAAATGATAGATTTAAAATATATTTTTGAGAATATATTTTTACCTCAGTAAGTTTAAAGTATGTAAATTACTGCCATTCTGGTATATTGCACTATATTTCTGATTCACATTAATATATTTTAATTGTATTTGCAACATATTCTTGGGCCTAACAACATACACTATATGGACAAAAGTATTTGGACGCCTGACCATTACATTGTAATGACATTGTATTCAAATACATATACTTTAATATGGAGTTGGTCCCCCTTTGCAGCTATAACGGCTTCCACTCGTCTTGGAAGGCTTTCCGCAAGATTTTGGAGTGTTTCTGTGGGAATTTGTGCCCATTCATTCTGTAGAGCATTTATGAGGTCAGGGACTGATGTTGGACGAGAAGGCCTGGCTCACAATCTTCATTCCAGTTCATCCCAAAGGTGCTCGATGGGGTTGAGGTCAGGGCTCTGTGCGGGCCAGTCAAGTTCTTCCACACTGAACTCATCAAACCATGTCTTTATAGTCCTTGCTTTGTGCACTGGGGCACAGTCATGTTGGAATAGAAAAGGGCCTTCCCCAAACTGTTGCCACAAAGTTGGAAGCATAGCATTGTCCAAAATGTCTTGGTATGCTGAAGCATTAAGATTGCCCTTCACTGGAGATAAGCCCAAACCCTGAAAAACAGGTGTGGCCAAATACTTTTGTCCATATAGTGTATTTCTCAGTACATTACAATATATTTCATTTTTGTATAGCAGTTTTTTTTTTTTTTTACCCTTGCAAGCCACTCCCCGAGTTACCACTGCCACTTGAATCAGCTGCATACCTCAAAATGGTGCCTCCCCTTTGACAGGATCAGTAACGGTTTGCCTGGACATGTGGAGCAGCCGTGACGTCCCCCGCCCGGCTCCTGAACACTCATGCCCCAGCTACCAGGGGTGTTACAGCAGAGGGCCCTCTCAGCAGGTTCACCCCTGCTGCATTCTCACCAGGGCTGTTTAATTAGGGTGTCGAGCACTAGCAGTGCCTTTCGGTGTGGGTGTCATTGTGGTTTAATGAGAGCAGAACAGTAAAAAATTGAACCTGGGGGACAGAGCCAGTGTGCGCTGCCCCCTGAGAGACACCACAACCTCGCGGCCCTAAAGAACAACACTGTGACCAGCTCTTTCCAGTGTTCCAGCATCCTCCATTAAATGTTTTTCAGCGCTGTTTAGATGCAAAATTTTGGACAAAAGTACGAGCGATGCGGTATTCACATTATTGCACCTGTCATTCCAGGTGTAATGAATGTTAAAGCTCTTTTTACAGTGCCGGTTCAGGAACCACTGGCGTGGACTCACCACTGCGTGTTTATTCCGTCCGACCGTGCCTTCGCTCCCAGAGCAAACACGTCAGCTTAGCGCACACAGTAACTCAAAGCGCCATTCTGCTAAGGCCCTTAATGAAGTACAGAGTTGAGAATCGTAGTTAAGAGGCCCCTTTTCATACTTTTTCTCATCCACTGCTTTGCAAAAGTGAAAGCGAGAACCCACAATGCATTCTCATCCATGTTTTTTCTTTTTTTTTCTGCTGGCATGTTTCTTTGCTTTCTGAAATCAGGTAAATCACAAGTTGAATCATAAATCGCCTTCCTCAGTTTACATATGGGATTGATTTCAATAATCAGCATTTACGCACCACATTTTATGTGGGGAAAGCGAATCATTGCAGCCTTATTAGTTTACATTTTGACAGTGTTATGATCTGTCGTTAATGCTTGATGGAGTTAGATAGGAAGAAACTTGCCTTTAGATTCATACGGCCTTATCATCCCATCTGTTGAGATTGTGAGATTCATTTGTTTACATGGTTGTTAAGGGAACGCGGTATGAGTCGATCACTTAGGTCAGTAACATAACAAGAATATACATGTTGGACTATTAAAGGAGAACCCAAATCACTTTTAAGTCTTAATAGAAAAACTCTTTAAATTATCATGCAAAATATTTGGATTAAATCTTTTCTCACTTTATGCAGAAAAACAGGGTTGTTGTTATAACACCTGTTTGGGAATTTATCTCCAACTACCTTCTTAGAGTCCAGAACGCGTGCTGCGTACTGCATCCAGACCTACTAGATAAAAAGATGCTAAGGGAATGCTTGGAAAATAGAAAAAAATCTTACATATTATATAATAATATTTTTTATTACAAGATGAAAGATTTTGCCAGCAAAAAAAACAGTCTTTTGTCTTAATTTTTGATATGCGTATAAAAGAACACTTTGGTATGAAGGAGTACTGTTTGTTTGGATTTCTGTTCAACGGAGAGTTAGCGCAAGGCTCTGTTCTCAAAGTTGCGAATGAAAAGGGAAAGTGCCTTTGCCATAGTGAGTCTGTGCCTGCGAACGCCAGTGATCAAAGATTTGTTGGCTCATCGTTTTTGACCGATGACAAAAGAAAACTGTTTATCTGTGAATTAAGTGCTTTTACTGTGGTTGTTGTACACGTCGCACTGTTCCTTTTATCTGTAATCTGACTTCCAAAAAGTGATTACATCCTCTGCGTTGCCCACAGCCTGGCAAATGATAAGTGATTGTGAAAAAAAGTTCTTAATCTTACAGAGAAATCAATGTGTGCCATCATATATATATATTTTTTTTGCCTTGCTGAAAATTGTATCCTTGTCCACCAGGGTTCCGTGGCAGATTATAAACAGCATTGTTTACTTGCATTAATATTTTAAAAATATTTTTGTTGACAAAGTTAACTATTTCACAGTTTAATTGTTTATGATTTAAACTCAACACCAATGGATTCAGGGAAATCTCCAGATCACATTAGTTAAACAGGGTGGGGTTCATTCTTCTGAGATTTCAAAGAAGAAGATTGCTTTTGTTTTGTTGATTGAGTTCACTAATCTGTGTTTACTGTTTTTGTATGAAGTAAATGCAGTTGCAGTACTGTTTTGTATTGTCCTTGATTTTAATGTTAATTACTGATATGTTTACATTTACATGTTTTATCAAACTACAGGGGGTGGATAACGTTACCTGCTCTGCTGTTCCTTAATACAGACAGTTCAGATACAAAAATCATCTTTGAATCTACCACTCTGGTTTTCCATTCCTCTAAGAGTAAAACAGGATGGCATGGTCCCTTCGGCATGAACAACCAGACACAAAAATAGGCGTCGCTTTTTAATCTAGTTGTAGGCACCATGTAGTGCCTGGTATCTCATGTAGGCTGCTATCGTACTGTCTGTTTGGTCATGGTAAGTGCCACTGCAAATTGAACAGGGGTAAGACTGTATTGTCGCAGGGTTGGCTGAGTTTTCTCTTGCAAGTTTGTCCCATGTGAAACCCCCCCCCCCCCAATCCAGATTCAACATGCTCCCCTCTCCCTCCTGGCTCCCCTCTAATTGGAATGGAGGGGAGAATTCACTTAGACGGCAGAAATCGCTTCTCCCATATAGCACCTCCTGCTGCCCCCGGCGGGGCCGCCGTTACTGGCGACGGTCGCACCTGACAACGGGATTCACACTTGGGGCGGGCAGAGAGGGGCCCCCGCAGCCCCCTTGGGCCTCCCATGGCAAGCTGTTCCTTCAACACCCCCCCCCCCCCCCCCCGGGTTTCCAGCTGTGTACCCATCACAAACCCGTGGGAGAAACTCAGCAATCCCTACCATGTCACATACAGCTTTCGGCAAGGCAAACGACTGACCAACATGACAGCACACAATAATGGACTCTGGACAGGGTGTGGTACTTGCTATTATATTATGAAACAAGTGGTGTTTTAGTGTCCAGATTCTCAAGTGGCTGAGCCTTCCTCGGGTTTACTCGGACAGAAGGAGAAGACTCCAGGGCTGGTTCCTGTGGCCTCCTCTGTCTCTGTTTTGCTCCACGCGGGTATCTACCTGCACTGCCACTGCAGCCTCTCTCTGCCTATGCAGCCCTGGATCAAACGGCATACCTCCATGGCTCGGTTTTGCTGTGCCGTACACACACACACCCCTCCCCCATTCTCTTTTCCATCCTCTCCTGTGTGCTCTCCATCTTCAGGTTGCAGCTCCAGTCCTCACACTTCAGTTCTGTCACTCCCTCCCTTCCTCTGTCTCTCCACCACCTCGGTGCTCCCCCCCCCCCCGCTCAAGGTGAGAGCTGCCGGTAATTGTTTGTTGACTGGAGCGCCGTCAGGCTCTCGGTAGGCCTGGGTCTCGTCACCCGAGTGCCTGTGAGAGGGATCGGCGTCCCTGCGGCGACTCCTCGGGGCGGGGGTGGTCCCTCATCCTGGCACTCTCCCCCTCCTCTCCTCCTCTCAGGCCGTCACACAGAGCAGATCAGAGGCAGAGGTGCCCAAAACACACGACATGCCTCTCACCTGCACGCTCAAGTGACATCACTGGGAGATGCACATTCAGAGGACACAAATAAATGGCGGGCAGTCCAAGTCAACAATGTAGGTGTCCTCCTGCTGAGCTCAATAACTAATATAGGTAATACATAATGCTTGAGTTTTCATTGCTGAGGCTTGATACTAAATTATATATATATATATATATATATATATATATATATATATATATATATATATATATATATATATATATTACTAATAATAATAATAATACATATGTATAATTGCATTTTTTTTCTATTTAATTTTCTTTTTTAAATTTTCTCATAAGTATCCACTACAAAATTTATATATTTTTTTTACTTACAATAATCTGAAAATGTAGTATGTATATGTGAGCCAGTCTGTGAGCTGTACTATGGATTCAGTTCAGAAGCACTGAATGTAGGTTTGCTGAACAAAAAGGACATGATAAATTATGAAATCCATCATTTTAGTCCTACAATAATATATGACTTAACTGCGTAAAAAAAGAAAAATATGCAAAACTGCAGTTTGTATAAAAAGTGGATTGCGTTTAAAATGTACCAAGTCTGCAAAGAATATTACAATTTGATTTGTAATATATGGCATTTAGTTAAAATACAAGGTATTTATTATGGCAGTAATGACATAAATTGTTTTTTTTTTTTTTTTTCCAAGAGAACGATTAGTCTTAATTAATAGATTAATTAATATTCAGAAGCTTGCTCTATAGTGAGGATTAATCTCATGTGTTACATTTGCGCATGCAGGACATGGGTATATTGGTGAAAGTCTGTCAGATCCCTTGTACCCTCAGATTTTAACACAAAACCATAGTTGTATTTGGCAGCTACCCCACTGTTAAATCTAAAGCTTTTTAAGCTAAAACCTATATTTATAACAATGTTGTGCTCTCATGAGGATATCCAAATATTTTGTATAGCTTTTGCCCAGCCTTTTCTTTCAATCTGCCAGTCTCGAACACACATATTATTTAAATATTGATAATATGTAGTCATATTTATGTATAAAAATGATTGATTTCTTGATGACTTTAAAAATGATGTAGGCAACAAATGCTGCAACAAATCCGGGATGTCTTTTCACACTTCAGAAAGAACACAGGTGCAGCTGCATGGGTAAACAGCATTGTGTAGCACGTGCACGGTTTTGACAGACCTCCTGATTAAATCTGAAGCTAGGTGTAGAGGGCTTGATAATCAGAGTTTACCGCTGTTGCGCCCCCCCCCCCCCCCCCCCCCCCCCCACGGCGTAGCGTCCTTTCAGAAACGCTCCTCTGGCGATCCTCACCTCCTCGCCCGTCAGGAGGACGGCGTGTCGGTATGGCAGGTATGCGGAGCAGTGCCGCGCTCTCGGGGCCTGTGTTTCACACCTGTGCGGCATATAAGGTGTCCGGGAAGACCCAAAACAAGCCAACGGGCCCCCTTTGTGCTCAGAGCGGCCTTGCCTGTCGGCATTCTGTGTCCGCACCCCTACCCCCCCTACCCCCGCCCCCAACCGAAAATAAACACCGACATGCATTACGCCGAGGACTTTTTTAAACCCCGTGCGCTACTACTTTATGTGCCTCTTACCCTTACCAAACAAGAGTTCAGGGTCAAAAATATGGGTTTCCTATAAGCTATTCGGGGTCAGCGAGCGCAGATTCCTTGCTGCGACTTCCTTCCGATTCTTTTGTTACGTGCTGGGTGAGGAGAGCGAATGTGCAGGGCGCATTTTCCACGGAGAAGCACTGCCTTTCACAGTGCACCACCACCCCCTCACCTTCAGGATTTCTACAGGTGCATTTAATAAGTGAAAGGCATGTGTCAAACTGTAGCCGTCCCATATCTAGGCCTGACTGGTTAGCTTAGAAGTCATTCTTTTGTCTGGTAGTAAGGTCACAAAAGGGGTAAGCCTACGTGTTGCTTCTAAAACATCTTTATTTATTATTTTACAGTTTTTGTTCTGGAAAATTCTTCTCCACACACCGCCAGGACATTTTAGTCCTTGACACGTGTTCCGTATGTGTTTGGGGATTGTACATGAAGTTACAAAGCACTCATCCTGGCTATCTTCCCATTTGTTCTAATGGTCTGTTTACCCTTATATTTAGAGATAAAAAAGATATATGATCCTTGCGTTAATCCCTTGAAAAGATGTATGGAAAAAAATCTGATTCAAGACTAATGTATGGTATGTAACTTCCATACTTAAAGGTCAGTGGACAGAAAAAAATGGTAAAATTCTCAACTTGTACATATATTTGTTATTCAACACAAAGTCCCAGTCTAATATCTCTGACATTTTTCTTAACAGGTCATTTATTCATAATACCAATATGAATCTGCTGTACCAGACCATAACTTAAACTCATAGTACACTTTGCCACTGTCAATGTTTGTAAGCAAGTGGGTCCCAACCTGACTGTCACCAGGTAGGTGCCTGTACAGTATGAAAATATACTTTTTTGTTCTGAGTGACATCATTTATGCAGGAATTTTCAAAGGGGTGTTTCCAGGGAACCACGGCCCCAGATCATGCGTGTTCCCCCAGTCAGCAGTCAGCCTGTACCAGGGTCCTACACACGGGGGGCGGGGGGGGGGTGACGGGGACTGATTGCAAATGCCTCCCCAAAGAGCTGAGGTATAGCTGTTTTCAAAACACCCCTTTAAATTGCTATAGCATGATTAAGAGGCGGAGGAGCATTTACAGAGGCTGATTTACAAGGGAAAGGTGTTGAATAGTAAAGAGGCAGAATGAAACCCTCTGACAGTGGCTGGTTAGGACTTGGGACTGGGGATAAAGAGCATTTACATGCACTGGGAATTTACTCAGAAAGCAACAGCAAGTTTTACATTTGTAGTCTACATTCATGCCATTAGGTCCAAAGAACAAAATAAACGCACGATAGCAGGGCTTGGATATCATTTGCGCCCCTTTCTCCATGGCTAGGTAAGGTCAAAGGGCAAAGCACGGTGACTGCATGATGAACTCTGACCTTCAGGCCCAAGTGTACAGAGCGAGCCGCAAACGGCGCGGAAGCCAGCACAGAGGGACGGTGAAAGTGCTGCCAGGCAAAAAAAAAAAAAAAAGCTCGCATCTGTTCCGTCACAGCTCGTGCAAGTTTCTCGAATGAGTTTGCCAAAAGAAAAACAGCCTCTTTTCGCAGCTCAGAAATCTGCCCAGTCACATATTCAGTCACTTTGCTAGTTGTTTCGTATATAATTTTGCCTAACAGTATCACTTAATAAATAGGGTTGCAAGTGGAAGTGGTCTCTCTTGTGTCAAAAGGACAGAGGGGTAGGTGCTGGGTTGGGGGGGGTTGGGCTAGTCATCAGAAGTGACGTCGATGTCCTCAGAGCTGGCCTGCTTGGTGGCAATCCTCCACCTGTTGATGTGGTGGTTCCCCTTCTTCTTCTGCTGGCTATCTGGACCCTCCTCCTCCAGCTTCTGTCTCTTGTACTTTGTCCGTCTGTTTTGGAACCACACCTTGACCTGGAGAGGCAGAGCACAGCGAGTTAGTACTGAGTCCAGTTTTCCCCAGATGTATTAGCACACTCTCTCCAGGGCATTCTTGAGCCAACTTCCTTATGTATACTAGGGCCATCTCCCCCAAGACATGCCGGGACACTCTCCTCAAGGTAGAATAGGACACTTTCCTCGAGACGTGCTAGGACACTCTCCTGAGGGGATACTGCATGGGGCTACCTCCCAAGGGCATAGTGAGACAGGTTTACAACCCTTGGGAGTCAAGCGGTGAGAGTTCACAAGCTCCACAGTATGACCCTGAGGGCAGATAATCAACACTGCTGTTTTGTTGTTGTCGAAGGTTTAGGCAAAATGCCCTGTCAAGAGAATGATCCTCAACATGTTTGTGTGTTGATGCTTACACAGCAAGCCAACTTTTGTGTTATGCATAAATTAAGATTGATTTCCCACTTGCTGATGAGCACCTGATTTTTTTTCCATCACTGAATTGTTGATCTGGTTGATTTATAGTGTTTACACTTTCTTTTTGGAATATATGTATACATTTTTTCTACAGCATTTCTACGGGGAATGAATTTGATGTTAATGCCTGTTTCCCTGCATCATAGTGTGCTAGATCTATAGGAGTACAAAGCTAAACATATTCATACATCTGCAAGGCATTTCCAAATTAATAGTGCGTTAAATCTGATACAATTTATTGAACACATTCTATGAGCATGTTTTGTAATAGAATTCCTTATTGCTTCTATTTGTGATTTTCTCAACATTATATTACGTACCATGTTAGCGTAAGTAGCAGAATTTCCTGTTAATGCAAGTTTTTTTCCCTGCAAAACAAAGTTTCTGTTTTAAGCGCACCTTGTCCTTTACTGGTACGCATTATTGCGTAGTAAACTCAGTTATCAGAAATAATGGTGCAGCTGCCCTTTTCCGAAGTTAGTTTTGCCGTACCTGGGAGTAGTTATTCACCGTGATTTAAAAGCCTCTTAAAGTGTAATGAGTTAAACAGTGTCATTTATGTTTTGAACTGTCCCATTCAGAGACCTTTTAGGACCCGCATGTACAGTGACAAATTACAAGGTGGAGCACGAATCTCAAACAGTTATTGTTCTCACGAGTTGTTGTGTTAATATTCACCTGACCCTCAGGTCTTAGGTCCTGAATCCTTAGGTACTGAATCAATCTAAGCTTCGTACACTATACTTACTTTTGGCTGAAGTAGTGAAGCATAAACGTAACCCTGCTGACGCAAATGTAACAGCCGAATCCAAGGAAAAAAATACAGTAACTCTTGATCACATTGGCATGTCAAAGACGAGACACAGTACTATTAAAAAAAAAAAAAACAGACGATGTAGGGTTTTCTCGCCTTTTTTTAAATAGCCCTGCCAAATGAACCAATTTAAATGTGAGAAATTAAATAAGTAGCCTAATAAACGAATTTTCCCATAATAAACCAAAATGTATTTCCAATGCTGGATCATGAAAGTGTTATAAACAAAGGAGTTTCCCCGTGGGGATTGGCTCGTCCCTCTCCAAAGTATTCATTTTAATAACAAATTTTAGACAGCATCACATTTTTTTTTACACGGCAGCTGTCCTTTAAGTTGTAACAGAAGATAATATTGCGCAATTGTGTACATATGTCTAATCTGAAAAAGAGAAAAAAATAAATACAAAGGCACACTTTATTCAAGATAAAGTATGTGCAGTCGTTCAGGTACTTACACACATAGCTATGATGTACTTTCCTTGTCATGAGTCTATTTGTGTGTCGTGGCAAGTCAAGCGATTTGTTGCGGGTACTTAAGATGTCTGCAAATGCAGTGACATTATGAAAAAAAAACTTCTCCCATTATAGGTACCCTTAGGGCTTGTTTGTTTTGAGTGTTTCCTACAGCTCAATCATATCGCCTACCGTTTAAATCGGAATGCATACGGTTTACTAAAAAAAGAGGGAGAAATCCTACCATGTAGAGCTTTACAAGCTCCTTTTAAATGGAACAAAGGCATTGGTCAAGTTGAATTTTGTTTCATAATTTTCCAGTGTACAGTAGAATCGTGAAAGCAGTTTATGAGTGTGTAATTGGATATGGGAATTTACCGAATTATTAATAAATTGATTTTGCAGTTGAACCACACACGGAAGTCATTCCGTTCTTTTTATTCAAATAATGTCTGCCTTATACCCGCTAAATAATAATTCTGCATTTATTACAATTAGTCACAGTATAAAAGCAATTATTGTCATTATCAGCGTCGTCGTCTCATTCATAACCTTAATCATACTATGTGGAAGCCATTATTGGGTCTTTTCTGTGATCACTTGTTTTTCCCGGTCTAAACGGCGGGGTCAGAAATGTAGACAACCTATTTTCTAGAAATACTTTTGGCGTTAATGCCTATCACTTGAAACTGCCGAAGTGAGGTGAATTTAAGGGGTCATTTCCTATGCAAATAATTTACCATAGTCAATGGAGGTTTTTCGGGCCACTGATTGGAATGTCTTTGGCATTTGAAGTGAGGTCATTGCGCAACCACAAGACCAGCTCCAAGAAAAACACAAACTCTGCCACGACGTTTGCTTTTAGAATATGTTTAGACACTGCATCTGCAAAATCTGGTTACCTGAGTTTCGGACAGACTGAGGCTGTTGGCTAGCTGTTTCCTCTCGGCGCCCACCACGTAGTGGTTCTTCTCGAAGGCCCTCTCCAGCCGCAGGAGCTGGGATGGAGAGAAGGCCGTCCGGATCCGCTTCGGTTTCCTGGCGAAAGGGCCATGCAGTAGTAGACTATCCTGGGAAACATCATTTCCTGGGAACACAATCACAGCGCGATTCAGCGCCCGGTCCGCGGCACTCCCACTTGCTTTGTGCGCGCAGTCGAGGCGCCCTATTGGAGTTAAATGTACTAGAAACGGGCCCGGAACGTCGCGCACAGGCCTCTAATTAGCCCGCGGATTATTAGCTCCCTGGGGTTAGCGAATTGAAAGGAAGTGACCCCTGAAAGATTTTGCCTGTTTAACCGTTATGCCGTTTTCCCTAACGTTTTTTGCCCTTCATTTATTATTTTCTGTTCGTTAGGCTTGATATACCAGATCATGAATCTGCTGTCATGTCGTCTGTACATGTAGAATATCATATTCGTAAGATTAATTTGCTTTGCAAAGTCGCAAAGTATTATTATTATTATTATTATTATTATTATTATTATTATTATTATTGTTGTTGTTGTTGTTGTTGTTGTTATTATTATCCCAAGGAAGGGATAAATATGACCCAATATAAGTATGAATTGAAAACACGTCTTCGATTGAAAGTTACATATTTAAGTATGTCACATTTAATGCAAGTTATATAAAAGTTATAGGCTGCAATTATAATCACGTAACACTGTATGTTCCTCTAATCAAACTGCGCCTTAATGAAAGAAATTCAAACACAATTTAATATATAAATACAAGCAATGTATTTAAAATTGTTGTTGAAAAATCGAAAGGAGAAAACAGTATGACAAACGATTTATGTGTAAACAGAAGTGTGTATCTACAAAGCGGGGGTTATATTACGTGACATAAAGGATACTATAAATAATTACGATTTAAGGTAAGGTAGGGGTGAAAATAGATTTTTAATAGACTGCATTCGAACAGAAACATGTTACCATTAAAAAAGCTTTGTATATGGGCTCCATATGTTCCAGAAATCTTTTTTATTATTAATACTACTCGTTTCAGTGATATTTTAGTGCACTCCTCTATTTGGATCACCAAATTTGAAACGTCCGGTAAGGGACTAACTTCAAAGAAGAGCGCCTACATAAATCACCGTAACGTCTTGCTGGGGCTGTGGACTCACTTGAAGGGTTGATCGCCGACAAAGAAAATATTTCCTTTACAAATTGGCTGCACGGGGAGAAAAATAACCGCCAATTATCTCAACACCGCTCTCTCTCTGCTTGAGTGAATATGAACGCCCAAAGCAGTATTTAAACGTTAGGCTCTATAAACTCTGAAATGGGATGTAATTATTCCCAGGGTGATTTAAAAAAATGATTTCCATTTCAGAGTGCGTATTTAGTTCAGTAACATCCGAATTAAGGGAGAGCATTTAGCTGAAAGTAAACACATGTCGTCATAAAAACGAGGTAAGTGATGAACACACAAACCACTGTATTACAAAACTTAAATTGTGCTATTTATTTTCACCGTTTGTCTCCTAGCCGCACACTGAGTCATGTAAAGAGGGCGCCTTCTGACGCAGGAGCACGGCAAAAAGTTACTATCGTCAAAACCCTCAATTACAGCGCATATCATTCCACACATTTATAGACATGTGGAGACTGTTAATTGCCTTTTCTGTAATGAAGTTATGTACTGTGTCCATTCTTATTTAAAAAGAAACGTTACGCTGGGCCCCCTCCAACAGGCAATTTAGGACATCCCTCATTAGCCTACATAGTTTTATTGTTGTTCTTCAACCTACGCATTCAATCGCATTCAATCGAAAGTTCCTCTGGTCTTCCTAAGAATATAATTATTTTGCATTTTTTAACGTACACAATCCTTTCAGTTTGAGCTTTGTGACTACGTCTCGCTTCAAAAAAATTGTCAGATGGACCGGCCCAAGATTGCGCGCTGAATCAGACCCGCTGCCTTAAATACTGTTGAAAAATCCAAACAGCCTTCGTGCTTTCCCTCAAAGTAAAAAGTAAATAAATAAACACAATGATTATTTTTATTTAAAAAAAACCCACATAAAGACCAATCAGCTTGATGCGTACCCACATGCTCTAAGAACATTACAGACTATGCAGAAAGTAAACGCTTAAGGCCCTGCACCTAACACGATGAACTCCCTGTGGCAGAGGTCATCTAACAATGTTTTGCAAATAGTGAAATGAGTAATACTTGCTAAACCTGAGTATTTGATAGGAACTGGAAAAAGCATGACTGAAAAGCTTCCACGATCTAATGAATGCCGATTTTGTCCAGAAAGCCAACGCAGCCACCAGGACATTATAGCAGCCGCGATTAGTGTTGAAGCTTAAGATAAATAATGTAATGACAATAACAAAAATAAACCTAACAATAAGAATTGTATGCTCAAGTGGCTTCTGGTAAGCGGTGGATCTAACATTTCCCCAAAGATCAGCAAGAAAGTATTCTAGATGTCTCAGTGTGTCACACTGGTGGATAATTCAACCCTTAATACGTAAACAACATTGCATTAGTCAGCTTTTGGGTTGTGAGTTACATTGAGTGTCTCCCCAAATATGATTAAATTTAAGAACGAGTCAGTCAGACTGACCGAAAACGTTTATGTCCAGATGCGCTTCGTTCTTTAAAAATGGAGCAAGTGGATCTTGGTAGCTTTGGACAGTAAGAAATGCACAACTGTGCACCATTAATCAAAATAAGTCTTAATCCACGCAAAATAAATTATGAAATTTTAAAATATACAACCAGACTCTTAAAAGTGTAAACATTAATATTATGTTGAGAGAATTTCGCGATAGAAAAAAGATAACTGTTGAGGGAGAACTTCAGATTTTCTCGATTTCATCTTATATATATATATTGAATATGTATATATATATATATATATATATATATATATATATATATACATAGAGAGAGAGAGAGAGAGAGAGAGAGAGTGAGAGTTATAGTTCATTGGCCTCCTTAACACGCTACCTTGTATTCCGTATTTCTTGTCACATTTTTAATCCTTCTGCTAGGTATAGGTGCTTCGTGTAAGGCGAGTGATGGTAAATGCCTCAAATCCCTGTATTATGTGGATAATCGGCTAGTTTCATTATTGCTCCCGACACAAAACAATTTCAGTTATCTGACTCATACCAGTCCACTGACAACGCATAGCCACGGGCGAAGAGAGGACAGCGAGAGAATAAGATAACTCAATATGTTGTTTCTTTTTCCCCAGAACAAAGACTGCATTTTTCTCTCATGTGTAATCCCTTTCCTTTCTATAGATTTAAAATGGTCGTATTAAGATTGCAACGCTTCCGCATTTTTACAGATATCTTATAGAAAATATAGATGCTCTGGAGCAGAGCAAATGGAGGTCAACAAGTCGACAGGGGACACTTTTTTTCTTTTCCGCTTTGAAACGAAAAACGTTGAAAAAATGAACAGATTTTCAACTTCACATTCATGTCATCATTGAAAATAATACTTCCCTTTTCCATCGTCCAGATAAAGTCACATCATCGTGCTGTTGAGCTATATTTACAAAGTGACTACACTTGACTGTATCCCAAGACATGATTAGTTGAATGTCTGACACACTTACACCCATCATGTTACTCGCTGATAATAATAATAATAATAATAATAATAATAATAATAATGCGTGCTATTAGTAGTAGTAGTAGCTGTTGATATTATAGTAGTATGGAACCGTTGCAAATAGCAATATTATTATTTATTTACTAAATAATTTCATTTCGAGTAAAAATAACTTTCATGAATTGTCGTACTTTTATACATCTTTCACCCACAGACTGGCAATATATTCCAAATTAAATGCCTTTTTTTAAACCAGAAAATTACATCCGCTTCAAAGGACGGTTTGGCGATATTCTATTATAGCTATTATGGATGCATATGTACGACAGACAATGAAACTGAGGCACCATAATTATATTGCAAAATGACGTGCAAAACAGTAATTAACATGTACCTTGAAATCTGTGTCCGAAAAATCTGTTCCGCAAAACCCAGGGATAAAAATTTAAAGGGTCACGGTGCTGAGCTCCAAAGAAAGAGTGCGGGTGTTGCAGATGCGAGTTGCCAAGTTGCGGATGATGAACAGTCAATGACGGATGATTAACTGTCTCTGGGAAGACCAACTCC
The DNA here is from genome assembly GCF_013368585.1 of Megalops cyprinoides. Classification (NCBI taxonomy): domain Eukaryota; kingdom Metazoa; phylum Chordata; class Actinopteri; order Elopiformes; family Megalopidae; genus Megalops; species Megalops cyprinoides. Next base: position 4,152,019 of record NC_050604.1, on the reverse strand, counting down.
GGGTTCGGATACAGAGACCTGCTGGTTGGGCCCTGATAACCGTTCATAAAGGCATCTGTGGGGTTGGGATAACTTAGGGCGGTTGGTCGGATGGGATCTTCTGCCGTCAAAGGATTTTCCTTTGCTACCAAGGATTCAATTGTGAAGCAGCGCTTGCCCGCTGGCGGAAACATTGTTTGACAGTCCAGGTGAACTCCAAGGAAAAGTAGCGTCTCACTCGTAACTTCTTCAGTTGTGATAAGCAAGTAAACACGTTTAAAAGGGCATTAGGAAGACAGCTGTGTCCAACCGGACGCAAGTAAGGGGAAACAATGCGCAATGAAGATTTAGAATCTCAAATATAAAAATAGGAGATGCGAATCCATTGGGCTGCACGTGCTGATATATGACGAACTGAAACAGTGTTTGAAGCGCCTGTAGAGTGACAGGGGCGCAGATATGTGCAATGCCTATTGGTGCCTGAGTACACAGCTCTGATTGGACAATTGCACCAGCCCTCCAGAGCAGTCCTGCTACCTGGAGAATGGATCGCTCAAAATAGCGGGTTGGAGCTTGCAGCGCTGCTGCGAACTTCAGTTTGGGCGCTGAAGGCTCATGTCATTGAACCGGGACGATTGGCTATGTAAAGTATTGTGACTTGCCATCGAATTACTTGCCATCGAATTACATCAAAACCCCTGGCGGGTCTTTTAGTCGCTTGATGTGCCGGCTGGATTCATCTTTATATTCAATTTGGCGTCTGCTCTCAAAAATATACTGGATTGGATGCATCTTGGAAACAATTAGAAGCAAAATAACATCGCATACTGCAACTGTAGACGAGTCACGGACAAAGCTGCTATGTTTTAAACTAAAAAATTATAATGCGCTCGAAATTCTCCGCAAAGTTTATTGTGGTGAATTGTTCTTACTTTTTAGTTTTTTGATGGTAATTTTACGAACAGTTATCAAAAAGGACATACTGGCAAACGACGCCCCAGTTTCCTTAGGCTGCTTCAATCATAAAAATGTATAGTTATCTAGGTAATTGCCCAAATTCACATAAGAGGAAGCATGTACATTAAAAAAAAACTCATTTAAAAACCTCATAAACGAAGTAACATTCAAATACATCATGAGATTACAACAGAGGAGTGGTTTCCCCTTTTCGTTCACTTTCCCCCATGAATGTATCCCTGTAAAACTAATTACTGATTGACTCGTGTAATTTAAAACAATTCCAATGTCACAGTCATGCAATGCGATGTCAGTGGTAGTCATGAGAATTGTTTTTTTTTTGCGCTCTAAAATCATTGCGAAATTTGGAAAAAGCTGTCTTACGCGTCCCAACACACCAAGCAACTTTATTGAAATTTGACTTCTGCAATATGTAATATATAGATATGCTATTAATGCACAATTAATTGTTCCGTTAAGTACTATAGGATATTCTAGAATTCTAAAAAGTACAGTATCAAAACCACAAAATACCCCTTCCCTCTCCATAGTTTCAAACAGTCATTGTAGTTATGTTTTGCCAAGAAAAGTTGTTCTCTATCGTTACAAGATAAACGCTTTCAAACGAACAAGGTTTGCTTTCCCAAAATTTCTTTTTGACACTTTTCTTTTGAAAACGTAGAAAACGGAGTGTCGTGAAGACCCCGACCTCTCTTCCCCGTCACAGTCCATTCCAGAATTCCACGACGCGGCTTCCCTTCCCCTGCACACCAGCAAGTGCGAGGCACCAGCAAGCTTAGTTTGCGCGCTCCGTAGCAGCTTTGCAGACGATTTCACTGCATACCAGTGGCTGGGAACACCTCTCCTAAGTTAAAACGTAAATTTTGAAAATGTCATGACTTTTAAAATGGTTATCAGTGAATAATTTGTCAATAATAACAATGTTTGTTATTTTTATGAACTGGAAGAAAAATAAAAAAGTAGAGGCATAAGTATGCAGAGAAAATACTATAGCATTTATGAACTCACTTTGTCATTGAACATCCTAGGAGCCTTTTGACTTCTGCAAAAATGCCAACCCTTTTTTAACTTTAATTTCTGCAGAATCACTTCCTTCACTTAAATACATAGCGAATATTTACAGTTCCTTTGGATTTTTACCCTGGGGTTTTTACCCTTTTCCTGAAACAAGAATAGTTTCGCTAATAATGTTCTTGTCCTTTCCCTTCAATGATGGAAATGTAACGCATTTATAAAGGTTGCCTTTATAAAGGTTATCTTTGTTGTTTATATGAGTAACATGCAATGAGTGTTTGTAAAAGCACAACTTGGCTCAAATAGCCTACCTAAATCTAGGATAATAAACTGATTGCCGTTCTCTGTCCTCTGAAAGACTTCATTTTCTCTTTTATCTGAAGTGATAGCTTGAAGTTCGCATTCAAGTTTATTTTATTCACAAATCGCTCAGGAAAACAAGTTTTCTAGCAACACTAGAACAAGGGAAATTTACTAACGAATCTTCTAAGGCAACCGTTTTATTTACACTTCCAGAAGAGCGATATCTTCGTTTTTACTTTTGCTCCGATATGGTGCTGCTGTCGCCGCTAAACTATAACTGATGCTAATTAGTAGTAGGCTAATTGCGGTATTTATAAAAACAACAAAACAGTACTACTATTCAACAATAAAATTATTATTATTATTATTATTATTATTAGTAGTAGTAGTAGTAGTAGTAGTAGTAGTAGTAGTAGTAGTCGTAGTAGTGGTCTGTGATTACTGCACTCAATAAAATAAAAAGAACCTTGAATCATGTTCTGAGATATTCAAATGACTTTAACTCAAGTTGTCTTTTGTAAATGCGCTTCGTTTTGGGTTGTAAGACGGTAATATTTATTTAAAAATCTACAACAGTGATGGGCAGCGCGCTGTACCCAGGCCTCAAATAACGTTTTTTTTTTTTGGGGGGGGGGGGGGGGGGGGCTAACAGGACCCCTACGGGTCCAACAAGAAACCAATATCACGTCTAGTCGAACACACATTAACCCGATCAACCGCAGCTGTGTAGTTGAGGGGTTTCCACCGCTGAGCTCAATGACAGTGAGAGATAACATCTCCCTTGCCAGCCAATGTTACTGCAGCTGTTGCAGGTCTAGTAGGCTACTCAATGGCATTTTCCTTGTGAGACACGTGGAATAATACTGAAATCAAGAGAGAGGTCGATGCATGCAGAGTCGCGTTTAAACACCGACGGAACAGGAAGACGATTTCCTCCTGTAATCGTTGCAGTGGTCATTGTTCAAAGCATGTGAACTCCATGCAAAAAAGCCGCTACTGACCGAAATTCTCGGTAAACTCAGTTTGCCTCAGTGTTCTGAATATCCCTTGCTGAGCGGAGGTCACTTTTCCGTCTCAAGTTGTGCTTTCGCAGTTAATAACTAACATGCTCGTTTACCCAGAGAGTGCATTAGAAAATCATTCCAGATGAAAATAATGAGGCAGGACAACATGTTGATTGGGTGTTTAGAAGTCAAAGGATCCTGCACTCACCGAGTCATCGGTTTAGACCGCCTAATTATTTACTTTACCGCCAGTGTTTAGCGGCAGGCCTTTTTTAATTTGGTCGGCGCGGTGCTTTAACGGAGAGTGTAACTTTTATTTTTGCAGTGATATTAGACATGATAGTGGAAGTATTCCCTACAATCGTATTCCTTTTATGTGATTTTTAACACCACCACCGAAAAAAGAAAACAAACGTATACGTCCTATATACGCTGAAATATTCTTGCACTGATCTTAACCTCCAGAAAATGACAAATTGCAAAATGTTTTCAGGACTTTGCTGGAACTGTCGTGTTGATTGAACAACTCCAAGCTGTGCATTATTTCATACTTTCATTGTTCCTCTGATTGAGTTCTGGCGCGGCGCTGCGTTTTTCCCTTTAAAATATAGCCTCATTAAAATAATTTTCACCATTATCATTGCCACCATTACCTTGCCATTACATATTTTTAGAATTCTTGTATGTGGATGATTTGTGCGTTGTGGACGTAATTACTAGCAGTAGGCTACTATTGAATTTGCGACAATGATGTTTGTAGCTAAGATTTTCACATCGATTGATATTTTTTTCATTATGATGGTTAGCGGTAACGAAATTGGGCTTTATTAGACTGAGCAGTTGTAACACAAAGGTAGTAGGCCTTTACAGCCATAAGGAGACAAAATACTCCATAATTATTATTTTATCAATTGTCATCATTAGCAGGTTTTGAAAGCGCTTCCATTCCTTATTCTAACATAACATGACAGCGAATTTAGTCAGTGTGAATGAACCCTGTTAGGAATCCAATGCATGTGTTGAAACGGCAGTCATTTATTAATGACAGGCCGTCCCGTTGGTGACTCGGTACATTCTGAATAGAAAATGTTCCATTGGGGTGTCGTCACTCCGTATTGTGCCTTGCAAATCCGCCAGCACCATATGCTGGCCATCAAGGTGTAACAATCCTGATATCTGCTGGGTTCCCGCTACACGTTGCTTCTGTGCCGCCTTAAGTGTACGCTTTATAGAGTACTAAAATATTTATGTGAATTATAGTCCCACGTTTTCGGGTTAGTGTAATTCCAGTATACAATTTTTTAACGCCTTGCCAATAACTACAACATCCGGTTATAATTTTTTGAATTGTGAACGCAGTTGGGGGAGTAGATGCACGTTTTGAGGGCATACTATATTTTAAGGTTTTTAGAATTTTCTAATCACGTAGCAAAGGTCACGTTTGATTGTTAATGATTGTTATTATCATTAGTGGTAGTAGTTGTAGCATTGAAAACAACAACGACGACGATGCTGCTGTTGCTGGTGCGAATAACAACAATAATAATAATAATAATAATAATAATAATAATTGTCTGATTTGGCAGATGCAATGCATAGGACAATAAATCCAATTACTTGGGTACAGGAGAACTTTGGTTACAATTACAAAGACATATAAACAATAGTTTTTTAAAACAATATTTTTATTTTATTTATGTGTACAGATACAGCAGGCATCTACAGCTAGATGGCTATACTGAGTAACTGTTATCAGTATCACATCAAATGTTATGGTTAACAGAGCTTACATTTCTCAAACTCTGAAAAAAATAGTGACAGTGGATTATTTAGCCCACCCATCATGGCCCAAATAATGTACAATAGTTCCACTGCTGTTTACTGCCATTACTACTACAGCTACTACTACTGACAACAACAACAACAACAACAACAGCAACAACAACAACAATAATAATAATAATAATAATAATAATAATAATAATAATAATAATAATAATGCATGCTATTAGTAGTAACCAGGTCAGCCACCAAGGAGTACATATGTAACAGTGATTCAGATAGATGAAATGATTCAGATAGATGAGGAAATGGCCTGCCAGTAGTGTGTGGGAGTGGAGTGATTTATCATGGAAAATAAGGTATAAAGCTGAACAGTTAGCACATCATTAAATAAAACTGAGAGTATGCAATGACACCAGGCTGCAACAGGACGTGTGTGTAGGAAGCTAAGCAAGACAGCAGCACTGGGGAAAAGAGGAGACAAGACCAGCCCTTGAACCATAAACAAACACTATGCAATCAGGAAACAGATGCACAGATGTGACAAACATGGCCTAACATGTTTGAAATCAGAGCATGGATGGCAAAGATCTATATGAAGGATAAATTAGTATGCAAAAAAAAAAAAAAAAACGAGAATCCAGATCTCAATTAGAATAGACTCATGACACCTTTGCTTGCCATAGTCAACACATACACACAGATTTGCAGAGTTGCCGCACAATTCATTAAGCCCCACCTTTGTGCCACACGTACACACACGCATACACATATCCAGCGAATGTAGTCACGTGGTTCAATACGCAGTTGGGGGTGGAGGTGGGGGCTATCGGGGAATTTTCTGGAGGAACAGGGTGGATAGGCCCAGGAGCTCAATACGCAAAACAGGAGTGGAAAGAAAGTATTTAACAGTACCGTTTATCAGCCTGTAATATACAATCTCATTGACAGGAAGTTTACATTGTTTCGAATTAGACTTGCCTTAAGATTAGGATAAAACAAACTGGGTAAAATATCACTGCAGTCTGACTTTAAACCAAGAATACGGCGCACCCTTTATCTGGTCTTCACCTTCGCTGTAATACTTTACTTCGTTCTCAAAGCCCGCGCAGGTACATCGAAAGAAAGGCGACGGACACCCTCCTGTGTTTTGCTACTCAGAATCGGCACTTAGAGAAACTAAAATGGAGTGCTTGCCCCATGCCTCTGTCTATCACCCTCCCTCTTGAGGTGCAATTAATGGCTTACGGCATCAGATCGGTAGTGAATGCTAATGGACCATCTGTACAAGAATGAATTAAAATCTTCCATGCTGAGGGACTTAAAAAAACAGACCTAAGCCATGGGCAGTATGATGTGTGTGTGTGTGTGTGTGCACGCGCGTGCAGATTTCTTAATCCTTTCCAGATTTTACATATTTTACATATATACTCCGCTTCCACGGGCTCAGCACTTGTTCCACAGTTAGATTTAAAATGATATTCGAGAAAATTATATTTAGTTTGCCTTGTCCTCTCCACTATAAACTATAGTAGGGCCTAAACCTGTAAAAGATAATTACAGATATTAGCTTTACCACAAAATTAATCATTGCGAGGACTACTAAGCACAGACATATGAAGTACGTTGCTTGTCAGGACAAAAGAAGTTGTTAAAAATTCGCAGGTGCAGTCGGATGATTTAAAGAGATATTCTGGTACGCATTGTTCAGAAGGTCGTTACTAGGCCACAATGAACGTTGATGTCACACTGTTTAAAAAAGGAGATATGAATAAAACAGCTGGTTCAAGTACGCAAGGTATTTTTCCGCATTCATCTCTAGCGGCAACTGTACATTGGTAATAATCTGACACAATGTACTACGCATCGATTCCGAGACTGCTTAGATAGCACACGAACATCAGTCGTACAAATCCTTCCTTGGTCTCGTTACTTGGTATTCTCATAGCTAGTTATACTTTATTTGTTTACTGCATACTCTCATATTACTTAATTTCATTACAAGTTAATTTCATTACTATCCATATAAAATGTAGCCAGTCAAGACGTAGTTTTCTTTTGACCATAGCCACCCGTAACAAATATATTCAAGTGAATATTGGTTTTTATACACGTGTTTCGAAGTAAAATAAAATATGGACGTTTAACCAAAATTCCTTCCCGAGGCTCAAAACCAAACCGCCTTGAACCAATATTTTATAATTCATGATCATTCGTAACTGTAAATATTCAGACACAATTTCCTTAGTAGCTGTCATTGTATTTATGATTTCATTGGAATGTCAACTATTAGTAGAATGGTCTTTCAGTTAGAGCATTTATACTTATCTATTCATTAGTTATTAAAATAATCTGCAGATAAGTGAATGATTGATCGTTATTCGATATTATTATTACAGCAGCATCATCATCAATAATGATAACAACAAAAACAACAGCAACAATAATAATTATAATAATAAGTATAATTATTATTATAGTGGTAGTAATGGTTGTAGAAGAAGTAAGCTTATTATTTTTCAAAAAAAAAATTGTTGCAGTCGAGAGTTAAGCTGTTGGAGGAAGGCGGAAGGAGCACTTTACATTAATGATTAGAAAACATCGCGACCTGACCAATGAACCTGACTGGTGCAAGTTGATGAATAACTACATTGCAGTTTATTAGCAAACCAATTTATTAGCAGGAACTTATTAGGAAATTAGCGGGAGTAAACATAGCTTAACTGAATCGGTAACGTAACCGAAGGCGGTTTTTATTGACCTGACCCTCACGAGAAAATTCCCCCATTGCTAAAACTAGTCACTTGTATTGTAATGTAAGCAGATAGGGATGAATGAAAAGTTATAGCTGCCCTTCGTTTTGTGCGGCTGTTCTTTGGTGGTATTTGTCAGGAGAGAATTTGATGTTCGAAAGGTGAATTTGACAAATTTTCACAAAATAAAAAAAAATTAGGAATTAGAAGAGCCAGATGGATTTTAATATTAAGTTCAACATTATTTCAGACTTTAAGATAACTAACAACAAAATTATAGCTAGTATGTAATTGACCTAAATTTTAAAAAGGCACATGTAATCGTACCCGTGTAAAAGTTTCCATTTAAGATTTACAAGTGAAACTAGAACGTAGCAAGAACATTTTATTCGCAGAACAACCCAAAAAGCACAGTAATGTTGGAGGAATGACAAAACCCAGTGGAAGAGCGAGAACCTACTGTTCTGATGAGGACAAAGCCCCAAATCTGTTACAGCTGTTTCTCGTACGGTCCTTTGCTTCCTCCTTGTGGACGTGAGGGAAAGGACACCACCAAAACGTTACGCAAATGTTTTGCGGACGACAGTATTATCATTACCATTTCGAGTAGGCCTATTATGATTCCAATGATGCATTTTCTTGTGTTATATATGATTTTCGCTTACCATACAGTTGACCAACAGGCACACTCAACGGACATACACACACTCCACAGAAATACAGAGCGCGCGACAGCGAAAAGGAGAACTATCTGTAACTCAGAGGACCACTGCTCCATGACATCACTTTTATTCTTAAACTAGTTTTTGTAAAAAAAAAAAAGATGGGATTATTTTTGCAGTCACATTTAATCCACTCTACATATCGGCCGGGGTCATTAAAATAAGAACAGAAACTGGATATGTATTGGAGACGTAGGGTCTATGCCTACAGAAAAACATGGGTGAAAATCAGTAAAAAGAGTCTAAAAGCAAACACAACTCCAAGGGCGTCAGAGTCATCGCTCATAGGTCAACCGATTAATCGGAATGTGACCGAAAGGACGCAATAATAAGGTGGCTACTGACCTCTACTGGACAAAATGAAAATCTGCATGCATGTTTTCAAGTAACACTCCAGTACGTGAAACATACAACAATATTACAGGGCACAGGGCACCCTAATGATGAAATATTACAGGTGCAAATCTATGATCCTCTTCTGTAATCTGCAAATCTGTCCTAACCTTGACACCCATGAGTGTAAAGTAAGGTAAGCCACCTCACTGCGTTTATTCCTTTGAAACTTTTCTTGAGTGAACCAATTGTTGTGGCACAACCTCCTGAAAGTGTGTCGGTAACATGGTAGCACTTACATTCTTACTGGCTCATTGCTCTATTCAGCTGGATGTCTGTATCACTTTCTTCCTTTTTGTGGTGGGTGAAATATACAGCAGTGCACTGTAAATTGATATTTAAACATTTGGAAGACAAGGTGTAACGTCTTTTCCCACTGAATTTCAAAGCCTCTCATCTGCTAATGCATGGTCTGATAATCTTTCCACTGTTGTGTTTCTGTTTTCATGTTTCATTTATTCATTTTCTCAATGAAAAAGATATATCTTCCTTTAATTGTAACCTACTTGTGCAGAGAGTGATCCTGTAAACACACAGAGAGCTCTTTAATAATAAGAACATAAGAACATACTATGATGAGAACAGGCCAGTCAGCCCAACTAAGCTCGCCATTTCTTAATTAAAGAGTATCCAACACTGCATCAAGTCTAGACTTGAACACAGCAAGGGTGTCTGCCTCAACTACATGACCTGGCAACCTATTCCATGTATTGATAACTCTTTCTGTAAAATAATATTTCCTTATATCATGACTTATGCTGGCTTGTTAGAACACCCAGTTGGGTGATTCTAAAATGTGCTCATTGGTTGTGCTGTTCAGTCACAGGATCCCTGAAAAAATATGCTTGCTCATTGAAAGAGCATTCATGTTTTGACAAGGGAAGCCATTGAAAATAAAAGCTTTATTGGGCATTCCAAGAAATGGATGAGTACATTTTTTGAAATAAATGGCTGTATTCAAGCTTCCCGGGTTCTCATGAGGGCTGGACCCCTGTGGCAAGCCCCCCCGGCCATTAAAGAGATGTGACTTATTTCCCCTGACCAATGCGGGCAGTGCAGGGTGTTGCGCGGTTGTGTTTGAGCAGCTAAAGACCGCCCGACGCCTGGGGAAATGCTGGCAAACAAACCACCAGGCCTGCCGAGAGACAGACGACTCGACACATCGGCGCCAAACATCGCAGGGCACTGAAGGATGCTGGGAAAACCAGCATCAGTAATATACCGCCAATACAGAGGTCCTGACTCCTTACGATTGTTACAAAGAATTAAAAAGGACATTTTAAGACAGACTATATTACTCTACTTAAAACATATTCAGTGCCCTCCATATCTATTCATACTCCTGACCAAAATAGGAAATAAATATATGTAAATATATTATATAAATGTGGTATTGGGTTTGATGGGATATTTTAAACTTAGCAGTATTGCATACAGCAAAACCATACTGTTCACAAATCGTAAATTTCATTCTGAAAATGCAAGGTTCACATTTATTCATGACTTTGAACTGAATATTTTAAAAGCCTTCCTCTGACATGGTTTATATTCAGCAAATGTTTCCTGTAAAGTTTTGTGAAGTTCCAACTCTTCTATGATATTTTTGACCACTACCTCCAGCAGAACCACTCGAGGTCCTTCAGATCTTTTGGTTTTAATTTCTGAACTGCTTCCTTGAGTTGAAACCACAGTTTGATTACATTCAGCTCTGGATACTGAGATGGCCATAGGGGAACATTTATTTTATTCCAAGTTAAGCATTTGTTTAAAGATTTGGATGAATACTTTGGGTCATTGTCATGCTGGAATGGCCAAAATGTCCTGGTACCTGTTGAAGCTCCAGACTTCCTCCATCTTATCAAGGACTCCTGGACTAAGTAAAAAATCCCACCATTTTTACACCTTTAAGTAACATGAACTTAATCTTTTTTACAACAAAAAGCCAGTGAACAAAAATAACAATTCTCTTTTTCATTCACCAACAAGAGATGCATCCAGTTTAAAACTGAAATGGCCTCTTTAGCGTTTTGCCTTCAGAAGACGGTGCTACCTTGCACACTGTCCATGAATGCCACATTAATGCAGACAACACCAAGTCACACTTTTTGACACTTTGTGTCTTTAAGATGCCGGTTTGTTTTGGAGATCTCCAACCAGCTGCTGTACAGGCAGAGCGGTACATTTCTTCATGCAACGGAAGGTGGTAGATGTACCTTTTGGTGATTTTTTTTTCCATCCAAGCTCCCAGTTTATGGAGGTTAACATACATTTAGCCTGCAGCCTTGAACAGTTGTCTGACCTAAACCATGATAATGCATGTCCGTTTTTCTCTTTTATACCCCAATCTCTTTGTCTCCCCCCTTTCTCTTTTTCTTTCTCAAATATGCACACACACACACACAATCACACACACACACACACACACACACACACACACACACACACACACACACACACACACACACACACACACACAAACACAAAGCCGAAAATTAATTATCCACACTGGTAGAAGAGGTGCATTTGGAGTATGCCACCTCTGTCCTCATTGTATGTTGTTCATTGTGTTTGCACAACTTGAAATGAGGGACAACACATAAAGAGACTGAATAATGTGCAGTGCAGTTATAGGTTAACTGTATTATTATGTGATAAAATGAATCTGCACAAGATAGTTTTTAACACTAGTGAAAAATCTAGTATGCATTCCCAGTCATCTTATCTGAATGTTTCCACCATTGAGCTGGTTTGAAGGCTTTACTGATGCCTTTCAACCAGGAGCAGACGGTTGTTGATACCGCACAAATACCACTAGACGGAAAGTGTGGCAATTGTTTCACAGTATATTTAACGACTCCACTTTTATCAAGTCAAACAATAATAATAATAATAATAGTAATAATAATAATAATAATAAATTAATTAATTAATACATTAAAAAATAAATCAAATTAATAGTGTACGGTCGTGACAAGGAAACCACAGTGAACAATTTAATGTCTCCATCTAGTGGTGAAAAATGAAATGAAACGAGAATTTGTTCATAGGGTAGACGTGATTCACGGGGAATAAACTATGTTTGTACGCTGTTGTGCCAAACATTATGTTTTAGCATTACACAATAAACCTTCTTGTGTTACTGGAATGGCGAGGGTTGAGATATATTTTTGTTTTATTTCAACTCCAGGAAAAAAGGATAAAGCCCCAGACAGCATATCAGCTATCCAGTCCTTTCCTGGTGCTGCATTGAGGATTTATTTGGTAACTTATTGTAACACTCAACCGTGGCGGCATAAAAACGTACTGCATGTCCATTACGCGCTGGTAGGCCACATGTTGCTTTATCTGCTTTGCTTTTGTCTTGGACACCTTAAACTGCAACTTCGAGCTGATGTAATTTTATGTTTAATCATGAATAAATAAAGTGACGCTACTTTCATCAAGACTGTCTAAAGTACACGTTAAAGTTTTGTCCATATTAAGATACCAGTTCGAGGACACCGTCAAACTCATCGTCAATGTAAGAATGACCATTCCGCCAGTAGGTCTCTGAGCAAAAACAGTGATTAGTATATGCATATGCAAATTGTCCCGTTGCCCCTCGCTTTGTGCAGTTTATGACAGCAAACAGTATAGGTAGGTATCCTATCTGACACCAACCATGCAAGTGAGAGGTTGTTCCGTGCAACAACGAGGTGCGTGGAGCGCTTGGTTCGCCGTTCTACAATAAACTAATTGACCATTTTGTTTCGCATTAGCTCTGTGTGTTCAGCTAATCTATTCCACTTAAAAAGCTGAAAATTTTCACCCCATCATAACGAGATGGGAAAAGTAGCACTTTCTTGTTTTTGTACCACCAGAGTGAGAAATGAAGACGGTGAAGCCACCTGCACGTTCCCGTGCTCCGACCTCCACGTCTTCTTTTTTCGCAGATCCCCCTCCCCCGGTTTGAAAGTCAAACCACGGGCTTGTTTGTCTAAATACTATACCGTTTAACCTGCTAAGAAAGGAACACCAGCAATGTTGTGCCCTGTGTATTTTATCTGAGTGTATTTTTGTAGTACTTACACTCCAATGTCGTTGCTCAGACTGGTGTGAAAAAATCTGCACTCTCACATACTCATATTCAAGACCCCGCGTAATGCGTTTCATCAGCCTTCATTGGCGAGATGATGATATGTTACCTTACGTGAATTAAAAGCACTATTCCCATAAACTACACGACACCGTCTGATTTTGAACAGAAATTAACTGAAATACGGATAAGAAATTTATGTGAATATAACTTCTTACTGGTTTGAGTTCAAGGTGTAGAAAAATAAATTTTACACTCCCAGTAAAACAAGTCTGTTTGTACGGCAATGGAGAATTTTGAGATGCATTTATTTTCAGCAGGGTGTTTTGAATTGTACAGTGGAAAGTGGCACTAAGGCCAGCTATTTGGTCTCACCATAACCGTCACCGTTAACAAACGACACTTGTCTCATGAATAATGGTACGTGTCCTCCAAGCAAGCTCGGTGCCCTTTTGAAATCTCGAGGCAACAGGAACCACTCTATTTCCTGGAAAAACGCGTTAAAACGTATTATTGGAAATCTCTATTGCCATTATAGCGCCGTTTAAAATGGGGGTCTTCTTGAGGTTCTTTTTGTCTAACTTGTCCCAGCGTTAGAAGTCTTTGTGTTTTCCATATTAAACCTTTTGGAAAGAAACAATAGAGCACGACCACTTCAAACGATTCTAATGGATGTTAATGACTATTAGATAGAGTGGAAGCCATTGGTCCACAAATAAAATGCAAAAAGAGGACTTTACAATAGCCTACCCTAAAATGTTTCAAGACTCAAATGAACTGCATTTTTCCCCCTGTAGGACTGTTTCACGGCACGGACCACATGCAGGTTTTCAAACGTGTTAGCACCATGAGAATTTTCACACCTAGAGCCTCCTCCAGAACCGCAGATCCGAATCTCCATTTGATTCCAGCAGGGATCTGTGCTCTTGCTGCAAATACTGGCAAAGCGGCGGAAATCTTATCTTCACTGAACCAGGCTTACATAAATGTGTAAATTTCAGGTCCATAGTTATGCACTCTCGCCCTCATAACAGTAGATAATCAAGCCGCCAGCACCGATGTGCAACCATTATATTTAAAGCATTAGAGCAACAGGACCTGTGTGCGCGTTTGTGTTTATCAGTATCTGTCTATCTGTATATTCTGTATATAGCCCCATTGCGTCAATGCCACGTACATACAGTATTGATGTGTATAGTATCAGAATGCCTCATTTACACACATACAACGAGGATCAGCGGTTAATTCAAAAGAAGAATTCAAAGTCCTTCTCCACCTAAATGTCAAGAATGATGCAGTCCATGTGCGCGATGCATTCCACAGACACCAACAAATTTATTTTGTAACTCATTGAAAAATGTTTTTAAGTGAATATGTTAACAATATTACAATAATAAAATAGTTTGCAATATAAACGCTGAGGCTACCCTCTTTTAAAGAACACTTTAAATGGGCTATGAAAATGAAACAATAATATAAGAAATGTCCAGGATGATTTTACACGAGAAACGATCGAGATCAACTGCGCCACGAACAGGGACGTTTCTGGCTATTGAAAAGATCCGGGGCTTAGTCAAGTTTGCCTGGGGCTTGTCTTTTTTTGAATGGAGATCGTTATCGGTATGTTGGGGAGGTTATACCTTTATAATAAATAAATATTATCACACCTTCGGACGCTGCAAGTCAAGGTCCGCTCTGTTACACAGTCTGTCTGTTGTTTCACCTCCTTTTTCAGTGCAAAAATATTCGGGGCTAGGCTAAAAATATTCGGGGCTATAGCCCCGAATGATCGGACCTAACGACTGGTCACGAATACACCTGTGCGATGACCGTGTTCATGTGTTGAGAGAATCCAAACAGATCCTTTTAAGGGCCTGGCATTTAGCATGTCGACGCGATGAGATTTTTAACTGCTATATTGGTCTTTCAAACTCACGTGAGTACATGAATTAACGTTAATCTCATGCATTTAGTCGATCTGTAGTAACACTGGTCGACTGGGGGCTGCGAAATGGAGTCCGTATCATGGAAAAGAGTCAGTATGATAGACCTGACAGTAGACCGCCTGTCTCCGAAGCGCTAATCAATTGTCGAAACTACGAAGTGTGTGTATTTCACTGTCTTATCTCTCTGTGATTGAAGTTGTAGTTTTGTTTTCTATTCTTGTGTATTCAAAATGAACGTCCTCGTCTGTAAATAGTCGCTTTCTAAGTGATACTGTCACCAATCGCGCAAACTAGAATCTGAGAACCTAACATGACAGTAATTCCCCTGGCTCTGATCTGCCTGTATTTTAATATTTTGGGCTGTGTTGCCGATATGTAAAATATGGTATATCATATCATCACTTCATGGTATTTGATGTAATTCGCGCCACTAACACTCATATCCAACAAGGATTTTCTTTTATTCTTATGATATGAAGGTTTAAACACTGTTTTCTGCTGGTTGTGTACATATAACACATACTGTATTCGGTTGAACCGATACAGCTCGCTTTTAAACAAGGAAGTTTTTAGCAACACCAATGGTCCATGTTTTGTAATGTTGTCTGACCATGCCTTCGTGAAAACAAACTTCAAACTATGTATTGTTGGAACAAATATAAAACGAATCGGTTCCGTTCACAAACGTTAAGATGGATCCGTTGTCAATTGGAACACGGTCCGTATCACACCTGGACTTGATTATCATCATTTCCTTATTTCCCACTCTTCATTTCGCCACATTCATGTTCCTAACTGTCCATACACTCATAATTCTAAAATAGGTGTTTAAAAACTTCATACAAATATATTAATAATATTTTACAAAAATTAAAATTTTATTCATGTCCTGCCCTGTATATTCAGTTTATGATAAAATACTGTTTATGAATGAGATCTCTCCTATACTCAAATAGCATGATCGTGAAATGATTGAGATAATATCACTATCACAATATATTTGTAATTATGTTGTTAACCTGTGATAAGCCTTTATCTTCACATCATAATAAGTGTATTTTCTCCAATATGAATTAATGAAGGAGACCAAAGCCGCATGCTCCTGTGAAACGTCTGGGAAATGAAGATGCTCTGCTGTCACATAAAGTGAGATGCTGTGTTAATGCAGTGGCTGGGGTTTAGCGGAGAGTGTCCCTTCGCTAATTGGGGTGATGGAAGTTGGTCTCCAGGGTTCACCGGCTGCACAATTCCCAGGCCTCTGTCCAGCTCCTGGGACCTGAGCTCCCCGTCACCTCCCGGGATCCTTGACAATGGGATTACGTTTGCTCTGGGGATCACATCAGAGACAGTCTTGGGAGTTTATCCCCCTGAACCTCCAGGGCCCCTGGCGTTTGGGATCAGTGGGGCCCTTAATCACAAGGCTGGAGGCACAGCAGAGATGGTGAAATGTTTAGGCTCTTTTCTCTGTCTAATAAAAACTTCACTTTGAAAGTACCATAAAATAACAGTCAGATGAGGGAGGCTGGAAATGCAAACTGCTATGCATTTCTGTTTCACTGCTATATGGGGAAGACTGATGACTGATGATTCTCTGAGATTTTCCTCATTATTTTAGGGAGCAGCATTTGAGGACAAATCAGGGCACAGATCAGTGGCTTGAGCTGTCTCTGTATATAATGCAAAGACATATGGGTCATCAGCTGGAAATTTTGCAGATTTTGTCATTCTATCTCTGGAACAGGCTCAATATGGTGGCCGGCATGCTCCCACACCCCTGAGAGGAGTTAGTGAATGAGTGTGCTAATGATAGACTGGTACACAACATAAGTCATAAAGGTATAGTCTTGAAGGTGTTTCTGTTCCATGATGGAACAGCCTTTATGATCCACCCTCCGTTACATTACATTATTGGCACTTAGCAGATGCTCTTATCCAAAGTAACTTACATCCATTTATACACCTAAGCAATTGTGGGTTAAGCACCTTGCCCCTTGCAGCAGTGCCTCAGCTGGGAATTGAACCGGCAAGCTTTTGGTTACGAGTCTTGCTCCTTAATCACTATGCTACACTGCCACCCTCCAATCACAGCTTTAACACTTCCCTGTGACTATGCTTATTCCCACCCTTTCCCAGAAGTATGTGTGGCTGACAGGGGAATAACCAATCAGAAAACATGTTTTCAAAACAATCACAGCATTTGTAGTGTAGGTGAATAGAGGAGTCAGCAAACCTTTTACCAGGTGTTGAGAGCCAGGTAGTCAGTGGTGCAGGCTGGTCTGCACTGTCATGACAACTGCCATTTCTGTAGTTCTTCAAGCAGCAACTTTCCTTGTGTGATCTATTTTACACTTTAATACAGCAATGCAATACACCAGGAACACCAAACAACAAACCAAAGAACAAATTTGCATGTTATCCACCTTGCTTACTTCCTGCTGCAGTTAGCCCTAAGATAACAATACAGGGCCCACAGTGAGTTTGATGGGAGGTACTTCCTGTTGAAACACAGGTGTACTGTGGGGCACTCCCCAAGGTTACCAGTGAACTGTGCTCATGTGTGACAAAATTTAGCACAACAGCAAACTATAGCAAACATTGGACTGCCCCAGGACACAGGGGAAATCCACCTTGGACAGAAGCAGCCATGCAACCATTTCAGCCAAGTGCATAATGTGTTTCAGCCTGTCCCACAACAGAACCTTAGCTAACTCCCAAAATGGCCTGGTCTGTACACCACACACTGTATGGTCAAGGTGAGATCATGGATCCCAGGGCAGGAATCTGTTCATTTTTCAATAAGCTTGCATACTTCTTTGTCATCTTTTCGATTCACAACTAAGCAGAGATTTTCATTTGATTTGAAAGAATTACATATGCTTGGGGTTTTTGGGCAATAAGATGATCTCTGAATGTCAGGTGCATGAGGATATGTGTGGTTCACTACTGGATATTGATCTTGTCCATCTAACCACATTTCCAATCAGAGTCGGTCCATCTGTTTCCCAGCTTTTTCACCACACGTCCTCTCCAAGGGAGAGGGGGGGGGGATGATGGGATATTGGGGCAGTTTTTTAGCCTGCGGAGACAGGGTGCCAGGTTGGCTGATTTCATTGCCTTCTCCCATCCCTTTCTCCATCTCCCAGCCTAGTCCTGTCTGGCAGACAGCAAGCATGGCATTCCTGGCGGAAATGGGAATTAAGATTTAATACAACTCCCCCGCATGCTCTGAGAAGAGATGAGATGGACCGACACTGGGGTGTCCCCTCCTGAGCCCGAGAGAAGCGCTGCTGACATTTTAAAGAGATTATGCCCCAGGGCCCACTTCCTCACCAAGGGCCTGCATTGACCCCTGTGACCTCTGGCCATAGATATACCTACTAATCCAGGGGTTAGCGCCAACTTCACCATCAGATGTCTGGCCCCAGGACTGTAGGCTATAACCTGCCATTTGACCAGGGGATAATCCAGTCAGGATCAAACACTTGGGCACTGTCGTAGCCACCTGTGGCCTGGCCACACCCTCAGGTGGAGGGAGAGAAAAGACCCATGTACCTGTAGTAGCTGATGGCTGCAGGGGGGTGGGGGTATCAATCTAACTGCTGTGCACTTTCTCCTTATATCTGGACAACAAGTAAATATATGAGTTTCCTTTCCTGCAAGACATTATGCATTTGGAAATCACTAGAAGTAAAATAACAAACAAAGAAAAAAAAAGTCTTTTAAATGAAAAAGGCTGCACTTTCTTACATTACATTGGTGCTAAAAGATGAAGTGGGTTGCAAGTATGTTATATCTGGCTTTGCATGCAAGAATAGGTGGTGAAACTAGAAACAGTCTCATCCTTCTGTTAACAGTTACTAGTATGGATTTCCCGTTTGGAACAACTGATTTCCCTTTAGATGCTGTTAAACACAGAATAACCCTGTACTACCATAAGTAATATGTGTAACTATGTGTGCTGCTTCTTTGCCAGGACTACCTTGGAAATTAGATGAGGCTATCTCAATGAGGCTATTTCCTGGTCAAATACATGAAAGTAAGGAAATAAATAAATGCGATACAGAAAGCATAGAAGCATAACTAGGGTGTAATGTATGTGTTGGCCTGGTTGTTAATGTTAATGTTAGAATTATTTTTCTTCATTTATTAAACATAGCATATAATATCACCTATGATAGCCTTTGCCATTGTCTCCTGGGTATGGTGACTCTCCTACCATAAAGCTAAAATCAGTTGTCTGGTACAAAGATTTGTTATGTTTAGAATCCAGACAGAAACATTCATTTTTAGCTATGTTTTGAAAGACAATCCTCCATCCTTCATCATCTTGTGTGTACTTTCAGATGTGCAGCCGTCATGCAAACTGACAAAATAGTTCATATGATGCAGAGGAAACACATAAAGAGTAGATTTCTGGCAGGTTTAACTTCAGGTTCAAAGATTAAATCTAGGATTTTAATCAAATGCAAAGTTAAAGTTGAGTTATTTCAATATCGGTTTTGACATCCACCAAATTGTAACACAAGATAAGTGTCAAAATACAAGCAAAATGAGTATGGAATACCAGAACTGGGTGGTGACAGGTGGTCCTCGAAAATATAAGCCTTCAAGAAATGTTTTTGCAAGCTTAACATAGATTCAAAAATGAATTTGACCGAAAAAGACTTAACATCCTATTATATAAAAAACAAATGTTTTCCAGCAACAATTACTTTCTGTTATTTTACAAATGACTCTTCTCCAGTCTGGCAGCCATAGCTACAGCCTTAAATTGGATTAGTACTACATGAAAATAGGGAGGCAAGGGATCTATGAAATTGTCCCACTGTTGTTTTCCTACAAAAGACATTCTAATTGGTTTTATTCCCAAATAATGACGATTTGTAATCGGATTGTGAGATGTTAAAACCTGTTCCCCTTTCAAAAGATGCTTTTCTTCAAATGGAAAGTTAATTACAGATACAGCATTATTGAACAGTAATAAGGAAGTGTAAAACCCAACCTATAAAAATGCATTGCATGTGTAAACCTAGCATGCCTCTATTAGGCCAAGTGCCGCACAAAACTATGCTACGCTAAGGAAGTATACTACTAGCCCACTACCACTTCTACTACTAATAATTGTAATAACGATAACAGTAATTCTAAGAGGTGCATAGAATTTATTTTAAAACTCGCAATATTTGTTGAAAGCTTGTGGCCTTTGATTGAACTGGATGTAACCAACGTAAGCCTGTTATCTGCGGTAATCCAAGCTGTTACACGTTTATTGCAAGTATAAAGAGTGGGCTTCTGAAGGTTAAATTCACGGTTTAGTCTTTCTGAGATCCAATTGACGTTGTAATCCCTCTAGTATACGGTAGTCAGATACCGTCTCTGTTTTGAATTCTCACCAACATGAAAGCGATCAATGAACCGAACTTAACTACAGTTCCCCCAGGAAAGGACTGCGCGCTGTGTTAATACGAGGGATAGGTTTTCGCTCTGCTTACATTTTTCCTGACTTTGTCCATTTTAAGTCAAGTCTAGATTTTTCTGTTCGCAAATAATACACATAATGGATAACGCACAAAAGGTTTCCAATGGCCATAAATCGTTTCCAGGCATTCTGTGTCCTTTGCATGCATTAAAATAAATCTCACGAGAAGTTTCCTTTTAAATATGCCATTGTAATGCCACTTTCTGAATAACTAATAAACGAAAAGTAAGTTGTCTTATGGTTGAAATGAACATGTTCCGATCCTTTTCAGTATGCTGAATGGCTTTAAGAGAGGCCTCCGTGTTTTTCTTGAACATGAAAACACTTGCTCCTAGAAAGTAATAACGAACAAGTCGTCGTCATCGATGTCAAATAACGTCCCTTTTAGTGTCGCTTTTTAAAAAACCATGCTTTCAATCTATATAGACGAACAGGCTACGACCTTGGGAACTTGAAATATCCCCTATGTGAAATTCTATGGGGCATAAAACCACTTGAAACAACACGTGGATTAGTAATTACACTCTCTGCTAAGGAATTAATAATAAGCAACAAACAACGGATGGACTGAGAAAATTTAATTTAGGCCTATACCTGCGCCATTTTTCAGGTTGTATCTGAAACAGTTATGCAGTAGGCCTCTTCGAGAGCGCATAAACAATTTACAACACCTAAAGTAACTGAAACACATGACAGCAGATACAATCTTAAAATATATTTATTTTTGATTATAGGCAAATTTACAACATTTATTATGACAACGGGGGCAGTGCTCTTTTCAGAGCAACAAGGCAACAAACGTAATTTAAAAATATATCATTTTATTAAATATTTATACAAATAGTAATAGGTTACTGTACTATCTTCCGACAGCGTATGTACACAAGTTCTTTAAATCCCTTTCAGGAACAGTTTATGAGTTCTGTGCCACTGAAATTAATGTGGCGCGGTGGCCCCTAAATGTCCACATCGGAACCTTCCGAAAAGTCGATTTCCTCTTCCTCTTCTCCTTCATCCCCGCGACCCTGTGAACCGGGGCTCTTCTGCGGCGCCGCCAGACCAAGCTTCGCCAGTTTAGCTTGCTGCTGCTCCAGACTCTGTTTCCTCCATTTTATACGCCTGTTCTGGAACCAAACTTTGACCTGGAAGAAAGCAAAACGAAATTGCGGATCAGTATGCTGGACGACTCTTAAGACAATTAGCGATTCCCCATTTAAATTGCGTTTATTTGCCACAGTAATACATCGGTCAAGTATCTTAACTGTATCGCTAATAATTAAAGTTTAAAGATGCTAAGAACCTTGACTTGACGAAAAAAGACATGCAATTACCTGAGCCTCAGTGAGATGGAGAGCCGTTGCAAGGACGAATCTCTCCGATCCGACCATATACTGCTGGCGGGCGAACTCTTTCTCCAAACGGGACAGTTGCTCGTTGGTAAAGCTGGTGCGCATTCGTTTTGATTTTCCTCCCTTGTGTTTAAACGACTGTACACTGGGCTTTGAGACTGTTGTTTCTGTAGAAGGGTGGACAATTCAGCACGTTAGAAACATAGGCCTATACAACCTGCACTTGAGAACGATCGCATTTTAAAACGCCTTGTTCGGGCTATTCCGTAGAAATACGAGGTATATAATTACCTTGAGTGTAAAAGGTCCCACGGCATGTTGTCTGGTACGGGAGCGGCGGGCAGTAGTACAAAGGGTATCCGGGTTGTGCGTGCACGACGTTCGGCGCGTAGAGGTAATGTGGCACAGGCGAACACATCTGTCCCTGGAGCGGCATAGGGGAGGCCATGGGCTGGTACTTTCTTCCACAGTGAGGGGTGCTGACTCGCTCGTCCCCTGCCTGATCGGTTTTGCCCAGCAAAGCGTCGATGGTGAACGATTTTCCGCTAACAGGCTTCGGTGGTGCTGTGCATGGGCTACTCGCGTATTCTGAATAAAGCGGAGCGAACGGGCGCAAGGAGTACCCGTAGGTTCCGAGAGGCCTAGGAGGAATTTGCATTTTCAAAAACTAAAACAGAAAGTCACAAAAAAAGAGAGGAAACGTGTCCTAGATCCACAAGAGCGGAGAGAACGACTGCTGCCGTGCCAAGTTAGGTACCCCCTTTTATACCTAACTAAAACTTGGAAGTGTCAAAGCCCCCCCTCTGCGCCTTTGTCTTCTTAAGTACCAGATGAGAAAAAAAGACCGGCCCAACAAGGTATCCAATTAATTGATTGACTTGTGACAAGCTGAGACTGTCAATGGCCTAATGGCTTTGCCCACGACAAGACACTGGGGGAAGCTTAAACAGAAAAAGGGCGCTTGGGCTTGGAGAAGTCTGAACAAATTCTTGCACGGATCTGAGCTCCAAATGCAATCATTACCGCTGAGACAGCCTTGATGTCACCTAATCATCTTATTTCATGTCTTGGGAATCAAAGCGAGTCAGCACATATTACAAGCTGCGGAACAAATAGCTTCACCATTGGAGAGCAAATTGAAAATAGAGAAATCACATTATTTTAAAAGCGCGACCCGGTCATTTGGTTAAAACGTACCAGAATGTGAAGGCCTGCATATAGAGTGTCTATTCTTGTACAGTCCAGGCACCTTATTTCTGGAACCTTGTGCAGGGAATTGTTTATGTCAAAAAAGTGGGCAGATTTTATGAATTCAATATTAGGCCTACATTAAAGAACAAAGGTCACAACATATTTTATGTAAGGGTTGGGGTTGATATTAGATGTATAGCCACAATATACAATGGTCAAAATGTATTTTATTATGTTGATGATCCTCATCTGTTTTTCCCCCAAATACATCTAATATAGAATAAACCAATCAATCAGCAACTAATATTTGATAATTAACTACGGCATATTTATTACGAATGGTATTGGTCGTGAGTCTGACCTAAAGCAGTCCTGTTCTTTCGTCGAAACGTACAAGGAACAGGAAAGTCAACACGTTTGTCACAAGTCAGAGTGTCCTTTTTTGCAGCTGCGGTGTTGGCCGAAAATTGGAAAATTGCTCCGACTCGCCTAGGCGTCAAATCTTGCGGTCTGAGCATGGTAACAAAGTAGTGCTGCTGGTTTTACTAACTGCGGCGTGCATAATCCCAATGGGCGCGTTAATCCTCGATTTGATCTGATAATTAAAACACTTATCTGTGACATGAAATGTTTTCTCTTGGCGAAGCTGCAATGCGTGCCAACTGTCACAACTCGGAAATCAAGACAGTAATATATGAGCATATAAACTTGAATGATTAAGTATTCATACATGTCACCAAATAATTTCGCAAGGGACACATGCCCTTTTTGATATCGACAACGCCTTTGCATATTAATTTAGAGAGCAGCAAGTTTGTCATTAATACAAATCAGAAGTAAATCTACGCTATATGTATTGTATTTTCATTGAATGACTATATGGAGTCGAATTTCTTTCGTAGAAAACGGGTTACGTAAAGAGCACTTTCTCATTATTAGTTCTTAATTAGAGACTTGAAAAGGTACTGATGAAAAGCCAAGCGGCTTCTTTAAAGGACGGGATTTGCTTGCTTACAGTGGTCTGGGACAAAGCTCCCTCTCTTTTAAGCGAGGATTATGACCAGCTCCGCAAACTTTGCCAACCTCATTTCCATCACTGGGGAGCAGTGCAAAAACGACATCCCAGAACTTTAAATAACTGTTAAAACACGTTCAAACAGTTGCGGGAACAGCGTTTCTCTTTGACTTCTGAACTTTCTAATTATTCGCTTTACCTGACACTAGAACGCTTAATAGACAAGGCAAACACAGCGGCTATCGGGGATGGCTAGACAATGAATGCACTTCAGAGCAGTCAACTCGGAGACCACCCACCCCAACCCCCCTAAAGTTAGTTAGCGGATTTCTCACAATTGGAGAGAGAAAAGAACCACGTTGTTTGAGTCCGTGTTTACACCATGCATATTACTGCCCTTCCCACCCTCTGCCACCGGTTCCCGGCCATCTGCAGGCACGAGTTATTCGGATATCGGCCACTAGCTTCATAACGACTAGTCGCACCCCTCGCGCACGAAAAGCAGCTCACCAATTCTTAGGCCTAATTAAAAAAAAAACTTCAAAATAAGTCAACTGTAGGAGGAGGAGGAGATAAAAATTGACATTTAAACCAAAACCCACAAAACCGGATACCGCTGCGTTGTAAAAATGCACAATTATCTATATGTACATTGCAGATAATTTATGCAGGTTTTTCTTTTACTCTGGAAACCATTAAACCTTATCACAACTATCAACGACTTTAATAGATATCACCAAGTTAGAGAAGACAAAGTCATCACTTTGCATCTCCTGCCGTTAAGGATTTTTCATGAAATATCCTAGATTGAAACCACTTGCGCCTGGGGCGTGGCGTCACATAAGAATACATGTTTCATCTCGAAGAAGTCTTCCCTCTTCCCTCTTCCGCTGCCTGAATAATGCAAATAATGCAAAAGATTTATCTAGTCCTAACAAACATTTACTTTAGGCGACCCAGATTATTGAAATGTTGCATTAAAAACACGTTTTTGTTCACACCTATTTAGGTGGAATATTTCTTTAAAGCATTTCTAATCTCATATTTATTTAGATCAGTTTTCAATCTCTCCAGTTAAAGTTATTCCTTTTTGAGGTGGGATAGGCCTAGTGATGTGGACATTACCAATAATACACACCATGCAAGGGTATTTCACCATTACTTGGTGAGCATAAAGGACTATATTTATTAGTTTGCTTGTTTACCCTGTCTGCACATGTACTGTACAGTCAAAGCCATCTATAACTTAAAAACTCTGAATGTATTGACTCTTTAACACATTTTGTGGCATTAGTCTACTGCTGTGGCAGTGCTTAAGAAGTTTGGGCCTTGCACGACACGATGATACTCTTTACACAGAATTCAGCTCTTCAAGACCATGCCTGAAACCCATCAAAATGGTAAAACTTTGTAAAAAGTGAAAAGCCACCAATCAGAAAATTTACTGAGTGTCCGATTGCTCTGCGCCAACCCCCCCCCCCCCCCCCCTTTACAATCTTACAAATTGATGTTAGGCATGCAGCCCATAGTTGTCTGTTTCCAGGCCACTATATTCCCACAGATCATTGTTCTAACATGAAATGTAAGTAATTGATTGTTATTGTTATGAGTCATTATTAGGCTCTATGTGCATGTTAACATTGCATGGCTATGTTGCGCTTAAACATAATTGGTAGATACATTGTGTAGGCTAATGCAATTAATGTTCATTGCTAAAATTTTAGCACTCTTTTACAGATTAGTCCTCATTCTGTGTTCTGTGCTACAATTATTGTTGCTCCTGTGAGATATGTCCTGCCATGACTTCCCTTTAAGTCACCCTCAGATCCACCAGCTGAATAAATAACAACAATAATAATGACAATTTGTACGGTATGGTTTTAAGAACAATAACAATGCTAGGCAAACTCAAAGTCCTTTTGTTTGTGTATTGGAGCCAGACGATGAATCTGCTTTGCCTGGTTCCAGATGCTGCTCTTCAGGCGGGGCCAGCCCGTGCCCCAATTCCACACTGTGGCTGGCATGTCAGGGCGTGTCGCGCAAACTGGCGAAACACAGCAGCCTTCCCCTCATCAGACATGGAGGATTCAGCCCTGCAACCTTCTGGGGAGGGCCCTATTCCCTAACCCTAAGCCTAACCTTATTCCTTTACCTGTACCCCTCACTGCTGGAGTCCACACAGCTACAGGCAGAATATTTATGTCCCCTTATATCAGAATTGCCCTTCTGTCTGCTTATATCAGAATTGCCTTGTGGACAAACAGCTGAGAGATGGTCATACCATCATGCATGAATGATTCACAAAAACCCAGGAAGCAGTTTCACCAGGAGAGCCGTCAGCTTGTGCAATTTATCAGAGGATCTGTTTTAGGATGGGTTTGTGAGCATGAAAGGGGAATCTGCCGACAGCTGAATACTATAGATCATAATGTACTCCTACTGCTAATGTGTAACTGAGTCACATGCTGCATTTGTTAAATCATTGCATACCGTGGAGCATCACATCTGGAGAAAAGGTTCAAAAGTACCATTGTGTCATCTATAAGAATGTGGAATTCTGATTTTGCTTTCCGCTTTCAGCGTAATCGAAGGACGTTTCCAAAATGGCTGGCTAGGAATCTGTGCAGCGGCGTGAGCTGCTTTCTGGGAATTTCGATGCTACAGTGATGAACTGAAATATCTCCAGATATTCTTGTCAGTTACATCAATACTATTTCTCTGACCTGTAGTTGGCATCACACATGTCATGAAACAGCCTCCTCAGAGAAACACACGGGTTGATATCTGTTCACATTATTACTATAAGAAAATATCTGGTCCACAGCAGAATACTATTTTCAAACTCAGTAAGCATACTTTCACAATTGGCTAGTTTCAAGTTATTTTCAAGGTCTCGTCCTCAGCTGACACATGATTGAATCAAACAATGCTCTCAGAAATACTAGAGTCATTATGACCCATGTGAAAAGCACTGATTTTGGCACCTGATTGACACCCTTAACAGGCTCAATTCTTCATGCACACCTTCTGCTAATGAGTTTATGAAACAAATCGCATAATGTTCTGGAATGTCCCACCCAGAGAGAGGTGTGGACTCTATTGGGCTGGTTACCTGTTCACCATGGCACCCCCTCAGGCAACAGTAAGATCCAATGAGCTTTTCCGTTCACCTTGACTATGAAAGGGGTTTTGTGAATGCCCAGGTATCTACCGTCTGGCCCCAATCCACAACCTGTGGCTGGGGGAATAAGCCTGGAATGAGGGTTTTCATTTAAAGCAATCCTCATTGCAGATCTAATGAGACTCCTACCTCACCTGTCAGGTGTCCAGGCATGTTTTTCTGCCAAGCCAGCTCTCACCTGAATTAAATGACTTCAGGTGTCAATGTGAGCAAAACTCTCTGTTCCCTGTATTCAGCTCTCTGGGGAATGTTGTGGATCAAGACTGTGTTTTGCCCACCAGTGGGTGTCTCTTTGCTAATTATCTGTGCTATTTTCTTGAATGCATGTGTCTTTGCATGTTAATGTTCCATTTTGGTGGTTGCCTTGCAGAACAGAGATATTGCTTGGAATTTTTTGTTAGGTTTTTATGGGACACTTTTAGAATTGTTGAAATTGATTGTAGCACTTCTGTAGTCACAGTGGTGCTATTTATTATAGTATTGTGGGAGGGACTGACACATGCTTGGATGTGGTCTGTCATTTTCTTTGTGTACTGTGTTTCTTGTGACTATAAATTCACTGTATTTTGACTTTTAGTTGATTCGGAAAAGAACATCTGCCCAGTGTAAATCTAAAAGTTAGCCTTATTAAGTTTAGATGATGGCTTTATGCAAAAGCCTTATAACTGAACCACTTACAGCCAGCCTTATTCATAGCATTCGTAGACCATTGCATGGCATGGTGTTGACATTGGATCAATATCAAAGTACAATGAAAAATCACAAGCATAGTAACCAGGACAAACTCCTGTTCCTCAGCTAAAAAATAAGACTTGGTTGTATGGTGTATATTTGGTTAATTATTATTTTGATGAAAAGCATTTTTGGGGGATTTTCTCATGAAAACTGAACATTTTACAGTGTATTCAAAACATTACATTCAAAAGAAATGTAAAAAATTATACATGAACAATATAAGAAGATCTATACAATTTTGTCCCAATGAAGGATGAATGTCATTTGAAACACTCTTCCTAACTTCAAGTGTCTCTGTAGTGTATGCAAAGAGTTAGACATCTCTGATAAACCACAGAAGAGCAGTGAATCTGGCATATCATATTGAGACCTCTGGGATGGAGAATGCTTTACTGACACATTGTAATGGGTTCAGTCAGTCACTGGGAGACAAGAAGGAAACCCGGATTTAAATACTGAAGCGCAAAAATATGAGCTGGAAAGGCCTGGGACGCCGCTGGTGATAAGCCACAGCCTCGCTCATAGTATCTCAGTACTGCGCTGCAGCAGAGAGCAGACCATCTGCTAATGCTACTGTATGTTAGAAAGCCTTTCCCATCATTCCAGTTAGGTCCTGCTTCTGTGCAAACACCATAATCCTGGCCAGCTTTGCAGTGTAAGGTACCATCGCAGACCTGATGCAGCTGTCATTAATGCTCAACAGGGCTTAGGGGAGAACATGGAACTCTCCAACACTGAGAATATCCGATCAGTGGGCAGTTTGTGTCAACTCATCAAAACAAGCGATGAAGAGAATCTTTTTACTGGATCATTTTACTGATCCTGGTGGGGCTGGTGAGGGTGGGTTGGGGGAGGCAGAGAGGAAGAAGAAGTTCTGGGGCTCTGGGGGTCTGGAGCTTGAAAGTAGCTGTGAAATGCTACTGTTTGAGGTGTCCATGAGACAATGTGGGACAGGTCCAGCAGGGTGCTCACTGGAGGACACAATGGGACCGGGTCATTACCAAGTTAATGAGGGATTATTCTCCACCAGGGACCCCCCTCTCAAAAGCAAGAGCATTGCAGGGGTTGGGGGTGAGGGGGGGCAGTTTGGGGGTAGCTTGTGTATTGAGCTCGTCTGACGCAGACTGGCCTGGAGTGAGAGGGGCTTCAACCTCACTAATTGAACTGATTTGCACAAAAGAACCCCTCCCCCCACTCCTTATTCCTCCAGGAAGATATGCATCTGCCCAAACATGGCTCACTTTAAAGCATTGTTGTGCATGTGCCTCCAATGTTTGGTCAGCTCTCAGCCGTCTCATGTGAGCCTCCTTCGGTCACTGCCCATGCAGGCGCTGGGGGTGATGGGATATCATGACGTGCCTGTGATCATGTGACCTGAATCGAGGTTTGACTAGAAAGCAAGACGCCACTCTGACCTCACTGGAACATTTGAGTGAGGAGCACAAGTCCTGATGTTCTCATCAGGCCAATTTCCAATGCAACCACAAACCTGATACTAAAAGCCAAAAATGTTTTAATGCAGATTTTCTAACTCATTTAACATATGCAATATATTTTACATGCAAACAAAGGTCAGCATTAACCTTTTTTTAAAAGGTAATTTTGTCCTCACAGATTAATCTACAAATGACCTGAACAATGACTATTTATTAATAATTAAAAACCGCACTATGCACTAAAACCAGTTACTACAGGTTGTTTGCTTGGTTTTTGCATATTTCAGAGATGTCCTCTTTTTAGTTTGTATGTCTTGATTATTAGCCATTTCAAGAAATAAAGATAATTCATTATCAAAGAATCTGTAAATAATTTTCAATTCAAGGTAGGTATGCTACTGATACCTCATAAATATCCTCCCCCCAATAAAAATAGTAATAATAGTGTTTTACAAAATTACAAAAATTACAAATTTACATAATTGCCTTAGTATATTTTAAATGTACTTGTAATATATTCTTGAGCTGAACAATATAGTTCTCAATAAAATATATTTCATTTTCATAGGGGCAAGTAATGGAAAGATGTTCAGACTTATTGTCTGAATGTGGTTGATTTATTCTGTAAATGAAACACATTTGACTGTAAGTAGTCCTCTGGGGAATGTATCTGGGGAACACTAAACTAGTAGACATTTTCCTCAAATCTGGCAAAGCGAAAGAGCAACAGCATCCATAGGAGGGCACTGCCATGGCTGTGTGAACAGTCATTTAAAAATGTATTCAGTGGTCATCAGCTATTTTCTGTTGCCAGTACCTGTCCCTTACATATTATGAGATGCATGAAAGGGACATGCATTTACTGACAATTTTAATTCATGTTCTATGAAAATCTCTTATTTTATAAAGCTTTATAAAAGTTCAGCTCTAAGTATTTTAGTTAATCAGTGTAATTGGTTTGGTTCCCTGGGTTGTTCTGGAGTGGAGGTTGTGTCAGGACATTTTGTAATTTCTCTGTGGGTAAGAGAGGCATGCAGGAGCTTCGGTTGAGTGGGCGGCCTTACATGGAACGAGGGACTCCTGATGCTCTCTACAAACGGCCTCCAAGCAGGTGGTCTCAGGGGGGTGAGCATGGACACCTTCTTTAATGGAGGTGAGAATTGGAGGGTTGGACTTTGACGCTTGGCCTCTGTTGACACTTCCTGTGGGCCGCCCCAGCTTGTTGGTTAAGCCAAGCACTCTGGGGGACCGCAGTGCTTGAAAGGGAAGCCTCCAGAGCAAGGTCAAAGGAAGCAAGCTTTATCTCTCTCTCTCTGGTGGTGGCAATTTTCACCAATGGGAAGCTGTGCTTCTTCAAAAATGCAGGTTGAATGGATATGAAATACTGAATCTTACAAAAGTGGTCAGATTCATCTATACAGATACAAAGTACAGATAAAATATCTGTATAAAATCTGTATCTGTATGTGTGTATAAAGTACAGATTTACTCAGGAAGACACCACTGTTATCATGACTAAATTAGAAATTTAAGTGACATTGACTGGGATATTTTATTATCGATACCTTCATCAAGTGGTAAACAAGCAAAAATATTACGAGGCTTGGGGACCTCTTTAAGTCACCTATATAATGTCAGTCTTAGAGAAGGTCCACTGTGAAAAATAAGCACTTGTCCTGTTTAAATACAGGTTGTTGGAGTGCATTGGGACTGTGAGTAAACCATCACTAGATGGTGCAGAAGTTCTGTCTGATTTGTGTAAATCTAGCCAATCCAAAAGTCCTCAGCGGACACACAGTGAACTGGCTACTTTGGAGATCACAGGATCTTTTACCTTAGAGACTGAATTGCATTTCATTTGGACAGAGATTGTTATTGTATCTTGCATGCATTTTCCCCTTTAATGTGTAAAATCAATCAAGTCACTTTCAGTCTATGGTTCTAGTCACTGGTCAACATAGCCAACCATAACCAAAGCAATTCTATGGCACATCAGATCCCACTGCTAAATTAGATTTCCCATTTCAGATTCCACTGTTCTTTCAGTGATTTCAGCTGTCCCTTTGCTGTGTTGTGTACAGTGCAGGTATGAAATTGAAATGTGTACATTTACAGCACAGCCTCTGCCACACTGATGCTGCTGATCTCTGCTTGTTCCTTTTTTATTATATGGCAACATGTCATGCTTTGAGGACTACACTAGGAACGTACAGTGCTTCAGCGAATCACCCCACACCTTAATTAAAACCAATGATTTGTGTCAGATTTTGGGCCACAGCAAACTATACTCAGTGATGATAATTACAGTATTAATCTACTCAGTCATAGGGACCAGGTGCATTAACGAGACAGTAGGTCTTCTCGTAGTTCTCCATTAACTTCCATTGAAGTTGGTCCAAACATGCATGAAGTATATTTGCTTTGACACTCAGGCAATGACATGTCATGGGATTTGTACATCTTATTGAGGCTTTTCTTCGGAAAGGTCTTCAGCCCCATGAAGCCCGGTGTGAGACAGATAAACGAAGAGGCAGAGCCTACCGGACAGACGATTTGTCACAGCGAACCCTGGAGACACATCAAAGGGATGGTTTCCGCGGTGACATCCCACACAAAGCTGAAAAATTCTACGAGGGCTGTTTGCATTATGCCAGACTGTAACAGCAAGGAGGCCCTAAAAATCTGCACTTAACTTGTACCGCTCATTAAACAGCTTCGTTCCCTGCCTTTCTGAATGAGTATGCTGACGAACAATGGCCTAAATTAGTGTCTGAGGGGGACCCTTTCCACTAACCTCAGGTTTACAACCTGGACCACACACACTGGCCAAGGTTATTATTCCTCTAGACTCTTAGCGACACCTTGTGGCCAGAACCGGTAGAAACTTGGTAAAGAAATAGAAGTGGGCATGGGAGGAGGAGGAGGAGGAATTGTCATAGTAACAAGCCTCGACGCCTGCAGCATTCCAGCACAACTCTGCCAGGACTGCCATAGCCATTGCAGGCCAATCCAAGGCTGTTTAAGGAACACAAATCTATTACACTCTGACTACCATTCAAATTGTGTTATGGTGCTGCTTTCCATTTAAGAAGGATAGCTGAGGGCAAAACTATATTTTGAGCTGAAAGCTTGCAAAGCAGGGGGTGTGAGCAGAGAGCGTGTCTAAGCAGAGCACATCATCTGGCCTGGCACTTCGTTAAATTATGACATTTTGCAGCATTGCTTTTTTCAGCACTACTGCCAGACCATAGGCAACATGTACACTATTTTTAGTTTGACTGCTCCATTTGCTGCAATATTCCATCCTTTGTAGGAGTATCATTTATAGCATGACATTTTGCTTTTGACAAACATGAGTTTCCATAAAACCACAACCACTAATGAAACATGATAAAACACAATTTCCAGCTAAAATAATCAGAAATGTGTCCACATTGTCCAATGCTTGGGTATTGGAACATCCTCAGACCTCACTACCATACTTCCTTGTTTGTTTTTTCAAATGCTCTTTGACGCAAGCAGAAAAAACAGAGGAATGGAGCTCTTTCATGAGCACTAGATAGCATTCTTAGCGCTGCATTACCCACACAACATGAAACCAGCTTTCAGAGACTGTGATAATAAATCTCCAACCTGTGATTAAAAGCACGCTAAATGGCTGATTAAATGCATGAGCCTGAGTGACATCATCCCAGAGCTCCAGAGCCCCCTGGAGGCAGGAGAGTAAACCACGCTTCAATGCTTTAACAGATCCGTTTAGCAGATGAGGAACTCCAGCAGCTGCGAGCTGTGCTAATGCTTCAAAGCAGAACACAGACCTCAATGTCAGGTGGTGGGCACTGCTGTCATGCTTTGTAGCACAAATGACTGTCCAAAGGGCTGTTTGTGAGTTCCTAAAATGGTTACCCAATGTAAAGAATGTGCACACGGTTGCATTGCATTGTGTCTGTGTGGGATGTAGTTTAAACCACTTTCTAAATGGGTTTAGCTGAGACAGAGTACTTGTTAGAGCATTAATCACCTACTCAGTGGCGCCTCTACTGTGTACAATGGGGAGAAAATGCACTAATTGTATTAGGAACTCTGAGGCAGGCATTAGGGGCCTATCACAAAGACCTTAGCAGGGGTTCAAAACTTAAGTTAAGGCCAGTAGACCGTTGAACTCGATTAGAACTGGAACAGCTGTTCCAAACCTGTGAGATTAGGAGCATCTGTTTCAGCTCTAATACAATTCAGTGGGTTAACTCTTTTATCATATATTTCTGCTGGTATGGAAAAGGATTTTTTGTTAAGAAAGACAGGGTGCTTTGCACCAGCATTTACCACCTCCAATTTTGGGGGACCATAGTGTATGCTGGCATTCAGATGCTTGCTGAAATGCCAACTGAATACTGATTTCAGTTTGATTTGAAATGTGTTGCTGGAGGTTTGTCCCATCTCATTTTGCCTCATTTAAATGCTTGCAGAACATATTGGTATCCAGGTGAATTTAACCTTGCGATTTTCATTTCATTGTAACATAATCCAAAATGATTAATTGGACAATCAGTTAAGCTTAATTGAGAGATAGCTGTTTCAGAAATGCCTATTTCTTTTCTATATCATTTTCTATTTTTTTTTTTTAAACAAACACACCTCCAACACAGAAGATTTAGATCAGAAAACTAAACAGATGAATTAAGAAGGAGGTAGCAAGAATTAAATGGAAGTTAGAATGCAAACAAGCAAAGGGAGCTGTCACACTACAAAAAAAGCAAGGAAAAAAACCTTCACAGAGGCAGAAACAAAAGATGGTACACAGACCAGCATACACATGTAGGTCATTAGAAAAGAGCAGAGAGACACTGCCTCATTCACTGTACAGACATTCAATGAATTAAACTGTTTTAGTTCTCTTCGCATTAATGCTGTAGATAATTATTTATGTAAAGGTTTGATGTAAATTGTAAGATCATAAAAGCTTGGATACTCAAAATGTGTCCTGGTTCATATTGAATGCATCCACGTATTTCGCCACTTTAACACAGTAGTTCGCTGTAAACATTGAAAACCTACAGCATACATAGAATTAACACCAGAAAATCTTTATTTGCATTTCTGGGCTTTGTTCAGTAGTTAGACTGCCAAAACTCATTTTGTACAGGGCCTGTGTAATGTGTAGTTAGTTCAGAGGTTAAGGTTGTGGAATATATATTTTTTGGAATGCCCAATGGGTTCCCCCATTTTCATCAAATTGTGAATGCCCATCAAATTGTGTCATTGATCAACTGCCCCATTGCTGCAGCTAATTGCTGCAGCAATACTGCTAATCTAGGACGGACCATTCAAACACATGACACATGCACTCCTCCGCAGCACGACATTAGCTGCTGCTTCTTTTACACACTGCAGTCCTCATGCCAAGCCTGCACAGATATGAGTTGAAGGAAGTCACTTTATGTGCAGATTTATGCAGGCAGGTCCCAGGCACTCCATTGGCCAGTGGGGGTCAATGATGAGCAACAGGATTGACAAAGCGCTGCTCTACCTACCCACCCTTTTATCTCCCAGCAGAACGAGGCCAATTTGCTCTGCCACTGCGAGCTCCTGGTTGTCATTTGCTGATGACAGTTAGGATTGAACCCGGGCAGCAAGGAGCAGCAAGGCTCAGCCTGCCCTCAGGAGCCCCAATTGTGGAGCATATTTATCCAGTGATGGACTTCTCATCAGCTACAGTGCTGGCCAAAAGTATTGGCACCCCTGCAATTCTGTCAGATAATGCTCAATTTCTCCCAGAAAATGATTGCAATTACAAATGTTTTGGTAGTAATATCTTCATTTATTTTGCTTGCAATGAAAAAACACAAAAGACAATGAAAAAAAAATTAAATCAATTATCATTTTACACAAAACTCCAAAAATGGACCGGACAAAAGTATTGGCACCCTCAGCCTAATACTTGGTAGCACAACCTTTGGACAAAATAACTGCGAACAACCGCTTCCGGTATCCATCAATGAGTTTCTTACAATGCTCTGCTGGAATTTTAGACCATTCTTCTTTGGCAAACTGCTCCAGCTCCCTGAGATTTGAAGGGTGCCTTCTCCAAACTGCCATTTTCAGATCTCTCCACAAGTGTTCTATGGGATTCAGGTCTGGACTCATTGCTGGCCACTTTAGAAGTCTCCAGTGCTTTCCCTCAAACCATTTTCTAGTGCTTTTTGAAGTGTGCTTTGGGTCATTGTCCTGCTGGAAGACCCATGACCTCTGAGGGAGACCCAGCTTTCTCACACTGGGCCCTACATTACGCTGCAAAATTTGTTGGTAGTCTTCAGACTTCATAATGCCATGCACACGGTCAAGCAGTCCAGTGCCAGAGGCAGCAAAGCAACCCCAAAACATCAGGGAACCTCCGCCATGTTTGACTGTGGGGACCGTGTTCTTTTCTTTGAAGGCCTCGTTTTTTTTCCTGTAAACTCTATGTTGATGCCTTTTCCCAAAAAGCTCTACTTTTGTCTCATCTGACCAGAGAACATTCTTCCAAAATGTTTTTGGCTTTCTCAGGTAAGTTTTAGCAAACTCCAGCCTGGCTTTTTTATGTCTCTGGGTCAGAAGTGGAGTCTTCCTGGGTATCCTACCATAGAGTCCCTTTTCATTCAGACACCGACGGATAGTACGGGTTGACACTGTTGTACCCTCGGACTGCAGGACAGCTTGAACTTGTCTGGATGTTAGTCGAGGTTCTTTATCCACCATCCGCACAATCTTTCGTTGAAATCTCTCGTCAATTTTTCTTTTCCGTCCACATCTAGGGAGGTTAGCCACAGTGCCATGGGCTTTAAACCTATTGATGACACTGCGCACGGTAGACACAGGAACATTCAGGTCTTTGGAGATGGATTGTAGCCTTGAGATTGCCCATGCTTCCTCACAATTTTGCTTCTCAAGTCCTCAGACAGTTCTTTGGTCTTCTTTCTTTTCTCCATACTCAATGTGGTACACACAAGGACACAGGACAGAGGTTGAGTCAACTTTAATCCATTTTAACTGGCTGCAAGTGTGATTTAGTGATTGCCACCACCTGTTATGTGTCACAGGTAAGTAACAGGTGCTGTTAATTACACAAATTAGAGAAGCATCACATGATTTTTCAAAGGGTGCCAATACTTTTGTCCGGCCCATTTTTGGAGTTTTGTGTAAATTGATACTTGATTTGACTTTTTTTTCTTTCTCTTTTGTGTTTTTTTATTGCAAGCAAAATAAATGAAGATATTACTACCAAAACATTTGTAATTGCAATCATTTTCTGGGAGAAATTGAGCATTATCTGACAGAATTGCAGGGGTGCCAATACTTTTGGCCAGCACTGTAAGTGGTGCTCAACCCATTTATAAATGGACTGCATGTGTGTGTGTGTGTGTGTGTGTGTGTGTGTGTGTGTGTGTGTGTGTGTGTGTGTGTGTGTGTGTGTGTGTGTGTGTGTGTGTGTGTGTGTGTGTGTGTGTGTATTCACACCTGCCATGATTCATTCATTAATTAATTCATGTGGGGAGACAGTGTAGCATAGTGGTTAAGGAGCTGGACTTGTAGCCAAAAGGTTGCTGGTTCAATTCCCGCTGGCCCGCTGCTGTACGGCCAAGGTACCTAACCCACAATTGCCTCAGTAGAATATCCAGCTGTATAAATGGATAATACTGTAAAGAACTGTAACCTATGGAAGTTCTTCTGGGTAAGAGTGTCTGCTAAAAAAAACATTTCAGCCTTTATGAAGTAAAGTCACTAAAAGGTTGCCATTTCTCTCTGCATGGATGTTTCACACCTTGTTCTGGATAGCTGTTACTTTTATTCCTCACTGACCACCACATGGATATGTTTTCTCTTTTCAGATGTTCAGATGAGCCACACCTCCAAAGTGACACAGCCAATGGTTGAGCACGTCTGTATTGGCTCACTGATTAGCTTAGTTTGTGGTGCAATGCCTCTTGAACACATCTCTCCACTTCAAGTAACAGGGCCCCGAGGAAAACAACAGATTCCCTGTAGAAATAAAGCATTCCTATTGGTTTGAGATTTCCCAAACATAATTCCAGCTCCTCCTTTTTAACTGAACATATGCAAAAGATTTACCTGTGCAGAAATCATGTCTTGGAATCTTATGGGATGAAACCAGGCTCCTGTTGGAAACACAACCAAGCTTCTGCAGAGTTAATTAAGACATAATTGTCGGCATTGATACATATTGCAAACTAGCACAGCTAAGCACAATGAGTTGCAAAAAGAAACCTTTATAAAGGCAAATATCCCTTGCTTTTGCCTGTTTGAACTGAGCATCTTATGAAGAGGACTTCCTGCATGCACTTGCACAGGAGTAGACAAAAAACAGAAGCACTTTTGTTTTTGGAAGACACACATGGCAGATGCACCTCTGAGACCTCCCTTTGTCATGTAAGCATGTTTTTTTTTTATCTCAAAGTGCGGCTGCGGCACACATTTGCTTGCGGCGATACACAGGAGTGTTCAAAGCAGCGAGCTGTTCTCATGGTGAATGAACCAGTCTCTCCCTTCCCCTCTTGCTCTGGATGACTGTAAATGTGCTGAGATATGACTACATTCTGTCTGCATCATTAAAAAGCTGTGAGAAAAGAGCTCCTATAAATACTTCTTTCCTGTCTGCAGGCTTACTCAGCCCACAGCTCGCATAAGCCATGAGGAGGTCTTCCATCACCCTCCCACATGAAAAACCAGACGCACGACCCTTGCTGGATGCTTGCGATGCTTGAGACTGTCACAGGTTTGCCGGCCAGTGTGATGTTAGGCCTCTATTCATGTCTGTGAGGAGCTGGCCAACACTTCTCACAAAAAAATGAAATGAAGAGTAAACGTTAAAAAGACAATCATTTATCTTTTAACAAACAAAAAGAAGCAGCCTGAGAACACAGCCAAACCAATTGTTTCTCAGCCTCCCTGTCACTGCAGCCTCACACCTGTATTTAGCAAGTTAACCAACAAAGAAATAATGACACAGTGAACTGGGTAGATGTATTTGATATGAAATTGACTCAATTATAGTGAAGCTGAAAATAGAAAGAAAATAGTCCCTAAACATTTAACAGGTTGGCAATTAAATAATTAACAAACAGTTTTGGGGGAAAAGATGAAGACTCTCCTTCACCATGTCCATCATGATTGAGGTGGCTAAGGATCTCCAGCAGGGCAGAGGAGTTGGGCAAGTGTTTCGGGCACTGGACCCAGCTCCAGGGGTTGTGGGTTCGAATGCCATTGACCCGCAGGGAGAAATGAGAAGGGTCAGGGTCAAGGAAAGTGCACAGAACAGAGAGCAGTGTAATTCGTTTAATTCTTATCCTGGCCCATGTGTTCAACAGATCTGTAATAAATCCAATAATAGTTTAGGAAATGAACTGTGGAAGGCCTGTGTGACCAAAATGTGTTTGTGGTATTGCTCAGATTGGCTGACAGCTAAAAGAATAAGACACTGTTTTCATCTCTTCACCTGGATTTATTTCAGTACTTGGGGAAAAGCAGGGCCTTCATTTTGGACTTTGTTTTATCATTTTGTAACTCATGATTCAAGTCTTAAATGTGCAGGGAGCCGATGCTTGGCCCATGTTGGTAAATGCGTTATGTTAGCTAGGTTGGCACAACAGACCTTCGGTGCCTGCCATTTGTACTGTATATCATGCTCATTAACTCAAATATAATGGTGAGGGTCAGGTTAAGTCTTAAACACACAACAGCAATATTCCATCTGGAATCTGAACCCACCACCTTCTGTTGTAAAAGCACACTGCCTGCTGAGTTCCAGACCATATCCTTGGCTCCTGCTACATGCTCATGATCACGATCATTAATCGGTGCTCACTGCCTCCATGTGAACTGCTCTCTATAATCAGCATGGATTTTGGAACAGGGGAATAGGAAGCAATGCTTCGAGCTCAGCTTTGAAAGCCAGGACAGCAACAGTGAACCTTCATCAGCTCTGCCACTCTAGTGGCCCAGAACAGTCCAATAAAAAACCCAAAGTAACTGAATACACAAACTGCAAGAGATAAGTGGTTTGGTTTGGAGTTCTAATAAAAATTTAATGACCTCAGACTAGGATACAAAGCACTGCCATTGCAACCTCCCAGCCTGCTAGATACACCTGACACATTAATCCCAAAGATCCAGGTATTTGGCAGTAGAGGCTGCAATAACTCCATTTTACTCTAGGGAGCAGCAAAAACATTCACATATATGTAAGGGAGCACCAGTTAGAGGACTGAGTGGTGTCCATCAGTGAATGCTAGTTCACCCAACTTCCAGCTTAGGACATTTTCCATAAAAAGGCTGAGATCCATCATGAGCTTGGCTGTATATCTAAATAAAAATGTGCGCTGACCAGTGGAATAATCCATCTATTCATTCAACATATGATTTAGCATCTTGCTCAATATCTGCAGCAGGAAACCAGCAAAACTCACTGTACATGTCAGTATGACAAAACATATGCATGACAGCTCAAAAATTATTCCACAAAAGAAAGTAAGAAAGCAGTATATCAGCAGGCAAGTCATTATTGATGCATGAAAAATATTCCCCTTTGCCTCATTTAATATGTTGACTTGATTAAATTTTTTAAAAAATAAAATCCCTTCTGCAAAATCGCCTGCTGCCCAAAATGAATTAAAGCGCCTGCTAATGAGGCCTGCAGGGAATGGAGGCAATGGTGTTTTCTCTTCCATGTAAGGGCGCTGACATATTCCAAAGACATGCATTTCATCAGTTCTCCGAATGGCCTCGCTTTAAATCTGGCAATATGGCCCTCATTGCTCAGTTCACAGGGAACAGTTTATGACACAGGAGCTGCATGGTAACTTTGTCTCAGACCTCCTGCCTTTTTTTCCCAGAAACCCCTGGTGCGTTTGAGTCTGACCTTAACACCAGGCCTGCTCTGCAGCATCAGTCTGGCGGTGACGATGGTTTCTGCAGCCACATAAGGGTCCCTTGTATTTCTCCCTCTTTGTAACATCCAAAGGTAACAGGAGTGACATTGCCTCACAACCAGCCAGTGAATGTCTTTCATTAGAAGGATAAATTCTGTCTCTGCTGACTCTGAGGCCTGCCTCAGAGGTTGTGCCACAGGTGCAAGGTTTGCAAGATTGCAGATTCCACAGTACCTTGTCTGTAAAGTAAAGAGCAGAGTCCTGAGTGCTTCATGGACCTTCCATACTACATCTCCATGCCACCACCACAGGTAGTGTGCAAACCGCCCACTCAGGGGGTTAGGAGGAGAACCGCGGTGTGGGATGCTGCTTTGAGCTCATATGCTTGTGTCAAAGGTTACTATTTAGCAACTCAGAGCCAAGTATGAGCAGGAAAGAAGGACCCAAATGATTGTGTATTTCTTTACAGTTTCTGTACTTTTCTGGAAGATGCAAACAAGCATGGACTACAAAGTAAAAAACATACTACCAGAGTATAGACTACTTTTGCTGATACAGTATAATTTGGTCTATAACCAGGAGCATTGAATGGCATAACTTGTGTGAAAAATACTCTTTTTTTTACATTTTGAAGAAACTGTAGAATTATACAATATGAGTACCGATATTAGATACCATGATCTTGCCTTACTAAAGTGTTTCGCAGTTTTTCACTATGCACTGTACTTGGATCAGTCTTGTTTTGTAACAAAGGTTCTCAGTTAGAATAGAGGGTGGCAGGGCCGGCCCAAGCCTTTACCTTCTCTTCTGCCCAAGCAGAATTTGATTTGGGGGCCCCCCACCGCCTCGGCGCCGCCAATACTATTGACTATTGTCAATGCTAGATCATTCGCACGGACTGTAACCTTACGTTAGTCTGACTGACTGTGCTTGCATTATGGGCTGTAGCCGGGGCAAAATTTTAACTGAGGTCCAGAAGCATAAGTAGAGCAGGTTTATTTTATAGCTGTACATTTGTACATTTTTTTACTTTTTTCCCAGGAAAATTTGTAATTTTAATAGGCTATTGTGTACCAAAAATGTAGGCTAAACAAACACCCCTTCTTTCTCACCACCAACTCACTTTTAAGGCATTTTGAACCATGCCTGTAAAATCAGTAGGCTAGTTCTTGTGAGCAAAGATGTTTCTGTTATTATGGACATGAATGGGTTAAAAAAGTGGCCCGAGGTGACTGACATTAGCTAGCCAATCTTAGCTAGCTAACCTTGAGTAGGCTACTGTAAGTTAGTTGATATAGCAGCATATAGTAACTCTGTTGGACCACATTGCACAGGTAACGTTAATGTTCAAAGCTGTCGAATTATGAGGCTAGCCAGTGCTGTAAGATGAAATCACATTGACAAGAAGCAGAGTACCAGCCAGTGCTATGCTTGTGATTACTGATGAGGTTGTTACAGTTTGGTTAATGTTACAAGCTAGCTAGCCGTTTCAGAGACATGGGACAGTTGCCTCACTGTTGCTTGGCAACAGAGCTACGCGCTGCCTGCTACCACTTTCTCTCCCACTCTTTCCTCAGCAAACACAGTTTTTCTAAAACTTTTAGGCAGGCTCTAGCTGAACCATATGGAAACTGAGAATGGCCGTGCTTGCAATTATTTTTTTATGCTGTTATCTTGAGATCACGAGTTATTTCGTTATCTCGAGATAACAAAGCTCGTTTTCTCGAGATAACAGGTTATCTCATCTCGAGATAATGAAGCTCATTTTCTCAAGATAACGAGATCATTTATCACGAGAAAGCAACTTTTGTTTTCTCGAGATCAGGGGATAATTATGGAGAACTCGAAAATGAGTGTCTGGTTCATTTGATCAGCGTTTCCCAAATCTCTCCTGAAGGATCCCTTGTCCTGCATGTTTTAGATCTCTCCCTGCTGTATTTGATCACATCTGATTTCAACCTTCAAGATCACTGTCATGACTGTC
This sequence comes from Megalops cyprinoides, assembly GCF_013368585.1. Classification (NCBI taxonomy): domain Eukaryota; kingdom Metazoa; phylum Chordata; class Actinopteri; order Elopiformes; family Megalopidae; genus Megalops; species Megalops cyprinoides. The sequence goes on along the minus strand of NC_050604.1, from coordinate 4,109,778 downwards.
GGGGAGGATCTGAATGTTATCTCTAACAGAAAGACACAATGGAATTTCTGTCTGTGTTAGACCTTGACTGAAGTACAGTCTGATGCGTTGATCAATAACGGGTACTCCTGACATTTTCAGCTTAAATCAGTTGCTACAGTTGCCATCAGTCAAGATGCCATCTATGCATGCTGGCATGCCACTCCTGATCTCTGATAAACATTATAAGTAATGAGAGGAAACGATCTTTTGTTTTGACTAACTCGTTATCGTTACTGTATATTATATGTAGCATTTGATAACAGTGCACGTTAGCTAGCAAGCTTAGCTAACTAGCTATCAGAGGTGGACACCCCGGCTTCAGAAAGTAAAAGTACTGCCATGTATTTGTTCCACCCATGCGCTATACCAGCTGAATTTAATTAGCACAACTCTTCAGCCAGGTAGAGGAGCTAATTAGTGAAATCACCTTGTTTAATGAATGGGTAGAACAAATACATGGTAGGACTTTTACTTTCTGGAGCCGGGGTGTCCACCTCTGCTAGCTAGCTAACATTAGTTTACATTAGCTAACGCTAGCTAATTAGCTGGCTAGCTAGCTCAATAACGTTTAGCTGATACAAAATGATACAGAATGTCATTTGGAAGCACTGCTGTCCCAAAGGTAGTGAATGGACAGTTATGTGAACATGGTAAATATGTAATGTTAATCTAGGGTGACCATATTTTGGTTTTCAAAAAAGAGGACACTAGTTAGTAGACACTAAAATGTTACTCACTGCTGGTAAGCTCTCGTTGTTCTTATCCCTCCGACTATCAGATGTGACAGAAACACAGTCATTTATCACTGAGGAATAAGTTCTAATTGGCTTAAATAAGTCTTATTTGGTCTGTTTATTTGGACCATAGGGCCTACAGAGAATTCGTTCAAATACCGTTCTGCCTAGGCTATACTCTAACATTAGCCTAACCATAAGTTCACACTGGGAGTGGCGAGAGTGTCAAAGTTCGCACTGGCTGCCCTGCCAACAACGCTGCCGAAGAAGCTGACGCTCTGATGTAGGTGAAATAGGCAGCTACAAGTTCGGTCGGAATACCGAAAACTTTATTTAAAGGGGCCACAAAGCAAACAAATGTGTTGACCGGTATCTCTGTGCCGACTGACCACAAGTAGAATATAAGTTAAACTCATGAAATCTTTTAAATGTGAGGTTAAGAAATCGATTGATGAAGGAAAGAAATGAACAATTATAACTACATGTTTGGTTACGAAATAAATGAAATAAAGGCCATTTGTGTGGTGTGACTTTTGTGTTGATGCTAAGTGCGAAGTCAAATTTCAACATGCAGTTTATAAGACACGTTTAGTAGCCTTGGTCTTTAATTAACATTAATGTTAATTTGTGTGTAGCCTACATTAAAGTACATAATGGGAAAACCTGCCATGGCAATTATCAACCTCTCCTCCATTGTGCTTGGGAACTAATGTTTACATGGTTGTGTTCTAGGGAATTCTCTAGAGCAGAGCATAGCCAATTCCGATTGGTTGCCGCCGAACTGTGTCATAGCTCATTACCATGAAGTTGCCTGGACTTCAACTTTATTTTGACGCCCACAACACCCAAGACGCGCCGCCAACGGTCATGCTGCTGCTCGCTGCTGAGAGACGCTGGCTCAGAAAATGAATGACCTCCGGTTGCTTTGGCGCTCTCGCCGCTCCCGGTGTGAACGTACGGTAATAGATGTGTTGGCAGGGGGATTTATAAGGATGTCAAAACACTTTCGCTCACAAACGTCAGCCTGAGAGGGAAATAGCTGGCTACGGGGGTGCTCGCATCAAAATGCAGTTAACGTCCATTACAATGTGCATGCGCATGAACGTGACACCAGCTCTGACAGAGGCAGCAGGAATTGATTAAACCAGTAGTATTAGCTAGCCAGCCCGTTAACATAATATTACGTTTCTGTATGATTATCACTGACATAATATATCAAATAAATAAATAAAAACATTTCAAGCTCTCTTGTGTGACATTTCAAGCGCTCTTGGAGGCCCTCTGGTGGCCACGGGGGCCTAAGCAGGTGCTTAGTTCGCTTATGCGTCGGGCCGGGCATGGAGGTTGTTTTGGGGGATCCTGGATCAGTGTTTATTGGAGCTGACTGATACAGAAAACTCAGCTGGTCATCCATACACCTGTAGGTTTGGGTTTGGGCCACAAGCATGCAGCAGGGGAGAGGCGTGTACACGGTGACCTCATACACAGCCCATGGTTCTGTTTCAGCTTTGCACCCTGGGCCCATCCCACCAGCACAGATGGCAGGACAGGACATTCTGCTGTGTTTTGTGGGCTGGATGTGCACCTGGCTGACACAGGAGGCAGCTGGATGTTCCTACTGACCAGCTGTATCAGGGCACAAAGAAAAGCCAGGGCAAGCATTCATAAAAAAATCTTGCAGTAAAAAAAATTCCTCTCAGGTGTGGTAGAGCATAATCATTGCTAACAATTTGTGTGTGTACACACAAGCACAATTCTGTTAGTTGACAGGTAAATGTAGAGAGAAATCCATGGTAATAATCTAAGTTTATAATGGATGAGGTCATTCTCTCAGTCCCATTATGCTAATACACCTCTCAGCTGATTGGGCAAAACTTTTCACAGCGGAGGGTATGTGACAAAGAGAGAGACCTGAACTCATATTTGTAATGTGGCAGTGTGCTCATGAATGTCACATGGCTGTCCACAGCTTTTTCCTAGCAACAGTACATGGCACACTTTGTTTTTTTATCTGAGAGTTTGCCCTAGTTTTTCTGTTTCTCATTGTACCTTTATGAATCAATTTCTAGATGCAACTTTTACGTGAGAATGATTTTCAAGACTGTGGCCCATTCTTACGACTTATACAGAGACTTATGAACACAGGTTCAGGTTTCTCCAGGAAAAAGAAACAAAATATACATATCCATTCAGAGGCATTCAGATACAGAAGCATGCTGTCTCTCTCTCTCTCAGAGGGACCATCCGTGACACAATTTCTGCATCCATCACAGAACCATGCAAAGAAAACACTTTCTCCCCCAACTCTCTTGCAGATGTTTTACACACACACACACACACACACACACACACACACACACACACACACACACACACACACACACACACACATGCACATACTCTCACACACATGCACAGGCATAGCCTTTCTTGTCCACACACACGCACACACACACATCTTATCAAATCCACACACACACACTCTCACAAAACAAAGCAATGCAGCCTCTGCTTGATGACCTCTGAATAATTAAACACAACGGTCTATTTTCAGCTGTGTTTTGATGTGCTACTCTTGACTTGGGACAGTGCTTGCTGTTTGGTTTTGGGAACATTGTTTCCTCTTCTGATTCATGTAATGTTGGTCCAAGTGTCTGAGACATGCATATCCAGAATAAAGCTCAGAGCATGGCCTGCTCTCTGGGTTTACTAGGGTGGGCAGGCACTTTGCCCATTGTAGCAAAGCCTGAGGGATTTTTATCCACTTTAGTCCTGCTGCGCACATTAATGTTTTTAAGTTGACATTTAGACAATGATATGAGTAAACTAAAACATTCACATAGACAGGACATCGATATATGCGGGGTGACAATGTAGCATAGAGGATAAGATGCAGGGCTTGTAACCAAAAGGTTGCTGGATCGATTCCCCCCTGGGGCACTGTTGCTGTACCCTTGGGTAATGTACTTAACCCACAAGTGCCTTAGTAAATATCCAACTGTATAAATGGGTAACATTGTAAAAAAACTGTAACTGATGTAAGTCGCTCTGGATAAGACCATCTGCTAAATGGCAATAATGTAATAATAATATATGTCAAATATGCTGCCACCTGTGATAGAGACCAGGGTGGCTACAGAGCTAAGTGTGATGCAAGCTCACACAGATTGTTGTATGTTCAGAAATCTTTTTTTTTCAGATTCAGGTTCAATCGAGCGGTGATTTGGCACCTTTAATGTACCAAGCCTGTCTTGTTTCTCCTGAGTCTCCAGTAATGGAAACTTTTCTATTCTATTCTATTCTATTTTCTTTGAACCAAACCACTTGTCCTAAGACATCTCCACACTTGGATTTGCCCTGCTCCTTATAACACAATGAAATGTTCAGTCCCTTTCTGCATTGATTTTCAAGGAGTTCCAAGGAAAATAAGCCACTCTCCAGAACCTGACCAGCTTTTTGTCTGAGAGATATGGAAGATGTGGAAGGACAGAGGTCACAGCCATTGCTCATGAAAAATTCTTACTGCTGGACACCTAAATGCAAAGTACTTGGAGATTTGATTTAGGTTTTCACATTTTTAGATTTTTAGTCAAATAAAGTGGACTACAGAAACTATTTTAAGATTAGTTCTGTCAGTACAGCAACAGGACCTAGGTGAGAAATAGTTAAAGGTCACCTTCATACTGATACTAGGAGGTATTTTTCTCTGGGAGAGTTATAAATGCATGAAATAGCTTGCTAGGATCTGTAGTGGAAGAGGAGACACTGTGTTCAAGACCAGGTTTGACACAGTTCTAGATACACTCTTGGCAAAATGATGAGCCTTCCTGGGCCTGACGAGCCTAGCTGGTCTGCTATTATAATTATGTACATATACATAGTATATGTACTGTATGTAGTGTTATCATACCAGTGGATATACCATTTCTGATCCACAGTAATTTGGATCAGACCTTGGTTACTCAAAACCAGTCCACCATGCTGAGAACTCTGTAGCACCTCACTGCTGTAATAAAGACAGACTGATGAAGATGTGTATGCTGGTCGTTGTAGCATTGATGGGTTACAGTGACAGCTACTTTGTTCTTCACAGTAAAATTGCAGCTTTATATGTACATTCTTCCTGAGTAGGTTTAGCTTGAAACAGGACTGGCTGGACTGAATTTAACAGCCTCAAAATTTCTCCTCTTGACAGTGATATTGGGGTAATCATAGCAGGGCATTGCTTAAGTAATTGAAATACCCAGGCTGAGACCCTGAGAGCTAGGCTGACCTGTGGTAAAATGTAGGTCTTTTGCTCCTCTAAGAAATGTCAATAAAAAAATTAACAAGTGACTGGTATTATTTGCAGCTGCTGTCCTGCGCTTAGCAACCTTACAATGGAGAAAGGATTAGGACTGGTTCTTGATGTAATGAAACAGAGAGAAGCTGTCTGTTTTAACAGATCACTGTCAATACTGGTAAGTCTGTCTATCAATCAGTCAGTCAGTTAGTAAATCAATCAAATAATGAAATGTATTTCCATATAGTGCTCATTGGGATTGGCACAGAGTGCTGACAACATTTGAGTTCATAACAAGAAAGCAAATAGCAGAATAAACATACAAAACCATACCTGTCACCTTCAAAGGACCATAGGGAGATTATTTCAGTTAGGGAAGATTTTGTGATTCAATTGCAGTATTGAATACAAAGAAACAAACAAAAAACTGGGGCATGGTTTCAGAAAGAGTCAGTTTCCCAAGCAAGATCTCTATAATGCTAATCAGAGTTCACTTAATTAAACCAAAAAAGGCAATGAAACTTGACAGTGACATTCAACCCTGGTTGATAGAAATTGTCATATTTTAACGACAGTTATCTCACAGGCAGGTTGTAGCTTTTGTAGGATGAAAACACACCGCCGAGAGTTATTAGTAACCTGCATGAAACAGTTCACTGGCAGGCCTTTCAGGGCTTGAGGGATTTACAGCCCCCAGAAGGACAGTGCTAGCGGCAGTGATGGACGAGATCACTTCAGACAGAGCAGACAATCACAGCGACTGGCAAGTTCTTCTGCTCCATGGCTTCCCAGTGGCTTGTGTTCCCATGACGGACTTTCTGCTGCTGAGAGACTTTTCACTCTGGGAGAACAATTTGCAAAACAGTGTTTTTTTTTAATACAATTGTATTTACAAGCCATCATTGATGAAGTATGAAATGATTCTTCTGTCTTAGATGCCCAATATCAAAAGTATATAAAAGGCCCTCTCTGTCTATGTTTTCAGGGCTGATAATATACTGTGACATTTCATACCCAGAACACTGCTTTTTCCAGCAGGGTAGACAAGTTCATAGAGGGATACATGGAAGGGCTCCAGTACATTGCAGATTGATTTAGAAAGAGGGTTTAACAACTGTCAGTCTGTCTTTTCCATGTACAGCACTGATAAATCAGCATTAAAAGCATGTTGAGCACATAGCCTGAACACAGAAAGCACCAGTCCATCTCAGCCTGGGCCTTTCCCTCTCTCAGCATGGGCTTTCGCTGCCCTCTCTCAGCCTCTACTTCCCTCTCTCAGTCTGAGCCATTACTGCCCTCTCTCAGCCTTTACTGCCCTCTCTCAGCCTCTTCTGCCCTTACTGCCCTCTCTCAGCCTTTACTGCCCTCTCTCAGCCTCTTCTGCCCTCTCTCAGCCTCTTCAGCCCTCTCTCAGCCTCTACTGCCCTCTCTCAGCCTGGGTCTTTACTGCTCTCTCTCAGCCTCTTCTGCCCTCTCTCAGCCTCTACTGCCTTCTCTCAGCCTTTACAAGTTACATTACAAGTTGTAATGTGTGAGGCTTCCCTGCTGCATAAGAATGTGAAGGGTCCCTTCATAGGCACTCAGCTGCATTCACTGGAGGTGCTGATTAAAGCAGCTGATAGAAACCCCATCAAATGTGGTGGGAGCACCATGTCCTCTTTTTTACTAACACCATAACATAACCCTGTGTATTTAGGTATTTATGTTACTACTTTTAGGAGTATTGAAATATTGTATCATTATCCTTTCTGTGAGAAGATGTTTAAAAAGATACACAGAAGCAGCACTGTCTCGGTGCTCTCATTGCCTTTGTTGCTGTTGCTATGGATACCAGCCCTGTGGTGGATTAAAATGTCCCCTAGATGCCCACCCAGAGTGCCATCTAGCGCTGAATGTCAGAGATGCATCGCTTTGTGTCTGTATGCATGTGTGTGTGTGTTTGTGTGTGTATGAGTGTCTGTGTCTGAAAGTGTGTATGTGTGCGTATGTGCTTGTGTGCGTGTGTGTGTGTGTGTGTGTGTGTGCGTGTGCGTGTGCGTGTGCATGTGTGTGTATGAGTATGCATGTGTGTTTAGGCTGACCAAGAATAGGGGGCCATCTGCACCCACAGCTGCTCTGTTTGAATGTTAAAAATTCCCGCCAGCTACTGAGTTCAAGTCATTCACACATGAACAGGCTTTACCCAAGAGTCATTCCCAACTCCAGGTCACTGTGCGTGTCTGTAGTACAGAGGCATTCCTAGTAATCTGTGTTGGGTTCAAATGCCAGGTTGGGTGTTCTCTATAAACTGCACTACTGTGACCCCATTGTAAGGAAGGCTTGTCTACAGTTGCAAAACAGCAGTACTAGAAAACACTCCAATGAGTGTTTAACCTAAATTGAGTGTTTAACCTAAGTTGCTCTAGAAATACATACAGTTATGTGGAATGCAACTGCTCTCAGCTTTGTGGGTGCAACTCATGTTTGTGAAAACCTGCAATTGGAGGAACAGGATGTGCCTGTTTTCAGTCGGGGCTGAGCGGAGGGGGAGGCTGCAAGCTCTTTGCTGTGACTGATCTGAACACCCACGCAGGGGTGATGAGGTGCACCCAGTGTTGGCCCACATGACGGCCAGCTGCGACCAGGAAGACAGCAAGGTGGCTGAACAAAGGTCTGAGCCTGGAACATGGATGCCACATTTCCCCTCACCTGGGGGTCACAGCTGATGGGGACACTTCCACCCTGGGACGCATACTTTAACCCAGGCTTATTATGGGATGTCATTGCAGTCCCTACTCTCTTCTGATTCACTGGTGGAGGAACAGAGTAGGAAATGACTGCATGTTTGATGTTTGAGATCATGAAGGGACAAATTGAATAGTCAGGGAGGAATCTGCTGAAATGGGCTCTGAGGCTCAGGGTTACATGCCATTCAATAACCAGTCATCTTAGCAAATCCAGAAAAATGACTGCACTCCACACTTCATCCACTTTATTAGCCTCGCAGATTAATTTTGTTATAAGACCATAGCTGTAACTGGGGACTCTGCCTAAAGAAACACTTGAGTCATCCGGGGACACTCGCTCTCTGACAAAGTTGAATTTAATGAAGAGAAGGCTGTAAATCTGTCTCTACCTTGTCTCAGCAAGGAAGGGGAAATACAGAGTCTTGTCAGGCCAGCATTTACAGTATGGTACCCGTGGGGGGTTTTTATGGCCGCCTGTCAAATGCTTTTGAGGATGATGTTGACAGAAATGCAAACAAATTCTGAACGACAAGGCAGGCAGCTACCAATGCGAACAGTGCAAATCCAAGATGCAAATTCTGGTGATCCACAGTCAGTAGCGTGTCTTGTGTTGCTACAATCACATTTGCATTCTTTGTCAACTCTCCCCAGCAATGCAACTAATGACTAAATACTACTTGCTAAATGGGCTTTTACAGTCCTTCAAAGTCGTGAGGAAAGGACTTCAATCCATGACTAATAATGAATCATGTAATAACCATGTGGAAAATAAGACATTAACATACAAACTCACAATTTATAAATCAATTACCAACTAATTTGCGTGAAAGAGTATGTCTGGAGAATATAGGTGGACAGGGCAATGAGCTGTGTGAAAGGAGCAGGAGGCGGGGCCTCACAGGACCTGGGGGTGGGGTCTGGGGGTAGAGCTGGGGGGAGCCACCTGAATGCAGAGTGGAGAGTGATGCACAGCCTTGGGGCCAATGTAAGAAGGACAAGAAGTCTAAGAAAAAAATACCTGTAAGGTTGTAGCTGATTGCAGATACAATGCGTAATTCAGACACGCATAAAATGACAATGATGCAATTGATAGTAACACATTTAACAGGAATGTCTTTAAAGGAACGCTCAGTTATGTTTGTGTGTCTCTTTCCACCTAATATGGATGCAGTGTTCTGTTTCTGAATCAGTTTCAACAGCTGAATGTTCTCCTGGCTCCTTCTCTGTCTCATGTCTCTCTGCGTTGTGATTAGATATTTCACAGTGAAGGACAGAAACATACATTCAGCTCTGGTTTGCAGCTGCCATCAGATATCATGAAAGATGCGCGTGACTGCATCCAAGCACGTGCGGAGCTGCAAGGGTCTTCATTGCACTCAGCAAGGGTTTTCCACATGTTCCTTTGACAAAAAATGTTGCCAGCTAAAAAAGGACCACCTTTGGTGCTGATCTGGTCTGCTGAACTTAAAAATCTGTTAAACCATAGCTCTCAGAGGAGGTGTAGGATCTTTGTTTTTCATATTTTGGTGTAACACATTAATACAAAAATGAAATACTGCTGCATAGGGTGGAGTGTTTCCAGTTTACTACTTATTAATGAGTATGGTTATACGTATGTTGTGATATAACTATATTAAGCAGCATTCTTTGTGTTGTACACAAACCTCAGTATTGATGGCAGGCATGTAATACATTATCCTGGGAATTGCTGCAGTCGTCAGCCTTCTGACTAGACAGCATAGTTTACTACTTTCCTGCCGCTTGCCTGGGATTTGAACCGTCTCATTGAAGCACACGGGTTCAGTTATCTCTGGTACTCAATATTTCAGGGCCTGGCCCCCAGGGGAAAGTCTATTTTATGTCCAAACAGGCAGGGACACAAACAGTCTACTGATCTACAGAAACTACTGATTAATTCAAATAATAAAAAATGACATTTTGATCCACTGATAACCTTGATAAAAACAATATTACCACTCAGATGGAACACCTGACCCTGTCTGCTCTTCAGCAGGTGGAGAGTTTAATACAGTGAGAGAACAGTAGGATACCTGGTGCATTGTAAATGTGACATCTGTCATTCTGATTGTACATTTTCAAGGTGATCCTTTCGTCAAAGCATGCTTGCTTCAATTTCACTTCACTTTGGAGCTGCTGTGTACCATTGTGACATCTTCCATAGTCATTTGCATACTTGTTTACATTTGATAGACTAAGATCACTGCTGATGCAGTTATGCTCATCTCCCTTCTGTTGACAACAATACCAGTGTGTTGAATTGAAATCCTTTTTCTCACACTCATGGGATTTTAATGTGTTCACATCAGTGCAATAATGAAGGTGTATCAGAAAAAACTCTTTTAACCTGCCTCTAATTTTAGGAGCATATTACAGAATCAACTGCACTTCCAAAATAGTGCACATACAATGGACATTAAATGAAACAATCAAGGATCCTTCATTTCTTCTTTTTTCCACAACACACACACACACACACACACAAACAGACTTCCATGTAATCTGGCAAATTATGGATTTGCAGAGAAGTGGTGAGAAGGGTGGTTATTATCATTTCGTATCCATAATTGCACCTGGGTTCACTTATTCCATTTCTTACAGCTATCACCCAAACTTGTCACGCTGTGGCCCTAGGAGGTGATGGATGGTATCATTACTTTATTGAAAATGGATACCTTTAACAGACAAGAGTCATATGTCTTACAGCGGAATTGAATCAGGTCCTCTGTGTAATTACCATTGGGAGACTGTGACAAAAATTGATCATGCATCCCAAATTACATTTCAGAAGTTGTGGAAACTACTCCAATGTCATGTTAGTAAGATACATTTCCAGAAATGTCCCCTCAAGCATGTCCGTCATAACTAAAAGCCAGCCAACAAAATATTGAACAGAACACGTAATGATTACTGTAATTGTAAGCAAGTGTCATAATTACATACCTCTCTCAGGGAATTCTTTCATTTATACCCATTCCTGCCAATCCAAAAAATACTGCTGTTTATTGCATTACATTTCTTTTTCCAGCAGATGATCTTGGGTGCTTACTCAAGCAAATCAGGTGAGCACGTGCCTCATGGGTACAGCAGCAGTGTCCCACCTGGGTATTGAACCTGCAGCCTTTGTGGCACAGGCCAGGCTTCCTACCGCCCTGCCACAGAAACATGAGCGAAAAATTGCAAATCCTGCCTGTCAGTAGACCTGCAGACTGCAGTCACTCGGATTCAGCAGTCAGAGGAGTATCTGGTACAACAGTATCGATAGAGCAGTTAAATGGTTGAATTGTTCAGATGAACAGTGTGAAGGACAACTTTCACCTGTCCTGCAGACACTGATTTCTTTTCATTTTGATTGTTGTATTTATTGTTGAAGACTTGTTTAAATGTAAAATTGAGGATCCAGAGTTTTCACAGTTAACAAGAGAAGTAGACCATCAATCAGCTTCATTCAGAAACAATTCATTATCTTTGTCTAAATGCATGTATCTAATTGAATTATGCCAACCATTTAGTTAACAAGCCACACCTGTCTGATTAGCCTGTGATCAAGAGCATTTGTGGCTGTAGAGTGGGGGCATTTTCTTTCATTTGGCTAACTGTCCTCTAGGTTTGTTTGATTATGTGTGCATGCTTGTGTTTGTTTAAAAAAATATTTGATTCCTTTAGTAAGTTTGCTCCTTCTGGTCATTTTATGTCAGAGGAAGCGGCAAGCTTCTCCACAAACAGGGTCCACGCTGTATCAACATGTTTTACATTTACAACTCATTGGATGGTTTAGCGGGTGGGGAAAGGGACTGGAGAGGAGGAATAGCCTGAAATAGACAAGCTGTCTTTTTGTGTTACCAACTTCACCAGCAAGCTGGAACCCCTGGCTTTCATTCCCTGCCCCTGAGCCATTTCAGACAATCCTTGCCTGAAATGTCAGGGCTGCTCAACACTCAAGTCACTCTCATTGGCTGTGAAGGACATGCTAATATATTTGAAGATAGCAAGTCACTTTGATGAATATGCTGCTCAACACATGTTAAAAAATATCAGTTACCTCATGGTAGAGTGGTATAGTAAGTAGCAGTGTTTTGGTGAAAGGAATGATGCATATGTGTAGAAGACATTTCATCTGTCTGCTGTAAAAGAGTATCCTTTTAATAAGTTTTAATGATGGTGGCAATGATAAAATGAACCAAATTTAACAACCATTAATAATGATGTGTACAATCTTCAAACACATTTCTTTTCAGTAATCTTGTTCAGTAGGAGTGACACATTTTTTACACTAAGTATCTCAGTCAAACTGATATCTCTGGTGCCAGTTTGCAGTGAAAAATCAAGATGTTTCACCCACAGGAAATCCGCACAGGCAAACTGTTGGAATTGATGTACTGTTTATTTTACTCAAGAGATATTAAGCAAATAGATCATGGTGACATTATATTTAATACCCCAATGGAGCATGTGTCCATCTCAGTACTGACCCAAAAAAGGTAAATTTTAATTCCTCATCACATGGCTAGTAATCTTACCAGCCTATAGCCTTATTCTGCCTCCTGGATAAAGGTAAGTGGGGCTGGGCTTGGATGGTTAATGAGAGAAACCTTCTGGTAAGGCAAGGTGGCTGCTGGAGGTGGTGCTGCTGGGCCAGCAGGGGCTGGTGTTCCTTCTGCACAAAGCAGCAAACCAATGCCTCTGTGCAGTGGTGGTGCTCCTCTGCTTCACTAGATGCTCTTTTTAGGGTAGGATGTTAATCGAAGGTCCTGACTCACTGTGGTGCAATAAATATAATTAGCTACACTGTACAAAGGTCCAAACTGAGTAATCCACAGAACTCTGAAAAGCAAGTTCTTAACTGATATTCATGAAACATCCTTGAAATTGTTGGAAAGTAAAGACAACTGTAGTTATAAGTACTAGAACATAATGAAACTCTGGGAACTATGGGAACAGCACAGTTGGAATGCAAAGTAATCTTTCTGGATCTATATGTTCCAAGAGACAGGTTCACAGCTGTTTACAATGTGAGAAAAAATTTTATAGGCAAAATCAAGGCCCTCATGAGTGTTAAGAAACAATTTTGTAGCTCTCTGAATTAAATTAATGATTAGCACATGCTATAGCATAGAGAAAAGTGTATTTTTGTGCAATGCACTCCAATCTCCATCTCCTTAACAATGGACAGGTGTTAGGTTTTCATATTAAACGCATGACAACATCCTTTTTCGAATAACTTTACTTACATGCAAATGAAGAATTAGGGTTTCTGGTAGACATTGCTCTCTGTTTCCAAATGTCAATGCAACCAGAATATACCACATAAGCAGTTTATACTGCATGACTAAAAACACCAGTACCGGTTTTTCCATCTGGTACTGCATTATGGAAAATCCTTTATGGATATATTCCAGAGTGTACCAAATCAAACATCTTTAAGCCTTAAGGCCATTAAGCACAGTCTTTGATTAAGATCAGTTAAGTTAAACTGCTCAAAAATCTTACAGACAAAATGAATTACTCTATGTGAGACACAGAACGTCCTTTTGTACTCTGCCTTTGTTTTGTAGGGATGAAAGAGGATAATGGAGAGGAAGCTCCTGGTTGCCTGCGATCGGAACAAAGTGTTCACTTTGGCTGTAATGAATGCCCTCCCCTGTTGACAGAGAGGAAGTGCTTTTATCTGGTTGAGATAAATCTAAAGGTATTCAGGACTTTTTGTTTGAAATTTTCACCACAGGCGTTTTCTCACACTTCCCTGCTATTCATCTGCCTGTAGTTTTTTTTTTTTTTTTTTAATTTATCAGAAAATGAGAATGAAAGTAATTACGAGTCCACTTTTTATCATTTTTGTACGTCTTGCAATTCCTTGAAATATTGTATTTCTTATTAGTTTCATATTCCATGGAGGATATTTTACATACCCTTGAACTGTGTTGCTTTCCCAGCCATATTTCATATTAAGTATATTAAAAATCGAGAGTGGACACAAAAGATATAAGATGTAAAATGTTGCATTACTACATTAATACAACATCATGGCAACATCAGCATAAACCTGTTCTAGGCTTAGGGAGAGCTTGGCCTTGACTACATTCTGTTATTTCTGCGTTAAAGTTCTTAGAAAAAGGGCAAAAAAAGGTTTGAATTTGTTTGTACTTATTTTTATTTCAGCCTTTGATGTTCACGTGCTGTGCATGTAACTAGCATCTGTTGTTCACAACAACAGGTTTCCTACTCTTCGAGCCTAGGGATTCAGTGCACATCCTGTTCTGTTTCTTGTCACTGAGTAAATAACATCCGAGTCCCAGCCCAGTTCATTTTCTCTGCTGAAACTGAGATGCGTCCTGTGGAGATACCCTGGCATCCCCCTTCCCCCACGCTACCAGTCCCACTCAACAACAATAACAGCATGAAAGTGTGAAAGAACCATCATCAGAATGTAAGTGCCATGGATCAAAGAAAGCAAAAAGAGAACAATAAAAACAATAAAAAAGAGGGGGTAAAACTTTATTATACTGTCAAATTTCGAAACCTGGCAACGTTTTTTACATTGCCTAACATGTAAAACTGAGTAAACATCCACAGTGCATTTGCAAATGATTTGTGGTGAAGTTATTAATGCCTTATTAAACATCAATAACCAGATAGTTTCCAACATTCTACAAAGAAGAACACCCTCCCACCTCACCCCCATGGCATGAAAGGTAAGGACTCCAAAATGTATTTTTCATGGTCCAGTGTTTTCCCTTAAACAGGACATTTTCACAGACGTACATATCACACTACCAACTTCAAACCGGACGCATGAAATATTGTCCACTTTTCATCCCTGCCCTAAATTAACCTTAAAGACTCATCTTTTTTTTTTTTTGCAAAGATTGGCTGAGGTTTTTATGTAAACATCAGCAATGTTGCAAAAGTCACAAGGCAGACACTGGCCGCCAGAGTGGTTCAAAGTCAAATGACACAGACATTTCCTCAGGAGGACAGACCCTCCCCTTTGATGAGCCATTTGTCTGCCTCCATCATAGATTTTACTCCCAAATCCACCCCCCCCTCTCTGATTCTCTGACAAGATGGTTATCCAGATTGTGGGGAGGGGTGGGAAGGGGGTGGGGGGGTTCCAGGATGTGTGCACAGACGAGCACTGTTCAAAGAGCTCTCTGAACATGAATATTCATATTCATCTGTGCTCACACCCCCCCAGATTGCTTCGACATATAGTCTTGCCGAGATTCATTTTTCTCGTGGGGAAATGGCAGCAATTAGGTCTAAGCCCGATTTATGTTATTACCCCCTCGCCTGCGGAATTTGACGGCTGTTATCGCAGCACTGACATGTTTATTGTTATTAAAGAGGTTTGTCCAATGCATTTAACTCGCCTTATGTCTCTGTCAGAAATCATCAACTTTCAAGTTTCAGTGGAGTGTCTATTTCAATGCCAAGATTAAAGAAGACAATGGCAGTTTATCCCATCAAGTCTTGCACTGAAATTTTTCATGTCATATTAGCTACAGTTGCCAAATTATTTCATTATTACGATCTATTAACCCCCCCAAAGGCGGAGTGAATTTGTTCTGCAGGGTCCAATCTGCGGTATGAAATTGATACCCGTAACATCACAGCAATGAGCACAGCTGAATGTTAATATACGTATTTCATTTCCGCTCCTCATAACTTTATTCCCTTCCCTCTGAGCTCTGTACAAGAGGGCAAGTTCCTTGACAAACCAAATAGCTGACTGATTGAGTGACTGTTGGGCGAGATATATAAGGTGTGATCCAACTATGATATAAGATACGTAATGTAGGATATTTCCCACTCAGGAAGACCTGCCTGCTGCAGCTGTGAGATAAGCAAGATGAGGGTTTGGTGACTGAACTAAAGCAACAGCTCCAGAACTTCAGCCTCAGTTGTGAAATATACATGTCCACAGCCTGCCATGGAATAATTGCCTTGTCTTTTCTAAACTGCAACTAGTAATATGTATCATATTACTGTTAACAGTGACATTTTTGCCTTCATTGCACCATAAGCCAATAAGAAATTGAATTGTTAAATGTATAGATACATATTTAAGAGAGATAGATTAATCGTACAATGTGGTAGCTGTAGGAACAGCATAAAAACAATAGTTCTTAGCATAGAAAGCTGTTGATTCTGTGGTGACATTTGAAGAATATCTTGTTTGAAATATTGCATATGTATGGCAACATGCACATTGTGATTGCATATTGACTTCTGGTCCTGCAGTTGCCGCAATATGTCCACTAATATTTTGATGTCACACTAGGTTAGGTGAATGACCTGTCTGTTGATATTTCTATATAAACATTTCCATCCGCATGTGAACATTCAATGCAGAGGGTGATGTTCTCCCCAGAGCGAGAATGACAGTTCAATTAATTACCTTTGTTTGGAACTTTGGTCTTTAACCCGGTGAGTTAATAGTATTGCTTGTTGTGCAATGGGTGTGGTTCAAATCCTACAACAAGCCACCTGTACATCCATCATCCTGGTGGATACAAATGTCCACAGTTATTGTTACAAAATGATGACAGACATTGGTTATGTTCAAATGGAGTGAAAGGAGGACCAGAGTCTTTTCTCCTTTGACGCATTTGGGTGGAAAATGCTAAATTCAGAGTATGCTGCCATTCCCCTTATGCTCACAAGCCTTATTCTCATTTCGAAGATGAATATGTATTCTTTGTGTATCATATTCTGACAGCCCACAGAGCTTTATCAATGTCTTGTGCTTGCATTCTTGGTTCACTTTTAATGAAATTCTTCCAATTCTTTAAAGTTGTGGTTTGTGGTTTGTGGTCTGTTTCCTCTCCCAGAGTGACCAAAAATAATTTAAACTGGAAGATTTGTGAACCGCTTGCATAAAGCAATAAAAGTACAATCACCTATAAGTTTTGAGGTGAAATTTGAATTGTGAAACATAGAAGGGAGACTAAATAAAATTTGACATTACAATGTAACATTCACATGTCTCTCACACATAAGATGTGCTTCTTTAGTTGGCTACTTTTGAATTGAAAATGAAAATGAAATGGATTTCCACCAGCATTAAGACAGCCAGTCCTAGTAGGTTCATTCTACCAGCTCAGAGGTCACACACCTGCACCTTGGAGGTGGAATAGCTTTGGGACAGTGGAAGTGCTTCAATGTCATAGTTGTTTATATCACGTGATCATCAGCAAGATTTGTAACTTTTTTGATCATTCCATTTAAAGGTTATTCCAGTGCTATGCATCTCATAGCACAAGCATTTGATAAGTATGTTAAATAAGTAAAAAATTCAATCATTAAACATGAAACAGTCTCCATGAAAATCACAGATGATGTCCCTGGTGCTTAATTGTTTTCCCTTAGCAATGCAAAGTCTTAAAAATCCAAAATAATTACTAAATCAGAAAGATAAGCTAACCTCTTGAGAAATGTCTGAATTGCTAATTTCCCATCTTCAGCCTTTGATTTCTTTGCACGGCCTGTGTACAAACAGACTTGATAGCGCTGCTGCACCAGATAGCAGACCATCAAACCCGATATTGATGTTACATTTTCTGCTTATGGGCAGAACAGTTAAGCTTGGAATCAACACCAGAACAAAAGGCATTCTATTGATTATATTCATTGACTGTACCGAATAGCAGACTGATTTACTGAAATCAGCTGCTGCTGGCAAAAAAAACCAAAGAGCATTTTTATTATTACGCTTTATAATTACACTCTCAAAGAAAGTGTTACTGAGAATTGTAATGTGTCAGATACTAATAAAATACTATTTTCAAGATGTAACATCACTCTGTTTTGTAAGAGACAGAAAGCTGAAACATTCAATGTGCTTTTGTTTTTGCTGTATGAGGTGCCTGCCTGTCTTCCTGCCAGCTGCCTGCTTTCATTAGAATTAGGATCACCTTTATTTACCAAGTGTATGAAATGGACAAGGTATTTGCCTTGGTGGAATGGTGCCAGCAGTTACAATACCATACACAATAAACAGTACTTCTTGACACACTCATATGAGGACTTACAGGATGTCAAACACAGTGCAATAAGAGGGTAGTGCCTCTTTAACAAGGAAACTGCCATTATGCCAGCTAGCCAGGTTGCCAAAGTTACTTCATGCTTGTGGACATAAATAAGAAGGGATAGCAGAGAGGGTAAAGTAACAGTGCATGCCTGGCTGAACAAAGGCAACTCAGTGGTGTTGCAGAAATACCCATCTCTACCTGAACGTGCTTTGTGGGAAATGCCCTCATCCCTTGCACTTATCTCTGGTGTTCTAAGGCAGCATTCCTTTACTGACAGAAAAAAAATAATAACTTGAAAGGTATATGGCCAATTTCAACTCCCTGTGATGCCACCAAAATCATCACTTTTTTAAGTCCAAAAAGTAATGAAACTACATTACCAATGGATACGATGTTGCTACAGAAGAAAAACTACAACAAAAGATTTATGTGTCTATTTTAATGGTAGAACTTTTAAGGTGGTAACTGGCAAGCATGCCTTTAATGTAGCTAGCACACCTCAGAGACAAACCATCTGGAGACAATAAACAAAGCAGCAAGGAAAGGTTTTACTGGCCACATTCAGTGATCTTAGGGCCAATGTGAAGGCTGGGCAAACACGGAAAGTCATTCAGACACAGAATGCTCAACTTAACTTCAAATCGCTTGTTATGTGTGAGGAGTGCTGTGCATATCTGGATAAGCATTGCATTCTGTTTATAAAGCCATGAACAAAAAAATTATAGCATGAACAAGAAAAATACGCAACCAATAACAGAGAAGATAAAACAAATCTGCGAAAAAACAAAAAAAGATTCTGTGAGAGACAGTGACATATTAGTATGAGCTTTGACAGAGAAAAAAATAGGTCCACACCAGTACCAGGACAACTTCCCCTCCCACTGCCCCGACCTGCCCAGATCCACCCCCCCAAACCACACACACACACACACACACACACACACACACACACACACACACACACACACACACACAGTGTCCAATCCCCAAATTCATGCCAAATGTAGATTTATCTTAGAATTATCTTGGAAATTCCTTCTCTGACAGCAATTTGCTAGATGCTATGCTATGCTGTGCTATTGTTTTGGGTATTTTAGTTATTTTATTTTGGTTGTTATTGGATATTTTTCTATTTTTTTCTATTTTTCTGTTTTCTAACAGTCATGGACAGATCTTCACATGATCTGTCAAATGTTATTTTGTGTTTCATGTGTAAGGGAGTAGAAGCTACACAAAGAAGTTAAATGTGTGGCTCGGGCTTTGGAAACCCGTTTGCACCTGCCAGTTGTGTTACTGTTATCAGGCTTGCACTGGAGTGTTCTGGATGTATCGTTTCATTTCCCTTGGCATGTCAGTGACAAGTGAATGGAACATGTGAGTAATTAATGATTCACTGAGCTAAACTGAATCAATTTGACTCAGCGAAAAGAATCAAGAGCCCGTTGCTAGCAGCACACGACAGTTGAAACAGATCGCTTTTTGATTCTGAGCTCCACGAGACCTCGCAAGTTTAAAGGCTCAGGCTTTTTTTCCCCATCAATCACTCGTAAATAATTATTTTGCAATCTAACCAAGTTGGCAGGAGAGGTTCCTGCACTGCTCTCTTACTCCATTGCATCCCCTGCGTCAATATTATCTGCACATAGCACCTTGCGTCCTTTCACAGCCCGGGCCATTCAGAGGGTATTTCACTGGCGTGCGCTTTGCCCATGGAGAAGCCCCATTTCATGAATGTGCTGAAAAGCAAGAGGAAGATACAGGAGATTCTGCATTTCATAAAAGCCTTTATATTCAGTTTGTCTGTGATATTGAAGTTGAGACTGTAACCTTCAAAAAAAAATAAAAAGTGTGAGCTCAAACTGACCATTCCCCCTGCCCTGACACCACCGGTTACTGTCAATGCTTCTTTCAAACCATCTTTGATGAGGGACTGATGGTCTATGACAACACAGTGCAGGCAACACTTTTTCTCATCTCCTTAATCCTTCCATATCTATCTCCCTACACATAAAACCAAAAGTGTAGTAATTACAGCAGAAATTGCAAAGGAGTTCTCAACCATGCTTCTGTTGGCCCTGGATGTACAAAGCATAAGAACAAAATGTTGCCTGGTTTTCTGAGTGTGGGCTTAATGATATGACAGCAATGGAAATAATTTACTTAAATCTGTCATTGTTTCGTTTAGGGGCTGCAGTGAGGCATAGCAGTAGGGGGCAGGGCTCATAACCCAAAGGTTGCTGGTTGGAGGGGACACTGGTGTTGTACTACTGAGCTTTAATTAGCCCTAATTGCTTCATCAGTTTAGTTAGTCTGCTGATTATATTTGAATGTAACTAGCTGGAAATCACATATTTTGCTTCATTCTGCCATTTCTGTGGTATATTATATGAAAACTAGAAGCAAAATAGCATGTGTCATCCTCATACATTTGCCTGTAGGATTTTTTTTTCACTTTTACCACAGAGTAATTATTGCCACATAGTTCAGTGTCAGTCTGTTTCTTTCATTTTAATGGAGGTAAGACACTGAGCCTGAATGTGACAAGTCTGAACTGATCTCATTATTTCCAGTGACATTCACAAGTTAAAGCTATTCCAAAAATGAGCAGGTAGGTTGTTTTTCAGCTCGGAACAAGGTGTTTCAAACATAACAGCGGACACGCAATGTTGTGACAAAGTGCCATGTTTGAGACTCGTCCGTGTTGCCTAGGTGCTCATTTCATGAAACATGCAGTTTGGGAGCGCTGGGCCGTTGTCTTGGAAACAAAACTTCAGGCCACAGTGTGCCTTGCCACCTCCCACAAAGCTGAAAATCATCCCAGAGCAGGCCCTCCTCTTCAGCGAAGGGGTGTTGGCACCATTAAAAGAGGATACAATTCTGTGGTGCACCACCTTTTGACCATCTCTTCCTGAACGGGGCTGTGGCGTGGTTGCATGGCTGCACGGCTTCATTGTCACATCTTGTCTTTCCTCGCTGTACTCAGCAGTGAGAAGAAGGAATCTTGTCGGATTCAGACTGTTAGTGTTTTGTTTAAATTTCTGCAGGTATAATGCCCCTCCTCCCAGACTCATTCATGCATTGTAAGAGAACAAATTTTTGTAAATCCTCCATGAAATGGCATCTGTTAAAAAAGTGCACAGATTCTTGAGAATATGAGTGGTGGTGGGTGGTGGGTGGTAGTGGTGGGGATGATGGTGGGGATGTTCTGCATTCCATTCAGTTCTCCATGCACAATTCAGGTGGAAGCCAACCTAAAACTTTACAGAGATTATGGAACTTTTCTTTCCAGCAACCTCTTTGTCCACCTTCTAAAGCAAACAAGAGCTTTGACTAGCCATGCTCATTTCTTGCAATAATGACAAAAAGCAATACTGCTAGTTTGGGGCACCATTTGTCAGAAAAGACGCACATGCGAATCCAAAGGTTTGTAATTTGCCATTCCTTGTCAACGTAGTAAATATGACTACTCTTGCTCTGCCTACGCCTGGCCATGTATGAGAAAGTGAGCTGAGAGACCTGGGTCCCGGGTCAAGGTGTTTGTGTATAATGCAACAAACTGCCCTCACCATTTTGCAGAATAGCTAAACTTGGAGTAATGTAAAGTGACTTTTTAGATGTGTTTCATTTTGATCTGTGTGTAGTCAGAGGGGTGGTGGGAGCTATGGAAATCCATGAATATTCATGCATGTTAATACGGGTGCTATGCAGGTTGGCGTAAACGCAGGCGAAGTGTGAAAGACTGCTCAGATCAGATGAGACACTGGCAAGAGATATGTTCAAACTGTTGAAAATGTTCAATAATGCCTTATTCACATTCCATCATATGACTCACTCCTGGTTGCCATAAAAGCTGTGAAGTTTCCACAGACTAAGTTGGATGCAGGGACACAAAGTACCCAGTGAGATGGGATAAGGTTTCCAATGTCAGTGTCTCCTTCATCTACTACAGGTTTCAGTCTGGAGAGCTTATACCATCAATATGAAGGTGGAGTGACAAATGAGCCTTTGAGCATTTTGCTCTTCCAACGAGACTCCCACGTATCTCCCACCAATGGTTTTATCTTGACTTTAGGCAAAACATGCATCTCATAAATAATTACTTTTTATTTGAATTAAATTTGTTCCAACAAATTAAGAGCATTTATGGGATCCCCTACGGCGTACCATATGCCATGAAAATTTATTTGGGGAATACCTAGGAGTAAAATCCATTCTTAATATTATTACTGTTTTATCTGTAATATTCTCTTTTGGAAGAAATATGTTGATGAAATCATTATTCTTGGGTAGGGAGATGCTCAAGAACTCCTAAATCTTATATATAATATTTTGAATGTGTGTTGTGAATACCTGAACTAGAACTTCATTCTAAGCCTGGTAGAATATAAACCATTAAATATGGATCTTTTGAAGACAAACTACCAATCTATCTATCATTCTATACATTAGAAGAATGGCCTACCTTAATGGAAAGTTGCAGAACAAAGCATGTATTTTAAAAAAATAATAATGTATGTCAAACGAGAAGAGATCTAGGATCCAGAGCTCTGAGCACTGACTGATATGAGTACAGGAGAGATGCCAACTCTGCACAGCACTGAGTTGTAAGATCTCACTCGCTTAGCCTGTTGGGAGGAGACAAAGATATCTACCACATGAGGATATAAAGGGGAAAAAACACTCAGGCTCTGGTTCAAAAGATTCCTCAGTAAAACTAAAAGTAAACCTCTTAAAGCTAAAATGAAAATGAAGAAATTGCTTCTATTATCACAATTCTGTACTCCATATGTTCAGAGCAAATGAGCTATCCGTAGACCTTGATATTCTTTAACCACAGACCTCAGAAATCACAATGGCAAAGGCCTATGGATTTGCTGTCTTCAGGTAATATGTCACAACTGGTTGAATATTGACCTTGATCTCAAGCCCTTCTTCTGACTTCATGCTTTCAAAATGTTCTGTTGTGATGCACAAACCCAGACCACACTGTTAATGTGCAAAACATGTTGCTACTTACAATGACAATGTCTGTGATATCACTGTCGTATATCAGCTGTGGTGATTGTTGCATTTTTCAACATTTGCCTTTTCTAGTTATTTCCAACATGGTGACTTTGCAGACACAATCCATGAAAACTGTGTTTAACACTGCCTTTTGTGCCTTTGTGAATTGTTGGGACCTTCGCAACACTTATGCTTGATGAATATGTTTCGGCTGAATGCTTCCTGTTTGTCTGAAGCGAATAATTATTCTCCTCACAAGTCTGTGGTCATTCGTTGACCTTCTTGGACTTTATTCATTGAATTCTACACTGACAGATAGATGCGATACACCTTCTTTTTCAAACACAACTTTTCTCTTTCCTCTTCTTTTAATTTTGCAGCCATTGCTTACCTGGCGGGAAGTGAAGCACATTTTGATAAATCATCTCAGAGGGTTATGTTTTCACTATCACCTACACATTTCTCATAAAACTGGCAACATGTGAAAAATATCATAGGGTTAGCACACAATGCTGTCTGTTCCCTTGATGCAGTGTAATTTAGGAGATGAGAAAACTGGGCTTTCACTTTCTTGAGCTTATTTCAGAAGACCCTGGAATCACAACCCTAAGTCATATCCTGTATGTGTGAGAAACACTAGCATTTGGGTACACAATTTGGGTACACATTTTTCAGCATTACGCCTACATTGCTTGCAAGCAATCATTGCTACCTAAATGCTAGTGTCAATGCTAATTTATATTGCTAATTGTAGCTAAATAGTGAAATTTATGAAATACTCATTATTATGCTGCTATAAAATTCATTGCCCTCTATCCTCTCTAGATTCACATTGCTACTGCTCTTATGAAGCTAGCATCCAGTGACTCTCATAACTCCACAGGTCCATGTTACATTCGGTGAAAACTAAGTAATGTGGTCTACTGTTCAAGGCACGGTGCAGAAGGACTGATCCTGACCCCATCACCTGTATCCTTTTATATGCATTAGTTTTGGCTAATTTTAGTGTTAAGCTGACTGATCACAGATCAGCTGCTAGAGGCAGAAAAACACCCAGAACCTAGGCCAATAATAGGGTTTGAGAAGTTGAAAAGTGGGTGGAGTCCAGATACATGTCTGAGCATTGAATGAATAGGCCCTAGGTTATCAGTAATTATTTAGTCATATACACAAAACACATATACACATTGTGGGCATGAACATCACCATGACTGCTGAACAATATATACCAATGACTAATTGTAATACTAAGCACTGTGTTCTTGTTAGGTTGATTGCAGAATCTAGTTCATCTGAGAGTCTAAGAATACAAACAAGAACCAAGTGAAGGACACTGTCTCAGCATTAAAAAAAAAATCATCCTAGGCATGAAGCCATGTTGGCAGCACAAAAAACATGTTGGTTCATATTCATAAACACAGCAAGCAGCCATCACCCATCTGCAAATTAAGTCTGCACTGTTTAATTCATTAACTAAACGAAAGGTACCATCTGCAAGGCATTGCAAAGGACCATATCCATTGATACGTAGTGCTGCTATTAAAATGAGGGGATGCCTCATCCAGCCAAGATCAGAAAACATACATTCAATGTTTTCATACAGTGTACTAAAAAGGCTGTTCGTCTCTTCGTATCTGATCTTACTTTGCCTTCTGTTAACATTTTCCTGCCCATTGTGGAACATTAGTATTTCAGACCCCAAAAAACTGAAATCTGGCGACAACTTGTACGCAGACAGTTAAGTGAGAACTATTGCACCATGGGAATGACTGTGCTTCTCCTTACCCCACCCACCTGGTGACTGTCAGTGCCTCCTGGGAAATCAGCTGAGAAATCATACCTCCTCTCCCTCTTGTTATTTGGTTACCTAATATGTGGCAGATTGCATGCCTAACAAATGGGAGGTTTCTTTGGGTGACTGGCTCTGGGAGAAGTTGCCTGGTATTACTGGGGTAGGTACTCTGGATGTGCTGATAGACAACAGGAGTGTTCACTGCCTTTCCTCCTCTCCTCCATCTCCCTGTTCTAATTTAGCTGTGGCAGATGGAGATGAAAGCTGTGGACTGTCAGTTGTGTCTTCACTTGTTGCATGAGCATACTCCAATTATGCAACATGCTTTCGTTGCAAATTAATTGAAAAGGGCATATCTGGCTGTATGATTGGTAGTGTTGCACCCTCTCATTGTGTTCAGTACACTCCGGTGTTACTAATTACCACCCCATCACCTTTGAACTTTAATATCTTTTTAGAAGTGCACAGCAAAACTGATACCTTCGAAAAATGCAAATCTTGGAAAGAGGAAAGTTAGTGGCATTTTGACCTCTTACATTTGCTGTTAGAAATGTAACTGCTGCTGCCTGGGTTGGCCACCAGATGGCCATATAACTTCCTGTATTCTATGTCTCATTTGGTTAGTGTCTTCCACCTGTGTTAATCAGTTTTTGGTTACACCTGTGTTCTGTGTTATTTAAGCCCTGCCCTTTGTTCAGGTATTTGCTCAGTCTTGAGATGCCATGCCTAGCGTGTATACATTCGCATTAAACCTGTGTTAGGAGACAGTTTTGTGGAATGGCACGGCGTTTGTTGCGGAGACACGCGATGTGTATTCGAATACAAATGCTGGAGACAAGCGATGTGTATTTGAATACAAAGCGATGTCGCTAAATCCGACCGGAGCCAAATGGCGCCTCTTGTTAACCCTATGGAGCCAATTAGGTTACAGGGCTCAGGAAACACCCCATTAGAGAGGGAGCTGTTTAGCTATGCACAGCTCCACAAGACCAATCAGAAACAGCACCCCTGCTGGTTATCATAACTCATATGCAAATGTGACTGCTATTAACTGTATAAAAAATGAACTGAATTCTATACCTGTTGAACTTCTGCTCAATGCTGATGTTCCCACGGCCGGCTGTGCTAATAAACTTCCTGTCTTTTGCTACGAACATCGAATCTGCTTCTTGTCGTAACGAAACACTTTTTGGTGTTCCGGACTTTTACTAACACCTGTTTTGTAAGGTAACTATATTTTCTTTGAACCAAATCTCATGTGTCTTGACTCATCTCTGCATTTGGGTTCACCCTGCTCCTTGTTACATTTACAGCATAAGCAATACTGAAGGTTCCTTCGATCAGCATGTAAACTCTATCTACAGTTTAAAGACAATTTTCAAGGCAATTATAACACTGGTATTAGCCTTCGAGGTGGTTGAGGCTCCTACTTGTCTTCAATCTATCATCTGACCCAACACATCAGCCAGGCTGTGCTTGTCTTCTTCAGGAGGCTTGGCTGTCACCTCTTCTTGTGTTTGCACATCTTCCTTCTCTGTCCATCTTGGCCCGTATGCTGTGGAACAAGCTTCCTGTAGTGGTCACAACATCAGAGCTGCTGTTCCCCTTCTGATACAGACTGAAGACCCACCTCTTTATAGCTCATATTAACAACGCTCCCAGACCAGCAAGTACATGAATAACTCAATCCAAGCAACACCACAAGCTAACTTGTGCTAATCTGAAACTGGAGAGTCTACAAAACTATGGGAAGTCATTAAGTACATACACTACCTTATCTCACAATGTCACTAAATTATATTACTTAATATTCATAACTCATGGCAATAATACAAGTAGAAACAATGGAGTCAAGCAATCATATATACAGTGAAAAATGATGATGTCCAGACAAGAGCACTAGATGCCCATTGCTGTCAGGGGAGACAGAAGAACACAGGTTCACTATGTCAAATAGCACAGAACAGTTTCTCAACCCTTTTTTGTTTCAATGCCCCCTTGGTTATTACAAGGAATCCAATGCCAATCAAGACAGATGTGCATATATTGTCAGGGCTCAGGCAAGGACTCAGTCGCAGATCAAGGGATAATCCAGGAATGGGTAACCGGAACAGACAGGGTCGAACAACAGGCAGGCAGAGAGATCGGGCGAACAATACAGAGTGGCAGGCAAATAATCAGGTCGAAAAACGGGCAGGTCAAAAACGGAACACAGCAACGAACAGGGAAACACAGCGGGGACAGAAACAGTCAGGAACTAACTGCTATGAACTAGCAACAGGACAGGGACACGCAGGGCAGATACAGGGCAGGGCTGACAAGGGGATGGGAAGCAGGTGTGCAGGCAGGCAGGTGAAGGCGATAAGCAATCAGATGGGTGGAGAACCGGGCGGGGAGCAGGGCAGGGCTAAAACACAAGGAAAACAAAAGCACATGGATCGGGAAAAAACAAAAATACAACAGCTAGGGGGCGGGAGCACTGACATATATAGCCTATTTGTGTATTTTGACAATTCTTACTCTGTAAGAAAACAGATATAATTTTGAATGTTTCAGTAAAATGTTTATGTTATTAAAATATTAACATGTTTATGATAAATACTCTTTCCAAAGGCATTTATGGAACTTTTAGGCTTATTTGTCATTTTCCAAAAAGCAAAAGTTGATAGCAGTAATTATAGTAAACATTAGGTAGAGGTAGAACAGCTCTGTGAACAATATGTATGACATCATGACAGATTGCCTAGCTATATGGCTGGCTTTGCTTTGGAGGACTAGGTGGTTTTAGCAAATTATTTAGCTAGATAATCCTGACAAATGTTAAGTCAGCTCCTAATAAAATTAATTTGCTAGCTATACAGTGGATGCAGAAAATGACTAATGTGAATGTTAGCAAGCTAACAATCAGACCTGGTGGAACACAAGCAGTTAATCCCATGAATATTTGCCAGTTGGTGATCATAAATTGTGAAAAACTTATAAAACTTGATTTTCAAAATCAAGGCATAGAGATCTCATCTCTGAGCCGAGTGTACAGATTCATACCTTTTATCTTACCCACATTATTGATATGTTAATGTTAGCTGCATATGATAATGTTAGTCTGCCGGTTTTTTTTTTCCTTGTTGCACACTGGCAGATTTTTTCCCTGCCCCTCCTCTCCATCCTCTCTGCTGTGCATTCATGTTATTCTTACCATCCACTAATCATTGTTTTCTATTTGTTTCCTGTCCCTGCTCCGGGCTCCTGCCTGGAGCTGTAAGTCCAAGCATCACACCCCGATCTCCAGTCCTGCTACTTCGCTACCCTGCCTATCAAGCCAACTGTGTGCCAAGCAACCGGACATTCTGTGGGATACATTTTATAATTACTCTTATTTACTACTGTCTATCAAAACTCAAATGTCTTAAAGTACATCATACAATTTCAAGTATTGTATGTAATTCTATCTGCCCAGTGCTGGCCAGAAGCAGATGGGCTCCCCCTCTGAGCCCCCCTTCTGCCCAAGGTTTCTTCCTGTAAATTAGGGAGTTTTTCCTTGCCACTGTTGCCTTAGGCTTGATCTCAGGGGTCTCAGGCCTGGGAAAAATGTAAAGCTGCTTTGTGACAACTTGTGTTGTAAAAAGCGCTATACAAATAAAATTGAATTGAATTGAATAGAATAGATATTAAATGCAATGCCACCCTTTCTAGGTTGAATACACCCCTTCCAACAGCTTTCGCCTCATTGCCCTCCTGAAGGCCACAAACGCCCTCTAGGGAGTGGTACCACCCCCATTCAGAAACCCTAGTTTAGGCGGACGAGGACAGCAGAGTGGGAGACAGCTTTTGCAGACCAAAGTACACCTGAAGATTGAGGTGACAGGGAAAAGAACCATTTGGGTAGAGTGTCCTGCCTTGAAGCCAGACTGACTGGGGTCATAGAGGTCATTCTGTGAAAGTGAGAAAAAGGGATAGTTGACTAGAAACAGTACATTCAAGAGTTTTGGAGAGGGTAGGAAGGAGGAAGACCTGTACAGCTTTGCACAGAAGAGAAGTCAATCAATGTTTTTTTGAGAGCTTGATCAAGTTTAAGTAATCAAGCCTGCTCAAAAAAGAGGGAACAGAACTGGTGGACATGGAGTTGTTGATCAGGGAGGTATTGATATTGATACACAAGAAGATTGGGTAAGATTCTCTGGAGAAGAGGAGAGAGGATCAGGTCTATGAAGCATGTAGTTTACACTGAGACATCAGAAGCTCTGACATCTCAGCATCTATGAATGTAGGGAAAGAGGGCAGGTAAGGGTGAGCAGCAGTAGGCTGGTGGCTGAGTGACTGAGTGCTGGATTACCTGAGGAAGCTGTGAAAGGCAGGAACTCTGTCATCAAAGTTTGATGCAAAATTGTCTACAGTGAGAGTAGAAGGAGGTTGGGTGGGGCCAACAGGGAAGACAAGGGGACAAAAGTTTGCAAGGGTAAGATGTTGACTCCTGAATTTGTTACAGTAGTACAGTAATAGTTCTTAGCAGATGAGAGTGTATGTGAAAAGGTGCAGAGAGCAGAGCGGAGCAGTGACCAAAAAGGTCTGCTGAGTTTTTGGCTTTCTTCTGCTTTCTTTTTTCCATCTGTAGTTCCATTCTTTGTTTAGCAGGAGGTGTCTCAGACAGCCACAAGCTGGGGGAGGGTAGTCACAAAGGCCTGGAAGCAAGAGGACAAAGACAATCAGGAGGATAAGAGGGGACAGAGTCAGTTGACATATATGCGCACAATTTGATGCATGGGGGGAGGAAATGACAGTGGAAAAAGGTCATGACATTAGGTGACTGTGGGGACAGGGGTTCCGTCTAAAGCAGAAGAACAGAAGAAAGGAAATGGACATCATAAAGATGGAGCGAGGTAACTGTGAGACTGTAGAGTTTTGCAGCCCATGAGGAAAATAAGGTCTAGCTGGTTGCCTGTGTTGGGTTGATTGCTGGAGGTTGAGTTCAAAGGACTGGAGCAGGGGGAAGAACACAGTTGTCAGGACTTCTCAAGTTGGATGCTAAAAACTTCTCATGGAACTCTTCTCTTGGAAGGGGCTGAGACATCCAGTTCATTCCAAAAGCTCCCTACGGGACCTGGTGGGTGGACAATAACTGACAATGCAGCTGGGTGAGTGACAGTAAAAGCAGAAGAGAAGGAAATTTGACAGAAGTGAAGAAGAGAGAAGTTCCAGAAAGAAGAGATGAGAAACCCTGCACCACCACACCGTCCAGAGGGATGTGGCATGTGGGAGCAAGTGTATGCAGAGGAGAGGGCAGCAAGAGCAGTGGAGTTGTCTGGGGGAATCACTGCCTTAGTCTGTCTGAAAAGGAATGTTTCTTTTGCGCTGCTGCTATGGCACCCACTGCCCCAACCAATGCGCCAGACCTAGCTAGCATAGCTAGGTAGCCAGACAGCTCCGATGAGTAATCGTTATGAAGATTACATGGACATCTGTAGGTTCCCTCAAGTCTTTTTAAAGGTTTCCATGCATACGATCAAGGTGAGGTGTCCCGATCCTCAGATTTATAAATTGTACATGGGCATTGCTTATGCAATGCCCTAAGCATCTGCAAGTCTTAAATGATAAAATATATTGTGCATTATATGTATTGTACAATTGTCTGCTCTACTGTCTATTAAGCATGGGACAGAGTCCCATATTCAACAGTAATCAACAGGGAAAAAAATGGAGGGAAAGACAGCAGGCAGAAGTGGGGGGGGGCTTCATTGTCTTTATGCAGCCAACTGGGAGAGGGAAACTGAAACTAACAAACTAACTGGAATTTAAATAGAGCAGATTACCTTCACGTGCAAGTATTATCATTAGCAATTGTATTCCTGTTGATTAACCTACACAAGTTGGAAGATTGCTATGAAAGAATTCACAAAAAGCTGGATTGGCCATTCTCTACAGTAATTCCACTATTAAGAAATTTAAGATCAGCATCACCCTTACCGAGCAGAGGATGTATATTTGTCATATCATGTCATTTAAATACAAAGGCAACAGTCCGAAATCTCTGACAAATGAACCCCAACATTTTGGCCAATCTGAATTTGCTCTGTGCAAAGCTATTAAGGTTATATTACAAGATTTGACATTTTTAAACAGGAAAATGATTGAACATGCTCATTTTTCTTTTGCATGTGTTTTGTTCCTGTTTATTTAGGGATACGAATAAATATGGTGGACACTACACATTGCAATACATTCTCACAAAGGCATGTAATAAATCAAGCTCTGCTTATCAAGAACCTAAAGTGCACTTCTGCTATGACCACTGTTTCTCTATATCCAAGCAGACAAAAGTGCCATGCAATACATTCATGCTGCAATGAATGATCTCAATCAAAGCCACATGTGTCTCCAAACCTTACAATTGTGTAATCAATGTCCCTATTCCAATAGCCATTTGATCCTTCCTTTCTTGGTTCCTCAGTGTATCAAAATTCCATCTAAAATTGTGCTGGCACCCTGGAGGGGAATTTTATATAGTTGTCCCCAATCCAAGTCTTGCACGACCAAAGAGATTTTTCCATGCCAACATGTGCAAGGTATTTTCCTTCTGCGGCATATTTACAAAAGAAGTATGTAAATAAATTAACTGATTTAAATATCAAAAACATAAAGTGATGCACGACAGAAGATTTAATGCATGCACCTGGGAGACCAACATTTCACAAACCTTATACCCACAGCTCCTGCAGGGGCTCCACTGTGTTCCTTGTACTTGCACTGAGTATGCTAATTTGCAGGGGCATAACACTGACTCCTGTTTTCTGTGAGGTACCATTTTATTAAACGCTGATGATTAAGAACACATGTTGTATACCTTAATAGGTAGAAAGGTGTAAGCAGGGTTGGAGAGTAGCACAATACATGTACGGCGTTACGTATTTAAAATACAACATATGAGTAACTGTATTCCGTTACAGTTACCACTTATATTAATGGTAATCAAATTACAGTTACATTTTAAAAATATTTAGATTACTGAAGGGATTACATTGAATTTTTTTTTCATTTAATTTCATTTATTTTTTTTTCATTTAATGTTTATTCAGTTGGAAAATCTATCCAATGATAGGCAACTCCAGGGTATATCTCCCATATGACCCTCACGAAAGACAGTAGAATGGAGAGTGAGACAGAAAGCAATCAGCGCAACGCGTTTATGTCATGGAAATATCGGTACCATTTTACTTTCAAATTTGGCAAAGGTCGCAACATAACAGTACAATGCAAGCT
The DNA here is from genome assembly GCF_013368585.1 of Megalops cyprinoides. Classification (NCBI taxonomy): domain Eukaryota; kingdom Metazoa; phylum Chordata; class Actinopteri; order Elopiformes; family Megalopidae; genus Megalops; species Megalops cyprinoides. Next base: position 4,077,916 of record NC_050604.1, on the reverse strand, counting down.
GTGTTTGCCAGCAACCAAACTGCTATCCGCTTCAAAAGAGTCAACCTCTAACTGAAGAAGCATCTTGATGTAAGTTCTCTTTTTCATAATTTAAGCTAATATTGATCGCTAGCTAGCTGTCTTACATAGTTTGGCTGCACTGGATTAGCTATTCAGCTAGCTAGTAGGCTAGTAGCCTAGTAGGTATAGTATGAAAGCTAACTAGCTAACGAGTAGAGACAGTGACAAAACAAATGAAATTTCACATGTTCAAAACTGTGATTACTCCAACAATTTTACACTACACATATTATACATTAAGTTGTTAAGCTACTCCTTTCTCACTCACAATGTATTTAGGGTGGCTCGTGCCTTTTCTAACTCGTGTTTTCGTATAACGTACATTTACAGTTCTGAAGAAACTGCCGTGAAATGCCCATAGACTTAACATGGGGGTGTCAAAATGTTAGCTACAACAGGATGAACATTCTTTAAAACACCGTTAAGAACGTTCTTTGGATTCCATCTTGCTCTTTCGAGGACAAAGCATCAGTTAAAATAAACTTCTTGTGTTACATATTCTCTTAAGACAAAGTAATAAGAAGATGGTGGGCCTCAGATGGCTTTGAAGGTCATCCACTTGGGATGCTCTAAAAGCAAGTGTTTATTTAAGTGCAGAGTGACACAGACACTTTCTTTCAAGTGGCAAGACAGTTGAATAGAAAAGCACAGAAAAATTATGAAAATGTCCACTTGAGAAAGTATATGCCACATTCACACTTTTACTTACATTCTTTTAATAATTAAAAACACAGTGTTCAGAAAGTAACCCAAAGTATTTAGATTACGTTACTTACCTCGAGTAATCTAATAGAATACGTTACAAATGACATTTTTGGGCAAGTATTCTGCGATCTGTAGTGGAATACATATTAAAAGTAACCCTCCCAACCCTGTGTATAAGGCATAATAAGTGGACAAGGTATGGAGGGTAGACAAAATAACGGAATCACCAAACAATATATGAATATTTATTAGCTAATATTGAGTTGGGCTGTCCTTTGCCTTCAGAAAAGCTTCAACTCTTTTAGGAATGCTGTTATACTAGTCTTGAATGTGATAATTGGTATTGTGGTATTGGACCATTAATCAAGAAGTAAAGTCTCAAGTTCCTTGAGAGATGAATGAGGCAGAAATCTACTACACACACTACATTCCAGAACTCCCATAAATGTTCAATGAGGTTTAAAACTTGATTGTGGAGGCAGACAGCAGGTGAAAGAAATTAGGTAAATAAATTGAAGCTGTTACCACTTACAAATATTTGGAAATTTTAATTGATGATCCCCTCTCTTTTAAGCCTCATATTCAACACCTGGTTCAAAAGCTTAAGTTAAAACTTGGGTTTTATTTTAGGAACAAATCGCTCTTTTGTTGCCAGGCAGAGATTGGTTGCTACAACTTTTATGCCCATTCTTGATTATGGTGATTTTTTATATATGAATGCCTCAAGTCAACGTCTTCATATGTTGGATACTGTTTATCATGGGGCTTTGAGGTTCATTATTAATTGTAGACCCCTCACTCATCATTGTACATTATATTCCAAAGTCAATTGGCCTGCTCTGTCTATATGAAGTCACTGGCATGTTTTTATCTATAAGGCCATTTTAGGAAAACTTCCCTCTTATTTATGCAGTTATATGTCACAAAAATTTGGAGGCACTTATAGGTGAAGGTCTCAGGCTTCTTTGCCTTTGGCTATTCCTAAAGTTCACACTGAGTTTGGCAAGAAGGCCTTCATGTATTCTGCACCCTTTGCATTGAATAGCCTGCAAAAAGAGTTAAAACTTCAGGACTTGGTCACGCTTAGTGAATTTAAAGCTATTGTTAAGAGTTTGGAAATAGAGTCTATTGGGAATTGCAAATGTTTGTTAGCTGGAAATTGATTGCATTTTGCACTTTCTAGTTGTCCTTTGTCTTTTTGTGTATTTTTTATGCTTATGTTGTCTTGTTTTGTCTGAAACTAGATGTGCTGCTTTTTCTTGGCCAGGTCTCTCTTGTAAAAGAGATTTTAATCCCAATTAAAAGCATCCTGCCTTGTTTGATTGGTTGTGAAAGGTCAGGCTGGGTCAGTGGCAAGGCATGCTGGACGGGAACAAGACAAACAGACAGACAGACAAACAGAGGGAGCTAGTTTACAAACATGGATCAGCATTTAAGTGGGGGTGCCAAGCGTCAGATTAAGAAAGAAAAGAGAAAGAAAGAACTAGCATTATTAGAAAGTGTGCCAAGTGTCGCTTACTTCTTTAGCAAAAATGCTAATCCAGACAAAACTAATGTCAGCGGAGAACTGGCTAGTTCAGCTGGCTGCTACAACTAACGACGCGAACAACAATGTGGTGTAAGGGCTAGCTAGCGCCGCAGTGACTGGGACCAGTGATGCTGTTGCTTCGGATCGGGCAGAGTCGATTTCAGTAACAGGTATGAGATCATGTTTTTGTGTCTTCTGTTGGCATGGCCTAGATGTATTAAGTTAACAACGTGGGTCGTTAGTGATTAGGCCAATGCTACTGCCTGTGGTATTAGTCTCGTAAATCTTGTATGATGGGCTATACAGGTGTCTTTTTATTTTGTCGATTAATGTGTTATTTGTTGGTAATTCAAATTCATTAATATACTGTAGCTTATTGCATCACGTGTTGATGTGGTGTAAATCCTGTAGGCTATCTACAGGTATTAAATATGTTGCGTAAGCACAAGGTGGTGGGACTGTGAGTCGCTTCTTGCTGTGTGCGCGCGCCCGGGGGTTGGGGGGGCCCTTGATTTCATAATCCGTCCATGCAATTGCACCATAGAGTTGCACCCGGTTGCCTAAAATGTCTTTGTATTCAAGTGCAAAATATTTGACCTCTATCAACATTTGCTGGGTTCCTCACCCATATAAATGTTAATTTTATGACATCTTTTATAGCAGAAACATTAATGTTAAAATATGTGTGTAGACCCCTTTTTATTGTGACATAGTTACTTTTGAAAATTGAAAAGTCATGTGCTCAAGTAGTTTTAATTAAATTTTATTTTTAGAACACATTTTGATACATACTGTAAATTCAGCAATAGGGAATGGTAATATAATGCATTTTAATCCAGAATAAGAATATGGAAAATGACATTTTTACAATCATGATTCCTCAGCAGTCATGGCCATATGATTTGAACTATGCAACTAAAATATTAATTGTCATTCTAATTAGCCTGTCACTACAGGAAAAAATATTAACCCAGTAGATTAATTTTCAGTAAAACTGTTCCCTTTTTAATGTTGTTATGTTAGAACAACATTGAAGAACATGAATGAATTCATATCATATGAACACTCTCTACCCCCTGCTCAGACATTTAACGATGCAAAGCAACAGATCTGCAATCCTTTACACAAGAAATGTTTGATTTAAATAAGTGCAACATGCCAACACGAAAATATTCAGAATTTAATGAGGCACTGCTGTGTGTGAACACTCCCCTTATGAGAATCTAGCATTAAAATACTGTTCACAATGACCAAATCTGCTACAAAAATGGTAGTACAAGTTAGGATAATTTGAACTTGAGTAAAACATATTTTCTAACTAGGATGTTAGCTGTCATTCTCCATGTTCCCGTAAGAACTAGAGTCTCTATTCTAAAATGTACTGATTGTTCTGTCACCAGTGGCGTTGTTAGGTCTGATCATTTGGGGCTATAGCCCCCAATATTTTAAGCCTAGCCCCGAATATTTTCGCCCTGAAAAAGGAGGTATTTATAGCAAAGCAACAGACAGACTGTGTAACAGAGCAGAACTTGACTTGCAGCATCTGAAGGTGTGATAATTCTCTTCATAATTTTCCAATGTAACCCAGCAAAACCTCTGACACAAAACTTCACTGACAAATTGCTGGTCTTGCTGGTAGACTACAGGTTCTCTTTTATACAAATTCAACCATCTTGAAGTGGGTGGCACACATTCTGTTAAGATTGCTGTAACACTCCACACACACTTCATTACTTTCCCTCTGTATTGTAGCAGTCATGGCTCTGTCAGGACTTTTTCACATTTATCCATTTGAAACATGCACTCATGATCATATTTATTGAAATATAGCATGCATGAATTGGCAGGCTGGCAGGTCTTTCTGTTCAAGAAGAGGAGCTGGTGGGAGGGGAGTGAAGGTAAACCAATCAAGATGCTGTGGATGAGCTGGAACTGAGCAGATCACCTCAGTGAGCTCTAAAACCAGCAAGTACAAATATCCTACTCTGGCTGACTGGTGGACAGTCTTACCCAAAGCATCTTACATAATTTATATTATTTTATGTGTTGTCTATATATACAGCTAGATATTTACTGAGGCAATTTGGGTTAGGTATCTTTCCAGAGGGTTCAAGGGTTCTCGGGAATCTAACTGTCAACCTTTAGGTTATGAAACCTGCTCTTCAGTATACTTACTTGAGCAGTACATCTAATAATATAATAATATTGTGGCTTGCTTGATAATTGATGTGAATCACTATGAGAGAAAATGGCAGCTGAATGCATATTGGCCATATGCAGATCTATCAAATCTCACACATTTTTGTGAGTTTCACACATATTGCCTTGTGAATCACACATTTCAGTAAATATATAGACGCTGACTGGAATAGCAGCCAGCTAAAAAGAGTTAATATAAGTTTGGGGATTAGCGTATCATTTTAGCTATTTAGCCAGCTAACACTGCCTCCCCGTTAACCTGGTTGTGACACCCTAGAGAATATTTAATAGCCCTCCAGTGTCTTCACAGTACTAGCTGGTTTCTGGATCAGCTCCAGTTGTGACCAATAGTGTAGGGGTGTTGGACTACCTCACGCAGACCACCAATTATGCGGGGAATATCGCTCTCCCCATAGAGGCACCGGTCATTTGGCAAGGATAGTTAACATTCCTCAGCAAATATAAAAATGACTAAAATGAGGTCTTCTAAGCCTGTTAGAGACCAGTTTATCAATACAAAATACAGACGAGGTAACAATGTAATTAATAAAACAAGGTTATTAACACAACACAGACAAACACTGGCAAAATGAACAATAATGAACAAAAATGAATTCATGAATGCATAGTTTTTGCTGGACAAAACAATACAAAAAGGGGAATGTAAAGATAATGCTAAGTGTACGTGTTAGATTGGACTTTAAGCAGCTGAGTCAAACCACAGGAGATCATGAAGTGATAACTGTATTTTGACGTGTGCTGGCAAAACATTCATTAGACGTTTATCTAATTGTGACAGTTATCTTATTTTGACATAAGATTAACTACTTGAAAGTTAATATAATCATTTTCATAAGATATTGTAAAAAGGGATAAATTATCCTTGTACAAATCATGAATATATCCAAACATTTTTCCTACAAGATCAAATCAGCTAGACTACTCACGATGCCAGTATTAAAAAGTAATAATCATTGAGTTATTGAGGAGAGCCAGTCCATTAGATCAGAGGGGATGGCAGGCCATTTGTTGTAGGTCTACTTGGAGGCCACAGTCTGTTTTCTACAGGAGGGTCCTGGGCTTGTCGCAGGAGGCAGAGAGGTGCGCAGGGGAGATCTGTTTACCGACTGTTATTGGGGAAACAAACACAGCATCCAGATCCATCACTGGAGGTCTCCTTCTTCTGGTTTCCTTGCCAGACACACATTGTTGACATAGTGGGGATCTGGTCATCTACATATTACCCAGGTCTTCTCGCTTCCCTGGCAGGTAGAATTGTCATCAACACAGGGGAATGAAAAAGAGGTTGTCTTCGCTTTTAGTGAGATAGCTTTCTTTTCTGACAGCCTACAATATTGTGTTGGAGCATATCAACCTCTAGGGGACAGTCGTTTATTGTGGAGGGTCGTGATTCCAGAGCTGGTTGTGGGTTCATAACAGCGTGTTGAAAAGAGCTTGGCCATCTAGAGCTAAAGATTGCTAAAGATAGAATGCATCTGTTTTAGAAGGGAAGAACTCCCTCCCCTCCCAGAGCAAGGAGGAGTCCCTTGGTAGGGCTAGCTGAGGTATGGAGCCAACAGGGAGGGAACCTAGCGGGGACGCTTTGGCCGCACATAAATATGGCCACTTCAAAAGTTTACTCCACATGCTCATGCAATTTGGTCACTGGTAGAAAACTCAAGCCTCTAATTGCCACACAGTCTGATTGGACAATAGGAGCCCAAGTAGACATTACAGTGAAATGTACAGTGGGCGGCAGTGTAGCATAGTGGTCAGGCCTCATAACCGAAAGGTTGCCAGTTCGATCCCCGCTGGGACACTGCTGCTGTACCCTTGGGCAAGGTACTTAACCCACAATAGCCTCAGTAAATATCCAGCTGTATAAATGGATAACATTGTAAAGAATTTGTAACCTATGTAAGTCACTTTGGATAAAAGCATCTGCTAAATGAGTAAATGTACAATTTTTAAATTGTAAATTACAAAGACCTGAGAATCTCTGGTAAACTCTGGGTTACCCCTGTCAGAGGTGTCCTCTGAATTGCCTGGCAACTCAGAGGAGGTACATGCAGGCTGTGCTAGGTTGTTTGTGTTTGTCTTCAATCAAGAGAAGTGTCACAAAATTCATTTATAAATAGTGAAGGACTGTATGGCCTAATGAGGGTGATGGGTCATGCTGTGCCCAATCTTCTCCTCACCACATGACCAGGGCCATATACATTTTGAAGATGCCGAGAATAAGCATTGTGATAACTTGTTTTTTGTTGCAAATATGTGTCCATATCCCCGACAAAAGGTACAGTTCAATTTCAGAGTGAAAATTCCAACCATGTCTGAATATGAGGTTGAGGCCATGCAAAGTGACGTAAATAGTTTTTGGTATTAATGTTTTTTACATTACATTATTGTTCTTCCTACCTGCTTTTTGATTCAAGGCCTCAAACATTACATTATTGGCATAGTAGATGCTCTTATCCAGAGTGACTTACATCAGTTACAGTATTTTTTTCCTTTCACAGTGTCATCCATTTATACAGCTGGATATTTACTGAGGCAATTCTGGGTTAAACACCTTGCCCAAAGGCACAGCAGCAGTGCCCCAGAGGGGAATTGAACTGGCAACCTTTCGGTTACAAGTCCTACTTCTTAACGACTATGCTACACCGCCGCTGCTACCACTGCCATTTTCATGTGTATCTGCCGGCTGACCACTCCTCTCTCCACACACAGGTGACAGGCTTTCTGTTTCTCTCACACTCTGTGTCGATCCTTGGCTCAGTCTTTTTTCCCCACTTCTGTCCACAGACACGGCTCCTCCTTCTCTGCACACACAAACTAGTAACGACCAGACGCAGTCCGAGAATGTCAGATCACATGAGTTCACTTAAGTCTGGACTGACCCACCTCATCCCAGTCCTCCATGATCAAATCAATTCAATTCAATTCAATTCATTTTTATGAATTGAATTGACGCTTTGGGGACGCTTTGGCCGCACATAAATATGGCCACTTCAAAAGTTTACTCCACATGCTCATGCAATTTGGTCACTGGTAGAAAACTCAAGCCTCTAATTGCCACACAGTCTGATTGGACAATAGGAGCCCAAGTAGACATTACAGTGAAATGTACAGTGGGCGGCAGTGTAGCATAGTGGTCAGGCCTCATAACCGAAAGGTTGCCAGTTCGATCCCCGCTGGGACACTGCTGCTGTACCCTTGGGCAAGGTACTTAACCCACAATAGCCTCAGTAAATATCCAGCTGTATAAATGGATAACATTGTAAAGAATTTGTAACCTATGTAAGTCACTTTGGATAAAAGCATCTGCTAAATGAGTAAATGTACAATTTTTAAATTGTAAATTACAAAGACCTGAGAATCTCTGGTAAACTCTGGGTTACCCCTGTCAGAGGTGTCCTCTGAATTGCCTGGCAACTCAGAGGAGGTACATGCAGGCTGTGCTAGGTTGTTTGTGTTTGTCTTCAATCAAGAGAAGTGTCACAAAATTCATTTATAAATAGTGAAGGACTGTATGGCCTAATGAGGGTGATGGGTCATGCTGTGCCCAATCTTCTCCTCACCACATGACCAGGGCCATATACATTTTGAAGATGCCGAGAATAAGCATTGTGATAACTTGTTTTTTGTTGCAAATATGTGTCCATATCCCCGACAAAAGGTACAGTTCAATTTCAGAGTGAAAATTCCAACCATGTCTGAATATGAGGTTGAGGCCATGCAAAGTGACGTAAATAGTTTTTGGTATTAATGTTTTTTACATTACATTATTGTTCTTCCTACCTGCTTTTTGATTCAAGGCCTCAAACATTACATTATTGGCATAGTAGATGCTCTTATCCAGAGTGACTTACATCAGTTACAGTATTTTTTTCCTTTCACAGTGTCATCCATTTATACAGCTGGATATTTACTGAGGCAATTCTGGGTTAAACACCTTGCCCAAAGGCACAGCAGCAGTGCCCCAGAGGGGAATTGAACTGGCAACCTTTCGGTTACAAGTCCTACTTCTTAACGACTATGCTACACCGCCGCTGCTACCACTGCCATTTTCATGTGTATCTGCCGGCTGACCACTCCTCTCTCCACACACAGGTGACAGGCTTTCTGTTTCTCTCACACTCTGTGTCGATCCTTGGCTCAGTCTTTTTTCCCCACTTCTGTCCACAGACACGGCTCCTCCTTCTCTGCACACACAAACTAGTAACGACCAGACGCAGTCCGAGAATGTCAGATCACATGAGTTCACTTAAGTCTGGACTGACCCACCTCATCCCAGTCCTCCATGATCAAATCAATTCAATTCAATTCAATTCATTTTTATTTGTATAGCGCTTTTTACAACACAAGTTGTCACAAAGCAGCTTTACATTGTTCCCAGGCCTGAGACCCCCTGAGAGCAAGCCTAAGGCAGCAGTGGCAAGGAAAAACTCCCTATCAGGAAGAAACCTTGAGCAGAACCGGGCTCATGGTGGGGCCCATCTGCTTCTGGCCGGCACTGGGCAGATAGAACAATAGTAGTTAACAGTAGAGTAATTATAAAAATGTCTCCTAGGATGTCCGGGTCTTGGAATGCAGTTGGCTTTGATGGGCAGGGCAGCGAGGTAGCAGGACTGGAAAACGGGATGAGACGCTTGGGCTACAGCTCCGGACAGGAGCCCGGAGCAGGGAATAGGAAGCAAACAGAAAACAGTGGTTAGTGGATGATAAGAATGGCAGGGATGTAGAACAGAGAGGCAGGAGAGGAGGGGCAGAGAAAAAGGTGTGCAACAAGGAAAGACCCCGGCAGGCTAACATTATGGCAGCATACCTAGGGGACGGGAGGCAAGGGACCGGCATAGTCATGAGGGCGACCCTAAGACAGTCAACACCAGCCTCCAGACATATTCGTAACTATGATACAAATGAAAAAAATTGCTCTTGCAGTGTTAAAAAGAACTTCTGCCAAGCCACACCTCCATTTTTGTACAGTTCTCTTTGGATCTCTTTTGTTGTTGTGACCAGGCTCCAGCTAACTAAATGTCCATGTTTACATCCCTTCTAACTGGCATATTATTGTGGGTTGCTACAAGTGAGATGTTCCACGCTAATCTACTCACCTGCGCCAATTAGTATATATAGGTGTGGTAGTCATGGGGTGTGTTTTAATTGAATTATGATGTGCTGTCTGTCTGCCTTCCCTGACTCTGGCGTGTGGATAGGTGTTGGTTTTCCTGTGCCTTATGACCAGTAATTTACTTAACAGTGTCCTACCTGAAGTATACACTGCTGATTTTATTTTGTTCATCGCTGTATCACAGCAAGCCTTCGCTCTAAGTCTAATGCTTTCAGAAAATGTGTAGACTGCGTGCTGATTACTATTTCAGACATTTCAGATTCATTTACTGAGACTTGTTGTGTTGTCTCAACTTATGCAGGTACTGAGCTGGTTCCTACAGTGTGCTGCTAGTGGACAAACAGTGAGTAAGGCTACGGTGTTAGCCTGGTATAATTTGTGCACCACTGTGCGTCAGTTGGCAGCCATAGTAGTTCAGGTTTCTATTAATATTATATTCTTGGAACTGCTTGTATTAAGCAAATTGTCATTTGCAGGAAGAATCGCTGCTGTTTTTGCCCTGCTTTATTTAAGTGAATTGTTTCGGGATTTTTTTGCTGGTTTTACTGTTGGTACTTGTATTGTGATACATTTCCGCCCGTGGCCCATTGGATGTGTGAGGCGTGGCTCCCTGGCACCCTATTGGCTCAAACATGTTTAATTATTTTGGCTTTGCTAAATTAATCTAGTTGTATTTGTGTATTGTTTATTTAGTTTCTTATTACTTGGACAAGCCTGTGTATTTGGAAAACTATGTATTTGGATTTTATATTTATTTTAATCATACTGTTTGCAGTTGGGCACCGCACTATAAAAAAGATATCGAAGCTCTAGAAAAGGTTCAAAGAAGGGCAACCGAATTAGTTTCTGGCATGAAATATAAAAGCTACGAGGAAAGACTCAAGTTACTAAACCTATTTAGACTAAACGAGAGGAGGCTTTAATTTAATTTAGATTTAATTGAGGTATTTAAATTTATAAAAGGAATCAATAAGGTTAACTATAATAGATTCTTTAGGGTGAGTTCAGTCTGTAAAACAAGAGGACATAAATGGAAACTAGTTAAGAGTAAGTTCCACACTGATACAAGGAAATATTATTTTGCACAAAGAGTTATCAATACATGGAATAGGTTGCCAGGTCATGTAGTTGAGGCAGAGACCCTTGCTGTGTTCAAGTCTAGACTTGATGCAGTTTTGGATAGTCTTTAATTAAGAAATGGTGAGCTTAGTTGGGTCGAATGGCCTGTTCTCGTCATCATATGTTCTTATGTTCTTCTTATGTTCTTATATTCCCCACCTTTTTAGATACCCTTGGGAACAGAGTGTGGTTGTACTCGGGGGGGAGGGAGGGGGGCGGGGGGGGGGCAGCACCGGCCTCCCCAGGTTTTCCTGCACATGAGTTTGGCACCACACCTAATTTCACATTTCTTACTTGCAGTGTGTGTGGAGGCATGAGCACATGTGTGTGTTTGTGATAAGTAGTGTGTGCCACTAACTCATATGTATTTTATTCAATCCTGCTATTTTTAATACTAACTGTAAATTTGTATTATATTCTTTTTATTCTATAATAAACTGTGGAATCCAACTGTGTTCCTTCCCTCTCAAGGCTTTCTGCGAATGATAAATGAATTGTTTTTTTTTTTTATCTTTTTTTGAACTTGAAGTGTCTCTGTTCTTTTATTTACAAATGTACCTGTGTGGAATTGCCTATGGTGTTACAAAGTATTAGACCTGTTTCCTTAGGTGAAATTCCCAAGGTGGCGTAGCTACCTAGTCACCAAAGGCTCTAGTAGGCTTGGTCACATCGTCATCCATTCTATGTTCAATCTACCTGCAATCCTTTGAACTGGTATTGGTAGTGTCAGGGGACAAACTTAAAAAAAATTAAACAATGCTAACAAATTTTATATTGCCAAATGTATATTTGCCTTACCTTGACCCCTTAGCTGCTTAAAATTAAGTGGCTAATTTCACATCTAAGGAGATAGTAACAAAAAAGGAGTCATGGAAGGAGAGGAAAGTTGGCACACCAGTGAGCAAGAAAAAGAGGGGTGGTGTAGCAGCAGTGCTTTTTTATACCACTAAGAAAGCACTCTTACCCAATCTACAACAGCATCACATTTGGAACGCCTGACTTACCCTTTGGCAGCCGGTTCCATCATGGAGGGCAGTGAATCTGATACCACAACACTAAAAGGGCCAGACTGCTCTCATCTGCTCAGCTCAAGTAATGCAAGCCTTGTCTGTGTAGGATGGCACGCATCATCCTTGCAGTGCCAGTTCAAATGGTTAATCAAGCGGGATCTGCCTTTACCTGGTAACCATGGAAACTCAAGTAAGCTGTGTACTTGCATAAGACAATAGAGTGCCGCGGGATGAGCTCAACACTGAAGCAATGATGGTGGGGAAAGTCGACAGATTCCATTGGACAGTGAATCAGCAGACTAACATGCCAGGGGTCTCCTGGCATGTTAGTCTGCTGATTCACTGTCCAATGGACCAAAAAATATCCAAATATATAATTCAGACAAGAAGTAAAAAAGATATAGTGCCAGTAGTACTTCCTTATCAAAAAATTAAAAAGGCAGAATTTCTATAATCATTTCATATGATTAAATACACAAAAAAACAGAATACATGATGTCCAGGCTGTGCTCTTCCATTGAATTTATAGTATTTCCATAGAATTTATAATATTTCCTTCAGTGCTCAAAGGTTTCTCTATGAAACTGCAGGAACTATCATTTCTATAGTTTTAAACAGAGTGCTATTTGTGGTTTGAAAGGCTTCTAAGGAATAAATTTCATTCTGATATGTATGTTAAAATGTAACCATGCCCTATACTAACCACTTTCTTTGAAGTGCTCTACAATGCAGAAGGCACTACATCAAATGCCGTTAGATCAATTTGATTAATGATTTACTTACACCATGTAATAATTTGCAACCTATGATAAAACACACTATTCTTCCATACTGTGCTGTGCTGTTCTGAATACCTATGTGATAATTTTCTGTTGAGTGTGTTACTGAATAACTAACACATTAAATCTTTGCATAACTTGTCAACGCTACATGACTAATTCGGGACAATTACTCACTTTGACAGATAGCAAATATAGATCACAATGGCACAACATTGGTGCATTGACGTCAATTAAAATTCACGCTGATCACCGGCTGAAAGTGTAATCACAGGAGGCGTGAATTGCAGTCACATGTACAGCGGCAGAGGGTATTGTAAGAACAGCTGACTCAGGGTAACCTTCGCTCGCCCCACTCCTGTCATTGTCGAATTTTTCTGCATCGGTGAATGCAAGCCCCGCCAGTCTGATGAACATCCGAAAGCGCTTCAAGGTTGTTCTGCCGAATTCTGCCAGACGAGAGAGATGACCGTTATCGCGTCTGTCTCTTTCCCCACCCCAACCCCCGTTAAGCGCCACACAGTCACAGAGGAACGAACTCCACTGCACAGATGGCTTGGCCCGCATGGCACCACGCCACAGTCCCTGGGTTCTTTCAGCACATCGTTCATTCTTAAACACATAACACCACCGTCTTCTCTGTAATCCCTGTGTAATATTCATGAATACTCAGTGGACCATAACTGCCAAAAACTGTGAAAACCTGTCACGATAAAGCTGGATTCTAAGCTTTAAAAATCTAAATTGCCCTTTAATTTTAGAGCTTACTTGCAATATTACACTAAAAGAGAAATGCAATGGAGAAAAAAATGCCAGAGATGACTAATGTTTTTAGAGCAGTTCAACACAGTTATTTTGTAACTCGAAAAAAGTAACTTTTCTAAATGTGGAGAAGCCCCAAGAGGTTTCTTTTTTACCAAATTGTGGGTGGAATTAAATTTGCCAGCACTGGCATTTGGACCTTACTTTTTTAACAGATATGTCCAGAATATATTTTTGTCTTGACCAAAAGTTAATATTTTAGCTCAAAATGAAAGGAAAATGCTGTGTAAAGGATGAAAAAGTAACTTTTCTTTTTAAAGTATTATTGAGTTAAAGCACAAACACCAAGGCGAAGAGAATAGATCCCTCCTTAATTAAAGAACTAAATGTTTCTTGAGTACTGAGTACAGTCTGCCCTGCTCAGGGCTATGAATTATGTAGATTGTCTTTCTTACCACTTTGTCTCCGTATTGAATATTATTTAACAAAACAGATGGGAAGGGGGTGAAAATGTTTTACTTTGCTGCTTTAATGAACTAGCAACCAGGGACATACTTTCTAACTAAAGTGCTAAAGTGTCTTTCATTTGCAGCAGTTTTAGTGTCACAATTATCCAGAGCTGAAATGAATGAAAATGATAAATGTCTATCTCCAGGCTAGTGGGTCTGAAAATGAAGAAAGGCAAAAGCTGTGACAAATCTCAAATGCATTTGTGTTATATTTATATTTTGAATTATAGTGAAATGTTCACTGAGATTGCAGAGTTTGTGCCTCTCACAGTAATCTTATTATACAGCATTAGTGTGAGTTTCTTTTATTACTTCAAGAAAAAAACATGTTCTCAGTAACAAAGGCATATGTTCAAATGCACAAACACAATGATGCCGTTCCAGCCAATTAAACAAATGGCTCATGGTTCTCGAGTGTGATGGCACTAGCCTGATGCTTTCCAAGTGCACTTTTGCCTTGAACCAGACATTATGCATACATCTCAGTCCACGATCTGCCAGACACTCTGACAGTAAAGAGATTGAATGAGGAGGTGACAGAATATTACAGTGCACCTGTGGAGGGAGAGAGATGGATTTAGACCAGACTAGCTCTGTGAAACTAGCAGGAAGGGCACAGACCTGTACATCCAGAGGAAGCTGATTGCATGACTGGTGCAGGTATGTAGAGCGGGCAGGTAGGGTCAAGCTAAAGCGGCCTTCTTCTGCTGTGAAAATGGAGGAGGCTCAGGAGGCAGGACAGAATGAGAAGTGGGCACTACACTTTTCGCACTTTCCGCCACACACAGGTGGTTGATTGTCACCCTACAGAACAGTCTGCCAATGGATAGTTTTTCATCAGGCCTAACACTTCTATTAGGTTCATTCATTTGGAAGATAAATACAAACTGTAGATGACTGCCTTTGTAGCATGTAGTCAACTACCTTGAGGCATGTAGTTGACTACCCCTCTAGTGTGTATTTGACTACCTTTGTGTGTAGTAGACTGTTTTTGTAGTGTGTAGTGGAGTAACTGTAGTATATTTTTAGTTTTTCATAGTTTACTTTTATTTTTAGACTATATTTTTATGCTAGGCAACAATTGAGTGATACTGTAATATAAGCATTCAAAATATTACTTCCACACCAGCAATGACAAAGCATTATCCACTTTAGGAATAATTCCCTTGTTATGTGAAAATGTGATTATGATACTGTACCAAGACAAAACTTGACTTTTAGATGTTGCACATCCCTTGCCTCGATGAAACAAAAGAATGTTATAGTCAGTAGACTGGTCAGTACAATAAAAATCAATGCATAATCATCACTGAGACTGACTATAATTAAAACACTAAATAGATTTCACAGAAGATCATTGCCCCACGTGAAATTAATTAATTATTTTACTTATTTATTTATTCATTTTCTATTAGACGTTTTGTGCTGTGTGGGCCATGCGCTTGTTGCTTTGTTCCTTGGTTGAGACGTCTATAGAACACCACACTACATTATGCTGACATTAATTAATTCAGTAGACGCTTTTATGAAGGGCGACTTACAAAGCCAAGGTACTTCAGTGCATGTAATAAGGCCACGTGAACAACAGCGCAGATTCGAAGAACGTCAGCGACATGTTTGAGAGAGGTGTCATTGTATGAAACAGTATCACAATAACCATGCTTGCCAATAAAATTCTACAGAAACCATACGTAGTAGGCTACTCTGACATGCACTCATAAATTACGCAAGTTACTCTGATTACCTCAGTTAAGTACTCCATCAAAACGTTCAACCATGCGATGCGATTCGCCTTGCGACAGTCCCCAGTTAAAAGAACGCGCCTTTAAAGTGACTAGTTACTGCTTATCATGTCTGCGCTATCAGGTGACCTCTCGGTGACAGAGACGTCCCGCTCCATCTGGGACCGCTCGTGTGGCATTAGCTGATTTTGCGCCGATGGGGACGAGCTCAAGATCGCGATCTAAAAATGGAGACGCGTGGCAGAGAGGCAACGGAGAATCTGTCGCGTTGCCCCCAGCTTCTCTTGCTGCCAGGCCAAGGAGAGACGGAGCCATCATACAGGGAAAGGGTAGCGAGGACTGCGATGCTGTAACAAGCCGAACGCGTTTGAGAAGCAGCGCTCTTCGATGTCCCTGGATACATTGTTCTTGTCTCTTTTCGGCAGCATCCAGGGTCGGTTGTTCCCGTTCCCCCGCTCACATCCTGAGAAATTCAGCGCATATTTTCATGAAAGAACTGCAAGATAGATCATTTAAAACATCATCCTAAAGCCAAGAATATTTGGCAGCCTGAACTGGCTTTACAAATCTATCCAGCCAACCCTAGAGGGAAAAAAATACCATTTTGGCCCGTGTTACACTTCAAAGATTCACAAATCTCATGTGACGTATACTAAGCACAAATGTCAACTTGAAGTGAAATATGGGCTCAGGTTTGTAAAAAAGAAAAAACCTTTTACTTCATCGTTCTTGAAATATAACTTTAACAAATTCAAAGACTTATATGGAAAAGGCTGTGATAGAGAATGAGTCGTTCTTTTTCTTTTTTGGCACCGCCTACACATTCTGCATCTTGCTGCATTCACTGGTTTTTCGCTAAATGTTTTGTTTTCTCTCTAGAGTACTGTGTAATAGAAGAACAAATACATGTGCTTGTACAACAGTATTTGGTATTCATGTTCCTGAGATATCACAACAAAAATATATCAATAAAATGATGATATTTGTGTATCTGTGAATATTGTAATAATTATGCTGATTGTCTGCATTTAGCTAATGGTGATGTGAGGACAACATCATGCTGTCAAGCTAAGAGTAAGCATTTGTTAAAGACACCTGCTGATTGTGGTATTTTACAGAGGTATCATATCTATAATGACATATAGATATTGAATTCACCTGGGCTGGGTGACCCACTATTGTATTTGAGTGCACATTCAGGTAAAGCTGACCTGTAGCTATGGTGTGTCAGTAGAAATGCCTCAGGTATAACTGAATAATGGCTAAGGTGTGTCAGTGGAAATGGCTCAGGTATAACTGACCTATTGCTACGATGGCAGGGGAAATGCACCTTTGGACTACTCAGACTGACATCAACAGAAGCAAGCAAACTGTGTTGGCTCTCAGTCTGACAGCTGCAGTCAGCTCCCAGCACACACACAGACAGCTGAAAGGGTTGATGGACCATGACAAATCTGCCCCTGAGCAATTTGTCAGCCCCTCACTGATGACCCAGCATCAGTCACTGGCTCTGCATGCAGGCGGGACTTACCTCACTCCGTCCACATGTGACTGGCTGGGGCTGTCAACTACATGTTACTGCAGGCAGTGGGTGTGGCCATCTCATGGCAAACAGCGTGGCCTTCTCAGTGCTGCACTATATACATACTACTATGTGAGAACCGCAATAAACGTCTTACTATGTGTACATTAACTTATTAACTAATTAAAGCTTATTCATCAAATAATTCCACTTGGTACATTTAGAATTATTGTGTTTTCTTTCCTCTGAAATAATATTTATATATCTCCTAAAACATAAAACATTTTTTGTGTGTGGAATTTCCTTACTTGGGTCAATATATGGAGATACCCTGTTGTAATAATTGCATGGATATATTTACAAATTGAGGATAAAAACATTTAAGCACTTATTTGTGCAATTATCTAAGCACCCTGACCAGAAGTCTGTGATGAGAGGGTAGGGTACTGTCACAATGAAAGGCAAGAATGTTATTTTGCCAAAATTCCTACAGTGGATAGTATCCCATACGGAAAAGAAATATATTGTAATATAATGATAAATATGTTGTTCAGCCCAACAATATATCACAAATACATTTAAAATATATTAATGCAAGGCAGAAATATATTGCAATATACCAAAATGGCAATAATTGACATATTTTATATATATTGATTGACCTACTAAATATATTCTCTAAAATTTCTACATTTTTTGTATAGCACCAAAGAGATAATTCAAACAAGCGTTCCCATTTGAGTACATCGTCGAATTTACCACAGTGTTTGTCCGGTAACAATGTTCACAAAGTGTTATAACACCTCAGTTACTCTACCCACGGCACACAACCTTTGTGCTCTCAAGACAATTCCCTACTTTTCATCATGGGACATTTATGGCACCATTTAATTTCATCAGCAATTGCTGATAAACATCAAAATGCCTTATTAACATTGGACAAGAAGAGCTACTTGTGTGGATAGGCCATACTTCATTGATTTGTTCCCTCTCTGTGGTTGCACACCAAAGTTGTTTTCAAACAACCATTGGGAAGCCCAGCAGATATTGCTTCCAGACAGCCATCATAATCACTCTCATCCAGAGCCATTTCCCATGAATTAACCACAGACTGAATGACATCATAACCCTTTATTAGGAGAATTGTTGTGATTGTGAAAATGAAAAAAAACAGGGTGGAGCCAGGGCATCTCTGACAGACAGCTGGAAACCTTTGCAACAGGCTCACTGATAAATATGCAAATAAACAATAAATAGATAAATGCAAGGCAGAGCTTATCTTCAGACACAATGGGAAAAACACGCAGTACAAGATATTGCGTAATGCAAACAGCACTGTATTCAGAGACTTAAGTGAACCACAGCAGACACTGGGCAACTCAAAACAAGCTAGAGGCTTGAGGGAGTATAATCTGTGATTTTTGGACTTTGTTAACAGAACAGCATCTGTGACAAAAAGGATTGGATTGTGTCTCTTGCCCAACACCAAACTTCAAACAGTCCAAGAAGAGAGCACAGAGGTAGGTCAAATGAGAGCCAACTAAATACTCAAATGAAAATATCACTAGTGTTGACAATATTTAATATGTGTTATAAAGTTCACACATTAAGTAATATCTGATATAAGCATTAAATACTGTGATATATTCCATTGTTTTCAAAGGGTCTGTGTAGACATGTTTTGCCATTCTTCGTTTACATTTCATCATGAAACTGTGGGTGGTATGAATTATTTAAATAATACTTACATTCAAATTACTATACAGTATAAACAGAATAGACATTTACTGAGTTTACAATTTAACACATTTAATTAAAAATTACCACTGTGTCACTTTCATAAATTTGAAAATCATAACAATGTTCAGCAATTCTACAAGTGAAGTCATTTATATTTAGTCTTGCTAGGGAAAATTTAGTCCAAAATTGAGAACTTTCTTTGATGCCATCCTTGTTCTTGGTAGTTCCCCTTCAATCATTTTTGTCTGTTCTGACTCAGCCAAGTCCACATAAAATGCAAAATGGATTTCCATCAAGAACAAGACGAAACAGGACAAATCTGCTCTGTCATAACAACAAATGTCAGAAATCTCAACAAAATATCTCTTTGATTGATCTTTGCAGCCACATCAAACCTCCCCCATCCATTCCCTCCCTCAAGTGGCTCCTCCCCATCGACCCACCCCTTGTGTGGTTCCACCTACATGTTAACACCAGCTTGTCACTCCTCCCATTACTCCACCCCTCATGTGACTCCTCCCACTGTGGTCCCCCCAGAATGGCCTCACAGGATGCACTCCGGCCTCTCCTTGGCCTTCAGGGCCTCATGCATGCTGGCAGCAGAGAGCCGGCGGTTGATGTCGCGGTAACGGCAGCGCAGCAGGTTCCAGTAGGTGGCGCGCAGGTCGCGGTTGAAGGCGGCGTAGATGAGCGGGTTGAGCAGCGAGTTGGCGTAGCCCAGCCAGAGCAGCGTGCGCTCCAGCCGCAGTGGCACGCAGCTGCGAGTGGCGCCGCAGACAAACGGCCTTGCCGCCGACAGCAGGAAGAAAGGCAGCCAGCAAAAGGTGAAGGCACCCACGATGACACCCAGCGTGCGCGCCGCCTTCTGCTCGCGCTTGAACACAGAGGCGTGCCGACGGTCGGGCCGGAGCAGCCGGGAGAGGGCGGCGCACTCCTCCAGCAGCCGCTCACGGCGCGGCGGGCGACGGTCTGGCCCCTGCTCCCCGGGACCACCGCTGGCGCCAGCACTGCCGCCGTGGGAGCTCAGACGACCGCTCTGCCGTGGGAAGCTGATAAACTTGTGCCGGGCGGCGCTGACCTGGGCGGCTCGGTAGATGCGGTAGTACATGAGCAGCATGACAGCGGTGGGAATGTAGAAGGCCACGGCGGTGGAGTAGACGGTGTAGCCCAGGTCCTGGCTGATCAGGCACACGTCCTCCGTCACATTGGTGGCCCAGCCAAACAAGGGCGGCAGCGTGATGGAGGCTGATAGCAGCCACACCGTCAGCACCATCTTAGCCATGAGCTTGCCGTTCTGCCGCACTGGGTAAGTGAGAGGGCGCATGATCCCCAAATACCTGCAGGGAGAACATCACAATGTTGGAGAACCTGACAGATTGTTGGGTGACAGTCAGAAGAGAGTGTGTAATGTTGGTTAGGACTAGTTTGTGGTTGCATTAGTGTAAGTCAGCCAATTGTTTCATTTAATTGTCTTTTGTGTCTTCAAACAGGAAAGGAACCTGGGTAGGACTATTTGTAGAATTTAAATTAATATCAATATCAATATAATAATAATAATAATAATAAGAGAAAGAAGAACACAGCTATGTTCAGATTGATCCAAGGCCAAACAGGACACAATCCAGACCCATATCCCAATCAACAGACACATGTTATCTGGAAAGTGTTAATACTAATGTTACATGTAAAACAAACATGTTCTGTCCATGACAGTGGTGTGAGTTATGTTTTTGAGATGGACCTATTAAAACTAGACCAATTTTGAATTATTTTGTGCAAGCACCTGTTCCACAACAGTGTCAGGGATGGGTGAAATCCACATGCTGTACTGTCTGAACACAAGTGCTTTAGTTTCCCCGCTGTTTCTGCCTTTTTATGACATGTTGGCTTTAATGGCCAAACGTCAGAACCAAACACTGATATAGCTGAAATTAGTAGTAATGTTCCATTTAATGACAAAGAGGGGCATTGCCACTACATTTACAACACATTTAGCTGCTTAGCAGATGCTTTTATCTACAATGACTTACATTCGTTAGAATTCTGACATGTTATCCATTCACACAGCTGGATATTTACTGAGGCATTTCTGAATTACTCAGCTTGCCCAAGGGTACAACAACAGCGTTGCAGTAGGGAACTGAACTGGCAGCCTTTCGGGTAATGAGCTCTGCTTCTTACCACTACATCACGCTGCTACATGTAATAGTGTATTTTGTACTACAACGTACTACAACTACTGCAGGTCTTTTTAGCTCAGGTGATATAAACCAAAAGTTAAGGTCATTTATTGATTCTGTCTCTTCAGTTTTACGCGTTTTATGTTGCTATGGCATCAAAATTTGTCTCTCCATTGTCATCCTAATTACTGCAACTGTGCGCTTTGTTCCAAACTCTATAGTTTTCTTAAATGAAACGTGACGTGTCAAGTAGCTAATGATTTACTGTATGCTATGCCGCTGTAACTAGCAAACAAACGAGCGGAACTTGCTGAGTAGTTTGCATGAAAGCTCGCTAGTAAAATAAAGTAGTCTTCAAAGACTGTGGAAAGAATTACCCCGTTAGCTTGTTTAAAGCTTTATAATGAAACAAGGCAGACGCTAAATCACTGAGACGTACAAGACAACAGCAATTCTGGGTCCGATCTTGCCTATGAGCTCAGACTCATTATTTCTCTCACATACGCTCGAAAAACGGAGACGTGCGTCGTGTATATTTAGAAACAGAACTACCGACAGGTAGCTGACAAACAATGAGCTAAAAAATGGTAACAATAAAGAGTGAGAAAAGAGGAACCTTTTGACATGCAAACAAAACACGGAGCTTAACTAAACTGCATACTGGCAATTAACTCTGAAGGGAAACAGACAATTAGACATTGCCTACACTCAATTGCGCACATAAGGTCCACCCCGCAGTCTGCAGCGAGAATTTAAATATGATAACGGATCAGAGGGCACTGAGTGGTATTCACGGATTAAACATGGACTCGCTTTTCACCACAGGCTCTGTTGGGGCTCCTGCTGTCAATGGAACAGACTAAACTCTCACCTTACTCTAACGCTGGATTTTGAGAGATAATTGTAATTGAGGGTTTGGCGCTATTAGGGAACATTATGTGATCAGCAATGCGTTATGATTACATGGCAAGATGTTCACAATGGTTATAAATGGTGGACATAATAACTTATCTATGACAGTGACAACACATTTTTAGTTAAAAATGCTTTTCTGCGTGCATTTCGATAAAGTAGAAAGTATATGCCGTCTTGTTTCACCAAGTGACAATTTCTGTTGACAGCCTGCTTTGATACGAATGAAATTCAGGTAAATGGACTATGCTCTCCTTACTGAGCTAATGTAAGAGAAAGAGGTTGCTCGTAGAGGACTTAAACGTTTGTAAATTAGCATTGCGTTGTTAACCAGCAGTATCTGATTTGAGAGGGTGCTGTGAAGCTGCTGGACAAAGTCGTTGATGTCGACATGGCGATAAAGTATACATCTGCGTTTTGTTTTCACTTAGCCGATGTTCTTATCCAGAGTGATTTACAAAGAAAGAAAGTCACAGGTACAATTGTACATACAGACAACAGACCAGACCAGAAGCCTATTTTCTATGGTCTGCACCATATTAGACAGTGACATAGATGTGTGAACGTTGGTAGCCCTAGCAGGGAAATGTCCCGGAGACTGCAGAATATGTAGGTCAATCATGAACATGCTTTAAACTGTGGATGTATAATGCAGCTAAATTAATGTATTGTGATCACTGTTAGTGCGCTAATTCTAAGGGATTGGGGTACATTCAGTAAAAATATTAGCAGCCCATGCGTTTATTTGCCTAGAATCCAAATTAGCCCTGGCGTCTGTCAGAGACTGTCAGAGCTAATGTTGGAGACAGGCGTTTAAATGTCTCATGTTAAAAACGGGGAAGGAATCATAAATAGAAAATAGAAATCATGGTGGTTACATGGTGGCTATATTTTATCGAAAAGAAAGCATGACGTTTCTCTTCAATGCAAGTGCTGCGATTTTCCTTGTATCCTTTTGTTCAATACGTCACCATACTTCAGTTGTTTTAGCACAATTAACCCAACACCGATTGTCCGATTGGACAAATAAAGATTTTCACTGTTGTGTATTTTTTTCTGTCGAGAGAAAGAGAGCGTGTGGACCCAATATTTTTCCAGTTTCCCATAATTTGATGTTTTACAGATAAGGTGGCGCAACACACTCTTTGTCAATTATTTCCTTTACTTTTAAGAGACTTCAAGCCTGATACAATTTTACACTTTACAAGGCAATCGGCGTGTCCGCTGTTTTTTTTCCGCAACAGGGTGTCAGAGAATTCAGAGCAAAATCGCTTCACAGAGGACGGTGGCTTTAACCCATTTAAACTCAGAATATAAAAATTACAATAAGAAAAATTAATACGGCTTTTTTTTTCAATTCATTCAAATCTGATGAAATTTGGTGTCCGTGTAGTCTGTCCACATTGCTATGCATCCGAAATTTGAAAATTGTGGTAACTCTCATCTTTCATACCTCTTTTGTTATTCAAAGTTCAGATTTTCTGAAATTGCCAAAAAATGACAAATTTGACTTTACAGTATATTTTCAACCAAAAATACCAGAAGTAGACACACGTATACCACATATTTTTGTTATTTGACTTGTTCTGAGTGGAAATGTGCCATTTACTTCATTCAGCTCATTCTAAGTTTTATGCTAGAGCTTTTTTTGTACTTTTTAAAGTCTCTGGTCACAAGAGGTTACTGTTTTTGTACTTCTTATATTTTTCTGAATAAATCCATTTATACTTAATTGATTTGGATGATCTTCTCTTTCCTAATAGAACAGACTAATATCATGAGGAAATCATGATAACTGTTCACTTGTCTCCTACTTACACAACTTATTGAACATGTGAGATTTCAATGTATTTCAATGAAAATTTCATCGATCATCTAAATTCTGTTTCTTCCCCACACAATTACAACCTCATTCATTCTTGATACCCCTTTCACACCTTCCACATCAAATGACTTCCAATTGAACTTGTAGTATTTACAAATGGTTAGCTTTGATGTTTCTTGTTTTGTCTGCAGGGACATGGGCTCTAACACACCCCTCTTACCACTTCTCAATAAATTGTGTTTACAAATAGTGTACTCTTGAACTTCATGCTTTGTTTAATTTTAGGGAGAAGTGACCTCACATAGTACTAAATGCCACTGCAGCATTTGGATGCATCTAATATACAGGCAAAGGGCAGAGAAACTGCAAAATGGCACAGAGCAAGAAAAGATTCACTGTTCAAGAAGTGATTGACATAGTTCAATCTGAAGAAATTGACAGGGCAGATATTTTTATTATGCCACCCGGTGAAAGTGAAGACAGTGCTGAGGACAGTGGGGATGATGAAATGGGTGGAACCATAGACAATTTGTTAGCTCGTCAGTTGGACCACATAGCAGATGCCACTGTCTACAGAAATGGTGAAGAGGAGAGACTATGCTCTGAGTCTGAGGAAGAAGAGGAGAATGAAGAATTGCCCACCACCACACATGACAGCAAAACTGAAAGACAGTGGATAAGGGGGAAAGATATTCCCAGGTACCGGCAAAGCCAGTTTCAGTGGACAGCTACAGAGGGGCATACTGACAATGACTAGAAGCCACATTTGTGGTTTGAACTTTTTTTGACAATGAGGTTGTACAATTCCTTTGTGATCAAAGCTAATTGTATGCCTCATTCAAAGGCAAACATGACCACCGTGTGTCCCCTTTAGAAATGCGAACATTTATCACCGTGCTCCTTACCAGTGGCTACAGTACAGTACCATGAAGACGGATGATGTGGGAGGAGAGTGAAGATGTTAACAACCCCTTGGTCTGTCAGTTGTTGACAAGGAGACGCTTTGAAGAGATTCTACGATATCTCCATCTTGCCGACAACACTAAGTCCCCCTAGGAGATGAACTTGGAAAAGTTAGGCCCCTGGTTGAATTAATGAACAAGAAGTTCATCAAAGCTTTCCCAAGGCAGCAACACCTCTGTGTAGATGAGGCTATGATACCATACTGTGGGAGACACTCTTCCAAGCAATTCATGAAGGGCAAGCCCATCCGATTTGGATACAAAATGTGGTGCCTCAACACACCACACGGCTACCTGGTGCGGTGTCAGCCATATACAGGAATGGCTGACAAGAAGCCTGGGCTTGATCTTGGGGGTGCAGTGGTTATAGACCTAGTTTACTCACTACAAACAAATGAGCCATACCAGGTGACATTTGACAACTTTTTCACCTCAATTCCACTCCTGCAGGCGCTTGGTGAACAGGGAATAGGTGCCACTGGGACTCTGAGAGCCAACAGGGTCCAAAACTGCCTTCTACAACCACTCAAAGATATGAGTAAGACACCAAGGGGTACATATAACCACTATTACTCCCCTACCAGCAAGGTAGTAGTGACACAATGGCAAGACAACAGTGTTGTCATATTGGCTTCCAACTGTCAGCCTAACAACCCCATTGGGAAAGCCATGAGATACTCCCGACCTGAAGGCAAGAAAGTGGCAATTGACCAGCCGCATATTGTAAATTACTATAACAAGAACATGGGTGGTGTTGACAGAATGGATCAGAACATTGGCCGCTACAGGATCAACATCCTTTCAAAAAAGTGGTGGACCCCATTCTTCATGTTCATGCCTGACGTAGCTATGCAGAACGCATGGCTTCTATACAGGAGGTCGAGGAGTGGCAGAGAAATGCCACCGGATCAGCTGGCATTCAGAAGGGAAGTTGTGAGAGTGTACCATCTCATGTATTCCACACGACAAGCCATTGCTATGCTTCAACAAACAGTGGCATGGTATCACCGAAGAAGCCGGTGCGTCCCTGCAACTGTGCGGTATGACCAAGGAGGCCACTACCCTAAGAGAATTTCACACCAGCTGCGATGTGCTTCCTGCCGCAGGAGAGCGAAGGTGATCTGTTATAAATGCCAGATCCTTTTGGACATTGATTGCTTTGAAAGATATCATGAGATGTGAGCAATGGCCTGGGTGCGGTATTAGTTAGTTAGTTAGTAAAGTGTAAGTGTTGAGTTTCAATTAGTTAAGTTTTGACTGGACTGTTCAATACTCTTTGAGTGTTTGTGTGTGCATGTTTGTCTGTGCATTTTAGTTGATACACTTAACTGTTTATGGTAGTTTGATAAATTGCAAGGAGGCGTTTCCTTGTGTGTGTTACTTGCTTCACTATAAGTTTTAACTGAATTGTGCAACTGTTCTCATGAAATATTACGTTACATTGAAATGCATTGAAATACATTGAATTCCTCTATTCTGAGGTGTGTGTATCCATGTGTGTGAGTCTGATGATTAAAATATGTTTGGTTTCTGAGAGATTTTGGTCCATTTCATCAGTTAACAGAAACAATTTAAAATCTGATCAGTCAAACATTGGTTATGAAATAAAATGTGTAAAATTTACAGAAAAAACTAACCCCTTGTGCTCAGAGACTTAAAAAGTACAATAAGAAAAATGAATATTGCAGGCAAACACTTTGGTCGATTTCATTTTTTTTTTCATATTTGTACTTCGGGAACAACTATAGCAAAGGAATTTCAAAACTTCCACCGTGAGCACAAGTGGGTTAAGAAAGATCTACCCTAACATCTGCAGATTAATAATCGCTACCGATACATGTTCTATGGGCTGTTGTTGAATGAGAATATAGGCGTACGAATGAACAGTTTTAATTCCAACAGTTAAATGAAAAAAAGTTGAAACCTTCCATAAAAAATAACATTAAAAGTGGATACCCACCTACTATTAGAGACTGGCATTTATTCACTGAAATGGGGTTTTATGCCCTGCCAGTAAAAAGAACTGGTGCTTTCTGGAGACTGAATATTTACTAGAAATTTTATGGCAGGTAGAAGCACTTTGCTGACCTGAGCATGACCAGACAAAAGGGGTTTTAGGCTGGCCCACCTCCATTGTTAGTTACAGTATGTTAGGATTAGGGCTACACACACTCCTCACGTATGCCCCCACATTTTTTGGCACATGCACATGCTGCAATGCACTTATTTGGAAGTCGCTCTGGGTAAGAGCGTCTGCTAAATGACGTAATGTAATGTCACACTGAAGCTTAAGGCAGCCTCTTCCAAGCATGCATAAAAAGAACTGCTGACCGAGAGATGGAGGAGATAAAATATTATGATTGCAACCTTGAACACTGTTGGCTAGTTTGATGCAGTCTGGATGGGGAGGCCACTATTCAGTATTTGTTGGGGGCTTACACAATTTCGATTGTTTGATAAACACTGTTTCTTTTCAACCAGATACCAGTAGTTGGTGTTTCCTTTGGGGCCTACCACGATCAAAGTGCTGGTCGTTTGATGTGTTGTTTGTTTTCCTGGGACTCACAAGTCAGCATTTTTAGAGTGACCTATTCTCCTGCTGTTCCATGAAGTCAGATGTTGGACTTTTTCCATTCTGCTATTGTTTTTAATTAAAAAACTAAACTCAACAAATCACCACTGTGGCTCTGTTGGCTGTGGAGCCCAGAAGCAGTTGGCTCATGAGGATATCCCCAGAATTGGTAAGTTGACCTTTGCTGCCTTTGACTGGGAGATCTGCCTTATGCCACTCTTTGGGTTTGGATTTGTTTTGTTTTTTTCTTTTCTGTACATTCACACAACACACAATCAGGTTATACCTGCCACATTCTTTTACATCCATTCATTGCCATTTTCACCAGTTATTTTTGATGTAAGGGAGGCTAGATCATAGTCATTACCAGGACATAGCCTGGATACACATCCACCTCTCTGCTGTTCCCTGTTTAATGGCTTTGCTGAAAGGTTTTTGACACTATGGACAGCCTACATCATCCAAGCCCTCACTGGCAGAACATGAGAGGAGGGCACCTGCAGATAAAAGGGAAAGGCTTGCAACCAAGACTGTTTTGATGGGCTTTTTGCATTTTTTGTATGGTTTTCTGCATTTGTCTCAGCCCCATAGTACATCATTGACAGTTATTTTTAACCTCCTCAAGCTTTCTGCTCTAATGATTTACTGAAATGAGAAATACATTGAGACTTGATGGAAACAGCAAAGTTGCATTGAGCATGCAGCATTTTCTCTTGATACACACTGTGCAAAAACATGAATTAAATGAGATGGGAATTGAAGGCAGGGGTGTAGTTAAATCACTGGACGTGATGGGGAGCTTGTGTCTCATATAATGCCAGCACAAGGAACAGGGCCCTTAATTTTATCCCACTCCACCCTACACCCCTCCCCCTCCAATTCAGAGAGGGAAATTGAGCAGACAGAGAGAAGGAACTACACCTGCTGGTCTGGAAAATCGAGCGAACACAGAGCACACAAGCTCGATTGGTGATCAAACCAACTCACTTCAGCTGTAATAACCAGCTGTATTTTGAATAAAAAACACACACACTCCTCACGTATGCCCCCACATTATTTGGCACATGCACATGCTGCAATGCACTTATTTGGAAGTCGCTCTGGGTAAGAGCGTCTGCTAAATGACGTAATGTAATGTCACACTGAAGCTTAAGGCAGCCTCTTCCAAGCATGCATAAAAAGAACTGCTGACCTTCAGCTGTAATAACCAGCTGTATTTTGAATAAAAAACCACAAATTAGGACTCCCCAATACCAGGATTCCACCTCTGGATTTTGAGTTAAGCAAGTGGAAATCTGTCACTGCTCCACTTCCTGTGGTGAGATGTAGTGAGGAGGGCGAACGCTAACAGGATTCACAGATTGTTTCCTCTTCACAGTTGA
Organism: Megalops cyprinoides; assembly: GCF_013368585.1. Taxonomy (NCBI): domain Eukaryota; kingdom Metazoa; phylum Chordata; class Actinopteri; order Elopiformes; family Megalopidae; genus Megalops; species Megalops cyprinoides. The sequence goes on along the minus strand of NC_050604.1, from coordinate 4,049,274 downwards.
CTTCAAAAGCCGACAGGCCTTTCAATTCTTTTTTTTTTTCAACAGGAGGCTAATAATTAATGGGTTCCTTCCACAATGATATTTCTGAGCAAAGCCATTCGTCATCATTTGCAATGCAGCGTGGAGGATAACGCTCATCTCCTTCATTGTGAAGGCAGTGAAAGGTTTGAAGTGAGTCTTGCCCATATTTCTTTTTTTACAGAAAGAGGAAGTGACCAGTGATAAGCAGTGTTGAAAATCAGTACATGTCTTATGGAAATATTAGCCATCAGCATGAAAGAATATAGGCGTTTCAAAAAGAATGAATCAGAGACAGCTGCATTCATAAAAATCCCATCCTACAGATCCAGGAGTAATGAGACTGAGCAAATGGCAAAAAAGAAACAAGCAATAACAAGAGCCTCATTAGTAATCATGGTGTACTTAATCTATATTCATGGCTTCAACCTGTATCCAGAGCAATCTACAGGCTGACATTTGCTCCCACACCAACGTCAGCCAGTCCGAATCTCAGTGGTAATCTTATAAGTGAAGCTTAATACAATTCATTTTGAATTGCAGCTGAACACCCTCCACTCTCTTGACAGATCTGCCCATCACATCGAATTATGCCCCTTGTTTTGTGGTTGTTTCAGGATTCACTAATTCGATAAGCCTAACTTGATGGCGAATAGTCCGTGATGCACCAGTGCTGCAAGGCCAATACATGCAATTTAAGCAAATCCATTCTAATTGTGTTTACCAGACCAGAAAGAACAAAGTACACCTTAATCACAGCGATGCCCAGAAACATGGATTCTCATCTGTACTCGCAACAACTCCCCCTGTGGTTATTAATATAATTTTCAGCACCCCAATCCTTTTTTTTAAAAAAAAAAAAAAGACTTTTTTTTTTTATAATTTGCTGGACCACTATAGCAAAACAATCTATTTATTTTAATTTAATTTAGTACATCCTCCTCCCCCACATGCATTGGTGGAAATTACTGCCTTGTAACTATATTAAACCATGACACTTGTGCCCACCTATACACATAATGTATAGGTGGGCTGTGTTCTGTGTTATACTTTTCAGATTAATTGAAAAATCTATCTCTGCATATTAGACCTGTTTTTTTTAACACTGTTCCTCATAAATATTTCACGTACCTAATTTTCCCAAATCTAATTTAGCTTTCTGTCAATGAATTGAGTTCATAAACTGTGCATGATTGATTTCTTTATAAGAGCAAGGTTGGAGGTCTGTGGGCCTCTGTTCACACAACGTCAGTTTCTGTGGTGTCCAAGCAGAGGGCAGAATGAGCTGTCAGTCAATTATTAATAAAGAGAACAGGGAGTCTGGAGAGAAGTGTGTGTCTCTGTGTGGGTGTGTGCATGATGAGGAGGTCTTATGAGTCTTTTGTCTTACACCATATATGTTAACTTCTACTCATGTTTTCCTTGTAATGCATTAACTGATAAACTGTAAGCTTGTATTGCATCTGAGTTGTTTTGGACTATGATATGATTGTCCTGAGGAAGAGTAACAGCAACTAAATAGGAAGACTTGCTGTGATCAAAGCCAGTCATATCTTTCAGGTGTTTTCACCATATTTATAGGATACTGACTGAGAATATTTTGTTGGAGTGGTATATTGTAATGAAACAGTGTCATTCAGGAATGCAGTAATAATAATAATAATAATAATAATAATAATAATAATAATCATCATCATCATCATCATAATCAAGATTGTATTAACCATTCTTTTACTCTAAGCTGTGATTTTTCACTCAGCTGGAGCAAAAGATAATGAATAATCTTGATAATACTGAACTGAATACTGAATATAACTACGAAACTACGAAAACTGCTCCAGAATGAATAAAACTTTCAATATTGTGTATACTTACTCAGATGAATTAGTGTAATGTAATGATATTTCCGTGCAAACAATTTTGAGTTTTGGCAAATAATGCAAATGAAGGGAAAACTAATTGACTGCTTTACATAATAGGCATAACTTTCCTCATAAATATTTATGACACTTACTTTAAAACTTATTCATGAATCATGATCAAGCTTTCAAATTCAGACAGTGTTCAGATGGAGCGAGTTCTAGTGGTCTGCACCTGTTGGCCTTCTCAGCATCAGGGACCCAAATCCTAGCCAATGTATACCTGTGAAAAGAGCTCCAGACTCTCAGATTATTATTCATAATAGCTGAAAGCAACAATTCACTACTCAGTAAAGTTTTTGAAGCAGCTGCGTCTATTATTGGCTGTTACGATTCGTCAGAGAGAAGATGCTGAGAAGTATACCCTGCCCCTCAGGGCTGGAAAAATGGAAGCTGAGCATTGCAAGAATTTACAACCATCTATAAGTGTCCTGAAATAAGGTAGCCATAGTCCCTGACTTTGGTGACTGATCCAAAATGGTACTGCTTCCATTTGGATCCTCAGAGGCAGCAAAAACCTCTAGAAAGATACCGTTGGGTTTTGGAAAAAGGCATGCAGTAATGTGATTATGCGGGGGGGGTCACACAGTTGTAACACTTGTAGCTTTGTAGCTTCTGACATCTGTTTTCTCTGCCACTGCCTGAGACTTGGCCACAGTTCCACCGGCCAGTTCATCAATCCCTCCTGAGCTGCCTGAACACCTGGAGGACATTACAGACAAAGCAGCTTTTGCTGTTTTCCAGCATTTCAATATGGATTGTTCGGTCTGGCCTGTGCAGAGAAATGGAGAAAACAATGCATCATTTGAAGGCAATAAAATAGCCTAAATGATAAATTGATAAAATGGTTTTATCACATTTGCTTTTAAACCATGTCCGCAAACCAGCTCCTGAAATGCTTGCATAACACACTCCCTCATTAATTGTCCATTCATGGTCCCCAAAGGCAAGTTCTGAGAGAGCGAATCCTCACATTCCTCCAGAAAGGTGAAAACCCACTGGTGACTGAGTGCCTGTGGAGATGAGCAGATTTCACAGTAAACAAAAAGAAAACATAAACCATCCATTTTCTGGATCAGCGACAGCCAGGATAATAGAAAACCAGAGCTAGGACACATTACATTCTTTTATAATGAGCAGGAAAGGTCATTATGAATCGCCTTGTGTTGTCTTTCTGGCAACTAACAGGTGAAGGTGAACAGGTTAACCAAACAGCGGTATGTGACCAATTCCATCTCAGGCCAGTTAAAAAGAATTTGATTTGCAAAAAGATATTTTTAGACGTTGTCAATAAAGGGAATGACTCAGACCTGGACAGGAAGCACAGACAAGTCCAGGGCGATTGGACACCTGGGAAATCTCACTGTACCAGACATGGAGTTTAATCATCTCTCACTGTCATGAGAAAAGAGAACATGAGTGTGTGTATCTGTGTGTGTGTGTATGAGAGAGAGAGAGAGAGGGAGAGACACAGAAAGAGAGAGACAGACAGACAGAGATAGGATAAGAAACCGAGACCAAGATACAGAAAGTGTGTGTGTGTGCATATGTATATGTATATGTCTTTTACATTGAATAAATATGTCCCTGCATTTTTTTTCATTATGACTTTAGCATAACTGTTTTTGGTTTTCTTGACAAAAAACACAACTGAATTTAACTGGATTTAGAAAGAGAGGGGGAGATATCCTTTCCGTTCAACTTCATCCGAGACCACCCAGCCATCTGGCAGCCTTGGCAGCATGACACCGGTGGGGGGGGGGGGGGGGGGGGGGTGAAGCTACTCTCACAATGATGCTGACCTTCTGCAGCGGCTGAGCATGATCTAGATTCTGCTTCTTATCCAAAGAGTTACTTCAGTTCCTTGAGTGCTGCAATGATCACTCCAGCAGCCAGGAGAAGTAAAAGTTTCAGCTTGGCTTGCTTTCCACTGAGGCTTACTATATCACACCACAGCCAGAGTAGGAGGAGAGGAAAGGAAAACTTTATATATAACATGCATAAAGTCACAGCATGAAGCCCAAATGTCAAAATATCATAACCCCTTCTGAAGTGTTGTCCACACAGCTGGGTCAGAATCATATGATATGACTGAATTTTTTTTTAGGAATTTGTGAGAAGTTTATGAGTTTATGGTCCTGAAGAGTGAATATGCAAGTACTGTAAGTGTGTGTGTGAGCATAGGTGCATGTGTGTGTTATGAAATTTGTTAGTGTGTGACAACAATAATTGTATGGTAAGTATAGGTTAATTATTTCTTACACAGTTGCTTTGGTCTGTTGGAATTTACAAGATGCTCCACCTGAAATTGGACCTGATTTATATTGTTGGTGAAGTCCAGTTCAGAGCAACTGCAAACATCTACAGTAGGAGTTTAGCACCAGTGAGATCCAACAGAACACTGCCATTTTGTCCATCCACTCCTATGAGGGACATTTTCTGTGGATACAGCAGACCCGAGCTAATATAGTTGCTACATCCACGAAGTCACTGTATCCATTAAGTGCCCGTTTCAATGTCTATGGACACAGTAATTCAAAACGATAAATATGGTAATACAAGCTGAATGACGATGGGAAAATGAATTAATTTAATGCAGTAAGAAATAGCTCCCACACGCGTTTGTCACACTCATGAGTAACAGTGTAGCGCGCAGTGGAGGTGGCCTCACGCCAAAGCTGCCCTCAGCCTTTTCACGCTCACAGATGGTTCCCACTCTCCACTCTACATAAACGCTTTGCTGCAAGAGACTCTGTTTCTCTGGCATAAAAAGTTCACAATTGCTATTTCTCCAGGAAATTTTATAGACATCAGTGTAACTATTCCACCATTGAGAAGGAATGTTTGGCCCTCTTGTTAGCTTTGCAGCATTTTGAGGTTTATGTAGGCTCTAGTTCCCTCCCGGTTGTAGAGTACACCGACCATAACCCGATTGTGTTCTTAGCCCACATGCAGAACCAGAATCAGCGCCTTATGCGCTGGTCACTAATCGTGCAGAACTAGTCTCGAGATCCACTACAAGAAAAGTTGTGAAAATGTTTTGGTGGACACCTTTTCTCAAACCTAAACAAGTTGTTTTATGTCGTGCCCTGACCTGGTGTGTTCTATTTGTTGTGGGGCAAGTTTGTTCTTATGGGTGCGGTGTTACGTGTGGCGCACTGTGAGAGTGGAGTCTGGGCCGCCTGCATCTTGATTTTCCTCCCTCTTCTCTCTCGCTACACTCCTGACGCAGGTATCCCGCTGCCCCATTTAAAGATGGTTTCTTAGAGTGGATCTCGCTACTTTGATCCTTCGTTCATTTACAAACTTGTCTATATTGTATTTGATTTTGCTTCGTCTTCTGACTTTGATTATGGATTTTGTCTCTGTTTGGTTGCATTCAGTTGTCGTGGGAGGAGGGCAGGTAAGGTAGGGGATCCCCGCGTTAGTTTTTCCTTTTGTATAGGGTGAGGTTAGAGGCGGGTGCCACTTCTGTATATTTTTGTTAAGGAAGTTAGTGTAGATAAACCTAAATTGTTTGGCTCTGCCACGCTTTTGTTTTGTATTCAGTTGTATGTGTTGGGTGAAGGCATTTAGGGTTGTTTCTGTTTTGTTTAATTTCTTTCCGTTGGCAGCCCTTGTCCCGTGTTTGCTTGTTGCTATAAATGTTGTAAATAGCTACTGTAAATATATTGTACACCCTTATACTTTGCTCCCGTGTCTGTGTGTTTCTCTGTCTCTGCACCTTCCAAGCCAGCGGTGGTTGGTTGTTTTCCTTTGTGTTGCGTCCCTCACCCATACCCCTGGATGCCATTACACCCCTGGGATGTATCAATTATGTTTTATCATTATTATTTTTATTACTACTATTATTTAAGAGAGTGACAGTTCACATTATCACAGTCTGAAGCTCAATAGATGCCCTCACACTTTCATAGTGTGAAGGGCAGAGGAAGTACGCACCCAGCGTGTCCCTTTCCCTGGTTCGAAAGCTTTGTAGGGGCACTACAAATATCTGGTCATGCCCTTCGGTCTAACTAATGCCCCGTCCATCTTTCAGGCCCTGGTTAATGATGTTCTCCGGGACATGCTTGGTCGGTTCGTGTTTGTTTACTTGGACGACATTCTCGTCTTCTCCCGGTCGCCTGCCCAACACTCACGTCATGTCCGTCAAGTGCTGCAGAGGCTATTGGAGAACCACCTGTTTGTCAAGACGGAGAAGCATGAATTTCACCGGGACTCTGTTTCCTTCTTGGGGTGTGTTCTCTCTGCTGAGGGGGTCCAGATGGACCGACGCAAGGTTCAGGCAGTTGAGGAGTGGCCACCACTGATTTCCCGTCGTGAGCTCCAGAGGTTCCTGGGGTTTGCGAATTTTTATCGGCGGTTCATCCGCAATTACAGCTCTGTCGCCGCTCCACTCACCTCCCTGACTTCCCCTGCCAGACATTTCTCCTGGACTCCACTGAAGCATTCCAGAAGCTCAAGAAGCGTTTCACCACCTCGCCTGTGCTCATCCAGCCTGATCCTGCCCGACAGTTCATGGTGGAGGTGGACACCTCTGAGGTGGGTGTGGGGGCTGTGCTCTCCCAGGTGTCGGTGCAGGACAACAAGCTTCATCCCTGCGCCTTCTTTTGCCACTGGCTCTCTGCGTCGGAGCGCAACTACGACATCAGCGATCGTGAGCTGCTGGCAGTCAAGTTGGCGTTGGAGGAGTGGGGGCACTGGCTGGAGGGAGCTAGTGTCCTGTTTCTGGTGTGGATGGACCACAAGAACCTGGAGTATCTCTATACAGCTAAACGCCTTAACCCCCGTCAGGCTTGCTGGTCTCTGTTCTTTGCCAGGTTTGACTTTGTCCTCTCCTACCGCCCAGGTTCTAAGAATGGCAAGCCCAATGCTCTCTCTCGTCAGTCCTCTCCACCTGAGGAGCCGCCTGAACCCAGCACCATACTGCGCACTCGCTGCTTACTAGCCGCGGCATCGTGGGATATCGAGTCCCTGGTGCGCTCAGCCCAGCAGGGTGAGGCCGGTCCCAGTGCATGTCCTGCTAACCATCTGTTTGTTCCCGAGTCTGTTCGTTCCCAGGTTCTGCAGTGGGGTCACTCCTCTAGGCTGGCCTGTCACCCAGGGGTCAGATGCACCGCTGCCCTCATCGAGCAACGCTTCTGGTGGCCCACTATGGAGAAGGACGTATGCAGCTTTGTCTCCGCCTGCTCGGTCTGTGCCCAGAACAAGCCCTCCAATCACCCTCCTGCAGGGTTGCTGAGTCCGCTGCCGGTGCCCAAGAGACCCTGGTCCCACATCGCCTTGGACTTTGTCACTGGTCTGCCCCCATCGGACGGTAACACTGTCATCCTCACAGTTGTTGATCGGTTCCCTATGTCCATGCACTTCGTAGCACTGCCGAAGCTGCCCACAGCCAAAGAGACTGCCGAGCTTATGATCACCCATGTGTTCAGGCTGCACGGGCTACCAGTTAATGTGGTGTCGGACAGGGGGTCCAAGTTCACTTCACACTTTTGGAGAGCATTCTGTAAATTTTTGGGGGCATCTGTGAGTCTGTCCTCAGGCTTCCACCCACAGACTAACAGCAAGACCGAGCGGGCTAACCAGCAATCGGAAATGGTGTTGCATTGCCTGGCCTCGCAAGACCCCAGCTCCTGGAGTCGGCTGTTGCCCTGGGTGGAATACTCCATCAACTCCCTGCCATCTTCTTCCACCGGCGTGTCCCCGTTCCAGTGCTGCCTCGGCTACCAGCCCCCGCTGTTCCTGGCTCAGGAGGAGGAGGTTGGTGTTCCTTCAGCGGAGGTGTTTGTTAACCGCTGTCGGCGGACCTGGAAGCGCACCCGGACAGTGCTTCTGCGTGCAACTGCTCGGATCAAGTGGGCAGCTGACCGGCATCAGTCCAAGTCTCCCCACTACGTCCAGGGGCAGCGGGTGTGGCTTTCCACACATGACCTTCCTCTCTGAGTGGAGTCTCGCAAGCTGGCTCCGCGTTTCATCGGTCGCTTCCCCATCACCAAGATCATCAGTCCCGCCGCAGTCCGGCTCAAACTGCCGCCCCCTCTCCGCCGCATCCACCCAGCCTTCCACGTCTTCAGGGTCAAGCCTGTCGTCCGCAGCCCGCCCAGCTCCGCGGACTCCTCCGCCTCCCCGCCTGATCTATGGATCTGAGGCGTACATGGTACGTTGCCTGCTGGGAGTTTGGCGTCGGGGCTGCGGATTGCAATACCTGGTGGACTGGGAGGGTTACGGCCCAGAGGAACGGTGCTGGGTCCCGGCCCGTGACATCCTCGACCCTTCCCTCATCGCGGACTTTCGTCGGCGGCATCCTGGACTGCCTGCCGGGACGCCTGGTGGCGTCCATAGGGGGGGGTTACTGTCAGGACTGCGGCTCCTTAGCCGGGTTTGTTTTTGTTTTTGTTTTCCCTGTCCATGTGCTTTTATTTTTCCCTGTGTTCCATCCCTGCCTTGCTCTCCGCCCTGTCTCTGCCCACTTGGTCACCTGACTGGATCCATCCTACCTGCACACCTGAACCCCATCTTATCATCTGCCTTGCCCTATATAGTCCCCGTTTGTTTCATGTCTCGTCGCTAGTTCATCTCAGTTCATCTGTTGCGCTACAAGCCGTTTGTCCTGTTTTGCCCGCCTGTTTTGCTGAATTTCTGCCTGTTTTCTTGACTTGACTTTGGATCTGTTTTTGGTTTTGTTTGCTGTGCTCTTCTGGATTGTGACCTCGCCTGTTTTTGACTCTGCGTTTTTGGCTTGATTAAACTACCTTGTGCATCCTGCCTCCCTGTCTGCGCCTGAGTCCGTGCCTGAGCCCTGACAATCTGACGCCAGTGAGGAAATGGCCTATAGAACAGTTTCTTGTGTCACAAGTATTTAAAGGCCTGTTTTCACACAGGCTCAGATCAGAGCTCAGAAGACACAAGGGAGAATAGTATGGCACGACATTCTATGTAAGTTCCCCTCTTTTTACAAAAGGGAGCTTTTCACTCTGTCGCATGTTCCACTGTGTCTCCAACATCAACAGAATACGTAAACATGTCTTCTCCTTATCCTTCTCCTCTGACACAATCAAGTTTTTTTTTATTTCCCAGAGGGCACCTCTTTCTACTCCAAGTGGTATTTTAGGGAATTGGGGAAATCATAGATGTGCTGGGTTATTTCGGGGATAAAATCAAAGCTGACAGGAAGGCCTTAGATTGGATGCATGGTTGAGATAACTCAGTATTTTTAAAATGAGGACAGAGACCTCTTCCACCATCCATGAGTTAATAATGAAACGTTTTCCTGCTCGACAGGCCTCTAAGCGGCTGCGGCAGCATTCTATTTTTCACGATGGTGCGTGTAACGGGTGCCTCCTTTACGCCAAAGGTCGCTTTTAGTTTCGAGTATCTCCATTTTTTGCTGACCCGCACTCACTCAGTTCCTGCCGTGGGCCATTTGCTGTCCTAATAGGCAGGAACAGCCACAGAAAAAAAGTCTCCATGACGTAGCGTATGTTATTTAGCGACTTTTGATTCCCCTTTTACATTTTGTGAAGATACAGCCTTCACTATGGACACTTTTTATTCCTTTCTGCTAAATTCATGAGTGTTTTTGAATGCATTGTGCAAGGGCAGAATTTGGGGAGGGTTTGTATTTTTACTCCTTGGTTGTATATGTATATGTGGCAAGAGAAAAGCAGGCGGAGAGGGAGTTCACCAGGAGATATGTACACAGCTGAGTCACATCAGTGCACCATCCCATCGTCAAACGTAGCTTGGGGAAATACATTGCCTGTTAGGTATCTGTTAGGCCACTGCATTTGCCAATCAGCAAACAGCTTTAGTTTTGTCTGTCGCTCACAATCATGACAGATCAGGAGGGCTCTGTGAGAGATGGGGACACGCACAGCCATGTTAAAACAGTACACAGCACAGATATCATCAGTCATTGCCCCCTTTGATAGTCCCGAGCTCACTGCCAGCTGCCTGAAAAGTGCATTGGCTGGAGCTGCTGGGAGGAATAGAGCGGGAGGGCTCCAAAATGCAAGGGCTACAAGGCACTCCCCAGACGAAGGCTGGGTTTGTCTGTCTCCATGCACCTCAATTAGCGGTCAGGATGATGGAGGGCAGCGCCCTGGGCCAGGAGGCAAGGAGGCACCCTCCGAGAAGGCTGTAAACTAAACCACTGCTGAGTCTCCATCTGGACGGCCCGCCCTCCCTCCCGCCCAACCACGGCCACAATCTCACCCCACAATCTCGCCCTGCTGACATCTCCATCTCAGTGATGGATGGCGCTCTACACTGAGAGCCCAGAAGGCAAGCACAACCGCCTCCGATGTGAGTTCTTCTGCGCTGGGGACCGAGATGATCACAACCGTTGTACGAATCCGCTTAAATCCGTCAGCGGGTTTGCCAGCGGTGAAAATGACTAATGTTGTTTGTCCCATGTGTCGGAATTAAATGCAAGATGTCTATGGTAGATGGTACGTTTTCTACTGCAGTGGCAAAGCACTGAACAAGCACAATAACATTTGATCAGGACTGAACAAAACCAAGTGCAGATGTCAAGTCTTATCTGTGGCAGCGTAATGAGCTGATAGAGTTAACCAAGAACTGGTCATCATCTGTTCATCATCATCGTCTGTTGTCAGACCATAAAGAGGGATTAATACAACAGTGCACCTGTGTGGACCAGTGTGGAGTAGTGGTAAGGAACAGGGCTTGTAACCAAAAGGTCACTGGTTTTATTACCTGCTGGGGTACTGCTGTACCTTTGGGCACAACCTACAATTGCCTCAGTAAATATCCAGCTATATAAATGGACAAAATTGAAAGTCACTCTGGATAAGAGCAAGACAATCATTCTACATGACAATAATGTATTTTAATACCAATGGAACTTCAACTATAGTGCCAATTTAGGGTATGTGTATCCCTGTGAAACCGCAAAAGTGTAAAACACGTCTCCATTACTCTACACAATATTTACATTTACTACCTGGAATGCTGTAGAATGCATTACATCTATACTTTTAGGGGTTTTTCAGTACTCCAGTTATTGGACTGCTTTTCTATATTCCCTATGTGGCACGATGACAAGAATTCCAGGGCTGCTCTAGGGATATCCAACAGAAAAAGACATCTTTGTGTGACTGAATTGTCTGTGGTGTGACTTTCTGGTCATAAATTACATAAATTGTCACAGTTTATTGCAAACACTATCATCCACTTTACTTCCGGCACCGCATGAGTGGCAGCCTGTTACGGCAGCTCCATACTCTTTTCTACTTTTTCTTTTCTACTATGTGTAAGGAACAACCAGAGATTGCAAAAGGTGACACACAACCTGCTGAACAAACTTCTCATAAGGTTAATGAAGTGTTGAAAGGGTGTTATGTAGGGCAACAGTTGCTCCCTCTCTGCAAAGGAATTATGTCACAGTAGATGGATCACCATGGTTAAAGCACAGCCTTCCTCTGGTATAGCTGCTGAAGGCTTCTTACTCTTACTAAGTTACATTAACATTTAGTTCTTTAGTAGACACGATTATCCAGAGCGACTTACATAATTATAATTTCAACCATGTTATCCATTTATAAGGCTGGATATTTACTGAATCAAAAACGCTGGCCAAGGGTACAACAGTAGTACCCAGGCAGGGAAAACAACCTTTCAGTTACAAACCCTGCTCCTTACCACTACAGCTTACTCACTACTTCTGAATTCATTCTATATCCTGTCAAAGCACAGAAAAAGAAGAAAAAGGGAGCAGTGCTTTGTGGAAATTCCAAATCAGACTTTTCTGCTGCTTATATCATAGCTGAAGAAGTAACATTTGAAGTTGAATACCAGTTCAGTCCCAACCCAGATGATTACCAAGCTATTTCTGTGTTTGTACTTTAATATATATTGAAAATCTACTTTTGTTTTCCTTGTTTTTTTTTTTTTTAATAAACACCAGATTTGTCTCAAGCTCATACAAAGAGTTCTTCAGCCTATTCAAAAGGGTCAGGAACACATTCCCACAAGAATCTCTCTAAACCATATGCTCAGTGAACAGTCGTGAGAAACATCCAGTTATAATTCAAATGTTACTCAGATGGATGAAAACTTCAGTTTAAAGGATGCCCAGTGTCTTTCCTTCAGACATACAGTATATGGTGAATTATTGAAATGTCACATCTTTTAAAATAGCATAAAAGCACACACAGCATTAGAAGGTGAAGGTACAATGTCTGACAGATTACCATTATGCAACAGGACCACAGTGGAGTTGATATTCAAAAATAGTTTCCTGAGCTCAAAAAGCTTCGGACAGTGCTGAAACACTGACACAAATTATTTATCAGGAAACAGCTTGATTTGGCCAACTGTCCTTGAAGGAGTCCACTGCTCAAAGCTTGTCTGTTGGCACTGGGCTAAACATGGCCGCCTGGGAGACCCCATATTGTGGGAAAAAAGCCCAGTTTACAGCACCCAGTGGGACGAGCTAATGTGTGCGGTGAGATGAACTGACCCTGGAATTTTTTTATGTTGGAATGTCAAAGCAAATTTTTCTCTTTGTGCTCAAGTGCTCCACAGGGGGCTCAGAGTTAGCATTTCTAATGTAAGATGTTGCACAGCTTGATAAATGTGTCCATGATGTTTTTTAAGTGGAGATAGAGATTTAGTGGTGTGCTGTGAAATCTTACTGCAAATTTACCTGGTACCAGCACCATTATTCCACTTATCCATAATGTGTTTCACCTTTTTATTTTTTATTCAATTTTAATAAAATTTCATTGTTTGGTTGATTAAACATTATTAAACATTGATTAAACATTAATTTAATTAATAACGCGATGCTTTGAAAAAAAAAGTAAACTTGCTAGCATTTGTTTTTCAAAATCTGAGAACAGTGTGGCTTAGAATGTTTGTGGTGGTGTAGTTTTTTAGAGAGTAGGTTTCAGATAATCCCTTGCTCAATCACCATAACTGCAGAACAAAAGATTACATCCGTTGCAAATCCAAAGTGCCTTTGCTCTCATGCCAGCATGATCCATTTCTAACTTCCCTCCAACTCACCATTTGTACATATACTTATTCTAGCATGTTGGGTCAACAACAAACAGGTGCAATCTCTACCCCTAAACTCAGAACAGTTTGTAGAAACATGGTAATACATTATCTTACCATTATGCATACATTAAGTTGCATATATACAGTGTAGTTACACTATAATTCATTACATTACATTATTGTCTTTTACCAGATGCCTTATTGAAGCAGAGTGTTCACATATGTGGTACTTGGTTCCCTGTTAATAAAACTAAAGATGATAGGAATTATTGTCATTTAGTGGACAGTCTTATCAAAAGCAACTTACATAGGTTACAATTTGATTTATACAGCTGAATGTTTTTTGAGGCAATTGTGGGTTAAGTGCTTTTCCCAAGGGTACAGTAGCAGTGCCTCAGTGGAGAATTGAACCAGCAACATTTCAGAAACAAGTCTTGCTCCTTACCACTATGCCACACTGCTAGTTTGGTAACACATTACATTGTACATTATACACTGTACATTGTGTTTTATGTTTATAGGTTTAAACAAGTTACTAACATAGTGTAAATAATTATGCTACACTGATATGCAACACTAAGCTGCTACAATAATGCAACTTATTGTAAAGTGTAACCAAAGTGTAACCATCGCCTTTTGCAATTGAAGCAGAGTGCCCCACTCACACAAGCCATAGGGGATGTGGTAATTGGCTCCTTGATAAGAAAATGAAATATAATAGGGATTATTTTATGTGCACTATTAAAAATATGAGAGTCTAATAGCAACAGTTTTACCACCAACCACCAAGTTCTGTTTATTGCAACTGAAGATATTAATTCCTTTAGGTTTGTCTTTGTTGCCCTTCTCTTCACTGTTTTCTCCTCTAGATATGCAGTGAAGCTTCCAGATATACAGTACGTTTTGTATTAACAGTACTAACACTTTTTGTACTAAGTCTAACAGTATTAGAAGTCTATCAGTTACAGTATGCTACAAGTGTGGTATTTTCATGTTGTGTGAGATTTATCTTTGTGCTAAAATAAAATATTCTTACATTACATTATTATTAGCAATATGCAAAAAATACTGACAATACTGAATTTTATTTGCCATATACCTGCAAGTTACCTTCTTCTTCATAAAATCTTCACATTTTATGTTTGCTCCCCCCTCAAGTTCACTCTCAAGTTGTTAGCACACTCATCTATTTTACTAATCCATGTCAAGGTTAAACTTTACCCACTACCTAAAAGATCTACTAAAATGTGATTATGTTGTGGTCACTTGGCCCCTTTAACTCTTCTGTGTGAGTTGTGCCAGTTTTAGGATTATTATTATTAGTGGTATGAGGTTTATGTTTCTTTCTATCCTGGCTCCTTTTCAGTGAATCCCAAGTATTCAACAAGGATTCTAGTCAAGATTCCATAAAAGCTGTGTCTTCTTTTAACGGCTTTGAACAACAAATAAACTAGCCTGTAGAAGCGGGAAAAACTGCCAAGTTGCCAACAAGCCAGCCTATCAGCATCAAAATTGGTAAAGAGTATGCTCACTTACTGATTCATTCACTGATTGATAATATGCAAATGAACCGAGTATTTGCCAAGCCATCTTTTTTCTTTCATCCAATGAATGGAGACAAGGGGAACTGGCTCACTGAATACCCTGGACTTGTCTTTTATTCATTGACTCCCTGAATGCCCAGGCTTTTGTGTCCCTCATTAGCTCACTGAAGATTTGGCTCTTAGAAGCTGTGACCGCACAATAAGACTCAAGATATGATAGTGCTCTCTTTTACATGTACACACCACTGTCCATACCACTGATTTATGAATTCCCCACTATCACCAGCTGCCTTTCCCCAAAAGATACAGCTATCTATGCGCTCAGCAAACATCTTGTTCGAAACAGTCAGTGTGTAATTCAGTTGTCAACAACCAGAGCTACAATGGCCACTTTGTGTTTCTGGGAGAAATAGCATACAAACTTTATATAAGGTTTGCCTCACAATGATTTTGGCTCTTGAGAAGATTAAAAAAAAACATTTAAAAATCTGAGTTTGCATAAACATCTGATTAGTCAAATTATTTTCTGTGAAGGAGAAAATCACACTTCCTTCAGTTCCCCAATAGCAATTAGTTTTCTCGTTTAATAGGAAACCTGTCTTGCCTTTTGGCAATTCAGAGGACAAAGCTAGCCTAAACAGAAACCAAGATTTACATGAAAATGCAAACAATCTCAATATTGTCACTTACTAACACCAGGCACAGAAGGTGAACTACTTCAAAACAACCATAAACACACATAGCCATAGGTTTTTAGGAAGTGTCTTCAGATTATTATTCAGATTATTAAGTATTCAGATTATTAAATCAGTAATATTTAAGATGTCATATCTGTACACTAACTTCCTGTATGAATTTCATTAAGTGTATTAATTTGTTTCCTGTACTCCACATGTTCTTTGTATCCTGTAGAGAGCAACATCAACTTGGAGCATGAGATAATGAATTTCAGCAGGCTGAGGTAATCACCTATAACACCAGCAATCATTATGCATGAAGGCATAGAGCACAAGGCCTTCATCAACATATGGAAGACAGCATCACAGGGGCTGAAAGCCATGTTTTCATTCTAAGCGGCAGGTCTCTGATATATAACAGAAGGAGCTGAGGTAAAGATTACAACAGTCAGGCTGATTTAATAGCCAAGGAACTGATATGCAATCTTTAGAGGGTCAACTTCAAACCCTGTGAGTGTGTCTAAATTTATCTGAAGTTTATAATTTATGATGTATGAAAAATGTGACAAATTAGTGTGTGGTAGTGACATGCGAGATTTTTTTTTCATTAAGAGCTACAACTCTTAAGTTGAGCATGTTATGAAGCAATAGAGCCGTAGAGATGTGTGATTATATTTAGCAGGAGACAAACAGGGTGTCTTACTCAAGTCGCAAAGTATAAGCAAGTGATTTTTTTACTGTGTTGTCATGACATGACTAGGGCCACACTCATTTCACCACATCAGCATGACCTTGTAGGCCAGAACACAAAAAAGCATATGCTAAAGCTTATACAAGCCAAACATTAAGGCACACACGAGCATATTAGAAGTGAGTTTACATCAAAAATCACTTCACTGCATTTCACATAGTTTGCACATCAAACTGGTGAAAATGCATCTCACCATTTTGGTAACTATTAAGTCTTTATGTGTAGCTGTAGTGATGAAGTAGTTTTAAAGAGCTGGGTTATATCATTGCCCACGTGGGCCATTACTGTCTTACCTTTGAGCAAAGTACTTAAGGCAGATTGCTTCATTAATTTCGTAAGAATCCATTTTAAACGTAACCCTCACCTGTCCACGCTGATGAGGCAAAGATTCATGATGGAGGCCGTGCAGCACATGACGTCCATGGCGATAAAGACATTGCAGAAAACCTTCCCAAAAAGCCACTCGCCACCAACGAGGTCTGTGATGATGACGAAAGGCATCACTGCCAGGGCGACTGATAGGTCCGCTGCAGCGAGGGACACCACTAAGTAGTTCGAAGGCTGGCGCAGCTTCTTCACGATACATACGGAAATGATGACCAGCGAGTTACCGCCAATTGTAGTAAGGGTGATAATGGACAACACGATTCCAATGATGATCTTCTCCACGTCCCCGTACAGGAGGATTTCCTTCCCGTTAAGGGTCGAGTTAGTCCCGTTGCTCTGAAGGAGGTTTGCAGCGGTGAACTGGACCGTCATGGACAAAAACGTTTCTGTCGCCGGAGTGGATGGCGACAAACTCTGCCAGTTTCCGATTTCCTCCGTCTCTCCAAGAGAGAAATGTCTGTTCAGTAATAACTGTGAATTGGCGTTTATCACCATTCTATATGATGTATCATACATGAAAAAGTGCTTTCACTACGGCGTGACAACACTCAATCAATTTATATTAGTTATATGGCATTTACTTTAGTGGACCAACATTTTCAGAGAGTGCCGCGGACTCTTGAAGGTTTCCGCCTTATATCATGTTTCATATCAAATGCCTTTTAAAATGGTCAGAATATGACATTGCGGCGTCGCAAACATAGACTTATACTCTGAACATTTGAGACTTGATCGTCTCTGAATGAAACATCATAAAATCCAATTATGGGCAAATTTAACCATTTTTCAAGCATAGACGATGACAAAGAAAACAATCACGTCTAATATAAACGTATCAGCTCCGATTAAAACGGTCCTGATTGCCACATTCAGCTCTCAGAAGTTGGCAGTTAAAGTATCCACGCGTAAATGAGAATGCGTTTGGACAATTAAACAAAGGGCAGTTTTTTCCTCCTTCCCTTGCGATTTTCCCTTACAAGTATTTGTTGTCGAAAAGCCACACGCACCGGCACACGGGAAGAAAATTCTGTACGATCTTCTTCCAGAGGTGTAATTCCATGCCCCACTGTATCATTTAAAGAACTGAGACGCACTTCCCTCCACGCAAATGCAGCCCTCAAGTCAAACGACGTCAGGGGAAAAGAATTATTATCAACTGTGAATTTACCATACCCTCCTTAATGTCATTCATCTAATCCACAAAAATGACAAAACCCATTTTGGCTATCCACTTGTCTTACACTGGCGGTGAAATAGCAAAGAAACATCCTTTAACAACAAACCGTACTTTATCTTGCAAAGCAGGGATAACCACGACCAAAAAACGTGGATGTAATTTGCTGAAGTCCTTCATTCAGTTATTGCCGGTTTTACAATCCTCTCAAAAAGCTCTCTTAATCTGTTCCTCATAATAACGAGGCAGTCGAAGTTTTTCCCTTGAATGGCTTGTCCTGTTTGATAGTCAGTCCTCCGGATCCCGCTGCGCCTCTCTTCTCTGTCAAGTATGGATAAAATCGACGAGCTGCGCAGCATTCCCACGCTTCCGCAGAACTCATTCATAATTTTAGCGCTTTCCAATGAATGGGAGAGGCTGACATTCGGTAGTGCTTTCTCGTTCCGGTTTAGATGATAAATACAAAAAGTCTAAACTTTTAACGAACCTGCTTGGTCCAGTGGTCACTTCTCTTACTTTAAGGAAAAAAAGCCAATTTTATATTCCCATTTTACACATTTCTGTGTATACATGTTTTGTTTGTGCAAAGAAGCTCACGGATATCCAAATAAAAAGAATAATACAAGTGGTTCAATTTGCACATTTCATGTGTTTGACTTTGGGTCGCCATGCTCTATTCATTCTTCTGCAATAATTCAAACTATCCCTTTCTTTATCGTCGACCTTATAATGTTCTTATCGTACTGTTTAAGTCATGCATTTTTATATCTTAAACTGAATTCGAAAAAACTGTGAAAACTGCACACATTTGTAAATACTTTTAAATTATGTATCAAGCTTGAAAATATGTGTCATTGTCTCACATCGGATGTAATGTTTGATAACAGGAATTTTTGCTGTTGTGGTTCGCCAATGGCTCCTGGAGCGGAAATGAAAATAATTTTGGATTCTGTAGTGGCTTTCTCTAAAATCACTCACTGAAAGAACCTTATGAGGCTCAGGCAGTTTCACGTGATCCGAGAGTGGCGGGCGGTTGGCGGCAGCATCGAACGCTGTCCGTGGTGCTGAACTAAACTGGTCTGCCGTTACATTGATGAAAGGTGTTTCAGTTACGTCTTCTGTTGTTCATCAACTGAATGTTCATCAAATTTATAAGTCTATGTCCAAAGTGACCACTGAAAACGAAGGAAGCTGCTGCACGCGGTCATCCATTATAGGCAACTTGATCACACGTTCTTCGTAATGAGTCCTCCGGCAGAGTAAAGCTCTTTCCCGACAGAAACACATAGTCTTTTCAGCTTTAGTTAAATAAGTGCTGGAGGATAACGAGAAAGACACGGGCTGAACTGGTGTTGCCAAATACAAATGTTCAAGTGGTTTGTGCTGATTTTATGATTCTTTATTTACAACTGGAGTGGGCACATGTACACACACACACACACACACACACACACACAAAAAAAAGAAAATAAGTGTGCTGTAATATCTACCAATAAAATATCTTCACAAACAAGGTAGCTGTGTTGTTAGAGCAGTCTACATCCCCAGACCTCCCACTACACTAAACTACAAACCCGATCCTTCTCACTCCAACAGAACAAGGGCTGTACAGGAAAACTTGGGTCTGATATAAAAGTACAGTCAGGCATCTTAAAGAATACAAAAAGGACAATCTTCCAACAAGGGCCAAGAGTCAGGAAAATACATCACGCCACAATCTTGGTCTTGAAGTAAGAGCACAAAAAAGATTTACCATCATGGTGGACATAATAGAAGAAAAGGGCTGCAAAAATAGTATTACTTCATTGTATGGGAGTGGGATTAGGGCAATACTTAGGGCATGCAATGATGTTAAATGGGACAAACATCTAATAGAAGCACCCAACATGCAGAAATATCGTAAACATGAACAGAACTCAGAATAATGCACGTAAGGTATGATTAGACTGGATTTCTTCAGGTATTAAAGAACAGAAAAAGAAATCTGAAATTCATGATGCATTTAAAATCCTTCCTGATGAACAGCAATTTAAGGCTCTAAAATTAAGGCGGTGAATCCTGAAAACATTCCCATGTGTTGACTGGCTTTGAAGCTCACTAACCAAATAACCCCCATAATCATGATCATTCCAGATAGGAACAAATCCAGTTAAACCAATGAAAAATACTTTTTAAAGTGAAATGCTATTGGAGCATTCGGACACTGAAACAAAGACAAGCAAACTGGACCACTGTCACTTCCTAAATATACAAAGACATGGTTTGCAAAAGAGGGGAAGATTCTGTAGTCACTATGAGACAGCGAGGCTGCTGAGGAGGAGATGGAGATGTGCACTTTCTCCTACACTGTAACAAGTTTTAAAAACTGAGAAAAAAATTATTTAAAACAACATTTTAACATTTATTTATTTTTCAAAACATGGGGGATACCCCGAAACCAGCAGTGCCTCTGAGGGAAGAACACACAGTGCTACTGGCTGCATGTTACATGGCTGATTGTCACAGCCTGAGGGACAGTGAGTATGATAGATGCACCAAATTGTTCCAATATGTATAACATACTTTTTAAAAAGCATTGTCTTGTTCATTTATTTGTCCATTATTATTTTGTTGTTGATGTTTTGGGTGCTCTGCTATGGAATTTTGGAATTGAACTGAGAGAAAGAGAAAGAGAGCCATCAGTACAAACAAGTCCTGATTTTCAACCTGTTTAATTCAGGACACAGTAAAAGTAATCCCCAAGAGCTGAATATTTTATAATGGGATACAAATAATGAAGGCATTGGCTCTGCCAAATTAAGTTACAAAATAAATCACACTATTCCACATGAACAAAAGAAAAGTGAGATTTGATAATGGTTCAGAACAGACAATGTACAGAGGTAGCAGCAGAATATGATTATGCTGCTAGCCAGAGGGAATATAGTTAATCACACTGTGCACTTGCAACTAAGGAGATAAAAGAGGAGGTAACAGTGGCCAGAATAGACAAGGGAGAGGAGGAATATTTTATTGTTTCTCTTATGTGTTTAAATGTGTCCATACATGTGATTCTATATCAATTTTGGACACTTTGTTTTGCATGATCATTGTTCAGAGAGACAGAAAGAGAGAGAGAGAGTGCAGATTACTCTAAAGCATTCATTTGTAATCCCTGGGACAAATGCAACAGCTTCGGCTGACAACATATGGTGGTGGTGTTTTCAACACAAAAAGTTGTGTTCATCATGCATGGGGCAGGGTGTCAGGGATGGTGATTGGACAGGAATGCATCGACAAGATATGAGTGATGGAGCACTGGACAACTCAAAAGCAGCGTTCATTTGGTGTTACTTGGAAAGGCATTGGATGAGGTCATGAGCAGCACCTATGCTGATTAGTGATCAGCCTCAGCTGTGCATGTGCCTGGCTGTTTTCCAAGCTTCACATTTTCACAGCTAGCACTCACAGAAGTGCAAAGGTTAGTGGTATGGCTCCAAAATTAATTAGACATCCAAATCCTCCAGATGTGTTCTCATGTGTTTTGGATGACCAAAAATTTGAAGAATGCAGTCACATGCTTACTATATTCATACTTGTTTTAGTTGTGATTTAAGTCTGTCTGTTCCAGTTTGTATGAAGACGAAGGCAGTAATGACCAAATTTTATCTGCAAGTATTGTTGTCAACATGAATTTTGCTTTATCAACTTATGTAATTAGGAATACACTTATGATTGTTGACCTCCTTTGGAATTGAGGTTCAAAATGTGTATGCCATATACACACAAGGTGAAAGTTCATAACATGGAGATGTTGCAAAGTATCTTTCAAATGTAACCTTTTGTGTACATTGTAGGTGTGTGTGTGTCCATGTATATTGCAACTTATTGCTACAAACCTATTTGGTGGTACAAAATTGGTAGTGTACTTGGAAGTGCATATTATCCAGCATGTGAGTACATAGTATGCAAGTGTATGTTTGGAACTGTTCCCCTACCTGTGGAGCCCCATCTGGCCCTGGTCCCAATATTCTCTTTACGAGAAATGATTGACAGTAGCCAAGAGAAACAGACACAACCCCCTCTGCTCCCTTACCAACCCCACTGCAGTCACTTGAATAATTACTTAAAGAAATGTCTTATTTTTATATTAGTATTATTACCCCAGAACCTGATATTTAATCATTTCATGTTTCCTGCAGCATGGTCTGTAGTGAAAAATGGTTACATTTTGTTTTTTGTGGGCTCTCTCTTGCGGTGAAATGGGAGCATGACATAAAAATGACTTAGCAGGTCTACCTGGGGACTTAAAATTTGATCAAACGATGTTTGTCACCTTAAATGAAGGGGCTGTCATCATGAGTTGTGCCATTGTATTTGTACCTTCCATATTGTGATTCACCAGAGATATCTGCCAATTTGGCATTATCAGTGCCTAATTTATGTTATGCATAGCATTGTGTAATACTGGATATGCACTTAAAGTAGTTTTTCTTCCTCTATAACACTTTTAATGAGGACAAGACATTAAAAACAAGCAAAACTACATAGTATATGTATGTGTGTGTGTGTGTGTGTGTGTGTGTGTGTTTGTATTTATGTATGTACACACAAACATATATTTTTCCTCACACACAAAGCACACTAGCACCACCACTGCACTCTTGATCACAAGGTTTAAGAGGTATGAGGTATGACACTGGGCACCATGGATCTATTTAGTCTTTTTATTTTGTCCCTACAGTGCACCACATTGTTCGCTCTTTCTGTTGCAGTAAACTGAGAAGTCATCTATTACCATAGATCTGTTGTGCTGCTATTGATGTTGATATTGATGGAAGTGGATAGCTGGGATTTTTATGAACAATCTAGCAGAGCAGTATATGCTTCTTCATCTCCTTACAGCTGTCGATTCAGCACTCTTTGCTGAACTGGAGCCAGCGATACACAACCATAGTCTGGTTTAATACTTCCACAGCGATCAGCACTGATGGGTGAGCCAAGGCCAGGATGTCTCAGATCCCCAAGAAAACAATACATTTCATTATTGTCATTTATCAGATGCTCTTATCCAGAGCGACTCACATAGGTTACAGTTTTTACATTCATTTATACAGCTGGGTATTTACTGAGGCAATTCTGGGTTAAGTGCCTTGCCCAAGGGTACAGCAGCAGTGCCTCAGCTAACACACTGAAATTCATTAAACTGCATTGGCCATGTCAGGTGTGGTTGGCTACGGTATATGTTCTGAATTAAGGAATCCCTAATCTGAGACTGGGGCCGCATTGCAGCGCATGCCGTGCCAACAGATCCAACAGATCCATCCCTTGGAGGAGCAGCACTGCATTGATCACCTGTCTGACTGTACCACAGCGCTGCGATTTACCTTTGCCTTCCAACTGCCATTGCAAGAAGTGTACAAGTAGCTATGCTGTGGCTTAGTTGTTTTGGTTATCTATCTTATCTATCTATCTACAGTATCTATCTATCTATCTATCTATCTATCTTTCTATCTATGTATCTGTCTGTCTGTCTGCCTGTATGCTTGTCTATCTATTCAAACCCATTTCAGGGATGATTGACAGGGCCCTTGGCAGTCCCGATTCCAATTATATCTTGTCTTTTGATATTGCACAATGTACCAATTCTATACAGTATGAATGCTTTCAAATTAATTGGTACTCTTTAATGACCGCAATTCTGAAAGTATTAATGTACATACAATGAATGCTTAATGTTCTCCCATGTTAACCCATAATGTGCAGTGTAAGATCTCTACTCATTTATAATTCAGCATACCTGAAAGCCCTAAAAAACCAAAGCTAACCCAAAGACCCATGCCAAAATCGACCAAGGAACTGATCTTCACACCAGCCCATTTGAGCTGTGTCAGGGTTCAAGCTGATCTAATGGAAAGATGGAATTTTGAGCCATTCATAAAAACGAGGGCCCAGCTACAGCAGATAAGATTAATTACATTACTCTATTTCCATAGATCCAAGGCCTCCATTAGTCTGCCTTTCACAAGACCAAGCAGGAGTCATAATGAACAGCGAACACATTTTGGCCGTTGTCTTAATGCAGTAGAGATATCCCTCTATCAATTACCAAGGCTCCAGGCCGCTCTGCCATTGACAACACATTTCCATTCCTATTAACTCAGACAGCAGGGGGTGGGTGGGGAGATATCTAATATCCGATTCAGTCCCACAGCCCATTTGTTAACTTTATCTATGGCCACAGAGTTTGCACGCAAATCATAAGTGCCATTGTAAGTGAAGTTAATAAGTTTGGGAAAGAGGATACTTCAGGGAACAATATTCAGAAGTTCACATTATTGGCACTTTTCTCATACCCTCAAGGGTTTTCTTCATCTGTCTGCACCAAATTTAATAATAAATATAAACTATATATTGGCCCATTATTATAATTAAATGAACATTATTGATAGAAAAGAGATCACTCCTCCTTCTGAAACACTGCTCTAAGGCTTTTATGCACTGGAGGTTGGCAAAACTGTATTTAGAGATTTCTGCAGTTAGTACATTAGTATGTTCTTATTGAATTAGGTGGTACAGGCAGAACTGCCAGACTTTTTTTAAAATCATTTTTACAATCAAACGTTATTATTTTTTCACATCCGGCTGCATCCTACCAGGTTGAAGTGTTGATACACAGAGGATTTTCACTGTTATCTCTTGTCAACAAAACATTGTTAGACATGAAAAATCCTACTAATTTTGTCTCGCTTTTTGGTCCATCTTTGCCTGTACAGTTTCAGACATGTCTTCACACTGATGCTCACTCACATGCTGAGTAGAATGAGGAAGAGCAGACGAGACTGACTCTCTGTTCAGTTTTACTGGTGATCTGTAATCCATTTATTGGTCTTTTTATGGAAGGTGTGTCACTGCTTTAATCCAGGCCAAGTGGTGGCACACACTTGTGAATATGCTCAGTGTGTAAGGGCCACAGGCAGACTGAACAACGCCGTACACCTCTCTCTGTGCAATGGTGTTAAACACCAGCCCTCCTCCAGAGTCTCCCTGTGAGAGAAAGAGACAGCTGTACTTTTAAGGTGCAAGTCTGTCAGTCCCTGCAACTTGGAGTAACACATCTAGTTGACCATGTTAAGCATTCTTACAAGTTTGACACAAACGTATGATTTTTGCTGTCACAGAAATGAACTTTAATGTATAATAAATTTTGTATATGGAGTGCTTGCTCAAATGAATCGCACAAGGTGGGTACTGTCAGTAGATACGCATCCTGTCTTCTTTTCTGCCTATCTAGCACAAAAGTGTTCACTGGTGATCGGTGGGTTTTGGTTTCCTGATATTAGTAATAAAGGCCTGATAGCATTATTGTTTTGTCATTTTGTAACTCTTTGATGTGGTGCTTAATATCATTATGACAATTTTGACTGATTCTCACACACCTGTATGTTTAGGATTCATAGCAGCATTCACACCAGCATCACTGTCCACATAACAGTACTCACGGAGAATTGCAGTGTGCAGCAGTGAGGACCCTCTTGGGAGAGAGCAGGGAGCATCCACATATGAAGGTGTCATCATCAAACCTGGTGTTGGGCTTCAATTTGTGTGCAGGCCCTTCCTCCAATGATCCTTTTATTAATTTCCAAAGGGGAGGTGCCTATTGACCAGACAGTGGAATAATGGGAGATGGATAATTGAGAATGGTCACTTGAGTTTTCATGAACACAATGCTTTACAACATACTTATTTATACTGAACACTCTCACAATATCTCTCCAACCTTGCTTTTCTACTTTTTTTGCATATTTTGGTTTTTGTGATGAGAGTAAATTACTGAGCTTTTACCATTTCTCTTTTTATTGTTCTGTGCTGAGGGCACAATTTGTGCTTGACTTACTCATGCTTAAAAAGCACCAATGTGCGAGCACACACTCTACTTGGAGAGTGCAGGTTTCGATGAGACATTCAATTCAAAACTGTAATGTCATCAGCTAATTTTATCAAGGGCCATAGACAAGGCACTCATCACATATATAATAATAAACCCAATATTGAACGATTTAGTCTGGTTTCCTGTTAGGTATAAGACATAGCTCATGGTCAGTTGCTAACAGTGTCACCAAGAACAGGGTAGAGTTATGCCTTAAACATTTGCCCATGATGCTCTGGTTTTCATTTGAAGTACCTTACTGTACTTTGTCTTTTGTTTTCTGAGCGCTGACACTGCAGAACACTGGAAAATGAACATAAACATTGCTGCATATTTTCAGTGTGTACAAAATAAGAGAACTCCCAATGGAATTCATATAACTTGTAGACATAAAAATCAGAGCCAAAAGACAGAAGAGTGGACTGCTCATAATATGTTTATATTTTATTTTTTTTATAATTTATTTATTGCTATGTTAACCATTACACCTTGCGAGCATTTAACTTATTTTTAACATTCCTTCGTTAGCTTCTCCTTAAATTAAATATTTTTACAATGCACAGTGCCTAACATGGTTGTGTCACACGATAAATAAGATTCAATTGATACAAATATTCATACAATCTAAGTGTGACAATTGCATTTGATGTGATTATAGTGGTACATTTATTTGACTTGGAGTCTGATGAAGGGATCACACCTGTCCATGGGTTGTGACTGTTGACCCTCCTGTTTACTACTAACAGAGTAAAAAAGGGGGAGGCAGATACTGTGAATAGCTGATGCAGAAAGGAAAGTGGGATGTTTATAGTTTATAGGGAGTTTAATATCAAGAATAAACCTAGTTTGGTCATCCATGAGTAGTGACCTATACAGTAGCATACTTCCAACATTTCAGTAAGAATGACATGGATGTATACTATGCTTTCAAGCACAATACTCAGTACAATAACATTTGTTGAGTTACATTAATATGAAAACTATCAACTCGCCTTGCACACAACCAGAAAAAAATAAGTAGTATAATCTCTTACACCAGGCTGGTAACAATATTTACAGGGATTGTTCAAGGATGAATAAAAACCTGAATTAAAAAATTTGCAATTCGAAATGCCACAATCCCCGTAGCATAAATCAAACAGTAGAGGCATAATTTCACAAATCAGTGGAAAAACAGTGAGACAACAGCCACTTTTAGGTAGCTCTACTTCATGGGCAGGAACTCTGAACACCAGGGTTGAGTTCAAATAGCCTTCAGAATTTGATACATGACAATCTATACCCTCATACTAAACACGTCCTATCGGGCTTTACCTCAGGAAAATATTAAAACAGAGAAGGAAGACACACTGTATACTTAACAGCATTACTATACACACAAGTACTAATACAAGTATCATTATTAAACAGCACATTTGTTAATTAGGAGAATACTGTATGTAGAAAGGCTTACCTGCTAACCCCACAAAGGGTAGAAGGAGAAGAATTCTTATGATGACTTTGTCTCTGGAAGTGTGTCACTGAGTGTCTGAGCTGTTGAAGACACACCCTCTCCCACCCCTTATCACAACCGTCAATGCTGGCTTTATTCAGCTACCTGATAAAATCACATTCCCTTCTTCTGCTAACCATAAATGCAAAGTGTATTTCAACTGAAGCACACACTTCATACCCATTCCTTAAATTAATTTTGAGAGATACCATTTCATTTTCATTAATCCTATATATTCATTTTCCAGCTCCAAAACTGAAACTGGTATTTACTATGTTTTCTCAAATGCTGTATGACTTACAGGTGACAAAAATAATTAGACAATTCCACAAAAATGATCAAATTTCCTAAATCCCCAATACAATATTGAACTAAATATCAATAGGAAAAAGAACTGTGAACTTGTATATTGACTGGTCTCATTTCAGCCCATATGGACCAATGTGAATGTGGTATACTTGGAGATACAGGCTGAGAAAGGTATGCAGCTAAGCCATGTGAGGCCATGGTGAGTGTGTAACTCTCTTTGAATAACTTTAAATTGGTGTGGGATGGTGAATATGTGGTGTGCAGACCTACACTTGGCACCATATTAATGAATCACTCATGAATAGTAAAATTTTTGGATACTGCTGCAAAACATTAGCATAAAAACAATAAATACCTCAGAGAAAGCAGCTTGGCTAGCATCTACTAGGTAACATCTATAAAAGGTTTCTACTGTTTAATACTGTAGAACCCTGTGTCCTTTTTGGTTCTGAATTCCTGTCTCTCCTCATCTCAAAGCTTTGCTGAATGTTTCACAGGAATATCAACTGAGTACGGCCTTAATCGTACAACATCAGAATGAATGCTGGGTATAAGACAAAGTGTACCTTTCATGATGTTTCTTTTGGATTTTAATTTATTTCCAAATACTGTAAGCAATACCATCATCTAAGATCTAGGCTGCTGTGTTTTCAAAATGTTCCTCATTACTTGTGGGACAGCCAATACAGATCTAATGTTATTTTAAAAGATTATTTAGAAAAGAATGTATTATATAGTTGAACACTTCCCTTTGCTTGATGATACTAAGGCATTATTTATTAAACCCATATTACATAAAGTAATCCAACAAGACACTGTTTATGGTCTTATTAGAAACCTACAGTACTTCACAGCCAGATACTACCCCCATCTGGTGTTACATTGTCACTGCAGCATGTGAGGTATTTGTGCCTGGTACTGTTGTATTTTTATTTTGTATCTACCATTCTTTCATCTTCTGTAATAGTGTTTTTTTTATTTTTTTGTTCTTGTCTTCATTAATAGTGTTTATTTTTGGCTTGCAAATTACCCAAAAGGTGTACAACTGTCACAAATGATTCTGGATTATGATAATAGATTAGATGCCAAAAATCTTCACAACTTGCTAATGATATGGAAAATGATGACACTCAACTAATCTTCTCTTTTCCTCCCTCCAGCCCCCAGGTCAACGAAAAGATCTCTGCCTGCCTGGCCAACATCCCCAGATGGATGGCCTCCAACCACCTCAAGCTTAACCTGGACAAGACCAATCTGCTGTTCATCCCAGCCAAACCTGGCCTTTTCTGCTGCAAAAAAGACTGCCCCGACCTTCCTCCAGGACCTCATCCAACCCTACACACCCGCTCGACAACTTTGTTCTGCTACATCCGGACGCCTCGCTCCTCCCACCATCAGAACGAAAGGCCCACTCTCCTCACAACGTCACTTTTCCATCATCGCCCCCCAATGGTGGAATGAACTCCCCACCCCACTGAGAACAACTCCTTCATTACAACCCTTCAGATATGGGCTGAAGACACACCTCTTCAGACTCTACCTGGACTGACACCCTTGTCATTTTGACCTTGTAAATCTAAGATTCTTGGCTTGTACTTGTCGCTCTATCTCTTACCTTGTATTTGTAACACGTTTTTGCCTAGGTAGTATAGCGGTACTATATTGTCCCAGTGACTGTATTTGATATAGGTAACCTTAGATCAGATTAGCTCTGGCTCGCTACACCGACCTTGTGCTCAGCTTCAGCACTATCTGCATTGTATGACCTGTACACATCTTGCCCTTGTGCCTGTGTCTGTTTGCCCACTATATGCACTTTTGTACATCGCTTTGGATAAAAGCGTCTGCTAAATGAATAAATGTAAATGTAAATGCCAAATAAAAACAGTTTTGAACTGTTCTGAACATCTCCCTATACACTGTGTGTGTTCCCACAATTCCCTTTGCACTGGTGTCTCCTGATGGCGTAAATCATGGAAAAGCCTGCTTCCATGTTAAATAGGTTGTTAAATAAGGTTTAATAAGGTTGTTTGTTAAATAAGGTTGACAAAGTGAAGTGTGCCCTAGTCACCATTTTGTGATTAAAAAGTCATCTCCTAAATTTCTTCCCACACGCTGGTAGCAACTTGTAATTGTATGGGATAAAGTTCATTTCCCTGAACCCTCATATGAAACTCATCAAAAGTATGTTAGCTAAGAAAACAGCTAGCAATCTACCCACTAGTCTGACTGTGACGGTCATGGAGAGACCGCACATGTCCACTGCCTTCCTTGGGCACGAGTTGCCTTTGTGTGAACTCCGCGACACTCGCAAACACACACACGCTGACAGATGCCGATAAGAGCCATCAAGCTTGAGTCAATGCGATGCCGCTATTGACGGACTTAATGTTGTCGCCCACGAAATCGACGTTTTATAATGGTGAATGAAAACGCTAGACAAGCTTGTGATTATGCTTTAAAACATCTTTATTGTGCTTAAGTAGGCGCGCAAACTTGAGTGCATTAAAAAAAGGAACAACGTAGCATAGTCATACCGTGTTGAATGCTGCTCCTCGGTGTTGGCAAGTGTCTCTCCGGTGGCAAAGGAGTGCCGTGGGGAAACAGCGTAGTGTTTATTTCGTTCCGGCCACGATTGGCCCAGTTTACCTTGCTTGTGGCCATGAGGGGTGACAGAGACGGCCCTGATCAAGCCGCCTCCGTTTTAATCCTCATGTGTCATTTGGTTGAATTGTACTTTTGCTAAAATCTGCTGTTTAAATGTTGTAGGGTGTTATGATGCTGCATCAGGATTTGTCATGTTGTTGTTTGTGTTGATTGATTGTTTTATGTTCCCCCCCCTTTATGTGAATGGTGCTGGTCACCTGGGATATATCTGTCTGTCAAGTCTCATGGAGGGAGTCTAGTGTTGGGTGTTGGATGTTGGACTGTGAGTACTGCTGCTGTAATATTGTTCTCTGTTTTTTTTTTTTTTATTTATTTAAAAAAGAGACCCAGCAGATTTTGTACTTTGTTTTGTAGTTTACTTGCGTTCAGAGATGTTTTGTGTTATTTGAACTTTGAATGTGGACTCCTATTGATTAGTTTTAACATTAAGCCAAAAATAAAAATTACTTTTTGTCCATCTTATTCACTCGCACTCTGAGTTTTTGGCCTGACCCAGGAGCCCTCAGTGGCGCCCTCTCGTCCATTCCTTTACACTGACTTACTAGTTGGTTGGCTCAGAACTAGCTGCCTGGCTATTTTGTGACTGTTTGTAACCCCAAGACAGAGAAGGTTGCAGCTGGATGCTTGTATTTTGTGTGTTGAAGCTATTTTTCTACAGTAGCGTTGCTATCAATATTTTAGTAGGGAAAATGGTTATCTTGTGTCTACAAATGCTCTGCATGTCTTCCTGGACAAAAAGATCTGCAAAACAAAAGATTATTGAAGTATACTCCCCCCAAACCTGTGGTGTAGAATACAATGATTTTAGATACCACTTAACAATAAGCATGGTGAAAAATGTAAGTAAATACTTAAGTCAGAACAAAGGAGGTTGATATTAGTTTATGGTTTGCTCTTAAAGGTGACCCTGGATCATTATATTTCCCAAGTATTTCCCTATTAACAAGGCAATTGAATTACTCGCCTATTCATTCACCCATAGCCAGCAGGTGAAGCTCCCTCCTTTTGGAGCCCAAAAGACTCACCATTGTCCATTGTCTACTTTCAGACTTTTTATATTTACATTTTGTAGCATGATGCATACCCAATAGATAATCAAATGGGTATACATTGAGCAATATGTCAGGCTTTAGATCTGCCCCCCCCCCCCACATTGTCTGGAACAATTGCACTGTATTCTGTCATCCACCCCCCCCCCCACCCCCACCAAAAAAAAAAAAAAGAAAACCGCTCATGTTAATCGTTACTGTTTGTTCATTGTTAGAATGTGGGAGACTCAGCAGTATGTCTGGCTGTATGCTTGAGGTTGGTTTCTGTGTTGAGTGTTTTAAAATAGATTATTTGGAGTTGTGTAAGATTTTCCTTCTGTTTTTTTTTTTTTTGGCATGTGAGAGGCATTGGCCAGCTTATTTGCAAACAGTTCAACTGTGGTCCTTTTGCATTTTTTCCCAAATATACTTATTTTAACGCTTGATCTGTTAAACTGAAAAAAATCTCTCTTTCTTTCACCCATTTTGATTTCTAAAAAAACTGCAATGGGGCAGAGAGCAAATTACAGACATGCATGCTGACCAAACACAAGTATGATTCTTCAAATTGAGAATAGAAGAGCCTGAGGCTGGGTTTGTTTTTAAAGGTGATCTCCGATCTTTTTATTTCCTGTTGCTATTTTTTCATCTCCTCTTTGATCCACTGCAGGAAGTAACACACATTCATGAAGGAGGTACAGCCAATCTGACAGCCACTACGTGTCACTCCATACACCATGTTCTTCTTTTCAAACACAAGACCTCCTCCAGAGTCACCCTTTGAGAGAAACAGAAAGCAGAATTTTCATGCTGTCATCATTTTAAGAAATGTCAGTATTTTCTGTCACATTCAGTTAACAGCTTCATAATCTTGCCTACTGCAGATCTCGGCAGTAGATAAAGCACATTTAACAAGACAAACAATATATAAAACATAAAACACAATCTGTATGTTTATACCTATCTGTTACGTATACTCTACTTTTTTCACTTGAAATTATAGACAGTAGTCTCATCTGCTACACAAAGAACTCCCCCATCATTAAATTTCACCATCCACCTACAAAGTTGGATCCATGGCATTAGACAATTGAATTGTAAATGAATTGGTTTGAACCTGTAGATTAAAATGACTGAATGTGAATTTCAGCGTCTTAGGGGGAGGAATTTAATGTTTGAAATTGTATTTCATGTTTGAATATGACATTGGGGTTTACTGGATTTTACGCTTAAAACTCAAATTTCACTGTGAATATTGTCACAGTGAAATGGCTACATATTTTAAAAAGGTATTTCATTGGTAATGTTACATTTATAAGATGTCATTATTCCCTCAAAGGATATAGGTAATCCCTGAGGAGAACAAAATAGAAAGGGCAAATAGTTGCTTTTTAGTGGAAACCACTACACAGTGGAGCTAGCTAGCTTGCTAACATTGGCCATGTCCTGGGTGATCTACAGTATGTTACTCCAACATTGTAAAACTAATATATTTTAAATACCACCAAAGCTCCAATGGATAGACCTAATTTTTGCACCAGAGGGAGTGATTTGTAGCAAATGTTATATGCGGTAGGGTCTGCTGCATTGTAAATCCTTGGCAGCATATAGCAAGGAAATCACTCAGTGATTTCCTTTTATATTATATTATAACAGTTTATATAAATATAGCTAGCTTACCTAGTTATAGTTGTGTAACCATCTGCCTAGCATCTGGGGTAGGTAAGCAGATATATTGAGACAAATTAGTAATTGAATGTTAAACTTGTTTTTTCAACTGGTGTAAATAACAACGTAGCAACCTAGCAACTTAGCTAATTATTTATGCTGATCTACAACCTGCCTTTATTATTGCACATAACATCAACTATGTTCTTGAGTGGGCTAAACTTTTCTTAACAGTGTAAAGTGTCAGTACTTACAGGACTAGTTCCTGTGTGTTCTGTTCCAGCACAAAATGTTTCCTCCACTGGACATGAAGCAGTCCTTTCAATTCTCACACATCGCAATATGTCAGGTTTAGTTCCCTTTTCTGAGGAAAAGATAGACATACAAGGTTAGTACTGCTCAATAACATTGCAATATGTATGTCTGTAGTTTTCTTACCGTCAAGTCCCCATCCAGCAACAAGAAGTTGTTCTTTTTCAATGTCTTTTGGGGGCCTTTTGTCTTTGCAGTTATTAGGGAGACTGACAGTTGGGGCCATACGGGGAGCTTCCTTATGCAGCTTGATGAGCATGATGTCATGTTCAGGGTGTGGATGTGCATCACCAGTACGTGCATGTAGTTTATTCAGCTTGGTAAGATCACGGATGCCCAAGTACACAGTAAGATCACTGGAAAAGGCGAACGCACAAACACACCAATGCATACATTTTTACAAAGCTTTGCAATTTATGAAACCTACATGATTTTTCTAGTGGTTTAGCAGAGAATTAAATATACATGTTGTATTTTGATTTACATAACATTGATCTGACTACTTATTCAGTTATAATAACACTCACATCATGTTACTCTTAATTTAATCACTAGAATTTCTTTATTGTGGACTTCAATAAACATATATATTGACTCATACGTAAATGCAATGTAATGTCACATTCTTCAAAAACACAATTTGGTTCAACAATGATAGCAATTAATGAAAATAATTATGTTTTTATTGAAAAAGGTACCACTTATTTTGCCTAAGAAAATAACCTTCTTCCACACTGTAGAACAGTGCTTCCTACTCAAGCTGATTTGCTATTCCAATGAACCTCTCCAGAACAATGACATTTTCAGTATGAAAAAATGAAAATATATGTGCACATGCATACATGCAGTGATGATACACTTTATCTGTGAGCCGTGAAACTGTTGTAGTTCAACGTTATCTTATGGTTGTATATAATATGGGTGGTGGCAATAACATTAGCCACACAGATACTAGGATGAATTACATGTTAGTAATTTTAATGCAAATTATGTTTTATTTTAAGAAGTATTAAAAAAGTAAATACAAGTATTGAGTACAAGTATTGTTTTATTGTAAGAAGGTAGTCTATTTTAATGTCTGTGCATTACTTTAGATTAAATCTAAAATGTAGGATGTCAGACAAGACAGACTAATGAGGAGTTGTATTACTGAGAGTGCTGGAGTTGCAGTTAATATGCAGGAAGATTAAGTACAAGAGGAAGTAGAAAGTTCCAGCTTTGGGCTTTTTGAAGGTGAATCCAAATTCAGGATTTTTAAATGAGGTTCTACAGAACAAAGATAATTGTAAGGACTCATAGAGGTTATTTCTACTGGAAATGGTGCTGTATAGTTATGGCACTTTGCTAGTCTGTAACTTGGCTGGATGATATACTGTACCTGCCACTTCAATCATATGAACAGTTCTTAATAAAAAGGCGACAATATAAATCAACTTCATCAAGGGTCCAGATCACATGTAGAGTTATAAACCAGACCCTGAACAGCTGGGTTTGGGTCACTGATGCAACATCATATTGTAAACATATGTCTTTAATAATATAACTTATGATTGATGTTGCAGTAAAAATATCATTGTACCATATCTGTTACTCCATTACACTAAAGCAACATGGTTTTCTTTCAACATGACGGCTTTTGCTTCATTTTACTTTGACTTAAACCATTGTTTTGGGTTTACTATAAATCTTTTCATCTGCATCACAACAGTGTCCACACAACAGTACTTACGCTTTATTGCAGTGTTTAGCAGTGAGGACCCACTTGGAAGAGATCAGGGAGCCTCCACATCTGGAAGACTGTTGACTATTAGTGACAAAAACCTGGTAGCCTGCTTCATTGGATAGGCACCCATTTGCAATCCTTTTGTAACGTTCCCCTGGGGTGGCTCCAATAGACCAGACTGACACAGAAAGAGAATTTTGTAAAACCTTACCTGAACACTAAACTTTCACAGGAAAATCTGTTCTGTTCTTATTTTGTTATGCATGCCTGTCACAACATCACATTTTTCATATATGTACTAATTTAAAGCCTTCATTTTACCAAACTGACCATAAAGAGTCTATTCATCGATTACCCTTCATAGTTATCTATCTGTCCATATCTTCACATTCTGCTTCATAGGGAGAACCTATGATGCCCACCTGAGCATGGGCATTATACACCTCTCACCCAGCCAGTGGTGGGTGGACTCGCTCTCAAACTTTCTCTGGAAATCAAGTGGAAACTGCAACTACTGCTGGGCGAATATGTAGTCTCTGGGAGCAGAGATTAAGAGCCTCATTAATCCACTAATAAAGAAACCACTCATATACCCTTCATTAGTCTAGAATTGTTTCTCTCCTCCCATTTCTCTCAAATACTCTTGAATGTGTTGTATCCACCCAGCTAACTAATTTCCTTAACCCCTTGTCCTGCATGTTTTAGGTCTCTCCCTGCTCCAACACAGCTGATTTAAATGATCATTTTGTTATTAAGCAGCTTCAGGAGTTCATAACGAGTTGATCATTTGAATCAGCTGTGTTGGTGCAGAGAGAGACCTAAAACATGCAGGACAAAGGGGTCCTCCAGGAGAGGTTTGGGAAATGCTGACCGATGTAATCTTGATAAATCTGGTGTCAAAGATCATCATTCAACTGACAGTGGTCTTCTCTCCTTATTCGACACACTGATCTCTGCTCTATCTGCCTCTAAGTAGTCTGATGTTATAATGCTGCCTTTAGCACAGTTGAAT
The DNA here is from genome assembly GCF_013368585.1 of Megalops cyprinoides. Taxonomy (NCBI): domain Eukaryota; kingdom Metazoa; phylum Chordata; class Actinopteri; order Elopiformes; family Megalopidae; genus Megalops; species Megalops cyprinoides. The sequence goes on along the minus strand of NC_050604.1, from coordinate 4,013,656 downwards.
ATCAGGTCCTCTTGACAACTCTGGTTGAATTGGCCATTTCAGGCACTGCCCACAAATGGTTTCCATCTTACATCTCTGAATATTCCTACCAGGTAATATGGCATGGTTCAATCTAAAAGGTCAGTCTAAAAAACCATTCCACAGGAGTCCCCCAGGGATGTGTCCTTGGTCATCTCCTCTTTTCCTTTTATACAGAGAGCTTTATACAAGTCCTCACCACTGAATGACCAGTCCTTCACTACTGACAATGTGACTGTGTCAGCATCCCAGGCAGCTCAACTACTTTAAATCAGCTGAAATACTTTCGTGTCACATCTCTCCTGTAGGGACATTGGCTACTTGTATCTGTCATAGCTCAGATAAAATGCAAAACCCTGGTTCTAATGTGCTGAGCAGCAACAACAGCAGCACTATATATTGAGCCCTACATTTCTGCCAAAATACTCCCCTCCTCTGCCCTGGCTGTCTAGTCATTTTCCAGTCCAGACTGGAGACCTGCCTATTCAGACTGTATCTCAGATCTGCAGACTCTAACTCCTTCCCCCCTCCGAAGCACTGATATATACTCATGTTTCTCAGGTGGTCACGTGAAACCTGAGCTGGATGGTTGTATATGCCTTTTGCCATGGAAATAAGCTTGGTGGACAAAAGTTTGTGCCATGTGAAGCTTGTGGTAGTACAAGTGTGGCAATAGAAAATGCTGATTGTAGTTGATATTTGTGTGCGTTATGACAGCACTTGTTTTGGCAATGTTTCTGACAGGGGTGCTAAATTACGGTAAATTATGGTACTCATGATTTAGTATCAAGACGGCTACATGTCTAACCCAGTGAACGTGCTTTTTGTAACTCACTCTTGATAACAACATCTGTTAAATTACTGAATATAAATGTAAATTGAGGTAGAATAGCTTGTTATGTATTTGTCTGTCACTGTAAATATATGCATGTATCATGGATAAAATGCACATTTATGTCAATACTATCTTTGTTTTGAACTGAACATGAACTGTGTCCATTTCTTTGGCTTTTTACATTTAAAGTAAGAGGAAGACTCTTGAAAACAATGATGCCCATTATCATAAATATAACAGCTAACTAAATGCTTTAACAAACCTTTAACCAGACTACTACATTCTGCTGGGGCTAATCTCAGGAAAATATTCAATGGAGAGAATAGATACATTATATTTCACAGTTATTTCACAGATATTTCAGATATCAAAATATTATATATATATAGTAAGGCTTACCAGCCAACCCCAGCAAGGGGAGAAGGAGAAGAATTCTCATGATGAGTTTCTCTCTGCAGTGTTTCACTGAGTTAATGAGCTGTTAACTGAGTGTGAGATTTATACACACATTCTGTCACACCCCCTCTCCTTTTTATCACAACTAACTGACCAATGCTGGCTTCATTCAGATGTTGATCATTTGAGTTATTCTGAGCATAGATGAACAATACCCATTTGTTTGACTCTACAAGGAAACCAAAATTGTATGTAATATATTGCCACTAGGTATTTTCCCCAAGGTATTTTCTAACTTAAGATCTATCAGTCTTCTCTGTAGCAGTGAACGGATGATTGCACTGAATTTATACATTTCACAATGCATTTACATAGTAAAAAACTACTACTAAACTATTTTATAGGCACACAATATTGCACAATTAGAAAATAAATTCCAAGCAGTGTACTTGATTGGCTATAATAAGCATTTATGTATTAGTCTTATATAGGTCATTCTGTTGTTCTGTCCTTGCCATGTACAACTACCAAAAAACCTGTGCATGTGTATCTAACCAAGTTCTGGTTAGATACACATGCAGTGCCAGTCAAAAGTTTGGACATATTTTTTTCTTTATTTTTTACTATTTTCCACATTTTAGAGTAATAGTAAAGACATCAAAACCATGAAATAACACAAATGGAATTATGCAGTGACCAAAAATGTGCTACAGACAAATCAAAACCATCTTATATTTAGATAGATATCTTCAAAATATCCCAAAATATTTTAAGTGTATTTATTTATTTAAACTTTATTTAAAATTAAAGCTTGCATGTTTCCCGTTGTCTTAATAAGGTGTCCAAACATTTGATTGTTACTGTATATGCATGTTAATGACTGTGGTAAATTAAGCCACTGCTAATTTAGAGAGCAAGTCTAAGGTCCCATTTATGGTGCTCTAATGTATCACAAAAATGTGAGCAAAAACAACAAGTAACTCCAGTCCTCTTAGGAGAAATTGTGAACTGAAGCCAAGAACAGACAAAGTCAAATCTCCCTTTGCACTTCTATATCTGTCAAGAGCTTATTTTCTCAGTCTCCATATTATTCCATTTTTTTAATTTTTATTGTTTTTGCAATTGGTAGATCCTTAGACTATAAATACAGCTATTTAAATCGCTGTACATATTTATCTTGATTTATATTATTGCTGGTGCTTCAAAAGTAAGAATATTTTCTAGGATTGCTAGAGGGTATGTAGTACAACACAGATCTGTCCTTTTTACATTGGATGAAACAAGACAAGGATGAAAGGAGACAAGTAGACCAGGAAAGAGCACCCTAACTAGTGTATGGCAATCAATGTAATGGCTAGGTTATAATCCTAAGTGGTTTCACTCCTCACAAATGTCTGATGGGGTGTTATCCAATGACCACCTTAAAATGTAAAACTCCTCTCTCATAGCTCAACCCTTCCTGGACCAACAATGCACAAGGGGTGGAACTATATCCCACTGCAAGAAGTGTTTAGCAACAAATTAATTGCTTTTGAGACCTTTTTTGTCCAGTCTATGACATTCAGTCCAGTTACATTGCAGTGTTGTATTTAATGGAAACCTTCATCTTCATCCTTTTTCATAAATAAACAAGCTTATGGTAAATCTGTGATTTACATTTACAAATTTTGAATATCAAGCTTGAAGAATACTCAGTCATTTTGCCTTTTTTGACCACAACTGATGAGAAAAGGGAGATAGAGGATAAGCATTGGAACCATGGCACTAAAACCTATGACTGAATTAAATGAGGGCTTAGGTGTGCTCCTCGTGTGGAATATGATGCCAAAACATGCAAAAGTATTTTAATGACCTGACGTGTGACGTAGAATTGAAGACATACTGAGTATAACAGTGTTCTCAGCAAGCAATGGAGTCAGTCATCATTTGCACAAAATTATAAAGATACCTATTACATGACAGCAACCCCCCCCCCCCCCCCCATACACAACCATTCACACACACCTTTTAGAAGTAAGCACATACCAGAATGCAAGATGATGTGGCAAAATGTTAGCAAGCTTAATAATACTCTCTCTGCTCCTTCCTCATCACATGGGGGAACAGACAGTGGTATGCCTTCTCTGGCTTCCTGTGCTCCCTTGTGCTGGAACCCCTGCAGTAGTAGCTCCTGGGATCCCAGAAGCATTACCTGTTAAAGTCGTAGTGTATGCTGATGAAGTGACCCCAGTGTTGGGAAACAGAGGATGTGCAATAACTGAATGTCTGAGACTCTGTGAGAAAGCACCTTAGCACAGAGCTAAAGGTTCTGAAAGTTCTGTTTGGACAAAGAACTGACAAGTCGCCAGCCTCTCACCACTGGTTTCAAAAAACGCTAATGTCACAAATGACAGTTTATGTTCATTGAGCAAGTGAAAACATTTGGATCACTTTGTCATTATGATGTATTCAGTACTATTTTTCCAGACCAAATGGGGAAGCTAGGATCTGAGGGGTCATGGTGGCTGCCAAAAAACCATTTTGCATCCGTGCAGAACATGCAAAGTCAGAGCAAACACAAGGTGCATAACATAGATAACCAACTTGTTCACATCTAATTGCTGCAGCAGACTTCTTTGCCATACAGTTGAGTAAATAACAGTAAAGAGAAACATCTAGTCTAATTGGACATAATGATGGTAAATGGAGCTATCTTTATGATGTTATCTGTTTATGATCATGTGTCATGGTCTTCAAAGTCAATGGCAAGTAAAAATCATCAATAAAATAAGTAAAAAAAGAAAAAAGTAATAATTTGAACTAATTTACGGTTTCTTCCCGTATGTTTTTTTCCCTTTAGTCATACCTGATGCGGGAGCACACCTCCAGGTTTCTGAGGCCATGTCAAATGCTCCCGGGGGAAAAAACGCCACCCGTATCTATTCAATGTTGATATCACAGCAACAGTACTATGCTATTTCCACGTGGTAGATGGAAACACATGGCTACAAAGATAAAGAGTGAAAACTAGGGCTGTCAAGCGGTTAAAAATTAATCTAATTAATTACATGCTTTGTGATTAATTAGTCTATATTAATCGTATGTATCAACATTTGCTGTGAGAAGAATTTTATGTTCAATTTGTGCTTTATACAACAGTTAGTTCTGACCAAGTAATTTGATTGGACAAGAGGCATTCCATGAGTGCTGATATTCAGTATAACAGCGCTGGGACTTTTAACTATACATGTATCACTCCACTTTACAGATGTTCTGATGCAATCGTTGATTACACCAATGCGGACTGAATTTGCACTTACCGACAGCACAAATGTGGATACGTTTCCGTGTATGATATAGAAGAACCTAGCTAGCCTGCAGTTGGGTATGACAAATGCTCAAATGCACAGTGACGTATGGGGTCAAGGGGCATCATAGATTAATCTGTGTTAATTTTTTGACACGTTATTTTTTCTATAATTAATTCATCGAAATTAACACATTATTTTGACAACCCTAGTGAAAAAATGTGCTATGTGTTTTTCAAAGCTGTGCAAAACTCCCTGTAGGCAGACCGATTTATTAAAACTGTCGGGGCAATGACGTGTGCTGTGTCATCACGAATCCCTCAGAGTTTAGTTGCACCGCTGCCAAGTCCTGATTCGCACGCCAATTTATGCTGTTGGTTCATCTTCTGTGCCAACTTTTGTGCGCATAGATACAAAGTAAGAGAACTTCATTCTACTTTGTATTTCTGTGTTGTATATTGTGACAGAGGTGTCTTGTTACGAGTTGTATCCTAATAAAGGGATTAAGAGGAAGTTAGCTATGTGGCAATACATAGACCAGCAATACGTAGTATGTTAACCTTGCAAAGTTCCATTTGTGATGTTTGTATAGGTCTCATCATTATTTCTGTGTTCAGTTAACCCATTTATATTATATGCCGTTAAATATATATGTTTGGTGGATAATATACAAACTCTGCGAGTAGCATGGTGGTTACTAGCCTGTTAGAACTTCTGACAATACATCTGAAAATGTATTGTATATAATGTGTATTCCTCCCCCGTAACATCTGTGTGCAAATATCCATGTATGTAAACATGTTTGTGGTGCTTTATACTTTTGTTCCAATGTATAGATTCTAACTGCAACTTCTGTAGCTAGCGATTACAATTGTCCAATATGGCGACTGCACTAGTCCTAGAAAATTCTTGTAACGCGATCCTTGCCGATTCAGCCTTCGGCAGAAAAGCAAATTGGTTACGGTCTAGACGCCATCTGGTTGCTAGTATTGGACTTGCATGTACGAGTTTTAATTTCTCTATTCCTTTGTGTTCCTTTGTACAGAGACCACACCAATACAAATATCCCTGTTCATGTGAAGTTTTAATAAAGTCTGGATTTCAGTAACCTCTCATCCTTGCCTAATCATCCTTCTGACAGAGAATTGGAGTGGTTTCAGATGGACCCCAGCACATATACACCTCCTGATATTGAAGATGTGTGGTCCTTCGAGCCGGATCCCAACTAAGGCACTCATGGCAACTTCCAGAGGTTACGAAGAGGAACAAGAGCAGCATAGTCCCCGTCCCCGACGGAGCCAGCGGGTTCCTGAACATCTGGAGGATTATGTCCTGTCTTACGTGCCACGCCACTCCAGCCCACAGTCCTTACCAGATGTTCTATGACTGCATATCTCAAATGATCCACGACCAAGACCTGACTCTACCCGTCGGACTTCGCCCCAAAGCGAGGGTTATCCACAAGAGGAAGGGGCCCCCAGAGCATATGGCCACCATCAGTATATGGAAGACCTCCGCTGGCAGCGTATACAGAACCAATGGCTAAGACTTCGACAACAGGTGACTGAACTGGAAGCCCTGATGGCTAGCTCCCCCCGCTGGCAGCAGAGGAGATACTACCAAAAGGAGGAGTCAGACTCTCCTTATTATCCTCATGATCCTAGTCTGACTCTTCCGCCCCCTCTCCACAGAACGCAGTCTCTCCCACACATCCAGCCCATTCCACACCAGTTACCTGGAACGCCCGGCACCTCTCCTGCGCCACAGCCTGCGCCACCAGTGCTGCTGCCTGCGCCACCAGTGATGCTGCCTGTGCCACCAGTGCTGCCATTTGCACCACCGCCTGCACCACAGCCAGTGCTGACGTCTGCACCACACTCACGAGATCCACCCCCTTTTCCATATGGATTCCAACCTTCATCACCCCCTGGACTTTCTCCAGTCTCCATGTTACCAGACCACCAGATTCCCAGTATGATGGAGATGGCTATCGCTTCATCCTTCAGGATCCCAAAGCCTAATCTTGTAGCTTTCAGTTAGGCAAGGAGAGTGACTTTGCTTTATTAAAGAAAGGCCTGGATAGTGTATTAGGCCCCCATCAGCACTTAACAGAGAATTATAAATACCAAGTCCTTATGGATCATCTCAAGTTACCCAGTGCTAATCAGATAGCCAAGAGACACATCCATGACCCTTTGCCATACACATGTGCCATGCAGGCCTTACAGCAGAGATATGGCTAACCCAGGCAGTTGGTGCAGAGTGAGCTGAGCACCATACTGAATGTCCCAGCTGTAAAAATAGGTGATTCACAAGGGTTTGAGGACTTTGCTATTGCTGTCAGCATACTGGTGAGCATGTTGAGCACCTTAGAGGGGGCTGGAGGCACAGAACTATGCTGAGGCTTGATTGCTCTTGCTCGATTGCTCTAGCTTGGACGAGTTCCTGCTGTGTTTGTGCTGTGTTTGCTGGTGTTGTGTTTGTGGAGTGGTTTCTGTGCTATTACATTCAATCGGATAAAAATAAAAATTGGTGCTATTTACCTAGCTATTACAGGTAGGTCTGATCTGCTGTTAAAGTTGAATCTTTTGTTGCCATTAGGGGACAGAGAGGGAATTTTCCACTTTTTTTCCTCCGTCGCAGCTAATTCAGCTCTAGCCGACGAGAGGTTTTTTGTGGTTTTTCGCCCTCTCAGGAGCAAATCTCTAAATAATAAAGCAGCACACTTTAGCTAGCTATTCGGGTAGTTTAGCTAACTAGCCAGTTCACTTTTTTACCTTTTTCTACTATTTTTCAGCGTCAGATTTTAGGATATTCTGATTCTGGTTGTGTTAGCGCGTCTGCACGTCTGCTGAACTGTAAATGTAGTTTTATTGTATTAGGCTAAGTGGCATTTCTTGCGCTTGATTTCTGCCTTCTGACTGTTCTGAGCCACCTCGGTGCTTTTAGCACTTTTTTAGCTGGTAATTCTGTCTCGGCAGTAAATCCTTATTTAGGGAAAGCGTTTACAGTTAGGGGAAAAAATGTGGCCAAAACTGTGCGAGAGTTGCCGGATGATCGGATTTCTGGAGGGAGACCTCCAGAATGAGTTCATCTGCGACCGTTGCCAACTTGTTGAGCACTTGGAGAACAAGATTCTTGATCTCGAGGCCCAACTAGCTGGACTCCACAGTAATCCTGAATTGTTAGAGTTCCAGGAACTGATTAGTACGCCCTATAGAGAGATAGTGTGCTCACCCAAGCCGGGTAGGGGGGAAGATACAAACACATAGATACATAGGGCGAGAGAGCTGGGTTACAGTAGGGCATAAACGTAGAAAGGGGCACAAAATTCCAAGAGGGGCAGTATCTCCAGAGATTGCGGTGACCAACCGTTTCGCGCCACTGCAGGACGAGTTGACCCACGATCCTGAGAGTGGGAGGACTGAAGAGCCCGAGGGCACCCAGGTGGCCTCATCCTCCAAGAAAAGGGGTGATAGTGGGGGATTCAGTCATTAGAGGGGTAGATAGCATAGTGTGTTCGCGCGACAAGGAGTCTCGCATGGTCTGTTGCCTGCCTGGTGCCCAGGTTGGAGACCTCCTGGAGAGTGCGGACAAGCTCCTGGCCAGAGCGGGGGAGGATCCGGTGGTCATGATCCATGTTGGAACCAATGACATAGGAAAGGGTAGGTTCGGGGTTCTGCAAGAAAAATTTATTGAGCTAGCGGGGAAGATTAGGGGCAGAACCTCCACGGTAGTCTTCTATGGAATTCTACCAGTACCACGTGCAAGCACAGGGAAGCAAGCCTTTATATGGAGGTTTAACACATGGTTACAAACCTGGTGTAGGAAAGAGGGGTACAGGTTTATGGGGCACTGGGACTCCTTTTGGAACAGGGGTGACCTGTACAAGCGGGACGGGTTGCACCTGAACCGGAGGGGTACAGCTGCACTGGGCCAGCGTATGCTTAGGGTAGCAGAGGGTTATTTAAACTAGGGTCTGGGGGGGCAGGGAGTTTATACAGTCAGATGGGTAGGGATAGACAGACTGCCGGAATAGAACACACCATGGCTAAATATCTTATTAGTAGAGAGGAAACAATGCTTGTAAATCAGTCAGAGCAGCACTGTAATAGAGGTGGTTCTGGGCAGTTGGGGGCGGGGGTAGAGGGCAGGAGAGGCACACGTGGTACCCTGAAATTTCTCTGTTTAAATGCTAGAAGCATAAAAAATAAAATTCTCGATCTGGAAACCGTTATGAGTAATAGTAACTTTGATGTTGTTGGGATTACAGAGACGTGGCTTGGTCCAGGGGATGGGGATGAGTATAACGTAGAGGGATACAAGCTGCTAAGAAAAGATAGAATCAATAGAAGAGGAGGAGGCGTAGCTCTCTATGTAAAGGATAATCTTAATACTCAGGAAATACCAGGAATGGAGCCCCTTGGTGTTAGTGAAGACATATGGATTAAGATATTGGGGGAAAATGAAAAAGGCCTGAATGTTGGAGTATGCTATAGGCCACCAGCCTCAGATAGCAATGTCAGTAGTACTCTCTTTGATAACATTAAACTAGCATGTCAGGAGGGTGAGACAATAGTAATGGGGGACTTCAATTACCCTTCAATTAATTGGGAAGCTGTGTCAGGTCAAGGTAAATGTGAGGAAGAGTTTTTGGATGTTGTAAATGACTGTTTTTTTGATACAGTCTGTTACTCAACCCACGAGAGAGAACACAAACCTAGATCTGGTTCTGTGTAATAATCCTGATAGAATCGGCAGTATTGAGGTAGGGGAACCACTCAGTACAAGTGACCATAGTTCAATTACATTTGAAGTTTTTTGGCAAGTTAAGTCTGCATTCTCCAATACTAGAGTATTCAACCTTAGGCAAGCTGACTTTATTAAGATGCGTGATTATACAAGGAATATAAACTGGGTACCTCTTCTAGGTGGTAAAACTGTCAAAGAAATGTGGTGCATATTTAAAACAATTATTCTGGATGTACAGCGTAAATTCATTCCGCAAGTGAGAAAAGGAAAACTGAAAAAGAAGCATCCACAGTGGATGAATAAGTCACTGCGGAACAGTTTGAAACAAAAAAGGAAATTATTTAGAAAATACAAGTTGGAGAGCTCAGATAGTAATAAGATTGAAACAGTAATATGCGAGCTCAAGTTAAGAAAAAAATAAGGGAAGCCAAAAGGTGTTATGAAAGACAAATTGCACTAGATGCAAAGAGCAACTCTAAACGTTTTTTTCAATATTATGGTCAAAAAAGGATAGTTAAGGATGAAATAAGAGGTATAAAAAATAAGGATGGGGTTATGGTTTACAAACAACAAAGCTATTGCTGATACACTAAACAGTTACTTTGTGGAGAGTTTCACTAGTGAAGTGTTTTTGCATATGCCTTCAGGTGCAGTCAGTTCTCAGAGACTTATAGAGGAAATTGATTTAAATGATGCAGAAGTACTAGATAAACTTCAAAAACTTAAAACAAATAAGGCAGCAGGCCCTGATGGAATATATCCAAGAGTTCTCAGAGAACTAGCAGAGGTGGTTTACAAGCCTCTGACAGTTATTTTTAAGCAATCCCTTAAAACTGGAGAAATACCAGTTGACTGGAAACATGGCAGTGTAGTACCTATCTACAAGAAAGGAGACCGGACTGAACCAGGAAATTATAGGCCTGTCAGCTTAACTTGTATCGCATGCAAAATACTGGAATCCATCATTAGGGATAATTTGCAATTATTCCTGGAAGGAAATGGTGTTCTAAATGATAGCCAACACGGTTTTCGCAGAGGGAGGTCGTGCTTAACAAACCTCCTGGACTTCTTTGAGGAAGCTACAGCATGTCTGGACTCAAACCAGGCTTATGATATTATCTATTTGGACTTTCAAAAGGCATTTGATAAAGTTTCGCACGAGAGACTCATATTGAAAATGAAATCTGCGGGAATTACAGGAGCCATCACCGAGTGGGTTCGAAGTTGGCTGTCTAATAGAAAGCAGACTGTAACTGTGGGAGGAATTGTATCAGAGCAGGGTCCTGTACGAAGTGGAGTCCCGCAGGGATCGGTGTTGGGGCCTTTGCTATTTCTTATATACATAAATGATCTTGATGCAGAGGTTAGAAGTAAAATAGTAAAATTTGCAGATGACACAAAACTAGGGGGTCTAGCCAACAGTATAGAATCAACTAAGGTAATACAGGAAGACCTAAACAGCATCCAAAAGTGGGCAGATACCTGGCAGATGACTTTCAATTTAGATAAATGTAAAATCTTGCATGTAGGAAATAAGAACCTTAGACAAGACTACTTCATGGGTGGAAAAAAACTAGAATGTGCTCAATTTGAAAAGGACTTGGGAGTAATGGTTGACCCAAGCTTAACAGGATCTAGGCAGTGTGCTGTAGCAGTAAAAAAGGCCAACAGGATGCTGGGATATATAGTATAAATATATATATGAGTATAAATCTAAAGAGGTTATATTGAAATTATACAATGCCTTAGTCAGACCGCACCTGGAATACTGTGTGCAGTTCTGGGCACCGCACTATAAAAAAGATACCGAAGCTTTAGAAAAGGTTCAAAGAAGGGCAACTAAGTTAGTTCCTGGCATGAAATATAAATGCTATGAGGAAAGACTCAAGTTACTTAACCTATTTAGACTAAGCGAGAGGAGGCTTAATTGAGGTATTTAAATTTATAAAAGGAATCAATAAGGTTAACTATAATAGATTCTTTAGGGTGAGTTCAGTCTGTAAAACAAGAGGACATAAATGGAAACTAGTTAAGAGTAAGTTCCGCACTGATGTAAGGAAATGTTATTTTACACAAAGAGTTATCAATACATGGAATAGGTTGCCAGGTCATGTAGTTGAGGCAGAGACCCTTGCTGTGTTCAAGTCTAGACTTGATGCAGTTTTGGATACTCTTTAATTAAGAAATGGCGAGCTTAGTTGGGCCGAATGGCCTGTTCTCGTCATCATATGTTCTTATGTTCTTATGTTCTTATGAGGGTCCCATGTAGACAAACTACTCTCTAAACTGCCACCCAGTTACAGGGATAGCTTCACGAAGCACTGTCTCAATAGGGGGATAATACAGACTGGCACGGGCCGTACCTACACACTACCAGATTTCTCTGAGTGGTTAGAGAGAAAATCTCAGGCACTACAAGTGTCACAGCGAGCCACTCCAGGTCCGAACGTCCACTGAGAAAAGAGAGCCTAGCCTATAAGTCCAAACCTGCGAATGTTTACCATGGTGCCAACCAGAAAACGCAGGTGAACGCACCTAATCCCCCTCCTCAGGAAGTCCATCATCTTCCTGACCACGGAACAGAGAGCGTTTTAAATCCTTCTGTCCCTACTGTGGTACCCAAGAACATTATCTAAACGCATGCTTTCAGTTTGACAAATTTAATGTGCCACAGCGAACAGCATGGATTAAAGAAAGAGGGAGATGCTGGAGATGTGGATGCAATCACCAGCCAGATAAAATCACCCTGAAAAGGCCTTGCTCCTCCTGTGGTGAACTACATCTTCCTGTCCTGCATGATGTGGCACGTGGGTTGCATAGCACATCTGCTGCTAAAGTATACATGGACCAAGTTAGTCACTCTGGTCGGGCACTGTTGAAGGTCGTTCGAGTCCGACTACAGAATGGAATATGCTATCCTGGACGATGGTTCCGAGAGGACCATCCTTCTCTCAGCAGCAGCATCCTTCTCTCAGCAGCAGCTTGGCACTTTGGCCTTGAACAAGAACCAGAGCTCCTCACTCTCAGGACCATTCAACAGGATGTTCTTCAGCTCAAAGGCGCAGTGGTATTCTTTGACGTGTCTCCCATGACCAGTCTGCGGACAAAATTTAGAATCACAAATGTCTTCACCACAAACGAACTGTATCTGGCTGAACAGTCCTGCCCAGCTGAGGTACTCAGAGATACGCTCAACTGGCCAGAGTCCCATTCCAAGCGTTCAAGGCGGTTAAACCACTGCTGCTGATTGGGTCTGACTGCCCGGACTTGATAACACCCACCTGCCCAGTGAAAATGGGAGCAACTAGATGTATTGCCTTTCCAGCCGGAGAAAGAAGTTACACGTTCAAAACACGACCAAGTGGCTCTTGACATTCTGGAGACTCAGACCATCCGTGTCACTGTGGATGGAGTTTCAGGTTATGCAACTCCATTGCTCTGGACGAAAGAATCCCCAAAACACCTACTGCTGGGCCCAACAATCAGTACATTTACATGGACAACAAAATTCCGATATTAACCCGATTAAGACAATACTCTGATTAAGAAACTATCATTTAAACAGCGATTTCTGATTACCTTAATCCGGTTAAGGTCATACTCGAAGTAAACGCTAATCGAATTAAGACATGTGGAGTATTCCTATTTTAGTCGCATTATTGAAGACATGTACACACCTTAATCACACTATGAACATCCTGTGGGAGTTTTCGCTGCATTTTGCGACACACACACGGCAGTGGTCAATCGTTTGATGGCAAACAAGAGCATGGCCAGAGACGGTTTAGAAAGATCTGTAAGATCTTCGGCATGGCTTCAAGCAAGAAAGCACATTTTTGGTCTGAGCAAATCGGAATGTTAAGAATTCTGAAAGAAATTAATATTATGAAGTGCCTTGATGGCCGTAAGAACAGGAATGGCGACATCTTTAAAAGAATGGCAGAACGAATGGGAGAGGAAGGGTACATACGTTCGGCTGAACAAGTTCACACGCGCTGGAAAATCCTAAAAAGTAGCTACTATCGGGTGAAAAAACAGAATAACACCAGCGGTTCTAATCCTTCATCTTTCCCATATGTTGAAACTATGCACAACATACTCGGTCATCGACCGTTGTCAAACATATCCGAGAATGGAGTGGACATTGGGTTTGACGGGGAGGAGGATGCAGCGGAACACTCAAATGCAATGGACGGTGGTAAGTTAGTTTGAGCTGGTTGTAGGCTATTTGTTTTTCTGCTATTAGCTAACTAGTAGGTTACAGTAAATACTCTATACATTGCTAATTTTATGCGTTTGCCATATAACTTTTAAGACTTTTAGCTATGTTACTGCTATCAGAGCCTGTCATGTCAACTGAAGCTTTTGTTCTTTTTTTAATGGAAATTTATTGTGTAAGTCACTCTTGAAGAAAGAAGTCTGCGAGATGCACTATGATCTCTCTGTTCATGATGCAGATGATGAGGCAACAAAATGAATGGGTTCAAGCCCAAATCCAACAATCAGAGCAAACAGAGGAGAGACTCCTTAGTGCTTTAATTGAGAGCAATGCCCGTTCCACCGAGCACATGATATCAATACTTGTTGAGGGATTACGAAGCACCCAGTCACAGCCAATGTTTGCACCTCCTTTGCAGCATCCCCACACTTTCAAGGGTACCATACACAGCCATCTAACTATCCAATGCATGATTCTACTGTGTCAAACACATCCACTGCTGAACAGGGGTCAGAAGAAGAAGCAAATAACTATGCTCGATCGTATACTCACTTGTGAGCAGCCTGCCACTAGGTTAGCTGAAAACCTGCTTCTGTAAAATAGTTTGTGAATGCCTGTATTGGCTTGAGTTTAGATATGTTTGAAGTTTTGCCAGCCTCATATTTGCCTGTGTTACAGGAAAGAACGTGCCTTGTCTTTTGTTATTTGCTTAATAAGTGAAAGTTTGTTTTTTTTTTTTTTCTAAAGAAATATTTTATTTAAACCACTATTTTTGTGAAGTAATATTTAACATAAGTGAGCAGAATTTGAAGAGGTCCCTTTTTTACTGTCCTTTTTGTAGCTTCCGCTTTTGCACTTCAAACCTGTATGCAGTGTTTCTGGAATTAAAGAATACAAAACCCAACGGAAATGGTGTTTCTTTCTGTGATGAATGACTAACACACAAAGTACTTAAACAAATTGCCTAGTTCACTTTAAAATAGAAAGTGAAACACTTCTTCATAAAATAACTTCTAGAATGCAGTTAACATCAGAGACTGGAGATAACATTGTTGAACAAATACTAAGAAGTGTGAATTGCCAAGCTCCTAAAAGCAAGCAAATACACTGAAAGTTAACCACCTGTGCACTTATATTTTAAAGTAAATAAAAATGTGTATTGTGCTACAGACAAGTCATAAAACACTTCACTGGTCAGATAAATACTTAAAATGCAACATATGTAAGGACAGATACCAGTAAAAACAATCGCTCAAACCAAACAACAAATACATAAACACACGCTATATAAAATAAAGGCAAGATTCATGTGGGCTGATATAGGTAAATAAATGTATTCTTGGCTACTTATCAATATCGGTCATCCACGACTGCCTGCAGCACGTATGAGGGCCAGCCTTTACGATTAACAAAGTCCCTATGTCCATCTTTTGGCAGAAGTATGGAAATGTGCGTCCCGTCAAAGCATCCGGTGATTTGTGGAATGTGATGTTCCATTTCGAATCGGTGAGCAATTGCATTTGCCTCCTCCAGACTAGGAACCTGGATGAGATTTTGTGTGTAGGATAGCATTCCTTTGCAAAACATGTACACAAACGTTTTGACCATGCATTTGTGCACGCCAAATTGATTAGCTATTACTCAGTATTCCCCGCAGCTACCGAGTCGGTACAGGACCACTGCCACCCGCATCTCCAAGGGCACAGGTGAACGCACACGTACTCTCATCTAGTAACTCCAAGTTTGTCGCAGTGGCATAATATTGCCAAATGAAAGTATAGGGTATGCCTGTTGCTGGAGATGACGCCGTCGTCCAATTAAAAATGAAACACCCAAAACAGTGTATGGTACCATAACAATGTATGTTGATAGCCTAGCCTACGTGAAATTCTGGAGGGAACCTCGGACGGCGTGACGTGGGAACGTAATAGACGTGTGCCATTAATCGATCTATGCTCTATAACATGTAAAACGGGAACATGAAAGGAATATTCTAAAAGTTGTGGCTGTCCTTCAATAAACAAGACCCACAAGAATCCACACTGGGCCTTCGGTGGCACTGTCCCTCTGACACCTTAGGTTGTAAACACCGGCCTGTCTCCTACACCAAGGTGACCCTGCGGAACATATACCAGGTACTTGCTATACAGCATAACCCACTGGGACACATTATCTCCTTTACAACGTGGGTTAAAGTACTTGTGCAGGCACCGTGGAAAGGGGAGTGAGACTGGGCAGACCCCATTACTGGTGACTCCTTGCTAGCCTAGCAAACCTGGGAGAGAGAGCTTGAACACATACCAAAGGTCACCATGCCTAGATGGTATATGCCCAACTGGCTGGACTCGGTAACATTCACCGCTGACCTGCACATCTTCTGTGACTCCTCCGAGGGAGCATATGGCATGGTGGCTTATCCACGCGTTGAGGGAAGCCATGGACACACTCATGTATCCTTTGTCATGGCCAGGTCACGTGTGGTGCCAAAGAAACAGCTCTCCATGCCGCAACTAGAACTCAGTGCTGCTCTAGCAGGAGCACAGCTCGCTAAGTTACTCAATACTGAGCTCACCCTGCCTCTTCAACAGACCTGGATGTGGACAGATTCAACCACAGTACTGACCTAGATCCAGTCAGAGTCCTGCAAGTATAAAGTGTTTGTAGGAACCTGGATCGCGGAGATCCAAGGCCTGACCAACACACACACCTGGAAGTATGTGGAGTCTGACAGAAACCGGCTGATGACATCACTAGGAGGAAATCCCTGCTGGAGTTGTCACAGCCCAGCATATGGAGCTGGGGTCCAGAATTTCTGGATCAGCCTCTCGACTACTGGCCAGCCAAGCCGACCTTTAATGATGATGACCCCACTGAGGTACGACATTCTGTTTTCTGAGGGCAGGTGACAATCCAAGCTCCCCTCCCAGATCCTACACAGTATACCTCATGGAGTGACCTCATACAAGCCATGTATACTGCCCTGCATGGGGCAGCTGCCTCTCCCATGTGAGCTACGGCCTGACTAGACACAGTGCTTATCCTTCTACAGAAAGCCCAGACTGACAGCTTCCAAGATGACATCAGTGACCTTAAAGCTGGAAACCTGGTCAGATCTACCAGCAGACTAACAACCCTTTCCCCGGAATATGACGAGACCCTGGGTTTGATTAGAGTAGGCGTTAGTCTGTGAAGAGCGGCTGACATCTTAGAGGAGAATGCACTACACCCCGTGGTCCTAGCCCCTGACTACCCAATCACAAAGCTCCTCATTCGTGATTACGATGAACGTCTCCTCCACCCTGGTCATGATCATATCTTTGCTGAAATGAGATGAAACTGCTGGGTTCTATGAGGCCGTCAAGCCATTAGACAGCATCAGATGCACTGCACAGAATGCCAGAAATGGTGCAGTAAACCCGTCATCCCAAAAATGGCTGACCTGCCTCCATCAAGACTCTGCCTGAAGCAACCCCCCTTTTGGTCTACAGGAGTAGACTGCTTTGGGCCTTACTCTGTTATAATAGGACGACGGCTGGAGAAGCCATGGGGTATCCTATTTAAATGTCTGACCACCAGGTGCATACATCTAGATCTCCTCCAGGAGAGTTTTCTAAGTCCTGAAATAGCTGATTTATTAAATACAGATGAAACTGAGGTCTTTTTGAAGTAAACGAGAGAACTGCCAGTGAGGCAACAATACAGGCAGACTTTGTGACACTTTTGCAGAGCCAATTTTAAATTTGTTCAATTAGGGTAAAATAGCTTGCCTGACACTATTCACTTTACATTGTAAAAGGAATATAACTGGTCCCAATAAGTAAAAAGAAAATAAACCAGATCAAGACCAAGTTTCTTCTGCCTCTGTGGTGCAACATGAATAGCACTAAATCCAGTAAAAGGATCAAAGGTTACTACAGATTAGTTAGGTGGCAAGAACATCCAGTTTCAGTGGGAGGGTACTGATAAGAACACGAGTCTAGGATGGACTCTGATATTGTAGGCTGTGGGTTTCGGTTTTAGGAATATAAAGCTTCTAGTGCTGGTACTAACTATGAAGCTGCAAAAAACTCAGACAGAATTAGATGAAATCCCTGCCAGTGGATTAATTGTGGCTGTAACAATCTTTTCTAAAGGAGACTTATCAGTGAAGACAGGTATGTATGTTCTCTTAAAAATAATAAATGTTTATGTATACAAGCTTGGTTAATTTGTAAATATGATGTATAATATGTGTATAAAACAGACATAGTCAATAGGAGATGGAATTTTAGTCCAAAAATATTATAATTCATGTTGATATTAATGATGAAAAAATACATTCATAGACTGTTTTAAATATGTATCATCACAAAACAGACAGAATCCTGCACTCACACACAATTTTAATTTATATTAGCAATAAGCTCATTAGGGTGTACATTTTATCTTCCTTTTTGAGTTGGTACTAATCAAGAAGGTTTTCATTTTTGTAAAGGATTTAACTCATCTGGATGAACAAGGTGATTGGTAAACAGGTTCGAAGGATCTCCAAGACTTGACCTTAACAGCCCAGGATACAGTACTCTCTGAAATCAACAGGCCATGGATGCATCAAAGGGACCTCAAGGCTACCACCAGACAGAGGTACAGGGAGAGAGCATTCTTTGACTTGAGAACTTTATTTTCTGAGAAAGCAGCAAGGTGATGTCTGTACAGTTTGTTAGCACTGCCAACTAAATTGTCTGCTTTAACCAATGACCTTTTGCACTGTGAAATTCATAATAACACATGTTAACACTGATAACACATGTCTTTTGAAAGCACAGGAAAGTAGTATTGAAGAAGGAACACCATTTCCTTATCAGTTCAAAAGCCCATATATGGTCTCAGGAGGCAGATATGAGTTGAGCTCATATCCTCTGTATGAATGTGCACTGTCATGTCTGGATACAGGGTGGCTCAGTGAAGATGCCCCGGCCTATTTGTCTGATTGAGAATGAAAGTGGAAGTAAACTGCAGGTGAACCAGGAGGCCCTGAACATCCTGAGCTCCATCAAGCAGCCTGTGGTGGTGGTGGCCATTGTGGGCATGTATCGTACTGGCAAGTCTTACCTGATGAACAGACTGGCTGGGAAGAATACAGGTACAACGGGGGATGTGGATGTGTGCACTTGGTAAAAATGCCAGGGGCTGGACTTGGTGTGTGGTTTAATTGGCTTAACACATTCTCACAAAGTGAAGCATCAAATGTATACACTGCAATATTCATTTCAAAGCTGCCATTAATGTTATAAATACTAACTGTTATCAATGAAATCACTTGCCATTGTTTTCAGATGCTTTTTCTGTCTCTGGTTACAGGGTTTTCCCTGGGCTCCACCATCCAGTCTGAGACAAAGGGCATCTGGATGTGGTGTGTGACTCACCCCCGCAGAGAAAACCGCACACTGGTCCTGCTGGACACAGAGGGCCTGGGGGATGTGGAGAAGGTAGGACAGTCCAGTGCTCATTAACCTGTATCATGGCATACAATAAACATGCATTTATCTGATCAGTTTTTTACACAATGTATGTATTCTCTTTAGAATTGAATACAGTTATTTTTAATAACAGGGAGACCAGACAAATGACACTTGGATCTTTTCACTGGCTGTCCTCCTGAGCAGCACCTTGGTCTACAACAGCATGGGCACCATCAACAATGAAGCACTGATGAGCCTTCAGTATCCTCCCATTCTTACAGTCAGGGCTTAGGTGATTGGTTGCATGATTTTCTGGCATTTGCAGACTAGTCAATGGAATCTGAAGTGGTTTAGTTGGCAAGGCATTTGCTTTGAGTGTAGGCACAAATTGCAAGTATTTCACAGTGTCAGTCAAACCCATCTGAAACATTGCTGAATCTGACAAGTTTTACTTCCTTAAATAATCCTGTCCAGGACAGGCATGTCAATGACAGCAAGAATGCTGAGAGAGAACTTATGAAACTCACTATTTAGCCTTGTGATGTTTTAGCAGACATCAGAGGGGGGAATGCATCCCCTGTCTGTAGAAGGGTTATGCATTTTTCTCCCATGTACTAAGTGTAGGAGAAGATTAGAATGCGACTGAATTCAGTGAACTTTTTTCCTTGATTTTGACTTTGATAGAAATGCAACTGTAATTATTATATAAACAACTATTTACATTACCTTTGGCCATTGCTGAACTCACAGAACTGATGTGAAGGGACTAATGAAAAATATTAAACTGTGAGACAAAAGTTAAGGCCAAAAGTTGTTTGAATCTAGGAGACAGTCTTTATGTCTGAGCCTTCCTCATATGTACATCATCCTTAAATTCAATGTGCAACAGCTATGTAACGGAGCTGACAAAGCGCATCAAGGTGAAGTCCTCCCAGGAGGGAGAGGATGAAGCCTCGTCTGAGTTCATGCGCCACTTCCCCTCCTTCGTGTGGACCGTGAGAGACTTCTCTCTGGAGCTGGAGCTGAATGGGAGGACCATCACAGCCGACGAGTACCTGGAGAACGCTCTCAAGCTCAACGCAAGTAAGTCCACTGTGTGAGGCCTAAAACTAGAAGACATAATGCAATGTTGATAACATCAATATGATGTATCCTTTAAGAGGAAGAAAAAGTAAAGCTGGGAACTATTATACACATTCTTGACTGCATTTTTGCTCTATAATGTATTGAGCAGCAAGAAAACATGCTGTAGAAGGTCATGATTTCTTATAAAGAAACTCCCTCCTTATCTCTGTCCTTTCTTCATTTTTATGTGCCACCAAAGTTATGCATGTGCACACTATACTTTTATTAAAACTATGAGCTATTGTCTACAGAAGACTAAAACTTGCTCTTCACAGGGACAGATTTAAGATACTGTGTTAAACTTTCTGAGCAAATGATGTTTTATGTTTCTGCCAAAGATGACTCCAAAAACAATGCCCCACACCTTGCTCTCAGTGATGGTCCCAGAAAGTGTATCCGAATGTTCTTCCCTGTTCGGAAGTGCTTTGTGTTTGACCGGCCCACCAACAAGCGCAAGCTAAAGAAAATGGAAGAGGTGGGAGATGATGACCTGGAGCCTGACTTTATCAAGCAAACCCGAGACTTCTGCAGTTACATTTTAAGTGATTCAAAGGAGAAAAGCTTCACAGGGGGGATCATAGTCAATGGAAGCAGTAAGTGAAAAAGTGTAAAAAGCTGAATATTACCAGGTAAACTGTGAAAGAAACTGTTGCTTCTTTGGCTGTAAAAGGCTTCAGTAACATTATTGTCATTTAGCAAATGCTCTTATCCAGAGCTACTTACATCAATTACAATTTTATCCATTTATACAGCTGGATATTTACCAAAGTAATCATGGGTTAAGCATCCAAGGGTACAACAGCAGTGCCCCAGCAGGGAAACCAACGAGCAACCTTACGGTTATGAGCCCTGCTCCTTACAACTATGCCACACTGCTGCCTCTCCACACTTCAAAGTGTAGAGAACTACCACTTCCACTTTCTATAAGCATCATTTGTTTTCCTTTATTTCCTATGTGTCTGACTGTCTATGTGGTTTCAGTGCTGGCTAATCTGGTGGTGACGTATATGGATGCCATTCGAGGAGGACAGATGCCATGCCTGGAGAACGCAGTGCTGGCACTGTCACAGATCGAGAACTCTGCTGCAGTTGAGAAGTCACACGCCCTCTACAGGCAGCTGCTGGGAGAACGAGTGGTGCTGCCCACTGAGACACAGGAAGAGCTCGCCAGTGTTCATGAGGGCTGCCTGAAGGAGGCGCTGCAGCTGTTCATGGCCCGCTCCTTCAAGGACAACGACCAGCAGTACCAGAAAGACCTCATGGTCAGGAGCATGACTTTCTTCATGGCTAAACAGACTTATCTATTTTAGGTGATGAGAAGCAAAAACAAATTTCATTGAAAAACTGTTCTTTTGCCCCGGCTCACAGGAGCATATCAAGGAGGAGTATGAGAGGAAGTGTCAGGAGAACGCAGATCTGTCCAGGAAGCACTGCATTACTCTGCTGCAGCAGCTATGGCAGTCTCTGGACCAGGAGTCCTACATGAGGCCAGGAGGATATGCTGACTACAGAGTCCAGGTGGACTCCATCATTCAGCAGTACAGAGATACACCTGGCAAAGGCATACAGGTACTGTCTGGATTCAGTCTACATCAAGATTTATACAGCCTCAGTTACAATCACATGCCCCCCGAAAAAAAAGTCATTTCCCAGTAGTGTATGTAAAAAGTCATTCAGTACAGTTGTGTATGCCAAATAGCATTTCCACCCTATACTGAATTTAAAAAGATGAAGTGATTGTAAACAATATAAGGAACCTTAGTATAATATTATTATTATAATTATAATGTTACTGATTAGAGGACGGCACACAAAGCAAGTTTACACTAACCTAATAACACCCAAAGCCCTTGTTATAATGCTACATGACCTTAATTATAGAGTGGCCATGCCTTGGAGTCCTTCCTGAAGGAGAAGAGTGACCTGGAGAGAAACATTTTGATGGCAGACAAAAGTCTTACTGAAAAACAACGAATCTTAGAGGGTGAGGAGCATAATCATACAAGCTTTAGATGAAAGGGATTGACCCCTGGTTTTAGTTATCATTTCCTCAACTTTGACACAATTAACTT
This sequence comes from Megalops cyprinoides, assembly GCF_013368585.1. NCBI lineage: Eukaryota > Metazoa > Chordata > Actinopteri > Elopiformes > Megalopidae > Megalops > Megalops cyprinoides. Next base: position 3,991,511 of record NC_050604.1, on the reverse strand, counting down.
CACAGTCCGTCCAGCAATCACCAAAATTTCAGAAAAAGGTGTTTTAAAAAGTTGCACTTGCATCGGTTTGTAAGTCAAAGTCAATGACAAATTTTCACTGAATCAAGGAATTAATCTGTTGACTCTTGCACATTTTGAAATAATTTCACATTCGAATCACTATTGAATGAATTACATGTTGCCTGGAAAGTATGCATAACTTATTTATTCAAGGATTTTTTTTTCCATAACAGCGGAGAAAGCCCTTGCAGAGGTCGAGAGAGTTAAAGCAGAGGTAGCCAGGCAGGAACAAGAGGCCATGGCTCAGAAAATGGAAGACATGGAGAGAGCGCACAGAGAAAATGAACAGCAGCTATTGGAGAAAATCAAATGGGAACGCAAGGCAATGATGGAAGAAAATGAACGAGTTCTTACCCAGAGATTGAAGGTATTCACTTCAGCTCTTGTCTCTTCAATGACACCATGATGTTCACACATTTACATTGTACATGTCTTCTATCAGAGCAATGATCATACATTTTGATCATGGAAATAGTTAAGTCCCATAGGGTCCACTGCCATTCTCTCCAACACAACACTTGTAAAGTTTAGGTATGAGAAAACAGACTTAACTTTAAGGCTTGTACTGCTTGAATACAGTAAGAATGTGTTGAAAGTAATATATCATACATGCAAAAACACACCCCTCCGAAAGAAGAGACTTTGGATCTCACATGTAGATTTCACCAGCAGCCAAAATTTGTTACAGTCAGCCTGCCTTGTGTGACTCAGCCCCCCTCTCTCTCCCACTGAACAGGAGCAGCGGGCCCTGGAAATGGAGGGGTACAAGTGGCAGTTAGAGCTGATGGAGGCCAAGCTGGAGAACAAGATGCTTAAGCAACAACAGGATTCTTGTGTGATTTCCTAAGCACTTTTTTTCCGGAGAAATTTCAAAATTGCAAAAAGTAATTGTCTGGATAATTCAGTAAAGATTCAATAGATTCAGATTTTGTCTTTTTTCTCATTCAGATATATAGATGACATATTGACTATGACAATCAGTACAGCACAGAGAGTATGATTTATAGCAACTATAAAGCACAGTAAAGAACCTGAGGCCATTTTCTCTTGATATCTTTTTCACTTCCATCTCCTCCTCTCTCTTTACAAACACACATGAGCACACATACATGCATGGCTTTAAATGGAGTTCCAGTATTTTACTCTCCTAACACCTGCTTGTATTACTTGCTGTTTGTTTTATGTGTAGTGCTGTGATGTGTTTTGGATTCTGTGATCTGGTGACTGATGTATGGTTGTATACTTGCCTTCCTTTGTCTAGTCAGGTTGCACAAGTAAACACCGTTGCTCATTCAACTTGAATGGATACACTACTGTTATTTTGTGCTGGAAGTCATTGTGGATAAGAGTGTCTGCTAAATGAGTGTAATGTAAAATAAAGCTCAGTTTGACACAGCAGGTGGATGAGGTATAGTGGAATGTACCTTCCTTCCTCCCTCACCTTATACCCACATATCAGAGTCAAGCAGGGAGGAAGGAGAAGATGTGACCTCTTTATCCAGCCTGCTGCTGGGAACACTTACCCACACTACCACAGAGATAGTCTGTATATCATGTTGCTTCCAGCAGAAGAACAGAAATAGACAAAACTATGCAGGAATGACTCAAAATCAACAGAGCATAAAGATGGACCCATAGAAGGTGGATATACAAGAGACCCAAACCCCCTTTGATTGCAGTAGAACAATAATGTATACTCCGGTGTTTCCCAATTTTTTTTTCTGGAGACCCACTGAAACTGAGGGGGCAGTTTCACCTGTAAACTAGGTTCAGGCTAATTTGCTGTCACAGTGGGGCGTCGGTCAGGACACAGGAGTCAGGTTCCGGGTTCAGTTGTCTATTGGGGATTTGGAATGGGTGGATGTGAGGGTGTGTGAGTTGTTTGTATGTGTGTGGTTTCTTTGGCACAGACGCACACAACAACAGCACAATGCTTGGTCCCCAAGGGCTTAGTCTCCCCAGTTCTTCACCTCCCAGGTATTGTTGTGGTACAGAGGTGGAGGAGGTCACCACCACCTTTATATTGTCCCATATCCTTGGCCCTATTGAGGCCCTGATTGGTGGCTGAAGGATACGGGCAGGTCAGAAGGCAAATGGTGACCTGGGGGCCGTCCTTGGGGGTGCGCCTGTGCCTCAGGTTACCTGCGGGGGTCCTGCTGATAAGGGGAGCAGCAGGACCAGTTTGGGCAGGTTTCAAATGAGTTGTAAATATTTTATATACACAAGATTATATACATATATATATATATATATATATATATATATATATATATATATATATACATATATATATAATATAATATATTATATACACAAGAAATTAAATATAATGACATTCATCATGTCAGAACAGTTACATAATATGAAATTCATCATGCCAGAACACTTAAACATTAAGTTACTCATTATGCTAGAACACTTAAACTTTAGGGTACTCATTATGCTAGAACAGTTCATCTTATACGTACAACTGTGGCACGGTGTCACAGTGTCCACACAACAGTACTCATGTTCTGTCGCAATGTACAGCAGTGAGGACCCATATGGGAGAGAGCAGATATAGCATCTTGAGAGAGCAGACCCCCACATATAGGGTCCTTCTGGCTGTTAGTCAGCAAAACCTGGTATGATGCTTCATCAGGCCTGCAGGATCCAATGATCCTTTTATAACGTTCCAATGCGGTGGCACTGATAGACAAGTCTGATGGAGTGAGACAATAGGAGAAGAAGGATGGGGACAGACACACACTGGGAGGTTATTACATAATTGATTGCACTTTTGTATGTTGCTCTAGGTAAGAATGCCTGCCAAATGACAAAATGTAAAACTTTCTCAGTTGATCTACTGTATCGGATACTTCATTTCAATTGTTAGTCCAGGTTAAAACCCCATTTAATTACAATTTTTACAATTTCAGTTTATAAATCACATAGTAAAAGCATGATTTTATAAAATAGCTGTTGAGACATCAACCTCTTTTAAGACTTTAAAAGTCTTAAGTCTTAAGTACTGTATGGGCAGGATGTATGTACACCAGGGATGAGTGCAAATAGGCTTTAAGCATTTGATACATGAAGATCTACACCCTCATACTACCTCATCCTATCTCTGGAAAATATTCAACAGAAAGTAGCTACTGTAAGCAGAAGTGAGGAAGTAGATATACTGTGAATCTCACAGTTTTACAATTTCATATATCAAAATACCTGTATTGCACAATATGTTCATTGACTAAGAGAATATTTAGTAAGGCTTACCTGCCAAACCCAGCAAGGGGAGACGGAGAAGAATTCTCATGATGAGTTTCTCTCTGCAGTGTTTCTGTGAGTTGTTGAGCAGTGAACTGAGTGTCAGATTTATACACACACCCTGTCACATTCCCTCTCCAATCTACCTGCTAGTTAAAGAAAAGGTAAAAAAGGTCAAGGTCAAGACATCATCGTTTCACAAACATCTCCCCATTGATTTCAAAACAATGCATGGCCGTTTGCATTTGTTGAGCAACTGAAGATATATGGATCACTTGAAACCCTGACTTTACACTTTATTCTGTGTGATTTCTCTTTTTTTCACAGTAAATAGAAAAACTGCGTTTTGAGGTGTCACTGCGGCTAGCAAAGAATCCCTCTTCATCTGAGCAAAGCTACAACAAGCACAGGGTGCATAACACAGATAATCAGCTTGTTTTCTGCAGATTATTGCAGTTGAGTAATAGCAAGAAATGACAGAATCATCAAACATGCCAGGTCATCAACTGAAACTAATTTATCTTGTTACAGGTTTTGAAATGTATTTTAACCATTTCTTAAACACACTTTACCACTTTATTGTAAGGAGAGTGTTTATGCTTATGTGATGTGAACTTCAGGCAGGTAAAACTATCACCAAAAATTTTAATCGTTTGAACTAAAATGTTGTGAATTTTTTCATAACTTTCATTTATTGTTTTTTTAATGGTAAAGCTGTCCAAGTATTATTAAGTAAATAGTACAGAGATGTTGTACCACTGTTTTTTTACTACATTACCAACAATGCTGCCAAAATAATCAACAAGTAGAACATGTGAGTGACACACGTGGGAATGCATGACCATTTTCAATTCTGCTTCTTTGACAGACAGATCAACTTCTATTACCCCAGTGCCAATAAATACCTACTCAGATTTGTTTTGCACAAGAAATAATTAAAGGTAATACAGACATACAGGATAAATAAATAAATGTAAATGTAAATGTAATACAGGACAGTGAAAGAAAGGACAGTGGAGAAGAGGTGAGAGGCCCAAAAGGCCATATAGAGGTACCTTCCATTTAAATTATAATTTACATTTCATGGCAAATTACAGCTTCAGTAAGACAGACAGTAGAATTAAGGCACAAAACTGTGATTAAAAAATAATAATAATCCAGGGTGAAACCACAATAACTGTACATTAAGTACACTCTATTACAGAAAAAATAAAAAGTGATGGAAAGTTTTGACAGAAGGATGACTGGCATTCTAAAGTGAGGGTCCTTTAACAAACAGACTGCATTTGATAATATGAGGAGCAATATGAGGAGTTAAGGAGTGAGTGAGTATAGTGAATGGGCATTATTAATAATAGATCATTTGAAAGAACTGCTGGAATGTAGTCAGTAAGTTTTACTTTGGAAACATATATTTACAGGATACATAAATACACATTTATTAAAATCAAGTATGGACAGTAGGTTTAATTTCTTGAACAGAGCAGCAGATAGTTCTGAATGATTTCAGAAGATTGCCTATCTTGGGAATCGTTTGGAGGTAACATTGATAGGCACTAGCCTAGACAATTAAATATGATATGTATAGACAGATTAAATTAGAGTGTCAAGCAGGATTGATTTACCAGGGACCACAGTGTTCTCATAATGCCAATTGATTTCATAATTTTTTTTTTACATACATACATTAATGTGATCCTTCAAGGATAGTTTTTCCAATTAAACATTTACTGATCTAAGAGAAGAGACCTGGGTAATTTCAACACAATTAACAAATAATTTAATATCAGCCCTGGGAAACGTTTTATTCTTATTTCTAAAACTGACAAAATTGGACTTATTGATATGTAAGTGACATGACAGTTTGTTCATATGGGCATGCTTTGAAATACATGAGAGACTGTCACTGGCTTCTCTTACCAGTATGTCAAAATTTACATGTGAAATGAGATTGGTGTCAACAGCAAACAAAATAGGAAACACAGTATCAGGTGTCCAGGCTAGATCATTTTTATAAATACGAAACATAGTAGCTTTGCCACACTGAAAATACAACCATTAACTCCAATCAATTTCAATTATAATTTAAATTTCATTACGTACGTAAGTAACTACGTAACTACGTAAGTAGCCACTAGTTACATACGATGGCTTCTCGCAGCTCTGTTTCTCCAATCCTTAGCTCTCCTCCCTCTCGCTGTCTCCCCTGCTCTGTGTGTAACATGTTTAGTTATTCCTTCTCCGCCATTACGACCAACTTCACCTGTGTTAAATGCGAGCTTAACGCTAGGCTGACGGAGAAGGTAGCAGAATTAGAAGCACGCATCCGCACCTTATATGAGATTAAAGCTAGTGAAAAGTTTATCGAATCCTTTTCAGTACCGGATGCGTCAATTAGCCTTTCCCCTAGCTCAACCCCGGCAGAGCCTTCGCAGCAAGGCGAGTGGGTTACGGTTCGGGAAAATAGACGCAAGCGCAAGCCCCCGGTGCACCACCAACCCTCGGTTCACGTTTCCAACAGGTTCTCCCCCCTCAGTAACACACCTGCTGAGAAGCCTGTTAAAAGAGCCCTGATTATTGGCGATTCAATTCTTAGAAACGTGAACGTAGAGACACCAACGACCATAGTCAATTGCATTCCTGGAGCCAGAGCTTCCGACATTGAAGCCAATTTGAAAGTGCTGGCTAAAGCTAAAGGTAAAAGTAAAGCGAAATACTCAAAAATTGTTATTCATGTCGGCGCTAACGATGTTCGCATGAGGCAATCGGAAGTAACAAAGTTAACTATTAAGTCGGTGTGCAGGATTGCCAAACAAATGTCGGATTCAGTAATTTTCTCTGGCCCCATCCCCATGCGGCGCGGTGACGAGATCTATAGCAGATTAACGTCACTTAATCGTTGGTTGTCTGAATGGTGCCCCTCTAACAACGTGGGTTTTATAGATAATTGGCACAAGTTTTGGGGGAGGCCTGGTCTTTTAAAACGAGATGGCATCCACCCCTCGAGGGAGGGTGCAGCTATCATCTCTAGTAACATAGATCATAGTCTGAATTCCACTAAACCTTGACTAATCAGGGCCAAGGCCAGGCAGCAGACTTCCTGTCCTACACAGTTGTCTGCTTTTTCCCTGGAACCACCACTTAAAAATCCCATAGAGACAGTGTCTGTTCCACGACCCTCCGTCCCAAACTTCTTAAAAACATCCAGTAGGGGCAATTGTGCTGATAATTTAATAAAAATTAAGTCTGCCAAACCTGAAAGTACTACCTGTAGACAAATGGTCCTTAAGATTGGGTTAATAAATATCAGATCGCTACAACCTAAAGCTTTATTAACAAACGAATTGATTACTGATCACCATTTTGATATCTTATGCCTGACTGAAACATGGCTTAAACCTAATGACTTTGTTGCTCTCAACGAATCGACTCCTCCCAGTTATTGTAATCACCAGGTCCCTCGACCTACTGGTAGAGGTGGCGGCGTTGCTGCTGTACACAGCTCCAAACTCTGTGCCACCCTTAAACCTGGCTATAACTTCCATTCATTTGAACTATTAGTACTTAGCTTTGCACATCCTGACAAGACTGCATTTCAGCTATTTACCCTTGTTATAATTTACAGGCCACCTGGCCCTTACAGTGTTTTCTTATCGGAATTTGCCAATTTTCTATCTGACCTGGTTGTCAATATAGAAAAAGCTGTAATAGTAGGCGACTTTAATGTCCATATGGATAATGAACATGACCCGTTCAGAACAGCATTTTTGTCCATCATCGAATCCATTGGACTCTATCAAGCTGTGGACAAACCCACACATTACCGCAACCATACTCTTGATTTGGTCCTCACATATGGAGCAGACATTAACCAGGTGGAAATCATGCCACACAATCCTATGTTATCCGACCACTATCTCATCTCTTTCAATTTACCACTAACGTGCTTCACATACTCGGAGCCTAGATTTTCTTCCAGGCGCACGTTTTGCTCTCTTACAGCAAATGCCTTTATCGACGAGCTCCCTACATCATACTACCTGCACAACGAAATCTCCTCTAGTTTATGTTCAAACCCCAGCTCAACTGAAATTAATCTACTCGCGGACAGAATCGACTCTACTTTGCGTAAAACTCTAGACGCCGTTGCTCCCCTCAAAAGGAAGAAAATCACAGACAAGAAGCTAGCACCTTGGTATAACGACCATACTCGTGCTCTCAAACAAGCCACACGAAAACTCGAAAGAAAATGGCGCTCCACCAAACTACAGGTTTTTCTCCTGGCGTGGAAGGAAAGTCTCCTAAATTACAAGCATGCCCTCACAGCTACCAGATCCAAATATTTCTCTACTCTTATTGAGAGAAACAAGGACAATCCTAGGTACCTGTTTAGCACTATTGCCAGATTAACCAAGAGTCCTGCATCAGTTAACCCTACCATACCAGCAATTTATAGTAGCAGTGACTTCATGAACTTCTTTGACAGTAAAATCTTAAAGATAAAAGACACAATACAAAAATTCTCATCAACTTCTGGTTCCTGCCTGGCCAGTCCCGTTCCAGATTATGTAGACATGTCTATTAGGCCCGCCCCGCGCTTCGACTCTTTTATACCCATTGAATTTGGCGACTTTTCTTCTCTTCTCAATTCATCTAATAACTCTACCAGCCAACTTGACCCCATACCAACTGGCTTCCTAAAACAGCTATTGCCTGCAATTGGCACACCACTATTAAATCTTATAAATGCCTCTCTTATGTCTGGACACGTACCTCAGCCCTTTAAAGTAGCAGTTATCAAGCCTATTCTGAAAAAGCCTAATCTTGATCCCAATGACCTGTCAAACTATAGGCCCATCTTGAACCTTCCATTCCTCTCCAAAATTCTGGAAAAAGCGGTATCAAAGCAACTCTGTGCCTTTTTACACTCTAACAACATTTTGGAAGTTTTCCAGTCCGGATTTAGACCTCACCACAGTACGGAAACCGCTCTCCTGAAAGTGCTCAACGACCTTCTACTCTCCTGTGACAATGGCTGTATCTCTCTTCTTGTGCTACTAGACCTAAGTGCAGCCTTTGATACCATCGATCATTGTATCCTCCTTGACCGCCTCGAAAACCTGGTTGGCATAAGTGGACATGCCCTATCTTGGTTTAGATCTTATCTATCAGAACGATATCAGTTTGTCTCCATCAACAACGAATCCTCCGCTCGTTCCAGAGTAAAATATGGTATACCTCAAGGATCTGTGCTTGGACCTCTGCTCTTCTCGTTATACATGCTGCCTCTTGGCGATATCATCCGTAAACATGACATTAATTTCCACTGTTACGCGGACGACACTCAGTTATACATATCAGTCAAACCCGATGTCCCTCTGAATATTTCAAACATGGAGGCCTGCCTAACAGATGTAAAGAATTGGATGGCCCGAAACTTTCTCCTCCTCAACCCGGACAAAACCGAAATATTGGTCATAGGCCAAAATTCAATCAGGAGCAAACTCACTCATTTTACATTGGACCTTGATGGTGTCTCCCTTGCCCCGAGTGCAGCCATCAAAGACCTTGGTGTTGTTATTGATCCCGAGCTCTCCTTTGAAACTCACATAACTAACACCTCTAGGACTGCCTTCTTCCATCTGAGAAATATTGCTAAAATCAGGAAAATCGTATCAATTAACGACGCTGAAAAACTAATCCATGCCTTTGTAACATCCAGATTAGACTACTGTAATGCCCTCTTGTCAGGATGTGCAAACGTCTCATTAAAACCCCTTCAGCAAAATGCAGCTGCTCGAATCTTAACTAAAACTAAACGCTTTGAGCACATCACCCCAGTTCTGGCCTCTCTCCATTGGCTACCTATTAAATACCGGATCATTTTTAAAATACTCTTACTCACATTTAAGGCTTTAAATGGGCTTGCCCCCCCCTATCTTAAGGACCTTCTTCATCCATATCTTCCGCAGAGAGCCCTTCGCTCCCAAAATGCCGGGCTTCTCACCATTCCAAGAGTGGGCAAAACTACTGTAGGCGGTAGAGCCTTTTCCTATCAAGCCCCTCTCCTGTGGAACAGTTTACCCTCTGAGATTCGGGGAACAGACTCTCTCTCCACCTTTAAGTCTAGGCTCAAAACATATCTATATAGTAAATCCTTCAGCTGAGGGACATGGCCTGGTGCTGGCGTGGATCATAGAGTCTCTGGTGGACTAAGTGGTCATTGCTTTCATGGACCCTGTGCCGTGATCTGGTGTTGACTGTCTTAGGGTCGCCCTCATGACTATGCCGGTCCCTTGCCTCCCGTCCCCTAGGTTATGCTGCCATAATGTTAGCCTGCCGGGGTCTTTCCTTGTTGCACACCTTTTTCTCTGCCCCTCCTCTCCTGCCTCTCTGTTCTACATCCCTGCCATTCTTATCATCCACTAACCACTGTTTTCTGTTTGCTTCCTATTCCCTGCTCCGGGCTCCTGTCCGGAGCTGTAGCCCAAGCGTCTCATCTCGTTTTTCAGTCCTGCTACCTCGCTGCCCTGCCCATCAAAGCCAACTGCATTCCAAGACCCGGACATCCTAGGAGACATTCTTATAATCACTCTACTGTTAACTGCTATTGTTTGTCAATAACAAATGTACATTGCATAACTTGTCTCTAACTCTATCTGCCCAGTGCCGGCCAGAAGCAGATGGGCCCCCCCATGAGCCCGGTTCTGCTCAAGGTTTCTTCCTGATAGGGAGTTTTTCCTTGCCACTGTTGCCTTGTTGGCTTGCTCTCAGGGGGTCTCAGGCCTGGGAACAATGTAAAGCTGCTTTGTGACAACTTGTGTTGTAAAAAGCGCTATACAAATAAAAATGAATTGAATTGAATTGAATTACGGTTTTTAAATCCTTGCTATAAGGGCAATAACAATATACATCTATTATAGATTTCTCCCCCCAGATTTACTTTCTTAAGATAATCAAATGAAAATATTCCAACTTTACATTCACATATGATGGTTCATATGGTTGATGTTTTTACCTTTGCACTTATTAGAATCTTCTCTTTTCACCTAAAATCCATTCAGAGGAATCACAGCTTTCTGTGGGTTGAAGAGAAATGACTTAAGCAAACTCAAACAAAAATAGAAATTCTCCTCCTCCAAATTGATTCTTTCTACAGTAGTGCAGAGACTCGTATTGATACATTTCATACTTTATTGCTTGTTTCGTTGAGATCCATGTTTCAGATAAGGCAAAGAAAGAAAATTCATGATTTAAAGATGACAAGTAATTGCTTACTTACTAATGAATTTTCCATGAACTGCACGTTAACTGAATGTTAAAATGAAAGGTTGAGAAAATATTTGTTTTCTTTGATTAACTACTACTGAAAGCATTAAACTGTTTTTCGTTATAATCACAGAGACAAGGTTCACCATTTGCACTCTTAAAGAAGTTCAAGTCAGGATCAAAACACTTATTTTAGTCAGGGGCGTGTTGCCCACCCAAAAGGGTCGTTTGCCCACCCTAAGAAAAATCGGTTAAATTAAACATTTAGCTTAATTTATATATGGCTTATCTTCACTTTTATATTTCTCTAATGAATCATTGGTCATTTCAAATGTGTGACATAATGGAAGAGGAGTGGTCGAGAACTTTCAACGGTCATCAGCATAACCGTGAGAAGCGCTTAAACGCGCATAAACCTGAGAGCGCTTTCATTCAAACGAGAAAATGCTACCAGCTGGTTCTTGTGCGAGTCACAACCGTTTTGCATACTTTTTCCCGAAGGAAAACTTTTGAATTGTTCATAAAACTTTTGTTATCCATTTTTTTCCTCATTCGTAGTGTTGACAGTTTAGTGGCATTTCTTAGGTTATAGCCTATAGCTACAGCTAACGCTTTCTTGACCAGTGTTAACGTTAACGATGGTTTGTCGCTAGTTCCTTGCTGGTTTGTTTTAAAGTAGGCCTAACCTAGCAAGCTTACTTGGGCAGTTAAGTTTCTTGAGTTTTAAGAATGCATAGATGGCTTATTCAAAAATGGTCTACCAAGACCACAGACAATAGGCAACCATTACTGTTTCTGCCGATCTAGCCCTGCTTCAGTGTCAGCGGTACTCAACATTAAAAATACACGACCTGCCACCCCTGAATGCTTCCACTGTCAAAGACTGGGAGTTGAATAATGATAAACCTTCCCAGCCAATTCTGGCAAGTTATCCTAAACGTATGTTTGGCCAGAAGACAAGATAGTGCGAGCTGGCACCAGGCTCAACCGTGGCTGGAGTACTCCGCACAGCGTGATGCAGTTTTCTGTTTTCCGTGTCGCATGGTGCTGGTGATAAGGAAGACATATTCACCAAGCGTGGCTTCACAAAAAGGAAACGTGCCCTTGGCCGAGACAATGGCTTGGAAAACATGCGTCCAGTGTCTGTCATGTGCGGGTTATGTCTGCTTGGCAAGAATATCAGCACAGACATGACTACTGGTGAAAGTGTCGAATATCTGCTAGGGCAAAGTCAGGCCGAAAAAACCAAATATTACGTTAAAAGCATTGGCGAGTTTCTCGCGGTAAACAAACTTGCTTTCCATGGGCATAGCAGTCAGGGAGAGGGAGAAAGTTTCTTTTTGTGTTATATATCTTTGCCTTAGGAGACTATAGACTACACCAGTTGAGAATTTGTTTTATTTCAGATTTCTTTTTTTCAGTGTTCCAAAAGAAAACAAGGCTACCTTACATCTGATATTCTTGTCTTACTAGGCTTGAAAATGACAGCCTGTAATTTGCATTAAATTTGCTAGTACTATACTCTAATCCTTCATTTCTGTAAATTTTGTGTCTATCAAACTGCATTAATAACTGCAATTACAGTATAAATGGAAATAATGAGCAATTGTAATAATTTTTGTCATGTGGGAATAGCATGACTGTAGGTGCATTTACTGTTGTATATGTGGGCCTACAGCTTTTATCGGAGTATTTCTGAATGAAAAGTAACCTGCGTTGTACAGGCAGAAAGAGAGGTTTTTGAGGTGTGGCCTTTTCATATTGGATATAGTTGCCCACCCCACATATCCAAATGCCCACCTCAGGACGACATGCTAGTAAAGTCGGGAGGAAAACCGACAGTTGCCGCCGCGTTGGGCAGCGCGTTTGGGAATTAATTGGGAACCGCGGGTGCGTACTTGGGCCGGAGCTGCTGAATGGCTGCTGCTGGCGGGGTCCGCGGCAGGTTTAGTTTTCTTTCGTGTTGTTTTTTTTTCGGTTTGGATATTGGTTACGGTTTCGGTCGGGTTTTTTCTTTCGGTTTGGGAATATTTTTGGTTAAGTTTGTTTTTGTTTTTTTTGTGTTTTGGGGAGAGATCCTGGGAGGGGATCTCTTTAGCAGCTGTGATATGGCGTCAGATTTATGTCAAAAGTCACGAGCGACGGAAACATTCTCGCGCACAAGGCAGTCACCACGCGCGAGAGAATTTCTGCTTGGCCAGCGCTGGAGGGCATACGCGCTCGCGCGGGTTAACTCTGCTCGCGCGAATCGACCTGAGTTTTGACAATTTGGGAGCGGAAACCAAGGGAGGCACTGGCCCTCTTATGATTGGTCACTTTCGCCGCAATCACACCCACACGACCTCCATGAACCTTAATTGACAGCTTCCGTTAAGGAGGTCGTGTGTGGGTGTGATTACGTTGAAAGTGACCAATCATAAGAGGGGCAGTGCCTCCCTTGGTCTCGGCAATAGGAGCTGTTATCTCTAAAGGATGCCTCAAAGCCGAAACATATGTTGAAAATGGTCAGCTCTGGGGAATTTTTTTGGTGTCTGGTGGAGAATTTCTTTTCATCGTTTTTCGGGTTATATCGTGTTTGTAAATAATTTATATTCACTGACCTTGAGCTACATTTCATTTAGCAGACGCTTTTATCTAAAGCGACTTGTATAGGTTAGTTCTTTACAATGTTATCCATTTATACAGCTGGATATTTATTGAGGTAATTGTGGGTTAGGTACTTTGCCCAAGGGTATAGCAACAATGTCCCAACGGGGATCAAACCGGCAACCTTTCGGCTGCGAGTCCTGCTCTTTAACCACTATGCTACACTACCGCCTTATCTTTAAGCCTGCTAAAATTATGAAAAATTAGGCTAAACAATGATTACTTTGTCAGAAATGACAACCATCCCAAAATAAAGATAATACTGATAAATAATGAAGTTACAAAATAAAGTTGTTACAATAGTCCATAGTTTCAGCAGTAAAATCGGCACACTCAAAGACTGTGGTTAATAATCATAACAGTGATGCCACTTTCTTTTTCATATCGCAGTCCCCAACTCCGCACAGACATGAGTCAGGCATGTACAGACAGACTGTGGGTGTCTGACCAGCAGGGGTCACTGGTGTGTCACAACGCAGATAAACCCTGAACAACGTGCCTAATCAATATGCTCCATTGCTGTGGGCTACTGATCATCATCAGCTGAGGACGCAGCTGGGGTGGAACCAAGGCTACAGAGGGAAATATGTCCTCTTGCTAGTAAGATTCTGGTTACTCTTAGAGACTTACTTCAGTAGTGTAAGGCTGTTATAGTTCTAGGGGAAGGAGGGGCAGCTCTGAAACTGTGTTTTGAAAGCACCATTCTAAATCTTCAAGGTAATTACAGTACAGTACAGGACACCCTACTGTCTTTTTTATTGCCCTTAGCATATCATCATTCCCAGTGTGTGATTGCCTGCCTGATCTATTGGTTTCACTGTTCCCTGCAAAAAATTAATTGGCCCAGTGTACCTCCCATGTAGTTTAAGGTGTAATCATTAGGCATGAGGCATTTGTACACCCACATACTGTACTTTGAAGAGTATTCTCAACAAGTGGTAAAGTTGAACATGACAGGCAAATTCTGAAACTGAAATCTATTTGCCAGCGTTCCTTTAGAACTGGCATTTAAATAACCACTAACACATTTTGTGTATTCATGTGTCACCCCCCCTACCCCACACCTCCCAGCCTCAATTGATAGGTCAATTGAACAACAGTAGTTTTGAGTGTAGTTATGCGTATATTTGTGTATGAATGTGTCTTTGATTCACGGCCCTATCTGTTCAATGTTTTACTTTACAAAACCTTGTAATAGATGACCTTTTGTCATCACGGTCACTTCAAACTATAAACGTGTGTGTGTGTGTGAAAGCAGGTTAGGCATTGGATAGTTATTCCTTAATTGGCTGGCCTCACCCACCAAGTAAATAAAGATAGGTGAGTTGTGAGGAGAGGAGAAAAAGAAGCAAGGATAGAACTAGGGTGTCAGAAATGTATCTGCTGCTTCCTGGGTTGGCCACCAGATGGCCACATAACTTCCTGTGTTGTCTATGTCTCATTTAGTTAATGTCGTTCACTTGTGTTGATTAGTTATTGTGTACACCTATGTTATGTTATTGAAGCCCTGCCCTTTGTTCATGTCTTTGCTCAGCCTTGAGGTGGTATACCTTTGCCTGCCTGTCTGTATTTTGCAAGCTTTCAGTAAAGGTAACTTTAACTTTGAACCTATATGAATGTCCATGTGCTGAAAAAGCAGTTATAGAATAGAATAGAACCCTGGAAGGTCTTTGAATGAATAAAACCCTCACAGGGATCTCCTTGAGGTGTAACTATCTCAGCTTATATCATGGTCTGATAGAAATTTTGTTGTGCAATTTTGGTGTTTGTATCTGAAGATTTGGACCAGGAGGGCCTTTTAATTTCACATGCGAAACCCCTTTAAAGCACACATGCTTTTTTTTTTCAAAAAGCAACAAAAAAGAGTTCAGTGCATGTCTTGAAACATAGAACATCTCACACTGGTAGACTGTTCATCTGACAACAGCTGCATACACAATCTTGTCACCTGTTCGAATGTGAGGGCCCACTCTAGTGGAAGAAATATTACAATAAACACACAGAGAGGTAGATCAACAGGAAAACATGAATGTGCTGCATAAGCATGCTTCTGACAGGAGCTCATATGACACAGTTTCAGGGAGAAGCAGAAGCTGCTAGTGTGTTGATAGCCATTATTACACCAAAATCCAGCTTCAGCCTGGGATTTGAATCCCTGCTTTTTTCATGGCCCATTTGTACCATGCAGTGATCCCAATAATCCCCTGTTTACACAGGAACACTCTCAGGTTTGCAGGTTAGAAAATGCAAAATGATCAGAGCAGATACTGCTCTGCTATAGAGTCTTGGACATTACAACACCTTTTGTGGTCACAGAAAATGCACCAGACACATTTAACCTTCATTCCAGACATATATTCACATGAGTGTACAAACACACATCCACCTTCATGTTTTGTTTTTCTGCTCTGCCAATGTTTAATAAAGAATATGAGCTACCCACTTTTTAATATCACTGCAGGTACCAGCATTGCAGGCACTATGTGATTCTTCTCGAGTGGAGGTGTCTTCTGGTCTGAAACAGTCTAAACACAACCAAAATATTAACTTTCAAAGTTTCAGTATGGCAGCCCAACATAATCTACACTAAATGATTAAACACTTTAACACTACGTTTCAGAAAAACATACATGCACACTAATTCAAGTCATATCCACATCCAAATACAGAAATCAGATTGGTTTATGTATGATAATTTGAACCTGTAAGTATATTCTCTTGTGGGTTCCTAAAAAGGTGAGCAGCAGTGAGTTTGCTGATCAGGCAAATGGCATTAACATAACAGGTGCTGATGATACTGAACATGGACACAATGAAATATACAGCAAACCAAAATTATGCTGGACTCATGGATGCACAATTAGCACAAGGTTTCTTTAACATTTTAAGCCTGCTAGCAAACTGTTATACTCTCTTCTTTCATGGCCCAACTAACCAGATTTGGATAGTTCTGCTAAACGTGAACTTGGCAGGACTTGTCAGACCAGAAGGGGGGAAAAAAGTTACATTGAAAGCTTCTCTTGTTTCATACCAGAGCAGAACTCTTCAGTGCTGAGATGGAGAATCTGGTTACTGACTGGGTTTTTAGCCACAGGTGTAGGCAGAGCTGTACTTCTCTGCCTACAGAAGGAGAGACAGGAGGTGTTGAGATGAGTGCTGCTGGTGTGGTGGAGTGTCTCCCCCTCTCTGCCAGGACAGGATGATCTCTCTTCCATTGTCAGGGCTCACGCAGGGACTGCAGACAGGGAGGCAGGATGCACAAGATAGTTTAATAAATCCAAAACGGTAACAGTCATCCTAGGGTTGATTGGATTGGTGTTGACCCCTGTGTAGTAGTCCCAGGGTGGCATAGTTGGTACCTCCCTGGTCATACTTTTAATCCCCCCCCCCTTTTGTACTCGCCACACTAACTTACATACTTTAAAATTTTGTGATCTAGTTGATCTTAAAACTGCACAGATAATGTACAAAGCACAAAATAATTTACTTCCTAACTGTATTCAGAGGTTGTTTGAAATTAGAGAGAGCCAATATGAACTTAGGGGAATATGTATATTTAAAAAAAAACAAAGGTAAGAACAAATATAAAAAGTTAGATGTATATCTGTCAAAGGGGTAAACTTGTGGAATAGTTGTGACAAGGAGTTAAGAATGTGTAGCTCACTTTGTGAATTAAAAAAAATGTTTAAAAATAAGGTGGTAAACAAGTATATAACTGAGATATGATCAGTATTGTGTATGAATCGTTTGGAACTTTTGTTTTTGCTTCTGTATCGTTCTGTCTTTGTATAGCCTAAACCCAGTAGAGAAAGGGGTACGTAAAAAGGTTAGGTATAATAAGCTAACGCGTCAGCCTACACCTTTTTGGTCAATATTTGTTGTTTTCCTTTTAATTTAATGACATATTGTTATTTATTTATTTCTATGTGTATTCATTTTGTAAAATTGTTAATAAGGACCAAAATAAACTTACTATTACTACTACTAATTTACAACAAGTATAGGAAACACAGGAGTCAACATGGGCCAGCATCCCTAAGTTCAGGGTGTTCTGAGGGCAGAGGTGACGCCAATCAGTGTATATTCAGACAGAAAAACATACTTAATGATACTGTGGCAAGTTGAGCAATTTGGGTATATGAATTCTAAATTATATTTGGTTTGTGGAAAAAATACATTTAAAAATTATGAACGAGCTGACCTTATTTTATTGTAGGAAAACATTTGAACAATATATATATGCTGCCACGTGTACATGTATCTTATCTTATTATTACTTCACGTTATAAAAGTTACCAGTGAAAACAAAAAGAAAAATACAACGACCAACTTTGATCTTTAACATTTCATCGGGAATTCATTTGCATATCCAAATGTCAGAAAATTAAATAAAACCTTGAACATTAGTATTGCTCCAGATGAACATGAGGAAGAAGGTTAAGCCTATCCATAATATTTTCTGGGCGTCACTACTTTCCTCTGCTGAAGTCAGTAAGAGTTGGATATTCCTTTTTAAGTTAAGGCTCCGCCTCTCTATGATGTATCTTGTTGCATTCTACCAAAATGTATGTTGCATGTTTACATCCACCTGGAAATTAATATTATATTCCTTAGAAGAATAGAATATATCTTTATTGTCCACCAGCTTGGAAATTTGTCTTCAGTTCACCGAACACAAGAAAAACAACATAAGAAACAGACAGGCAGTTAATAAAACAAACACGTAGACACGTAAGGTCACATTACACATAAAAGAAAAAAAAAACAGCTCATGTCTGTGGCTTGAAACGTATCAGTCACTTGTAGAGTTAAGAATATTGATGGCACTTGGGATGAAGGATTTCTTAAATACATTTTTATTTGCCAGAGGGACTCTATAGCGCCTCCCAGAGTTCAAAGGCTCAAACTGGCTGAAGAGAGGATGGGAGCTATCTGCCAGGATACTCCTCGCCTTCTTCATCGCCCTTTCTATAAAAAGTTGAGTTAAGGGCTTCTGGGGTTTGCCAACTATTTTGCTTGCCATTGACACAATTCTAGAACGTTTATTCTTAAATCTACAATTCAGGTGACGGTACCAGGCAGGAAGATGAAAAGTTAAAACACTCTCAACAATAGTTTTGTACGCTAGTTCTAAGATCTGCTGACTAACACCGAGGCCACTGAGTTTTCTGAGAAGATAGAGTCGCTGCGAGCATCTCTTGAAAATATACTCTGTATTTTCAGAAAAGCTCACCTGGGAGTCCAGAACTGTACCAAGCGATTTAAAGTTTTCCACAATTTCAACATGTTGGCCATTAGCTGAAACTGGCTCAATTTTCAGATCTTGCTTTGTGCAGATAATTAGTTCTTTTGTCTCGGCAACATTGATTTCTAGCTGGCTAAAGTGACAACATGTTTGAAGGGCCTTAGTGTGAGCCAGATAGGCAGCTCCACCTAAAGGGTCTGTTTTCTGTAGGAGGCCAATTAAGGCCATGTCGTCAGCATACTTAAACAGTCTAAAATGTTTCTCCTTGATCATAAATTCATTGGTGAAAAGAGAGAATAGCACAGGGGGAAGAACACAGCCTTGTGGGCAGCCGGTGCTCACAGTGAGCACATTTGACATGCTCCCTCTGACCCTCTGTGGGCGGCAGTAAAGAAAGTTTCTGATCCAGAGTACTAACCCCGTATTGACGTTGAGATCAATGAGCCTTTTCAGGAGAATACGTGTCTTCATTGAATTAAAAGCTGAGCTAAAATCCACAAATAGAGCCCTGGCATATCCTTTGGGGATGCATAAGGTGTTTCTTAAGCAGAGTCAGCACAGCATCATCTGTGCCTCTGTTGCTCTTATGTGCAAACTGGAGTGGATCTAGCATGGTGGCCACAGTGGAGGTCAGATGACTGGCCAGAACTTGCTCCATGGTTTTACACAATATGGAGGTTATTGCGATAGGCCGAAAATCATTTGGTATACTTGCGCCTGGCTTTTTTGGCACAGGCCTGATTATTGAGAATTTCCATGTGTGTGTGTCTAGAAGGAACTGAAACAACCTTGCAAAAACTTTTAGTTGAGAAGCACAGTCTTTAAGAAGATGGGCTTTTAGACCGTCTAGGCCAGTGGTCTTGTTCGGCTTCAGTTTAAAGCCGAAAATATACATCACATTCTATCCTGCCATCCATAGTGTCAAATCTACAGTAAGAATTGTTCAGGTCATTAATAAAGGTTTGACTGTTACAACACTATCACCCTTTTTAATTGGATCTGCCCATTAATGTGTTTAGTCCCTCCCACACCTGTCTTATATTACCAGTTAAAAATTTGCCCATTATTTTATTTTTAAAATCAATTTTTGCCTTAAGAATTTTCCCCCTTACCCGTCTCCTTTTCTCACACAGTAATTCTATATTACCAGTCCAGAAAGCAACCTTCCTATCATTGAGACAGCTTTTCAGCTATTTTGATACCCAGGACTTATTATTTGGGAAAATTTTCACAGTTTTAGTTTCAGGCACAGTATCCTCACAGAATTTGATATACAATGTGATGGTGTCTGTGAGTTCATCAGCATTCTGGCAGGATTGAAAGAAAATATCCCAATTAGTCTCCTCAAAGCAGTCTCTTTAGTTGTTGCTCTTTACACCTATCAGACAATACTTGTATTTGCTTGGTGACAGCTGTCAGTACTTTGGTCCCCTAGCTGTTGTTTTTGTGTTTCTCCCTGTCTGTCAGTATCATCCATGTGCTTTTGTTTATATTCCTGCCCTGCTCCGCTCTCCACCTCGTCCCCACCCACTTGATTTCCTGATCGTCTCCACCTGCCTGCCTGCTCACCTGCATCCCATCTCCTCGTCAGTCTAGCCCTTTATATACCCTGCTTGTCTCTGTTCTTGTTACAAGTTCATCTCAGTGTTTTCTCTGTTGTTTACCTGCCTGATTTCTCATGTTGTTGATTCCGTGCTGACTCCCGCCTGACTTCCTACCCGGTCCCTGCCTGCCGTCCTGCCTTCGTTGCCTGATCTGCCTGCTTGCCCGGTTTGACCCAGCCTGTTACTTTTTTTGATCCCTGCTCCTTGTTTGTTCTGCCTCGGACTGCCTTCCTGGTTTTTGACCCTGCCTTTTCTGCCACCACGAACTTGTCCTGCAATTCTAAATAAACCACTTGGAACCTGAATATGCCTGGTCTGCATTTGAGTTCGTGCCTGCGCCCCAAGTTTCAGTCTCTTCACCACAGCCTTGTATTTGGGCAAAAGATGAATTACATTGTTGTCAGATTTCCCAGGGGGAGGTCTGCATACCGCTTTATAAGCATTGGGGATATTTCCATAACAGCGATCAATAGTCCGGTTTAGACGAGTGGGACAGTCCACATATTGCTGTAAGGTAGGCAGGTATTCAGATAAATTACATGAATTAAAATCCCTAAGAATTAAGACGGGTTGGTCTGCAGAGCAAGTGAGTGCATCAGTGTAGCGCTTCGCTATTCTCTTCCCGGTAGCATCATTGTTCAATCCAGGCACATAAGTAAGTATGACAGTGATCTGGCCGAACTCCCGCGGGAGATAAAAAGGTCTAAAAGAGATCGTTAAAATCTCAAAGTCCGGTGTGCGCACTTCCTGCTGTATACAGTACTGTGTGGCCCAGCTATTGTCAACAAACATACACAGCCTTCCTCCAATGGATTTAAATGAGCTGCGCTCTCTGTCCGCTCTTATTGTTGTATACCCTGTATACCCTATATATTGTTTTATATAATATAGGCAAGGGGTTGCATGTTGATCTTTGAGTCAAGCTTCGATAAAGCAAACAAGGTTGCTCTGTCTGAATTCACAGTCATGTTCAGCTCTTAGCATAAGTTCATCCAATTTGTTGCTTACCAAACACACGTTTGACAGGGTAATGACGGGCAATAGAAATCTGTTCCGGCATTTCCAGAGTCGATGTCTCACACCTCCTCTTGAGGCCCGCTTTTTCCTCTCTTTCTTTTGCCTCTGCGGCCATCTCTCAGGTCACCGGATTGCATAACAGTCTGCAGGTAAGTTTACAGATGAGGACCCACCAGTTGGGCGTAGTGACAGCAGGTGCTCTCGCGTGTAGGTGAAGGCGTCTTGTCGGCCTGCCCAGCAGTTGTTCCCAGGCGTGAACGCCATAAGGCAAAATAATATCCACAATGGTGCAAAATTCATTATGATGACAATGATGACAAGGTGCAGGGTGCAATAACATTTCCAGCAAGTGTAATCCACATCAGACAAAAGGAGCTGTTCAGAATAGATAAAACAAACTTAACATCTCAAACGAGCAAACAATGGTGAGCACAGGGTCAGCAGCAGAGCTGCGCCCCCAAAAGTTATAAAAACAGAGATCTATCATGTCTCTAATAGACAGGGGCATTTCTAGCTATTGAAAAGATCAGGGGCTAAGTCAAGTTTGCCTGGGGCTTGTCTTTTTTTTGAAGGGAGATCGGCATCCGAAGGTTATGTCTACCTTTATAATAAATATTTTCACACCTTCAGTTGCTGCAAGTCAAGTTCCGCTCTGTTACACAGTCTGTCTGTTGTTTTGCTATAAACACCTCCTTTTTCAGGGCAAAAATATTCGGGGCTAGGCTTAAAATATTTGGGGCTATAGCCCCGAATGATCAGACCTAACGATGCCACTGCTAATAGATGAAGAGCGACACCTTGATCAGCATGGTCTATTGTTATGTTTCCAGGACTGTATGTCATTCATGAGAAATTCAATCCAAAAAATAGGCTTTAAGTTTTAATCAAGCCAAAAGTGCAAAAAACTCCTGAAACAACTGAAAATATATCATGATATATGACAAATGATGTATGCTTCATATTTTTCCATCATCTCTACCCTAACAGATGATCTAAAATCTTATGGATATTTTACCGAGGAAATACTATGAAATGCAAGACCTGCCAATTAGTACCACCTGTTTGTGAGAGCAATAAAGAACAAGAGAAATATGCAGTGTTCAGATATGAATAGTCAGGTTAATACTCCCTGTGGACTTTAAGTACACATTTCAATCTCAGCTGTAATCTTCCCCACAACCTGTCCTTACAAACTTCAGGGTCACTGGTGCTGTGGTTCTTGATGGTCTGTTGGTCCTGATGCAGTCTGTCCCTGAAACTTGGCTTTAGAGTCACAATAGAAGCACACTCAGACTCATTTCCTGACCTGTGCACTGCCCCATATCCAATCCTACCTCCTCCTCATGCTCCTTAATACAGCTAGACAGTCACATGCATAAGAGAAATATTTTGCATAACACAGCTTATTACCCAACACACAGTTGCATTTATTAATTCTTACTGATAGATGGCACCATATAATGTTTTATATATTATAACCACTACAGTCAGTACACCAGCAGCTGTAAATGGATAATGATTTTGATCCTGTTACCCAATCTAAGGTGTTAAACTCAGGTAAAAATTAATTGAAACAAACATGTTCTGGCTACAAAAGAGCTTAATTTGGTCGATGGGTGCATGTACTTTGTGCTTGACTATATAACTTTGGGAGCCACTCTGGATAACATTGTTCGCATGATGACAGAAATATAAATGTGTGGTTTAGCACCTATGCACAGGGTTATACCCACACAGGGTATACTGCTCCCAAATAACCATGGTTAAAGATGCTGTTTTAATTTTCCATATCTTAATATATATGTCTCTGATTTTCACTTAACAATGTGCACAAAATTACCTTTCCCCCACTCATTCCCTGTCATATCTATAGTGTGTGTAGTGTGGTGGACAGTGTGGACAGCACCTTCAATTTCAAAACTGCTTCTTTCATTTATTAAAAGATTTTCAAAAAGTAAAAATATACTCATTTTCTATTGCACTGAACAGAGGGACAGAGACTGCCATCTACTGGAAAATTTCAGTTGTTTGTGTTTGTAAATATGGTCTCTTTTCAGTATAACTAATAGTCCATGTTGTCCATAACCCTGAGCAACAGCTCATAAGATGTGTTTTTCTGCCTCATTTGCATAATGCTGTGCATCAAATAAGGAAAATAGCACTTAGTTTCATAAACACAAATTCAAGCCCTGCACATGTATTACAGTTATTGGCCTGTGGGTAATCATTAATGACACTACTTCAACTCGTCGTCATAGTATGGTTTTCACATCTCCAATTCTAGATCCTCAATCCATCTCCTGAAAGGTTCACCACATTCATTTATGGTGTTATATCTGCTGTCACGTTCGTGACTGGGCACTCCAATACTAGGTGCTCAGTGTCTTGCACGTCTGCTCTGCAAGCCGCAGCCCCCATCGGTATAAATTTAGGCCTGTTCTAGCTTGTTTGCACCTGAGTCTGTTTGCTATTACCCATTGTCTGCATTGCTGAAGCCTGAGTTGGGTATGACAATATCTCTCCGCCCGCTGATAAGTGTTCCCTCCAGTTCACTCTCCATGCTATTTTTATTTCAAAACGATCTTCCCGGGTTTTATTAAATGGTTTTTAGAGATTTCAGTCTGCTAGTATCTGACGTCCCCATCGTGAAGCGTTTTAAGGCGATGTCATCGTCCAAGTTTCTAACATTTTGGTGCATTTTTTGTGTCACTTATCTTCTTCTGAGGAAGGGTGTAGGAATTGCACTCATAGTTGGGAGCCATGAAATTGGTGGAGATTTCAATGTACTCAAAATTATCCTCATTGTGTCATTTAACTGG
This sequence comes from Megalops cyprinoides, assembly GCF_013368585.1. Lineage (NCBI taxonomy): Eukaryota > Metazoa > Chordata > Actinopteri > Elopiformes > Megalopidae > Megalops > Megalops cyprinoides. The sequence goes on along the minus strand of NC_050604.1, from coordinate 3,967,602 downwards.
ATGTCAAATTTTGAGGTGTGTGCACTTTGTTCCCATGTTGGGGCACAGTACTCTGCTGTGCTGTAGCACAGTGCTAGAGCTGACATCCTCAGTACAGACTGTCACGCGCCCCAAGTTGTTCCCACCAGTTTCCTCAGGATTGAATTTCTGGCTTTCAATTTTCAGGCAATTTTTTCTAAATGTTTTCTGCAAGTCAATGCCCTGTCTAGTGTCACTCCAAGGTATTTTGGATGAGGTTCCATTGGTAGGGTGTCTTCGTCTACACTACTTCAGCTGCTTCTAGTTAATAAGGACACATGTGTTACTGCAGAGATACTACTCTCAGATTCTACTGTACTGTAGAGAGTGGGTGCTGCAAAACTGTTACTGCTAAAAGTACTATCTACCTTAACTATCATGTTTTTTTTTCATTTAAAAAATGACCAAAGTAGAATCATCTTGCTTTTTGAGGTTTAATAGTGGAGTTTCAGTGATCATGTATTTCCATCTAATATAGGCTGACATTCTTCTGAACAGCAGCTGTTCACTATGAGATTTGGAGGCAGGAAGCTGCACGATGACAGGTATCAAACGTGATACCAAATCCATTTGGACAATTTGACTTCCTATTTTTCACACAGTGTGTGAAAAAGTGTAGTAATTGTCAGCATCATAGTGTGTTTGGATCATAACACATAATTCAGAAACTGACAGAACACTCAGGAATGAATGTAATGGAGCAGTGTGTCTAAACTGACTCTTAGAGAATGATTGGCTGGTTGTAAACCTGTAATCATGTGGATGAGCTTGTGTCCTCTCTTCCTCCTTAGTGTATGTGGATAGTCCCAGGTTAACATCAGACACAGAGCTGTTGACTTGGAGGTCACTTACTATTTTCCATCACCATCTTTAACACTCACGTCTGAAGAAAGTGTCAAGGCTCTGCCATTTTAGTGTGTCCTGAAACTATTTTTTTTTGTAGAAAGACATTGAGTAGGCTATAACATCAACATTTTCATAAATGGACAAATGACTGATTTGCATTGTACACCTAGTACAATACAGCTGTAAGGTGCTGTAAGACCTGTAGGGTGCTGTTTTGATTCAGTAAATTTGAAGTATGTCATTCCTGGAACTGTTAATTATTCCTGGAATGGTTCATTTCTTTCTAAAACAGAATTTGTGCTAATGAGTTCACTGCATTTTTGCACTTAATTGTGACTTTAAATTAGTAGCTATTGTCAATTAGTAACTATTGTTTCCTTTAAAACTGTTATTTTATTTTTGTAATTATACTCACACATGCAAAAGCACTGCTGAGGGACAAAAGAGACTGAGATTCAGTTTTCTGTTAATGCTAATGTCTGATCATTTTATTTATCATTGCTGTTACAGCTTGGTCACTCTTTTGATCCAGGTCAAGTGGAAGCACACGCTTGTGAATATGCTTGGACACTCAGCATCAACCAGCCAGCCAGCTTTGACCACTCCATATACCTGGTTCCTCTTTGTAAGTACCAGACCTCCTCCAGAGTCACCCTAGGGGAGAGAGAGAGAGTGGTAGTGTGTGTGGATCTGAAGTGCATTAGTGTTGGAAACTCAGATTGTAAAATATTGCCAGCACTTACAGAAAAAGCTCTCTTATTTCCTTGTCCAGCACAAAAAGTATCAAGCGTTATATTAAATCCAGTTGGACAACTTGACTTCCTGTTTTTCACACACTGGAGTTTATTAGGGTACTGGGGTACTTTTCTAGCTGAAAAAGGAAAAGATATTTAGCATTTCGGATCATCTTCATCTGACGAAAGACAGACAGGGGACATCAGTCATTGTCACTCAGTATCACAGTGTGTTTGCTCTCTGTCACTCTTCTTACCTCCAACACTTCCCCAGCCAGCAACAAGAAGGGTGGCATTTTCTAGAACCTTAAGATCTTTGGTGCAGTTAGTTGGTAGCTTAACAGTTTGGGGTTTAGGGACATTCTTACTCAATTCTATCAGCATGATGTCGAAGATTGTCGTGTTTTGGTTAAATCCCGGGTCTATTTTTCTTTTGATGTAAAAAGGTCGTACGTTTTTTTGTTTTATGACATTACGGTCATGAATGCCAATGTACACCATCAGACCACTGCAAAAGGAAAACAAACACAGTTTATCATCCACATCCACATTCATCCACATTTAATGAAAGACATGGGCAGGAAATCAAAAGATCATCATATAACCTCATCTTAATCTCACTCTGTACTTACATTCAGCAAAATACCAGCATTATTCCATCACTGAATTTGGTGTGAGTAAGGTCTAAAAGTCAGTATTTTGGAAACAGTTTGCTCTCAGTAATATTCCACCAAACATCCTAGTAATGTTTGCTATATTAGTATACTTTTAATGCTGTATGAACAGAGCATGAAAAATAGTGGGATATGCATTCTTAGTACCCTGATGCATGACAAGTACACATGTTGACCACTTCAACTGGCCAATGATGAAGCCTCCACAAAAATAAACCCACATTTCAGTGACAGAAAAGCTCCAACAAATACCAGTAGTCTAGACCATGTGAAAGACTAGTCACATCAGCAAACAGGTGCATAATGCTATCAAGCTGTAAAACACTCCTTCAGCAATAGATTATAGACAAACAATTGACCCTTGCTATTGTCATTGGAACACTTCTGACATATTGAATTTGAATTTTGCAGATACAGGTGAATTTTATTGTAGATTTACTCCATTACCCCCTGTCATTGTAGTAACTGGAAGAGGCATCGAGCTCGATGGCTAGGCGCCATGCCCCAGATTGCCATAAAAACTTTTTTTTTTTACTTCTATGGAAACAGCTCAGCCCCCTCCTTTTAATAACATCTGAATATGGTCTCCATGCCACATCAAGTCTAAAATGCCAAAGGTATCAGTGTGCAAGACATTTCATTTATTAATCCAGTACAGGACACCCTTGCCATTTGAGACATTTTCTCTGTTAATGTAAAATAGGATATTTGAGAATTTGCTTTTCATTGTTTCACATAACAATCTGTTCCTGGGTTGATTAAACCAGTACCAATTAATTTATTTTACATGTTAAATGTGTTTGTTTCATGAGGATGGTGAAACGGGTAGTCTGCAAACCCAGGACAACTACTTTTTGTTCAGAACAGCCAAAACATGATGCTCCAAAGTTCAGGAATTTTAAAATTCACTTAATATAGAGATAGCTTGCGTGTGTGGTGGCTGCATGATTAAATTACATTGAATGTGGATTTTATGGAGGAAAGAAATCCCTTCTAGCGCAAGTCTATTGTCAGAACAATCATTATTTTCAGATATTCCTATTGCCCATTCTGCTGAGAGATAAGTTCTCAAGCAAATAGTGAGTCCCCTGTATATTGCAGTTCTATCTCTTAGACACTATGTCTCCAAAACTACACTAAAGACATGATGTGTCTTGAGTGTAGTTTTGCTTGTGTTGTACTCTGTTGCTTTGGATAAAGACATCTGCCAAATGAATGAATGTAAGTTTATATTTATTTGCCTATGAGTTATGCATAATGCCATCTTTTGAAACCCTAAAAGGTGCAAATAAAGACCTGCAGTTACATTGCTGCAATACCTTGACATCCTCACTTACCTTTACATCTGTATGCCCCTTTTCTAAATTATGCAGTTCTGTCTGAAATTTTCCATGAGAAAGTGTACCTTTTATTTCAGTAATACACAAGTGTCCCCATGACAGCACTTACGGAGAATCACAGTGTGCAGCAGTGAGGACCCACTTGGAAGAGAGCAGGGAGCCCCCACAGAGAGTAGAGCCATTTGTCACAAGAACCTGGTACTGTGCGTCTTTGGGTTTGCACCTCCACCCTCCAATTATCGATTCATTAACTTCCAGTGGGGAGGCACCTGTAGACCAGACTGATGAGTGAGAGAATAGCATTCTCCCTGGTTAAAACTTATTTTCATTTTTAGTTTGAAGTTACATAATTGTGCACTAATGGGTCAGTTCCACATTGGCAGTTCTCACACTGATGCACTCAACTAAAACACATTTACAAAGAAATATAATTTTAAAAATAATGGTCATTGTGTGACCTCTGTTCTCTGACTGACAGACTATCCAGATATGATTATTGTTATTACTATTGTTTTGTATACTGTCAAACTTAGACAATTATCTTTGTTTCAACCAGCTGGTGACATTTGAACCATTTGTTTTACTTTTCACAAAATTACATGTATCCATTTTTACCCAAATAATCTTTTTAACTGAGTAATATACACAAAAATATCTTCCCTCATGTCCAAAATGAAGCACCACACAAATGACTTCTGTATTAAAGTTATGAAAGGGTGGATAAATTCAAGGAGGCAGAGAGTCTAATACATGAAATAATAATAACCCGTAACCACCCCATCCTGCTGGAGGAAATATTTACTCAGAAAAATACTGAAAATATTCATTAGAGTAGACACATGGTGGAGAGAAGAAGTGGGAAACAGAGAGTGAGGATTAAATGGATGTGTCTGCTCACCTTAGGAGTGAAAGAAACGGTAAAACATTGTGCCTAACTGTACCTATACCTTACCATACCAGTTTTTAAAGTATGGTAACTGTTTTTTCCACACATATGAGTTGTTTCTGACCACTATGGTTGTACTGTTAGATTAATTTTTTTTTTTTGTTTAAGCCACTTTCAAACCTTGTGCTTTACCACTGCTTGGATTAGTCATCAATGGTTAGATTAGTACCCTGGCATTTCAGCAAGAATACACAGATAGCTCCAATGGCAGGACTTTTCCCAATAATGAACATGCAATCCATTGCTGGAATTAAAAATGGATAAAACTGTGCTTATCGTACAGGAATCCCTGAATTTTTTTCCTTCAGGTATGTAATCATAGATCAAAAATATTTACTTTTTTGCCTGCAGTATTCTAAACTGAAGTGTAAGTATCCATTCCTCTCCAACTTCAAAATTTACTCATCAATAGCTGACTCCATATTCTACTTTGTGCCTACACATTAAAGTGAAAGGAAACTGACGTCAGCGAGTGTACTATAACATAAACAACACTATAAAATGTCCCCTGAGGTTTTGTCAGTGTGAATACTGCCCAAAAGCCTTAGCAAACATTTATCTTGTAAGGTCACTGGCAACTAGTTTAAAATATCACACCAGCCTGTTAGTAATATTTACTGGGATGATTTAGGAAAATTACAATACCAAAGTACCATACATTTTTACTACATATGAAAATGTAGTAAAATACTGTAGTAAACTGAAGTTCTTCCAGTTGACTTTACATCTCATTAATTATAAATCAGGAATTGAGATGCTAAACATTTTTAGGAATTCTGCCGCATAACTGGAATGTCTGATCCATGAATATCCTAATTTGTCGTATCTCAGTAAAATATTGCTTACAGAATATACTGTTTAATAATGATATGAAAACATCAATATTAAAAAATCTACTCATTAATTAGAAAAATACTTAGTGAGGCTTACCTGCCAACCCCAACAAGGAGAGTAGGAGACAAATTATCATGTTTCTCCCTGCAGTGTTTCACTGAGGTGTTGAGCTGAGTGTCAGATTTATACACATATCCTGCCACACCCACCTCCCCTCATAATTACAAACTGGCCAATGCTGGCTTCATTCATCTAGTAAGTAAATGTACTATTATTTATTTTGTTCAGCATAAATGCAAAATAAATAAATGTGCCTTGAAAAAGTATTCAGCCCCCAACAAATTTCTAACACAGATGATCTCCACAACGTGAGATTTTGATTAATTAGACTGAGATTTTTTTATTTGTGATTCACTCAACTCTGCAACAGGGCAGCCCAAAAAAAATCAATAACTAGAATGTCAACAATTAATAAGTATTAATCCCCCTTCTTTAGTACTTGGTTGAACCATCTTTCACAGCTATTACAGCCAACAGTCTTTTTGGATCAGTCTCTATGAATTTTGCACAATGTGATGGAGCAATATCAGCCCATTCCTCCTTGCAAAATTGCTCAAGCTGTACCAGGTTAGTTGTGGAGCGGTGGTAGACAGCAGTTTTGAGGTCTTTTCACAGATGTTCGATGGGGTTAAGGTCAGGACTCTGATGTCATCATACCACTACTGATGGAATGGTTAATTTTGCACATAAACAAGTCATAATAAATAGCAGAAATGAAAATAAGATGTAATATGTAATAAATAATAATAAAGTAACATAAAACAATAATAAAGGCACAGAGATTTGTGAAATACAGGTCACCACTGTCCCCTTATATCACCAACCTGATAATTGATAGTCTTACCTGATCATGTTCATATCTACCCCTGGAAAATTCCCCACAACGATAAATATAGGCCCCATGTCTGTATCCACTTAAAGTAGTATTGCTGGAATACCAAACACTCATTGTACTTTCCATTTGGGACTAATAGGGTATATTTGTTCAAGTTGTGCTTCAGGCATGCAAGCCATGCTTGTGTCAATCTTCTACTTAGCCCACTGCTGTGTCATCAGGAGGGTTTGCTATGGGAAGGTAAAATTGTGTTATCTCAGAGGGACTTAAGATCATTGTTTTCACTCAAAATATTAATAGAGTATTGTATTTTTGGAAGTCATAGTCCTGGACCTGGATATGTGATATCTAAGTCATATCCTTCAGCTTTACACACTTTTGTGTGACAAGAGTACACAGAGTGAGAGATGTGCAAAAGGAGAGGGGGTGTGGGTGGAGTTGATGCATATATTGCAAATTGTACAGAGAGGAATCAATATTATGTAAAGCCCCTCCTCATCTTCATCTTATGTTATATGCTATATGATAACTACTGACCTTCCAGTGCGGATGCGGAGGGATGTTTTTGTTACAAAAATGCACAGAGTGGGCAATAAGTAAGCAAAGATACTGGGAGGAAAGTGAGGCCGAAATAAAAACATACATGGCAAATTGTGCAGATGGAAAAATTATTGTGCAATACACCTCTCTTTAACTTCATCTTGGTGCTATATGATTGTGTTGGATAGCTACCAAGTGTTTTCACACGTTTTACTATGTTTTGCACAATATAGGCTTCTTGCTCAGTGCAGCTCACAATCAGCTGATCAAAATCAGTGATTATGCTATCGGTTGAGCAACGGTTTTCCTTTGCCTGGCTCCTGTTCCTGCTTCAGTTCACTGTCACATGTGTACTTCTGGCCTCTGGATCAATGGGGCATCAAAGAATGAATTTCAACTGATTTGTTTCAATTGTGAAATAGACATGTCTGTATGGGCTTCATCATTTCTAATAATCACAGTTGCCTTTTATTGATGTCAGACTTCTGTGTGTTCCCATTCCCTTCTTCTTGTTTTCTAAAGCTTTACTCACTGTACATTGATAAACAAATGAACTATGGGCTAATCTGTCCTGACTCTACTTACTGCCAACACCATGAATTGAAGAAATTTTTACAAAATTATGGTTAATCTTTGGGCAAATGGTAATGTAATGTAATGTGTCCATTGATAGTACTGTGCAAGGAATGCACTACATTTAGAGAAAGCCTTTGCTTTTCACCTCTGTCTTAAAATAGAAAAGAATACCATCACTTTGTCATTTCCCATCTAATACTGAGCTTCTAATGCCATGTTTCCCTCAGCAGTTTCAGTCACTTCATGACGGTACCACTGGACCTACCGCTTATCATGTAACTGCATACTCATTCACAATTTCATCAGCATTTGAGTGAAAGCTGTGTTCCTTGTTACTGCAAGGTTTAGTATGCAACAAACTTTGCTTGAGCACAGGAGAGACACTGGGTACGCAGGAAATGTATCATATAGAGATCTTTGTGATGTTTCCATCACTGTACTTGATCATTTTCTCTCTCTTGACAGTGACACCACATCGTCACAAAATCATTTAACAAACCATTTCATTACCTTTTCTAGTCACAGTCATCCGTCTAATGTGGTGAATGTGCTCACTGGTGTAAATAGGGTTAAGGCTTTCTGGATGAGAGACAAATTAGAATGGGCATAATGTGTGCTAGGAAACCTTTCTGCCTCAACACCTCTAACCCCTCTGTGAGTGCTGCTATCTGTGAATAGACTGAAAGTGGGTGGGCTGCTGCTTGTTTAGGCATCTCATGTGGTTTCCTGTGCAAACCCCATGACATGGTAATCATGCAAAATTTGAATGATGAAACACTCTGAGTCCTGTTTCTCATCCTCTGCTGCTTGTAGTAGCCACAATCTCACATACAAGCATGTGGTAATATGCTAACCGGCTAGCCATTGAGGTGGGAAGTGCTTTCCTAACTAAACCTGTTGTTTCCAGCTAGCAAAGTTAGCCAATGACTTAGCCAGTGGGCTTACTGTCTGAAAAAATAATTAGCTAGCTACCAGAAACAAGAGGGAATGTATTTCAGACTTTTTAATGCTACATTCTTAGTTGTATTAATCCTTTGAAATTTAGTTAGCTGGCTAGGCAACTTCCACGTATAACTAAGATGGTAACCCTCTTTTTTTCTGTAGTTACAGTAACATTGTATTAACTGCAATGAGCAGATGCATCTTTAGCTGAATATGAGGAGAAACCATGGGGAACTGGATTCTCTTTGATGGAATGCACCAGGTATATGTTTTTTCAGACCACAGGCTATTGTGGTTATTTATAAAGGAAACCCACAAAACAGCCAAACTGTATAGTTATGGGGTATGCTCTGCCAACCCAGATCTTTGCCAATGATATTTCTGCCATCCAAATAGTACTAATAACTATATTATTCAACCAAACTCTCACATGTTTTGAACATGAGCACAATTAAATGAAATTATGACAGAAAGAAGAAGAATATAAAACAATTGCAATATGAGAAGGAAAAATAGCTCATTTCATCTTCATTCATATATGAACTGTGCTCCTCTGTGTTCCACTTCAATATACATGACAGAGAGACTATGTCATTCCTGATGCAATGTTAGGACATACCCTGACATAAATGTACCACATGTATGATTACTCAGTATAACACATACTACATGCATGCAAGTATACCTCTACATACCCTATTACATAAAACTCTGATGTACATTTACATATATAAAATCGCACATAAGAGGGACAAAAGATCACGCTTGTGTAGGGGGCTGAGATATAGCCTGAAGAGGCAAATCTTTAGTCTGCAATGGAAGATATCCAGCATGTCTGCTGTTGTGACCACAACAGGAAGCTTGTTCCACCACATAGGGGCCGAGGCAGACAGATGATGCAACTGGGATGTGTGGTTATGAGGGGAGACGGCCAAGCATCCTGAAGAAGCTGAAGATGCAGTAGCCTGACCAGTGTAAGGTCTCATAATTGATTGCAGATAAGGAAGAACGTTTCAAGGGCATAAAACAAAATGGCCTCCTTGGAGGTTAAAGATGAATTTTTTTATTGTTTTGTCTTTTTTTTTCACATGACCACTTCCCTCTTGACTGCTTTTATAGAATGTTGGCCCAGTCTTGTAGGCTGAAATGTGATGAAACAAAACAAATGGTTAAGTGTACATCCATAGTTCAATGAACAACAGCAAACACAGACCTCAACAGCAGCCAGAAGCCACTAATGAGATGCTGTGGGTGATCTGCCCAGTACTAGAGTCATTGTCAGAATGCTTCTCTCAACTGAATACTGGTGTCAAGACCTTGTCTTACACAGAGCCAAGGTTACCTGGATTAACATTTGCCTGGATTGTGCAGACTAATGGTAAGAAGTGTTTATTAGGAGTATTACTCTGAATACTGGAGGATTTCAAATGATGCAATGAGCAGGATGGTCCAAGTATTGATGTGTGACCTAATTCAGTTGTGTGTTCGAATGGAATGAGGTGGTACAGAAGTAAATGTTGATATGACCCTGAACCCCAAGGACATTGTGAAATGTTCTTCTGCAGAAAAGCACAAAAAGAACAGAAGCTTCTATCCTTTTTTAGGTATGGCAGTATGCTGTCCACAACAAAAGAGCATTTGTCATAAATGGTGACAGATAAGTGATTGCTGAAGATTATAAAGGTATGTTTGAGGAAAAAAAAAAAAAAAACCTAAATTTCTGACTGCCTGAAGGAAGAATTTACAAGTCAATGTCAATTTACAAGTTACTAAATCAACTATACTACAACATCATTTTTTATGCTTTTCCCCCCATATCTTGGAATCTGAAATTGTATACTAGTCTTGTCTCACTATGGCAGCATCACACAGGAGTGCTGAAGCAAGATGGATGTAATCTTCCAGTACACTAGCATGCAGCCGACAGCGCACTACAGCATAGTGCTATCCCACTGATGTCATCTAATCAAACTCACAGATGCCGGATGAAACGCAGCATGCCTGAGATCACTGGGACAAAGAAATTCTGGCTAACCTACAGTACCCACCCTCATCCCTGAGAAAATGAAGCCAATTTATTCTGTCACTGTGGAATCCTGGTCATTGCCTGCAAATGGCACGTCCTATTTCATCGGACTCAACCTGTGTTCAGAGCGAGCATCTTGCTGACTGAGCCACGCAGTTACATTTCTTGAGTTATTCTATTGGTAGAATTGCGTATTTTTTAGAATTAATTGTGTACTACTTTGTTCCCTGCACTGCAAACGTCCGTAATACAGACCAGGGCCTGCATGCCTTTATGGGGCCCTAAGCAGAATTTCATTTGGGGGCCCCTCACTTGGCGCCACCAATAGGCCTACTATTGACTATTGTCAATGCTTGATCATTCGTACGGACTGTAACCTAACGTTAGTCTGACTGACTGTGTTTACATGATGGGCCGTAGCCAAGGCAAAATTTTAACTGAGGTCCAGAAGCATAAGTAGAGCGGGTTTATTTTATAGCTGTACATTTGTACTTTTTTTCACAGGAAAATTTGTAATTCTAATAGGCTATTGTGTACCAAAAATGTAGGCTAAACAAACATCCCCTCTTTCTTACCACCAACTCACTTTTAAGGCATTTTGAACCATTCCTGTAAAATCAGTGGGCTAGTCCCTTCTTGAGAGCAATGATAGTTTCTGTTATGGACATGAATGAGTTAAAAAACACAGCGGACCAAGGTGACCGACGTTAGCTAGCCTATCTTAACTAACTAACCTTGAGTACTGCAAGTTAGGTGATATAGCAACATATAGTAACTCTGTTGAACCACATTGCACAGGTAATGTTCATTTTCAAAGCTGTCAAATTATGAGGCTAGCCAGTGCTGTAAGATGAAATCACATTGACAAGAAGCAGACACCCAGCCAGTGCTGAGCTTGTGATTACTGATGAGGTTGTTACAGTTTGGTTAACGTTACAAGCTAGCTAACCGTTTCAGAGACATGTGACAGTTGCCTCACTGTTGCTTGGCAACAGAGCTACGCGCTGCATGCTACCACTCTCTCTCCCACTCTTTCCTGAGCAAACAGTTTTTCTAAAACTTTTAGGCAGGCTCTTCTTCATTTTTTGTCAATTAGTAAACCAAACAATGCAGTATTATATTTAGCGTTAGATAACAATGAGCGTTAGCTACCAAGCCCAGCTAACCAGCTAGCTAACAGTAGCTAACGCTAGCTAATTAGCTAGCTTGCTAGTTAGCTCGATAACGTTTAGCTAATACAAAATGATACAATGTCTTTCGGAAGCGCTGCTGTCCCAAAGGTAGTGAACGGACCGGTTCAACAGATATGTGAACATGATAAATATGTAACGTTAATATTTACCTAGAGTGATCATATTTTGGTTTTTAAAAAAGAGGACACTAGTTAGTATGTTACTCACTGCTGGTAAGCTCTCGTTCTTCTTATCCCTCCGACTATCAGATGTGACAGAAACACGGTCACTTATCACTGAGGAATAAGTTCTAATTGGCTGAAATAAGTCGTATTTGGCGGATCGATACGACCATAGTGCCTACAGGGAATTCGTTCAAATTTGTTGACTGTTATGCCTAGGCTATGCTCTAACATTAGCCTAATAGATGCGTCGGGCGGGGGTTTTTATAACGAACACTTTCGTTCACAAAATAAAATCATGTTCATTCACGCACACATATAATGCAAAACAACAGCCTGAGAAGGAAAAAAAAATCGACCTCATAGCTGCCTACGGGGGTGCTTGCATCAAAATGTAGTCATCGTTTGTTACATGGCGCATGCGCATGAACGTGACACCAGCTCCCACAGAGGCAGCGATACTTGATTAAACCGGCAATATTAGCTAGCCAGCCCGTTAACATAATATTGCGTTTTTGTATGATTACCACTGACATAATATATCACAAAAAATAAATACATAAATCAAAAACATTTCAAGCGCTCTTGGGGGCCCTCTGGTGGCCACGGTGGCCCTAAGCAGGCGCTTAGTTCGCTTATGCGTCGAGCCGGCCCTGATATAGACATAACATAATGGGGTCATTATCATTGTCATAATAACCATTACCATTATTTCATCCTTCAAAACTTCTTTTTTTTTTTTTTTTTTTTTTTTTAAGCTACACTTACAGTCACACATGTAAACACACTGCTGAGGGACAAAAGAAGACACTGAACTTCAGTTGCTCTTAATGCTGATCTCTGAAAATTTTATTTGGCATTTCTTTCAAAGCCCAGTTACTTGTTTGATCCAGGCCAAGTGGGAGCACACGCTTGTGAATATGCCTGGATACATATGATCAGGCAGCCAACCTCTTTGAACCACTCCAAACACCTCGTTCGTCGCTTCAAGCACCAGACCTCCTCCAGAGTCACCCTGGGAAAGAAAGAGAGAACAGCTAAAGTGGTGGGGGTTTCTGTGTGTGCATATGTGTGTCTGTGTCTGCGTGTCTGCTTGCCTACATAGCTCCATTGATACGAAGCATGTTACTAACTCATATTTGAAAATGTAGCTTACCACTCTTGTTTTATGATCCCCTTTTCCTGCACAAAAGGCATCAGCAGTGATTGGAGGCATTGCTCTTGCACACCTTTCCTTCTCTATATTCAAACAACGGAGCTTAGTAGGTAATACAGCATTCTTTCCACCTAGTGAAAGACAGACAAAAGAGGTCAGCCATTGTCAGTCAGTGTCACAGTGTGTACACTCTCTGTCGCCTTTCTCACCTGGACTTCCCCAGCCAGCAACAAGAAGCTTGGTATTTTCTGGTGCCTTATCAGGGTAGTTACTGCATTTAGCTGGTAGGTTGACAGTTTTGGGACTGTGAACATTATCCTTCAGCTCAATCAGCATGATGTCGTTGAATTGTTTAGCTTTATTATATCCTGGGTTTATTTTTCTTTGGACCTTCACAGGTTGAACTTTTCTGTTTTTTATGTCATTAAGGTCCTGTATGCCGATGTAAGCCTGCAGACCACTGCAAAGTAAAATGCACACACTTTTAACAAAGTTAGTTTTGCAAGATACGTTCCTTCTGCATCCAATCATAATTGAAAGTGCCAGCATATCTTCACATTGTGCTAATAACCCATAACATATTTTAACTGTCAGCTCTCAGTGAAGAAACTAAGTATGGAATCAAGATGATACTCCTTACAGTACAGCCTCAGCACAGGGTAGTTATACTTCATTATATATACACAAGATCTGCAGTTCATGTTCCTCATCACACACCGCTGGTATTAACTTCTCTGTGTGATTTATTTAACCTCTTAGCTCCTTCAGCATACAAAAATGCCAAGTTACTTTATGTGCTAAAAGGAGAATTCTGTACAATTTAGAAAAATACACACAAATACACTAGGTCTGTCATTAAAATTAATGATAGTAAATGAGGCCATGTTATAACCTGTCCCTCACACAAACTGAACAAGCACTATTGTAAAGCAAACATGACCGACATTTTCCTAATTTATTCCACATAGCTTAGCCCTCTGTTTCTTACCAGCTGAAGAGAATGCGGCCTTTATGTGACCCATCGAAGCATCCAGGTGTGAGTCATTTCCCCTGTTGTAGTACAGGAGACCCTAGCTCTGCATGAATTTGCCTTTTGCTGTTTCTCAGACTCATTTGAGGTAACTTATCCTGTTCCTACTACACTCCTTGTCCCCAGGTCACAGAGAACTGTGCCAGTAACTGATTTTTTTTGTGTGATCCAGGGTGACTATTGACCAGAAGTATCATGAAATGCAAAGTGAGCTGTGGACATTTTATGGCTTGTGAGCAAACTGCAGTCACTTGATTTGTTCAGCCCCCATTCCATTTTGTAATTCTCACTTGTCCACCAACAGTGAGAAGCTCCTGTTTTAGAGTCACTTTAGCTGAGACTGGTGTTGCATCAGATTGGGTTCCCTCATCAAAAATGGTTCCCCTTAGGGTTACGATGAAGGTTACGGTTAGGTCGCGAAGTTTTTTGTGTGTATGCTTATGCTAGTTTAAAGACTGTCTGTACATCCATTGTAAATGCGTTGGTGGGAACAGGTATCGTCCAAAGTCTGTTTATGATGTTGTATGTGCCCTTGATATAGGTGGTGTGTGTCTGGGAGAGAGGGATAATTTAGTAAACTATGTATTGTGAATTTTATAAAATACACTGCAACAGTCTGATACAATACATCTGCCAGGAGGGATCTCAAAAGCAACTGTCCAAGTTCTTGTGAATTTAGGGGAGGAAACCAAAATTTCATTCACAGGGTGGTTCCATATAGGTAGTCACTCTTTATCAACTCTGTATCAACTTTTTGTTGATACATTGTTTTTCATACAGTGACTGTACTGTTCCCTTATGCTGTGTTGTGTGTATGGGCGGTGGCTATATGTTATGTGTTTATAATATTTGTAATTATCTAGTTGCTGCTAAACTTCCTATGTGTCTGGAATTTGTCTGTAACAATATTTGACTATTTTGTTCAATGGTTTAATAATCTTCATAATTTTTTGATGGCTTGTCTTTCTGATGTGTTCAAATTATCTTTGTTGCTGTCTATGTGCTTAAATCTATTCAGGGTTGTTTAATGTTTCTCAATGAATCTTTCAATGTCCTCATGTGCCTGTTATTTTCTAGGTTCCAAAGTGGATGCAATGGTGAAATGTAACTGAAATAATCTAGTAGTTTGAGCCATCTGTGATAGTTATGGATATCCTTTTTGAGATCCCTCCTGTTATACTTTGCTGGTTCATGGATTAAATGTTAGACCTCTCTACACTAGATGTACTTGCGCTGTTGTGAGTTTGAAGGTTTTGGAAAGATTGGTGATGTTAGATGAAGTGGGATGGGGCTCTGTTCAGTTCCCCCTATTCTATAAACTGCTGACACCAGTGCATGAAGATATTTTGGGCTGTAACTGCTGTCTAGCATATGTTACCAGAAGTGGTGTGAAATTGATCCTGGTGTTTTTCAAAAAGTGAATTGCGGTGTGTGGCTACACACCTGTTGATTTTTTTCAGGTTCTAAGACTGTTGTGTTAAATTTAGAGAATGTTTCAGGATTGGAACATAGGCATCTGCATTTGGCTTTTTTTTGCATTAGATGTTTTGATGAGTTGTTGTAGGTATTTAACTGCAGTTTGTTTGGGATCTTCATCGTTACGGGGTTTCTTTATTGTTGGGGGCCTTCCTTAGCATTTGAATCTCTTATGAGGGTGACTGGGCTTTTGAACTCTACATTCCAATCCTGAATCTTTCTTACTGTTCTGCTGTGATATGTGGGGTTGTATAGGATCTGTTTGCCAGAGTCCTCATCTGAAGTTACAGATGAGGATGAATGTGTTATCTGCATGTAGGTTTAAGAGAGTGTTTAGAGGGATTAGAGTTCGGTTTGGATTAGGATTAAGGATTGGGTTAGAGTGTGGGTTGACGTTCGGGATAGTTTCAGTTAGATGACTTCTTCAGGGATGGACTGACATAACTCAGGTGGGAGAGTGTGTACACAAGCACTCCAATGTGCCAAAGGCTGAAGGGATGTAAATCTGACAGAGGGAACCAAATCTGATGCAACACAGACTCAGCTCCGGTGCAGTAGTTCCACTCTGTCCAATTCCCTCCTCCCATCTAGTTTTTCAAATTGAATTTCTTTAACATTATGCTTTCAGAAATTATGCTGAAAATTATGTATGAGGTGGGAACAAATCTCATTTTACACTAAAGTATCCTATGGGTACAATATTAATAGTATCTGTGGAATTTCTCAGGGGTCTCCTGTATACTACTGTTGGACAAAGTAGGGATATACACCAACATTGTAAATGCAGTGGTACCTTGTTGTTTGTACTCCCCATTTCTGTCTATACTTTTCAGTTTAATAACCATGCTTGCATCTGTATCACAGTGTTCACATGACAGCACTTACGGAGAGTCACAGTGTGCAGCAGTGAGGACCCACTTGGAAGAGAGCAGGGAGCCTCCACATCTAATAGAGCCATTAGTCACAAACACTTGGTACTGTGCTTCTGGTGGTTTGCAGTCCCACCCTCCAATAATCCTTTCATTAACTTCCACTGGGGAGGCATCTGTAGACCAGACTGATAAGTGAGAGTATAAGAAAAAAACATAAAGCGAGAATCAAATAGCTTGTGCATTACCTGACCATGTACAGTATTTGACATTTGAAATTCAATAATCTTTTACTAACATTTGGGGTCCACAGTGGCAGTCCTCTCACACTGTGCGATTGAGTTTTCCTGACATTTTCACAAATGTGTTAAATACAATAACCCCCCTTACCCTAAAAATTTGGTGAATTAGGGGTGTTATTTTGTATTAAACTTCAAGGTGCTTTCAAAACTTGTGATCTGTCAGTTTTGTCTATCAGTTTTGTCCCATTTGTCTTGTCATGATTTTTTGGCTGTTTTGCAGTTTTCAATCCTCTGCAGCCAGCCCAGTGGTAAATGCATGTAGTTTGAAGCATATCAGATCAAAATAGCTGCAGCGCTGGGACAAGTATCAAGGTAATGTGTGCTCAAAAGCCTTGAGTAGTAAAGGGGTGAGGTGTTCATATGAATTTACTGTCTTTTTTTTTTTTTGCTTTTGCCATTTCTACACTTTGACTTGAAATGTACACTTTGGTTTGGAATGTTACATGAGATCCAGCCTGTCAATTCAGCATGACATCACCCTAAAGTTTGTCTCAACAACAATAACTCTGTCCAGGTCTGCATGGAACCTGAAGGTAGTGACTGACGACCAGCAAAATTTTAGCGAGCACATCTTGATGACTGCCAGGATCATGTGGATTTACTCTGTATAACATCAGGAAAGTCAGACCCTACCTTTTTGAATATGCTGCACAGCTCTTATGTTTTCAAGACTGGACTACTGCAATTCTCTCTTGGCTGGCCTACCTGCATCCACCATTAAGCCTCTGCAGCTCAAACAGAATGTAGTGGCATGTCTGGTCTTCAATCAGCTGAAGAGGGCCCATGTTACACCTCTCTCTGTAGCTGCCATATCAAGTTCAAGGCCTTGATGCTTGCATTTATAATATCCAACAAAACTGTATCTACCTACCTGAACTCACTACTACAAGTCTATGTTCCATCCTGATCATTACGTTCTGCTTCCAAATTGTGTCTGGTGGTCCTGCCTCATCATGGCACAAAATCACTTTCCAGATCCTTCTCCACAATTGTCCTGCGATGGTGGAATGAACTTCCATACTTCATCTGTTCTGCCGAATCCCTCAATATAAGAAAAATCTGAAGACACAGCTCTTCCGCGTTCACCTTAACACCTAACACCTAAAGCAATTTGTTGTGTCATAAACTTTCTTTTCCATAAAAAAAATATCTACGGCTTCTGGCTCTTTTATCTCTACCAGCTAGCTTGTACCTTGCCTGACCAACTATTGAAACTTGGTCATGCTGTGCTTCTAATGTTGTTGTGGCCTTTTGCTTGTGTTGTACTCTGCCTTGGAAATCACTTTGGATAAATGAATAAATATAAATGTAAATGTAAGATCCTATACGATAACTGGAATATTGGTTTAACCAATATAAGCAGGAGGGAAAGGTAGATCATAGATCATAGCAACGCATGATACAATATACTTTTTTGGTATTTGTTCCATCAGTCCTAGTCATCAGTGCCAGCAAGACATAAGTGAGGCTGGAGAGGAATAGTAGTCCCTAAACAAAGTGACACTCCATTAGTCAAGACACTCTGAAAGGATGTAAAACAGGAACATAACCAGAAAATATGATGAACAGTTTTTCTTTGCATCTTACGCCACCGGACATTTCAAACGATGAATTATGAAACAAATTTCATAATTCATTTTATGCAGTTTTCTGGAGTAATTACAGTTTTAAACTGAGAGAGTTTGTTCTGAGAACTATACAAGCATATCTGAGACCAGTCGTTTCTACTTCAGTCTCTCATTCCTCCCTTTTTCAAGTACTCTCAGTGATGGCTGGGAGGAATAGTTTTCAACACCTGCTTGGTTTGAACAATTTAACAAGAACAGTCAGCTTTGAGTAAATATTGTTGTGATTGAACCATACACTTAAAAAAAATCTAAATAAACATAATGTAATGAGGGAATGAGGAAATTATGAGGGAATAAATACAGGAAAGCAATACTGATCCTACAATTCACTGAGCAAAAAAAAAACAATTTTAAAAAGATGGACAATTTCAGCTATTCATTTTTCATTTAAACCTACCATCACTGAGGCTGGAAAAATGTAACAATGTCTATATAAATGTGCAAAGAAACACAAAAGCTCTGCATAACCAAAAATTAAGTAGTTTTCTATGTTTTTAGACTGTTGAAAATGACTGAATTTTATCCTTGATTCTGAAAGGCTAATCTAAGGTAAATTCTTTACATCATAAGGAGCAGTATCATAACATTTGCTTCAGGTATCAGAAACGCATTGCCTGCTCTGACTAAAATAGGCTGCCCTGGAGGCCCATCTGGTTCAATCCTCCATTGTCTGCAAGATTAAGCACTTCAAACAAATTATTGGTGATTCATTGTTCAAATTTTTGAAGAATGATATTAGAAAGGCGATTGGAAGGTTCTGAAATAGGTAAGTAAATCTGGGTAGAATGCATATTTAAAAGGATTATCAGATTTTTTTTTCAGAATTTTAATTCAGAATTATTAAGATGCAAACAACTTTAATACAATTCTTCTGTATCTGTAGGTCCTCTCTACACCAGGTAGAGAGGTCAACAAGAATTTAGAATTAGATACATGAAAATCTACACCCTCATATCAGAAACATCCTTCTAGGGTTTAACTCAGGAAAATATGCAACAAAGAGGGTATATTTATTATGTATGCCACAGCATGTTTCAGACATCAAAATGTTATTAAAAAGCATAACCCTTAATAAGGAGAATACTTATTAGGACTGACCTGCCAACCCCAAGAAGGAGAGAAGGAGAAGATTTCTCATGATCAGTGTCTCTCTGCAATGTGTCACCACATTGATGAGCTGTTAACTGGGTGTCAGATTTATAGCACACATCCTGCCACACCCCCTCTCCTTATCACAACCTGGCCATTTCTGTTTTAATTCAACCATCTGATAAATTATTGTATTGGCCCAAAATATAACATGATCCTAATACTATGCATTATTAGAATGCAAAAAGCACACTTAATAAACACTCCCAAACTTGTATTAAACTTAACCAATCAATGGGATGATTTTTTTTCCCCCATTGTCACCATAGATACTGTCAGCACAAGTCTTGGAACACAAACATGCCTCCAAAAGGATTTACAACATTTTCCAGTTGTTTAATTCTGTGCGGTGAAGTATAACTGAACTCCCTCTTCTTTTGAGAGTACACCTCATCCTCTTTAAGTCACACACTGGGTTGGGTTTAATGCTGTGAATTGTATTTCCTTATAGTGCCTTATATTTCCTTATACATATACCCTGAAGTAAACCTCCAAACTGATGTTAAAAAGTCCAGTGGATCAGCACTATCCCAGGTTACTAATCTATTGATACATTCAGTTTTCCCCTCTGCTATCAGCCTAGTCCAGTCCTTCAGTAACTGGCCAGTTTTAGTTCTCATATTCACACAAAGTTAACTGTTCACACCCCCCCATCCTTTCCTTTCTCTCTGTTAATTTCCAGTGGACCTTTGTGAAAGCTGTGATGTGTTATGAGCATTTAAAGTAGTTTAAATCGATAAATGCCATCCTTGTTTAGCTTTCGCAAGCACACAAACTACAGACAATCTGCGCTGTTTCGCGATCATAAACATTTATTCTAATTACGCG
The DNA here is from genome assembly GCF_013368585.1 of Megalops cyprinoides. NCBI lineage: Eukaryota > Metazoa > Chordata > Actinopteri > Elopiformes > Megalopidae > Megalops > Megalops cyprinoides. The sequence goes on along the minus strand of NC_050604.1, from coordinate 3,947,439 downwards.
ATTGGTGTCGAATATTCTGTGAATTATTTGTTTTATTGTTAATCAAGGAGGATAAAGGGGAACAGGTTGAAAGTAATGATAGATTTAAAGGTAGTGATCGGGCTTCCCCTATTTCCAGCCCCCCCCCCCCCCCCCCCCCCCCGCCGCCGCCGCCGCCGCCTCTGATTGTGATAGCTAGCCACCTTGAATGATGCAACATTACTAGCTAGATAACTACGCAACGTGACGTCCGTTGACCATTTTGATAATTAATAATTATTCAGTATTGCTAATTATTTCTCAAAACATCCTCAAGCATTAAATTATTAGGTAAGAACAACAGGGAAATTATTTTAAATGTTTTAATACGTTTTTTTTTTTTTGCATCTGGCAGAGAGTTCAGTGATGTCTGCCTTTTCCAACAGGGGGTGCACCCGCAGCACCCCTACTTCCCACGGCCCTGCTTAGAAGTAATGTCTTGTAATACCAAACACTGATTCTCCAGCTGTACCTAGTGGGGTATATTTGCTTGAGTGTTATTTTAACAAAACATATGCAGGTTTCAATCTTCTACTTAGACTTTTGCAATGCCAAGTTGTGTTATCTCTGTAGCTTTTAAGATCATCGTATCACTCAAGTGACTTCTGATGTTCTGGCTGAGGTTTGATTATAGTCCTGGGCCTCATCTGTGGTTTCTAAGCCATCTATCAGTAGACATTTGTGGTAGGGCTGTCAACGTTAACGCTCGTTCGCGATTAATCGCGAAACTTAACGCGTTAATGTTTTAACGCAAATTAATCATGTTATCAAGTTTGACCGCTACTTGCTTCCGTAATTCCAGCGCAGATATTTACCTGGCTCAATTACTGAAAGGCGTGGCAAACGCAGATGTGCTGAACGGCAAATTTTGTTTTAACCTTTTCGCATGTAACTGATTCATTATGGTATGTAGCACGCCTGTTACCTTATATGGTTCGTTATGTTTTCATTTGCGTTATTAAGTTTCTTATAGATTTCAGTTAGCATTTGCTATATTTTTAGAGTTAAATCGCTGTTTCCTTAAAGCTAACATTAGCTAGAATTTCTCCAATCAAGTGTTCTAATCACACCAGTTTTAGCATATGCGCTAAATGGCTAATCACACCGGTGTGACCATACACGCGAAAGGGTTAAAACGAAATTTGCCATTCAGCACATCTGCGTTTGCCACGCCTTTCAGTAATTCAGCCAGGTAAATATCTGCGCTGGAATTACAGAAGCAAATTGCGGTCAAACTTGATAATATGATAATATGATTAATGGGCATCTCTGGAACCGCCCTCTCCTGGTTCACGTCCTACCTGACTGGTAGATCCTCCCAGATCTACTGGAAAGGCTCCACCTCTGCACCCACCCCCCTCACTACAGGAGTTCCACAGGGTTCAGTACTGGGACCCCTACTCTTCTCAATGTATATCAACTCACTTGGCTCAGTTATCAAATCACATGGCTTCTCCTATCACTGTTACACTGACAACATCCAACTCTTTTTCTCTTTCCCTCCCTTTACCTCCCAGGTCAACGAAAGAATCTCTGCATGCCTGGCTGACATCTCCAAATGGATGACATCCCACCATCTGAAGCTGAACCTCAGTAAAACGGAACTGCTCTTCATCCCAGCCGGCCCTTCTGCCCTGCATGACCTCTCCATCACCATCGATGGCACCACAATACCATCCTCTCAGTCAGCAAAGAGCTTGGGCGTCATCCTCGACAGTAACCTGGACTTCAAGGAGTACATTGCTCGCACATCACGGGCCTGCCGATTCCTCCTCCACAACATCAGGAGGATTCGTCCGTTCCTGATAACATACGCGACGCAGCTCCTTATCCAGGCCACAGTTCTCCCTCAACTGGACTACTGCAACCCTCTCCTCGCAGGCCTCCCAGCCTGCACCACCCAGCCTCTCCAGCTCATCCAGAATGCAGCTGCCCAACCTCCCCAAATTCTCCCATGTTACTCCCCTGCTGAAATCCCTCCACTGGCTTCCTGTCGCTGCCAGGATCAGATTCAAGACCCTGACCCTCGCCTTCTCTGCAATCAACAGGACAGCCCCTGTCTACCTCCAAGACCTCATCCAGCCCTACACACCAGCCCGACCCCTGCGCTCAGCAGCAACTGGACGCCTCGCTCCTTGCATGGTCAAGGCAGGTGGTACTCGTTTTGCCAGACATCGGCGTTTCACCTACATCGCTCCCCAGTGGTGGAACGAACTCCCTGTCTCGCTACGGACACCTTCTTCACCCCATTCCTTCAGACGGGGCCTGAAGACGCACCTCTTCAGACTCTACCTGGACTGACCCAGCACACAATTGCTGCCCCCCCCCCCCCCCCCTTCATTGCTGTCGTAAATTGTTGTGCTTTTTAAATTGTGCTTTTTAAATTGTTTCTTGTTGCCGCCTTTACCTTGACGCTCATTGCGCCGTTTGAAGTTGTTGAAGTCCGCCGTTTGAAAGTGTATCGTATTAGTTGCCCTATGTAATTGCACAAATCTAATAGTACTGTGTCCTCAAACAGACCTTGCTCTCAGCTGAGAACTGTTTCATTGTGGAACTGTACACATCCTGTCCCCGTACTGTCGCTATACTTGCTGTATGCACTTTTGTAAGTCACTTTGGATAAAAGTGTCTTCTAAATAAATAAATGTAAATGTAAATTTGCGTTAAAAAATTTGCTTTGAAGTTTCGCGATTAATCGCGAAGGAGCGGTATCGCATTAACGTTGACAGCCCTAAGTTGTGGACAAAATACACAGTGAGAGATGACTAAATTATGATCTTGGTCAGAATAAGAATGAGGTTGATGTAAATATACTCATGAATTCACTGGGGTGGCAGGTAGGTCATCTACCAAGTTACAGGTCACCATGACAAAGGTTGCCCATACCATACTGGTCAAGACTTATTATGCATGGCCAGCTGCAACCTACCTGTCTATAGGCTATTAAAATGTTCACCAGCCAACCAACATGCTAATTTACAAATTAACTAGTGGGTCACCTAGATTGCAAGCCTGGTAATTCAATTTTCAGCTAGCTCTCTACACAGTAATGAGCAGGTCACTGAGGCTTGTATGATGCCATTGATATGTTGACATGTCTAATTAAAGTGTATTTGCCACCCAAGTTACTACTTAGTATTAAAAGAGGGATTTAATACTGTATAGTCATTTAGAAAGCATGACCTCTGGCACAGATCCACTTTCACAAGATCCTTCTGAACCAAGAGGTGAAACTGTCCCTTAAGACTTTGCAGTTGCAATTTTCCGAGGGTATGTAATGTGTGAGATGCTTCATTTAAATCCTGTCTTATTAAAATGTAGCCATTCGGATTTGTTCATATGTTTATTTTGGGTTTCTATTCCTAATATTTTTGAATTTTGCTGACCAGCCAATTAGAAAATCACAATAATGCCATGTTCCCAGCTGGCTATAGGTTTCAACTTTCATTGACTTTACAGTTCAACATTGGACAGAGGAAGTACTATTACCAAAATCCATGAGAATCAGATGAAAGTTTCGGTATATAGTGTAAACTACCAATGATAATGTGGTTTGACTTAAAAATAAAGCTGTTTGATATTTTATGTCAGAAGCCAGCTACTGGTAGGTATGGGTAATTTAATTCACTGATTCTCAATCCTGCTACTGGAGGCCCCCTGCTCTGCACATTTTCCATCTTTCCCTGCTCTACCTACCTGACTGAACTCATCAGTGGCACTTTTGATTTGCTGAGGATTTGCTATGTTTGGAGCAAGGATAGATAGAAGATATGCAGGACAGGGGGCCTCCAGGAGTAGGATTGAGAAACACTGATTTAATTAGTAGCTAATTTTATTTTAAGCCAGTTAGCTATCTCCTGAGTTGACCAGTGTGAAAATTGAATGAACTCTGAGCTTGCTAGCAACAAAAGTCATAATCATAGAAATTGAGGTGGACAAATGGGTTACTACAAGCTATAGCTAGCTATCTTATATTGCCTTCAGCCAATTATTTAGCTCCTTAGTTAGCCAGCTTGCTATAAAGCCATATACAAATATTGGCTAAATTTAGTTGTAGCCAGCTCGCCAAGCTAATAAGAAAATTGTCTGCATTTGCTATACAGTTAATTACGTAGCTAGATGAAGAGGTTTGTTTGGAATAGTGCTTCTTCAGTTTGTGTGAGGTTTCCCAGACTGTTTCATGTAACTCAGTTTCGCATGAATAATTTTTGGCTTTCACTTTAGTAGTTTTCATTGCAGACCTAGTTTTGCAAGTGCTACTACTGACTTAAATGAAATAAGTGCTAAGTGTGTATCAGTAACCTGCTGTTTTGTACATTGACAGGGTGTTTTATGTATATGTTGATGGAAAAAAAAATGCTTGCTCGTGCAAAAGATTTCTCTTTATCTATCTGTGATCATGTCTAATCAAGGGGATGTTTTGACAAGTTTAATCAAGTTTTACAGAGAAATGGTAACTTAGTGCTGCTCACAACGTTTGTGGTTTGGCAATCAGCTGAGCAATCAATTGCTGCTTCAACTCTCTGGTGAAACGTGTGTACTATTGGCATTGGGAGCTCTAATAAGCTGCTAATAAAGGGAACAACAATAATTTTATATTGCAAAATAACCACAAGAGGCCACAAAAATGAAAAGGTAGGTTTTAAAACACTCCATCTTGGTTTGTAGCTCATGAGCAGCTGCAAGCTACTAATTTGGTGTTGAAAATGCTCATCAGCCAGCCAATAAATTCCATTGTCAGATAATGCACTCACTACCTACCTTACTGATTGTGTAGCTAATTTATTTCAACCACTTTCCCAGCTAGTGCGGTTGGAAACTTTCTAGCAAAGTCGTTGGCATTCTATCAGTAGCATTTATAGCTAACTTGCTAGCTACCTATATCTCCGGTGAAATCTGTTTTCAGCCGGTTCTGGCTACCTTGCATGGATAATTTCACTATCTGAGACATTTGCCAGATTACTAACTCACTAGTTAGCTAAACCTGTAGGTGAATGCAGCTCCCTCCTTGCTGCCATCCCTACATGTATGATCGAACGGCCCTGGAATGGTTTGCCTCCTACCTTGGAGGTTGCTACTATCAGGTCTCCTGGCAGGGCTCCACCTCATTGACCCAGTTTCTGAAACAGACGTTCCATAAGGATCAGTGCTGGGACCACTCCTGTTCTCTCTCTACACCACAACACTTGGAGAGGTCATAACAGCACAACCCGACTCTCATCCTGTCACATCTGGACTACTGCAACTCGCTGCTTGCCGGCCTCCCGGCTTATGCCATCTGACCCCTGCAACTATCCAAAACGCAGCAACCTCCCCAAGCAAGCCCATGTGACACCTCTCTCTGAGTCCCTCCACTGGCTACCAGTTGCAGCAAGGATCAAGTTCAAGATCTTGGTACTAACCTTTGACTTAACGGATCAGCCCCCCAATACATACAGGACATGATAAAGGCCTACAAGCTAATAAGAGTGCTGCGCTGTGCTACCTAGGACCATCTCTGTGTCCCAAAATAAAATGGCAGCATCTATCGGACCCGCCTCTTCTGAGCGCTGGCTCCACAATGGTGGAATGAGCTTCCACCCGTAATGGAGCCAGTACTGAGAAGAGGCAGGTCCACACTGGTGGAATGAGCTTCCGGCTGAGATTTGTACAACAGACTCCCTGGGCGCCTTCAAGAGAAAGCTGAAAACTCATTTGCTCAAGCTGTATCTCTAGTCTACCTTTCTCTCTATCCATTTCTATCTAGCAACAGTCCAGGCAATGCTGACAAGTATGGGGAAAGGAACTCAGTTTCCCTTGGAATGCAGGGAAGCTGGCATAAACATGTGAGTACCACTGGTAGAAATGATCAGTGAACTTGTTTTTCCTTTTTTTTTCATTTTTCCATTTTCTCCCCAATTTGGAGTGGCTAATTGCCTGAATTTTTGGAATGCCCAATTTGTCATCAATGTTCAGTCCCATTGCACAACCCCCACTGTCAGTCCAGGAGAGCGTGGACAAGCACGTGCCCTCCTCCGAGACACGTGATGTCAGCCGCTGCTTCTTTTCGCACTGCGGCCCACAAGCTCTGCTAGCACAGAGATGAGTTGGAGGAAGACATTTCATACGCAGCTTTGGCACGTGGACCACAGGTGCCCGATCGACCAGCAGGGGTCGCTGTTGCTAATGGGACTGAAGCCCCTGCCGATGTACCCACCCCTATCCCCGGCGGAACGAAGCATTGACGAACATTGGCTTCATTCCGCCTGTGATCTTTCTCAGAGTTTTGTCCTCCACATGTCACACAGCCGCAGATGAAGATGTGATCATGAGATGATTCAAGTTCTGTTGGCAGAGGAAGAGGTGGCCCACTGTCAATCAGGCAGCCACCACTGTAGCAAAGGTGTGGGTGAATAAGTGGATTCACAGTGCACTATGGTATTCTAATACGCATTCATGAATTTGAAACAGCTTTTTGAAGCTTTGCAATACAGACAATGTGAGTGGATCAATTGCACTCTACATGATTTCTTCTGGGCGCTACTACCTGAGAAGAAAGTGAGATAAGCTGCACACCTGCAGGGAGTACTTTTCGGTGAGTTGGAGTGATGCACATTCCCCAGGAATTAAGGATGTATTTTCATGGCTGCCCACACGTTTGGAAAAACAGTGCTTTTCTCCCATTCCAGCCATTTCTCCACACTTCTTGCTTCCACATTAGCAGGTGTTTTACACTGTAAAGATCATGGTAAGTGTGAGGTGGTGAAGTTCAGTGGGGTAGGAATATGTCCGGCATATTGGGGAGAGTAAGGGTATCCACCAGAGAAATGGCAGGTGTTGGTCGAATAACCTGTGGCATCAGAATAATGTTAAAAAGATCTTAAGTCATGGTTTTAATTTATGATGTAAAGCAGCGTTTCCCAAACCTGTCCTGGAGGACCCCTTGTCCTGTATGTTTTAGATCTCTTCCTGCTCCAGCACAGCTGATGCAAATGATCAACTCGTTATGAACTCCTGAAGCTGCTTAATAACAAACTGATCATTTAAATCAGCTGTGGTGGAGCAGAGAGAGATCTGAAATATGCAGGACAAGGAGTTCTCCAGGAGAGGGTTGGGAAACGCTGATGAAAAGCGTTTTTGTGTATTTATGGCAAATGTGCGAAATGTGCCCAGCTCCTTTGTGAATTTAGTGATGGGTTAACCACATCTGTGTCATATTTTGAGCACAGAGCTTGCATGTATCAAATAATTTTTAAGCAGTGCAGGTGTTTTTTTCTGACCTAAAACGAATAAGTGCTTCGTGTTTGGGAATAACTTGGTCTTTATGCAGACTAAAAGTGTATTTTGTGTTCATGGGGAAAAAAAACATAGTCTGATCTTATCTTGATCTTTGAGCTTTGTGAGCTTCCCCTGTTGCTCACCATTAAAGGAGCATTTTCAAGCATTTTACAGTGTTTCACACAGAAAGGGCCTCTTGCTGAGTGCAGCTCTGTTTTTGCGGTTAAGCAATCAGCTGCGTAAGCACTTGACTTTGCTTCCTCTTTCAGCTTAATTTCTGGATAATTATATCTAACCTAGGATTAGGATAACCTGCCTAAGCACCTTTATGCATAAGAAATACAATATCTCTGTTGATCATGTCAAATGTCTGAGATGAGCTACCTCAAGTGTCTTTCAAGTGTTTGTAAGTTCTACCACACAACTACCCCTCTTTAGGTTTGCTAAACTTAAGGCCTGAGGCTGGAGGGTAAGTATGGAGGTCTCACATGCTGGCCAAACCATTTGTCCAAAAGTGGTTACCGCAGAGTTTACATTTACATTTACATTTATTCATTTGGCAGACGCTTTCATCCAAAGTGACTTACAAGTGAGGTAGAATACAACACAAGCAAAAAACCATACTGAGTCAACAATATTAGAATCGCTGCATGACCAGGTTTCAATGGTTGGACAGGCAAGGTACAAACTAGCAGGTAAAGCTAACGAGTGCATTTAACCATTATATTACATTGTTTTTATATAATTTTATTTTATAGTTTAGTAGGAGACAGAAGTTCCTTTAGGGGATAGTGTTTCAGGAGAGGTACTCAGCAGAACAGACAACCTGTGTGTGGAAGCAGGATTAATTTAAAGATGCTGAGTGAATCATTCATGCATTTCCTTGCACATTTCAGATTTATGCACTTGTGCATATTCTGAGCTGAGGTCCATCTGGTGTCATCCTAATATTATTGATGTAAAGTCCTCCACAATGTCCACTTCTGGCCCCATGTCAAATTGCCAATTTATATCTAGTGGGGTGCATTTGATCAAGGTGTGATTCACATAAACAAAAAAGGGAAGGAGTGCTGTGTAAAAATGAAAACACTAAGATAAAATCACAATTGCACACAAGGAAGTATTATAGACAATTTTTTTTCTTGGAGGTCAGTTATAATCCTGGACCTCTGATATCGAAGTCATGTCCTTCTGCTTTACTAAGATGTTTTTCGTTACAAAAATGCACAGAGTGGGCAATAAGTAAGCAAAGATATTGGGAGGAAAGCGAGAGTGAAATAAAAATGTACATGGCAAATTGTGCAGATAGAAAATGTATTGTGCAATACACCCTTCTTTAACTTCATCTTGGTGCTATATGATCGTGTCGGATAGCTAGCAAGTGTTTTCACCCTTTTTACCATGTTTTGCACAATATAGGCTTCTTGCTCAGTGCAGCTCACAATCAGCTGATCAAAATCAGTGATTAAGCAATCAGTTGAGCAATGATGGCTCCTGTTCCTACTTCGGTTCACTGTCACATGTGTACTTCTGGCCTCTGGATCAATGGGGCATCAAAGAGTGAATTTAAACTAATTTGTTTCAATTGTGAAATAGACATACCTGTATGGGCTTCAGACCTAATAATAACTGTATTTCTATTAATTACTTCAAGTTTCTGAGAGTTTGTGTCAAGCTCTGTTCAGGACTTTGCTGTTTGTATTACACCACTATATTCCTTCTTTGAAGGTTTTTTAAAGATCTGTCTAATGTCTAATGTCTAAAACCTAAGATTTAAACAGAAAGTTATGCATTCTAGGTAAAATCTCATCGTGTATGCATTTTGTAGGGATAGGTGTCAGGTGGTGAAACAGGTATGAGGCATATTTGGGAGCAGCATGAGGTTCCATGACCGGGTTTAAGCAGTTAGCTGGGAGCAGCAAGATAAAGCAGGCAGGAAAGAGTGCAGGAAAGAATCTTGAATATCCATTTTCAAGGAGTGCTCCTTTGTGTGGTGTTGGCATTTTTCCTGTTAGGGAATTTTGTCATGTGTTGTTTGTGACGTGGGACTGAGATGGTGGGGACCATCCAGGCCTTCCAGCGAGGCCTCCAGGGGGAGGGAAGAAATGGATGCCGATTCCAGTCGTCACCCGTGAGGAGAGCAAGCGCTTTTGCAGGAGTCAAATCAGATAAGGAGAGTGGTGATTGACAGTCCCATACTGGTGTGTGTGTGTGATGAGGGGTGGTTCGGCCGCCTGTCCTTAGATTGTCTACCTGCTTGACAGGAGTTCTGGTGAGCTGGTGCTGGCAGGAAGAGGGAGACTGGAGCCATCCGCCCAAAATGCACCAGGGGACCTCCAGCTGCACTTGTACAAGCTGAAAATGCACTTTATCTTGTGTGGACAAGAGGGAATTGGTTGCAGAGTTTTTTGGTTTGTTTTTATGATGGTGGCTTTGGCTCTTGGTGAGGGAGGACTACAGCACCATCTGTAGATTGTATTTTGTTGTTTGGAATGCTTCCAAGGCAGTATATCTTCTAATACGGTGAATGTGTTCACAGCTATGAATAAATTAAAGGCCTCATTAAAAGTAAAGTGATTAGTTTCAAGTTAGAATGGTCACAACCTTTCTGCCTCAACAGCCAACTCCTCTAACAAAGCACAATGGCAAGGCTCACTATCAGTGAGGATGTCCAGATGCTCCATACTCTGCCTCTTTGCTTCCTGTACAGTAAGTAAAAACAATAGATGTTTATTGTCTGGGCTAATGTAGTTGTACCTGAATTGCATGTGTTCAAATTTGATTCGATGGTACAAAAGTAAAGGGTAAGTCACACCACTGGTTCATGGTGGAATTTTCTTCTGTAGGGACACTCTGTCTCTTATAGGTGTGGCAGTATACTGCCAGTTTGTAACCAGTGTACTCTAAACTGGTTATGCATCAGAGTTTAAGAAGGTTTGCACCAAGAAAGTAAAAATGAAACACTAAAAATGGTTACAAACAAAGGAAATTAAGATATGTTGCAGGAAAAAAAGAGTTATATTGGGTGTCAGAAGGAAAAAGATCATTTAATATTTCTACAATGTTAAGTTTCTATGCATGGCAAAGCTTTAGTTTTAAGAATGGCCACTAGGCAGTGCTGAAATTCAAGTGGTGAAACCATAGAACAAAATAAAAACAGTCATTTTAGTCGGTTGCATGCGTTCGTATTTATTGAGTAATTGTAAAAAAAAAAAAAAGGCATGTTACTGGAGTGCCGATATTCATCCAAAATCAAACTCATTAAAAAGAGTTTCATGTTCTACATGTTTCAGGCATACTGTTCCTCCTCAATTTCAGCCATCTGAAGGCATTTCTCTTCCTGCAGTCAGTAATAATTCTTTTATATGCTTGCGCAGTGATCCAGTTCATTTAATGTCAAAGTTGCTTCATTCATTTATTCATTTCATTCATGATGGAGGAGAGTGCCATCTGCTGGTGCATTTTTGACAACTGCACAATAATTTTGCATTTCTCATTTTTCTTCTAAATCTTGATTCCAAATCCCACTTTATCATTATTTAGCAGAATTTATACATAATCTCAATTTCAGACTTCCGCTGACCACCTCTAGGGCAGTGATTCTCTGTCCCCATCTCCTGTCTGTATGCTGGTTTGGAGCCTCTGAGGTTGTCTGAGGTTAGCCGACTGTTTCTGGCCGGGCTTTCCACAACGTTTCCTCTTTCATCTTGGCAAAAGGAACTCCCCATTCCTCCCTATGCTGTTGTGAACCCCAATGTTATGGTCAGAAATATCAATCTGAAATATTCAGTTCAAGAGACAGGGTCAGTTATTGAGGCCTTCGGTAGAGAAGCTGTAATGAATGTAACATGCCATATTATAGTTACCGCTTGCTCATGAGGTTTTAAGTAAAACCCATTTTTGTGTTCCCATCATTATTTACTATAATTTCATTGTCATTTTACAAACAACATTACAAATGCCTCAGTAGAACCATTAAAAAAATGAGCACCGTGGACTTTACTGTGAAATTTGACAGGAGATTTGGCAGTAATACAATTATGTACTCATATGTAATGTAATATGTAATCATGCACAATTCTGAAGGTAACAGAATACTCATGAATGACTTCAGTGGAATGGGTGTGTCTAAACTGCAGCCTGGATAATGATTAGATGGTTGTAAACCTGAAAACCTGTGTCCACTCTTTCTCCATAGTGTATTTGAATAGTCCAGGGTTAACATTAGGAACAGAGCTGTTGACTTTGATATCACTTTCCATCTTCTGTCAACCTCTGAGGGTTCACTTCTGGAGAAAGTCTAATCCATAGTCCTCTACACAATCAACACTGCTGTATAAGCTAACAAGTGACTGGTCTGTATTGTACTGAAGGATATTGAATAGAGTAAGTAGAAGAAGTCGAATATTTATTAGTGTGCATTGTCCCTGCATTGTGCATTATAAGTATTGTATGCACTGGATTTTGCTCCTCAATAAAATAAATATGTTACAAATAATCAGTGTCAAATATTATTATGTCCGTTATTTTTTCTTTGAATTTTTTTTTTGTTTTTGAAGCTACACTTATAGTCACACATGCAAACGCATTGCTGAGGGGAAAAAGAAAAGACTGAGATTAAGTTTGCTCTTAATGCTGATCATTTTATTCATCATTTCTATGGCGGCTTGGTCTCTTCTTTAATCCATGCCAAATGGAAGCACAAACCTGTGATCAGGTCTCCAGAAAATATTCTCGCGCACAAAGCAGCCACCACGCGCAAGAGAGTTTCTGCGAGAATGTTTTTACGCTCGCAGCATGTTTCCTGCGCTCGCGAGAATATTTTCTGCGCTCGCGACTTTTGACATAAATCTGACGCCATAGCAAATCACACCGGTGTGACCGTACGCGCGAAAGGGGAAAAAAATTCTTTTTAACAGTGGATTTTCTTGAACTTTAAATATAATTCAAATGAAAAACAAATAACCCTAACCGTGCTCACAGTTGAGGAACAGTATCTATTTGACATGTTTTTTTTTTCTTCCCGAAAACAAATAATTTTTAAAATATTTGTACGAAATAAGTATTCGTAAAAACCCACTATCTGTGCTTTGCCGAATACCGTATTCGGATTCGGCTCCATCCATAGTAACTAGTATTAGTTAAAATGCTTCAGTAAACATGAAGTGTGTCATTGCTGTATTTACAGAAACACTTATTCCTAAAATGGCATCATACTGCTGCATGCAAGGCATTTTGCATTTCTGTAAAATTGATTATGATTATCGTTTCCTTTATTATTTTCCTTCAGTTCAAGTTCATCTTGTTTTTAAAACTGCAATTACAGTTTATGTAGTCATCCATGCAAACACACTACTGAGGGTCAGAAAGGAGACAGATTAAGTTTGCTGTCAGTGCTGATCTCTGATCATTTTATTTATGGTTCCTACAGCAGGTTAGTCACATTTTTGATCCAGGCCAAGTGGGAGCACACGCTTGTCAATATTCCTGGATACATATCATCACGCTGCCAGCCAGCTTTGACCACTCCATACACTTCATTCTTCTCAGTAAGCACCAGACTTCCTCCAGAGTCACCCTGTGAGAGACAGAGACAACAGTAGTGTGTATGTTTAAATGTGTGTAGATGTGCAGCAGGTTAATGTTTGATGAAAACTGTAAAATGTTACCAGTACTTACACGTCTTGATTTCCGATGCCCTTTTCCTGCACAGAAGGTATCAGAGGTGACATACCTTCCTTTTGGACACTTTGCCTTTTGGATTTTCACACACTGGAGCTTGGAAGGTAATTTAGCTTTATCTTCACCTGAAGAAAGAGAGACACGAGAGGTCACTCATTGTCAGTAAATATTTTACTGTTCTCTCTTTCAGTTTTCTTACCTTCAAGACGTCCCCAGCCGGAAAGTAGAAGATTTGTCTCTTCTGGAGCCTTATCAGGATAGTTTCTGCATTCAGTTGGTAGTTTAACAATTTTGGGACTGAGAACCTTCTTCTTCAGTTTAATCAGCATGATGTCATTTACTTTTGTATCTTGGTCATACCCTGGGTCTATTTTGCTTTTGACATAAAAAGGTTGAACATTTTTATGTTTTATGACATCACAGTTGCGAATGCCGATGTAGACCTTCAGACCACTGCAAAAGGAAAAAATACACACATACACACTTACCATTTATGAAAAATGTGTACCTTTTCCACTATTTTAGCAGGAAATCAAAAAGCTGCTGTAGAACTGTAGAAAGTCATTGTCTCAAATCAGCTGAGTACAGTATTTGGTTTAAGTTGACTAAACTCAAAAGAAATACCATTGCAATACTTGTCTCATTTGAGTTGGAGGCAGAATTTGCCTGTAAGCACTGGTCTAGGGACAGTTTGCCTACATTAGCAAATTGCCTACAATTCTTAACAACCAAAAACCTTAATAATTTAAATCATTTTAAGATAAACAGTTAAAAGTACAGGCAACATCTGTCTGCAAAATGTTGTAAAGTTCATTTGTTTTTTATACAACTGACAACTTTGTTTTGCCATTGCTAAATTATGAGATTATACTTTCTCTTCTACTTTAGTATTTAGTGGTATTTAGCAAGAAATATCTACACGTATTTATTCATATAATGGAGCTGAATTCTTAATGAATGTAACACAAATAAGTTCCACTGCTGAATGCATTAAAGATAAGATGATGCTCAAAATGCAGATATTTATTGATCCCTAGTAATATTCAATTATTTTGTAAGTTTGCACATGTGCATGTTTGCATGTAACACTCATTGCATTTTGCATGTGCATTAACTATTAACCTCTCAGTTAAGAGCCTAGTGTGAGGTCTTTCACTCCTGCTTTCTAGTTTTTCCATTTCAAGTTGAATTTCATCAACATGAAATTATACATTTCATTAAATGTGAGCAAATACCCTGCTACACAAAACTCTGTTATCTGTACAATACAGTATTCTCAGATTTGCCCATCTGGGAAAAGTTATCAAGCATGTAGTGAGAGTCTCCTGTGTACTGCTGTTCTAGCGCTTAGACACTGTGTCTCCAGAGATATACTCAAGATGGGATGTCTATACTTGCGTATCAGGTACTTCATATGACCACCTTTTGAATCCTGAAAAGCTGTAAGCAAACATTTGCACTATCATAGCAGTACGTTGATTTACCTTGACATTTGTATATCCCGTTTCTACACTATGCCGATATATTTGAAATCTCTCATGTGAATGTGTGCCTTAAAGTTCAGTCTACATATGTATAGATATATGTATGTGTATATGATGTCCACATGATAGCACGTACAGAGAATCACAGTGTGCAGCAGTGAGGACCCAGCTGGAGGAGAGCAGGGAGCCTCCACAGACAGACCTATCCTGACCATCAGTCACATAAACCTGGTACTGTGCTTCATGGGGTTTGCAGTCCCACCCTCCAATGATGGTTTCATTAACTTCCACTGGGTTAGAGCCTGTAGACCAGAAACAAAAAACAGAGAGAAAGAGAGTAAATTCATCAGATTGTTGCCATGGTTAAAACATGTTTTCATTATTATTCAAATGCTTGAAGTTAATGTTTAAACACATTATGACACCACTGGAGACCTGTGATGTAGTCTTTATTTTATGTGTGTTTTCCAGCTGAGACAATTCTTCTTCTTTTTTACCAAATGCAATAAAAGCTCATTTTACTGACATTATCTCAACTTGTGATCTATCAATAACCTTCAAGTCATATGGAATGAGTGAATCTTACATCATGCCCAAAATGGAGCACAATGCAACACAGCTTCTGTATTTAAGTAAACCATTATCCTACAACTTGATTGTTTATGAAACACACCCTGAGGGTCTCCCTGAGTGTGTGGGAGACCCAAGCATTTCCACAAGAATACATAGATAATGCAAATGGCTTAAATCTGACCCTCAATGCAAATGGCTTAAATCTGCAACTTGGTCTCATGGGATATACGTACCTCTGACCACTTTTTTGCAGAGCCACAAATACGTACTCTCGGGTACATTTTGCCGCACTTTTGAGGAACAAATGTCCACTGGGGGTGTTAAAGAGAAGCTCTGTGAAATAGACGTCACGTGTTTTTTTTAATTATTAATTTTTAAAATTTTACGGTAGATGTAACGGAATCTCATGGAAGCGCTGAACATGCCTAACTGCTCATGATGACAGGGTAAAGCAGCTGATGTGCCACCTTCGCTAAGGTGACATCAGGTAGCTATTGCTCACTTATTTAAATATTTTCATCTGGCTTGCTAAATAAAAAATACATAAAATAAAATAAAAAAATAAATAATTTGGCTCATGGTACCGCGGAAGGAGATCAGTATGTTAGTTTCATGTTCTGGCTGTGTTTTAATTTACTTTGAACAAAGTATCTACATAGGCCTATTTTATCTTGGATAGTAGTAAATTGGTCATGTTAATATAATAATCCAAAGTAAAAATTAGGGGTGTGCAGATTTATTAGCGAATGAGAGGCGGTCATTATTATTTTGAAAGTAACATGACTAGTAACGTTAAATCGTAGCAGCTTAGTTTATACCAGTGATGTAGTACTCGAGTCCAGGACTCTTGACTCGAGCCCGACTCGAGCCCTAATTTTAAGGACTTGTGACTTGACTTGGACTCGTGCATTAACTGCATTCGGACTCGTAAGTCGGAGACGAGTCCTCAGATTTTTTATTTTATTTCATGTGATATGCCATAGTGATTTGGCATAAGATAATATCTACATTAAGTTCAATATTAATTTCGTGCAAGATGCACTTTCCAACATGCCATAAATTCATGTCATACGTATACATATGTTTATGAACAAACTAATGGCGCTAAAATGCCAGGAGAAAATGTCCCTAGGATTGTCCGCTTTGCTTTTACTGATTTTTCGTGTCATGGTAAAAAGTGCACTGCTAAGCATACCATTTGTAAAAAAGGCGGAGACAATGGGGACAACTTCCAACTTCAATCGTCATCTGGCAAGAATTCACCCAGAGAAGTAAGTGCTACAATAATGTTGTTGTTTTTTTTTTTTTTTGCTCTGTTTATAGCGGGGACAGAGCGGTAGAGAAAACTCTGTCTATGGCTGTGAGCGGGGGGCTTGCTGACCGATGAACTAGAGTTAAAACTTATCCTCACTTTCGTTGTCTTCTTTCACAGACTGCTAGCCTGCTGCTTCCATGCAGAGCTGCAGCTGTAGCTGTAGCCTATTAATGTTAAAATTGGGTTAACCCCGTAACGTTAGCAGAGACGGTTTGTCAGTAGCCACTAGCCACCGTCAAGTGGTGCAGTTGGTCTTTCAGTTAAAATGTTCATTTGTAAATTAATGTAAATTTTATTGATTTCACTGTAAGTCGCTTTGTACAAAAAACTGCTAAGAACTAGGCTATAAACATGTAATCGAGGTTGCTAATTTAGCTATCAGGTAACCAGAGAAGTGCTATGCAAGGGCTAGCGCTAAATTTGTTTAACATGCTTGTTTTTGAAATATATTGGTTACAATAAAGCACATTAGAGTGTTGTGATTGTGAGAGTGTTATGTTTTTGAAATGTAACAAGAACATGTATGCTTAGAGATGCTTAAAATGGGTTTTAAAAACTATGTATGTGTTTAAAAAGCTGACAGCGATGTCATTTCGATTGGACTCGACTTGGACTTGACTCGGATCAGTAGTGGACTCGACTTGGACTTGACTCGGACTCGAACACTAGGGACTCGAGACTGGACTCGGACTCGAAGTTTGGAGACTCGACTACAACACTAAGTAGAATTAGCAACAAGGCTTCAGTCAACCGATTCATAATTTTATAATCGGGCCATCCACCGGTTCATGGTACATTTAGATCGATCCAGGTGTCCGCGTATCGATGTAGTGGCATCTTTAACGTTAAAACCGGTTTCCGATTCGTATCGGTGAATCGTTACAGTAAAAATACATAGAAAGCAATGCAATATATTTCGCAGTTGTTTGCACATATTCTAGCCAGTTCACTAGCCAGCTATCACTAGTATATTAGCTCAGCTTACACATCTGGCTGTGATGGCAGCGAATGCACACCGATCAGCTACGACAACTTGAGCTTTGTAGCCAGCACATCGTGACAACAAACAGAAACACACCGACTGCTTTATTTATCTAGTTAGCTAGCAAGCGAGAGAAGGTATATTGTTCTTGCGATAGGCTACATAGCTATGTACTACTTGGTACGTAAATTAAAGTACACCAAAAACACAAATGTAGCTAACTAACACAGAAGCTGACAGCTCACTAGCCACCTAGTTACATAACGTCCCTGAAGCTACGTACCAGCTCAGCTGACACCTGGGGTATGTTACGATGTCAGACCCGCCAGCAATCAAATCGTTCTCCTCACAAAGGCTATCGACAACCTGAGCTCTATAGCAAGCGACAACCAACAGCAAATTGCAGACTTTTATTTAGTTAGATATCAAGCGAATTGAAAGAACTGGTGGTTTAGCTATATGTACTACAGGACAATTGAAGGTCACCCAGTCGAATGTCGAATCAGTCGAATCAGTAGGCTGTTACTCCCGTTCCCCGATATGTCGAGCCAAAAGGCTATGGGAACCTCTGCTTGGTAGCCAACAAGTACAATCTGCTTTATCCGCCAAACTATACAAGAATAGCCACAACTACACGTGATGCTATGTTAGAGGTGGCATTAGCTGCTTTGCGCACTCACGAACCGACAGGCATCATGAGCACTCCCAAATGATTCTGCATTTATCATTAAAATAACACTGACAACTGGCAGATTCAGGACAATGTAGCTTTAAAAAAAACATCATAAAGTCAACTACAATCCATTTCAATGGCAAAATGATCGTAATGTTACATTAAAATCTGAGCTTCTCTTTAGCACCCCCAATGGATATTTGTTTTTCAAAACTGCGAAACAGTGTACCCGAGAGTACGTATTTGTGGTTCTGCAAAAAAGTGGTCAGGGGTACGCATATCCCATGAGACCAGGTTGTAAATCTGACGCTCAAAAGGTTTTTTATGGATATAATTGTGAATAAAAATACTGACTTACTCAAATTCTTGTAGCTTTCTAAACTGAAAATGACATTCAGTAGTGATCCATTAATGTATAGGCAGCTACATATTCTAGTTTTTACATTTACATTAAACTGATGAAGCCAGCACACTGTCAATATGAAAACTACCTCAGCAAATCTTTACCCTGTATTCTAGCTGGCAGCCAAAAATAACCTTTGTAACCTCTTATACTCACCCGGTAGCACTATTTACAGGAATTGTGTAAAGGCTGTAAAATATTACAACATCTATTGAAGTTCCTCCACGTGATAGAATGTTACATCTCACTGAATAGATCACATAGGAGAACTGTCATTTTTCTAATCGGGGAATAAGATGACATCACTTTTAGGTAGTTCTGCTAAATGAGCATTTAGTGCTAGTCCTACTAGATGAGCATTTGATGAATGAAAATGCACACCCTCATAGTGATCACATCCTATGGGGCTTATCTCAGTACAATATTCAACACGGGGTGAATACACTGCACTTCACAGCTTTACAATTTCAGATACGAAAATATGCAAGTGAATATTCATTCATTAAAAAATACTTAGTAAGGCTTACCTGTCAGCCCCAATAAGAGGAGAAGAAGAATTCTCATCATGGGTTTCTCTCTGCAAGTGTGTCACCAAGTTTCTGAGTTGTGAACTGAGTGTCAGATTTATACATGCATCCTGTCACACCCCCTCTGGTCCTTATGACAAACTGACCAATGCTGACTTAATTCATCTGTCTGATAAAGTAACTCATCTATTCTGTATCTTTTCTGCTTTGCATCAAAGCAAAATGTATCTTTAACTAGGTACACAATGCATATGCATTTTAATGATTGACCGGAAAAAAAAACATTGCTATCTATAATATATGTCTTGCTTGTATCTGTTAATTTTCAACATTTTTAAGTTATTTTAATTGTGCTATTTTAAATGACTGAAGAGGATTGAGCTACTTTGCACACTCACTTGATAACCAACAGGTGGCACACTCTCCTATTTGAAACCTAAAATGTATTCATTCATACACTACATTAATCAGTTGACCATACTTAACATCATTTGGCTTTGGTCCTCTTAACACATCAACCTTATGCTGTAGAAATTACTTTTCCAGCACTCTTGTTTTGCTCTCTGATTTACTAATCAGATTTGTAGGGTTGCATGGCAGCAGTGTTAGAATACCCAGTCCCTTGTACAATCGTCCATCACTGTGATGATAATGGTACTGGATAGCACTAAAACAGCATTTAACAACAGTCTTGTGGTATTTTCCTCAGTGCACATTGCAAACAAAAATATCATGCAAAAATTTGCACAGGCAGTAAATAAAGTAGATTTTGGTTAAAGTAGAAATTGGTCACACTTTTCATTCTTTACTTAGGTTTAAGGTTCAATCAACATAAAATTGGTTATTGCCCTTTTTTAAAGAGGGAAGCTTACAGACATGTAAAATATTTCAGTGTGGTCCTGATGATGCAATGCATTACTAAAGGATAGGGCTTATGCTGTATCAAGCTATAGCATGCAATGGGGCATTACGAAAGCCACATGATACAGGTACTTTAAGAAAGAAGTGAAGTCTGAAAAGTTATGCTAACACGAATCATCTGATTGCTAACTTGCTAGGATTATCTCCATTCCAAAAAACAACCTCTTGGGCTATTTGTTAAAAAACACAGATAAATGGAGGGCAGAAACCATTTTCACTTCTACCTTATGTTCATTTTCACTTATTCCTCATATTATTTTTCTTCTTTAGCTCTCATCGTCGTAATCTTACTGTTACATCACATCAACAGAATGTTACAGTTGCTGATCATTAATCTCTCCTCATTTTCAGTCAATTGCCACATATGTTCAGTGTAGCCAATTTCAGCTTTATTCCCTTGGCAGTGACAGATGACAGCCATTTAGGTTGGGCATGAGCTGTAGGGATTGTTCCTGCAGGGATAATGGTAAGAAGAGTCCTTGCCTCACTGCTCTCAGGCACCCTGTGAGCTGCTCAGAGGTTGTCAGTGGCACACCAATGAGTACCCACTTCTTCATGGTGCACTGTGCACCAGTTAAATCAAGAGGTGGTTAGCTAGCTGGCTTGCTAGCTAAGTAGACAGGTCAGTGAAGAGTAGCAAATTTCGGTAATCTAGATTAAATTTGATATCTATCATTTTATTAGGACCTGTATTTTTGTACACTGAAAGGATTTTTGTGAAAATATATGTGAAAGTTTTACGTGAGACCAGCTCAGCTAAAGTCTTGTTCTGAGTACAGACTCATTCCTCTGGCTTGGGGTCAGTCCCAACAATGACCAGGAGCCCACAGCAGATGAACAAATAGGCTTGGGTCCACCAGTGGTAGGGGTGGGTATGAAGGTAAGGTTCTCTTATCTCTCCACTCTGGTGCCCTCTAATGGCTTGTTAGGCACCTGTGTCTCTCAGTGACATGAGAAGGGATTCACCCATGCTCCAGTCAGTGCCCTATTGTGGTTCACTTTGGGACTTGCAGTGAGAAAGATAACCATGAGCTGCATCTGAGAGTATTGGAGGATTTCACTCGCCTCTTGTATGAAGGGCAGGCCCGGCACTATGGGGGTGCTTAGGGGTGCATTGCACCCCTAGACGGACCTCGGTGCACCCCCAGTTGTCTCCTTATATCCCGATGTTTACATAGTATTTATGACTTTTTTATGACTGTATTTTCTCCTGTTCATCTCTCCAAAGCATATTCCGTGTGATTGCCATGCCAAATAGAATCCATGCACTTAGCTAAACACATCCAGACACATGCAAGATGCTTCATATTCCAAATAGCTTTTTTTGTATCTCATGTTTCATTGAACTCCATTTGGTATCATAGTACATGTTATGGTGACAGATCCAGTATCTGTGCCATTTCTTCAATTGCTGAATCACTTGAGTAAAGTAATGGACGTGTGCAAAAAGGTAAATTCAAGAAATTCTTTATCTATAAACACAAGTAAAATACACTTTCCAGAATCTTCTTGAAATAAAAAGGTTTCACAATATCAACAAGCACGATCAAAAAACTGTGTTGCTCCATGCTTCTATGATCCTTCCTTCCATTCAACTTTCTTCTAATTAAACCTGCCAGTGAATATACGTCTTTTACGCGCAGATAGGGTCATACCAAAACTCTACCAAATTAGGGGTCTCAAATTACGCCTTATTGTTAACATAAACTGACATTAATATGACTTCAATGAAATATTCAATAACAATAATACAGAAATAAGACACACATGTGATTCCAAAATGATGCCTATAAACAGATTCCTTAATTTTTAAAAGCTGAGTACTTATAGACCACTGTACCAGTGTTTTTGATTTGTAGTCGATTCTTATATCAGTATTTCTGATAATTGGAAAACACAACTTTCATGAATTGTAACACCAGATGCAAAAAGTGGCTAAAAAGTCAAGATTGATACAGCACTATCCTAGGTA
Source organism: Megalops cyprinoides (assembly GCF_013368585.1). Lineage (NCBI taxonomy): Eukaryota > Metazoa > Chordata > Actinopteri > Elopiformes > Megalopidae > Megalops > Megalops cyprinoides. The sequence goes on along the minus strand of NC_050604.1, from coordinate 3,925,632 downwards.
TACTGTCAAATTGTACGTGGAGAGGTGTATTTGGTTGAGTTCTTGAGTTGAAACACAGGGGAAAACTGTTTTCTCTATAGGTTCATAAGTTCATTGTTTTACAGAAAAGTCTACCTCTACAGTACTGGACCTCATCTGTGGATTCCCAGTCATCTGAGAGCACAAAGGGGTCTTTCAGATAAAAAGGTGCAAAGTGAGAGATGATCAAGTAAACATCTTGGGAAGAAATAAGAGTGAGGTTGATATAAATACTAACAGTAACTTGAAAACGTATTCAGCCCCCAATACTGTTTACACAATTTATTGTTTCAGATTCCAGACTTAAAATATATTAAAGTAAGATTTTTTTCCAGCTGATCTGCACAGTATTGTGCATCTTGACAAATCAAAAGAAACAAAAATTTAGAAAAAAATAAATAAAACTTTGAGATTGGAAGAGTATTCATACCCTTTGTAATTATGAGGCTAACTGTGCTCAGGTGTAAGATATTGTCTTATAAACTTATCAAATTCGTTGATGGCCTCCACCTGTGGGTAGGTAATTAGTGGATCGCCTGTTTTAAAATTACTTCATGAGCATAAATACCTTCCCTCTATATAAGGTCAAACAGTATGGGTAGAGAAGCAGAAATCTGGGGAAGGATACATGAACAAGAACATGAGCATACCTCAGTGCAGTCCATCATACAGAAGTGAAAGAAATATGGAACTACAGCCACACTGCCTAGGGCAGGCCACCCCCTAAACTTAGTTACCAAACAAGGATGGCACTTGTCAGAGAGGCTACTGTGATGTCAACTGTCACTCTAACGGAGCTACAGAAGTCAGTTGCTGCAACTGAAAATGATGTCCATCGGTCAACAATCTCCAAACTATTGCACAAAGAGCACCTTTATGGAAGAGTGCCAAGGAAGAAGCCCTTGCTGAAAAAAGCACATGCTTGCCCATAAATAATTTGGCAGAAGATCTTGTGGTCTGATGAGACTAAAGTGGAACTTTTTGGCTCAAACACTAAGCGGTATGTGTGGTGTAAAGCTAACACTGCACATCAGCCAGGAAACACCATCCCCCCAGCGAAATACACTGGTGGTAGCATCATGTTATGGGGGTGCTTTTCAGCAGCAGGGACTGGCAATCCAGTCAAGATTGATGGGAAGATGAATGCTGCACAATGCATGGAGATTCTGGATAAAAACCTACTCCTCTCTACCAGAAAGTGTAAACTAGGGAGGAAGTTGGTGTTTTAGCAGGACAACAACCCAAAGCACACTGCCAAAGCTACTGGATTGGCTTAAAATGAAGAAAATGGATGTCCTTGAATGGCCCAGTCAGAGTCCTGACCTTAATCCCATCGAACATCTGTGGAAAGACATCAAAATTGCTGTCCACTGCCGCTCCCCAACTAACCTGGTACAGCATGAGCAGTTTTGCAAGGAGGAATGGGCTAATATTGCTCCATCATATTGCGCAAAATTAAGAGACTGATCCAAAAAGACCAGAGGTGGAAAACCCCGGCTTCAGAAAGTAAAAGTCCTGCCATGTATTTGTTCCACCCATGAACTACACCAGATGAGTTTAGGAAATGGCTAGAAAAATACATGGTAGGAACTTTCTGAAGCCGGGTTTTCCACCTCTAAAAAAGACTGATGGTTGTAATAGCTGCAAAAGGTGGTTCAACCTAATACTAAAAAAGAGGGATGAATACTTATTAAGTATTGACATTTCAGTGCTTGATTTTTTTATTTGCTGGCACAGATGGAAAAAACAGTCAGGGTTTACTCATGCAACACAACCTCCTCTAACATTGCCTTGTGGCCATGAGATCGTATCTAATATATACAGTCCTTCCTGTGTCACTCACCACCAAGGGGACGTTTTCACACATTTTACCATGCTTTGCACAGGAGGGGCTTCTTGCTAACTGCAGCTCACAGTTTTTGTGGTTAAGCAATCAGCTGAGCAATCAGTTGCCTTTGCTGGCCTACTGTTCCTGCTTCAGCTTACTGTCAAGGTGTGTATTTTCTGGCCTGTGGAGGACCAGAGTATTGAAAAAGTTCATTTCTATTGTTAGGTAGAAATACTTATTTAACTATATTTGCCCATAACTAGTGTACCACACCACTACATTCCATCTTTGAAGAATTGAAATTCAATATCACATTATGTCTGAGTAAAAACATAACAAAGTAGCAACCCAAGATCTTACACCATGTTCTCTACAAGATGTACCATAAGGCAATAATCCCATTTCAGTTCAGCATGTTATCCGTCAAGCAAGCTAGCTATCGACACTCTAATAACAAATCTCACAGTAATACAGTATAATGTCATTAATGTCATTAAGCAGTGGTTTTCATGATGCATGACCTTTTAAGAGGTAAAAAGCCCTGCCACTTTTTTTTTTTATTTGAAGCTTCTTACAGTTACGGAAATGCCTGTTAGCCTAAATAATGTATTTGAAAACAGCCAACTAGCTAGCCAGCTCGGGAACTTCACACCCATTTTACCATAGCTACGCCAATATAATGACAATCAAGTCAGAGTCATAGCTTGCAATTTTGTTGGTGTGCTATTAAACTAAGCTAGATAGTCTAGGTATCTGTTCTGGTCAGTGCTTTTTCTAACATTCATCTAGCTCACTCACAAATGTAAAATAAGCAAGCTAGTGTGGTTATCCCAGCTAGCTAGCTTGTACTCCTGGAAAAAGAAACTGGTGCTTTTGTATATCATGTTTTAAATTGCTTGAAATAAAGGAATATGATGCTGGTGCTGCACTGTTCTGCCTGCATTTGGTTCATGATTGAATAGCTGTTACATATCAGTTCAGGAATTGAAGTGGAATTCAATTCAACGATTGAAAACTATCTTCAATTCAACAGAATATGAACTAAACATCATTAGGCTAGTTAGATTTTAATCATCTCATTACTAAAATCAAATCTCAAAATTTCTGTTCTGTATCCTCTATTGTTTTGTTAGTTGCAGTCTTTCAAAAGCAGCTGCTGATAGAATGGTAGCTGGCTATCCATTGAGGTGGGAAGTAATCTCCTAACTGACTTATCAGGCACAGGATTAAACCAGTGGGGCTTTCATTTTTGACATAATACATTGTGGCAGCCACCAGTCACATTCTAAGACTGTAGATCACAACCACCCCCTGATTAAACCATGGCATACAGTATTGCCTGAGCTCCTTCCCCATTACCAGCTCATATCACTGCTTGAGTCACTTCATGTCTTGTCTAACGTAGTGTCACAGACATTTCAAGGCATTCCTTCTGAGGCCCATCCATGACCTTCACGCTGTTCACTCCTGCACTGCTTGTCAGTGGCATGAGGTTGAGATAGCTCATAGAAAGATGCCAGGGAACTGGGACGTCCCCCTCCCGGTACTCCCTGGACAAGGATAAGTTACAACCTCTGGATAAACCCTGAACAAAGTGGATGTGCCAAGGAGGCTCTCAGAGCAATGTAGGATGAACAACAAACAATGAGCAAAACATTCTTACTATGACTTTATTCATTATATCCCAAAAATGGAAATGAGGTCCAGCATTCCCATTTCTCCTGGTGTTCTGCTTTCTCCTATATTAGCCATGTTGTAAGGAATGTAGGGGAACCGTGGAGGAAGAACACCACTTCAGTGCAACTTTCTGTGGGAATTTGAACCTGATGATACCCCCTTCTTGTTTAGTTTATTTTCTCAAGTAGGGACAGCACACAGTGCTTTATATCATAAGTAGTTCATTTATATACATATGTAATTGAGTTCTGATGTATTCCTAGCATTTCACTCAGTATATATAAATGTTTAACCAGTAAGCTGTAATAACCATTTTTCTGGTTAGTTTGGCCTCTGGAGATTGGTTTGGGTAGATTTTGCCTGTGTACGGCTGTTGGTAAATGGCAACCTAAGCAAGTCCAAAACAATTGTTTTGTTTAAGATAAGTGTCTATGAGCATAGATGGATTGGCATTATGGTTTTATTGGTGTGTTATGCTTTGCAAACAGTAAGCACATACAGTGGACTCTAAGCTGGTGACTGGATCTGTACAGTAAGGCCAGACACACAGTTGTGACTTGTGTTTAGTATCTCCCATGCAGATTTGGCAAGACCTGTTCAGGTGCCCCCTGATCAGGCACTGGGATCCTGTTTCCTGATGCGATAGGTGTAGTATACTGCTGGGTCAGGCCAAAAACTCAGAGTGCGAGTGAATAAGATGGACAAAAAGGATTTTTATTTCTGGCTTAATGTTAAAACTAAGCAATAAGAGTTGTAAGATTTTGGTCCAGATCCCTAAACCAGCACACTCAGTGCAGCATAAGATAGCACAGATCATCTCACTTAAGGTATGCTAATACCTGTATTCATTTGTCTAGATGGCCTTATTGTAACCACAGTCCTGCTCACAGACTTCAACTACCACTTTGGTGGCAGCTAGCTGCTGCGACAATTGACACTTCTAAAGGAACCAGCGATGGGTGATTGAGAACTGTTCTTGCTAGGGAAGAACATCTAATTACCAGACCTCCGGTAGTACACCACCGGTACTCTATTGTCTATCCTGATCAAAGACGAAATAATCTCATTACCAAACCCCCGGTATTTCACCACATGTATTCCCACCCTTATTGATAGTTATTTAATTATTGTCTATCCCGATCAAAGTGCGGCATCTGTATAAAGAATGTCTTCAGTGGACCCTCATGGTCAGATTGACTCCGCTGAACCCAGAGTGCGTTTTCACATATTTCTGACAGTTGTCAGAAATACTGCCGGTCTGCAACAAGGTACTTTGGGACTTAAAGTTTAGAGTCAGGAAGGACGTGGTGCAGTGGGGTTACCATTCAGCCCGAGAAAAATGGAAAGGTCTATTCACCATCCCCCCCCCCCCCCCCCAGCCCCCTCACACAGTACACACCTACACAATAAAATTCTCATGGCTCTAGCACTGTCACCCACCCCTCTCCTGCAGACTTGTTGAATTTTAGTGCTGACTGTTGAGGCTTTGCATTGTTCTGACGCCTGTTAGAACATGCATTATTTTGCTGTACGATTGCGCGTTGTTATGTACTGCCGGAGCAGAGGCCCTTATTTTGTTCTGTGAACATGTTGTTTTCGCCTGGTATCCAGGCCTGTAAATAGCTTTCACCCTGCTCCCTATTTACATTATATTGGTTGCCTTGCGGGGATCTCTCTGTAATGGGCGGGATTTCCACTATTGATTGTACTAGTTTGAAAGATTGTAATGTGTTGCTTTTTTATATTTGCTTTTCTAATAAACTCTTTTCTAATAAACAAAGTACAAAATCTGCTAGGTCTCTTTTGAAAAGCAGAGAACAATACTACAGCAGCGGTACTCACAGTCCAACATCCAGCACTAGACTCCCTACATGAGATTAGACAGACAGACATATACCAGGTGACCAGCACCATTCATATAAAGGGGGGGAACATAAAACAATTACATTTATTCATTTAGCAGACGCTTTTATCCAAAGCGACTTACATAGGTTACAGTTCTTTACAATGTTGTCCATTTATACAGCGGGATATTTACTGAGGCAATTGTAGGTTAAGTACCTTGCCCAAGGGTACAGCAGCAGTGTCCCAGCGGGGATCAAACCGACAACCTTTCAGTTACGAGTCCTACTCCTTAACCACTATGCTACACTGCCGCCCAAAACAATCAATCAACACAAACAACAACATCACAAACCCTGATGCAGCATCATAACACCCTACAACATTTAAGCAGCAGATTTTAGTAAAAATACATTTCAACCAAATGACACATGTAAGGATTAAAACGGAGGCTGCTTGATCAGGGCTGTCTCTGTCACCCCCCATGGCCACAAGCAGGGTAAACTGGGCCAATCGTGGCCGGAACAAAATAAACGCTACCCTGTTTCCCCACGGCACCCCTTTGCCATCGGAGAGACATTTGCCAACACAGAGGAGCAGCATTCAACACGGTATGACTATGCTACGTTGTTCTTTTTTTATGCACTCAAGTTTGCGCGCCTACTTAAGCACAATAAAGGTGTTCTAGAGCATAATCACAAGATTGTCTAGCGTTTTCATTTATCCTTGTAAAACATCCATTTTGTGGGCAACAACATTAAGTACATCAATAGCGGCATCACGTTTACTTGAGCTTGATGGCTCTTGTCGGCATCTGTCAGCGTGTGTGTGTTTGCGAGTGTAGCGGAGTTCACACAAAGGCAACTCATGCCCAAGGAAGGCAGCGGACATGTGCAGTCTCTCTCGTCACACATGTATATATATTGCCTTGAAACCTTGTGACTGAGAAGGCTATGGTATATGGTCTACATTGTGTTCATGCTCATTAAACCATTTGGTGACCACTAGTGGCCTGTGGATTGTCATCCTGGAAGAGACCACTCCAGAGCAGAAATGCTTCATTGTATTTAATGGTGTGCACTTTGCCCTCTAAGGGGTTGAGTAGATCCAAAACATGACAGGAAAATGCACCCTATACCATAACAGAGCAGCAAGAACCCTTCATTGTGAGAAACAAGCAATCTGGCTTGTAGGTTTCGTCTGGCAGACACCACACTTGCACCACACCACTTTCTGAAAACAGAGCAAAGGATGACTCATCTGACCATATGACTTTTTTCTGCTGCTCAGTAGACCACTGCCTGTGTTCTTTGCATCACTTTACTTGCATTCATGCATTATCACAAGCATTCTTATCTGTTTTGCCTTGCATCTTGAACCAATGTAGGTCAAGAAGTATGTGCTTTCAACCACAGTTAGCCACTGACCTTATGAGATATCAGCAAATTGGTTAGCCTTCATCACTGAAGCATTTGCCAGACTTGCCCCAGGAATCACTCCTCTCTCAAAAGTGAGATCTCTTCAAACCATATTAGTAAAAATAATGAGCAACTGGGACTGCCCAGCATTTTTATGCATGACCCTAAGCCTGATGGAATGTTTGTCAGTGCTCCGCCTCCTTAGCTGTTGTGTTTTTGTTTTTTCCTTTGCCCATGTGCTTTTGTTTTCCTTGTGTTTTAGTCCTGCCCCGCTCCCCGCCCGGTCTCCGCCCGCCTGATTGCCTGCACACCTGCTTCCCATTCCCTCGTCTGCCCTGCCCTATATCTTCCCTGCTTTTCCCTGTCCTGTTGCTAGTTCGTCACAGTGTTTTTCGCCTGTTTCGTCCCCGCGTTTGCATTTTGCTTCTGTCTGCTGGTTTCTCGCTTTTTGACCCTGCTTTTTCCCCCGACCTCGTTTTTGCCTGCTTCCTTGTCTCGTTCGCCTGATTGCCTGCCTGTCCGGTTCCCAACCTTGCCTGCTCCCGTTTCCCGATCCTCGCTCTGTCCACGGACTGCCTTCCGGTTTTCGACCCTGCCCGTTTCCGATTTACGATTCTGCCTCACGATTCTGTCAAAGACGCTTGGAACCCGAAGCTCCCGTGGTCCGCGCCTGAGTCCCTGCCTGAGCCCTGACAATGTTACTCAGTGTAATTAACTAAGGAACCTGTGTGGAGGTACTTGCCTGCAATATACTTTGCATCCCTCATTTATTCATGTCTGTCTTTATTTTGGCATCTACCTGTAGAGTATAGAATTGTGGCTTACATATGTGGTGTAACAGGGGTACTGTATTTTTTACATTTTATCATCAAGCTAGCTAGTGATAGCAATGATTCAGCAGGCTATCTCAAATTAAAGTGAGCTACCTAGTTTGTTAGTGTAATGGATGTGTAATGCTGCATTGTGCTTCAAAAAATGTCAGATTTCAGAATTCCCAAATTCTTCATTAGTTTCTGATGATAAATATTAGTATTATTATACATTCATATTCTTAGCTGTTTGGTTAGGAGCTTACTTAACTAGCTAGCTCCCATGCATGGCCTAGAGCAGCATTTCCCAAACCTCTCCTGGAGGACCCCATTGTCCTGCATGTTTTAGATCTCTCCCTGCTCCAACACAGCTGATTCAAATGATCACCTCGTTATGAATTCCTGAAGCTGCTTAATAACAAACTGATCATTTAAATCAGCTTTGCTGGAGCAGGGAGAGATCTAAAACATGCAGGACAATGGGGTCCTCCAGGAGAGGTTTGGGAAATGCTAGCCCAGAGTATTCATCTTATCGTTTTTTCCAGGGGCAGAAAAAAAACGGCTTGCAGTTGGCAAAGGTGAAGGAATGAGTATATTGGCTGAATATGAGGAAAAACAAATAGTAAGAAGCATAAAAGACATATTCAGTGTTTCAGTTGGCACAAAGTGTCAGTAAAATGAAGATAATGACAAGTAAGAAAGTGATAATGGTCCAAGTCTGTGCATCTTTTGAGTGGTGGTATGAGATTATATTCAAATTTTGTATATATAAATGACATATTGGTGGCAGATTTTTAAGTTGTTGTTTTGGTGACCATCTAAAACTGTAAACATGCAAACTTACTGATGTCAGGAAACTGGAGCTTAGCTGAACATTTACCAATACCAACTTCACAGGTCTCATACCGATACAACATTGTTTAGCAATTTTTATAATTACTAATAACGTTTCTGCAGTCCTACAGCCATGTATCTAACCTCATTGTAATTGCCGACAGATGTCGGTATCGGCGTCCTTGTTGTTTTTAACCTACACACGTTTGCCCATCACAGCCACCTTATTAAGGCTGGCCTGCTGCGTGTGCCTCAGGCATTGCTATGGCACTGCGACTCCTACGTTCTTTGAAACAGAGAAAATTAGCAGATAGGAATGGAGATGACACTGATGAAAATGTTTTAGTGCCTAAGCAGGATGCTGACTCTGTAGTTTGGACGTATTTTAGTTTTAAACCAAATAACAAAAGAGCAGAGAGGGGTGATATGCGCAGGCCTATTTTGTGCACTAATTGCTGCAAACTTGTGGTAACAAAAGGAAATACTAGAAATGTATTTTTCTATTTAAAACACAGCCACATAATTGCATAGGCTATGTGGACTATGTGGCCAAAAACAAGACACTAATGCCAATAAACATACTCCTAGTAGCTCTGATGGCACATCAGGCAATAGTCAATCACTGAGACCTGCTAGGTGGAACTCCCTATGCAACAAACTCTTGCCAGGTGGAGTGAAATAACAGGCAGGCTAACCTATCACACAGCAAATGATATGGTTCCTGTAGCCACAGTCAAACAAAGTGGGAAAAAGATAATGGTGCAAACAAGTGAGAAGCGATACAAACAAATAAATCAAGTATTTTTCAACAACCATTGATTTGTAGTCAGGCCAGCCATGGATGCCTACCTGAGTTTGTCCCTACACTACACTCACATCGAGTGGAAGCTGCAAAATAGATGCTTGCAAACAGCTCACTTCCTTCAGAACCACATAGGTGAGACAAGCACTCAGGGACTGAGGGACTGAGGGACTGAGGGACACACTCACAAGGTAAGAACTGCTAGAAAAAAGCCGAATGGTATATCTACAGAAAGTAGAACAAACTTTGCAAATGGACCTGAAGGGATGGACACGACTACAGTGTTTTAGCAGTATACTACACCTATCAATCACTGTATCTTATGGTAGCCTACGCGGCTAACTTCTTTATGACTTGAAATGGTGCCTGCGTGGCACAGACTGAACTTTTGTTCTTATTTGTCCATGCTGAATGGTCTTAGTAGGGCTGGGCAGTATATCGACTTTTTAAGGTATATCGATATATTTTCAAATGAGATATAGGATGAGATAATACCGTTTATATCGATATAGTCTGACGCATTACATAACCCGTTTCTTCCGTAAAACTGTGCTAGTGTTTGCATCTCTCCTCTCTTACACTTTCCGTGCAACCCCGCCCTCACTCTCCCTCTGTGTCTGCACGCAAACCCAGCCCCACTCTCTCACAAGTTCTCCTGCAACATAGAAGGAGACACAGCGCCAGTCCACACTGCCAAAGAAGACCTGGTTTGTAAAAAGAAAAACAATGCTTCAATTATGTGGAGAGAGTTCGGATTTAAAAGATCAGATGAGCAGCAAAACCATGTCATCTATAGAGAATGCCATAAACAGGTTGCATCCAAAAGTGGAAGAACTTCAAATCTCTTCCATCATTTACAACAGCACCATTAAAATGCAGTACGAAGAGTGTGTTAAACTTCATGCTGCTGCTGCAACCCCGGCTGCGAAGACTTCGCAGCCCAAAAAGTCTTCTGCCCGGAAACAAAGCTACTTTACAAGAGAAGCACTGCCAGAAATGTACACTGTGGTCAGACAGAACCTTACTGACCGGCTTGCAAAAGTGACTCATTTCGCACTGACAACCAATATGCGTTCAAACAGGGTAGGCCTGTTGTTATTTTTGTTCTTTTTACATTTCTATTGTTATTTGAACAGCTGTGTGTTTTGTTAAGCAGGAGAGGAAAACCTGTAATTGTACTCTACTTCAATCAGTCTGTTATTGTTATTGAAAACAACTGAAGGAGCATTCTCGGAGATAGGCCTATTTTCATTTAATATAGGCCATTTATTTTATATAATTTTTCATGTATATTTTCAAACAGGGAAGGAAACCCTGTCTTTGCATTTTATTTTGGACACGGTCTGTTTTAATAAAAGACATCTCACATGTGGCTTCGACTTACAACTGAATATTTAGCCCACTTTGTAGAAAATACAGAGATATATATCATGTATAGCCATTCAGCCTAAAAATACCGAGATATGATTTTTGGTCCATATCGCCCAGCCCTAGCTTAGTAAAATTGTGCTCAAAAATGTTCAGTATGTTTTATTTTCTTGTTTAGCTTGTTGTATCAACTGATTAACAAAGTACCGTTATATGGTTATTTATTGTCTTTTTTGCACATGTTATGAAAACTCTAATGGTAATTCACTGACATTTTCTAATTATTGCATTTATCATTGTCAAGATATAAAGGTAAAATCACCATGATAAGTATTTTTGTCCTTATTGCCCAGCCCTACAGGAAAGCTTCTCTTAAGAGTATTCACATGGTCATTAGAGAGAACATTTGGAACACATTTCTACCAGAGCTGGGTGGGTTTACCTCAACCAGGATCCTCGTTGCATCCCTCATGAGCGCCCTCTCAGTAGGTGCCAGTGAGTTACTCAGACAATGTCAGAGAGATGTGCCAACCATCCATTCTGGGCTCTCTCTCTTTTTGTGCACTATAGAACTTAGTGTGAAAAACAGTCCTTGGTACAAAGCATGTGTATCTATCTGCTTTCATCATGGTTCAATAGAAGATTGCAATATTACTCAGGCTGTAATCTTGTTTAGGCTGCTTAGCTTGTATAGGAGACAAAGTGCTGTCAGAACAATGATGTTAACACACGGTATCCAATACCTAGTTTACTAGGACATTCTCTTTTCCGAAAAAAACAACCTTTTGGGCTATAGTTTTGTTCAAAAATATAGATAAATGGAGGGCAAGGACCATTTTCACTTCTTCCTTGCCCTCCATTTAGCTATTTTTTTCTTTAGCTCTCATTATCTTAAATTTTCCTGCTACATTATCTCAACAAAAATGTTACAGTTGCTGATCATTAATCTCTCCTCATTTTCAGTCAATTGCCACATATGTTCATTGTAGCCAATTTCAACTTCATGCCCTTGGCAGAGATAGATGACAGCCATTTTGGTTGGGCATGAGCTCTAGCTAGCTAACTAAGCTCATAATGAAAAGATTAATAATAATGCTAATAAAGCTCTTCCAGGTGGATCAGCTGCAAGGCACTCATCTTCAGTGAAGGACATGGCCTGGGGTTGAAACTGCCCTGTTTTCTGCTGACAACGACACACAGTTGGCTTTGGCTTCATTCCTCCAGGGATAATGGTAAAAAGATGCCTTGTCTCACTGCTCTCAGGCACCCTGTGAGCTGCTCAGAGGTTGTCAGTGGCACACCAATGAGTACCCACTTCTTTATGGCGCACTGTGTGGCTAACCAGTTAAATGAAGAGGTGGCTAGCTAGCTGGCTTGCTAGCTAAGTAGACAGGCCAATAGAGAGTGGCACATTTGGACCTCCTTTCACAAAGGTCAAGCCAAGGGGAAAATTTAAGTAAAAGAGCATTACAAAAAGTTATATCATAGAGAAATAATAAATATTTTCACTTTTCACTGAGTAACAGTACAGTAATATGCTTGTACATTGCTAAATACTAATATACTGAACTTGTGTTGTGCTCGTCTCATCAAACTGTCAGGCAGTAAGTTTTAAGTCTTAAGTCAAAAGAAATGGTGCATATTAATCATCTGAATGTGACTCTGTGGTTTACTACCACTGTGGTCTACAATGCAATGGCACAGAGGACAATTTTAAATAAAAAATACAGTGATAATTTGATTGAGCTTATTATCTTAACTTTGAGCTTTGTAAGCTATGTAAGTATCTCCAGAGCATATGCAAAGGAAAGTAGTGTAATGTGTGGGCTACAAAGGAGTCTTTTCCGTTTCTGGTTTTAGTTCTCATATTCACACAAAGTTAACTCTTCACACACCCCCACCCTTTGCTTTCCCTCTCTGTTCATTTTCAACGTACCTTTTTGGATTTCAGTGGAATGAAGCAGAAAAGCAGGGAACAACAATATCCCTTCACTTCTGTGGCCCTCAACTTCAGACTGTAGATGAACAACTGACACGATATAATAGCTGCTTTTTACCATCATTCAAAGGTGATAATTAAATCAGGGAAATTGAATTATAATCACTTGAGACCCGATTTAAAGATTTACTGTCTGAATTAAATGTGAATTTCCTTACACATGTCATATTTATACACATTCTGGGTTGAGATGCAGGCAGTTGCATTTAACTTACATTATTTACAATTCACACATACATGTCATCCTAACATTACCACTGTAAATTGCCCAATATCTGATTCTGGTCCTATGTCAGTATGCCTGTACACAAGTATTCGGGAATACTAACCACTTTGATTATATTGTCCAATTGTACTTGGGATAGTGGGATACATTTGGCTGAGAGGTCTTTTAGCAAAACACAAGTGGGAGAGAGTGCAATGGTAACATAAAATTGTGTTTTTTTCTGTAGGGTTTAAGATCATTGTGTTTCACACAAAAGTCTTCCAGCAGTTTCTTGGAACTGTAATTATAGTCCTTGGCTTGACCTCATCTGTGGTTTCTGAATCATCTGTCAGCAGCACAAAGGTTTTTGTGGCCAAAATGTACAGGGTAAGAGATGAAAGGTACAAGGTAAACAGTGACCAAGGAAAGATCTGGGTGGAATTAAGAGTGATGTTGATATATATATGGCAAATTATGTTGATGGAAAAAAACAGTCAGTGCTTGATTGTGCAAAATGACTTCTCCTGAGTGTGCTGTGTTTCCTCAAAAAGGTCAGGTTTTAGTAAGGTAAGTTTGATGTATTCAAGCTGCTGTAAGAATGTAAGAATTCAAGTGCATGGGCTTACATAGCAGACACCTAATTTTTAGCAAAGCATAAGTAGTGTTACAGGTCCCAGGGGGTTGGGATCCCATGAACACGTAGTAATTGTGGATAGCCTGTTAGCAACAGGGGAAAAGAGAGAAATAACGAGGAGGAAAAGTGCTTTGCTGTGTACTTCAGTTCTGCTCATCAGCATCCTTTATTTAAATAATAAATCCTTTTTTCTGCTTGTTTGTCTTTGGTATCTTTACAAACTCTCAACTGTAGAAAAATAATTACATTGGCTTTTCCTTGCAACAGGTTTCACATATACTCTTTCACATATAATGTGAAAAGTAATAAACCAATAGTCTATACATTCCAAGCATTCTCATCTATCCAAAAATTTAGTTACCTTAGCTTTAAATATAGCTTACACATTTCGTATGGTAATAAACTACAGCCTAGACACAATACAATCAGTGTCATTAATGCTTACACATGAGCTCTCATGTCTTTGTTAGATTCATTCAAGTCACTAAAACAAAATAAAACTACTACTACTGTAGAAGTAGTATTTTAGCTTCTTAAAACCATTCATACGTTAAAACAGAATACTAACTAACGATTGACATACACGATCAGAAAACCCAAATTAACATCATGGTAAACGGCGAACAAGTTCACATAAAGCTAGCGAACATTCACAAACTAACATCACATCAAAAACATGCTCTCAATGACTGCTACCATGGTGGTTACCTGTGCACCCTTTTAGATATGACCAGAAGCCATCACTTTGTAAAATACATTCATATGACCAAGTTTAAATCACTAAACTACACAAAATAAAATAGCGAAAAGTGCGCGCGGTCATCTTGTCTCATTGACTTCCATTGCAACTTGCTAATGCTCTAGCCCCATTCATCTGAATAGCGCGATTTTTAACTTTTTTTCATTCGACGTATTTATGCCAAAATCAAGGGTTAACATGTTTGATATATTCGTAAACCATTACACATTAATGTTTATTCACCAACCTGTTAAGAACCAGGGAAAAGAGAAAAATAACGAGGAGGGAAAGTGCTTTGCTGTGTACTTCAGTTCTGCTCGTCAGCATCTGAAGCAAGACGCAACACCTCCCCCTCCCCCAGACAGTTCCCCCCTGAGGTGAAAACTAGAGCAACATTCATTTGAAAGTATAGGTAGACTAAAAAATCAAACACAACAATATTCAAGAAAATAAAAAGTAAATTAATTCTGTTTATCACAAAATTGTGACCATACATTTAGTGGGCGTCACAGTAGCATTTTCGTGCAAGCCTCATCTCCCCAGCAGGTCGGGGGGAGGGTAACAGATTTTCGGTTAAAGTTTAGGTATTAAAATGTGCAGGTCAGTTTGAGCTCAGGTTTTGATTTCAGGCATATCCAGACCATAGATCCCTAGTGTTAGCAGACCTTCAGTGAAGCTAAAGGGGGGCATTCCCGAGTCGGGGCTGGTTGGAACCGATTGACTGCCCAAATCATCCTGTAGTATGAGGAGTTTGCAGACGTAGTGTGACTACATTTCTAATGATCACACGTTTCACTCTCCCCTCCACCTGTGTACAAATAACAAATAGCTTGTAGCAGTAGCTTAAACAAGCCCCGTTTGAGACTAACAATAAAACTTTATTTCCAACTCAACTCTAGCTCGCGCTGCAAAATTATAGCCATGCTGATTCCGTCTTCTCAGCCATGACTTCATCCACGATTTGTTTCTCCTATTTTTTCGGCGTAAAACATAGCACACACACACACAAGTGAAACAAGCTGAAGACGACGGCCTGCCTCCGTGTTGGTTTTGCTCTGAAGTCACGTTTGATCGCGAGTTTTTGTGAGATCCCAAGTCGCTGGAATCGCCACTCTGAAATCGTTTAGTGTGTGGTGTGGTCCTGCGTCTTGACTGAATCGTCTGGTGTGTGAGTTCTTACGATTTAAATATTTAAAATTGGTCAAATCTGTCGTTATGTCTGTGGTCTCCCACGTTTTTAAAATCAGTTAAGATTTGAAAATCCTCTAGTGTGCACCAGGCCTAAGAAGCAGTGGGGAGCAGTGTGGAGTATTAGGAAGAAAGAGGGCTTGTAACCCAAAGGTTAGACTAAACACTTGGGTTAGATACTTAGAAATAGGGTTAAATAAAAATAACACAATTGTAAATACCAATCTATATAAATGATAAAACATGTAAAAGCTGAAAGCTGTATAATAGTATCTGCTAAGCAAATATAACGCAAGAATGATCATACCAAAAAAAGTTATGAATTGGTGCAAAGCCATTACAATAATTTCTTTGACATGACTGTTTTTTTTATACCATGGTTATAATCCCTTTATCAGCCAGACTGGAAAGGGCCAATCAGTTACCAACATAAGATCCATTTTCAGCTTATCCATCCTTAATGCTGCCCTCAGCCACTGAATATGAAATATGAAATGCTGCAAGGTCAGAATCTGCTTTTACCCATTTACTTGTGAGGAAGCGAAAATTCTCACTGAGCTTTATATTCGTCTGTCTGCATTTTCCTGCTTGGTTTGTCTCTCTCCATTTATTTGTACATGTTAAGTTACAATAGTAAAGTTATTCAAACAATGAGAAAGTTGGGCACCCTTACTTCTGTGTCACTGCACAGTAGCACACAGATCTGTGCTTAGACCCAACCCACCAGTAGAGGAGCAGGTCCTGACTCCCATTAGCCATCATTCCAGAGTAAAGTAAAAGACACAGAGCAGCTATACAGCAGGGAGAGTGCCACCTGCTGGTGAATTATTGGTGATTACACAGTAACCTGACCCTCCTCACATCCATCACTGAGTCACCAACTGATATACTGAGATAAAACTTTGAAGACGCTAAGTTAAATCATATCTCTTGTTTTCTCTGTCTAAGCATCATTCTTTGACACAGGGGAGCTCACCCTCTTGGGGGCTTTCAGTTTCTGAAAGGTTTAGCAACTTGACAGAGAGAAAGAGGTCCTTGAAGAGACAAATAAGAAGGAGTCCAGGAGTCAAAGGGACCTGAACTCCCTGTTCAGTAGTTGTCTGTGGTATGTCCATTTTTGGCCACAAAAGGTCCCTACAGTCTCTCTCATCAGTCTATGGCAAATTGTCACTTTATCTGGATTGCCTTTTGCAACGGGTCAGTTTTTATTCCCTCTACACATATTGCATTGTAACCCTCTTTGTCCTGTTCATCACCTTTAAGCAAGTGCCTGTTAATTATATGGCAACTTTCTTATTGACTGTGAGCAGAGATGCAGGCTTGAGACACATGACATGGACTTGAGTGTGAGTCGAGTTACACATTTGATGACTTCAGACTTCATTCATCTTCAAAAAAATCACTAGAGACTAGATTTGGACTTGGTGTTTTGTGACTCAAGACTTAATCAGACTGTTTTGACAACTGAGACTGGAGACTTGAGACATACAACTCCAGACTTTTGTCTTGATTCCGAGGCCTCATTTATAAAAAAAAAGTTGCGTAGAAATGATCCCACATTTGATCTAAGATCATTTCTGAAATGTGCGTATGCCACTCTTCCACATGTGAAATATAAATCACAAATGATCTTGAAATTGTGCGTAGCTGAATGGTTTTAGATGTCCGCCTTGTAAACGCCCCCCTAATTAATTTCATTAGCATATAAAGGAGCTCGAAGTAGTCTACTCGATAATGGTGAGCTGCAAGAAAAAATTTTTTTTAGCGAGGTTGAAATCGAAGTCCTGTTGGCGGAGGTGCAGTCCGTGCAGATGCATGGAAGGAAGCTGTTTGGGAGCCTTTCCAGTGGCATTACCACTAAAACCAAGTACGTGCCATCTGGGCACAAAGCTCTAATAGTGTAGCTCTGGGCAAATGTTACCTGCTTATCAGCCACTCGTCATCATGTGCAAAGACATCTGCCCGATCTGTAAAAACTTGTTCCCTACTTATTGCGCGGTTGTCGATATCTTCGAGAAGTGCCAATGCTGCCATTCTACCTCTTCCAAACCACTGCATTATTGGACATTTTATAGCCCATAGACTGACCAAAATGTTTTACACATGTGGAACCATAATATGTATATTAAATAAAATTCCTTCAAGGATGTGTCAATTATGCTAATAGGGGTAGTTTTGTAAAGGTAGCCTAGCTTATGTTATTTTAACATATTGAAAACTATTGTGCAAACCACTGTGTCAGGAGCCACAAACGCCAACGTTGGCCCGCGTCACCCAACTCAGGTTCTCCCAATAGATCCGCCCGCCACAGATGACCAGAGCGCAGGAGTGCAGGTACAATGACTTTATTGAATAAAAACAATTCATTCAGGGACGGCTCACGCTCTGCTGACCTTCCCTCCTCCTATCCTTCCTGGGACCGCCCTCTCCTGGTTCAAGTCCTACCTGACTGGTAGATCCTCCCAGATCTACTGGAAAGGCTCCACCTCTGCACCACCCCTCTCACTACAGGAGTTCCACAGGGTTCAGTACTGGGACCCCTACTCTTCTCAATGTATATCAACTCACTTGGCTCAGTTATCAAATCACATGGCTTCTATCACTGTTACACTGACAACATCCAACTCTTTTTCTTTTTCCCTCCCTCTACCCCCCAGGTCAATGAAATAATTTCTGCATGCCTGGCTGACATCTCCAAATGGATGTCATCCCACCATCTGAAGCTGAACCTCAGAAAAACAGAACTGCTCTTCATCCCAGCCAGCCCTTCCCCCCTGCAAGACCTCTCCATCACCGTTGATGGCACCACAATACCATCCTCTCAGTCAGCAAAGAGCTTAGTTGTCATCCTTGACAGCAACCTGGACTTCAAGGAGCACATTGCTCGCACGTCATGTGCCTGCCGATTCCTCCTCCACAACATCAGCAGGATTCATCCGTTCCTGACAACATACGCCACACAGCTCCTTGTCCAGGCCACAGTGCTCCCTTGCCTGGATTACTGCAACGCTCTCCTCGCAGGCCTCCCAGCCTGCACCACCCAGCCTCTGCAGCTCATCCAGAACACAGCTGCCTGACTAATCTTCAACCTCCCCAAATTCTCCCATGTTACTCCCCTGCTTAAATCCCTCCACTGGCTTCCTGTCGCTGCCAGGATCAGATTCAAGACCCTGACCCTTGCCTTCTCTGCAGTCAACAGGACAGCCCCTGTCTACCTCCAAGAACTCATCCAGCCCTACACACCAGCCCGACCCCTGCACTCAGCAGCAACTGAACGCCTCGCTCCTTGCATGGTCAAGGCAGGAGGTACTCGTTCTGCTAGACATCGGCGTTTCACCTACATCGCTCCCCAGTGGTGGAACGAACTCCCTGTCCTGCTACGGACAGCTCTATCACCCCATTCCTTCAGACGGGGTCTGAAGACGCACCTTTTCAGATTCTACCTGGACTGACCCAGCATTCAGTTGCTGCCCCCCCCAATCAGTGCTGTTGTAAATTGCTGTGTGCTTTTTGAATTGTTTCTTGTCTTCCTCCCTTCCTTCTTTTCACTAGAACTACTGTCTCATTGTGGAACTGTACACATCCTGTCCCCGAACTGTCGCTATACTTACTGTATGCACTTTTGTACATCGCTTTGGATAAAAGCATCTGCTAAATAAATAAATGTAAATGTAAAATGTATATAAGGTGGTTGCTATGGTGTTGCTAGATGGTTACTAAGGTTTATGAGGTGGTTGCGAGGGTGTTGCGAAGTGGTTGCCAGGGTGTTGCGAAGTGGTTGCTAGATGGTTACAAGGGTAAACAATACGGTCACTGGGGCATTGCTAGGGCATTCCAAGGTGGTTGCCAGGGTGTTGCTCCGTAGTTGGTAGGTGGTTGTTAGCGTGTTGCTAGGGGGTTGCCAGGGTTTTGCTAGATGGTTACTAAGGTATATGAAGTGGTTGCTAGGGTGTTGTTGGGTGGTTGTCAGGGTGTTGCAAAGTGGTTGCTAGGTGGTTGCTAGGGCATTGCTAAGTGGTTGCTTGGGTAAACAATATGGTCGCTGGGGCGTTTGTAGGGTGTTGCTGGGTGGTTGCCAAAGTGTTGCTCAGTGGTTGCTAGGTGGTTGCTAGAGTGTTGCTAGGCAGTTGCTAGGGTGTTGCTAAGTGGTTGCTAGGGTAAACAATATGGTTGCTAGGGGCACACCCACCTTTGGTGAGTGCTGGGTCACATGACCTAAAGCAGCATATCAGGTCCTGTGGCCATGGACGTCGTAAAGCCCATTTTAGCGGGGCTCAAGCCCCCCTAAAATGTTCTTAAGCCCCCCCAAACAATTTGGGGGAGCTTAAGAATAGTTAACAACCATAGTTCTGGTTGTTTCCAATTACTTCACAGTGTAAATTCCGAGCGAGAGAGCGCCAATCCATTTCGCTTTTTCACTGAAAGAATCTCGGTATTAATTAAAATCCATTCCATGTTTTCATTCAACTGGTGATACTGAGTGCTCCGTCGATGCGTCATTGTCAATTCCATTCCATATGTTCTTTGAGAGAATTCCTGTGTTAATGAAAATCCATTCCACGTTTTCACTGCTACCTTGCACCCAGCTGCACAGATGCCGAAAGCTGCTGAATGAGAGTGCCACCGCGGTCCACCGCGACCTAATGGTTATAGTCAGATTTTTCAAGAGGAAAGTAAGTCATCATTGCTGTTGGTAGTAGTAATTAGTTAATTCCAACTAACAAACAGCAGAGAGTCCCTTGTAATTAATGAAGCAGACACTCCCCATTTTGACAAATAAAAACCTGGCTACAAGCCATCATGTTACCTATTTAACTTACTGGACCAGCCTAGCCAAATAAGTTAAATTGTTAGCATGATGTTGATTTCTGTCACTTGTGTTAGCTCTGAAAAAAGAGAGCTCAGCTCATTCACTGGCTTGTTATCATTATCATCAATGGACATGAATAATACACTAAATAATAATCACTCCACCACCCTTCTTGACATCTATGCACAGACTGAGTCAGGGCCAGAAGGCAGGGAGAGTGAAAGGGGAGAGACCTCTACTGGTCAAAAGGATTTGACATTCATTTGTGATGCAGACAATCTTATCAGAATTTTATGGAAATTAATAGGGATATTAAATAGGAAACATTTCAGTCAAAGTGTACCATATAAGGCTTATTTGATCACTTTTATTTAGGAAGAAAGGGTAAGATTAGAAAGGGGAGGGAGCCTAGAGATGTATAAGAGCCAAATCAGCCTGATCCAAAAGATTTTGGGGTTCTGCTGTATAATACAGTATTTGAAGTCATTTAAATCAGTATTTTTAGCCAAAAACATATATCAGGGGCCTGTGCCACAGAGCTATTATGATGTTAACCTGCTAACTTGACAGTCAAACCTACAGTATGACACTTATGTATTAAAGAGTTTTGCTTTTCATGAAAGGTGGCAGGTGGTTGTTCTACTGATGTGGAGAGCTTCTCTGCAGCAGTGTTATGTGTGTAACCACAACCATCAAAATGACTAGCTAACAAACTAACCGAGCTATGAGACACTGATAATTCTTTAATAGCAGAAACGACTGGAAGATGAATGTAGCTTATTATAAATCATTTTGAATACAATTGTCTCCTCAACTTACCTCAATGATTTAATAACATTGTTCAGAATACACAATATTCAGAAATTCAATTTAAAAAGCATGCACGCAAAGAGATCCTCAAATTTAGATAAACAATAAGTAATTACAATTAATTATGGCTCAGAATTAGCCATGAAATTGATTTATGTACCTTAGCTTTTTTATATCTTCTAATATGTGATCCGACTGGGGCCAACCACTTCCTCTGGATGAAATTACAAAATATTCCCATATAGCAGAGATTATCAAAAAACAAGTTAAAAGATGCCAGAATACATGAAATGATATCTGCTCTGTCATCCACTCTACTCTGGTCCCACAACCCCTTGTCAAATTGTCCCACACACTTTATTTATGCTAAGCCCCCTCCCCCTGCCACATATGACCATGCATCTGAAAGTAATAACATTCGCTTCTGGCAGTTGATCAGTTAATGATGCAGTGTGTTTGAACTTATCTTAAAGGGTCAGGCAGAAGGAGAGGCTGATGGAGAAAAGGGTCAACAGGCAAGCTGTTTGAGTCAGAGATCAAGGAGATCTAGAGACAGAGGAGCTGCAGAAAGAGGGAGACCAAACCGATCCAGAGAGAGGAGGACACCAAATAGACCAAGAGAGGGAAAATGACCAGGTAGCTGCAGCAACTCCTTCTGCTAGTGGGTTTGATTTAGGTGATAAAGACACAGGGCCCAGACAGGTAAAGCTGAGGAGCTACCCACAAGATAGATTTGGTACACAGAGCAGGGCATTTCACCACAGCTGGTTTGAAAAGCACAACTGGTTAGAATATTCAGTTAACCAGAATGAAGCTTTCTGTTTCCCATGCAGTGTTTGGCAAAAACATCAGACATGATGGTTTGGTCAGTAGTGGCTGCAAGAATTGGAAGAAAGCTCTGGTTATCTTTGGCAAGCATGAGATGGCACAAACACATAAGGACAGTGTTGTTGCCTGGAAAAGCTATCAGGCAACTAGCAGACAGGGAAACATTGCACAGTTGATAGCATCTGCAAATGCAAGTGAGATAGTGGAGAGAAGGGAGTATCTCAGGCGAATTGTTGCAGTCACTTCTATGTTTACATTTACATTTACATTTATTTATTTAGCAGACGCTTTTATCCAAAGCGACTTACAAAAGTGCATACAGTAGGTACAGCGACAGTACGGGGACAGGATGTGTACAGTTCCACAATGAGACAGTTCTCAGCTGAGAGCAAGGTCTGTTTGAGGACGCAGTACTATCAGATTTTTACAATTACAGCCTAAAGGGCGACTAGTAGGGAGACAGGGACTCCCTTTTCGTGGCAATGATGAAGGTGAAGACAGCACAAACAGAGGTAATTTTCTGGCATGCATGGAGCTTTTGAAGGAGTTCGATCCTTTTCTTCAAAAACATAATCCTCCATCAAATGCTACCTATATCTTACCAACATCTCAGAATGAAATGTTTTACTGTTGTGCTCAGGAAGTGACCAGTATGATTGTGTCTGAGATGACAAAGCCCAAAATTTATGCCATTATGGCAGATGAGGCAAGGGATGCATGGTCAGAGCAGTTGGCTGTTTATGTTAGGTATGTGTCAGAGGGGGCAGTGAAGGAACGTCTCCTAGCACTAGCAGAGATAGTCTTTTGATGCCCAGTCCATTACAAATGAGCTGCAGCAGCAGATCCAGAACAATGGTCTTGCAGAGCTAAAGTGTGCAGCACAAACATATGATGGAGCAGCTGTTATGAGTGGGTCCACTGGAGAGCACATTTACAAGCACTGTACAAGCACATTTTAGAAAGCGCCATCCTGAGGCTATATATGTGCATTGTTATGCTCATGAGTTAAACCTAGTGTTGTGCAATACTTGCACGGCTGTCTCAGAGGCTGTGGAGCTTTTCAGCTTGTTGGAGTGTATGTATTCTTTTTTCAGCACCTCCCTAGTCAATCACCATAAGTTCACAGAGGCTCAGTCCAAGCTTGGATTGACAGCAGTTGAACTTGTGCAACTTTCAGACACTCGCTGGGCATGCCAGTTGCGATCGATCAATGCAGTTCTTGAGACATTACATGCCATTTTTGAGTGTCTCTCTGCCATTGGAACCCCCATGGCTGTTGGTCTCAGAGTAAAGCTCTACAAGTTTTCAACAGTCTATGCACTACTGATGTCTACTTTCTGTAACTGAAGGACTCCACAAGATCCTTCAGAAAGAAACATTAGACCTGACAGAAGCTTTTATCTGCAAACAAGCTGTATGTTACACACTGTATGTGACGAATTTGCCACAGAGCTGTATGAGAGAACAAAGGCCCTGTGCCACAACCACAGTATCCCAGAACCAGATGCCAAGAAAAGGCATAAACAGAGGAAAATGGAGAATATTATGCTGATGACAACCTTGGGTTCAGGCACTGAACTGAACAGCTCAGACACCTTGAAAAGAGAGCTGCTTTTCCCTTGTGTGGATAGGATGGTTGGTGAACTTGAACAGAGATTTTCTAGTGTAGGTGCAGGGCTACTAAAAGGCATCCAGGCATGCAGCCCTAAATCTGACAACTTCTTGAATGAATCACACTTGGATGAACTTGCAAAGCACTACAACATTGACCTGGAAACAGAGGAGATTCTGTCCGCAAAACAAAGGCTGGTTGTCCACCACCCCAAGATATGTTAACTGTGCACAACCTCCTAGATTCAGACATGTTTCCCTCTCTGAAGGCAGTCATCCAAGTTGCCCTAACAGTACCTGTGAGCAGCTGTTCTTGTGAAAGGTCCTTTAGTGCACTGCATCGACTACACTCCTGGCTGCATAAAACAATGGGGCAGAAAAGGCTTCACAGTCTTGCAGTCATGTCAGTTGAAAAAGACACACTACAGCAGCTGAGTCACAACAGAGTGATAGACCGATTTGCAACACTGAAAAATAGACGGAATTCTTTGATTCCACCTACCAAGTAATTTTTTAGTGTGATTTTTTTTTTGTTTTTTTAACACTGTAATACTACTTCCTGTATATGTATATGGTTGTATTCCAATAAATAATACAGAATAAATTACGGTTATATTTGCCGTTTTTATGTAGTTATAAATACCCCCCCCCCCCCCCCCCCCCCCCATTTCCAAATTGTAGTGACGTCCCTGCCTGTAGCTATTGGTCAAATGGTGACCGAGCGGTAAGACTTTGAAAAATGAATTGAAGTCAATGGGAGGATGCAGAGATGAATAAATGGTCTGACTGCGGGTCAGAATGGATTTCAGCAAGTTGTGGATGGCATGACCTGAGCCAGCATATGAGGTACGTTTGCTGACGGCCTAAGTCCTGCATGATAGGGCTTTGAAAAATGAATTGAAGTCAATGGGAGGATGGAGGGATGAGTAAACGAAAAAAGATGAGTGCAGGTCAAGACGGTCTTGGATCAGTGTTGGGTCATTTGTCCCTAGGCAACATGAGAGGTACATTGACTATGGGGTGAAAGTGGGAAGGCCATGAAGCGAGAGGGGGGTGATTTTGAAAATGAATTGGAGTCTATGGGAAAAAAGGGATGAAAAAACGACAAAAACCAGAGAACGAGTGCAGGTATGGCTTAGCTTTATGTAAGCACACCGATCGGGGTCAGACCGGATGGGCTACAGTTGGTTTGGGGTGAATATCTCGAAAACTGTGGGAGGAGAAGCGAGACAAAATGTGGTGGAATAAGAAAAATAAAAAGAAGAATAAAACTATCGGATAACAATAGTGTGCTAATCACACTAATAATAATGGGGAAACAATTCAGCAGCAGACGACATGTTGGCAGGCTGGTGCAGGTACATTACTGCTCGCCGCAGGGTGTCAGTAAGAACACTCAAACAGGAGTAATATCAAACTGTCTTTCCTTTATTGAACAGCACAGCACACACAAGGCATTGCATTTCGGGTGTACATGCCACTTCTGGAGGTAGTTGAAGGCTGAGGTACAGGTGAGAGAGTATTTGTGTGTAGGGGTGTGTGTGTGGTCTACAAAGGAAATTAAATTATCTATTAATCAAGTGGAGTGAACCGCCATTATTATCTGTCACAAACAGACATTTAAACAATAATTTGGCACAGCAAACACAGAATTCCGCCACCAGGTGGAGCTCGTAGCACTTAAGACCGACTACTCGGTTCAATATAGCTGAAAGGAATTAAACGCTGCGTCATGCACTAGCTAGCTATATGCGAGTAGAGGCTTACTTGTAGCATTTCCAATTATTTAACAATCGTCTTAACAAACGGATAAACTTTTAGGTAGGACAAAACACTGGAGTACAACCGCACCGTATACACAGTAGCGATTAATAATTACAATAAACTGCGTATCAGAATGTGCAAGCCCCTATGCACTATGTGATTAAATCTAATTACAAACACGGAAAAAGTTTAATAAAAGTGCGTTTTAAAAAAGTCACTCACTTGTCTGCATTCAACGCACACTACTTTTAGCAGCTGGGGGGTTTCTTCCACAACGGTTATGGAAGTTTCTCGCCGTTTATGGCTGGCGATGTAAACATCTGCGGCTTTCCTTTTCCCTCTTCTCTGACTAACTCGCCCCGTAGTCCTTTGCGGTACTGTCGGGACAAGCGATGTCAGCCGCAATCCTAATTCCGCCTTTTGTACATTGCCGGTCAAAATGTCCGGAAATAATGCTCATACAAACCGTAGCGGCTAATGTTGAGGTTTTGCTCAATCGTTACTGTTCATTAAATAGTCAAACTGGTCGTTGTCATTCTTTCGTCAACCTAGATGTACATTATATTTGCGTTTGTAACACGTTTGAAACGTGACCGGTAAGTTTCAAATTTGTCCAGTAATAAATTCTTTCTGGACACCGGACCGACAAGAAAAAATCCTAGCGGAAACCCTGGTTGGCGCTCTTAAATTTCCGAATACCTGCAGTGCTCCAACATAGCCACAGGGGAAAGTGTGTACGCCAAGTTGGACCCTGACGTGGAGCTAAGTAGTTTTCCACGTCAAAGACCGTTTTGATATCTGAACTTTGTCGTGGATATGATCGTACGCACATTCTCAAATCTGTGCGTAAGAACGTTTTATGAAGACCCCAGGTGTTTTGTGACTTGACTTGACCTGACCATTGTGTTTGAGACTTTACGTGACTCAGACTCATGACTTGAGTCTCATTGGGGACATAATCTTTTGACACTGAATTGTGATTGAAATATATTTTGTACATTCAGAACATTTACGCACCACAACTACACTTGCTACTGGCCAAACATGCTTGCCGTTTTCGCGACCACGCCCCCAGAGCGAAAATTCGCCCGGCGCGAATTTCGCGAGGTGTTTCGTTGTGTGGAAGCCTAGCGTGAGAGGGAATGAGAAAGCAAGTTTATAAGTGAGCCATTTGAGCCCTTTCAAACCCTCTGTAGTCCTCTGTTCAGTCTAACCACAGAGTGCTTCACACAGGATTATGGCCTAAACAGTCACTGATATCAGACAAATGTGAATTTTTTTTAGTTGTATAAAGTACTCGCTCAAAGACCAATTTATCAAAGGTCTGTAGGGTAAAGAGCTGCAAAAACGACCATGTGTCCAATCTGAGGATATTTACCATTACTGATTTTTTTGACTGTTGCTTTTATTACAATCATGCCAACAAACTTGCATATATCAGATGTGACATTATTAAGAACAAAAATTTAACAGACGTGGAACTTGAGACCATCCAACGAAACATGAGACAAACCATGGATAACATCAGCAAAACAGAAATGAATACAAGACAATTTGAATTACTTACAGAAGGCTACAGAAGAGGATCCAAATGTAGAGAGAAATACCAACAATGATCCTGCACTCAATGAACAATATGAGACAACCTTAGAAAAAAAAATCAGGAAGCCAGAAAATAGATTAGATTAAAGAAAATATTGACCAAAAATGGGAAGCTCTAACAGAAATAACAATGAGAAAAAGACCAAGGATACCAAAAATACAGAAAGACCAATACACCAAGGTCATCATCAGTTATGGCAATAAAGCCATACAAAAGATCAAGGCAGAATTACAAAAACCATTATCTTTAACAAAATTAAATTGGCTTGTCCATGCCTCAGCATTGGCAATTGTAGAGTCTATAGGAATAACACCACAACAAAGAAAGAAAATTCAGAAAAAAACAACCAACCTGGATAGAAAGGATCAAGAAAGAGATAACAAAAACGTGTGGACATTTGTCTGTTCTATGTGAAATTGAAAAAGGCTGAAACAAAGACAAGGACACTATTATATTAAAAACTAATAATCAAGAAAAAGGAGGACCTACTCGTTGCTAAAGAAAAGCTAAAGCAACAAATTCAAGCTAAAGCACAAAGATTAAGATACATAAAGAGAAGCGACTTCTTTAAACAAAATAAAATCTTTAGGGAAGATGCAAAGAGGTTCTATTGAGACCCAAGAAAAGAGAAGATTGTTGTCAATGATCCACCAACTATCGAAGCTGTGGAGGAGTTCCTGAGCAAGATTTGGGAGAATGAAAAAAGGAACATTGATGGAGCTGGCTGGATCCTCGATCAAACTGAGCAGCACAAAAATTTAAAAAGTCAACAGTGGGCTGATGTAACTATTACATAATCTGCTGATGCCATCAAGAAGACCAGTAACTGGAAGGCCCCAGGAATAGATGAGATAGTCAATTTCTGGATAAGAATCTTGCTCAGCATACACAAAGATCTTACATATGCACATAACCAGAAACTGGATCTTACATATGCCTAACCAGAAACCATGGGTAGACAAATCCATACGTGAAGCACTGAAAGCACGCACTGCTGCCTTTAACAATGGTCTTCTGACTGGGAACATGGACGACTACAAAGCGGCGTCATACAAACTGAGGATGGCTGTGAAAGACACAAAGCGACGGTACAGGAGCAAAGTGGAGTCACAATTCCAACTTTTGGACACCTGACGCATGTGGCAAGGACTACGGACAATATCGGACTATAAAGGCGGTGTTTCCTCTATGGTGAGTGCTGATGCTTCTCTCGCTAACAGCCTCAACTCCTTCTTTGCGCGATTTGTTAGCAAAGAGAATAGTGCCTGGGAGTTGAGCTCTGATGCGGGGAGAGAGCACGCGCTCACTGACTTCAGGAGAACTCTGAGATGAGTAAACACTAGGAAGGCAGCGGGTCCTGACGGCATTCCTGCGTGCGTGCTAAAAACTTGCACAGATCTGCTAACCCCTGTGTTAATGAACATCTTTAACCTCTCCTTGGCCCAGTCCGTAGTACCCACGTTTTAAAAATCTGTCATTGTTCCTGTGCCCAAAAAGCCCTCCCCCACCAACTTAAACGACTACCGTCCTGTAGCCCTCACATCAGTAATAATGAAATGTTTCGAGAGGATTATGAAGGGCTACATCTGCTCCTCTCTACCATGCTCTCTGGACCCCCTTCAGTTCACCTATCGCCCCAATCACTCCACTGACGACGCAGTCACCCACGTACTGCACACCGCCCTATCCCACCTTGACATCGGCAGAGGGAACTATGTTAGAATGCTGTTCATTGATTACAGTTCAGCTTTTAATACTATAATCCCCCCCTTTCTGGTCAGCAAGCTTCTGGACCTTGGACTGCATAGCTCTCTGTGCAAATGGATCCTGAACTTCCTGACTGGCAGGCCACAGGTGGTTAGGGTGGGCAGCCTCACCTCTACCTCTCTCACCCTCAACACTGGTGCTCCTCAGGGTTGTGTCCTCAGTCCCCTGCTGTACTCTTTGTACAAACATGACTGTGTGGCAAAGAATAGCTCCAACACCATCGTGAAGTTTGCGGATGATACTGTGGTGGTGGGCCTGATCACCAACAACAACGAGAAGGCCTACCTGGAGGAGGTGGAAGACCTGACAAAATGGTGCCAGGTCAATCACCTCTCCCTCAACAACAGCAAAACAAAGGAGCTGGTTGTGGACTTCTGCAGGACACGACAGAGGAGCTACACCCCACTCTCCATCAACGGTGCCCCAGTGGAGAGGGTGAACAGCTTCCAATACCTTGGCGTACTCATCACAGAAGACCTGGCATGGACCGCTCACACTTCCACCCTGGTGAAAAAGGCACGGCAGCGCCTCTATCACCTCAGACTGCTGAAGAAATTCAGACTGCCAAAACAGATTTTAAGAACCTTCTACTCTGGTTCCATCGAGAGCATTCTGGTAGGAGGCATCACTGCCTGGTATGGGAACTGCTCTTCACAGGACCATAAGGCCCTGCGGAGGGTGGTGCAACTAGCGGAGCACACCACAGGGTCTGTTCTAACCCCCCTCCAGGACCTGTGTACCAGGCGGTACAGCACCAGAGCTGGCAAGATAATGAAGGACCCACATCACCCAAACCATGGTCTCTTTCAGTGGCTGCGGTCAGGCAAATGCCTCCACAGCCTCACAGCCAACACTGAGAGGCTCCGTAGGAGCTTCTTTCCCCAGGCCATCAGAACACTAAATGCAGCTCAAACTGGAGTCTAACTTCGTTCTGTACATTTTTCAATATTTGTCTTGCACATTTTCCATCATGTTTTATATCTTCATTAAGTTATTTCCTTTATATTTTTATACTTCTATCTTTATATTTTTTCTATTGTGAGTAATTGGTGATTGCGTGTAATTTATTTTTCTGTTGTGGGTTTGCACAGTCTGCCCCGCTGCCGACCATCATTTCACTGCACTGTACATTATACCTGGGCATGTAACAAATTAAACTTTGAACTTGAACTTGAACACCATTGCCCCAATTGGATGACACGAGGTATCACCTACTTACTCCGTAAGGCTGATAAGACCCAGAACCCCAAAAACTACAGACTGATTCTATATACCAAGATCAGGAGGAGGATGTGGCTTAACCCAGTTGGAACAGACTTATAAAACTACAACCATTGGCTTGGTCACATATCTATCAACTTGCAATGATGTGCCTCTCCAAATAGTGAAACATGATAGTAAGTAGTTATATTCCATAAAAAAGAAGCTGCCAAGTAAAACTTGAACTGGGAATCACAGATACTATACCAACCATTAATGAGGCTTAGAAGCAGCGCATGACCAGGTTTCAAAGGTTGTACCTTGCCTGGCCAACCTTTGAAACCTGGTCATGCACTGCTTCTAATATTGTTTACTGGTTTTTCACTTGTGTTGTATTGTACCTCACTTGTAAGTTGCTTTGGATAAAAGCATCTGCCAGATGAATAAATGGAAATGGAAATGTACATCCAAAACTACCTTTGACCTAAAAAAACTAAATTTTTAAAGAAAGAAACTCAGATCCCAGAAAAATAAGCATTCAAAATGATATTTAGAAAATTAAATATGAGGCACTAATATACTGCAATGTATCAATGGCTGAAATATAGTTTACTTTTCAGTGGCTTTATTAGTGTAGAGAAATGTAACACTAGTCTACATCAACTGGAGTTCTTACCAGGACCCCAATACCCTTATGCTCCACACTGTGTTGCTGTGGGATGCCCTGAAAAGACATGAAGACCCAGAAAACGAATGCTCCCAATAAATGTCAGTTTGTTACAACATGAAGAAAAGTTCAGTTTATATGTATAGTAGTAGGGTATAATGCAGAATCCTCTCCTACCTTTGGGCTCAGGGTAGTCTCCTGTCACACACTGCAATGAGAGCTGGACACAAGTGCGGAAACACAAAACTTTATTCTGGAACGGAGCAGGATACAAACAGGACACAAACAGAAGATCAGATAGGAGACAGGCAGGAATCACAGAACTGGTTGGATTCAAACACAAGCGCTCAAGAAACCAGGCTTCACATACCCTTACACAAGAGTAGACTTCACACAGGAGAACTAAACACAACGGTTTAAATAGGGGAACCAATCAACGTTAACGAGGTGGAGAGAGGTGAGGGAGATAGCCGCTGATAAGACCGGTGATTAGCAGGTCAGCAACGCTGAATGGCTGAAGCTAGAGTGGGAGGAGGCGAGGTCGTTACATCTCCTCTGCTGCGGAAAACCACATCTGCATTTCTAAACCATGGATGATGGACAAATGACAAAGGTTTTCACTGGTGTGCTGAGGAAAAATGCAAGATCATGGTCACTACAACTGGAGATATAAACTCCCTGCAACAGTACTACTTTAAGATTAACTTAGTCTAGAACTGTAGCGTAACATAATTATGATTGGCTCCAGTGCAAATATTTTTTCTTGCCCCCCCCCCCCGCCCCAAACACGTGCGCACGCACACACACACACACACACTCCAGACAAAAAAAAAATACTATCTAATTTCATCAGTTTAGGAGTACACTCATCCTGTTCTCTTTTTTCCTTCCTCTTTTGAGCGCCGGTCATTGGACAAACAAATTAACATTTCCCAGCAAGCCGTCTTCCTTCGTAATTTTTGAGAAGAAAGCAACCAAATTAAAGTGGTGGGTAGAAATAATATATATTTTTAATAAAACATGCAGTTTTGGAACATTTCAATAAGGACAAATAAAAATATATAAAAATAGCCTATGTCTCAAAAGCGTAAGTGTTATACACAAGGAGGGAAGGTGGTATATATAGCTATCACAATTACAAGTAATTTTTGTGATATCGTTGAATAGTTACTTTGAAGACTGCGTGAAACGTTCAATGCGCAAGAGGGCCCACCTACAATAGTAAAGCAGCAAACAATCGCCTTCCTACATGGGCCCCTGACAGCTTCTGGGCACTGGTTGCACCATCAATATTCACAGCAGTGATCTAGAATGAGAAACAGTTGGAATTAGCGGCCTTACCTGGAGTATTGACACCTGGCTGCCTAGTAAATGAGAAATGAGGGTGAGGGTGTTTACGTGCACAAGTGTATGTATTCAAATACATATACTTTAATATGGAGTTGGTCCCCCTTTTGCAGCTATAACAGCTTCCACTCTTCTTGGAAAGCAATGAACAATGAACTTCTGTGATTACTGTGCCAACCACAAATGAAGACAGTTTCTATACACGTGGGTGCATTCTAAGATCCTTTGCTTTATCACTGGAGGACAATGTATTAGAACACTGTCTTGTGGTACTGTCTTCTGGTTGTTATCAGGACAGGGGCACAGAATGGTGTGTGTGGGTTTCTTTTCACTTCAACACTTGTGGTCATCTAGTCTACTGAAAGCCAAAACAAATGAAGCTGCAGTAACCCCCACTGCCAGTAGGGTGCCGCAAGCCTGCAGTACATCAAACAATGCGAACAATACACTCACTGTTGGAGACAAATGGGAACAACCCTCACAACACAACAGCAGAGAAGAGGGAAAAAAGCTCCAAAAACAAACAGCCCTCCTTCCTAAGAAATGCAACGCAACACGAGCTCACTGTCTTTGGCAGGCTATGGGCGTACTCACACTAGGCCCAGTTGCCTTGTACCGTGCCCGAGCACGATTGTCCCCCCTCCCCACTCCCCCACTGGCTTGCGCTCAGATTGCGCTTAACGTTCCAGGCCTGAGCACGCTTACGTCATCACGATGCAATTTTTTCTGTTGAAGAAAAGCACTCTCGCACAGCACAATGGAGTGCATGATTGTACTTACTTTGTGGCTTATTCGGAGTCGGATTGGGTGCGGTGACACACGGCCCTCTCATATACAGTGTGTGTATGTATATAAGCAAAATACTTAACCAGCTTGTCATTAACTCTTCACGCTTAGAATTTCTGTAGGCATGTATTTAAATATATAGATGGTTTATTTACTTGGTTGTATCCTAAAATGTGGGTATATGTTGATTTGTGATGTGTGGTCAATAAATGATACTACAATGATTCAGATAAAATTTGCCATCACCAGACAAGAATTTTTTTTATGAAGATTAATTTTATTTTTTGCAACGCAAAAACTCTTAGATGTAACAAAAGTATACTTGTATGTGTAAACCTTTATATCAAAAATGTTTCATACAGAATTAATACTTTAATATGAAATATACATCTTTTGTGGAAAGTATATACATATTACAGTAATGTCACAGGGCCATCTTTGTAAGGGTCAGTAGCACACACCCAGTTTCCAGCGCTGCTTAGGTGTACACCATTGTCTTCATCTTCATCTTCATCACTGAATAAAAAGTCAGTGCCACTGCTCACCAGGTCTGCTCAGCAGATCTCCACGTTCACTGTCACAACTGTTGCACTTAGATATCTGAAATATCACTTCAGATTAAACCCATGTTGAATATACAGTACATTACCTAAACGGCATTAACATTCACAGTTCACTGCTTCAATTCCAGCTGGTGATGTCACTAACATGCTGCACCAAAGTCTTCATCTTTTCTGTTTGAATCTGTTTTTTTAGTGTCTGCTGTGCTGAAATAAGGGACTTCTTTCAGATCCACTTTTTATTTTTCCTCATCAACCCTGCAGGACGATTTGATTCTTAAAAGCAGACCTTCAAATGCAGAAGTAAAATATTAATTCTCTTAATTAATATATAAATGTCCTTAGCCAAGTTTATCAGACATGGAACCAAAGGTATTTGCAGGCTGCTGTATTTTTATACCATCCTTTATGATAAACAAAATCATTTTATGTATATAAAAGGTCAATATCAACAGAGCAACACCAAAAAAAAAACTCAGTACTGATATCTTATGTGTATGTTCCTGTTCATATGTAACATTTGTAAATCCTTGGTCACAGTATTTTGGCCATGAAAACAATCACTTGAAGCTTAAATTGAACTTTGGTGAAAATTGGTGTAGTTGATCTTCCATTTGAGGGCACAGTAAAGTAAAGAACGCAAGACTGCTAAACTAAGTCCTGAAGGGTAAAATCACACCAAGCCCAGTACACCAAAGCCCAGCTGAGACCCCTGAGAGCTACAACTGTTAAGTGTGGGGTTTGTGGGAACCTATGAGCTCTAGGTCCTGTGTTCCAGGAAGATGTTAATCTGCCAGATGCTTCAGACACTTGGGCACTCTTGCCACTTGCTGAGTTTATATAATTGTTTGAACGGGAACAGCATAAAATACATTTTGCCAAGTTCCAGTCTGTTTCAAGGCCTATTTCACAAGTCCCAAATTTGCTTCATCTTACACTTGCAGTCAAAGAAAGAGTATGTTGTGGGTACTTTACCTGCAACAAAGATCTGAGATGCTCAGAGATGGAAACAGGGAAGAATGTTCTACCATGGGAAGAAAGCCTGATTTTATGCTCACAGTTAACTTCTACACCATTCATGCTTCCTTGTTTTCTAGCATAGTGATGTATAGTGTGTGTTTGAGTGTGAAGCTTCCACAATTTACATATTTACCCATATGTTCTGACCCATACACTTCTTCAGAGTACAACTTAATAATAAAAAAAACACCAACAATTGGTATCATTCTGTAAGATTTCTGACAGAACATAAATTAACAGTGAATCATGCCTCCTATATGCCTTGATTACACAGCTGGCATCTGTATCTGTCTGCTTTTGTAAAAGCAAAATATTTCATGAATTTAATCTTCACTTCTGTATGAATGACCTGAACATTTTAATTACATAACCATGTGTAGAATTCAGTTTGCATACATGCATTACACCAGTAACACACTGCACACTTCATGTTATACATTTCAAATTGACATTTCTTGTTTGTGTGTGTTTTGTTGGGTTTGTATCTCTTCTTCTGTATATGATCCATGTTTCCACCTCATTCTCCTGTGGTACCGTGCTGCTCTTCTATCCATACACCTCGTTGTAATGATGTTAGAATCTCTACATGGCTTCAGATACCTCTCCCTGAAGTGGCTCTGAAGCACCTGAAGACTCATCATTGCTTACTGAAGAAAAGGGCAAAAGTAACTGAAACACCTGTAGGCTTTAGATCTGTACCAAACACTGATAACTCAGACTGGAGAATGTGAACACTCACCTCCTACTGCTGTGTGCTGCACATCTGAGACAGACTGGAGGGCCTTTCTGAACTCTAGATGTTAATGACACAACTTAGTCAGTGGGGTATTCACTATAATAAATAATAAATAAGTTTATGAATATGAGAAATAATCTTCCTCCTTCTCCATGTTTCCATTTTCCTTGTATTCTGTTCTGATATGGACATTCATCATGAATGCCGAAGTACACTTCCTAATCTTACCAGTGTCTCTTTTCTTCCAGATGCAGAGGCCAAACATGATGAATGCAAGTGCAGTCAGAACCCCAAATGATATTCCGGACAAAGCCAGATTGTTCTGACCTGGCTGGAACTCTGTAGAATCACAGAGGTAAAGAAAAAGAGGAAAAATATGCATATGGAGGTGCAGGTCGATATCAAAAAAGAAATCTGATACTTCACATGAAGGAATGATCCCAGTTGCATAACTTTTCATTCATGTTACTCACCCCAGCTGACATCCATTTTGTTGTCCACACTGCTGTGTGTGACAGTACAGGTGTAGAGGTGTCTCTCGTTCAGCTTCTCAGCACTGACACTCAGGCTTCTCCTCAGCTGGTACGTCCCGTCTCCATTGGGAAGGGGTTCCCCCCTGGTCAACTCCTGGTCTGGGACAGGCTGGGTGTTCCTCTTCAGGGTCATGTTGATGTGTCGGGGGTAGAAGCCGGTCGCCAGGCAGGTCACCTCCATCCCCCCAGTGTCTCTGTCCTGTTTATGGATCACTCTGACTCTAGGATGCACTGCAGGAGAGAAACATACACATATTCATAAGAACTCTTAAATGTAACAGGTGTTCGAATGGCTGAACCTGTTTATGTAGACCTTACCTTTTTGGTTCAGTAAAGTATTCAGCTGCTTAAGATGCATTTTCAGTGTAGATATGCATAAAGGTTTTAAAAAATACTGGGAAAAAGTGACAAATCCTAATTCCATTAGGTTAAAGTCTTCCTCTACTTCTGGATTGAAACTGTACCAACCCCTGGAATCACTGATAAATTCAAATACATCTTCTCCATTGTAAGCATCTATGGTCTTGAATCTCTCAGTCCCATCTGTATCCAGCTCACATAAAGACAGTCTTTGGTATGTAAGGAACCCTGTTGCAGAGACACACAGTTAATTGGGTTAGGATCATGGTTTCAGATCTGTAAAAAATGTACTTCATACCTTTTTCAAGGTTTGAGAGACATCTCAATGGGAAAGGAGTACATCTCTGACATGACATGGACAGAGAACGCTATTCAACTAGACATGTATACAGTCAATACTTGGCTTGATATCTCACTTTTAAAATATAAATTGAGAAATGAAGAAATTGAGCAATGAGAGATATATTGATTAATGAGAAATAATGAATTTTGGGATGTTGAGTGATCCTGAGATGAAGTCATCTAGGCGACGGTTAAAATCACCCTTTTTCCAACTGCTAAATTTGATTTAAGATTACAGAGGTTTCCAAGAAATTTGGTCTGTTCTAGCCCTATGAAAAAACAATGTAAATGAATTATTAAAACTTTAATTTTGAGCCAAAATCCAACACACTGATTCTTTCTTCCAGGTCAATGCAGGAATGGATTGGATACACTTTTCCATCCATTGCACTTGGTGCGTGTTTACAGTTTTTCTCGATTGCTTAAAGACAAAAAAATGTTTCCTTTAGCGCAAAAACCTATACCCTTACATCATTCCCAAAAACACACACACACACATTTCCCATAACCGTAAACACTATTCACCTGTTTCCACACGTTTCAGTATTCAAAACTTTTTCTGCAAAACCTTACACAAAAGTGGCCAAATAAATCATTCATTGCACTATATGTTCATTCAGCAAACACATGCTCTCAATATAATTAACTCAAGTCATCACAACCTAAACTCAAAGACCACACCTTTCTCCAGGTGCAAACACTAAGCCTCAAAATTGTTAACACACCAATCAGAATTGCAGGGTCAATAAACAGGGCCTAGAGGCATGTCCATGTGCTAATGTCCTAACAATGCTGAAGTTGCAAGACAACAGAGAGGACGAGGAAGGGGAAGAGGATGAGGATGACAACAACAAAGACAAGTAATATCAGATGAAATCCGTGCCATCCTAGTTCATCATGTGCTCCTATATGGGAGGACTATGAGAGAAGCTGGACAGCTAGCGCAGCCCAACCTAAGTCGTTACACGGTTGCATCCATTGTCTGTACTTTCAGAAGGGAAAACGGGTAATTTGCCTTGTTATTACTGTGATACATGTAATGTTGTAGTGCATATAGACTGAATCTCCACTTTGTTCTCAGTGTAGTTTTTCCTGTACCACAGTAATGAATGACCATAGGTCAGTAATGGTCACATTTAATTTTTGCAGAACTGAGAGGCGGCCATCTATTGGAGGTAGGCAGAGACTTCTCACAGCTGAGCAGGAGACTGCCCTGGTGAATATGGTGATTGCCAATAATGCCATCTATTTGAGGGAAATTCAAACTTAAATAGTTGAAGACCAGGTAGTCTTCCAAGGAATTGACAGCATCAGCATTTCCAACATTGACCGGATCGTTCAGAAGAACCACACAGCAGCTGTAGCGTGTGCCTTTTGAAAGGAATTCCTTACATGTTTTGTCAGTGTCACATTTCAAAGGTCAGGTTTTTGACCAAAACAGCATATACAGTAATATTTCCTTATCCAGTAATGTAAGAGGTATTCATTACAGTACTGTTTTCAATTTTTCTTGCCAGGGTGTTCCTGAAAGGGTTATCTGTATAGTCTGTGCTGTGATTTTATAAAGTTCCAAATTATTTCTCTGAAAACCTATTCTAAATATTTTGGTAGCAGTGTTTTGAATTAATCCCTCCAGTGTGTTGTCTGATTGCAAAGTTTTTAAAATTGTGTGTGAAGATTTGAGAAAATGATGAGTTGTTCCAGGAATTGTGTTTAAGCAATTGAGAAACTGTAATGGTTTCATGCATGCATTTAAGAAGATTTACCTTTACTGTGATTATAATGCTTTTTCAGTAGCTGAAATCTTCTTGTCATCATATTTTTGGTCTGTTCAAGTATATGTTGCCAAATTCCTGGATTTAGAACTTCATTTTCCTCCTTCTCCCAGTTTCTCCATGCGACCATCCTTTTCTCCATGCTGTCATAGTAACCAACTGGAAAATCATCCACCATTTTTACAAAAAGCAGCTCTGGAAATGGTGTCAGTCCTGATGTCAGTGTGACCAAGTACCAGAGTGAGTGAGATCCTCCTGGTTCGGACACATGAAACAGAGAAAGTAGATGACTATAATACAATAGCTTTACGACCCAGCCTCCCTCGGCTCGGCCCAAAACCCTTGTAAAAAAGGGTTCCAAAATGGTTCTTGGAGGGGTAAGATTTATCTAGAACAATTTTCATGCAAAGAACCATTTGTGAAAAAGGGTTCCACAAGTATTCTTTGGAGGGTGAAAGGATTCTACATAGAAGGTAACATAGACCTACCTAAAACCCTTGTCATTGTAATAGACTTTTTCTACTGTAAATTATTTGTTGACTTTAGTTTAAATATGGCTTTGTTTTAAAACAGTGTTAAACTTCAGCATCATGCATTATTCAGTAATCTGAGAAACAATTAAAAACATGGGCATTAGGATGAGATCCTCACACTCAGAATCAAACATACATCCATGTTTAAACTGTATTTGTTTGTCTGTATCTGTGTACAGGATTCCTTTAATCCACTCATCTTACTTGCATTCTGCCATAGACCATATCTTTCCATGTCTTACCATAATTTAATCACAAGCAATAGTCATGTGAGTGTATTGAAAAAGCACTGACTTAAGTTACTTGCTTTGCCCCTCCCTGTAGCTGAGTTGGATTGTGTGTGGGTGTTTTAGGGTGCAGAGGTGTTTTTGTGCTTACTAGTGCCCCACAGCCAAACTATGAAAACTCCCAAAACGGTAATAAGAAAAATAGATCCTAATTTTAAAATCAAACAAACCTAAAACTGGAAAAATGAACAAAAATTACAAAACCAACTTCAGGGCTATCAGGTGCTAAACAGGGGCATTAAATTAGTGGCATACCTGAAAACAGAGAACTGAAAAGGAGAAACTCTTGCAAAGTCCAGACTCAGTGACCACAGCCTTGAAACTGAGTGAGGTAGATTGTGGCTTGTGTGAAATTGTGGCTGCCTTGTGAGCTGCAAGAAACCAAGACTTAGATGGACTTCCTGTTATACTGCTCAAAGTATTACATAATATGGGACAAATACTTCCCTCAATTTGAAAATAAAACTATTTCTAAATTCCTCTTTCCCAACACCCAAAAATCCCATCTTACTGGGAGAGAATGAATGAACAGTTAATTTGGGAGCTAAATATTTTGAAAAAGACAAAGAAAGGGATTTGTTTAACAGTACTACCGTACTAGAGAAATGAACAGTCATAGATAATCTTGTTAAAATCAGATATTGTTTTTAGTGGTGATGATATGAAGAAAATATTTGAAAATATTTTTCAATGTATGTACCACAGGAAATCATTTTCAAGCCACCTAAAAACTGATAAAAGTCTCTTAAGAATGAGAGAGCAAAAACAAGGGAGGATGGAATATCCCACAACAGAGACACCTTTCAGAAATTAATGACACTGGCTGTTTTGTAACTTAAAAATTTATATCACCTTATCTGAACACGTACCACAGAATGATCCACCAAAGCATGATCTTGTTACTCTTATATGTACTTTTACACATCTTACATGTACTTTTACAAGTCTAAGTCTTTTTATAGGGCATGTGGTTGCTTTTCATTTGGAAGGATGTAGTATGCACTTGTCACCTCAGCATCTCAGTTTGGCACTGATGCATGTCTGAATGTGGTCCGTGTCCTCCTGTTTGTATACCTCTGCATGCTACTTTGTTAGATGCAGATTGTACTCACACTTTGTAAGTCATTCTGGGTAAGAGTGAATGATAAATGACAGAGGATATTTGCATAGTTCCTGGTGGCAGGAGTAATTCTAGAGAGTCTTGTTGAACTGAGGTGTCAAGTACAAAAGTTAAAACAGTGGCTCTGAGATATAACAGCAAAATGTCTCAGATGAGCTGCAGTGCACCATACCTGACCAAGTGGACTGCAATTTATATTTTTTGCAGAAAGCAAAATCTCCTTTTACATAATGTTGTTGAGGAAATAGAGGTGCAATCCATCAAAACATTGGTAATGTGTGTAGTACAGATAAAATTCAGTGCACATTGCACAATTTTTTAATCTCTGCCCTAACTTTTAGGAACAGTCAAATGGTTACAACTGTGGTATCTATGTGCATTTCACCAGTCAAGTATAATTGGGAACAATATTTTCATTTTAAAATATATTCATTATACAACATATTCATTTTAAGTAATTGACTAATATTATGTTAATATTATAATGAATTATTGGAATTTTAACTAGTAAGCTATTGTTTTTCAATTAAATCTCCTACATTATTGTTGTTGTTCTTTGACCTAAAAGGAGTGATTCTTTCCATAAAGCAAAACCACGTGTTTCAGCACCAGTGATAGCTCTGTCCTCCTCTTCTGCACCACCGTGATGTAAATAATTACGGCAAAATTAATAGCGTATGATTGTCTTCCTTTCTCATTAATATTAATGTTGCGGACACAGTTGCTGCTCAGGTTTATAAGGGGTAAATCAATTATGATGGTAAAAATACATAAGTAAAGGGGTTATTTTTCCCAATGTAGTAAAATTAAGAAAAACTTCACGCTTCCTGTAAAGGAGCTATGGGTTCACCCTCTCAAATGGGAGCTCTAATGGGAGTACTGAAACAACCTTTCATCCATTAACTCTCTTTTGATCGTGGCTACATCCACACAAGTAGCTAATGTATGTAGGAAAATATATGTGCAATGTGTACAATGTCTAGGAGCAACACTACTTAAGCCAGAGCTTTCAATTCAGCAGACTGACTAGATTAGCACATGTTGGAGAGTGCATTGAACATTAATACTTTTGAAATTTATTTATTTATTTTTTGCTACAGCCCAGTATTAATGTGTAATTTTCTTACGTGCACAATTGTGCTTATACAGCCAATCAGGCTGCAGTGATAGCCCCGCAACACTTCTCACTTCAGAGCCACTTGTTTGACTATAGCTAAGGGGACCTCATGGGACCTTCTTTTTAATATCCTTTTTTCTGCGATAGCCCAATGTGTATGTGCCATGCAAATCGCCAGTTGGACTGCAGCAACATCAAAACAACACTTCATCAGTCAGGATAGTCAGTTTTCAATTCTACACTTTTTGTTGTTGTTGTTGTTGTTTTTTACAACCCAATACATGTGTATCACACACCTTGAATATCTTTCGTCTGTGTCCCAATACGACATGTAAAATGTAAAAAGCTCTAAATGTCTCTGGTATAACACATACCGTATATCATTCTTGAATATTGTAGCCTACATACGATGGTTTCATGGCGAAAAATAATTGGCGCATTCATTGTCATATGTCGCGTGTAAATGCAAACTTTTATCAAGACGTATTTCGAAAAAAAAAAAAAAAAAAAAAAAAAAACCATGACCGAGAAGTAATCCTTTTTGTTCGTTACTTGACACTGGTCTTCGACATACACACCGATTTTTTTCCAATTATAAATACAAATCACTTAAAAGTGCAAATGTTACTTGGCTTCCGCATACTTTGCAAACAGGACCACATTTTACCATGGTACACCAAGGCATATCAAGTTCATCAAGTCGAGCAACTTGACCGAACAAACAGCCAGCCATTGCAACCCAGTGCATCAGCCGTTTATGGTCATCGTACTTATTTGTCTTTTCTGTAAGAACGCACTATACAAACTGACAGGACGAATTTAAAAATAAACTGTATATAATTCAAATATGAATCTCTGCGTTAGTTCACTTCAAATGTTCGTTTGTGATCCCTCCTACTTCCTCATAGTGAGACGGACGCGACAGCTTGTGCCGAGAGTTAGTCACACCTACACTCCATGAAATCTCATATCCAAATATGAGAGATACTCTGAGTGAGAACGACTCAGAGGAGTTAAAAGATTGGGGAAGTGTTTTCATCTTCTGTTTTCCTGCGCAGGCATGCAAACAAAAATGAAACAATAAGTTACAGTTTGCCTCTTTTACTTTTGAAATACTTTTAACGTGTCATTTTAAATAGTAGCCTATTTTTTTTTTTTTTTTATAAAGGAACGAAGTACTAAAAGTCATTTAAAATCACATTTTGTCGATTCACTAACAAGAGCTGCTACTCAGTGACGGCTAATTGTACTTGAAAATGACTCAGACACGTTACTCCACTGGAAACTATATAAATATATAAGAATGGAGAAGCATTTGTTTTGGTACAAATAGTTAAATAAATATACATTTATTCTTTCTTTAGTTTTCAAGTGCTTTTTTATTACATTGACCTAATGTGTGAGATTTTTTATTACAGTAAAATGCACAATTTAATTATCTATATACCGTAAAACAGCAATACACCTTACCTGCGTGAATAATCTTGACAAAGGACATTAGAGCCAATACATGAAACAGGGTCATTTTTAGGATATCAGGCAGCCACTCCAATACAGGCTCTTCCTCTTGTAAATCTGTGCTGACTGCTGAGAGTCTGAGGTTTTGTAGCTGTGTGCTGCACTAGCTGAGTCAGCCAAAGGGAGGAGTTGTTTGACAGGTAATTTTTTCAATGGTTCCAATGTTCCAAAGATGTGAAACATTATCAAATATAGTTGCAAGCAGTGATGAGGGGGGCAAGCAGTCCACTAGGGCAGAGTCACCATGGCAACTTGATCTGATCATGTTAAGAGTGGCTGTAAGTAACCTGCGTGAAGTTGGCACCCCAAGTATTTAAAAAGTTCGAAATGATATTACTGTTTGTTTGTGCTACATTTGTGCCGGTTTGTGCCGTAAAAATTTTCGTTTGTGCTATGGTTTTTTAGATATAACAAATTATATTGTATTTGCTGTGACGTCACCCAGCACCCCAACCTCTTCCGAATTGCTCCAAAATGCTCTGGTTAGTTTGTGCTACGTTTGTGCCGTAAAAATTTTCGTTTGTGCTGCTATGGATTTGTAGATATAAACATTGCATTTTTGGGTGATGACGTCACCCAGCACCCCAACCTTCTCCGAATTGCTCCTAAATGGTCACGTTAGTTTCTGCTACATTTGTGCTGATTTGTGCCATGATAATTTTAGTTCGTGCGGTCATGCTTTGGATAAACACTGTACTTCATGGCAAAAATTCTGTGACAACTTCCAGAATGCTGCTTTCTCCATAACGAAGAAAGTGGCTTCTACTGTGCAACGTTTTGCTGGTTGGTGCCCTGAAAAAAACTTACATTATTTCCTGATAGGCCTACACAGAGCACTTCAATGCCAAGAGATTACATGGGATCCCAGTAAACTTACGCTGCAGCGCTATTTGGAAATATCCAACACTTAAAAATGACAAGCACTTGTAGCTATTTTTTAAGCCAGCTAATTACTTACAATGCCTGAGTTGCATTTGCTAATTGGCTGGTTAACCATGACACGGCTGAGACCATTTTGGAGCAATTCGGACGAGGTTGGGGTGCTGGGTGACGTCACAATATAATTTGTTATATCTAAAAAAATCATAGCAGCACAAACGAAAATTTTTACGGCACAAACGAACAGTAATACCATTTCGAACTTTTTAAATACTTGGGGTGCCAACTTCACACAGGTCTGTAACCACTGATAGCAAGTTTTATGCTGAAGGTTGCGTGAGCCGGCAAAGCGAGAGAAGTCAGAGTGGTAGACCTCGTGTTGAGGGTGACATAGGGAGACAAAGCCAGACACTTCCAAACACTTGGTAAGAAATGGTCTTTTTTACTCAGCACAGCATGGCTAACCACCTTAGGAATTAACTAGTAAAATAACCAAACTTTTCTTAATGATATAGCTGTCTATTTATGTGTTTGTATGACTGTCAAGCAATAAATCCTGCTTTTTAGCTACCATGTGCATGGCAGCAGTTTGATGAGCATATACTTGTAGTGAGCAGGGGCTTGTGCATTGAGCCTGCAGAAAGCCACAAAATTGGCCACTGACACTGGACATTCATATATGACATCTGATTTAGGTCGCTGGTTTGCCGGTGCCACCCACCCTGCTA
Organism: Megalops cyprinoides; assembly: GCF_013368585.1. Lineage (NCBI taxonomy): Eukaryota > Metazoa > Chordata > Actinopteri > Elopiformes > Megalopidae > Megalops > Megalops cyprinoides. Next base: position 3,881,570 of record NC_050604.1, on the reverse strand, counting down.
CTCTAGCTAGGAGGCTTAAGGTTATGATGGTTGGTTGGTCCAGACAGTCAGTAGCTAGCTAGAAGCATTTAGTGAGAAACCCATAGATATATAGAAAAATCCATAAAAATCATTGTATACGTGCAGCATGATTAACTGAAAATCGCTGTGTTGCATAATTGATATATCTATAAGGTACTGTATATGAGAGGGCCGTGTGTCACCGCACCCAAACCGACTCCAAATAAGCCACAAAGGAAGTACAATCATGCACTCCATTGTGCTGTGCGAGAGCGCTTTTCTTCAACACAAAAAATTGCATCGTAATGACGTAAGCGTGCTCAGGCCCGGAACGTTAAGCGCAATCTGAGCGCAGGCCAGCGGGGGAGTGGGGAGGGGGGACAATCGTGCTCGGGCACGGTACAAGGCAACTGGGCCTAGTGTGAGTACAGCCATAGCCTGCCAAAGACAGTGAGCTTGTGTTGCGTTGCATTTCTTAGGAAGGAGGGCTGTTTGTTTTTGGAGCTTTTTTTCCCTCTTCTCTGCTGTTGTGTTGTGAGGGTTGTTCCCATTTGTCTCCAACAGTGAGTGTATTGTTCACATTGTTTGATGTACTGCAGGCTTGCGGCACCCTACTGGCAGTGGGGTTTACTGCAGCTTCATTTGTTTTGGCTTTCAGTAGACTAGATGACCACAAGTGATGAAGTGAAAAGAAACCCACACACACCATTCTGTGCCCCTGTCCTGATTACAACCAGAAGACAGTACCACAAGACAGTGTTCTAATGCATTGTCCTCCAGTGATAAAGCAAAGGATCTTAGAATGCACCCACGTGCGTAGAAACCGTCTTCATTTTGGTTGGCACAGTAATCACAGAAGTTCATTGTTTTTAGTCAGTTACTTCTTTTTTTGTTGTTAGAAAGTAATTTCTTTTTTCAAAGGAGCAACCTTATGTTTGAATTTGGGGAGGAGTAGGAGGAGGGGGTTTGGGGGGGGGGGGTCTTGGTTTGATCTGATTGATTGTGATTGTGATTGTGTGTGTGTGCACGCTCATGTGTGTTAGATTGCGCGCAGCAATTCCTGGTAAGGCGTGACCCACCAAGTACATTTCCCTATCTCTTGCACACATGTACAGTGTCTTGGAAAGCCATTAATATAGCTGCAGTACCAGGCCTTGAACTTGGTCCAAGGTGAGGGCTAACAGGCAGCTCAGCTTCTGAATAAGAAGAGAGGCTCCTTATGTTTACTGTTTCAGGTCCCATTTTGCATTTTTGTCACCCTATAGTAATACCTCTGTATTTACATTGTACCCACTTGGCATTGTGGGAAGGTTCAGGGCTTGTAACCCAAAGGTTGCTGGTTCCCTAGTAGGATACCACCACTGTACCCTTGCGCATGAAACTTAACCAGCATTGCCTCAGTAAACATCCAGCTGTGTAAATGTATATCATGCAAAATATAAAATATATAAAATATAGCTGCAAGTAGTGATGAGGGGGCCAAGCTGTCCAGCAGGGCATGGCAACTTACAATCTGATCATGTTAAAACCGTAGCTGTAAGCACTGATAGCAAGTTTTATGTCAATTGACCAAAGACTGGGTGTAACTGAGATATGAGCTCACATCCTGTTTAGATCATTTGCCTTTGATTTGGCTGTAATGGATAAATGTTTTTGAAAATCAAAAATGCATCAGAGAACTTTTTTGAGGGTTGGTCTGAAGATGATCTGTGCCAAGTTTGGTGAAGATTGGACAAAATATGTTGGTGTTTTAATTTTGGTTTGGTTGGTGTTCATTTTTTCATAAAAAAAAAAACAAAAAAAAAAAACAAAATGGCAGCCGTGTCCTTTAAGTTGACTTGACAATTTGTCATGTCTCATCTTTGGGGTCTCCCAAAGAATCACCTGACACAAGAATCACTTTTGTCAAGTGAAACACATCGACAATTACAACGCAAAAAGATGTTTTTGCTTATTGCAGCGCCCCCAATAGGTCAAATGATGAAAAAGTTTTTGAACATCCTTGGAATGGGGTCCCGAGTCCATGTACCAAGTTTGGTATTGATACATCAAATCATTGCTGAGTTATGACCTCACTTCATGTTTGGCGGCTTTGCTGCCATTTTCAGTTGACTGTAATGGACAAATGCTTTTGTCTCTGTCCATGGACCTCCCAAGGTATCACCAGACACAAGAATTTCTTTTTTAAGGCAAACACATCAATAGTCCTTGTTGTGGCGCCCCCCAGTGGTCAAATGATGCATTTTTTATGCACAACCTCAGAATGGGGTCCCGAGTCCATGTACCAAGTTTGGTGTCAACATAAAATCCAAAATGGCAGAAAATCCAATATGGCAGAAACTGACTTCATACGTGCATTGAACTTGGAATCCAACAGTAACTCATTTTTGAAACTCGGGCATACGGTTCTAAAGTTACATGTGTAAACATATCTCCAAATTCCAAAGCTTTTTACCATACAGTTTGAGGGGCTGCCATAGACACACAGAAAAAGGTGAATAATAAAAAAAAGTAGAAACACAATGGGTGCCTACGCAGCTTTGCTGCTTGGCCCCCAACTATGTGAGCTGCCCTGGACAAGAGCATCTGCTACCTGTTAAACCACTCTTTGTCTCGTGTAATTACAGTTGTGAATTACACTGTGTAGGGTATACTGTATTATCTATACAGTATGTACAATGTAAATGCACAAGTGTTAAGGCCAGGGCCGGCCCTTGGCATAAGTGGTATAGGCGAATGCTAGGGGCGCCGTCCATCCATAGGGGCGGTCCAAATGAGGGAAGAAAAAAAAAAATCAAAATTTTTAACTTTTTCTGTTTTTTACTAATACTACTTTAATACTATTATTTTGAAATATTAGAAAAGCCCACAGCAACATAACTACTTAACTAATTTTTTGGGTTGCCCACAGCATCACCCCAGACGCATCGCCTGCCCCCCGGACTTACCTGATTTTGGGATGGGCGAGTTATCTGAGTTAGTGACCGTGAAACGTGACTAACATCAGTAGGGTAATCATGTCAAAAAGACCGAAGCCCTCTGGTGCCCAGGGATGAAAAAAGGAGACGAGGAGGAAAAACGGGAAGCAGACAGACGTAATGTGATGAATGAATAGTTTATCTGTTGCATAGTAATACTAGGTTCCGTTGGAGCAGAGTGTTACTAGATTACTTTGGATGATAGTAACATTCGCTAATTTAATAAATAGCTAGAGTTAACGTCAGTTACTCCCACCTTAAATTCATAGGGAAAGTGTGCTGCACGAACCATCCACTGTCTGCCTCAAGAAACCAGGCATACATTTTGTTGACATCTTAGTCTAGTTAGCAAACGTTAGCCCTGCTTGTAATAGTCAATTAAAATGCCTTTCCTTTTCCATCCCTTTTTGTAATTAATAGTTGTAACTGTAGGGCTGGACGATAAAACGATAACAATAATTATCACAATATAATTTTCCTCAATAGAAATATAGCACATGTTCAATACAATTAATTTCCATGGTTAGATAGCTGAGGCTGTACCAACTACCTCAGGGGGGGGGGGGGGGGCTATATGACACTAGGTGAAAGACTGTAACTTGCACTACTGTCTGTTCAAAATAAATGAAAAGAAACCTAGCCTTGCGCATTTGGGGTTTTTTGTTGCTTTTTTTGTTGCCTTGGCAAGTCAATGTAGCTTTTTTAAAAAAAAAAACAACAAATCACAGATTATATTTCCCAATTCACAATCAAACTGATGGAATCTAAAGTTCCATTAATGATCTGTTTCTGATATGCAAAGCCACTTAAAATTGTATTTAGTTGTACCCAAACAAAACCAGAAAGAACATGATCAATAATTTGGAGTGGATACGCAAATTCTTGGAAGACCCATTGCAAGATAAGTGGTCAGTCCAAAATCGGCTCTGAACAGTCAAAGGAGAGCTAAATGATATATTGAGAGGAAAATCTGAATTTATCATACACAGTAAGGCCAAACAATTATTTCATTGGCGGTGAACCTACCTGATTACTTATGCATGCCTAACACAAACCAAGTCTAGTGCAACCATTGAACCTACATAAACTCACCGAAAGATTAGTTTGACCCAGAAAAGATAAACTCTACGTATGTTTTTTACAGACCTACAAAAATCTACTTCCAATATAGATGTCAACAAGTGTTAAAGAAGTTAAACAAGTGTTAAACAAGTGTTTTTTTCCCCCACATTGCAATCTTTTTCAATTAACAGAAAGTGAAAAAAGAAGGCCTTAACATCCCTAGCTCATAACAGGAACACCATTCAGTGTTGAAGACCACAACAAAAAAGTAAAACACCAGGTCCAGATGGGATTCCCCCAAAGCGTTTATTATACTTCTGTGACATACTAGGCCATTATCTTTCAATGCAACAAAGTCAGTCATTGAAAAAGGCTGTATGAAAAAAAAATGTATGAACATCATCTTGATCTCTAAAAATAGCCAAAAAATGGGAAGGACACACACAACATGCCAACTGTTGTAACTGTAAACTGTAAATTTCTTTAATCAGCTCTAATCTGAAACTACATGTTAAAGTCTTAGCTAAGGTAGACTGGTCCACCCTGGTTTTATGAAGGGGTGGCTTGCGGCTGACAACATACACTGTTTATTATTTATAAAATACTGAGCATAAGATTTGGATTTCAGACTTGAATGGGAATATCTCTGGAAAATGATGGAGAGATTTGGTCTATGTATAAATTTCATCAATAATGGTGCAGGCATTGTACGCACATCCATGCCAAACAGTCTATGCTCTGCAGGGCAAGACTGCCCTCTGTCACCCATCCTGCTTCCCCTCTTGCTCAAAGTGCTAGCACAACACATCAGTCAGTATTCCAAACACAGTCTTAAAAGCATGCAGTTTCACTGGTTGCTGATGATATCTTACTTTATATTACTGATACCCAGAATTCCATCCCCAGTATTTTAACAACCTTTAGTGAATTTGGAGACCTGTCTGAACACAGAATTAACTGGACAAAGTCTCCCTCTTAATGAGAGGAGAGCTAGCTCTTTCCTCTATCATTACAATTACAAAATAATTGATTTATTCAGACAACAAAATTCAGTCCCCCATACTGACATAACCATGCTAAAATACTGGAAAAAGCTGCAAGAGATGTAAAGAAGATGGGACAAAGGACAGAGATCCCAGATTCTCTTCAAACTAAAGTTGAAAACATAAAATGAATATTCTTCCAATAATATTTTCAGTACAATGATCCCTGTGTCCCCTCCAAAAGAGTACTGGAAGAAAAATCAAGATATTCCTAGACTAATACAGAACATATTAGGCACTTTGTAAATGGTATCTTACTAACTCTAGACCTGAATTTCACTATAAGAGAAACCTGCTGCGTTTATATTCATGATACACTCTTAGAAAAATGGGTTCTTGAGGTGGCCATATGGAATCATAGAGGTTGTTACGCTGGGAAATAGAACCATTATTCCAACTAAAGGTTCTATTTCACGCACGCAAGGGCAATTTGAACTTCAACGACCTTTGCTAGAACCTTCATAGAGACGCCTATTTTGCACTGGTTTCTAACAGTAAGTGGCACAAAATTTTCATCTCTGCTCTGTGAATAATGTAGCTAATGTCTGTTTTGTTTGCAGTGCAGACCAAAGCTTCCAGTGGTGTTACTTAAAAACCTCAAGGGGTGTTTCCCATTTCCCATAAACCTCAAGGGGCATTAACTTTTTTTGGTCCAGCTAATAACGTCTTTACTAGCAGTATGGACAGGTTTAGCCCATTAATTTAGCTAGCTAGCTAGCTAGCTAGTTCAAAGGCTGTTCAAAGTTCAAAAAATTGTTCAAAGGCTACCTGCTTTAGTAACAGAAAACCAGCTAGCAATGATGTGTTTTTGAGTTGTATCCCTTTCAACATAAGTTCTTGTTTATGGTGGAAATTCCATGTCCTCCCATGAGTATTGTCTAAGATAATTTAGCTAGCTATGCTAGCTAGCTTGGAAGGTGGCTAGCTAGCTAGCTAGCTAATGTAACGTTTAAGTGATTTAGCAGTAAGTCGAAGTAGCTAGCTAGCTGGCAACAACATTAATAATCACTACGGGACATTACAGAGACAATTACTTGAATTGGTGTCTATACTACAGGCTTCTCAAACTAGGGTGACCATACGTCCTCTTTTTTCCTGGACACGTCCTCGTTTAGAGACGCATGTTTTAGGTACCAAAACGAGGACATGTCCGGGAAAAACAGGACGTATGGTCACCCTACTCAAACACATAGCCTACACGGGTCTTATAAACACCAGTGTATTTATTTATATTTTATTGTTCTCATATCACATAATTGACAGCTGTCTGGTCCAAGGATCCTATTTGCCTCAGTCCAAAGCACAACAGCGCCATCTACTGACCATCAATAATCACAGCAGAATGCACCGCAAGAGAATACATCTCTAATCATGCTATTCTGACTGTGAAATCATCCATAAATCCATTAATTATGCTTGGAACCGCAGAGCTACAGTTGAGTGTGTGTAATCCATGCATTATAAGTGTTTTTTTTTTTTTTTTTTAGGAAATATGGTTGAGACTTGGTCCCCTGATGACACCTGTTTGTGGCTGGAGCAACACAATTTAAGTGAAGCTAAGCAAACCCGTCCTTCGTAATGATTTCCTTCTTTCAAGTTGATGGAAGATTTTTTTAGATGTAGTTTTTGCAGTGTAGTGAAGTTCACCATTCCAAAGTACTTGAGCCATGTGCAACTGACACACCAGCGCTAAACTGATTTTTTTGCTTTATGTGTGATTGGACAGTGTAGAAAAAAAATACAAAAGTGTGGGTGCCTTGAGGGTTCACATTTACATTTAACCTTCTTATTATTATTCTACCTTCTGTCAGATGCATCTGTATTTGATCGCACATTTAAATTCGTAAATCGGAATACAAGTTACTGCAATTTGCATCTACTGACCTCAGTCTGGTATCGCCAGTACAACATATGTTAGGGGTGAATGAAAAAAGATTACCTGATACGTTTCAATATGTTCCAATTGAGGATCTACTGAAAGTGATTTTGAGAAAAGAAGACATCTCTCAGAATGTGGCGCATGGTAGAGTCCATGAAGGAGGTTATTTGAACTACTTCACTGATGGAGAAATTTTTCAAAGATTCCCATTTAATAGTGATGAAAACATAATTAGGCTTCATTTTTACACCGATGAATTTTAAACTGTAAACCCTCTAGGATCTAACAAAGCCATCCACAAAATCTGTGCATTTTATTTTTCTGTTGGAAACATTGAGCCAAAGTACAGGACACAACTTCGACACATTCATCTCTTGTGAGGCATCAGCTGCTTAAACAAAGATCCACATACGCCGATATTTTGAACCCACTGATTACAGACCTTCAAAGGCTTTACAGGGATGGCTTCACAGTCAACAATAATGACCAATGCATTTACTTCCGTGTTGTCTTAGCCACAGTGTCTGCAGATAATCTCTCAGCCCATAGCCTGGCAGGACTTTCTTGCAGTTTTAGCCATGGGCAGGTGTGTCATTTCTGTATGATTCAGGCATGTGATTGGCAAAAGGACAAAAAAGCAGGAAAATATACAGAGCACAGAGTACGGTGCTTCAAGTTTAACGCTAACACTGCCTTTCTGCCACTCAGTGGGTGTAACCCGCAGTGACCCCCGCCTACTGTGTCGTCACATGCATAACCTCTACATGTAGCCTAGCAGCTCAGTCCACACTCACATCACTAAAACCAAGAAATCGCTCACACACTAGGCCCTTTTGATTGATGTACTGGATAATGATAATCAGCTGACTTTTGCAGGATATGACAGAGGTGTCATCCATCTGCACCGCAATGAAAGGGGCCAAGCTGCTGTCAGTATCAACTTCACTTTGTACCACATCAGCGATGCAAGAGATGATCATTTTGGATGGTGCTGGACATTCCTGTGAACACCGGCATCAACGTTTGTAAATGGGAAGCAAGCTCTTGGTCAAACTCAATGCCATGGCATTTACTAGCTCAGTGAAATTACCCCTGTTCAGACTAAGAGCAGATTCATCATGCCCATGAAATGCCAGTTCTTGCTTTCCCAAGTACAACACCTTGCTGATTAGCCTCTTCATTATCTCACGGTTTTTAGTTACCTGACTATTGTGCTTTTGGACGCTTACGGCAACTGCTTGATCAAGGGCCTGGTCAATCCTTACTTTGCCAAATAGCTTTAATTTAAGACTAGATGTAATGTGGGACTGTTACGTCCTGGAATGTAGATGTAGACTACCGTTCGTGTGTCTGCTCCCGCTCTCGTGCTGTTCCGCCCTCCGTTTTCTTTTTTTTTTCTGCAGATTGGTGCCCCGCTGCGATTGGCTGAGGAACGAGCGGGAAGAAGAAAAAGGAGGAAACCTCGGGATGGGGAGAGGGCTTCGCCTCGGATAGATGATGTGCGTTTGTGTGCGTGTGCTTTGTTTTTGTGTATATTTGTAATATAATGTAAATACTTTGTGTTACTGTTTTGTGGTTTAGCCAGCGGGTAGTAGGGGGTGGGTGCCATTTTCTGTTGTTGATTTTTTTTTCTTTTTCTCCTGTTTTCGAATAGTTAGGGAGTCAGGGAATAGATTGTATTTTGTCTTCTTATTTTCTTTGGCTAGGTCATTTATTCCCTTTCTCCTCAGCAAGTTGTGTTATGTTTGTTATTTTGGCCTTGCCCACCCCCGAAATTTTGAGTTAATAAAAGAACCCTGGCTTTATTTGCGGTGTCTGTGTTCTGGACTGGAGACAAGAAAGCGGGTGTCCACACATTTTATTTTATGTTGCACCTCACCCTAGACGGTGTCTTAACAGCATTACAGAAAAATGTTTTTTTGATGAAGTTTCATTCCATTGTCAAAGTGAAATTATTAAAAGTATTAGAAGTCAAAGTGAAAATGCCACACTTTCCTGCTATTATTTATCAAAAAGATTAAAATTTTTACAGTGATAATGGAAAATGTCATTTTTACCACCAAGAAAACAGAAATCAATTAAATATCAAACAGAAATTTTAAAATAATAAAACAGATTTCATGTGGCCCTACATAGCAGATTGGTTCCATTTATTTTAGGGTTTTATACTGTAGAAAAGGGCCACAGGTTTCTGTTTCTGTCTTTGTCTTTGTTTGCGAACAACCCCCACCTCTCACAGGCACTTGATTACAACTCAGTTGAAACCTGCCCAAACCGGTCCTGCTGCTCCCCTTATCAGCAGGACCCCCGCAGGTAACTCGAGGCACAGGCGCACCCCCAAGGACGGCCCCCAGGTCACCATTTGCCCTCTGACCTGCCCGTATCCTTCGGCAAGGCCTCAATAGGGCCAAGGATACAGGACAATATAAAGGTGGTGGTGACCTCCCCCACCTCAGTACCGCAACAATACCTGAGAGGTGAAGAACTGGGGAGACCAAGCCCTTGGGGACCAAGCATTGTGCTGCTGTTGTGTGCGTCTGTGCCACGGTAAGTAGTATGCCTAAGTTCAACTGGTTGTAATACAATTGCCTGTAGAGAGAGAAGGGTGTGTGTGCATGTTAATTAAGATAGTGTTTGTCCTTGATGTATAAATGTTTCCATAGCCATACCCATTAATGCAGTCAAAGCCTGTATGTCCCACACATGTTATCCTGGTGCAATGTACTTTGCAATACTGCTAGAATGCCTGCTTGTACATATTGTGCATAGATGGTAAATGTATATTTTATAAATGCTATAATTACATTATCATATGGCATTGTATATTGCACATTCAAATATGAACCATCAGTCCTGATTTATTCTCCCTGCTTACTCCTTGCAGGAAATCACACACATACAAACAACACACACACCCACATCCACCCATTCCCAAATCTTCAATAAAAAATTGAACCCGGAACCTGACTCCTGTATCCTGACCGACACCCCACTGTGACAGCAATTTAGCCTGAACCTAGTCACGGGTGAAACTGCCCCCTCAGTTTCATGTGCATTTTTCCCACAGACCAATGCAGTCATTTGCCAATGTTAAATGAATGCTGGTGTTAATCAGCAGATGCCACTCTCAAATCTCTTATTTGTAAGAAAGTCCTCCTGTAATGAGACAATGAGACAATGAAAGGGTTTCTTCCAGATCTCAGGTGGTGTAACAAAGGTCAACTGTCCGTAGAACGGATGCATTTTTGTAGATGGCACTAACAGCAGCTTACCAAAAACAACTGCACCAGTTCCATTTGCAGGATGTGCATTAGAGGAAAAAAGTTGTCCCTATGTCTTCAGTTAAGGCAAGTAACATTTTTATTGTTTTATTGTTACTTGTTACACCTGTTTTCAACTCTGTGTTTCTACAGCATGCCAGCCGAGTCGGAACTGTCTGGTCCGTTACAGAGGATCATTTGGGGTTCTAACTGCACTTGTACTCACCATATTTGGCCTCTGCATCTGGAAGAAAAGAGACACTGGTAAGGGAAGGGTTTGAGGTTCATGATGAACCTCCATTTGAGAATATTATAGATATGTAGAATTTTATACATGGAGAAGGTGGAAGTTTATTGCTCAAATTCATAAATGCATTTATTATAATGAATACTCCACTGACCTAGTTGTGTCATTAACTTGGAGTGTTCAGAGGGGCCCTACAGCCTGTCACAGATGTGCAGCACACAGCAGTAGGAGGTGGGTGTTCACGCTCTTCAGTCTGAGTTCAGTGTTTGATGCAGATCTAAAGCCTTCAGGTGTGTCAGTAACTTTTGCTCTTTTCCTCACAGCAGAATGATGAGTCCTCGTGTGCTTTAGAGTCAATTCAGAAAGAGCCCAAAGAATCCAAAGCCACATAAATATTCTAACATCATTAAAGGGAAGATGAGGGGCAAAAAATAGCACACTACCACAGGAGAGTGAAGTGGGAACATGGATTTGACACACATACTGACACATACACATGCACACTGTCACAAAATGCAAACTGTACAACATCACACCCACACACACATGCACATACTCACAACAAACCAAACCAAAACAAAACCATTTGGTTCAGTGAAAAGAGCCAAAATGCCCATAGAAAATAGCAGGTGTGCTGTTGTTGGAAATGAATACACACCCTGTTCACCAATTAGAATCTGTTATTGACCAAACGTTGGTGTAGTTACTTTTGTTGCCTTTTGTATAGATTTTTTTTTGTTATTTTTTTGTTATTTTTTGTTATTTTCTGTTACATAATAAATATATATTTTTTACACAAATGTTAATTTTACATAATACATTCTTATGTGAATTAGAATGTGTTATTGGGTGGCAGTGTAGCATAATGGTTAAGGAGCAAGACATCACTGAAATGTTGCCAATTTGATTCCCTACAGGGGCGCTGCTGCACCCTTGGGCAAAGAACTTAACCACAATTGCATCAGTAAATATCCAGCTGTATAAATGGATAACATTGTAAAAACCTGGAATTGATGTATGTTGCTCTGGATAAGAGCGTCTGCTAAATGCCAGTACTATTCTATGTATGTCTATTGTATTTTTCCAAACATAAAAAAAAAACTTTTTGTCTGTTGATTTGAATGCTTGACTATAGTGCTTAAAAGCAAGGACAGGGTTAAAAAGACTAAATTTACCTGGATATTTACATTGTTGTATACTTGAGTGCAAACTGTTTTTTTTTTTAGATGTGGTTGTTTGGGCAATTGGCCACAGGTGGTAGTTATTTCTTTCCACTGGAGCAGGTAAGTGACACAAATGGCCAGGAGACGGCAGCATTTCAACCACCATTTTGACTTGGAATGTCTTCACTCCAAGTCATTCAGAAAAACCTGTTCAGATAAATCACTTATTCTCAATCCTGCTCCTGGGGCCCCCCTGCTCTACCTACCTGACTGAACTCATCAGTGGCACTTTTGATTAGCTAAGCACACCTTATTTAATCAAGAGCATGTTAATCATTTCAATCAGGTGTATTTGGAGCAAGGATAGACTGAAGATATGCAGGACAGGGGGGCTCCAGGAGTAGGATTGAGAAACACTGACATAAATGAAGCTAACTGTATGACTACCAATAAAATCAGGATGTGGTTTCCTTTTATTCAATATTTGTTTATTCTGTGGCTGTGGTGGTGTGTAATGTATAATACAGACAACTATACATTCTGAATGAATTTTAATACAATTTAATGCATTAAAATACTTTTACAATGACAAAATTAATGGGTTTTTGTTCTGAACTGAACAAAATGTGCCCCCATTCCCTGGATGACTGTATCCAGACCATATCTTTAAGCCTGCCTGGCAAAGGTCACCTGAAGGCAATTAATTCACCCATGGTGTTTTTAGCTTCCCTTGTGCCACAGTGAGTGTGAAGTATTTTTTAGGTAAAAGGGTGGATGGTGAGATATAGTGAGTGATAGTGTTTTAAATAAAAACAGTTTTGTGCAAAATCTGAGAAACTGAGTTGGTATTTTGATCCTGGAGTGTTATTTGACTACCCTTTTTGTCTGTTGTTTCAGATTTGTTTATTTCACTGGTAACCAGTTTAGCTGGCCAGTAACAGAGATTAACCACACCTGTCCACCTCGTCTCCAAAACAGATATAGTGTCTGTTTTATTTTTGTTGCCCTGCTATTGGCAGTGCTCCACCTGTCACAATAAAAGCAATAAATTTAGTTTCTTCATATTTCCTTGTGTTTTGTCTGTCATTTTATTGCACAACTCCGTTCCTTACCTCTGGTCACGTCACAGTACATACATTCAATACATACACATGAACAAAATTTCTATCTCTATAATTCCTGGCTTGCTGTATCTAAGGATATAAAATCTGTTAAAAAAAATCTGAAAACTGAAAATCTTTTGTCTGAAGATAACTGCTAATTTCTTTCTTTGATGTTTTGTATAAATATTCCTGGATACCAAAATGGCTCTGGGCTACCACAAGTGTGCAATATATAACTAGCTAGGCAGCTGAATTTTGTGAGTTCACACAGTATCAAAAATAAAAAATAATGAAGACTTGAATATATTGGCTAGTGAAGAAACCAAAAAATGAGCCAATTCATTATGTACCCAGACAGATTTTTATGGCTTTGAATCTGTGCAATAGAAGTAGCAGTAGTAGTATTTGAAGTTTAAGCAATACAAATGTGGGTTTTCTTCCATTTCATCCTTATGTTTATGTCAACCAGTGTTATATTGAAAAATTGACAAGGTGAGTTTCATTTGGGTCTAAGTAATGTAAGTAAGAACCTGGGACAAAAGACTAGGACCAATAAAAATGGATCTCTTCGGAATGAACCAATCAAAAAATCTGTTCATATTCCCTGCTCAGAACAAAAGAAGCTGACATTCTGTTTGCTCATAAAGGTAATCTGTGATCATTTTATTAGGATTTATCCATCATTTCTATGGAAGATGTGTCACACCTCTAATCCAGCCCAAGTGGTGGCACACACTTGTGAATCTGCTATGTAAAGTTAAAGTAACAGTACCAATAGTAAGGTTACAGACACTTTTAGCCACTCCATACACCTCATTCTGTGGACCAGTGTTAAACACCAGACCTCCTCCAGAGTCACCCTAGGAGAGAAAGAGAAGGCAATTTGAGTCTGTCTGTGTTCAGTGTGTTGGTATTTAACACTGCGACCTAAACGAAAAAAGGTAGCTGGTGTTATCTTTGTTGTTTCTCAAAGATGAGTTAGGCAGTTACTGAAATTAACATATGTCTGAAAATGCTTTATTTTTATTTGTTAATTTTCTGATTAAAAGAATTCCTCAGGTTAATGTGTCAATTATACCAAGATACAAAGGAGGCATTGAAATGTAATGTGTTACTTACACATCCGATCGTTGTTATGACATCCCCAGCACAAAATTCATCAGGAGTTGCCATTGGTGGGCATGGGGTTGTCTGAATTTCCACACATTGGAGCTGGGGAGAGATAGTTCCTTGGTCTCAAGAAAGAGAGCACAGAGTTAAGTTCCTGTTAGTCAGTATTAACGAGTGCATGATCCTTACATTTTTACATTTACATGATCAGTTCTCTTACTATTTATATCTCCCCAGCCAGCAACTAAAAGGTCTTGTCTTTGTGGAGCTGTGTTAGCATGGAGCTGGCATTGAGTTGGCAGGTGAACAGTGACGGCACCATTGGGAGCAGAGTGCTCCAGCTCAAGCAGCATGATGTCGTTTAGCCTGGCATTTTGGTCATAGCCTGGGTCTGCCTTTCTTCGTACATTTCGTACAACTTGATGCTGTTGTAGGTTCCCAATGTTGCGAATGTTGATATACACTGTCAGAGTTCTGAAAAAGGAAAACAAAAAGATATGTTTATGTAACTCTTTAGACAGTTGAACTTTGTTTAAATTATTTTTAAATTTTTTTTTGTAAAAACGTCCTCCAGTTATACCCTGCTGTGTGTGCAACAGGGCATCCTGTTGGTGCCTCCAGTAGACCTGCTTTTTTGGGGGGGTGGTGTTTGTGCTAGATTCTCAGGACCTGATTCCGATTTTTAGCTCAGCAGTTGAAGATGCTAAGCAAAAGGTACATTTCTGTGTGTGCTTTCTACTCTGTTGTGTATGTAAGATCTGCACGTGTGCAGCTGAAAAAGGAACGCTGTATCATTGTATGCACTGGCTAAAATGAATTCTTAATACAATTCATAAGTATCTTTGAACATATAACTTTAGTTTTGGTTTCAAACTAAACTAGATTTTGTTGTTCTTCTCCTTTCAGACAGTTTTTACATTTAGTTAAACTACTAAATGTAAAAACTGTCTGACTTGTTTAAGTCACTGTTGGTCGTGAAGAAGTTTGAATTATCCATAATTTCCTGTGGTTGCTTGTACCAATCAACTCACATGTCCACAGCCGTAAGATATAATGAACAGTTATGGCTATTGGTTAAATATGCTAAGAGGCCAGTTATGGGAAGCTTTATTTGGGGCCCAGAGGAATATTTATTATGTAATGCAGCAGGAAAAATAAGACAGAGAAAGAAGTGAAGAGGAAGAAGATGATAAGGAAGAAATTAAAAAGTTCTTGTCTGGGCATTTACACTGTGGCTGTTTGCAATTATATTCAAACTTTGTATGTTTAAATGAGGCTTAATGCCACAGACATTAATGTTCATAATGAATCAGACCTTAGGGTATAAATATATGTATTTAGAGGTGCATTTATATATGTTTTAGACTTCCTCCTAGAAATACGAGTTAACAAATAAAAATGCCTCAGTGTAAAGATGTAAGGTATCGTAGAACACATGCAGTTAGATGAAGAGGTTGGGGTAGGGGTGGGGGTATGATTGAGGTGTCACATAAATACTTTTTTATTCATTTTATGGTCCTGTCACATTCTATTACTGTGCAGGAAGGTAAGTTCACAAATGGCTATTTTAATCAAGAAGAAAGCAAAACATGGATCGCTACTTTTTTTTTTCTATCATGATCGATATCTTCACAACCAACTGTTGTCCCAGTACATCAACTCAAGTGGATTGAAACGAAGAGTCAGTCAGAGTCAGACAAATACAATGAAAGCAGCTCCAGTGGTGTTGGTAAAAGAGGGTATAAGAGACGATGGATGTAGGTTACATTATGTTACATTTCATTAAATGCGTTTAGCAGACGCTCTTCTCCAGAGCAACTTCCGGGAAAATAGAACATAAGTGTATCCATTCATTTTAGCAAGAGTGTCAGACCAGGCTAACAACACTCTCAAGATTAGTGAGTCCCATTACCATATTACTATACAACAGTCTCTAGAAGAATAAATTCAAGTGATAACAGGCAGCCAATGAAGTGAGGTGAGGAGAGGAGTAACTTGACTAAGTTTAGGGAGATTGTAGACAAGCTGTGCAGCTGCATTCTGAATCAGTTGTAGAGGTTTGATTGCTTATATCCAAAGGAAAGCTGTGTCAGGAATCCCCAATGTAGCCATGGTGGATAGAAATAGAGTGTGGTCCACTGTGTTAAAGGTTAGAGGGTGTAGGTATGTGAGTAAATGTGAGAGACGATGCAGCTGAGAGAGGATAGTTGAGAGAGGGTGCAGGTAAGTGCAGGGATCTTTTGAGGATGATGGAGAGCAGTTTGGAGTTACTCACCCCCCAGCAGCTCTGTTTAATCTTTCACACAATGGCTGCCACCACCTGGAGACACGGGAAGCAGCTGGAGAAAGGGGTGGGGGGGTGATTATCAACCAAGCAGAGACAGGAGTGGTCAAATAAGAAGAGAAGTTTAATGATTCAACACAGCTAAACCTGTCATGCTGCCTGTAACTTAGACTGTATGTAGCCCTGTATTCAGCAGGGTCTTCAACACCCTCAGGGTTTCTGCTTCCACTATGAGTCCTGGTAAGATATGCATTAGTGCATTAATAACTTTGAGTGAACTAAGGGGAAGAAAGAGTGAGGGGGGAGAGATGGAGAGAGTGAGAACTCACATCCAGCCCAGATTAGGGTGCTGGGAAACTGGAGAGGGACTTTCACATATTTGCACAAACATTATTCACCTTAACTGTGAACTAAGACTGAGACCACACATCATTTTATTAATAATTATCGATAAGTCATTGTTATGGATAAGGAAAATAACTCACCACTTTTTATTGGCTATGTCATAATTATTTTAAAATGTAGTTGACATTGATTTAAAAAAAAAAAAGAAAATAAATCCCTGTAAAAATAAGTGGCTTCTTAGTAAGCTACCAATCCTTTTCCTAATTTGGCAGTAGAGACAGTTCTGCATCATCTTGAAGAGTCATTGAGCACACTACCACAGCTTACTGCAATGAGGTGGCCTACTCACTGCAAAGGTGAAAACACCAGCTGATGTGTGGTTACATTTCGGAAAGTAACAGGAACATAAATGTCTCCTGTGATGAAAGGGGATATTACTAAACCAAAGGGTCAAGAACTTTACTTAAATGGTCCACTTTCAGTAGAAAGGAAATATCCACTCTGCGGCTTACTCCACACAGATGGCAACATTTTGGTATACACATGTGAACTGGACATACCTTTTGCCGATGAATAATTCAAAACATCTTGCAGTTATCTGAGTAATATATAGCACTTTAAGAAGCCCTTACTGGGAGAAATCACACTACTTAAACAAGTACCCTGTGTACAGACAGAACACATCTCCACAGCACCAGGTCAAAGTTTGGGTTAGGTTAAAGTATCCATGGGGTATAATGAGCCTGTGATCACAAAACCCTGTAAAAATGTATGAATCTGTGTCAAGGTGTTCTTACGTGGAGGAAAGTGGTACTTAAAGTGCAAAAAGTAAAATTAAGTCACTCAGTGGGACAACAGAGCAAAGAAAATTTTATTGGTTGAATGCTGGGCCCAGATGATAAAATTCTGCAAACTCTGTGAGAGTGAGGCTAGAGGAATCTCATTGAGGACAATCTATTGGACATAACACTGCTTGGGTATGCATAATAAGGGAGGGGCTTCCTCTGTGCACCCAGATGCAGTGCTCCCAGATCAATAGCACATCAGTGCATTTCCCCGGGGGAGAGCTCCGGAGCATGTGGGCCTGTGGGACAATCCATCACAGCCAGCTAGGACACTTCCTGTGAGGGGGCCGAAACTCAGCGACTCAAATAACCCGTACCTCCAAGAAACGCCCTGACCTCCAACAAAAATGTTCAATCCGTGTTCCATCCCACCAACACCTGGCTTCCAGCATCAAACTTGACACCCCCTTGTTCCCATCTGCTAACTGTCAAAATCACACACTGCCAACAAAAGCAAGCAGTACCGACCTATTATATTATGTAACTGGGACATTTAACAGTCTCAGAATATTAAGCACTATAAGCAACATTCTCTGCAAGATAGACAAATGGCAGAGTTCAAGTTGAGTAAAATGTACACATAAGCAGATTTAAAGAGCTGTGTGATGTTTATTGGCATTACCAGTCATGCCTGAGAAGACAGCTTCCGGGAAGTCATTCCTGCTATCAACCAGAGAGTTCCTCAGAGCAAAGAGCACACTTGTAGGAAGGAGCTGTTACAGGGGTAGCCCACACAAAACTACCACTATACTTCATGTGTTTAACTTCTTACCCCTTCATGTGTTTAACTTCATACAAAGGAGGAAGTAACTGGGTCTAAAGCCTGATTAAGCTCTGAAATTGAACATTCTCAAGCTGAAACTGTGACAGGTATATCTGCACAAGGATCAGCTCTTATGCAAAAAGTTCTTCACACAAAAGGTCTCAAGTGTTTAATCTGTGGTACTTCTTCTCTCAGACAGACTGTGTGGTCACAGGGAGATCATTGCCTTGGATCAGAGTGTTTCACAGAACCTTATATAGCGCCCCCACACTGAGCTATGGTGGCATGGCTTTCACTGAGCTACAGTGGCATGAACTACAGAAAGCTCTGGTTTTCACTGAGCTTTTGTAGCATGAACTGCAGAAAGCACTGTGTTGCTGTTGGTGTACTTGTTTGTGTAAAATTTGGTGACATTTTGTTTGATGCCCTTTGTATTTGAGTTGCTGTGGATAAGAGCATCTTCTGGATGTCAAAAATGTGACATTAAGTGTACTCTTTTACATAACTCTGGATAAGAGCAGCTGCAGGGTGGAAATATAACGTTAAATTTATTCACGTCTTGTACATCACTGTGGAGCATCTGCCAAGTGACCAAATGGAAATTCAAATGTTGTGTGTCACACTGTATGCAAGAATCAGCAGCTTTCGCATCCATCCTTCCTGACAGCTTAGGCATTTTCTGCAAATGCAGTCATAGACCTTGGAAGCATTGTTAATGGCTCAACCCATCTCTGTATTTTTTGTCCTCAAGTTATTTTCACACTTTCAAACTCACAAGGAAAAGGAGATACACTGGCACTGTGAAACTAAAAGGCACAACAGCACCCTGCATGAAATCTAGAACTTTTCAATCATTCAAAACTTAATACCTCTTTTCCAAAAGATTTATCACAGTTTTAAGCCTAAAAAACAGAGAAACTACCTTAAGCCTTTTGACATCTTAATACTTTTTTATGTATCCCTTGCAACCTTAAAAGCACAAAATTCACAAGAGCATTGGTCTCTGAGACCAACATGTTACCTTGTGATCATTTCTTTGTTTTGGATGTAAACATTTCAAACGTTCTGAAGCACATCAATTGATACATTCTGATAATCTCAGTTAAGACCTGAATAATAGCCACACAGGACAAGGACAACCCTCCATGTCACAGAGAGAATGTTGGAGCAACCATCCACAAAGTGAGTCAATGCGTTTCAACAACATCACCTTCCCATTTCCCATGGGACATAGACAGTACCTGTAAGAGCAGGGTCTGGCATCATAAGATGGACTTACCTGAAGAAGCTCTCAAAGAATTACATAAATTCAGTAAAAATCTAGAGAAGCGTGGTCTGGGGAGAGAAGAAGGAGGATAGTGTTAGAGAACAAAAGCAGCAGCAATGCTCATTCTCTGCTGCTTGCCATTGGAGGAGCGTGACGCCCAAAGTGCCAAGTGATCACCTGACTTTTTGTCAGTCTGGACAATGACATAAAGCTAGCATGAAACAGCACACAGAGATATGGACACATTTTATTATGACTGTTGTCTGGGATCACAGCTAGGGTTGCCTAGCTTTTTGAACAATTTTGAACAATTCCAGGAATGTTCAAAATGTGATATTTTCTTTGGGAATTTTCAGGAATTTGTGGGAATTTACAGGAATTTTTGGGGAATCTGTAGGAATTAAAAGGAATAGTTGGGAATTTATGTGAATTAATGGGAATTTATGGGCATTCATAGGAATTTTGCACAATAAAACATTTTTCCCTCTGAGCCCTTTATTTGCTTTATGATCAGCTACTCTTCGGGATAATTCCAAACAGCTTTTTAGATGATATCTTTAAATTTTAATGAAATAAAATTGAACTTTATAATGTTACTTTAACATTTATTACTCACTTGTTTTATGTACTTATACCTATTTTACTGTTGTCTGAGGTAAAATAAATTGTATATCAAAATAAAAACATGTGAAATCCAATTAAGTTAAAAACATCTGAAATTAGATAAAGCTCAACATCTTGGCAGCCCCAGCTTATTCATGGTCCCTGCTCCAATCTTAATTGCACTTTTGACTATTTAGGATTGCCTTAAATAGCCATCGGTTTCTGCACTCTACCATTAGTGAGCCTGTTGCACACCTTGATTATGAACACGAAACTACACTGAAAAGTCATTCTCTATAAGGCGGATGCTCACGTCATAATAAACAGTGTACAATATGTACAGTTTAGATTTTTACATACGTAGAAGAGTAGTCACAGGTATAGCTGGAAGTTTTGGCTTTCCTGGTGTGCATGGGATGAAAGCATTTGTACATTGATGCTCTATCACTTTTAAAGTGTCCTAATCGCTCATCCGGGATGTCAAAAATCACAACGGGTTTTTTAAAATTTTTTTAGTAGCAAAAAAAGCTTGCGGGAGTCCACCTTGAGGGGAAGGTCCCGGATGGAGAGCCACACTCGCTGGCCCTGGCGATAGCGGGGTGCCTTGGAGCAGTGGTGGTCAGCAAACCGCTTAGCCCGAGCCGAGGAGCGGAGCAGTGCGGTGCGCGCGCGTCTCCAGGTGCGGTGGCAGCGCCGCACAAACGCCGTTGCCGAGGGGACCCCCACCTCCTCCTCCTGGGCCGGGAATAGGGGAGGTTGATAGCCCACACAGCACTGGAAGGGCGACAGCCCCGTGGAAGCAGAGGGAAGGGAGTTGACGGCGTATTCGACCCAGGGGAGGTGCTGGCTCCACGCCGACGGCTCCCGAGATGTCAGGCACCGTAGCACCGTCTCCAGCTGCTGGTTGGCCCGCTCGGTCTGGCCGTTGGACTGGGGGTGAAAACCAGAGGACAGACTGACGGTGGCCCCCAGTAACCTGCAAAACGCCCTCCAAAAGTTAGATGTAAATTGGGGCCCTCGGTCGGACACCACATCGGAGGGTAGACCGTGCAGCCGGAATACCTGGCTAATGAGTAGCTGAGCGGTCTCCCTGGCGGAGGGCAGTTTGGGTAAGGGGATGAAGTGCACGGCTTTGGAAAACCGGTCCACGATGGTGAGGATGGCGGTGTTACCGTCAGATGGTGGCAGGCCAGTAACAAAGTCCAGGGCGATGTGGGACCAGGGCCGTCTGGGAACAGGCAGGGGTTGCAGCAGACCGGCGGGGGGTCGGGTGGAGGTCTTGCTCTGGGCGCAGACCGAGCAGGCGGCGGTGAAGCTCCGGATATCTTCCGTCATAGTGGGCCACCAAAACCGCTGGCCAATGACTGCCGCTGTGCGCCGGGCTCCAGGGTGGCCAGCGAGCCTGGATGAATGCCCCCACTGCAGGACCTGAGAACGGACAGACTGGGGAACAAAGAGGTGGTTAGGGGGACAAGAGCTGGGACCCGGTTCATTCTGGAGGGCGGTGCGGACGGCGGTCTCAACGTCCCACAGCGCCGCTGCGACAACGCATCGGGCTGGCAGGACTGTGCTGGGTTCCTGGGAGTCCTCGGCCGGGGCGTGCTGGCGTGAGAGGGCATCGGGTTTACCGTTCTTAGAGCCTGGTCGGTATGACAGGGTGAAGTCAAAGCGGGAGAAAAAAAGAGACCAGCGGGCTTGTCGGGGATTCAGGCGTTTAGCTGATCGGACGTACTCGAGATTCTTGTGATCAGTCCACACCAAGAACGGAGCACTCGCCCCCTCCAGCCAGTGCCTCCACTCCTCGAGCGCCAGTTTGATGGCCAGTAGTTCCCGGTCGCCGATGTCGTAGTTACGCTCGGTGGGCGTAAGGCGGTGAGAGAAGTAGGCGCAGGGGTGGAGCTTGTTGTCGGCGGACGAGCGCTGAGACAGGACCGCCCCCACTCCCACGTCTGAAGCATCCACCTCCACTACGTACTGACGAGCGGGATCGGGCTGGATAAGGACAGGCGCCGAGGTGAACCGAGCCTTCAGGTCGCGGAACGCCTCCTCGGCAGCCGGAGCCCAGGTGAACGCTCTGTTGACCGATGTCAGGGCGGTGAGGGGAGCCGCTACCGTGCCGTAGTTGCGAATGAAGCGACGGTAGAAATTCGCGAAACCTAGGAATCGCTGCAGTTCCCTGCGGGAGGTGGGGCGAGGCCACTCCTCGACTGCGCGGACCTTCTGCCGGTCCATGCGGATACTACCTGCCGTGATCACGAAGCCCAGGAAGGAAGTAGTGCGCTGATGGAAGGCACACTTCTCCGCTTTCACGTACAGGTGGTTCTCAAGCAGACGCTGCAGGACGCGGCGGACATGCTGTACATGCTCAGGCAGGGAGCGAGAGAAGATCAGGATGTCGTCGAGGTAAACGAATACAAACTGGTTGAGCATGTCTCGGAGGACGTCGTTCACCAGGGACTGGAATACAGCCGGGGAATTCGTCAAACCGAATGGCATGACCAGATATTCATAATGCCCAGAGGGGGTGTTGAACGCCGTTTTCCACTTGTCCCCCTCGCGGATCCTGACCAGGTGGTAGGCATTACGGAGATCGAGCCTCGTGAAGATGGTAGCGCCCTGTAGCGACTCGAAGGCGGACGACAGAAGAGGCAGGGGGTAGCGGTTCTTGATGGTGATGGCGTTGAGGCCCCGGTAATCTATGCAGGGACGGAGGGAGCCGTCCTTCTTCCCTACGAAGAAGAATCCGGCCCCCGCAGGAGAGGAGGAGGGGCGAATGAGGCCGGCCGCGAGAGACTCCCGGATGTATTTATTCATGGCCTCGGTCTCCGGTGGCGATAAAGAAAACAGACGCCCCCGAGGGGGGGACGAACCGGGCAGCAGATCGATGGCGCAATCATACGGGCGGTGAGGAGGCAACAAGGTGGCGCGGGACTTGCTGAACACCAGCTTCAGGTCCATGTATTCGGGCGGCAGTGCCGACAGGTCCGGGAAGTCCTCGGGAGCAGAAGCGATCGGTGACACAGGGGTAACGGCATCCCGAAGGCAGTGGGAGTGGCAAAAGGGGCTCCAGCCCAGGATTCGGTTGCCCTCCCAATCGATGTGGGGGTTGTGCCGAGCTAACCAGGGGTGACCCAAGACCAGGGCGGCTTGCGGGGAACGGATGACGTTGAGGACGATCTCCTCGCGGTGGTTGCCCGAGATGAGGAAGTTCACCGGGGGAGTGGCGTGGGTCATGCGAACCAGGGGGGCCCCGGTGATCGCGTGGGCTTCCAACAGCGAGTGCAGGGGGACGCGGGGCAGGCGCAGCCGGGCTGCCAGGTCGGCGTCGATAAAGCTGCCATCTGCCCCGGAGTCAATCAGGACGGAGACAGCGTGGCTCTGACCTCCGACGAGCAGGGTGGCTGAAAACAGAGGACGGGTCTGGGGAGAATGACGCAGTGGGGTTACACTCACCTGCAATCCCCCCGCTGCGAGTGACCGCTGGCCCTTGGCCGGGCAGTTCGCAACAAAATGGCCAGACTGCCCGCAGTATAGGCAGGACTGGGTGCTGAGTCTCCGTTGGCGTTCCGCGGGAGACAGGCGGGTGCGATCGACCTGCATCGGCTCGGAGGTACCCGGGGATGGTGGTGCAGGGCTCCTGGGCGCCATCGGGAGGGGTTGCTCATGGACAGGGCCGGGCAGGCTGCTGGACGCTCTCTCCCTGCGTCTTTGCGAAAGGCGCTGGTCCACGCGGATGGCCAGGTCCACCAAGGCCTCGAAGCTGGCAGGCAGCTCCCGAGTGGCCAGCTTGTCCTTGATGGGCTCCGCGAGACCGTGGAGGAAGGTGTCGAATTGGGCCTCCGCGTTCCACCCGCTGGTGGCGGCCAGGGTGCGGAAGTCTATTGCATAATCCGACACCGACCGACGCCCCTGGCGAATCTGCAGCATCTCTCTCGCTGCCTCGCGGCCCTGCCTGAAACGGTCAAACACCCTTCTCATCTCATCAGCGAAATCAGCATATGAGCGGCAGAAGGGAGCGCTGGCGTCCCAGACAGCAGTACCCCACTGCCTCGCGCGGCCTGTCAGCAAGGTGATGACGTAGGCGATCCTCGCCCAGTCTGTGGGGAACGTGGAGGGTTGCAGCTCGAATATCGGGGAACACTGTGAGAGAAACGAGCGGCAGGTTCCTGGGCCCCCTGCGTATGACTCGGCGCTGGCGGAACTGGTGGGTAGGCAGCCGCTGGCGGAAAAGGTCGGCTCTCCTGGCTGAGCTGCAATTGTTGCAGCCGCGCAGAGACATCGGCGAGGCTGGTGGCGAAACCCTCCAGGGACCGGCCGATGGAATCCAGCTGGTTCTGGTGTCCCCCCAGCAGAGCACCCTGGAGCTCCAGGGCCGTCCTCAGCTGTGGTAGGTCCGCTGGGTCCATGAGGGCTAGTTCGTTTTGTCAAGAACGGGGATCGGGACACAAACGCGGACCACCGGGTAAACGGAACCAAGCGTTTAATAGTAATCAGCGGGCAGTTCGTAGTACAGAGACAGGCAGGGTTCAAAAACACGGGGAAGCAGTCCGGGGGGCAGATCCAGGATCGGAAGTCGGGGCGGGCAGAGTCGGTAACCAGGCGGGCGAAAAGTGGCGGACGGGTTCAAGGTTGGCAGGCGAAGGACGAAGTCGGGAGACAGGCAGGATTCGGCAAACAGCAATCAGACTCGGGGAAACTAAAGCGGGGACGAGACAGGAAGAACTCACTGAAACGAACTAGCAATCAGACACGCAGGGGAGATATAGGGCAGAGGTAACGAGGCGATGGGATGCAGGTGAGCAGGCAGGCAGCGGGGCGGGGCTGTAACACAGGGGAAACAACACAGGTAAGGGGAAAAAAAACGGAAACACCACGACTAAGGGGGCGGAGCCCTGACAGCCTGTTGTGAAGAGCCAAAAATGTGTCAGAATAATCCAAAGCATTTACATTGTCTTGAGCTTGTGATTGACTATAATGAACAGATGTTGCTACTGGCAGAATATGGGGAGAAGCCAATTCTGAGATGCATTATGCAGGATGTGGAGCATCACTGATGATGTAATGTGGAGGAGAGGAGCGGGGGGGGGGGGGGGAACAGGAATAAGGGGAGGAGCTGTGACAGAACCAAAACCATGCTGAACTGAGCAAAGCTATCCTCAAAGAACGGGGTTAATAATTGAAATATGAAAATGTGAATAAATAAATAATTCTGTTGTTGTTAAATTAATTAAATGTATTAAATGAAGCAGGTAGCCCAGTTAGTTCGTGATTAAAATAAAACCAATACAAAGTCATCAGTTGAATGCAGTATGTTGAAAATGTGTCTAATGAAAATAGTCATTATACATTTTTAATACCCACCCCACATGTGGAGGTATAGATCAGATACTGAAAAGCTTAGTTTGGGTCCCATGGTCCCAGTTTGGGCAAATATACTATAGCATAGGATCATGAGTACACTTCTATAATCATAGTCATTAGTAATATTGATGTCATAACATGACCATTTTCTCATATTATTAGCTCACTAAAACTGTGGTGCTTTACATCAGTGACAGCTTTTGGTCTGTCTGTCTATCTAAACATATATAATGTATTTAATAACCATGTTTATGTCAGAATCACACTGTCCACACAACAGTACTTACGGATTACTGCAGTGTGCAGCAGTGAGGACCCAGTTTGGATGGATCAGGGAGCCTCCACAAAAACTCCCTTTGTCATTATAGACAAAAACCTGGCACTGTGCTTGATTGGGGTGGCAGTTATACCCTCCCATGATCCTTTTATAATGGTCCACAGGGGTGGTGCCTATAAGCATGGAGCAAGAACAGAGACACAAACACATGGATATGTGTGTGTGTGTGTGTGGGGGGGGGGGGGGGGGGGGGGTTGTTTAATGTAGCTTTGAACTTTTTACTTTGTTGTTTTCAAGCACAAATCATTTTCATAAAATAAGATGTTGACACCTCTGAACATACAACTGACCTCATGAACCATATACAAACCATACGACTTTCTGTTTCTATATCAAATAAGGCAAAAAAGAGGAAATTTTCACCTGTCTTACACCAAACCTGTTCCCGTTGTGCCATTTTTTGACATTAGGTGTTCTCACTAACTGTTTGAAATTACAATAACTGGCTGTAAACTTCCAAAACAGCAAAAACATCATGCAAGATCCTCATGGCTTGCTTTCATCTAACGAGTATGTTGGATGTAGGCTAACCACTGACAATATGGCTATCGCAATTGCTTTGCATTTGGAATGTGCATGGCATCTTCAAGATAATCGAATAGCAGAAATGATCACAGCTACACATAAAAGTTTGTCATTGACTGAAAGTATGCTACAGTGCAATTAAATTTCGCTTTCCTACAGTGAAACTGTTGATGAGGGAGGTTGTGCAATTAGTGGGCGGCCACTCACGGCAGGTGGCCTACCCACCTGATAATGGCTATGGTAAGGGAAACACTGAATAACTAATACAGAACTTTACTTAGTGTACTTTGAATATACAGTTTGTTACTCATTGTCAGTGATCTTTAGAAATAATGATTCCCTTGCCTTCCATGCTGAACTGACTATATCAGATAACTAGGCAGTAATCCTTTTTTCATATTTGTATACCAGCAGTGACTTACTGTAGGCCAATCTGTCAGAAAAGAGAAACCACCTGCTGGGTTTGACTGTACAGTACCTGCAGATTTTTTACTTTATGGTACCTGCCTGATACTTGCAGCCTGCAAACTCATGTTCTTCTTGTAACAGTAACGGTAACAGAGAGGCATTGTCGAAAAATTTGCTAAGAAAGCCAAAATTAGGCAATAAAACAAAGTAACACAAGTTACGAAGTTACACTTATGGAATACACACCTTTCCTTCATAGTTTGCTTTTAATGCCCAATATTGAAATCACTTGTAATAATGTAATAATAAGGTAACCTACATACCCAAGAGTGCTAACTGTACTTCTGTTTAATGAATATAGCAGCTACAGATTATTTCATATATTTGATTACAATCCTGCCTACAGTTTTACATCACAGTCTGTGACCCCATTTGTACTGGTGACATTTACACACCTGATGGATGAAAAAGGATATAACCAAACTTTTCGATCTAGTTGTTTTAGCCATGTCTTTTTGAACCTTATGCCCAGGTGGATGGAAGCCAGGGCTGTCAGATTGACATTTTAATTGGCTGGCACTCTTTTGTCAAGACAACCAATCAAAGGAAAGTCCCAAAAATATGAAAATGTCAAATACATACTAACAATCACATCTCACCATATTTTTTAATTTTATATGATTCGAAGTATCAATATTACATCATGACAATTAGTAAATATATATGGAAAGTGTTTTACTTTTATTTTACTTGAACATGTTGACAGGAATGCATGGAAAGATTAATTTGAAAACCAGTTCATGGTAACATATTTTTCATTTGTTTTTGTTGCACAGAATGGAGCTTTCATTTGAAAAGGAGTTCATTAATTAGGATATTTATCAAATTATTCTGTTGTCTCTTGACATACTAGGATCCATTCCTTTGGACAATTTGGCCTAATGTTTAGCTTTTAAAAAAACCAAGAACAGCTAGTTAATTCTAGAAGAAAATATGTTTTTGGAAGCATTTAAGTTGGCTGCTGACAATCACTCATGAGCACAGCTGTCTCCCATCTCATAATCAGAAATGGTCACATGCAGGGAGCTTGCTGAGAAGTGTCTGGTTTGACTTCTCATTGGTTAAAAACTACTTCTTTCTTTCCTCTCCACATCTGGCAAAGGGTCTGGTCAAGAGAGCAGTTTCTTAGCGACTGGCAGCTCACTTCCTCCACCACTCAAACTGGACCAGGTCAGCTGCCAGAATCACAACATCATTACGCTGTAAAATTCATCACTGCCAAGTGGTCTCATTGTATGAGGCAAGTGGAATGTGTAGATATGGAGGAGGAAATAAAAAAGTATATCTACAGCATACACATAACAATATACAAATAACTTAAATGACACGAGTGCTTCCAGCAATGAAAATAATGTAATGTATCACCAAATTTCACAGTTTCTAGATGTAGGGAAATCATGCATAAATAAAATTAAACATACACACATCTGTCACTGTGTATTTTACATGCATATAATCATAGATCCAAATGCACATTTACTTGAATAACAGCATTGAAAAAGTCACATCCCAAGAATTTCCTCCTCTTGACATAACATACCATCCTGATGTATAGAGCACATTGTGGAAGCATAATTGTTTAAATGAGGAATTAAGATGCCAACCACATTTATACTTTCTTATATACATTCTACTACATGGACACGTTCTTTGTACACCGGGGAGAGCTTAACAAGCTCATACCAGCCAAGTTCTACTGGGAAAATTATCTCAGGTAAATAATCAAGCGAGAGAACACATATGCCATCTACGTCACAGTTTTGCTTTTTCAGATGTGAAAATATCATTATTAAACAGTATGTTGCTTAATTATGATAATACTTAGTAAGGCTTACCTGTCAATCCCAACAAGGGGAGAAGGAAAAGAATTCTCATGATGAGTTTCTTTATGCAAAGCTTCACTGAGTTGTTGAACTTCCGTTTTATACACACAATCTGCCACTCCCCCTCTCCTTATCGCAAACTGACCAATGCTGAATTCATTCTGGAGGATTTGATTAATTTTTACTTATTCTCCTCAGCATAAATGCAAAATGTTTTTTTAAACATATGCATCCTTTAACACTTCATACCAAGGGTGTAGGTTTGGTGTCAACATTGGTAGGGACACAACAACCCACCCCCACACATTGAAAATGTCTAATGCAAAACCAATGAATAGGGAGGGTGTGTGACCACTGCAAAAAAAAAAAAAAAAAAATTAAAAAAACCCAGACAGCCTAAGACTAACTTTAATGCTGATTCCTCCCTATAATTGACACTATAACACTATAATTCATAATTAGGATTTCATCTGAAACCCTGAAGATGCACCTGTTTCCTCATCAGCCTGCTCTACTTCTCTAGCCTGCTGCTGTATTTCCTGCATACAAACTAATTCATTAATGGTGACGTTTTCATGGGATTTCTAGACTGAAATTCAACTCATAATTTGATATATCCACCCATTTTATGTTTACTCCTGCTGGCAACCTGACTGCTAGCCAACAGATGACAGAAGCCAGGGTTAGCTTGCTATTTAACGCTAGCTAACATGGTTAACTAACATCAGTTGACATTATTTTCCACAGTGGAAAGACTGGTGACATTAGGTCGCTAGCACGTTTTCATTTTAAATCAACATGGCTACTGGCTAGTTAGTTTACTACCTTTTACTTACGCTCTGGCTGGTGAAAAAGCCCCTGATGTCCCTTCTCTTTTTTGGTGGCATGATATCTAGAAAGTACAAAATGTGTTGGCATGGACAAAATTACGTTATGTGCACTGTGCAGTGCAGGCAATAGAGGAAAGGGAGTAAGTCATCGGAGACAAAATTTTCACCCATGCTTGGGGTATAGACTGACAGCCCTGATAACTTACTAACTAACTCTGTGTCTGGCATTAAATATGATATTTGCACGTGACGTGAGCCTTCAGATAGCCCCCTCCCTTTCAGCCAATCAAATGCTAGCATGCCTAAATTGGTTGTCTTGGGGACGTAGCCTCTGGGAGGGCACATCGGAATTATCTAATAATACTTCACTCCAAAGATAATGCGAACAAGCTCGCTCAAATATTGGTAGGGACAGTTCCGTCCTCCCAAAATATTGGTAGGGACATGTCCCTATCGTCCATATGCAAACCTTGCTTCATACCCCTTCTCATGATTTACTTTTGAAAGAAACCATTAGCTTGTACAATTTGTACAATGTACAATTTTACTTTAAAAAACGCCTATTTTTGATGTGTAAGTTTTTCTAAGACCAAAGACTGGTGGATTTATGAACAATCAAACACACAAAGTAAATAGCAATGCACATTTCCTATTTCATTTCTACAACAAAAATGATATAAATGTAACATATATTTAATTAACTTAAAATAATTGTAAAATTAAATCTCAGAGTGTTTAATTGGCAACCATTCATTGTAAGGGTTGTAAGGGTCATCCTGTTGGCCTCCAGATCTTTTCCATAGAAACTTTGTCCACAAATCAAGCTTCCATTACTTATACATGCACACATGGTAATGGCAGTTATGCACTGAGTGCTAGATAGCCACATTTACCTACAGCTGTCTGTTTTCAACCCAGCCTCACCCACAGCTATCTGTGCTGTCCTGTTTCAAATGCAGTGAAAGCCACTCTTTCCAGGGCCTACAGTAAGTAACAGGCACCTTTATCATAGTTATCATAATCCCTTTACTTGACTTAAAAAAAACACTGATTACATATTGGGCTCCTGAGTGACCCAGTCAGTAACATGCTTTTCTTGATGAGGTGCTGCATTGGAATTTGGGATTTCCATTATTAATGCTGATCATGTCAGTAAAGAAAGAGCACCTTGAGAAAGAGTTCTTGTATTTTGTATAACAAGTTTGTATTACAGTATTGTGAACAGTGTGTAATTTAAAGTGTGTTCACACAAGAGATAAGTTCAAGCCGTATGCATTTCACATAGACTTGTATTACAACGGTGTCTTGTCCAAACAGACATATTCAAAACAATTTGAATACCAGACTGGATCTTGCCCCTTATGTATTTGATTTTTATTCCAGTTTGATTGAAATCCAAATGGGCCCTATGGAAATGAGAATTATCGTGAATAGGACCTTTGAAATTTGCTTCATGCTCTCTCTCCCTCGCTCTTTCTCTCTCTCTCCATTGTTTTCACAGAGCCCATTTGGGTGTCAATGTAACAAAACACAGAACAAATTAGCATCAAGGCCGTAATAACTAAAAACTGTCGCCTTCCCTATTCAAAACATTTTGACCACGTCTATTTGGACAGGCTACTGTTAAATTATGAGCCATTTGTGAAATACATAGAACCAGAACATATCTGCAGTTTGAAAATGCTTTATGTTTGCAGCATTTTTTTGGAAAATGTTACAATACAGTTTGCACAAGACTGTACTATTTACCTCCCCTTGTGCCAGTCTACTTCCTCCCCCCTGCTAAGGTTACACTCACCTGCTTCTGCCAAATGTGGTCTAATTATTATTACTAAATTTTGACAAAACAAATGATCATTCCAGGTCACAGTGGGTCTGTGTTAAGGTAAATGTAAATGTAAATTGCAGACCTAAGTTCATGTTATGCCTTGATCTTTCAGTGGAATCTCACGTGAAACATAGAGAGGGACCTTTTTGTTCACCTTAGAAAAACAAAAATATCAACAGACCATTTCTTGTCTATGTCTTTGTGTCCTCAAGGCTAGATCATTACAATACATTACTCCAATACAGTCAAAATCTGCTGAGTTTCAGAGCCTTCTTAGGCTATGTATCTTCTGCTTGGAATAAAATAAATTGAGTCAGCCTAATAACTACTCCATGTCCCAAAGAATTTAACACACCCCTTCCTCAGCTGAATAAATTGCATCCTCTCTTTTATCAAAGTTCCCACATGCATGGCACACCTGAAACCAGCTTTAACAGGCATCTATAGGAGAGCAATAAGAACAACTTGTTGCTCTCTTTTGGATGATCCAGCCTTGAGGAGACAAAGGCATTGATGAGGAATGGTCCCTCTGTATGTTTCACATGAGATTCAACTGAAAGATCAAGGCATAATATGCAAGTAGGAGAGCAACACAAGAAGAATTCTTGCAAATTCCTATGTTTGTGCTGCCAGTAGTATTATATTTCTAGTTGATTTTTTTCATCCCCATTCATCTTTCAGCATGCATCTTTCAACACCCATGGTTTACATCCATTTCAAACCCTGGTGTTAACTCTTCCCTCTCATCGTCAATTCATCATCAAATCCTACATTCCAGCCAGATCTCTCCATTCTGAATGTCAAGACACCTGGCTGCCCCTCCCCTTCACAGCCACATGTCACGGTCATGTCCTTTGTGCCCTTTGGATCCAATTTGCTGGAATGAGCTTCCCACTGGACATCAGACTTGTTGGCCATCTCTGAGGACCCACCAATTTAAACCGCATTTTGGCTCCACTGCCCAGTCATAATTTTCACATGTTCCACATTGCACTTACATGCAATGCAGTTGTGAAGTTATTCAATCATGTAGTTATCACAGCACTGTGAAAGAGGTTAATATTCAGATGTGGGTGGCTGTGTCCTGTATGGACTGTTTCATGCAGCTTCATTTCATGTGCTTTGTGTTTGTTCTTGCAAAATGTGAATTTAAACATGATTAGGAGCAACTACAGAAAAATGTTTGAA
This sequence comes from Megalops cyprinoides, assembly GCF_013368585.1. NCBI lineage: Eukaryota > Metazoa > Chordata > Actinopteri > Elopiformes > Megalopidae > Megalops > Megalops cyprinoides. The sequence continues at coordinate 3,849,258 of NC_050604.1, read as the reverse complement.
TATCTGAATGCAGACAGGGAAATTGATTTCATGTCTTTGTTTACACGTCAAACACACACGTCAGGAGCAGCAATAGCTCACCCCTGAACCAAAGCCGGTTCTTTACCCCCTGGGATCCACCGACCACAAAGGACGCCAGGACAGGATAAGTAAAAGAAGAGCGAGACTTTAACAAATAATTTAAAAACAATACAGACGAACAGGGACGCCAAGACTGTCATTATTTCCCCCCCGGCCTGGTTCGCTCCCCGCAAGATTTGGGAGATGACCCGCAGCGATGGGCAACCCCCTACACAGTACACCACTCGGACCGCTCAGGTCTATTCCCCCACACACACGTGCTATTAACCACACCTGGTGCCCCCACTCTCTGGCCCTTGCCACGCCTTGTCAGGCCTCCCAGCAGCTGCTGTAGTCCCCGGTTGTCGGCTCCTCCTCGTCGACCCCGCACCGTTGGTTCCGGAGCGCCGCGGCACTGTAAACAAAGGGGTGTCCACTCCAAATCTCATGCCCAGCACTGCGGGGGTCATAGGCCGCTGTCTATCCACCTGCAGTCTTCCCCTTTTCCCAGCTCTTATCAGTCCTGGCCGGTGTCGGTCCATCTCGAGAACCGCCGCCAGGAAGGCCCGTGGTCCACTCCGCCCCGACAAACAGCATAAGACAACACAAACCACACAGCTGAGAACCACAAAAGGAAAAAAAGAAAAGGGAAAAAAAGAAATAATTGATAAACTAACAAAAATAAATTTCCCGGTCCGCAACCTCCGGGAACTCAAAACAAAACCTGACAAAGAAACTACAAAAAAAAACTCCAATTGATTCCCAAAGTAGCTAGCTCCACAACAAAAAAAAACCTAATCCCAAAACTCCCTGCACACAGAGCCTTCCTCCCTGGCGTCCCTTCCAACTTAGCCTCGCAACCCTCCTAAATACCTGCCGGGCGCCCTAATCAGGAACAGGGAGCAGCTGCAAGCCCGCACTCCAGCCAAAACCGCCGCCCAAAAGCCAATTAAACAATTGTTCATTATGCCCTGGAATATGTGCTCCCGGCGCCTCACCAACTTACCTCCAGGGAATCCAGCCCGGCCAATTAACCCTGCCAGGACTCCTGACGCATACACAAGCAATACTGCAGATGCACCCAGGCCCAGTCTTAAGGGGGGCCCGAAAATAAAATGATATTTTATGAATCATGGTCTTTAATGCAAGCTCTCTGTGTCCTGTCCGAATTCAGTGCTTTCATGGCCGACTCAGGAAGCATGACTCGGAACTATCCAACTGTGTTTTGCGTCTATTCTAGTCACTCAAATGGTTAATGGTGCATTCTCTTCAAAATATCTAATTGCCATTGGACCACTCATAATAAATGCTGCCCCCCCCCTTGGATTGCTACAGGTGCAGGCTGTCAGTCCCTATGGTCAGTCCTGAGATAGTGTTAACCTAGGGTGTAAAATGTACAAAAATAAATTGGGTTGCGAGAAAAGAAAAGAACAATAACGCCACCTGGGAAACACAAGAAGGGAGGCAGAAAACGCAAAGAGAGTATAGTTCCTGGCTTAAAGTACAGTCTTCTGAGGATTCTGAGGCTAGCAATCCCCATGCTAGCACATCCACTGGATCATTGTCTGAGTATCATCATGGCCACAGTACTGAGCTCTCCGACAAAGCAACAGAGGCCCAAACAGTGCAAGATTGTCCAGATAGAGAGTGTGAGCACGACTTGTTTGACCCTGCACATTGGCCAGACTTAATGCCTTACAGCCTTAGAACGGATATAGTCCTAAGCAAACCACTGCAGGTAATTTATTTTGCATTTCCTAAAACAGATGGCCGTCGTTTCACACCAGCCAATTACAGTAGGAAAGTGAGTGTTCAACATGTCCCCCGACCATGGATAGGCTATTCAAAGTCTACCGATGCTGTCTTCTGTTTTTGTTGTAAATTGTTTGGAACTGACAAAGGAGTCTTTACCAGGGTCTTTTTATACTGGACCAAATTGTCCCTAAGGCTATCTGAACACAAACATTACCAGTCCCATATTGAGAATTTTTCAAAGTGGAAGACACTGGAATTCACCCTGTCAACTGGCAGATCCACTGATAGCAGTCTGTAGGCTGAACTTGAGAGCAAGAGACAACATTGGCATGATGTGCTTTGTAGAATTCTGGATTGTGTGATGTTTCTTGCGTCTCTGTCAAGGCTCAGGCAGGGACTCAGGCGCGGACCACGGGAGCTTCAGGTTCCAAGCGTCTTTAATGGAATCGTCAGGCAGATCGCTAATCAGAAAACGGGCAGGGTCGAAAACCGGGAGGCAGTCTGTGGACAGAGCGAGGATCGGGAAATCGGAGCAGGCAAGGTCGGGAACCGGACAGGCAGGCAAACAGGGGAACGAGGCAAGGAGGCAGGCAAAAACGAGGTCAGGGTCCGAGCAGGGTCGAAAAACGAGAAACAGGCAGACAGAAGCAGAAAGCAAACGGCAGGGACGAAACAGGAGAAAAACACTGTGACGAACTAGCAACAGGACAGGGAAAAGCAGGGAACATATAGGGCAGGGCTGACGAGGGGATGGAAAGCAGGTGTGCAGGCAATCAGGCGGGCGGAGATCGGGCGGGGAGCGGGGCAGGACTAAAACACAAGGAAAACAAAAGCACGACAGCTAAGGAGGCGGAGCACTGACAGTCTCAAAACCTAGCATTTCAAGGAACTGTTGACCAGTTATACAAGGACAATAATGGGAATTTTCTGAAGCTTGAACTGAAAATGACGTGGTGTTAGCTCAACATCTAAATCATTCAGGCAATGTTCACTATGTAACCCCACTTAGGCCACTCTGCCCGCAGAGTGCAGTTCATACGCAGCTATCATACCTATAAACTGGGCCTGTGAATGAAGTGGCCTGTACATTCAAAAATGTGCAGTACAGTTTGGCTCTCGGGGTGTGTGTGAGAGGTCTAAGGTCCTAGTGCTGAGGTGGTGAAGTCGCTGTCTCTGAGTGTGTGTCCATAACCAAAAATAAAAACACAAACACACAGAAAATATGAGCACCCACCCTGAATAACACCCCTCAACCAGAATGCTCAGTCAACACTCTTAATAGGGAAACAAACACGAACAAGTAAATTCTCAATTAGTTGTATTAAGAATAAATAAAACAACAATTCAGTCATACATGTACGTTGCACCGTTTGTAAATGAACAGAATATAAATTATCCGTACCCGAATGTCCCAAAAAAATAAAAAGAAAACATTTTTCAAAAGCGCGCTTGTGGAGATTCTGTTGGAGGTTTGTGGAGTTTGAGAATGCTTACCCACTGTCCCAACCACGGAGCGTCCTCGGCCGTGACGTCTCAAGGTGGTGGAGATCCTTTGGCACAACAATCCTTCGGTACCAGTCCCAGTGGATTTAAGGACTCGTACCTCCTGAATGACACAGCTCGGCCTTGCCACCACGGCTCAACTGGGCTTTCCAGGAGTCTAGGTGCAGCAAACAGACGTGTTGCGATGGCTTAAACCGAATCACTTTACTTTGGTACAACAGTATCGCAGCAGCAATTTTCTTCTCATCCGCTCACTGTCACCAACTCTCCAACATCAGCCTTCCCTCAAGTCTCCAAAAAAAAAAAAACCAAAACAGTTTTACTTTTTCCCCAAAAAAACCACACCCCCTGAATGCCCATTGGAATAACAATAAAATATGTAAATATTTATAATATAACTAGACAGACCATTTAAAATTAAAATACCATGAACTTATTCCCCCTGTTTCCAAGAAACATAGCAGGTGCACGACACTGTTTCAAATTTTAACCTAAATGACCTTGGGCCAACCAATCAGGACTCAAGGACTGAGGAAGGATCAGGAATCAAGGATTGCAGGGGACAGTGCTTCCACAACGGGGAAAACATGAGGGCCGCTCATGGAGGAGTGCAGGCCAGAGTGAAGCAGATGAACAAATGGGCCCTCTTTATGCCCTGTTGCCCTCACAACTGGAATCTGGCAGTAGAACATGCAGCCGAGTCTTCAGGTGAGGCCAAGAATTTTTTGGAGTACTAAATCGACTGTACAGATCAACAAAGCACTGGGGGATTCTCCAACGTCATCAATCTGAAATTGCAACAAAAACAGTGTTTGAGCAGCTACCTGAACTTCGAGATGCACTCCTTGAAGTTAGCAAGGATAATATGTGTGATGCTGACACCATGTCTGAAGTCACAAGCCTTGTGAAAATAATTGAGACTTTTGACTTTTTGACAAGCCTGGTCATTTGCAACACTGTGCCGAACACAGTCAACCATGCCAGTGTTGCCCTACGATCACAGGGATGGCTGGTATAAATGGGCTAACAGGGCTAAGCCCTCCCTATCTTTTACAATAAAGATGAGAAAATTATTGTTACAAAAGCTTAGAACAGATTTTCTTAAAATTTTGGTGAAACCTACAGCAGCAACAAATAGTTACAAGAAAAACACAGGATATATCTAAATGGGCTTATTTTTTACAGCCCAGACACAGTAGCATCAGGTTCCCTCCATATTCTTAGTGCCAAGTGAGTGACAGGTTGCGTGGCACGCCCCCTTGAATTGGTGATCATTTGGGCTAAATTCATTCAGCCCAGAGCCGTTGATAGAGAGAGTTGCGCCACTGAAGTACCCGGAAGTCTCAGGCGGTCACGTGGTTTATGGAGGCTCAAGTAGTTTTTCGCCAGTTAATCTGAATGCCATTTTCCATTGGAAACTACTGAGAAGTATCTGAGAAAGTCCGGCGAAACTAGATCATTTACTGTCTCAGACTATATATTTGTCATCTGGAATACAAGTAACTGACATCTATTGACTGTCTGTTTTGCACATTTCTTCTAATAATCACATGGTCACGGCAAAAGCACTAGCTATGCTGTCTATTGAGCAGGACTTCATCCAAAAATCACCAGAAATCATCGTCCCAGAAAGGTCGTCGATGTGAGCTTCTCTTCAAATACGGTAGACCCAAGCCTATAGACCTCTTAAAAGACCATCACACGTCTTTCCTTTAGCTTTCCTGTCTATATATTGCCTGTCACTCTTCTGTAATGACCGTTATATTTGCTGTGGTTACCAAATTGTTTTATTCGGGACATGATTTTTGACACAATGTGTTGCAAAACGGTTGTGATAAAAACAGTTGCAGTATCTATTGGCAGTCATTACAGTTGGGACACGTTTTTTAGTGCATCCCTAAGTGGACCCTTTTCTGACATTGTAGGCTACATGATAGAGCATTCTGTTCAACCATGTAGCCTATCATCCATCATTCTTGCATATTTTGTTTTTGTTAGAAATGGCATGTGCTAATGTGTACAGAGAAAAATAGTCAAATGGTATGTGTATGTATGTATGTATGTGTGTGTGTGTGTGTGCGTGTGTGTGTGTGTGTGTGTGAGAGAGAGAGAGAGAGAGAGAGACAGATACAGTGTTGCTGTAGAGCACTTGCTATAACAAGGTATATAGTGCTGTTGCTGTAACTTAGTATCTTGGATGTGATGCTACTGTTGCTGCAGCATGAACTATTGATGGGTACAATGCATTTGTTAGCCCACCCACCCAATATCACCACCAGCTGTCACTGTACACCAAAACTGAGCATCAGTGACGCATTTTGTGTTGTCACATCTGTGAAAGAACAGCTGTCATTGTATAGACTAAACGGTTTCCAGGATGCTATTGAGAAAGGAAACAAAAAAAATTTCCCCCACCTTCACAGAACATTGTACCTGATGCAGAAAAAAACTTCCCGGTGTAACGCCAGTAGATGAGCCTTTGAATGGAGAGGAAAAGTTTAAAGTGAACTTTTTCAACTGCTTGTTGGACACTGTATTAAGCGAGATGCAATAGCGCTTTTCATTTTTGAGTGAGTGCAATCGTCTTTTTGGCGTGTTGTTGGACATTAAAAATATTGACCATATTGATAACCTGACCAAAGCCTGCGGTGAGCTTGCTGAGTTTTTTTTTTGGGGGGGGGGGGGGATTCATAGCGTGGATCTGGCCAGTGAATTTACCTTTCTGTCACATCTGCTCCTAACTGATGTAAACACCCCATCTGAAGTGCTGCAATATTTAGTTGACAGAGACATGAAAACTGCTTTTCCAAACATGGCCATTGCATGCCAAGTGTTTCTGACAATTCCATCTACCGTCGCAAGTATAGAGCGCTCTTTTAGCAAATGAAAATTGATAAAAACATACTTGAGATTGTGGTAGAAAACCACTTCCAGTCTTGGCCTGTTGGACTGGTGGCTCCCTCCACACTTGTACTGCAAGGTATCCAACTTACTCAACTTTGCATATAACAATTTCAGAAAATAAGTACAAGAATAATCTTCAGAGTCTGATGCAATTGGTTTATTGTATATGTTGCAAATCACATACAGAAAACTGGACTGGTCCACACGGAGCAACACACACATTCACTCTCCCCAAGTATTCTAATGTATTCATTACATTTTGCACTGAAAAGTAACTAATTATAATAAGCAGGTATTGTCATATTCATCTTAGCCATTATTTGTCCTTCAAAACCTACCTTGAAAACTTTTTGTGTTTGAAATTATACTTATAGTCACACATGACAAACATACTACTGAGGGACAAAAGAGGAGGCTGAGATTCAGTTTGCTCTTAGTGCTGATCTCTGATCATTTTATTTATTATTGCTGTTACAGCTTGGTCTCTTTTTTAATCCAGTCCAAATGGGAGCACACGCTTGTGAATACACTAGGATCCTGGTCACTACAGCCAGCTTTGACCACTCCATACACCTCATTTCTCGCTGTACGCACCACACCTCCACCAGAATCACCCTGACAGAGAAAGAGAAAGCAGAACCATGTGTGTTTTTAATTATGGTGTGTGTGTGTGTGTGTGTGTGTGTGTGTGAGAGAGAGAGAGAGAGAGAGAGAGAGAGAGAGTAGGTGTCTGTGTAAGAGAGAGAGTGTGTTGAGAGTGTATGTATGAATGAATGAATGAATGAATGAGAAGAATAAAGTGACGATCACTTACACATCCTACGTTCTTCCTTTCACCTCCAGCACAAAAGGCATCAGCAATGATTTTTGGGTCAATGTTTGGACACACTGCATGTCGGATTTCTGCACATTGGAGCTTAGCAGGGAACTTGGGGACTTTTTTCTCTGACAAAAGAAAAGATATTTAGCATTTAGCATTAATCTCCACCTAAAGAAAGGCAGACAGTAGAGGTTGGTCGATGTCAGTCAATATCACAGTGTGTTTAATCTCTGACAGTTTTCTTACCTCCAAGACTTCCCCAGCCAGCGACAAGAAGGTCTCTCTTTGTTGGAACATTAACCTCAGGGTAGTGGTCACATATAGCTGGTAGTTTTACAGTTTTTGGATTTGGAACATCATTCTTCAGCTTGATCAGCATGATGTCATTGAGAAATTTTTTTGCATTATATTTTGGATGTTGTATTTTTCTTTCGACCTCAACAGGCTGAACATTATTATTTTTTATGTCATCAGTGTTACGGATGCCAATGTACAGCTTCAGATCTCTGAAAAAGTAAAACACACAAACACCTCTTAAAAGTTTCACCATGGTAGTTTATCAGGAATTCAAAAAGAAGATGTCAGAGTATGACAGATATATTCTTTAATGTCTTCATATTGACTGCCAGCATTTTAGAATTGTCAACATTCATCAAAGAGACAGGTCATGGACTCAATCTAAAATTGTGGGATAACTTAGCAACAATAACTAAAGGGGGGGGGGGGGGGGGGGGGGTCAGCAATGCCAAAGGACTAAGAGCATCCCCTATTTGTGCCAATATTCATGATATATAATGGGTTTTTGTGCCATAGTGCATTAGTATCTTACTAAGTCCGTGCCACTAAAACTGCAGTACTGTACTTCATTATGATAGCTTTTAGTCAATTATCCTTTCACTGAAACATACGTCATGGGTTGATCTGTGTTTACCACAGTGTCCATAGGGAATCTTACTTAAAATTGCAGTGTGCTGCAGTGAGGATCCACTTGGAAGACAGCAGGGATCCTCCACAAGCATCAACATCATCACGAACAACAGGACCATCATTCAAGAACACCTGGTACTGTGCTTCATCAGGATTGCAGTCCCTTCCTCCAATTATCCTTTTATATAGTTCCACTTGGGTGGCACTTGTAAACCAGACTATTGGAGTGAGAACAGGAGAAACAGAAATGAAAGATTACTGTATTGTACTTTTTAAGTCTGAAAACTGTCACTTTCAAATTCCTCTACTGTAGTAGTTATTTCATCAAACCATTTGTCCATGTTAAAACTCCTTTTCATAATTATTTGATTGTCTTAAGTTTATTAATATTACATTTGATGCCAGGGCATCTGTTGTTTGTCTGCCACTGGATGCTACAAATACTGTACATTAACCACAAAAAATTAAAAAGTATAAAAATGGATATAAATGGGTACTTTTTTCTTGCAAAAAAAAGTAAAAAATGTAAACTCAGTCAACATGGGAATCAATTGAAAAAAATATGCCCATGTCTGTTTTTGAAGGTGAAGAAAGAGCAGATTTCAGACAGAGTGTCTGTATTTTTATTGTGGTTGTACTGCACGGGGGCTGCCAGTACATGCTTCTCCATGTTTTCCTGCATGTGACTGAGTTTTGCACCGCACCTAATTCCACATTTCTTTCTTGCAGTGTGTGTGTGGAAGCACTTGCATGTGTGTGCTTGTGTGGTGACTATGTGTCCTCTCTCTGGTGGTGGTCTTCTCCCCTAGGAGTTGGCCTGCCCTGTGTGGTAATGTGGATCTCCCCTGTGTGCTAGCAACTCATATGTATTTTATCCAATCCTGCTAATTTTTATACCAACTGCATATTTGTATTATATTTTTTATATCATAATTAATTGTGGAATTGAACTGTGTTTATTTCCTCACAAGGGTTTCTGTGGATGATAAATAAATTATTCTTGTTAAATATACATTTTTTTCAAATATCCTCAAGTAAGAAGCTTTGTTCTTTCAAGACATGACTCCCTTGACCCCTCAGCACCATCCTTTTTACAAAAGGTAGTGGTAGATCACTTGCAAGGTAGAGGCCAAGTCTCCATCTTGTATGACTTCTTAGTAGAGAAATCAAAATAATCAAATAATCACAACCTTGAAGCCTGGAGTAAAGACTTACAGGAGGAAACATCTGAGGAGGACTGGGCAGTCTCCTGTCTCAAAGCCCAAACCCAAACCATTAACACAAGTCTAAAGCTGCTCCAATTTAAGTGGTTGAACAGAATGCACATAACCCCTCCCAAATTGCATCCCTTCAATCCTAATATCCCGGATACGTTTGGATCCCGAAGACATTGAAAGGTACATTATTTCACTGTTTGTGGGAATTTTTTGTTTCTGCAAAAAGGTACTTGACTCCATTTCACCAATCACTGACAAGGACATCCCCCTGAGTCCAAAGCTGTGCATTCTTCATATTTTGCCTGGCGGCTTAAATGTGAATAAAAAAGGACTTCTGTTTAGCTACTCTATGTCTGCTTGAAGCTAAATGTATAATTGCTCGTATGTAGATAAATGAGGAGAGTCCTGCTGTGACCCAGTGGCTGGAGGGTTGCTTTAGAAAAGATAACTTATTTTTCAAAGGGTAAACTAAGAGTTCAGAGATATATGGGACACCTTCCTTAATTATTTTGAAAAAAGGGTGATTGATGTTTTTGACAATGGAATGACTGAATCTTAGTCTGCAACTGAACACTGAAATAGAATGGATCTGTCTGCATCTTAACTTTGTAAATTAATCTGACCAACTGACCAGTTGTCTGAATTGAAACATTGTGATATCATTAATAAAACAGATCATCTGACTGTATTGTAAATGTATGATCATTCTTGTGTGCACTGCAGCACCCATATAGACATGTAGAGGAATTTGACTTGTTTCATATTGTTTGACATAAACTTTTATTGATCTCTTAGATCAGTTTTTCAAACTATGTATCCATTTGTCAATAGCACAACTTGGTTCGGTCATCAGTGGTTAAATTGCTATGAAAATCCTCAATTTCACAAAATGCAGTGTGTCCAGTATTTCTATAACAATATACAAATATACAAAATGGCTTGAGTTCTTCCAACAATGAAAATATTATATATAATATTATTTATCATTAAATTTCACAGTTCTCAGATGTAAAGAAATTGTGCATAAATTAAAGAACAAAAGTATGTACATGTCTGTCATTATGTGTGTTAAATGTATAATCATAGATTCAAATGCCCATTTACATCCATAACAGTATTATCCTAAACTGAAAATAGTGTCCATTTCCTTGAATACTCACTTCGATCAGCTATGTATCCATATCTGCTGAAATAGATACCTGACTAGCAACCAAAAATAATCTGGTGTCTAAAATTCTACACCAGCTTGGTGGTGTAAGTGTTTTAAAGTACACCTCCAGATAGAACACAACAACTCGCTGTATAGATCACATTGTGTAATCAGGAATTTAGCTGCCAACTATTAGGCAGATCTACTGCATGGACAGGATTCCTGAACATCAGGGATGTGTACAAGAAGGATACAACATTAGAGGAATGACAATATATACTCTCACACTCACCATAGCCTACCAAGAATTATCTCAGTAAAATGTTCAACAGAGAGAGTCGTTAGACTATGTAACTCACAGCTTTGCAATTTCAGATATCAAAACATCATTAATAAACATTATATAAATTAATTAGGAGAATACTTAGTAAGGCTTACCTGCCAACCCAAGCAAGGGGAGAAGGAGAAAAATTCTCATGATGAGTTTCTGTCTGCAGTGTTTCATTGAGTTCTTGAGCTGAACTGAGTGTCAGATTTATACACACACCCTGTCACACCCTCTCTTCTTATCACCAACTGACCAATGCCAGCTAATTCAACAATCTGATAAATAAAAATTCTGTTCAGGGTAATTTTTTTTAGCTATGTAACCTATTTCATACATACTTGTTATGATATGGTCTGTGCATACATGCAATACCAAATACCATAAAATCAGTCTCTAAATTTATGCTGAGATAAAGCAGCAATGGGCAGCTCCAGTCCTCAGAGTGCCTGTTTTTGGGTGGGATTTTTTCAGATTTAGATAGGAAGCCACATCCTCATCTAATAGACCAGGTATAAAGTGATGAAATTCTATTTTAACACTTGCACAAGAGGAGCCATCCTGGAATAGCCTCTCCCTGACCTTAGAGCACTCAATCATTTTTACATTGGCCTGCAGCCAGTAGCCAGTGCTTTCACCTATTTTACACTTTTTTCTTTATTAATTTGATAGATTTCTGCAATCTAAGGGCCATGCTCTCAAAACACAACCCATCTAAATGTCCTCTCTGTAAAACAGTCAAATCCCACTGCAAAATTAAGGATTGATTGAAATTCAGATAATACCTGTAAAAATAAAACATCTACATCAGAAAATGTCACCTACTAGGTTGTGTATACACCCATACCTGCACAGGGATACTAATGGTAGAGTTTTTCTCAGTTGTTTACACATTTTTCTTGAAACAAAATCTCTTGTTCTCAAAAAATATTAATATAATGGTCACAACAGTTTGTTGACTCAGTAAATCCTCACAAATCATGTGCAAACTGAAACATTGGCTTCAAAACCATGTTAATGCCCTTCAAAATATTTGCATTAAATGATACACATATATCATATGAATAGCTGTCAATAAACACCAATGTCACAGTGCAATGATAAATAAAAAATAGTACCATCAGGATTTATATGTGTGTATGGCCTGATCAAACCTTACTATGGATAATCTACAAACATCTTCAGTTCCAAAATGAACATAAATACCACTGTAAAATATCATGATTTTTTCCCAAGTCATTTCTGAGATACAGGAAAGATTAACCAAAAATCAAAAACCAAAACCACAATGGAATTTTTTAATTCATTCCATTTCTCTTCAGGACATGTTCAATGGTAGAGATTCTAACATGGTGTATATTGAGAAGCTGTTCATTTTTCTCTATGACTGGTTTTCTCACAGTCCAGTAACACCAAGTTATTTGGTGTTATTTAAGGTGTTATTTGCCAACACCATGTCTATGTCACCTAACTATTGCAGTCTCTTGTCATACAGTAAAGAGACTGCCACCAGCAGTTTTTTCAGCTCTGTACAAGAATTACATTCATTTAGCAGATGCTATTATCCAAGTGACTTCCAGAAAAAAGAACTTAAGTGTATCCATTCAAGTTGAATGAGCAACAGTGTCAGACCAGGCTAACAGTCTCAGAACAGTGAGTGTGAGCATAACACTAGCCTCACTCAGCCCTATCACAAGCTAATTTGTGCATCCGTACTAGATCAGGGAAGCCAGGTATACCAGCATACATTACAGTCATCAGAATCCAAAACACATTGTGACACTATACCTAAAAAACAGAAGTTATACAAGTAGCAGGTGTTAGGGGGTGCACATTTAGGTAGAACTAGTCTGAAGAGGAAGGTCTTCAGTCTCCATTGGAAGATGACCAGTATTTCTGTTGTCCTGACTCCTGTGTAGAGTTCATTCCACCACTGAGGCACCAGTACAGACATGCATCATGTCTGAGAGGAGTGACCTCATCAGGAAGGGACAGTCAGCTGTCCCATAGTTAGAGTGTATTGATCTTGGCAGAACATATTATTTGAAGTCCGACTGTAGGTATGAGGGGACTATCCCACTCACTGTCCTGTATGCCCTAACCAAGGTTTTGAACTTGATGCAAGTGATAACATGAATCCAAAGAAGTGACTTGAAGAGGGGTGTTGTCAGTGCTCCGCCTCCTTAGCTGTCGAGTTTTTGTTTTTTCCTTTGCCCATGTGCTTTTGTTTTCCTTGTGTTTTAGTCCTGCCCCGCTCCCCGCCCGGTCTCCACCCGCCTGATTGCCTGCACACCTGCTTCCCATTCCCTCGTCTGCCCTGCCCTATATCTTCCCTGCTTTTCCCTGTCCTGTTGCTAGTTCGTCACAGTGTTTTTCGCCCGTTTCGTCCCCGCGTTTGCTTTATGCTTCTGTCTGCCTGTTTCCCGTTTTTCGACCCTGCTTGTACCCTGACCTCGTTTTTGCCTGCCTCCTTGCCTTGTTCGCTTGATTGCCTGCCTGTCCGGTTCCCCGACCTTGCCTGCTCCGATTTCCCGATCCTCGCTCTGTCCACGGACTGTCTCCCAGTTTTCGACCCTGCTTGTTTTCGGATTAGCGAATTGCCTGACGATTCCATTAAAGACGCACGGAACCCGACGCTCCCGTGGTCCGCGCCTGAGTCCCTGCCTGAGCCCCGACAGGTGTGGCTTGAATATGTTTAGGGAGGTTGTAGACGAGTTGTGCAGCCGCATTCTGCACAATACAAAATACAAATATGCTGACATATGGAGCTACAATGTAAAATATATCTATGCTTCATTTCAGTAGTTCACTTTATTGTATTCACTTACATGCTGAATTACATATTGCATGATGCTGCATATAAGAATACAATGGATAACACAGCAGAGCACTGACTAATGTCCCCTTACCTGTTCTATCATATTCAACGCATGATGAAATGATCAACCAGCATTGCACAAAATGTCATTAAAAAAGCTTTACCATGTCTTTGGTTTAACTCAATGAAGAGTTCACCTGTGACTTCTTTATTCATGCTAAGGTGAAGAGTGAGTTTGGTATTTGCGGTCATAGGTTGCCCATACGAACATAGAATATGTCATCATGAAAACTGCTCTGCGGAGCAAGTTAGAGCTGTGTGTGAAGTGTTTTGCAAAAGAGTGATGCATGAACTTCAATGTAGAGATAATGTGTATACTTGCAGTCACAGTGTTTTAAAATTTATGAAAAACTGTACATTTATCAGAATGATCAGCAATCTTGTTCGCTTAATTGTGAATGTGTTGTTTTTTTATATGTGTGATGAAATTGTAGGTTTTGCTTTATGCAAAGCATCTCATTTGATCACAGTTTCTGAAAGGGTGAAATATACAATGTATTTTACATATTATTTTATGCAATTCTATTGATTTCCAGAGAATTGTATCATATGTAATATTTTTATTTTTGCTGACCATATGGTAAGATGGTAACACATGTTGAGATGTTTTTATTCTAAACCAGTAGTGTTGACACTAAGGGGGTCCAGGGGATGGAGTGGGGTTCCAGGGCCATTGTGGTGTATAGAGAATTTTAAATTAAATAATGTCCTTGCTCAGTTTTTCCTCATACATTTTAACAGGATTTAGTCTACAGCTCACAGCATCAGAATGAATACTTACTTGCTGACTCTTAGAAGAGAGGAGGTACACCTTCCACATGGCTATCACAAAAGTGTCACCAGTACAAAGCCATGTCCTACATAAAGTTTTACCTTCCTGTCACAACCCAACTAATCAAACATTCAAACATATACTTAAGCCTTTAAAGAAAGTGCTATTCTGCTAAAGTCCATACTTTACCCTCTTGTATCTAGAAGAACAAGGGATGTGGACAAGATGTACAAAACTGAATGGTCACTGTTCCAGTTTATCAATCTTTTGATAAAGTCTGTTTTCCCCTTGCCTGGTGCCTGGTTCAGTCCAAAAGAGTTAAGTCACAAATGCACTATTCTCTCTGTTCATGTCCAACAGGCCTATTTGAATGTAAGTGAGATAGAGCAAAGAGCAGGTAAAGCTCAGAACAGGCACGATACACTTCGGTGTCCTTTATATTTCATTTGTAGATCAACTGCTGATGAAAGAGAACAACCTTCTTTCACAGTTATTAAAAATGTTTTGACTAAGTATTCTGAACAGCTAAGGAGCAGAGAGCAGGTAAAGCTCAGAACAGGCACGATACACTTCGGTGTCCTTTCTATTTCATTTGTAGATCAACTGCTGATGAAAGAGAACAACCTCCTTTCACAGTTATTAGGCCTACAGAGATGAGGTCCTTAGACTCAGTGAGTGGTGTGCCTTGAACAACCTGGCGCTGAACATCTCCAGGACTAAGGAACTCATCCTGGACTTCAGACGGAGCAAAGCCGCCCCTGCCCCCCTGTACATCAACGGCGAAAGCGTGGAGCAGGTGGAGACCTTCAAATTCCTGGGGGTCCACATCGCCGCTGACCTCTCCTGGACAACCACCACCACAGCACTGGTCAAGAAGGCGCAGCAGCGACTCCACTTCCTGAGAGTGCTCAGGAAAGAGCAACTCAACACTGACCTGCTGGTGTCCTTCTACCGATCAGCCATTGAGAGCCTGCTGACCTACGCTGTGTCAGTGTGGCACTCAAGCTGCACAGGAGCTGACAGGCACAGACTGCAGAGGGTAGCCAACACCGCACAAAAGATTATTGGCTGCCCTCTACCTACCTTAACCACCATCTACAACTCCCGATGCCTAGGCAGGGCCAGAAGCATCATAAAGGACTATACACATCCCAGCTTCCACCTCTTCAACCTGCTGCCATCGGGCAGACGCTACAGAACCATATCAGCCAAAACAAACAGACTCAGAGACAGTTTCTTCCCAAGAGCTGTCTCCATACTCAACTCAAGTTTGCACTAAGAAACTGACATGCCCACTCACCACTGGCAATGTCATCACCACCACAAAGCTGCTAAGAACTTGCACTGACTTATCATAGCAGATTTGCACTATTATACCATAACTACCTGTTAACTGCCCTTTTGCACATTCTGTTTTAGTTGTCTCCTTCCAAACTGCATATCTAGTCACTCAGTCACTTTAGGACAACCTTTGCAGAGTTTATGTACAGTTGTTTGTAGTTTTATATTTTACACTTTTATAGTTTTATATTCTACTATAGTTTTATATTCTACTTAGTCTTATTGTATATTTCCCTATGTTTAAGTTATGTGTGCACTGTATAGAGAAGCTTTAAATCTCATTGTACTTTGTATAATGACAATAAAGGCTTTCTATTCTATTCTATTCTATTCTATTAAAAATGTTTTGACTAAGTATTCTGAACAGCTAAGGACGAGTTACAGACTTCAGTGTACAAATATTGCCATTCTCTACCTAAAAATGACAGTCATTTCAATTTTTATTATGCATGTTCATGGAATGTAATAACATTGTATGAATGCACCTGAAGAACCTGTTACCCAGTGTTGCCCTAAACCATTTACTTGTTCATTTTTAGACTGTTTTAATATGTACATCTGAATAATCTTGTCACTTATGCAACAAGCAACTCACTAACAAGGAAAACAGTAACATTTTAGTGCGCACCTATTACAGTAACATAATTTGAATGCGATTTGAGTCATGATCTAGAATTATCATTTATGAAGAATTATACAGGAGTAATAACATAGCAATGGCCCATCCAGGGTTTAAGCCAATTATGTTAGGATCAAAAAGTCCACTTCTCCTGACTGCAAGGCTCTGCCCCTTATTCTGGGAGAACAGCACAGTAATAACAATTATCAATCTGTAAGTATTGCATGTTAATGACAGAATTCCTGGGTATGAGCAGAATTTTGTTCACTGCTCCCCGCACAGAGCTGTATCTCCTCACAGTCAGGTTTGGATAAAAGAAAGGCTTTGGGAAAAAGGTAAATTGAATGAAAGAATATTGTTAAATTCTTTGTTTCTTGCATGGCGCAATTGCATGATATTCAGACATATGGATCAGACTGAGTTGTTCCACTAACTGTAGCTTTCTAATATGATCAACAAACACATTGTGAAGAAAGGCTTCTTTTAATGAATATTTTGAATTTGTCCTAAAACATTTCTTCAAACTCCACAATCTCTGTTTAGACCACGCTCATGGTTTGAATTCTTTTACATATGGTGAAGGAGGTCTCCTTACAGGTCTGCCTCTCTTAAAGTACATACAATGCTTTGAACGCCATCAGAATAGTGAGTCCCACCATCATGCAGTTACAGTTAGTACTCAAGAAGCAGCCCCGATAGATTCACAACTCTCAACTGCCTGGGCAAAACAACAAGAAAATGCCAGACACTGCCTACAAAGCATTGTAGCTTCAATACAGTACTTTGCTAGGCAGGGTATGGCAATGCGAGGCCATGACAATCAAGACGGTAATCTGTTTCAACTTTTGAAATTCAAAGCCAGGGATGACTCATGTCTCTCTTGCTGGTTATCCCGATTTCATGACTATACCTCTCTTTCAGTGCAAAATGAGATTTTGCAGTTGTTAGGAAACAGCATTGTCAGAAGTATTACACAATCCATCCAGTCTTTACCAGTATTGCAGTACTCAATCATTATAGACGGCACTCAGGATATCTCAGGAATAGAACAGGAGTCCATATGTCTTAGACATGTGGACCAGGACCTGGTACCAAATGAGGTTTTTGTTGGCTTATATGAGGTCTCAGGGACTACTGGGGAGGAGATTGCTAGAGTAGCCACAGATGTTCTCTTGAGGCTTAATATTCCCGTGGCTTGTTGGAGGGGTCAAACATATGACGGTGCCACCAATATGTCGGAAAGGTATTCAGGAGCACAAGCAGAACTGAAGAGACAGCAACCATTGGCATTGTATGTGCATTGTGGGACACGCTGTCTTAATTTGATCACCCAGTCTGCATGCCTTGCCAGTCCTTTGATACATGATGCTTTGCAGTGGGTACATGAGCTAGGGACATTGAACTTTCCAGACTGTTTGCTTAAAGCTATATTTTCAACTGTAGCAGCAGATGCAGAAGGACCGTCAGCATCACTGTGCCCAACTAGGTGGACAGTGAGAGGAAAAGCTATCAAAGCAGTGCTGTCTCAGTATGAAAGTGTTTTGTCTAGCTTAGAAGAGATGGCAGCAAATGGATCTAACACAGGTGTGAGGGCAAATGGGCTGTGAGAGAGGTTTGAAAAGGGTAAAACTGTGCTTGGGCTTCTTTTGGCATTAGAAGTGATTGAGCAACTAGAATGTCTGAACAAGTCCCTGAAAAAACGCACTGAGACCATTGCAGGAATGAGAAGTTCAACAGAGTATGTCAGATCCATTCTACAGGGCAAAAGGAATGACGAAAGCTTCCGTGAGGTTTTTGATAAAGCAGTGGCAATGGTTGACTCCCTTGGGATTGAGCCCATTCAGATTCCTCACCATAGACAGCCCTCAAAACGATACACTGATGGGGCAAGCCAGCACACCCCTAAGTCACCCGAGGAGCATTACAGAACAGAGTTCTACAAAATGCTGGATAGTGTAGATGTTCAGTTTCAGGAGAGGTTGAACCAACCAGATCTAGATGTCTTGCAGAAGCTGGAGTAAATACTACTCACTGGAGAAGTGAATGACATTGTTGATCAGTACCCAGAACATAACAGGGAGAGTCTAAAAGTTCAGCTAGCTATATTTAGATCCAAACACACTTTCAAATCTAGTGGTGGCGTGGCTAATATAATGAAAGGAATGCTAGTTGAGGTGAGACGCCTGTTTGATCAAGTTGAGACCCTTGTCAGGCTCCTTTTAGTCATCCCAGTCTCATCAGCTGAGGCTGAAAGAAGTTTCAGTGCTCTCAGGAGACTGAAAACATGGCTGAGAACAACATGACACAAGTCAGATTAAACAATGTTGCTGTGTGCCATGTCCACCAGGATAGACTGCACAGTATTGATGTCAAAGAAATATGCCAGCAATTCATTTCTGTCACAGAGAGGCGTAGGCATGTGTTTGGCTCCTTCACATAGAAACAAGGCAGTGGACATTTATAATTGTTCTGTATTAGTTTTATAAGAGTGGATATAGTTTTATGTTTAGATGCTCTTTCATTGATGTTTACAATGCATGCTTTAATTGATGTTTACAACTGGACTATGGCTGTAGTAAACTTAAAACCTTTGTGAAACTGCCTCCTTGTCAGTCATTACTTGCACTGAACATTACATAACCTTACATGTTAGTTAATTAACATATTATTGTACTCAACATGTACTAAAACAATGTCAATTGAATAGCATTGCTATTATTAATATGAAATAGTTAAATATCTTCTATGATGTATCTTCTATCAGACTTCAATCGTGTGGGTAGTGCTGGTTATGTCCCCACCAATGTCAAAAGCAAACCTACACCCTTGGCAGACCAGGAGATTTTTCAGAATATAAACTCTGTCTCTCTGGCTATGATAGATATAATGGGGTATTGCAGCCAAACTAGGAGAAAATGAAACAAATGCACAGGGTGCAATTTGAACAGAATGATACCAGAGCGAAGGGGGTGAGCTACTAGTATGTACAAGTAAGAGTTCACCACAATATGTCGTGTCCTCCTAACACATATTACTGCATATCAATGCTTCCTTGAGAAAATAATGAAACTTGAAACCGGTGTATCATCACATCTTTTCATATATGCGGATGAAGCTGGATTCAGTTTAGCCAAAGTGAGGATCTGTTGGAGGAACATACTTGGAAAAATATTAACTGTCAATGTACCAGGCCAAAGTGGTGATAATATTATTATGCTTGCTGCCATTTCTAGGGAAATCCCCATCATTGTCCCATACAGCACCAAAAGCCTACTCACCTTCCTTGATGCCATGTAAAGTGGACTTATTTCCCTTGAAGAGCAAGAGGTAGTGGTGCCTAATCTGTCAATTTTTTTGTGATATGGGACAATGTTTCCTTTCACTGCACTGCTGATGTGAGAGTGATTTTCCCTCACGTCCTTGTATGTTGATGGACCTCCCAACGTATTCCTCCTCTTCGTATCTGTATGAGGAGCTTTTCTTGGCCTGAAAATGGAAGGTGTATGACCACCATCCCCATGACCAAATGAGGCTTCTGGATGCCATGAATGTAGGCAGTTACCACAGAGGATGGCCAGGGATGGCTCCAGCATGCTCACCAAGGGTTTTTCCTCGCTGTATTTCGGGGGAGAATAATCATTATGATATGATGAAAGTATGTGGAATGACACACAGGAGATAAGTTTTTATATTTGTACTTATGTTGTTGCTGCTAGTTAGTATTTACTGTTCCATTTGTGAATGAAACATGCCTTTTAGTCCATTACAAATAATACTGTTTTGGCACGTTTATTTTGTTTGGTGACAAGTATTTTATAGGAGAGAATTACAGCATTTTGCAGATGAAATGTGTCATTATACAAAACATCCTACTGTTCTTAGAGTTGTGTTAAATCAAATATTTTAAGCATGTGAACAATATTTCAAGAAATGCCTGAATGAGATAAAGGGGAAACTGTGAGCTTGTCACACACCGCTTGTGTGATATGGTTGTGGAGGGATTAAATGCTTTGTGGGAAGTATGTTTTCTGGTCTGTGAAGTGATGTTTATCGGTGCCACAAAACATATGACATGAGAAATGAGCGTGAATAAATCCTCCCAATTCACCCTTATGAATCCACCGAGAAAATATTAAATGACAAAAAGGTAAACATTACATGCATAAATAAAAATAAACCAAATTTGCATAAATCCTACTCCATTTTCAGGGTTTCTGCGACCAGCTCACTGGTCCTGCTGGTTTCTGTTGACAGTTGTCTCTCTCACTCCTGATTTCCCTCACTGTGCATGTAGCTGGTGCATGTTTGCTTGGCATTCTCTCTTAAATCAGTAGGTGTGCTTTTATTACTCACCGGCATACTCCATAGGGGTCTGGGCAGGGCAAATCACCAAAAATCAAGCTTGAAACTGAAAAATGAATATGAAATCTCAATTCACAAAAAAGGAAAATATAAAATTGTATTTGTAAAACTGAATGTAAGGCTTTTTGAGTTTTGAGTTGAATTTCACATACAAACTCAAATTATACATTCAAAGCATAGTACATAAATTCATAGTTTCACATTCAGAGTCAGTTAATGTCCTCAATACTTCAAGTTGTGAAATGCAAATTCAATTTTTGAAACAGATTTCACTCTGTAAATAAAAGATAATATGTATAAGGTGTGCTGAAAGCCCCATTGTCTATGACAGTAACCTTTGGATGCCACTTAGGTGGAGACTGGAAAAGATGCATAGCCAGTCTCCACCCATGTTGCAGCCAAAGGTCACTGTTATAGAGAATGGAGCTTGAGGGATGATTAAGTGGCCAGGTATAGCAAACTCGGACACGAAGGTTAACAACCGTACCCTTCCAATAAGTACCAAGAGGTCTTTAATACCCACAGTGAGTGAGGACCTCAGTTTAATGTCAGATCTGAAAGACAGCACCTTCTAGAACACATTCCCCACATCACTGCACTACAGCATTGTATTTACTGGGCCCAGTGGGAAGACTGCTCACTACTGGCTCACCAACACCAGTTCCAACAGCTACCTGATATTTTTTCCCCCAAGGTCTGCTTTCCAGATACTAACCAAGCTCATTTCCATTTAGCTTCAGTTGTTCAGTAGGAGAGAGTGCTTGATGACAGCCAGGTGGTATGGATACCGGCTCTCAGTACAGCTGAAGGTGCAATATAATCAGTCATCATTTTATATTATCATCATCATCACATCCCTGGCACCACATGCCCTCACTGTAAAGAGACACATCCCTAGCATCATTAACCCTCTCTGTCAGTTTACCAGTTTCTTTTGTTTTGTTGACCATTGGCTCCAATCCTGAGATTCTAAGACCTTAGGAAGGCTTGAGTTGCTAGAAGTGGTTTGTTGGGTTTCACAACAGACTGTAGAATAGACTGTTCTTGAACTGAAGAATAGACACTGAGGTCTCTAAATGTTTTCTGTTTCTACTGATGGCTGACATTAGCGTGATGTTCTGTAAAGGTGAAAAAATGTTATGGCCTGTAAATTGTGGTTTTATTTGTGGCTACAAGCTTCTAGAGTATATTGAGAATGTGGGGTGTGGAATGAAACTGGTTTTCTTTTGTGCCTTCTGCCTCTTCTTTTGTGTCTGCTTAAATTAGGATTGAGTATAAATTGTCACACATCATCAGAACCTCTCAGAATAATAATAATAATAATATGACTTTATTGTCCACAAATGTGGAAATTTGCCTTTGGCTCCACAGGTAGTTGTTAAAAATACAGACACAATAAATACAATAAAACACAGTTAATAAATAGTACACATACACGAAACAGACAGCAGTATAAATAAATATGGATTCCATATGAGTGGCCTATTGTGAGTTAAGCAATGTTATTGCACTTGGTATGAATGATTCTTTGTAGATATTCTTAGTTGCTGTTGCGGCTCTATAACGTCTTCCTGAGGGCAGTTTAATGAATTCTTTGAACAGGGGATGTGTACAATCAGACACGATTTGTTGGGCTTTTTGTCTCATGTGTTTCATAAGTGTGTCCCAATTGTTTCTGGTCTCTCCCAATAAATTTACTAGCCATGCTTACTATTCTTGCAAGTCTGTTTCTGTTCTTAGCCCCAAGATTCCCATACCATGTATGCATATTAAAGGTCAATACACTTTTCACAAGGCTTCTGTACTCGGTCTCTAGAATGGTCTTGCTAACCTCATATGAATCTAATTTTCTGATTAAATATATAGACGTTGCATTGCTTTTTTAAAAATGTACTCTGTGTTCCCTGTAAAACTTAAAGTGCAGTAGAAGAAAGTTCCTAAATATTTAAACTCCTCTACCTTTTCTACAGGCTGATCATGAATCATAACAGGTGAATCCTGGCAGGCATTGTGCAATCTCGTAATCACCAGTTCCTTGGTCTTTTTTCCATTGATGAAAAGAGCACTGTCATGACACCATTTTGTAAGCTCCCCAATACAGTGGAAATATGTGGATTGATTGATTGTATTCCCTGCCTGCATAAGGCCAACCAGCACCATATCATCAGCATATTTATATAAATGACAGGTAGAGTTCATTATTTGCATTTCATTAGTGTATAGAGAGGACAAAACAGGTGACACACAGCCTTGAGGTGACCCTGTATTTAGTATTACAGTACCAGAGGAGAAGCCACTGCACCGCTCTCTGTGGGTGGTCTGTCAGGAATTCATTAATCTACTGTACAATGTAGCTGTTAGTATTAATATCACAAAGTCTTTTAATCAGAATATGTTTCTGCATACAATTGAAGGCTGAGGTAAAATCGATAAATAAGATTCTGGCATAACTCTTAGACTGTTGCAGGAGTTTACTGACAATGTTCATCAGTGTCAGTGTTGCGTCACCAGTACCCCGGCCCTTCTTATACACAAACTGAAGTGGATCAAAATCAAAAAGTGATGTTGAAAGATAAAATTGATTCAGGTCATTGACAAATGATACACCTTTGTTTTCTAAGACCCCCCGTTTTTTTCCCTCCCTGCCCATCATTACATTGAGTCCATTCCAGGCCTCTCTGGCGCTCCCAGGGCAGAGCTGACTCTCCACCTTCTCTTTATATTTCAGTCTGTTCTTCCTTAAAATTGACCTCAATTCCCTCCTCTTTGACTTCACAAGGTCCTGATCCCCATTAATAAAAGCAGTTCTCCTCTCCATAATACACTTTCGCATTTCTGCTGAGGCCTCCAACTTTGTTATTTGGAAAGATTCATGACATTATCCTCACAGAATTTCATATATTCAGTTATAGTCTCTGTTAATTCGTCAACATCACTATAGCAGTCAAAAAACATTTGCCAGTCCGTGATTCCAAAACAGTCCTGTAGCATCTCCTGACTCCTTTCATCCCATACCTGAATCTCTTTCACCACAGGTTGCTCTCTTTTAACTTTGGCTCTATATTTCGGAAGCAGGTGGACAACATTGTGATCCGACTTCCCTAGTGGCATATGACATAGTGCTCTATATGCGTCTGGAATGTTACCGAAGCACTGATGGAGAATTCTAGTGCCTCTCGTCGGACAGTCAATATACTGATAGAGCATGGGGAGATCATGGGCTAGATCACAGTTGTTAAAGTCCCCGAGGACGAACACCGGATGATCTGGAGAGTGTGTGAGTGCAGCGTTATAGCTTTCAGCTATCCTACCTGCAGCCTCTTGATGTTTTGGTCCAGGTACGTACGTCAGGATAATTGTGATCTGTCCAAACTCCCTTGGTAGATAGAAAGGCCGAAATGACACTGTCAGGATTTCGTAATCCGGGGTGCAGACTTGTTCCTGAATGTTCATCTGTGTGGCCCAGTTGTTGTCCATGAGTATGCACAATCCTCCGCCGATTGATTTCCTCAACAGGTGCTCTTCTCTATCTGCCCTTATAGTTGTATATCCAGCAAAGGAAACCGTTGTTTCTGGCTTTAGCCATGTCTCTGTTAGGCAGATGAGGTCGCATAGTTTAAAGTCTGTTTCAAGGCTTAGTCTCGCTGTTAACTCACCAACTTTGTTGTTGAGAGATCGCACATTTTATAAGGTGATAGCGGGAAGAGGAAACCTGGAGCCGCGTCTCCTCAATCTCGTGCGTACACCTCCTCCACATCTCCTTTTCTTGATCTTTGTTTTCCTTCTGGATGCTTTTCCTGTGTCTCAGGATCTCTATACAGTCCATCGGAATGGGATATTTAAATTTGCCGGCGTGGGCCTGGAGCGTCAGCAGCTGATCTCTGCCATAGGTGAGAACGGTGTGCGTGTCATGTCCACTGGTTGAGACACTAGTCGCCGAAAACAGCAGCAGCACGATATAACTCGCTATCCAAGCATTTAATAGTTCCATGCTTTTAAAACCGCTTGTTCAGTTATCGTTACAAGGTTAGTACATACATTCTTGACAAAGTTAAAACAAACAAACAAACTGCCGACGTGAAGCACTGGGTCAGCGGCCATACTGCGCTCCGGAAGTCATCTCACCTAAGCAACCACTAATGGACCAGGTGTAACATTGCTACTGAAAGCTAAAGTTAATTTGAAATCCTGCAGAACAGCTGCCCTCCAGGCCTGGAGCTGCCCCTGTCTGACCTAGGAGTACTGGATTACTTTTCAATCTGGCCTGGAGTCAGTGGGTACACACCCTCTGCCATGTGAAATTTCCAGTGTCATTCTCCCATTTGTTACTCCCATATTAGCATGGTTTACAGACTTTACAGATTTTACCTGAAGAGAAGAGAGACATGGGTTCTAACACTAAAGATGACATTTTGACCTATTAGGCTAGCTACTGATGTTGTCAGTTCTTACGGGTTGGCCATATATACTTCATACCCATATAGCACCAACAGTTTGGCCTTTTTTGGAGCTTTGTACCAAAGCAGCTACAATGATTCTGAGGTCTGACTCATTTTTCTGACGTCTCCACAGGTTGGATGGAACTGAAATAACTTTAACATGAAGCCAGAGGCATACATAATACAAGGATATTGTGGTATAATGGTATTGGTTGAACAGTATCTCTCTTAATTTGGACTTTCTCTCAATTGCTAACATAATATGAATAATGTTATAGTCCATTAGGAGTTGCACGACTTCAGATTTTTTAAAGTCAACAGTTATGTGATGTCGAGTTGACGTCGACTAATAGCTGATGACGTCATTTATAAAACCACAGGAGAAGGGAATGCTTTGCAACAAGTGACAAACTGTATTCGCAAAACTGAATGCATATTCTGACAACAGCTCATACACATATCTTTTAGGCAGAACAGAAACAAGTAGAAATAACAACAGGTTGCAACTCAGCAGCAACAATTTATGCAATAATCAGAATCAGAATCGCTTTATTCGCCAAATGTACAATGTACACAATGTACACAGGAATTTGACTTGGTGATACAGCGCAGTGAACAAAAGAGTAAAAAGGAGAAATGTAATTAACTGTAAATAAGAATATACATACACATATATATATATATATATATATATATATATACAAATTAAGTAAGAATACATGTACAGGTTCAGAATATTTGCACAGATTAAGAGTAATAATGTGTGTTACATAATGTTACATATTGCACAGTCCCATACAATGTCCCGTACAATGTGTGTGTGAAGTGCATGTGCATGCGTGCATGTGTGTGTGTGTATGTGAGGGGGAGGGCATTAGCAATGATGCATGTGGGCAGTCAGGGGATGAGGTGGGAACTAGGATGAGTTGTTGAGGAGAGTGACGGCCTTAGGGAAAAAACTGTTCAGGTGTCTGGTGGTCCTGGTCCTGATGGAGCAGAGCCTGCGGCCAGATGGGAGTTTTCTGAAGAGGCAGTGAGCCAGGTGTGATGGGTCCACCACTATCCTACTAGCCCACTTCCTGGCTCTGGCATCATGCAGAACATTCACAGGCACCTCTTCCTGGCCTGTGAACTGGCTGGCTGTTCACACAATGCGTTCCAGTCTGTGTTTGGTGTGGGCAGAGGATGCGGGGTACCACACAGTGATGGAGGAGGTGAGGACACTCTCGATGGTGGCTCTGTAGAACTGGGTGCGGACTTTCAAGGAGATGTTCATCTTCTGAAGCAGTCTGAGGAAGAACATCCTCTGGTGAGCCTGCTTGATGACCTTAGATGAGTGTGTCTCCCATTTCAGGTCACTGGTGATGTTGGTACCCAGAAACTTAACAGATCCTACCACCTTTACAGTGTTGTTGATGAGGAGTGGGGGATGTGGGGGTGGGTGTTTCCGGAAATCCATGACCATCTCCTCCGTCTTGTTGACATTGAGCTCCAGGTTGTTTTCTGTACACCATGCTGCCAGCTGTGACACAGTGTTCCTGTAGGCCAACTCATCATTGTCCTTGATGAGGCCCAGGACCGTGGTGTCATCAGCGAACTTGACCAGCTTGATGGAGGGGTGGCTGGAGGTGCAGTCATTGGTGTACAGGGAGTACAGATATGAGGAGAGAACACAACCTTGTGGAGCTCCAGTGTTGGTGGTGAGGGGGGCAGACAGGCGAATGCCGAGCCGCACCTGTTGCTTCTTATTGGTCAGGAAGTCCGTAATCCACTCGCAGATGGAGTGGGGTACCTGCAGCTGTAGCAGCTTGGTGTGCAGATGGTCAGGGAGGATGGTACTGCAGGCTGAACTGAAGTCCATGAACAAAGTCCTGACATAGGTGCTGGGTGTTTCCAAATGCTGTAGTATGTGGTGGAGGCTGAGGTTAACAGCATCGTCCATGGAGCGGTTGGCTCTGTACAAACTGTAGAGGGTTCAGATGGGGGTCTGTGATTGATCTGAGGAAGGACAGGATTAGTTTTTCAAAACACTTCATGACTACAGATGTCCGGGCAACAGGTCTGTAGTCATTCAGGCACATAATTCTGTCCTTCTTTGGAACTGGAACAATGGTGGCTGCTTTGAAACAGGGTGGTACACGGCATTCAGAGACAGACTGATTGAAAATGTGTGAGAACACTGGTGAGAGCTGGGTGGCACAGTGCCTCAGTGTGGCTGGGGAGACAGCATCAGGTCCTGGGGCTTTCCTTGAATTCTGCCGTGTGAACAGCTTATGGATGTCCTCCTCTGTGAAGGTGAGAGTGAAGGCGGGGAGAGGCAGGCATTCCACAGCTAATGGCTCTGGATAGAGGCTATGCAGTACATCACAATAGGCGGAGTCACCATGGGTTACACCCACTGAGTGGCAGCAAGACTTACTGAGTGGCAGCGTTAGCGTTCAGCTTGAATGCTGCGAAAACACAAAAATACATCTAAAATGGGAAAGAGCTGTTACACAAGAACAAGAAATCGGAAGAAACCTTTTTACAGACTGCCAAAAGCAAAAGAAAAGAGAAGCAAGTAGATTGCTGCAATTCGCAGAAACAACTGGAATCCAGGCACCGAAACGTGTAGCTTACAGTTTTCCAAATAAAAGTTGTAATAAAATAAAAATATTTGTGCAAACCTGTCCACATACAACCAGAATATCCATTGATGTCCTCGTCACTTTAATATTGCCAACAAATGCTGCCTTGAAGTATGACCAAGTGTCAAGGCTTTTGCGGACATTCTAAAATGCTTAACGTGAAATGGCTTTTAACGTGTCTTAATGTTCCAAAACAGCGATCACTGATAACCAAATTTCTCTCGGACATCTCGTCATAAACACTTCCACCTGTCAAAAAAATCAAAACCAAAATCCTATGAGTATGGACGTAGTTTTACATTAAGCATTTTCCTCTCCATTCACACCCATTAGCCTATAAGGAAAAGGCTTAATGTGGCTTAATGTTCCAAAATAGCATCCAATGATCACCAAATTTGTCTGACATCTCCCATGTCATAAACACCATCTCCTATCAAAAAAGCAATACTAAAATCCGAGGAATATGGTAGTTAGGCCGATGTTACGTTAAGTGCTGTCCTCTCAGTTTTGCTTTTTTGTTAGTTGATCGCTTTTTGGAAAAATAAGCTACTAAGCATTTTCCTTATAATGGGCGTCAAGGGAGAGTTTTGCTTTTATGATAGGAGGTAGTGTTTATGACGCGTGAGATATAAGACAAATTTGGTGATCAATGATCGCTGTTTTGGGACATTAAACCATTTTAAGCTTTTTCCTTATAATGGGCGTCAATGGAGAGGAAAACGCTAACGTGATATAACGACCATACTCCTAGGATTTCGGTTTTGATTTTTTGACGAGAGGAAGTGTTTCTGACAAGAGATGCCCGAGAGAAATTTGGTGATCATTGATCGCAGTTTTGGTACATTAAGCCACGTTAAGTGTTTTAGAATGTCCTGATTTTTGTATGCCTTCAGGCTTTGCTTTGTGTGCAAAAAATTGTGTAGCAATTTCCCTGGCATCGAAATCATGTACATATAAATGTCAGGAAACCCGTTTCCTGGCCACATGTCAATTTCCATGGACCACTGGGTCTTTTGTAAATTGTAAGGATCACTGTCGAGTCCAACTGCCTTTAATTTAAGCAGATAATCGTTTGTTTTACTCCCGGTTTTGCAATTTCCCATACTAAAGGCAGCTGTGTTGCAGGATGTTTTGCCACTCAGTCCGACTGAGGGGGAATATTCTGGCGGGAAAATGATGTCAATCCATATAGTATTCCTGAGATAGGGTGGGGGTGGGCTGATGGTCTTGAAGTGATGGGGGTGGCCCAGACGATGGGGCCATCAGTGTGTGTGATAGGGGACTTCTCAAACCTGGTGTAAAAGGTGTTGAAGTCCTCAGCTAGTCCAGGGGATGAGGTTATTGCAGGGCTTTTCTTATTGTAATTTGTGATTGTCTTGAGTGTGTTCTAGACAGTTGCAGAGTCGTTGGCACTTGAATCACGCTCCAACCTGGCTTTGTACTCCTTCTTGGCAGATTTTATGGCCTTCTTGAGGTTCTGTCTAGCCAGTCTGTTGGAGAAAAAGTTGTATGCTACGACTTCTATTTAAGTGGGAAAGAAGAAACGTTGAAATGTTAGTATAACACTTGGGCACGCAAACTCACGCAAGATCCAGCCTGTAAGCCTACTCCTCGCTGTCATAGTCCTGCTCAGTCACAGTTTTTTGCGTTTCAATCCTGGTTTGCATGTAAGAAGATAAGGGCATCAACATGGGCTGGATGAAGGCTCGCCCGCTGACGTGTGATGGTATTCCCAGCCAGAGAAAAAATTCTCTCGCTTGGGGTTCTGGTGGCTGGGACAGCAGAGTAGATTTTGCATAGCTTGGCCACACTACGCAGACACACACAGAACACAAAAGAAAATATGAGGGGGGACGTAGCTCGGCCCGCGCGACCGTGCCGAGCCTCGCCTACGTCCCAAAATAAACAAAAAAGAAACCCAAAAAGACAAGCCACCTCCGTTGCTCCTGCGGATGGGCTGGCGGCTCTGGCACTGACCCATGTCGTCTTCTTGCTAGCCACTTGTGCCAGCTCTACGGGGTCTCGCTGAGGGAATCAGTTCTACAGCCAGTCCGCCCTCTTCCACCTCCTGCCGGGCACTCACGCACACAGTCAACGATTCGCGGTGTCGCTTCCCTCTCAACCGGGGGATCCACTTCCCGGGGTGGGGTGAAATAACCTGTGGGGGCTCTCCTCGGTCCTGGCTGCATCCTGGAACTGTTTGTTGTTTCCTTTCTCCCTCAGGGACTTGCCGCTTTTTCCTGGAGCCGTCTAAAAACACAATCACAAACCAGCATCCATGCACACCAAAAGAAAATAAGGCAAAGAAAAAGGAAATTAATCAACCGAAACCAAACTCCAAAATCCGCCTGGGTCACGACTCCTGGGGCTCAAACCAAATACAAAACAAAACCGAAACAAACCAAAAATAATCAACTTAAATATCGCCGTGCCAGCACGTTTAACGGAAAATAACCAAACAATTCCCCAAACTAAAACCCGTGCACTCAGCCTCCCAGTGTCTCTGCCGTGCTGCTCCCACTCACCTGCCTAAATAGTCCTGGTGTCCCCCTAACCAGATAGGCAGCAGGTGCGGAGCACGCACCAGGCAGCGAATCCCGTCGCACAGCTTCCATCACCGAATTAGCCCTGCTGCACAGCCGAGGCCTGGGAGTGCAGCACGACCATTTACCGCTGTCAGGAAAAACTCCTGACATCCACGTTTTGGACATCCTCACCTAGGATGAAAATTAATAACTAAGTTTACCATAGCTGCGCATATTATAACATAAAGTAATAGAAGATCATTCTAAATCAATTAAGCTGGCTGACTAGTTTCATTCAGCAACCCACCTGTTGCTGCAAGCGGCTCTCCCTCATCTTGTAGCAGGCTGTGTAGGTAGCTCTGAGCGGCATCTCTTTTACTCTCCGGGATGAACTGAAGATGTTTGAATCAGGGATCTAGCATACAGGCCACAATGATGATGGATTCTGTCAAATCATCGGACTCCAGTTTGAACCGTGTTTCCAACTGCCATCGAACCATGTTTTGAAGGCTCGCACAGCTGCCAGGTCAGATGTTTCAACGCGCAGAGTGTTGCTGATCATGGATAGATTAAAGACAACCCCACATGCAACTCACCACACATTATTTCGGTAGTCTGAGCCAAAGGTTGCGGCACTGGAATCAGCTGGTCCACCAGCTCCTACTGTGATGCTCTCATGGTGAGTGACTTCTGGAAGCTTGGTTTGGTGACTGTTTCATCCGTGAGCACAGATTGCACCGCAATCCTTTGCTCGAACAGCTGCTGCAGCATGACGACTGTGGAATTCCACTGGACCGGACAGTCAGTCTGTTTGTTAGCTCTTATGCCAGGCTGTTCCTGCCGTTTCCTCAGGGCACAAGTGAACACTGCTGAGTGGCGAAAGTTGTTGACAACTCTCCTTGCTGCATCGATAGCCTTCACCACATGAGGTAAGACTAAACCAGTCTTTATTGCCAGCTGTAGATTGTGCCCGGTGCATCCCAAATCTTTGGGAAACATTTGACACAGCTCCATGGCTATGTTAGTAAATGTCCCAAATACCAAAACGTGTTTCGTTCCGATAAAGAAGCAGATCCGATGTTCATAGTAAAGTGAGGAAGGTTTATTTGCACAGCCGGCCGTGGGAACATCAGCAGAAGTTCAACAGGTATAGCATTTTGTTCTTTTTTTATAGTTACATTTACATGTGAGTTATGATGACCAGCGGGGGTGCTGTTTCTGATTTGCGGGTGCGGTTTTGTGGATCTGTGCATAGCTAAACAGCTCCCTCTCTAGTAGGGTTTTTCCTGAGCCCTGTAACCTAATTGGCTCCGTAGGGTTCACAAGAGGCACCGTTTGGCTCTAGTCGGATGTAGCGGCATCACTTTGTATTCAAATACACATCGCTTGTCTCCAACGTTTGTATTCGAATACACATTGCGTGTCTCCGGATCAAACACCATGCCGTTCTACAAAACTGTCTCCCAACAGCTAAGCTCATGTTACTGGCATTATCATGGACTGTGCAAAACACCGGTATGCCCCATTCCTTGATTATCTCAGACAGACGATCAGCAATGTTAGCAGCAGTATGTCTCTCTGGCATCAGAACTAGGGCCTTCAGCTTCCATGTGTTGGTGATATAGTGAGCAGTTACTGTAATGTATGGCTCTGTGGTGGAGGATGTCCACAGGTCAGTTGTTTACAACACACTCTGGTCTTTCATTTCCTTCACAATATTTTCACGCAGGATGTCGTATTGGTGTTTAATAGTATTCCACAGTGTGTTGTAAGATGGGACATCATAGCCAGGTAAAAAAAAAATGCAGTATTTCCCTCACGCCTTCTTCATGTACTGCAGCTAAAGGTCTAATATTTTTGACAATGAAATTCACCAGCAAATGGGTGATTTGCAGCCGTCTTTTCTCTGTTACAGCAGGGTGTTTGGTGAAGTTGCTAATTTAGAGGATTTGGATCATTCCTCAGCTAGCATTAGCGGATGCCTTTTCCGATGAGCGTACATAACACTGTACTTTTGTTGTATTTCAGGACTGACTTGCATATTTTGCAAGTGACAGCAGTACAGGTTTCATCTTTAGTGAAGTATTTCCACACACTTGATGGACCGCTGCTGGTTTGCTGCAATGATCCACCAGGCTCCTCACCTGTTGTCTTCTCTGAGGCATCCATGTTGTTATTGTCATAATCAGGTGATCAGTGACTAGTCGACGTCAAGCTTAAAGCATCATTGCAGAGCAGTGAGTCGACTAGTGGACTAGTCAACTAGGCTGTACAACCCCATGGTCCATATTATTTTGCAAAGCAATAAGTCATTTTTGCATTAAATGCAAATGTAAAGCACAAACCTTTTGTGCATGTTTAATCCTAACTGTCAATTGCTAAACTAACAATCAGCGCTGACACATATAAGCAGTGAAAAATGGAGCCAGGCAGATAACAAAGACAGAGCACCACAATGACAAGCCCTGAGAGGAAGAGAGAGCTGCATGATGGAAGAGCAGGACAAAGCAGAAGGGCTTGGAACACATATCACCAATGAAATTCAGTAGTGGACTATGTGATAAAACATGGCCTAACAATGTAGCAAGCAGGGCTTAGGGTGCAGCCTCATCTTGGCAGATCAATCATCAATAATACAAATCTTTAACAACCAATGGTGGCAGAAGAAGTCTTCATGACTGAACAGGAGGCTGCTGTTGCAAACTTGGAGCTGGGCAACAATTCAAAACATCAAAGGGAGATGCAAGAATGCTATTATAGCAGACCAGAAGATTTTTCAGAATATAAACTCTGTCTCTCTGGCTATAATAGATATAATGGGGTATTGCAGCCAAATCAGGAGAAAATGAAACAAATGCATAGGGTGCCATTTGAACAGAATGATAAGTGTGAAGAAGGTGAGCTACTAGTATGTACAAGTAAGAGTTCACCACAATATGTAGTGTCCTCCTAACACATATTACTGCATATCAATGCACATATTTACCATAATAATCAGCAACTGATTTTTTAGTGCTTTTTGTTTCCTTGAGAAAATAATGAAACTTGAAACCAGTGTATCATCACATCTTTTCATATATGCGGATGAGGCTGGATTCAGTTTAGCCAAAGTGAGGATCTGTTGGAGGAACATACTTGGAAAAATATTAACTGTCAATGTACCAGGCCAAAGTGGTGATAATATTATTATGCTTGCTGCCATTTCTAGGGAAATCCCCATCATTGTCCCATACAGCACCAAAAGCCTACTCACCTTCCTTGAAGCCATGTAAAGTGGACTTATTTCCCTTGAAGAGCAAGAGGTAGTGGTGCCTAATCTGTCAATTTTTTTGTGATATGGGACAATGTGTCCTTTCACTGCACTGCTGATGTGAGAGTGATTTTCCCTCACGTCCTTGTATGTTGATGGACCTCCCAACGTATTCCTCCTCTTCATATCTGTATGAGGAGCTTTTCTTGGCCTGAAAATGGAAGGTGTATGACCACCATCCCCATGACCAAATGAGGCTTCTGGATGCCATGAATGTAGGCAGTTACCACAGAGGATGGCCAGGGATGGCTCCAGCATGCTCACCAAGGGTTTTTCCTCGCTGTATTTCGGGGGAGAATAATCATTATGATATGATGAAAATATGTGGAATGACACACAGGAGATAAGTTTTTATATTTGTACTTTGTACTTATGTTGTTGCTGCTAGTTAGTATTTACTGTTCCATTCAGGAATGAAACATGCCTTTCAGTCCATAACAAATAATACTGTTTTGGCACACTTATTTTATTTGGTCTGTTTGGAGAGAATTACAGCATTTTGCAGATGAAATGTGTCATTATGCAAAACATGTTACTGCTCTGAGTTGTGTTAAATGTTTTAAGCACATGAACAATATTTCAAGAAATGCCTGAATGAGATACAGTATAGGGAAAACTGTAAGCTTGTCACACACCGCTTGTGTGATATAGTTGTGGAAGTATGTTTTCTGGTCTGTGAAGTGATGTTTATCGGTGCCACAAAACATATGACATGAGAAATGGGCGTAAATAAATCCTCCCAATTCACCCTTATGAATCCACCGCGAAAATAATACATGACAAAAGGGAAAACGTTACATACATACATAAAAATAAACTAAATTTGCATAAATCCTACTCAATTTTCAGGGTTTCTGGGACCAGCTCACTGGTCCTGCTGGTTTCTGTTGACAGTTGTCTCTCTCACTCCTGATTTCCCTCACTCTGCATGTATCTGGTGAATGTTTGCTTGGCATTCTCTCTTAAATCAGTAGGTGTGCTTTTATTACTCACCAGCATACTCCATAGGGGTCTGGGCAAGGCAAATCACCAAAAATCAAGCTTGAAACTGAAAAATGAATATGAAATCTCAATTCAGAAAAAAGGAAAATATAAAATTGTATTTGTAAAACTGAATGTAAGGCTTTTTGAGTTTTGAGTTGAATTTCACATGCAAACTCAAATTATACATTCAAAGTATAGCATATAAATTCATAGTTTCACATTCAGAGTCAGTTATTGCCTTCAATACTTCAAGTTGTGAAATGCAAATGAAATTTTTGAAACAGATTTCACCCTGTAAATAAGAGATTATATGTATATGGTGACCTGAAAGCTCCATTGTCTATGACAGTAACCTTTGGATGCAACGTGGAGAGTGGAAGAGATGCATAGCCAATCTCCACCCATGTTGCATCCAAAGGTCACTGTTATAGTGAATGGAGCTTGAGAGATGATTAAGTGGCCAGGTATAGCAAACTCGGACACGAAGGTTAACAACCGTACCCTTCCAATAAGTGCCAAGAGGTCTTTAATACCCACAGTGAGTGAGGACCTCAGTTTAATGTCAGATCTGAAAGACAGCACCTTCTAGAACACATTTCCCACATCACTGCACTACGGCATTGTATTTACTGGGCCCAGTGGGAAGACTGCTCACTACTGGCTCACCAACACCAGTTCCAACAACTACCTGATATTTTTTCCCCCAAGGTCTGCTTTCCAGATACTAACCAAGCTCATTTCCATTTAGCTTCAGTTGTTCAGCAGGAGAGAGTGCTTTATGAGAGCCAGGTGGTATGGATACCGGATCCCAGTACAGCTGAAGGTGCAATATAATCAGTCATCATTTTATACAATCATCATCACATCCCTGGCACCACATGCCCTCACTGTAAAGAGACACATCCCTGGCATCATTAACCCTCTCTGTCAGTTTACCAGTTTCTTTTGTTTTGTTGACCATTGGCTCCAATCCTGAGATCCTAAGATCTTAGGAAGGCTTGAGTTGCTAGGAGTGGTTTGTTGGGTTTCACAACAGACTGTGACAGTTAGTGCTGGCTAACTGATTACTAGCATGCAGTTTCATGATTTTCCAAATGGGGGCAGCAGAGCTGCTGAAGTTTATGTTACATAGCATATGTTCTGCATTCTTAACAGATGAGATGCATAGTTGAGAAGATTGTCGAGTGTGAATTGAGGAATAGACACTGAGGTCTCTAAATGTTTTCTGTTTCTACTGATGGTTGACATTAGCCTGATGCCCTGTAAAGGTGAAAAATGTTATGGCCTGTGACTTGTGGTTTTATTTGTGGCTACAAGCTTCTAGAGTATATTGAGAATGTGGGGTGTGGAATGAAACTGGTTTTCTTTTGTGCCTTCTGCCTCTTCTTTTGTGTCTGCTGAAATTAGGATTGAGTATAAATTGTCACACATCATCAGAACCTCTCAGAATATATATCCCGAGATGATAAGTTTACTACTAAAGCTACCTGCATCACTAAACCTAATCCAAGTTCTCAGACAGGCATGGCTATGTTTGAATATATATACCTAAATCCAGCCCCTAATACATCCATCAGGAATCTTAGATATTAGAAAATGTGGGTATACACATTCTGTAATGTCAGTATACCCATTTTGGAATTTTGGTGTGTAGTTTCTAGAATTCCCATACGCTTATTTTGGAGTTTTCGTGTATACAAAACTTCGATGTGCTCATTTTGTAGAAATTGACAGTTTGGGGATCTCTAGCCGTAAATATAAATCCTAAAAGTAATTCCACTCACTGTCAAAGCCAAAATCTACCACTATTGAGACATTAGAGTAAATACAGGTGACTGGGCAGTTTTCAACCATTCCAAAATGACATATATATTTTAAACGTAATTGCATGTTCAAACTTGACTTGGTTTTCTGTTGGCTTGAAGCATCATCTACCTGGAAATTATGTAAATCAGTAATCATGTAAATTGAAGTGCGTTGTGGATGCATGTGGATTATGTTATAGCACAGACACCTAGTGGTCATGGTTGAAAACTACATTTGCAGCTGAAATAATTACCACCATTCGGTTCCTCAGCCTGCTGCCGTCTCTGCATAGGAAAGCTAGGTGAGGAAGCAGAGCTGGCCCTGACCAATTTGGTGCCCTAGGCAAGATTTTTGCTGGTGCTCCTTGCATTGCAGCCAATTCCACCACCATGGTTAATTGTGGTTTTACACTATTCTTCATGGTCAGAACATGACAAACACTTGCCAAACAGCGAAACATTTCACAAATCTGAGGTGGAACATTCAAAACAATTATAATGATAAAATCTTTTTTCAACATCAAAATAAGCATGAGTAAAATTAAGTAAAATCCTTTTTCAGTCCTTTTTCCTCAACAAAATAAATATCTTAATAGAAAAATTAAGTGCTGCAGTGTGATACAGCTAGGGATGTCACAATGTCAAATTTTAGTGTCACGATTACTGTGAGAGGAAATATCACGATTTTACGATTTTCACAATTATCGACACCATGGAAGGAAATACTGAGCATTTTTTTAAATGAAATGTTTTATTCACACCTTTTTCACTTGAGAAACATTCTCTTGGTCCTGCAAATAAAAGACTTCAAGCCTACTTTATACTGAGAAAAAAAAAAAAAAATCAATAATAAAAAAAATAATAAGGTTGGGAATAGTCTGCATTTTTTAGTATTCACTGTAGCTGCCATTTGAAACCAAAATAATATGGTATACATTTTGAAAATAAAATTAAATACTTATAAAAGTATAAAAATTCCTTCTAAATAAAATAAGTCACAGCTTACAGGCTGCAGGACAACACAGTGGAACTATATAACAGAGGTATTTCCAGAAGATATCCTTTCAGTCCAGGTTATGGTGCAGAAATGTGAGCATGTTCACATTCTCAGTGCTGAGTCTTGACCTCTGAGGGGATAAGGTGTGACCACTCATGCTGAAGACCCTTTCAGACGGCACGCTTGTAGCTGGAATACACATGAACTTTCTGGCCACTTTGGAAAGGAGAGGCATTTCTTCCACATCTGTATTCCACCAAGATAGCGGGTCAGCATCAGCACTGACTGCAGGCAGCGACAAGTACAGTTTCACCTCTGAATTAACTTTTTCTCGTGATGGCAATGGATTAGCTGTTGGTGCTCTTGCATTGGTGATTTGCTTCAACAGTCCAAATAGACTTGTGCCTTTCTTCTTAGCGGTGGAAGGTGTGTTGCTGCTCCTTTCTCCTTCTCCATTGCCATCACTTGGTATGGTGGCTGCTTGAGGCTGTTCTGTGTGTGGAGGTTCTCCTGGTACAAGTGCCACAGCTTCATCCATACATGTCTTCACTGTGTCATCAAGCTTCTCAGCAAAGTTTCCCTTAAACTGGGGATCCACAAAACAGGAGATGTCCAGCACCCTTTTCATTTCCTCTGTGTACCTGAGCTGTAGTAGCAGGTCCTCTCTTATCACACACTTCATCTGTTTGGTCAGTGTGCTGTCTCCTTTTTCATCCCTTAGTATTTCACCATTGATGTGCTCCAGGACTGGCTTCAGGGAGGACAGTGTGACTCGTTTCTCAGAGGCCATGACATCAGTGAACTCATGGAGAGGGTTCAGGAGCTGGTGTACCTCCTCCAGGACAGTGATGTCGCTGTCTTTAGGCATTAGATGCCACGTGTTTCTGTCTCCTGCTAGCATTGCACAGATGGCCTGCTGCTGCTCCAAGAATCTTGAGATCATTTCAGAGGTTGATCCCCACCTGGTGACCACGTCGTGAATCAGTGCATGCTCAGGGATGTTTAAGTCTTCCTGTTTCTTCTTCAATTCTCGTTTCTTCTTCCAGCTACCAGAAAACTCCTGGACCAAGTGTCGGCATGCTCGAACAGCAGATTCCACCCTCTGGAACTTGAGGACTTTGATAATTGCAAGGTTTAAATTGTGGCCAAAACAAGAGAACCAAACACAAGGGAAATTTTCAAAAGCCTTCTTCATGTTTGTGGCATTGTCAGTTGTAATTCCTGAGAGACTCTGTGTCTTTATCTTCCAGTCTTGGAGTATGTTTTCCACCATCTCAGTAATATTCTCTGCTGTGTGGTCATCTGGGAAATACAGTGTCTCAAGGCAGTGAGACTTCAGTTGCCAATCAGAGGTTACATAGTGAACCGTAAAGCTGATATAGGGTTCT
Organism: Megalops cyprinoides; assembly: GCF_013368585.1. NCBI lineage: Eukaryota > Metazoa > Chordata > Actinopteri > Elopiformes > Megalopidae > Megalops > Megalops cyprinoides. The sequence continues at coordinate 3,810,550 of NC_050604.1, read as the reverse complement.
CCACTGCCACCACTGCTGGTCCACATGTCTGTTGTTGCACCAAACCATTCACCTTCTGTTAGCTGTTTCTCTACACTGGCTCTCACCTCCTTGTATAGCCTTGGAATTTCGTTTGTGGAAAAGTAGTTTCTTGCTGGAACTTTGTACTGTGGTGCTGTCTTTTTCATCAGATGAAGAAATCCGGGTTTTTCCACAATCTGGAATGGCATCATGTCCTTGGATATGAAATATGCCACAGCATGGTTCAGCTCTTTAGGTTGTTTTAATGAGGGAGCATATTTAATGGCCTTGGAAAAGGACTCTTCAACGGTTGGTTGAGCTGCAGCAGGTTCAGAGGTAATTTCTGGCTAAAAGTAAATTTAAAAGCACATGACTAGCTCGATCCATATGAGAGAGTGATACCTATAGCAGACTTAATTAATTTAGAATTATAATATAGCTAATGAATTAAATTTTTTTTAATAATACCATCAATTATAGACCATCTGGTTAGTTTTTAAAGTGCTGGCCTAATGTTTGGCTACTTAAAATGAGTTTTAATGGTTAATATAGAAGTCTAATGTTTGTTTGGCTACATTAAAATAATTTATAAAGGTTAATGGAAAAAGAGACTGTCAGGGCTCCCGCCCCCTAGCTGTTGTGTTTTTATTTTTCCCTGTCCATGTGCCTTTGTTTTCCTTGTGTTCTAGCCCTGCCCCGCTCTCCGCCCTGTCTCCGCCCACCTGATTGTCTCCACCCGCCTGCCTGCACACCTGCTTCCCATCTCCTAATCAGCCCAGCCCTATATCTACCCTGCTTGTCTCTGTGTTGTTTGCCAGATCGTTTCAGTGTTTCTGCCTGTCTCGTTTCCCGCCTGTTTACCCTGTTTGGATTTTGCTGGTTTTTGCCTCGCCTGTTCCTCGACTTCGTTTTTGCCTGCCCTTCTGTCCTGATTGCCTGATCTGCTTGCCTTCAAGGTTTGACCCTGCCTGTTTCCGTTTTTGATCCCTGTTTTGCCCTTGGACTGCTTACCTGGTATTTTGACCCTGCCTGTTTTTGGACTGCCTGCTTGTTTGAGGATTCTGCTATTAAACGCCTGTAATTGGAGCACTCGTGGTCCGCGTCTGAGTCCGTGCCTGAGTCCTGACAGTACGATCTGGCAACTATGGACTCAGCGGACCTTCCCCAGATGAAGGTGGCATTGGAGCTGCAAGGTGCGTTGCTGGGGAGCCATCAGAGCCAGCTGGAAGCCATCAGCAGTTCCCTGGAGAGCTTCGCTACCAACATGGCTACTGTCACTGCTCAGCTACAGCAGCTGCAGCTGAGCCAGGAGAACTGCCCCGCACCTCCCACAGCAGCCTCCTCGTCTGTCACACCTGTACCATTGAGCTGGGAACCCCAATTGCCACCCCCTGAATCGTATGCAGGGGATCCAGGAACCTGCAGATCGTTCCTCTCCCAGTGCTCCCTTGTGTTTGAGCTCCAGTCCTCCACGTTTCCCACAGACCGGGCGAAGATCGCATATGTCATCACCCTGCTAACAGGCCGTGCCAGGGAGTGGGGCACCGCGGTCTGGGATGCCCGCGCTCCTTTCTGTCACTCATTCGGAGCCTTCGCCGAGGAGATGAAGAGGGTGTTTGACCGCTCCAGGCACGGTCACGAGGCCGCCAGGGAGATGCTGCTGATCCGCCAGGGGCGCCGGTCAGTCTCCGATCTCGCCATTGATTTCCGCACCCTGGCCGCCACTAGTGGGTGGAATATGGAGGCGCAATACGACGCTTTCCTCCACAGTCTTTCGGAGCCCATCAAGGATGAGCTGGCCACCCGGGAACTGCCAGCTAGCTTTGACGCCTTGGTGGACCTGGCCATCCGAGTTGATCAGCGCCTGTCGCAGCAACGCCGGGAGAGAGGGGCCAGTGGACCGCTCAGCCTCACCCGAGAACATCCGCCCGCGCCAGGCGCACGGAACCCTGCACGTCCGCCACCTGCCTCCCCAGAGCCGATGCGGGTTGTCCGCACTTGTCTGTCTTCCGCCGAGCGTCAGAGGAGGATCAGCACCCGATCCTGCCTGTACTGCGGACAGCCTGGTCACTTCATCGCAACCTGCCCGGCAAAAGACCAGAACTCACCCACAGCCAGAGGGTTACAAGTGAGCGTCACCCCCTTACACCAGTCCCTTGAAGTCCGTCCTCTGTTCTCGGCCATGCTGCTCATCGGGGGTCAGCCTCACGCAGTCTCCGTCCTGATTGACTCAGGAGCCGACGGGAGCTTCATCGATGCCAACCTGGCGGCCCAGCTGAAACTGCCCCGTGTCCCGCTGCACTCGCCACTGGAAGCCCACGCCATCACTGGGGCCCCGCTGGTCCGGATCACCCACGCCACTCCTCCGGTGAGTTTCCTCGTCTCTGGTAACCATCGCGAGGAGATCGTGTTGCATATTATTAACACCCCACAAGCCTCCGTGGTCCTGGGTCACCCCTGGCTAGCCCAGCACAACCCCCACATTGATTGGGTGGGCAATACGATCCTGGGCTGGAGCCCGTACTGCCACTCCCACTGCCTTCGGGATGCCTTGGTTCCTGTATCGCCGGTCTCTCCTGCCCCCGAGGACTTCCCAGACCTGTCGGCGGTGCCTCCTGAATACCTGGACCTGAAACCTGCGTTCAGCAAGTCCCGCGCCACGTCGCTACCTCCGCACCGTCCATACGACTGTGCCATCGACCTCCTGCCCGGCTCGTCACCTCCGAGGGGGCGTCTGTACTCCCTGTCACCCCCGGAGACCGAGGCCATGAACCGGTACATCCGGGAGTCCCTTGCTGCAGGCATCATCCGTCCATCCTCCTCACCCGCAGGGGCTGGGTTCTTCTTCGTGGGTAAGAAGGACGGCTCCCTCCGTCCCTGTATTGATTATCGGGGCCTCAACGCCATAACAGTTAAGAACCGCTACCCCCTGCCGCTTCTGTCCTCTGCGTTTGAGTCGTTACAGGGGGCCACCGTCTTCACCAAACTGGACCTCCGCAACGCTTACCACCTGGTCCGGATTCGTGAGGGAGATGAGTGGAAGACGGCCTTCAACACTCCATCTGGGCACTATGAATATCTGGTCATGCCGTTCGGTTTGACTAATGCCCCAGCTGTCTTCCAGGCCCTGGTCAACGACATCCTCCGAGACCTGCTCAACCGGTTTGTGTTTGTCTATCTGGATGACATCCTCATCTTCTCACGCTCCCTGCCTGAACACATCCAGCATGTCCGTCGCGTTCTCCAGCGCCTGCTGGAGAACCACCTGTACGTCAAGGCGGAGAAGTGCGAATTCCACCAAAGCACTATCTCCTTCCTGGGCTTTGTCGTCACAGCAGGGAGCATCCAGATGGACCGGCAGAAAGTCAGAGCGGTGGAGGAGTGGTCTCGTCCCACCTCCCGCCGGGAGTTGCAGCGCTTCCTTGGATTTGCCAACTTCTACCGCCGCTTCATCCGGGATTACAGCACGGTAGCAGCTCCCCTCACCGCTCTGACATCTGTCAACAAGGCCTTCTCCTGGTCCCCGGCAGCCGAAGAGGCCTTCCGTGACCTGAAAACCCGCTTCACCTCTGCGCCTATCCTGACTCAGCCAGACCCTGCCCGGCAGTTCGTTGTGGAGGTGGACGCCTCGGACGTGGGAGTGGGGGCCGTCCTGTCACAGCGCTCGGCCACCGACAGCAAACTCCACCCCTGCGCTTACTTCTCCCATCGCCTTTCGCCTACTGAGCGCAATTATGACATCGGCGACCGGGAGCTGCTAGCTGTCAAGCTGGCGCTGGAGGAGTGGAGGCACTGGCTGGAGGGGGCGAGCATGCCGTTCCTGGTGTGGACCGACCATAAGAACTTGGAATACCTCAGGTCGGCCAAACGTCTGAACCCTAGACAAGCCCGCTGGTCCTTGTTCTTCTCCCGGTTTAATTTCACCCTGTCCTACCGCCCGGGAACCAAGAACGGTAAGCCGGATGCCCTCTCTCGCCAGTTTGTGCCCGCCGGGGACACCCAAGAGCCCAGCACCATCCTGCCCGCTCGATGCGTTGTCGCAGCGGCGCGCTGGGACATCGAGACGACCGTCCGCACCGCCCTCCAGGCCGAGCCGGGCCCGAGCTCCTGCCCCCCTAACCGTCTGTTTGTTCCCCAGTCTGTTCGTTCCCAGGTCCTGCAGTGGGGGCACTCATCCAGACTCTCCTGCCATCCCGGTGCCCGTCGCACAGGGGCGTTCATCCGCCAGCGGTTCTGGTGGCCCACCATGGAGGACGATGTCCGGAACTTTGTCACCGCCTGCTCGGTCTGTGCCCAGAACAAGACGTCCAACCAACCGCCCTCCGGCCTGCTGCAACCCCTGCCTGTTCCCAGACGCCCCTGGTCCCACATAGCCCTGGACTTTGTCACCGGCCTGCCCCTGTCTGATGGTAACACCACCATCCTTACCATTGTGGATCGGTTTTCTAAGTCAGTACATTTCATACCGCTGCCCAAGTTACCCTCCGCCAAGGAGACTGCCCAGCTACTCATACATCATGTGTTCCGGCTGCATGGTCTGCCCATCGACGTGGTGTCCGACCGGGGGCCGCAGTTTACCTCTCATTTTTGGAGGGCGTTTTGCAGGCTACTGGGTGCCACCGTCAACCTGTCATCCGGTTTCCATCCCCAGTCCAACGGCCAGACCGAGCGGGCGAACCAGCAGTTGGAGACGGTGCTGCGGTGCCTGACGTCCCAGGAACCGTCAGCGTGGAGCCAGCACCTTCCCTGGGTGGAGTATGCTGTTAACTCCTTGCCCTCTGCATCTACAGGGCTTTCCCCGTTCCAGTGTTGTGTGGGTTACCAACCTCCCCTGTTCCCGGCCCAGGAGGAGGAAGTTGGCGTACCCTCAGCGGCGGCATTTATCCGACGCTGCCGCCGCACCTGGAGACGCGCTCGGCACACGCTGCTGCGCTCTGTGGCTCAGGCTAAACGGTTTGCCGACCGCCACCGCTCCAAGGCCCCTCGCTATCGCCAGGGTCAGCGAGTGTGGCTCTCCACCCGGGACCTGCCCCTTAAGGTGGACTCCCGCAAGCTGGCTCCCCGCTTCATTGGTCCCTTTCCCATCGCTAGGGTGATCAGCCCCGCAGCGGTCCGGCTGAAACTCCCGCTCTCTCTTCGCCGCATCCACCCGACCTTCCACGTCTCCAGGATCAAGCCCGTCGTCCGCAGCCCTCTCTGCCCAGCTCCCCGGGCTCCTCCGCCTCCCCGCCTGATCGGTGGAGCCCAAGCCTACACTGTACGCCGTCTGCTGGGGGTTCGGCGTCGAGGGCGTGGTCTCCAGTACCTGGTGGACTGGGAGGGCTACGGACCCGAGGAGAGATGCTGGGTCCCAGCCAGGGACATCCTGGACCCCGCCTTGATCCGGGACTTCCACCGCCGGAACCCAGGCTCGCCTGCTGTGACGCCTGGTGGCGTCCGTAGGGGGGGGGGGTACTGTCAGGGCTCCCGCCCCCTAGCTGTTGTGTTTTTATTTTTCCCTGTCCATGTGCCTTTGTTTTCCTTGTGTTCTAGCCCTGCCCCGCTCTCCGCCCTGTCTCCGCCCACCTGATTGTCTCCACCCGCCTGCCTGCACACCTGCTTCCCATCTCCTAATCAGCCCAGCCCTATATCTACCCTGCTTGTCTCTGTGTTGTTTGCCAGATCGTTTCAGTGTTTCTGCCTGTCTCGTTTCCCGCCTGTTTACCCTGTTTGGATTTTGCTGGTTTTTGCCTCGCCTGTTCCTCGACTTCGTTTTTGCCTGCCCTTCTGTCCTGATTGCCTGATCTGCTTGCCTTCAAGGTTTGACCCTGCCTGTTTCCGTTTTTGATCCCTGTTTTGCCCTTGGACTGCTTACCTGGTATTTTGACCCTGCCTGTTTTTGGACTGCCTGCTTGTTTGAGGATTCTGCTATTAAACGCCTGTAATTGGAGCACTCGTGGTCCGCGTCTGAGTCCGTGCCTGAGTCCTGACAGAGACCGAGACTTATATTTTATCTATTATAAATACACACACACTATTAATAATAATAATAATAATAATAATAATAACAATACATATAGCTGCAAGCAGCAATGAAGGGGCCAAGCACCTCAGGGTCACCAGGTAGACAATTAATCAGAACAACCCCTGAACAAGACAGCAGTCCATCACAGGGTCAACAGACACATTGACACCCACTCTTCCATTCTCACCTATGGGCAATATAGCATGTTCAATTGACATTACCTGAATGTGTTTGGACTGTGGTAGAAAAGCAGAATACCCAGAGGAAAGCCACATCAACACAGGGACAAGGTACAAACTGAATGCAGACGCACCCCGAACTTGAAACCTCCATAATGCTAGGCAGTACTGCCCCCCACTACATATGTCAAGCTTAAATATCAGCAGTGTCACATAAAATGCAGTGTGCCTTCTTGGGACATTGCAATAAGAAGTGCCAACTCTCCTGGAGGCGTGCAATTTTTGGGTAATTGAATAGTTTCAAAATCATGGGAAAAATGGCAGAGACGATACCATATTAGCTGAATATAATAAAATGTCCCTGATCAGAAAAGGAACCCCCATATTTCAACACTTTTATTTGGTAAAAGACTTTTTGAAGATCAAATCATATTTTTTAAAGAAATCATTTTATTTGATATCAATTTAAGAAAACACACTGAATAAAACAAGGCATGGTGACATTTTCTACATCTTTTAGATGAAACTGCCACATTTAAATATAAATACAATGCAATCATGTTTTCAAATGTATAAGTTATTTAAATAAAAATAAACTAGTCTACTGAGATTTCTAATACCACTCAACAATCTCAGAAATGGCGCCATCTGCTGTTCTTAATGTATAATTATATTAAAAATCTAGTCCTCGTATGTAAGATAACCCCACTTTGCAGGTGTAATTTCTGAAGTAGAAAAAAAAACCCTGTTTTACATTCAGCCCAATATGGAAAGTCCAAGTGTTTCTTCAACACTATTTAGTGTATTGATTGTGGCAGTAGGTCAAAAGGTGCTGGAGATGTGCCTATTTTAAGTGCTACAAACTGATTGTATCTTAGCAGCCATGCTATTTAGACATTGAACTAAGTGTTCATTTTCCAGTTAGGACCTGATATGTAATGATGCAATGAGCTACAAAAAAATTGGTCGCAATATCTGCTTTTCTTTATGTGGTCTGTGCCTTTTGATGTCCATTGGCGCAAAATATCATTAAAATCTGAGTACATGGGGACTTCGGGCGGAGTGATGGAGTGATAGGACGCAATTCTGAGTGCTCCCTCAATCATTTTAAAAAATCCGATACAAAACATAATTGAAAGTGACCCGAGCTAGTCTTGGTTTACACTAACTTTACTGTAAGTAGTTCGATTTAAGAGCTAAGTTGGAAATTCAAATGAAGTCTACTCAAAGAGGCCAAATTGGCAAAAGAAAGAAGCCCACCGAGGTAGGCCTCACTACACCGAAGTCACCCGAACGCAGTGACCCTGAACCCGGCCCACACCCTTCCTGTTCTCGAGGCTATCCCTAGAGATATTTGTCAGACTGTCGAGGCTCGGATTAAGGAAATTGTGGTTGAATTTAGAGTGGAGATATCGGCTTTAAAGGTGGAAACTCATTCGGCTATTTCCTCGCTGCAGTCTACTAGTGACAAGCACAACTCTGCTATTACCGAGCTTGAGCGAGCAGCAACATACTCATCGGATGTGATTGCTAATCTCCACTCGGAGGTAAAACGACTCAATACTCAGGTGAGCACTCTCTCTGAAAAATGTATCGATCTCGAGGGTCGCTCCAGACGGCAAAACCTGCGAGTTACGCTTGTAAAAGAGGGAGCTGAGTCGGGGCAGAGACACAGTGACTTTGTTTCGGGGCTTTTGAAGGAAGTGCTCTCGTTGGATGAGAGACCTCATTGGACCGCGCTCACAGGGCGCTGCGAAAACGTGCAGATGGAGGCGACCCCCCATGTCCGCTTATTGCCCTTTTGCACTACTACGGAGATGTGGAAAGAATGCTATGCAGAGCAGCTGAACTGAAAGAGCTTAAATACAACGACTAGCGAATTCATATTTTCCCTGACTATCCTGCGGAAGTGGCTACGCGCAGGGCGGCGTTTAATCGTGCAAGGGTCCTGCTGCGTAATAAACCTGGAGTCAGGTATGGACTATTGTATCCAGCCGGACTGAGGGTGTCTTTTGAGGGCTCAGAGTTTATTTGTACTGATGGGAAAAAGGCAGAAGAATACGCGGAACGGTTTAGAGCATTAATGCAGACTTACGGCGAGACCCATTTAACATTGTTTTCAGTGTCTCAGAAACAGAGTTTGTTTGGTGATTTGACAGTAACACGGTGATGTTTTGCTATAGGCCTACTTGATAAGTGAATTCATTACATGTGTAGTAATTGATATTTACATTGAAGTCGTGGTCAGAAGGTCCCTTCTTGTTATGCTTAGCACCAGTACAGGCGCTGAACTGATATCGTTTTCTTCTCGTTTGTTTTGTTTTTGATATTAATCATAAAAAGGTTGTGGGGCAACCTCAGTTATTAGAGTTTGATAGGGGCCAGAAGTTAGCAGATCGTAGACAAAGAAAGGTTATTTCTAGTGTTGTGTTCTTAATTTTCTAGTTTAGGTCGCGCCTTGCTAGGTTAGTTTAGTATACGTTAGACTATGGGGTCATGTGGGTGGGTTTGGGACTTTTGCCCAGGTACAACATTTGTTTACTCATTTGTTCTTTTTTTACCTTTTGTTTTGGATGCATACTTGAGGCTTACTTTTATCAATAATAAATTATGCAGGATAGTAGTATAACACAAACAGGGGAAAAAGAGAGGGCTAACATTCTGTACATGGAACACAAAAGCTTTGAACAATCCTATTAAGAGAGGTAAAACACTAGCCCATTTAAAGATGTTGTCCTCTGATGTTATTTTTCTACAGGAAACACATTTTAAAGACAACACTTACATAAAACTGAGATGTTGGTGGATTGGACAATCTTACCATTCAACCTGTTCCTCAAGGGTAAGAGGGACTGCAATACTGATTCGGAAAGGGACCCCCTCCTCTCACAAAACCACTATTGCTAATAAGGAAGGTAGATAGCTTATTGTGTCAGGGGAAATCTATTCAACCTCCCTCACCCTACTTAATATTTACGACCCCAATAATGACAATCCTGAAGTCTATAAGCATGTTTTCTCTCTGATTCCTGACATATCTCAGACAAATCTAATTATTGGTGGAGATTTTAATTTGGTGCTTGATCCATACCTAGACCAGTCTTCCACTAGTAGAATTAACCCATCTAATTCCAGTATGTTTTTAAATGCATTCATTAAGAACTCTAATTTATTTGATATATGGAGAATTCTGTTTCCTACCGACAGCGCTTACTCATTTCTTTCTCAAGTGTATAATGTATACTCCAGAATCGATTATTTTTTGGTGGATGCTAAATTGCTGCCTTATGTTTCTAATCCTAAATATCATAACACAGTGATTAGTGACCATGCTCCTCTTACATTTTCTTTAGACATAAGTGACATAAACTCCTCTGAGAGACTCTGGAGACTTAATCCCATGCTTCTTAAAGATACAGCATTCTGTGAATATTTATCAGTACAAATCAAGTTTTTCTTTGAATCTAATGATAGCCCAGAGATATCCCTGTCCTTGTTATGGGAAACCTTGAAGGCTTTTCTAAGAGGATGTATTATTTCGTTTGAGGCAGTAAAAAAGAAAAGGGAAAAAAATAGAGTTATGAGACTTAGACAGATTCTTTTGTTAGATCGGGAGAACGCAATTAACCCTTCAATAGCCACTTATATAAAATATTATCTTTAAGACATAAATACAATGAAATATATTCAGACAGGATTGCTAGAGTTTTTCTGTATCATAAACAAAAATATTTTGAATTTGGAGATAAGCCTATCATAATGTGGCTCCACCCTATTTTAATATATCCCACTTGGCTTAAGATGGAAAGAGGGGATTGTTTTCCATATGACATTGGTGCTGTGGTCTTGTCACCAGTATCTATAAGAAAATTAGTATATAATAACATTATAATTTATAATACTATTCGTATTTGGAGGCAAGTTAAATTACACTTTAAATTATTGTTGTTGTATTTCTTCCTCCCTATTTCTGGATACCCACCCTTTGTTCCCTCCATGATAGACAGTGTCTTTATTCAGTGGAAAAATATGGGTATCAGGACTATAGGTGATTTGTACTTGGAAGGAACGCTTGTCTCTTTTGAACAACTTGGTGCTAAATACAGGATTCCTCAGAGTCACTTCTTTAGATATTTACAGATTAGAGATTTTATAAAGAAATTCCTGCCTGATTTTAACAGAGCCAATCTAAGCATTTTGGACAGACTTCTTAAGCCCAAAACCATAGCAGAATGTTCCATATCATATGTATACAATTCTCTACAAACAACTGCTACTCCATCTATGGTTAGCATTAAGACACAATGGGAGGAGGAGGTGGGGGAGGACATCCCAGATGCTTTGTGGGTAAGTTCACTGGAGAATATGCATAACAGTTCGTTCAATGCGAGACATCGTCTCATCCAGTTTAAAATTATACATCGACTTCACTATACAAAGACTAAACTACATAAGTTCTTCCTGGATGTATCCCCATAGTTGACCGGTGTCAGAGTGTGGAGGGGACTTCTCTTCATAGCTTTGTCACGTGTCCCAAATTGAAGGACTTTTGGATTGATGTCTTCCAGACGATTTCGGAGGTCCTGGGCATTACACCAGAGCCTCTCCTTATTATATTGGGGGGTGTCAGATGATCAGACAAGACTTTTGAGAGCTCAACAACAGTTTTTAGCATATGCCCTTATCACACGAAAGAAACTAATACTAAGGTTTTGGAATAAGAAGGGGGTTCCCACGACTAAATTATGGCTTACTGTTTAATTACCTTGAAAAAATTAGATTTACAATGAATGACAGAGTTAATCAATTCAATAAAATATGGCAACCTCTCCTGTATTATATTCAAGACAGAGATGTCTAAACATGCCTATTTATCTACTCATTTGTTTGTAGATTCTGTTATTTATTGTTTTTTGTATTTGTTTTAGTATTAGTATTAGTTTTTATAGTTATTAATTTATTTTGTTTTTGTATCAAGTATTATTATTTTTGGATGCCTTAATATCTGTAAGGTGACCTGGGCTTCGGGGGGGGGGGGGGGGGGGGACATATATTTGAGGATGTTCTTGGTGTTGGTCTGTATTTGTTTAAGCAAAAAAGGAAAATGGTGAATGTGTAATGTGTGGAATATTTGTACTGTTTGACTCTTTAATAAACAAACCTGAATATAAAATCTAAGTACATGGACACATGGGTGTTTATACCTGTTTTTCAGTATAGCACCCCAAAGTGGCCAAATTTCACTAAAATTGGTGTGTGCCACCCAGGCCTAATTGTAAGCATGTGTATCGACTTTTACGCCAATGAACAAAAGCATTGCAGAGATATGGGCACTCTTCCTTTATGGCTCCTTCACAGGCAAATTTGTGGGTACACTGTGGCCACATTGTTCAACCTGGCAACTATCATTTAACAACTGTTAAAGACAATGGTCTAAAGAGGTAATACACAAAACCTCATTGTGCCATAACTCTAGGAGGAGGTGGTTAAATGTGTTTTTGACAAAATCAAAGATGGATGAAGCACAAAATGGCTGATGTGGAGGTTTCATAAGTTCCCAGATTGGATCCTTAACTTTATTTTAGTTGAAATATCCGGTTTTCTGCCCGAATAATGGGTATTTAAATGACTTTTAATGGTATTTCATGAAACTTGCAGTATTGCTAATACCAACAAAGTGTACCAAGTTTGGCATCACTCCAGCAATGCACTGCTGAGATATGACTCACTTCCTGTTTTTGTGTGTACACCATGAAATTTCATTGGATGACAGTGGCTGTATCTTTTGCCCTAGCAGAATTCTTTGAATAACTTTTCGTCAGAACCCTCTGCAGATGATTCGTACCAAATTTGGTGGTGAAATTGAAAATATGATTTTTTCCGAAAATCTATTACAGTGGATGAGTCTATTCAATTCATCATGACCCAGGGATTCAGGAGAATTAAGGATCACAACTCTAGGATAAACGGTTCAAAAGTTATAAGCAAAAATGTACTCTGAAATTTGGCCTGTTGGTGTACAGGGATTGATGGATTGACTCCAAATTTGGTGCCAGGATACCTTGGACTGTGCTCTATGAGGGTGCCAGATTCCACCAACATCCACCTAGGGCTTCTATGGGCTGCCAAAGAAAACCATTGAAAAAATGATAATACCAACATGGCCGAAAAACAAAATGTCTGACACACTAGTTTCATGCTTTCCCAGCTAGGGGCCTTTACTGTGATAATGCATATGAAATTTGGTTGAAACATCTGCTTTGGTTCCAAAGCTAGAGGCATTTGATTTTTTTTCTGTTTTTCTGGTCTAGCGCCCCCATATGGCCAAACTTCATGAAACTTGGTGGGTACCAAATATTCCCCCTGCCAATAAAGTATGCCAATTTTGGCGTGACTGCAACCAAGCATTGCTGACATGTGGCTCACTTCCTGTTTTGGTGTCTTCGGCATGGAATCTCATTGGACGACAGCGGCCACATCGTTTGCCCTAGCAAAATTCTTTGAATAACTTTTGGTCACATATGTGCCAAATTTGGTGGTGATAGGATCAACGGCCTAGGACTAGTTCACAAAAGTAGGTTTTTTCAAAAAATTCAAAATGGCGGAAAATCCAATATGGCGGACTAATTAATAATTAATGCCAATGGGTGCATTCAAATCGGCATGACCCAAGGATTCAGGGGAAAAAAGATCACAACCGTAGGACAATCGGTTCAAAAGTTATAAGCAAAAATGTACCTTGAAGTTTGGCCTGTTGGTGGCTCTACAGAGTTGGATGGATTGACCCCAAATTTCATGCCTGGATAATTTTCACTGTCCTCTATCAATGTGTCAAATTTCACAAAAATCCACCAAGGGGTTCTATGGGCTGCCATAGACTCCCAGAGGAGAAAGTATAATAAGTATAATAATAATAGTGAAAAATTCTAACAATTACAATAGGTACCTAGCACCTTCGGTGCTTGGCCCCTAATAATAATATTATTATTATTATTATTATTATTAATTACTAACTACTATTAATTACTAATAGCTATTTACAATTATAAAAAATACATCTTTTATTGTAGCTAAATAAACATTAGACTTATATGTGAACCATTAGAACTTATTTTTATGTAGCCAAACATTAGGCCCACAGTTTAAAAACTAACTGGATAGCCTATAACTGATGGTGATATGCTGTATGTTGAATTGTTTAATTAATATTGATTTTTACAATTACATTTGGCTTAAGCGATATTGTTCAATACACATTCATGCCAATAAAGCATTTCAGTGAAAAAAAGAGACAGACAGACAGACAGACAGACAGAGAGCGAGCACCCCCCCCCCCCCCTCCGCCTCGAAGAAATGCCCGTGTGTCTGTGAACTCTCTGTGAACTCGGGTGACTTTAATTGCTCCGGAGGAGTTACATAGTTTAGGGTCTGTTTCGTACATTTCGCTTTAGCTTTTTACCTTAACTTGGGCATGGATGATTATCCCGAAGATGTTGGTATGTATTAGACGTGTTGGAGCCTTTGGCTGCAACTTTCCGGTGACAGGCTCTGCAGATCGAATATCCGTCGTTGACCACAACTCCCTGGTCACTTTTCAGATACCCGAAATGGTCCCACACTTCTGTCTTGATGCGTTTCTTTGGTGGATATAACTCTGGAATACCAGTTCCCTCTGCCATTTCCAGGGTTTCAATTTACCGGGTAAGCTGAAAGCATGTTCCACGCTGCGCACAGTATGACCACACACACCCACACAGACAAGTCTGTCTATAGTCTCAGGTTTTAAAGCTGCCCTGTGACAGCTGATAAGCTTCTTGAATCCCTCATTTTCAACAGTGCTAATGGGAAGGATGTCTTTTGCAATGCAATATGCAATTGCATTTGTGATGTCTTTGTGTCTTTTCGTTTTTTTTTTTTTTTTTGGTCGTAAGGCACGATACTGGAAAATGCTGATATGATTGCTGCCGGGTAGTCGCACTGGGTACTGGGCTGGTATTTGTCGAGGGTCCACTAACAACACTCATTTGGGACTGTACTTTCTTACTTTCTGTGTGTGTTCTAACAGGTGATACTGTTTCAAATGTTGAAACAGGTTTGTGATGTTGCCTGTCTTTGATGGCACGTGTCTTCGGCACAGTTTGCAGTGCACACTGCTCTGTTTTTTGTTGGATTGTAAATAGTCAAAATATCTCCAAACTACTTTGACGGTTGGGGAAGTGGGCAGAGCGTGGACCAGCATGCCTTGCGGACTGCTCATTCTTTGTGTACAAAGTTACCCACCGTGACTGTGTTTGCTCTCCCTTTTAGTTAGTCCCCTCCTTCTTTCCTGTGTGTGCGTGTGTCTGCATCGCTAATAAACGTCTGACTAGCCATATTTATCGACTTCTATCGAGGAAAATTATGTTGTGATAATTATTCTTATTGTTTTATCGCGCAGCCTTATAGTTACAGCTATTAATTACAAAAGGGGATGGAAAAGGAAAAGCATTTTAATTGACTATTACAAGCAGGGCTAACGTTTGCTAACTACACTAAGATGTCACCAGATGCCTGGTTTCTTGAGGCACACAGTGGATGGTTCATGCAGCACACTTTCCCTATGAATTTAAGGTGGGAGTAACTGACGTTAACTTTAGCTATTTATTAAATTAGCAGATGTTACTATCGTCCAAAGTAAGCTAGTAACACCCTGCTCCAACGGTACCTGGTATTACTATGCAACAGATAAACTATTCATTCATCACATTGCGTCTGTCTTACGTCTTGTCTTGTCTTGTCTCCTTTTCCTTCCCTGGACACCAGAGGGCTTCGGTCTTATTGACATGATTACGCTACTGATTGTAATCACGTAATCGGTCACTAGCTCAGATGACTCTCTCATCCCACAATCAGGTAAGTCCGGGGGGCGGGCGATGCTGCGGGCAACCCAAAAAATAAGATAAGTTATGTTGTTGTGGGCTTGTCTAATATTTCGAAATAATAGTACTAAAATAGAATTAGTAAAAATAGAAAAAGCTAGTGTATTCGATTCTTTTGATTCATTCTGTTTAATGGCCGACGCACATGTAAATTATGTCATTACGTCATTTTAGACCTCCGTGAAGCTGGCCCCCCATGTCATCAGAAAATTAACGAAAGTATTGCTGTTTGTTTGTGCCGTTTTGAAGTAATTAAACTTTACATTTTCTGGCCAGTGACATCATTCAGCCCACCCATCATTGTCCAAATTACTCCAAAATGGTCTCAATCGTTTGTGCTGGTTTGTGCCGTAAAAAAAAAAAAAACCATTTGTGCTACTATGCTTCCGAAGACCGGTTTCTTGGGGAATTAAGGTAATTTCTAAAACGTATGGCGTCACCTGACGACGACGTCAGCCTAATTTCAACGGCGTCCACCAGAAGTCTGCTGCTGGCCATGGTAGTGGGGAGCTGAGGAGAAGCTTGTCCGCCCTTTGCCCTCTATATCTTTAAGGTGAGTCAAATATTCGCCTCTTTTCTTAGCCCAGAGATATTAGACTTTATTAGAACATTGTTGTATAAAAAATGTTGGAGGGGATGCCAGCTATAGGTCAAGGCTACCTTAATATTAGGGCAAGCAAATGTGCCTTAAAGTGTGAGAAAAGCAGCTGTGTAATCCACTACACTTTGTCAAACTCAGAAATTTGCTCCTCACGGTCCTCTAGCTGTCCGTTCAGTGTGCGAGCTCAAAAAAAAAAAACTCAGGCGTTCGTCCTGTCCTGGCTCTGTAAATGGGAATCAAACGTAGTGGCTTGGACCGAGCCATAAACAATTTCAGCCAGTCAACACGTTGCCTCAGGAACACGGAAGGGAAGGGTGTAATTTGATTGGCTGTTGAGCCCAAATATCAACAACCTTTCGACAGAATGGGGGACTATACCATTACCTCCAAGCGCTATTTTGCTGCCTATATAAAGGTGTAGCTAGTTTGCAGATAATGTGTTGATACCAGTTTGCAGATAACATGTTACCTGTAACATGACATGTTACCTGTGTCCCTACATGGCAATATGTTTTCTGTTGAATTGCAGATGGGTAAGATGAGATCAGGCGTGAAAAGTTCCAATCCAGTACACAAATGCTTCAGCGTGTGTGTGTTTGACAACAGTTTTTAAGCTGTCTGGACACTTTTCGTGTGACATCAGAGGCCGGAGACACATAGAGGGTTGCAGCTGCACTCCTCCCAAAAATGTAGCCTGAAGCCCTTTCATGCCCTCTGTATGTAGAATGCTCATGTCAACAGGTAGAAGAGGAACTTGCCTGCAGTGTACCATACTTCGACTGCAGTGTGGAGAGGAGCACTGGATCTCTGTTACTAGGCTAGGAGCATGCCTCATTACTGATGTAACAATTTAAGCAATGTTACATGCTGCATTAATTTGCTTTGCCCCTGACTTCAGCTGGTTAGAGCTGAAGGTGTTCAGCAGAAGTTTTGCTCTCTCTCTCTAGGCATCACGGTGTATTCCCTTTGTCACAATGGTGGTAACCAGTTGGAACATTTCAATGTTTTCTCGGTAGCCATGGATGTGATTTGTGAAATTTGCACTGTCACAGAATGCACAGCACAGACACTGACAGGAGTCAAATGCACATGTGTTTGTTAACACTCACAAGTGTTTTGCTAAATAATTCCCATTTTGTAGAAGGCCAATTTGCATTTTTTGTTTTTTAGGAGCCATGTCAACATGAAGCCACTCTGGGTATGGGGTTAGATATGACTTTCTTTTTTTGGTGGCACAGCCAGGCCTCTCCAGTTTTCCAGGGGCTCCAGGATCTGGGGGTTGTCCTCTGCCTGCCTCACTGTGCCATCACAGTTCATTGAAGGTATCACAGTTTCATTTGGTTCCATGTTTTTTCCATTGTTTGCAGAGAAAGCTGCAGCAGATAGTCTCATCTGTCCTTCAGTGTAATCCAGGTGTCTGCTTACAAAGCGGTATAGGCGAATGGGCAAGTTGTCATGTTTGAATAGGCCGCGTTTCAAGTTTTTGAATGCTGCCTTGTTATGAGCGGAAGTTGCAGTTAAGTTGCTGCCTTCAAAATGTTGCACCATAACACCAGTCCACAATGGCAGGTACGAGCACATCCTGATTAAGTGAGAGAGAAGCTCTGGAAGGAAGTGTGGATTATCCCGGTCACCACCATGTGAGGCAAGTCTCTTACTCTCAGCACATATTTCAGTAACCCAAAATTTTGCTTCTGTGTTGCAGTCATAGAATTGCTCCATGTTTCTATCATTCCATCTTTGGCCATTACACCATCCAAGCATGTGCTAAGGTGGTTGTTTCCCTCTGCAATTCTTCTTTTCAGATTGGCTTTGCAGGTCTCCGAGATGACAGGCATGCCACTCTCATCATTCCCCTCAGACTCACTAAGGGCCACAACTGTAATAGACTGAATTAGGTGTCTTGCATCGTCGATTGACACACACTGCACCAGCTGTGCCATAGCTCTGACACAGAAGTCCTTCACCCGACTTCCCTTGTTTCTTGGGCATTTCCAGTGAGTAATCATTTTTATGCAGTGTGCAACATCAACGCAGATGAAACAGGGAGGTAATCTTGACGATTGTTTGCCAAATAGTACTCCAAAGCACTCATTTACATAGGCCTTCAAGTCTGGGTAAGGAGTGAAGGCCTTGACAAGAGCCCCTACAATTGCAAGATAGAAGTCACACACAGCTTCTGTAGGCACAGGTGCACCTCCTCTGTGCCACTCACTCTGTGCCATGGCATTAATGTTATGCTGCTCAGACAACATCTGCACCACAGGGATGTGAACACCAGAATCTTGCGTGGACAGAACACCTTGGTATAAGAAGATATGTCCTGACTTCTCTGTTGGTCTGCTGAGTTTTTTAACCACTGTACCTGTGGCATCAAAGTTCACGCTTAGTCCATGGACCTTTGATAGGGACCTGTAACTGAGAGGGTGTCCAGTAATAACAAAAGAACTTGTCCAGGCCAATGTCAAGAATACTACTGCAGTGAGAAGCGCTCTATTTCATCAGCTGGAGTGAAAGGACAGGATCATTGTGTCCTAACTCCTTATTCCCTCTCTCCTGTTTTGCCTTTCTCAGTGTGGCCAGGCTTGGTAGATGGCTTGGCTCTGGATCACCCATTTCCATTATTTTGTTAGCTTTTGCAGCTCGCCACACATGAGGAGGTTCTCGACCCTTCCAGAGGGCCTCAGACACCTGTACTCTTTCATTACCTGATAAATTATGCTTTGATTTTCCAGTATGAAGACTGTAATTAACATTCTAGAATGTGCATTTTAGCACCACTGGTGTGTTGTCCTCTGGCAAGCTCTCACCATAAATGCACAATTTGCTAGTACACTCAGTGCAGTGTCCAGTGATAGCTATGCACCTTGACACACTGTTTGGGTACACCTTTGCCCTCTTAAAGCTAAGTGTGCAAGGAGATTTGATGGAGTTCCATATCTTTTCATTCAAGAGATGAGTCCAAGTGCCTCGTCTCAAGATGGTGTAACATCTCTTGTTTGAGCGTGCATCTTTGCTGTTATACACAGCTTCCTCTAGGAATTTCTCTGTCCACTCTTGATAAGGAATAGTGAGTTCAAAGTCACTGTTGTTAGTCTTTT
Organism: Megalops cyprinoides; assembly: GCF_013368585.1. NCBI lineage: Eukaryota > Metazoa > Chordata > Actinopteri > Elopiformes > Megalopidae > Megalops > Megalops cyprinoides. The sequence goes on along the minus strand of NC_050604.1, from coordinate 3,791,747 downwards.
GTGTTGTTCCTGGGAAATCCAAATCAACATCAGAGTTGTGACTTTCCTCATGTGCTTCCTCGTCATTTGTTATCCCTAATAGTTCCCAAATATTATGTCAATTCATCTTCACAAAAGTGTACAAGACTTTTGGTGAAATTTTACCTCCAAGCTGTTCACTAAGGTCTGTCTAGATTTTGTCAGAGGGCCATGCAATATCTTGCCCTCCCACAATTTTATCTCTAGCAGCCAAGATAACTTTTGTGATCTCATCCTTGTCACAAGGTGGTGGCCTTGGCATCTAACCAAAATCAGTCATCAAAGATGTAATTAATTTCCTTGCTTTGCTTGCTTTTCCACATGATGTGTATTTGTCTTTATCAACTTAACCTATTGTTTGCTTTTTGTGTTATAATAATTTGCGTGTTATGTAAAATAAAACTGATGACAGTAAAGTCTACTTAAATCTGGTTTGGATGACTTTGATTGAGGTATCACAATATATGTTTGTCACTCTAGGTCTTGTGAAATGTCACATGAAGTCACCTTGACAAATGTGAGGTCTTATGTTATCTCAGGCCTTATCTTACCTTGACAAAAGATAATTAGATGTTCGTATGACTCAAGACTTCAGTGCTGTGGAAAGATTGCAAAACAAGGTAGCTCAGAGACTGAATATACAATTTTCACTACCTGTCATGGACCAAAATGAACCTGGACACAGTGGTAAAATGTGAATCAGATTTTTATTCAGCCCGTTGGGACCATGACCCAGGGCGGTGAGCTTGGAGTGGACTGACAAAAAGGTTACATTTTGCAGACATAACTCCTGTTTGTAGATATACCCATGGTCCCAACAGGTTTAGTGACTTTTTAAGAGTGCAGGTGGAGGATAGGGGTGTTTTTCTTTTGTATATTTCACTTCTTCCTAACCAAATATTTGTCCAAATAGACATATAGGTGACTATTGACAGCCAATACAGGTTTTGAGTTTTTTTTTTTAATTATCCAGAGTACTCCAGTTTTGTTAACTTGACAGGATAGTGATGAACAAGTTATTCAGGGGTTATGTAATAATGTAGCCCTTTGAACATTAATTTTGTGATAACGGGAAATGATAAATATTTTTCTCCAGTTAAATTACAAGTCCTAAACAAATTTATTTGATAACAGTCTTCCCTCAATGTGGTACTTATAATCATTAAATTAGGCTCTGCTATAATACTCTAATGTATGTGTATGGATATTTAATAAGCCCAAATGTAGACTTACAAAGACTATAGTCCCTTTAAGAGTTGCTTAACCATTTCTGTTCAAATCTGTTATATTTCACAAAAAAAAACTGTCATATGTAATGTTGAATGCATGGTCTTACCTCTTAAAGATGAATTTTTTTCGAAAGTACAGGTCATTTTCTTTATGGCCACAAATGAACCGTAATACAGTACAGACTGCTGAATTAAGTTTGGTTCTCTCATCTGTGTGTACGTATCACTTCATATCTGGTCCCCACAGAAACAAGGACTCTTGTGAAGATTCCTTTTATCCAGTCACATAAGTGCAATCATTTAATTTTATCCTGGGGTTAGATATGGCCCTAATACTGACAATGTACCCTACACCTACATATCCATAAGAGTCCCCAATTATTGTTTTAATGATAATATGCAAAAGTACATTGTAATTACATACATTAATTCTGAATAAGTATTCATGTGGTTAAAGCCTCATGTGACATCTGAACTCAGCTGGTCACATATAACAGACTGTAAGTGACAATATTAACAGCAGGTAACATAAAATGTATGCTTAACTGTACAGTGAAGTAAACACAAATCAGACTGGTGAAATATCAAGTCAAGTTATTTATTGTCATTTCAGTAATATGTAGATTCAAAGTTCAAAATTCAATATTTCTTGAATGTTTATGCAAAGTTTCTTGTAAATCTCACTTACCACTGCAGTACACTGCTGGATTATACATATTATGTGCCAGATGCATTTAGTGATTTTGAGTGGATTTATGAAAAAATGTCTCAGTGCAAGGTCTTGTAAGTGAATTTTATCATAATAGTCATAATGTAGACATGATCACACATAGTATGGTGAGGACAAAATTGTTGAAACAGCAAGATTTTTTCATGGAAAATGTTTATTCAAAATTACAACAATAAACAAAAATATAAATATAATATACATAAATAGCTATATAAATCTAATAAAGAACAAAGTGCAGAACAATGAAAATGTAAAGAACAATGTGCAATACAAAGAAAAAACTCACCTGCAGCTATAACTATATACATGGTCAAAGTGCCAAAGTCTACTTACGCCATTTAGCCCAGCAGTTTCTATCAATTTGTGCTACATTGCACATCTTGCATTGCCAGGGAGTCTTCATTCATTTTCCAGCCTGCTTGTGTATGCGTGACAGCACAGCTTACGTGTGAAGAGGCGGGGGAAACTTGAAACTGGAATATGTCTGGATTGGCAGGGGCTATTGCCATAGCATCTACAACAAACTTTTATATCTCCAGTTTGGTAGATGAGATGTTATTACAGAAACCTGGCTGACCCACCGGTGGGTCAGTGGGACCCAGGGGGTAAAGTTGCTCTCTCCTCAGATCTTTTTCAGTCCTACAACTACATTTAATGAAATTGTATGCTGCTGTAGACATTCAAGGTGTAATTCAATGTACTTTTACTGTAGGAAATTCAATGATCAGCACCTCTACAAAAGTTAATGTATAGAAATGACAGAAAAAATAAGTCAATCAAATATTATCTTTGTATTAACAAATAAACAATGTATGTAACACATAAAGCTTAATAACTTAAGAAACGTAGCACAAATGTTTCTTTTTACAGCACAAACCAGCACAAACATAGCACAAATGATTGAGACCACTTTGGAGCGATTTGGACAATGATGGGGGGCTGAGTGACGTCACTGGCCAGAAAATGTAAAGTTTAATTACTTAAAACCCTTAACAGCACAAACGATGATTTGTACAGCACAAACCGGCACAAACGAACAGCAATATTTTCGTTAATTTTCTGATGACATGGGGGGGGGGGGGGGGGGGGGGGTCCTCTAGCTCCTCTACCTCACGGTCCTCTAGCTGTCCGTTCAGTGTGCGAGCTCAAAAAAAAAAACTCAGGCGTTCGTCCTGTCCTGGCTCTGTAAATGGGAATGAAACGTAGTGGCTTGGACCGAGCCATAAACAATTTCAGCCAGTCAACACGTTGCCTCAGGAACACGGAAGGGAAGGGTGTAATTTGATTGGCTGTTGAGGGGGGGGGGGGCAGCTTCACAGAGGTTCGTTTTAGATAAATGTCTGATAAATGACAATAATGTAATGTCATGTATGTATTTTCACTGCTTATATGTTTTACATGTATTTTACGTTTATGAACAGGAGCTGTGATAAGGAAATTGTACTACAGTACCTACTGAATTTCTGTTTATTGCTCTCTTTTAAACTCCGTTTTATATGCTGTTTTATATGAAATTGTTTTAAATGTAATCCACCTAAATAGTCTTGTTAGTTATAGTGCTTTTGTTACTGCTTTGTGTTTTTTTAATAATTAAAATCTTGTGTGTCAGTTGTGAAAACTATTGAACTATATACACTTGATGATTAAGTCTCAATCTGCCATATTTATTACTTATTGGAGCACAATAGAGCTGGACAGTAATGCCAAAATTGTGAAACAATGCCAAGTATGTGTTTTATGAACATTGTCTGCTAAATAAATACACACTGTAGGGTGTGTAAGGGTGTGTGTAATTTCTGGGACTCCATGTTATTTCTTTTCTCCATGTTAGGGCATGACAGATAGCAAGACAGCACAAAATACAATGAAAGTGCCAAAGGAGTCTTGAAAAGGAGTGCAAAGGAGCAAGGGGCAGCCAAGAATATTAATAACATAGATATAAATTCCTTTATGTTATGAAGAAGTGAATGAATCTGATGCTACAAACACCAATTGTTGAGCTAACTACCACACAGGTGCCAAAGAATTACTCTATCCTGATTTCACTGACAATAAGGTTGATTAGGAGGAAAACCAGGGAATCCTGGCAGAGTGAAATTATAAATATATTACTACTTATTGAGCTAAGTCCTACATATCTGTCTGAAAACACTATAGAAGCATGGTATTCCCTCATGATGGATGTTTATTGACATATGCTTGTACGTAGTAAAGTCATTTTTTAAACTGATCTTTTACCAAGATGTATTTTATCATCTTGTTTTTACCATGGTGTCTTACAACATAAAGAATGATGTGGGCAAAACATACCAAAGTACATCACCTAGTTTACTAGTTTAGTAATCTGCTGGTAAGCCCTGTTTACCCCCTTCCTACTAGTGTAGTCCTTTCCAGTCTAACATTTAGGTCTCTACACACACCCAATGTTCTCTCTCTGTCTCTTCATTTGCATTGAGCCTATTTGAATGCCAGTGAGACGGTACAGCAGAGAGCAGGTGGAATGATACAAAACACTTTCACTTTTATGTCCTTTATCTTTTATTTGTCGATCAACTGTTGTTGAAATAGACTATTCTCCTTTCACGCTTATTCAAAGTGTTTTGAATAAGTATTCTGAACAGCTATGGATGAATTATAAGCTTCAGCGATACTGGCAATAGATACTGGCAGCAATCGACCCTTCTGTGGCCGTCATTTGAATTTTTATCACTTATAATTTTTATCATTTCACGTTCACTCCATGTAATATCAGTGCATGAACGCTCTCTAAGAATTTGTGTTACTCTGGATCACTCTAGCCCTTAAAACTTCTTAAAAGCATGTTATCCTGCACTTCTGAATAATGTGTACTTATAAAACAAGTAACCCGTTAACACAGAATGTACTACAATCTCAACAGGAGAGCGGCAATTAAATTCCATAAGGACTGTGTGAATCACCAAATTTTTTGTGCAGCATATTAGGCCACCAGTGCTGCATTCTGTGGTCAGGTTTGGTGAAAAAAACAAAGCTCTGGGAAAAAAGTGCAATGGAGGAAAAGACCATTAAAATGAAATTCTTTGTTTCTTGCTTTAAGCAGATCTTCTGAGCAAAGACACAACAGCAGCAAAGAAAACTTTCAGAAACAGAGGGTGCACCTGCAGGCTCCAGGCAGGATGCAGCAATGTCCAGCTCCTGCTGGAGAGCCCTGGAAGCCTGCAGTATCAAAGCAGGGGACTGGGAACATTCACAGCTCCAGCACTAAACCCATGCCACAGAGACACTCTCCTCAGCCTCTCCAAGGGCTCCCTGACTTCAGCCTCCGTAGCCATTGGCCATAACGCCTGGGTCGACTGTGAACTAGGAAGCTCACCTTGGTAGGCAATAAGCTAGGAGGCTTACCTGGGTTTGCCGTGAGCAAGGAGCCTCACCTGAATCAGCTGTGAGCAAGAAGCCTCACCTGAGGCGGCCATGAGCTAGGAGACACACTGGACAAATAGCCCCGCAATTGCGGGTGAGGGTCTCTGGATGAGCCTTCTTTGAGTTGTCATCAGACATGAAGTCTTGGACGGTGTACATCTCATCCCAGTTCAGGAACCTCTTACTGTCCAGGACCAGCCGCTTGCACACCTCCAAGCAATGGAGTACACTGGTGTACAATTCAGAGACTAGGCAAACACCTTCAGAGCTCCACAACCTTTCGCATGGGCTCATCCTGACTCTAACAAGAGAACAGGTAAGCTCTCATGATAGTTTTCCCTCTGTTACAACCCCCAGTCTAGGGTCAGGGATCATAACTGATATTGTGAGTGGAGTATCCCTTCACCCGTCCCCAGCACCAACCACAACAGTGACAATTCCACAAAAAGAAAATTTATTTTCATAAATGAACCAGGAATCAAAATCAAAACTTCACGAGGGGGAAATGCCAAAATAACAAACAGAAAAAGCACGTAATCGGATTAAACAACTACTTACCTAACAACGAAAATTAAAATAATCAACAGAAAACCTCACTTGCTAACTAAACATAAACATAAAAAATGGTTCCAATCGCTTTAGGTAAAGTATTTGCAACATATACAAATATTTTTTACAGGGAAGACGAAGGTAATAATTCTTTTCCAACCAATAGTCAACTCTTTCTCAAACAACGACGCAATGCGTCTGAGTGGGAAAGTGAAATCTTGACCTTCGACCCACGACTGCAAAAGCAACCGCTGCTAACCTGCAGACAGGAGAGAGGGAGGGACAAAGGGAAAAGGAAACAAAACAGCCTATACATCCTTGGACATAACATTTCTCAGAATTAAGAGGTGTCACCAGTACAGAACCATGTCCCACTCATCACCTTCCTGTTACAAATCAACTAACCACAGAATATTCTTAACTGTAATTAACTTAACTAAGTCTGAACTAAATCCCAAAAACTGCACAAAAAACAAGGATGCTAATATTTTTGGTGTACCTCCATAGCATGTTTTTAGCCAGTTTTTAGGATTCACACCTCACTTATGCATCCCACAGATCTCTTAAAACGGGCAGTGCAGACTTTCTTGCTGTGAATAAATGTAATTTGTTCTGGAAAACCACACCTATCTATATACTATGAACCATATGAACTCTGTATAAAACAGTTTATAAATTTAGTGCATAGGATTTTTTTTTCTTTAAGGTCCACATTGTGACGACAGCCAGATCATGCAGATTTGCACTGTACAACATCCGGAAAATTGGGTCCTACCTGCATAGGGCGGCAGTGTAGCATAGTGGTTAAGGAGCAGGACTCGTAACCGAAAGGTTGCCGGTACCCTTGGGTAAGATACTTAACCCACAGTTGCCTCAGTAAATATCCAGCTGTATAAATGGATAACATTGTAAAGAACTGTAACCTATGTAAGTCGCTTTGGATAAAAGCAGCTGCCAAATGAATAAATGTAAATGTAAATATGCTACACAGCTCCTTTTCCAGGTTCTTGTCATCTCAAGACTTGAGTACTAATTGGGAAGCTGCGTCAGGTCAAGGTAAATGTGAGGAAAAGTTTTTGGATGTTGTAAATGACTGTTTTATGATACAGTCTGTTACTCAACCTACAAGAGAGAACACATTTCTAGATCTGGTTCTGTGTAACAATCCTGATTTTGCAGTACTGAGGTAGGGGAGCCACTCGCAACTAGTGACCATAGTGCAGTTACATTTGAAGTTTTTTGGCAAGTTAAGTCTTCATTCTCCAATGCTAGAGTTTTCAACTTTATGCGAGCTGACATTATTAAGATGCGTGATCAGGGGTTAAATGGGGCCGGGGCTGTCCGACATACGTTCTTCTACGCTCAGTGTAGAACGCTCAGCCGCACATATCTTCAACAATGTATATCTTTTTACAGTTTTCTTGTTCTTAATAATTCAAACAATGACTAAAACATGTTGTAGCTGTAGAGAACATAAATGAGGTGATGAAAGAACTTGCGAACATCAGAACTTTCATGGGGTTTCCCTTTTTTCTGTCAATGGGTTTCCTAACTTTCGCACGTAACTTATTTTTTGTAGCGCGCGTTACGTTACATACACGCTATGTTTTCATTAGCGTTATTAAGGTTCTTATAGTTTTCAGTTAGAATTTGCTTTATTTTTTAATGTTAAATCGCTGTTTCCTCAAAGCTAAAATTAGCTAGAATTTTCCCAATCGCACCGGTTTTAGCATACACGCTAAATGGCTAATCACACCGGTGTGACCGTACGTGTGAAAGGGTTAAGCTAGCTGGCAAGCTCTAGTTCAAGTTAAACTGTCAAGCAAGCTAGCACGTATTGAAATCTCTCAGCATTGTCAGGACAATCGTGGTTTGAGCAGAATAGATCAACTCAAATTACTCCATGGCTAGGTAATGCAGGCTAGTCTGACCATGATGCAATTAATACGATATGACCAATTTCCAGTTATAGCGCCTCCCTGTACTTTTTTAGCATTATAGGTTTTACTATTTATTTATTTATCTATCATCAGTGTATGCTTTTATCTGTCTTTTTACTGTATGTTTTTGACTATTATGTTCTTAAATATGTTTTTTGTTCCCTGTATGGACGCAGTATGGGTGGAGGCCCATGCCAAATTTCCCACAGTGTGGGACAATAAAGTTAATCTTGAATCTCATTTCCTAGCTGTAACATTAAATAATGAAAAGGAACTAAGCTTGCGGCCTTTGTCTTGCCTCTCATAGGAACAAGGCTTCGTTTAATTTTAGTTTATTAAGCTTTTTTACACTCCTATTTTCACTTAGGTAATAATGATCTGATGAACTAACTGGTCTTACTGATACTTTTACAATAAGATGTGCACAGAATTTTTAGAGTCATGGAATTTGATTGTGTTCTCTGTGATGGAATTAACTGTAATATTAGCTTACCGTTTCCACTGTGTGTTGATGTGGAAGTTAAAATCTAGCTAGTTAGGATAATGTGTCTTCAGTGAGTACACATGTAGTTGCTTCTCCATTTTTTCACTTTTCTATCTATAGATTATGGTTAGCAAGATTGCGAGGAAATGGTGATTGAAATTTTATGCGACTTTGAAAAGTCATGGAAAGGTTTGGAAATTTGAAAAGGTGTTGGCAGCCTGTGTATATTGTAATATTGTAAGATGTAAGTTAATTCCAGTTTCACGTAACTATTAAAAAGACTGTTCTATTCATATTATCTTGTGTTATTATTCTCTCCTTTAGTGGTAACAACACCATTCCTATATTTGATACAGATACACAGGAGAGTGCACTTACAGAAAGATTTTATTGTCATCAGCTGTAGTTTTGCGCACTGTCAACAGTATCTAGAAGGACTTTGATTAGTGTTTTAGTGTTCAGAGCAGAGGGTTGTCTCACCTTGATATATTTTATTTACAGTTTGTCAAATGATATCAATCAGATTTTGTAGTCTATGCGCACACACACATGTGCACCCATGGCAACCCTGAAACTACAGAGCCCCCCCACATAACAAATCCCAATTTAACCCCTGTGTGTGATTATACAAGGAATATAAACTGGGTACCTCTTCTAGGTGGTAAAACTGTCAAAGAAATGTGGTGCATATTTAAAACGATTATTCTGGATGTACAGCGTAAATTCATTCCGCAAGTGAGAAAAGGAAAACTGAAAAAGAAGCATCCACAGTGGATGAATAAGTCACTGCGGAACAGTTTGAAACAAAAAAGGAAATTATTTAGAAAATACAAGTTGGAGAGCTCAGATAGTAATAAGATTGAAACAGTAATATGCGAGCTCAAGTTAAGAAAAAAATAAGGGAAGCCAAAAGGTGTTATGAAAGACAAATTGCACTAGATGCAAAGAGCAACTCTAAACGTTTTTTTTCAATATTATGGTCAAAAAAGGATAGTTAAGGATGAAATAAGAGGTATAAAAAATAAGGATGGGGTTATGGTTTACGATAACAAAGCTATTGCTGATACACTAAACAGTTACTTTGTGGAGAGTTTCACTAGTGAAGTGTTTTTGCATATGCCTTCAGGTGCAGTCAGTTCTCAGAGACTTATAGAGGAAATTGATTTAAATGATGCAGAAGTACTAGATAAACTTCAAAAACTTAAAACAAATAAGGCAGCAGGCCCTGATGGAATATATCCAAGAGTTCTCAGAGAACTAGCAGAGGTGGTTTACAAGCCTCTGAGAGTTATTTTTAAGCAATCTCATAAAACTGGAGAAATACCAGATGACTGGAAACATGTACAGTGTAGTACTTATCTACAAGAAAGGAGACTGGACTGATCCAGGAAATTATAGGCCAGTCAGCTTAACTTGTATCACATGTAAATTACTGGAATCCATCATAAGGGATAATAAGGTTAACTACAATACACTTTTTAGCGTGAGTTCAGTCTGTAGAACAAGGGGACATAAATGGAAACTAGTTAAGAGTAAGTTCCGCACAGATATAAGGAAATATTATTTTACACAAAGAGTTATCAATACATGGAATAGGTTACCAGGCCATGTAGTTGAGGCAGAGACCCTTGCTGTGTTCAAGTCCAGACTTGATGCAGTGTTGGATGCTCTTTGATTGTAATGGCGAGTTTAGTTGGGCCGAATGGCCTGTTCTCGTCATGATATGTTCTTATGTTCTTATGTACTGCGGTGCTCTCTTGGCTGTCCTTTCTGCATGCACCATTAAGCCTCTGCAGTTGCGGCTGCGCATCTGGTTTTCAGTCAGCCGAAGAGGGCCCACATTACACCTCTTTTTGTCTCGCTCCACTGGCTCCCTGTAGCTGCTGGCATCAGGTACAAGGCCTTGTTTCTTGTGTTCGGAACAACTAACAAAGCTGCACCTATCTTCCTGAACGCTCTATGGCAAGCATATATTCCCTCCCAACCATTACACTCTGCAACCAAACAGCATTTGGTGGTACCATCACATTGCAGTACAAAAACACTATCCAGAACTTTCTCTGCCGTTGTCCCCCAATCGTGCAATGACCTTTCACACGTCATATATTTTGCTGTAACCCTCACTATTTTTAAGAAATGTCTGAAGACACAGCTCTTCTGCACCCACCTGATTGCCTGAATCACTACCACCTAAAGCAATTTCTTATGTCATAAACTGTTTTCCATGTACATGTGTCTCTACTGTTAGCTTGTACCTTGCCTGGCCAACTATTGAAATTTGGTCATGCAGCACTGACATTGTGACCCTGTGATACTGTGACTTTCGCTTGTGTTGTACTCTGCCTCACTTGTTAGTTGCTTTGGATAAAAGCATCTGCCAAATGAATAAATGTATTGTAATTTTAAGAAGTCATCCATGTGCCATAGTATCCCACATGGGAACTGGTTAAAGTACCTAGACATGGATGGAGGGGGGTGGGGGTGGCTTCATTAGTTGAATGTAATATGAATGAATTGAATGAGATGTAATTAGTTTGCTAGTTAGTGGTTCATACCACTACCTTGCTAGCAATGTGGCCTTACATACTTTCCAGCTGCTTGTGTTGGATGTGTGTCAGTGTTTTATGAGTCTGACACTGTCCAGTGTCAGTGTCAGTCACTGCATTTTTTCCATTTTACAACTGATATACGGGTAGGAAGGTGTTTCCAAACCACAGGACAATTTATTAGCTGGCTACCTTTGCCATTTCTACAGACAAGAGGTTGCACTGTTTTCCTCTCCAGATACCCTGCTAGCTAGTTAGGTAGCCAACTGCAGAATGGTCAGGCAAGTTCTGTCTGTTATAACTGTGCCAGCTAGAGGTACACGTATCATTTATCATAGAGACTGCTGACAAACAGACAACTGAATTGTCATATCAATATACCCTTTACTGCAAAGTGTATTGCAGTAAAATTCGTATTTCCTTTTGTGTTTGTCTGCAAACTAGTTACTGTTTTCAGTGAAAACCTAAGATCTTAACAATTCAATTACCTCAGAAATATAAGCCTGTATTGCGTATGGCATCTTGTTCTTAGAGAACACCGTATGTGTTTGGTGTAGTTAGAAACATTTGACAGTGATTAAGGTACTGCACTGACACTGTCACAGTACTCTGTTACAGAATGTGTTTTCCTTATTCTCTGTTTAGTCACTAGGCAGTTCCTGTAGTGTGGTAGTGATGTCATCATAACACTGTTATGTGACTCAGATGAGGAAGTTATGATGTTAGACCTCATGGTGGTTTGTTTGCTCTCCTGCTATCAAAGTTTATCTTGTTGCTTACACTCGTTTGATAGCATTGTTGTTTCACTGTTCTGTCCTCCTTATGCTGTGCTGAGCATAATTTTACAGGCAGCTAAACTCCTCCCACAATCACTTCACCACAAACATTCTCCATCCTATTGTCTATAAACCAACAATGTTTTGAGAACACATAAGGAGGACAGAACAGACAACACACATATACTGTGAACCACACTGACTGAATAGGATGAAATTGCAGGCAGTTGCCTGTGCCCTCAACCATAAAAGGAATTTCCAACTGTAAAAATAAATGTAAAAAGAAAAGTGCCTCCAATTTGAATGTTCTGTTTGTGTATACACCAGTATTTAAGCATTTATTTATTTTTAACAGCAGGCAGTGTACCATATCTTGGCTTGGCATCTCTGCCTTCACTATTAAGGTTAGACAGGTGTGGCTTTCTTTTAAACCACTATATGGCATAATATAAACCAGTAAGAAATTTCCATTTTATGTGCTATGTAGTGGACAATAAAGACTGTCTGAGTTATATTAGTTAATGCTTTAACAAGTCATAGGTGATCATTGACTAAAGACAGTGAGAGCAGAATTGCCAGCCAATGAATTACTGTCCGCCAAGTGACATGTCACACTGTACAAGCTGTATATACATATGTGCCCATTACCTGACAGAGATGGCAAAAGTACACACATTCTTTATTCAAGTAGAAGTACAGATACTTGTGTAAAAAAGGCTCTGGTAAAAATAGAAGAACTGATTCAACTTCTTTACTCAAGTAAAAGTGAAAAAGTACAGGCTCTGAAATGTACTCAAAGTATAAAAGTAAAAAGTAGCCCTCTGAAGAACATTTTTACCGGATGTTTCTGTGCAACGCTAACTGAACCTCACGTCATATTAATATAATTAGAAGACTATTAAACCATTCCAACTTCAAATACAATTGCCATTAGGCTATTGACATTAGGCTATAGCCATTAGGATTCCTGGTAAATGACGACACCAGTCCTTTCCAGCATCCAGAACAGACTTTTTCAGGGCTGTTTTTAGGGTCCTATTCATCCTTTCCACCACTCCTGATGACTGAGGATGATAGGGTATGTGCCATTTCTGAGTAATGCCTAAGAATGACCTGAGTGCTGTCACTGTATGTGGCCTTGGCAACTTTTGAACAACCTCTACTTTCTGTTGGTCTGTTGTCCTACCCCCCTCAGTTACCTGTACCCCAAGGAACTTGACTTCTGGTACAAGTAACTGCACCTTCTTTGGGTTCAGTTTCAACCCAGCTGTCTTAACAAGCTGTAAAACCTCATCTAAGAGCTCAATATGTTCCTGTTCAGTTTCTGTCTAGATCAACAAGTCATCTACGTACTGAATTACTTGCTGTGGTTTGCTGACACCTTTCAGCACATCAGCCATACATTGATGAAAAAGTGTTGGAGAATTATGAAAGCCCTGTGGTAAAACAACCCATGTATATTGCTTTTCCTTAAACGTAAATGCAAATTTGTACTGGGAGTCGGCATGTACTGGAATAGACCAAAATACATTTGATAGATCAAGTGCCGAGTATACTTTTGCTGTATTTTGTAAACTGGCCATTATGTCTGGAGTTCTCGCCACCACTGCAGCCGGAGGGGGTGTCGAAGCGTTAATCTGCCTGTAATCAATAGTCAATCTCCAAGAATCAGCAGGTTCCTTTATAGGCCACACAGGGGAGTTAACTGTTGATACACATGGACACAGGACACAGGTGAGTTAACTGTTGATGCACATGGACTCAAGTAGTGAGTCAATCACTAGAGCAATATCTGCTTCAGCATCACTAGGATATTTGTATTGCCTCCGTGCTGGGGGGTCATCTCCCTGTACATGTACTTCCATGTTCTGGACCCTCCCACAATCATGTTTATGACTAGCCCACACATTGTCATGTTTCTGCAGCACTTCAGCTAATCTCTGGTTTTGCATACCCAAAAGGTTAGGCAAATCATATGTAAGCAACCCCTTAACTGTAGAAACTGCATGTCTATCAGGAATAACAACACAATTATTAACATCTCCTTCTCCTGTCCAACGAACTTGATTAGCTAAATCAACAATATAGTTGCTGCTCCAAGAATGGAATTCTCATGCGTCTTAGACATCCAAACATTTAAGGTAGTATTGTCACTATCAATCTGTGCCTGTATGGGAACTGACTGTGCTGCAGTAATAACTCCCCTACCAACTCCTATTAATTCTGTAGTTTTACCAGTGGTGGGAAAATCCAAATGTGTCAGGGTGATTGCAGCTCCTGTATCTCCTAACCAATTGTCACAGCAGCCTCTAACTGTAACTTCAATACTGGGTCTGCCAAACCTATCAGGTTTCAAATCAAACCACTTTTTCTACAGAGGCCACCCCTATGGCTTCAAATATGGATTTTCAGTATTCTTGGATGCTGTTGGATTTTGGTGAAGTTGATGCACTTGCAAGCTAACTAATAAACTGTTACACAAAGAACTTCAGTCTGGACCTTTGTTGCAGAAGAGGCAAAAGATGTTTATTGATGATCTTCAGTACAGCAAGGCTTCGCAGAGTTTCAGATGTTACACACACTAAGTTTCACACTTAGAGTCTTACCGATTACACACTCATCAACCTCTGACAGTCCGGTCCGTCTCAGCTGCGGGGCAACTCTGCATCCTGAATCCTGTGGTAATTTTACTTTCAGTGTGCCTGTGTGTATGATTAGTTCAACACCACTTGGAATGTAGGTCACAGGTCGTAACTCTGTGATCAACCTAAAAACTACACAGAATACAATCATTATTGTCCCGGTGTATACTGATTCTACTAAACTAATCAGTCTATTCATATAATGATCACTAAATAATCACCACTATTCTTCAATGCTGAATCAGTGGTAGCAGAACCACCTTGTGACACAATTTGCTTTAGGTCATGCAACAAGTTATGCATATCCATAACTCATGGTTATAGGTCATGGTTGGGGCTGATGGATGTGCTTCCTGTATATCTACAGGTTCCACCCCTTTCTGCAGTTTGGGTCTGTGTGCTGCAGCACCTCCCCCCTTTGACCAACAATCCTTTTTATGTGTCCCATCCTACCACAGTTGTGATAGCCATCCCTATTATTAGGTTTACGCCTCCCTTCATTTGTAACAACTGCGGACACCTTTTTCCTGGGAGCTGAGGTGTCATGTGTTGTCTTATACCAACTACTAAGGAGACTACAAATATCTGCAAATGTTAATTCACCAGTTTTCTGTTTTTGATTCAATGCTAGTCTTGTAGCATCATTGACTAGTGCATTGTACTGTTGCATGACTAATGCAACAAAGGCAGGATCATTTCTCTGTGGAAAAGGGATACCAGAATTCTGAGAGTAACAGTTAAATAAGCTATTAAGATATGCAGCAGGGTTTTCCCCTCCCTCAGGTTTAGTGGCCTGAATCCGTCCCCAGTTGGGTTGTGGATTGCCAATCATGTGTAACAATGCTGCTTCTCTCTGCTGTGCATTTGCCCTTGCACCATTAACAGGCATTTTAAGGTTGTCTGGTAAGGACTCAACTAGGTCTGCAGGAAAAGTTAGCTGAATAATTTGCCAACAGTCCTGATCATCTAGGCCATTGGCTCTGGCTTGCATCTGCAATTCAGCAAGATAAGGAAGTTGGTCACAAATGCCATCCCATTTACCAACATTGGAACACAGACTACCCAGCTCTGATGTAGACAAAGGAATACGCTCAAGTATCTCCTCATAATCATACTGTGTAGCCCCAGGTTGGCCCTCAGCTGCTACTGCTGGTCTCCTACGAGTTCTTCACTCCCTAACCCAAAATGGAGCAGCTCTTACTAAATCAGTATTATGTGTGTCTTCCTCAGACTCACCTGAGCTATCAGTCTCTGAATCGGAATCCTGTGGTAATTTTATGCCCCATGCTGCCACATGACACTTAAATTGCTCTAACTTATTTTTTAAAGCATTTTCATTTGCAACGTCCTTTTTAACCACATCAGGATTTTTGCTGCTTCTAGCCCAAAGTGCCTTGTATGCATTTTGGCTCTTTTCAAGCTGTTTTTTTAGCAAGACATTAGCCATTTTAACCTCATCCAGAGTCTTTCTCAACAAGGCAACCTGTTGTCGCAAATCAATACTGTGTTCAGCTGCTAGTCTACGTTCTGCCTGACTAGCAGATTTCTAACTCTCAAGATCATCAATGGTCTTTCTTAACACCTCTATGGTGTGCTTCTGTTCTGCACATTCTCTGTGCCTCAGCTAGCCGACGTTTCAATTCACACTGCCCTTGCAGTAAAGCTTGTAAAAGATTTGCATGTTTACGCTTCTTTTTAGAACACCCCATGTTCCTCTCTCTACATGCTTCCTCTAACCAATTCAGAGGATCTGTCTTATCTACAAGAGGTCCATATGATCCATCTTTGCAATGTATTTGATGGTCCACTCCATCATTGTAGGTTCTGAGTATATAGCTAATACAATATACCTACGGTGGTGGTTTATTTTAAGGACACAGTATTAAATGTGGGAAACCCTGCTGGTGCTTTCCAAAAAACAAAAGCCCAGTTCCTCTACAACCACACCTCCTGCTTAACCTAAGTAAAGCTAACCTTACTGTTAAACTGGTCAAAATTATGTATCAGC
Organism: Megalops cyprinoides; assembly: GCF_013368585.1. Lineage (NCBI taxonomy): Eukaryota > Metazoa > Chordata > Actinopteri > Elopiformes > Megalopidae > Megalops > Megalops cyprinoides. The sequence goes on along the minus strand of NC_050604.1, from coordinate 3,775,426 downwards.
AAGATCTAAACTCAACAGCAAGATCAAATGCTTCTACAACCACAGGAGAATTCTCATCAAAAGAGGGTTGGGAAAGGAGCCACAGTCTCTTCTTTCCTTGTAGCAAAAGAAGACCTGTCCTGGTAAGGCTGAAGCTTCTTTTCTTGCAGCAAAATTCTTCTCCAATTGTCCACCCTTTTTGTCTGTCACTGGCTCGCCAATTTATGTAGGGATTTTTCCTTCTTATGAAGTAAGACTCGTAGTTCCAGGGTTTAGGTTAATAGCAATCTCATTACAAAGCAAAACTAGTGTGGTGTGGAACCAAATGGTCACTGTAAACATTGAAGCATGCCAATCAATTCCCTTTGTCTCTGTCTGTATTAGGTGACCACCCAAGAACACTGAAACAGGTTTTGCATTTTCCTTACAGTTCCTATCAATTATCCTCTTATTAGTATTATCAACCATTCTATCCAGCCCAGTCTTTCTGTGACCCACTCCGCATATCAAGTGAACTGTTTTTTGTGTTCTACGTTGATAACCATATCCATCTAAATTTCCAATTTGTTGTGAGACCAGGTTTATTCCCCAGTAGATAAGGGGTCAGAGTCCCTTCTTGTGGGCTATAGTCCCACAGGTTAAGTCTGACTTTGAGTCCTGGTGATTTTTCTTCTTATTATTTGTTTGTCTCTCTGTAACAGAGTGCATGTCCATTACATGAACTTAGGTTAACTAAGCAGAAGGGCAAACATATCATGGTACTATCTACCATCCCCACTGTATTTCACCGGCTCCTTTGTTTGCCTCCTCCCAAAACACACCCAAACCACTGACTCTATAAATCAAGAAGGACAGGTGAAATGTCTTAACATGCAGGGTGGCCAACTGAATGTTTAAGCATTTCTAATCTTGGACAATATTTTTTTGTCAATTACACCCTTTTTTCAATCAAAGAAATGTTTGTGGTTTGGGGGGGAACAGGGCCTACCTGTGCATCCAAGGGCACCAGCAGGACGGACTCCATCAGCCAAAGGACCCAAGGGCTGGGGGCTGATGGGACTTGTAGGTTTGGGAGAGAGCAGACAAATGGGGCTGACTAACATGGGAGGTGACTGTGGGGGAGTTTCCAGTGATTGCTGGTTAATCGTTTATAATTTAATTGTATTGGTTTATAAAGAGCAAAAATATCCAGGAAACATTTTTGATGTGACAGAGTGATATTTGTATGCCAGTATTTATGCCAGTATTTATTGGCTAAGAGCCAGATACGTTCCGGCGTCGAGTTCATGTGTGAAAGGGGCTATGAGTGCTTACAGAAAGGAAAACACAAACACGTAAACATACACACACTGTATGTAGAAAAGGGCCACATTCCCTACTCATGTCTTTGTCTGTGTCTTTGTTTGCGCACCACCCCCACCTCTCACAGGCACTTGTTTACAACCTAGTTGAAACCTGCCCAAACTGGTCCTGCTGCTCCCCTTATCAGAAGGACCCCCGCAGGTAACTCAAGGCACAGGCGCACCCCCAGGACAGCCCCCAGGTCACCATTTGCCCTCTGACCTGTGTGTATCCTTCGGCCACCAATGAGAAATTCAACAGGGCCAAGGATACAGGACAATATAAAGTAGCGGTGACTTCTCCCACCTCAGCACCAGACCAACACCCCTAGAGTGAAGAACTGAGGAGACAGAGCCCTTGGGGACCAATCATTGTGTTGTTGTGGTGTGCGTCTGTGCCAAAGTAAGTCGTATGCCTAAGTTCAACTGGTTGTAATACTATTGTCTGTAGAGAGAGAAGGGTGTGTGCATGTTAATTAAGATAGTGTTTGTCCTTGATGTATAAATGTTTCCATAGCCATACCGATTAATGCAGTCAAAGCCTGTATGTCCCATACAATGTTATCCCAGTGCAATGTACTTTGCAACACTGCTTGAATGCCTGTTAGTATATATCGTGCATAGAGGTTAAATGTATATTCATAATTGCTGTAATAGCACTATCATGTGGCATTGTATATTGCACATTTAACCATCAGTCCTGATTTATTCTCCCTGCTTACTCCTTGCAGGAAACCACACACATACAAATAACACACACGCACACACACACTCACACCTCCACACATCCCAAAATCCTCAATAAACAACTGAACCCGGAACTTGACTGCTATGTCCTGACCGACACCCCACTGTGACAGCAGCATTAACCTGAACCTAGTTTACGGGTGAAACTGCCCCCTCAGTTTCACTGTACATTACGTTCCTCTCTCCTCACATGAAATCCATCCGATCTGATTGTGTTGCGTGAGTGCAAGAGTGTTATTTGTTCAGCATTAATGATTTTTCACAAAGAGACAGATAGCCTCCTCACAAATGCAGCTGAGGTGATTGATTAAAAGACATGTGTGTCCATATATTGACTCTGATCCTCCAGAGGGAGCGCCTTCACTTGAGTGATCCGTGGACAGTATTCACAGTGAACAATTTCCTCCAGTTCTTCATGATTACAACTGAGACCTCAAGGACCTGATTCTCTCCAGGGACCAAGACTCGCAGCCAGTGACACAGAGGCCCCTTCTCAAGACTAGTCACAGAGACCTAAAATCTACAAAGAAGCTTCCAAATAGACCCCATCACTAGGTAAGCTCTGCCTTTAACCCAATGGAAATGGAACATTCTGCATGAAACACATGAAATCCCCTCACCTGATTGTCCTTTTGCCTTTGTGCTCACGTGCCTTTGTGGGTGCTGGTTAACTGGTTAACTGAAGGCCATTGAAGATGGATGGGCCTGTCTGTCTGATTGAGAACACAAATGAAGGTGCGCTGCAGGTGAACCAGGAGGCCCTGAACATCTTGAGCTCCATCAAGCAGCCTGTGGTGGTGGTGGCCATTGTGGGCATGTACCGCACGGGCAAGTCTTACCTGATGAACAGACTGGCTGGGAAGCGCACAGGTACTGGTTCCACATTCATTTTCGTCTTACACTTCTGCTTGGGATTTTTGCTCCTTTACAGTCAGTTTCATGGTCCTCATCATTGTTTCAGGGTTCTTTTTTAGATTCCTGCACTGTTTTGCTGATCTCTGGATTCAGGTGTTTTAGGTTCCTCAAAGGTTTTATGTGTCTCTTGGGGGATCCAGGCTCCTCCATGAAGTTTTCATTCTGTTATGGTTCTAGGGTTTTATGGTTCCCTGTGTGTTTTCAGGGTTCTCCCTGGGCTCCACCATCCAGTCTGAGACAAAGGGCATCTGGATGTGGTGTGTGCCTCACCCCTGCAGAGAAAACCACACACTGGTCCTGCTGGACACTGAGGGACTGGGAGATGTGGAGAAGGTAGGATAGCTTGGACTTTATTCCATTGCTAAACATCAAAATCTGCATTTTACAATAACTACAATTTTGCCTTGTCTGGTTAAACCAGCTGTGAATCCAGAATGGAAACTTTTCATTAAAATTAAAAATTACATGTATGACTTGAACATAAGCCTTTTCATGTCAAGCTTCAGCACAAATCTACATACTCTTTTTACATAGTAATATTTAATACCAGTTGATCATATAACAGGGAGATAAGAGGAATGACACCTGGATCTTTGCACTGGCCATCCTCCTGAGCAGCACCTTGGTCTACAACAGCATGGGCACCATCAACAATGAAGCACTGATGAGTCTGCAGTATCCTGGCAATCAACAGGGGCCTGGAGGGGCAGGCTATTATCCCTCTTAGCAACACCTTTAATTACAACTCAGTGCAAATCCATTACCTGCATTGTATGTATCTGCCGTAAAAGCATGTGTCCTTTCTTTGGTAGGATCAAAGAAAAGCTTGATTTGTTTGTTAGATTCTCCCAGTGAACCACAGCTTAAACAGACCATTGCAATATGGGCCTGTTAGGAACCCCCTTGGCCCATCTCACAACTTTCATTTCAGTGCAACACTTGAGTTCATTTCCCTCAATGCCCCTGTGCAACAGCTATGTGACGGAGCTAACAGAGCACATCAAGGTGAAGTCCAGCGGGGAGAAAGATGAAGAGCCGTCCTCTGCGTATGTGCACTTCTTCCCCTCCTTTGTGTGGACCGTGAGAGACTTCACCCTGGAGCTGGAGCTGAACGGGAGGACCATCACAGCCGATGAGTACCTGGAGAACGTTCTCAAGATGCAAGCAGGTAAGAGCATGGAACGAAGCCTTAGTCGCACAACCCCCTCAGACTCTTCTGACTCGGTGTCCTATCAGATTAATGCCGTATCTTCAGAACCCATTACTAAAAATGTTCTGTACCTTCAGCAGACATACCATAAATACTCTTAATGCAAAATGAATATATTTTAGTACATGTTCCATTAGGGAGGGCTGACAAAGATTTCAGGTTTCTATGCTCTTGTTGTATTGTAGGGGCGGCATGTAGCATGTAGTGGTTAAGGAGCAGGACTCTTAACCGAAAGGTTGCCGGTTCGATCCCTGTTGGGACACTGCTACTGTACCCTTGGGCAAGGTACTTAACCCGTACTTGCCTCAGTGAATATCCAGCTGTATAAATGGATAACATTGTAAAGAACTGTAACCTATGTAAGTCGCTTTGGATGAAAGCATCTGCCAAATGAATAAGTGTAAATGTATCTGTGCCCATCTCAGCAGTGCATCTGGTAAACTTGGGTTCATTTTGCTCAGTCTGGCAGCCATGGCCTCCCACTTATTAATATATTTAATGTAAGAAATAAATAAATATATCTATTCTTAAAGGAAACCTCTTCTCTGATTTCTTTTCTTTTGTCCTGCTCCTTTGCCTGTATGATGCTGTCTTTTATTTATATTATCCACTGTACCATTTGTGAAGGGAGCATATAAAAAAGGATATGGTCTTGCTGGTGGAAGGAAAAACAGTGAAAAGTAATGTAGCAACTACTTTTGTTATAACTTTACCTTGTTCTTTGGCTGACGTTTGTTTCAATGAACTGTTTGATTCGGCAGACAATGTGTAAGCAGTTCTGTCTCTCATTTTGCCCTAAAGGTAAACCTTCACAGACGGGTCTCCGCGATGACCCCCGGGACTGCATCTGCCAGTTCTTCCCCACGCGGAAGTGCTTCGTGTTCGACCGGCCTGTCGCCAAGAGCAAACTGAAGATCATCGATCAGCTCCTTGACACAGATCTGGACCCCGACTTTATCCAGCAGGCGACGGACTTCTGCAGCTACATCATCAGCCACTCAAGTGAGAAGGTCATCGCAGGGGGGCTCGCTGTCACTGGAAGCAGTAAGTGTGAACATGCTGAAGACAAAATAATGAGCACAGAGCCAAGTGAATGCTTGACTGGTACCACAAAGCATTTAACTTGATGTCATTAAAGAAAAGTGACAAAAGTAATGTCAAATAATATCTCTCTCCAGTGTGCTGTAGCTTAACTAATTATAGTTTCCCATAGTGCACAGCTGTTTAGGAACTTTATCTTCTCAGAAGAAATAGGATGTATAGCCTAGAGTTCTCTAGTTCTATTCAAGGCTATAACAGTCAACTATGATCGGGAGTCTGAAGCAGTGAGACAATTTTTGCCATTTTGTGGTTGGGTGTGCTTATGTTGACCTCACTTCCTCAGCTCACTGTACCATCAGAGCATCTGAATGATTCATTGAGGTGATTTTATGTTAAGTTGTGGTCAGGGAGAGATGTTCCAAATCCTCTAATCAGTATTGGCTCTCCTGTACTGCATTGTGGGACTTGTAGTGTGTAAGATATCCATTGGCTGCCATGTATACGAGGACTCCATGCCTCTAACTTGCATTTACATTTACATTTACATTTATTCATTTGGCAGACGCTTTTATCCAAAGCGACTTACATAGGTTACAGTTCTTTACAATGTTATTCATTTATACAGCTGGATATTTACTGAGGCAACTGTGGGTTAAGTACCTTGCCCAAGGGTACAGCAGCAGTGTCCCAGTGGGGATCGAACCGGCAACCTTTCGGTTACGAGTCCTGCTCCTTTACACAGATATGGAAGGTGTTGCAGTGTGGCGAACTCAATGTTGATACCAAAATTGTGGTAAAAGGGGGACAGTAATTTAAAAATGGGTAATGGGTGAAATATGGATTGTGAATATGAATTGTCATTTAAACTGTAAAAAGTCAGTGTTTCCAAGTCTTAAAAGTAGCAGCTGCTATGACCCTGTGACACTAGTGATGTTAATACTCTTACATGTATTTTTTTTCAAGTCAGCACCGGCGAAGTAACACACTGATGACCACTTTTCAATTGGAAAGATTTATTTCAATGCGCAAAGGGAGACTCACATAGGTGCAGCAACAATGCGTTCCAACCGAATCTTGACATACTGGCCACAAGTGAGGGTTTAAGTACCTTGTCTGTGGTATACCAAATGGCAGGTGTGAACATTCCCATCGGGAAGTGCATATCACACCTGGATGTCCTGGGGACACCCACTGGGTCAGCTACCGGGGACATTCCTTTGAACCCTATGTATGGCTGGCTGTCTCTAACAGTCAGAGGGCTATTACAGAGTGTGCGTGTGGGAACGTAAATACAAAATGTAATGCAAACAAAATGCAATTTAAAGGAATGGAACTGGTTCAAACCTATCACAAATAACATTGTCTGCATCTCGCTTTGTTTCAGTGCTGGGCAACCTGGCGTTGACGTATGTGGATGCCATTCAGAGTGGGCGGATTCCATGCCTGGAGAACGCAGTGCTCACACTGTCTCAGATCAAGAACTCTGCTGCAGTTGAGAAGTCACATGCCCTCTACAGGCAGCTGCTGGGAGAGCGGGTGATGCTGCCCACTGCCACAGAGGAGGAGCTCTCCAGTGTTCATGAGGGCTGCCTGAAGGAGGCGCTGCAGCTGTTCATGAACAGTTCCTTCAAAGATGAGAACCATGTCTACCAGAATAAACTCATGGTATGGTTTTGGGGTTCCAGATTTGACATGCAAGTAGATTTAAGGCTTTATGCTTCCATAATACTGCAACAAAATTTACACTCTTTGCCACACTCTTACACTTCAAGCCCAACTTTACAACACTGTGTTGCTTGGTGAATGCTATTTTTACCCCATTTACACTTGCAAATTATGGTGAAAACAGCATAGCATAACAAGAATTCATAAAGTAACTAGTATATGGTTTCCTGCCAGTCTCCTGTGTTTTCTTACCACAAATGCTGTCCGTCTTTTCTTTCTCTCACTGACCTCTTGAAAAGCTTGACAAGACATACATCACCCACAATGAATACTTCGAGAAATACAATTCCAAAGTCTGAAAAGGCTTCAGTTACTAAGAGCTATCACTGACAATTTTAAGGTCACTGGATATGTACACTTGTGTCTTCCTCAAGGGATATGAAAGAGTTCTGTATTAAAGTGCACTGCGAAAGTGTTGTGGAAAAAAATTGAACACCCATTATGTCATAACTGTGAGGAAGGTATTGCAGGTTTGGAAGTAATACACTCATTCTGGATTTCATCCTGGCCCAGGTCATGCAAAGCAGGAACTGTCTTGGAGACAAAGTGCTGATGCTTAATGACATTGTGTTATTGTCTGTGCAGTTACAGTATGCATCACTGCATGACTGTGTAATCCCAGCATTATTGTATGTGTCCTCAGGAGCATGTTAAAAAAGACTATGAAAGAAAGTGTCAAGAGGTGTCAGAGACGCGCTGTACTGCTCTGCTGCAGCAGCTGTGGGCCACTCTGGATCTGCAGTCCTACATGAGACCAGGAGGATATGCTGACTACAGAGTCCAGCTGCACTCCATCATTCAGCAGTACAGAGACACACCTGGCAAAGGCACACAGGTACTGTTAGGGTGACGTGTCTCACGCAATGTTAGCAGTGTGGTGTAATGGACCAGGACTCATGAACCAAAGCCTTCTGGTTTGATTTTCCACTGGGGTGCTGCTGTTGTAGCTTTGGGTAAAGTACTTAACCTAAATTTGCCCCAGTAAAAATCTAGTGGTATTGAAAACTATGAAAGTGGCTGTGGATAAGACTGTCTGCTGCATGTCGCATATCATGGGATGTCTCAAATTTATTTCCTAATCACAGAACTGACCTTGCGTTTCAGGCCGAACATATCCTGGAGGCATTCCTTCAGGAGAAGGACGACCAAGGAACAAGCATTCTGACAATTGACAGAAATCTGACCGAGCAGGAGGATCATTTACGGGGTGAGTGGGGACAGCACAGAGCAGAATGATCATGTGATATTCTAAATTTTGAGAGCAAAAAAGTGAGACTGACAGTTAAGTGATGTTTGCGCCTAATGTGTCCATATATCACTGGTGCTGATATGAAACAGTTATAGTTGGAAGTTACTGCATCATAAGAACACCAGTCATTGTGTATACCATTGGATGTATTGGATCCACAGCATCGTAGAGCTACATTCTAAGCTACACCACACTTTAAACTGCTGTACATCTCACAACTCTCACAGCTTGAGCTTTAGCAGAATAACAATGCTAGAAACAGCTCTACAATAGATGAATAAATTCCACCTCGTAATTTTAAACATCTCAGAATAAACACTGTGCTATATTTCACAGTCTTTTTACAGAAATTCCTCTACACAACAGCTTCATTTCAAGTCTTTGTGTCCACTTCATGAAATAAAGTAACTCTGATGGGGAGGGTACTTTGCCTGGTTAAATGATGTATTCTATAGCCAGTTTAGGAGAAATAGTTATGTCGTCACTAAATTCATTGATGCAGGGAAAGCCTGTTCATAATGCAGCCAGCATTATGGAAAACTTGCAGTAGTATATAGTATCTTTGTATTAAAAACAAATTTGTCAAAAAATAATAAAAAGTGGGCTGCTCTCTTAAAAATTAAGTTGAATAATTACCAGAGTGATGCGTGTTGTCTTATACATTTGAAAATACAAACTAGTATTTAGTCCAAAGGCAAATGTTTCAGAAGAATCATTGCAAAAGACATTAAATAGCCCTTATTGTAATGGTATGTTTAAATGTACTACCCCAGAGGAGAGAGCTCGGGCTGAAATTGAGAAGCAGAAAGCAGAGATAGCTCGGCAGGAACAGGAGGCCACAGCTCAAAGGCTGGCAGAGATGGAGCGCGTCCACCAAGAAGAGGAAAGGCTGCTGAGGGAGAAAATGGAGAGAGACCGGATAGCGGCCCAAGAGGAACATGAAAGACAAGTGCAGAGGAACCTGGAGGTACCTATCCAGTACATGTTTGGCCATTCTCGTCTAGGCTTGTGACTAATACTTTATGAATGCGTAAATTGGGCTACACAACTAAGTTTACATATGAAATAACATATTGTGAAATTTATATGAATGGAAGTTAAATCACCAGGGTTGTGGATTTCAGACGTTTTAAAAGACCTTTTACGTGTTAAATATCACAGTAATTTTTGCCATTGTACACCACTGAAAAAGGGCTGTTCTTATGCAAACCACAGGTAGCTTGTCTTGCAGTTAGCAAAGCTGTCATTCTTACCGAAAAACAGGAAAAGCTGCCCTTCCTGTAGTGAACCACAAAAATGAACCTACTGCCAAGTATATTTCATGAAAAAACTTACATTTTTCTCACTTATTACAGTTATGGACAGGGGGAATCTTGTGCATTTGAATACGTGTCTGACAGAAACCTGCCATTTGGAAATGAACGTGTGCCTTGTGTGACTGGTGCAAGACTGATGATCCTCTCTCTCATTTCACTGGCACAGGAGCAGAGAGCCAGGATAGAGAGAGAGCTTCAGGAGAGGGAGAGAGCAAAGCAGCTTCAAATCGAACAGATACACGCCATTCTGAGAAATCATAGGGGAGGCGGAGATTGTGTGCTCTCTTGAATATGGAGAAAAATTAGGTGCTGCCCTGAAATTTTGTTATGAAGGGCGAGACGATGTTGAGTTGAAGGTTGGTGACGGAGGGAAAGGAGATGAGTTGCCAACCAGGTTGTACCTCATTCCTGAACTGTGTTTGATTTTTCTGTATTTCTGTTCAGTCCAATATATAGTTGTAAAACACATGTAAAAGAGAAACACTGTGTGATTTATTCTTTCAAGCCAAAAGGCCTATGCTTCCGTTAAAATAGAAATATGTATTTAGTATATGTATGTGCATATGAATATGTACTTAGTAGAAGCTCTTATCCAGAACAATTTACAGAGGTTAAAATGCAGGTGGAGTACCTTGTCCAGGGGAGCAACAGCAGTGGCTGCTCAAACCAGCAACCACTGTGTTATGAGCCCTGTTTGTTACCCCTGTACCATCCTGCTGCCCAAACAGCTGCATTTAGTAACATCAAAATGTTTATAACAGCAGCAACATGGTGGAACACTACTGATACTTATTACTGATATATATTACTTGCAGACATACTTAAGAGTGAAAATGAATCAAATGGGGATAAAATATGATTTTTTAAAAATATGTAATGACTTACTGGAATGCTGAGTCACACAACAATGAACATAAATGAAAAGAACATAAATACATATACAACCCAAGTACCTTCTCTCTGCTGAAAATGTTTCTCCGCACCCAACTCCAATAAGGCATTGTTTGCACTTTACCTACTTTCCTGTCCCAAATCACAGAAACTGGCAGACTTAAGGACATTTAATAACGTCAACTACATGACCTGGCAACCTATTCCATGTATTGATAACTCTTTGTGTAAGATAGTACTTTGTTATATCAGTGCGGAACTTACTCTTCACTAGTTTCTATTTATGTCCCCTTGTTCTACAGACTGAACTCACCCTAAAAATGTATAATAGTTAGCCTTATTGAGTCCTTTTATAAATTTAAAAACCTCTATTAAATCACCCCTAAGTCTCCTCTCGCTAAGTCTAAATAGGTTAAGTAACTTGAGTCTTTCCTCGTAGCTTTTATATTTCATGCCAGGAACTAATTTAATTGCCCTTCTTTGAACTTTTTCAAGAGCCACAATATCTTTCTTATAGTGCGGTGCCCAGAACTGCACACAATATTCCAAGTGAGGTCTGACTAAAGCATTGTATAATTTCAATATAACCTCTTTACATTTATAATCAATACTTTTGGCTATATATCCCAACTTCCTGTTGGCCTTTTTTACTGCTACAGCACACTGCCTAGATCCTGTTAAGCTCGGGTCAGCCATTATTCCCAGGTCTTTTTCAAATTGAGCACATTCTAGTTTTTTCCCCCCATGAAGTAGTCTTGTCTAAGGTTCTTATTTCCCACGTACAAGACTTTACATTTAGCTAAATTGAATGTCATCTGCCAGGTATCTGCCCACTTCTGTTTAGGTCTTCCTGTATAACCCTCTTCATCACTTCCCATAAGGAGAGCATTAATATCCAGATTCCTGCACACCCTAAATCTAAACACCTTTTGATTTATTAGAGAAGCATGATTTCACAAATAGTGTTGTCTATTTTGTGATGGAGTGATCGAGTGAGCAGAAAATTCATTTTTGCGCATATATCCCCATGCTCTTGCAAAAATGTATCCTGCTCAGGCACAAAGCCGGGCCATTTTGCTTGAGTATCAACTGCTCACATGCAAAACTCTCTCTCACGGAATCCCTTTGTTTGTTCTTAGCTTGCATTTCATTCCAGCTTGGTTTATTCACTGGTTCATTCATCATTCAGATTTTCTCTGCAGGCTCAAATGTATTCAGCTGCAAAATTTGTGCCAAAACTCTACCTGAGAAAAGGTTGCCAAAAAGCATTTACCTACATGTAAATGAACATTTTATTTGATCAATCAAATCACTAATTCCTACAATGTCATTGATTGGGTGAATAATTCTTGGGCAAGAGGCTGTTGGCATTGGGACTCTTCAAGTTGAGCAATACTTACTTTAGTATCACCCAGGTCCCTGCAAAATACCTTTCTCTTCTGAAAGGATTTTTGCTTAACTTCCATGCATACACTCTCCAAGTTAATATGTTTAAACAAAATGAGTGTTTAACAAAATTAAAGTATTAATGTGCCTCTTTTTATGACATTTTCATTATTAATAGACTACATACTAATAATTCCCTTCCGGACCTTATGTGTGTGGTGAACCTCTTTCAAGTCATATAACAATCCATTTTGAAGGAGCTGTTTCTTGAAGTCATGCTGTATGTTTGAAAACCTTTGAGGCCACATAAAATTGAAACAGTTGATTTCCCAGTGTCCATCTGCTGTACATACAATATGGTGCATACAGCATTTTGAAGAAAGAAGAACTATCTGGAAGAGCGAAGATAACATCGTAAAAAATACTGGATTGTGCATTTGTTTGCATTTCTGCTTGCAGAATGGACAACTGGAGAAGTCACTGACTATCTGTCTCATTCATACTATAAAGAATGTGAACTAGGAGGCCCTGGACATCCTGAGCTCCATCAAGCAGCCCGTGGTGGTGGTGGCCATTGTGGGCAAATACCACACTGGCAAGTCTTACCTGATGAACAGACTGGCTGGGAAGCACACAGGTGACTGGGAAAATGGGGAAAACTGTATGCTTCTCATGTTTACAAATGAGGTAGTGCCTCTGTGTACAGAGGGGTGGCAGATATGAGAGAGTGTGCTGGTGAATTGCATGTATGTGAGGTGAAAGATATAAGACAAGTAAAGGAAAAGTGATGATGATAATGGATGAGGATGGAAAGGATCATGGAATGCAATGCAGATCAGGGCTGCTCATCTCCAGATGGGTCTGAAGTGCTACATAACTCTGACTGAAATTAAGTAAGCACAAATATGTTGTCCATATTTATTAATATTGCTGACTGAATAGAAACATAATATAACAAAGACAGATTTGTGTTTTGGATTATTTTTTTCTGCTGAAAATTTTTATGAAATCTTTTACATCAGCCTTAAAAGCATATCTTAGACCAAAGCCATAGTGTTAACAAATAATGAAGTTTATTGAAGAAACATGAACGTCACATTTAGTCACAGTCTTTTAAATGAAAACCAATCTTTAAAAGCCAGTCTTTACCAACTTAAAGTTCTCTTATCATTCTGTTGGTCTGTGTAGGAATGTAGGCCTATCCCCTCAGTTTTAGGATTGTCTTTGTTCCTCCAAATTTCTCCTAATTTCTCTTTGGGATTTCTGCACTGGCCATTTCCCTGATTGCAGGGTTCTGCTGTTTCAGGATGCCTTTAATCTTTTCATTCTTCTGTCATGGTTTTCAGGCTCATCGGTGGATTCATGGTTCTCTGCTTGCTGTCAAGGTTCCCTTTGAGCTCTACAGTTCTGTCTGAGACAAAGGACATCTGGATGTGGTGCATGCCTCACCCCTACAGAGATAACCTCACACTGGCCTGCCAGACATTGAGGTCCTCATGAGCTTGGTTAATTGTTAATTCATCAATGAACGGTACCCTGATGTGGGAGCATTACCTGGTTACCACTGTGAACCTCACACTGGAAATTTTAATCATACCACAAAGCTATCTACTATGATAAACTATATTCTCTTTCTTATTGTAAAACACTTTTTATAGTACCCAATTTCTTTTTTGTAAGTAGGAGTATGTAACATGAGGTGACACATGTGGGTAATGCAACCACATGAAAAAGTTGTGGAATTAATCTGTTTTGTGCAGTCTGAAAAGCAAAAGGATTCATTTTCCAACCCTATTGATATTTTATTTCCTCTTATTATATGTAAATATAATGCATTTTATTTCCAGAATTATTTTCATCCAAGCACTAGGAACACCTAGCACAGAGGGATGTTGCTACAGGGTTAGTAATTTAACATGTGACATTTAACTGCTTCTGCTTAAATGTTATAACAAGGACTTACACAAGACAAGCAACAGATGCTCAGACATTTAAGGGCTGATTCAGACTTGAGATATGCGAATGCAAACCCTGCTTAAGTGATTCCCTAGACAGCTGCGTGCTTCTGTTACTAATAAGTATTTTTGGCCATGGGTTGCTTAAGCTTCTGTATGGAGATGTGCATTTAGGGCTGACTTTATTCAAAATGAGGGTGTTTTGCTCAAAATGATGGTTTGTCTCATTATTTTCCATGATAGGAGTATTCTGACTTGACACATAAGTATGTTTTCTCTCAGCAACAATTCAGTGCAGGAAAAGGTCAGATAAGCTATGCAGCACAGTGGCTATTGCATGTAACAACATTGTTAGTAAATAAATGTTAGAATGTTGGATTTTACTTTTGAATCCATTTGCCCAATTTGGTAACCCCACCCAATTAATTTATCAAGGAAATGATGAACATTTACGATTAAACTTGACATAATATTCTCTCTGATGTCTAAGTGGAGTAACAGATGGAAAGTTACATTGCAGTGATTCATGAATGTTCAACCATGAACTCAAACTGTGTGATAAAGTAATTTAGCTAACATAACTTGCTCACTGGCCATATGTGCCTGCACACATGTATGTACATACCTGAAATGGTATGGTATTTTGTAAGAACAAATCACTATGTGTCCCTGTCAAAAGGTAATGTGGTGTTGCGGTCGTAGTGGGCAATAAACCAGCCACAAAAGATATTTCACAAGAAAGTGTGCACACGTGTTTATTACATGAATTTATTGGCACACGTGACAAAAAAAAAAAACACTTGTAAGAGCAAAAAAAAACAAACTAAGGCAAACTCAAGCCTATGGCCCTACTGGCCCAAGTACTGGCAAGATGACCAGACCAAAACTTTTCTCCCTCTCACAGCCACCCAAGCCCAAACCTAGCCCCTGTGAGAGACCACCTGAACTGAAACTATCCCCCCTTTATATACACAGGTAGGGGCTACCTCCGCCCCATAGCCTAAACCAAAGGGCACAGAAAAAGAGGGAACAAAACAACAATCAATTATTCAAATAAACAAACTGAAACAGTACATAAATATAGCTGCAAGCAGCAATGAAGGGGCCAAGCATCAGGGCCACCATGTACACAACTATTCAGAACAACCCCTGAACAAGACACCATCACAGGGTGAACAGACACATTGACACTCACTCTTACACTCAAACCTATGGGCAATATAGCATGTCCAACTGACATTACCTGAATGTGTTTGGACTGCGGTAGAAAAACCAGAATACCCAGAGGAAAGCCACATCAACACAGGAACAAGGTACAGACTGAACGCAGACGCACCCCGAGCTTGAAACCTCCATAATACCCATTTGCACCACCGCACTGCCCCCCACTACATATATGTCAAACTTAAACATAAGCAGTGCCATAAAATGCAGTGTGCCTTCTTGGGACATTGCAATAAGATGCGCCAGCTCTGTTGGAGGAGTGCAATTTTTGGGTAATTGAATAATTCCAAAATCATGGGAAAAATGGCAGAGAACATATCATATTAGCTGAATATAATAAAATGGCAAGTCTTTTTTGGCAAAAGACCTTTTGAAGATCAAATCTTATTTATTTAAAGAAATCATTTAATTTGATACCACCAGGCCTCTAAATAGCTTCATACCCCAGGCTGTGAAGATCATGACCACTCTTGCCCCCCCCCCCCCCCTCACTGAACCATTAATCCCCCCATAGGTCATCATAAAATTGAAAATATCTTTTTTTTTTCAAAAATCCATTACAGTGAATGAGTCTGTTCAATTCATCATGACCCAGGGATTCAGCAGAAATAAGGATCACAACTTCAAAAGGTTCAAAAGTAATAAGCAAAAATGTATTCTGAAATTTGGCCTGTTGGTGGCGCTACAGGGATTGTTGGATTGACTCCAAATTTGCTGCCTGGATACCTTGGACTGTGCTCTATGAGGGTGCCAGATTCCACCAACATCTACCTAGGGCTTCTATGGCCTGCTATAGAAAACCATTGAAAAAATGATAATACCAAGATGGCTAAAAAACAAAATGGCCGACACACAGGTTTCATGCTTTCCCAGCTAGGGTCCTTCACTGTGAAAGAAATTTGGTTGAAACATCTGCTTTGGTTCCAAAGATATAGGCATTTGAATTTTTTTTTCTGTTTTTCAGGTATAGCGCCCCCATACGGCCAAATTTCATGAAACTTGGTGGGTACCCAATATTCCCCCTGGCAATAAAGTATACCAAATTTGGCATGACTCCAACTTTTGGGCCAGGACTCCCTTCAGGCAGAGAAGAATGCAGAGAAAGCCCTGTCAATCATCCTCAAAAGCATGGGCAGGCTGGCTAAAATCGCCCCCGCCTTCGGCACCTTGGGGCCCTTCATCGGTTTCATCTTAGACTTCATTCCTGATGAAGCAGAAGACGTGAAACTGATGAAGCAGGAGTTTGTGAAGGTGAACCATAAGCTGGACTCTATCATTTTCCAAGTGGCCTCCTTACAGACGTAGGTGCAGTGGTCCTCCTACACCAGTGTGTACTCCCAGGACGAGAGCCACATCGAGAACTCCTGGGCCAAGTTCATGGAGAGTGCTGTGGTGGCCGAGTCACAGGAGGAGAAGATGAGGCTGGCAGAAAGGTTCACCACCTTCTATGACAGCACAGCGACAGAGGGCAGTGTGGCTAGCTTTTATGGCTACCTGACACAGGACGAACCCTCCCTCAGGATAAACCTCCTGGACATCCTGGTGGAGAAGTTCAAGGGCAACATCACAGCTGTGATGCAATACAGCCACCACTTCACAGCAGTGTTGTTGAAAGGCCTGCAGCTGAATCTGTATTACTATGTGCTGAAAGGCTAAAATGGTGAGGCCAAGGCTAGAGAGTTGGTTCAGAAGCTCAGCCAGGTGGTGCAGGCCCAACAGAGGATTGTGCTCACCTGCATCCAGAAGCACCAAAAATGGGTCAAGACTGATGTGGAGATGATTGGTCAAAAGTCTGAATGGGAGAAGAGTAGAGATTTGGCTCTGAACATAAAGACACTTCTGGATGAGAAGTACTACTGGCATGACTGGGTGGTGGTAGTGTATGCTAAGTGTAACCCGGTTAAATTCATTAAATGTTATAAAAATGTTTAAAAGAAGTTTAAAAGAATATATTTTATATGTTTATGTTTATTGTTTTATTTAAAAGATAGGTATCTGTAAAAACTGTCTGAACCAGCATTTATGGGGTTAATAGAGATCAGCCGGAACGTCACTTTTTAGGTGTTTTCGGCACGGACGGATAACGCGAGGCACGGGCCGAGCTAGTGAGCGAGCGAGCAAGCGAGAGGGCAGAAAGGAGAAGCGTGTAGTAAACAGTAACGAAAAGAGACTGTGAGTAGATGTTTGTGACCAGGTTAGTGGAGATGTTCAACCCGGACTCTCTCAAGGACTTATTGGTAATTTTCCTGTGTGTTTGAGTGAACTACTCGATCCAAAATAAGAAGATGACGACGTGGAGCTAGCCGCTAACTCAGTAGCTAGTAGCTCACAGTGACTTTGCTAAAGCTAGCAGCAGCTACCGGTACGGCAGAGACTGTGGGATAGCAAGTGTGGAGCTGCAGACGACGAGCGAGCACCGTGACATCGGCAGTGACGGGTCTTCGTTTCCTCCGGGCGGATCCTCTTCCCAGCTCACCTCCTCTCCTGCCATCAGCCTGTGTGTGTGGATACAACACTGGTCATTAAGGTACCTTTCTTTTTTTCTTTTCTGTTGCTCAGTTGGGGTGAAGCAGCCACAGTGTTTTGAGGCTACAACGTACCCAAGCTACATCCAGGCCTGCACCGAATGACTAAAGGGGTACCCGGTTGTTATTTTCTATAAGTTAATCAGAGTGCCGGCTTTGGCATGCGGTGTGTGGGCCCACATAATTGCGCTTAAGTGAATTTGAAGGGTAAACTGAGGTTTTGAATCAATTCAAGGGTTAAAAGTGTTTATTGGTATTTGCATATACTTATGGTACAGTGTTTTTCTTGAAAAGACAAAAGATATTTTATTTACTGTATTTTCCTGGAAAAATGGTTATTTCAGTTACTTTATTATTGTCCTTAGAAAAGAGGGAGAATTCATTTAAAGGTTTACCTTGAAAAAGAGGGACATTCTATTTTGAAGGTTTAAAAAAAAGAACACTCATTTTTATTTCATTTTCTTATTTCATTAATGTTTTCCTAAGTAAATAATTGAGAACTATTTTCCTAAAACCTCGTGTTGTGTACTTTATTGCTTACCTTAAAAAAGGAAAAACCTTTAATTCTATGAAACACCATTATTGATATTCAGAAATACAGGCTATTATAATTTTGCCTTAATGGATCACAAGTTTGCCTAAAAATGTAATGACTATGATTAGGACTGGAGTGCAACAGCTGATGTAATGTGTCTCTACGTACAAGTTTCAGTCTGTACATAATTGTTCAGCCATGCTGTCTCTGCAATAAACGCTCATGCATTACTAATGTGTCAGTTTGTGTTGATTGAAATGACCTAGATGCAGTCTTATCATACACAAGTTCCAGGGGAGGTCAGAGTACGAGTAGACGGGGAGGTGAGCAGGTCATATCTGTAAAATCTACCCCCCACATGCTTTCTGTGTGTTGGATACAAATGTCATTGTATCCCAACAACATAAGGACAAGCTTTGTTTTGTTGAAATTATTTTTTAGACAAATTCAAGCTTCTTTTGAGCAATGATTTACTGATATCCCAGACATTCCACCATCTTTACTGCCACTGCTTTGAAACAAGAACTGATATCAGTTTGGATATTCAGCAAATATCAATTTGCTTTTTATTCCTGCAGTCCCATTACAGATATTACTGTGTGTACACTTATGAAGACTGAGTCTCATCATACAGCTGAATACAGGGTCTTATCAGTCTTAAATTCAGAGTCTTTACAGAGATGTCCTTTCTCAATTGCCAGGTAAGTGCTGTTCATTTACACAAATAAATTAGTTTCTCTGTTCATTCCACTGGGATAAGTGATATGTTGTATAAATATGAAATGTTACAGCTTTTATGTATTGTAACTTAATAGCAATACACTTTCTGGAAGAATATTTCCGTATACAGCAATATAATATGCTTAGAAATCTGTCCTTTAAAAGGGAGGTGAACATGTAGTCAGAGGCCCCAGGTGTTATAGCCATGACTGTCTCTTTTGCCAAATTACCTTCAAAACTGTAGCATTTTGGTGAGTATTGCTGTTGTCAAAGACAGTAGCTCGGGTAGGACCTATTAGGCAATGTTCAAACTGCAGCTAAAATTTCCCTAATTCTGATTTTTTCTCTCATATGGGACACAGTTTGGATGTTTGGAAGTTGAACACCAAAAAAAACAAATTAAGTCGCATCTTTTCAGTTCCAATTTGGGCCATATGAATATTTGGAAATAAATCTGATATCTAACCAATGCAACCTGCGTGTGATCTGTGCGTGGACACTTATATTGGAACTGAGCATTTTGAACATCGCCCAAGTAGTGTTTACCTCACTCTGCAAGTGACAGGTTACGCTAGTTGTTATAGTTATACGTTGGCTGGGTGGTACTTTTGCAAATATGGAGGATGACGTTACATGCCAGTGGTGCAACAGCAAAGTGACCAATTTATTAAGTATTTGGGTAGAAATATTCATAGAAGCAAAGCTCATCATACCTTGACGAATTCCCAGCCAGGCTCACCCACACATTTTCTTGAATGTAACAGCTACAACTGTCAGACCCGCCTCCAGCCAACTCCCTGTTCAGTCACACCCACGCTCTGAGTCGCCTTTTTTAACCGCAAGTTTTAACCACACCTGCAGCAAATTCAGTTAATCACCACTGGGGGATTTAAGGACTGCAGTTCAGGCACCTCTTTGTGAGGTATTTCACTCGCATACTGAACCTGTTTCTTGGTGTTTGTGCTTTGCTCTGTTCCTGTTTTGACCTGTTTGCAGAAAAAGACCTGTCTTTTGAACCTGCTTATTGTCTGGCGATTTGGATTGTTTGTTTGGGACTACTGTTTGCCCTCCAAGTTCTTTGACCCTGGCTTGTGTTTGGACCATTCTAAAAGATTCTGTTTTGGATTTGTGGACTCTGTATTAAAAGTACTGGAGCTCTGCACTTCGGTCTTCTGACTCTTTCGTTACAACAACCATGGCTTCCATGGCTAGACGTGACTATTACTAGACAGATGTGAAATCTTTTGTTGTTCATTTTTGGGATATTTCAGGCTAGAGATACATTTACACTGATATCAGATGAACCATCTTTCAAAAGTGAATATGCCAGACAAAAAAAACATCAGATCTGAGCAACAATTCAGAATTAAGCATTATTGGACTATAGTCTGACCGTAGCATTAGGTAACATCTAGAACAGGTTACTCCTGTTTAATGTTGTAGAGCAGTAAGTCACCGCAAGTGAAAACACCACACAATGTCTGATGGCCTATTATTACAGTTTTGTTGTTTTTCTTTTTAGAAAATGTGTCAGTCCTAGAGGCCTACTGCATACTACATAACTTACATAGTTTAAAATGTTAGAATTAACTTAAAAATTGAGGATGACAAAAAAGATTGAGTGTCTGAACAGTATAAGAAACAATTGAAAATTAGACTTTGTAATTACCTACAGTGAGGTAAAAGGAAAATTTGATCTTAAAGTTCATGTTAATGATGTTTTACCGGTAAGGTGAATTTCTTAGATCATATTTTGTGAACACTGAAAAGATTCATGTCCAGTGTCCTCAGCAGTTCCTAAACTAACCAAAACACCTGTGCCTTCCTCTCTCCCTGGGTGTCACTCTGGTTGTCCTATTCCTTGGTTCTTTTTGGCACCTGTGCACCTACACCTTAGTGAGAAATGTCTGTGTATCCATCTACAGAAGAATAGTTTTCATTATACTTGTTTGCTAGTTCAGTGTACCACCAATAGTGAAACATGGTAGCAATACGCTACTCAACAGCTGTTCTGTAGTCTATGTCTGCCCCCTTCCCCTTGTGAGTTTACTTGTGTCACCCCCCCCCCCCCCCCCCCCTTGTGTATATCCTGTCAATCATGTCAGTTGTATATTATGTGTTACATCGATTGGGGGAGGTGCCAGGGTGGGAATAATCGGGGAATTTGGACATTGTTTTATATTGGGAGGAATTAAGAAGGATTTAGGGAGAAGCGTTTCCATTTTAGAGTGGAGTTTGGTTTTCAGAGCAGAGATTTGTTATTTTCAGGGAATGTTACTGATACCTCCTGATCCCTATTCTGGCCTGTAAAATTACCTGAAAAGAAATGGAATCAGTTTTGAAATTTAATCGCTGTCTCTAAACCTGTCTTTCTGGAGAAAAAGTCAGGATGCTACAGTATTAACTATTACCTGTACATGCATCTTAGCTTTACCTGCGATCTTGCTCCCAGCACTCTCAGCTCCACTCTGCCTCTATATGTGATTGCTACTACTAATCTCCCAGTAAGTCCCACCCCTTAACAATTGTACTTCATCCCATAGGGCAGCAAACTAAAGGTGAAAAGAAAAGTGAAATGAAAAGTATGCACTAGCATTTTTCAACAGGTGTGTTGAGGGCAAATCAGATGCTACTTCTATCAAAACCTCCATGCACAAGTGAGCAAGAGTGAGAGAGTATGTTTTGGAAACATAAGGGAATGCTCCTGATGCGCATTCCTTCCATAGCTTGTTTTTTCAAGCTCCGGTTAAACAAAACCCAAAATCTTTCAATGAAATGAAACAGAAACTTGCAAGAGTAAAGAAAGAAAAAAGAAACAACTATAAGGCTAGTACCTGGCTTTCTCTCTCATCAGTATGACAAAAGTACATCCTTGATGGCCCATTTAAATTTGGATTGTTGTACATTGTTTGTCATATTACAAAGTTCCATTTTCAATCTTGACATCACCATTGTCTTCAGAACAAAAAATGACTACATGTCTATACCAGTAGGCCTTGTTTTATTTTTATTTTACTCAGTTTAACAAAAATGTAATTTGTGAGCATGAACAGATATATTTTATTCTGTTCTTTTTTTTGTATTTCATTCCAGAACTGGTAAAAGATAAAGATGAAGATAAAGCTTCACATTGGATATTCTTATCTAGCGTGGCTAACATTAGTTTCCAGTTTTAGAAAGAAAAAGAGTTTTTATTTAGAAAAAAAATCCTCCTTCGAAAACTCAAAGAGTTAATGAAGTAGAGTCAATGAAGCAGCACATGATCACCGCAAAACCGTGGACCGTACGGGTGCACCAACAGCCATACTGAGTTGCCAGCACTCAGTCCATACCGCTGATTTTTAATTGCTAATCATCGATTTACTATTATTGATATCAATGCATACAATTTGGAATAAACTAGGGAACATGCAACGGTCCTACTCATCTTTAAATACTGATACAACTGGTTGTCTGGTATATAATGAAGTAGTGCTTAAATACACTATGTCTATGTAAAAGTATAGAATAATGTCACAGTTATGTTATGTTATATTGATCGAAATATATGGTATCAAAAATATCAAATCATATCAAAGTGAATTTTTACATAGACCTATACATACCAATATATTGTATCATTGATTAGGTATTGAAATTCTGTTGTTTCGCTGTAAAGCTGGAGGTTTATAATAAAGGTCTGCACAGGGCTGAAACCCAAGCCTGACCAAACCATGCATGCACGTTAATACCTGCTTCAAACCAAGCCCAAACATGATCACTTTATATGTTACTGAACCCAGCCCGAACTCAACCTGAGAGGGAGATGGGGGATAATGCCATAAAAAACTCTAGTAATCACCAAACTGGTTACTGGTAATGACAAAATCAAGTGTTAATGAATGTTTCATTTTAGACATAACGTTTTTTTAAACAGGTGTGTCAGGAATATATCAGATGGTACTCCTCACGAAACCTCCGCGGAGTTAGTGTGTTTTTGAAACGTAAGTGAATGCTCCCGATACACATTCCTTGCAAGCTCCAGTGAAACAAAACCCTAATATATTAGACAAAAGGAAACAGAAACTTGTGAGAGTAAAGACTACATAAAAAGCAGAACAGCTTTACATAGTATGTTTTACTCACTCATGAAGTATTTTAAGGGTAGTGTTATTTGGCTTTTTCCCTCATCAATATGATCATTTTTTATGGCCCATCTAAATTTTGATTAATGTATGTTGTTTGTCATATTATAACTTCCATAAGTTAAGTTCCATTTTTGATCTTGACATCACCATTGTCTTTGGAACAAAAATATTGTCAATGAGTCCATGTCCAATTCAGTAGACCTCATTTGAATTCTACATTGCTAAATTTATCTTTACAAAAATGCAAATTGTGAGCACACACAGATTTTCCCCTCTTTGTTTTTTGTTTTATTCCAGACATGAAAAAAGATAAAACTCAACTTTTAACATATCAGCCATTTGCTCACCTCACGAATATTTTATAATGTTGGGAAGTCACTAAATTCATTGGACGATGTCTTGTGCTGTATAACACTTATTTTGAATTTAGGTGTTAAACCTGATAGCAACATATTTTAAATCAGCTATTTTGTGAAGGATGTTCCACTGGGGGTCACCAACTCGTCTGAGGGCCTTTATGAAACAACCTTCAGGGTGGCAGAATCTCATCTTCAACAACTAACCGGGCCCCTTGGTATATATCAACCATGTTTGCCAATTTTTTCACCATCAAAGATTTCACACACAAAGCATATTATCTTTTTTTTTTTTTTTTAAATCATTTTCAAAATACAGATCTTTCAGCCCTTTCCACTCTAAAAGATGGACATAATTTCTGCTCTCTAATTTCAGGGACCTGCTGTTGTAACTCTAGAATCTGCTGTCCTCCAAAGACCTGTGATGGAAGCTGTCCTCCGACGGCAATGTGTATTCCTGTAATTGTCTGTGAAAGATTTCACTACTTGAATATAGTGTGTACCGACCTCTCTGGCCAGTTCACTGTGATGGTAGAGACCCCCCCAGCTCAGACATTTCAGCATTTAGGCTGTTAGATGGGGAGAGAGTGCTACAGGAGTAACTTATTCATTTACACTTACATTTATTCATTTGGCAGAAGCTTTTATCCAAAGTGACATACAAGTGAGGTACAATACCACACAAGCGAAAAACCATATGGAGTCAACAATATTAGAAGGACTGCATGACCAGGGTTCAATGGTTGGCCAGGCAAGGTACAAAGGGCTTGAACATGATGCAGGCAGCAACAGAGAACCAGTGGAGCTAGACCAAGAGATGGAGATACATTGTGTTATTACACAGAATACTTCAGTGTCTTTCAGTGTTAATGTGTTTCATGACTGGAATCATTATAATCTTGGTGGAATACAGGTGCACTGTTAATGTATAATTTGATGGACAAATAGTGGCAGTCTTTCACCCTGATGTTTCTATATATAATTGTCCCCCCTACCCAAGTTTTTTTGGAGGGGGGTTGTGGATAGTAAGTAAATAATTGTATGTAGCGTGTGGATTGTGTGTGTAGATTGTGTTTCATTTCATTTGCCATGCAAATTATGGGAGTTTCCCAGGAGAAACAACAAAACGGCAGGGTGCTGGGAGATGGCCTTGAAATACGGGAGAAACAAGACTGTTGGCAGGTATGCCCCTACCTAGTGCTCCAGTGTTATCCTGAAGTCTTACACAGACTCAATATGCAATATACAAGATTTCATAGATGCAAGCCAAGGCAATCAACTAGGCTATACATGCTTTGCACACACATCTCCAAGGCTTATATTGTTAACAATAAGGCCACTCACACAACTACAAAACCACGCAACAACTATGCCTTGCAACAGAATTCACACAGCACACTCGCCTAAACCGATACACACACGCACACGCACACACTCAAACCTGACACACACACAGTTGTGTGTCGCTGTACAACTTTTCACCTAATGCACAGCAGGTCTATCATATGCAGTACATTGTAAAGCGATAGGGACTTCATGACTTATTCAAGAAGCAGGAGTGTGAAAATGGGTGAAGAAATTAGTAAGGATATTACTTTGTAGAAGTTTGATCTGTCTTCATAATGTGATTACTTCTGTATGTACAAATATGTGACTAGCACCATTACAAAGCTCTGGTTCCGCTCTTTCTTGTGATATGTGTTCCATATCTATGCAATGATGAGTTAATGAGTAATTCAGACAAGAGTAATGGGTGTGGAGATGGACGCAGACCTGAATGCAGATTGTAACTATGATTAAATTTGATGTAAATTCAAAATTATTTTTCTCGCCAATACTTCGTCGCAAGCAACTAGACAAGCAACTAGCATCGTTAGTGACGAAGACTTCATGAGTAATTCAATTGAAAAGAAGGGATGTGAATTTGGACACAGGCTGCGTCTGTCGGGCTTTAAGGGTGAGTGTGCCGATGGTGGAAGACGGGCACCGTAGCAGCGATCAAGACCCGGACAAAGTAGACAAAAAAGGTCATTCAGCAGAGCCAGATCTCTAGAGCTCTATTATTTATGTGTGACATATGGCTGGAAAGCCATCGTCTTCCCTTTTCTGGTTGTGTAACCGGGCATGTGTTAGGGGAACTGCACTCAAACCACCCGCTTTCCAGTGCGGAACATTAGAGAGGGGTGGTTTCAATCTGGGTAACCTTTTGGTAGCATAGTGGTGGGGTGAACGCATGATGTGAGTCTTTCTTGTGGTGTGTAGGAGGAATCTAAGCTTAAAGTGTGTGTCCTTCGTTAACATGCTTAAAATGTTGCTGTAATCCCATCAAACCCTGGCATCTTGCCATTATTCTACTCCAGCGCTGAAGGTGGCAGCTCTTCAAGTGACAGTGATATGTCTAGAGCCTTTCATTCACTCTGAGGCAGTTTTGGTAGGTCCTGGTGCTGCTCCTCTGCTACTTTACCATCATGGCTCTCTGTCCAATAAAAGAGCAGAAAAAGAATGCAGCTTCTATTTATTTTTGTTACTGATATTAATGCAGTAATTTTCAAGAAGCGAGGACACGTCTGACAATCCTGCTTAACTTCAAACATTAAATATTATTCATATGGTATATGATCTAATGCTTAAATACACTATGTGTCTTTGAGGGCACAGAATAATTTATGGTTATAAATATATCAAAAATATTGTATTAAAATGTATCTAATCCTAGTGAAGTGAATTCTCAGATATATTCTAATACATCATATTGTTGCTTTTCATTGCTTTTTCTTGGGTCAGGTCAGGTTGCAAGGCTTTATTTACACCACTATCATAAATGCATTTGTGATTCTTATGGGTGGATCTTGGGTCCCTAAATCTTGTTGTTTAGGGGTGTTACACCCACCAAAACCACCATGTGCAACAGAGCAAGAGTGAGAGAGTGTGTTTTTTAAACATTAGGGAATGCTCCTGATGCACATTCCTTGCATAGCTCAGTTTTTCAGGCTCCAGTAAAACAAAACCCAAATATTTCAATGAAATGAAACAGAAACTTGCAAGAACAAAGAAAGAAAAAGGAAACAACTACACCCCCCCCCCCCACACACACACACACACACACACACAAAAAGAGACAGTGCACTTGACATCAAAAGGGTGTGGTCAGAGGTTTCTAGAACTGGTTTTGCAAAGGTATAAAATGAAGTGCTTCATCCCAGAGAGATCAAATTGACACCAAGCTTTCCTGAGGTAACTATGACCTTACCCTGTTCTTATTGGTGATGGGTTTTTTCTGGGGAAGCCTCATCCAGTGGCAGTGTGTACTTAGAAGCATGTAGGCAATTACTAAGCCTAACCTTTTGTCTGTTCTTGTGAGAAAGCTGTGATAGAATAGTAAAGTGAATAACAATGTCTAATTATGCTGAAGGGTCTTTATGAAAGCCCCAGTCAGAGTAAACTAAATTATGTATAGTGGTAATGTATCTAAAACTGTGAATTGAATGTATAGTTGTGTTAGTATTCTAAAAGTTACGAAGTTATGGTTGTGATGTCAGTGAGCAGTAACACCTGGTGTGGGACTGACTGAAAAAGGTGGTGGATGTTGATACCGTGCTTGTGTTGTTGCAGTTAAGAGAAAACTGTTATATTTGTCATTCTGATCCTCCAATTGTGGGAAATCATAAGAGGTGGTAGCTTTTAGTGAGAGTCAATTTCTGAAAAAGAACTGATTCCCAATGCTGAAGTTTATGTAGGTATTTATACAACTATATACATTTGGAACATTATCTGAACAATTCCTTTTCACTATTTTTTTTTCTATCAAAATGAAATGCCCAGTTGTGTCTTGCTGCTCCAACCCCCACTGTCAATCCTGGAGGGCTAAACTAAAACATACTTTTTGAAGAGATGTGATATTGGCCACTTTTTTCCTGACAAAATAGTGGTGGTCACTAGTAAATAACAAGACAGACAAGCCAATTCACCCTTATCTCCCCAGGGAATGAAACAAATTTGTTTCGCCACTGTGGGCTTCTGGTCATTGTTGGCTCAACCTTGTAGTGGAACCATCAAGCATTTTTACTGGTTGAGCTTCTTGGCAGCCTCCCTCAACTCCGACGTTTTGAGAATCAAGAACTGATCCAGGCAGGAGTAGTCAATTCCAGCTGATGTGGTGTTGCGCACACATGTATGCAGCTCCAGGTCAGGAATTGCATATAATAGTAGCGTGTACCCTGGTGGTGAATCATGGCAGGGAAAATGAAGGCAAGCAATCAATGGTTTGCAATTTTGCCATTTTAACAATGCAAAAGCGTTTTTGACACATAACCGAAAAACATCTCTTTAAAAAAAAAAAAAATCATGGAAAGAGGTACAGCTATAACAAAGATTCTAACTATTCCAAATAAATCTGATAAAATGCTATTTTATCTTGTATTATTAAAACCATTGGCATAAATGAAAAGTGGCAGACGGTGAACAGTCATAAACCAGCTCATCTCAGAAAAACATGTCAATCACTAATTTTTGTCTTCATCCTTTCCTCTCAGCATTAGCATGTTGAGTTGCCTGAGAGAACAAAGCATGAGCGCAAGCATTCTGTAAGTAAGATCTTTCTTGCTGTGATGTTTATACCATATTGTTCAATTTAGTTTATTTGGCTCACACTTTGGCTCATGCCACACTAGCATGCTATGTTGAATTTTCAGGATATATCCAGGCCCCTCACGTCTTTCTTGGGCCTCCTTCTCACAGCAGTGACCTGCAGCACATGTTTAATTTGGTACATACACATTGGTATTCAAGGTTTTGTAAACCGTGGTCAAGTCCTGACCAAAGTCATACAGCAACCAAAAATGAACATGAAAATCTTATTACATGCTTATGCCATGCTGTCTGTTATTGTTTTATTTAAGGTATTTAAATAGAATAATAGCAAAATATCCAGTAAATACCCAACTGTATCAAAAGGTAGTATACAAAATGAAAGCTGAAATATAACTCTACCTGAATGAGAGTGTCAGCTAAGGTAATAAATAACAATAAGTAACAAGACTTATAATAATAAGTAGTGTATTAATAATATTCACCATCATAAAATCAGAATCTGAAAACAGGGCACTGCCAACAATAGAAGAATGGACTGCATCAGGATAATGCAACATCAGAATAATTATTAAAACAGCAAATTATTATTATTATTATTATTATTGTTGTTGTTGTTGTTGTTCAATTGATTGAGACTTGTGCAAACTGATTGAGTGTCCTCTCATTGACTCTATATTTTAATAGTCTGACTTCACTCACCAGCACACACAAAATGAGTTGTTTCGATATTTCTGCCTTTGAGAAGTGTATATACTGTGCAGATCTGCAATTCATTCATTGTTAGATTCATTTCCAACCCAAATCCAGCCAAGAGTGCATTGGTGGCACAAGTTGTTTAAATGAACCCATAACACACTGTTCTTCATTTCAGTAGAATTGGAAGACACTTTCACACATCTAACATCAAACCCTTGTGGCAATATATTTTCCCCTTGTCTCACCAGCCCCACATTGGCATGTATATATTTTATACAGTCCTTTTCATCTGGCTGAACTCACTTTCAGCATGTATCTGTGCTTATTCCATCAACAAAAGTGTTCTCGCTGTCAGTGTGGACACATACACTGTTTGGAAAATGTACAACATATACCCTACTGCTTGATTTACTCCAGAAAGTAGTGCTCCAAAATTTAACTTTATAATTTTGCATTTTGTAATAGTCATCTTGATCACTGCACATAATGTACAGTATGTGCAGATATTGTAGTAATGAAAGGAATGTGTTGTTTCTGGTGCTCATGTGAATTGGTTGAATTACCTGAGGCATGAAATATAAAAAGTAATCTTTTACACCTATTTGCCATTCACACCAAATTAAAATAAGGGTCTTAATATCACAGGAAATTTTATTTTTGAAATAGAAAATATTCATTAATGTAAATTACATCATACACATAAAGTAAACCTTTAAAAGAAAGATGACCTGACCATTCTCTGCTGTTACTTCTTCAGGATCTGCAGGGATAGCATGAAGATGCTGTCAGCTCCCAGCGAAGGTGAGAATGTACTGGTACATCCAGATTATCAGTAACACGCACACAATCTCCATGTTTGTGATTTATGGAACAGGAGAAGGTGCCAAACAGTTACAAATATTCAAAATAAAAACTGTGTAAAACCTATAAACATTTATCTCAATCTTCAATGTTTATCGAACCAAAAGAGCTAAAATAACAATGCTCTGTTGAATACAAATATATCCAAAATTAAATTATCATGTTGAATGATTAATTTCATTTTAAACATTAATTTCTAGATATCCATAATGCGGATATGTCGAAAGGGAGTGAAGATGGTGGCACATTTGGGGAACAGCTGGATGAGTTCTCCAACTTTTCTGCAAAGAATCCTTAGACAACTTATTCAGTTCTCCAACAGGTTGTGTACAGCTGGGAGAAAGAAAGGAAGAAAAGAGGAAGAAGTAACTCTGCTTCTTTAGTTTCCGCATGTTCACTTTTACATTCTTTACTCTGCTCTTTTTTACCTTTTACCCTAAGAAATAGTCATATTTTAAAGGGAAATTTTCATTCTTTGATTAACAATTATTGTTATCCTTCACTCCAGATAAGTAATATTAAATTATTTTTCTATGAGGATATTTTACGTTTTGAAATCAAAAATAGCAAGATTGATCACTCTCGACAATTTGCCAGTGCTTACATTTATGGTAATGGAACTATTTTGTTTTCTTCTACTACGAACCTACCTAAAAAGAATAATAAAGACAGGCGTGCACACACAGAGGAAATCATCTGTTCAAAAATAGATGATTATTTTACGAAGAACTCTCATAACATTCCTCCGAATTCTGTTTTATTATTTTACACTTTGAACAGTCCATGCCTTAAAAACAATAAAGCAAAACCTTGCATGGCTCATTTGCAAGAGAACAGTCAGAAGTGGTTTACGAAATATAATATACATACCCTTGTTTTTTTTTAGTAAATATTGGGGGGAGACGGGGCCTGTTAAGAAAAAATTCACGCATCTGAAATATCCCCACATTCAGGGTTTGCTTCAAAATATGTCTCCAAGTTATGATGATTGTGATCAATTCAGTCAAGCTGTGCACCACAGAGGCATTGTTGTGGATGTGTTATCTGACACAGAAGGATCCACAAATATTTGTCTGAGAGAGAATGATAAATGCCTATTAGAAAAATTCCTTCACAAAGTTGTAAAGGAATATATGAAACAAAGCAATAAAAATGGCATCTCTAAAGGTGATCAGTTTGAAAGATTATGTGGCCAAGTACAGAGTATCCTTGAAAAGGCTGACAAGTACTTCAATAGACCGTACTCTTCTGCGCATTTAAAGCAGGTTGGAGAAGACATTTCCCAAGATGCACCGGGCCCTTGGAAATCTAACTTCTTACAATATTGGAATGCTGCTGTGGAAGAAAAGGCAGAGGATTCATTCCATGAGTTATTTAGTCAGGCTTATAATAAAGCAGTTTTTAATCATTTCCTCCAAACCAATAAAAGACATTATGCGCGCTTCATGTCATTTCACTTTGTGGATTTAGAGTTACACCATCTGTAACCTTTGAACTTGCCACTTATCATGCTTTCATATTACTCAATCTGTAACTTGCACTTGTTATAATGATTAACTAATGCTTGTGCTTACTACTAACAAATGCAATAAACATACAGAAAATGCAATGATGTTATTGTCCAGCATTTATTTATTCCTCTTTATTGCACCTGCAATGGCCTGTTTTACTCTACACTAGAGAGTTTAGAACAAGTAAAAATATTCCTCTCTGAAATTCATAGTTTACATCCAATATCTATTTATATAATGCGAAACATGGGCTTTGGGAAGAGAGAGAAGTTGTTTGAAGAATGAAATGAATGAGGGAGAAATGTGGCCACCAAGCCAAGGATACTCATTGAGAATGTGGAAGTATAAAGAGTGGAGGAAAACACGTCTCAGCCAATAACCACCTGGCTGAAGCCATGTGGCTATTTACCTGCCATATCCAGCAGGTGGCGGAATTTCACACACAACATATTTTTATTTTATTATTTTAAACATCTGTATTGTAAGTCTGTCACTGGCCATGATGCTGAAATGAAACTGAATGCACAACATTCTCTGAACATATCCTCTTATTCTACTGCATGACTAAGGCAAACTGGAGCATCAAAAAATTTTCTTATAGAAAGATGCACCAGAGATAGACAGAGAAAATCATCACATATCAGCAACAACATTCAAAAGACAAAAACACTTACAAGATTAGATTTTAATTATAAAAATATTTCAAATTTTCAAGTAAAGTGAATCCCCTTGCTCAAAAAAACACATTGTTTTCGCAAGGGACCAAACAATTCAACACAAAGTGCTCTTTGAGAACATTCATTATGAGTGTGTGTATGCATTTAACAGCACAGGTGACTGATAGACAAAGACAGAATGATAGCTGTGCTGGTGTTCTGCAGACAGTTGGAGGGTGGAAGACTAAGTGTATTTGAAATTTGGACTTGTTACATTGGTGCTCCTCTGGCTTACAGGAAGTCCATCCTCACCCTCAGGAATTGGAGTACATAAGGAAGGGGCCAAATGTGGAAGAGAGGGGCTGTGGAAATCATAACTCAAAAAGAAAAGGGATCAGTGTTTCTGTCTGCATGCTGTTTGTATGTCCTTTCCCCTAAACTGTAGCTGATAAGTTCCCTTAAGGACGTGGGCAGGAGCAAGGAGAGTTCAGTTTGACCCCTGGGCTGCAAGTAACTTCAACATCTGCATGGTTTGTATATGTATATGTGTCAGCAGTCCATATTTAGGAAACATATACACACACACACTCAGATAAACGCACACACACACTGACACACAGACAAACGTGCATGCATACAGACACCTACACGCAAACCAAACCCAAAAGATCTGTGATGCAGCAGCATAATGCACCGTGAAACTGTGTAACTGAGTGATTGTGCATTCTGTGTAATTCAGTGGCCCTCAATTGTTTACACACATTTCTGAAAACACAATATTTAAAACAATTTTTGACTCAACAAAACTTCATAATTCCTGTGCAAAATGAAATAATGGATTCAAAACCAAATTACAGTTTTTTTAACTGATTTTCTGCAAACTGAAGTACATGCTCTCAAAGTAGTTAACACAACCATCTAATCAGAATTTCCACTTTGCAAATTAGCCAAATTCCACTGCCAAAAACGAAGTGTTGTTTATCTATCTGCTAGAGCATATGGGGAGATAATCACGTAGTTTATGCCACCCTGGGAGCTGCGCCCGATGAAACCGTTTTAAAGGAATTAATCCCAATTTGAGTTACATAATATGGGTTCCCCTTGGTTCTTCAAATAAGAAAGACGGTAGGGGTGCAACTATACACTCAGCTCATAATTCGGTTTGATATACGATACTGGGTTCACGGTTCGGCTGTCACGATATTCTAAACAAAATCTGAATGGAAACAAATTATGACTAAACAAGATTCCTGAAAGGAAAAATATTTCTGCGATATAAAATGTAAAAAAACAATGGTGAACAATTTCTTTTTAAAATTATAAACAAAATGTGTTGTTTTAAGAGCAAATTATGGGATTTGTTTAAATATTTCTAAAATGACAAAAATCAGCTTTTTTAACACAGCTGATTCAAATGATTAACTTGTTATGAACTCCTGAAGCTGCCTAATAACAAACTAATCATTTGAATCAGCTGTGTTAGAGCAGGGAGCGATCTAAAACATGCAGGACAAGTGGCCCTCCAGGAGAGGTTTGAGAAGCGCTGAACTAGGCTATACACGCTTTGCACACACATCACCAAGGCTTATATTGTTAACAACATGTCCACTCACACAACTACACAACCACGCAACAACTATGCCCTGCAACAGAATTCACACAGCACTGGCCTAAACCGATACACACACGCACACGCACACACTCAAACCTGACACACACACAGTTGTGTGTCGCTGTACAGCTTTTCACCTTATGCACAGCAGGTCTATCACATGCAGTACGTTGTGAAGCGATAGGGACTTCGTGACTTATTCAACCGAGAAGCAGGAGTGTGAAAATGGGTGAAGAAATGAGTAAAGATATTACTTTGCAGAAGTTTGATCTGTCTTCATAACGTGATTACTTTGGTATGTACAAATATAGTACCATTACAAAGCTCCGGTTCCGCTCTTTCTTGTGATATGTGTTCCATATCTATGCAATGGAGAGTTCATGAGTAATTCAAACAAGAGTAATGGGTGTGGAGAGGGACACAGAGCTGTATGCAGATGGTAACTACGATTAAATTTGATGTAAATTCAAAATTATTTTTCTCGCCAACACTTCGTCGCATAGACAAGCAACTAGCTATGGGGCGCCGTTTGTAAAAATGTATACACTGATTTATCCTGCACAGTTTTTGCACATTTAACATTGTCAAACGTAAAAAAATGCACCACAATTTTGAACTGTCACTTTTTCATACATTTACAGACAAATTGATGCAAATCTGTCAGTCTTTTTCAAGGGTAATATTTTCCATTCATGAAAAATATGAAATAACTTGTGTAAATATAAGTGTTAAATGTAAATGTTAAACATAAATACAAATGATTAACAATAAACTTAAATATTTAATCAAACATAAATATAGGCCTATAGCCTAATATAGCCTACAGTCAATTCCATGTAAAAGAAACATATAGCCTAAATGTAAATGTTAAATGTAAACATTAAATGTCAAATGTAAATGTTAAATCTAATATGCAAATGTGGAATGAACATAATTAATGGTAATTGACCACACCTCCATTGTGTGAAGTAGCCTACGAAAAGCCCGGTCTTTCAGATCAAACATGGCAAATTCAGGACCAGGCAGTGACTTAGCACAAATGATTGAACGAGCAGTTGCTACCAGTGTTAGGGCAGCTCTGGAGGGCCAGACTACACCAGCAGCAAATGGCCCTACATCCATGCAATCGGTAAATTCAGATTTTTTTTTTTTTTAATGGAGGGGTTTTACATGTAATGTAGGCTAATCATGTTAACTATCAATAGCTAACCAGAAGCAAGCTAGCCGTTTTAGCTGTTACCATCGACAAGTTTTCGTAGTAGGCCTAGTTTGCATATTTTGGTATAAATTTCTGACAAGAAACCAGTAACAAGTCTGATAACAGACAACTTAAACCACAATAGGATTCTCATTTGCAAGTCAGTCCATCATGTAACTATTATACAGAGAGGTTGGCTTGTAGTTGGTTATTTTTTTGCATAGCCTACTCTCTTGCAACCTACATTCTCATGTCAATCTTCTAGGATGATCACCATGGCCGGCAGAAACGCATTACAAATGGAGACACTGAACAATTGCTGACATTAAAAACAACACTAACAGAGGTTGCTTCCACATTGCGTATTTCAAGACCAACTCTATACAAACTGATGGAGGAATATAACATCCCAAAATTTAAGTTTGCTCAAATCAGCAATGAGTTGGATGCTGTAGTATCCGAGATAAAGGCACAACATCCACATGTAGGAGAAGTGATGCTCAATGGACATTGCGTTCTAGGAACATCGTGGTGCAAAGACGGCGATTAAGAGAGTCCATCAGAAGAGTTGACTCCTATGGTTGAATCTAGGACAACTACAATATCTCGACAATATTCTGTACCATGTCCTAATTTCATTTGGCATGTCGATGGCAATCATAAATTAATCAGATGGAAACTAGTTGTACAGTTTCTCCTGAAGCTGCTTAATAAACTGATCATTTGAATCAGCTATGTTGGAGCAGGGAGAGATCTAAAACATGCAGGGCAGGGGGCCCTCCAGGAGAGGGTTGAGAAACACTGCTCTAGAGCACTGATTCTCAATCCTCTCCTGGGGCCCCCCTGCTCCGCACGTTTTCCACCTTTCCTTGCTCTACCTACCTGACTGAACTCATCAGTGGCACTTTTGATTAGCTGAGCACACCTGATTTAATCAAGTTTCAATCAGGTGTGTTTGGAGCAAGGATAGATAGAAGATATGCAGGACAGGGGGGCTCCAGGAGTAGGACTGAGAAACGCTG
This sequence comes from Megalops cyprinoides, assembly GCF_013368585.1. Classification (NCBI taxonomy): domain Eukaryota; kingdom Metazoa; phylum Chordata; class Actinopteri; order Elopiformes; family Megalopidae; genus Megalops; species Megalops cyprinoides. The sequence goes on along the minus strand of NC_050604.1, from coordinate 3,740,039 downwards.
CTCTAGAGGAATTCAGAGCTGCGTTCAAAAACCATTCAGTCTCCTCTGAGGGAACCTGAACCCCTCTGCAGCTTTTCACGCTGGACTGACATCTGCTGTATCTTCAAAACCCTATTGCAGCAGAGAACACAGACCCTCCAACACCAGCTTTTCAACATGCAGGGGAATCATTAAATAGAGCAGATTTACAGGAACTTTCCCTCACAGTAAACCCTCTAGAAAATGACAACAGTGGAAAAATCTTGTTTCAAAGAGTCCAGCAATTTGTTTTCAGTAAAATGTAAACCAGCAAATCACTTCTGGGTAATTCAGCATTTGTGGAAGCTAACAGTTTCACTGATTTGTGAATAACTCATCACTCACTGATAAGGGTAATCCAGTGATCCAGTATGGGTAATTCTATAATTTGCAATTCAGCTCAAGAGGACCTGGGTGAACCAGCATGTAAATAGTTGTAATGATAAGCATGTAAATAGTTGGAGGCAAGCAATGCAATTTAAGACTTTTATTGTTTGTTATTGTTTGCATTAAGTAAACACCTACAATTTCCAATATAAAGACAAGATGAAAATGTTGTATCATAGTCTCTTTGACATAATTGATAGATACAATACAGACCCTCCATATTTAATGGTACCTGGAATACTGAACACCACTGCAAACCTTCAGAGGCTTTCCATGTTTCTGTTTCTGCCCTGTCAATGAAAAGTGACATACAGGTGTTTGAACTGCTCAAATTAAGTAGGCAAGGGGCTGAAGTGAGCAAAGCCTCTGGAGGTGTATGGCTAGCCTCAGAGATGCTCTGTACGTATTCCAGGGAAAATGTTCTCATGCTGTAACATTTGCTGGCATTGTGCATGTGATAATATAGGAAAAACTAAATATAAACTGAAGAAAACACAAAGGCACAACCACAATTATATGAAAAACATGAGTTAAACTCATTAACATACTACCATCAGGCAACCCTTGGGCAGAATATGAATGTGTCATTACACAGTGCTACTGAATGGAACACACAGAAGGGACAACCACAATTATATATACATATATATAAAAAACATGTTAATGAGTTAAACTAAATTTTTAACATACCACCATCAACAGGCAATATGCAGAACAGCAATGTGTTACACAGTGGTACTGAATGGAACACACACAAGGAACAACCACCATTATATGAAACATGCGAATGATTTAAACTGATTTAAACATTTTTAAAATTCTACCATCAGACACCTGTCGGCAGAACAAGAATATGAATGTGGCATTATACAGTGCTAAACATGCCTCCATTCATGAGAGCAATCACAAAGTAGTAGTCAAATTCATCATCATCTGCCATGTTTTTCGCATTGGTAAAAATCTGAAGTTCATTAGAACGCATGTGAGCAATTGGATGGTGCCTCATATCATCATGAACAAAGGATATTTTAGGATTTGGCTGAAATCCTGTGGCAGGAAATTTGCTGCTCCCCGTTACAAATGCCAGTATGTGACCAAGGCACAGGTTCTGCAGAAATTCCTTCTCCACGTCTGTCAGTGTCCTCACGGCAAACCTTTCATGAAGTTCTTTATCTAAAAAAGGAAAAAAACAAAAAAAGCAGAGTTCATTTTTAAGTTCATTTTATGACATCCAGGTAACATCTTGAAGTGTTTACCAAGGTTATGTACTGTTAAAACTAACAAACAAGACATCATCATTCTCAGTTGCAAAGGTGTGGATGAACATGACAACCATTTGAGGATAGGATTATTGCAGCTCCATCAGAATGCCTTTCATGCTGTCTGCAAATATAAAACTATACGCAAATACACTTACTCTGCACACAATGTAGAAATTCTCTAAATTTCACCACCATCAACTCCTCTCTTGGCCTTCTGTTACTGCCCAGAACAGAGTAGCTTGGTTTTAAAAGCCCAGCTACGACTTCTGCAGTAAGACCATTTTCTTCTGCTGGCATGACAATAAAACACCGCATGTTAGGGTTTTCCCTCAAAAGTGTCAGCACCTTGTGGGAAAAGACACTATGGTAACTATAACTATAGTATATGGAATAACCAATAGCTCACTATAGAAAAACTATAGTTTTTCACATTTGCCTTGGTACATTTCTCAAAATTGTCCTGTTTGTTTTCAAAAGAATGAATGAATCTTAGAACAGTAATTATACACAACACCACATTATGGACCACCTCCAACAGCACAGAGCTTGCTGAAAATGAACAGTCTATGCCTCAAAGTAAATGCCAATCAATATGTCAGTGCCACCAGAATGCAAAGCATGATGCAGACAATAACTTGTAAGACTGGGCAGCAAAAATCAATCTGCTGAAAAAGATTGAAGAAATCTTGCACGCCATGTTAACTCCAACTATAACGTACACAAGTCACTATATGACATGGAGGTAGAGGAAACCTGTGAAATTTTTAATTCTGATCTGAGAAATGTACCAAAGTGACAAAGAAGGACAGTAGTGCAATTAAGCAACCATGTACAACTGATGTTAACAGCACACACATTAATCCTGTACACACCAATAGTAAATCACATTAACTTTTAGAACTTACTTCATAGTGGGACAAACCATCAATCAACTGATTAAGGCAGCTTTGGCACTGCAGGATAACATGGTACAGTGCTGCATTCTGAACAAATGCGTGCTTGGTCTCCACAGTGACTGGGTTTGGAAGCCCCTCAACAGCGAACCTCCAGTCACAACAGTTCAGTGCTTCCTCCAATTCATCCTGTGTGCTTGCTTCTTTGACCTGTAGATGACAAATCAAAACATAACAGACAAGAGTTAAATCTGTGTCCCAAGCTAAAGTAGGCATCACCCTGAAAACATAAAAAGCACAGTTAGTCTCACACCAATACCTTCTTCAGTGAATCCCTTAATTCGACATCAGCTATGTCATCGGGTGTGACATGAACTTGGAGGACATCTGCAGTCATAATGTAGTCCACAACATGGGGTGCAAGGAATGCTGGTGGTTCACCACCTTGGACTATTATTGTTGACATTATCTGTCCAATGGTTTTATACACTCCATTTTGTACATGGCATATGTTCAGTCTAGGAGTGAACCCATTGGGGGACTTTAAGAAAAGAAAAAAAATACAGAGGCAAATAAATGACAAAACCTACTCATTCTTCTATGTATGAAAAAAAATTACAGCATTAGGATTTCCAAGAGATACAAGGACATTTTACCTTCAAATGCTCCACTATCCTGGAAGATAGCCCTCACAAGTAGACGGAAGAACTCTCTTCGTGGCCCTCCTAAGTCCTCTGCATCTTCATTTGCATCCATCTCATCACTTGCAAAGGTGACATACAGTGTACTTAAGTTCTCTGAAAATCTGGGTCTGTTAAATTGCTCTTAAACTTGAATTCGAGCGGCTAATGTAGATTGACTTTGTTGTTGGAGTGAGTTTGTCAGCATGTGCTCTGAGAATTCCGGTTATTTCTTCTCTGGTCAGGACATCTGCAGACCTTGAAACCAAAACAAAATTTAAGCTGCACATTACAACTTAAGCCACAGAATTTAGGACACACTGCTAATCTTCAATATGGTAATGATTAACTCTACACATAACATATAAATATTTTGATGCACTGCTTAATTAGAAAGGCAAGTAGCACATGTAAGACTAACAAGAGACATTTTTCAAATTCAACCTTCATATTTCACCTTAAATCAGGTGAGTAATTCACAGGTACCTCTGAAAGACTACGACTAATGGCCTCTTCCACAGCCTCATTTTCCTCATAGTCCATAGGACTGAAAATATTGACACTATTCCATAATGCAGTATTGATATCAATCTAACAAACTACTGCAAGAAACAATGTTCTGTACCTTACCTAAAAAGGTTACACAAAGATGAGTGCTACCCATTTTGTTCATTATGATCTACATAATCATTGCTGAGACATTTTGTGCAACACCATAAAGTATCTTACACAAAATCTGCAAAGTGATTAAGGACCACATGTGCTTGGAGCCTTTCTGTCTGTCCTTCACTTTCATGCTCTCCCAGAGCTCTAGACTGTGCCTGCGGATGTCTCTCCTGGGTTTCCCTCACAGATGCAGATGATGCCTCTCTGACTCACTATATGAAAAAAACGCAATCTTTCTCTCCTATAATATCAAGCATGACAGCAACAAAGACTATTTACTTACCTCTTCTTTGTGGTGCGGGGTATTCAAAGTCACTGTCATCAGACAGCTGTACAAATTCATCCTGTGCAGAAAGGGAGTCCTGTAACTTAACCAACACATCAGAAGAAATGATTATCATATAGAGGCGATTTTTTCACTTCTGACTTCTGATTTCACTTTTAGTTATCACTCTATGTAGGCCTAATATAATACATACTGTAGCAAGGACAGACACAAGACACTAGGCCTATTGCTAAAAGTGATATATTTGGAATATATTTGGATAGTTAAAACCATTTCTGGCACTTCCGGAACAGACTTCAACAGAAAATTAGCAGAAAATAAAACATGTAAAGTAATGCTGCTGCATGAGGCCCAAAATATGCAATATTACATTATCATGATAAACGCATGATTAAAAAAAAAAAAATACCTCAACAGACTGGCGCATTCCTGCCAAAATATACAGACAAGTGTTTGAACATATGGATGCAACTTCTTTTCCTCCCAATGGGAAACTGCTCGTGACCTTTGGTCTCATCAGTTTTTTTACACCCTTTCAAATGGAAAAGACTGGTTCTCTGACAATCCAAACGAGCCTCTGAAGATGGCAGTTATGCCTGCTCTTATCTGCATTTCTGTCCAATCAGATGAGAATGATATTTTGCCAATAAGGCCTGCTTCAGCCAATTTTGTTCTGGAGGGTCCTCTAGGGATGGCCTGTGTTAACTCTGATGAGAAAGGCAAACAGATCGCTTCTTTGGTATACGTCTGGCTTGCCATCTCGAACGTTGAGGAAAAGATGGATGAGATATCTGTATTGGACTATACGGTTAAATTAAAGACAAATGAAAATAAAGATAAAGAATATGCCAAATTCAAATATTTTGAGCAGATATGGTTAACGAATCACTCCATAACTCTTGTAAGAACTTACTGATCTCAGTGCTGTGGTCGCTGCGGTTGAAGTCCCTTCTGAGGTCATCTAAAATAAGAGTGAGCAAATTACAGAAACTGAGCGTTCTGGTGTGCTGTGCCTAATGCTATCTACAGTGGTTGTTTTGAAAAGTGCTGGGGACAATCACCTATTCATTCATCTTTTTTTCCCCACTTTTGGTAAGGCTGCAATATGCATGTGTATTTCATCTTTTGAAAGTCACAGTCATGTAATCATTAAAAAGTTATCCAAACTTACCAATCTCAGTGGTGTGGTCACTGCGATTGAAGTCGCTGCTGATGTCATCTAAAATAAAAAATAGCAAATTACAGAAACTGAGCATTCTGGTGTGTTGTGCCTATTGCAATACCATTAAGTAATGACATAAGTGAAGTGAGGTCAGTAAAAGGTAGACTAGAGCAGTGGTTCTCCACCACTGGTGTGCTATAAAGCAAAGTGAGGTGCGCCATGGAATTTGGAGAAACCCAATGTGTTGTTCTACAGGCTAATGAAATAAGCTAGAACGCTATTTTTTTCCCATTTTTCCATTTTCTCCCCAATTTGGAATGGCCAATTCCCCCAATTTGTGGAATTCCCAATTTGTCATCAATGTTCGGTCCCACTGCACAACCCCCACCGTCAATCCGGGAGAGCGTGGACAAGAATGTGCCCTCCTCCGAGACACGTGATGTCAGCCGCTGCTTCTTTTCGCACTGCGGTCCACAAGCTAAGATAGCACAGAGATGAGTCAGAGGAAGACATCTCATATGCCGCTTTGGCACGTGGACCACAGGCGCCCGATCAACCAGCAGGGGTCGCTGTTGCTAATGGGACCGAAGCCCCTGCAGACGTACCCATCCCTATCCCCGGCGGAACGAAGCTAATGTGTTCTGTCTGTGAGCTCCCGGTCACTGTCGGCTAGTGACATTGAACCCGGCCCGTAGCGTTCAGTCTACACTCGGAACGAGTGCTTTTACCGAAGAACACTTTTTTAAATGTATCACTGACACAGCTCCTTAATTAAAACTGTCGTAGGGAGGTGTTATACGGAGTGGTTGTTATAAAGGCTATAGCCATATAGTCTAATAGGTTTAAGATCTATTACACAGCTCAGTCAACATCATGTGAGCATATGCCTATCGCTGTGGTCTCTACAGAAAAAATGAGCATAAGAAAGAGCACCCCTGTGATGGCCTATAGTAATGTGCATGACATACTTCATTATCAGCAACCATAAGTCAGTGTGCCTTGGCAATTTGGTTTGAACTTTGGTGTGCCTTAGCCCCAAAAAGGTTGAGAACCTCTGGACTTACAGTGGTTGTTTTCAAAAGTGCTGGGGACAGTCACATATTCATTCATCCATTTTCACTTTTGGTAAGGCTGCAGTATGCATGTGTATTTCATGTTTTGAAAGTCACGCCACCAATGTTTTCCAAATAGTGTTGGATCTAGACATCAGCCATTACTACTCCAAGCCACATCCCAACACATTTAAAAAAGTAATGTTGTCATCTTGACATTAGTGCCGACAATAATCTGGTCACCAGACCAGACAGGCTACGAAAGGAGATGAGAAGCGAGTGATGACGTTGTCACAGAGGGAAATACAACGTCAGCTAACTAGCTAATGAAATACAATGTAGTAACCTTACCAAAGTGATAGCTAGCAGCTTCTTTGCAAGTTAACATACTACGAGTTCACCGACTGTGTTTCTGGTCCGTGACGGATGTATGTCATCGCATAACCATCATGTGCTATATTGTCTACGGCTACATAGGAGCAGAGTTTCATAAACATTTCCAAAAATGTGTCCCTTTATCTTGTTAGCCGGAGCTCATTTAGCTCTTGCTAACTTTGCAGCAATACTTAGGCTACGAACATCTGCTGGAATGTAACGCTTGTTTGCTAGCGCTGGTTGTTAATCATAACGTAGCTAAATGTCTAATTTAAAAATCGGAACTTACCTATGACATTGTAGGTGCACTCGACGTTGGCGTGATCTGACCTTGCAGAGCTGCTTTAACACCAGCAGCTACTGCTTTTTCAATTATTTCCGCCAAATCACCACCACCTGTTGCTAGACCTGCCATGTTTCTACACCGCCACAGTGCTTGATGTGAACGCCCGCGCTTTTCCATGGGAAAGAACATGCGTCACACAATGGAGGTGTGGTCAATTACCATATTCATTAGTTTCATTTCATATTTGCATATTAGATTTAACAATTTATATGTTTCTTTTACATGAAGTTGACTGTATATTAGGCTATAGTCCTATATTTATATTTGATTAAATATTTAAGTTTAACATTAATCATTCGTATTTATATTTAACATTTGCATTTACATTTAACATTTACATTTAACACTTATATTTACACAAGTTAATATTTTATATTTTTCATTAATGAAAAATATTACCCTTGAAAAAGACTGACAGATTTGCATCAATTTGTCTGTAAATGTATGATAAAGTGACAGTTTAAAATTGTGGTGCATTTTTTTTTTACATTTGACAATGTTAAATGTGCAAAAACTGTGCTGGATAAATCAGTGTATACATTTTTACAAACGGTGCCCCATAACTAACATCGTTAGCGATGCATACTTCGTGAGCAATTCAACCGAAAGAAGGGATGTGAATTTGGACGCAGGCTGCGTCTGTCGGGCTTTAAGGGTTAAAAGACATTTTTAGTGACAATTGCAGATTTTTCCAGAGACCCCACAAAATTTTGCTGTTGAGGCTTTCAGGGGGTCTCTCGTGTCAATCTAGGGGTCTTGCTCAGCACTGGGAGGGGTGGCATCCACGTGAGCAAAATTTACTTCAGCACCATGCCTACAACTTCACTCTGCAACAGAGCAATCACTGCAAAATTACTCTGCAATAACATTAGTACGCATGCAAACAGTGAAGGACACACCGCTAAAGAACGTTTCAAGAAATATGCGTAAACGACTGAGAAAAACTGTAACTCAACACGAGAATGTGCCACCGATTTCAGATAACATCTTATAAAAATCTAGCATCTGCATCGAAACTAGAAAACGTATCAACTACTGACACAGGAATACTAATGGTGAAACATGTTTATTAGAGCGCACAGCAGTCCCTTTCACTCAAGTGTGTGTGCTCGCGCGTGTGTTTTTTGAGTGTGTGATTTATTTTTAAGTTTTCAGTTTTGTAAACTATCATTTGATCACCATTTTGTAAATGGTGAAACATGACATGTATTTTTTAAGTGCTGCTATACACACGATTTCTGGAGGGCTATGTCATATGTGACATTTTTATGTTTGTTTATCATACTGTAAGAGAAAAAATGATAATGATAATTCACACAAAAAATGACCAAAAAGGCAACCAGAAACACATTTTATATGGTGAATGCTTGTTACACATTTACTATAGTGACATGATGTATTGAATGATGTAGTGATTGGTGAGTGAACAATTTAGCAATTATCACTTTCTGAGCTGACTACTTTGCCAACCCACCTGACATCAATATTATTGATATTGAGCATGTGATATTACAATGTGAGAGTAGGCCAAACTGACATTTTGAAGAATTTTGAGGTGCTTAGTAAAAATGTGTTTAGTTTTGTAATTGGTGTGAAAGCAACAACAATGTAGCATTAGTTTTGCAAAAAATATCAAGAGAGTAGACAGCTGTGTTTTCAGAGGCATCTGTTTTGAGAGCATGGATATTAATTTGCAGAAATGTACCAAATAATTTGAGAAAAACTATAGCACCCCTCAAAATCAAATATTTTGATATTGCACACATACACACAAATACACACATATCATCCTATTCATTACTCGTATGACAGAGAACCTTCACTTTTCCCTCAAAACTGTTAAAATGTTACATTGTTACTTTGTTTAAGGTTTGTTGTCTTTATATTTTCGCCCTTGTCAGTAACAATAATCAGTTTCATTCTACACATGTTAATTGTTTAATTGTTCATTTAATTGTCTTTGTGTGAGCCAGCCCATTGGTTAGTGAATCATATCTGCCTAATTCTGCATATGTGTATGGCTGAAGAGTAAGCAGGCTCATCCCCTCCTTGTCTCCAGCTTCTCCACAGCTCTCCTGAACACCAATTTCACATTGTTATAATAAACAGAAAATACTACCATTAGGATTTATATGTGTTTTCGGTCTGGTCTTAACTGATGAAATATATGATTTTTTTTTCAGATACAGGGAAGATTTAAAAAATTATACTGCACAAAGGAGTACTAGATACCACAAGAAAGCACTGAATAATGTTCCATTGCCTCTTCCCATTTCAAAGGCAAAACATCTGAAATATAGAAACCATACTGAAATGATTCAAACTGGGCTGCACCTGCTACTCAGCCTCCTTCATGCTCATAAAATGATCAACCAGCTTTGCACAAATATAACTGGAAAATATTTGCACCTTTGCCCAACTCTTCCTCCTCCCCCACCTCTTATTGTCCCCCTCTCTGCTCCATTTGGTGTCACAATGAGGAGTTTATTTCTCACCTTTTTATCATGCTAAAGTTCTGACAGATTGAACAGTTAAGCTACTTGAGTCTGTACAGGTGAAGTGTGAATGAGGGGTCTTGGTAATTACAGTTTGGTATTTCCATTCATACATTTTCCATATGTACACAGTAGATTTCATTATGAAAGCTGTGCTTTAACTTGGAGCTGTGTTTGACACGTTGTACAGGCTGAGCTCTACTTGCAATACGTGAATAACAGAACTGAGTGAATGAAGTAAAATGTGCTCAGTGTTTTGCAGAAGTGAAGAGTTTTTTTTTAACGTTAGCTTCAATGTTTGATGTTCGTCCGCATACTTGCAGTCACAGTGTGTAAACAACTGTGGAAATCTGTAAAGGTGGGGCTCTTCACACTGATTGAACATGCTTTCTGACCCATTTTTCTGTCTTACCTCACTGTATAATAACCAATAAAAGGAATCTCAAGGAGTATTAGAGATGACTCGCAACAAAAACATCCTGGTCTAAGCGAAGATGAAATGCACAGCTTGGTCATGTACATATATCTATGCTTTGCACTGCCCAGTTCTTGTGATTGACTTGCAATTGGTTACCCTCATTAATATTTGACTAATCTATCCCATAGTGCCCTCCTTTGCTTATTGTCAACTGGAGACAGGAAGGACAGGTGGGATCTTGTAACTGCCATCCTGCACACCTGCTGTCACTGTCTGCTTACATGATTTATGTACTCAGCAAACTGGAGCTCACCCTGGCTGCATGGAGTACCTAAATGTTATACGTTTCAGCAGTTTATGTTGGCAGGGTTAACTTGATATATAATGAAAAACCGTGAACACACACATAGGATTTTTGCTTGAATTGAGTCTGCACTCTGTCAGTTGGGTTTCAGATGAAATCTGAGGTCTCATCTTCGGTTGACGGCTTACAAAGTTGGATTGTCTTGGTCAGGCCCCAGGTCAGTTTAAGCTTCCAGCCCATGTGGGCAGGTTAGAACCGGGGTTGTGAAAGATGATCCTAGATCAGCACATCGTGATGCAGCCTAGGTGGGTATGACTATTTATGCCCCTCTTAATTCTGAAGTACTCTACGGTATTTTCTGAATGTGATCCAACAGTGTGTAATTCCTTCCATGAGGAATTCGGGCTCTAATTGTCTGGTCACATGTTACCATCTCCTTGACTTTCTATGTGACATCCTCTCCATGTCACTGCTCTGCTCCCTTGGCTGTTTACCATTATTGGCTCATATCAGTGAAAATGCTGTGGAGGGAGTGGTCATTCTCTTTAATCCCCCAACTCTCCTCTCTGGTTGCACGTATAGCTGCAGAACTACCAGAAGGGTTCAAAGCTCTTTTCAGTCTGTATGACATCATCCCAAATTGAAGTTTACACATGAAAACTACCTGAAATTCTAGGATCACATTTCTACATCACATCAGGTCTGCTCAGAACCAACCATAATATAACAAATAGATTTTTGCTCATTTTAAAAATGCCCTCACTCTTCTAACTGTCAGTAAGGTATTGCTGTTACCAAAGCCACCCTGCTGTTCTGTCAGGTGGTGTGTCTTTGAACCCGAGCCGTTAGCAGGATGATCAGGAATACCCTGCGGATAGCTATTTCACAAATGACCCTACGGGTTCAGGGATGGGGGGTGGGGGGGGGCAGCCGAGGGGGGATATCAACATACCAATCTTCTCCCCTGACCCCCTCCCACCCTCATGTCAATAATGTTTTGCAGTGACATCACATGCTTTATTCACCTCTAGCAGAGGGTTTGAATTCATCCTGAAAATGAACTCTTTATGAATGTACCGCATATATTATGCTGAAACATTTGCTTGTCAGCATGGTCACTGGTCACAGCCAGTCACTGGATCCTTTCATAGGGCTCCAGTGACTGGCTTTGATCATTACACAGCTGTTGTGTGTGTTATTGTAGCCATTGATGTTAAGTACCTTGCTAATGGATATCAGAGTGGTATCACACTTACAGTTGCAGCTCCTGATTCTGTTCATCTGAGTACACACCTTTCCCCCACCAATTCCTCCTATCAGCTATTTTGTGCCTTTAAATATCTTCCTAGATGATCTCATAGGTCATACTTGTGTGTGTTGGCTTGCCTTGCTCCTGGTAGCACAACATATAAACTATCATTAAGATGATTGAGCTGTGCCTCCCTGAGGTTTAAACTGTCTGTGTGTCACGACACAGATTTGGGGGATCATCTATCCCTTGCAGCAAAGCTTGGTGCACCCCCCCCCCCCATCCCTTTCCTCACCTGACATAGGAGGCAGAGCTGCCATTCGCCACAGCTGTGAACCACACCCTGTATTCACACATAAACAATCGCACTACTGCTATCAATGTCCGTCAAAGAAGTGGGAGACCACCATGGCCATCAGTAACCTTCATCCACAGTGACAGTCTCACCTTGGGGTAGCACCTACTTTATCTTGCCGCTGGGTCAAATTATTATCTGGTTTGCTGTCAACCCAACACTTTTGGTAAATTGTACATTGGACTGTGACTTCAGAAAAGCTTACCAACATTTCCTATAAATGGTTCCCATCACTATTTTCTGTAATATCCCGTCTCAACCCCCCTGAGGCAGGTAATATTATAAATTATTATTATACTCTATTGTGCTTTTGTTGCTTTGACGTATTAACGTTAAAAGCACATACCTGAACGTGTTAGGTTTTTTCTATAAGAAAACAAAGTTTATTACTTTTGCAGTAAATCATAGCTGCTTCTCTGTCCTCTCTTCCCTTAATCAGCAGACTAAACAAACACATATTTTTATGAATGATAAACCATTCCACAACGGTTTCTAGCATGAATAAAGAATATAAAGTAGCTTGACATTGTCCACTTCTGTCATTGCATTACCTCTTCTTACCTTTAGGGGGTAGTGTTGGGCAATTCTCCATCTGACTGCAGAGCAGACAAATATAAAACTATGAAAAGACAGGGTCAGCATAAATACACAGAGGTCTCAGGCAATGGTGATAGAGAGGGTGAGTTAGTTCTGTTCAAGTGTGAATCTTCAATTTTATATTTACATTTATTCATTTGGTAGACACTTTTGTCTAAAGCAACTTATAAGTGAGGCAGAGTACAGCACAAGCAAATAGCCAAAGCAAATGTACTTAAAGACTATCCTGAGGCTACCATTGTTAAGATGGATTTGAAATGAAATACCTATAGCAACCCCAACATATTATAATGCCTGCATGGAGTGCACAGATTAAACATGTATCTGTCGAAAGTGTTAAGAGTCACAGCCCTGGATGCTAATAAGTATCTAAGACCAGCTGATGTGTCTTGCAGGGCCAGAAAAATCCTTAGCTGTACTATACCTGAACTAGTCACCACTGATTCAGACTGATCATAAGAAAATAGCCCTTCAGTAGGAATGCTCAACAAATTGGCCATAGCCCAGCACCCAGTCAAGAAGGGGTGGTTTTTGGTGCAAACAGCGTTTATGCTGGATCTTTAATATAATTTTCCACTGGTTTAACTTTATATTGTGCTAGGTTAGTTGTTTTGCTCTCTGTCTTTGGCCACATGTTGTAAATTTCACATCCATGTTCAACAGTTCTACACCAGGGACATTAGATCAAGAATCAGACACTCCTGTTTTTCCCCTCAGCCCTCATGTTGGACAGTAAATAATTGTATTAGCACTTACAACTAGCCATCATCTTGGCTGAATCAAATTAAATTCCCTTCACAGGCCATTAAAGTGCTGGTGGTTTCAAATGAGCTGAAGACATATAGACCGGGTTTTCCGTTATCTGGTAATTACAGGTTTTTGCTTGGTAAAATTTATAAAAAAAAAAAACCTGATAAATTAAAAACTGGTCAAAATGTCCGTTAATAATGCTCATACAAAATGCAGCTATAACAAAGGCTATCGCTAAACAGGACATTTGTGTTTTGACACTGAAACAGCCGAGCTGTACCACAACTGGGCTACACTGGCTAAAATTGCCTGTGTTCTGCCAGTGTCCAGCGTGCCAGCAGAGAGGGGCTTCTCTCAGCAGAATTGAATTAAAGAGGCTACAAATGTTTTGCAATAGCCTACATTTTAGCGGCTAATGTTGAGGTTTTGCTCAATCGTTACTGTTCATTAAATAGCCAAACTGATTTGAGGTCGTTGTCATTCTTTCGTCAACCTAGGTGTACATTATATTTGCGTTGGTAACATAGACTGTTATGGAAACGTGACGGGTACGTTTCAAATTTGTCCGGTAAAATAAATTCTTACCGGACACAGGACCGGCAAGAAAAATCCTAGCGGAAACCTTGATACAGACCCCAAGGAACAGGGAGTGGAGTCCTCATTCAACAGGGGGATCCTATTGCCGGGAACCAGTGCCCAGTCAATGCATGATATTTGCACAAAGTTTGCGTAACATGTAGGGACATCGCACACAGCGGCAACACTGCAGCAACACCACCTACACCTGCCGCTCCCTGGTTATGTTTAAGAACCTCCCACAAAGCTCCTCCTCTGGTGTGCTGCTTCTCCGCACCTTCCTCATGATTGCTTGAAGCTTGCTGTCTTCACCTGCTCTGTCTTTGTAGCGGCTCGGGGTGTCATTATCTGCCAAACAAGACAAAACCCCTTCCCCCAGTGACTCTCACCCCTATTCTGCCAGGCTTTTGTTGAGCTTTTCCTGACAGCATTCCATTGCAGATCCCTGGCCCATTTTCTCTGCACCACCCATCTGTCCATCCCTGTCCAGTGGCAGATGTTCAACCCCACTCTGGCTTGGCCCTGAGGCACCTATTGTCCCTACGGCTCTGACCCCGGTCATTTGTCCTCCTTTAAGCTACATGGCGGCATGCACTGTGTTGAAATTGAAACAAGAAGCCGTTCTGACTGCATTTCCAATGTCCTAAGCAAAATCCTGGCATGAGCACCACAAAAATGGTGGCTACTATGTGTTTGACATGAATGGCCAAGAGAATTACGTATGTTGCATGGAAAAGGGGATTGAAAATAGACATCCCAGCATTCCTACACTTCGCACATCTGGTAAAAGCCAAGGTAAAATTTGTCAGATGTCAGATATGTCAGTTTTGTGGACCCTTTGACCATCTTTAAATCTTTAATGGAAATTTAGGGGCAAACAAATGAACACACCCAAAACCAAACAAGCATAAACAAGAGCAAAAGTGTTTTTATCAACTATATTTCTAATTTTTCAAACTGACATGAACTTACATCACTTAATTTGGGCCCATCCATATCAGTTAACCTTTATGTATCAATCATAACATTGATTACTGACTGTGGGAAACCACTACAGTGAGACATAAAACAGTATTCTCGCAAGCTCTGTAAACTGGTTTAGAAGGAGTTAAAGCTGAGATGACGAGCACTAAGGTAAGATCACGACTCCAGAGAGATGGTTGCATTTAGAATCTCAATGGCCTGTGCTAATGTGTTGATCGTCTCTAGAGGCGGTTCCTATGGCTTGTAAATGGACAGGAAAATGGGTGAATGGAGAGGACCTGATGCCCTCCCTTCAGCAGGGTCTTTTTCTCCCGCTGTCCCCTGCTGTTATCGCCAGAGTCAATGTGACTCAGGCCCCAGCACTCATGAGAGATAGAAAACTGGGAAAGTGAGAGCCCTCGCCCAAGAAGAACTGCAGGGTGCCCATTAACACCTCCTTTCAAGACAGACTGAACAGAACAGACATAGACAGACTGACTCGTGTATGGAATTACAGCTTAATGACTTTGAAGACTAATATCCATCAAACATATCTATTCAGTAATTATAACATTATAGCTGGCTCATTGCACAGAAACATTAAATTATTGAACTGCAGACGTCTATGACAGTGCAATTTTTTTGCCACAATAATCATCAGTTACATTAAATTACTGGCATTTAGCAGATGTTCTCATCCAAAGCAACTTACATAGTTTACAGTTTTTACATGTTATCCATTTATACAGCTGGAGATTTACTAAGGCAGTTCTGGGTTAAATATGTTGCCCAAGGGTACAGCAGGAGTGTACTAGCAGGGAACTGAACCAACAACCTTTTGGTTATGAGCCCTGCCCCCTTTCCACTATGCTACACTGCTAGACCATTAAATATCAATATCAATTTTGATTTTTTTTTGTTTGATTGTAACATTTGTGCATAAATTAGGTCTTCAAATGTTACCCTACTGAAGGTGAGATCATTGTTGCCATAGGTGGTGACTTCATTTAGGTGGGGTTCACAACTGGGAAGAGCAGCCATATAAAAGATCCATGTGTTTGGGAAGATTTGGGAGATGCAAATGGTTATATAATTCTAAAACAGGAAACCTCTTAATGCAACTGCAAATACACAATGTGTTGGAATGTGAAGGATAAATTCTTCAACTTCTTTGTCTTCTTGGTTGTCTGTTCTCTGTGCTGTCCCACATGATAAAGAGATAGAACCCTCTGTTTAAATTACATCTTGGAGTCAGAGCCCTAGACATTCCCCTCTGTTACAGATGTGGTGCACTCATCTGAATCCTCAATGGTAGATATCATGCTGTGTGCCTTGGGAATGCTCTTCTAGTGATCTACACAATTAAGGGCTCAAATGTGTAATGTGTTTTTGACTTAAGTAGAGAGGCAATCAACAGTTAAGAAATGCTTGGGTAAAGCACACCCCAGGGTGCTGTAAGAGGGCTGCTCTCTTTTTCATGTGACACCTGAGTGATGAAGTGGCCGTAGGCAACTGGTCCCGGAAGTCGGACCGGCCTGGCAAACACACGCGCACAGTTGAGGTAGCACGTGGCAGGTTGACAGTGTCGCAATGTCACCCTGGAGACACTTAGCAGTATTCAAGACCAGACTTACAATATTCAGTATGGCATTCAAGACCAGTCTTGATACAGTGCTCAGTACACTCTACATTCTGTTCTATAGGTAGACTGTAGACAAAATAGCCTTTTCTTGCTATTAAAAGTATATTTTTACAGCCCCCCCACCCCCCTACACACACTCAGTGTGGAGCCAGCCTCCATGACAAAACAAGATGTGTGCTGGCCCTAGTACAGTACTGGAAAACTCTCTGGAGATCTGCTCAATAAAGACTCCCTACCAAAGTGCAATTGAAAAAAGACCAAAAATGTGATAGCAAGGAGGTGAAATAAGTATAAGTTGATATCTATAGTATACTGTATATTCACACGATCACATTAATACATAAATCTATTGTTTATATGGGTCCATAAACAGCATTTTAGTCAATTCAAACCTATAAGCAAGTGATTCAATAACCATTGTGTTCATCAGGATGGATTCTGGACAGCCTAAACTCCATTGAAATGCTTTGTGTGTTGTATCCTTTTTCACTGTTGGGACAGTACCAAGCTGATTCCTGTCAGAACCTCCCAGAACCTGCCGGAACTATTGCTAACTACAGCTCATGCGCTAACAGCCATAGCCCCCTCTTGCGAAGCTAAGGGATATAACATTGTGGTGTGATTGGTAACCCCACCCCTAGCCTACTATGCTAGTGCTATGGCGGTACCTAACTTTGACAGCCTAGTTGTAATGGTGGTAATGTGGTGCTGCAAAAAATAGGTCATTACATTACAGGCATTTAGCATACGCTCTCACCCAGTGCAACTCACATCAGTTACAATGTTATCTATTCATACAGCTGGATATTTACTAAGGCAATTTGGGGTTAAGTACCTTGCTCAAGGGTACAACAGCAGTGTCCCAGTGGGGACCGACAGCCGACAGCCCTTTTTGTCAGGAGTCCTGCTCCATAACCACTATGTTACACTGCTGCCCATTAAATCATTTAATTTGAAGTATGAACCTAAAGTTATGCTCCAGTGTCTTCCCAGCTCTGCTTAAACCCTTCAGATTGACTTTGATTGGTTTCCCAAATAATTCACTTATACTTCCCTTCATTTTTGAACAATGCATGGTGAAAGCCCTGCCTTTGGCATTCCTGTTACAAGGTTTATTTCACACAGAAGCTTCTATTAAACCTTCTCATTCTCTGATTGGTTTAAAGGTTAAACACTTCATGCCTGTGAGCAACCAGGACTCTAACATGTAGAACTCAGGGAGATGTCTCTGAAGTACATCCATCCATAACCTGCTGGGAAAGCAGAGTAGACGATTTTCTGAATAGACCGTCTGGTTGCCTCTGGTCAGCTCACCCACAGTAGCATTTACACCTTGGCAGACCGAAAGCGCTACCATCCCCCTGCCTTGTGTGTGGAGCCTGTGTGAGAGGGGCAAGCGACAGCCCTCTGTCTGTGCAATTGGGATGGGGGTGGAGGGGGGGGTGTGGATGTAGGAGGTGGCTGCTTGGGTACGACAGACCCTTTGTTCTCCATTGTTCTCCTCTTTTTGAGCATCTGTGGAGGAAATGAGCCTCCCGACCCCTAGTTTATGCTCCTGCAGGGTAGTTCATTAATCCACACACATTGGTCCACACTCACGCACATTTCTCTCATAAATGAGATGGCACAAGTCAGCAACAGCCATGGTTACGGTTTCATGTATGGTACACCAGTGAGCTTGTGTTTGAATATTTATTCAGTTATTGCACTAAAAGTATGTGTATGCATGCTAAGCCATAACACTGTAATCCATGGCAGTGGAGGATTTACAGACTACAGGGGTGTTTACATAACCCTCAAATTTTCTGGAATAAATTTTATTGTTTGCAAACAACATGAATTTGTTCTCAGTGATGCTGTTAATATTAAAGAATAACAAAAGTAAAGCAGAAAAAACATACAAATTTTCATTAGGTCCAAGTCTACATGGAGCCAGAAACTTTTAGCATATTCTGTAGATTAATTTTCCAGTATTACATTCTAATTAAAACAAAATATTGAAAGAATTTCGACAAATGTCTGTGGATCAAACATAAACAATAAGAGTTAAAAAAAAAATAAAAAAACACGCTGACCTCTCCGTTTTACTGGATGTTCCCATGTGTGCTATAAAATTATCTGTAGCACTATCTGTGCCACTCCCCCCCAAAAAAATACTATACATTAAATATGCATGTTCTACAGAAACCCCCTAGTGTCATTGGTGGGAAAAATATTATTGCATGGCCACGAGTTAGTAATGCGTGGCCACAAGATCAATAACTCGTGGCCACTAGTGGCCACTAGGCCACTGTCAGTAAACAACAGATTCCATATCGTGTGGCCACGCATTACTAAGATGTGGCCACGATTTAGTTATCACGTTCCCACACATTATTAACTCGTGGCCACAACTTTATCTCATTCCCACGCCTTACCAACTCGTGGGCACGAGTTATTGATCTTGTGGCCACGCATTACCAACTCGTGGCCACACAATAATATTTTTCCCACCAATGTCACTAGGGGAGCTCCGTAATGTTCAGTCCCTTGGTAGTGGGTATTTTTGTTAATTACTTTTCTAAGTGCAGTATAATATAGAATATTCCTAAAACACTCCATGTGCAAAACAGCATCACAAAAGGCTTGATCATTCCAGTACAGTAAAGAGCACCAATGATACTTTTTATGCACTGACTAAGACATGTACTTTTTTTGTAATAAGACAATGATGCTGTGTATGTCTTCGTAATTACCATTACTCATGTTGTAGCTTTCGCAAGCACAAAACCTACAGACAATCTGCGTGCACTGTTTTGAGAGCATAATCATTTACTCCATTTACGCGATTGGTGTCAATAATTCTGTGAATTATTTGTTTTATTGTTAATCAAGGAGGATGAAGGGGAACAGGTTGAAAGTAATGATAGATTTAAAGGTAATGTTTCAGCCTCCCCTGTTTCCAGCTCACCAGCCACCACTGCCTTGCCTCTGTGTTATTTAACAGCACCATGGTGGGAAACCTTTGTATTGTATGTGTTGTTTTACTTCTGTGTTTAGTGTGAGAGACGGATCATTGTTTCAGTAAAGCACCTTTAATCTCTGAGCTTTTTTTTGTCTTGCTGTGTTCGATAGCCATAGCAAGCCTCTTGGCAAACATGGCAGATGCCTATCAGGCAAGCCAGGAAGTTTGGAGTGCTAAGCCTCGGGGAAAATAACAGGCCTGTGGCCAAAACCGCTGCAACATGCTCTGACCCTGCTTCAAGCCATTCTAATAACTCACACACACAGCATGAGGCCTTTTTAGTTCAGCTGATTTTGTTATGGTTTTGTCAGTTGAACCACGCCAAAGGAGGACAGGCGAGACAAGTTAGGTGGCAGGGTGTATGATATGATGTTTTGACTTTCCTGCGTAAGGGCAAACAAGGTCATAAGGCTACACAACCTGCATTGTACCAGAACTAGTCAACATACTCACACTCATGTATATACTTAAAAAAACCTCCACCAGTTCTCACTGACGCTGATAGAGCTCTTCTCAAAAGGGTGTTAATTGTACAGCATAAAGATTAAAGCGTGTAAACGTGCACAGAGGCGGGACCTAAGTGTTTGCATGCATGTCAGTGGGATTGCTTCCATGAGATGTGATGACAACAAAGCCTGACTCTCTAGCACAATATGTAAAATGGATCCAACACCTACAGTGATCTTTTCATTTCAATGATGCAAATGAAACTGAATGGCTACAGCACCCACACGGTCCTGCCACGAAGCAACCAGTCAAGGTTTTAATTGTACATAGTTTCTTGTGGACCCTTCAACGTTTGACCACAATTGCAAGTGAAAACAACCAAAGCACAAATAACCAAAGGCTGTAATTTGATATCTTCCCTCTTTTTACTATGGCAACACTGTTATCAACAGAACAGGCTCTTTCCCAACACCCCTCCACCCACTCCCCATTCACATGACTAGGACTCAAATGCAAATCATGCAGTTTGACTATTCAAATATGAAATGTAACTACATTGTTAGCTGAGATTATTACCAGAGTTAATTTATCCAAAGCGATACTACACAACTTCTGCTCCTCCTTGTTGAAGCTAGGAAGCTCTAGATGCTGTTTAAATTGACAACTTCAAGAGATAGTTATTCCAGTCCAATAGTACCATTGTCTTTATTTTGTAAACATCTAACTTTATTACTCTGGGTGGCCCTGAATTGAACTGAAAATTTGTGGAAAAAAAAAAAACATGCCTTTTTGTGATGAATTTTTGTCTTGGATTGACTTACAGTGCTTTGGCTGAGGTGAGCTCTGGAAAGCCATGTTGTTATCACTTCGGTCTCTCCCTTTCTCCTCAAAGAAGAAAAATCAGTTTTGTGAGGTTCCAAACATTTCAGCGTCATTCAAACCTCAATTCAGTGCCAAGAGGACACAAATAACTCTATATGCCACTAAAGACTCCATTATACTGGGACATATTTTACTGTAATTATTAATGTTAACCTTAATCAATTGTAACTCACATTTGAGTGGGAGCTCCATGACAATAACTGTGTAGAGAACTGGTGTAGTGGTGGAAGTAGTCTATTTTTCCCCTGTCCTTCAAAGCAATATACTGTATATCTTGCTTTAAACGAAAGAACAAATTCTAGCATACATGAGACTATAAGTGACCATGCTCTGTCCATGGGCACATCTCATTGGTTTGCAACATGAGTCTAGAGAAACAGTGATTTGTATAACTCACATAGACTCACAGAGATTGAGCACAAGCAAAATTAAAAATACTGAAATCAGCCACAGTGGGCAGCAGCATGGTATAATGATAAGGAGTAGCACTTCTAACCTAAGGGCTGCAGGCTCAGTTCCTAGGTGGTCCAGTACCACTATGCAATGCACCAGATTACCTCAGTAAATATCCATGTTAAGAATGGTTATGCAAAAAAAAAAAAAAAAACTACAGGTTATTTAACTTGCTAATCAAAAATACTGCAATGTAATGGTGGTAATAGTGCAATCCTGTTTGTGTTCAATTATACTACATTATACTACATTATTTACATTAATTACACTGCAGATACTGTAATGTAATTGTATACACACAGTAATCATCATCGGTTGAGAGGAGAGGACTGGGGTCAGTGGGAACCAGGAGACAGCATGACTGCGGTCTGACAGGGAGGAGAATGTGGATTACTGCAGAGAGAGTAAGGAAAAGAGACCCTGACTGACTCCGAATGACCAAAGGCAAGGCTGGCTAAGGCTGCAAAAGCCTGTAATGGTGGGGGGTGATTAGGATGGAGGGGGTTGCCATGGCAAGAGAGTATCAGTACAGGGAAATGTAATGAAGGGGAGTGTTAGTATGGGGGAAGGGAATCATGACAGAGGTGATGTCAAGCTTTGGGTGTTTGGCTGGTTTGAACTCAGAGAGCGGGAACTCCCCACCACACACATACACACAAATTCCCATGGCTGCAGCTGTTGATTGTGCTAATCTCTGTAACAGCTCTAACGACACAGCCATTGACCACTGAGGCATTAAAAGCAGCAGTTCCAACCTGTGATGAGACAGAACCCTGTTCTGCACCTCCTTTCTAATCCTAACGATTCTGTAAAGATTATACTGCTGAGATCTCTCTATCTACAGGGCACTGCTTGGAAAACAGAGGTGTTCATAAAAGCCAGTCTAATAACAAAAACACTTTGGTGTGTCTTTAGTGTCACAGAAGAAACCACACTTTCCACATGTTTTTTTTTTTGTGTGAGAGAGTGGAACTAAGGATAACGCATATTCTTCACTCCTTAGGAATGCACCATTCCCTGCTGGGATGGTCCAGCGGCTAGTGCAGAACTACATGCTTGCCATGTGTGGTAGGACATGAGAGAGACGAGGCATGTAGAATATCACAGGGGCAATCAGACACAAGCTGTCTTAAGACGAGATATTGGGAAGAACAGTGTTACATTTAGATTTGTCACTTAGCAGATGCTGTTATCCACAGCAATATACAAGATGAACAGCTACAATGTAAATGTAATGTTACATCTATAATATGCTCTTATCCAGAGAAACTCCAGAAGTCAAGCACAAAGGGCATCCAGCAAAATTACATAAAACATTACCCAAACAAGAAACCATCATCCACACATGAACAAGAGGCAGTGTCAAAGCCACTAGACTGACACCAAAAATGCAAACCTGGTCCAACACGCAAGTGCAGCATAATAAACCATTATGTTACCAATCCAATACAATGCCAAAATATACACGACACGACAGAGAATCTTAAGTATATTAAAAAGGGCAAAGTGAACGCTCATTTTGGTTTTTTTTTTTTTTTTTTTGTAGTGCAATCACTTTGGTTTGCTGTAATCAGTGAACAGTCTACATAAGGAATGGTTATAACACTCACTAAAGGCACTTATGCCCCCCACTAGTATACAGTTAATATTTTTCCTCAGTCTTCGGCGTGATCTGATTTTATTTTCTGTGCACTAAATCGATAACAAAAACTTACACATTTGCAAAAGATGACCTTTCCATATGACACCATGTTGAAAACGAAAGTACTGGAGCACGTGCTTGTAAATTAATTACTCGGAATTACACAACAGCCAGACTTTTGGACTTGCTACTCATAACTGATAATGAAACGCAGCAGCTTTATTCTTATGCAGCGACGAATATAAATATTTGAACGTCCTTGGCACTTGACTGATACAGGGCATTAGGTAGCTCACCCATTCCCCGATCTCGTTTTAAAATTTATGCCAATGTTCGTGTGTTTCATCGTCTATTAACATTACCGTGGCTATGATAGCCAGGATGAAGACCGCTGTTCCAGTCGCAGGCGTGCTGCGACAACCCCCTACCCCTCCAGAGCCATTCAAATCAGGTTCCCGCTCACGTGCTGACAGGTTGTGACAGCTGCAGAACGTGACACACCTGTGACGGCTCACCCCGCCGAAATCTTCACGATTTACAAGTATTGCTCCATTGATGATCACTTTGCCGTCGTAATTGTGAGGTTTCAACTGGGTCATGACTATATGCCTTACAACTGGACAGTTCAAATCCAGCTAGCATAGAAAATGGACTAAAAAAGAAAGAAAATAACTAAATTAACTAAATTATGTTGAATGAATGAGCCATACCAGCAGTTATCAGCTGTAAAGCATTCCAAGTAAACAATGGAAGAAAGCAAATGTGAAAACAAACAAATGAAATAACCAACAAGTATGCACGTCTTGTCCAATTACTTTTTTTGTTGCTATTTGTTCAAAAATATCACATGTCGACTTGTAAGGTCTACCTTATAATGGACACTGCAAACCACGTAACTTTTTAACTGATTTATTAAAACCATTCCC
This sequence comes from Megalops cyprinoides, assembly GCF_013368585.1. Classification (NCBI taxonomy): domain Eukaryota; kingdom Metazoa; phylum Chordata; class Actinopteri; order Elopiformes; family Megalopidae; genus Megalops; species Megalops cyprinoides. The sequence continues at coordinate 3,716,209 of NC_050604.1, read as the reverse complement.
TCTCTTCAGTGACTAAACTGTGGGTTTAAAATTAGAAATCCCGCAGTATTTAAATGCATGGTCTCCTTAATTTACTCGAATGTTGCTAATCAAATATAACCTACAGCTTATACAGTGGTTAACAAAAGCACCACCTTCACACAGATATAGAAACAGATATTGACACAGCTGCTATACTGTATACCACCGTGGTTAAAGTGATCACGCAAGACGCCCTTAAACCAAACAACGCAAATGCGTGATACGAAACACGAAACACAATTTATCATAATGTTCAATGTATTTCTTATTCATTTTTAAATTTAACTTCATGAAAAGTGAGCCTGCTACAGCCAATCAGTGAGCCGTTTGAAACAACTGATCAGGCTGTACGTTTTATAAAGGTTCAGTCCAAATCCATTCTTCGAGTCAAAGCACATGACTTCAACAATGACATGGGAAGAGTTAAAGCGAGCTGTTTGTAAGCAACAAATGGGGAAGCTGTTATTTTGTTAGCAGTGGTACTTTGAGGAAGTTTACTCTTGCAACTTTAAAACTCCCTCTCCTTTTTGAACGACCAGCTGTCGAGTGTGCCATTGTTGTTGGGGGCGGGGTGAAAAATATTTAGCAAAAAGCTTTTTATACCTGACATAGCAAGCATACCATTTGCACCATGCAAGTATTTCCAACAAAATCGACACTGGAATTAATAACAGTTGTTTATTTATATTCGTTTTATTTGTACCTATAACTATACTCATCTTAGAACCGTGCATTCTATGACTGCCATAGCTGCCGTGTGATTGGCTGGGCTTTTTGTATGGGAGTCTCTTAGCGCTTGAAATGTTCCGCGGGAAAACGCCGCTCGCACGCCCTTCGTCGCTTTATCTAGGCTAATCTTGATTGGTTTATATACTAAGTTGTCCCGCCTACTGTGTTCCTCTCATTGGTTTGCGGTGATCGTGCTGTTAAAGAAAAGAAACATTTTTTCTGATTGGAGAATATGTCGAAAGGTGGGCTGTAACCTCACTAACAATTGGGTGCGAGGATTGGCGCTCATACTCTGTTATTTTGAACATAAATAGAGGACGTAAGTGAAGTGTTGTCTTCAGTCGTGAGAGGAGGAGAGGGGGGGATGCCGAGCAAGTAGCTCACTGACTGAAAATACCAACATTGACGCTTCTGATTGTTTTTTTAGTCCCTCGTACTTTAATCGGGACTGATACACAGCTTATCATGCTTGATTCATTTTTAAATTTTCAATAAATCGCTTAGCTAGCTATCTAGCTAAATTGCATTTGGAGCTGTTAATTATTTTCAATTAAGTAGCTAGCTGTTATTTATTTGTAAATAAGAATTGGGCACATAGCCATTCGTTTTAATCTTTTGTTTCCACTTTTTACATTCTATTAAATTTTAAATACGTAAATCGTTTATTCGGCTTCAGGATGGAATTCGATCAAGTCTCTGGTGATCAAAGCCCCGTTAACACTAAAGCCAGCTGTTTTAGGCCCGATGGAATCCCCGGGCTTTCCTCGTTGACGCTGCCGGGAAAGTGTTCCCAAAACTCGCCATGTCTCAAGAATCTCTTTTCAACCGAGCCTACGGCGGTGCTCTCCCCTGTAACTAATCTCGCCCTCAACATGACCAACCTCGCCGTTATTGGAAGGTAAGGCGTTTGCAGCAGGAAGATTTTTTTTAGTTTTGTTAGTCTGTTAGCTTTCCTACTATTTACTTGCTGCGTATTTGTGGTCTAGCAGGTTGCTACAATGTGCCTTGTTAAACTAGTATATCGTTGGACAGCTAGCTAGCAGGTCCGCTAACAGGCTAGCTGCCTGGTTGTTCGCTAACTCTGTAAATATATGGCCCTTCTAATACAAACCCAATCTACTATTATGTCACCAGCTATCTTATTGCAATTCGTTCTAACACGTAGGAATTTAATTTTGGGCACAGTGGGAGCTAAATGTAGCTTTTGTCCTTCCTGACTAGTTTAAGCTTACACTTCAGATTAGAAGAAGCCCCCACGTATAAATGGCCATATTCTCAAATGTATATAAAAGTACAAATACAAAGCTAGATTGTAAGGAACAGAAGTCAGCACTGAATCAACTTCCCATTGCAGCCAATGTGACACTCCCAAAAGAAAAGCCCATGCACCCCTTCTGAAGATCCCATCTTTCGCCTCAGACACCTCCTCTGATGCTGGTAAGCATTAAAGACCCAAACTGTGGTCAGGCTCACTAAAGGCTAAATGTGGAAAAACTGATTTCAACTGGCTGCTGTAAATTAGAGGGTTTAGAGTTTTTGCAACCCTTTTTCTTCATTCTTGTTGCGTCTCTTCAGGGTGTGCTATTTGTGATCCCGGTGTGTTGGCATCTGTTCATGCCTTTATGGATGAACACATCTACCTATTCAGTGATTGTAGCATTGAGGACAAGGTGGCTGCCTCAAACACAGCTCTCAGAACTTACAGGCTCATGGTTCCCCTCGATTTGGCCTGGTTTGTAATGGCTTTAAAAAATTGGTTCTTTACAATGGGAGTGTTTTTTCCACTTTAGTCCGGACACTAGCACAGCCCTGCATGGACCGGCATTTCTGTTGCGGGTGCAGTAGCCCTCCTTAAGTGCCTTTAAGTATGCGGATAGCATGTGCCTCAAGCCACTCTCCTTAAAATATTGCAATTAACAGTGCCTGGTAATTGAAGGGTGCTCAGAATGAGTGCAGCCCTTGTGAGCGCAGGTGACTGAAATGGCTGAGCAGCACAGTTGGTAACAACAGGGTTCTTTTTCAGGCCTCGGAATGGACTCTCCCAGCCCCCTGGATCCTGCTGATGTGGAGGAGTCGTAAGTGCTGTCTTTTCTGTCTGTTCCCCTGATTTTTTTTTTTTCTCCTTTTACCGTTTTGTGATTGACCCCCTTTCCTGTGCGTGGCCAGTGGACCCCCAGACTCGCTGGCTTGGCTTCAGGATTAGAGTAATTGGTCGCATAGAGCCTGACTTGATCTGCATAGCTCATTGAACTCAATTAAGTAGATTAGCCAGAACCACCGCACCTCTGATAGCTGGCATTGCTGATGTTTGTGGACATTGAGGGGTGTTGTGTGGGGGAGAGTTCAGTTTAATGCTGCCAGGTCAGGCGGGGTACAGAAGGCTGTCTTGGGATCAGCTGACTAAGTGGGCACTGGGATGCTGGCATTGTGTCCATGTAAACTTTTTTTTGATTGGAGGAATCATCCCTAGAAATGGTTCTTGTTTGCTCAGTTATTCCTGGTCATGGCTCCCTTATGTGTGGGCTGTCATAGGTATTGAACAGTGCATGTTGAATTAAAATTATTCCATCTTAACTGAAAATGAGCAATTCAGCAAGGTAGCCCAATGTTAGATCTCTTACTATTATTGCCCCAAAGCCATTTTGAGTATAGCTGGTGAAACTGTGGTTCTGATTTTAGTAATCTTAGTCTTGCTTTAAAGTGTGTTGCAAGAATATCAGACTGGGTAGTGCCTTTGTATACCTGGTCTTTGTGTCTGCCCAAACATCTTGTTGGTAGAGCCCTGCAGGAAATGGGGTGTGTCTGATTACAAATGTCAAACCACACTACATTTTGCAAATGGCAATGTGGTATTGTTACATTGCAAGAGGATAGCATTACCACTTTGAAGCAGAAATTCTGAACATGGCAGTAATGGTAGAAAGTGCTGTCATTTTGTATTTGATTCTTCATGAACAACTGCAGTCCTTCAGAGGCAAATGGCATATGCCTCATTCGCTAAATATCCACTTACTGGGGTTGGTTTACATTGTCATTTTTCATCTTGCATTACATTACATTATTCTCATATAGCACATGGGTTTTATCTGAGAAAGTGTTCTGGGGATTGGTGTGGACTTGTTTTTGACTAGAACTTCACCTTACACCGGAGGGATTTGGGTTTTTGTCTCGAGCATAAACATTGATGATTTTATCCTCTAAAAGTGAATGCAGCCCAGCACTGGAAGGTTTGAGAGTATGTGAGTGGTTGTCATTCAGTCTGCCCTCTTAGTTGCACTCAGGCTGGGATGGTGTCAGTTTTCCAGAACACATGGCTTTATCAGGGTGTTGGGTGCGTGCTTGTGGCTGTGCTGGCTGATATGTGACCCAGGACTGCAAGTCATCACACGACAGACCAAGCACCCAGCCCACCAGCACGTAACAGAGATGTTCCTGAGTCCTACTGTGAACTTAACACATTTCCTCTGGCAGTTGTGTTTGGCAGTAAACTTTCAGTTGATGGGCTTCCTCCTTGTGAAAAAATGGAGTATGTTGAGGGAGTAAACAGGGTGGTGTGGGTGAGGGATTGCAGGCCTTTTTGTGGGCTTTTGAAGCTCAAAGCTTCGCATCCATTCAGACCATACATCCCCATCCCCTCAAAATCATTCCTTTTGAACTGCTGACTGTAGGTCCTAAACAGGAAGTGTATGTTTGAGAGTTGTGATTCTCTTCTCTGATTGGGCACAGGGTAAACATGGCTAGCTTGGGCGCTCTTTTATTGAATGACTTGCTCTGAGAAAGATCCACAGGACCATCTGTCAGGGGATGAATTCCTTGGTTGTTAACTGTTGGTGGACATTAATAAACACTCCGGCCCCTGAAGTGTGGTTTGGAGGGCTCCCCACAGGCCCTCTACAGCTGTTCCTCTTTATTCACTGAAGGTTGGGGGGGGTTTAAGATTCTTCAGCACCATGCGCATATCAATTGACATGGGTTTGATTAGCTACCCCCCCCCCCCCTTCAGTTTTGGCACACTCCCCCCCCCCCCCCCCCCGAATTTAACGTCCTGGGTAGAAGAAAGGGGCCTCTGTATTAGTCCTGCTGAATTGGTAGGGCCCCTTTACAGCTTTCTGCTTGGGTGCGTCTAGTCAACCCACCCTCCCGGTCTTTATTGTGTAGGACACACTCCATCCCTGTCCTCCAGCCCCACCCCCACCCCCAACCTTTTCCCTCTTTGGCCCCAACAAAAAACCCCCCTTTTTAGCAGCAGCGCCTGGCGTTATGCCTCCAATCAGGCATATGGCAGGTTTGCAGCCCCTCCCCTTCCCCCTGCAGCTGCCCTGTCTGTTTAGCATACAGGTGGGCATCGCTGCAGTGAGATACCACCCCACCCCCATACCACTACCATGCTACACCCCACAAAAGGGGGCCCCCTTCCCTGCCTGCCCTTTGTTTTGATGTTGCCACTCTTCGTCTTGGCCTGTGAGGCATGACATTTTATTTAGGTCAGGGGTCTAACTGAAGGCTCATTTTGGCTTGGTTCACAACACACTCTGGCCAATTTTGTTAGGGCTGGGATGGGGGTTGCAGCTGAAGCTTCAAATGCTGAATGAAATGTGACCTTGCACTCTTGTTCCCTGCAGGTTTGAGAGAGCCATCCTGGAGGCTGGGAAAGTAATCAAAGAGTAAGTATCGCAGAGCTTGTAAAGCATATTGAATAGTTCCCAGCGACAGCATGCCAACCTTAAATAAATAAATGTAAATAAATGTAAATGTAACCCAATTGGGGTGAATAGAGTTCAACCCACCAGATTACACTTTCATGTCAAAGCCGAGTCTGGGCTGGGCTGTCAGTTGAATAACCTTGTTTTATGAATGGAGCAGTCCAGGGCTCTTCCTATTGGCTGAGGGGTTCCTGGTCATTTTGTTGGGCTATGGGTTGATTGTGTGGCTATAGGCATGTGGGGGTGTTGGGATCATGTGTGTTTCTCTCAAGGGAACACCTCCACTGCAGATGCACCTCTCCCTTTCTAAAGAGCACTGTACCTCTGGGGGGTGGTGTCTTGACAGCTTTAGTGATTGGATCCTGGTCATTAGTGATTAACTTTTTTTTTTTTTTTTTTTGCCTCCTCCATGGCTTCTGTAAGCAGCAGGATGCCAATCCGAAGAAACAACTCCCTTCCTGTAAGTTCATCTGCTATATTTGCTGTAGTAAATATTGTTTCAAGAATAGGTTGAATGTGGATCTCAATTGTCTCAAAAGTCTCAATTGACATAAGATTGCCCACACCTCACTGCATGACAGATAAATTTGTAATCACCTTAAAGGAAATACAGAGGTTTCTAAGTGGATCTATATTCAGAAAGGTCAATGTTTTTATTAGCTGTCAGACCAATGCTGACATTGGAAGGAAATGGCTTCCTTTCTTCGTCCTGTCCTTGTAACGTTGACTCATCCTGTAGTGATGGGGGTGAGGCCTCATGGACCCCATAATGGGTGGAACTTTGCTGCCATCCATGTTGGGTATGAACCAATCAAGACTTTGCTCTCTAAAGTAAAACACTGTGCTTTGGTCAAGTCAGTGAGTTGCTGCTAAAATTGTAGCTCCACCCATTTTGGGGTACACAAGGGGGGCCTCACTCTCCTGTTAACAACCCCATACCTCCGACCCAAAGAAATTAACTTTTTGGAACCAACGCTAAATTTGAAACGAATCTTGCAGCTTGCTTTGACCCCCCCCCCACCCCCAGGTCATCCTAAGTTGCACTTCCCGTGGGTTTGCAGGGCACTAAAGCTGTCTTACCTTCCCACATCTTCACCGCCCCCTCCTCTGCGTTTCAGCTGCAGCTTCTGGGATCAAGCCCTGCCCTAAAGGGGAGGGACCCGGAACCCCGCTGCTTCGGGATCTTCAGCCGAGACAGAGACCAGCCCGACACCGGCCACGGCAACAAGGAAAACGTAAATTCAGAGGTTAGACGTGATAATGGGGCTGATCCCTGCCTTGTAGCCCAGGATCTACTGCTGAAGTTATGCTGTGTGCTTGAGAGATTATCCAGAATTTGACTGGGTACAGATTGAGACACAATCTGAGAAGGTTAAGTGAGGTTGTGTACCCTACAAGTACTCATGTGCCATTGTTGGTGTTGTCCTCCAGTCACGTAGAATTTTTTTTTTTTTCTTTGAGACTTGGGTTAGATAGTAAATTAGCTGCAGCTGAATTAACCTGAATTAAGATAGTTGTAGCTATTTTCACATGTCATGACAACGGAAATGATAAATATGTAGCTAGACATAGCCTTACTCCACATTGTAGCTATGTCCAGGCACAAGGAAATCAAAGAGTAATGTAGTGTAATTGGCATTTCAGTTGCTGTTTAGGCTGGGTGAATTCCTCCAGCAGGAAGTGTTGTCTGACCCGCTCTTTGCTGCCTTTCCAGGAGGGCTTTGAGTTTAAGAAGCCAGCGCAGCCTGTGTCACGATGCCGTCTGCGCTCCTTCCACAGCGGAGAGAGCAAGGAGGCCTTTGCCCGCAGGCCAAACTCTGCCCCTGCTCTCATGGTACGCCACCCCGCCCACCCTCTCCACCTTCTGCAGTCATGCACAGGCTGAAAGAAACGTATGGCCCTAGGGGGACTCTAGATTGCACCTCACACCTTTTCCAGTTAAGCCCTCTTGAAGGTGGCCCACTTGAGCTAAGAGGACAGCCTGTAAAATGGCTGCTTTTGGCCTCCCAAGCAGGGGAATTTATTTGGGGTCTGATGACCCAAGTATTGTGTGAGAAGAGGTGAAACCGATCCAAGGTCAGTCCTTGGAGGGATAATCTGAGGCCAGTTTTGAACATACCTCCTTCTCCCATCCTTCTTGTGCAGATGTCCCCACCTCCAGTGGAGCGCCTCTGTTCATTGGACGACAGTCCTGTCACGCTGCGTCGTTCCTCCCTCACCTCCTCTCTCGATGATGACGATGGCTTCCTGGATGTCTTGGATGATGCTGTGGAGGTGAGCCCTGAGAGAGGGGACCTGGATTCTCACTGTTGTACAGCCTCTGGCTGCTGCTGGATAATGGAGATTATTGCATATTTTGCATGTGAACATTTTATAATATAGATTAATATGCCTTTTTAATTTCCCCCACAGAACGAGTCAGATATGCCTATGGGAATGGCCAGCCTGCTGACCGCACCACTGGTCAGGGAGAAAATGGCTGAGGAGACTGACTCAGTACGTTTGAGCCACCTGCATAAACCGGCCTGTGTCCTCGTTTGATTGTACATCTGTGCTGGTTCTGTTGTAACCCCTCCCATTCTGCTCTCCCTGCCCCTGCAGCCCATAATACGCTGTCGGCCACGGGGCCTGTTCCGCTCGCCCTCGCTCCCCTCCTCCACTGGCCGGGCCCCTCTGAAGCGGGCAGAGCGCCCTCTGGATGAGAACACGCCTGTGCGGGTGAAGAGGCGGCGCAGCCTAGCGGGGTCACAGGTCAGCCCGGCCAAAGACTCTGCCGGGGATGAAAACAACACACCGGCGGTCAGTATCACTCCAATGCAGAGACTTTTCCTGCTTTACTTCATACAAAAACAAAACTGCATTGGAAGTCAGGCCTCAGATTGCACCATAATCTGGATGTCTGCCTATATTAGGTCTGCACATTATGAGGAAAATCTGCGATGTGCGAGAATTGTTCAATATTGCAAAGACGATATGACTTGCGATAAACCAAATATTGAAGTGTGCATATTAGCTATACAGTTCCTATGTTCGACCGACCCCTAGCTAAGTTTGTCACCCTGGAAGGATGCTAGCTGCAGCGATGCCATGCTTCTCTCTGCTTCCAGTGGGGTGTGAGACCATTTTTAAATACCGCGGCTCTGTAAGCAGTGACGGCGAGTGTATGGGATGGGTTAAATGCAGAGGACAAATTTTGTTTCAATGTATGAGAGTACTGAGAAATGACAAAGAAATTATAAATATAACTCATAAATCCCAAATCTTAAATTTGTTGGAGCTAGTATGCTGTTTCTGCACTTTGTCAGGCGTTGTCGCAGATTCGGAGCCTATTATGAGCATTTATGTAGATCTGTAATTTATCCATGATAAGAAATTGTCACAAGCTGTTATGTCACAAAAAGTGCATAGATAGATAGGACCTCGTTCAACTAAACCCCTTGGGATTATACACATGCATAAAACACAGCATATTTATAATAACAATACAAACAATACAAACAAACAATAATAACAATACAAACCACAATACTGTAGACTAACAGATTAATGCCTTTGCCCGAAAGACACATGTTGCAGCACTATGCCGTCCATATCAGCCAAGAACGGAGAAATGTCAGCATTTAGTGCATTTCAACCAGTGCTTGCTACGCCCCTGCCCCTTTCCACTCATTGGTGGAATATCAGTTTTAAGGGACGCATCATCTTACCCGGAAGAATGTGGCGGTGGGAGTGCATAGCTCATGTTGGGCCAAAACGGAGGACACACGGGGCAAGCATGGCCCGCAAGCCCCAGATTGGGTGGCCCTGTGATAGGTCAAATGTTCGCTTGCTGAGTGTGAATGCATGGTGCGTGTAAATGATTTTTCTTATTCATCGCGTTTCAGGCAGTCTTTTGCGATGTGTTTATCGCGCATGTTCATATCGCGATGACAATGAAAATATGATTTATAGGTCAGCACTAGCCCATATGTCAACTGATGGCATTTTTAGAAGAATTCATTTTGAATTGGCATGTTTGACTTCCCGTGACATCATGTTAAGTAAGGTGGTGTTTGTTTCCCTCATTTTGAATGTCCTTCAGTTACCCACAGATGCAAAACAAGCATGTCCATCTGTCTATCTGTGTCCGTCTTCAATGAACTCCTCCTTTCACACAGGCATCCAGGTTGGCCCAGAGGTCAAAGTCCTTCTGCCAGACCAACATTGAGAGGCTGCTGGACAGTGACATTAAAGGGTTGAGCGGAGACTTCACTAAGGTTAGACCTTTTACAAAACTTGGACCTTCTATTACAAGCCATATTTAGGCCTTTGTACGCTCAACATTAGACCAAGCTTGAGTCTGTATGAGCAATGGGGCAAAGAACTTTGCCATGTCTCCTGTCCTGCCCTGCAGGAATGCAACTCTCAGTGCCTCTGTCTAACCGCTAGCACCTGTTGCTTCCTTCCTGGAGTTTGTTAAAAAGGGGGGCTTCTGCAGTAAATTGATTGCGGGGATTTGACACTGCGTATACCCCTCTGACATACTAACCTGCCCCATTCTGCTCTCCAGCCTCTTGCTTTACCCACCGTTGAGGGCAAGCACCAGGATCTCAAATACATCACTTCTGAAATGGTGAGTTGCGCTAAAGTTGTGTTCCAGGGCGTTGCTCAGAAGTTTTAAGGAAGCTTCAGATCTTGAGGTTTTCTCAGTGGTTTTGACCTGTTGGTGACCTCTTCATCCTGTGGTCAGGGTTTTGGTTTTGAGCCCCTGTGCCTTTTCAGCCATTTTAGAGACGTGTTCTTTGTAAAAGCTAAAACCCTGGGAAAGTGGTTGATCAAACCATGGATTCATCAAGCAGTCAATCAAAGTCCATAAACTTGGGGTATTTTGAATGTCCAACCACTTTTCCTGGGTTCAGTGTTCAGATAAGTTTTTCAAATGACTTGATGTTTCATTGTTTGGAACAGACAGCTCAGATGCCTTTGAAGCTCCTTGGGGCCGGTAAGTGTCCAGCAGTACGTCTAATGTGCCCCTTCTCATTTGTCAGATGGTGGCAGCTCTCAATGGGAAGTTCAACCACATGGTAGAGCGGATGCTCGTGATCGACTGCCGGTACCCCTACGAGTTTGAAGGCGGACACATCAAGGTGAGTTTCCCAGCACCCTCCCCTTATCCAGATGAGCACTTTCGAAGCTGTTCGATGTAACTGGAAGAGCTGTGCAGTATTTTGGAGGGGAAACCATACGGACAGGTAACTAATGTGCATTAGTCAGATTTGCCTATGTAATGTTTCCAGTAAATGAGAAATTGTGATTCCCACTCCCTTGTTCTCCAGGGAGCGCTGAATCTCCACCAGGAGGAGCAGGTGGAAGAGTACCTCCTGAAGACTCCCATCGTGCCCTCCTCTCCGGAGAAGCGCGTGCTTCTCGTCTTTCACTGCGAGTTCTCGTCAGAGCGCGGGCCACGGATGTGCCGCTTCCTCCGTGAGCGTGACCGTGCAATGAACGAATACCCCAACTTGCACTACCCTGAGCTCTATGTCCTCAAGGGAGGCTACAAGGAGTTCTTCCCTGACTTTCAGGTGCGTTGTGCTCTGGAGAAGGCTTCATGCCTGAATACATCAGAAGTATTATAGAGCTGTTTTGCAGTTGCAGTTTAACCATGACTCTGTTCCTGTATTTCCCTATTTTAAACTCTGTACACTGTGCTGTCTTGATTCTTAATATGGACAAACCATTACCCTATTGACTCCTGCAGGCGCTTTAAGGGAACTTTCAGTCTATTGTAGAGCACCAATTTCTCTAGTATGTGTTTGAGCTGATGGCTTTGCTGTTCTGTATGGGTTGTATTGGACATTGGGGTCCTGCTGGTGCTAGCGGTGACCTCCTCCTGTCTGATTTTCTCCTGCAGACGCAGTGTGAGCCCCAGGCCTATAGGCCCATGCACCACGAGGACTTCAAGGAAGACCTGCGCAAATTCCGCCTGAAGAGCCGCACCTGGGCTGGCGAGCGCAGTAAACGTGACCTCTACAGCCGGCTCAAAAAGCTCTGAAGATGTCCTGCTGAGGAGTCTCCCCACTCCCAACATACTCAAACCTTAGTTCACTTTGGCCATTTTTTATTTGCAATGTGATGTTCTGTTCTTGTAGATATGAATTCGCTGCCATGTGGGCTCCCTCTTGCTGCCATGCTCTGCAGCTGTGGAGATTTCGCAGCCTTGCCCTGGGGGCTGCTGGGTATGCAGGCCGTCCATCTGCATTGTCTGCCTATACAGACGACACAAGCGTGCACCTGTACAGATTCACTACCATATGCACACAGACACCATAATGTTCATGCATGACTTGCACAATCTTTTACAGCATTCTCAACACCATGTACAGTCTAAGCCTCCATCCCTGACAAGTCAAATAGACACTCAAATTGAATACTGTTTCTCCTCCAAGCACTTAACTCTAGCTAACAGAGCAGATATAAAATCCAACTTCTGAGTTTTATTCCCCCCCTGTGGTGAATACCAACCTCATTGGGCTTATTTGCAGTTTTAACTTTGTCCTCCACATCTCATTGAAGCTGAAGGTGGTTTCCTCAATGTCTTTCAGGAGAAATGTGGCCAGTCAATGTTTCACCATGACAACAGATTCCTTTGTGTTTTAAAACAGGAACAGGCCTGTTTTGGCTTACATTGGCAGTGGGAGGAATCCCCCCACCTTAATTCAGAGTGGCTTATGGAGCATTTCTCGAAATCTCATAATTTTGTCTGGGAAGGGCAATGTTGAAAGTTTCGTCCACCTTCCTCTGACGAGCTAAATCTAATGCACTGATTTTAGTTTTTGATTTTTTTTTTTTTTATGTGGTATTTTCACCAGAGTTCTACATGTATGTTGTGTTGGTTGAACTGTGAATTTTATACCTGGGTGTCTGATTTGGTATGGAATTTCCCCAAACAGGACTTGCTTGTGAGGCGGCAGGTTTTTTTTTTTTTTTTAAACCAAGTGGATGTCTTTTGAAACAGTACCACAAACAATTGCACAAGGACAACTTCTAGCCTTCCAGCCATGTGTGGGTGTACATTATGTCCAATTGCAAGAGAATCCTCTAACATGCTGCTGCCTTATCTGAGCGATGTAAAGAAGTTCTACAGAACATTTTTCTCTTATTTTGCAAGCCCAAATACTTGTTTAAGGCAGCAGAAGTTAGTTTGGGTTATGGTTGTTATGGCAATTGAATGGTATGCCTTACTAGATGGTAGTTGTGTTTATTTTGAAATCCCCCTATGATCATTGGCTGCCCACTGTCATCTGTTTGGATGGTATTGTTTTTAACATGCTGCTGGTCAGCGAGAGACTTCATCAGTGTATGCTCTCAAACGTCATCAATTTGCCAAGATTACACTTTGTTTTTGTTTTGACTTTTATTTTGTCTGCTGTGCCCCTCTAGCCTTAGCCCCAAATGCAGATGTTTTGCATGTGTGGACATTGTTTGGTGTGTCTGTGTGTTCCTGGTTTTAACATTCTGTGCAGCAGTCTGTTTTCATAACTGCCGTCTCATTTCAGCAGGGGAAAAAATAAACATCTAACATTTTAATCCTGGTGTGGAATGTGGTGTTCTGTGGCCCTGGCTCCGTGGCCATTCTCTTGGTGTCACATATGCTTTTGTGCGACTGGAGACGGGAAGGGCTGCAGTTCAGGGAACAGTTTATGGGTTTGGCACGTTCACTTGGACATGTAACGGTACCGCTTCAGTGCACGGTTTCCACTTCAACAAATGGCAAGATTGAAGAACGCTGGTTCAGAGCACTGGTAGTAATACCTCATTCTAAGGGGTAATGCCATTGTTTTCATAATTAAGCAAGTAGAAAATGTAACTTTTGTAACCTAACCTATTCCATCAGTAAGCTTTCCCAGTACACTTTGTTTTTCCCTACACATAAAAAAAAAAAAAAAAACAATGTGCATTGTTACAGGAACTAAGTTGCAGTGATCCATTAGTTTGAAAGAACTGCCTTTGAACATTGGGTGTCTGCACCCTCTGAACTGCAGTAAGCCCTGTGTGAGCTTAGCAGGAAGTCGGATTTCTGCCTTCAGCACACGGTAATACCGGTAATGCTTCCTTTTCAAATACTCCCGCTCAACTCTAAACTTGGGGCCGTTTGTCTGGTCCCAGCACGTGTTTGGACACTGCTCTGCATTCCTCTCGGAGTCGGTTTGTAGAGAGAGCCGCTGTAGTGTCTCCCTGCCCCCAACCGGGGGATTGCTTTGGCTAGCTGCCAGGGCTCTTGTGTGTATGTGTGTGGGAGAGGGAGACATGTGGGGAGGGCACGTGAGGTATCTGCAGCAGAGAGACATTGCAGAACACTCCCCCTCCTGGCCCAGACAACTTTCAAATCTTGGAGTGAGTTCCTATTGGCCTCGCAGACTGGCAGGGGAAGCTGATCTATAGACCTGGAATGTACAGTTTCGCTCTCGATGGGAGCAGTGGTGTGTGTGCCTGCGGGATGTTTTCATCCATCTAACTAAAAGGTTATGAACCTACTTTTTACTTTAAACTGGTGAACTGTTAAAATATTTAGAGTAATAAAATACTTTGAGAAGGTGTTCTGTAAGAAGTGCTTTTTGTTAAAATATTACTTGCGCTGATCTGAAGCCAAGCTAAAGTAATTCATATATAGATTAAAAAGCAGAGACATTAAAACGTCAGATTAAAACACAAACAATAGATTTAGGAAAGCTCTCTTAATGTATGTTTAAAATAGATTTAGCCAAGTTGTTTGCAGTACAAAGGACACGAATCCCCAGGTAATATTCCTCATAAATATGGAAAGTACCACTTTTTAAACTGATCTTTTTTAAACTCATAAAGTGCCACTTGAAGGGCACGTAAGGTCACGTGTGTGACTTTTTCATGGGTTTTTGATGATGACGGAAATTCAGATTTCAAACTTTATCTTGAAGAGGATCTCATCATTCTGATGTGCTCACACTTTAGATAATGCTCAAACCCCTCTTTTACTTGTGCCTGGGAACCTTGGTTTTTCTTGGTTTTGCCTTTGGTTCTTCCCTGGATAGGGGAACTGGGGAAGACTACTTAGGTTCGGAGGTGGGTCCAATCCAGTTGCTTTGTGGTAAACACAGGTAAACACAGATTCGTTATTTACATATGGTGTGCTTCACAGGACGTCACAAATGTTCCAGTTTGGTGTGGAACAGGTTATTTACTCTGAATGATGCAAGAAAATTGTCAAGCGGTGGAAATCAGCAAACTCCATATTCAAGTGAAAACGCTACTGTAAAACAATGGCTCTTTGACATTTATTTGCAGATTGAGTGACTGAATTAAATTAAAAAACCTTAACAGCTCAAAAAATGACTGGCCAAACAGTGGGTCATCCGCATTCTCAATCTCTTCAATTGTGTTCACATTCACGTTTGGTGACATAAAAATGGAAAAAACCCTGCTCAGAAATGTTACATGTTAAATATGACTTGTAAACCTGCGATTGGGATGGATCGCAGGTTTACAAGTGCCCAATTTCTGGAAAACGGGGAGAGAAGCTGGTTTTATGCAAAAATGGTTCAACAAAACTTTACTGTGATGTTTCCACCCTGTGGATTTTCCTCAGATCAGCTACTCACAATGTATAAAATTAAATAGCTATCAAAACACACTGGGATGAATGGAGACTTTATAACCCACTGGAGCTGAAGGCATTTACAGGTGGGTGTCAGTTGGTCCTAAACCTGGAGGTGGAGGGACTTTACTGTGACCCAAATGTCCCATGGAAACTCATTGCACGGTGATGTGTATTAGCTGCTCTGCCACCAGCATGTTAATAAATGTGGAGTCCTTGTGTTACAGTGGGTTCAGGCAGCGCTGGGAGTTAGTGTTGGGGTCTGACCCCTTGGTGTGACGGACAGCGGTCCATTAGGAGTAGAGTGCGGGTGTGAGCCGGCATCCTGGTCAGCACCTCGTTAGCACCGCTTGGTGCCATTTCTTGCCCGAAGCTGTTGTAACAGAATGGAAGCTTGTTAGCAACTAAGCTCTGTTATTTAAATAGTGCAGGGGAGAAAAATGTTTTTGATGCCTTTTTTGGGCACAGATACATTATAAATCACACTTTTCATACAGACTTGCAACACATCAAATTATACTAATTATCTGTTTTGCACTGTAATAGGATGCAATTTAATACATTGGTAAATAAATAGGGTTTTTGAAAAGGAAGGAAGTAAAATTGCATTATGTATTCATCATGCATAATTATGTAATTGTTATGTAATCTTGTTTTTGTTGTTTTTGTGTTTCATTTCAGCACAACAAAAACAGTGTCATGGGTGGAGAACCCTGGCAGTAAACGAGAGCAACCGCAAGCTCTCGTCCTCTCAGAGGGCTCAGGGGACTCAAAGCAGACTGATCAAAGAGGACTGGTGCACGGGTGTGTGCAACTTTGCACCTCCCTCAAGCCCAAATCGCACTGCAGCTCTCCACCCAGAGGTGCGAAAATCAGGGTGGGGCGTGATCCAGTCAGCATAAATTTGAGGTTTGAGCCAAGGGGTATGACTATGGAGTCCACCCCAGTTTCTTAACCAGAAATGTTTCTCATACTTTTCCAGGACAAATAATAAAATAAATAAATAAATAAATAAAACAGCGGTTGGGAATATCCAATTTTATTAATTGTGTGAAGCATGTATGTATGTGAGAGATACCGTAGAGTGGAAGACCACTGGAATCAGGCTGCGGTGATTTCATTCAAGCCTTCACTGACATACATCATATGGATCAATTGGTGGCAGTTCTTACTGCAGACTAATTAGGTGGCTGTGGCACTGCATACGCTGTGAGGTTCCTCTCTGCTGACGACCTGTGTTGCACTCTAAGTTCAGATTTCCTGTTATCAGGGACAAAAAAATCCACTCATTACAACATTTGCTGGTCTGTCTTTCCCTGCTTATTATGATCTCAACTGAATGCAAGTGCTATATCTACATTCTAAATGTTAAACAGTTGTATGAGTTTGACTTGCGCATTTGAGATGGCCCATCTCAGCTATTGTTAGTTGAAAAGAAACCTTACTCCTCGACTGGTTTTAAGGCAGTCTGAGTGTGACGTGGATGGAGTGGGCATCCTGCAAGAGCCCACCTCTACGAACGGCCGCGGCTTGAGAACTCCACAGCCCGCTTCTGCTTTTTTATTGCTGCTTTTCAGAAGGAAAATAACAGCATTTATGCTCATAATGATGTCTACCTTCTCAGTTTATGAAAAGATGTATCAAGCAACTAAATATTTGAAACATTATACCAGACAGCAGGAGAGTATTTCCTAAGGTGAACAGTGATGTCTTGGTTTCCTGTGAGAACACACAAAAACAGCTGTTTTTTTGTCATGAGCACAGACAGCGAAAGCAAACTGCCATGGCCTTTTGATGTGGGAGGCCTGAGGGCCCCTGAATGGCAGCTGTGGTGTGGAGGCTGTCGCTGGTGCCCCTGGATTTCTCCTCTTCACATCCCCCTGTGGAGTCGTCTTCCTCACCCCCCTCACCTTTCTGCTTGACCTCTCTGTTTTTCTCTTTCTCTTTTCAGTCTCTCTCATTCTATCTCTCTCCCTCTGCCCCCCCCCCCCTCAATGTTTCCTCCTCTTCCTCTGCTTCCTTCTCTCCTCTCCTGTCTTTGGCCTGCTCTCTCTCTCTATCCCCCCCCCCCCCCCCGCCCTCCCATTCATTGCACAATGTAGGGTCACTTGCAGAGTCCATATAGTGTTCCATTCTAAAGCCTGGCTTAACTGCGAGTCAGTAAAGACACTTTCTGTCATTTTCTTGGATGAGATGTCACTTTTCAGCCTTTTCAGCTTGGCTGCCACCACAAAACGTCTCACTGCATCTTTTTTGCAGAAATGTCACAGCCAGCTTCCTGTCAGAGGGAGGGAGTTCAGTGATGTGCTTTTGCAGCAAAGCTGTGGTTTCAACAAAGTCTTTGTGCCCGTAATACAATAGAAGTTGTGTTAGCTGTAATGACAGCCAATCCAACGTGGAAACAGTCATTGTGGAATTTGCAGCTCTGCAACTGGTATATGACTTTGACTCTGACACTCATAGCTTTATTTCATAATTAACCATTGTTATTTAAAAAGTGCCCTTTTTGGTAACTATGCATGGTATCTACTGATCTGTCCTTTGGCAGAATTTTAATTAGCTATTTTGTGTAATTCATTAACTTCTGAAGATTCAAACAGGGAATATATGAAACTTCCTCTGATTTTAAACTCAAGACTTGCACAGTTATTTGTCTCTCAGTTGGGGCGACCAGCCACTCCAAAGCCACTTCCTGTTGTTTCACTGCTCAGCATCTGAACCTTGTTCTGTTCATGGGAGGAGTAATGATTCATGCGCATGTAATGTGATTCTGTTTCCATTGATACAGGGAGTGGAAATAAAGTCTGGTCCACCCACATGCAGGTGAGGCAGGTGGCCAAACCACATCTCAATAAAGGCTGGATCTCATAGGTTTAACCCTGGAGCTGCAACAATCAGAACAATAACATCAAATATGGACAGCTTGTCTTTTTGTGGTCTTTGGCCCCAATCAGGGAACAAAGAACAGGACCAGAAGTACAAGTCACATCCCCCTGTTCATATTGAGCATAAAATACACAAAAACTTTTTATTTTGAACTGAGAGGGTACACTGAGTTGTACAACACGTAGCTGTGCTTGTCAGTTACCGCTCGATGAGGAGGGGGTCTTGAGCCAGGACGCTTTGGGCCCTTAGTTCCTGCTGTCTGCTGGTGTGGTGTGTGGGGTAAGGGGGGGTCCGGTGCCCCCGGTCTAAGTGAGCGTGACATGCAGCTGTTATGTCACAGCTGTCACCCACAGGGGCTGTGACAAGGCTCTGCCACATTCATCAAGCGAGGTCAGAGCTGTCTGTAATACCAACAGGTTTGTTTTTTATGTGCCTCATAAATCTCACAAACCTTTAAAACATCCAGTTTGTCTTCACTCATAATCTAACACTCTCAGCTCACTGTCTGGCATCATTATTTTGCTTTGAAGCTTCTGGAACTGGAGGAAAACACCTCTACCCTGTGCTTCAGTCCTCTGTCCTGTGCTTCAGCTCTCTACTCTGTACTTCAGTCATCTGTCCTATGCTCCAGTACTCTACCCTGTGCTTCAGCTCTCTACTCTGTACTTCAGTCATCTGTCCTATGCTCCAGTACTCTATCCTGTGCTTCAGCTCTGTGTCCTGTGCTTCAGTTCTCTGTCCTGTGCTTCAGTCCTCTATAATGTGCTTCAGCTCTTGGTCCTGTGTTTCAGTCCTCTACAATGTGCCTTAGCTCTCTTTCCTGTGCTTCAGTCCTCTACAATGTCCTTCAGCTCTTGGTCCTGTGCTTCAGCTCTCTGTCCTATTCTTCAGCTGTCTGCCCTCAGCAGCTTTGCTGTGTTGCCAACACCCGTAGAAATCAGAAATCATGCAGCTGTAAGCTGCTGTTTTACTGACACACAGCTGTGGTTCTGCTCTGTCACTCATGGCTCCTGCTCATGGTTTAATGACTGCCCAGTGCTGGTCTGGGATCAGTTCCCCTACTCTGCTATACTTATATATCAGTTGCTCTTTAGGGAGGAGTTCCATTTTTACTAAGATGTGACTCTCATGGAAAAATATTTAATGCAACCCATCTAGACAGAAATTAACTCACAAAGCCTCAATTTCTGAGTAACGTTCACTCACGATGCAACAGTACAGGAGAGCCTGGAAATGAACAGTACTGCTAGGAAAACCACCATTGAGACACCAGGGGATCCACACACATGTTTGGCTGTGTTGTATAGTCAAACCACAGCACAAGTTCCTGATGACTGTGTGCGCTGAGAAAATCCAATTAGGAGACAAAAGCCTGGACCAAACTGTAAAATTTACCTCTGGTCATGTTACATTTGCAGAACTAGGCACATCCCTTGTTAAAAAAATGAGCACTGAGAAAGTTCAGTGACTGGATGTCCAGAGATCGGGAGGAGAAGCAGCAACACAGGCCACCGGGAAGCGGGAGGGGGGAAGTGATGTCATCCCTGTGTCAGAAAAAGGCAAAAACAGGAAGTGGGTGTCATGCCTAAAAATCACTTACGTTTTCAAAATTTGGCCTGAAAGTTCAGCATGACTGCCTGTATTTTGTTTTCATATCATTATTTGAATTTAACCACCACGAAAACTTAAAGACATAAGATATTTACATGCATGCATACACACTTTTATCCACAACAGAAATATGATCAGTAGATGCAAATGCATTGTACCAGGCAGGTGGCTTGGATTTCAATGAGCTAGGTAGGTAGGAAGGAAGGTATTAAGACGCTCACACAGTTACAGATGCTATAAAAAATGAAAATTTGTCCAGAATACCATACAGAATGCAACAAAAAACACATGGCAAGCCAAGAAAATATAAAAATACACATTTATATATCAATGCATACGAGTAAAATGTATTACTTAACACATGGTCAAAGGGAAAAGAAAGTAATTAACACTGTTTTTAAACACTAAAGCCGATACGTGAAATGGCTGCAACCTAGTGTAAGGGCTCAGGCAAGGACTCAGTCGCAGACCAAGAGAGCTTCAGGTTCCAGGCGGGTTTATTAATGACGGCAGGCAAGTTGCGCAACAAAAGCAGGCAGGGTCGAAAACCGGAAGGCAGTCCGTGGACAAAAGCAGGGTCGGTAACAGAAGCAGGCAGGGTCAGGAACCGGGCAGGCAAACAATCAGGCAACGGGACAAATCGGCAGGCAGAGTCAAACACGGAGATATCAGACATCCAAAAAAACTGCGGGAACGAAACAGGTACGAAACACACTGCAACGAACTGGCAAACAAGACAGGAACAAGCAGGGTAGAAATAGGGCTGGGCTGATGAGGAGATGGGATGCAGGTGAGCAGGCGGGCAGGTGAAGGTAATGGGGCAATCAGGTGGGCGGGGACCAGGCGGGGAGCGGGGCGGGGCTGGAACACAAGGAAAAACAAAAAGCACATTGACAGGGAGAAACAAAAACACCACAGCTAGGGGGGCGGAGCCCTGACACCTAGACTTTGTGAACATGTTACAAGAATATCTGAAAATGCTTTGTACTTATGACTTCAGCTGTTGAACAGTCATGTGAGATGAAAAACATGGCTGCCACCTTCTGAACTCATGTGACTAGCGGTTGGGTTTTTCCCTGACTCAGGAGGGCTATGGATTCAAACCTAGGCATGTCCTGTGGTTTACATGGTGTGTTGAACATTGCTGGGCAGAATGGCCTCTTCGCTCCATTAAGTGTTTAACTGAGAATAATAATATCTGAACCACTGGGCTCTCCAGGCTGGAAAACACAGAATGAGGGAAATCTTTATGCATGGTTATTTTGACCTCATTCCTTTTACACTGAGACAGCATAAAGTTTATTACTATGAAAAAAAGAGCTCTCACCCAAACTAAACCTGACTGCAATACTGTGTTTGTAATCAGTTATTATCAAGAGGATCATGTTGCTGAAAACATTTCTCATTTTTCACATACGTTGTATTGACGTGCTGCGCTTATTTGACTTTTATCTTTCGTACAGGCCATGTTATGGACTGTGTTTCACGGGGTTATGGCGCCCTCTAATGGGCTAGTTTCACTGGTTATGCGGTCTTGTGCACAATCGAGATAGTCGTAAGCAATGTAAAGACGTACGGTACTTAAGAGTCTACACGTAAAATAAAACTTCCATTCGATAAACCTGGGGAAAGATTTGTCTTGTAAGTTCGATGAACCTGTTACGATGGTTGTGTATTTTGCCATTCATTTTTGTGTTGGACAACACTATTGTATTGTTAGTTCACAGACTGTATTGCGTAGCATATGCTAGTTCTCGTTTTTATTGTATGCTGCATTGTAACTGGCCGTGGAATTTAAAAGCGCGGTGAAGTTGGCTGGACGTTTGATATTCGGTGGATATTCGATTTTAATTCGTCTCCGATTTGAAATCGATAACAAACTTCGACTTAACAACGTGATCGGGGTAACTGAAAGTACACATTATTACAGTGTATCAAAAGAACATGTCAACATTTGCTGTCGCTATAGATTTCTATCCGAAACCAGCTTCACGGAAGTTCACCTCATGTCGCGAAAGTCTGTGTAAGGGACCGCCTGCAAATTACACCATTATGGTTAATCGCTATTAGCCAGTAGGAATACAACACGTAGACCTAGGCGTAATGTAAATTAAACTTAATGTAAATGTTCAATAAACTTCAATAATTTTAAAATCATGATTATTACTTTCGTATTTCCCAATCAGAAATTGATATAGCCTCTAGCATACAGCTGAGAAATTAATGAAACGACAACTATAGAAGGAGAAGCCATTTCTGACAAATAGGCTTCAAAGAAATGCCTTTTCATCATTCTGCCTGCTGTAGTAGTTCCCAATCACAATGTAGTATGTAGTCCTAGTATTGTGAGATTTTCCAGAAATGTGAATTTATATGGAAGCAGCTCAAATATTCACTAACAATAAATTAAGCGATATTTTTCCATTCCGATTGCTGTAGTAGTTCCCAATCACTGCCTGCTACTTTCTACAGGTCAAGTTTTCCACACATGTGTATTTATATGGAAAACTTGACCTATAGTAAGTAGCAGTAATTGGGAATGACTACAGCAATCGGAATGGAAAAATGTTGTTTTGTTGATTTTTGGTGAATAATTTTCAGAGATAATTGAGTCCTGAATCCATATAAATTGACATATGTGTGAAAAGCTTGACCTGTAGTAAGTAGCAGGCAATGATTGGTAACTACTACAACAGTCAGAATGGAAAAAGGTCATTTTGTTGATTTTTGGTGAATAATTTTCAGAGATAATTGAGTCCTGAATCCATATAAGTACACATGTGTGGAAAACTTGACCTGTAGTAAGCAGCAGGCAGTGATTGGTAAATACTACAGCAGTCAGAATGGAAAAGGGTCATTTTGTTGATTTTTGGTGAAGATTTTTCAGACTTAATCTAGTTCTGCTTCCGTATAAAATTGACATTTCAGGAAAATCTGACCTGTAGTAAATAGTACACTACAGCAGTCAGATTGAGAATAGAGCATTTTGGTGAATTTTAGATCTACGTCTTGTAGCTTAGTCCTGGCTACTGCTGAAGACCGATCAAACATAAAGTTGTAAGTTGAGGACGGTCCCTTACAGACCATAGCGACAGAGTATTAGGTGAACCGTGAAGCTGTTTTCGGATAGAAGTCTACCGAAACGCAAAGCGTTGTCGTTCTCTTTTGATAGCCTAGCCTACATTGCCATAAAGTGTCCTTTCTAGACCCTGGTCACGTTATCAAGCTGAAGTACATTGTCCAGTCCGAACCGGAGACGAATTAAAATCGAATATCCACCGAATATCAAACGTCCAGCCAACTTCACCGCGCTGAATTTAAATAATGAGGGATTCTACAGTACGTACAATTATCCAGTCGCTACAGGAGTTCTGCATACAAAAATGTCTATTATGTTTCTCGATTGATGCAATGTTATGTATGTGATTGAATTAAGTGCATGCAGTGAGCTATGTACAGTTCATCTCTATTTTGCTACGTTAGCAAGTGCGATGCGAAAAATGACACAGGAGCATTTTGTAATGTTTATTTTGTTTATTTCTCTTCAGTTTACAACCACAATTAAAACAGGATTAAAAAGTAACTATCCAATTGCAAGCAGTTTCCTTGCAGAGCCGGCGCCAGCGGAAAACGAATCGGGGGGCAATTGAAATGCATTATGATACCGACTAAATATTATTTTGCTTTACATTTACATTTACATTTACATTTATTTATTTAGCAGACGCTTTTATCCAAAGCGACTTACAAAAGTGCATACAGCAAGTATAGCGACAGTACGGGGACAGGATGTGTACAGTTCCACAATGAGACAGTTCTCAGCTGAGAGCAAGGTCTGTTTGAGGACACAGTACTATCAGATTTGTACAATTACAGCCTATAGGGCAACTAATACGATACACTTTCAAACCGCGGACTTCAACAACTTCAAACGGCGCAATGGGCGTCAGGGTAAAGGCGGCAACAAGAAACAATTTAAAAAGCACAATTTAGAAAGCACAGCAATTTACGACAGCACTGATGGGGGGGGGGGGGGGGGGGGTGAAGAAGCTGTCCGTAGCAAGACAGGGAGTTCGTTCCACCACTCAGTTAATCAGTTTTGCTGGTAAGAATTACCCACAAACATAGAAAAACCATAATATCTGAACTGTGCATGCGTGCAATATTTTTTATTTAATATAGTTACTAGCCTACTTATATTTCTCCAATAAAAATAATCATTGTAATAAATGTCTGGCTCCTTGATTTTATTCACAACCCTCAGCATGGCCCTCAGTAAGTTTGAATTTGACACCTCTGTGTTAAATGAAACCAAAACTTCAACATGCATTTGACCTGCATTTGCAAGGAAATGTGCTGGTGGACATGTACCTTTGTGCTTTTATAAAGACAGTTCTGTATTTAACACTTTTATACCATACTATTTGCACATATACTGTTTATATCAGCTCTTTAAAGTTGGTGCAGCTGTCTCAATTATGCTAAATTAAATGTGTGCAAGGCCCCGATGAACGACTAATTACCTGTAATCAATAAGGATGATTATTGGTCTGTATTGGTTATTTGTGTAAGGCTGAAATGAACAGAAATAGCTTACAGAAGCATCTTTACGTGTAACCCTCTGGTAAAATAAACACATTTCAACAACTCTCATTTGTAAAAAAAAAAAAAAAAAGATAAAAAGACTTCCTGTGTGATGTGAAATTCAGATAATTCTTCAACTAACAATCAAGTCTGATTAACTGAGAGCTTTTCTAGAAAAAAGTCCTCTGTACGCAGTGGATCCCCTGGACCAGGATTCGGACACACTGATCAACGATGTTATATATATATATATGGCGATCACCATCATATTGTGCTTAGTCAGAGGTCCACCAAAGGATATACTATCACCTTCTACATTATTTAAGCAGGCCATATTATGTTTTGTATGTATGTATGTAAATTGTTGAAATATATGACAGTAATTTGCTTAGCAGATGGCCTTGTTGTTGGCAAGTTTATCAATTTTTACATTTTTATTGTTGAAAATACTGGACTGTAAGTTTCTTTTTAGCCAGCAGAGATTAATTTATGCAGAACATTATAATAAAGTGTTTCAAATGAGGAATACTCTTTTCTTCAATGTCTCAGTTCATTGTTTAGTTTAGCCCACCTGCGTGAAGTTGGCACCCCAAGTATTTAAAAAGTTCGAAATGGTATTACTGTTCGTTTGTGCTACGTTTCTGACGGTTTGTGCCGTAAAAAATTTCGTTTGTGCTGCTATGGTTTTTTAGATAACAAATTATATTGTATATGCTGTGACGTCACCCAGCACTCCAACCTCCTCCGAATTGCTCCAAAATTGTCTCGTTCGTTCGTGCTACGTTTGTGCCGTAAAAATTTTCGTGTGTGCTGATATGGGTTTCTAGATTTAACATTATATTTTTGGGCGATGACGTCACCCAGCACCCCAACCTTCTCCGAATTGCTCCTAAATGGTCAGTTACATTTACATTTACATTTATTCATTTAGCAGACGCTTTTATCCAAAGCGACTTACATAGGTTACAGTTCTTTACAATGTTATCCATTTATACAGCTGGATATTTACTGTCAGTTAGTTTCTGCTACGTTTGTGCTGGTTTGTGCCATGATAATTTTCGTTCGTGCGGTCATGCTTTGGATAAACACTGTACTTCATGGCAAAAATTCTGTGACAACTTCCAGAATGCTGCTTTCTCCATAACGAAGAAAGTGGCTTCTACTGTGCAACGTTTTGCTGGTTGGTGCCCTGAAAAAAACTTACATTATTTCCTGATAGGCCTACACAGAGCGCTTCAATGCCAAGAGCAATAACATTACATGGGATCCCAGTAAACTTACGCTGCAGCGCTATTTGGAAATATCCAACACTTAAAAATGACAAGCGCTTGTAGCTATTTTTTAAACCAGCTAATTACTTACAAGGCCTGAGTTGGATTTGCTAATTAGCTGGTTAACGTTAGTTACATAGTAGGCGTCAAGGTAATTAACGTTGTGTCATTAACGTTAGGTAAAAATAATACATTAACGCTGGCAATAAAACACACTAAAATAAATGCGCTTTATATATAACTTAAAGGTGTCTGTCTGATATTTGTCCTACGTTTTAAGTTACTTACATCTAGTCAGTAGCTCAGATTCACAAATTGTCCAAAATAGATAGCTAGCTAACTAACTATACGTTTGTATGTTTTGTTTACGCTGCTATGTTTTCATTTTTTTTTAAAGACTAAAGGTCTTTAAAAAAGGCTAAACATATTTTATAGACTGTGATGTCACCAGCATCTCGACGTTTGTGCCGTAAGCTAAACATATTTGTTCGTGCTGTTTTTTTTTTTAGGTGGATATAACGTGATCATTGCTGACGCCATTCAAACTTTATTGGAAACAATCCAAAATAGCCTCTGTGGGTTGGGTTGGATTCAGATATTAACTGTAGGCTAAGTCGATATCATTAAATGTGACATTGCCCCAGCCTTTCCCTTTTAGACGGTAATCACGGCACTACAGGTCAAGAGGGACCGCACGCAATCCAAACCTCCTTCCCCGAAAGAGAAGTTCCAAGTGCAGATGCAAGCTACGTCATTCAATAACGTTAATTACCTTGACGGCTACTATGTAACTAACGTTAACCAGCTAATTAGCAAATGCAACTCGGGCCTTGTAAGTAATTAGCTGGCTTAAAAAAATAGCTACAAGTGCTTGTCATTTTTAAGTGTTGGATATTTCTAAATAGCGCTGCAACGTAAGTTTACTGGGATCCCGTGTAATGTTGTTGCTCTTGGCATCTAAAAAACCATAGCAGCACAAACGAAAATTTTTACGGCACAAACGAACAGTAATACCATTTCGAACTTTTTAAATACTTGGGGTGCCAACTTCACGCAGGTGTTGAACCCACATTGACTGACCTGACCTGACCTGACCTGACCTGAAATAACATAAATAAATAAATTATAATTGCAAACTGCAAAAACATCAGCAGGAACTGTCATTCTGTTTACACATAAAAGGAAAACATATGGTGATGTCGCCCTGTTATGGTCGCCCTCTGATCCGTCCGTTCACTGTAACACAGCATCCCAGTGCAAAACCTGAGAAATTTTAGATAATTATGGAACCAGCTGAGTCTTGGCAGTAGCCAGTTTTACTCTGTGATGTTTATAAACAAGTTATGGCCAAGTGTGAGAAAAAAAAAACCTTCTGTGTGGCAAACAAACCACTGTTGTTTATTCCAAGGGCAGTAAAGGGAAAAACTAGAAACATAATTAAAATAAGATGAGTGGGGTACTGAAGACTGAGGAGGTGTCTTGGCTGCAAACATCACTGCTTTGAGGGGCAGGCCTGAGATTCAGAGGAGTGTTGGGTTACAGACTGAAAATCCTGCCCTGGATCCTGACAGTGGGGAGTCTTTACTGGATGGTATCAGAAGTACTGTCTCAATCCTCCTACATTGCCTAAAGATGCTCACTCAGCTACCCAGAAACAACAAATTACCTCTACCTCACAAGCTGTGCACAGAAGGCTGGGAAAATTTCAGCAGCCCCCGTGGGGGTATACTGGAAGCTTTTCACACGTCAGATAAACCAGTAGAGCAACATTCTAGTTTGAAAATGAAAGCACTTTCTTAACAAAAGCAGCAATGACAAGAGATGCCATTTAAGAACAGCAGTGCTGCTGGACAAGCCAAAGCACCGGGTGAGTACAATATGATGCAGACAGTGAGAGGTACTGGGGGCAGGGAGTGACCTGACAACTGGACACACGTCATTGGCCAATCACAGTGGCATGACGCTCTGCACATTTTCTGACACTGAGGAGCCAGTGAGAAAGGAAGAGGTTGGAGGGGTTCTTCATACAACTTGTGAGGTATGAAGTATTATCATGTGTATGCTACAGTGTGGTGTAGTGGCAAGGAGTAATGCTCATAAGCTAAAGGTTACTGGTTTCCCAGGTGGGGCCACTGCCGTTGTACCCTTGGGCAAACCTGAATTGCCCTAGTAAATATCCAGCAGAATAAATGGGTAACGTACAAAACTGTAAATTATACAAGCTGCTCTGGATAGGTGCATCTGCTAAACAATGTAATATGTTAATGCTACAGTGTTCTGTTCTATACTACACCACATTGTGTCTGATAACATTGCATTAGAATAGATGAAGTTTAGTGTGGACTAATGGAGGATTAAAAAAGAGTGAACACACTTCACTTTCACTTTGTGGAAGAGACAACATTTAGACTCTGAATCTGCTTTTTCACTCTACATAAGTATTCATCATATAAATATTCCTATACCCAGGGGTGCAACTACCTATTTCTTTAGATACATGCAAAACCCTGTTTAGCGCCTTTATTTAAATGTTGTGGTGTGTGAATGGAATGCACAACATTTAACACAGTAAACAGGGCTCCTGTGTGTCGAGTCATGTAGGTCTAAACTACAGATTTATGATTCACAATCTACCGTCACAAACATATTCCATATTTAACACTTCAGAGTTAGTTCACGTTAAGGTTTACATTTACATTTACATTTATTCATTTGGCAGACGCTTTTATCCAAAGCGACTTACATAGGTTACAGTTTATGTGTAAGGTTTATGCTAATATGTCTTATCTGCCATGGCTGAATGAAAACAAGAAAGCAGTTTCAGCTGGCACAGTTTTATTTCATTTTTACCAGACAATCCCTCACTGCCAGCCTCAGCACTGTCATTGGGTCCCACCAAAACAAAAAGCAGATTACTGTTCAAATAAATATAAAACACACCTCACAACCCCACATACATCGTCATAGCTTATATGTTCCTTACACACATATTACAGTATTTTCACATAATGCTTACAATATTTACAAGCAATAGTTACAATAGACCTATTTATACCCAACAATTGTAACAAATTACAGCACTTTTACATGCCTTATTTTTGCATTAGACCATCGATCTAAAATTTCATCAAAGGAGGTTAAACATTCCACTTAATATTACTGAGATTTGAGACAAGTGGTCATTGTTCATTGAAGAGTTGAGGTAATTGTTAGTAAGTTTGCTGAAGGACCTCTCAGCTGAGGCCACTGTCAGTGGCATTGTCAAACATACTCGAAAGGTGACAGTCAAAATTGGAAAAACAAAGTTGAGATTTTTCTTGACAAGGAAACTGAGCTTATCTATGGCTTTTTTGACCTTTTAGAATATGGCTTGCAAAGTAAATTTTTTGTATAATACCCCTACACACATCATTTAATGTAATTGAATACAAAGTGACACATTCTTCTAGTTCTTCCTGTGTCATGTTATCCATGTCAGTAATAAAACTAAATTTGTCTGAGAGATGCCTCAGAAGTCTGTTGCAACGCTCACAATCAATACCAATCAATTCATTCAAAATGTCCCACCTCTTCACAGATGAGGTGAAGACCGTTTACAGTCTTTGTACAGTTCCAGAGAAATTCAAACATTCTCAGTTAAAGGATGCTGCACCAGATAGCAATAGATTAAGGAATGAATGAGGCCTCTGGGTTTTTCTGTTGTACTAATGCTTGTACACACGGAATCCCTCTCTTGTTTGAACTATTATCAAAAATCTATCCACAATTAACCAAATCTAATCCAAAATTTTCAATTGTATTAATCAATGTTTCTGATAGGCCTTTGCCAGTTATATCCTACACAGCAGTAACGCCAGCAAAGGATTCGTCTATCTTTGCTTCTTTATTTTCATCTATGTCAACATACCTAATTATATGCATTATGCATTGCATAATACATAGCAGTTTTATCTGTGTGCAGATATTTTCAATAATGCAGTCTGATATTGACTGTAAAAACTTGTTTTGCTTGCACCAAGTCAAATATGACAGTACCCTGTTTGGAAGATACACCTTTTCTAACAAATTCGGCCACTGTAGTGTCATAACGAGCCAATAGCTCGATTATACAAAGGAAAACATAGTTTCTTGAGTCTCCTGATTTGGCTTTTGGCTTGGAATCAAAACTTGTTTCCGGCTATCTTTTTCTGCTGCAATAGCATGTCGCAATTTATTGTCAATAGTTTTCCCAGTCGCAATCGAGAGTGTAATCCATCTACATGACAGCTATCTGTTTCATGATGTTGTAGTGTATTTGAAAGGGACTGCCAGTTATTGTATACCAGCACAAGATGTCTGTCACATGCTTTAGATCTTCCAAATAATTTACAAGAAAACCAGTAAACTTTGTTGTTTTTTTTTTTTTAGAGCACATTAGCCAATCACATTTAACTCACTCCTTATTTGATAGGAGGCAACAGCTGTAAGCTTTAGAAGAGTGTCTATTACTCTTTTCCGATCTGGGATATGGGCCTTCAGGGCATTCTACAGGATCTTTCTCAGTCATCATTTGCCTGAATGAGGCACTATTTCATTGGGTGACAGCCAGTCTAATGGATCAGAGTACGGTGCTGCACATCTCCCCTCTCCTTCAACTATTCTGGATGAGGCTGACAGTTTCCCTGTGCTCACTAGACTCCTATGTCCTGACTGATGAACGCCTGACAACTTTACAATTTTTACCAACCACAAGCTACACTTTTGACACAATGGGATTGTTCAATAGTTATAATTGATCTTAACATAAATAATCAAATTCAGTTTTTTTTAAGACTCAACAGAGAACATTGACAGAGAAGAACAGAGAGGGAAATGGACACTGCTGGTGAGTTCCTGTTTAGGCTCTGTATCATTTGATGGACTATGAAAAACGTTTTCAGATATCTTTTTGTTTTTTCTTAAATATAAATTACATGCTTCGCACTCTTACTGAAAGGCAGTAGAGGGAAAGCTATCTATAGTAGGTGTTCCCTATGTCAGCATTCATAATGCACAGAAATTTATCCGATATTTGGGGACTCCATGTTTCTGTAGAACTGTGGCCTCCTGGACCAGGTGATTAAAGGGTGATGTGGAGAACATACAGGACCAGTGCTGGAGACCGTTGCTGTAGGGGTAAAACCACTATTCCCTCTCTGACAGGTGGAGCACAGCACCTCCTGGAGCTGAGGGTGGTGCTCCTGGGGTGGAGCCGGGCTGGGAAGAGCTCGGCGGGGAACACCATCCTGGGCTGCGACATATTCGAGTTAGCAAGGAGAACTCCACAGTGTGAGTCATTGTACAGAGAAGTGGCTGGGAGGAAAGTCACCGTGGTCGACACTTTTGGCTGGAAGGAATCCTCTGCCCGGGACACTCCGGAGGAGGAGAAACAGGAACTTGTGAACAGTGTGACCCTGTATGGGCATGGCCCTCATGCCATCCTCTTGGTCATTCCTATAGACATCCCGATCACAGAGGAATACAGGAGAGCCGTGGAGGAGCACCTGGAGCTTCTCAATGTGAGGGTCTGGAGACACACTGTCATCCTGTTCACCTTTGGCGACTGTCTCAGAGGCCAGACCATTCATCAGCACATCGAGGGCGAAGGGGCGGCCCTCCAGTGGCTTGTTGGGAAATGTGGGAACAGGTATCATGTTCTCAACAACAAGAAAAGAAAGGATCGCACACAGGTTACAGAGCTGTTGGAGAAAATAGAGCAGATGGTGGCAGGAAATGGAGGCTGCCGTTTTAAAATGGATGGAGGAGATCCAGAGAAGATGAAAGAGCATGCAAGCACAGATGAAGATCAAGCAAAGCAAGGACTACAGACAGATACAACAGAGAGAGAGCTGGGTGAGTGCATTTTATGGCCCATATGGAAATCAGTTTAAATCCATGTGATTAACCATAATTTCCCATATTATAAATGTCATAGTTGTGGCTGCTGCTGCTTCCACAATGACCAACAGGCATCCTGCTATTATTCTGTCTTCATTCTGGCTGCTGCTTCCCAGGACTTCCCCCAGATGGCCTCACTTTCTGTTTATTCACTGTCTCATTCAGTTAATGTGTTACACCTGTGTCTAGTTAGTGTCATCATGTGCTTTGTTATTTAAGCCCTGCCTTTTCCCCTGCTCAGTTTTGAGTTGCCATGCTTTGTGTACTAAGCCTGCTGTTTGCTCTCGAGCCTTTAGTAAAGGAAACTTTGGTTTCTTACAACATTATATTACAGTACATGCATTTAGCAGACACTGTTATCCAGAGTGACTTCCAGCACAATAGAACATAACTGTATCCGTTCAATTTAAATGAGCAACAGTGTCAGACCAGGTTAACAACACTCCCAGACCAGTGAGTGTGAGCATAACATTATTCAATCCCCACCACAACCAATCTTTGCGTTTGGGATTCACCCTGTACCACGTAAATTATATTACATTTCCAACAGTGTCAATGACATAATCATGTTCCAGCTTCAGCAGGAAGGACAAATACAAAGAGAAATGGAGGAAACAATCATCAAACAATATACATTGTTTGTCATGATTATAAGATTTCTCAAATCATAGGTTGAATATGAAGCTTGGTGTCAGGCAGAATGCCCCTCTACTAATTTGAACAGAGTGAGTGGTAAAGCAGAATTTTTTCTGGCTGTGAAACTGGCCCTGAACAATTATTGAGAAGTGGTTCTCAGTAACAGTTGTGCTGGGAATCTTTAGGGCATTTCCTAACTCAGTGGTTCACAGGTTTATTGTAGTTATAATAAAGTATATATATATATATATATATATATATATATATATATATATATATATATATATATATATATATATATATATATTCCTCTATTCTCTATCTGTATCCTTATAGCAGGTAGAGAGCACTTTGTCTCAGAACTGAGGGTCGTGCTTCTGGGGTGGAGAAATACAGGGAAGAGTTCAGCGGGAAACACCATCCTGGGCAGGAAGGAGTTTGGAGCAAGCTCAAAACATCATACAAGAAGAGAAGGCATAGTCGCTGGAAGGAAGATTATTGTGGTGGACACTCCTGGATGGCAAAGAAAGCCAATACTTAACACTTCAGAGCACTATAAACAGAATATTGTGCATTCAGTGTACATGTGCCCCCCAGGACCCCACGCCCTCTTCTTGGTGGTTGAATTATTTTCAGCATTCACAGAGGCACAAAGGAAATCATTGGAGGAACACCTGGAGCTTCTCAGCAAGAGAGCCTGGAAACACGTGATGGTGCTGTTCACAGGCGGGGACCGGCTGCAAGACGCCACCATCAAGCAGCACATCAGCAATCAAGGAGAAGCCCTACAATGGCTGGTACAGAAATGTGGGAACAGGTACCATGTCCTCAACAACAAGAACAGGAATGACTGGTCCCAGGTCACCAAGCTGCTGGAGAGGACGGTGGAGATGGTGGCCGAAAACAATGGCGGTCATTATGAATTGGACAGCAGGGTGTCACAGGAGACAGAGGAGGAGCGGATTCTGGTGGTGGAGCGAGCTCAGCTGAGACTGATGAAGGTGAAGACGGAGAGAGAGAGAATTCAAGCACACTTCAAAGGTTAGAGTCAATTTATTGCATTGTTGGAGCTGCATTTTTGATACCTAATGCCTCATAGCTACACAAAACCAGATATCTGCCAGCTAGTATCCTTCATACAGCCTTGAAGATGTGCCAGCCAGTCACTTGCTATCTAACTATGTGCTAGATAGCTAGGTATTCACGCAGTAACAACTTACCTAATGTTTGCTATTTACTAAATTACTGCTTACTGCTATTTACTCACTAGTTAACTTGAATAGTTAGCTTATGTACAGCATCAACTGAGTAAGAGTAACTGAGTAATATTGTCAAGTCCCTTGGTTGAAATGAAGTTCTAGCTAGATCATTAGCCACCTAAACATGAAATGACATATGGCCAACCAGCCAGCTTGCTCCTGTAAAGGAATACCATGCAATATGAGCTAGAATAAAAGAGGTACTGAAAGGTCAACATGTAGCAGAGTGTTGTCATGCATCATTTTTAGTAAGGTGGACTATGTGGGGCAAAAACACTGCATTTTTCACTAAAGAAGCCATCAAAAAACTATGACTATGACCTCCACAATTTTACTGTATTGCAGCTCATCCCATCACAGCTCCAGAAGATGAAATCACTAAACTGGAAATGCTGGTTCAAACTGTAATGATTTTATAGACTGTTGCCCATTGTGGGGCCAATCCTGGAATAAATGTTTTCCTATCTCTTTGCCAGGGGAGGGACACCGTCTGTTAGAGCTCAGAATGGTTCTTCTTGGAGGGACAGTGACAGAGTTCAGCAGGGAACACCATCCTGGGCGGAGAAAGGTTTGAAACAAGGACAAAAACGAAGAAGTGTGCAGCAAGTCTGGGAGTAGTGAATGGGAGGTGGGTCACTGTAGTGGACACTCCAGGCTGGGTGAGAAGTCTTTCCACACTGAAAACCATTGAGCTGTGCAAGCAGCATATGCTGAACAGTGTCTCAGAGTGTCCTCCGGGACCCCACGTTCTCCTCCTTGTCGTTGATCTGAGTTTGGAATTCACAGAGGCACACAAAAGAGCAGTGGAGGACCACATGGAAGTTTTCAGTGAGAGGGTCTGGAGATACACTATGGTGCTGTTCACCAAGGGAGACTGGTTGAAAGACACCACCATTGAGCAGCACATTGAAATCGAAGGAGAGGCCCTCCAATGGCTTGTGGAGAAATGTGGAAATCCGTACCATGTTTTCAACAATCTAGATCATGGAAATGGCTCTCAGGTCACAGAGCTGCTGGAGAAGATAGAGGAGATAGTGGCAGGAAACAGCGGCCGGTACTTCAGCTCTGTGAGATTCCTGGAGGGTGGGGAAAAAAGCAGAAGCAGAGAACAGGCAATGAAAGGGACAGGTGAGAAAGACAATTTGCCAAATATGGACTTGAAACAAATCATGGACGAGACGAAGAAAGAAATGATCGCGGCAGTGAAACAGATGTTGTTGGACACTCAGACTGCGGAAAGACCTGGTTTAAAAAAATGGAGCAGCACAAGCCTCCCACGTCCCTCTTGTGAGTGCAACTTACTCTTTTGTTTCGTCTGTTTTCTTCTGTCTTTCAACTCTATATCTCTTTTTTCTTATACATTTCTTACAATATCTTCAATTCATGGTCTGCAGAATATCTAAAAGTGTCTTTTGGGTTGTTTACAGTAAGCGGAGGGAGCAAAGCCCCTAGCAGCTTGGCAGAGAGCTGTGAACTGGAACAGGAAGGAGCATGTGCTAAAGTGAATGATTGGCTGAAAAGTTCAGAAAGCTCTGGGTACAGCTCATTGAATTCTGCATCAGACAGAGTGAGCATAGAGGGGACTGAGTTTTGGAAAGAGGATAAAGATGAAGAAGAGGAGAAGGGAGGGGCACGTTGGGAGAAGGAATCTGCAGAGAAGATCAATGAGGAAGTGAACACTGCTGCGGAAGTGGACACTACAGCAGAGAAGTGTTACTCAATCTATTTTTCAATTCTCATTTGTTCCCTATCTTTTCTCTTGTTTTTAATGTTAGGCACCTACTTTCCAATTTAGGCAGTAAACGTTTACCCTGTACAAAGAACATTTAATTTGGATGTGTTTACATTTGAAATTCACAGAGGCCACTAGATTGAGAAGATAACATTCATGTGATTTTCATGAAAAATCAAGGTCCTCAGACTAGATTTTATTGACAAGGGGAAAATTTGACCATGATGCATTTCCCTTGAGGAGATACTAGAATACAAGGAAACTGTTCTGCACCATACCCGGTAGTGGTAGTGGTAATGGTAGTGAACAGTATAGAGTAAAAAAAATCTCCATGCCTTTGTCACAGAGTGCACATGACAACACTGAGTATTTTTACTGTGCAGTTTTATGCAGTATGACTCAAACCTACATGTATGAAGACTTCTTTTATGTTAAAAAAAAACATTTCTAGCCTAAGTTTAGGAACATACCCATAAGATTGGTGTACAGTATACTCAATGCAATAAAAATTTAAAATCCTGAACACCTTTCTTCAACGTTGTATCTTCATTGTATTAAATGTGTTTTGTTTTCCTGTAACTGTTCATGAGTCTCCTGACATTGAGAGCTTGTGTGAATTTAATCTTTTGAAGCAGTTTTACCATGGTTAAAAGCAGTAGCTGTTAACTCTGTCTGCTTCCCATTGGGAATTACAGATGGACTACAGTAACCATCATGTGACAGGAAATTGTCCGGCTACAGAAACCTGGATAAGCTCTGACTCTATGTGTCCTTTTTGAACAACTAAGTACAAACACGGCAGAGGGGTCAGGACATGTGACATAAAACAACCAAATGACTGGATGTTCAAATCCAAGGTGGGGCACTGCTGTTATACCAATGAGAAATCTTTCAACGAATAAGTTCCAAACGAAGATTTGGGAGGAGAATTTACAGATGATCCCTACATAATGTACGAAAACTAGACAAACCGGTCCAGTCCCATCCTGTCATAAAAATCACAAATAGCACTTCACGGCATTTGAAGCTCGCTGTCTGTTCACTTGCTAACGGCTTCTTCATCGAGGATGGATGTCCTGCTCGTCGTGATATCAATGACCTCTTCAGCAAGATTCTGCTCATGGATCCTGTCTCTATCTTTCCCCCTCCCTGCCCCCTATCAGCTTTTCCGGTTCCACTCCCCGGTCGTTTCGGCCGCCTTCATCATCTGTCTTTGGAATTATTCCTGCCACAGACTTTTCCCGGCTTCTGCGAACGAGATTCCACAGCTGAACCTTATTTGGCAGCTGCTGTCACCTAACTAACCATACAGTTTTGTTTTTCTTCCAGGTTTCAAAGCTGTTTTGCAGTTTATTCGAGTTGTAGTTTAGACTACCCATCTTTCCCCTCCCCCTAATCTCCTGTATATAAAAATCTGACGTGTTTGTTAAACGCAATCTTGCACCTCTCCCTCCCGACAGAAAAGTTAGGTTGAATCAATGCAGGGCACGTATGTTCAGGGCATTTTTTTAAGGTTCTTCCTGGGGACTCAACAACCTTAGCCCACGGCCAGTTGCGATCCCTTCATCAGATTCCAAGCCAAAGTTCTGCTATTACCACATCAAACACAGCCTTTAGGCCTACACTTCGATTGTACGGTAGTTCATACCTACTGAAGCAGGCTTTGAAGATAGGGGTGGGTATGTCAGCCAGGTTGTAGCACACTGAGTCATCAGTCGCTAGAGAGTTTCTCAACTGATGTCAGCGGAGTAGCGCACATCCTCTAATGCTCACCAACTCCACTGTGGGACGTTGTGTGACTTGGAAAAACAGCCGTTGGCTACATGAGAGTATATCAGAAGATTGCATTTGTCTCGGCATTTCTGTCAAAGTGCAGCTGCTTATGCGGTGAGATGAGCCTTGTAGGCCTAATTGGCATTTCCAAAACAGAGTTGGATAAATAAGGAAAAAAATACATAAAGCTGTTCTTTTTAAGATTGAAGTAGGCTACATGTGTACATCACAGAAGTATCAGAACAATATATATCAATGTTTATATCTGCTGCTGTTTAGCAATGCAACCTGGGAGAATAGTCGGGGTTAAATCAAAGTGAGCACAAGAGTACAACCTACCCTACAGCCCAAAAAACGATGCCAGTTGTATAAAAGTAGTCTAATGGGAGAAACGTGTGAGGGAGGGAGAGGGTGAGAGGAGAATCATAGACAGATATGATATGATATGCTTGATATATATACACACTATATGGACAAAAGTATTCGGATGCCTGGCCATTACACCAACAGGGACTGTAATGACATTGTATTCAAATACATATACTTTAATATGGAGTTGGTACCCCTTTTGCAATATATATACATCCACTATATGGACAAAAGTATTTGGCCGCACCTGTTTTTCAGGGTTTGGGCTAGGCTGCTTATCTCCAATGAAGGGCAATCTTAATGCTTCAGCATACCAAGACATTTTGGACAATGCTATGCTTCCAACTTTGTGGCAAGAGTTTGGGGAAGGCCCTTTTCTATTGCAACATGACTGTGCCCCAGTGCACAAAGAAAGGAACTGCTGAATTACTTAAAGGCGTGGCAAACGCAGATGTGCTAAACGGCAAATTTAGTTTTAACCCTTTCGCATGTAACTTATTTGTTATGGTATGTAGCGCGCGTTACCTTATATGGTTCGTTATGTTTTCATTTGCGTTATTAAGTTTCTTATAGATTTCAGTTAGCATTTGCTATATTTTTAGAGTTAAATCGCTGTTTCCTCAAAGCTAAAATTAGCTAGAATTTCTTCAATCTAGTGTTAATCGCACCAGTTTTAGCATATGCGCTAAACGGCTAATCACACCGGTGTGACCGTACGCGCGAAACTGTTAAAACGAAATTTGCCGCTCAGCACATCTGCGTTTGCCACGCCTTTCAGTAATTCAGCCAGGTAAATATCCGCGCTGGAATTACGGAAGGGAGTTGCGATCAAACTAATTTGCCTTAAAACATTAACGCGTTAAAGTTTCCAGATTAATCGAGCGTTGACGCGTTAACGTTGACAGCCCTAATATATATATATATAGTATTTATCGATGGGCCTGATGCCACTAACTATGTAGCTATCGTTCATTTGACAGACAAACGAACGATAGCTACATAGTTAGTGGCATCAGGCCCATCGATAAATACTGTTACAATAATACGACGAATATTCATAAAGTATTCCATTGCCCAAGCAGCTCTCGAACACCAGAAGGAAGTGTAAGTACATTTACTGCTAGTTATACGAAAGCCAATAATTGTAGTAGACAGAGAAAACTTCAAATTTCAAACGCATATCAGATTATTTAAAAAAGTCCGAACAATCATATCGTGATAATTCCCTGAACTGGTTCATTCCCCTGCTGGTTGTGTCTCTATAGTTGAAAGGTGAGCTTTCGGAATTTGCTCCAACCTGAGTGACGCAAACCCGAGCAGCTACTGTGTGACGTAACAATAATTCGATCAAACTAAGCTTTATATTTGACAGAATCTGTGCTTTGTATCATTTCAGAAAATTATCTCTTAAGATAAACGCTGAACTAAAGTGTTACAGCCCGTGGATTTACTGGAGTGTCATCATGTTGTGCATACACTTTAGCCCAGGTAGCCTGTGGACATGACGAGGTTACTGTGGAGCGTGTCTATTTTTACTTTGCTTTTTCAGTTAAGCCAAATCGGCCTTCCTCAATTACTCAGCAAAAAATGTTACTGTGAGTATTTCCGCACGGGCGAACATCCAATGTGAAAATGGTATTTATTCATAAGTCTATAGCTACCCAGTTCTTCAGATAATTAGATAGCTCGTTAGCTTCACCAGATAATCAGGTCCCTACTAGTTACGAGATTGCTGTTTTCATAACTAGCTGTACAAAAAGCGTAATGCAGACCTATTACACTGACAAAGTAGTAAGATATGTTACGGGGAATTGAAATTCCAGACACTAAAATATATTTAGCCAAAACACATAAATGTGTTTAAAATTGCACATTTTAATAGCAAATTTCAAAAATATCATTTTGATTGTGTATTGGATTTAAGTTTTTTTGATACACAGATTTCTCAATGAAACGCCGTTGTTAAATCTTGTGTGTGTTGGTCTCACCACATTTTATCCCGATTGTACAACTTGCAAGGCGATAATAGAAATTATGCTTTATTTGTGTTTTCTTTCGTACTGAATGTTAACTTGGAGAAGCGATAAATTGGACAGGATAAATTATGTTTACTGGACGTGTTTCGTTGGTAGCAGTGTCCTAAATTTAAATGTTGTTTTAAAGTTGTTTCAAATTAACTGAAAACCGCGTCTCACTTGTTTGGAAAACATGTAGTTTCACAAATCAAAGCTTGTCGGGTACCATGCTCGTATGACAGCTAACGTAATGGATTAAATGTTCATGCCAGAGTCATGAAGCGCATGCTTTTCTCGGCATGTAAAGTGTTGGAATTCATCCGTAGCCGCATGGACAAACCCCAGACACCTGCGACGAAATCGTGCTCACAGTGCATAACTCTGTTAGGGACACACTGAAAACATGTTCAGGTATCTAAATTAATCCTCTTTCCCCAGTGGCAGTGCGTGAGGAGGAGGATCCACAGGTCTTTGAACCTGACCCTCAGTTCCTCAACTTTGACCCTGGCTCAGGAGGTATATCAGAGACTGAGACAGAAAGTGTGAGTATACATTCAAGTTGATATGACTAATCATTAAAATTAGTCAATGAATATAGGTACTAATGATTTTGATTTCAATGACATTACTAATCATTAAAATCTAAACATACTGAAAATCTCTATGGTAATAAATGTATGTAACACCTTTGTGTTTGTAAAAGTTTTTCTTTTTGATTTACATTATTTTAAAATTGTTCGTAGGTTGTCAGAAATGACCTGAAAATTCTCATTACTCACTTGCATTTAAGCCAGTCTTTGAGTTTGAGACCATAATGCTTAGCAGTATTTAAATTTAGTGTTTAATTCATTGATTGTTTTTTTTTTCTTATTTTACTCAGAAAACGGATTTTGTAAATGCAGGTAGCAGAGATCTCAAAGGTTTAGCTTCTATCCACCCTGAGAAGACTCAGAATAGCCCAAAAGCCACATTGGAACAGTTGCCATCAACAGGTATCTTGTTACCACTCCTGTATGACTGACATTCTTAAGAGGTATAGTGTACATTTGGTCATGTTGACATGTTTCAAAGTCTACAATATGTGTGTGATCAACCCAAAGATGGACCATCATGGGATTCCAGTAATATGGACATGAGCAAGTGTCTCCATACAGCTCAGGAACATTTGGATAATTATGCCAGAACGGTAAATAAATTTAATTTGTGTATTTGATTTCTGAGGGGATGAGAATAAGATATCAATTCTATTTATTATCAATGCTGATACAAATACAGTTTATGTGTGTGGTAATCATAATCCATAATGTATACTAGTATAATTACTGACATTTTACTTCTTGTTATTGAAACAGTACAAAATATTCTGTGTGGAAACAAGTGAATTAAGTATCATGACATTAGCATTCAGTTTTATGATTCTACAAGCACAAATCAGTCAGATCTTAGCATGATACTAGCTGTGTGTGCCCCAGCATTCACATTCTAAAAGTAGTTTATCCTATTAGACAATGTTATCCCATAAGTCAGTGTCTAGAGGGGATTTGTCCTCTGTACCCAAAAGGGACTAAGCTTTTATCCCTTTCTTGAATCACACATTTCTCTTAGAATAACATATGTAGGAATATTTGTGTATTGAAACGACCTCCAGTTGAATCAATGCCAATCTGGGGAGCAGGTGTTTTAAGTTTTACATTTTTTGCGGAATTTCCTTTCAGATCATCTCCAGCATATTAAAGGAATGGCAGCCAAAGCCCACCTTCAGTGGACTGCCTTGGTATGCTGTGGTCATAATTGTCCTCATTGATATCATCATATTCTTCATCTTTCTTTGGAGAACAATGCATGCCGTAAGTCTCCTTTTCATTGCTGGCATCATTAATGTTTGCCTTTATATGTTATCACTGTACATGGTATCTCACTGTCCTCCTCTCATGTTGTACCATGAAGCCACTTCAGCTGGCTGAGCTGCTCTGAACTGCATGCAAGGCAAAACAGTGATTGAGACATAATTATGCTACTCTCCTCTGAAATTTGTCACAACTACCCCTTCATGGCCATCGTATTACTGATCCTATAACTCTAATTCACAATTCATGCTGCCTGTCAGTTACATAACCTTGTATCAGTCACTGAATTACTATTTACCAGCAGTATTCGATTCAATTCAATTTCATTTTATTTGTGTAGCTCTTTGTATCAATATAAAAATGAACATGTCTCAGTTGTTTGTGTAGTCTCTTGGCAAATATCTGTTGGATATTGTTCTTTGCAGTGTTTAGCAGTAGACACAGATATGCAGGTTATGAAGTGAGTAGTTTGGATTCAGTGATGTTTTTCTGGCACAGGTGAAGACCACTCTGTCAAGCCTGAAAGGTGAAAATGATCAGCAAGAAAGGAAATTTCAGCAGCTGGAAGGTATCTTCTACGGAGAGTATTTCACTCATAATTATCAAATTTCCTGTATCTGACTTGTGACAATTTATGCCCCAGAACAAGTCAAGATGCTGAAGCAGGGCAGAGATGCTCTGAATTATGAGAAATGGCAGCTGAAAGAACACATCAAACTCCTCCAGCAGATCTTGCACCTAAACGAGCTTTACCAGGACAGTAACAATACTGGACAGCAGTAAGTATCCAGCGAGAGACTGCTAAGGGAAAGATGGGTGTGTACACTTGGCACTGTTAATTAAGTGCTATGTCATTAACATATATGCAGTACACACAGACAACAAAACAGAACATACACTTTTGAGGAAGCCATAACCTTAATCAGTAAATATATAAAATGTTAAATAGTGTATTGCACAGTATATTGTATGAGTGTGGGATTCAATAGAGGTTTAAACATCATGGGAAATAGGATCTGAAAATAAAGGCTTGTGCAGTGGAAGGCTGTAGCCCCTTGTGCACTGTGTGTTGCAGGAAACTGGACTCTGAGAATCATGAATCAGAGGCACGGATGAAGGAGGCCCTCAGGATTCAGAAACATAAGATGCAGGAGATGGAACGACAGCATCTCAAAACTGAGGCCCTCCTTAATACCAAGGTGAGCAAGTCCTAATACTGTACTCTCCCCTTGCTAGAATCACATCTGCCCAGTGGGATGTAATTTTTAAAGCAGTATTCCTGCAAATTGTATACTTAATAGTGGGTTTACATTGATATGTCTTGAAGGTTTTAAGCATTAGAGGAGACCCTTGTTTCTGAATTTGAAACACTATCTTACAATTATTTCACATTTGGCACTTTGAATAAATACACATATTACTTGTTTTTTGCATTATTACATTGTTTTCTATACTGGATGTGTGTCTGCTTTTGTTTTGTCCTCCCTGGTATGTATTGTAGTAGCAGATTTCTCTATTGGGAGTCACTAGAATATGTCCCCACAAGAGAAGGGTCTCTAGTCTAAGAACTGATTTTAATTGCTTTTATT
The DNA here is from genome assembly GCF_013368585.1 of Megalops cyprinoides. Taxonomy (NCBI): domain Eukaryota; kingdom Metazoa; phylum Chordata; class Actinopteri; order Elopiformes; family Megalopidae; genus Megalops; species Megalops cyprinoides. The sequence continues at coordinate 3,673,658 of NC_050604.1, read as the reverse complement.
AGCTAAATGCACTGCATCCCTTGCAATATCTAATGATTTCTCTTGTCAGATCTTGTGCCAACTGTAACTTGTCTCTCTCCTCAGATTGCCCTTGAGGAAAAACGAGTGCAGGAAAATTGGGTAAGAAGGACATGAACACAATTCATATCAAAAGATTGTGTGAACTGATGTCTCTGGTCTGGATGGAATATTCATTTTGTCTCCTTTTACCCCCAGATCAACACCTGTGTGGCAGAACGTGCTCTGGAAGCTGAGAGGAAAGAGACCGCCAGCCTGAGAGAGCAGTGAGTTCATTTGTCAGCAGCATCCAATTAAATGTTATGGGCAGGCATTAGGATGGGTAACAGGATTGGTAGGGAACAACTGTCAGTTAAAGGCTAGTGCCTATCAGCTGAGATTGTGACAGTGTGTTCGGTGGATTTTGATAATATTCTCGTCATTGAACCAAATGGACAGTGTTTATAGTATGGCAAAGAAAGATTGAATAGTGTGTTTTTATCTTTTTACAGACTGATGGAAGCTCTAACTAAACTGGCTCATATCAGGAGCCCTGTGTTTTTACCTGCTACAGTCAGTTTTGACCAACAAATGACCGATCATAGCAAAGGTGACTAATTTTATATTTTCGCACAGCTGGTATTCTTAAAAGTGCTCTGCTAGGCTATGCTAGATCTACATTTCACTTGGTTAGTGGTTAATGTAGACTCCTGTAATTTGACCCTTTTCCCCTGATCATTGAGTGGTCTCTCTCTTCCAGATGGCAGTGCCATGCAGACATCTTCTGGCAGTGCTTTGGATGAATCAGTAAGCTAACATCATAAAATGACTTCAAGCATTTAGAAACAGAACTGACAAAATATTAAATATTCTATATGTATACCAAAGTAATTTCACTGCTTGCACAATCCCTAGTTTTAATCGCACTTTATTTTAAGCAATTAAAACTGTCAAATCATGAATGCATATGTGTAATTTGACCCATGATGACCATTTTAAATGATGAAATTTGGCTAAAATTAAACATTTCTGTTGCTGCCCCACGTTTAAAACCAAATATCTGTAAATACATCTGTTGAAAGGTTTATGCAATGAAATGACTGTTAAGACTCACTGATATGTTTTCTGTCACAGGAGAACACCACTTTCCTCAGTGTCAGTGATGAAGTAGATCAGTACAAGAAGAAACTGCAGGCTTCAGAGAATATGGTTCAGCAGCTAGAAGGTACACTGCACAGAGAGGATTTACCATTAGCCAATAATACCTGACGTCCCTGTATTTATTTTAATTATGCCTATTTGTGCTTCAGAACACATTCAGAAGTTGGAGTGTGACAAAGCTTCCCTGCACAGTCAAAAACAGTACATGGATAATCTGATTGCAATCATGCAAGAGAAGCTTGCGATTATGGATGACCTGTGTCAACAAAAGGACAATGCTCTACAGGAGTAAGTATCAGACAAGATACAGCTAACACACTAGCTAGCTAGTGAACTAATTCTGGCTAGGTAGCTAAATTTGTAATGTAGTAGCTAGGTATAAAATTCTGTTTTCAGCCAATTGTGTTGCCTGCTAGTCCAATTCAAGTGTTAAGAAAAGATATGTCAACAAATCTTTTGTGAGATTTCGTAAGGGAGCGTCACATTGATGATAAAAACGTGACAGTCATGCCAGGTGAGTGAGAGTTGGCATGAGAGTTAGAGGCTTTGCTCGAAAGATGGTCTGTTTGTGGCTATTTAAGGCTGCTATAGCAGGCATGCTTTACTCCAGAGGCAGTCTAACTATAGCTGTTGTAAGCCTTTAACAGTTGTATTATGATATCAGCTGTACATGACAGAATGAATATTCTATTCATATTAGCCAATGGACATATTTTTGATGTAAAACAATATACTAGGTATTGACACAAAAAGCACTACCTGTACTACCTGAATGCATTGGACATGTTTTATAAGTGTAGCTCAAAAGCTGTAGGAGATGTTCTATACAGAATATTGAATGAAATAAGCAGATAAAGACAAAGAGAAGAACAGTAGCATGCAATAGATCTCCTGTTGTAAACAGGGTTGAGAGGGTTACTTTTAACATGTATTCCACTACAGATTACAGAATACTTTCCCTAAAATGTAATTTGTAACGTATTCTGTTAGATTACTCAAGGTAAGTAACGTAATCTAAATACTGTGGATTACTTTCTGAACAGTTTTTTAAAGAATGTTCATCCAACTAAGGTTCTGAGCAGTTATTTTTAGAATGTTCACTTAGCATTGTTGTGGCTACCCCCCTGTAGCCACAACAATGGTAAGTGAACATTCTAAATTGTCATTGGCACCCCCATGTTAATAGGGTGACCAGGTGTCCTGCTTTGCGTTGTACTGCACAGCATTTTGACCCTTTGTCCCGCATCCTGCATATTGAGATAATGTCCCGCATTTTCATTGGTCATTTGGTTTTTAATTGTCAGAAATAAGAACACATGGATACGTTCTCTTACCCGCCCGGCACATGAGCAGCTTATTCCGTTGCGGCATAGTTTCTACTCTATTTAATAGCGCTACGTCAAAAGCAGCAACCTGGCTCATACAAATACAGCATAGCCAAGCTTTTCTAAAAGCCTGGCTTTCATCCAATAGTTGAGAAGAGAGCAGTGAAGGCAGTCATCAAGAGGCTGTGACGGCCGTCAATCAAACTGTACAGACGTGGAGCCGGTGACATGTTAGTTGCAAAATTAGTGTGCCTTTGGGATGACAAACAGCACTGTGCTCATCATATCTTTCATATAGCAAAAGCTGTAGCCTGCATCTTTTATTGCCTAACTGGTGTGCTGTGGAATTGACTAGAGGACAAAGTATAGGTGTTTACAAGCTGAAAGGCAGAATGCAAATGTTCGGATGTTCTAAAACGGTTAATGTGAAAAGGCTTAACGTGACTTAATGTTCCAAAACAGCGATCAATGATCACCAAATTTCTCTCAGACATCTCTTGTCATAAACACTTCCACCTGTCAAAAAATCAAAACCGAAATCCTATGAGTATGGACGTTATCTTACATTAAGTGTTGTCCTCTCAATTGACGCCCATTATAAGGAAAAGGCTTAACGTGGCTTAATGTTCCAAAATAGTGTCCAATGATGGACAAAATTTGGGTTCCTATGGGGAAAACTTCAATGAAAATGTCAGCGTTTATATTAAACCCATGGGGTCGTCATATTGGTTCTTGAATGTGTTCATTATCAAAAACGTGTTTGAGAAGTGTAGTCCTGATACGTTGCTGTTTTGGTCCTGTTTTGGACCCTTTCATTGGTTTTCAGTTTTGCTTTTTTGAAAGGAGATAGTTATTATGACATGTGAGATGTCAGACAAATTTGGTGATCATTGATCGCTGTTTTGGGACAATAAGCCGCATAAAGCATTTTAGAATGTCCCCAAATGTTTCCTATTCAGTTAGATAGACATTATATCAAAGTTTTAGGTTACCTCATTTCCCGCATTGTCCCACGCAAACTCACTATTCTTCCCACATTTTGCTCTCTTTGCATCTGGTCACCCTACATATTAAGTCTATGGGCATTTCATTGCAGTTTCTTCAGAATTGTAAATGTTAATTCAAAAACTACATTACACAAAAACATGAGTTAGAAAAGGCACGAGCCACCCTAAATACATTGTGAGTGAGAAAGGAGTAGCTTAACAATTTAATGTACAATATGCATAATGTAAAATTGTTGGAGTAATTGCAGTTTTGAACATGTGAAATTTCACTTGTTTTGTCACTATATCTACTTGTTAGCTAGTTAACTTTAATACTATACCTACTAGCCTACTAGCTAGCTGAATAGCTAATCCAGTACAGTCAAACTATGTAAGATAGTTAGCTAGTGATCAATATTAGCTTAAATAATGAAAAAGAGAACTTACTTCAGAACGCTTTTTCAGGTTAGAGGTCGACTCTTTTGAAGCAGATAGCAATTTGGTTGCTGGCAAACACAGCTTGCATTGTACTGTTATGTTGCGACCTTTGCCAAATTTGAAAGTAAAATGGTCCCAGTATTTCCATAACATAAACGAGTTGCGCTGGTTGCTTTCTATCTCACTTTCCATTCTACTGTCTTTCATGAGGGGCATATGGGAGATACACCCCAGAGTTGCCTATCATTGGATAGATTTTCCAACTGAATAAACATTAAACAAAAAAAAAGAACAAAATTAAATGGAAAAAAATCCAATGTAATCTCTTCAGTAATCTAAATATTTTAAAAATGTAACTAATTTCATTACCATCAATTTAAATGGTAACTGTAATGGAATACAGTTACTCATATTTTGTATTTTAAATACATAACACCGTTACATGTATTCCGTTACTCCCCAACCCTGGTTGTAAATGAATGTTCAAATGCTTGGCTGGAGGAAAGAGATGTATGGTACAGCTGACAAAACGACAGGAGTGAGGAGCTAAAAATCAAACTTAAGAATAAGTGTGTGCTCTCTGTGTTGCAGGAAGCTGGCTCAGGAACAGCTGGAGCAGCATGAGAAGGACATTAGAGCTGCAGGACCCAAGGAGGAAATCAGGGCGTTCAAGCAGAGGATCCAGGAGATTGAGGGAAAGCATCATAAAACTGAGGCTGACCTCCAGTCAAAGGTTAGCAATTCCATACTGTACCAATGATGTTCACTGCCCTTACAGGAATCACATTTTCCCAGTGTGATGTGACTCTTTTTGTGTTTTTTTCCTGTAAATTCAGCATCTATTGGGTATCTATTGGTTTCCAGTTAGTGTTCAACAGAATACACTGTGCTTGATGTTATCCATATTTAACATTTACACTCACTGTGAAATGCATACTTTAGCTGTGTTTGCTCAGGTGTTTGGATGTGTTTCTCTAATTTTATTACACTAGCCATACCTTGCACTGACTGTCCCCTCTCTCTCCACAGATTGAATTTCATAAGAAACAGGCAGAGCAGAACAGGGTAAGAAAGACATGATCACAATTCACAGCAGCTCATTTTGTGATTCTGTATCTTTAAATAACAGAATATTCATTCTTCTTCCTTTGTCTGCAGATTAGCACCCTTGTGTCTGAACGGGCCCTCCTGTTAGAGAGGAGAGAGACAGAGAGCCTCCGTAAAAAGTGAGTTTATTTACCATGGAATGCTTAAATGGTTTATTGGCATGTATTGGGATGGGTAATGGCCTCAGATTTATTATTAAATGGCAAACAATTGTCAGATAAATGCTCATCAAATGAGATGATCTCAGTACAAAAAAAACAAGGAACGAACCCTCTAAATCCTAGCAGGGATGCCTGGAAGAAATTACTGGGGGAAATGAGGAGAGCCTTATTATACAGAACTATGATGGCCCTTGTTGGGCTGAATGACCTCTTCTCTACTTTTAACTGAATCTTACATACAGTAAGCCAAGGCTGTCATTGTCTGAATGTTTTTGTCTGTTCACAGGCTGGTGGAGGTCAGTGCTAAATTGGCTGGGTACCAAGGATTACTCTGTGAACCCACTGCTAGCTGCTCTGCCCAGCAGATACCCCCTGCTAGAAAAGGTGAGTGGGTCATTCTTTCCTCTTTCACTGTCCAAGCCACCCATTACCCCTGATAGAACATGGTCACTCCCTGCCACTAATGGTTTCATAGCTGGTGTGCCCATTTTCAGAAGATTCTGCTTTTCACAGCATTTCACAGCACACTGGCTCAGTTGTGTATTCACGGTCTAATGACATGCATTGCTGCTATCACATTGCTGCAAGAGCAGGTTCATCTGCTTACATTGGTCTCGGTTAGTTATTATTTCAGACACCTCTGATCTGAGCTTCTTGCCTCATCATTGTATGTTCTGTCTTCTAGGTGTTACAAAGAAGAGTGATTTGGGTGAATTGGTAAGTTACCGAATTTGGAAAATATTTCAAACTTGTTTGGTTGTAGTTTCAGGGATTTTAAATTATACTGTTTGGCCATGTTGGAACGTCTGTTGTGATATTTGCCATTTGTCTGTAAAGTGCGAGTTGTTGATTCTAAGCCATACTCACAGGCAAGGAAGTTAACGGCTGAAATTCCATGATGTATTTCCTTACACAGACAAATAGCACTCCTGAAGCTCTTGAAAAGGAACACAATTCATTCATGAAAAAACTGCTGGCAGAGGAGTGTGAGCTTCAGCAGCTGCAGGGTAAGTTGCACAGAAAATATTTATTATCATCTGAGCAAATTTGTAAATGCTTTCATCTGAAGTGTGACTATTTGTCCTCCAGAAGAAAACAGCACTAGCACTCTGGAGCAGGAACGAGCTACAAGTAAAGACAAATGCCATCTCAAAATGCAGATTAAGAGCCTCCAGCACAAACTGAACAAAATGAAGGAGATGTTTCAGTAAAAAGATGAGGCTCTACAGCAGTAAGTGTCAAAGCAGGAAGGTGGGGTTCCTGAGTGGCTCAGTCAGGAAAGGAAGACAGCCTATAGCCCACGAGAGCACAAGTTCCAGTCAATTGCTGGAAACAACTGATTAAATATACGCATACGCATAACTCCTAATGGGCCAGAGAACTTGTCGTTTAAGGCCTCCCAAATTTCTCAGTTCTTTTTCTGGGGGAGATATGCTGTACCTCATCTAACAATGGGCTGTAACTGGAGTTTAAACTGTAGGGTTTGGGATCTGAGAGGAATGACTTGTGCAGTGGAAAGTTGAAGGGCCTGCTCTCTGTGTTGCAGGAAGGTGGCTCAAGTGGAGTCTGAGCATTGTTAGAAGGTCGAGGGTGAAGGATGCAAAAACAAAACACACTCACATGAAAGTGAGAGATTTATTTTTAAGTGTAAATAAAATGTATTTTGTTCTTGTACTTGTACTGGATTGGTATTCAGCAGTGAGCACTACCTTCACAGTGTGCATGGAGCTCAACACTAATAGGATGCTTTCACAGAGGAGACAAAGGCTGAACTATACCCTACCCAACACAAAATTACTAAAGGCTATGGCATTGGTGAAGGACTGTCCAGCCATCCATTTCACAGCTAATACCTCTAGTCATGCCCTTGCCTCTGCAGGTCAAGCACCCCCATATACAGAGGTGTGAAAAAGTGTTTGTCCCCTTCCTGATTTCCTCTTTTGTTTCTGTCGCTGAGTGGTTTCATATTGTTAAATAAAATGTCATATGCCAGACAAGGGAAACCTGAGAAAAAACAAAACATACAAATTTGAAAACATTATTTCATTAATTTAATGTAAAAAGTCACTAATTACCTATATTGCCCCTGTGAAAAAAGTAAATCCCGCTTAGTTTTGAAACAAAGAAATCAACAAAATTTTAGTTAACAATTAGAAATAGGTGACTGAACACAGCCAAGCTTGATTGCAACTGGTGAGTTTAAGGAGCATCTATATTGAACCTTACCATCAGAGAGAAGTCATCACAAAGCATTTACAGGCACACAATGTCACAATCAAAGGAAATTTCTGAACAGTTGAGAAAAAGGTTGTTGAGATAAATCTGTCTGGAAAGGGTTACAAAGCCATTTCTAAAGTTTTTGGACTCCACTGCACCACAGTGCAAGCCATTATCTCCAAATGGAGAAGACTTGGAGTAGTGGTGCTTATTCCCAGGCACGGCAGTGCCTCATTCAGCAAGTCTCAAAAGATTCCAGAAAAACTTGCAAAGCACCTCAGGCCTCTCCAGCATCAGCTAAGGTCAGTGTTAAAGTCTTGGAGTGGCCTAGTCACCTGACTTGAATCCAATAGAGATGATGTGGCAGGACCTGAGACGAGCAGATCATGCTCAAAGAGCTACCAATCTCTCAGCGTTACAGCAATTTTGCAAAAAAGAGTGGGCTAAGATTTCTCCACAAAGATGTGCAAGGCTCATATCAAATTATAGGAAACATTTAGTTGCAATTATTGCTAAAAAGTGTGGTCCAACCAGATATTAGGTTTAAGGGGGCATTTACTTTTTCACGTGGGTTATATGGGTGTATGTTAACTATTTTTGATGAAGGAACAAAATAAACATTAAAATACTATGTTTTGTGTTTATGCAGGTTCCCTTTGTGCAAAATTAAAATTTGTTTGAAAATCTGAAACCATTCAGTGCTCCAAATAGGCAATAATAGACAATATCAAGAAGGGAGAAAATACTTTTTCACGCCACTGTATACACTCATATAGGACTGTGCCTCATTTGGTGACCTTGACAGTTTGCCTATAATTAACTTCCATAATTTGAAAAATTCAATTTTTTAATGAGCTATAGACAATTATGTTACCAGAATGTACTGTACAGAAACATCCAATCACAAAGTGAGTGCTACAGACATGGCTAAGCCTTTGCTTTATCCGAATTCACTGCACAGTAGCTTCCCCAGCTCACAGCTTAGGACTGGGAGACTCTTCTTTTCCCTCACTAATATTTCAGGTTTTGTGTCTTGTGTACACTCCCAACAGAGTAACAGTCATACTCTGAAAAACGTACCCTACTATTCAGCAAGACCCAGAGCAAAACAGCAGCAACACTGAAAACTTTGACCCACATGCTCATTTCTCATAGACTACCGGGGGACACATTTACAGTGGAATAAAATAAAAATATTCCTCAGAAACTGTGGGTAAGGAATTAGTCCTGGGGTGAATATATATCTAAGGTCTCTCAAAATAACAAAAGCACAACAACATAACAAAGAGCACATTGTCAGATGCATTTGTTCATTCAATCATCCACCCATCAACACGTACTGCATTGTTTTGTCCCCTCTGTTTTCTTTTATCTTTTTGCCCATGCTTGTCTCATGTTATTATGAGATGATAGCTTTTCAGGATGTGGGGTACAGCAAGAAGGCAACATCAGGAATGTAGGCGTGGCTTATGGAGTGCAGCAGTTAACGGGAAGTTTTGTTTGGTCACAGAACTACTTTAGCTATAGCACTACAGCACTGAATCTAGCTGTAAAGTCAGAGTTAGCTGTATAAACTGTACTACTGTATTAGCTGTAGAAATATACCTGTCTAATATCTAATTGCAGAAAGTTCTGTTCAGTCAAGTTATTTTTCACACCTTCCCACAGAGTATAGCAACCCATTACATTTACATTACTGTCATTTAGCAGACACTCTTATTCAGACCAACTTATACAGTGCATTTAATAAAGTGGTATGAAACGTTGCACAAACAGGACACCGCTAACCACACATGAACAAGCACCAATGCCAAACATAATGCTGAGATCACAAATGTGTGCCTAGATTGATATGTGAGTCTGAAGCAGTATGTACAATTTCAGAACCATTCCATTCCAAATATAATGCTAAAACATATACATATGCAAGTAAGCCTCCACCTACTGAATTACATAAAACTCTGAAATATATTCCTACATATATAAGTGTACATAATAGGGACAAGAGGTCACACCTGGGTGGGGGGACTGAGGTATAGCCTGGAGAGGTGGATCTTCAATCTGTGATGAAAGATGGCCAGTGCTTCATTTGCCCTGACCAGAACAGAAAGGCACATATGTGCTATGACAAACAGTGGGCAATGACATGCAATTTTAAGAGAGGGAGGAACAGCCAAGTATTGTGAAGTAACTGAACAGTGGTCTGGCTATTGTGTAGAGTCTAGGGATCCACTGAAGACAAGAGAGAGCCACTGCATGATCAACTAACACCAGCTTTTTGAAGCAGATGTGAGCCCTCCCTGGTAGCCAGTGAGGGGAGATCCAGAAGGGTGAGACACGGAAGAATTTGGGGATATTGTGGACCAATCAAGCAACAACATTCTGTATAAACTGCAGGTGTTTGATCACACATTAAAGGAGGGAGGCAAGGAAAGAGTTGCAGTAATCTAGAAACAGGGCTTGTACCAAAATTGGGCTGAGTATGTGGTGAGGAAGGGGTGAAGTCTGCTGATGTTATAAAGGAAGAATCTGCAGGTACTTCTGACTGTTGATATGAGGTCCATGTGTGTCAGATCATGATCAAGCATTACTCCAAGAGTCTTGACAATCCAGCAGGGTGACACTTCTGTGTGTTCCAGGGTTATGGTCAGATTTTTGAATAGAGAAGACTTGGTTGGATTATACAGAAGCTTGGTCTTGGCCAAATTGAGTCTCATGTGATGTTTATACAATGCGATACTTAGCAAAATCTGTGTATCAAATGGGGGAAAAGAGAGATATAGTTGGGTGTCACACACATAACAGTGATATGAGAAGCCTTTAGAGGAAATGACAGAGCCAAGTGATATAAGGACAGAAGCCATGAAGGTAAGCCTGAATGGGAAAGTGAGAGAGACCCTTAACTGTGTGTTATTTGGTGTTACTCCATGTAATCCCTTTTGTGGCAACTTAATGAACTGTACTATCTTCCAGTACTTTACAAGTGCACATGTTCTGGCAGCATGTATGTGGGAGCCGATAACATAGTTAATGTGTAATGAACAGAGTTAATATAAACACAAAACCAAACACCACAGTACAGTAGCAGGACTGTTAATTGGTTGTTTTTATAAATTATTAATCATATTGATAAATTTGCTTTGCATTGACATATTTCTAAGCATAAAGCCCACACTGTAACGTGTAGTGTTAAATCTCTTAAACATTCAAAACGTTATAGATAGTATGTTTCATCATTTACTTATTCCAGTGTTAAAGTTTAGAAGGTGTATCCGAATGTAGTGGTGTCACAATGTTAACTCACCTCGATTAGTTGTGTATTGTGCATTGCTGGGTGATATGGCCGCAGTAAAAAAAAAAAAAAAAATCAGTAAATCAATAAATAAGAGAAATATGAGAAATCTGGTTTGCGGCTTGCACTCCCAAGTTCCTTTTGCACTTACGTACGCATACTTAATCACATAGGGCAGCCTGCTATTATGGAAGCAAAAGTTAATTTTACAAATGACACCCGAAAGAGGAGGGATTCCTCTAGTGTTAGGTGTATTAGCCTAACGTTCTTTGTTCAGTTCTGTCATCAGAATATAACACTTTAGTGAGTCTGAGCAAATGATGCGTGGTGTTTAGTTGTAGAATTTTATGTGCTTAAATTCTTCTGATTTTCAACATTACAGCTTTTATATAGGCAAGTCAGACCTTTTATTATGCTGTGAATGCATGCTGCTGTTCTCTAGCGAAGTAAAATAGTTAAAACACAATGTAATATAATTCACCATTTAAAATACTGTGTTTAATTCAATGACATTTTTAGTTAATGTATCTAAAAGTATATTTTTTATGGCTAGTTATTCTGAATCAGTTGTGTGGTTCGACAGTGTGATACAACCAGAGTTCTATATGGGAAATATTCTGTGTTTTTTCATTTTTGTAACAAAAGAGTCAGAAGACCAAGTGCAGAGCTCCAGTACTTTTAATACTTAAGCAATAAGCCCCGCGAGGCCGTAGGTTACGGGTATTATACAACAGGTATATAGACTGAATATATATGACAAAAGCTTTATAGCACCGCCTGCGATTGCATCAAACACTATTGCATTATCTTTAGCAGGGACGGAACCGATGGCTCATTGCAGAGAGGGCGAGGACCTGACTGTGGGCCCTTAGACAGCCTGGGCCATGGGCTGTATGGAGATGCGAGACAGAGCCAAGGGGAAACTTACGGGCGGAAGGGCGGAACGGAGAGAAATGCGGATTACAATAAAGTGTGCTCATTCAAAGCTCATTCAAAATAAATATCGCGGCGAGAAACTTAGCTTGGGGCCGGTCGAAACCATTACGACTTTTTATTTTATTGCCGCAATCAAAACACACAAACAAACTTTATTCAAATTATTCAACTAAACAAAAAAAAAAAACATGTTCAGTCAGGCAGATTTGGCCCAAGGTGGGCTCCTTTGTAACTAGAAGAACCGTGGGCCCGGGGCAGCCGCATCCTCTGCGCCCACCCCCGCTCGCTCCGCTACAGATCTTTAGGTAACACATGAAGATTATACGCTTTGAGAAATTTTCCATATTCTCCATACACCAATTATGTGGTGAAAATTTGTGTTTATACAAAGACACCAGCTTAATAACATTTGTTTATGAAACAGTGAGTTTCGGTGGAATTTTAGAGATATTGTAGTTACATCTTAATAGGAATGGCAGACCACCAAAAAGTCACAAATGTGACTTAAATCCTTTCTTTAAATTACGCTAATTGTGAATGCGTAATGGTGTACTGTAGCGAAGGAAAATAGGTAAAACATGATGTAGCAATATAATTCCCTATTTAAATTATTTTAATTCAATAAGACATTTTAGTAAATGTATCTACCACTAATGGAGCTAAAAGTCGCTTTATTATTATGACCTCTTACAAAAATAGCCTACTTACAATTTTACACGGCCTTCTGCAATACTTTCAGGCTGATTAGGAAATTAATGAACTGCTTCGATGTGAAGAACGTACTTTTAAAATCGTTTGCATGCTTAATATATGTATTTATTTCAGCTCTTTAAATCCATTATCTGGTGATCGAATATTGAATAGGACACACGAGGGGTTTGTGTGTTCTGTATACTGTAGCGGCGAGTTATGTTATGTTAAGCAGTTCCTGGTCTGGGGAGTTATGGGTTAATACTGTTTTAGTGTTCTTTGTGTAGTTTTCTCTCAAAGTGTAAAATGTTACAGCCTTGCTGTGAGTGTGTGTTAGAGGAGGCTTTGAAGTTAGTAATTTTGTGTGTACGTGTCAGAGTGTGTTCAGTCACCATCATAGAGAAGCCTAGTGCCTCATGTTACCCGGTAATGGCCACAGTTGTGGCAAGTTTTTAAGGCTTATATTGCTAATAAAGTCGATAACAAGACTCTGATCAATTCACGCCGCCTGGTGACAGACTGGAGCAATGCTGGACCCAAGGCCGAATAACTCCCGTGGCACTACAGGATGGCTGTGAGATTCATCGCCAGGATCCCGCCGCAGACCAGCAACGCCGCGCTCCTGAAGCACCGGACCCTCTACGCCGCGATGAGGACCGAGCTGGGCACCAGGGCCGTCGTCGGGGTCTCCGACGAGGTGTGGAAGCGAGTCCAGCACAAGGCGCTGGACCACCGCCTGCAGGACCTGAACTGGCTGTGTGTCCACCGGAAGCTGCCGATGAGGGAGATGCTGTACAGGCACGGCGTCTCCAGGCACCCCTTCTGCCCGCACCCGTCGTGCATGGGAGAGGAGACTCTCCGTCACGCCTTCTGGGACTGCGGCTTCGCCAAGGAGGTGTGGGCCAGGTCGGAGCGCTTGCTGCGGACCCTGGACCCGGCTTTCGTGCTGGACTACGACAAGCTGATCCGAGGATGGGACGCCCGCCGTGGCAAGAAGGACACTGATTTCCTCCTGCTCCTCGTGATCAGCCTGACGAAGAAGATGTTGTGGGACTGCAGGGACCTTTTGGTCCGTAAGAACTTTGTACCTAGTGCAGCCGGTGTCTGCAACAAGGTACTTTGAGACCTTAAGTTTAGAGTAAGGAAGGACGTGGTGCAGTGGGGTTACCATTCAGCCCGAGAAAAATGGAAAGGACTATTCACCCTTTGTCAGTAATTTCCCCCTCTCCCCCCACCCCCAGCCCCCCCACACAGTACACACCTACACAATAAAATCTACATGGCTTGGTCACTGCAACCCACCCCTCCCCTGTTGTCTTGCTGTGTGTGTAATGCGGATTGTTGAAGTTTTCTTTTTCTGCATTGTTTTGACGGGTAGTTAGAACATGCGGTATTTAGCTGTAGTGTAGTGTTGCGCAATGTATTGCCGGAGCAGAGGCCCTTATTGTGTTCTGTGAACATGTTGCATTTTGCCTGGCATCCAGGCCTGTAAATAATTCTCGCCCTGCTCCTTATTTACATTGTAGTGGTTGCCTTACGGGGATCTCTCTGTAATGGGGGGATTCTCAATATTGATTGTAAGATCTTTTGATTGATTGTAATGTGTTGCTTTTTTATAATTTTGATTTATTTCAATAAACTCTGATCAATTCATGATGTCTCATTGCACTTCATCTTTGCCTACCTCTGCAATACTTTTTCCTGACCCTAATGACTGTATCTTACACAAGGAGCATATGTTCTGAAACATACAGCAGTTTAAATAAGAAATAAAATTTCTCTCACTACATTTCTTTTGAACCGTAGGAAAGATGTAAATTATAACAGAAGAACCACAGACCTCAAAAAGGTTCACCAGGTTAATTTTTACGAGACGTAATAGCAACGTTAAATAGGTTCACATCAGCTACGCTGTTTGGTCTATATTGTCGTGTCTAATAAAGTCTAGTAAATCCAACACCGCAATATGTAATGAATCTCTTAAACATTCTAATCTATATATATGTACAGTATATTTCAACACAGTAGTTAATATGTGACACTCTAAAACGCTTAACGTGAAAAGTCTTAACGTGGCTTAATGTTCCAAAACAGCGATCAAAGATCACCAAAATACTCTCGGACATGTGTTGTCATAAACACTTCCACCTGTCAAAAAAATCAAAACCGAAATCCTATGAGTAGGCTATGGCTATTAAGCGTTTTCCTCTCCATTGACGCCCATTATAAGGAAAAGGCTTAACGCGGCTTAATGTTCCAAAATAGCGTCCAATGATCAAATTTGTCTGACATCTCGCATGTCATAAACACCATCTCCTATCAAAAAAGCAAAACTAAAATCCAAGGAATATGGTAGTTAGGCCTACTTTACGTTAATAATGGATTCCTATGGGGAAAACTTCAATGAAAACGTCAGTGTTTATATTAAACCCATGGGGTCGTCGTATTGGTTCTTGAACGTGTTCATTATCAGAAACGTGTTAGTCCTTATTAGTCCCTGTTTTGGTCCATAATGCTATGTTAAGCTTTTTCCTTATAATGGGGGTCAATAGAGAAGAAACAGCTTAATGCAAGATAGTTACCCCTTTCATTGTATTTCAGTTTTGCTTTTGTGGATGTGGGGAGTAGAGGGTGGGTTGTTGTGTCCCTACCAATGTTGACACCAAACCTATGCCCTTGTGTGATGGAGATCAAATATTGAACACGAACAGTGGTGTTGTGTAACTTGAACCTGTAGATGCTCGGACTACTACGCGTAGTCTCAATTGGTTAGCAGAATTAAGATAAACAATAAAGATTGTCATATGTTACAGATATGTTACCGACTCATGTTTTTGTACATCCTTTTCTAGATGGGTGTTCCTTTCTTGGCTCTTAAGAGCCTCTTCAAACATTGAAACACCTTCTCCAGAGATCCTTCTGCACGCTGCCATTGCTACCTGCAGGAGGAATATAGGAATGACATCCTGGAAGCAGTGGAGCTGCTGACTGGCTGTTTTGATCTCATATCAGTTACATTAACAGTACAAAACATTATCTGTTCTTTGAAATAGTTTGCCATTATGTGGTTATCCCAACACAGTTCCATGTGTTTTATTTATAAGCCCAAATAAAATGACATTTTTCAGTGAAAGCCAATGGTGTCATTGACCTTATATACTGTGATACAGTGGCTCTAAACACTTCACTTCACTTTTGCCTGTGGCCCCTAGTGGGGTATAGGCCACCTACGAGAGTTCTCCAGGCATCTTGATCCTGGGCCAGTCGCTCCAGCTGCCCCCAGATGAGTCCGATTCTCTTGGTGTCCGCCTCCAGATCAGGGTGCCAGGTGTTTCTTAGCTGGCCTCTTTTCCTTTCCCCCTGTGGGTTCCAGGTGAGAGCTTGCCTTGCTGTGCTGGATGTGGATTTGCCGAGGGTGTGGCCAATCCATCCCCAGTGCCTTTGGAGTATCTCCTCATCTACAGGCTGCTGTCCCGTTCGCTGCCACAAGATTTGGTTACCGATAGTGTCAGGCCAGCGGATCCAAACGATCCTTCTGAGGCAGATGTTGATGAATGTCTGGATTCTCTTCATGGTTGTTATGGTGGTTCTCCAGGTCTCAGCTCCATAGAGTAGCACAGGCTTCACGATGGTGTTAAAGATCCTTATCTTGATCTTGGTCAGGTTCATGGAGCCCCAGACATTCTTCAGCTGATGGAAGGCTGACCTTGCTTTGCCTATCCAGACTCTTACGTCAGTGTCTGTCCCACCCTGCTTGTCGACGATGCTGCCACGGTAGGTGAAGCTCTCCACCTCTTCTAGTGCTTCACCTTCCAGCATGATGGGGGTTGCATTGGCTGCATTGACCTTTAGGACATTACTCTTCCCTCTATAGATGTTGAGGGCCAGGTGTGTTGAGTTGTCTGCAATGGTGAAAGTCTTTTCCTGCATCTGTTGCTGGGTGTGGGAGAGAAGGGCCAGGTCATCGGCGAAGTCAAGGTCATCCAGCTGTGTCCAGAGGGTCCACTGGATGTTACTTTGCTTCTGGGCTGTGGACGTCTCCATAATCCAGTCAATGGTCAGCAGGAACAGGAAAGGTGACAGCAAGCATTCTTGCCTCACTCCTGTCTGCACTTGCAAGGCTTCGGTGGGTTGTCGGCCATGGACCACTCTGCAGGTCATCCCTTCGTAAGTGTTCCTGATGATTTTGGTGATCTTTTCCAGCACCGCATAGTTTCTCAGCCACTTCCAGAGAGTCTGCCTGTCCATGCTGTCAAATGCCTTTTCGTAATCGACGAAGTTGATGTAGAGGGGTGAGTTTCGCTCCAGCGACTGCTCCAGGATGATGTGCAGCGTTGCGATCTGGTCGATGCAGGATCTATCCTTGCGGAAACCAGCCTGCTGATCTTGGAGCTGGGGGTCAACAACATCTTTCATCCTGTTCAGGAGGACTCGGTTGAAGACTTTACCCAGGATGGACAGAAGTGTTATCCTTTTGTAGTTGGAACAGGAGCTGAGATCTTCTTTCTTCGGTAGCTTGATGAGGTAGCCCTCCTTCCACTCTGATGGGATGTGCTCCTCTTCCCAGATCTTGCTGAAGAGGGGGTAGAGCATCTCGGCACTGGTCTCATCATCAGCCTTTAGCGCCTCTGCTGGGATGCTATTGGGTCCTGCAGCCTTGCCGTTCCTCAGCTGCTTGACGGCCCTGCGGATCTCCTCCTTTATGGGCACGCTCCAGTCCATCAGCAGGTCACTGTCGGCTGGCTGGATGTCCGGTGGGTCCTGTGGGGCTGGTCTGTTCAACAGCTCCTCGAAATGCTCCACCCATCTGTTCTTCTGTCCCTTCTTGTCAGGTATTGTAGGTGTTCTGTAACATTGTTTTATGAATGGAATTCTGTGTTGCATAAGCCTTTCGCGCCTGTAACGGCTCAGGCAAGGACTCAGTCGCAGACCAAAAGAGCTCCAGGTTCCAGGCGGGTTTATTAATGATGATAGGCAAATTGCGAAACGAAAGCAGGCAGGGTCGAAAACCGGAAGGCAGTCCGCGGGCAAAAACAGGGTCGGTAACAGGAGCAGGCAGGGTCAGGAACCGGGCAGGCAAATGATCAGGCAACGGGACAAGACGGCAGGCAGAAAACAAAGACGAAGGGCAGGCAGAGTCAAAACACGGAGAAATCAGAAATCCAGAAAAAACTGCGGGAACGAAACAGGTACAAAAACGCTGAGACGAACTGGCAAACAAGACAGGAACAAGCAGGGTAGAAATAGGGCTGGGCTGATGAGGAGATGGGATGCAGGTGGGCAGGCAGGCAGGTGAAGGTAATGGGGCAATCAGGTGGGCGGGGACCAGGCGGGGAGCGGGGCGGGGCTGGAACACAAGGAAAACAAAAAGCACATGGACAGGGAAAAAACAAAAACACCACAGCTAGGGGGGCGGAGTCCTGACAGCGCCATCTACTGGCGAACGGTAATAAGTTGTATCGTTGATAAATGATGTCATCAATAATGGGCAGTTTAGATCATCAGCATGTTATACGAGCTATGTATGGGGAGTGACTGTTTACGTTCTTTGTCATGCAGTTGGCCTTTGAATGCATTGTCGTTTTACCCCACTTCAACGGATTTTGACAAAAGGAGTAAATGAAACCTCTTGTCTGTGTGATCTGTTGGAGAGGAGTTTAACTAACTGTCGACTCTGGCAAGGCTCTAGAGGTAGAGGGCAGGACAGTAGGAAAATCTAAAAGTGAATAGAAATTGAATAGAATTTACCCATTTTGCTGATGATGTCACTGCAAAAATGTATTTGAAAAATGTCAAGATTATATAGTTTTATACATTATCCTGAATGCAACTTACCGCTAGGCCTAAATCATTTTTCAAATTAGTTTTACTGTCCAAAATGTTTAGCCTACTTCATGTAAAGGTTCCACGTGGGAAAGGACAAGTAAAATACTTTTCCAAACAATATACAGTAATACTTGATTTACCACACTTTTGGTGACCTCTTTGAATAAATTCTTACTCTGGAGTGTAGCCTCACTTGGCTAGGAAATATCATTTAGCATAGTTTGGACAGTAGTTCTTACAACACCTGATACTTGTAACTGGACAAATACTGAAGCACCCTTGTTCACCATCCCTCTCTCTTTGAGAATCCAAACCCCCCCAGATCTGCAGTATCTGGAGGAACACACTCCACAGTGCATGAGTGAATTGACGCTTCCAGTCTGGATAAGTGATCAAAACTAGGACATCACAGCTTTTTATATACTGTATATCAAATGCAAGTCTTTTCCTGGGTATAAATCATGGTGAAATTTAACATCTTGACAAAGAAACACAATGTTTGTGGTGTACTTTACACATAATAAAACTCTTCACATAAACGCTCAAGTTTCACAGCAGAGAAAACATACTTTGAGCTCCTTGACTTACAGGCTCTCTTTTATATTTCCTGTGTCAACGTTGTATGCCATGGTTTGAAGGAATGTGTAGAAGCTCCACAGGGTCTCATCACAGGATAGACTGAAGACAAAATGTGCCTGGAAGAGTTCATCCAGGGTTCCCTCAGAGGTTGTTAGCTAGCCTAGTAATGCTATATTTCTGAAGTTTTTGTACAGAAAATTTTGATTCTCTCTTAGCTACGCAAGTTGCTTTTTAAAATAGAACATTAGTGCTAGTTATCAACTTTATTGATTATGGTTGAAATAACAACTTTGTTCAAAATGTCAAAACAGGAGAAGCTGCTTTGCCTACTTGAAAGGTACCATTTACCAGAATACTGGTTCATTTCCTCTACTGTGAATGGATCCAACAGCATTTAGTTACAGTCTATTTGCCAGAAGTATGAGCTATCTAGTCTTTGACATGGATTTTAGATTTTGCCTCAAGCATCAGATAAATTACAAAAATTAAAAAATTACAAAAATTACATCTTAGAATTTGCAAGCCCTTTAATGACGATAAAAAGTATTTTATTATAGCTTTTATGCAAGAGATTATGAAGCCATTTTACTGGGTGAATATTCTCCATTAGCAAAAGAGAAGAATATACAGCAACAGCAATTTATATAACTAGGTTATTCTGTCATCCTTTGAATTTTCAATCTAGATTTTGCACTTTAAACTGAGGTTAAATTTAATTGTGTTGCTCCAGAATTCTAAACTCAGATTAAAATCGTGATTGAGGTTAAAATTAAAACTGCCACTTGAAATTGTTTTAGTTGTGTCAATGGCAGCATACCTTCAGTGAGTAGAGCAGCAGAGGCAAATTCCTCATAGGAGAATCAGGGATAGATTCAACTTCCTTGAATTGTAAGAAAATGACTTTTTCAGTTCTGCCGCTTTACTGAAGAGTCAGTCACTGTTAATAATGGGGAAATTGAAGCTTAGTTCAAACATGCACATAAGAGGAACTCTGCTTTTTCACCAATGCAACAGCTACTTGTGAGCCTTAGATTTTATGCCACTGGTGCGTTGTGGGTATCCCAATATCAGGTTCCAGAGGATTTTTGTTTCAGGATCATATCCATGGTTTCACCGGACATTGGATCTATCACATCTAGTGGGCGTCCTCCACTAGAGCAAAAAAAAAAGAGAATTAAGTCAAAATATTTCAATAAAACACTTCGAGAAGGAAGCAGAAATATTGCAAGATTAAACTAAACATTACCTGAATAAAGTCTAAATAGTACCTGAATAAAGAAATGTGTCTGTCACGGACTGAACGCCGTGCCGTTTCTGAAAGACGCTATCGATTCCGTTTCACCTCACTAAAGACATTTTTGTGAACTTGTAAATTCCCGGTGCCGGCATCAGCGGGATTGGCGAGTTTAAAAATAAAAATGTTTAGCTGTAGGTGAATGGTTGTAAAGAGCTGTGGAATAGGTGGTAGTTAAGCTAAAAAAAAGGTAGAAACAAACTTTAAAAGTAACGCGAATTGCGAATTAATGTAACTACAGTGTAGAGACGCCGGAGAGACCTACCGGCGAACACAGTTAAAAAAAAAAAAAAACTCCTTAAAATTGAAAGGGAATGTGTGTGGAAAACATTTTGTTTATTGTTAAATGTTTCACAGGTGAGAGAAGTAATTTATTTTTATGGTAATTACTAAAAATGGGTGAAAACGAAAAAGTACTTAAGCACCGGTTCGCCATGGTGTTGTTGTAAAAGGAGGGCGCAGTTAAACCATGCACATAAAAAAAAAGGGGGGGGGGGGGTATATGTGAATATACGGCTTCTATGCTTGTTTTAAGTGAATTACAGTACCCCTTATTGTATGCTGGGAATAATGTTACCCTCGATTAGCAGTTGTCTTTCTTTTTGTGAAGTAATAGGAAATGGTAAATCATGGAATGCAAATTATGTGTCTGAGTGTTTGCTGTATCCCAGGGGGAGGGACTTTATAAGGTTTATAAGTCCTGGGTAGAGCTGTCTGTCGTTTTTCAGAGGGTGAAGCGAACTCTCCTAGGGTGTGCTATAAACAACCTCATGCTGTAGCTTTGGCAATAGCGCACAAACTACAGAGAATCTGCACTGTTTCGCGAGCATAATCATTTACTCTATTTACGCATTGGTGTCAATTATTGTGTGAATTATTTGTTTTATTGTTAATCAAGGAGGATAAATGGGAACAGGTTGAAAGTAATGATAGATTTAAAGGTAAAGTTTCAGCTTCCCCTGTTTCCAGCTCACCAGCCGCCACTGTCAAAAGGTATGTTTGGTTGTCTATAAGGTATCTGTGCTTGAGCTACAATTCATTGGTCATCATAAGGTCCTGTGTTCATGCCCCTGCAGGACGAGCTCTGTACAAGTAGATTTCAGTGGGAAGCCTGGCTTCCCGTCAGGGCTAAACTCTCATCATAATGTTGTTCCACCTACTGCCAACCTACACAGCCTGTCAACATTTCATTGTTAACCTCTTACCTCTTCTTCCCAAAGTTTATTTTTGTTTATCTTCATATTATATATACAATCACATTCAACAGTTCTCTCTCTTCCCAACCCCTCCACTCCCCCTTCATATCCATCAAAACCCCGTCATTCCTTCCCTGCTGGCCATTAAGTAAATTACCATTTGAGTAAATGGAAACTTTAAGTAAATAGAAACTTTATGTTTCATTACAGATAACCACGACTCTTCTGGGGCAACCCCGAACAGAGCCACAAGGGGGTTAGATTCTATTCTGTGTTGTAAGACTTCAGAGTCTCAAACACAGATCTCCAAAAATATTCCAGATGGGGAAATGCCCAACAGATAGTTTATATAGTCTAACCTTGGACATATGAGTTCGGTGTACTACATTAAATTGGATAAGTGAGTGTCTTGCACACAATGAAAATGAATGTGTTTGTTTAAGAATTGAGTCTCACATGTCCTCCAAGACAGGTGTGTCAAGATCCTGCTCCCAGGCTACGCTAAATGCAATAAAGGAGGAGAATGTTAACTCTGGTATTAAATTATGAATAGTAGGCTGCACTTTTGACCAATGCATCTGTTAAATCTTGCGTGACTTAGGTGGACTGTAGGTGTGGTTCAGGATTATACGATGCTCGCCTTGGTCTGTCCGTGAGAACACAGGTCCAGAATGCACTTAACAGTCTTTACTTAGAAGGTAGAAGTAGTAGTACAGCAGCACAGTACTGCACGGGCTAATTAACTGGTGTGTAAACATCAGTAAGTATCTGTATGTGGTCTAGAAGGAAATGAAATATAAACAGATTTACAATAGGTTCCACAAAATAAAAGCAAAGCCTAAATGATTATAAATGAGGCAGCAGAATAGTGATTTAACATAACTAACAAATGGACAGGATGTTATCCTGGTCTACGCTGCCCTCTAGTGGTAAACTTCACACACAACACAGCAGGAATTGTACAAATAGCGGCGCCATTTTGTGTTCTATGACGTTCACACCTCGTGGACAATAAACATATCACTCGCGAACACCATCGTCGTTCAAGAGCTAACAATAATAATAATAATAATAATAATAAAGGCTTAATTACGAACTTATAACTTAACAAACGAATGAAAGAAAATGTCTAAAATGTGCCAAGAATCTTAAGTTGTAAGAATCTAAAAAAAAATCTCACTTGGGCAAATCAAAATGTTTTGACAATTGATCAAATGAGGCAAATGCACTATAAATCTGTAAATCTTGGTCTTGGAAACACTTTAAGCTTTTTCCATGCGAGCTCTGAAAAATTACAACTTGCACTGAAGGCATAAAAGGTGATTAAGGGCTGTCGGACTCCAAAGGGAGGATTCCTGGAGGCCAAATATTTTCTTAAACTGAACCCACACCCTCAATGAGTGAACCACAACTTTACTGTTGGTAGGCATGTTAGGGATCAGTTGGAACGTGGCTCTGAGAAGTGCTGGGAGGGAGCTTTTCTTAGCATGTGTTTCCATGGCAACCCAGGATGCACCATTAGATAGATGGTAATGCTACCATTATAACATGCACCGTATGTTGGCTGCCCCATAACAGAATTTAAAGTTGGGAAAAGCTATACCACCACTGTGCTTGGACCTCTGAAGAAAAAATTTGTGCAGATAGGGCTGCTTGCCAATCCATATATATGAATTTAAAGATTTAAAGAACAACAGAGGAATAGATACAGGTAAACACTGAAAAAGACAAAGGAATTTGGGAAGCACAATCATTTTAATTGAATTAATCCGTCCAATGAAGCAAATGTTGAGAGGAGATCACTTGGCGAGATCTTGTTTCGTTTGATCAAATAGTTTAGCAAAATTGTGTTTGAAAAGGTGTTTATAGCATAATGTAACATAGAGTCCGAGATATGGTATGTTGACAGGCTGGGTAGGTTGGCAGTAGATGGAACAACATTATGATGAGAGTTTAGCCCCGACGGGAAGCCAGGCTTCCCACTGAAATCTACTTGTACAGAGCTCGTCCTACAGGGGCATGAACACAGGACCTTATGATAACCAATTCACATTCAAATATATTTTCACTCTTGATGGGCTGCAATCATTCCAGGAACTTAAAGAGAAGTTTTCCCTTCCAGGTTTTTCTTTTTTCTTATGTTTAAGGTTACGATCTGCCATGAAGGCTTATGGTGTCCCCTGGTCTACAAACATTAGCCCTCATCCTCTGTTGGAATGGTCAGATGAAAGTCGTCATTCGAGAGGGTTGATATCAGATATATAGAGTAGTCTTCTTACACAAGCATATACGGCTATTCCCTCTACTGCATTTTGGGAATGTGAATTAGATTGTACAGGTAGAAACCCAAACTGGGACATGGTTTGGGATAACACATTTTCAGCATCCAAGAACCCAGCACACCAAGTAATACATTTCAAGCTCATAAACAAAGCTTATATATATAAAAAAGCTTTATATAAAATCTTCACATGTTTTGGGAGTGCCCTGTGGTGGCCAAGTTTTGGTCTTATGTTCAGAAATAGAAATAAAGTAGAGACGACATCCTCAAGCCCTGAAGCCAGCACCTTAGCTAAAACCTTAACATCGCAGTTTAGCAATGAAACAGCCTGTAGGAGGCAAAGGATATTTACCTTTTTTAGCTACTAATAAGATACAGGCTTGGTTCAGTGTTGGTGGGAAGCACCTTTCTCAAGAGATTCAGAGGAGACTGAAACCAGGTGAGGAGTGAGCTGCACAGAGAATTTCTTCTAGAACTCTGATGGAAAGCCATCAGGTCCTGGGGATTTAGCTGACTGCAAAGAAAATATCACTGCTGCCACCTCTTCTTGAGTGATTAGCTCTTCTAAGCATGTTTTAAGGTCTAAGGACAAAGTGAGTACTGTTAAATTATTGAAGTTCCATCACATCCTGTGTAAAAACAGAATATGATGTGTACAGTGTGGAATAAAAGTTTATGAACTTATCATTAATTATGTTATAATCAGATGTGATCTCCCCATTATTCATACACACTCTACTAATAATCTGCCTGGCTCAGTTGCCAAGCAGCTGATTAGTTAACAGCTTCCCTGCCTTTTCACTAGGTTCATATATAAGTTACTTGTTGTCATCTGCAAAAGACTGTGTTTCTTGGGTTTAGAGAAAGTCAAATTCTGGTTTAAGTTTTAAATGCTCTTTATACGTGTCTGATGTGGAAGTCCTGAAATTCTGCTTAACTGCAAGATCTCATTAGCAAGGAGTATTTGCTTCTCTTTATAGCAATTTCTTCTATTAGCTGTATACAAAATAATTTGTCCCTTTAGATAGGTTTTAAGAGCCTCCCACATACATGGGTAATTAGATGTAAATGTAAATGTAAATGTAAATGTAATTAGTGCTTATGGCTCTCAACTGCAGTAGACTGTTGGGTGATGTTGTGATGGTGACGTTAAATACCCCTTAGCATCTTCAGCTGAAGATAACACTCTTTTATTTTTGGTCGTAGTCCTGAGCCTTGCAGGTTACAGGAGGGATGGCTTCAGACCCAGATTTTGCAGGACCTCAGGACTGTAGATGTCGTCGAAGGCAGTTGGTTTGCCCCAGTAAACCAATTGCCTTCCTCGGCTTTCATTTGGTGATGAGGGCTGTGGGCACGGTCAAGTTCCAGAGGGAAAGACAGAACCTGGTCACCGAAGATGTCAAACAGCAGCTCATTGAAGAAGGTTGTGGAGTGGGGACCCTTGATAGGGTAAGGCAGGCCGATGATTCTGATGTTATTTTTGTGGCTACAGGCCTCAAGGTCTGTGGTCTTAGTGTTTAGCTTTATACTGCTTTCAGATAGAGCTGTGCACATAATCTGGACTCATTCACTGAACAGGTCAGCATTAGATTGTATGGATGTTAGTTGCTGTCCATGGTGGGTTACTGTGGCTTGGATGCAGTCTTGCTTCACCTCAAGGGATGTGATTGCTGACTTGAACTCTGCAGAGAGGGTGGTTCTGTGTGCCTTGAGTAGGCTGACTAGGGTTGTCACGTTGAATTCATTGGAAGTGGCGGGTGTGCTGTCTGTGGCACTGGCGTCCTTCTTTACTTGTTTGGCTGATCTGGATGCCATATTTCAACAGGTGTGGTCTCCCTAAATGTGCCATCAGGCCCCTCCAGCTCATACGGAATGCTGCAGCTTGCCAGATTACTCGCTTGTCACTCCTCTCCTCATCTCCCTCCCACAACCTCCCAGTTGTGGCCAAAATAAAGTAAAAATCTCTGGTCCTAGTGTTTGCAGCCACAAGAGTAACTGTACCCTCTTGCCTAAAATCTATCATGAAACCGTACATTCCTCCCAGATCACTATTCTCCACAGCCTTTTGTCTAGTCAGACAAAGGAAATATCTCATTGAATTCAGTTGAAATGATCTTTTCTTTTCTTTTTCTAATGATCTGATTTTAACAGGTGGCTCAGCTTCCATGGGGTAACTTGCACTGGGCAAAAGGGTATTTTAAGGTATTGGGTAGCTGGTGCTATTTTACCAAATCTTGTCAAGTCAAAACAACAGTCCTAGGCATATGCAATGCTGCTTTATATTTGCACATTTTAATTATGTCAAAGTATTAACATTTTTATATATAACTTACATAGTTATTAGGGCTGTCAACGTTAACGCGTTAACGCTAGTTAGCGATTAATCGCGGAACTTTCACGCGTTAATTTTGTAACGCAAATTAATCATATTATCAAGCTTGACCGCAACTTCCTTCCGTAATTCCGGCGCGGATATTTACCTGGCTGAATTACTGAAAAAGGCGTGGCAAACGCAGATGTGTTGAACGGCAAATTTCGTTTTAACCCTTTCGCGCATACGGTCACACCGGTGTGATTAGCCGTTTAGCACATATGCTAAAACTGGTGCGACTAGATTGGAGAAATTCTAGCTCATTTTAACTTTGAGGAAACAGCGATTTAACTCCAAAAATATGAAAACAAATGAAAACATAACGAATCATACAATGTAGCACGCGCACTACATACCATAACAAATAAGTTACATAACTAATTCAGCCAGGTAAATATCCGCGCTGGAATTATGGAAGTTGCGGTCAAACTTGATATGATTAATTTGCATTAAAACATTAACGCGTGAAAGTTTCGCGATTAATCGCGAACGAGTGTTAACGCGTTAACGTTGACAGCCCTAATAGTTATACATCACAGCTGCAGCACTTCGCTACAAACTACAGTATTTTCCATGAAGATTATTAAATTCATGGAAAAGGTATATTTGGGTATTTTAAGCATGAGCAGCAAAACTAAATTTCATTTTAACATACTCACATTTTTATCATGCAAATGATTTAACTAGGTGGGGAATATGCACCTTTACCAAAGTATCTTTACCAATAAAATAGACTTGTCTATAATCATCTGCTTGTCCTTGCATCTCTTAAGCAGATCAGTTTTCCTTTCAGTGCTTTGTTGATCTAAGAAAATGGATTTTAAAGGATCAGAATTAGTGGCTCTTTGGATGGTGCATAGCATAAAGGCACATGTTCTCAGTGCAGCTCTTTCCTGGGTTGGGCGTTTCAGTCCCAGCTGTTATACCACAAATTAAGGCACATTGTGGTATAATTAGCTCAGCTTTGAGTAATGTGTGAACCATTTAAATTCATTTTAATAAATGAAACAGAGCAATGGTGAGGAAAAACAACCAAGGTAGAATGACTTGTTAGCTCTGATGAGCAGCTGAATTCATGGAGCATTCAAGCTGAAACCTTTGGAGATTGTATGTATCACCAACTACTACGACCCAGGAATCCCAGGGCACCCACCACACCGCAGAGACAGATTTTGTGATTGATAAAATTGTGATTTTATTATAAATTCATTTGCACCACTCAGACGAGGGTAGCCAGAGGCAAGCAGCTGCCGTTCAGTAGCTCTGGTCTGACCAGGGTCTATAAAACAGTATAACCCCAAACCACACCACTCCAGATCAAAGAGAGCACTGCAAGATTAGGTCAAATCATGTAATTATTCACAAAAATGTATTCCCCTTACACAGCACAACTTCCACAATGTGCAATTCAAGCAAGCAAGACAACTATACCAACCAAGAGCCACTTCAGTCATTTCACCCCTCCATATGCCATCACCAGTCTAAGGGTGGCCATGGATGATGGACAAATAACTGATAATAAAAAGGAAAGGAAAAAAGGCCTGTTCAGTTGTCCCTCCTGACAAAAAAAAAAAAAAAAAAAAAAAAACCAACACCAACACCAACTTCAGCTCCACCAGGGCCACCAAGTGACTCGCCAACTTGAGAACAAACTGGGTTTGAGAGCGCAGTACAGACTTGTTGGCCACACGGTCCTCAACTCCTCATCGTTCTCTCCCCACAGCCGCACATCAACAGCCTCGGTAGCAGCACTCCGCTGTCGTCAGCCAGCACAGCCTACACTCAAACGGGGCTGGAAGAAGTCTCTGGTCTTTCCTTGCAGAGTCTCTTTGGCAGCCGGATCAGGGCAAGCAGGAAGCAAGACAGGCAGTCTGGTCAGCTCTTGTCGGTAGCCTGTTCCTTCTGGAAGTGTTCTTCCCACTGCCCCTCAGGTGAGCGCTTTTATCTCCCCGTCTCTTTCCCTGCCAATTACTGGCTAGACCAACCTGCAGCGCAGCAATATAATTCAATCAATTACCCACAGCTGTCCGTGCTCATCCCCTTAAGTGCATAATCATCGGGAGGGCCTGTCTGAACACAAACAAACCATCAGAAACACAGGACACCCGCAGCAAAACCCAACAACCGAGCCCATCTGGATCACACGCCGGACAAGATATGACTTTACATCGTCCCCACACAAAATATGCAGGGTACTGTCTACTTTGTTGTTACTGACAACCTTGCTGCCCAACCTTGCTGGCTTCAGTGAGTTTTGTTACAATACACATTTTTAGATTTTGGTTTGAATCTAAAGTGGACATTCAGACTACTGAAGTAGCCTCAAGTAATTTTAATCTTAGGACAATGGAGAACCATGATGCTTAAATCCAGAATATTAAGTGTGGTAAATGTAATGATTACATAGTAAGGAGTGGTTGTGTCCTATCTGACCACCTCTCATATCCATCCGTGGTGTGACAAGGAACAGGGTGAACCTAAATGCAGAGATGACTCAAAACACAAGAGCTTTGGTTTAAAGAAAATAAAGTTACCTTTGTTAGAGACTCAGGAGACACAAAACAGGCTTGGTGCAAGATACACACATAAGGCATGGCAACTTAAGGCTGAACAAATACCTGAACAAAGGGCAGGGCTTAAATAACAGAGAGCACAGGCATAACCAATCATTAATTAACACAGGTGAAGGACATTAATTAGATGAGACAAAGAACACAGGAAGTCATGTGGCCATCTGGTGGCCACCGCAGAAAGTAGCAATTACATTCCTGACACACAGGGTGGATTTATAACTGTATATGTATGGACTTAATTTAATGATACTTATGTAATAGTGTTGAAATGATCATAAAAGCTGTCAAAGTAAAAAGTCAAACTATATATTATACATGTCCAAACAGAATGCACAAAATCTTGCTGAGATACCAGAAAAGGTTGCTGGTCCATACCCACAAACACAGAAACAAACTATATACATACAGTACTAGTCAAACTCCTAGGTTTAGCGTCATGAAAGCGCTAATGCTGCAAATTCTACTTTTATTTTAATGTTGTTCTAAAGCTATTGAATCCAACAGTGCATTCTTTTGCTTTAGATGATATCTCTGCCTCTGTTGTGGCTTTCTCCAGTTCCATTTCCAAGTGTTCCATATAATTTTCAAGTCCTTTTTTCCTTGGGCTCAACCTCCACTTTTCCCCCTTTTCATTTCTCTGCACCTTGATCACATTGTTCACTTAGACACAATAGACACATTCTTCTGTCTGGCAGATTTACAGCTGTCAGCTATCATCTGTGCTGTAATTTGCACCTTTTCTACACCCCCGCAGTAGAGACATATTCACAATTAAGCCTCTGAGCTATGTACAAATTCTGCTTTTTGTTTTCAACAGTAAGGGCTGAATTGACTGAAAACCCCCTCTTAACTGTGGCCTGGCCATGAGATAAAACCACAAAATTGATAGCCTGTCAGAGGTACTTAAATTCATTCTTCCTTTGCACCTTGTCTGCTAGAAATGTGTCAAGAGATACTAGGGTATCATACTGACTGAACTACATGATTCTTTGTTACTTCCCCCCAGACAGAGCTATACTGACTAAGAGCATTATCACACTCTGGAAACATTTTCAGTTCAACTAGGAGACTAAGCAGTTTTTTAAATTTCTTTTTACATGTTTCAGGATTTCCTGCTATTTGGTTTGGGTGCAAACCATTGGGTGATCAGACTGGTACCTCTCTAGATAGGCTTGTACATACTTAGCTACATAGAAGAAGAAATGCAGTTTCACTGATATGACCTTGTCCGCACAAGCTTCCTTGACCATGGAGAAAGTTGTGCACTTTGGTGCTGAAACTTTTGTCTTGTTCCATTGTTATGTAGAAGAATATATAAGGCAGCACCTCTAAATGCCCTGGAGGCAACATCAGTTTTTTCCATCTACCAATGTGGACAGAATTTCTTGGGGAAGAGTGATGAAACAGTGATAGTGACATAATTATCTCTTCTTGCAGGAGTTTCACGGAATAGTTCATAGAAGGCATATGATACCTTTTTGATGTCCCACCTGATTACACTGAATGCACTTCTGAATGCATTATGGATGATGTGCAATGAACAAATGAACAAATCCCAGTATCAATCAGTTCCCTATCTGTGACTTGTTGCAGTACAAGGGTTTTGAGTTCCCTGTAGATTTTGAGGTTTTCTTGTGGTCCATACATTGAAATTTGGATGAGGGTCAACAAATTACATTTATCTGTCAGCTCTATGAAATGTGACAAGAAGTCCTCAGCTGTGCCATGTCCCAAGTACTGTGTGGTGACCTTGCCAATTGTGGGGTCTAAATATCTTACATGTAAATCCACTTGCTTGAGCTGAAGCTTGTTGTTAAGTGATTTATCAAAAGACAGCGCACATCCATCATTCTTCTGCAATTTTCATTGGTGCTGAAAGTGAGGAATACCGTGACTGACTATGTAAGAGGTCTTCCTGTCCCCACAGGCAAATGACCTTTTAATAGCACTCTCTGAGAACATTATATGAAATATCTTAGAGCTGTCCTCAGCACTTTTTCTAAAGTAGTGTGAGGTGACACTTTTCACTGTCCAGATGATTTCTGCACGCCATCAATCACTGTTCCGTACCCATGAGCCGATATCCTTACGTGAGAGATGTGGTTGAGGAATCTATCAATGATTGACCTGCATATTACACCTCAGTACAACTATCCAGTATTCTTCAATCACACTTCATGCGCATAGAATTTAATAATGTGATTCTCCCATGGTCACTATTAATAGGCTGTGTGGTGTGGTCAATATGAAAAGCATCAACATATGCCATCGTTAAACATTATTCAAAACATCTGGCACTACAGGTTCAGAAAAAGAAAGTACCAATTTAAGCTTATGCATAGCTGCCTCAACCCCTTTCTCTCCCACTAACACACAGGTTCCCTCTCTCCAACACAAACACACACACACACACACACACACTTCTCAAGCTTTTTCTTTCACACTTACCCAGGACAAGAATAAAAGCATTGAAGAGATTAGTGAAAGATTATTTAAAAAATCTAAATATTTTCCTCTTTACAAACATGAAAGACAGTCCCCATTAGATTGTTAGTACAGTACAGTTCATGGTGCATTCAGATGGCATGTGGAAGACAAGCACAATGTAGCGCTATATTATAGAAGTGGGTCGTGGCCTTGTCAATAAAATAGTACATTTCCACGCAGGGAAATTTTAATTTGTACACTTACGTCACTTGTCAAGCAAAATAGCATGCAACTTTGAAGCACAGCAGCAAGTGAGCAGCACGTAGACTAGCTGAAATTTCTTGGAAGTGAATCCACACTTCAAAGCAAGCAAAGTGAAGCAAACGCAAAGCAATGGCTCCACTGAGAAAATAACTGCTGGCACAAGTAACACTAGCCTGAAACACCATGGGAATGCACCATTAGTTGGATATCATGTTAGCTAACTGCACCACCCAGCTGGTGATTAGCGCTGTCCATTTTTATTATTTTCATGATGTCAGATTCACGTTCAAGCTAGGAGCAAATTTCTATATTATAATCCTTCCTTATCTCAATATAGTCATCATATTCATCTTAAACACAATGTGATTTTAAGCATTTGGTTGTTACTCAAGAGTTATGTTGTACTGGTCCCTCAGTGGTGGAAGGAACTCCCCATGGGGGTTAGGACAGCACAGTCACTGGCCATCTTCCGATGCAGAATTGAAGACCCACCTCTTCAGACTGCATCTCAGTTCCACTTCTATCCCCACCTTCTAACACGTGCTACTTCTTGCATTCGATGTTAATTTTATGTGTAGTATTATGATGTATTATGAATTTGTGTTCTAGTGACTGTTGTATCATAGTATACTTGGCTTTTGTCAGAGTGCACAAGTTAACTTGTGGTAGGGCTTGAATAGTGTTATGCTCATACTGGTCTGGGAGTGTTGTTAACCTGGTCTGACACTGTGTCAGTACGGTGGCTTCTTAGCCGGCTTTGCTGTTTTCGCTGTCCATGTGCTCATGTTTACTGTTTTCCCCTGTGTTCCAGCCCTGCCCTGTTCTCCGCCCACCTGTGCCTGATCACCTGCCTGCCCACCTCCTGCATCTCATCCCCTCATCTGACTCGCCCTATATCTTCCCTGTTGGTTGAGTTCTCTTTGCTAGTTCGTCTCAGTCCTCCTGTTTTGCTACCAGCCGTTCTTTGTTCTGTTTTTCCTGCCCGTTTTTGTGACCCTGCTTATTCCTCTCCACCTCAATTTTTGTATCTGTTTTCTGGTTTTTGTTCGCCGTGTTTTCCCTGGTTTTTTGACTTTGCCTGTTCTGACCTTGTTTTCGGATACCGTTTGAATATAATAAACTCACCTTGTTCATCGTGCCTTCCTGTCTGCGCCTGAGTCCCTGCCTAAGCCCCCTGACACACTGTTGCTTGTTTAAATTGAATGGGTACCTTTATGTTCTATTGTGATGGAAGTTGCTCTGGATAAGGGTGTCTGCTAGATGCATGTAATGTAATGTAGAAACACACCTTTACTAGCTAATGTACTCCCCCAGAATAAGAGTAACTTTTAAAATAGGTTTTGCCAAATACTGTTAATAAGCTAGAAAGGTAAACATATTAAAGTACATTTCTTTCTTCTGAAATTTTTTAAGTACTCACACTTGTACATGGATGAGTAAAATTCAGAAATGTTTGAGACTGGATCTCCATTCTTATTCAGGTCCAACATTTTTGGAATTGTCCAATTGAGAGCTTGGAACTACTGCCATCCAGTACTTGTATATACAGATACTTCAGGTGCATGCTACATTTCACAGAATCACCGAAATCGCCGAAAGCTTGAAAGAGATCTGCTCTTGATTGCCATACACCATGCCTGTTGAACCTGTTCAGGAAGAAGCAAAGAAAGCATTAGAGAAATGCTATCCAGCAAGCTGATAGCTTATGATTTCAAAAGCTTTCATTTAATGTAAAAATGATTTTAAGGTTACTTATACCTCCCTCTTGTTCCAAGATCTTCAAATTTACTGAATAGATAAGGATCAGTATTGTTTAAGGAAATATTTCCTTTGATGCATGTTAAAACCAACCTTACTGGAATGAAGCAAAATATATCTAGCCTTTTTATGAGTCTGTGAAATTTTGTGCATGTTTAATGTGTTTAGTTCTGAAATACTGTTCTCATGTCATACACATGCCAATAAAATACAATAGTGGAAGCAGTAGTAAGGCACACAAAGGCTTCTTCAGCCCTAGGGCTGAACAGAGTCCCCTACCGGGTATGTAAAAGTGCACCTGATGGGTTTAGATTTTTATGGAGGCTCTTTAGAATAGTGTGGAAGAAGCATGTAATACCAAGGACTTGGTGTAAAGCAGGGTGGATCCTAATTCCCAAGGAAAAAGACTGATCAGAGTTATGTCAGTTTAGGCCTATATGTCTCCTAAATGTAGAAGGCAAGATTTTCTTTAGTGTGGTGTCACAGAGTTTGGCAGGTTATTTAGAAAGGAACAGGTTAATAGATAACACAGTGCAGAAAGTAGGAATTGCAGGTTTTGCAGGTCGCGTAGAACACATCAGTGTAATATGGCACCAGATTCAGGTAGCTAAGTGAGAGATTTACATGTAGTGTTTTTGGACAAATGTGCTTGGTTCACTACCACATTTGGAGTGCTTTTGACTTTTTTAGAGTTCCAAAAGAGATAGTTAACTCAGTGAAAGCATATTTCCAGGACATTAGACTGTGTTTTAGTACTGTAGACTTTGCAACAGCATGGCAGAGACTACAGCTAGGGATTATGGCTGGGTGTGCCATTTCCTCATTAGCATTTACAATGACAAAAGAGGTACTAATTAGAGCATCATGGTAGGTTTTAGGCAGAAAGAGGTGGCAGGGTGGGCTGTGCCTCCCTCCAATTAGGGCTTATATGGATGACATGAATTTGGTGACAAGACAGGAGCTTGTACAAGGTTACTGGAGAAACTGAATAATAATCTGAAGTGGGCTAAATTGAAGATTAAGCCAAATAATAATACAGTATTTCTTTGCCTAGAGGGAAGGTTATAAAGACAAGGTTTTACATAGATGAGAAAGAAATCCCGTCTGTGATGGAGAAGCCATTTAAAAGCGTTGGCAGATGGTATAACAAGGAGATAAATAACAATGAGCAGCTTCAGCAATTTAGAACAGATGTTATTGAAGGCTTAGAAAGGATAGAGTCAGGGCTTCCAGATAAATTGAAGTTGTGGTGTTTGCAATTTGGCTTATTCCTTAGATTACTTAACTATAAATATATAAATATATGAGGCCGAATGCCAATTTCTAAAGTAGAAGAGCTTGAGAGAGTGGTTAGTGCATATATTAGAAAGTGATTAGGTGTTCCTCAGCACTGGAGTAACGCGGCTTTGTATTGAAGAGGTATTCTTCAGTTACCTGTATCTAGCCTAGAGAAGGAGTTTCAGTGTGCGTATGTAAGGTTGCAATTGTCAGGAATCAAGGATATGTTATTTAGTTATCTGGTGGTAGTACAAGAAGCACAGGCAGCTCTGAGGCATTTAGATATTCTGAGTAGGGTGCAGCAAAGGAGAGGGGGTCTAGGCCATAGCGTAGGGGAACCACTGTGGAATAAATCAGGTCTTACAGAGAGGAGGAGATACGTTGTGGAGCAGATACAGAAAGATCACTGAATCTGGAAGTTTCTGCATCACATTGACATTGGAATTCAATTCATTTGAGAAATTTCTAAAGGAAAAAAAAACATTCCATTCGATGTCAGTATTCAGCTTCATCTGTTGGCACATAAACGAGCGATAACTGTCTATCTACCTAGCTAGTTAGCTAGCTAGCTGTTTTACCTGGCTACTTAGATGGTAAGATAAACATACCCACTGCACTGCACTTTGAAAGTACAGCTATCGAACAAGCCATTTTGCGTTACTTACAAAATTAAATAGATAGTATGTTAAACATATAAATAACAACATGGAAGTGCTCTATGGATTTCTTAAATATAAAATGTTAAATACAGCATCTTGGCATAGCGACTTGCTGCAACACACTAGTAGCTACCCTTTTTTCTTTCAAAACAAATATCAAGATGACTTTCAGTGAAGCAAAGTTCAATAATCCTGTTCTAATAAGGTAAAATCTACCTTATTGTCATGCTGTTCCTTGTCTGCCAAATGACCTAAATGTAAATTTAAATGTAAATGTAAATGCCTATATAACAACTAGCTACATGGTAATGACTAACGGACAGAAAAGGTCAAACGATTTGGCACAACATTATAGCTTTTCTATATTCCAGACCGTGATATTCTGATAATTCACTCATATGTCTCCTGTAATTTCACACGGTTGAAATTATGTGCTTCGTTGCCATGCTGCTTGCTCCTCTGTAGCTAGAAGGTGCGCTTTTAGAATGCGTCCCAGCCTGAGTGACGTTAAGCAGAACAAATACTGTGACGTAACAATAATTCCATCGAACTAAACTTTATATTTTTCAGAATCCGTGCTTTGTATCACTTCAGAAAATTAACTCTTAAGATAAACGCTGAACTAAAGTACGGCCCGTGGATTTACTGGAGTGCCACCATGTTGTGCATACACTCTTGCCCAGGTTTCTTGTGGACATGACGAGGTTACTGTGGAGCCTATCCATTTTTACTTTATTTTTTCAATTAAGCCAAATCGGCCTCCCTCAACTTTTCGGCAACAAATTTTACTGTAAGTATTTCCTCATGACTGGGAATCAAATGTCAGATTCTTAACCTGAATGTTTTTATCGTGGCCTCTTGTACAAACATGTCGCTAGCTAGCTTACAAGGCTCACAACTTAAGCAGTATGAAAAGCAAAGGCTCAACAAAATCAACAAAAGTTAGGGTATGGTTAGAATAAAAATTCCAGAAACTGAATGTTTCCAAACATGTAAATGTGTATTGGATTGAAAGTGTAGTGTCAATCATTTTTTTTTTTGACTGTAGTAAGCATATTTTCTCAGTGAAACGACATTGCTAATTTTTGCGTGTGCTGACGATACTACATTGTTCAGTCCATGATCAAAACCTGATGTTACACGCAAGACCCCGACTTTATTCCGATTGCAGAACTCGATGATGAAAACTATGCTTAATTTACTACATCATTATTGAATAATTGAATATTAACTCGGCAAAAATATATATATCATGTATACATCGAGCTAGTTGGATGATGTTTCTTGGCCAACTTGTGCCCTATGTTAAAATTCGACCATATTTTTTAAATCCAGTGTAACTCGCTTCTTGTTTTGTATGGAAAACGTGTAATTTTCATAAACCAAACTAAATCGTTTTGTTTGTGATAACTGATTGTTGCATCACATGTCCGTTCCCGAGTCATGTAGTTCTGTCAGGAGCGCATTACGTAAATGGAATTAAACAGTAGAAGCATGACCAAACACAGGGACCTGCAATGAAATTGCACTTGGAGTACACAACTTTGCTATGGACACACGGTGACACGCAGGTGGAAAAAGAGATATATCAGAAGCGATTTCAGGAATGTAATCTCATCCTTGCCATGTCCCCTTTCCCCAGTGCCAGTGGTTGAGGGGAGGGATCCACAGGTGTTTGAACCTGACCCTCAGTTCCTCAACTTTGACCTTGGCTCAGGAAGTTGGTCAGACACCTGGTCAGAAAGTGTGAGTATACATTCAGGTGATACTCATTGATTACTAATCATTAAAAAAATAGACAATTAAAATTATTGGTTGAAAGAAATGTATATAAAACCTACATGTTTGAAATAAAATGTCTCTTTCAAAATTAGAAAATCAGAAATTTCTTCCTACTTCCTTCCATATAAGCCAGTTTTTGTGTCTGGATTTTTTTTTTCATTTTTTCAGGAAACTGACTTTACACATGCTGGTAGCAGAGACCTTAAAGGTTTAACTTCTGTCCACCCTGAGAATGGCCCACAAGCCAGTTTGGAAAAGCCGCCATCCACAGGTATCTTCCAAATGTTCTTTTAAGACTGAAATTCTTAAGTGCACATATGGTTGTGCTGATATGTTTCAAAGTCTGAACTAATCTGTGTGTTTGTGATCAAAACAAAGATGAACCAGCATGGGATTCCAGCGGTGTGGACATCAGGAAGTGCCTCCAGATGGCTCAGGAATATTTGGACACCTACACCAAAATGGTAAAAAACCTTAACAGCGTGCATTTGTTTTCTGAGAGGTTTTGAATTAGTTATACTGCCAAGAAAAAAGTTAAAAGTTAAATGTTAGTTAGATGTTAAATATTTTTCTATTATCATTACCAGTACTAATATTATTTATTTACTATATGTGTGAATCATAATTACTGTTATTTTATTTTTTATTATAGAAGTAGTTCAAATGTCTTTTGCTGTGTGAAAACTAGTGATTTAAGCATGGTAGCATTAGCATTAAATTGGTTGGCATTAGCATCCAGTTTTATGATTTCTACAAGAAGCAGTCAGCTAGGAGTACTGATTGATAAGTATCTGTAGGGGAGGGGATACCTCTTCTATAACCAAAAGAGATTAAGATTTTATCCCTATGTTGAATCATACCTTTCACTTAGAGCAACATATTTTGGAATATTTAAATACTGAAAAGAGGTCCAGTTGGACTGGTGCAGATCCATGGAGCAGGTGTTTTAACCCTTATATCTTTTGCTGAATTTTCTGTCAGATCATCTCCCGAATACCAATGGAATGGCAGCCAGAACCCACCTTCAGTGGACTGCCTTGGAATGCTATGCTCATCATTGTTCTCCTTAATATCATCATATTCTTCACCTTTCTTTGGAGTACAATGCATGCCGTAAGTCCCCTTTTCATTCCTGTCATCATTAATATTTGCCTTTATACATAGTCACTGAACACAGAATCTCACTGCCCTCCTCTCATGTTGTACCATGAAACAACTACCTGAGATGCTCTGAATTGCACTCAAGGCAAAACAGTGATTGAGACATTATTATGCTATTCCCTGCTGATGATTTGTCTTAACTACTCTTTCATGACCATCTTATTACTGTTCCTATAGCTGTAAATTCACATTTCATACTTCCAG
This sequence comes from Megalops cyprinoides, assembly GCF_013368585.1. Taxonomy (NCBI): domain Eukaryota; kingdom Metazoa; phylum Chordata; class Actinopteri; order Elopiformes; family Megalopidae; genus Megalops; species Megalops cyprinoides. The sequence continues at coordinate 3,635,695 of NC_050604.1, read as the reverse complement.
TCAGTTATATAAAGTTGAATCAGCCAAGAAAACAATAACAGTTCACCAGCAGATATGCAGGTTATGAAGTGAGCAGTTTGGATTCAGTGATGTTTTTCTGGCACAGGTGAAGACCACTCTATCAAGCATGAAAGGCGAGAATGATGAGCTAGGAAGGACGATTCAGCAGCTGGAAGGTATCTTCTACAGAGTGTATTTTTTCTCATAATTGTAGAACTCCATGTACCTGAATTGTGACCATTTGTGCCCCAGAAAAAGTAAAGATGCTGGAACAGGGCAGAGAAGCTCTGAATAACGAGAAATGGCAGTTGGAAGAACACATCAAAATCTTCCAGGACCTGGACCAAAACAGGCTTTGCCAGGACAAAAACAACAATGGACAGCAGTAAGTATCGAGTGAGAGTCTGCTAAGGGAAAGATGGGTACACTTGGCATTGTAAGCTAGGTGTCTTGTCGTTAATGCCTATACTGTGCACACTGAAAAACATAACCTTAATCAGCCATAATACAAAATGCTAAAAAATATATTGTAAAGTATACTGTATGAATGTGGGATTTAATAGAGGTTTAAACATTATGGGAAATAGGATCTGAAAATAAAGGCTTGTGCAGTGGAAAGCTGTAGCCCCTTGTATGCTGTGTGTTGCAGGAAACTGGACTCTGAGCATCATGAATCAGAGGCACAGATGAAGGAGGCCCTCAGGATTCAGAAACATAAGATGCAGGAGATGGAACGACAGCATCTCAAAACTGAGGCCCTCCTTAATACCAAGGTGAGAAAGTCCCTCCCATTACGAATACTGTACTCTCCCCTTGTTAGAATCACATTTGCAAGTTGTGGGCTTAATAGTGGGTTTGCATTGGTATGTCCGAAAGCTTTTTAATCCTTAGAGGGGACCCTTTCTGTTTTCAAATTTGAGACTCTTTTACACTTTGAATAAATACACATATTACTTCTTTTTTGTATTTTTACATTGTTTTGTATACTAGACGTGTGACTGTTTTCGTTTTGTCCTCCCTGGCTTGTAAGTCTTGATGTTCAGTACAATATAATATTAGCAGATATCTCCATTGGGAGTCTCTAGAATTTATCCCCACAAGGCAAAGGTCTCCACTGTAAGAAAGATTGTTTTTGGTTGCTCTTATTAGTAGAATGCATTGCACCCCATGTAATGATTTTTCTTGTCAGATCTTGTGCCAACTGTAACTTGCCTCTCTCCTCAGATTGCCCTTGAGGAAAAGCGAGTGCAGGAAAATTGGGTAAGAAGGACATGAACACAATTCATTATCAAAAGATTGTGTGAACTGATGTCTCTGGTCTGGGTGGAATATTCATTTTGTCTCTTTTTGCCTCCAGACCAATGCCTGTGTGGCAGAACGTGCTCTGGAAGCTGAGAGGAAAGAGACCGCCAGTCTGAGAGAGCAGTGAGTTCATTTGCCAGCAAAAGCCAATTAAATCTGGTATGGGCAGGCACTAGGATAGGTAACATTCCAGGATTGGTGAGGGAAAACTGTCAGTTTAAGGCTGGTGCCTATTGAGCTGAGCTGGTGACAGCGTGTTCTGTGGATTTTGATAATATTCTCCTTATTGACCCAAATGGACAATGTTTCTAGTTGGGCAAAGGTTGTAACGTTTGAATGTGTTTTTTTAATCTTCACAGGCTGATGGCAGCCAATACTAAACTGGCTCATATCAGAAGCCCAGTCTTTTTGCCTGCCACAGTCAGCTTTGACCAACAAATGACCAATTTCAGCAAAGGTAAAAACATTTTATTTCATATTTTAGTAAAACTGGTATTTTGAGAAGCACTCTGCTAAATCTGGTACATCTGCTTACAGTGTTCTTGCTTAGTGGTTACTTTACACTCCTGTAATTTGAGCCTTTTTCCTTGGTCCTTGAGTGATGTCTTGGTCTCTCTCTTCCAGATGGAAGTGCCATACAGGCATCTGGCAGTGCTTTGGATGAATCAGTAAGCCATCAAATTATGAAATGACTTTAAACAATTCTGAACAGAGCTGATTGAATTTTACAAATATTGTTACATGTCTACCAAGAATAATCAAAGTCAAATTATAATTCATGATTAATAATATTAATCATGAATGTGTATGTGTAAAATGACCCATGGTTTTAAGTGATGAAATTTGGCCAAATATATTAGTTGTTGGCACCTTTCAGCACTAAATATCTGCAAAATCCATCAAGTAAATTGTTTGTGCAATTAAATGACAGTTAGGACTCACTGAAATGTTTTCTGTCACAGCAGAGCACCACTTTCTCCAGGGTCAACGATGAAGTAAATCTGTACAAGGAGAAACTGCAGGCCGCAGAAAAGAAGAATCAGCAACTGGAAGGTACACTGCACAGAGAGGATTTCCCATTAACCAGTAATACCTGATGTCCCTGTTATCTGAATTATGCCCATTTGTGCCCCAGAACAAATTCAGACGTTGGAGTGTGATAGAACTTCCCTGCACAGTGAAAAACAGTACCTGCAAAATCAGAATAAGATCATGCAAGAGAAGCTTGCAATTATGGATGACCTGTGTCAGCAAAAGGACAAAGCTCTACAGGAGTAAGTATCAGACACTGTACAGAGAAAGGTGTAATTTAAGTACCCAAGAAATAAGAGCAACAAGATGCTAAGAACAAGTGTGTGCTCTCTGTGTTGCAGGAAGCTGGCTCAGGAACAGCTGGAGCAGCATGAGAAGGACATTAGAGCTGCAGGACCCAAGGAGGAAATCAGGGCGTTCAAGCAGAGGATCCAGGAGATTGAGGGAAAGCATCATAAAACTGAGGCTGACCTCAAGTCAAAGGTTAGCAATTCCATACTGTACCAATGATGTTCACTGCCCTTACAGGAATCACATTTTCCCAGTGTGATGTGACTCTTTTTGTGTTTTTTTCCTGTAAGTTCAGCATCTATTGGGTATCTATTGGTTTCCAGTGTTCAACAGAATACACTGTGCTCGATGTTATCCATATTTAACATTTACACACACTGTGAAATGCATACTTTAGCTGTGTTTGCTCAGGTGTTTGGATGTGTTTCTCTAATTTTATTACACTAGCCATACCTTGCACTGACTGTCCCCTCTCTATGCACAGATTGAATTTCATAAGAAACAGGCAGAGCAGAACAGGGTAAGAAAGACATAATCACAATTCAAAGCAGAACATTTTGTGATTCTGTCTTTAAATAACAGAACGTTCATTCCTCTTCCTTTGTCTGCAGATTAGCACCCTTGTGTCTGAACGGGCTCTCTTGTTAGAGAGGAGAGAGACAGAGAGCCTCCGTAAAAAGTGAGTTTATTTACCACTGAGTGTTTATTGACGTTTGTGTAGTGTTTATGTATTTGGGGTATTGGCCCCGGATATATTTTTAAATGCTCAAAAACTGTCAAAAAAGCTCATCACATGAGGTGATCGCAGTGCGAAAAAAAAATTGTCCCTTTTATCCTAGCAAGGATATTTGGTTTAACTTATGCAGAAATGAGTAGGACCATAACATGAGACTATAATGTAAGCCTTAGTCGGGCTGAATGGCTGCTTCTTTTGTTTTAATTGAAAGTTATATCCGGTAAGGCGGAGGTTGCCTTTACATGAATGTTTTTATCTGTTCACAGGTTGGTGGAGGTCAGTGCTAAATTGGCTGGGCACCAAGGATCATTCCCTGAGCCCATCGCTAGCTGCTCTGCCCAGCAGAAACCCCCTGCTAGGAACGGTGAGCCCCACATCACAACCATTGGCTTGGCCTTTCTTTGAAATTCCATCTTTTGCCAGACTTTATTTACTTCTTAATTTTTAAACATTGGCCCAATTGTGTATTCATTGTCTGATCACATGATCAGATCTGGCCCATCTGCCTACAGTGCACTCAATTAGTGATTATTTCAGACATCTCTAATCTAAGCCTTCTCCCTGATCACTGTATGTTCTCTGTCTTCTAGGTGTTCTAAAGATGCCTTCTCAGAGTGGTGTGGATGAATTAGTAAGTTGGTAGATTGGGAAAGTGTCTGAAACTGGTTTGTTTGCAGTTTCAGGGATTTCAATTGACAGTGTTTGTCCATAGTGGAACGTCAGTTGTTGGCTTTTTCTCATGCCATTTGTCTGAAAAATGCAAGCTATTAATTCTAAGCCATAGCCACAGGCAAGGAAGTGAACAGCTGAAATTAGTAAGACATTTCCTTACACAGGCAAAGACCACTCTTAAAGCTCTTGAAAAGGAATGTGAATCATTCATGAAAAAACTGATGGCAGAGGAGTGTAAAGTTAAACAGCTGCAGGGTAAGTTGCACAGAAAACACATTATCAGCTGAATAACTTTGTAAATGCTTGTATCCTAAGTGTGACTGCTTGTCCCTCAGAAAATATCAGTACTCTGGAGCAGGAAAGAGCTACAAGGATTAAAGACAAATGCCATCTGAAAATGGGGATCAAGAACCTCCAGTACAAACTGGACAAAATGAAGGAGCTGTGTAAGCAAAAAGATGAGGCCTTAAAGAAGTAAGTGTCACAGCAAGATGGTGCGGCTCCCGAGTGTTTGAGTCAGTAAAGTTGCATGTTTAGACCTACAGCCCGAGGTGACAGACAAGTCCTAGTCTGTTGCTGGTAGTGACTGACTAAACATAAGCGTAACTCCTGCTGGGCCAGAGAACTAACTGTATAAGGCCTCCACATGGAAATGTGTGCAATTTTTGTGGAGGAAACATGCTGTATCTCATCTAACAATGGGCTGTAACGGGCTTAAATTCTGCAGGGTTTGGGATGTAAAAGTAATGACTTGTGCATTGAACAGGTGAAGCCCTTTTGCTCTCTTTGTTGCAGGAAGGCAGCTCAAGTGGAGTCTGAGCGTCGTGAGAAAGAGGCCAAGGTGAAGGACGTGCTCAAGACCCACAAACAGAAGATGCAGACAGTCAAGGAGGAGTGTCAAAAAATGGAACTCTCCTACAAGGCCCAGGTAAGTAAATCAAACCCTGAACAAACAACTCACTCTTCTCCTACAGGAGCCACATTTATTCAATGTCTGTTCCTGTACATTGCATATTTAATGCAGAGTTTTTGTTGGTTTTTCCAAAAGGTCTGTGTAAGTTACTTATTTTTTTCCACTGAATGCATTAACAAAGTGCACTGTGCCTCATGTACTAACTACTGAACATGTATGACAATGCAGAATAGTAACAATGACCCATTTCACTACTAGACTATCTTCGTGAGTTCATCTCATGTTTTTTATGATTAAGTTTGCTAGATCTTGCGATGACTGTTATCTGTTCTTACGCAGGTTGCAGCTCAGAAAAAGAAATCACAGGACAATTGGGTAAGTGACATTCTCACAATTTAAAGGGAAAGGTTCTGAGAAGTATCTTTGACCAAGACAGAATATTCAATCCTCTTTTTTTCCTCCAGTCAAGAGCCTGTGAGGCAGAGAAAGCCCTAGCAGCAGAAAGGCAAGAGACAGCAAACCTTCACAAACAGTAAGTTCATTTGCCAAAAAAAGCCACTTTGGTGGGTTCCTGATGAGCACTGGGGTCGCTGTTTGCCTAGGACTAACGCAAGGACTGCCCTTGTCTGAATACTTCTTTTTTCTGTTTGCAGGCTGGATGAGCTCAGCAGTCTGCTGGCTGAATTCCAAAGGCCAGACTCTGAAAGCGTGAGTTACTTTCTTACTATTAGTCCAAACATCCATGAAAAGCTCTGACTGCACTCTTTAGCTGTGGATACAGATGTGCAGGCTGTGAACATCTGAGATTCAGAGATGTGCTTTCTTATACAGGTAACCCTTACTCCCTCAGTTCCTGAAGAAGAGCAGATTCAGGGCACCGGGGAAGTGCTGGCTGAGGAGCAGGAGAGCCAACAGCTGGAAGGTATATTGCAAAGAGTATTTCACTTCACCCACTAAGTTTGGAATTCCCTGTCACTGACCTGTGCCCACTTATACTCCAGATCCAGAACAAGTCCTGGCATGGGACCATGCAATGGGACCTACACTCTCTGAGCGATGAGAAATGCCAGCTGTAACATCAGAATACCAGCTGGATCTTGGGAGGTAGGTGTGAAGCAACATTCTGCTAAGGGAACGATGGGCTTTGATTATACTTGGCATTGTGAATGAGGACGCAGGCACAGGTTTAGCATTAGCAATATTGTTAAAATGGTAAAAGCAATTAGATGACCGTATATGAAGGACACTAAATATGGTCATCACGAAAATATAAGCTTATTGATTAAATATAATAGACTCCAGTTAAGTCAGGCAATATCCCATAGACTGCAACCTTGTATTGTGACAGTGTTATTTCATGCTGTTTTACCCCTCTGACTTTATCCTGCCATGGAAACAACAGCCTCACTCTCTCCCCACCCTGTCTGTCTTTTGCTTTCAGGTACTCACTTGAAGATAAAATGGTGCAGCAGCCCTGTTCTTCCTGCCAGTAAATGGCCTGCCTCAATAGATCAAAGTTCAACCATTCTCAGAAATGTGTCTTCCTTCTAATGCAGTTCATGGTCAAAGAGACTGCCCCAGTCCTGGAGGCTGGGAAACTGGCAAAATGAATGAGAAAATTAACCACAGGGATCACAACTCCACATCAGAATCTCTTTTCTGTTTATGCTTTTCCATTTGCAGTCTGATGCACTGTAACCCACCTGACTTCACTGTAAAAACTCATGAAATCACATGAGGTAATCGTTCTTCTTAATGCTTGAACTGGCATATCTGCCTTCCTTATTTTTGTTCATTCTCACTCGTCACCTTGCCTTTGTGTGCATCCTTAATCTTCCTCTACATATAACTGAACAGGAAAAACAACAGAGATAAACCTCAGAAAAAACACACTCTCACATTAAAATGAGAGATTTATTTATATTTTGCTGCTTGTCCTCACATATTAAACACTACTCCTAAATCTAACTCCAGATCTTGCAGAAAGGGATAAATAAATGCAAAAATTCAAATGAAATGACTAGTGATGAAAGAGTGGTGTTTCCAGAACTTAAGCATGGGTGTAGCTACTGTATCATGTGTCATCAGTGACCAAGGAACAGAAACATAATATTTTTCTACGAAGCCACTATGATGATATTATTCATGTGTATTTCCGTGTCTGTTTTTCCTGTGTAGAGTTGTTTAGCAGAGACAAACATGAAAAGTAAACATACGATAAAATGAATATATAAGCTAAAATGGAAGGTTGAGCAATAGGAGGTTAAAGAGGAAGATGAAAAATGTGTTTACTTTTATTATTATGATCGTGTTATTGTTATTGTGCAGTTACATTCTTTTCATCCATAGGGTGCTCTTTTGTACTGAGGGAATACATTAGTTGAACTATGGCCTTGGCTCAATTAATAAACTGAAGCTGTTACCCAAAGCCATGATGTAGTATCTCTTATTATGCATACACAAATGATGTGTGTTCTCTCATTATAAATTTCAATTGCAGACTGTCCTGAGATCAATAACACAATCAGTGCCATAAGCAGGAGAAAGTTTATATCAAGGTCACCATCATACCTGGGAGTACCAAGTGTCCTTTCCCCAATTGTTAACATCTGTGTTCTGCTCTCAGATAAATTTTACAAACTGAACAAGGTTGGTGTCTTGCAAGATTGGTGTCACCCTGGGCTAAGAGCTGACCCTGGGATAACTTATCCCTTTTTTAAACACACATGGAACAGGGTTAACCTAAGCCCAGGGCTATACGATTCAGACTGCACTTCTACTAGCCCTGGGTTAAATGTCCGTTGGAACACGCGACTAATGTTTACATTCTAGAATGACGCGTGACTACTCTTTAACAGCATGCAGTAACGTTAAAATGTCGCCATTAGCAGGGATTTATGTGAGAGTGGTGTTGAAATCCTGTTGTTTTTTTTTTTTTTTTTTTTTTAATTTTTTAGATTTTTTTTTAGTTATTCCAGCATCCTATTGAAACCTGTCTCTGCTAGCTTTCTGACAGATGGTGGAAAACCTTTCTGTTGCGGTATGTTCCAGCTAGTTCGTCTTGAACGGACTTTTCCGACCACAAACTCAGGAACAATGCCGTTTCCGCCTGCGACCAATTTGATCTGTTTACGTCTTTTCTGGACATATTATTGTTTTAAGTTAGCTAGCTTGCTAGGTACCTTTACCATCTGAATGTTGCCGGTTTCGGTTAGTAGTAGTTATAACGTAAACAAAAACGCACACGCGTACTGTAATGACATGACGAAGAAGTCATGTGATTGGACAACAAAAACGTGACGCAAAGTCCATTGTTCATTTTAGTCCCGTGTTTAGTCGATTTTCAGGGGATAACCCCACAAACTCGGGGCTAACCCTGCTCCAGAGCAGGGCCAGCAAGCCCTAGGCTAAAATCGGGATTAGCCCATTTTCGAATGCGCCAGGATTGTGCCAGTGTGAAAGCTTTCTTAGCCTGGGGCTAAGGAGGTTCTAAGAATGCTTTTAGCCCTGGGCTAAGTGCAGTGTGAAAAGCCTACCAACGTCAGTGTTGAGACACCTCCATCTGAAAAGGGTTGTGCTGTTAATGTGTTGCCTTCCCTTCTCAATTTGCATTCCATGAACAGAGTCTGATTACTTGCTGTCCTGTCAGTCACATCCTCCATTGGAAAAGCTAAATTTCTCTGTTTTTCAGACTTACCTTTACTGTTATGTGTGAGTTCAGAGCACTCCAATGTGTGCAGGTTTTTGAGACAACATGTACTAAGAATGGGTCTCATAGCTGCACTCAGCATCAGCGTTTCACTTTTCCCATCATGCTTTGCTTGAATTCTCTGGACATTGTTTTGTACCACATCAGTTTGCCAAATGAGTTATTTTGTACCTATGTACTGTCTGTCTGAAAAATATTGAAATATGACTCTGTGTCCTTGAGAGCCTGTGTTCTTGTTTGTCTGCTTCAATGTGTGTGGATCAATACAGTCCTCTTCACCTGAGTGTAGCAGTGGTGCTTCTCCAGGCCATGGAAGCCCTTTAGCGCAAACACAGGGACACTGAGGAGTCAGGGTAAAGCATAATGTAAAGTTGCAGGATTTGAAGCACTGCTGCTATTTTAAGGTCTAATGATTTTCAGCACTATGATCATGCTACAGACAGATGAGACTGAATGGAAAACTGCTGTTCTCTAGTGAAAAAAAAAAAACAGTTCAAACATAGAATGCTGCCTTATGTAATATTGTTTTTAAAAATTTGTTGGGAAATTAATTAATTGCTTTCTTGTGAAGAACATATTTTTTAAAAACGTTTATTATCAGTATAGCCACATCCATGTTGAATATACTACAAAGTTTTTTACGTAGCATGTTCTTTATACCTCTGTTTCAGACTGTAATGGCTGTGCTTTAAAATGTCTGCTCTTGTATGAAAAATAAAGACATAAGTACTGATTATCCTCTTTGTTCTCAGTTGTCAGTTGTGGGTTAAACAGTGCCAGAAGAGTTTACTCATAGTACATTTTCTCTCTGAATCATTTGACTGCCATCAATTCATTTTTATTATAGTTTTCTCTCGTTATTGGGTATATTAAGAGCAATAAGAGCAAGCTGCCTCTGCCTCTGCCCTTGCTAAAACAGCCATCTAAACTCTTGATAATTTTGCAAAACAAATAGTACACTTTCACACAAATTACAAAACTAATCACAATTTATCAAGCACCTCAAGCAAAAATGTACATTTTAATTCAAAGTTCAAGTCAGTTTGTCCTGATGTCACATTTTGATGTTGCATGATCAGTTTCCATGATATTGATGCCAGGTGGGTTAGAAAGTGGTTAGCTCAAAAAGTTCTAACTATTATACTGTTCACTCACCAACACATGTTGTATTGGTATGTGCAAAAGGAGATACCTGTAAAGGTTTTTGTGAAAAGATGTGAAGAGTGAACAAGAACCCAACCAGGATGATGAGAGACCTGTGGGATAGTAAGAAGAGTGAGACTGAGAAGAGGTACAGTAGGTGGAGCAGGTAGATGAGGACATGGAGGTGTCAGGTGGTAAAAGAGGTAGAGAGCTGGAGAGGAAGAAGGAGAGGTACAAAGCAAGTGAGAGGACTCTCAAATAACTTGAGAGCAACTTTAATTGAGGTCATCAGTTGTGGCCTGTCTCTGAGAGAAGCTGGAGAAATGCTCCAGCCTAATACAAGCAGATCAACAATGGTTTCAGTCAGTTAAGAGAGAAAACAGGGAAATGGCTTTTACATTTGTGAATCATCATAGTATTACAGGAGTGAACACTGCATGGCTTACAATCTATGCAGTATTGCACTGAGAAATGGAATGTTTATTGTATTGCAAAGGTATTAAAGTATTAAATTGTACACTGTATCCACATTCTTTCATCAGAATGGAGAGAAGACAACCTTCAGGAGGAAGGGGATGACTCCTCACAGAGGAACAAGATAATGCCATTCTAGACATGGTGATCCAACATACCATCTGTCAAAGAGACATGAGAGAGGATTATCCAGGTAAATTGAGCCTTCAACAACATTGGAAACTGCAGCTTAGCTAAGATAGGAACAATGTACTGAAGAGGAAGCCCAACCAAATGAAGCAGGTTTACAAAGTGCCCATCAAGAGGAAATTGGATAGCGTGAAGGAGACATGGTTTTAGGCAAGTGTTTATGTGGTCCCATTCAAGTCCATACATGATTTATACACACCTGCATACACAACTATTTTCTATACCTTGTACATCATATGCTGCAAAGTTACAAAAGGTTTGTTAGAGTATCACAATTATTAACCATGCCATGTGTTTAACTCAAGAGGATAATGGAGATTTATGGTGGCTCAGCTATCCATGAGTATGCCTACATACATGAAGCCATCTTCAGCCTGACCATAAAGAGGAAGGGAGGAAGATATGCCACAGTCACTGTCCCAGTCCAAAAGGGAGGCAACATCAAGTTGTGTGCTGGCTGCCATTACAAGAAATGAGCAAGTAACAATCAATGGGAAGGGACTCAGAAGCAGTGAAGTATGTGATTGTTTGGGACAACATCTAGTTCCAACACTCACATGTTCTTGAGGTGTTTGAAAATTATCCATATTTTGTAACTGTTTTCCTTCAACCCTTACTGCTCTCTCTCAGATCCCACTGAAGAGACCTTTCCTCTTTGAGGTAATAGGTGCATATAGAAGGAACCCACATGCGAGAACAACATTTTTGCAGGCCATGGAGGACGCCAGGCATGCAGATTACAGCAGAAGCCAGGCATGTCTTTCTCGCCATTTTTAGCCTAGGTGGGTGGTCAGAATAAATATCCGGTGTGGTGGAGATGAAGCATTCTGACCTAGTAGAAATGAAATGATGAATCAATAAAGTAATTGTTCACTACAGTAAATTTTTTGTTGTTGTTGAGTACTTGTTCATTCTCTTGCTGTATGGTTAAAAAACATGAAAAAGCCATATATGACACAGGCCTTCTGAGATCAGCAAACCCGCATGAAGCAACACGTAAGAAAATGCATTTCACCATAAAAAAAAAAAAAAAAACCTGTGGTCGAATGGAGTGGTCTCTATAAAGACAGACCTGAAATTTCATCACACACACACACACACACACACACACACACACACACACACACACACACACACACACAAACACAAACACCCAAACACACATTTCATTACATTACCTTACATTAACAGACACTCACAGCACAAACAAACATAAGTGTTTCCATTCAAGGTGAATGAGCAATAGACCAGGCTAACAACACTCCCAGACCATTGAGTGTGAGAATAACACTATTCAAGCCTTACCCCAAATTAACTTGTGCAATCTGACTAGACAAGGGAAGCCAAGTATACTACCATACATCAGTCACTACATCACAGAATCCAAAACACATTGCGATACTACACATAAAATACACAGCAAGTACTAGAAGATGTTAGGGACTGGGGATTAAGGTGGAAGTGAAGAGGAAGGTCTTCAGTCTACGCTGGAAGATGGCCAGTGATTCTGATGTCCTGACCCCTGTGGGAATTTCATTCCACCACTGGTGGACCAGTACAGACAGGAATTGTGTTTGAGAGGTGTTACCCTATTGGGAAGGGATGGTCAGTTGCCCCATGATTGCAGAGCATAGTGATTTTGGCGGAACACAGGGTTTGAAGACCGATTGTATGTATGAGGGGGCTGTACTATTGACTGTCCTGTATGCAAGCACCAAGTTTTTGAATTTGATGTGAGCAATAACAGGAAACCAGTGAAGTGAGGTGAGGAGTAACTTGACTATACTTAGGGAGATTGTAGACAAGTTGTGCAGCTATAGTCTGGATTAGTTATAGGGGTTTGATAGCACAAGTAGGAAGACAAACAAAGAGGGAGAGAGTAGAGTAGAGTAGAGTAGAGTAGAGTAGAGAGTAGGCCAGGTGTGAGATGACCAGGGCCTGAACTAGGAGTTATGTAGAATACATAGTAGGGGCAGAACCTTCGGATATACAAAAAAGCAGCATGCGTGCAGAAACCCATGTGTCCGATGGCGGAAAAACAGGAAAAGTTGTGTGTCTTCAGATTAGAAGTGGTATGAAAAGCCATGGGAGGAGATGATGGAGCCAAGAGATTGCATGCAAAGAGAGACGAGGAGGGGGTTGAGTACAGAACCTTGAGGGACACCTGTAGACAGGCTGTGGGGTCTAGGTAACACACTGTTCCTAGACATCCTGAAAGAATGTGTAGAGAGGAAGGATTAAACCTCAATGAAATGCAATGTCAAAGATGCCGAACGTAGCCAGGGAAGACAGAAGCAGAGTGTGGTCCACCGTATCAAAGGCTGCAGGAAGGTCCAAAAGAATCAAGACTGAGGAGTGGAAGGATGCTCTGGCTGATTGAAGAACACACACACACAAAATAAAAGAGAAAGGGGGTACCCTTAATATATGTATATAAGTATACATCTACAAGCACACAAGTAAACCATAAAATTGTTAGATTTAACTCCAGATGTTTTGTTATAGTTTTTATGCAGATATTTGGTATTTATGACTGTATTATCAGAAATTTGTCATTAAACCTCTTAAACTTTTGAAATGGCAAAACTATGCATCAATATATTTAATAGTTTTAAGCAGTAAGTGTATGTGAATATATTCTTTTTAACAAATGTATCCAAAAGTAGTATTGTTATAATGGTTACTCCTTTGGATTAGCTCTGTATTGTATACGGACTGGGTGGCATTGTAAGAATAACAGTCATGAGTAGATGCTTGATCCTTGTTCCACAGTGCTACATTGGTGTAATAGCTGTGGTTGTAGTATGTACAACCACAAATAGAAGCAAATGTGGTGGAATATTTCCTTGTTTCATGGTTGTACATTTAACAAACTGTTAGAACAGCAGTTTCAATTATCAATAGCAAATGTGATATTTGGAATATAACTGCAGCATTTGAATTGCTGTAATAGTTCTATTTTTATCTGATTTTAATTGCCACTGTCATGATACAGAGGGGTAAGACTGTAGACTGCAAATGCATGCTGTTGTTAGCTGTTACCCAGAAAAAAGTAGTAAATACATAGAATGATAACCTGCAATACTTTTTTCTCAAGTCTGATTGGGAAATTAATGAATGGCTTTGCTGCACAGATCATATTTTAAAAACCAGTTGCTTGTTTATTGTAAGCATGCTCACAGTTTAAATCTGTGCTATGAAGACTGAATATTAAATACAACAGCACTGACACAATACAGGCAGATAAACTTCACCACCGCAACATATATGTGCTGACACTCACTAGTAAAGAGGACAATTTCAAATGCAGAATAAGTGATCTTTTTTGCAGTCTTTGAATCCTGATTAGCATCTGTCTGTCTGTGTTAATAGCAGAAATCACCATGAGTGGAGACAGAGCTGGTGGCTGTTCACTGTAGTGAGAAAAAGGAGACGCAGCATTGGACCTCCACCCAGGCCCAGAATATAAATGCAGGATACCAGAAACTACCCATAAGGTCTGTCTATCAGAAGGGTTACATGATATAGCCTAATGCCTGGTGAACCTGATAAAATATTGTTTACTTTGCAGAAACATTTTCCAGAGCAAGTTAAATTAAGTTCACATTTTTACATAATAGCCATTATAAAGGAATTGAAGCAATTCCTCTTGAGTTCCATCCTGATGGAAGTGGCTTATTCAGATCATCTGCTTGGCGGCATACGAGAGAAGCACTCAAAGGACGCTGTAGAGGGTGGGTGGGGCTAAAATTAAATTGTTGTCTCAGGGCCAATCAATGAGGGCCAAACTTTCTGGGGGCTGTCTTGCATTTTGTGGGACACCACTAGCTCCACCTTCTGGACACAGATCCAGTTTCATTGCTATAATTCCACACATGCTATAGATAAATGTGGCTCAGCCTGGCTGTGTGGGTAAGTGGTGTTCCTCAAATGGTTAAGGACTACAACTAGGAGCTCTGCCTGACACACACACATACCTATGGATGCTTTGAACTACCAGGCAAAGTCCCAATATATTAGCAGATTTAAGATAAACAATAACTCTAAAGAGACATTGTCATATGTTAGAGATTCCTGACTCTTGTTTCTGTACATCCTTTTCAGAGGTATGTTCTGCTTTCAGAGCTCCTATAGGAACATCTTCAAACACTTAGACGCCTCCTCCAGAGATTGTTCTGCATGTTCGTAGCGCCACCTGCAGGAGGAATGTAGGAAGGGCACTGTGGAAGCAGCAGAGCTACTGACTCCAGCCTAGGCTCCTCTACTCTGCACCCCCCCCTTTATCAGTTACATTAACTGTACCAAATTTTTAAAAATGGTTTAGCATTATGTGTTTACCCACAAAAAGTTTTATCAGTAATATATCCAAAACCAACCAGTTTAAGTTGAGTAGCAGAGCTTTTTTTTCTAAGAGTGTATGTACTGACACAAGAGGAATATATGACTTGCGTTTCTGAAACATATCCATGTTCTAGGACAGACAGACCTACGCATAAACAACTTACGAGTATGATTATGAGTAACATGGCGAAAAGCGTTTTTAGTTTTATATAGAAACTGTACGATAGTTACTATTTTTCAGAGGGAGAAACTTATATGATTTTTGTTTGTTTTAAGAAACGCGGATGTTCCTACGATTGGTGTAAAATAAAATTTCAATAAATATAGACCAACCACAGACGGTTGCGGTAGTGCGCCGTTTCCTTTCAATCCAGGAACTGCCGGATTGTTTTGGGAAATGTAGTTTTATTCTTCTATGATCGAAAGGCTTTCCCACCACTCTCTTACCGGAAAAGACTACATCTCCCAACACGAATTCACGCTTGAGGAAGAATAGGAAGCGAAATCGGTAGGACTTGCATGTACAAGAAGGTAAGAACAAGCGGTATCGAGGCGTTAATAGAAGAGTTAGGTGACGCATGATGTATTTATCATTAGGTCTGAATGTCCGTATGCTTTTAGCCTTCGACATTATGTTAGCTAGCTAATAAGCGAGCTTTAGCCTAAATAATTAGCCTAGAAAATATGATGTATTTATCATAAAATAAAAAAAATCGACCTAGGCAAGGACCATAGCCGTGAACGCTGACCGGTTTTGACGGTCTGCTTTTAGTGTGAAACTTAGTTGGCGTTGTTGGATATTCGATTCCTGACCTTCACGGATGGGCTGACCCATTCGGACGGTGCCATGATCATTAAACTAGTAATTTTTCCCCTTGAACACCCTTAGACAGGACCAATGTCTGCTTTCACGTCACATCTTTGACACAACTGAAACTTGACAATGTAGGCAGTATTGTATTTTTTCTTTTTAATTTCATAAGTGTAATTATGGAAACCAAAACAGATTGGAAATAAGAAAACAAACCCTTTTAACAACTTCCCCAAATTTCAAGACTGGTTTCGAAAACTAAACCCTACAACTCGACTCATGAGCTCACTTCGGTTGTGGTAGTGATTTGCAAAATTAATTCCGACAACTCAAGCAATGCTCTGAGATGTGGTAATATGCCATATTTCGCCCAATGGACAGAAGAAAGCAGTGTCTGTGCTGTCTATGCAGTGTCTAAATATTAATACTGGGATTGCACTGAATATTCAGCGTCGCTGATCCCGAGCCAGTTACATGAAGTGTTTGCTCTCCAGATGATCAGTGTTGGCAAGAGGAACAGAGAGCGCTTACTGTTGTGTCTCTCGTGTGGTCTATAAAACTAAAAGGAATTCTGAGGCATGACTGTAGCTGTTCCAGATGAAGCACAACTTCTTCACTAGCATGAATGAGTACAGAACTTTTTTTCACTGAAGGATAGTGTAGGAATTAAAGTAACAAACATTCCCATTGTTTCTAAACTGCACATAGCTGCTCATAGCTCATTTGATAAAAGCTCATGATTTGTCCTTCCGCATTACAGCAGTGTGTTGCTGAACTGTAAAAATGAAATGGTACTCTGTCATACATTGTCAAAGAATGCTGGTGCTTATTTGGTGGGAAATTGTTTTGCATGCTTTGTTTTTGCAGATGCCCCCAGCTCATTAACTGTGCAATGTAGGCTGCAAAAAAAAAAAACAAGAGAAAAAATGTTAGTAGATATTAAAAATAGTGGATATTGATTGTGACAGTGACACACCAAAATTGGATTTCCATTTGTCATTTTTCTGCTTAACTTTTAACTTTTGGTCAAAGGTAGTCTTGTGTATTGCTTAGGCATGCACCCATGTCTTTCTCTCCTGTGCCTGAATTCTGCCTCTGTTTTTGGCCATACTTACAGCAAGACATGTTATTTAAAAATGTTTTTGCAGTGTTTGTTTGGTAGAAGTGTGGGTATTTTCAGATATGTTCTGAACAGTAGACCTCAGCCTTACGAGTATTTTTTTCCATCTACCAAAAACAGTGCTGTATATGGTTGCTGTCATTGCTATGTTTATTCTTTTTGTAATAGTAATAATAATTGTAATAGTACATTTTTGTTTGTCAGTAGTGTCTGTTGGGAGACAATATGTCCATTAAATTGTCGACTGCCTTGCGTGCTGTTAGGACATGTGGAATTGTAGCACACTGAATGAAGCTGTCTGAAATGTGAAGCATTAGGAAAATATCTCTCTTCATGTTCTGCATGCACTAGGGGGCGCCATGGTGCACTGCTTCCTCATCCACACACTGTGTCCCATTGGTGTGCTGTCCGCTGGGGGGAGCCGGGTCTTGTTCTCGCATGTGTTTGGTCCAGAGGACACAGTTGTGTTTGCACCAGACCGTGACCTGGGTCCAGAGGAGAGACGCCTGCTTCAGAAGGAGAAGCTTGCTGTGGTGGCTAGGTGAGAGGTTTGGTATGGAGGCAGCGCTGCATCCATCAGTGTCTGAAATGTAGACATTCAGAGCCTCTGTTCAAGACCTTGAACAGCATACTGTTATGCCTAGCTTCCTTGGCTGAAAATCAATGATGCAAAAATGGCTGTAAAGGGGAATAGCTAGCGTAGCTTAATTGTGTGTTGAGTGTGAGTGTATAGCAAAATAAACCCAAAAGTGGCATGAGGCAGACCTGGTAATCCAGGGTAGCCATGGTGAACTCATCAACACTGGGGATCACCTTACAGGCCAGTGCTGTCTGGTGAGCTCCCACAACCAACAGAAACCCAGTGGTGGCTTGTTCAGTTTAATTTTATTAAAAATGATGGAACCAAGATGACCGTCCAACTCCACACATCAAGGTAATGACAGCAAACAGGTGGCTCCAAACAACACAGTCTGGTGAGTCCCAGTGACACAAAACAGCCCAACAAACTAGAGTTGGGACCGATCCGATCCAGTGTCGGTATCGGGTGCCCATACTGACGTAATTCACTCATCGGATATGGACTGACGTTACCGATCCAGATTCCATAGTCTGATGTTTTTATGAATTATAAATATGTAGCCTAATCATGCAATTTTAAGCCCACACTCCGATTAACGCATTAATTAATTAGTAATTAAACAGTTCTACAAAGATATCCAGTAGTCCGCATATTTTTTTTTGTCTCCTAGAGTTCTATGAGTTAGACATACAGGCGGAGCGCTGGACCATTAGTCTGCAACTGAGTGAGCCAACTGTTAACTTTACTAGCTATCAACTCAACATGTCCTTAGTTTGGAGATATTTTAGTCCTGAATCACAGAAAAGCAAGACAGCAACTTGTAATGTGTGTAAAGCCAACATTCCGAGAGTTGGAAGTTGTGCTGCACCGTATAATACTAGGGCTGTACCCGACGACGGTCGACGACATTAAAGAATGCTAATTTGAACTTGAAATTGAACAATATATTATAATAATATATATGTTAACAGTTTAATTTACACAGTTACACAGTTAACAGTTTATATTTATATATTTAACAAATTCACATAATAAATAAAACCTAACCCAACGACAATGGTATCAATAATTGTCTCCCCGTCACTGGGGCCAGGGATGCCCACACTGCCGGATGATGTGCGCAAATAATTGAACACGGTGCATCCCTCTGCTTTCAAGTGTATCCCGTGCGTCGTCAGATGCTTCATTAAATTTTACATGTTCCCCCCCTTTACATGCAATTGTTTTTAAACATTTGTTGCATGTCCCAGTGTTGGAATCATTTTGAGTGAAATACAGCCACACTTTAGACACGTTTAGCTTTAGGCATTTTAACCGTATTTAAGGTAGCTACTAGCTAACGGTAGGCTACCTGCTGCCATCAGAGCAAGTTTAATGTTAACTAACGATCACATGCGGTGATGCTTCCGTTGCCTGTAACGTCCGTTTCGGAGCACAAGAGGGCAAATATTTCAATCGACAGCTGCTCAGGCATTCTTATCCAGGACGATTAACTGAAAATTGCTGCATTGCATAATCGATAAATCTATAAGGCATGTGAGAGAACCGTGTGTCACCGCGCCAAAAACAACTCCAAATAAGCCACAAAGTAAGTACAATCATGAACTCCATTGTGCTGTGCAAGAGCACTTTTCTTCAACACAAAAAGTCGCATCGTGATGATGTAAGCGTGCTCGGGCCCAGAACGTTAAGCGCAATTTGAGCGCAGGCCAGTGGGGGAATGGGGAGGGGGGACAGTCGTGCTTGGGCACGGTACAAGACAACTGGGCCTAGTGTGAGTATGCCCAAAGTGGCACTGAAATGAGGGACCAAAATTTGCTTTGCGATTTGGTCCGGTAGATACTGGTCCTATAGGAATATGGCACTGGGTTTCGGTACTCAACCCTAGTCCAGACTGCATCAAACCTAGTTACCAATATCTCCTTCCTGTTCCAGCTTTGCAGCCATGGATTTGTATTTCCTCTCCTCCCCTTAGGGTCAGTAGTTCACCCTTTTAGGCACACCTGGAAGGGAGGCTGCCTCTAGCTGTGTGGTGCCAAATAAAAACTGAAACAAAAAGTGTGTGTGTGTGATGTGTTGTGATCCATTCTTAACAGCACTTTGTTAAAGATGTGAATAAAACTGCTGAAAGGGAATTACTTGGTCTTAAAACATTTAGAAGAACGCTGAGACAAAGGAAGGCCATCCACAGTATTCACGAGTGTTTGTTAAGCTACATTGAGCATTGGATTCACAACAAATGGACAGTAAATCAGATTTCAGTGCAGTACTAAAAAAACAGGATAGTAGGGGCTTAGCAGAGAATACATAAAATAACTCACACTGTAGTAAAGATGGAAATTTACTAGCTTCCTAGCTGGTTTATGTACTTTGCAGGCAGTAATTTCCTGACAAACATCATTGTTGCAAATATTCTGTGTACAGTTATAAATGAGTTATTTTAAATCTCCTTGTTGGGGATGGGGTTGGGGACTCAAGGTGTCCAGTGTTTTTCAGATCTTCACTAAGCCCCTCCTGCCTCTCTCCAGGCAGGTGCAGAGCGCATGTGCCCTGTTGCGTGAGGCTGCGGGACAGCCTGCCATGGAGGCGGGGCTAGGCGAGGAGTTGGTGGCACTTCAGGAGGCGGAGAGTGGGGTGTTGCGGCTGGCTACAGGGGACCCCTTCCCCAGGGAACGCAGTGTGCTCTGGCTGGCTGTGCAGGCCCTGGGCTTCACGCTGGTCTGCGAGCCCCATGAGAACCTGCTACTGGCTGAGGGAACCCTACGCAGCCTGGCACGCCACTGTCTGGAGAACCTGCGCATGCTAGGCCCAGGGAGCGAGGTGGGGCAGTGGAAACAGAGGGGCATAGGGAAGGGGAGGGAGGACAAGGGATTGGAGGAGCAGAGAGGAGGGGATTGGAGAGGCAGAGGTGGGGGGGGGGGGGGGGGTGACTGGGTACTGTTTGTAGGAATGTGACAGAGTTTGGAGAAAAAGGAGACTCGGACAAGGGCAGGAGGGAGGCTTGGGAGAGACAAGGAGCATGGGGGTGGGAGTTGGGCAGAGTGAGGATGTGACCCTTGCACAACAGTGGAGCCAATACTGTGGAGCCCAAGAAGGTGAACACAAGAGTGTGATTAATGCAGGGGTTTCATCCTTTTCTGCTATGTCTTAACCAGTATGTGACTCTTCTGCAGGTTCTGCTAAAGAGTGACCGCATAGAGGCCCTGCTGCACCGCCTGCTGCCCCATGGACAGCTCCTCTTCCTCAACCACCGCTTCACCCACAGCCTGGAGAAAGAGCTGGCTGCATACATGGCCAAATGAGCACGATGTGGGGTGGGGCCAAACTCTAACACCACACCCCTCAGATCACTGACAGAGAGGGGAGAGGACTCTGATTGGCGGGCGTTAATAAGAAGTACACAGGAAGTACTCAAGGTCACAAGCTGTTGTGCTCAAGCATCTGTGGAATCACTTTTCCTGTCCCTGTGGTGTCCCCAGGCAGTTTTAATGAGGAGGACCTGCCACAATGCCTTTAGGCGATCAGACTGCCAAGGCAGAATCCACTACATGTCAGATATAAGCACTGAGCAGCAGTGGAAGTTGTAAATTGTCACTCTAGTATTTGGTGTTGCATCAAATTAAATAGGTCTGCCTTACTAATAACATTAATGTAGTTTGTAGTTTAAATGAAACAATAACAATAAAACATTGTTTTTTTGGTACTGTGCTGACTTTGTATGGCATTACATCCATAACTGTCTTATTCTGTAACTACATTATTTTCTCTTGGTGTTAATTGCCCCTTTATTGCCATGTGTCATGAAGTAGAAAGCAGAAACAGTGTTACCAGATGTCCACTAGGAGTCAGTGTTTGATCAAGCATTTTCTCTAGTGGTGATACTGGGGGGGGGGGGGGGGGAAGCAGGTGTTAAAATGAGTGAATCACTACCTTGAACAGATTGATGGAGAGTTGCTCCCAATGCAGTGTCTATGCTGTACAGCTCTCCTCTCTCTCTGTGCATTGACATTTTAATGAGGCTTTGAAAACTGACCAGAGCACTGTTAGCATTCCATGCACTGAACTCCCACAGAACTTTTTTCGCTCTTCAGAAGCACTTTTCAGGTAATAAGATTCAGCCAATCAAATTCAGTCATAAGACCAGCCCTCGAGACAGCTGGTGTTTGCAGACTCTGCATGTTTCAAATCTCCATTGATTGCTAATGAGTCAAGAGGAAAATGGTTGGGCATGTATCGGCCAAACCAGCCTAGCAAACATATATACCTCCTCCACAACATCAGGAGGATTCGTCCGTTCCTGACAACATACGCGACGCAGCTCCTTATCCAGGCCACAGTTCTCCCTCGACTGGACTACTGCAACGCTCTCCTTGCAGGCCTCCCAGCATGCACCACCCAGCCTCTCCAGCTCATCCAGAATGCAGCTGCCCGACTGATCTTCAACCTCCCCAAATTCTCCCATGTTACTCCCCTGCTGAAATCCCTCCACTGGCTTCCTGTCGCTGCCAGGATCAGATTCAAGACCCTGACCCTCGCCTTCTCTGCAATCAACAGGACAGCCCCTGCCTACCTCCAAGAACTCATCCAGCCCTACACACCAGCCCGACCCCTGCGCTCAGCAGCAACTGGACGCCTCGCTCCTTGCATAGTCAAGGCAGGAGGTGCTCGTTCTGCCGGACATCGGCGTTTCACCTACATCGCTCCCCAGTGGTGGAACGAACTCCCGGTCTCGCTACGGACAGCTTCTTCACCCCAGTCCTTCAGACGGGGCCTGAAGACACACCTCTTCAGACTCTACCTGGACTGACCCAGCACACAATTGCTGCCCCCCCGCCCATCAGTGCTGTCGTAAATTGCTGTGCTTTTTAAATTGTGCTTTTAAATTGTCTCTTGTTGCCGCCTTTACCTTGATGCTCATTGCGCCGTTTGAAGTTGTCGAAGTCCGCCGTTTGAAAGTGTATCGTATTAGTTGCCCTATAGGCTGTAATTGTACAAATCCAATAGTACTGTGTCCTCAAACAGACGCTGCTCTCAGCTGAGAACTGTCTCATTGTGGAACTGTACACATCCTGTCCCCGTACTGTCGCTATACTTGCTGTATGCACTTTTGTAAGTCGCTTTGGATAAAAGCGTCTGCTAAATAAATAAATGTAAATGTAAATATATATATATATATGGGGCACTCCTCAGGCTGGAAAGACTCACCCCGTTTGGGACCGGGATTTTATGCCATAATGTTTCAGCCTTGGGGCATTGCTTAGCTGTGATTGGATAACCGTTCTGATCCACAGTCCAATCGAAATGGCTAAATTTCTTTGTGTCTGCACTTTCCCCCACCCTTTCTCTGAGCTGTGTGTAACAGTGCAACAAGAAACTAGTTATTGCATAATAAAACAGGAAGGCAGTGTTGAAAGCTAACTGTCTGTTCACCTGTATCACCTTGGAGCAGGCGCTGTGAAGATATGATGTGTATTTCGTCAAGACGGGTTGATGTTGGACACATGATTACCGCTTCTAAATGATGTAAAGATAAGCGGATCTGCCTAGCACCTGATTGATGTGAACAAGCAGTTACCAGTCGTCAAGTAGGCTAGTTATCAGAATGACCCTCTTCAAATGCCCATTACTGTGGGCCCTGTGGCCGTTATGTTAATCATGCAAAGAATGCCGTTAAATGGATTATATATTTCATCAGAATTATTCTGAATGGCCTGAGGAAGTTATACCTAGACTAGAGCCTGTAGCGGAGAGAGTGGGGGGGCAGAGGGTGCAGCTGCCCAGGCCCACGGTTCTTCCAGTTACCTGCCTGGCTGAACATGCATTTTTTTGTCTAGTTGAATATTTTGAATAAAGTTTGTGTGTCTTGATTGCAGCAAAAAAACAAACAAATAAATAAATAAATAAATAGTCAGACTGAGGGCGTAAGGGTTTCGACTGACCTCTAGCTAAGTTTCTCGCCGCAATGTTTACTTTGAATGAGCAGAGACACAATTGTGCCCTCTGTTTGAGTGTCAAAGTATAGGAAATAGGCGGCTGTCTTTATTATTCCCATCGCCGTCACTGCTGAGGGAGCTGCGATATTTAGCTATTTTGAATGAGCAGAGACACAACAGAGTTACAGAAAACTTTATTCGCTGTCCAGTATCCTTGTGTAAGTGACAAACAGAAAAATTACACCTTCTGTTCAAGTCCCAAAGTAGGAACTAGGCGATTGCCGGCTGCGTTTTATTTCCCATCGCCGTCACTGCTGACGAAGCCGCGGTGTTTAAAAATGGTTACACGCAATGAGGTGTGCTGAAATAGCATACCTCATTGTAATCCACATTTTCCTCCGTTCCGCCCTTCCGTCTCCGTAAGTTTCCCCTTGGATCTGTCTTGCATCCCCATGCAGCCTGGGCCTGCTACAGATCCTCGCCCCCTCTGCAATGAGCCATCGGCTCTGCCCCTCTCTTGATAGTTTGTGTCTGCAAAGACTGCCTTATAATGCTCAATTCAACGTCATTCTACTGGGATCTTTGATATTAACGCATAAAAACTGCCTCTTTCCCACATCGCACATCATGATTCATAAGGCAAAAATAAACGGTAAGAATATCACCTCTTCTCCTCGGCACGTCAAAAGGGTAAAAATAGCCTATTTCATTTTTTAACAACTGACATTCAAGTTACATTCTCGTGCGTGTGTACCTGTGATACTCCATTTTACCTAGGTGAGTGTGTGTGCATGTTCAGAATGGGGGCTGCTTTGGATTGCGGAGGGCATCAGAAAGCGGATGAGCTATTGGGGTAAGACTTGTTACGGCATTTTTAAATGGCAAGTTGTGCGCTGCTGATGAGCACACACAAGGACGTTGCCCAACACATGTCTCCACAACACGGCTACACTGTGTAGCAGACTTAAATTCAGGTTCGGACTCAACCAACATTTGTGATCTTTATCAGTGAGCTGGAACTTAAATTAAGTCAGTGAGCTGAAACCTGAATTAAGTCGACACACGGTAACCAGACTGTGTGGACACAGACCAAAGTTTGCCTACCTTTCTGATACTTCTATTAGAAGTTAAAATGTTAATGAAACAATGCATATGTTATTATGGAATGATGTAGATATAGTTTATAGTGTTGATCTTTCAGGTCGTGGTTAGTCACTTTAAGTAACTCGAGATTAGGGCCTACCTTTTTTTCTTACCTTTGACCAAGGCAACTAGCGCTTCAATACGGCCAGGTCATCACTTACCGTAGCCTAATTTGCATTCCTTATACTAACAGACTGCGGTTCCTTTCGGATAGAATTAAGCATCTGAGGAAGAGTGACCTTTGAACGAACAGGGGTGAGAGTGTTCAGTTGCATGTGGCTGTATCATAAAGTGTTGGGATTTAGTGGCATACCGAAAAACCTATGACTTAGAGTTATGTTGGCGCCCTGCCTTGTGAGGCGAAGCTGTCAGCTGTCAACGACGAGGTGCTGTCTCTCCTCCACGCTGAGCACAGCAGAGGGCTTTCTGACTTCAAGGTAGGCATTTAATTACTCCGACCGTCTTTCTTTTTGACTTTGGCGGTTCTCGTCATAATGGCAGTTGACTTGTAAACCAAGTCCGGAACATCAGCTACTTCGGTAGAGTGACATACGCTTGAAAATGCCCTCTGTCTTAATATGTCTGTTTCTTTAGCAGGTTGTTTGTGAGTGGTGTGGATGTTGGAAGCTGACAGATCAGGCCATTATTTACTGCCGCAGAAATGCAAATTCCATCACGCAGACGCCAAGTTGCGGTGGCATCAGTCATTTCCCCCATGGCTGTCAGAATGATTAAACAACGAACGGGCCAGCCAGATGTCAATCCTGTCTCGTTTTGAACTGTGTTTGTTATCGCGCACAGCTGCTTTCTGAAGGCGTGGAATTGAAGAAACGGCATTTTCCATCAGCAATTCTGACCACCCGAAAATAGGCGTAGCTCGATTTTGCAACAAATACAATAACTAACGACAGTTTTGGCAGGATTGGTAGTGCAGACAACATTTAGAGTATGCATTAGTGTTGGGCGTTTGATGTAAAAAAAAACCCTTGGAAATGAAGGCCTCTTATTTTATAGTTTATTACCCACAAATGCCTCGCCTTGAAAGCTATTAAATGTCAAATTTGACGCTCTTATGATACTGACTTGGAGCCGTCAGAGCACAGGAGGCTCGGACTACATTAGAAGAGGGGGGAGATGCCGTGATTTGCATATCTGAGTCGAACATGCAGGGCAATGATACACTGTCCACGCTGTAATGTGTGTACACGTGCTGTGTCGCATTAACTGCTACCAACACTTTGCAGGTGTCGGTATGGAGCAAGTCGTTGAACTGTCGTCAAATTGTTACGTTTTATGCGGACACTAGCGATAATTAATGGCAAAGTCTCTGGTGGCTTCCAGTCCGAAAAAAATGCGTTTCGTATCTCTGAAGGGTAGGGAACGATGGTCACGTGACACAGTATGAGCGCATAAGGCGTGCATGAGCGCTGCGTACAGTTCACTATCAAAGAGGGGAAAGACAATTTAGCACCGTAAATTGAGCTGATGAGTTGAACAAATAGTTAAGTTTTGACCTCTGTGATCTAAGATGTAAGTGTATTATTTGAGAAAGCAATATTCTTTCAGTTAGTTCGTTCACAGCCAAGTTTCTCCGGAGTAAAATGTTCACATTTCTCTGAGTTCGCCAGCACTTCAGATGTTGGACGGAAGAACTTAAACGATTTGCTCTTAGCAAATATAGTGGAATGTTGGTGATCGTGACATTGGTGTCCACGTTTCAGCTGCTTCAAGTGACAGAAAAAAGCAATTCAATAATGCAGTAGTCTGAAATAATCGTCACAGCAGTAACTCCCACTTCTATCTTATTTTTGTAAGACTTAAAAAGAGCGCTTACATTTTTATTATACAGCTGAAGTAAATTGACAATAAATAAAAACATCAGTAGCCTATAAATCAGAATGGCTTAAGTTGGTCTATTAACATTGTCTTGAATGCAACATTGCATTAAAATGCTGCTTTTATGTCCACAAAAGCAGTCACAGTCGCTCCCAGTTCAGCGTTTGGTTGTTGCCTAAAATGCATTTCATGTTACGGAATCGTCGTCGTGCTGAATAAGGACGCATTCCAGCAGATAGTCTACAACAATAGCGGGGGTAAAAAAAACGCAACCATGAAACAACCCTCTTCAGAGACTGTTGGAAAGTAATTGATAGGCTCTGAGGCCGTGTCTGACACAACCTAATGACGGCTCAATCCAGTTTCGGCGCGCGTCAGAAGATCCACGCACTGCCTCCCAGCAGGGGCTGCCTCCCACTGAGAACAGAACAGCGGCGTGGGGTTCACTGCCAACGCCATATCAATTAGAGAGCGGTGCGGTGTTATGAACCTCTAACACAGCGTCCTTCACAGTCGGCGCGTTTTCCGAGGCTCGTGGTGCAACTCCGCTTGACCATGCCGCAGAGCGAAATAAATCCTTTGTTGGGACACGCAAAGTGGGTACCAGTACTCGACTGAACTAGGCCTCGTTTTCAAAACGTCGCTGTGATTGGCACGAGTATACCTCTCTCACATTGTCCTTCCTTCTGTTATTAAGAGACAGGACTTCCTCTGGACTCTTGACTCTTCATGAGTGGCCGCCGCTTTGACATTAAACACGAAGAGGAAAACAAAACAGCAGTCTGGCAAGCATATGCAATTGTAACAGTAGTTTTCTTTTTTAACCGCCGTAACAGAGACATCCAGAAGAGGTGACAGATATTAGTGCCCATGTGAAAGCGGTTCTCGGTTGCATGTGGAAAGAACTGTCAGAAACACAGCGGAAAGCCGGAGGCGTATGGGTTCAGACTCATGAAAATGGGGCCGTGCCTAAAACCATAACCTTCAGAGAAAAATGCGCTCTCTCATAGAGAAGCATGCAGTGTTGTCACCTTGTATCTGAATAGCACACCACAGTCATGTTTCTTAATAAAACCATTCCCCCACCGATATCAGCCTCGTGCTTCCACTGTCCCTACACGCACCGAGCGGTGGGTGTGTGGGATTTTAACTCTGCGATGAGGATAGTCAATCCCCGATTCATTTCTGCCCTCCTAATTTCACACAAGGCCAAAATGAGAACAAACGAGAGTGAAATATGATCAAAGGTAATTATGTAATTTATCTCAAGTGGCGCTTGGCCCGTTCTCTAATTAGAACGGATTCTGCGCCGCAATTCGGCTTCGAAAGGGACTGAGACGATTAATATTGTAATCTCTCAGCCAGGCGAAGGAAACGGAAGAACGTTGGGGGGGCAGCTGTTTTTCAAGGCCAGATTTATTTATTTATTTATTTATGAAACCGAGTGTTGTTCAGTTCGAAATGACAAAGCTGTTTTCTCATTTAATTCCTGAGAAACCACAGACTCCCGCTATGATGTGCTCGAAGATAACGGTCTCATTTTCATTTCCGCGTTCCTTTTCACTACCTGCCCAAATTGCAGTGGTTATGATTCATTCGAACAAGAGAACAAATCTTTTTTGTATGTGTCACAGAACAACGGGATATCAGAGATCCAGTGAGATGCTGAATGGAATACTCACCTTGTAGAAAGAGAAACAGACCACAGATAGCTTTGTGAATAAAACTGCCAATTGGCGAGGTTTATAGGCCGACAAGTAATATGCATAATTCCTTTTTCCTTGTTATTTGACTCTTTAGATTGTTTTTTTTTTCGTAGGCTACTGTCCAGCGTGGACCTCTGTAGTCAGAAACAGGTGAGACTTTTTAGGTCTAATGTTATTACTCCATTTTACCAGTAGAGGTCTCACATTGGTCAATAACACGTGCTGAAACGTGACTGATGTGTGAATGAAACCGACAGACTTACACCAGTATTAATACAAGACACACACACACACACATACACAGAAAGACACAAACACGCACTCACACACGCAAGCCAACCTGTCAGTAGTCAGGAGACATGACTGCATGTTACAAATATACTGTGATGTGTTGGGGGAGTGGCGGAGCCCAACCAGCATGCCTTGCGGACTCCATGTAAATAGTTGCCCACCGTGACTGTGTTTTGTGTTCCTTTTAGTTAGTCCTTCCGCCTAGTGTTATTCTTCAGAATCCACTCAAACACTACAATACAGTGCATATTCATTTTTAACATATATTTTTTAACATAAACTCAAGGTTACCTGAAAATAATAAATTTTGAGTTTTAGTGTTTTAAGATAAAATATCTCACAGAACAAAATTTCAATGTATCATTAGTAAGTCATTAGAATCTGGGAATTGGTCAAGGGATCTGAAATCCTTAGTAAGGCACAATGCTGGTCATTACATTGCATTTTGTCATTTACATTTGCATTTATTTATTTACATTTGTTCATTTAGCAGATGCTTTTATCCAAAGTGACTTACAATATGAGGAATACATTCAAGCTACAGTATGAAAGGAGGTCTTGTAGTAGGCATGAAGTACTAAGGGAGCTGTAAGGGATAAAGCAAGACAATGCAGACAGAAAGGTGAACCGGTAAGTGCTATAAGATAAAGTGCAACAGAATAAGGTGAGGGTTAGAAATGTTAGTATGTTAGGCAAGAAGGTGAGTTCGGAAGAGGTGAGTCTTCAAGAGATTCTTGAAGATAGAGAGGGACGCCCCTGCTCTTATAGCCTTTGGTAGCTCGTTCCACCAACGGGGAACTGCCTGCGAGAACTGCCTGGACTGGGCTTGCCTTGTGCATAGGGAAGGCAATGCCAGGCGAGGAACGCAGTGATCGTGATTTAGTCATTTAGTGATTTAGCAGATACTCTTATGCAGAGCAACTTACATAGGTTACAGTTTGATCCATTTATATAGGTGGATATTTTGTAAGGCAATTGTGGCTTAAGCACCTTGCACAGTCCCTCACTGGGACTTGGGATTTGCATGTTTATAGACATGCCATTCTGTTGTTAGTGTTGATTAGTTATTTACATTATTTACATTTACATTGCATGCACTGGAGGAGAGTTCCAAAAGGATAACAGACAAGATGCTGTAGAACAGAATAGAAAACTTTATATTTACACAAAAGTGCTAGGAATGTGTCTTCGTGCTAGTGCTTAGTGCACGACTTGTTTAAACATTCTCTAGTCAAGTCATACCCCTCCTCACCTCACTTCATTGGTTTCCTGTTATTGCTCGCATCAAGTTCAAAACCTTGGTGCTGGTATACAGGACAGTGAATGGGACAGCCCCCTCAAAGCAACAATTAGTCTTCGAACCATGTGTACCAATCCCAAGTGGGTTGCTTGTACTGGCCCCTCAGTGGTGGAATGAACTTCCCAAGAGGGTCAGGACAGCAGAATCACTGGCCATCTTCTAATGCAGACTGAGGACACCTCTTCAGACTGCATCTCAGTTTCCCTTTAATCCCCACCCCCTAACACCTGTTACTTGCACTACTTGTATAAGTTGCTGTTGGCCTTTTTGTATTATTGCCATAAGTTATGGATTTTATGTAATTTAATGGCATTATACACTACATGGACAAAAGTATTTGGCCACACCTGGTTTTCAGGGTTTGGGCTAGGCCCCTTATCTCCAGTCTTAATGCTTCAGCATACCAAGACATTTTGGACAATGTTATGCTTCCAACTTTGTGGCAAGAGTTTGGGGAAGGCCCTTTTCTATTCCAACATGACTGTGCCCCAGTGCACAAAGCAAGGACTATAAAGACATGGTTTGATGAGTTCGGTGTGGAGGAACTTGACTGGCCCGCACAGAGCCCTGACCTCAACCCCATCGAGCACACTGGAACACACAGAACTGGAACGGAGATTGCGAGCCAGGCCTTCTCGTCCAACATCAGTGCCTGACCTCATAAATGCTCTGCAGAATGAATGGGCACAAATTCCCACAGAAACATTCCAAAATCTTATGGAAAGCCTTCCAAGAAGAGTGGAAGCTGTTATAGAAGTAAAAGGGGGACCAACTTCATATTAAAGTATATGCATTTGAATACAATGTCATTACAATCTAATGGTCAGGCGTCCAAATACTTCTGTCCATATAGTGTATGTGATTTATGGTACTCTATGTAATTGAAGACTTTGCATAATTTCTAGACTGTCTTAGTGTCAAATCAGCACAAGAGGAAACTGAGAACTCATCTCTTCAAACTTTATCTCTGGTCTGCCTTCCTTTCTATCTATCATATCTATCCTTATTTTCTATTCCAAAAAAGCACTCTACACTAGTTTAGCACTTAACACAGTATCTTACTGACCTCTTTTAGTACTTTTTCAATAACTACTCTTAGCATTTTGATGCACTTACTGTATTTGGAAGTCACTCTGGGTACGAACATCTGCTAATGTAATGTAAGTTAACTTGTGGTGATGCATGAAATGGTGTTTTTCCATGCACTTGCTGGTCTGGGAGTGTTGTTAACCAGATCTGGCAATGTTGCTCATATAATTTGGAGGGATACACTTCTGTTCTCTTGTGCTGAAAGGTGTTCTGGATAACAGCATCTGCTAAATGCATGAAATGTAAAATAATGTAGTGCTACTCACATTCTTAAAAACAGAATGCAACATTCAACATCAATACCCCACAATAGAACAGGTTAGACAAAAAGTAAAAAAAAAAAAAAACATTTGGGGGATAAAAATTGAATCTATTCTTTATTCTTTATTGGGATCAGCATTAGCTTTCAGATCATGGTCACTAGTCTTCCTGGGATCCACTCAACAGCAATAACAATCAATTAAAACAAACAATATTAAAAATTCAGAAATAGTAATAGCCACAATAACATCTATTTAAGATTCATCAGATTTTGTTTTAGCGACTTTTTGAAAGAAAATCGATTTTTTGTATGTCTGATGTTGATTGGTAGCATATAGCAAAAGAAGCCCTATAAAGAACAGTTCTCATCATACAATTTGTTCGTGGACTTGGCACCACCAAAGGACTAGTACTCACTTGACGTGTATTATACCCATGACAAAAACCTGAATATACTAGTTTTTCGCAAAAGAAGTGTGGTGTATCATTCCAAATAAAATTTTGCATGTATAACAAAAGACAAGATTTTAATTTTTCCTCTGAAGTTAGCCATGATAATTGTTCATGGATCTCACACACATTAGCATGGAAAGAACAATGAAGAGCTAATCTGGCTGCTCTGTTCTGTGCAATTAGAAGTTTTTTTTAAATGTTTCTCAGCAGCACTTGACCAAACAACTGGGCAGTACTCCATATGTGACAAAACCAGTGACCGGACTACATCAATCGTAACAGAAGATGGAACATATGCAGAACATTTCCTTGAGATTGCAATACCTTTACCCATCGAGACAATGAGATCAATTTGATCAGACCAAGACAGTAAATTATCTAATTTAACGCCCAGTAATTTGGTTTTAGTGACCTGCTCAACTGATATCCCATCTATAGACAAATTGTGTGCAGCAGAGTTAGCAAGAACATTCTTACTACCAAATACAATGCATTTAGTTTTAGCAGTGTTTAGTACTAAGTTGTTCATTCTCACACATTTAGTAATGCTTTGCAGCTCAACATTCAGATTATCCCTCAGCTCCACTAAAGTTGGTGACACAGAACAAAGTAGAGTCATCTGCATACATTACTACATCAGAATTTTTAACAACATATGGTAAATCATTTATAAAAATTGAAAATAAAAGTGGACCCAAGCAACTCCCCTGTGGGGGAGTACTTTTTTGCTGTTAAAAAAACTGCCAATGAAAAATACTCGCTGTGTTCTGCCAGAGAGGTAACTCTTCCTCCAAGCAAGAGCTAAAGGGTGAAAAACCATAACATTTAAGCTTAGTCATTAGAATACTGTGGTCAATGACATCAAAAGCCCCTGTAAAATCCAAGAGCACAGCTCCACCTAGTTTCCTATCATCCATATGTGTCAGCCATTGATCAGTCATGTGTACCAATGCAGTGTTAGTAGAGTGCCCTGGTCTATAAGCATGCTGTGCTTTTGTAAGTAGTCCATTTCTACTAAAGTAATTTAACATTTGTTTAAAAATTATCTTCTCGAATATCTTGCTAAGCACAGGGAGTATACTAATAGGTCTACAATTAGAACCAGTAAAACCTGCTTTTCCATTCTTTGGTAAAAGGTATAATTTTAGAATCCAGACAGGTCCCACTAAGTAGACACTGATTAAAAATATGACATATTGGTTTGGACAGTTGTCTAGCTGCAATTTTAAAAAAAATTCCATCCAGGTTATCTATACCAGGAGATGTGTCATATGAGAGAGAGAGCAACATCTCTTCAACTGTGTCTTGATTAATGTTATCAAAATCAAAACAACATGTTTTATCCCTCATCATACTGTTAACAATGTTGCATGTTAGATTGCCATCATCTAGTTGCATGCAAAATCTTAAGCTGTCTACTTTGTTGATAAAGAAGTCGTTAAAGTAATTAGCTGCATCATATGGTCTGGTGATGAACTGACCAGCACATTCCACATACTTTTGAGAATTGTGTGACTTCCTACACATACTTTCATTCAAAGTTTTCCATAATTTTTTACTGTCCTTTACATAGCTGCAAATTCTTTGTTTATAATATACTTTCTTTTTGATATAATTTAACTTAATAACCCTATTTCTCAGCTTACAATAAAAACTAAAATCTAAAAAGCACCCTCATTTATGAGCAGCAACCTTGGCTTTGTCCTTTGTAAGCATTAGCGTTCTCAACTCATCATCAATCCATGGTGCACTACTGCCCCTTACAGACCTTTTTCTAAGTGGAGCATCCTCATCCACCAACCTCTAATTTGTCCATGAAAATTTTCTAAGCAACGTTTACATCATTTTCCTGACATACATTAGACCACTGTAAATCATTAACATTGTTAACAAATGAGTCAGCAATAAATCTTTTATATGACCTGCGGTAAACAATCCTAACTCCAGACTTGGGCATTTTAGTCTTTCTTGTTAAAGCAATCAAATTATGGTCACTGCATCCCACTGCCACTACTAGTCCAACTACTAGTGAATGGAGAAATAGACTCAACTAGTTATGTAATACATGGCTTTTATGACAGTTGCAGTTAAAAGGAAGATGACAACATATGAATTAATGTATGCATATGAGGGTCCTTGTGGGCTATATCACCTCAGATACCTCAATCAAGGGAGCAAATTCCCTTGATTGCAGTTGGAACATCAGCTGTTCTGCAGTTGGAACATCAGCTGTTTTGAATCCGGCAACAACATAAAGATCGCACAGCATCATGTCACTGAAGACAAGGACCTCTGGGGGAACATTTGTCATGGGAAAGGATGACAGCGCATAGCTGAAAAAGGAGGAGGCTCAACACTGACAACAGTTTTGTCAAAAATACAAATGATGCCCAAAAATGTGCAAAAATGCTCTTTTAGGCAGAGTCAGGCTGCAAAATAGCACTGGCATGATGGAGCATGCAAGCTGGCCTCCAGAACCAAGCTGACATTCTCCATGAAAAAATATTCCATCTTATGATGTGTGTGTTAAAATATAAAATGTAGGGATTACGCCTTGCTAAAAGTCACGAATAAATCCACACATTACAAATCTGTCAATCACTTCCACTTTTATGTTAGGTAATTACATGCTTTGCCTTGGCTGGTTGATTTTTAACGGTTGTTCAGACAATCTGAGAGAAAAAAAGGCGCAGCACTTTGTGACCAAGCTCACATTGTGTAAAAGGAATATGTTACCCCCTCCCCACTCGTACAAATCATTGAATTCCCAGGCCCCAGGTGGCTGAGGAGTCTAGCAGACTGGCTGAAGGGCTTGGGTGGTGCCCCGCTGTGATTGGTGAGGCACACACAGCTGGGAAGTGGGTAGTTGGCACTCATGTGATCATGGCAGCCCAGCCATCCTTACCCTTGTCTAATCAAGAGCCACCTCTCTGTCCATCAAAATCATAATCTTGTTCTAGCCTCAAAAGAAGTTGTTTGGATGTTTCTTTTTTGTTTTGCTATTTAGCATTCTATTTACACGTTTACCCCTTTTCTCACCTAATTTGGAATTGGTGATCATACAAATCTAGGTGCCTCTTTGCCACGCACTGTGTTTGTAGTGGAGTGCTAAAGTGAGATGAATGTAATCCTACGATACCCTCACTAGCAGCCAATGGATGTTTTACACACTATAAATGTGAATGCCAACTGGAGGATAAGCAGGTGTTCAGTGACATCATCTGACCAACTGGCAGATGCCTTACAACACACAGGAGCATGCTACAATAGCCAGGCGAGCAGACTCTAACTGACAAAACAAAGACAATTGTGTCATGCCTCTATGGAATCCCAGTCACTGTAGATGAATGACATGACATAGACTTGTCTGGGTGTGAACTGCAGGACTCAGACTGTGATATTCCTAACTGGGTAAGTGGGATATTAACAAACCATATAAAATGAAGACAGCTATTTTGTGCACAAACATTTATCAGCAACAGAATTATATTACAACACACTTAACTATGTTGTCCGATGTTGTCTGATTTCTCTCAGAAATTACTTGGTTAATCCTTTACAAGTTAACATGTTTGTTAAAAAATTGTGTGTACTATTGAAAACAATGCATTTGAAGATAAAACTCACCCCATCTTCATTTGGTGAATACTGGGATAGTTTATCATGAATGCTTTACTCACTGAATGTTTTATAACATTGCTTGCACGGAAGGCTGAAAATAAGGAAGAAAACAGAATTAATGTGAGAAATAAATACTTATAGATAATGAAATATTAATAATTATTCTTTAACATTTGGGAACTTAAGAAACTTTGTTCTTTTGTTAAAATGTTCAGACCATATTCATACATGTCTATTTGTTTTATAATGCATCATGCCAATGTATAATGTTCTGGCAGTTTATAGCTGTTTTACAGTGTATTTGGAATTGGTTGGAGTGGGGGGGGGGGGGGGGGGGGGGGGGGGGGGGGGGGGGGGGGGGGGGGGGGGGGGCAGCCGTCTGTTAGAGGCCATTGGCTTGCTGAGAGTATCTTTGCACTTCAAAACTACTGCCTTCACTTATGTTGGGAACATGCTTGTTCTGGTGTCTTGCATGCAGTGAGGATTGGGAGATGCTTCTCTGGATTTACCAGTGTGTTTTGAGACATCTGCCACTATATGCCTGGATATTTGTTTTGTTCCTTTTTCACAAACCATGTGCAAAGAATTTGGCCTGATGTTTGGAAAGCACACTGACTCAGTGCTTGGAAAGGGATATGAATACAGCTGTGAAAATGTGGGTGGAACCTGCATCCCTGCATTATAGTGTCTCACACACAGTATTCAGGCCATATCTGTTTTGATTTATAATATGGCAGAGCATTGCTACTGTATACATTTCACATGCCTGTCCTGTCTCTGCATGATTTGTGCACCATGAGAGCAATTGAGTCAAATCTGAAGTGAGACTCTTGTCTTTCCACCTGGCCCCATAAGCTGCTGTTCTTTAGACTTCCACTCTGCAGAGTTTCATCATCGTTGTGTGAATTTGGAGGCATTTTAAATTTGCCCTTGTGTGTTTTAAGAAGGGCAGCTGCTCCTCAGACACTTGTGAGCTCTGGGACCTCCTGTAATAAAAAAGTTTCTACACAGAGACCAGCCATGTAAGTCTACATTTGAGCACCAATTATTGAGATGTAAGCCTATTTTTCGAACATGATTTTTCCCCTACTGAATACCACACTGACAGCCCCAGCAGGCCAGATAAAGTACCAGTGTTGGTAACTAGGAAGATGCATTTAAGACATGACATTTAAATAACAAATTAAGGAAAACCACATGTGCACACAAGGATTTGCTACATTTGGAATGTCAAAGAATTCTCCATTTCTTAAAGTGTAAAAATGTGATTGGAAGTTTTGCCATGTACCTATTTATGACCAAGGTAATGGTGTTGTACTGGTTGCCAATATTCTAATACTAACCAAATATGATGTGATATGTGTGTGTGTGTGTGTGTGTGTGTGTGTATGTGTGTGTGCGTAAAATGGAATCCTCCGGAGCTACAGAGGCATCTGAAAACTTCCTGTTTCCCTGGACCATGAAAGGAGGTAACACACAGAAGAAAAAAAGTTTTTTGTTCCTATTTATTCAGGAGTATGAATGAAGATGGAGGGCACAGTATATTCTACAGATTTCTGAAAAATGTGCAAAGTAATACAGTACAAATAAATATTGAGATTTTTATTTATTTAATGATCATCTTGGGTCTGTACACAGCAGGATTGTACACAGAAGAGGCTGAGGTGGACTCTGTCCTTAGTGCTAAAGTACAGGTGAGATGAATACTCTCCTTAGCACTAAAGCACAGGTAAGACGGATGCTCACTTTAGTGCTGAAGCACAGGTGAGGTGGACAGTCTCCATAGACTTGCCTTAATGCCTCAGGCTAGGTAAGATGGATGCCCTCCTTAATGGTAAAGTACAGGTGAAATAGATGCTCTCCCTACTGCTAATGCATGCTCCAGCTGATGCTAAAAGCTTGGAGTATTACTGTACCTATTTTTAGAAAATTATTTATTATTCATGAAATGCAGTAATGTAACTCCTGTTTTGACATTCAGGGATTTATTAAACAACAACAAGCAATTACAATTCATTCCTGAAAAGCAATTCAGCCTCAGGACCTTTCTGTTCAAAAGTGAGCATTCAGAAATATCCACATCCAACTTCCTTCCTTGTAGGATTTATAATTTATCATTTATAATATTATGATTATAAATTAATTATTTTTGTTTTCAAAAAAATATATCAGTATTGGAGGAAATAAAACAATTTTAGGACTCAATTGGGTGGATGTTTTTGACATGTGCAGAAAAATTGTTCTTTTCTAGTTTTCAGAAAAATGACCACAGCTCTTGGAAGTGCCTCATGCTGACATGACAGGTTAAAGACAGTTGCGCTTGGTGGAAAACCTTGCAGAAGGCTACCCGATGCCAGTGAGAGGCATGCGATTGATTGCAGCAGAGTGTGCCTCAGAGCTGGAAGGGAAGTCAGAAAGACGGAGCTGCTCTGTGACTGTGTTCCCAACCCAAGTGCAGTAATCCTTCAAAAGATTATCAGATCGATCATGGGGGCACACTGCCCAGCCCTAATGAAAGCCATCCTACCTGCAGGTGCTGCTTGTCAGAGGCGATTGCACTAAGCGCGGCTCTGACTCACAGGTGACCAGCACAGATTCCAGAGGCTCATGACTGTCACAAGGGTGTTTACATGTATATAGCTGATTTACGCATGCTGATTTGGCAGATTTTTTATTGATATGTAAAGGATGGCAGTGCACATAATGGACAAATACAGCGAGAAACATCTTTTTTACTGAAACCTTGCCTATATATACACAATGAGACAAAACATTATGACCACCTGCCTAATATGCTGTTGGTCCTCCGTGTGCTGCCAAAACAGCGCCGACCCGCCGAGGCATGGACTCTTCAAGACCCTTGAAGGTGTCCTGTGGTATCTGGCACCAAAACACTAGCAGCAGATCCTTCAAGTCCTGTAAGTTGTGAGGTGGAGCTGCTGTGGATCGGACTTGTCGGTCAAGCACATCCCACATATGCTCAATCGGATTGAGATCTGGAGAATTTGGAGGCCAGGGCAACACCTTGAACACTTCATCATGTTCCTCAAACCATTCCCAAACAATGTGTGCAGTATGGCAGGGCGCATTATCCTGCTGAAAGAGGCCACTGCCATCAGGGAATACCATTGCCATGAAGGGGTGTACCTGGTCTGCAACAATGTTTAGGTAGGTGGTATGTGTCAAATTGACGTCCACATGAATGGCCGGACCCAGGGTTTCCCAGCAGAAAATTGCCCAGAGCATCACACTCCCTCCACCAGCTTGTCGTCTTCCCGTAGTGCATCCTGATGCCATCAGTTCCCCAGGTAAACGGCGCATACGTACACGGCCATCCACGTGATCTTAAAGAAAACGAGATTCATCGGGCCAGGCAACCTTCCTCCACTGCTCCAAGGCCTAGTTCCGATGCTTGCATACCCATTGTAGGCGCTTTCAATGGTGGACAGGGGTCATCATGGGCACTCTGACCAGTCTGCGGCTACACAGCCCCATATACAGCAGGGTGCGATGCACTGTGTGTTGTGACACATTCCTCCCGTAACCATCACTAAAATTTTTTGTGACTTGTGCCATAGTAGACCTTCTGTCGGTTCTGACCAGAAGGGATAGCCTTCGTTCCCCCACACTTCGATGAGCCTTGGACACCCAACACCCTGTTGCCAGTTTGTGGTTTGTCCCTCCTCGAACCACTGTCGGTAGGTAGTCACGGCTGACCGGGAGCACCCCACAAGCCTTGCCGTTTCAGAGAGGCTCTGACCCAGTTGTCTGGCCATAACAATTTGGCCCTTGTCGCGCAGGTCTTTACTCTTGCCCATTTCTCCTGCATCCAACACGTTTACTACGAGAACTGATTGTTCACTTACCATCTAATCTACCCAGACCTTGACATGTGCCGTTGTTTGGAGATGATCGTTATTCGGTTCACCTGTGAGTGGTCATAATGTTTTGGCTCATCGGTGTATTTTTACATTACTTCATATGTTGTGCACATCTGTCTTCTGGCTGCAGGTCATGGTGTATGTCCTGGGGGCACGTGGTAGGGGTAGATAACCTGAGGGTCTGTAGATTGGGGGTAGTTAGGGTTGGTTGGAGTGGATATTCTGAGAGTATGTGCAGTGATGGTGGTTATGCAGGCCGTGTAAGGCATATTAAATTCTGGTATAGTTGCAGAGACAACCTCCATTTAACTAAGGCAACACAAACCAACCCTTTCATGCTTTCCTCGTGGGTGGACTCTTCTGGATTTTAACCTTGGAATTCACCTCTGAACTTGTGTGGCCCAGCCCATGTCTTGAAAACCTGTAGCCCTGCCCCAAGCCAGGAATGCTGGGCATCTTCACATTTGGGATTTTCTTTGCGTTTTAATTTTTCACCACATTGGTTCTATAATATTACATAATTTACCATGTGTTGATGGTCTTAGAATGCTGTCTTATTGTAACAGAGCTACCTAACCTTTCAATTGGACATTTTATTTGAACAAAGCAAGCAAAGCAAGTTTAATACAACTTTCCCTTCTGTCTACAAATATGAAAATAAAATACATGCTATGATCATTCTATATATTGAACTCCCAAGTGCGATCCAGCCAAATTTTCCCCTTGACCCACTGTTTTGATCACTTGTAATTGAACAGAACCAGAGGCAAACAGAGTAGTAAACCTTTTGAGGTACGGTCAGGTTTATCAATGTGAAACATTTAAATAATCCCATAGAGGTTCATGTTTATCAGTGTGAATCATTTAAATAGAAGTGCAGAGGTGCAGGTTTATCGGTGTGAATCATTTAAATAAACCTGCGGAGGGGCAGGTTTATCAGTGTGAATCATTTTAAAAAATCTGCTGAGGTTCAGGTCTGTTGGTATGAATCATTTAAATAGTGAAGCGCTATGTTTGAGACAATTAACATCCATGCAAAATCAATAAGCAGGCCTTGGTTAAAAAGCCAAACTCGGCAGCACAACAGGAACATCCCTGACCCTCATACAGTAAGTGCGATCAT
This sequence comes from Megalops cyprinoides, assembly GCF_013368585.1. Taxonomy (NCBI): domain Eukaryota; kingdom Metazoa; phylum Chordata; class Actinopteri; order Elopiformes; family Megalopidae; genus Megalops; species Megalops cyprinoides. Next base: position 3,595,745 of record NC_050604.1, on the reverse strand, counting down.
AATCACCATCATAATAATAAAAAGGCAGGTGTGAGAATCATCGTCCTCTGGGCTACTGTTAATGGGTGCTCTCACCTCCCATCCATCGGCTGCTGCTCGGAGGTCTGCCACCGGGGGGTGCCGCAAATGGCTTCCAACAGTAATCAGAAACCGGATTAGAGAGCCCCTACTCTCCAGCAAGAGGATGGGTCATTAAAAAATGACACTTCATTTCCATTTGGAGCTGTTCTGATGGCTCAGGATCCCCCCACCAGCTGCATGGGAATTTGATTTCTGAGCTCGGTGAAGCTGCGGGTAGGGGTTAGTCTTCAGGGGGGATCATCAAAGAGATTACATTCTGCCCACACAGGCCTTGTGTCCAGATGATGGCTGTAAATAAGCAGGTAATGGACTTTGGATCCTCATACAGAAACAGTGCACCTTCACGTTGCAGAGATTCATCATCTCATAATTGGGTCTTGCTTGTACATTAGTGTCGGCCCCTCGTGGTTAGCTTGAGGTGCTAACCGTGTCATCTCCTTCCGCTGTCTCGTCAGTGTGAAAGTAAGGACTTACAGGAGGAATGAGGTTTATGAACAACGCTTTAAAGCCAAGAAAGTCAAAAGAAGCATGGCGCAGTTGGGCCATTGAGTGGCTTCTCTGTCAGTGTTTGCTAGAGAGCTAGGGAAACTGACTTAGCTTGGATTGATCAGGTCAGGTGCACAAATGGATGTGGGGGCTCCTCACTGGCTGTGCGATAAAGAGAGGAGATGGACCAGGCCTTTTCTGGCCACATCAGCCAGCCACAGTCCTTAACAGTGAACCACAATGGGAGCTGAATGCTACACAGAAACTGCTCAAAAGCGGCTAAACACTGTGCAATGACTGCGCATTAGGCTCACATTGCTGCTCTGCGCAGTGACTGTGCGTGACCCAGTTTGGTTTGGGTTATTGGAGTATTCCATCATTGAGCACTCACAGTCTGCGTACCCATGCCATTATAAACCTTTTCATTTCAATGCGAGGTTTAATATCCCCACGCCAATGCACAGAAACTGCCACTCAAACAAATATTTAATACTGTATGCTGAGCTGGTGGCGGTGCTTTAGAAATGGGGTATATTAATGTCAATGTGCGCCTAAGGCCCTGGCGGTTTTGGTTTCTTCACAGTGCCGTGACATCACAGGTGTACTTCCATTCACAGTCGGCCGTTAATGGTGAAATGTGTGTATTTAATCTGTTGAAGGGTATTCATTAACTCTGTGGCCTTCTGTCACAAGAAGACATAGTAAGTTTGTCACACATTAGAAGATGAAATCCAAATTATAAGGAGAATATTTCTTCCATATATAGAAATATATGACACATATTGAAATATATACAACACTTAAATTATTATTGACCATTTAATAACTGTTGTTTTATGCATACATGTTGTTTTTATAGTTTTCGGTATATTATAGTAAATTTAAATAAATAATGTATATTAGGTGTAACGTTATATTTGTGTATGTAGGAAATTTTATGTTTGTTATAGGAAAGGCATATGTATACATTGAAACATATACTACTTTTCTGGTAAAGGATAGCTTGAATGGTGACCCTATTCTCCTTCTAGCAACAGCTGTCCATATGACTTGCACATTAAAGGACAGATGCAAACTTGAGACCTACTATCACCAGGGGGCTGCCTTTAACTCAGCCAGGTAGTAGCAAAGTACCCTAGAGACATCAGCACTTAACTCAAATAGCTGTGAAGATGGCTTTGGGATCAAGCACCATGTAATCTAACATTAGACAGTGCACCTGTAATATAGCACTCATGTGCATTAGAGTTTAATTGGATTTTAATGATGCACTCATGTTCGCTTAATTATGGCTTCTCATCATGTCTCAGGCAGGCTAATTGTATGCACTGATATGAACTAAAGCCACTAAAAACTACAATGATTTGCTTTATATTAAAATGACAGCTGACAGCTGCATACTTAACCCCTCCAGTTAACGGCAGACCTTAAAGGACGCATCATGCTCATCTGATTTGGATCTAATTACTTCGATTACTGTGCTTTTGGCTGCAGGTGTAAAAATTAATCTGACTTGTTTGATCATAGATACACATCAGTGGGAACTGCAGAACAGATACACATCTGCAGGAATGGCTCAAATTCAAAGGTACTTTCGGAATATTTCATGTTTTCTTTTAAAATGTCTGCCATAACTCCGGGTGACAGGCAGCTGTTTCTTGTGCTATTGATGTTAATTTACATTATTTACATCAGTCCTTTTGTTAATTTAAATACAATTTTAAATACATTTATTGTGTTGGGAAAAAAACCTTCAATCAGAGAAGCTATTCCATTCAATTAAGTGAATTAATTAAAATTAAATTCCTTAATTGAACATTGCCCATCATTTTTTATGAAGATTTTCTTGAACTGACTGAAGTGAAATGGGATTGGACCCCATCTCTGTTCCTAATTTGTGGGATGAGCCACTGGTTGCTCTTCTCTTTTTTTTTGTAGATGTGCCTCTCATGTGGAGCAGGAGCCTTGTGATTTCCCCTGTGTTTGTCTATAAATTTGGCAACTGAAAAAAGGCATGTTACCTGAAAAAATGCCTTTTGGGCAAAGAACAAACTGATTTGGTTCAGTTATGTATTGTACGAGAGGTAATCACAAACAGGCATTCACATTTGACGCCCGAAAAGAGAGGTCCTACCATTGAGGTACTTGGCAAGATATGACACACCTTTCTCACAACTATTGTTGAATCAACTTACAATGAAGGATGTAGTACATGCTTCCCCAAGTGCCACTCCAGCAGTCACAGTTTCTCCAAAGAGTGCAGAATACATGACTTGCAGAGCTGAACTTCTTTGCTCTTTATGGGCTAACGAGAGCCATACTTTACACCCCCCCCCCTCCCTCAGGCAGGATGGAACTTTAATAGGCTGGATTCCTGCATCAGAGCAGTTTGAATTGAATCAAGACACCTCAGTTACCTCAGCCTTGGGCCATTGCTGGGAAATTACTGAGCCTTTCTAATGAGCCAAGGGGAAGGGGACAATGGCATGGGGTGGGGGGGGTGGGGGTGGATGATGGCATGGGGTGCAGTGGGGGTTGGGGGAGGAGGGGGAGTTAAAGCTTGGTAAGCGCTGCTGCCTCTCTGGGTCCACAGCCTGGTACCAGCTGGTGCAAGAATTTTCACAGGGAGAGTGGGAGGAGCTTTACGCAGGAGGATGACTCCACCCAAGGTGGAGCTGACTGGGAGCTGACCTCCGGTCCATGACATGATTCCTGCCTAGAGCTTCTGGGGACAGTGACTAATGACCTGTATGGAGCTGCGTATCTGTACCTCTCCATAGGTGTGGCTGGTCACGTTGGCTCCTTCCTGCTGCACACAGAGTCATTCCTGCTGCACGCAGAGGCATTCCTGCCAGGACAAGGGAAGAGGGCTAGTAGTTATTTTAATGTCATGAGATAGTCAGTCAGTGCACAAAGTGTCCTGCTCCACTGGCTGAGAGGTTGCAGCAGGTTGGGAAATAGCACATTCTACCAGCTAAAACAATATTTCATCTCCATTAGGTGAGACAATGACACTCCACCAGGTGAAAAAACAACACACTGCATGAGGTGAGCTGATAAACCTCCACCAGGGGAGACAATGACATTCCACTGGGTAGGCCATTAACATGCTGCACCAGATGAAGCAATAACGCCCCACCAGGTAGGCTAATAACACACTCCACCAGGTAAGACATTAACAGTCCGCTATGTAGGCCAATGATACACTCCACCAGGTGAGGTGATAATTTCACCCTATGGCCCTACATGGCAACTAGAATGTATGTAGTCTTCAGAGCTTTTCTTCCATTTTGAAATGGGCATGAAGCCACAGATTGTTTTTTGATAGAATTTACACATTCTTATTCCAATAACTCAGCTGTGGTCTCAGAGTACTGCTGGAATCATTCACAGTAATGTGTGATCACTAAACAGCCACTTACCCACTAATGTTTGCAACTAGACTGGGCTGCTGTGCCTGCTATTTACATTTACATTTATTTATCCTAGTGGACGCTTTTATCCAAAGCGACATACAAAAGTGCATACAGTAAGCACAGCGACAGTATGGGGACAGGATGTGTACAGTTCCACAATGAGACAGTAGTTCTCAGCTAAGAGGAAAGTCTGTTTGAGGACGCAGTACTAACTAATTTATACAACTACAGGGTATAGGGCAACTAACAAGATCCAACTTCAAAACAGCGCAATGAGTGCCAGAGTAAAGGCGGTAACAAAAAACAATAAACACAAAGCAATTTTTAACAACACTGATCCAGGTGGGGATCTGAAAGATGACAGCAGGCAGGAATTGGGCCGGGATTGGTGATTGTGTGATAGGTCAGTCCAGGTAGAGTCTGAAGAGATTTGTCTTGAGACCACGTCTGAAGGATTGGAGTGATGGAGCTGTCCGTAGCGAGACAGGGAGTTCATTCCATCACTTGGGGGAGCGATGTAGGAGAAATGTCGTTGCCTTGCAGAGCGAGAACCTCCCACTTTGTCTGTGTGAGGAGCAAGACGTCCAGTTGCTGCTGAGCAGGTCAGGCAGGTTTGTAGGGCTGGATGAGGTCTTGGAGGTAGGGGCTGTCTGTTAACTGCAGAGAAGGCGAGGGTCAGCATTTTGAATCTGATCCTGGTTGCGACAGGAAGCCAGTGGAGGGATTTAAGCAGTGGAGTAACATGGGAAAATTTGGAGAGTTTGAAGATTAGTCGGGCAGTTGCGTTCTGAATGAGCTGCAGAGGTTGGGTGGTGCAGGCTGGGAGGCCTGCGAGGAGAGTGTTGCAGTAGTCCAGGCGAGAGAGCACTGTGGCCCGGACAAGGAGCTGTGTGGCGTATGTTGTCAGGAACGGACGACTCCTCCTGACTTTGTGGAGAAGGAATTGGCAGCCCTGTGATGTGCGAGCGATGTACTCCTTGAAGTCTAGTTTGTTGTCGAGGATGACGCCCAAGCTCTTTGCTGATCGAGAGGATGGAATTGTGGTGCCATCGACAGTGATGGAGAGGTCTTGCAGGGGGGAAGGGCCGGCTGGGATGAACAGTGGTTCTGTTTTCTTGAGGTTTAGTTTCAGACGGTGGGATGTCATCCGTTTGGAGATGTCAGCCAGGCATCTAGAAAACCTTTCGCTGACCTGGGGGGTAGAGGGAGGGAAAGAGAAAAAGAGTTGGACGTCGTCACCATAACAGTGATAGGAAAAACCATGTGATTTGATAACTGAGCCAAGTGAGTTGATGTAAATTGAGAAAAGTAGGGGGCCCAGTACTGAACCCTGTGGAACTTCTGTAGTGACAGGTGTGGGTGCAGAGGTGGAACCTTTCTAGTAGATCTGGGAAGATCTATCACTCAGGTAGGACTTGAGCCAAGAGAGGGCGGTCCCAGAGATGCCCATCTCTGACAACTTTGAGATTAGCATTTGGTGGTTGACTGTGTCAAAAGCAGTGGAGAAATCAAGGAGAATGAGGACGGATGACAGGTTGGAGGCTCTAGCAGTGTGGAGAGCCTCTGTCACTGCCAGGAGTGCGGTTTCTGTTGAGTGGCCAGCTATAAAACCTGACTGGTGGGGGTCCAGGAGGTTGTTCCTGAGAAGAAAAGGGGACAGTTGATTAAGTACTGCACGTTGCAGGGTTTTGGATAGAAATGAGAGGAGAGATACTGGTCGGTAGTTTATAACATTTGATGGGTGAGTGGATGGTTTCTTCAGGAGTGGAGTAACCAGAGCTCTCTTGAGGTCTGTGGGGACAATACCAGAGATTACTGAGGTGTTGATAATTGAAGAAAGAAATGGGGCGATCTCACCAGATATAGATTGGAGCAGAGTAGAGGGGATGGGGTCTAGAAGGCAGGTTGTTGAGCGGCATGAAAGAGGACAGGTGGTTGATGCAGTTGGTTGTGGTGGTCAAGGGTGTTGTTGAGGGAGTGAGGGAGTCCCAGATGCTGGTCATCTTTTCCTCAAAGTAAACCCTATGCTACGAAGGCCAATTGAGTTTATGACTTCATTCATGATCTACAGGAACACATCCTGGAAAGAATAACAATTTTATTAATTTCATTCATTCAAGGATCAGGCTTTAATGTCAACTGAAAATACCTTCAAGATTGTTCTAGATATTTGTGATCTGTGTGCGATCTTTTTTTAGAATTCACACGCTGTGCCATTACTTCTTCAGCTACCTCATTTCCTCAGTCAGTCTAAAAGTATGCACACAGGTATGCTAGGAGCAGAAGAACGTCTACTTCTGTGAGTGTCTGTTTTCCAATCCCCTGCTTCCCAGTGGAGACAGCCCAGACCCAGGGGAGTGAGCTCTTCTTTGTGGATTGCGCTGATGAAGCAGTAACAAACAGGTGCTTTCACAGAACTACTCTTATTTTGGGTAAAATGTCCACAAGACAATGTGTGAGCAAAGAAGACTTAAGCGGCTGCTGCAAGGCTGAAAAAACGTCAGACCGGAGAGAACGTAGGACCAGTTTACAGTACCCAAACAGATCTTAAGGTGAGAAATAACAACTAAACTAATAAAAGGCAAGTTGTTTTTCCAGTTACTGTCCCTAACTGAAATTACTTTGTAAACCTATAGCAGTCTTTACTTATGAAAGAAGGTGTAGCAGGGAAGACATGTTTCTTAGCTCTGAGATTGATTCAGAAACGTCTCACAAGTGAGCAGTCAGTGTGGGGAATAAAGCTCTTTTTAATTGTGTACACTTAATTGTGTACACTGTAAGATACATTTTCAGAACAGTTTAATGAGCCTAACACAGGAATAGTCACTAAAATGTATTCAAAGTAGGTACCTGTTCTGTGTCCCATGTAGTTCTCCTCCCGGAGTACCCCTACTGTCTGGTCTATATGGGTGAAACAGATGATTCAAAGTCTGTATTAGCCAGCATAAATCCTCCAATCATAGAAAATACCCACAATCCCCTTTGCCTAAACACTTGGCAGAGGGTAACCACACAGCTGGTACACTGAAGATCATCAGAGCCGCTCAGAAGTCCACAGGGGCTGTGATATAATTTAGTCCAACAAACAAACAAACAAACAAATAAATAAATACATGAAAAGAAACACTACTGAACATACAAATGAAGATTCAGGAGAAGAATTTTCAGACAATCCCTGTGACTTAAACAAACCGGTCCCATCCATGACCATAAAAATTCCACTTACTACTACCTTTTTGCATCAGCTGTTCACGGCATGCCCCTCCACACCATCTCCCCTTTTCATTTGCCTGTTTATGATATCCAAGTGGGAGGTCATTACCTTGGTCTGCCACCTCTTTGCTGGACTCCAATCCAAAGTATACCTACATCAACTGCAACCTTCACGATTTGATTATATGGAAATTCATATCAATTGAATGTTATTATGCACTGTACACAGTCATAATTCTAGCCTAGGGTAGATGTTGGCCAGTGAGCTATCAACAATTTTCAAAATGCCAAGATCCACAGGTGAATTAGAGTGAATTTCCATGGAAAACCCATTCTCTGAAATGACTGATGAATTAGCCCAGCACCAGCTGGTTCAAAGCTGTTTCAGCATATTCACAAAAAATATGGGTTAATGCATTAAATACTGTTATTTGTGCTTGTCCTAAAAGTCCTTAAATAAATACAAAGAAGCTCATTTACATAAGCAATTTATTAAGCAGAAACAGTTCCAAAAACAATGCTATTATTGTCACGGGGGTGACTGGGACACAAACGCGGACCATGGGATTTTCAGGTTCCAGGTGTTTATTGAAATCGGCAGGCAGTTCGTATGACCAGAGACAGGCAGTGTTCAAAAACAGAGAAGCAGCCCGGGGGCAAATCCAGGGTCGGGAATCGGGGCAGACAGGGTCAGGAACCAGGCAGGCGAGTAGTCAGGCGATTGAGTCCAGGCAGCAGGCAGAATCGTGGTCAGGAAGCAGGTAGAATCGGCAAGGTGGCAATCACTCAGAAAAACTACGGCGGGGACGAGACAGGTAGAAACACTGAAACGAACTAGCAACAAGATAGAGACACGCAGGGAAGATATAGGGCTGGGGTGATGAGGAGATGGGATGCAGGTGGGCAGGCAGGCAGGTGAAGGCAATGAGGAAATCAGGTGGGCGGGGACCAGGCGGGGAGCGGGGCGGGGCTAGAACACAAGGAAAACAAAAGCACATGGACAGGGAAAAACAAAAACACCACAGCTAAGGGGGCGGAGCTCTGACAATTATACTTACACATTACTGAAGTAGTACATAACTCTCATTATTAATTGATATTATATACTTAAAAAACAAAAAAATGAATGAGATTTTACATCAGCATCAATACCCTTATCCTCATGATTAGGATGATTATAATGACTGTGTGTCCATGGTATTTCATATTGATTTGATTTTATATTAATAAGCAATATCTTTGTCAGGCAGTCAAAAGAAGTGGTTATTTAATAAGTATGCTGTTTACTAATAAGATTATTTCTATTAATCATGAATACCTGTGACCCCTTGACATGGACTATATGCCCACATACTAGCTCATATCTAGAGAACCTATAGATAAAACCTATAGATAACCTATAGATAAAAAATATCAAGATAATTTGTTTTGTGTGTGCTCAAATTTCTTGATACACCCCCCCCCCCCCCCAACTGCCAAAAATGACATCAGTATGAATCAGATCAAATATAATTTAATTGGATTTATGCACCCCATCTGAAAATAGTTAAGCATCACACAGTTATTGATTTAAATATTAAAGACTGGTGGAAAGTGGCCGTTGTTGGAATTGGTGAGTGAGAGAGGGGATGAAGCCTGTAAGGTGTGACATTGAGCTGAGCCCAGCAGATGTCGGCACCTTCGGAGGGTCGGTGCCTGGCCAAAGGTGTGTATGGAGTCCTTCAGAAACACCATTAAAAGGAGCTACTGCTGGACAGCCACTTTGACCCTGTCAGACGTGTGCACTTTTGCAGGCAAGCTAATTCAGGAGAACAGGTGTTTCCAAGAGTTTCTGGGAAGAGTCATGTAGACTGTTAAAGTGTAAAGTGCTAAAACGTACCATTTTCCTCAAAGCAGAGAGGAGAGAGCATGTAGGACTACTAAGTCTAGACCAGACCCAGGCCAAGAACATAGCAAAAACCCTCCTTGCCTATGAAAAGATGACCTACATGTGTTTAGTGGAGAGTGGAATTTTGTGTTGCTACAAATGGAAATAATTTCAACAAAGTTCGTCATTGTGTTCATCACACCAGTCTGTGGTTCACCATGGCAAAAATTTACCACACCGATGTCTTGCACATTGAAACAATGGACTTGTAATAGACAGACTGCCATTAGAACTCTTCCCAATCAATTCCACATGATATGATGTGATGTGTTGGTGGCACCTTTCAGAAGGGATCAATTATCCTCCACTTAATTCATGCAAATTACTTGTTCTCTGGCTTTTTAATTAGTGTGTGCCTTCACATCAATGCAAATGGTACCCATTGTATCTTTGTGGCAATTGCCACTAAAAACTGGATTTGAATTTGACTGCAGTCTTGTCTGGAAGTCTTGTCTTGTCTTGTCTGGAAGTCTTGTCTGGAAGGAACTCAACCTGGTTCACGACCCAGAAACAGGGATAAGACGGGACCTCATGTGCCTTCTGCCATTTACTAATGTGCTTTAATATGCTGCACGTACATAAACTTTAATGTTTTATATCTGAATGTAACAATTGCCACACGGCTCCTTGCACCGTTGCATGTCCCTGAAATGCCACGTTAGCCAAAGTTTTGCAGGCTTCCTAAGTGGTGCATTGCTCTTGTTTATTACAATGTTCTAAGATATACTTTAGCCAAATTTGTGAAAATAACCAGATGTATAAACAGATTTAAAAAGCCAAAAAGGAACACGTAAATTATGTATGTAAGTTCCCTAGATAAGGAGATCTGCTGAGTTAAGTGCAGTTTGTCTGTTTCACAGGAATATAACACAGAGGGCAAAATGCAATTTTTGGATGGGCACCTCTGTCATGGGAGGCTTCAGCGAACACCTCCTATATTTCCACTGCCAAAAAGAGCTGTGTGGGGGGTGCAGAAACATCACAACATCAAAGGTTTCCATCTCCATGGGGGGAAAACAAAAACAAAAACTGGTCACAAGGAGAAATCAAGGATGGCCTTTTCACTACCAGAGCCAGGAAACAGGCCAACCCCTTCCGTCCTGGCCACCACATATTCAGACTCCTATCCTCTGGCAGGCGCTTCAGATCACCACCCACCAAAACAAGCAGACAGTGGAATAGTTTCTTCCCACACACTATCACACTCTTAAACTGTTAAACCAGCGACATATGCTCATTGTGCAATAGCTATATGTAACAGAGAGCAATAGTTTTATATAACTAAATCAGCCTGCTGTCATGTACGCTTTCAGTATTGTTCATTGTGCAATAGCTGTTCATATATACCTCATTCATTATCCATTATTCCATGTGTGTGTCCTGTCCTGTGGCTGCACCTGTTGTGACTTTGACATTGTATGAAAACAATAAGAGAGACACTGGAACCAGAGTCAAATTCCTTGTATGTGTAGAATCATGCCTGGCCAATAAAGTCAGATTCTAATTCTGATTCTGAAAAAAATGGAAAGAGGAAGGGCAAAAAAGACAATGAAAACGTCTTCAGCGAGGTGGTGAGACGCAGAGGTGGTGGCGAACTCGGTGAGCATGGAGGCTCATATGTGTGATGGCGGGAAAGCTCATTAAGGCGAGAACAGCCACCTGACGCCTGTATGGCTTTTTCATTTTCAGATATTGTATATGAGCGGCAGTCAGAAGTGGGAGAGAGGTCAGGAGACGGCAGCAGGCTTCCATTCCCCATGCTCTGCCTGAGATAGTAATATCGATAATGCAATAAGGCAGAATATTAGTCTCACGCTACCTTTAGCCCTGTGGTTACAAAGTTCCTTCAGCAGCTTGAGAGTGAGTCTTTTAAAGAGACTCTTCATTGTCACACTCTGGTATTGCTTTAAGTGGCTCAACATTACTACTTCTCTGAAATCACTGCAAATTTTGATCTTGGGTCACCATATGGAAATCTCTATGTTTTTAATATGAAGGATGGATGACAGCATACATAATTTGCAAGACAGGGCAATAACATGTCTATTTGAAGTTAATTGAGGAAGGTACTTTCCCTTGGTTCCCATAGAAACCGAAGTTAATTGAGGAAGGTACTTTCCCTTGGTTCCCATAGAAACTCATCATATAAATGGTTCATGGAATGCATAATTTATAAATCAAGTAAAAGGGCTGAAAATATAAACACCAGGATGTAGTGCACAAATAAACTGTTGTGTAAAGCTATGTGAGTGGCTCAGATTCAAAGAGGAGAGAAGTGTTCCACGCTAAAAAACAAGCTTTAATGACTTTGCGCTCTTAAGGGTAGCTTTTAATCCCTGCGGATAATCAACAGTGGATTTGTAAAGGCAATCTGGCACATCCACACGTTTCCTTCAGGAGCAAATCACAGGGGAATATTGTGGGAGAAGAAGAGAGGGAAATGAGGGTGGCCATTTTGAGCCTTCCACTCTGCCGCATGCCCCTGGTTTAGCATGTGCTGCATGTGCTCGTATTTCTTAAGCATAAACTTTGAAAAAAATAGTGAAAAACATTCAAAAAAAGCGTGTAAGTATGGTAGGAGGGAAAAGCATCACTTCAGAGTGTAGAGCAGGGAGGTTTGGAAATGGAAGACAGGGAATTTAGCAATGTGGCTAAGTGAGCACTGAGTACTGAGCATCGGGTTTGCACTGATCAGTCTCAGACTGTCATTGACTCTGAGCAGATTCTTTTTCAACAGTGTGTCCTATTACAGGGGTGGTCTCAGATATCCTGGGACCCCGTTCAAAAGGTAATTATGGGGCCTCTCACACACCCCACTCTCCAGCCCCCATTCAAATGGTCCCTGATACCATACACGTTTAAAATAATGTAACCCGAATGGCACTGAACTGTTCCCAAAGCACCAGTAAACAACTTAAGATTGTAATGGTTGTCTTGTTTCCCAGGTCTAGTGTGTTTTATTACTGAGGCCAGACAATGCTGGCTTATTCCTAGTGTTACCAGACTGACACTGATGTAGGACAATGCTCTTCAGCAACACTGCCTCTTGCTGTTTCACCCTGTTTTTGCTGTTTCTGGCCAGGTTTCTTCAGACTCCAGGGCCCTTATCGCGGGGCTTGGTTTGCATCCCTGACTGATGTCCGACAGTCCCTCTGGGTACGAGACACAAGGAGCGAGCATTTCAGGCATGTCCTGGAATTTATCAGCAGCCAAGCAGCAAACAGGAAAATATCTGAACCAAGTGGAGATGATGCAGGAGGATAAATATGGAGCTCTAGTGGGAGGTGGAGAGCATTCTGATGTTACCCGTGACTGGGTTAAAGGTAATGGAGGCTTTCCGTTTCATTAGCCATGAAACTAACCAATTCTGAGTCAGCTGAAATGTAAGCATTCCCACTGAGCAGGGGAGAGAGCTGGTGCTTGCTGCTGCGAGATTGCAGACAGCTGGTCATGTGCATCTGTCCATGGGTAAAGAGACGTGAACATATGGGTGAAGCTCTCAGCCCTCTGTGACTTTGGTACACATCAGAAGAGGACAATGAGAGTAGAAGAGGAGGTATAAACAACACTCCTTGAGTCTATTTATAAATTCATAAATATTATGGCAGGGCTTGTATTCTCTAATAAAATGACAGACCTTAATGTATTTTGCACAGGTTTTTACAAATATATATTTTATAGTTCATAAGGAATAACAAGTGGCAACACAAGACAAAGGCAAAGTATCCGTGTGTTTGACAGCAACATATAACTTGTAAATCTGATGCCATAAAAAGAACATAGTACAAACCCTCATGGGGACTGGATGTTGTATCCTACTCAGAATAAGCAGGAACTTACTGTTACTGTCATACCCTACTGTGGGCATATGACAGGAGGTGAAAGCAAACTCCCTTACAAGGGAGGATTTGTGTAGGGATGTGGATAGTTTGCCCAGTAGTAGTTTATTAGACTTATATAATTTGATCTTTAGTTTAGTCTATGCTTATAAAGCTCCCAACCTATCTAGCTGGATCTAGCTCATTTTTAATCTCCAGCAACCTAGGCAGCTAGCTAGCCAGGTTAACTTTGGAGCAGGGTAGCCAGCAAGCCATTTTCAGCTTGCCCTCCCCCTTTGTAGAGAGGTTCCTACATCGCCTTACCAGAGTGAAGCTTGAGATGAAAGTTTACACAGCTTCCCATCTTTTGGGACCCAGCCCATACACTGTCTTGCTTTCCTTAAACAGGATCTAGAGCTTTGTTGCTTTCAGACTGTCACCTCTTCTATCATGACATCTCTGATCATGTCTATTTTCCCTACATATGTGCAGAGAACGCACTATTAAAAAACGGACCTGCCAAATGGCAGATGACACTAATTCAAACTCAAACACACTGATTCAAAACTAGGAAGGTAATGGAAATAGACCATTGCAAGTATTTAAGACATTGAAATTAAATCTGTGATTTGCAGTCAAAGGCCAGATGCAGTCTGTTGGGTGGGGAGCTCCTGGCTCCTCTGGCTGTTATACGCAGATGCACAGCATGTGCGAAAGCAGGTAGGAGCTCAACTCTGAAGGATGGCAATGCAGTCTCATCCGCTCAACAGCACTACCACTACACGGGGAGCTGTCCCCCCACCCCCACCACCATCCCATCATGCTGCAGCTGCTGCCTGTGAGATGAATGTGCGTCCTCTCTCGTGGCGCTGAAGGTGAGCGATCACTCCTACCTGGCAGGAGCTAAAGGGACGAAGAATAAGGGAAGCATGGGGATTGGATGGGGGAGGGGGAGGGTAGTTGGGTGATAATCTCTCTGAATGAAGTATCTAAGGCTTCAGATCACTGCAACTCTGATCTGTTAAAAGATTATCAAAAGTCAAGCAAGAGGGAAAAGATTTTAAACAGAGAGAAAACAGAGAGAAAAGTGAGACAGGGAAGGGGAGCAGTCATATCATTACAAGCCACATAGTGGATCTGTCAAGATACTAGCAAGGTTTATGGTTTTGACTTTATTTTGCAACATCAGCCTCCTAGTAAAGTTGTCTTAATGAGTGCCTGAACGTCGTCAGTGATGACGTTTACCATGAATACCAGTGCCTATTGCACTGTGGGTAATTTGTGTTGTTGTTGTTGTCAAGCTCAGGATGCCCTCAGGAGAAGGAGGTGCCACAGACTGTCTTCTATCTTTGGTAAGATGGCGTGCTAAGTGGCTGCAGAGGTCGACACTGAGGTCAGTTGATGGGTTTTCTAACATCTGACCTGTGATGCCTTTGGCTGCTTCAGAGATGAATGCTGGCCGAGGAGTCCATCGGCTCCCTCAAGAGCACGTCTGACTCCTGCAATGGAAGTGGAAACACTCCAGGGAGCTCCGAGAGCACTTTGAGCCACAAGATTGACAGCCTCCATTACGGCAAAGGCCCCATTACCACTCTCGGTCTCCTGTGACTTACAATGAACATGCCCTTCACATCCACGGTCCACCCCCAGTCGACCTCGGTCACTGGGAGACGCATACAAAGTGTCTGGTCGACACAGTGTTTACTGGACAGAGAATTTCGCAGATGGGACACATCCATCATATGCACCACTCTCTGCATGACAAGCCAGAACTAGATGTGGAAAAAAAACAGTGGTGCCCAAATACTGTGGCACTCTCTCTAGTGAAATACAACATTTCAACCTGCAGTGTGCTTTATGGGGTGTTTGTAAAGCCACACAAAACATCATCTCGTTTTTGTGTATGTCCATGGGGGTCACAAAGATATACAAAGAACACTGAAAAATTGTTCAGCCTTTGCAACAAAATCCCAACAAAAAATCAACAGACAGAATCAAATCAAATCAAGTGCATGCACAGTCACTTCAGATGAGACTATAAATGGCTAAATATGGACCATAGGATGCATTGCACACATATTATTTTTACACTTCATAATCTCATCATTGTCTATCCCACACAAAAGACACTGGTATAAACGTGTTCACCATATTACATGTTGTCAGGGGTTTTAGACCTTTTGCAGCTGGATTGCACATGAATGAAACCACAATATATATATAATAATATAATAATGAATAAACAACAATCAAAAAAACAAAACTGAAACATTATACAGTCAGAACAATACAAATGAGTCTTCACTGAGTGCTTTTCATAATTCCATATGGATCCCTTTGAAGTATCAGTCTGTGAACAATAAAATAATTTTGTGAGGAAACATTGCACCCTGCAGTTAGAAAATGGGCAAGAACTGGGTTTTCAATACAGCTCTTTCTAAATGGCTGTGGTTCTCTCTAGCACATTTTAAGTTGTCTCTAAATGATCCTCTTCACAGAGACGAAACCTAAGGGGCACTTAATCATCTAAATAAAGACTGGTGGCATAAACTCTCAACTGTTTTCCTGTATGAGACTGGTGGTCTTATACTTAAAAGTGAAGTTACACAGAACACACTTTCCATACTAGCAACTTCCTTGTATCATTGTGTATCATTGAAGAAAGTTTTACTTGGGTCTGATCTTTCAGTGCAGGGTTTGTCAGAGTTTTGTACCAAAGTGTTTACCAATGATGTATCTTAACTTCTCAAAAACTAGGTAAATCACTGTCCCTTCCTCTTGGTTTTGTGAGGACAGCAAGCCCTGCCTTCTTACATTAAAGCCAGAGATGACTCTCTCTCCCTCTCTATTACACTCAGACAAACTCACCCACACATAGTTTTAACTTGCAATGTTATTATAACGCACTATATTTACAACGTGTGTTAAACCTATACAATGCTGCACTGAAAATAAATATCCCTTTTGCTATGTTAGTTATATATTCCTATAAAGAAAAGGAAACGTGTTTTCATGAATATTTTAAGTATTTCTTATTAGAAGAAAACTAACAATACCAATTTGAATGAAAAATATTAAGAAAAAAAGATTTTTTTAAGAGGTAGAAAACACTTCTAAGGATTTTTTTTGCTGACAATGATGGTGCTAGATGGGGCCTTGACACTGACCAAAACAAAGACAAATCAATGACAGACACACATATCAACCAAACTAAAGTTTCATTTAAAACAGTAATGACACAATTTAGCAATAAGGCACAACAGGCAGTTTTATGATGTGAATGCAGTCAGCATTAAACGGTTGTTTTTTGGCATCATGCAGAGCAGACCTTTACACTCATTGACTTACATGCCACCAAAAATATGAAAATTTGCCATTGTTGTAGGGTACATCAGACTTAACTTTTAGAACACAATCAGGATTTGGTATCTGTGTTTTAGTTGTGCATTGATATTGTTTACAATGAGCAGGTAAACTGTTATTCCTATACTGGGGAGTTTTGGCACTGTCTGAATGCAGTTTAAGCCAATCAGCATCCAGAGTCGGAACTTCCCCTTTTATAACAATAAAGAGCTCTGTTTGCTGAATTAGCCTGAACTATTTTATCTCAGGATAAAACAAGAAAAAAGCATTTTATTTGTTGCAATTCCAAAAATCAATGCTATAAAGTATGGGTGAGAATTATGACTTGGTCTCAGCCAGGTACCTCTGGGGAAATAATTTCGAAATAGGTTTCAAAAGAAAGCACTTTTGATAAAAGAAGAGAATTTACCATATACACCAACAATATGGAAAAATCGCTATATCAATACAATGCTGTCAGTGCTCTGTCTGTTTTTTACTTCTCTTCTCTGTTCCAGCCTGAAATAGATGTTTTATTATCGAGTGTGTTCTGGCCGATCACTTCCACACATCATTTTCATGCTCAACAAATAGATTTCACACTGGCAGGATTTGGGAGTGAAATTCAATTATCACCGGCCTTTGATGAAGGTAGATGTTTCACATCAAATCAAGTGTCTGCCTCTACTGAGGCTTGGAGTTTACCTTTCTAATATAATCTGGTGTATATTATTACAGCACCATCATAGTTCACCTATGACAATAGACCTGGTAATTACCAGGGTGATATGACAACAGGAATTCACTGAAAACATCTAAAGTCATCTAATAACAGTGGTTATAATACATATGTTAAGTAAATGTGACATGTGCGGCCACAGAAGGCTAAGGGTGCTTTGCAGTATGCAGCCATTTAACTTTTAACCAGGCATTTCACTTCAACGGTCAGGTGCTTAATTCACTGAAACTGTTTGTGCCAGAGAGAGCAAACAAATCATATAATTGGCATGAGTGGCACATTTAGTGTTTCAAGTATCTTTGCTGACCCCTTGCTCACTAGACCCATTTGAAGTCCTAGAGAATTAGACTGCAAATCCAGATGCCTCCTTCATTTAACATTAAATTTGTCACGGGTTCACTAACACTTATAATTATTTCCACTGTGAGCAATCACTGTATTGTGTTCTTTGTAATGTTGCATTATGTTTGCTTGTTCATATTTTGGTTACTTTTATTCATAATTTACAGCCTTACATTTCCATAATGGTTGTATTTGATGGAGCGAGCACAGAGCATATTGACGGATTTAGCCTTTGGAGATTTAATAATTCCCCTTCGACAGGGTTTTGAAGCTGCTGAAACAGGCTTATGATTCAGTGACTTGTTCTCTTATATAATCTGATAGTGTGGCTTCTTTTCAAACCACCCCCATCATTTGGCTGGGATGCAGGTACCTTCAGTGGTACGAGCGTCTCGCACCTCGCTCCCTTGGGCATGCATAAATATGGCCGGCGGGGCCATTTACCAATTTATCTTGTCAAAAGTGAGATTGGCACCATATTTTAGTAATATGATTGACCTGGTAGTTGACTGGCAGTTTGGCTGCATCATTACTAATAATTGCAGTGGTTACGTGTCCCTGACATGCATGGTTTGAAGGTTGTTAAAGTAAATAATGGCATTGTGGTGGAGCAGTGACAGCTGCTAGTGTGCGCGCCCCAAGGCGCTGGCACCTCACCCCGGCGGCCAGTCAAGTCAAAGGAGAAGAAAGCATGTCGAGAGGGCACATGAGGACTAAAGGCAGATGATGGCTACAGTTTCCTCTCCCTGAAACGCTGCAGTTCCAATTTCTCTCCCTCCATTTTATCTCATTTGAAATGAGAAATAAAAAAATCCTGTCTTTGGGGGAGAACAGTCCAGTCTCGCACCAGGGCCCCTAAAATCATATGTTAGCACTAAAAGCACTGTTTCTTCTCAATGTTTAGCTTGATTAATCACTTTGCATACGTATTGGGTACATCCTTCCAGGAGTAAGGTGCATTGCTGTGGACAGCATGTCTGACATTGCAAGGAGTAAGTTTCCTACTCAAATACTCAAAAGTATCACCTTCGCCTTTCCCTGCAGCAAGATTGTGCCCCAGCCTGACGGCCATGCGTTCTTTATTTACCCCTTTGAATAAAACATCCTGCTCTAAGGCTTTATATTAGAGCTATTTGTTCAATGCCACATTTCTCATGAATTTCACTGCAAAGCACATTTCCTGCAAGGCTAGAAGCGACCAAGCAAGACAAGCGAATCCTTCGGAAGGCCCTGTTTAATAATAATGGGTTAAGGTCAAAGGAATCTGGAAAGCCACTTTAAAACTGTTTAATAATCAAAGGCATGAATAATGTCACAGGCTTTCAGGAGAAATCGCATATTTGAATAATCTATCAGCAGAGTCCTGAGCACAGATGCGTAATTAATGAAACCGTTAATTGTTAATGAGTGCTTTTCAGCTTCAATGTCACCATGTGCCGCCAGCCCTGAAGTGCCACCTTCATAGTAATATGACTTCATATCATATTTCATAAAGGCATATTTCTTTTCATTTCAGCTAATGAAAGGATGAAATAAAAAGTCTCTCAACATGTCAGAGTCTGTGTATTGTCATTTCCATATAGTGCATTTCCACTTCAGTTTGAGGCAGTTTAATTATAATCATTTATTAATATTGACGTGAGACTCAATACGCTCATTCCATGCCTATGACACTTAAACAAATACGGTCTGATTTCTGTATCAAACGGTGGATAGAATTATCACACTCTGCTTTACCCATTTTACTCATGAAAAAGCAGCTGCATATTTAAATATCAATTAACAACATTCAAATGTAAAATGAGTTTAATGAATTGGTGCATGGACAAGGAACGAGTTGAACATTTTAAATGGTCCCGCAGGTAGCTGTCCACTTGCCTCCATGAGCAGCTAATAAAAATGTTCAGACAGGTTTCCCACGGAAGGTTCGCGTTTAATGAAAACCGAAAACCTCTTTTCCTAGGGGTGCTCTCTCCTTTATCAGCACCCGCTCCCAATCTCCTTTAATGCTCTTTGTGTCCCCCCCCCCCCCCCCCCCCCCCCGCCACCACCACCACCACCACCACCACCACCACCAAAACGAAAAAGAAACAGCTAACCGCTTTCAGAGATTTTTTTATGCTGCGGGTCCCTTATTAGGTGTCTGGGAGGAGACGGAGAGGTCGGAACCGTGACGTTTATGTGCTAATTCTGACACCTGTCCCTTTGCTGTCGTCTGTCAGGAGCGAATAATGTTCCCCCAGAGCTGTGCGTGAGGCGACAGAAATAGTTTTTGCTAATATGGGGCTCATTTTCAATTTCGTCTCCTTTCAGTGTAAATGCAAGCCCATCAGATCAGATCAAACACGGATGTATGACTCTCTCAGCCCGAACAAGGGAACTTCACATCTGTTTTCGCGAGGGCAAGACAATGCGTGAGGATTTTCAGACCTACAATGGCTGACACAAACACGGACATAAATGTCATTAATAAACGGATAACTGATAAAGTGCAGGCATTCAAAGGGTGGTATCTCTGATGCCAATTCAGAACCCGCAAAGACGTCTGGGGCTCTTTTCTGAGTAGCCTACCTTTGGCGCGTGAGCTATGATATACAACAGACAATTGTTGGATCGGCTTTTTCTTCAATGTGTAACAAGAGGAAGACTCGCAATTGGTATAGTTTCTTTGAAATAAACAACGTTATGATTTGCGATCGAAATGAGTCACAGGAGAGTCTCCTAGACACCGGGCATTTCCACAGCAGGCAGCTACATAGTGAATGTGTACTGAAACACTTCACATCACGAGCAGAATTGATGTGCCGACATTGTCTGGTGTAATATACCAGACAACCACCACTGTCTACTTTTTAATATTAAAAGATATACAACATATTCACAACACAGGAATATTAACGTCCACATTATGTACATCATAATAATCCCATAGCCGAATCTTTTCCTCTGCATTTTCTCTATTACATTATCACTGACCCTTTTTGGTCAACAGCGAACGTGCGCTACCTCAAACCCTCTTCATATAATACACAGCGTATATGTGAGTGTTGAGTCTGGCAGCATACATTTATTTGTAAATTCAGCAACGGCGATGACCTCCCTCTCGGAATATACAACCAATGGATTCACATAGTCCCTAAGGGTTCGCTCCTTTTCCCACATCCATTCAGTTCATCCTCGGAACATGTTGCGCAAGCGTCACATTTGCAGTCAGAGACGGGCATGCCGCATCTGCTGGTCGCAAGTATATAGTCCGGAGGCGTTTTTAGGATCTTGAAACATTGGGGGCTTAGCCCATGTGAAGTATCTGCTGCTTGAATGACACACAGAGGACCCAAAACGTACTTGAATTTTGATCAACGATATCATATTATTTTCGAGGGCTTTAATGCATGATCGGAATGACAGATGAATAGATCCGGGGCTATTTTTATTATTACCATTCTACTTTTTGTAGTCAATAATTAAATAAATAAATTTTTAGATCCGGGGCTATTCATAAAACATTCGGGGCTGTAGGACGCCCAGGCCTAACGACGCCACTGATTATAGCGCATTTGCGAGCTTGCGTGTTTTGTCAAATGATCTTCTCCTAAACAACCGCTGTGTCTGTTTTGGCTTGGCCCTGAAATCTGATACCATAACCCTGATCGAAACAAGAAGTATGTGGGCATCAAAGGCAATAAAAATATCCTGTTGAATTCCCATGTTCTTGTCACAGCTCAGCTGTGTTCTTTTTGTATATGCAGTTGAATCATTACTCTAATGTGCAAAGCAAATACCGAATTATTTAAGATAAATTCAGCATAGAAAAATATATGTAAAGGGGGACATTTCAGAAGTTCCGAAAATGATTTAAAGAATATGTATGGCCAGAGCAAATGCCTTGGTAAACATGAACACCATAAGGTCAAAATGATGAAAACCCCATGATTACAATCCTTTAGAATATTAACAGGCTTCTGTTAGTATTCTGTACAGTTCAAAGTAAAGCTCAGCCAGGGAAGAGCTTTGACAAATATAAATCATGAATGTGTTGCCTATATATGAATTTCTTTCCAAAATTGCAAATTTTAGTAAAACAAATTGGCTAGTTTGAAGAATCTAAATACAAATCTAAATACAAAATACAATTCCATTTGTGTTGTTTCATAGTTTTCATGAATGTACTATTATTCTATTTTTACCATTAATTACTATTATTATTTAATGGTAAAAATAAAGAAAGAATAGTGTGTGCAAACTTTTAACTGGCACTGTAGATTATCTTCCATAACAGCCTGGATGACAGTAAATTGGCCTCAAGCTACATAAATATGCATAATACTACATATTCCACAGAAAATACATAGTGCTTGACAATTACCTTTAACCAACATAATTTTACTAACTTTCTAAACTCACTTACTAAAGTGAACATGGACCCTAGTAATGATCTATAACAGGAATATTACCTCACATCATAGTTTTTTACATAATGACTAATGAACATAAGAACATATTATGACAAGAACAGGTCATTCGGCCCAACTAAGCTCGCCATTACAATTAGAGTATCGGACTGTCCGGACTGAACACAGCAAGGGTCTCGGCGTCAACTACATGACCTGGCAATGTATTGATAACTCTTTGTGTAAAATAATACTTCCTTATATCAGTGCGGAACTTACTCTTAACTAGTTTCCATTTATGTCCCCTTGTTACAGGCTGAACTCACCCTAAAATGTATTGTAGTTAACTTTATTGAGTTCTTTTATAAATTTAAAGACCTCAATTAAATCACCCCTTGCTAAATCTCCTGTTGCTAAGTCTAAATAGGTTCAAGTAACATGAGTCTTTCCTCGTAGCTTCTATATTTCATGCCAGGAACTAATTTAGTTGCCCTTCTTTGAACTTTATCAAGAACCTCAATATCTTTCTTATAGTGCAGTGCCCAGAACTGCATACAATATTCCAAGTAAGGTCTGACTAAAGCATTGTATAATTTCAATATAACCTCCTTAGATTTATAACCAATACTTTTGGCTATATATCCCAGCATCCTGTTGGCCTTTTTTACTGCTACAGCACACTGCCGAGATCCTGTTCAGCTTGGTCAACTATTACTCCCAAGTCTTTCAGATTGAGCAGATTCTAGTTTTTTCCCCCCGTGAAGTAGTCTTATCTAAGGTTCTTATTTCCCACATGCAAGACCTTACATTTAGATGATCCATATGTTAACATGCATCATATTACTATACTTGTAATAAATAACAATGATCTCACCATACAAGATCTTAAATGAGCTTTGCTACACTACAACAGAATGCAATTAAGGATGGAGGCGTTAGATTCTGGATGGTGGACATATTATGAGTCAATATTCTCGGAGTCTGAAAGGGTATGTTTTTAGTGTTGGAAGACGGTGGGGAAATCTGCCATTTGGACAGGCACGGGTAGCTTATTTTACCAGCAGGAGGCTGATGAGAAAAAGAAAACTGAGTCTGGGAAGCGTGTCTGTTTAGCGGACGAAGAGCTGAATGACCAGAGGTTGCAGAGTTCATTCGGGAGAGGAAAGTGTGTTGCTTGATTGGCGGCAGAGCGCAGCTGTGCCCTTGACCACCTAACAAGCTCAGACCAGGGAACACAAAATGGAGGTCTCTAAAGGGAGACATATATCTCAGATACACTGGTGGTATAAGGAATGTAGCCAGCAATCTGGGAGTTCTTTCTCATTGATAATGAATTTTTTGGTAGTGTACAGAATTGATCACACATATAAAAACTCCATTCTCTTATGTTAATTTATATTTCCCACAACAATGAGTGAAGCTATCTTTTCAAACTCCTGATGAAAATGTGGATTTCATCAGTGATCATGTGCAAAGGAGCATACAGTACAATTTGATTATACTTGTGATTCCAGTGTTTCTCCTTGGAAAACAAAGGACCAGGAGCTACTTAAGTAGTCAATTATATGCTCACAAAATTATCAGATTCATCTGACTGATCTGGGGCTGAGTTTTTCAGATAAGTATCTGTTCATTATGAAAGCATGCACATGAAACTCTGCATATAGAATTAATTTAAATGGCAAACAAAACAAGGCAGAGACGTCAGTTGTGCTCCAGATTTTGAGGCACACACAGCCACACATCCCTGCCCCTCTGTGTCCCCATTTTGATGATCCAGTTTCCCCTTACCTCCCGAAGGTGGCAGCTAAGGTCAAATATTGTTCACTGATGTCTCCTGTGATGGACGCATGTCCAAAGGGGAGGACATTTTTTCCCCCAACAGCCGTTCTGCACGTATCTAGGTCACTGTGAGTTTGGCTCAAGGCAGGAGAATAAATGACTTATTTGCAAATGCAGTTTTTCACATCTTGAACATTGCTTGTGCAACAGAGGAATGTCTGCATTTAGGGACATTTTTTTTTATCTGCAGAGATTAAACCAACCTCTTTATTGTGGCTGTTTGGGGATAATAGGTGAAACATTAAAAAACAAGAGGAAGTTGTGGTTTGCCAGGAATGGAAGGATATCATCTGAACAAAAGCTCCTGTCACTGCTGTCAGGATAGAGATTCAGTCTCACTGCACTCCAGCACAGGAAGGCAGTCTCTGTTCAACCGGTGGATATGTCTCCAAAATCCAAAATTAACAGAAGCTGCTACAAAAAAGCAATTGTGTTTTCAGACCAACTAATTAAAGAATGTCTCTGTTTCAGCAACAAGAATATGAGAGGTGCAAAGACCAATGCCCCGCCCTGTAATGTCTAAACCATGCCCTCCTGCAAGACTGCTCCACCTCACCACCTCACATCTCTCTTTTTCTAAGACAAATCATTCCGATGTGCTTCCCCTCATGTTGACATTTGCTGTGGATTCACCACAATCTGGTGATCAGGATTGGAATCAGGCTGTGCTCTTTCTGTGCATCTTTACCATGTGTCATTAAAGATTCAACAGTTATAAAAGCTTATGCTGTTCATTTCAGGACAGAGACTCTGGTAGTTGCTTGCTTGCAGGCCTCTCAGATGGCTCAGACAGTAAAAGCCCTTGTTGCAAGTGAAGGCCGAGTGATTGGCCCATGTTCAAAACAGGACATGCTGTGTCATCTGTTGCCAATGACTGGCCCACACTGGTGGAACAGACAGGCTTTGTTATGCTGGTTATAGGAATGAGTATGTTGGCTAAGGTCCCACTGTCACTCCACGTTTGACACCCCAGGACTTGTGTGGGAGTCGATGTGTTACCCAGATAGCATGAGGAGGATATGCCTATCCTCTGACAGTGCTTGCCCTCCAGTTGCACTGTGGGACTTATAGTGTGAAACATAGTCACGTTAGTATTCAGACTCCTTGCTCAGTAAAATCACACACCAAGCAGGGTAAAAGCAAGGGAAAAAAAATGCCCCCCCCCCCAAAAAAAAATCTCTGTGAAGTCTGAGTGAAATTTTTGTCTGCATGCCCAGGGGTTCTTGTAAATGAATACTCAAGAAATGAAGAAATCATAATAAAACAGACACTGTGAGATAGCACTGGGCCCACATCCATCTGGCAGTTAAACCCATCACCTCATAACCTTTACAAAAGCATAGATGGGTATTATTATTCAGTGTGGTCATCAGTGAATTTATGATATGCATTGAATGAAAAGATTAGCCATAGCCAGCCTAGAGATTATTTAAATGTAGTCCACAAGAGAATGACATTGAAAAAAAAACTCTAGATACAGTGTGGAGTAATTATCATGGCCAGGATACTGGATATTGGTGTGGGGCACTCCTGTTCAAAACTGGGGTTGGAGTTATTTAAATGAGAATTTAAATAACTCAGAGTACTCCAAGTACTTTTGAAATCTAGCATTGATATCCTGCCTTGAAATACACAAGGTATATGTGACCTTTCTAGACAGTCACTGACCTCATACTGACAACATACTGACCTCAACTATCCATGTCAGGAAAACACATTGTAAACACAAAAAGGAATGCAAGGACTTCTGTGTCTGTGTGAGCAGATGTAAATACTTTTTGTGAAGAAACTGGCTAATGCTTCTCTTTAAGCAAAAAACTTAAAACTTAAAAAAAAAATTAAAACGATACATGGTTAAAACAAAGACTAAAACATATAAAACCAAGGAGTAAAACAATCACAACCCACCCTATTTATGTCCTTGGTATTTTCTCTCATGACATGCCTCGCGTTTGTATCACCTGGTGGGTGTGGTTTATCAATTAAGGGGTTAATCAATTATCTGCCTTTCCAGCAGTTAACCAATCATCAACTGCTTTTCCAGATACACACACACATATACAGTACTGTGCAAAAGTTTTAGGCACTTGTGAAAAAGTGATGTAGATGCAGAATGCTTTCAAAATAATGAAATGAATAGTTTTTAATGTATGTATTAACAACATACAAAGTGCACGAAACTGAAAAATCAATAGCTAAATCAATATTTGGTATGACCACCCTTGGCTTTCAAAACATCACGGATTCGCTTATGTATACTTGTGCACAGTTTTGTAAGGTACTCAAGCATCTTGGAGAACTTGCCACTGTTCTTCTATGGATTTTGGCTGTTTCAATTCTTTCTGTCTCTTCATGTAATCCCAGACTGACTCGATGATGTTGAGATCAGGGCTTTGTGGGGGCCACATCATCTGTTGCAGGACTCCTTGTTCCTCTTTTTGGTGAAGATAGTTTTTGTATCACTCTGGCTGGATGTTTGGGGTTATTGTCATGCTGCAAAATGAATTTTGGACCAATCAGATGCCTCCCTGATGGTATTGCATGATGGATAAGAATCTGCTTGTATTTCTCAGCATTGAGGAGGCCACTAATTCTGTTATTTGCAGCAATGCAGCCCCAAACCTGCAAGGAACCACCACCATGCTTTACTGTTGACTGCAGACACTCATCCTTGTAGCATTCTCCAGCCCTTTGATGAACGAACTGCCTTGTTCTAGAGCCAAATATTTCAAATTTGGACTCATCGGTCCAGAGCACCTGCTGCCATTGTGCTGCATCCCAGGTCTTGTGTTTTTGTGCATAGATGAGTCGTTTGGCTTTGTTTCCATGTCTGAGGAATGGCTTATTGGCTGCAAGTCTTCCCTTGAGACCACTTCTGACCAGGCTTCTCTGGACTGTAGATGGGTGTACCAGGGTCCCTGTGGTTGCTGCCAGCTCTGAGCTGATGCACTGTTTGACATCTTCCGAGTGTGGAGGGACGTCAACTTGATGTGTCGTTCATCTGCTGAACTAAGTTTCCTTGGCCGACCACTGCGTTTCTGGTCCTCAACCTTGCCCGTTTCTTTGTGCTTCTTCAGAAGAGCTTGGATAGCACATCTGAAAACACCTGTCTGCCTCCAAATTTCTGCCTGTGATAGACCTTGCTGATGCAGGATGACCACCTTGTGTTGTGTCTCTATGCTCACCCTTGTCATAGTGTTAGATTAGCAATCTGTTCTGCAACCTCACCTTTTCAGTATGGTTGATCCTCACCCAGTTTTATTCCCTCTACACAGGTGTTTCTGTTTCAGTTAATAATTGTGGTTAAACCTGCTTATCGTCGCTGTTGGACGGAAACCTTGTATGTCCAAAACGCTTACTTTTCAGGAAATGAAAAAAACCCTGTGTTTTTAAAATAATTGAACAACCGCATTGTCAAAGTTGGTGTTGTGTCTTTATATATGGTAAGATACTTGCATGTGTCATTATATTATTAATATTTTACCAAAATCAAGCTCAAATGGAGTTACGAGGGTTTCTGACCAGCGAATGTCGAGATACATGTTTTGTCCGTCATTGATTATCATTAGAACAGCTGCGTTATCAACTTACAGGTTAGAAAGTTTATTGTAGCTATGTGTGCGTTTGGTTTTCCCTGTCGTTGAATACATTTGGCCAAAATTTCTTTTTATAAAAGATTAAGTGCTATGAACAGGCTATTGAAGATAGTATTGGCTATGACTACATGGCAAATGCTAGACTAAACAGCACTACAACCTACCGTGGTTTGCCTGCACTCTTTTCCACTCCCACATGTCTCAGGCCTCAAATATGTAAAACGTAGTGTATAGCATATAGATGTGTTTCTTGAGTAAAGAAAACACTTTACTTATTCAAACAACCAGTTCTTTATTTAGCCATGCATTGCAGCTCTTGCATCGCAAACAACCAGAGACTGTCTCCAAACAACTGCCTACTACTGCTGTGTATTCTTCGACAGTATAGCTAGCTGCTAAACTTCATTTATCATCGCCGTTTCAATAATGGACAGAGTTTTAACTGAGTTTTCTAATAAGTATTACTTTCGATGAAGTAGGGATTGATCTAACTAGGGAGATAAAGGCTGTGAATACTCTGATCATCTCTTGTCATATCACTAGCTAACTATGCTAGTCTCCTCAGCAAACACTTCCACCTATAATCACAACATCAGAGCTAAAAACAGGTACACAGCATCGTTTTAACTGACTTTGCAACCTAGGGCTAATTTGAAAGCATTTTACTGAGCTGTTTGCCTCAGAAGAAATCGCCTCGTCACTGTTTACCTTCAGCTCTGCTGTGTACAGCACTTCATTCAAGATGGAGGCGTAGCGGAGCTATGAGGTTTTGCCGACAGTTTGAGGATCCAATGGAGTTTCAACATGTAGTCACAAGCTCTTTTTAATACTTTTCATTGGTTAAATATTTGTAAAACCCACAGACAGGCGTAAAGGGTGACCTATAGCATTGATTTATGAAAAAAAATACAAATGACCAAATATGGAGATGCAAGGTTTCTGCCCGACAGTGATGTTATGTTGCTAATGATTACCACCTGTTTTGTTTAGTTGTTTGGTTTAATTGTTTTATCATGCATTGGAGTATATGCCGACAAAAAAGGTCTTTGGACAGGATCACCCAGCAGATGATTACTGCATCCAATGTGATAGTGAACTTCATGAGAGATCTGGTTACGCAACACATTAGTGATAAACAAGTCCTGTGTGTCCTATTCACCACTGATTCCAGTGCCTCCCTGCAGCTCTCACTTGTTCAACAAAGAATTTGGTCATGTAAGCATTTTGCCATGCAAATAGGTTATATGTGAAGTGGGTAAGTTATTTAAGTCACAGTAGATAACAGCATTTTGCTAGCAAAATGCAATTCTGCCATTTACTGAGATAAACATAATTCAAATGGATTTAATGAACAGCTTAAGGCAAGGTTGCAAAATGACCAAAGCATGCACCAAATAGCAATTTAAAAATTCAACTACCTTTTTTGTTTTGGCTAATTCATACTCCAAGGACCGAACAGAGGCCAATTGTGTAAGAGTAGAGAACAGTACGAGGCCCTCAGCCTTCAAACAAAGCATAATTCCATACTTTACTGTCTGCTCAGGCGGGTAATATACACCAGAGGTTTTCAACCTTTTTGGGGCTAAGGTACATCAAAGGTCAAACCAGAACGTCAAGGCACACCAACTTAAAGTTGGTTATCGATTATGAAGAATGTCACACATATTATGATAGGCTATAATGTCATTAGCGAGATTTGACCCATATTGCACTACAGCAGACTGCCAAATAATTATCAAACAGATAGTTAAATCAGACATGCATTCGTATAATTTATTAAAAATGAACAGCAACATATGAAAATGAAATAAATAGGCCTAAAATAAAACAAAACATTACTCCATTAATCCTTTTGCATGTACGGTCACACCGGTGTGATTTGCCGCTTAGCGCGTATGCTAAAACTGGTGCAATTAGAACACTAGGTTAGAAAAATATAATTATTTTAATTTAATATTTTAATTTATTATTTTTAATTTTAATTATAAAATCTAGACTAGACATATTACTTACCAGTGATGAAGTGTTTGCTGGAGGCATAAACATATTTGCTACTGGGGTCCCATAGGTTTCCCTCGGGGTCCTCCCTCTGAATAGCCTGAAGCCATAAAATCCGTCTTTTGCCCTCCCTTTCCCTACTTGGTAGCAAGGAGAAATTAATGTGTGGGTGTGTTTTACTGTTGATGGTGCAGGACACAACACAGCAACTTTTAGGCATGGTGACAACCTCTGTCTCCTATTTGCCGCCAGTCAATTTTACCACTTTGTTTTCCCCCAAAACGGAGCGTGTCCACCAAACCTACTTCAAGCTGACATCACATTGCTCTGATCTATATAAAACATCAGTCTTTTCACAGAGTATAAGTGCGCACACACACACCTATATAAAAACGCATCGGGTTCGTCAAAATTCCATGGCACACTTCACTTTGCCTCACGGCCACCGGTTGAGAACCATTGATATACACCACACAGAAAATAAAATGTTTACTTCACATTTTTATTGGTAAGACATCAGAATACGGTGAGATTATTAATGCTTAATAAAACATCAATAACTGCATTATACACCATTATTATATATTATTGATGTTTAGTTTACCATTAAGACTTGTTAATAAATTCGTTGATGAGAAGATGATAGTTGCCAGTTTGAGAGGTTTCGACACAAGATTGGTGTGTGTTCCCACTTCTACAGTGCACGATAAAACCTTGAATGGAATGTCTTTAGCTGGGTAACACTGGTTGCCTACTTAATAACACTTTCATGAACATTTATAAATGTTGTATGGAACATCAACTACAGCTACTAATATTGTTTTTCTTTTGTTCTGTGCATGAACAAGCAGCAATCAGCAAAAGCTGACAGTATTGTGAAGTCAAAGGGTGTTAGAAATGTACTTCTATCACTATCAGAAGAGAAGAAAATCACATTGTTGGTCTGGAGACAGACAAAAGCTCCCATACACATACCTTCAACACATCAGTACAGGTTTCAGTTAAGAATGTTTACCAATGGACATATAACTGCATCCAGAAACATATACCTCTTTAAAGGTGGTATCTCACTAATGAAAGAGTTAGGGGTCATAATTTGGGATTGTGATGTGATTGTGAGAGGTGACATGAACAGTGTGCCTGTTCCCTGCTTTTGTAATTAATCCTGCATATTATCTGACCCATTAACCTCAGATGAGAGCAACATCAAGGTATTAAAGGGGGAACATAAAGATCAAGACAATATATTGTTTTGTTTTGATGGCCCACCTCAGGGGTTCTCATTACATCGGTTGTATAAAATGGCAAAAATAATTTGATTGGTTAACTAGAAGAGATGTTGGGCATAGGATTTTTACAACACCTGATGTTTAATGTTATTGCTTTTCATTTTAATCGAGTCAGCACGCTGTGCATTTGTGTGGTTGTACTCTGAACAGATATCCTCTGGGTTTTATGACTGTCTTTATTTTACCATTCGGTGATTTACCTTCATTGCATGTATTTGTTGTTATTTTCCTATTTGTTATGCATTTTCCTCAATTTTACACTTTCATCTATGCTTTTTATTTCACCACTCAAAGATCCTGCCATCCAGGTGTGAAAAGACTCTTGTTGAATGGAATGCGCTGAAAAAAAAAAACTGGCAAGATCATGCTGTTATTTCAGAGGATTATTCGTTTACACATGAAATAATCTTACACTGAATGCTACAAAACAACAGGCTTGTCCCTTCTAGTCAACTTCATAAGGAAATTTGGCCCTGGAGCCGATCTGGATATGTATTCCGTATCCCACTGTTCTTTGTGGAAGATATGGGTGGAAACCCCCCCCCCCCAGCTGTCCCACTTAGTCTGTAATGACATGGTCTACAAGATCCTGGCAAAGTGGGCCCTGCCAGTTCCCCTCAGTGCTTGATAACACACGCTCTGCCAATTGTAGAGGCTGTAGACATTTAACAAGCATTTAATATCACACAGTGAAACTTCACAGCACAAAACAAGTATAGGTTAGGCAGAGCTGGAGGTGGACATTACCCACAATGCAATGCACCAAGTAAGATGAACAGCAAATGACATTTTCAGAGGAAATTTTTTGTTCAGTAAATCTTCACTAAAATGGTAAATATTGCATGATAAGGGCATTTTAAAAGTCCCCCTCCACATTACGGCTGCTTGTGAAAATTGATCTTTTAAGCAAAATGGGGATAAATAAAATCCTTCAGGCAAATCCATGCACAAATGCCTGGCCAATTTGAATTATGAAACACCACTGGAATCTCTTCCATTGCCAGATATTTTCCAAGCTGAATGCCTGATCTTATACAGTCAGTGTTTTTATTTAGTCAAAAAATAAATAATTTATGTAACTATTATCCCAGTCAACAGTCTTTAATCCTGTTTAAATACGGACTATATGAAGAGAGATGGAAGTAGTTTTAGGACATTGCATCATAGTGTGATACAGTGCTTTGTATTTTTTCCCCAACAACAACCTGATGATCCAGTTAAGTGAAATCTCATCTGAGGTTGTGACACAGTCGACAGTTTCTAAAATTAACATCCATCCTTTTTTTTTACAAGGTAGAGCTTTTGATCCTCTGTATTTGTTTATGAGCTGCGCTTCACTGATTCTGTCATGAGATATCATACATTTAATTATGATAAAGTCATATAATCAGTTAATCAATTGTGTATCTTCTCATGTCTGTATTCCTACAAACTTCAGCTCAAAACTCGTCAGAGCTTTTCCTTATGTAACATGAAACCTAGGACCACACAGAGCATCCATACATAATTTTATAATTACCCAAGCACTCTGTTAGGATATTTTGCCCATCTCCGTGGAGCTCAATGCAGGACGATGAAGAACACGCTGACGACTTCTCTTAAGAGAATTGATGTTTAATTCAATACGGGAGAGACAAACAGACATTCGGGCTGTCTGTACCGAGAGAATCTCTGAAGGATCAGGTTGTGTGGTGTGTTGATATACAGTTCATGGTCATACATATCAAAAGGATTGAGTTAAGTGGCAGGCCGGAGACAAATGGTCTGGTGCCCTGGGGAACCTTGGCAGAGCCATTCAGCAAGGATGTGTGACATCCTTGCTGCAGACACTACAGAGGTGTTATACAGACAAATCACAGACATAGTAATGGGTGAAAAGGAGACACAATACACTACATGTAAGATATACACATGGTGCTACATAAAACTGGGAACCTATCAACTCAAAATGCAACACGACCAGCAATGCCACAGGTAGAGAACAAGAATTACAGTAAGCAGGCATACAACTGGAAAAAGCATTTAACAGGAATAAAACAGTGACTGACAATTATCCTTAAGACCGACATACATCACACTCCCAAAGTAAATTTATTGACATAATGATGATGTGTTAGAGCCAAATTATCTTCATAATTATAGTGTTTACATGATTCATCTCATATACATAAGACACATTTTGGTCATGCTGATGCAGTCAGATGGCTTCTCTGAGTGGAGGAATTGGATGCAGTTGTTCTTGAGTCTCATTTCTCATCAGTAAGTGGCTGTCGCCATGCACCGTGAATGCCAACAGACACAGTGACACTGCAGAGGAGGGTATGGAAATGATGGACCTGCCATTACTGTCTATGTCAGCCATTTGGCTGTGCTGGGAGTCCATGACATTTAGAGAGTGACAGGATACCGTGTAACCCCACCCCCACTTATATATGTATGTATGTATGAGGCAAGTCTAATGATGTGCACTGCCTTCTGGGAGATGAAGTCATGTTCCTGATAACTCATTATGACATCAGAGGAATGTGAGAAAAGCAATGTATAGAAAGAAAGTGCTCATTCTATTCCTGTAAATGTCTTTTAGTAATAAAAGTTGTCAGCGCAGCAGGGAACCTTCTACTTCTTATTTAAATTTTATCTGTCAACTCAATACAGTGGAAAAAAGGCTGGTTCCTGCACAGTCCTTGGAAGGAACTGATGTAAAGATCACTCAAACGTTATGCATTACCATGTTTATGTCTGTTAGAAGGGCAAGCGTGCCACTTGGCTATTGTGGGACGACTGTTGAATTGACAGGAAATAGGGTCAGTGGGAGTGCGTTGACTCTGAAAGGAATGAATTGAAAGGTTGGTGGGCCTTGAGATGAATAAGTCCTTGATTGGTTCATCTTTACCTTTGAAGGCATGGCACAGAGATAAAACAGTTGCTCACTGTGAATGTTGCGTTTGTCTTTGTGAGGCTGGTAAAATGGCATTTTTTTTTACCTTTTTCATTTTCATAGGTCCTGTGTAATGGCAGAGCACTCTAGCACTTCCCACATTTTGAACACATACACTGCCTGAAACGACCTCGACTGTTACTGCTGTTTGATAGCAGAGGTGCAAAGGGGATCAGTCTAAAGCAGACATCATGTTCAGGACAGCGGGGGTGGTCTTAGAACAGAGGCAAGATGCACGCATCCACGGCAGCTGTCCTGACCTCACCCCACTGACTCGGTATGCATCACCGGCAGAGTGAAGGGTGGCACGAGTCTATCCATCGCGGCAATCTCATCTGCACAACAATGCCATGCCTATTAGCTTGAGAGGGTGTTAATCTCTGTTGACAGGGGTGCACCCCGCCCCCTCCCCAACACACCCATGGCTCTCCCTCTTGCCTGACCTACGCTTGGCGGGTGTGCCACCTCAGCCCAGTGGGCACAGAGGAGCAAAATCGTGGTGATGGATGCTTTCACCTGGCACTCGTTGACTCTCCCTGGCAGCTACTGTGCAGACTGCTGCTCCCCTTCGCCGCCTCACCTGTTTATCATGGGGATGGTTATCCAGAAAGCCTTCTATTGCTCTGCACTGGGTGGGGACGCCACCCCTCCTCCCTCACCCCTCTCCCTGAACCATCCAGCTGATGCAATGAAGGGGCGTGGCCCTTTGCTCCAGGACTCAACCAATCACAGCTCTGTCACCTCCTCTCTCCACCCACCAGTCACTTAGGGGCCTGGCATAACAGTCCATCCCCTCCATTAAAACCCCTTCACACCGGCCTTGTCTCAGCTGTGACCACGCCATGGACTAGAAAACCTGCAGTTCTGAAGGGTATCAACCTGCAGTGACAAGAATTGCCCTTACTCTTACCCTTTCCCAGATCTCTTTTCCTGTGAATGTTCTCAAAGCTGAGCTTACCAACAGGCAATGCACAAACCCACCTGAAGAGTACATTTATTTCATGTCAGAGGGGGAGCTGAGCATGAAACATCTGCAGCACACATGAAAAAGATGAATTATACTGCAAAAGGACACTGATCCCTGGATTCAATTAAAAGGAAACACAAACAGAAAAATCTTAACGCAAAAATGCGGTGCTTTTTATGACAGCTAAAGTTTTCACTACAAATGGCCTTCAATGAGTTTTCAAGGCGTCAATTGTATATTGTAAGCAAATTTTTTATAGTATTCAGTTAACTCTTGACTTTGATTACACAACAACATTTTCTTTTCAAATGTCTTGGTAGTTTTAATTGAACCCACTGACCAATCCAGGGCCTCAGGAAAAATAACTGCCAGGACAGTGATTTCCTTCACCAAAGTGCTTAGCATTAAATAAAATGTGACACATTCAATGTGACAATACATTTTCAATTGATCATAATAATATAAAGAATTTGTACTTGTACAACAGTCCTATGATGTGACTTGAGAAGAAATCAACAATATCTACTGCGTGTCAATCACACACCAGCTGCTTACTATATGCGGAAAAGCAACAGGTGTCCCTGGTGTTACTGGGGAGCTTGCAAGACAGCTGTCAAACCTCTGACTGACAAGCCACAAGGGAACTCACTGCTACAGACAAATGAAGAGTGTTTCCTTACATGTTCAGACCCCATCAGAACTTTGAACATCTGTCAGATTCCGTCCATAGGAGTTGTTTTATCTTTTTTAATAGAGGCATCATTAAATGTATGTGTCAGCTTCTGAGGCAGCATTTTCCCCATATGCCCTCATCCTGCTAACCAAAACAGCAGAAGAAACGTCAGGCCTAAGAAAAGACCTTTAATTCATTATTATTTCAATACAACATTATTATTTTAATGCTCCTCAGGGCCTGCTTCCATGTCTCCGGTTGCCCCTTTCCATGCTGCGGTAGTATTCATCAGTAAGCAGTTATGGTGTTAATGCTCACTGGTGAGTGGTCATGGGGGTAGTGTTCACTGGTGAGCGGTCATGATAGTAGTGTTTACTAGAGAGCAGTTGTGGAGGTAGCGTTTAGCTGTCTCAGTGGTCCCAGTGGCCTGCTGCTGGTAACAGTACTTGCGTAAGGCATTCAGACAGGCCTGCTGCAGTGAGTTGCTGATCACAGTACCTCTGTAAGCATTCAGACAGGCCTGCTGCTGGTAACAGTACCTGTGTAAGGCATTCAAACAAGCCTGCTGGTGGTTGCAGGAGCTGTGTAAGGCATTCAGACAGGCCTGCAATAGGCTGCTGGTTGCAGGAGCTGTGTAAGGCATTCAGACAGGCCTGCAGTGGGCTGCTGGTTGTATTACCTGTGTAAGGCATTCAGACAGGCCTGCTGGTGGTTGCAGGAGCTGTGTAAGGCATTCAGACAGGCCTGCAGTGGGCTGCTGGTTGCATTACCTGTGTAAGGCATTCAGACAGGCCTGCTGGTGGTTGCAGGAACTGTGTAAGGCATTCAGACAGGCCTGCAGTGGGCTGCTGGTTGCATTACCTGTGTAAGGCATTCAGAAAGGCCTGCTGGTGTTTGCAAGAGCTTTCTATGTGCTGGGACTTGGTGGTGGTGGAATGAGGTGGACACCAAGTGTGTAACAGAGCTGACTGCTGGTGACTGGAATGCCACAGGTACCTCTCTCAGCATACTTGTGAAGGCCTAATTAGGGCTTTCAGCAAACCTGTGAATGCTCATGGGGAACTAATTGAAAACATTACACCCATTCAGTACAAAGGTTATAATGGCTGGTCGTTCTACCACAAAGATGAACTGCCTATTGCAGAGGTTTTCAACCTTTCTGGGGCTAAGCCACATCAAAGGTCAAACCAGAACGTCAAGGCGCGCCAACTTAAAAGCTAGTTATCGATTATGAAGAATGTCACACACATTATAATAGGCTATAATGTCAGAGATTTGACCCATAATGCACTACAGCAGACTGCCAAATAATTATCAAACAGATTGTTAAATCAGACATGCATTCGTATAATTTATTAAAAATGCATTGAAGTACATCAGAGCAAGAACTTGTCTGATATAGTACAGCATCATGAACAGCAACATACTAAAATGAAATAAATAGGCCTAAAATAAAACAAAACATTACTCCACTAATCCTTTCGCACGTACAGTCATACCGGTGTGATTTGCCATTTAGCGTGTATGCTAAAACTGGTGCGATTACAATACTAGATTGGAAAAATCCTAGCTAATTTTAGCTTTGAGGAAACAGCGATTTAACGTTAAAAAAATATAGCAAATGCTAACTGAAAACTGTGAGAAGCTTAATAACACAAATGAAAACATAAATAAGCATGTAACGTAACAAGCGCATTACATAGCATAAAAATTAGTTACGTGTGAAAGGGTTAATAGCACAATAGACCAGAGCAATCATCCGGGAACTTTCATGCCGCGGTGTGGTTATCACCCCTTCTTGGGGGAAAACAAGCCTTTGAATTTGAATGGCAACTAATGGAGTTTGCAGGTGTTTGACAAGGAAATACATGAAAATTTAAAAAACGGTTAAAGTATAGTTGTAATGACATATCAGGAGAGTTACATTAGTTCTTTGGCAGCTGATGACGGGTGCCGGTATTTAGATAAACTTTGCGGTATTGGTGGTCGGTGTCCTTTTAGCCAAACATCAGGGTGGATTAATGATCCCACTCAATGGCCGGAGAGATGACATCTGGACATTTACAATTGACTATGCATTCGTTAGTACTGAACAAATACACAAATACATTTATAACTCCTATGTGGAAAGTATAATTCTTCTATACCCCCCTGTTAATAATGTTAATAACGCAAAACTTTGTTGCAGAACCTTGTTCCCATGTCCTCTCCCCCTTCAGTAGCCTGTCCTAGCTTTTGACAGATGCTTTGACAGCTGGTGCTGAGAGATGGGTGTATTATCGTGATGCTTACTTTATTAACCTTTTAATTTGCATTCATATTAGGATAACCAACACTTGGGAGACTTAGGAGCACTTTGGAGAGCAGGCAGTTAAAATCGTTATAGCCTACTTTGTATCTTATGCGTGTAGCTATGTTTGCTACTTTGGTGCAACCACTGCAATAGGCGCGCTGATATTAAATTGACTGAGGTCGTTTTCCGATCTACTGATTTCTTTATTGTTCTGACATACACCTTCTGGTGCTACTTGGACTTGTCTTCAGTGATGAACCCGGGGTCATAGGATGTTTCGGGTCTTTAATCATCAGACACCCTCTCCCGGGTGACCCAGCTTGGGGTGATCAGCCCTCAACTTGTGTCCAAGTGGCACACTAATCCATGGATCCCCTCTCCGGATCCACAGCCACCGTGAGGCCTTTTCAGCAGCCTCGAGAATGTTCCTGGTGGCTCTTCTGCGCTGCAGTTCTTTAACTCCAAGGAGTTTGAGAGTTTGCAGTAGTGATTTGCCAGCAAAGCCCCGACACCCAACTTTGACTGGCTCACAGCAGGCTCTCCAGCCATTGCTCCAGCACTCTGACACAAGATCTGCATATTTAGCCCTTTTGCACTTGTTGGCTTCTTCAATCTGGTCTTCCCAGGGGATAGTAAGGTCCAGCAGGACCACTTGCTTTGTAGACTCTGATGTTAACACCGTATCTGGGTGGAGTGAAGTGGTTGCGATGTTTTCTGGGAACTTGAGCTGCCTTCCTAGGTCGACTTGGAGCTGCCATTCCCATGCGATGGCAAGAAGCCCTCCCGTGGAGCTAGGCGGATGATGTGCCTTCTCTCTGATGTTACATTGACTGAGGTCGTTTTCCGATCTACTGATTTCTTTATTGTTCTGACATACACCTTCTGGTGCTACTTGGACATGTCTTCAGTGATGACCCCGGGGTCATAGGATGTTTCGGGTCTTTAATCATCAGACACCCTCTCCCGGGCGGCATAGCCTAATGTGTACAATAATTCACAATTAAAAATGGTAATGTTTGGTAATGGAGACATAAACATATTTGCTATCGGGGTCCCATAGGTTTCCCTCGGGGTCCTCCGTCCAAATAGCTTGGAGCCATAAAATCTGTCTTTTTTAAGTGTTTATTTAATAAAATTTGCCAAGGGGGGCAGGGACATCTCCATATGATGATAAGTATTAATCTTTCCTTCAGTTCTGGTCTTCACTAAAAATCTGAATAGATTTGGCCAGACAATGCTGAATTAAAAAAAACATTAAAAATTGGAAATGAAGTGAGAATTCCTCTGAAGTTGTTGAAGTCCTGGACCAATTAACTGTAAATGACTTAAACTGCTGGTGAATTCAATTGGCCCTTAGCGCAAGGAGTTCACCATTAGTGTTTTCTGGGTTTGCCATAGTCACTCCAGTCCTTTTCATTGTCCTTATATAACAGGCACAAGTGCACCTTTCTGCTTGATTGACAGTCTCAAATACAAAGAAACTTTTTCTAAGGTGCCATGTCACCTTTCAGAAGGGCTTTTTGGAAAAAAAGGCTGGGGGCTCTACGAGACTAAACGATGGTCGTCGTCAGGATTGGGCTGTTAAATTGAGGAACAGATTACAGAAATCACACATTCCTCTGGAACCCTTGCAAATGATGTCTTGAAGTGTGCTTTTCTGTTCCCCTCAAGTGCCAATGGACATGGATCATTATTATTAGGGTTTGATAAGATGTCTCCTCTCAGAAATCACAGCGATGCGCTGTCATTCACATGGCATGTTATATGGTTTACTTTACATTTATTTTTATATTCTTCATGCATTTCAAAAGTTATGAATGAATATGCCTCTGCACAACCAACCTTTGACAAGTTTGAGATCCCATGTGTCACTGCCCTGCAATCAACCCTTTGAAATCTATAGTGGTTGTGTCTGATGTGAAGAAATGTTTACATGTGTATTTACTACAGGTGTAACTACAGACAGGAAGTACTACCAACAATCTCACAGCAAATTATTTTTATGCAGGCAGAGAACAAAGAGACCCATTAATTCATATTATAGCATCAAAGAATCTGGAATGTGGGGAAAATGAACAAATTGTTAAAGGCAACAGAAGTTTTCTGAAAGTGGAAAAAATATTTGCATGAAGAATGGATAGCAATTTGCAGAGGTAACCTGGATCAAACAATACTTTTTTGAATCAGCATTAATCTTATATCAGAGCTTTTCCACTCAACTGCTAACATGTTGGGAGCTTTTGAGATGTTTTGGAAAGTATTTGATATTGTTAAGAGGAAAGTGTAAAGAACAGTGCAGACAGAAGTGTATGCGCTCCCACAGGCCCACGCTATCCTGCTCCTGGTGAAGTTTGCACTTAATAACTGTCTCAGGGACAGAAGGATTGATGACACCGGGAGGAATCACTCTCTTTTATCTACACTGCACCACAGGCGCTTGGGAAGGTCACTGAATTAATGTATACACACACACACACACACATGCACACACATACACATTACATTACATTACATTAAGTCATTTAGCAGACACTCCTACCCAGAGAGACTTCCAAATAAGTACATCACTATGTTAAGAGTAGTTATCGAGAAACATTACAAGGGGTCAGTAAGATACTGAGTTAATTGCCAAACTAGTGTAGGGTGCTTTTTAAATAGAAAATAGGGATAGACAGGATAGATAGGAGGAAGATTAGACTAGAGATACAGCTAGATAGACTAGGGACATATACACACGTACGCACACACACACACACACACACACACACACAGACAAATGCAAGTCTACCTCTTTTGGATGTGGCACAGGCAAGGACTTAGATGACTGTTGTCGTGGGAGGATTAAATTACCGACAAACAATATAATGCATGCTATTCAAGTCCTCAAACTGAACCTGCCTTTTTAACAAGTACGAAAAATGCTGATCCTGCAGCTATGCCATCAGCAGCACCCACTCATTGAGGTGACAAGAGTCAGAACTGGCCGGGCCTAAATGACATGGCACACTGAGCTCAAAACCTGCAGCAGAGGGTGCCTGGGAGGCTGCAGCAGCCCACCTGTTGGTTAACTGCACTTGTAGTCTGACTGCATTTAGCCACTTTCTTAGCAGGGAGCTTTTCTCCATTGGAGACGAGGTATTAGCGTAAGACGCCAGTACATTTGCCAACCAAATGGACCTCTAATTACATGTCACAAGCTGGCGGAGACTCTCTGGTGCTGTTTTTGAATGCCAGGGGTGCAAAAAATGCTTCTCAAACACAGGGATTTGCCTTGAGTGGTCTGGAGGAGCCTGGCAGCTGCCTCAAAATTGTAGCTTGCAGAGCTTCCGCAGTCACTCGGAGAGTGAGGGGTAAAAGCCAGATTACTGGTGCCCCTGGCACCCCCGCTTCCTTTCAGCTCCTGTCATCTTCTCCAAGACAACGGTAATGAAGTGGGAGAGAGTGCCTTTCCAGCGCATGTCACGTGGACTTCGAAAATGTTCTAGAAGAATGATGGACACAAAGCCAGACCTGACAGTTCGGCGGTGTGGTGTCTCCGATCCTCTCTGCGTCCCCGGTGCCCGCAATGGAGTCATTCTTAAAGTGTGGCAATTAAAGGCTCTCTACCCCTCTGTTTCTACTCCTACTTATAACACATTAACATATTTTCATGGTCATTTCAGTTGGGGTATCTCTTTGTACGTAGATTGTGGCGTGGTCCCTTTTGAAGTCTCACTTGGAAAGCGTCCATAAAGATCAAGGCATTGTCTCACGGTGGCAGGTCATATGATGTAGACTGTTGATATAGTGCTTTGAAGCAAATGCAGGGTCTGTTTTTGATGGCCGATATTAGGGGGTTGGGGCATTCAAGGAGAGGTGATAGGGACTTCCAAGCCATGGTCTGCACTTTTAGGATTTCAGCTTTTGCGATCAGGTTGACCCATCTCTGAAATATTAATAATTTCACCCGGTTGTCAGAAGTTCAGCTTTTATTTCATATTCCGTATAGCGTGCTGAATGTTCAGCCACAGTTTCTGAATAATTCATTTGCACCAGTGAAAGAGCTATGCTGCAAGGTGTTTCTGCATGGAGTTACATATTTACCAGTGTAGTTACACCATAAATAATGATGTAACAAGTATGTAACTTCATGCTCTTAAGCAGTAATTACATTGTAATTGTTATTTTCAGTGTAATGAAGCTGGTGTATTCCAAGTCAATGTAAAATGAAGAGAATTGATCTACCTGTTTTCTTCCATCTGTTTCAAATCTGCCTCTCAAAGGTATAATAAGACTCATGTTTATGTAATAAACTGTATGCCAGGATGGCCAATGAACCCTTTATGCACAGTGAACATAAGGTGTGTTTGTAGTTTGTAAGACAGCAGTGAAAGGACACAGTGCATAAGAGGTGGTCCTGCCTACTGACATGTGGAAGGCACCACAGTGGAGTTTCACAGTATCAGCCTCCAGGTATGAAGGGTCAAGAGGAGCTACAGCCAGGTTTTCAAGGCTAGACAATCACCAGTATGTTTTATGTGTGGAAGGCTTATGGCAGCATACGCTTAGATAAATACTGTGCATACTATCAGGAAGAAATATTTTT
This sequence comes from Megalops cyprinoides, assembly GCF_013368585.1. Taxonomy (NCBI): domain Eukaryota; kingdom Metazoa; phylum Chordata; class Actinopteri; order Elopiformes; family Megalopidae; genus Megalops; species Megalops cyprinoides. The sequence continues at coordinate 3,553,809 of NC_050604.1, read as the reverse complement.
CACTGTGGGAAAAGAATGACTAGAGAGGGTTTTACACTCAAGGTACTGATTTTACACTGCATATACTTATCTTACACTGGATGTACTGATTGTACGTTTGGTGTACTCATTTTATGCTGGATGTACTGATTTTACACAGGATATACCAATTTTACCCTGGGTGTATTGATTTTACACAGGCTGAGCGGAGACTGTTTTGGTCTTTGACTCCTGTGCATTGTAAGTCATTCCTCAATGCAGTGCACAGCAGTCAAAGACCCTTTGGAGTGTAGATGGGGCCCTTTGAAAGCTAGAGAATTTTGTTCTGAAGGCTGTTGTCCCCATTTCAAAATCATATATAATACCAACACCAAAAAAGCTTCAGAAAAAATTGAATTTTGCATACTACTGCTATCATTGAGCATTTAATCATATGTGAGTGTCAGTTTGGGAGACAAAAAAGAGATTTTACAATAGTTTTTCTTATCTACCCTGGAGACATATCTAGCTAAAGCTTGGCTAAGAATCTCCCTTTTGGCTAGGCTGACAATCAACTAATTACAATGTGTGAATCTGGGCTTGAAGGAAATGTTAGTTGTGTCATTAAATGGGTTACTTGTTTCTAGCTATGTGACACAAAATTATTTTGAAATATTTATAATGTGGCAATATCGCTGACAAGTAATGTGTGTGACCTCATAAATCATGGAGTATGATTGCACAACTATATTATTCCATTGCTTAGGGGAATCCTTACAATGATGTGATAATAGTCACATCTGCAGTGAAATCAAAACAGAATTTTGTCTGTTTGTTTATGCATGAACCTGTTTTGTCCGTGCAAGTGTGAGGTCCTAGGACCATGCTGTTGAGTTGGCTGTGTGAAGGGCATGCCTTCAAAACACTTGTGGGGTGTGATCAGCACCACAGTATTACCCCCTACCCATTCGGCTCAATGTGACAAACGGGCGATGGGTGACAGATGCGTTGCGTCACATGCTCCCCGCGGCAGAGTGACACTCGTCCCCAAGCACAGGTAATGAGACAGGCGGAGCGATCCCCAGAGTCCTCGCCACTTACCTGGAGGTGGGGAGAAACAAGCCTTATCTGTAATTACACTCTCAGAAGAGGTGCCACCGAATCGCTCACCATAATTAACCAGTGAACAGAATGCAAATCAATATTTCTGCACGAGACGGAGCCGAATTGCCCGTTCAATAATTCATCTCCCTCCTTGTTCCTTTTTGGGGCCCGAGTGCAGACATTAGCATGCAGCATCCACCATGGAGCGCTAATAAAGGAGGCATGTGTTCCAGGTTATGCTGCGGGAGCGAGGGAGGGTTCTCAGGAAGCCTAGTAATAAAGCACGATGAGCTGCCGTCAAAATGCACCCCGAGCCGTCTCAAGTACAACATATTCTGCGTCAGGAGAAAATTAACTTGATTCAGTGGCTTTCTTTGCAGGATGATATGACAGCCACACCGCTAATTGGTGTTCATCCACCATGAAAAAAGTTTTGATAGCTTTCACAAAGGACCTCGTATACTTTGCAAATGATGAACAAGTCTCTAGGCAAATAGAGTTCTGTCACGCAAAAATATTATTGCAGAAATGTTAAAACACTGACCTTGTATTTGCTTGTGAGATGACTTTTCCTTTCAGTAATGTAGTATTGCAACACAAAGGATAGTGGTCGTAATAGCTGTGTATACCCGAAAAATCCTGGACAGCATTTAACATTAGCATTATGTAGGATATGTCTTGTACAAGTACAAATACTTATAGCAGAAGAGCTTGTGGCTGTAACTGTGACTGTTTAATTAATTGCTGCTAGCTAAAAAATCCATAAAACTGTGTGTGCTTGCCTCAGTGGCTTCCTAGTTGGATTGTTGCTATCCGACCGGATTACAGGGTTGCATACTGAAACATGATTTGCGTGACTAATTTCAGGGTATTGTTATGTGTACAATAACACTGATATACTGTGGCTAGCTGTAAGCATGAGACAACAACTAGCTAATGATAAAAACTTATAAATAATCTTAGAGTGAGTCTTAGAGTAATCTTAGAGGTAAGAATGTCTGCTAAATGATGTAATGTAATGTAACATAATGACAGTACCATGTAGCCAGCATGTGCATGCATGTCTGTGTTGCATTATCCCATTTGTGGAAGAATCAACAAACACAAACAATTTGTAAAATGCACTTAATAAATACTACCCTCTCACCAAATGCCCATACTCTTGAGATTACAAACTTCAGTGGAACATTTCAGTTTGTAAATAGTGATTAATTGTTGTGATGTAAAGTTGTTTTGAATTTATTTTATACCAGTATTTAAATAATTTATTTTTTGCATTGTGTTAAAAATAAATGAAAGACAGCGAAACAAATTTCTGAGCATAGCACTACCTTTTACATCAACTGATATGCTTTTGCATTACATTACATTGGAATGTCCCTCTGGCATGACTTTAATATGTACAAAATCTGGAGAGTGTATACCATCAGTCTCTGTAGAGGGGATTCAGCTGACATATTTGCTTTTGGAAAGCCATTGAAGTAAACATTTTTTTAAACAATCAAAACTTATTTGCACCTCATAAAAAAGCGCCCATGAAATTCCTCATTCAGGGTCAGGTCAGGGCTCCTGGTGCCATTTTTTTGTAGAAAAACTAGCTATAAAGAAAATGATATATGGCATGTGTGGATAACTATTACAGATCCTGAGTAATCTGCCTGAAACTGAGGGGAGTCAAAAGCCAAAATAAACATAAAAAATCAGGCAGTGAATATGGTGAATATCAGAGTGGGGTCAACCAGTGGATGAAACATTCAGGTCAAAATGATGTTTTCTGATTGATATTTTTTAAATAAATGAATGACACATCAGACCTGACACATGACACATGATTAATAGTAATTGATATGGCTCATTCACAGTACCTGTGCACACCTCTCACCTGGATGGATAGGGTTGGCCTTGTTACCAAGGTGATGTCCATCACACGGCTCAATACGTCAGTAGGCCAAGCCCTGTGAGCTGTGTGCAGGAGGCGCTGACTTGCAGTTCTGTCTGATGCGAAGCATGGTGAAACGGGAGAGAAGAAGGAGCAAGACATTCCTGAGGAGGGAATTCAAAGTGTTTAGTAATATTTATTATTCTTTATGTATTATTACAGTTTTGCCCCAATTTCTAACAAGCATTTACCTATACTTAAGATACTTTTTCTAAACTCTTAACACAGCAACACACCTACATCACACAATTAGCCAAATTTGATTTTCTGCTCAAAACCACATTTTGTTCATTAAATGCCAACTCTACATTTCAAAATGCAAAAAAACTTTCACTACTTACGCTAACTCTCTCAAAACATGGCAAACCCGACTCAATATCAAATCATTCTTTCAAAACACTAGCACATGTTTTCTATCCAAGAGGAACATATAGTCAATCAAAGCACAACAACTTTCAAAATACTAACAGTTGATGGCATTACAAAAACTGCATTACTTTTCATGTTTCAGTTCTACCTGCATACAATAAACAGTACGAAATCCATTGTTTTTTATAATTCAGTTTCCTTTTACTGTGAACCACTCTACATTTTTTGATTGAGTGTTGAAAGTATGCTTTTTTGGCAACATACTATCTAAAAGTGAATGAGTCATCTTTACTTTATAGAATATACAGTAGAAAAAAATAGTAAGCGACAGAATTGCTGCAGTAAAACCTTTATTAGCAACATGAAATTGCTCTCAGTGATCAACAAAAAAATCAAACATACATGGCCTTTGGTTCCAAATGTGTAAAAATAAAATACACAAATACAGTTAAAAAAGGCACAGAAGGAAAAAAACACAAAAATTCACAGTCTTGTTCTAGTCTATACGATCTTCAGCATGGCCACATGTTCTCGTCCACATCACATCTCATGATGTGTCCGTTAGAGGAAAAAAAAATACAACATATGTATTAGCATTGGGACTGGTGGCCTACAGTTACTGTAGAAGAAGACCTTGTGAAATGCATTGTTTACCTGTTGGTTTGTTGAAAATTCTGGATAATGGAAGCCACGGTTGACTGTCTGAGATTAGGCTGGACTCTTTCACCAGACTCTGTCAGTGATAGACCAGGGTTTATCACATGGTCTGTGATGGTGGCTCTTATTTCATCAGTGACAACAGCTCTTACTCTCCTTTGAACACCACCACGCATTCTTACTCCTCTCCCCCTACCTCTCCTTCTCCCTCGTTCTGGTCCAGCAACTCCTTTCCCTCGTCCAACTATTCCTCTCCCTTGTCCAGACATTATTTTTTTTCTCTCTGCTCCTTTGTGTTGTTCTGTGTCCACATTGAACAAAAACAATCCAAAAAGTCCCCTTTTTACTGTATATGTCCATGTAATTGAATGAACTTCAACACCTGGCTATGTCTCCTATTGAGACTGGAATCAGCTGTGGTTGGTCTATTTTACACAAATTAAATCAGCTATTTCTCAATGTTTCAATGATCTGTTAATTCAAAAATGCTTATCAGCTGTTTCAATATAGCTTTTGAGCTGCTGTTGTTGCATAAGTAGAGGCTTTATACTATATTTAAGGTTTTGAACATTAGGTTTTCATTTCTGGCATGCTGTGTGCAAGCATTTGTAAATAAGACAAGAAAGATCCATAATTTTGGTATTGGGTAAGCTTGTATGTAAAGAAAATTTAAGCATTTTAGAAATGTGTTAATTGACTGCATATTCTGTGAAAACAACATGAATTGTGTTAATGGTATAGTCCACAACAGATGGATGTTGTGCTTATTGTGTTCAGAGTTTTGAAAATGTTACTACAGATTGGAGAAATGCTTGTTAGCAATTGTAAAATCTGTAAGAATGTTCTATGTGTTTTTATGAATGTTAATTGAGGGTTGTGTAGTCATGATCAATGCAGTACTATATACAGTGTGTTTATGTGGTTCCTTAAATGTTGTTATGCAATATATTATGAAGGGACAAAATATTCAGCAGAATAAACAATTCAATTTATATATTACAGATGCTCTGTCTGTAAATTTCAATTTTGAGATGTGTGAAATTCATCTTCAAAACTGTTGATGAAGTAACAAAGAAGATGGGAGGATGCTGTAAAAAGTCAACATGCCAGTTTATTTTTGATTTACAGCATTGCCAAAATTAATTCTGGAGTCTCTTTTTTTGAAAAGCAACCACAACACTATGTTATTAATTCAAGAGCTTTGCATGAGATGAGTAATCTGAGACTGTCTGAAACATTCAGTTTCAAAGGCTCACTGGTCCGAGTTACTGATTATGATGAAATCACAAGTCATGTCAAAAACACCATGGGTATCACGATTTTTTTGGCGTGACGCCCCTGGGCATGGAATCGATCCATGCTAATAATATGCTGATAATTGCCCTTTGTTCTACTACAGTTTGGAAAAGGTCCGACTTTTTTGTTGAATTTAACATATGAATAACTGGGACACTTTCCATTTAACTTTTGATGCTAATTACACATTGGTGGGAAAACTAGTGTGGAAATGTGAATCGATGTGTTTTGCAGGTGTTTCATTGTGGTCGTGTGGCTTCTGTGATGCTGGCATTTCCCAGAGAGAAAACAGAATCACTCCAGCAGCTCGTTTTTACACCTAGGGGTGTGCCTCACTCTGCTCTGAGGTGAGATACAGAGTGACACATTCTTCTCCCTCTCATGAGGAGTGCTATTTATCTCAAACCTGCAACCGCCTCTGCTTCATCAGGTCCCTTAATTCAATTCAATTCATTTTTATTTGTATAGCGCTTTTTACAACACAAGTTGTCACAAAGCAGCTTTACATTGCTCCCAGGCCTGAGACCCCCTGAGAGCAAGCCTAAGGCAACAGTGGCAAGGAAAAACTCCCTATCAGGAAGAAACCTTGAGCAGAACCGGGCTCATGGGGGGGGGCCCATCTGCTTCTGGCCGGCACTGGGCAGATAGAACAATAGTAGTTAACAGTAGAGTAATTATAAGAATGTCTCCTAGGATGTCCGGGTCTTGGAATGCAGTTGGCTTTGATGGGCAGGGCAGCAAGGTAGCAGGACTGGAAAACGGGATGAGGCGCTTGGGCTACAGCTCCGGACAGGAGCCCGGAGCAGGGAATAGGAAGCAAACAGAAAACAGTGGTTAGTGGATGATAAGAATGGCAGGGATGTAGAACAGAGAGGCAGGAGAGGAAGGGCAGAGAAAAAGGTATGCAACAAGGAAAGACCCCGGCAGGCTAAAATTATGGCAGCATACCTAGGGGACGGGAGGCAAGGGACCGGCATAGTCATGAGGGCGACCCTAAGACAGTCAACACCAGATCACGGCACAGGGTCCATGAAAGCAATGACCACTTAGTCCACCAGAGACTCTATGATCCACGCCAGTACCAGGCCATGTCCCTCAGCTGAAGGATTTACTATATAGATATGTTTTGAGCCTAGACTTAAAGGTGGAGAGAGAGTCTGTTCCCCGAATCTCAGAGGGTAAGCTGTTCCACAGGAGAGGGGCTTGATAGGAAAAGGCTCTACCGCCTACAGTAGTTTTGCCCACTCTTGGAATGGTTAGAAGCCCGGCATTTTGGGAGCGAAGGGCTCTCTGCGGAAGATATGGATGAAGAAGGTCCTTAAGATAGGGGGGGGCAAGCCCATTTAAAGCCTTAAATGTGAGTAAGAGTATTTTAAAAATGATCTGGTATTTAATAGGAAGCCAATGGAGAGAGGCCAGAACTGGGGTGATGTGCTCAAAGCGTTTAGTTTTAGTTAAGATTCGAGCAGCTGCATTTTGCACCAGCTGAAGGGGTTTTAATGAGACGTTTGCACATCCTGACAAGAGGGCATTACAGTAGTCTAATCTGGATGTTACAAAGGCATGGATTAGTTTTTCAGCATCGTTAATTGATACGATTTTCCTGATTTTAGCAATATTTCTCAGATGGAAGAAGGCAGTCCTAGAGGTGTTAGTTATGTGAGTTTCAAAGGAGAGCTCGGGATCAATAACAACACCAAGGTCTTTGATGGCTGCACTCGGGGCAAGGGAGACACCATCAAGGTCCAGTGTAAAATGAGTGAGTTTGCTCCTGATTGAATTTTGGCCTATGACCAATATTTCGGTTTTGTCCGGGTTAAGGAGGAGAAAGTTTCGGGCCATCCAATTCTTTACATCTGTTAGGCAGGCCTCCATGTTTGAAATATTCAGAGGGACATCGGGTTTGACTGATATGTATAACTGAGTGTCATCCGCGTAACAGTGGAAATTAATGTCATGTTTACGGATGATATCGCCAAGAGGCAACATGTATAACGAGAAGAGCAGAGGTCCAAGCACAGATCCTTGAGGTATACCATATTTTACTCTGGAACGAGCGGAGGATTCGTTGTTGATGGAGACAAACTGATATTGTTCTGATAGATAAGACCTAAACCAAGATAGGGCCTGTCCACTTATGCCAACCAGGTTTTCGAGGCGGTCAAGGAGGATACAATGATCGATGGTATCAAAGGCTGCACTTAGGTCTAGTAGCACAAGAAGAGAGATACAGCCATTGTCACAGGAGAGTAGAAGGTCGTTGAGCACTTTCAGGAGAGCGGTTTCCGTACTGTGGTGAGGTCTAAATCCGGACTGGAAAACTTCCAAAATGTTGTTAGAGTGTAAAAAGGCACAGAGTTGCTTTGATACTGCTTTTTCCAGAATTTTCGAGAGGAATGGAAGGTTCGAGATGGGCCTATAGTTCGACAGGTCATTGGGATCAAGATTAGGCTTTTTCAGAATAGGCTTGATAACTGCTACTTTGAAGGGTTGAGGTACGTGTCCAGACATAAGAGAGGCATTGATAAGATTTAATAGTCGTGTGCCAATTGCAGGCAATAGCTGTTTTAGGAAGCCAGTTGGTATGGGGTCAAGTTGGCTGGTAGAGTTATTAGATGAATTGAGAAGAGAAGAAAAGTCGCCAAATTCAATGGGTATAAAAGAGTCAAAGCACGAGGCGGGCCTAATAGACATGCCTACATAATCTGGAATGGGACTGGCCAGGCAGGAACCAGAAGTTGATGAGAATTTTTGTATTGTGTCTCTTATCTTTAAGATTTTACTATCAAAGAAGTTCATGAAGTCACTGCAACTATAAATTGCTGGTATGGTAGGGTTAACTGATGCAGGACTCTTGGTTAATCTGGCGATAGTGCTAAACAGGTACCTAGGATTGTCCTTGTTTCTCTCAATAAGAGTAGAGAAATATTTGGATCTGGTAGCTGTGAGGGCATGCTTGTAATTTAGGAGACTTTCCTTCCACGCCAGGAGAAAAACCTGTAATTTGGTGGAGCGCCATTTTCTTTCGAGTTTTCGTGTGGCTTGTTTGAGAGCACGAGTATGGTCGTTATACCAAGGTGCTAGCTTCTTGTCTGTGATTTTCTTCCTTTTGAGGGGAGCAACGGCATCTAGAGTTTTACGCAAAGCAGAGTCGATTCTGTCTGCGAGTAAATTAATTTCAGTTGAGCTAGGGTTTGAACATAAACTAGAGGAGATTTCGTTGTGCAGGTAGTATGATGTAGGGAGCTCGTCGATAAAGGCATTTGCTGTAAGAGAGCAAAACGTGCGCCTGGAAGAAAATCTAGGCTCCGAGTATGTGAAGCATGTTAGTGGTAAATTGAAAGAGATGAGATAGTGGTCGGATAACACAGGATTGTGTGGCATGATTTCCACCTGGTTAATGTCTGCTCCATATGTGAGGACCAAATCAAGAGTATGGTTGCGGTAATGTGTGGGTTTGTCCACAGCTTGATAGAGTCCAATGGATTCGATGATGGACAAAAATGCTGTTCTGAACGGGTCATGTTCATTATCCATATGGACATTAAAGTCGCCTACTATTACAGCTTTTTCTATATTGACAACCAGGTCAGATAGAAAATTGGCAAATAATGTTATGATACTGTAGGGGCCAGTTTGGTGCCTTGTGAGTGGCTCTCCTGGCACTCCTGAATCTGTTCCTGGTCCAACCGTGCCTCTCTACTTGGCAGTAGGGGCGGGCTTAGGGGCGAGACTTTATGATAGACCTGTGCCATGTCCAGCTGCGGCTGCTTTTGTTACACAGGGTTTAGGAATCAGACACTGGCACCCAGCTTTCACTGAAGCAGAACCCTCAGCAGCACTGCCTAAGAAGGACACAGTACAAGCAACCTAACTGTGGCTATTCCAAAAGGGGTACCTTTTGATGATGATAATATCATTTACATATCATATTAGCCAAGCCCTAAAATATATTTCTTATTAATAAAAATAATTATTTAATATAGAGATAAGAACTAATAATAATATAAACAATTTGTAATGATTTATAATAACTTTATCTACATCAAGCAATACCAACATTAACAAGCAGTACATAAATATGACACAAATGCCAATTAGAGCATTATTAATACTTTGTAATAACTTATATTATGTTTGACATTGCATTTTATACTTCTGTTATGACACATACTACACATTCTTGAATCTGTTTGTAGTTTTCATCAAGTTTTCATTATGTAATCATCTTTGCTACATGTAACATACATGGGTTGCCCACTCAGGTTCATACATACAGTTCATGGTCCTTTAATAAGACTGCTTCAAAACTGATCCATAACAATATTATTGAATGAATAATGATGCACCATGTGCCACGCCAAAGTTCCAAATGAAGATTCAGGGGCAGAATTTTCAATTTTTCAATTCAATTCATTTTACTTGTGTAGCGCTTTTTACAACACAAGTTGTCACAAAGCAGCTTTACATTGTTCCCAGGCCTGAGACCCCCTGAGAGCAAGCCTAAGGCAACAGTGGCAAGGAAAAACTCCCTATCACGAAGAAACCTTGAGCAGAACCGGGCTCAGAGGGGGGGCCCATCTGCTTCTGGCCGGCACTGGGCAGATAGAGTTAAAGACAAGTTATGCAATGTACTTTAAGACATTTACGATTGATAGACAATAGTAGAACAATTTTCAGACAACTGCGATGCAATTAACAAACCACAAGTATAACAATCCCACTTACCACTTCCTTTCCATGTCAGCTGTTCTCAGCACCCCTCCTCTATCCCATCACCACCTTTTTTCCTGTTTATGATTTCCAAGTACCTTCATCAACAGCAGTGTTTTGTAGTGGGGCAATTCACATCTAGTGAATTAAAATGTATGATCTGATTTTTAACAAGTTCCCTAGCAGCTGTCTATGAATGACTGCTCAAAAAACATGTTGTAGTATGCAGAACAGATGAAGTTTTCAGTTGCCTTTACTTTACATTAGTTTTTCTGTTTTTTTTTACGATTGCTTACACACTAAAATTAATTAAATAATTAAATAACACATAGTTAGTGAAACCTTACACTCAAGGAGCAAAACCTCAGCACAGATCTGTACAACTACAAGCACATTCTCAGCCTCACACGTTTTGCAAAACACTACACACAGTGTTTTGCAAAACACTAAACACACTGCTCTACATTAGACACAGAATCTAACATGGTGTCACTTCTTTGCCATTTCAAGGCACTGCCTTTCAAAATACCACACCTATGAACCAATTGATCAAACACAGCCGTCAGGTGTACAGACACTTAGGTGCTTAATTGTAAACTCACCAATCAGGCGTAAGCACTATAAAAAGGCAACAGGTGAGTTCACCTGTCTTCAACAAAAAAGGAAGGCAACGTTGCAGTATAAGAGGAAGAGGGAAAGTGAGGATGAGAAGGGGAGCCTATGGAGGAAGAGGGGTAGGAAGAGGAAGAGGAAGAGGTAGATCAAATTTATCAGATGAGATTCAAGCAACATTGGTTGAACATGTTGTAAACCATGGGTTGACATTGAGAGAGGCTGGACAGAGAGTTCAGCCCAACCTCAGCACATATACTGTTGCAACAGTAATTCAGACATTTCGACAAGAGCACAGGTGAAAAACAACTTTTCTCTACTGTACAGTAAAATCAGTACAATATAGCCTACTATATGCACTACATCAGTACTTTTTGGTACCCATTCACTGCATTCCATATTTGAAACAATGCCTTGTACATTGTCCTGTGACATTTTACATGTATTTTGATTGGTATACATAGGATTGAGGGTTGAAAACGTCAAGGAGGAAGGGTCCCCATATTCTCAGAGGAACAAGAGAGAGCTATCGTAAACATGGTTTTGGCCAATAATGGGATACACCTCAGAGAAATTCAAACAAACATCCTCAATGAACACAGTTACAATAATTGTCTATCAGGTGTCTTTGTGAACACTGGGGCAAATCCTTAAAAAACATCACATACAGATGAAACAACTCTAACAAGTGCCATTTGAAAGAAATTCTGAGAGAGTAAAACACCTGTGGCATGAATATGTGGAGGTAAGTAATGTACACTTCAGTATTGTGCACTGCGCACAGAACCTTTTTACATGTAAATTTATAGTAGGCCTGTATTGAACTACACAATGTTTTGCAAATGGATGCTGATGCAATCCTGCATGAATTTATCTTTGTGGATGAGGCTGGGTTTCTTACAAAAGTAAGAAGAAGAGGGAGAAACATCATTGGCCACAGAGCTATTTTGAATGTCCTGGGCCAGTGTGGTGGTAACATCACAATGTGCGGTGCAATCATGCAGAATGGGGTCCTCCACCACCATGCCAACTTAGGTCCTTACAACGCAGCCCACATACTCACATTTTTAGACAGACTACACAACATCATCACAGTAGGAAACCAAATGGATGCAGAGCAAGTGAGATACATTGTCATCTGGGACAATGTATCTTTCCACCAATCTGCTGTGGTCCAAAACTGGTTTCGTCAGCATCCACAATTTTCACTCCAATACCTCCCACCATACTCTCCCTTCCTTAACCCCATTGAGGAGTTTTTTTCGGCATGGCAGTGGAAGGTTTATGATCTCCAGCCCTTTGTCAGGATACCCCTCATTCAAGCCATGGGGGAGGCCTGCGACCAAATTGATGCAGGGTTTGTGCAAGGATGGATTTACTATTCAAGAAGATTCTTCCCTCTCTGTCTTGCAAGAGAGGGCATAGCCTGTCATGTGGACGAAGTGCTATGGCCAGATCCAGCTGGGCAAAGTGGTGATGCTTAGGGTTTTTTTTTAATTCATGCTTTCTTTTTTGTCTCCACAAATGTTTTTGCTGTGTTTATGTACTATATTCTACTTTGAATATGTTCTGTTCTGATTTTCAGTGTAAAATGCAAACTTTGGAAATGCACGGATGTATTGACTGATTTTACAATGTGGAGAGAAATAAATATTTTCATCAGTGTACAGTACTGGTCTTGTGTGTTGTGTTTGGTCAATATATTCATGTACTTTACCCTAACAATATCTCTGAAAAAAATCAAACCCAGACTATATCATTAGAAAAGATGTTAAAAGTGTTTTAGATTGAGCACAGTAGTGTGTAACTGGTTCAAACAGAATCAGATTGTATGAACCATGTGTGTGCCATACAGTGACAAAATTGGGTTTTTAGAAATTATTGTATAGATTTGAATGAAGTGTTTCATTTTGCAAAAGATCTGAGGTATTCTGCTACTTGTGTGTGTGGTTGTGTGAATTGTGTGTAGTGTTTTGACAAAATGGCCCTGTTTTCAAAATCGTGCTGTAATCGTACTGTAAGCAATCATAAAAAACTGTAAGTATTTACATTGCAGTCTCACTTACTGTGCCCAACATAAATACTTCATCATATTTACATTAAACTCTCAGCCAAAGGTGCTCTGACTGATATTCATCCTTTTGTTGTTTTCTCTTGATTTGAAATTTCTTGAACTGAAATTACTTGAGATATTTGTAAAGAAGTGTTTCAATAAACATTCAAAAGACTTCCTCAACTGAATTAGGTGGATTATTAACACCAGGGAGGGAAACTGGTGTAGTGTTTAATGAATTGCTTAATTAATATTCTTTATCATACACTTGTTTGAAATGATAGATTTTATGTTAGTATGGTATTAGTTTTCAGTTTGTCATTATTTAAATATGAGCTCTTATGACTATCATTATAACAGCTGAGCATTATAACAATTTCAGGAAGAATATATAAGGGATTTCAGTTCACCTAATATACAATCACATCACGTTTACCTCTCTTAATGCATTCACAAAGTCTTTAGTGCTGTTGGTGCATTTGAATGGGGCTTTTCTGAAAAACAGCTCTCAACATCAGAAGTGACCAACATTACAAAAGCATGTACAACTGCATGTCTTGATATCTTAGTAATGACATGGATTGAATGTTTAAACAAGAAATTTGGAAGTATGGTCTGATAGTTCAATAAAAGGTGTAACTGAAATCCAATTGACAATGGCTATGATTCAGTCATGTGGCTCTGGAATTAGCTTGTGCAAGTCCAGCTGATACAGAAACACAGATCCGATATAAACAGTTCAAAAGAAAGAAGGAGCAGCCATCCCAAGTGCTTTCAGTTTATTCATTGCTGACACTGCACTTTTCTGGTATCCTGGTACTGTTGTTTTACATACCCATAATCTACATATACATACAGTATTCATATTCTCAGTGTTCATATGTTAAAGTGCCTCTTTGGTGGATCTCACATGATCCTTCACTGTTTTTGTTGTCTATGATGTGAACAGTCTAAAAGATGATTTGTATTAAAATGTTCCCTGAAATTAATTACAGCAAATTTCTTTTTGAAATACAAAGATTTGATCAGCATTCTGCTGCCAAACTACACCAATGTAATGCTAGACAAATGCTAACAATTAGGATGCCTTTGTTGGGCCTTAGAGAAGATAATTGTATCTCCTAGCTGCACAGCTGAAGATCTAACTAGCTAAAACAAACTGAATAACCCAAAGAAATGGTTCACATTTCCCATCTCATTCTCATTAATTTAGAAAACCAATATATGGGAATTATTGTAGAAAATGCTGGGAGTTATTGTGTTTAAAATCCAGTTTATTTCTCTGGCAATTAGATTATTGGCATTTAGCAGATGCTCTTATCCAGAGCAACTTACACAGGTGACAGGTATTTACAATGTTATCCATTTATGCAGCTGGATATTTACTGAGGTAATTGTGGGTTCAGTACCTTCCCCAAGGGTACAGCAGCAATGTCCCAGCAGGGATTGAACCAGCAACCTTTCAGTTATGAGTCCTGCTCCTTAACCCCTCTGCTACACAGCGCCCAATTATGTTAGCTATACTGTGTGAAGACACATTCTTGATAGCATTTATCCTTTACTTCTATATTTGTAATTAATAAGGAAGTGTCAATAACAGGACAAAGAATGGGAGCAGATCGACAAAAGTGTGAGTGACCCAGGATAGGGCAGGCTTGTCCATGCTGGGACTGGATGTGTAAAAAGCAGTATCCAGATCAATCAGGAGAGAGTGTGCCATGTGTGTCAAGACAACAGGTTCACAGTCCAAGTGCACTGGATCTTGCGATTTTCATGTCACAGCCGTAGAATAATTCAGTCAATAATTCAGCTTGTCTCAGCTCTTAGAGGCAATGTTGCTGGCACACTGACAAGCTAGCCTGTTGTCACATATCTGTCAAACATCTGTCAAACCTTCTCCTTGCTGTTTAATGATATTCAGACTCTTTTCCTCTAAGCGCCCAGCATCCAGTTCATTATTGAAATGATATTATACGAGGACCTTACCAACTTACACTAGCAATACACTACAGATCAGTGCACTTGTCATTTACATTATGAAATCGGGCCATTTTGGGCAATCACATTACTGTGATATATCATATTTTTATGTTAGAGAGTTGCATTTGCAGAACAGAATTGTATGTAAATATAAGTAAACTGTTTACATAAAATCAATTATACCTCTCCTCTTGGAAAACTGAAAGGATACAGTTGTTTGGCAGATCTCCATGTGCTGAAAGGAAAGTCAATACAACAGTTTACCAAATTAAGCCCCTTTCATGAAATGTGATTAGAGAAAGATTAGCTCACAAAACAAATTTAAGACCAAATGAACCGTGGGATTGATTTTATTGAAATGGCTTTACGAAAGCACACATTACAGACAGAAAAAACAGTCATGAGTTTCTGTAGATTAAGTTTACAGCTTACATTATGGTTGTCTTGCTCCCACAATACACCCTGACAGTGCGCTTCCTTCAGTCTATTCTAATGAGACGTTGGATTGGTATTATAAATATCACCCACTGCAGACAAACATTAGTATGAAAACTTCAGGTTCCAGACCTTTCCCTCATGTCTTTTCTGGTTCCTGTTGACTCTTGATGCTCATGCAGCCTTTTGAGACACTAAGATGGTCTCCCTGGGTCTAAGTAATCATTGCTTTTGCAGTGTTGATGATTCAATGATGATGTCAGGACTGCGGTTCCTTAGCCGGGTTTGTTTTTGTTTTTGTTTTTGTTCCCTGTCCATGTGCTTTTGTTTTTCCCTGTGTTCCAGCCCTGCCCTGCTCTCCGCCCTGTCTCCGCCCATCTGGTCACCTGACTGGCTCCACCCGCCTACCTGCACACCTGAACCCCATCTTGTCATCAGCCTTGCCCTATATATTCCCCGTTTGTTTCATGTCTCATCGCTAGTTCGTCTCAGTTTGTCTGTGTTGCTACAAGCTGGGTTTCCTGTTCTGCCTGCCTGCTGTTTTTCTGTTCTCTTGCCTGTTTTCTTGACCACGTTTTTTGGATCCGGTTTTTTGGTATTGTTAGCCGTGCTTTCCTGGTTTTCTGACTTGTAGCCTGTTTTGACTACGTTTTCTGGATTCCCCGTGTCGGCTTTAATAAACCACGCTTTGTGCACCCTATTCCGCTGTCTGCGCCTGAGTCCCTGTCTGAGCCCTGACAGATGATTAAATTGATGGTTGAAGATGGTTACATGAGCTCCTTCTCTTCTATACTGATACAGTTCTCTCTACATGTCATATGTAGCTGTGCTGATATGCTGATTTTCTCATGATTTCTTTGGTTTTACTTTTGATTATTGGACACAGAACTGTGGGAGGTCCCTTGCAAAGATCCGCTGTAACACATAAATATGGCTCAGTTTAGACTGAGGATGGACTGGCAGACAGAAGCAGGGACTTTTGTTCATGCACACCATGTAGGAGCAAAGCATGTGTGCTAGCAGGGTCATGTGGGGGTGGTCACATGACTAACTGCTATGTCCTGTCCAATCATGCAGTGGCCATGTTGTTCTGTCTGTAAGAATTGGTTGTCAGTTGACAGCATGCTAATGCCAGCAAGTATACAGAGGGGGCTCCCTGGTGGCTCAGTCTGTAAAGGGACTCCCCCACTAGGAGAAGGCAGAGCCCCTTAGCGCAGACGTTGCTAGTTCCTCTTTCAGCTGCGTTATTAGCTTACTGCGACCGGGAGTCCTCAGTGGGACAAACTTGACTTTGATCTATTGAGGTAGCGTTGCCTTATTTTATTTTGAAGGAGTCCTTCCATAACATTGTGTCTTTGCCTAGTTCATTATCAGTGATGTCACAAGCTGTGTAGTGCTGTAGTAGATTGGTCTGCTTGACCCCCCTACCTCCCCTGCTGCAAAACAAAGAACATCTGATTGAAGATGAGAATGATTTATACACAAATATTAAATCATCTGTGGCAAATTACTCATGACAGGCTTAGATTAGCCATCTGACCACAGGAACTGTAATAGGACAACAGATACTTAAACAGAACAATGAAGCACAATTAAATTTAGCTACATTAGGACATGTCCATGTACTTGGATGCATATTGAAACAGAACAGGGGAAAGTTATACTGTATCAGTTAGCCTGTGTGCCTGGTTTTGGAAAGTTAACTATATTGCATCAAGTTGGTGAAAGTCAAGAGGAGTCTAAGCTGCTTTTTGTATACATTTCTCCCAAACACACATCCACCGTCATGAAGAGCCTGACCTCACTTCCTGTCTCTGCCCCCCAGGCTAAGCCCTAACCTTGCTCAAAACTGTAACAAAGTTGATATGAGCGCCTGCCAAAGGAATTAATCTAAATGTGAATGTAAATACAACTATGTTACTATGAGTATATAACAATATTACTAAGACAATAATAATGCAAAAGCAACAATACATGTTCATTTTCAAGGATTACCAAAACCTTAAAATATCCATTTCATAGCATTTCGAAATCATCTAGGAATATTATCATTTAGGCTACTTTATATTTCAGGCTTATAAATACATTATATTGAAACTATATCTCCTGTGTTCACTTCATGTGATAACTGCCAACAAATTTCTATTATGGTGTGACGGAGTGCCATCACTACGGTTGAGTATGTGCTCTGACTGCCATACCAACGAGCCTGGCTCTTTGGCGTCGCGGTCAAAGTCGCATGGTTGGTGCCCTGTAGACCCAGGTTCGAGGCTGGGTGGGGTGACTGCTCTCACCACATTTTCAACATCTTTCACAGGAAAATTCTTTCTGTCAAGTGTTTGTATCACAACCTATGCTGCGATTCATGATGGTGGATTTGGTTGTCTTCCTAGACCTCTTTTTATATGTCAGGTCTGTGTTGGGTGTAGGTGTGCAACTCAATGTAGCCTCTGAACTTTAGACACTTGGGCCTGCCATTAAATGTCAGGACTCAGGCATGGACTCAGACGCGGACCACGAGTGCTCCAATTCCAGGCGTTTATTAACAGAATGGTCAAACAAGCAGGCAGTCCAAAAACAGGCAGGGTCAAAATACCAGGTAGGCAGTCCAAGGGCAAAACAGGGATCAAAACAGAAACAGGCAGGGTCAAACCTTGAAGGCAGGCAGATCAGGCAATCAGGACAGAAGGGCAGCTAAAAACGATGTCGAGGAACAGGCGAGGCAAAAACCAGCAAAATCCAAACAGGGAAACAGGCGGGAAACGAGACAGGCAGAAACACTGAAACAATCTGGCAAACAACACAGAGACAAGCAGGGTAGATATAGGGCTGGGCTGATTAGGTGATGGGAGGCAGGTGTGCAGGCAGGCAGGTGGAGACAATCAGGTGGGCGGAGACAAGGCGGAGAGTGGGGCAGGGCTAGAACACAAGGAAAACAAAAGCACATGGACAGGGAAAAAACAAAAACACAACAGCTAGGGGACGGGAGCCCTGACATTAAATAGCATAACCTAGGACTTATCCTTTGTTTCAATCACACTAGATGATGTGACATTTTTCAGGAAGGACTGAAAATCCCTCATCTTAACCTTGCTAATTGTGATTACTACTCAAGGTCTTCAAAAGACCTTACACACAGCATGCAGCAAGATTAAACTTGATTGACTGTTCAGTTAGTAAATCATTATATGATTGGACAAGATGGCAGGTTTTTGTAGACGAAACAGTAAAACATTGCCATGCACAGCCCTTTTATTCTGTGGTGTTGTGCCTGTGGAGCGGTTACATGCAGAGTTAGACTCGAAAACTGTGACTTGTACATTGCTGTGAATTAAGGCAAATCCTTTTGCAAATGTGTGAATAATTTTACATCCTTTGTTACAAAAACTATCACTAAAGTTAATTCTACAGATTCAGGGTGTCTGAGCAGAGAATGAATATTGAACAGAACTCATGTCAGTTCACGTAAATAACCTTTCAGCTATTGTATTTGGTTGCACGCAAGTTTAGTTACCTGATCCTGGCATCTACACACATGGTCTTCAAACCCTATGTTCCATCAAGATCGCTACACTCTGCAACCGTGTGGCAACTGACTGTCCTGTCTTGATGGGGTTGCTCCTCTCAAACACAATCCCCGTCTATACCGGTCCCTCAGCCGTGGAATGACGTCCCCATGGGGGTCTGGACAGCAGCATCACTGGCCATCATCTGAGGCAATATGAAGACTCACCTCTTCAGACTGCATCTCAATTCCACCGCAATCCCTACTCTGTAACACCTGCTACTTGTAGCACTTGCTGTTTATTTTACATGTAGTATCACAATGCGTTTTGGATTCTGTGATCTAGTGACTGATGTATGGTAGTATACTTGGCTTCCCTTGTCTAGTCAGGTTGCACAAGTTAACTTGTGGTAGGGCTTGAATAGTGTTATGATCACACACATTGGTATGGGAGTGTAGTTAGCCTGGTCTGACACTGTTGCTCATTCAGTTAGAATGGATAAACTTCTGTTCTATTGTGCTAGAAGTCGCTCTGGATAAGAGTGTCTGCTAAATGAATATAATGTAATGTAATGTAACATTTATGCAGGGATGAGAAAGTTACTTTTAATATGTATTCCACTACAGATTACAGAATACTTTCCCTAAAATGTAATTTGTAATGTATTCTGTTAGATTACTCAAGGTAAGTAACATAATGTAAATACTTTGGATTACTTTCTGAACAGTTTTTCAAAGAATGTTCATCTGACTAAGGTTCTGGATGTTTATTTTTAGAATGTTCACTTAGCATTGTTGTGGCTAACATTTTGGCACCCCCATGTTAATAGGGTGACCAGGTGTCCCGCTTTGCATTGTACTTGCACAGCATTTTGACCCTTTCCCGCATCCCGCATATTGAGATAATGTCCTACATTTTCATTGGTCATTTGGTTTTTAATTGTCAGAAACACATGGATGCGTTCTTTTACCTGCACAGCACATGAGCCGCTTATGCTGTTGCGGCATAGTTTCTACTCTATTTAATAGCGCTATATCAAAATCAGCAACCTGGCTCATACAAATACAGCATAACCAAGCTTTTCTAAAAGCCTGGCTTTCATCCAATGGCTGAGAAGAGAGCAGTGAAGGCGGTCATCAAGAGGCTGTGATGGCCGTCAATCAAACTGTGCAGACGTGGAGCCGGTGACATGTTAGTTGCAAAATTAGTGTGCCTTTGGGATGACAAACAGCACTGTGCTCATCATATCTTTCATATGATGACTGGTGTGCTGTGGAATCGACTAGAGGACAAAGTATAGGTGTTTACATGCCGAAAGGCAGAAGACAAATGTTCGGACATTGTAAAATGCTTAACGTGAAAATGCTTAACATTCCGGCTTAATGTTCCAAAACAGCGATCAATGATCACCAAATTTCTCTCATCTCATGACATCTCTTGTCATAAACACTTCCACCTGTCAAAAAATCAAAACCGAAATCCTATGAGTATGGACGCTATCTTACATTAAGTGTTTTCCTCTCCATTGACGCCCATTATAAGGAAAAGGCTTAACGTGGCTTAATGTTCCAAAATAGTGTCCAATGATCACAAAATTTGGGTTCCTATGGGGAAAACTTCAATGAAAACGTTAGTGTTTATATTTAAACCCATGGGGTCGTTGTATTGGTTCTTGAACGTATTCATTATCAGAAACGTGTTAGAGAAGTGTAGTCCTGATACGTCGCTGTTTTGGTCCATAATGCTATGTTAAGCTTTTTCCTTGTAATGGGGGTCAATGGAGAAGAAACGACTTACCTCTCAGCATTGGTAACATGTCCCACATTGTCTTACACAAACTTACTACTCTTCCCACATTTTGGTCTGTTTGCATCTGGTCACCCTACATGTTAAGTCTATGGGCAATTTCATCGCAGTTTCTTCAGAATTGTAAATGTTAATTCAAAAACTGTACATTACACAAAAACATAAGTTAGAAAAGGCATGAGCCACCCTAAATACATTGTGAGTGAGTAAGGAGTACCTTAACAATTTAATGTATAATATGCGTAATATAAAATTGTTGAAGTAATCGCAGTTTTGGACATGCAAAATTTCACTTGTTTTATCACTGTATCTACTTGTTAGCTAGTTAACTTTAATACTATACCTACTAGCCTACTAGCTAGCTGAATAGCTAATCCAGTACAGTCAAACTATGTAAGATAGTTAGCTAGCGATCAATATTAGCTTAAATAATGTAAAAGAGAACTTACTTCAAGATGCTTCTTCAGGTTAGAGGTCGACTCTTTTGAAGCAGATAGCAGTTTGGTTGCTGGCAAACACAGCTTGCATTGTACTGTTATGTTGTGACCTTTGCCAAATTTGAGAGTAAAATGGTCCTGATATTTCCCACACGTTCCACTGGTTGCTTTCTGTCTCACTCCCCATTCTATTGTCTTGTGAGTCAGGGGGGCTACGCGCTTTTTTCTTTTTTTTTTTTTCGTGAGGAGCAAATGGGGGATACACCCCGGAGCTGCCTATCATTGGACAGATTTTCCAACTGAAGAAACATCAAACGAAAAGAATAAAATAAAATTAAATGGAAAAAAATCCAATGTAATCCCTTCAGTAATATAAATATTTTTAAAATTGAACTGTAATTTGATTACTATCAATTTAAATGGTAACTGTGATGGAATACAGTTACTCATATTTTGTATTTTATATACATAACGCCGTTACATGTATTCCGTTACTCCCCAGCCCTGCATTTATGTACTAGATAATGGCATCTGATCACCAGAATATATATATAAAATGAATGTAATACTGATATCTAGTGTAGCCTGCATAGAATAAGATTCACTCTGTACCATCACCTTCTGATAGAAGAAAACTTCCTTTGTTAAAATTTGGGTTAATGAACTTGGAACACAGAATCTTAAGTGCAAATGACATTTTATGCCCTTGAAAATGCAATTCATCAGCTCTGCATGACAGCACTTGTGCACTTTAAAGGGCTGTTCTTTGCCAAAATAAACTCTGGGAAAATGTACTAAGCACAGTTACGAAGCAAACAAGAAATTCCACACAAGGGTACCTTATGCACAGTTGAGAAATATGCAACATACAGTGGTGTGTATTTTTTCCTAGTGTGGAATTTTCTTAATCTGGCAAACCTTAAAAGCCTTCTGCTTAAAATACATTTGCATTTATCATTACTCATTAATGCTGGAATACATCAACAAGCTATTTTTAATTACATAAAATGCAGTTATGAATGCCTTATTGAGCATTTGCAGCTGCACCAGGTTATACATTGGTACTAATCTTTTAAAGGCTTGACTTGGTACATCTAATTTCTTTCCGTGGAGATTAATATTTGAGTATACATCAGCTTTTTTCCAGAAAAGAACTGCATATTGGTTTTACACTCTTATTAGATTCACGTTAGTTGATAAATGTAATTAAAATGATGAAGTGTGATTCACTTTCAGTGGAGAGACCCTGATACACTGTGGCATCCTGTCATGACTCTGCGTATTCACCCCCAGCTTGCAGGATGAGCTGCCCCTCCCCGCGTAATCTATGGTACGCGGAGAGGGGTCTGGCACGTGTTTCATTATGTGTCTTCACCTTGTGCTTGAACGTGATTGATTGAGCGCCTCTGGGTCCCCCCCCCCCCCCCCGGGGGATGTAATCAGCCACTGTAAATGTAGCGCCTTAAAGAATGCAAACATTAATCATCTCTAAACTGCCACCCACTTGGCCCCCCCTCCTCCTCATCAGCCCGTTACTGTGCCTTTCACATGCCTGATCCCAACAGAAATATCCCAGTGACTGCAGCAGTCAGGTGAGAACAAACCATTTTTGTTTTAATGGATGATAATGAATGGAGAAACCTGTAGTTAAGGCCAGAAAAAGGAATATGTGCCATAAAATGAAGTCCTTAAACTGCTGCTGAATGCATGTCTCCTGAAAGGCATGCTGGAAGTGAATGTCTATCACAGTCATTAGGTTGTTTTGAATTGCAAATTCAGATTTATTGTCTCCGGGTTGCTCTTGTACTGGTTGTTATGGAGTTCTGCTACTGGGATTCAGCGACTTCAGGGGATATAAATGATCTGTCTTGTCTCTTTGAAAGGTTTTATAGTTTTTATTACATTTGTTTTGTTTTGTAATGCTATGGTGCATACTCGGTTCTCTGAAAAAGATTACTTGGAAGGTGATTTATTCTCAATGCTGTGACAATTAGTACCTAATTCTGATGAACTGGAACTTTATGACAAATCATCATGAGCACAGTGACCACTGGAATTTATCCGAAAATGTGAAGAACTGAAGAAATGCAATACTCGCTTGAACTGGTTACCCAAATATAAGTCAATAGGACTGTCACAGTAATTAGCCCCTTACGTTTTGAATCTCTTTAGCTTTGAGACCCGAATGTGTGCCATTATTTGGTGGAGTGTGAGTCTCAGAGTTCCAAGAGTTTGTACATGCGTGGCTGATAGTTTTTTTGTGTGTGTGCATTACTGAATCGATGGAATCCCTCCTGTACAGACTCATCAGCCTGTCTGCTCGGGTGCTGAAATGCTTTTTCTCTTCAACACAATATTGTGCAGATTATTCTCCTTTTTGTTTATTTTTTGCTTCCTCTGTCTTCTTATCTAAGAAGTATTCCTTCCATTGGTGCGGAGAGAAAATTGTCAAAGTGGCTGGTTGGGGCACAAAAAAAAAACACACAATCACCCTGGTGCTTGTAAAATCCAATCACGCCGAGTGCTGAAAGCAAACAAACCCGCGGGACATTCATCACCTGGGGAGTCCCTGGTGACAGCCTGCTGCTTGGTGCCAGCCACAGAGACACCCTCCCCCAAGCTTAATGAATGGAACATGAAACGGGGGCTGAGCTGCCCGCTGCACATTGCAGGCCCTCCCCTGGGTGGGTATGACAGAGTGTGTACAGAAGTACCCCCCCATTGCATGTCAGCTGGTGTGGGAAACCTCCTGGCCCCCCTCCTCCACCTCAGCCGCTGCATCCCTCTTCACCCCTTCAGGGTGCTTATGTTCAGCTGCGGTTCCACTTCCAGCCTCTGTTCTCACATCGAACTTGCTTGCTGGTGACATATACCTTCCCATCTAGGTGTGTGGTCTGTCAGCTCTGCTACAGGTAAGATGATTTTAGAGTTAGCTCCATACCTCTCTCCCAATAGCACCATCCTAGCAATTAATACGGACCAACCAGCTAAGCCAGCTTCCTAGCCTCATGCAAAACTAATAGCTATTCAAATATTCAGAATTTCAAACCTGAATCATTGAGTGAACCAAAGAGAGAGGCAGATTGATTTTACGATTACATCATATGTTGTTAATCGTAAACAGCAGCAGCAGTGGAATTCTGGGTTTAAGGTAATCCTACATAACACTTTCGGTGTACACTGTGCATCTAAAATTCCTGTGGTTCACGCTATTGTCATGACGGCAAACACACCTCTACCCAAAACCTGAGTCCATGCACCTTGCTGGCATTTCCACCCTTAAGACATATAGATATTGAATCAATACATTATAATGATGATGATGATGATGAACAAACATTTCCAACAATGCCTCTGAATGGCCTGTGATCTTCCTTATGTGTTTTGTTTACCAATCGCCCTCCTGTCTGGTACTCAAATCTGCAGCTTGTCTGTGAACCACCACATGAGAATCATGCAACAGGTGATTGTGAAACAGCCAGTCTTATCTGGATGCAATGTACAACATCTGTAACTCTCTAATGTAGTTGGGAGGGAGGTTTGCTTCACAAAGAAAGCTTTTCAGTTTGCAGCATGTGCCGTACTTTGTTGAAAGGCCAAACGGTGGTGAGTGCAGATATAATAGAAGGGAGCTCAATCAGGAAACATGGGGTAAATCTTACAGCAATAATCATGTTCAAAATTGCTCCCAGCAGAGCAATGACTCACAGGGAATGATATGTTTGCATTCATTTTTGTAAGTACCTCTGCTCACTGAAACATATCCTCATGAATGAACCAAGAATGTTACCTACCATAATTATAAATAAATGAACACATAAGTATGAGGATGCTTCTCTATGCTGAAATATCTGCTGAAATATTTATTGGAAAATATTACAAAATATTTTACTATTATCTATGATATGGTCAATCTGCAAAGGTACCTTGAAACATCACTGAGATAGAATATAATTGTGACTATATAATGTAATTATACATATGTGTGAGCTTACAGAAAGGAGAGAATGCCTTCGCTTTAATTATGTATAGGATTGTATTGTGCTTTCCATTTACCACATCACAATGTGTTTAGCCGTGATTAAGTCGTTATGTTGCCCTGGGAGACAGCACAGCCAAGTTGCCAGGCACAGGAAGTCCTCATTTCCTTGCAGTGTTGTCCCTTGAAGGCAGTTTTGAGCATGAACAAGGGACAATGTTCCAGAGAATATCCATTCCACATGGGCTGCAGACTGCTTTAACTCTCAGGCATTCAGGATAAGGAACTTTCCCTCTAGCATTGCCATTTGAGCAGTTCTGTTTTTTAAAAGAGGCCCTTTGCATTACATTACTTTCATACCAATTAGTTTTCATACTAAAATAAAATGCAATCACAGGATAATATCATTGGCCTTTTTTAATCTCTTCACTAATTACTAAATTGATGATGTTTGTCATTTGGGAACAAAAACAAAAAGCTTTAGTTCAGGGTCCTGAGTAGCTCAGTAGTTGAGGCTTTCACTTTGAATGCAAGCTAAGCTATACGGCCCAGGTTCGATCCCAGCCAGGTCATCAGCCAATGATGATTAACAGCCTGCAGTGGCAGAACAAACTAGTTCTGTTCCACCAGGGATGGGGATGGGAAGTCTGACCCACCGGTCAGCTGTCCAGACTGCCTGTCTTCCTATGACTCGTGTCTGTACATTCTTGGGATTGGGACTGCATGATGAAAAGAAGCAGTGGCGAACGTCACATATTTTGGAGCATGTGTTTGTCTGCCCTCTTCTAAATTGTTAGTGGCAGTTGCAGTGATTACAGTGATGAGAGAAAGTATAATGACATAATTAGGCATTCCAAATTGAAGTGGGGAAAAAACACTGGGCATTCCAAAAAAAAAACTACAAACTTTTGGTCTGCATATTATCAGTGAAGTCGCTGCTATCTTGCACTGAGATTTTAATTGCAAGATGATATCATTTGTAATATGACTAAATAGAGAACATTAGAGAACAACATAGGAAATTTCTGAGATTAGAGGTAGGCACAAAAATAGACCTTTACATCTCTCAGTGACCTACTGACATGAGTCACATGATCACTCACTCTCACTCAGTCACTTGTTGGCAGTTTGGGCAAGTATTTTAAGGATGAACCATCCGACACACCCCACAGGTGTGTGTGTGTGTGTGTGTGTGTGTGTGTGTGTGTGTGTAGGGAGGATCACTGAATTCAGCCCTGTTTAGTGATCCTCACATTCGGCTTGAGAGAGGCCTACAGTTGCTGATTTATTACCCACAATTCAATTGCGGGGGTTGTCTCCCCTCAACTGCACCCATCTAAATGACTTGTACTTCCTGGAAAACTAGCTGTGGCAATAAATCAGCCTGGCTCAGATGAGAGTTTGGGACAATGAAATATGACAGGTCTGTATGGACAAATACTGTTTTGAATAAAATTCTGAGAGAAAACAGTACGGATGCAAATGTGTGCTATTGACTCTGTGCCTTGTGAATCTGTTTAAAATGATAAAAAATAATGATTTTCTTTTCTGAAATTCATTAGTACGAGGCTATGAATATGCCATATTATGATACAGGGGAAATGGACAACACAGAGCTCTCAGAGTACCCACTGAACCCTGTGTTTCTGTGCTTTTGCGGGTGGGATAATGTAAAAAAAACTACCATAGATACATATCTGGTTAATATATTAACATATATATTCTGGAACATGAAAACTGTCAAATGATTTCTGTTAAATATTGCAAGGTGCCCTTTCCAGACATCCAGTTGAATGTTATTTCAATGTTGTAAAATAGTTTGTCATGGGTTCAACATCCAAATGGCTGGCATTGAAACTGGCGTGTACATTTCAGATACATATTCATTGTCAAACTATAAATTTGTTTCATGTCAAGCTGTCAAAGCAAAGGGTTTTACAGATTATTTGGGCTGTGGGTTAAACCTGATATGTCTGGGGATAACACAGATGTGAGGGTTATTGGCAATATGAACTCCAGGATCAAATGTTTGGCTAAAAAGCTATGTACCTTGACAATCATCATACTGTGCACTGATCAAAGGCCCTGGCCCTGATAGTGATTCAGCCCTCAGGCACATATTCTGTGGTGAAATATAAAAGTTCATATTAGTGTACAGACAGAATTCACAACAGTTACTTTAGCATCCACAAACTTTGAGAATGCATGGGTCCTTACTGATGTACATAGATTTGTCTGATTTGAAATCTCCAAACTCTCATAAAAATAGCATACCAACATTTGCTAACAAATTACATGCACATATAAGAAAAACACCTTTATAAAATGTATAACTATTTACATTTGAAATTCCTAGGTTTTTATTACTTTAGTATAATGGTTTTTATTATCATGGAAAAAATACAGCTGTTACAGTACATCACAGTTGCTGATATATTGTGGTGAAAATTAGTAGAATGTTTTAGTAGTTAAGCAACCAAAGCATATTAAAGACAGCAATTAAATTCTCCCAAAAGATGTTTAATGAGAATAACACAATGTTTCAACCAAATTGGGCTTTGCAAGGTGTTGCCGACACTTTGAATGAGACACACGTTTATATATATACACTACATACAAGACATGAGTGGGTAAAACATGGGGCTGTAGTTGCAGTGATAGGCCAAAAGCCGAAGGTAATTAGTAAGCAGCCAACCAAAAGTAACTCAAGCACCCAAAAAAAGAAAAGAACAAACCCCCCTTGTGCGTATCTTGTTGACCTTCAGCATAAACCCCTGGATTCAATCAATATTTGTCTTTAACTTCCAATTAAATGCCAGTGTTGTTTTTCATCACAATTACATTTAACGTTTAATATGTTACAGTAAGTTCAGCAAGCACAAAGAATACTGGAAAAAAGGAAAATGCATTTATTTATATGGCAAAGTATAAATATAAAGTCTCAACAGTGATTGAGACCAGTGGAGAGTATTGATTCAAAACAACAGATTGAATCCATTGGAGAGTGTTGATTCAAAACAATAGATGAACAAATAAGAAAAAGTCAGAATCATTCAGATATAAAACCCTTTACTTTAGTCTGATCTCACCCGTCCCTCTCTAGAACTAAAGACAGAAGGTGCCTGTAAGTGCCCTTGAGTTGCCTGAAGTCTGATTTGGACCAGTTTTACCTTTTAGTTCACATTTACATTACATTTACACTTACTTATTTAGCAGACGCTTTTATCCAAAGCGACTTACAAAAGTGCATACAGTAAGTATAGCGACAGTACGGGGACAGGATGTGTACAGTTCCACAATGGTTACCATTAAACTTGTAGTAGAGAAACATATTTTAACATATATCTGAAACAAATTTCTTGTGTTTTCTAAAATGCTTTTGCCTATTCTTCTTTATATTCTACCATCTATAACCTGCTCTGCTATTAAAAGCCTGGATGTTTTCACAGAAATGCTCACCAAATATATTTATGGGAATATAATCATTAACATTTCATTTAATTATATATATTTATCAATGTCTTCCGGTCACCACTGGCATTTTTGCAACACAGTGATCTCATCATACATGTCAACTTCTAAAAGTTACCATTCCTCTCAAAAATACATTGATGCTTTCAGTACACTTGGTGCCAATACACAGCAGAAACTTTCCAGTGATTTACTGCTTCAAAATTATTTGTGAATTAGTCAAGTGCAGTCACACCACTTGAAAGCAATTTCATGGAAGCACTGACAAAGTTGCAGAGAAATTGTTTTTTGAACATTGAGGGCAGCTTGACTTCTCGCACCAAGGCCTGGTCCCTTCAGCAAATGCTGGGCCGCTCTGGTTCTCCTGCACAAAATGTATGCACAGACCGTCCCTCCATACTATTTGCCTCAGAAAATATTGAGCTGTAAAAACTAACGTAAAAGTGGTAAGCTATGCAAGTTAGCATGCACAGCACAGGTATTTAAAGGCTGTTTAATGGCTGGCAGTTGTGACATCATGTAGCCTCCCTCTCCACTGTAGACATACTGCAAATGCTGTCTGAATTTCCTGCTCTTGTAACATTAGCTAGCTTTTAAAGGAGGCTAAATGCTTTACACTGCAAGGAAAACAATGGGCAAGCCCTCAAACACATGTGGTATTGGAAAGTAATATCATTAAGACAGCATCAGTCTCTTGTATGTTACCCATTTTAAGTCTGGCTGATGGCCAAAACTGGCCAATGCACCTTGAATAAAACTATAAAAAGGAGGGGGAAAAGTATGAAAAATTCAAATAGTTTATTTAACATTGCTAAAAGTAGTTTGACTTCTCTAGCCACACACCTGTATTTAATTGCTGCCAATTAAGACACGCTTGTTAACCAATTGCTGGTCCAAGTACAAACAATTAAACAGATGATTTAAAACTTGATTAAATATTTGCTGACGGAAGCAGGTATGTTATCGTAATGTTAGTTTGTGATTTAGACAAGGGATCCCATGTACACATTTATAAACATTCACTATGTAGAACAAATAACACATTTTTCACACCCTTTGTGGACTGTAAACTTTACCTTGTGCAGTGTGAATGTGACTACACTGGTACAGGAGAAAAGTGAGTCTAGGATAAATCCAAAATTTTTACAGCTGGTCAATTGCTGGCACATTCAACATTGTCTATCTGAAAAAGGCATCTGGGACTTTGTTCATATCTTCCATTTCGCACTGCCCAACAAGTTCCTTTGGCTTCAACCAATCTAATAATTTACACTGCAGTGAGCAATTTGCTTGCTTGTTGTTTACAGAGTTGTTGAAATAGGACGTTGCAGATAATTGCTGTATGGCCAGGGAGGTCTCCTCTGAAATTGGAAATACACTTTCCTGAGTAATTTGTAAGTTGTGGGCAGATCACACATGGTAACATGAAGAGTGTGGCTTCCTTATTCCAATGTCAGTATTTCAAATGTGATAAAATATTTTGCTTTCATATCAAAATGAAGCTTTAATTGTCTTAATTGATGGTGCTGTGCAGTGCAGCTTAATCACATTCTGCTGTAATTTTGTCCTTACCCCTTCCCCAATACTGAACACTTCATTTCAAGACCACCGTTTCAGCAACACAAGTTCTGTAATAGATAAAATGTTTGTTTTATCTATTCTTGCTATGCTCTGCTGCCGAACATCATCTGGTGGGCTCGTCGCAAAATCACTACCCAGGACTTTCTCTGCCATTGTCCGATGGTGGAATGGATTTCCACACTTCATCGGTTCTGCCAAGTCCCTCTCTGTATTCAAGAAACATCTGAAGACACAGCTCTTCTGCTCTCACCTGATCACCTGAAGCACTACCCCCTAAAGGGACTTCTCATGTCTCAAACTGTCTCCTACTAAACTATATTAAAAAGAATGTAATCTAATGGTTTAATGCACTCGTTAGCTTTACCTGCTAGTCTGTACTTTGCCTGGCCAACCATTGAAACCTGGTCATGCAGTGCTTCTAATATTGTTGCCTCCGGATGGTTTTTCGCTTGTGTTGTATTGTACCTCACTTGTAAGTCGCTTTGGATAAAAGCATCTGTCAAATGAAGAAATGTAATGTAATGTAATTTCATGGCATTTACCGAACACCAAAGATATTCCCTGATTAATACAGGCTGTCCATTTCTTTTTAACTCAGTAAGGCATCTAAAATAGAGAATGGAACACAGATCATCATGGTGTGCAATTACAAGAATTGGTAGAACTCATGAATACAACAGCAGACTGTTATCTACTCCCAGAGTCTGCCCTTCTCTGCACAAGGATATCACCATCAACAGGAAGAGAACTCAAATGCTGCTGGATTGCAGGAGGTCACAGTTATTTTCTGGGTTGCTCTTTGTGTTACAGTCCATTGAATAGGTACATCCATTGTAAGTACTAAGATTATTCTTCTGCTCAGCGGCCTTGTTGGTGGAATGTACATGGAAAAACTGACTATTTTGCTCATTGGCTCTCTGCTTGACATCTAGTATCACAAAGTCCTGTGTGGTCAATGTGAAATATGTCAAGATGCCAGAGGACCACAGAAATTACTAGGCAAGGTTTATATGATGACACGTGATTTCAGATTCCCCACCATAAAAGAATGAAATGAGTAGGTACACATGGGATATTGTCACAACCTCTTCCATCAACTGCAGTAGTTTCATTCAGTAGGAAAAAAGACCAGACAAAAACCATAAATGTTCAGTGTTTAATAACAAATGTACCACAGACAGTATATATTACATACAGTATCAGGATGGTTAATCTCATGACCCCCTGTAAGTGTCACAGGAAGGTAGGCTACAATACATCAATGTCCTCGTGCCTGTATAATCACATAACATGATAGTATGTGAGCACTACTTGTTGCACAGTACAACACTGAGTCTAAAGCTTTCTTTTCTTTTAGAGTTCCTCCTGTCCACTGATGTTGCTCTTTGAAAATAGCATTCATTAGTTTCATCTTTGTTGTTAGAGTTATTGTAACTGGCTCAATTTTTACTCTGCATTGAGTTTTAAAATAGGAGACCAACGACAACGTAGCTGCACCCGTATTTATTTCCAGCCATCTGCATAAGAGTGCATTTGAAAAGAAAGGGGAATGATTTGCAACGTGGAACGAACTTCTCCACCTGTCAATAAACCATCGCAACAAATCACTCCCAATGGCCCCGACGACACAACCATCAAACACTTGATTCAGTAGTGAATTTTCATAATGGAACAACCATATTACCAAGCTCATGTTTTACCTTGACAAGCCAGGAAAATTTAGCAGGCTACCTGATTGACAGCCTGCAGCTTGCAGTTAACTTGTCAATTATTTAGCATGTCACGTCGGTTTACAGTCAAATGTATTAAAAATAATAAATAAAAAGCGAAATTTGCACTCAATACACAGATAATAAAAACACATGACTAATGTGAGGCAGGGGATTATATATTTCAATTGTAGATGGATATTATCAACTTTTATAAATGAGTTGTACATGGAGCACATGTCACACTGACCTCGCTCATCAGAGCGCCTTTGTTAGACACACCCCCTTTCCAAGTGACCTCCCATGAATCACTAAAATCCCAAAATGCCTCAACACAGGAAGAACACCAAAACAATCCAATAAAATAAAAGCAGATAGGCAACGACAGAGAAATTGACAGTTAACAATAGATACTCCCAACAACATGGATATGAAATTCTAGTGAAATAATCAAATCAGTATTAACCCTGCTACATTAGCATGGATGTTACATCCTGCCCTTGTAGTCTAGGGGTAAAACTTGGCAGGGCAACTCCATCCCAGCATGTTGGGGTAGAGAGAGACTCAGTGAACAAATATCATGGAGAAAGTATGCAGTGTTTATTTACAGAAGGTGCTATTGAGAGTGGGCTATTTACAAAAAGATACAAAATATACACAAAATGTACACGTGGGGAAGTTGTGGGGGGTGGGGGGGTAGACTCTGACACGAGTAGGAACCACAGGTGATGCAAAGAAATGAAATAAACCAAACTCAGTCTAGTCTATCTCAACACCAAGGGGTAAATACCCACACTAACAAAAATACAGGGGGGTGGCATTCACCTCTTTCCTAGTGTCTCTAACAGCGAATCCTCCCACGGGTGGTTGTGCATAGGGTACCCCAGACTAACCTAGTCCCAAACCTGGTCAGGGGAAAAATCCACAAGGAGGGACATAAATTCCACAAGCACGGGGCACAGGGGAAACATAACCACAGTCAAACAAAGAAGATGTCAAAATGGAGGCCGAGGGGGAGAGAGTGAAGGTGAACAAACAAAACTTTAAAGACTATGTGGAGGATGATTATTGGATGAATGGCTGGGTGATGGGAGGGTGTTCAGTGGATGCTGAGCCGAGTGATGGATAGCTATGGAGACCAATTGAATGAGAAATAACCAATCGGATGAGAAATGACAATACTTACATGGAATGTAACAACCCCACCCTTAAGAACAAACATAATGTGTTTGTTAAAGTTGTTATGCACGTGACAAAGTAACAGCCAACAAATTGTCGGACCCCTTTTTGTGCCGGATTTCTAAATTGTACGCCTGGACAATGAGGGACCAACCCATGAGATGCTGTTTCTGATTATACATCCTGGCTCGAAATACTAGAGGGGTGGTGATCAGTGTAGTCCACAATGAGTAGAGGACTAGATCCACCATAAACTTCAAAATGTTGGAGCACCATGAGCAGAGCCAAAGCTTCCTTTTGAGAGGGGGAGTGTCTTAACTGATGCCTGTTAAACTTCTTAGAGAAGTAACAAATAGGGTGTTCCAGACCATGCTCATCCTCTTGTAGAAGAACAGCTCCTGCTCCCACTGTGCTGGCATCAACCTCCAATTTGAAATGTAGAGAGAAATTGGGAGCGACCAAGACAGGAGCATTACAAAGCATCACCTTAACACAGTCAAAATCATGCTCAAATGGTTCACCCATTACAGGTATAGGACAAAGTGGAGCTGGAGGGATTAACTGGTTGGGTTTTCAGGTGACCAGCTGACATGTGTGACAGGAGTGGCAGTAGTGAACAACATCTGATTTTAGTCCAGGCCAGAAAAAGTTTTTGAGTACATGATCATAGGTCAGATGAGAAATGACAGGAGTAGTCAAACCAGGAACCTGAAGAAACAGATAGACAACAGCAGGGGCAGAGACAGAGACAGACAGAACAAACATTGGAGCACACCCGCCAATTCAATACTTACAAGGAATGTAACAATAGACACCGCAGCAAGACTGAGGATGTATATTAGTGGATGTGTAGAATGGATGTGTAGAATGAAAATATACTGTCCAAGTTTCTGTACAATGTCATAAGATTCAGTCACAGCCACAAAGCCTCTTTCCTTCCCAATTCAACTCACAAATCAATCCTCAAGGCAAAGTTCTAAAATAGTTTTTTCACCAACAACCTCCACACTTTTCCCAACTAATACAGCAACCTAAACATTTGCAGGCTGGAGTTCTTATGCCTCTACCAATTAGGGCTTATTGTCAGCAGGCGTTAGGAAATGAGCTCAGAAAGTCCTTATATGATATGAGGGTGGAGCCAGCGGGCCCTGATGTACCGGTCCTCAACACTACTCACAAATTATGTTTTGAACTTGGATTGTTTTTTGTCTTTTATGTCAAGAAAAATATGTTGTTCACAAAAGTAAATGTTTCCAGTCTATAATTTACAGATGTTGAGTGCAAATGCAGCTGCATTTCATGTTGAAAAAAATAAAATAACACTTGTTAAACAATTATCCTGTATGTTCAGACTGGATTGCCTGGCTCAACAATTCCTTTTTCTAAAAGCAGTCATAAAAACAAGCTGCCACCCTGATAAAAAAAAAGCATTTGGCATTGTCAGTGTCAGTCTTGGTTGTTCTACAGATTTAATAGTACATATAGCTTGATAAATGTTTGCGAAAAACATGCCCCAGCGATTTACTGCTGACAGTTGCCATCATCAATCTGTTTAGTTGCCACTAAAATATTTCCTCCACTTATATTCACAGCAGCCCCGAAGATACAGATGGCAAATTAATTAGTCATTTTTAACAATTTACTTTCAATAACTTAGTTCGCCCTCTTCTGAAAGATGGATCTTCTTGTCTCGCCGTTGTTACCTGTGGCACAAAGCCATCCCCAAAAGAAAGATCAAAACATAAAGACATGTGCTCCGCTGCATTTGAAATACACAGTAAATTAAGCCATTTTTCATTTCAGTTCATCTCGTGTTTTTCGTTCGCAGCGGCGATTAATCACAGAGTGCAGAAAGAAGGTTGGCGCACTCTGTGGAAACAGTGGGGCGTAAAAAGTGTTTGCGTTGAACAAAGAGACAGACCCGAAAGCCTGAAGGCTGAAGGTGTGTTTCAAACTAGAGCTTTTCTCTGCCTCCTGGATCGACAGCAACACCGGACAGCAGATTGAACAAGGGGGAAGAGCTCATTAAATGCTGTGACAAGTTTGTTCTCCATGTTCTCCATATTGACCAAACTGCACAGCACCAAAACCATACAGACATCTGACTAGATACAGCTGAATTAGAAACGCCGGAGAGATAGTTATGCTGGAGAATCTAAGTGATTAGTGTTTAAAGACTACTGGTTGTTTCTATGAATGCACAAAACGCAAGGAAAGTGAGTGGATGGCCTGTATGTAGCATGCACTTTTCAGGTAAAGTTCAGCTTTCACTCTGGTTTATTATGAAAAACCTCAAAATCTAAGTGACTTTCAAACTCCAGTTAGACCTACCTCAGAAGTGACAATAGTGAGGTGAATTACTGATAACTTAGTGAAAGTGGCAATAGGCACTAAAAAACAATAGGTTCACTAAAAAACACATTTACAGATATTTTAATCTGTTCGATTTCAAAGTCTGTGTTATTTCCAAGATAAACCTCTTTAAATTAAACTCTTTCTGAAAGTCCTCCCCTTGCATCCCTTGATAATATTGAAAATACAACACAGTTATTTACTCACAGGACACAATTAACCAGGGCCGTTCACAGAAATGCAATTACATTGGTTCACAAACCATTTTTGATGTTGTAAGCTGCATCAGTATAAGATTTAACTGCTGTGTACAAGATGGAACTTGAACCAATTTTAAAGTAGTTGGTCACAAGGTCAGCTTTCAACCATTTCGTCCACACTGCCACCCTGCCACCCCCAATGCCTGTCATGCCATATATTCATTGGCACTTGCAGAATGGTGTGTTTTTACTGGAAATGCTATGTGGTTTTCCCAGTTTTCAGACAATAGTGCAAGTACTACCTATCAGGTTTTGATAGGCACTGTACAATGCTGGCATGAGACTGCTGCTCTGTGGGGTTCTACTGCCGTGCTTTGCAAAGTATAATCTTGAGGATGTACTCAATTCAAACTGCGGTATCCCTCAGAAAAAGCATGCTTTCACCAGGGAATATAATTACAGTATTTACTGCATGGCTTGGACAATTTGTGTACATCATGCATTTAAAACCCCTTGAAGGTCTTTGTGTAAATTTCTAGCTTATGGAAAACTAAAAGATTCTGAATGCTTAGACAACAACATAAATATCTGATTATCTCACCCCCGCCAGATGGACGTTTTCCATGCTGTTTCTGGACATAAAACAATGAAGCTACACAGTGAGTGGAATTCTGTGTACTAAGTCAGGAGAACATTTGTAAAATGATCATGAGAAAATGGAGATATTAATTTATCAATTTCCAAAACCACCAAAGCAGGCTTTTGTAGCACTGAATTAGCTATAATGAATCACTGGCCTCTTTTAAGAATCCAAAATAAGCACCATCTTTCCAGAGGGTGGCAGACAGTTGTGCTGAAAACTAAGGCAATATTATGTTTGGAGTTACATTTTGGAAAATGGTAGCTTTCTTATTTTGAACACAGTCAGAGTCCAAATTCTGTTTGATGTCGATCCACTTGGTTGCACAAAAATAACCCAAAACCCATGGCTGACTGGTAGAACATAAGACTGTCCCAGCTGTCTCCTGGGTTCCTGAGTTGTCTTGATTTGTTACCTCTCTTTTGCCTTTACGTTCAGGGTACATAATTTATCTCCGACCCTTGTACCACAGCCTTGAGAAATGTAGATAAGTCGCATTTTTCGGCTTGGCTTTTCTTGCAGTGATTCTGTCAGCATTATACTTCACTCTTGATAGAAGCAACTATTCTACCCAGTCTCTGTCCTTGAGCGGTACACCTGCATGAAACAGCAATAATCAGTTGTTGACCATTAAAGACAGAGATAATGAAAAAGAGTAAAATTGTCAAGGAAGAAGAAACAGCTAAACTCTAAGAGTCTGAATTCAATGATTAATGTGTTTACACTATGCATATAATTGCATTGATATGGGGATTTCATATTTTTCATGTAGTTGAACAGATGCAATAGTTTAACAAGGCTAATTTTCCCAGAGTACTCCCTGGATTTTGAGTTAATTACAGTCTACTCTGCTTTAGATGTTTTCTGTAAAATAATGTTGTGTTTTCCTCTGAATCTCACTGCCAAATTAAGGGTGCCAGAAAAAAGCCAGAGAATTGCAGCTAGTCCGAGAACATTATCTTATTTTCCATATTGCATATTTATGATAAATTAATGGTTCCCATGCCCTCAGCTAAGAACTTGAAACAATCCCTGTGAAAGATTTCCCCCCTTTGGATATGTGTTTACTTAAGAATATAAAGAGTTTGTTTTGAGAAGTGGTTTCCAAAGGCAAGAGATTGGAAGATGTCTCCCAGATAAAGGATCTAAAAGAGCTCCTGGGGCTTTTCTCTCTGCAAAATGATCAGTCCTTCACATGCTCCTGACTGCAGCTTGGTATTAATTTAAAGTTGAAAAAAGTCAATGCAAATTTGAAACTGAACCCCAGGAGAGGCACCATGTGCAGACTCAATCATTGCAGGTTCAATCGTTCCAGTGAGGCTGGTTGACGAATGGCAGACCTGGTCCTTAGGGCCCATTTTTATTAACCCGGGGAATCACCCTTTTGTGCTGGTAAAGGTAAAGGAGGGACAGTGTATTCTGGCACCCAGTCCAAACCACATCTGTTATTTGCCATTGTAGTTATGTCTTCATTCTATGCTGGGGATAACAAGTCCACAAGTGCAAGTGAATTTTGATTGGTCTCCCATCTTCAGACTCACATGTGCTATACATGAATGGGGACAAAGCACAGATTTTGCCTTGATGTGAAACATGGTTTACAGTTCAATTACAATCTGTCACCCACTGAGGGCAGGGCATGCTTACTTACCGCAAACTCAGTAAGGATTTGAGCCCTTCATTAGTATGTGTTATACTACAATTAGGCTACACTGGTTTGGTTTGGCTCAGCAATAAACAAGAAGTTACTCATTGTAATTGATTTCCCTTTAGCTCTTTTCGTGCCGCTCCTGTTTAATCTCCGGATTCTGGGCACCCACTACATTATGACATAACCAACATTTGAAGAAGGGACACATGGTCATTGGCCTAGGCCAAGGTCAGTTTTTCTTGCATTTTGTGAGCACAAGTCCTTTGGAGGGAACAATATTCAATGTAAGTGCTACTCGCATGCCAAATGCAACCCCATATTGTATATGTGAACTGTCCCTTAAGTTGCACAGCTCTGTGATATCATGGTGATATTGGAAATGACTATCATTGTAAGGAACAGTGCTCCTCATAGATGGGAGTCAGACCTGGTGGTGACAGGAATGGAATCTGAATTTTTTTTCCTTCATGCCTTAATGGTGTCTCCCATACAATAAGCTGAGGTGTGGTGCTGTCAGACATAGTTTGGAATCAGCTTGCTCAGCTTATGCTGGGTTCAGACTGCATAATTTTTTTGTCTGTCAGACTAGGCATTCATAATGCCTCGTTTTGGTCAGGAAACTGGCAACACTACAGGTTTGACCCCGACCAACCATCATTCAAGTCCTTGCATGTCGTCGGGGAGGCGGGTCAAGAAAGTGTCAATCATGGCTACAGAAGCGCTATGTGTGTTGCTGCCGAGTTCACGCATTAACGTTACACCGGAGAATTTGCTATCAGCTCCTAAATCGCAGATACAGAATGTGCCTCGTTGTCTCTAGTACACGATTTCTACAACTAATGTAAATGTAATTGTAAGTTTAATAAATATGATAATAATAATACTGATTACTGTTATTACTGTAACTCCATGCAACTGACAGTTACTGTAACATTTTATGTGTAACCACAATTAAAATAATATTACCGATGTTTAACAATAATATACTGTTACTATTCCTAATTTCCATGTTTGCAGAGAGCACTCTATCATCCTATTGGTCAACTTCAGAACATGTCGTGGGAGATTCTCAAAAAATTCTGACATGCTAGACTTTTCGTTGGGGTTTAGTGGGGCATCCCAGATGCCACATCGCTGTTCGTTGATTATGTCATATTACAAGACCCATTCGCCGTTCGTCGTCGTTCCCGATGTTCACAATCGGGCCCGGCGCTGGAAATTTGTCGGCTACGACAAAATCGTGTCAAAATCGGGCTGAAATCGTGTAGTCTGAACCTGGCATTACAGGCTCCCTAAATGAAATGGAAACATGCATCTAGCAAATTCATAGCTACCAAGCTAGCTAGGCAAAATAAGGAGCTGGTTAGTATGCTGCCTCACTAACAAGGTAAAGGTTGGGATTCCTCTGACTTCATTTTTGTGCCTTGGTTGTGACTCCTATAAAAATCCAACAGTTGTTACTGTCTGACAAACCTCAGACTCATCTGACTTCAACTGAAGATGTAACTGTTTATTTACTGACACCAGTTCACTACAGGTACTGAACAAATGCACTGGTCCATACAGCATCTGGATGGGCTGACTGTGGACATGATAAAAGGTATGATCCACATTAAAAACAATTAACAAGTCTGTGCAGCATATGCTGTCAAATGATAATAAATTTCACTTTGTGTGTTTGCTTTTTGTTGATGTGGGCCATAATTATAGCTGCACATGTTAGGGCTAAATGTATGGGGTGCGGCTCAGATTCAAAAGCAATTTAGAAGCTGCATAAATTAACAAGTTTTGAGCAGGACTTCAGGGCAGTCGCCTGCTTGCAGCTTAAAAACACAGAGCAATGCCAAAGCCCAATGAGACATTTTCACAGTTGCCCAGAGTTACCTGCCATCACTTTCTGGGATACTGGAATCCTTATGCAAGAGCATTATCCTCAGGAATGAAGAAAGAACTGCTTCAGGCTAACCTGTTTAAGAACAATGTGAAAGCTTGACATTAGCGGCCTCATGCATATTCCTCTCTGCCATCTTGAGTCTGAAACATCTCTGAAGTCAAAGCACAAACAGACTACATATGGCCGTATGGAGTATGGCCGGTTGACTTTGGCAGAATGTGCAGAATTGGCTATGGTCTTGATTAATTGCAAATGATTCTACTTTTATAATAATAAACCCATCACAGACAAAAACCACACATTTCAGCTCCTTGCAAGAAGGACCTCAAGGTCACCAGACCTTTAAACGTCCTACCCACCAAGTACCTACTGTACATACCCATTGACTTGTATAATGCTCCTTTACAGAACCATCGCACATTTTAGTGGGCAAACAACATTAACTGCCTCTGTAGAGGTACTGAAGCTGCTGCCCTGTCCTTCACACTCTCACTGTTTCACTGCAGGATATTTGCAGGAATCCTCACACAAGTGCAAAGTGTGGTTGCATTCTAATACCAGGAAAAGAGCACCGATTGCCATGACACCCACTGTACAGCCTGTTGAAGGACAAGAGATGACAGTCGATTAGAGCCACGTGTGATCCATTCGAACATCTGCACACTCTGAATGGTAAAATTCTTAGAAATATGTTTGGACTAGATATGTAGTAAATATAAAGACATGTTAAATATGAATGAATGTTAATTATCTTAGGTACCGCATAAGTATACATCGGTGTGTTCTATATAAACCTTAGGTTGACCAGTTTCCATGAGGAGGATTTCAACAGGGCTGTACTATATGTTGCACAAGTGTGTCTGTGTGACTCTGTGGAAGCTTGTGTAGAATTAAGAGATTTTTTTTAGTCTTTTTATTTGTGTGTAAATACATGTCAGTCAGATTGTGTATGATTCTGGACCAGGAACTACAGTGTTACAGTAGTGTAGATAGCAGTTACGTCAAACCCACATGCTGTTGAGGTCTGTTGAGCTCACATACTGCCAGAGACAGTTTCATTCATTTACGTGCGCTACAGAGCACTGCATGAGTAACGTGATGCCTCAGCAGGCATAGTAAAACCTTGTAACATTTCATCATTAGTTCTCTGGACAGTTTAAAATAATTACCAAAATGCAATTAGCGGATGGTTTTGGACTCAGTATCTTTTTCTAATTTCTGAAAGAAAAAAAATAATTAAAAAACATACTTTAATACATTACATACAACTGATACAGTCTCACATTCTCAGGCATTTGCTCAGGCTGTACTTTCAGTTCCAGCCATGTCATGGCCGGAAACTCATGCCGATGGTACAACTTGGCTTTGTTCCACTGGGATTTATTGGGTCTTCTGGATTTCAGAATTAAACTGAATTTTACCATGTGTTTTTGTAGATGCATAAAACTAAATTGAGAATCTGAAAACTGAACCTCAAATTGTTAATCCTCACATTAAAGTAAATAAATAAATGAGAAATAAATGATTCCATCTTTAATTGGGGATAATTAGGTCTCTGCTGGTCTGTGCATTTTCAAGTTAATGAAAAGGGGGTTGAATTAAGGCTGAAATATACAAAATTCTTTAAAATTAGGTGGAATGACAAATTTTTAACATCTCAAAAACACACATGAATCAAAGGTAATTCCTAACATCTTGGTCCGTGCATTCATATAGTCTTCTTTCAAATCAGACATTAATAGGTGCATACCATTTTCCTCCTTGTAAGAGTGTGTTTACTTGATTCTTTGATGCTTCACAGGCAACACATACTGCATAGCGAGACAAGGGTGCTGGAGAGTACACCATACTTTGATGTAGGCGGATCAGGGTTCGATTATTAGGCTGCCTGACAGTAGCACGTAATTATCTCTGAAAAGCACTCTCTGATAAACAAGTGGCCTACAGGAGTGATTAATATGTGCAGAAGATAAGAGGAAGGAGAAATGGTGTGAAAGATAAAACAAACACTGAAATTGTGATCTCTTGAATGTGGCACCATTCCCTTTGCCCAATATTAATAATAATGCAATACAGTAGAAGTGTAATCATTTTAATTTCTGCCACGGCTGTCAGATTTATACGTTCCGGTTAACTCACAGGCACTTTTTCCTGACAGCAACAAAGTCAACTTTCAATAAAAATATAACTTGGTGATGTCACTGTATGGCAAACTTGCAACATCAATGTAGAT
The DNA here is from genome assembly GCF_013368585.1 of Megalops cyprinoides. Classification (NCBI taxonomy): domain Eukaryota; kingdom Metazoa; phylum Chordata; class Actinopteri; order Elopiformes; family Megalopidae; genus Megalops; species Megalops cyprinoides. Next base: position 3,512,055 of record NC_050604.1, on the reverse strand, counting down.
TTCTGAATTTGTCAGTTTGGCAGAATCTGTGAATGACACAGCCACCAGAGGTCTTGTGGTTATAAAATGCAAGAGACCCCCCCCCCCCCAACCGCCTTGATAATTCATCTGAGCAGCAATGTTGCTTCTACAATCAGTTTATCATATTTTTAGCCTGCTTTGCTGTGTGCTGATTTCATCTCTGATATGCTGATGCTCCAGTTTGCTGCACTATCACTGAAAACCACTCATGACTGATAATTGTTATGTCCCCTCTCCCGCTTCAGATGCGTTGCGTGGTTGTTTGAGAAAAGAATTGTTGCCTTCGTCTTCCCTGAAAAACTTTTGTAAATAGCGTAAATACCTGACCAAAAACTGTTGGAAGCTGTGTGGGGAGGTGGGAGCTGTTTTTGTTTTTGTTTTGATCTTTACATTTTGAGCTGAAGTTTTCTGTTGATTATTTTAATTTTCATTGTTAGTTAAGTAGATCCTTAATCTGATTATATAGTTTTCTGTTTGTTATTTTGGCATTTCCTCTTCCTGAAGATTAGATTTTGGTTCCTTGTTTATTTATGAAAATAAATTTGCTTTCTTTTTGTGAAATTGTTGCTGTCATGGTTAGTGTTGGGGATGGGAGAAGGGATACTCTACTCTCTTTATTAGTTACGCTCCCTGACCCTAGACTGGAGGTCACAGTGACAGCTAACAGTTAACAATTACATTCCTGATCCTTGCTACTGAAGGAACAACCATTCAACTGACTTCGCTTGCTATCAAACACAGGAGCCAGATCCAAGTTAACCAGAACTGTGCACATCACCATGGTGATGTTGATATTACTCCACATACAGCCAATGAGCATCTTACACTGTAGGTGCGCATTGCAGGGACCAATCACACTCTTGCAAGGTCTGACTTTGTGCAGACTGTACTCTGTACTCTGACACCATGCTGAGACAGAAACTGCAAGTGAGGCTAGTAACACCAGATACCAGATAGTAACACCAGGTACAGTAACGCTACCTCTGCAGCGATGAAAGATCATCTGAGCAGAGCCTGAGCATTTCCAATCCCATCATGTCATGGTCCAATCGATGTATTTAACGTGGCATATACGCCCCAGCTGCCACTGAGCTCCCTACAATATTATGGAATAAAGAGCATAGGCAAAAAAATGTGAAAAGTTTTCAAACAATGTACCAAAACTCTGGGGGGGGATAAGCCAGGATAAACAAAAAAAAAACAACCTCAGCATTTGGAGATTCAAAAAAATGGTAAATGCGAAATACAATGCTAAAAACTACACAGCCATGCATCTCAGTTCTCACATGTTAGGCACATCCTGAAGGGACAGCTAGGCCTATCTGAGGGTAGGGTTTCTCTCAAATACTCATGCTCCCTCTCTGTCACTCAGTGTCGCTGGCTAAGAACACAGTGCTGATGCTGTGCAGCTGGGTCTCGGGGCGCTCCAGCTCTTTAATATTCCTGCTGCATCCTCCCACTGCAGCCTGTTTTCTCACCCTGCCTTGTAAAGCAGCATCAGCAATCTCACCGCAGGAGAAGGAAAATGGGGAAAAGTAAAAAAAAATAAACCCCAGCTCTCATACCCGATCACACATCCTTGACATTCTCACATGTTCGCTGACCAGCTAAACTTGGGAGGTTCAGTCAGAGGGGGAGCGTAAGAAGTGAAAGCTCTTTCACTGTGGGCTGCAACCCCCTTGCCCCCACCACTGAAGTTTTCCCCAAGCTGTGGTTATTCTCCACCTCAAATCGTTTTCCGAGAATGCCCAGAAATCCCAGCAAAACGCACTGGCACCCACAAAAGAATGCCCTGAATATTGCTAGTCCAGATGAAGCTGGCTTTCCTCAGCGTTGCCTCCATGGATACTTATCTGCCTGGAAACCCCTATGGTTGTCTGGCTGCGAGTCACCACAGCTGTGATGCAAGAACTATCCGCATCTTCTGCTGAACATGAATGAACTCCCTCGAGACAAAGGTAGCCTTTGCTCAGTGAGCAGATTAAAAGGTATTCCATTCAAAATTCTGCTTGACCTTGCTCTTACAAACTTGATTTACTGAATACAGATAAGGCTAAAGCACAAGTTTTCTTTCCTATTCTTTTCATTTTATTTTAAATTTAGTAACTTTGGGTGGGCTTTGCTTCAAACCAAAAACTGACCCTTTATACTTACTAAGTATAAAAAAAAGAAGAACTTCTAATTTCACAATCTCGTATAAAAGACACCGGCCATAAAAATATGAATAAGAAAAATGGATTTAATCATGTGATTTTATGTATGAGAAATTAATGTTGTATGGCTTAAATGCTGGATTTCTTGTCCTCAAAAACTGCTTTAATTCAATTACGAGAAATAATTGGACTAGAATAGAGAGAGTCCATGGCTGCAATCTTGGAGCAACGCCTCGAAGTGAAGCGTTTAGTCTGGTCGGCTGCTCGTACAAATAAAGTCCAAACTCCAATTCCATTATTCATGTCAAGAGCGGGGTAATGGGTTTGGATGTGGAAATCAGATCCCATCAGGCAAGTGTCACACTTAAGTGAGAAGTAATATATTACTGATACACACTCAGCACCTGCCATCGCCGCTTTTTGTTTTCAAATTCCCTCTGGGGGATGAGAACTGGTGGATGTTGCAACCTACCCACTCCCCTTCAGTGACCCCCCCCCCCCCCCCTTTCCCCGAACACTCCCTCCATAGTGAAAATCAGCCTCCACTGTACTCTGGGGCGAGCCCCTTCCTTCATTATCTCACAATATAATTAACATGGAGAAACAGATTGCAGAGAGTAAACTTATGCGAAGTGACTTTGCTGAATGTTTGACAGGGGGAGGTATGCAGTCTCACCTGTGGCTCCTGAATTGAACCATTTCCCACTTTAATTAACTTTCCCAGGGGGGTTGTGCAGGGGCGGGGGAATCTCCCGGATTGCATTGGTTCAGTAGCCAGAAAGAAATGAACAGTTGGTATTTTATTTGAAACAATTACAAATGCATCTCAACAGACCACAGTGGTGAAACTGGAGAGCTATTCTGCTGGTTGTTAAATCCCTGAAAAATTTTATGGCCCAATTATTTGTTGGTATGGGGTTACATGGTCCACTTCCTGTTGTCTGCACCATCAGCATTAGATGCTTCAGGGAAAATTAAAACATTTCTCTAGCACCTCTATACTGTATCTCTTCAGGACCAGAAGGGTACACGAGTCACATAGGTATCCAAATTCAAAATCCAATGGCATTAAAAATCATAAAATGGGAGCAAAAAGGGATAAAATGTTACAAAAGGAGTGAAGTCCCATATGGCAAAAGAGATCCCAAAAACAGGGCACTCAGCTAGAGAAAATACACAATCTTACTGGATAAAGAACACTAATTAGCGCATTTCAACAATAGTCTTTGTCAGGATAAAAACTTTGGCATGAGCACCAAACATATCTTTAACTTTACAACCTGCTGTTAATACAAGATAATGACATCACATGATAGAATCAAACATCCGACATCTGTGTTGGCCTAACGGCATAGATTGTAATGTGGACTGTCTGGCAGATTCTTACAGCCTGGGGCTCAAGCCCAGCCATGTCACCTGCTGGGACTGACCAGGCTTCATCCCACTGGGGAGGGGTTTTTTTAGGTAGGCCTAGGCACCCCTGTCACACTGCCTTCGCCAACCTGCCACTCACTTGGGTGCCTCTGACTTGCTCAGGTGATGTCAGGGAGGGATGCGCCTGTCCTCTGGTGGGACTGGGACTTGTAGACTTGTAGTTGTCTGTGCTCCTGCTTATAGGTTATGCAGACGCCAATGTGGTTACAAAAAAGCTGCATGTAAGAGGGGGAAAATACTAAAAGTACACAAAATAAGAATAATGACAAAACCCCAAAAGAGTAATTGTAAATTGGCCCACACAGCGACATTCTGCCCCAAACACAATTAAGGAGGGGAACAGGTAATTGAATATGCATTGATGCTAAACACTAGTTGAATAGACCTGTTGTGGACATTATTTCCATCTCAGATTCAAAGGGAACAGTGATTTCCATTTCAAATTCAAATGGACCATCTGTTGTGCTGTCTGCACAGTGATGCTGATACACTACAATAAAAGGCATACGTTTCCCATATCCCCATAATTAGAGGCAGCTTCCATGCAAAATTTATCTAAAACAGTTTCAGGACAATTGGGGTTTATCAACAATAAACAGTTTCAAGCAACATGTTATGCAAGTCTCATAAATTCTGTATCATTTGTGTCTATAACAAATGACACGTCTGCTCTTCATCACTAACTCAGTAGTAATGTCCCGCAGGACTGATAAAGGAAGCCCCAGAGATGTATACAGTTTATCTAATTAGTGCCATTCATACAATTACCCACACACTTTTACTTTTAGTCCAGTCATATCTGTGTCCAAGGCACACTGTTTGTCTGACTCTTTAACTCTCACTCTCACAGTCTGAAAGGTGTGAAATCTAGACATACCACAGTGGCTCAAGGTCTCTGTTTCTTCAGTCTTGGCATGCTTTGCTGCATTCTGCTATGCTTTGCTACAACAAAAAACTAAGTTCCTGTTAGCATAAACCACACTCAACAGATCAAATGCATAAACCCCATCTGCCATTTGGTTTATATGACTTCTTCAACAGTGGCTGCTCCAGACAGCTCCGTTGCGCCAGTGTCCCCCTCAGCGTTCCACTGAAGTGAGATAACCGCATACTCAGTTGCTCTGAGTTGCTCTGCCTGGTGCTCACCTTTGATTATACAATGATACACTTATACACTGATACTGCTTTATACACACAGGGCTTAAAGCAGCAAAATTTTCTGAGCCTGAAATAGGATTTAGCGTTAGCTGAACAGCCTAATGTGACAGGCAATGTCGTGAGTGGATAGGTAGCTGGCCTGTATAGGCTATTTGACGCGCTAAGTTTGGAGAGTGTAGCTCTGTCCTGAGAGAATTTTTTGCACAGGTCAACTAGCGCTGGCGCTATCCTGAAAGACAGGTCATGTTCCGCTATAATTGTACAAAAGCGGACTTTATGATTGCGCACACGGTCTTGGATGGATGAAGTGGCAGCAGCTACAGTGGCCACAGCTCCCGGCAACATTGACGAAGAGCCCGAACAGGGATCTGTGTCATGCCGAGACAATGCCTTTTGCCGTTTGTCCTATATAGGTCCTGGTCTCGTTTCATTTGTGACAACATACGCCAAATGTTTGTCCGTCATTACTGTTTTCATCTAACCAAGCCTATCACCATTTATTTTTCACCCCCCGTTCACAAGTATTGCTTCTATAGACTACTCCATCTATTTCAATGCATGCCAGCCTATTGTGCAAATACTTCCTGGCACCTCCTCACAGAAAGTTGAAAGTAGTTTCCGATTGGATAAGAGATCTTTAATGCCAGACTACATGATTTTTTTTTCACAACGGTCACCATGTCAGACTAGGCATTCATAAAGCCATAAAATCGTGCCTCGTCTTGGTTGGGAGACTGGCAACACTACAAGTTTGATCCCAACCTACCATTGTTCACGTCCTTGCGTGTCATCAGGGAGGCGGGTCAAGAAAGTGTAAATCATGGCTACAGAAGCGCTATGTGTGATGTTGGTGGTCTTCTGTTCAGAAAAGAACAAGAAGAAGAGAAAACAATTGTGAACCCGTTCCTGGGGGTCATGAAGAGGACAGTATGGTCCGTCTGTCCTTCAAAGAAAACTTGAGGTAACAAATGTCAAGAACATTACATAAATGTTGCTAGCTACCACATTCGCTGTATGTACACAGAAGGTCTTGCAGACGAAAAATGATTGGGTTTTGGCAATTGTATACTCTGGTAAATGAAGATACAAAGATATGTTTTAATATCAGGTGGTTTCACAATCACTATAACTGAAATAAAAAAAACCGGTAAATACAGCTCCAGTTCTTTTCATTGACCACCGCCAGAAGTGACACATATGCATTCAGTTTAAATACAAAAGCCACATAGCCCTAGGGCAGGGCTTCTCAAAGTCTGGACCTCGATCTGCATCCGGACCGACCCAGCCCATACCTGGTGTTATGAATACAATAATATGTTATGAAGTGTAACGTTTTCTATTTTGAAATAAATTTTCTAAATTTTTGATCAATAAATTGTTGGTGACGTTGAATATACAGTGTAGCTGGAGATCATTCACAGCAATCCTGTCCCCAGATGAATGTGGTTTTAATGTGCCTTTCTCCCTATTGTTGACATTGTTGTCATGGCAACGATAACTGGTGGAGAGTGTTGTGTGTTGTCACCGCCGACTTCACGCATAAAAGTTACACCGGAGAATCTGCTATCAGCTCCTAAATCGCAGATACAGAATGTGCCTCATTGTCTCTAGTACACGATTTCTACAACTACTGTAAATGGAGTTCTAAGTTTAACAAATATGATAATAATAATACTGATTACTGTTATTACTGTAACTCCATGCAACTGACAGTTAATGTAACACTTTATGTGTAACCACAATTAAAATAATATTACCGACATTTAACAATAGGCTAATATACTGTTACTATTCCTAATTTTCATGTTTGCAGAGAGCACGCTGTCATCCTATTGGTCAACTTCGGAACACGTCGTAGGAGATTCTCAAAAAATTCTGACATGCTAGAGTTTTCGTCGGGGTGTTGTGGGGCGTCCCAGATGCCACATCACTGTTCGTCGATTATGTCATGTTACAAGACCTGTTCGTCTTTCAGCGTCGTTCTCGATGTTCACATTTGGACCTGACGCTGGAAATTTGTCCGCTACGACAAAATCGTGTCAAAATCGGGCTAAAATCGTGTAGTCTGAACCCGCCATAACCCATGTAGTGGTGTTCAAAACCATTCTTTTTTGTGAATCGGTTCCTTTCGTTCAGAGCAATAAAATTATTTGAATCTTTGACTCACTGATTAATTTGTTTCCACATCCGGCCTGGCGGCATACACAAATCTGTAAATAGTTTTATTGTATCTTAAAAATTACCCTACATTGTTCCAAACTTCATGTCCATTATAAGCCTGCTCTGCGGCAAAACAGCATGTGTGAAACCAAATGTCAACGAAATTAATAATTAAATCATAATATTCATTATGTGAAACTGCACCGTGCTGTTCAAACAATCATGCAGTCACAAAGTATACTTCATCTTTAGGAAGGTATTGGAACCCCACATTTTAATGCATAGGCCTATAATAAGTAGGCTACATGTTATTTGCTAAAACTAAAAAAATGCACTGAGAAAAAAAGAGCCATGCTTACATCCGAAGCAAAAAAACTTCATTTTACAAGTTTGGAACAAACCAAGCCCAAACATTTTAATATACTTGTAGTCACTGCTCAAATCGTAATGTGACAGTGAAGGCATGCTACTGCCCCCGCTATCTGTCACACATACAGCAGTTCATTAAACGCACCAAACAAACACATGGGGTCTCCCCCACATGCGCGCACACACACACAACCTAATATAACTGTGCAACAAAGTAACATAGCCTACATAGCAAAGTCTTAAAGGAAGAACATTAATCATAAAGAAAAGCTAACGACAAAAACAAAAAGAATCATGGGAGCACACACTTCCTTAGCAGCAGTGGCTAACTATCAACCACTACAATATATTATGTAGTCTAAGCATCATAATTAAAATAATCCACAAAACTACTGTAGTTTACTATTCAACAGTGATTTAGGTCAGTAGAGGGCGTTTCACGCTGTACTCTTTGGAGTCATACAGAACCATGAGAACTTGTCAACAGTACATCAGGTTAGTAGGGGGAGTTTAAAGTCTTTGTAGTCACCGGAACTTTTGAGTCTGAACGAACAGTTGTACTGAGAATTTGTCAACAGTACATCAGGTCATTCAGTACAAAGTACACAGTGGGGGCGTTTCAAGTCTTCCAGAGTCAGTCACATGCTGTAGTCACCATAGTCAGCATAGTCACTGAGCCGCTGTGCCGAGATGGCCAGTGGGAGGTGCTTTCTGTGTTTTAGCATTTCAGCCATTGGCTAGTTGTTGTCATGGACGTACTGCTGATACAGTTTTGTGATGGGCTGCTTCATGGACAGATCGCATAGCTAATATCCACTGGAGGGAAAGTTATAGCTGCTATGCCAGCTAATCAGCACGCAGGTTTGGAAAGAGGAAGGAACAAATCTTTTAGACTAGCAGTTCAGCACACTCAGTACACCTCAAAGATTCGTTCAAAAAGATTCGTTCACGTACTGCATCACTAATGTACATAGAGGAGACAGATGATAGAGGTTTGTCTAAGTGTCTTATTCATGCTTCAGTCTATCCAGTGAGACCCTTCCCTTCAAAAAGCGTGCACAGGCTTACATAAATGCTTCACCAACTGTCTGCTGCTAGCTCCGAGCAGAGCAGTTACAGCAGCACATTAGACAGCTTACAGTGACAGACGTGCCAAAAAGGGACCAGAGCCTTGGTGTCCTCTGGCCAAGAATCCAAGAGAACTGTCGAGGCAGACATTGAAGCTGTTGATGGTGATGAGGACCAAAAGAGCAATGTAGAATGTCACCCAAAAACTCACTTTGTGTTGCTTAATTGGCCTGGCCCCGTTTACCTCAATGTCATGCTTGAGCACACTTGCTTGAGTTGGCGCGTCATTAAACAAAGAGGGGTACTCTTGTACTAACTGTAACACGTCTGCTTGCTGCAGGGCATCTAAATGAGTGAGGTGACGGGGAAGCTCCTGTAAAGCAGCAGAATTCTGCTGCCTGGCACACTGCTCCGGAGCGTTCCGCAGCACCAGACCATCCTCACCCTTGCCGATGGCCAGCACTGGAACAGCAACTGCAGAGGGAACAGAAGCCTCCACCTCCTGACACGGAGCTTCTGGAATCTGGCCACGCACATGATAGGGCTTAAGCATTTTGAGGTGGCACACACGAGACTGACACTTTCGGTCAGGCGTACGAATCACACAGTCCGTTTCAGAGAGCTTACGGTCCACCACATAAGGGCCAGAAAAACAAGCTTGCAAAGCCGAACCAGGGTCGGTAACAATACCAGAACTTGGTTCCCAGGGCTAAAACAGCATGGCACCGCTCTGTAGTCATAGCGGGCTTTCATTGCTGCCTGCAAAGATGACAAGGATTTATTGGCGTAAGCACAGGCAGAGTGAAGCTGCTCTCTGAACTCATTAACATAGTCCAGTATGTTGGACGAGGGCTCTGAGGTATCACCCAACAATTGCTCTTTGAGGAGCTTAAGAGGACCTGTCAGGGCCCCCACCTCCTAGCTGTTGTTTTTGTTTTTCCCTGTCCATGTGCTTTTTGTTTTTCCTTGTGTTCTAGCCCTGCCCCGCTCTCCGCCCTGTCTCCGCCCACCTGATTGTCTCCGCCTGCCTGCACACCTGCTTCCCATCACCTTATCAGCCCAGCCCTATATATACCCTGCTTGTCTCTGTGTTGTTTGCCAGATCGTTTGAGTGTTTCTGCCTGTCTCGGTTCCCGCCTGTTTCCCTGTTTGGATTTTGCTGGTTTTTGCCTCGCCTGTTCCTCGACATCGTTTTTGCCTGCCCTTCTGTCCTGATTGCCTGATCTGCCTGCCTTCAAGGTTTGACCCTGCCTGTTTCTGTTTTGATCCCTGTTTTGCCCTTGGACTGCCTACCTGGTATTTTGACCCTGCCTGTTTTGGACTGCCTGCTTGTTTGATGATTCTATTAATAAACGCCTGGAATTGGAGCACTCGTGGTCCGTGTCTGAGTCCGAGCCTGAGTCCTGACAGTACCTCTCACTGTATGCCCGAATACTAGTTCAGTGGGGCTGAACCTGTACTGAGATTCCTGTACTGTTTCGCAAACAGCAAATAACACAAAAGGAATGCCGGTGTCCCACTATTTTTCATGTTTGGCGCAGTAACCACGCAGCATGGACTTAAGGGTCTGATAAAAACGCTCTAAAGCACCCTGTGACTCTGGGTGATAAGCGCTCGAAACCTTATGGTTAATGGAGAGCATTTGCATAACCTGTGCGAACACTTTGGACAAAAAGTTCGTGCCTTGGTCAGTTTGCACGGTGTTAGGCAAGCCAACGGTGGAAAAGAACTGCATTAGTGCTCTGACTATGACAGGGGCCGTAAGCTTACGGAGTGGAAAAGCCTCGGGGTATCGGGTAGCAGCACACATTACAGTTAACAAGTACTGGTTACCGGACTTGGCTTTAGGTAGGGGGCCCACGCAGTCAACGAGCACACGCTCAAATGGTTCAATCACTGGTATGGGGTATAGAGGTGCAGGGGGAATAATCTGATTTGGTTTTCCCACAAACTGGCAAACAGGAAGGGTTCTACAGTAATCAGCCACCGCAGACTTCATACCAGGCCAAAAGAAGTGCCGAAGCAGACGGTGGTAAGTCTTAGTGATGCCTAAGTGTCCCACAAGACGATGATCATGTGCTAACTGTAGAACATACTGTCGGCACTCTGTCGGTACTACAACTTGAAAAACAGTGTTCCACCCTGAGTCACCAGATACTGCTGGTGACCACCTCTGCATAAGTAAACCCTTCTCAACAAAATAAGCACTCGGTTTGCCCCGGATAGTCTCGGACTCTCCAGCAGCAGACAAACACGAAGCGAGGGAAGGATCAGCACGTTGGGCCGCTATGAGCTGCTCACGGGTGATCGGCATCTTAAGCCCTTTGTCCCTTCTACTATCGGACGTGGCGTCAACTTGAGGACATTTCATTGTGGAGTCCGTGGCTGGTGATATCTCCGACACTGTATCTTGGTCAATGGAGGCAAGAAATGAATTGGACAAATCCACAGCATCTCCATATTTATGGGACTGAGCACGGGTCATCACACACGTGGGAAATATGGAGGGAAACTCAGGAGCAAGCCCATCATCCTGGAGCTGCCCCACGGGAGTAGCAATCACTTCTGGTAAAGGCAGCACCCACCAGGTCATTCCCCAAAATTGAGGCAACCCCTTTCACCGGCAGCGAGGGTCTTACCCCTACTTTAACAAAACCATTCACAAGGTCAGACTGCAAGTGGATGGTGTGCAGCGGTACCCTCAGACAACCCATCTCAATACCCTGCACAAGGACATATGACCCAACGAAGGTATCATCTGCAAAATCAAGCGTATAGGAGCAAATAAATGACTGCGCTGCACCAGTATCACGCAGCATGATTATGGGTTTCTGCTCCTCCAGGTTGCCAGATTTCGACACTAACCCATCCAACAAGAAAGGAGCATAGCTAGGGTCAGGTGTGGGGATAACAACGACTGGACTTTTAGAAGGCCCAAAGACCGTGTTAGCCAGACCCACACTCTTAGAAAGGTCAGACGGTTGTTGTTGCTGGTTGCTTCTTAAACTCAGACAATCAGCAATTACATGACCTGCTCTATGGCAATAAAAACACTTCCACTCAGCCTTGGAATGGAACGAAGTAGGGCTAGACTGCTGAGGCCTCAGGCAAACAATTCTTAAACTCTTTCAAGAGTACTAACTCACAAAGAGTCGCAAATTCAGACACCTTGTTGGATGCACACCATTTATCAAACAGAATCCTTTTCTCTCTCACAAACTCAACAAATGTTTGGCTCAAGGATTTCTCATGATTCCTAAACCACTGCCTATAGGCCTCGGGCACCAATTCATATGTGCGCAGTACAGCTGCCTTGACGGTATCGTACTGCAGGCTCTCGGCCAGCGACAGCGCAGCACATACCTCCTGTGCCGTTCCTACAAATTTGCACTGCAGCAATAAAGGCCAGACCTCTTTAGGCCATTGCAGTGAAGCTGCAATGCGCTCGAAGGCACCGAAATAAGAATCCACGTCGGTCTCTGGAAAGGCGGCACCAAACTAATATGCTTGCTGACGTCAAACCCGGTCTGGGGAACCACTGGGGCAGAGTCCGTGGTGGGGGAGGCAGCAGGAGTGGACTACGCAACGGGAGCTACAGCAATCTTCATTGCCTCTAGCTCGAGCTGCCATATTTTAATCTCCTTCTCTACCTCCAACTCCATCCAGTGAACCTCTAGCCGCCAGTTAAGCTCTGCTTGGAGTGCATGTTTCTTCTCCTCCGATTCATGCCACAGGCACGCCAAATGCACCCTTAACCGAGGATCGCAGCCACCGGACAGGGAGCCTTCACTCTCTGTCACAGTGGACACGAAGGGTGGTAGTGTGACTGGCCTTCGCCTCCGCATCAGCCCCAGTCAGCGCTTCTCCCCGAACCTCAGACTTCCCAGCTGCGGGAACTTCTCCCACAGCAGGCGCACCCCGCACAAGCACTCCCCGCTCCACCAGACCCTCAAACACAGCCAGCTTAATAACTTTCTTCAGTGCCTGCCTCCCAAATGCTCAGCCAGCAACAAGAGGTCATCCTTACGGCACGTATCTAGTCGCTCCACGGTAGGGTTACTGAGGAACTCCTCCACACTAAACTGGGCCATTGCTCCCACCACTAACACACCGTCCACTAGGCGCAGTCACACGCAATGCCAAAAAAAAAACCCAAACACAGGGTGGGAAAAAGAAAAGACACAACAATTCAGAGAAAAAAATATCCCGAACCAGCCCCCAATTTTATGTTACATCCCAGATGTGTAAAGGCATCCAGGGGTATGGATGAGGGACGCAGCACAAAAAGAAAACCCACCACCAATGCCGGCTTGGACGGTGCAGAGACGAAACACACAGACACGGGAGCAATGTACAAGGTCATGCAATATATTTACAATATTTACAATATTTACAGGAACAAACATACACGGGAAAAGGGGAGAGGACGCCAGGCAGTGCCAATGAAAAGAACTTAGCAAAACAAAAACAACCCTAAACACCTTCACCCAAGTCATACAACTAACGACAAAACAAAAGGGTGGCAGAGCCAAACATAAACTACACTACGCTACACTAACTATCTTAAAATAAAGTGTACACAGGCGGCACCCGCCTCTACCCTAACCCTATACAAAAGGAACAACTAACACGGGGATCCCCCACCTTACCTGTCCTCCTCCCAAGACAACCAAAAGCAACCAAGCCAAGACACAATCCAAAATCACCGTCAGAAAACGATACAAGTCAAAACACAGTTTAGGCAAGTTTGGAAGTCACGATGCACGTAATTAATGAGAGATCGAAAAACAGCCAACTCCACTGTAAGAAGGCGGCATCTTTAAAGGGGGCGCTCCATCTCTGGTTGGCCAGGCCGGAACGAGCAGGCGGGATACAGCGCAGCGGGACACCTGCGGCAGGAGAGCAGCAGGAGAGGAATGAGGGAGGAACTCCGAGACCCCCACAAACGCACAGTGCGCCGCACGTAACAATGACAATGCTTGTAATGTGCTCCTCAGCAATAGCTTTCCAGAAAACATAGGCAAAAAGTGTAGCATTCATCAGGAGGGGTTGGAAAATATTGCCAAATGATGCTTGTATCAACAGTATGCTCTGTAAATTATGCTTGTATTTCAACATAGAAAAGTAAACCCTTTTACAACATCAGTTGAATTGAAAGTTGAATTGTAGGACGTGCATGTTTTGTAATTACCTCCAATATTACATTTTACATAGATAGATAGATATAGCTATATTGATGGTCTTCTATGATTTCTATACACAGAGTGAGTATACAGAGATAAGATCAGAGCTGACTTTGAAGTTTGGGATGAAAGAAACTGCAAGTGTTCACATGTGGTTATCTATTTGTCTAACACAACAGGGAAATGCTTCCGACAACTGGATCATGCAGAAATTTTTCATTAAAGCCATTAAAGCCATGCATTAACATTACTTTCTTCCAGCATTCTGAAATTCACAACCCTGCAGTTCACCTCACTGCAACAACAGCAACAAGCAGAAATGGGACTGAGTACAAGGGTGGTGGTGTTGTAGGTGTCAAGGTCTCACACAAAGATCTCTCAAAGGTCTGGGGAGGGGAAGGAGGAGGGGTATGTTGTGTTATTAATAGTACACACTAGGGATGTACCCGATTCCGAATACGTTATTTGGGAAAGCACAAATAATGCGATGAAAACATATTTCTTCTACCCGAAGCTGCTCGTTATTATCCGGAAAAAAAGCCATGACTGACATGTCTGTGCATCAGCCATTATGTTTCTTCAGATCGATTTATATCATTGTGGATGGCCAAAAGATAAAAATGCCCCTGTTTGCAACATAGGACTTTGATTTCACTAATTATTCGTTTCATTTACTACACATTATTGAAAAGTGATCGCTATATTCTGTAGTCACACCCACCGAGTCAGGTGCGGGAGCTAGCTAGACAAAAGCCTGGTGTGGCAGCTGGATTACCCTCAGATCAAAATGAAGCTTAGAACCTGTAGTTTTTAGCTGTATGTCTTAATTTCCTCCATTTAAAAAACCCAGTCGAAAGTCATTTCATTTACTACACATTATTGAAAAGTGATTGCTATATTCTGTAGTCGGCCCCATCAAATCAGCGCAAAGCAGGCAGCGGCTGAGAGCTGACCGTTCCCGGCTATTACTCTCACATCAAGGAGGAGGAGGCGTCATGTGCGGGAGCTAGTGAGACAAAAGCCTGGTGTGGCAGCTGGATTTCTTTCAAACCCCCGCAACCTATACATCAAAATGAAGCTTAGAACCTTTAGTTTTTAGCTGTATGTGTTAATTTCCTCCATTTAAAAAACCAAGTCAATATAGAAAAAAACAACGAAAAATACAGCATTTGCCCGATTTAACGTGACTTCCGGTATAAACCACGCCCACTTCTAGTATACTATCTGAATACAGATACAGAGACAGATAATTTTGTTGGTCGAACATATACAGATACAGATAATAACGTCTCTGTACACCTCTAGTACACACACTACTGAGATCATGTGAGTTAGTTGTATTATAGTCCTCACGATGCTACTTAACTCATGTCTTTTGGCTCCTATCCACACACACACACACGCCATTTTTCAAACAATAAAAGGAAAATCTAGATGTGAATGGCCAGCTTTCATGAACAGGTTTCATGAGACAAATGCTTCTTAATTACATCCTGAGGGTCTAATTTGCTTTTGACAGGGATCTGGTAAAGCTCAAATATACATTAGCCTTTTCAGGGAGCAGTTTAGTGTCAGTTACTTTCTACATGCAATGTAAACGATGTTTACTGCTCAACATGGCATCATGCTTGCAACACTATTTCATATTGTATAAATATGAGCATACAATTTGAATAATAACAGGTGGTTGATAATTGCTGAGAGCTATTCAGAAAAGCATAATGACATTTACACTGCTAATTGTTACGCTCTGTTAATTACTTGTACAATATCATTTGTAGCCCTTAGTGTGTGCCTTGAATGGGGAATCAATGTTTATTTTGCGTTTCTGCATATTGTGTATTCACACGCAAATCATTCATGAGCAGGTCTGTATTTGGACCCCAAGAAAATTATGCATTATCGGAAAGCCATTTACAGTGTTTTTATTTCTGTCATATTCTATCATCTTTCATTAATAGATCAATCCTGAGTGGCTTGGTGAGGCTAATCTTGAGAGGGGCTTTGCTTCACACCATGGTCTTTTCTGAAAGGAGCTCAAAGGAGCTCAGGAACAGAAATTTCAGTGGCCAGAAACAAAGCCACATTCCCCCGACCTCCTATCCCAGCATTCTAAGATCTCAGAGGGATTTGTCAAAAATAGCCATTCATTCAGGTGATTGCTTTGTTATGGAGCCTCTGGAAAGATGTGCTATACAGAGGAAGACAGAGATCAGTGTGAAGAGGCAGAGAAGTGAGAAGACTATATATATATATATATATATATATATATATATATGGCTGAAAGTTAGCTGATGCTGTTCAGAGCATGCTCTGTGCTAAGCCTGTAACATGGTGCTACTTACTAAAAAATGGAACTAAAAAAGAAACAAAAACATGAAGCAAAATTTGCATGCTGCTACTATGCCCACCTCCTCAAGGAAAAAAAATTACACTGATCAGCCCAAAAACATTTTGATCCTGACAAACATCCAGGGGTTGAATTATTGTCCTCTTTATGCACAAATAAACATTTTTGGATGTTTTCAAGTAGATATGGATTCTATATCATTTACTGGAAGGCTTGGAAGACAACAGCGCTGCAACCTAAATGAGAGGAAGCCTCCTCACAACTACAACTGCAGTCTCCCTCCAGTCTCCAGTCCCCCCCCCCCCCCCCCCCCCCCATGGAGACCTGAAATGACCCAAGAGGAAAGAGCAGAGAGAGAAGGGGCAGGGCAGCCACAGACCTAGAGGGGGGGCACTGTACCCCCGGAAAACGAACCCAGATGGGCGCCCCCACAGCCTGTCCACTTTATTTGTGCGAAGAGCGGAAAATGATCTACTCATCTGTATTGATTGGAAGCACGTCTGTCGTCCGTCCATTAATTCACTCCCTGCTATTTCGCTCACTTCCTGGGGGAACAGGCCAAATCTGAAGTCAATATTTATGAATATTACAGACGAGGACTCCTTCATGGCCAATCAATGAGGTGTCAGCAAGGGTTTTTTTCCATTTGGGGGGGTGGGGTGGAGGGGTCATGTGAAAGTGCCCTCTAGTTTATGGTCGCTATTTTAATGCCTCTGTTCGCTCGGTGACAGAGATTTCTTGGAAAACGAAAGCCAAAGACCCATCTATCACCCCAGTGTCAGACTCCATTTTGTGAGGAGCAAACAATGATGAGAGATGGCTAACTGCAGCTTAAAGGATCAAACGCATTCTCTATCTGGGAGATATGTGCGACAGATAACCGAGCTGATGAGACTGCTGCGGGAAGTTTTAATGACTGGTGGAAATGTCAAGCTCTCCAAAGGGTAGAGACATAGAGCTCACAGAGATCATCCATATTTTAAGGATGCCTGTGGCCTGCAGTGGAGAAAGATATAGCATCAGATTGCATATAGTTTCTTTAGAGGGGGAATATTTTTGCTCGGAACAAAAATAACATTTTATCTACTACATTCTAGCTGAATATATATGAACAATATGACTTCATTCTATACAGTGTTATTAAACATGAAGAGACATTTTTCTCAAATCTCCATATAATCTCCACAAACAAACACACATATACATGTGCTTACACATACACAAAACACATACATACTGCACATAAAATTGCTCTCAAATGACTTCACAAATGTCCATATAAGAAACAGTCTTGTTTAAAACATAAAGTACACACAGGGCATACACCAAGTCAATTACATTGTACCTTTTGTTTGTTCAATTAGAGATGCAATTCTATTCTGGGTGATTGTGCAGAACTTCCACCTCTGGACAGTTCACCTTTGGGAGACCATGAACAGAACAAAAAAATATAAAGATGACTGTCATGTTTCCAGCTATGGAAAAAGGATTTAAGACATAAAAGAATAGGTAAGTGTTAAATGTTTTTTTAACACCCCTCAATCAGTTAGTCACATCAAAGAAGGTTTTATGCAAATAGACACTGCAAAAAAAGTGCAGATGTTTTAATCTCCAACTTTAATCTCCATTCTGATTCAGTGTGGACAATCTCAACTCTGGAGACACAGCTAGGATTGAGGTTTCTTTCCATGCAATGGATGTGCCTTTTATCTGAAGGTCTTGAAAAAAGGCTGTGTTCACAATGAATTAACACATGTCCTGTGACACATTTGAACTCACCTTCTGTCCTTTAAACAGTCTCCAATGAGTGTTCTCCACCACCTTGAATAGGATCACTAAGAAGTGTAAAATGGTAATGCATGGTATGCTGTGTTCAAAATTCCCAAAGTTCTAAACTGCTTCAAGGAAGATAACCGGGAGCTCCTTTGAGTTCCAGCCTTAGGAACTCTTCATAGGTAGAAGCTACACTTTACCAAAAGAGAGCTGGAGAAGGAAGCTTGCTTGTATAGAGGAAAAAGTGGAATATGGATTCACTGGCATTCTGTTTAGCACTATTTTATTACATTTCAGTGTTCTTGCATTACAGTCTTCCATTAGACTTCATTTCAAATTTGAATATTTTCCTTATTTTACTTCAACATTTTTTTGTCTTTCAGAAAACAGAAATCCAGAACTAAATATCATTTGTGCAACATTCATTGCTAGAGGTTTGTTTTAGAGAAATGTTTGCAACATACCACAAAAGCTCATTGCCATTGGTCCTGTGGTTTACAGGACCAGGTTTTCCATCACTGAAAAGCACAGAATTTGTTTTTTCAGCCAAACTTTGCATCCACTAATTGTAGATTAAGCATAGCCTGTTGTAACATCCTCTGCACTAGAGGAGGGATAGTGAAGTGATGAACGAAATCCGCTGATACACTTGCCTGCAGCTAATATAATTATTTGTGCTACAAGTCCCACAATGCAACACATGCTGGAGTGAGCCCTGGAGGGTAGCCTCAGCCATCATTGATTTCATCTGAGCTACTCACAGGTGCCAAAACATTTGCTAGAAGGTGCTTGTGGGTGGTGCAATGAGGGGCCCTGATGCAACCTATCCACTGGTGGAAGGAAACGAATTATGTTCCGCCCCTGTGGGATCCTGTCACTATTGGCTAATGACAGAGCTCAGACTTGAACCTAAGTCCCACACTGTTGGGCTCCACCTGGCCTTTGATCTGTGCCCAGTTGAATCCATGGTTCCCCTTCTTCTCCAGACAGCCCGGAGGTAGGGGTAGGATTACTCAGTGACATCCTACACCCACGCTGATGTGCCTGCCTCTGTTGAGGACCTGCTCCCCATTTGTTTAATACTCTGACTTTTTACTAATAAATACCCAATTAATGTACTGCAATATTTCAGCGGTCCTGAAATTACTTGTCCCAGTGAAATTACATAGTTGGATTTCTCCTCCTGTAATGGTTTCCACTAAGCAAGACTTTACATCGAGACACTTATCCAATGACCTGCGCTGACCACAGGCAGTGATGTTCAATGTGACCTTTACAACACATGCCCTGTGCTTCCCCATCAACATCACAGGAACGTGCACTTCAGAGCTTGTAGTTGTCTTCTAGCCTAAGCAGGCCTATGTGTCTCAGCCTTTTAAGGGAAGCGGCATGGAAATGCAGTGACTCTGGCAGTGAGCTATTGCTTCCTAGCCTGAAATTCACCTTTAATTCTGCATGTGCAATGGGAGAACAGTTCCAGCAGCGAAAGGCCATTAATGTTAAGGTGTGTTATTCTGACTCTGTGCTAATTGTGCTGACTCAACCCCTCTGCCTTCTGTAATTATCACTCTTCCTTCTTGTGGGAGTGGGAGGGATATTCGCTCTGACGGCACTGGGATAATCAAAGCAGGACTGATTCTCATCGCAAGCAGTGCATTCGGGAGTGTGTGGCGCTGGGAGAAAAGTAAGCAACAAGATTTGCAGGGCCCTATTGTGGGCCACGCTGTTCCTGAGCTGGCATGCCCTCAGTGTTGCTCAAGCCAACAAAAGGAAGGAGAAGCCTCAGAGTCATCGCTGGTTTCATGGCGTTGAACACACTCTTGGCTGCTGTGAACACGCCCCCCAACACACTGATGCACACGTCCAAGTCTCACCATCACTCATCACATTTATTAGACACTTCAGCTGAATGGCTCTTTCTCTCCCCCTGCCTGCTGTAGGGCATTACACCCACTTTGGCCTTCATTGCAGGGGTTTCCTCTGCACTGTGTTGCCAACCCGCGCAGTGCCATAGGGAGTGACATATTTGACACGTATATGCTACTGATGCTCACATTACTCAATAATACAAATACCTGAATACGTAAAATTCAATACAAAATCAAATGCAAAATTCAAGCAACACTTTCATCCAAAATAAAAAAAAGATGTAGCCAGCCCATGCCTGTGTCGAAGCTGCTGCTACAAGCTGGCTCTCTAAAGCAAGCATTTTTTGTTGTTTATTTCCAATGAAACTGTACTTGGAATGTTTTTGGTATTTGCTCCACTTTCATGGACAGAAAATTAAACCAAAAGTTTTGTAATACAATGCTTTTCATACAAATGTTCTCAAATGATTCTCTTAACTCTAATGATCCTCTTTTTCATCATTTTCCCTTTGAAATTTCACCTCAGCTCCTTCAAAACAGAAAGTATTTTAATATGAGATACTTTCCACATTACAGCGAGCAAATATAAAATCAAGATAATCATAACCACTTTATCTCTACTTCATTTTTCAGTTAGATTCCCAATAAGACTGCATTAAGATATAAAGTTGTTATATCACACTTCATAACACAGTGGATTAATATAATTCATGATCACAAATTAGCAAATAAAAATAACTGAAAATATGATAAGAAGCAAAATGTCAAAATGCAAACAGAATATGCTTATGCAAGGACAGATCCATTGCATACCTGTATCTGTACCCTTATGAATTGTTGAATAGCATAAATGTATTCTTCATTATCATCCTGAGCCCTGTATCACTATATTTAACATCAAAGCTGTAGATTGCAGCTTGGAATACCTCCTGGTGATCCTGGCATTTTAATGGAAGCTTTTGTGCTCTGGAGTCACTTTAATTGCCATCTGGTGAACACAGAATATACAGCACTTCCCCACCAAAGCTTACTGCAGGGGAATGTGGGCCTATATTATGCCAAGCACTCTTTTCAGTCGGTGAGTATTACATTTTAGGGGAGAGCTGCTTCGTACTTACTTAGGTCATAGGCTCCTGTTTGCCTAGCTCACTCTAAAATAGCACCACCTCAGCCGTCTCAGTCTGGGAAATATTTGTCTGGACTTTACAAAAATAAGCCTCTCAGGTCTTTAAAGAATTATCACATTTTAAATTAATTTGTTATGGGTGGAATGAAGAATGGTTTGGATAATTGGGTAACAACCATCTATGTGGTACCTATGTGTATTTCTGGATTTAAAATTTTCCCCTCCACTTTTCTGAAAATGCAGAAGGCTAAAGTGAGTTGCTGCAATTTGGTTATATAAGGTCATCATGTGCATAAGCAACCAATCAATCAATTTTTAGGAGGTATTGTATATATTTTAAGCAGTTCTGCCAACATGTGTTGGTACTGAAAGCAGTATTTGTTGAAATATACATGGGGACCTTAACAGCTATTGGTTCTGCATCTTTTGCAGAAAAATAAACAGGAACATTCCTTGGTCTTGATCCAAGTCTCCTGGAGAGAGTTGAACGTAAGGGATTTGGAAAGAAAGCACAGATCTGCTTCCATGATCATCAAGGGGAACATTTTCACACATCACACACACCAACTTTGTGAAGGTGATGTTCCTTCCCATGAGAAGGACACAGATGAAATAACAAGCTTGGAGGCAGAGGCCAGACGAGACTCAATGAGCTTAAGCAAAGCGTCAAAAGTGTTTACACTGGCTGAGTTAATTATGCATAACTCCAACATTAGGGGCCATTTACTCAATGACTGTGTGGCAATTTCAATGGAAAATGTGGTGCTAAATGTCAGAAAAAACTGTGGGGCTACCAAACAATGCACTTTTTGATATGCATGTGTACAACTACGAAGAATTCACTGCAGTCAGAATAGGAAGTGTGACAGAATAGAGTGCATATAGTATTCCACTGATTTTCACAAAAAATCTTGTTTTTGAGAGTAATATTCATACTATTAGTATAATAATTTAGTCAATTTGAATTTCCATACAAGCAAAGCAGGCAGGTTGCATTTGATGTGGTTATAGTGGTAATTTTATTTGGCTTGGAGACTGATGAAGAGATGCATCTGGCCATGGGCTGAGATTGTTGACCCCCCATGTGGACATTATAAATAGGGAAAAAAAAGGGGGGAGATGGGGTAGAGGACAGATGCTGTGAACAGTGCAGAAAGGAAGTGGTAAGTGGAATTTTTATAGTCATGGACGGGTTTGATTAATTGTGTAGGGATTCTCCTCCCGACTCTTTATTTGGACCTGCAATAATGGAAACTTCAATTCCATAAGATGAATAAACTATAACATTTTTAAATCAGAAATTTTAAAAACATCAAGATTGTGTTGCTGGTGCACAAAATAGAATGCATGTAATTCCCAAACTATCAAAGGTTTGAGAGGCTGCCTCTGATCTCAGCAAACTGCTGTGTGAGAATCATGGCTCTCATTAAGTGGTTAAATAGCACTTAGAGTAAATGGAGGGGAATGGTGCATGTCCTTGATAGTATCATTCCTCCCAATCTCCTGTAAATCTGGCACAAATTTAAAAGACAAGTTCCATCCCTGGAAGTTACTATCAGTTCAGAAAGCCTTGAATATCCGTAATTTCCATAATCTCCCATTTTAAGTAATTGCAATTAAATTTGACTCTGAGAGATTCTCCTGTAGTTTTGGCTCGACAATTCCTGTAATAGGCTTCTTGAACTGTTTGCCACTGTTGTTGGGTGAGATTGATATGTTGCCTTGACTCATTTAGAGCCAGATCATGCCTTCTGTCTAGCATTCTCTTGGGAAAAATCAAGAGAGGAATTTTTTTCTCCAAAGACATTTGTGTCAGTTGAGCCAGCCTGAACATCATGGACTGTGCCTCTTATTTGGACCTGTAAGGTAAACAGGGAACTTCCCAGCCTTCTTCTGGTTTTTGTGCCCAAAACATGATATTATATTACCATCCATGGTATGGATAAAGTCTTTTCTCAATACTGCATGACATTTCAACTGGAGAAGCAGAACTGTTATCCCAGAAATTTTAAAAAAAGCATGTGCTGGCTGGCTTTGTGCTAAAGACAGAGTCCAGGGGCTAGTGAGCAGGGACTCAGCTTGAAGCTGCTTCAAACAGGTAAGTGTGACAAATGGACGTACACAGCACAAACACCTGTGTGATGAACAAGGGGCTGCCCTGCAGTCCTACAACAGAAAGATGTGGCGTCCCAGGTCTGGATTTAAAAAAAAGCCAGAGTCTTTCACAGAAACTAAAGAATGGTACACAGTGGTGTTTGAGCTGTTGTGGCTTAGAGAAACAAAGACAGGGTTCATGATCTATGGAGACCATGTATCTGAAACTTGCTGGACAGAGTCACTGGAAAAATATGCCATAATAAAACCGACTGGTAGCTCAGAGACGCTAAATAAGAAGTTTGTAAAATATTTTGAACCTGAATGATATCTCTTTGCCTTTCAATGATTCCCCATCTAGCCCCATCTCTGTGCATTACTCTGGCTTTTTATGGTGACTAAAGGTTGTATGATTTCTTCTTCATTTGATCGTATAATTCACCTACACTCTGTATTTGAAGACTTTAAAAACATCATATGTCTAATGTCAAGATGTATGTCAAGACCATCAAGCCACTGCAACCACCCAAACGCCCCTGGGCTTGCATTAAATCTGATTCTCTGTGAAATCACCAATTACCTAGTTTACGTATAATTTGCTTTTGTGGTCTCTCGGCTGTTAGGTAGGTGCAAGGTCCTGGCTGTCCTAGTGTTAACATGCTTGTTAAGGTTTCTGTGCTGCAGTTCAGGTGGTTGATAAGATAGGAGACTGGCTTTCCTCTCTTTATACTTATTATGTTCTGGTGTTAAGATGAGTGATACAGCTGCTTGTGTAAAGGGAAAGTTTTAAGCAGATTTTGTAACTTACCTGAGCTTTGCACTAATCTGTTAAATGGCAAGTATAAAAATGTGAGCTACATTGACTAAACTGTATATCAAAATAGAATCTGCCCAGAGATGATTACCTTTCTCAACAATTTCATGGTTTAAGAAAAAACAGAGTACGTGGGAATCAGAAGTTTGTGCTGTTAATTCATTTTTATAGTAATGTTAAAAGCGGACAACATTTCAAATGGAATACGTGACCTAGAAAATCAATGCCACAATGGGGAGTAGAATTCACAGGATTGGAGCAAAACCTTGATTATGGAGTGTAATTCTGCATTAATGTAGAGCAGATTCTTTCACACCAGTGGAGATAATCACTCAAAGGTAAATGTAAATTATATTAGCTAATCAGGAATGCTTTTGCAAACATGGACAGCCTGGGGAGAGTGCCTGAACCAATCAAACTTAATTTGTAACTGGGTAAGTCTGTTTGACCATGACACGTAAACTTCAATTTCACGGATTTGTAAGATGGAGACATGGGAATGTATGCACATGATGCAATTCTCATGACACCAATCAAATGTATTTTAAATTGGGTATAAACTTTAACACAAATAGCAGTGTCGATTTCTAACATGTCTGTCCTTTCCGTGGTAATGTTCTCCTCTGAAATGGCATATTCCATTAAATCCAATGACCTGGAAATATACATCTGTCAACAATGATCCAGACATATTTACAAAAAAAAAAAAAACTCACAATTTTTCTGAAGGCATTTTTTTTCCCATCCATCCAAGCTTTCCTACTTGCACTAGAAGAAAGTAATACCAGGTAGAAGGGCTAATGCTTGAACATTATAGTCTTTGTGGTCAAGAACCAACCAGTAAAGTACAGCAATACTCAGAGCAGATTCTCAGCAGTCAGAGAAGCAGCCCTGTATTGCACTGTTTTTACTGTAAATCCCATTGTCCTTTTTTCCAGCCAGCTCGCATTCTATTCAGACTTTTCGTATTCCACAGGAAGCTCTTAATTTCACAGGATCCATGAACCCTGTGTCACAATGATAGCGGTAGCTATAATTGATAATTCTGTGTTTCAGTCCTCAGTAGAGCTACAATTTAAATGCACCTTTTACTGCCTCCATAGTGTTACATGGAGGGAGTCCTCATCCGTAATAGTGATGCACACTTCCCCCCTGTGCTCATAACCATAAGCAAGAAACTTTTATTCCCCTTAAGATATTTGGGCAAGAACTATTACACAGAATAGACACCCAATTTCATACAGTCCATAGTCATTTACTAGGACATGATGAGGGCTCATAAAGTACGACATCAAGCAATGGAACCAACTATAATAGACAAGCTTAGTCAGGAACATGAAAGTCAGCAGGTGGAAGGAAGAAAGTGAACTTAGACAGTTTAATATTCTACAGCTGTGAAAAATATCTATTTCAGTGACTACCCCCTTCCCTTCCCCTCCTCCTGTCCTACACACCATTATAACGACAGCTGTAACAGCAATCTACCCGCATTAGAACTTTTTTTTACAAATCCCTTGATATGGCAAGTTGTGATCCTAAGGAATAAGTTACAGATTTCTATAACAAAAACTTTGCTCAGGGTACTTTGTCCCACTTTTCTGCTCTCACAATTAAATGGCAGAATTCCCAAAGGAAACAGCTTCAGTTTATTGTGACTGGAAATGATGACAAGGTGGATTTGGGCTGCGGGTGGTTTTGAGTGATGTGTCAGCTAACGGGACATACAGTACCTGAGCTGAGAACCAGTGAAAACCAAACATAAAGACATTCAACTTCCTGATCTGATAAATCTGACACACACACACACATATATATATTTGTATTTATATTTACGTAAGTGTGTGTGTGTGTGTGTGTGTTGTGTGTAAGTAAGTAAGTATGTAAGCAGCAGGTAAGCAGGTAACCAAGAGGTCATTGGTTTGATTCCCCACTGATGTACACAAATATACAGTGGCTTCAGAAAGTATTCTGACACATTCAGTTTTTGAACATATTATTGCATTATAGACTTAGACCCTAAAAGGATTAAATGTATAATTTTGACCATCTATATACACAGAATAACCCATAATGACAAAACAAATACTTTTTTCATTTATGCAAATGTATTACATTTCAGCTGAAAAAAACTGAAAACTGAAAAAAGTCATTTACATACCTATTCATAACCTTTTCTATGAGTTCAAGTACATTCTGTTGGCTTCGATAATCCTTGAGATGTCTCTAGAACTTCACTGGAGTCCACCTGTGGCAACTCCACCAGATTGGACATGATTTAGAAAGGCAAACACTTGTGTATATCAGGACCCACAATTCACAGTGTATGTCAAACCAAAAACCAAGCCATGAAGACCAAGGAACTCTCCATTGACCTTCGCAATCAAATTGTGTTGAGAATTAGATCTGCGAAACAGTATAAAACCATTTCTGAAGCTTTAAATGTTCCCAGGAGCACAGTGGGCTTCATCATTGTGGAAGATTGGAACTACCAGGACTCTTCCCAGAGCTGGCCATCCAGCCAAAAGCAGTAACCGGGCAAGAAGACCTTTGGTCAGGGAGGTGACAAAGAAGCCAGTGGCCACTCTAACAAAGCTTCAGAAGTCCTCTGTAGAAATGGGAGAACCTGCCAGAAGCACAACCATCTCAGAAACACTCTGCTGAGGCTTTTATGGTAGAGTGGCTACACAGAAGCCACGGCTGATTAAAAGGCATATGACAGCCCACCTGGAGTTTGCCAAATGGGACTTAAAGGATTCTAAGGGCATGAGGAAAAAGATTCTCTCGTCTGATGAGACAAAAATTGAACTCTTTGAGCTGAACTCCAAGCACTACATCTGGCAAAATCCAGGTACTGGTCATCACCTGGCTAATACCATCCCTAAGGTGAAGCATGGTGGTGGAAGCATCATGGTAAGGGGTACATCTCAGTGGCAGGGACAAGGAGACTGGTCAGAATTTAGGGAATAATGAATGCAGCTAAATACAGAGAGTTCCTTGAAGAAAACCTACTCCAGAGTGCACACAATCTCCGACTGGGGTGAAGGTTCACGCTTCAGCATGACAATGACCTGAAGCATACAGCTAAGTCCACGTTGGAGTTGCTTTGTGAGACGTCTCTGAAAATGCTTGAGTGGCCCAGCCAAAGTCCAGACTTGAACCCAATAGAATATCTGTGGAGAGACCTGAAGATGGAAGACACTGCCCATCTAATCTGATTTAGTTTGAGAAGATCTGCCAGAAAGAATGGGAGAAACTTCCCAAAGTATTGAATAAAGGGTCTGTATACTTACATAAATGAAATTTCAGTTTTTGATTTTCAATAAATTTAAAAAAAAAAATTCTAAAAAAAAGTTTTTGTTTTGTCACTATAGGTTATTGTGTGTAGATTGACAGCCAAACAAATATGTTTAATCCATTTTAGATTAAGTCTAATGCAACAAAGTGTGCAAAAAGTTAAGGGGTCTGAATATTTTCCAGTGCCAATGTATGCAAATGTCCACTCATTAAAGTAAACCCATATTACAGCAGATAGCACACAGAATGACAGGACTGCCTGTGAGACACAGTTCAAATGTCCTGCAGAGACACATTTCAAATAATTTGAAAAGCAGTTTCCATTCCAGAGTTATGGATCTGGCAGAGTGTGGTGAATGAAGTATGATCTTGGGAACAATAGCATTTGTAACACAAGGCATGTGTTAGAAGACAGGTTGACATGTTCAAAATGAGAAGAGGTTTCTGGGATCACAGTTGCATGCTGGGAATTGTGATTGAACATGCTGAATGTCAGAAGCCACACCCAACACAAGACAGCAATGGAGACTGAGCTGTGTTCACTCAGGTAATTAGGCTCAGGTAACTGACATTGAAATGGACACAAATCAAAAATAAAAATTGACAAATTGTCTGTGCTGACATGCTTCCAGTGGGATCTGAGACTCTGTAATGAACCTTATGGCATGATGAGCAAATCAATTGGCACTGCTCTGGGTTCAGGGCACAATAACATGTAGACCTCCACATACACATTCGGTTTCAGTTTCAGCATTGTAGGAGCAGTTCTGTCAGTCAGAACAAGGCTTATTCTGAGGGATTACAGAGAGTCACAAACTCACATGTATCACATCACTCCCACAATTCAAGAGACTAAAGGAACAAAAGTTGCTCTAATACCAGTGTAGTTACACTAACTACTGTGTAAAGGCATATGGTTAACTTCTTGTTACATGGTAATTTATAGTATGTAACTTGTGCCATCCTATACACAGCAATAACAGTATAAATAATGTGTGATGGCATTCAGCTACACTTACCAAATAAGTTACACCAGTGGCGGTTCTAGCTTGTAATTTTTATTCAGACATTTGGAACAACACAAATAAATAATCATAAATAATAATAACATTTAAAACTATATAGATATAAAATATATACTAAATAATAAATTCATAAATATCAAAAAGAAGTAACAAAGAAAAATAGAAACAAATTGTAGTATATATAACGGGTATAGTCTGCGTTGTGTGTTTTAAATAGATGTTACGTGGATCAGCAAGCAAGCGAGTTTCAAATCTGAGTTCTCACTGCTCACTGCCAACCCCTTAGAGTCAGTGTCATTGCCAGCTGAGCTAAAGGCAAACTGCCCTTAGCCTGTCGGCAACAACGCTAGTTAACCAGGTCTCAGGGAGTGATGTAACCACTTGGCTATCTGCTACCCACTACCTAAGCCTTTACGCAGGGCTCACACAAGCTACTCACTTCAGCTCTGCCACATGTATAAATACAAATAAAAAAGAGAATCAAATTATTACAGTATTACCCTATTGCTAAATATACATGTCATTATGCACAATTTATCAAACTTTCAGAATAGGAACCAAATGAACCATACAACCACTCGACTCATTCTAGGCATAAGGCACCCTAAAAGACTCAATATATCACAAAGGATACAAAATATCAGCATAATATAGACGTCTTTTAAGTTAGCCTACAGCATTGAAAATTCCCCTCGCTGAGCTCAAGACCTAGTCAATACAATCACAGAAAACCTTTGTGATATCACCTCAAAGAAAGTTAATCAAATCAATAATGTGCTAGTTAGGTTGTAATTGTTTTGCTGAAGGCTACACACATTATCATGATGAAACCGTGTGGAATTATATCCAATGTTATGTCTGCTAGTTGGACAGAAAATGGAATATTATTGCCCTATGTATAATAGCATAGCAACATAGACTAACAAACATAAGTGTTATACTAGCCTATTTTAATACATGCATAATATTATACTCATAAAGAGATGACATAGCTGCATACCTTTATCTTCTTCTTTCCTCTTTTTCCTAAACTGGGCACCTGATGGCTTAGACCTTTTCTTATCCATTTGTGTTGATTTGGCACTCGAGTATCAATACATTACCCCTGCCCCAACACTGTCAACCAAGAGTCAAGACTAAACAAATTCACCTTGGTGGTGTGCAGACTGGTTTTATATTATTCTTAACGATTTCGCACAAACCAGAAAAAAATGCAACAATTTGTCTGTGAAACTATATATTCACAGTATTATGAATGAATTGTGGTTTATTTGGTAGAATTATTTGGTAGAATTTCGTGACTGATTTTACTAATTGCATCAGTACTGTACAAAATTAGAGGTGGGCTATTTGATAGATTACCCTGCTCCCCCTACCTCGGGCTTCCAGTGGGGAAACCTGATGTCAACCTACTCGCGCCCCCGACCCCCCATCTTGTACTTCTGAGTGGGAGACCTTCCCAGGCAGTAGCTAGCTCACAAACTAGAATCAGGGCGCCCACTCCGAAAAGGTTATTTGACCCACATGGT
The DNA here is from genome assembly GCF_013368585.1 of Megalops cyprinoides. NCBI lineage: Eukaryota > Metazoa > Chordata > Actinopteri > Elopiformes > Megalopidae > Megalops > Megalops cyprinoides. The sequence continues at coordinate 3,482,636 of NC_050604.1, read as the reverse complement.
GATATGATATCATTGACATGATGTGCAAATGAGCGACAGAAAACTGATCACGCAAATTCCGATCCATTCCGAATTTTTTTGTGCGGGCGCCCTGTGCCACCCCCGGCAAGATGCCGCCCTGGGCGGCTGCCCATGTTGCCCATACCTAAATCCGTTTCTGAGATACACTGTAGATATACTGGAGTACATGCAACTTAATGCAATGTTTTACTGATCAAAGCAATATTATAGTCCACACTATGGCAATTAATGAAAGCAGCCAACATGCTGACAGATTTATGTTAAGTATTCTCTTTGGGTCAGTTCATAATCAATACATACCTTTTTGCTGGGACATATTTCAACTTCAAATTCAACAGAATTTCAGTGGGGCACAGTTCCCTTGCTCAGCCCAGGAGCTGAAGCATTTAAATATCCCCATCAACCACATTCTCTGTAGTTCTACAAAGACTCTGTCTTGCTTCCTGTCACACCTCCTGTTGTTCTTGTACTGAGAATTCCTTTTGGCTTCTGTAAGACCATCCTGCTTCCCCAAAGCCAGGATGGAAGAAGCATCATACATAAGTACACACAAATGAAGTTTACTGATCATAGGAAATGGTGGGCCCAGCTAACAGTACATAGCAAACTATGATCACTGCTATTTTGATAAAATCTTTTTGAGATTACAAGCTATAATGATCCTTGTTTGATCCTTGTACTTTGCCCAGCCCAGGCCATATAGCCAAGGACAAACATGGACACTGGAGCACTGAAACATGGAGCCTGTTCAAGTTATGAGCCTGCTGGCCAAAGCACTCCTGCACACTGTAGTCCTGATTATCTCAAAGTGATTTCTTTTCCTTGTGTCCCAATAGGGTTTCCTTAGCAATCTAATGAAAATCAATTGTTCAAAGGTTATTTGCACTAAAACAGAATTGCCCATTAAGATTGGTGTGCTGCCCAGCAGTGTCCAGGCCTACCTGCATGGTAATAAAAGTAATTGCCTGGCTGGTTTTAGAGTAAACTTATGCATAGATTGATGTATGGATATTTTGTCTCTTTTCTTGCTTTCATGGATCATATTCATATGCTTTATAGCTCCCATTTATCCAAAAATATTATGGATCTCCAAACTTATTATTCATGTATTATTTTGAAAAGGATTGATTGTGTAATTAGGACTTACTGCAGCACCATACTTTCTCAGTTCCATTTTGAAAGTTATTATCAGTAAAGTGTCTCCCATTGAAATAGCCTCACACTTAAAATGACCTGCTTAAGGTCAGAGTTGGTATCATTAATTCAGGGGGAAATACTGACACTTTGGATGATTTGCTCAGTCAACTATAATCCTGGTCATATGTCTACATTCCTTCTCTTTTGCAAAATGCTGTAAGTAAATTGTATTGAAAACAGACCACACTGACATTTTCCCTTCGGGTTAGCCTGTGCCATGGTTCACTTGGCTAGTGATGGGAGACGCTGATGTCATGAACCCCAAAATGGGTGGAGCCATGAGCATCAGTTTGTTTTGAAAAGTGCTGGGGACAACGACAGGTTCGACATGTTCACAACTAACTAAAGGCTTTCAAAAAGCGGTGGAGATAAAATGGGCCATGACAAAAAGTGGTGGGGACATGTTCCTAGTGTCCCCAGCATAAATGATGCCTGTGGGTGGAGCTACTGCATACTATCAGTGACTCCTTGATTTGAACCAAAAAGGGTTGTTTACTGTAGAGAACGTTCAGTAATAGACAGCAAACAGTAGCTCCATCCTACTAGGCCCCCTAAGCCACCCTAGCCTTCCACATTGTTTTGATAGAAATCCACACACTTTTCACAGGGACACTCAACGTCCACCATGACACTAAGAACATAAAGCTATCAAACAAAATGAAGTTATTTGATGAATCGGATGAGAATTTTAAACACAGAAAATACTATGCAAATGCCAACGGGGATTCATCTGAATATATTTTTGAACATTAGTAAATTATTTTCATATAGTAAATTGTTTCTTTAAAGAGTTGCTGTCCCACATAAATGGCTAAACTGGCATTTAACACTGGTTACAATCTGAGAAAACAACTAAACAGGAGAACCTGTTGTACAGATAATTGAAATCACTTCCTGCTTCATTCCCGTTGTTGGTTGACTCCCTGCTTCCAGAGCCTTGATACTTTACAACTGATATAGTGCTGAATGTTTGTGTCAAGTTGAGACTTAGTTTTGTTGTATCTTAAACTGAAAAAAGGCAAAGAATGCAGAGCTTTATAGCTTTGGATATTAGAAATGTCAGTAATTGGAAACATACGGACATGGCAATTACTGGAAACAGTAAACAAAGCTGGCCTGGAGCCTTGCTCCTCTGCCAGTGCTGACTAGAACAGCAGTTAGGTGGCATGGCATATTTTTAATGTGCCACTGAGGAATTGAGGTTAAGCAAACAAATCATGAACTTCATGAAAATTGTGCTGTCACTATATAGGCAAACCAGTTAATGCCATGCATGACAGCCATGTAGCACTACTGACAATATGAACCTCTGTTATTTACAAGGAAATAGCAGATGCTTTTCAAGCAAGTAATGCTACAGTATGATAATAAAATGTAACTGTAATGGGAACGCAGAGAGGAGAAAGGCCATCTCACAATTTAATGTCTTTTGCAGCCTCCTTCTTTTTGCCAGCAATATTTGCACACTGTGGCTTCAGCATTAAAAAAGGCTTCACTCCACTGTTGGAAACACATTCATCTCAATGAGAAGTGCTGCACACAACTCAGCAAGCATGCCCAGCCAGGAATCCTGCTGTCTAACGCACCAATGCAGAGCATCCCAGAGATGGGTTGCTTCTAAAATTGACAGGGGTGGAGCTAGGAGAATGCGGAATGTATTCCAAATTAATAAACACGTTTAAGATGGGTAAAACAGGCAAAAAGAGATAAATGGTTAAAACAAAGACTAAAAACAAAAACCAAGGGGTAAAACAAACACATGCCCACATCCCTAGTTCTGTTCTTCCGCTCCTCTCTCACAACCCACCCCCCATTTTTTTCACCCAGTGGCTATGGTTTATCAATTAAGGAATTAACCAGTTATCCAATGCCTTTCCAGCAGTTTAGCAATCATCCAATAGAGACAGAGCGCAACACATCATCGGAGGGAAAACCACGCCCCCCGTGGGGGGAAACATTCCGTGAAGTTGAATGGGAGTGAATGGGAAATTGCAGGACACCATGTCTTGAAACAGCTTTAATGTCAAATGTCAAAGTCAGCCTATTTCAATACCCTTCTGCCCGAAGAAAGGGCCAGATATATAGAGAAACTAAGTCTGATTGGACTCCCTCAGTGTCCCATTTCTATCCCAAAATCAGTGTTACATGCAAATGTTAATATGTTTGTATGTTGTATGTATGTATGTTTTTATGGCTTTTTTTTAGTTAAAATATGAATTGCAGTTACAGAGTTACAGTTACAAAGGCATTGTCACCCCCTTTTTTTATTAACGCTAAATAAAACGAGACAAGTTTTCAATGTTAGCTGTGTGCCGTTATTACGACAAGCAAGCTAGCTAGCTAGCTAGCTAGCTTGCTACCTAGCGGGTTAAAGGGAACTTCAGGACCGCTGATGTCCAAGTTGTACCTAGCTAGCATTAAATGCGATGATATAAAACTACATGACGTGTATTCAGAAGAATATAATCGTTTGTAAAGTCCATGCACATTAACTAATTATGAGGTAGTCTCCGTTGTAGACAGAACTTGAGAATCGTATCCAAATACACTTTAATTCCCGAGCACACCCCCCGGGGCCGGTCCTAGCGGAGAAGTCCAGGGCTGATTGAATTTCTTTCCCAGTACAACCCTGCTGGCGACTAATGTTAACTTTGGAAACCAACTAGCTACAGTGGCTGGTAGCTAAAAGTTAATGTCAAACTCTGATTACAATGTTATTCTCCACGTGTACTTTCCAGAAGGCCTTGCTAAAAATGACTAATGGATAAGTCATTTAGTCCCTGCAAACATGAAGATCGACCATAGATTGAGTACTTCGGTAGCTAGCTAGCTAGCTAACCTAGAGCAAGCTACCGTAGCTAGATAGCTAGGTAACTAACTAGCTAAACTAATATATATGGAGAATTGGAACAAATTCAATTCAAATACAAATTTTAAACAACAAATTCTCAGATAAAGAATTAATTAACTTTTTGAGCTACCTGACACAAAATGTCTGCTGCACACACAGACGTGAATAGTATCGGGATCCCATAAGGTCCCCATCGCTAGGGAGCCCTCCTGTCTGTTAGCTTTAACCCAACTATGACGTCTTTTTGGCTCCGTTTTGCATCTTGGAATCCTGTAAAAGCTTAAATCGGGGTTAGTTATCTTATTTGCCTTGCAACCCACCACGCAACTGCTTTTTGGCATGGTTGCGATTTTAGTTTTAAGACAAGAAAGAGAAATGTGCAATTCAAATCAATGGAAAGTGCAGCGTTGTTTTCCCCCATGGCGTGAGTGTGACTTAAATGCACTCTATCTCTATGCCTTTCCAGCTGTTAACCAATCATCCATTGCCTTTCCAGCTACACGTACACATTCTCATGCTTCTGACCTGCTGAAGGTCCTAATGACAAAAGAAATTTCATTTCAAGGTATTTCAAGGACCCTATACCTTTCACTCAGAGGGCCCTGAACACAAAAACATGTGCATTCAAAGAATAAAAAAAAAAACAGAATAAAAACAGGAAGGAAGAATGTCTTTAGTGAAGATTGCACCCTCCGTCTACAACTCTCCCAGAACTGTTTGAACTGTACTAACATGCCAATTCGCCTGTTTTTTTATTGATAAACATACATAGAAACATAACATACAACACAAAACATCACATCGATTTTCATATGAGTTCAGACTACGTCAGAACCACTGTATTGCAGTTCAGTGGTAATAATAATATTTAATCATCTGTCACAATAATAATAATGATAATAATGATAAATGATAATAGTAATAATAATAGTTATAATGGTAAATAATCATGTGATGAGAGTAATAATAGCATTATTAATAATAATAATAACAGTAAGAGTAATAATAATAATAATAATAATCATCATTATCATCATCCTCAATAATAATATTAGTAATGATTGTGAATAATAAGTGATAACCGTAATAACAATACTAATAATAACAAAAATATCAATAATAATAATGACAGCAAATGAGTAGCGGTAATGGATAACAAAAAATATGAATAAATAAATAAAAAAAAATAAGGAAGGAAGGAAGGAAAGGAATGCCAGGGGGGTCAATTTGTCTGCAAGCTGAGCCAAAAAGAGTGATAATAACAATCTGTTGCATTGAGGGTGCATTGTGGACAGATATCTGTATCAGTGAAGCCCATGAGGTGCATTCTGCAATTGGTGATGTGTGTTCTGTGCATAATCTTATACTGGATTATCTGTAGTCGGGAGCTGTTAGACATGGAGTCGATGTTGCTACATATTTGTTTCCAGAAATTGAATCTTTTTCTCAGTGTGTAATTGGGATGGATAATGTTTTTTTTATTTTGGTGATGATATGAGTTTATATTGTTTAGATAAAGGTTTCTTAGATGTTGAAATGGATGCTATGTTTTATATTAATGCCAGTGGTTGCAAATTATTGTTGGATAGTTGTATTTTATTTTTAAGTGTGTTTTTAAGTTGGAGATACTGTAAAAAGTTTTTTTGGGTCATGTCATATTTCTGTGTTAGTTCATGGATGGTTAAGAATTTATCGTTTTCAAACAGGTGGTGTATGTGGGTGCCAGGAGAAAAAAAATACACTGACGTATACTTAATTTAAGTATACTCAGTATACTTCCATGCACTCATGATTAATGTACTAAAGTGTGCAATTTCAATATACTAAGTGTACTTAGTGTGCTAATGATATATCATTAGTGCTACTAAAAATACACTATATGGACAAAAGTATTCGGACACCTGACCATTACATTGTAATGAAATTTTATTCAAATACGTATACTTTAATATGGAGTTGGTCCCCCTTTTGCAGCTATAACAGCTTCCACTCTTCTTGGAAGGCTTTCCACAAGATTTTGGAGTGTTTCAGTGGGAATTTGTGCCCATTCAGTCTATAGAGCATTTATGAGGTCAGGCACTGATGTTGGACGAGAAGGCCTGGCTCGCAATCTCCGTTCCAGTTCATCCTAAAGGTGCTCGATGGGGTTGAGGTCAGGGCTCTGTGCGGGCCAGTCAAGTTCTTCCACACCGAACTCAAACTGCACTGGGGCACAGTCATGTTGGAATAGAAAAGGGCCTTCCCCAAACTGTTGCCACAAAGTTGGAAGCATAACATTGTCCAAAATGTCTTGGTATGCTGAAGCATTAAGATTGCCCTTCACTGGAGATAAGGGCCCTAGCCCAAACCCTGAAAAACAGGTGTGGCCAAATACAAATACAACTAACTATTTTGAGACACCATTAAGATGCACTTAAATATACTTAAGTACATCTTTCTGTACTTTTTAAAAATGTACTTTGTTTCAGCTTGAGGTATATTTGAATCCACTTTTCAGCTTAATTGAAACTACTACACATGTACATGTGTACTGTACATGTGTGTTGTAGTTTTACAGTTACTCTGAATCAGAGGAAGAGGAGGACTCAAGAAGGAAGTTAGGGCAGGAGGTAAAAAGGCTTAGAGAGGAAAATAAAAGGCTGAAGGAACAAGTTGTCAGTAATTATGAGGAAATCCTCCATGCCCTCAAAGGTAATTTCTCTAAGAAAGAAACATTTCATGATGTAAAACTGCAGTGTGCCCAAACATATTACAGTTGTGAGCCTTCATGCCCTTATTGTTAAAATCATAAGGCTGCTTCTCATTATAAATGTGATTGTCTAGCTCATTGCATGGTAAATATAATTCTTCACTTTTTTCTTCACCTTTACTTTCTTTACTTCTCACAAACCAAGCAACTCCACTAAAGTATTCATCATGTAGACAGCATACAGCATTGAACAGAATTACAATTGCATATTTATTACCTAAAATTCAAAAAGGTAGTAACATGGTAATGCTTACTTGCTAATCAGAAGTGTTTCCTTTTAACCATCAACTCTTCTTTTAAGCTTTCAATCATTTTGTTTGCTGCCTCCTTCTCTTGGCAGCGTTCCTTTTTGCTCTTTAAAAATAGAATAAAATAATTACATTATTGTAAATAAATGTTTTAACAAATAAAACCACTGGATTTAATTGGTCAATGGCTAACAGTTAGACTAGTGCTGATTTATTTAACACATTCAAATAGTATGTTGCTGGTAGAGTGATCCCTTTTGAAATACACACCTTTTTCGCTTTTTCTGGTCGGTCTTCTTCTCAATCAAACATTTTCTTGTGTCTTACTTTCCTTTTGGGTCCATAGGTGCAAATGTCATCTCCTTTGATGAACTGATCCCGTTTCTCACAGAGCTCGTTGTAGTTGTCTTTAAAAAAATAACTTTAGTTAACAAGGTAAACTCAAAACATCTGGAAAATAAGGCACACACACTCAAACAAACATGGCATACAGGCATTATAGCTAATGTTACTACTTGGCGATATACGTTAGTTAGCTGGCGAGTTAACGTTATACCAGCGATATACCAACTGTTATAACAATAGCTACCGTAGCGTTTGCTGTGGTTAACTTATGTTGACAGAACTTATTTGAAACTTATACAGACAGCGTTCTTTTAACATTAGAATATCTATGGAACACCTGGGTCAATTGCAGTGCTCATAACTGGATTTTAAACCTATATATCTAGGCTGTATAGATAGATATAAACCTATATAACTCAAACGTTATGTAGCTTTCTACGTAGGTATGTTAGGTCATCAAAATAATTTTAAGGAACTGGTTGATTGAGTTGTTGTCTCCAACTTTCCGTCATCATCAGCTAAAAAATAAGATTGTTATGCTTAGCATAACAATCTTGGCAGGATATTCTGCAGCGTTAGATGCGTTGTGCTTACTTGCACCCACCTGTCGTCCCCTTCTAGATATGGACATTCAGTTATTTCTTTACCAGAGATGCATTGCTGATCTTCATTAAATCAATTCTTCCCATTTCCACAGACTTATCTTGAAAGAAATACAAAGCAAATGCCATGGTGCGAACCATAGATTTAAAAACTCCCAGGAAGATGACGGTTGGAGGGGAAAAATTGAGACTTCCGTTACCCACGCACAAAAAAAAAAAAAAAAAAAAAAAAAAGAATAACTTTCTCGTGGTACTAGACCGTACTATTGATGGATGGTACAATTGGCTTGATAGTTGATTTAGTCATTTTCAAGCATATGTGCTTACATGAAAAACCTGTAATCTGTGGTTGTATGAAACACTGCTGTGTGCTAGTTGAGGAACTTGTGAAATTATTATTACTATTATCATTTATCAATCTGACTTTTCTGTATGTTCCATACACACAGTACATACAGTAAGTGCTGTAGCTGAACTGATTTATAGACATTTCCATTAATACTCCAACTGATAATTCTTTAATAGTATAAGAGTATACGGCTTCATAATGATTTGGTAGTTATAAAGGTTAAAGCTTCGATAACAAAAAAGCTTCAGTACGCAGTGCATAATAGAATTTCCTTGACATGAATACTTAGTATATACAAGATGAATCAACTTCTAATGTACAAGTATTTTATTTCTATAAAATATCATGTATAGAAAATTATGAATGTATTAATTGTTATCCAGTGAAATGAGTGATATATCAGGGGGGTTAAACACTTTCACAAGGCATTGAATGCATGTCACATTCTCATCAGGGGCTGAGCCCCCCTAAAGGTCTGATCCTAGAATCGTTCCTGATGTTAGAGGATTTTCTGTATATAGTAATAGGTCATTTGTATATAGACTCACTGACCTTATGGGTTATATTCAGGGTGGTGATACCAGTGATTTTGGTGTCTTGGCGGGTGGCAGTTGTTAGGGGTTCAATAAACAGGGCAAATAGTAGGGGTGAGAGTGGACATCCTTGTCTTGTACCCCTGTGAAGTGTAAAACATTGTGAAATTATACCATTTGTGATTATTGATGCTGTGGTGAGTTGTACAAAATTTTGATCCAATGAATAAATGACTCCCCAAAACCAAATCTTTCTACTGTGGAGAATAAAAATGTCCAATTAACCTGGTCAAATGCTTTTTCGGTGTCTAATGACAAGATCATTGTATTGTTTTTTTTTTGTTCTTGGCTATACTGATTAGATTGTATATAGGCGGTGCATGTTAATTGATGAATGCCTGCCTGTAATGAAGCCTGTTTGATCAGGGTGTATTGTAGAAGGTATGACTGTTTCTAATCTCATGGCTAATGCCTTACTGAAGATTTTAGTATCTGTGTTAATGATAGATAATGTACGATAGCTTGAGCAGAGAGTTGGGTCTTTATTTGGTTTAAGAAGGAGTGATGTAAGTGCTGTGCTCATATGGGGTGGAATGACAGAGACATTTCTCATTTCGGTGGACATTTTAATGAATAATGGTGATATTGTTGGCCAGAAATGTTTATAAATTTCTGCTGGGAAACCAAGATTTATTACTTGATTTTTATTTAGCCTGGGGAGTTAGATATTGTCAAAAAAGGTTTGAATTGCAGACGGATCACGGATTGGAGTTGATTTGGTGTTCCCTTCAGAGTTTTTAATGACATGGTATGATTGTTTTTTCTTGTTGTCTTTTTAGTTGATTTGCCAGATACTGTCCAGATTTGTCATTTTGCTCAAAATGGTTATGCCTGAGTCTCTCTATAAGAAATTGGGTTTTCTTATTTATGACGGTATCAAGTTCATATTTGGCTTCAATGAGTTTTTTTTACAAAGGTCCTCTGATGGATTTTCGGCTACTAGCAGAGTAAGCATACCAACTCTCTGCTCAAGCTTTTTTTTTCCAAGTCTTGTTCTTTCTTTTTTTCTGTGGGTATGAGATGATTTTTCTTCTTAATACTACCTTAGCTGTGTCCCATAATAATGTAGATAATAATGTAGAAATACTGTAATAATGTAGAATTCACCTGTTTCTAATGGAATGGCACAATTGCTAATAGCACAGCATACTACCCTGTGGAGCTATTCACTTGAATGTGGACAAATGAACAACTGACTCCGATGCCTATGTCCTGGAGCCGCTGTCTCACTGTCTATAAGCTTATCTGGTCACATCAGCACCCATATGTCTGTGTTGTGGGGACTGCAGGACCTTGCCTGATATAAGGCTAATATTCCTCAACCTCAAAGTAAATTACAGCTGTTGTATACAAAATGTTATTCTCTTCCTCCATCCTGTAAGGCATTTCTATAAACACCAAGAAATGGGTACTTAGGGTGTATTCATACCAAGTTTGAGACTGATATTAGCTGCTGTTTTGAACTGGGACATGCCAAATGAAAAACGGGGCTTTGTAGCAGTAGGAGTTCCCAGAACATTTTTAAACAGAAAGGAGTGTGATAATGTGTTAAAACATGAATAGCGACTAATGACTAATGCTGAGCAATATCCAGGAAACAACTGCAGTTATAGTGATGGCCATGGTAGAATTACATGGGTATTAGGGCCACTTTCTGTAAAGAGGGACTATTACCACTGATTGCTCATTCAAGACCAATGGTGGAAATACTTGAAGATGACGCAGTAAGGAAGGCAGCTGCCTCCCATTGTTAAACCCCATTGTGAAATTTTATATTGCGCATTACTGTAAATTGAGTGAATCCACAATCAGTGCAGGAATTAATGTGCAAAGGCCAGTGTGTTATAAGTGCTGCATTTATTTTAGACTGAACCATTTATTTGATGGCTATGTGCACAAGTCTGGGGGAAATCTCTCCCTTGAAGGTCTGAGAACTGAATTATGCTGGTGTAGCAGGGACCATTGAATTGAAACTTAATGCCTAATATCTGAAGTGCAAAACAATAAAATTGGACAGACAATTATGCATTGCCTAGCATTGAAAGCTCATCATTTGATTCCCTCAGCCATAGTTTCAAGCAGATGAGTTGTGGGCAAGACAAAGGTTAAGAAAAAGACTGTGTAGGAGAAAGAAGTGAAACAGGGCCCGTCTGTCATTTTCACTTTTGCTCAGTTATGCAATCTCAGATCAAATTTAAAAAGTTGCACGAGAATATGCTGAATAATGTAATTGTGTCCCATGTACTCTGCCACTCAAGTGAGTCCAAACGCAAAGGTTAGAGTGCAGTTGGTTGTCAAGTTTAATCTAACTCCTACCCCCCTGCTGTTTACATTTACATTTATTCATTTGGCAGACGCTTTTATCCAAAGCAACTTACATAGGTTACAGTTCTTTACAATGTTATCCATTTATACAGCTGGATATTTACTGAGGCAACTGTGGGTTCAGTACCTTGCCCAAGGGTACAGCAGCAGTGTCCCAGCGGGGATTGAACCGGCAACCTGTCGGTTACAAGTCCTGCTCCTTAACCACTATGCTACACTGTTGAACTGAGGACTGTTGAGGGGCCAGCCGCGAATGTATTACTATGTCATTGCTAATTGAACTGCAGTTAAATTCAGTATCAGGTCTTGCATTATTAAGACATGCTTCATGCACTGTACATTTAAATGCCATTAGTGTATGTGTATGTGAGCATGGCTGGGGGTCAGAGTGTCAAAGAGAAACAAGCATCAGGCTCCCTGTTTAATGATGGATGAGGACTTTGATTGGCCAGTTCCGCCGAGACGTGCTGATCGGACGCAGCAGGGGCTACTCCTTGAAGCTGCATGTGCACACTCAGGTGGTTTGTCGGAATTACAGCTGTGAAGGAATGGTTACAAGACTTTTTTTTTAAGGCACACAAGCTCTGGTGAACGTTTTGGGGTGAGGTATGGTGATATCTTTCCAAGGGCATGGTGGAATTTCTAGTGAGATGGATTCTGGGTAGGTGATTGTGATCTGAGAACCATCCTCATTTGAATTTTTCCTGTGACAGGCTGTCATTATATTACATTACCTTCTGTCTTGGTCCTCAGAAATAGAAAATGCCACAAGAGGCTTTAAAAACAGGATTAATACTTGTTTTCAATTTTTTATGTGCAGCTATTTGCCATCTGTATTAACATTGTTTGAATTACAGAACAGTCTGTTCATTGTTATATAACAGTATTTTTGTGATGTTTTTAAATACCTTGATGATAGATTCCAGTGTTTCCAATTACTAGTTGTAGTTTGTTGTCACCAGTAGGTGAAAGTGAATCACCTGTTGTGTCTCAGCTTAATCAAAAGTCAAACAAAATACAGCTGATGAATTGATCTTTTGCTGGCCACATACTAATGCAAAACCTATGTATGACATTTTACTAAGTATGTCCTATCTCTGCTATCTGAAATGGAATAACATCTGTCATCTGGAATTTATTATGCAGTAGTACTGTGCAACAGTACTGCAGTGATCACAAGACAACAGACAGTAAGCACTAATCACAGGGCTGCAGAATGAGCCATAAATAGTTTTACAGCTCTGAAAGACACCAGCCTATCACATACTATACAGTCCACATTACATGACATTGCATCTACCAGTGAACAATAACGCCACACAGTCATGCCACTTTGCTCTTAACATACCAGATGAGATTATTATGAATAAGAGCTCTGCTACCAAAGGTCAATGCAATATTATGCCACAGCTATTTGTGCAGTGTTCCTTAGCAATAAACAGTATATTTCTGTTCAACTTCATGGAAACTGCTCTAATTAAACAGCTTTCAGTTCAGTCATTCCTCAGCCAAACACCTTGCCCCATTGGCAAGAAAATGGTAGAATAAAAACAGACCTGGGTCTTTCGCCAGGCGAGCTAATTATGTCTCGTGTTTGAAAGTGTGACATGTCTTTCTAATGGTCTCATATTCAATACTCACATACACCACAAGTACAGTATTAACATGCTACTACTACTACTACTACTACTACTACTAATAATAATAATAATAATAATAATAATAATAATGTTTCACCTTTACCTGGGGGAAGCATGGCAGCAATTGGAGAGAAAGATTTTTCCTGGCTGACTATTAGCTCACCAGATTGGGAGAACATGATTAGAATTTTGGCCAGGTCATTAAAGACACTTATACTCTAAAAACCAGACTGAGTGAGGTCTCACATCTCATCTGAAAGACAATGTCTCCGACAGCACAGTGTGCCCACCATGATACTGGGGAGATAGGCTGCCCCCTACTGGCCCACCAACACCACTTCAAGCAGCAGTCTGATTTTACCAGGAGGTCACTCATCCAAATACCAACCAAGTGCAACCCTGCTTACCTTCTGTCAGGCGAAAGAGAGCTGCAGGGTAGTAGCTGTAGCTGCCAATCTGATATCTGTAAAAAACCATGTAATTATCATGTAGTTATCAGTGCAACAACCAGTCCTATGCCGCTCATATACATGAAAATGAAAAAAACTCTTTATTCTTATTAGTTGAAATTATCAATCAACAGGAAGAGTAGGCCCCATCCAGGAAATCACAATGGATAGTGCCTTTGCCCCCTTTAGTGCTAAACTTAATGTACCATCATTATTTTTGGAAAGCTACTACACTCAGTCACACAGTCAGTGAGTGACACTACATTTGTATGGACTCTTGGTAACAGCCAAAAAAGGAAATACAGTGCTAATCACCTCATCTACCTTTTTGATCTGAAACATAAGACATCATAAATGTTCCTTAGTTTTACTCAGCTGCTAGATGTACTGTACATCTCTCTCCATGCCAGGAGCTTGAATGTATTTATTTGTTATTGTAATGCATTTGTTTTCACCTAAATATATTTCCTCTAAGTTCTATTCTCTTGGGAAAGAGTTACCATATTAGTTGAGGACGAGGGCTTTCTAAAGAGCATTAAAGAGCTGCTATTTGGCATATAGGCTGTTATTAAGTATTATTAAGTATTCAGACGCCTGACCATTACATTGTAATGACATTGTATTCAAATATATATACTTTAATATGGAGTTGGTCCCCCTTTTGCAGCTATAACAGCTTCCACTCTTCTTGGAAGGCTTTCCACAAGATTTTGGAGTGTTTCTGTGGGAATTTGTGCCCATTCATTCTGTAGAGCATTTATGAGGTCAGGCACTGATGAGGCCTGGCTCGCAATCTCCGTTCCAGTTCATCCCAAAGGTGCTCGATGGGGTTGAGGTCAGGGCTCTGTGCGGGCCAGTCAAGTTCTTCCACACCGAACTCAAACTGCACTGGGGCACAGTCATGTTGGAATAGAAAAGGGCCTTCCCCAAACTGTTGCCACAAATTTGGAAGCATAGCATTGTCCAAAATGTCTTGGTATGCTGAAGCATTAAGACTGCCCTTCAGTGGATATAAGGGGCCTAGCCCAAACCCTGAAAAACAGCCCCATTATCCCTCCTCGACAAAACTTCACAGTTGGCACAATGCAGTCAGGCAGGTAACGTTCTCCCGGCATCCACCAAACCCAGACTCGTCCATCTGACTGCCAAACAGAGAAGCGTGATTCGTCACTTCACAGAATACGTTTCCACTGCTCCACAGTCCAGTGTCGGTGTGCTCTACACCACTCCATCCAACGCTTGGCATTGGGCTTGGCGATGTGAGGCTTGCATGTAGCTGCTTGGCCATGGAAACCCATTCCATTAAGCTCCCGCCACACAGTTTTTGTGCTTACATTAATGCCAGTGGAAATTCGGAACTCTTCAGCTATGGAATCAGCAGAGCGTTGGCGACTTTTACGCACCATGCACCTTAGCAGTCCGTTGACCCCGTTCTGTGATTTTACGTGGTCTTCCGCTTCGTGGCTGAGTTGCTGTTGTTCCTAAACACTTCCACTTTCTAATAATATCACTTACAGTTGACCGTGGAATATCCAGCAGGGATGAAATTTCACGAACCGTCTTATTGCAAAGGTGGCATCCTATCACAGTACCACGCTTGAAGTCACTGAACTCTTCAGAACGACCCATTTTGTATCACAAATGTTTGCAAATGGAGACTGCATGGCTAGGTGCTTGATTTTATACACCTGTGGCAACGGGTCTGATTGAAACACCTGAATTCACTAATAAACAGGTGTGGCCAAATACTTTTGTCCATATAGTGTATCATTTTCAGTGTCACCAGTCAACATCAAGTATTACTTACATCACTGATAAGAAAAACCTACTGTCAGAACAGGGGTATTGCTGTTTCTGCTGGAGGCTGTTTCAGTAACACCTTTATTCCAGTAAATTCCACAATACCTCTAACTCCATAAACTCCACAATATGCCAGTGTGATGTACAGCCAGGTCACAGAAGCAATGTCTGTTGGTCCTTGTCCATGTTGTAGGTAATAGATAAGATAGATAAGGTGATGTGAGATTAATTTCCTCTAACAGTTCTATCTGAGTCTGAAATCTAAGAGCTGGGTGAATTATCTGCAGTAGGCATCAACTCTCATTCATCTCTCATTTGACAGACCAAATTTCCATGTCTAAAAGTAGCTTTGCATTTTTAGTGATATAAAAAGACACGTAGACTCAGCATGTATTGTTTGACTTTCCATCTTCAACCTCTGCTTTCTGTTCCACATCTCAATCCAGCAACCAAATGTCCAACTATGTTTGGCTATGTAGACCCTCATACACCAACCTTGTTCTCTTCACAGGTCTTGTTGTAAATAGCTAATGACCTTTCAATGAATGTAATTTTTAAAGTTTTAAAAAACAGCTTAAAATAAACATATTGAGTCGAATTAAAATAAACACATTGAGTCTGATATCAGCCTAATTCAGCCTTTATGTGAAATTCTGAGAAGGAGACACTTTTCACAACATGACACAAAACACAGCACAATGACTTGAAATCACTGAGTCTTTGTGACCATGCAGGCCTTGCATATCTGCCAAAAAGACTCTTTGCAGGACTAATGCTCCCGGGGGTGTCACGCCTGCCATGTTGTGCCAGCGTTGATTAAACGTTCCCTTTAAGGTCTATATTGACCCACTGCGAGAGAGGCCCATTAATTTCACTGGCCCTGCTCATCAGTTCCCGTCTGCTGGCACCTTAATTGCCATGTTCCACTGAGAGGCCAATGCCTTCCAGGCTGGCAAAGCTGCCACAGGCTTGCAGGATACCTTACAGGAAGCGCCTCATCCGCCCACTTCCTGCTTGCACTCAAGGTCGAATGTAGGAATGCTTAGTTAACAACACAATAGTGTTGTTGCCCTAAAAACTGAAAATGCAGAGGTGTTTTATTTCACTGGCCTGCAACACTTGATATAAATGCAGGAGAAGACTGGATGACACGCAAATGCAACAAGACAGCATCAAAGCCCAACATAAATATTTCCCAAACACTCTTCTGGAAGTCCAGCTACTGAAATGCAGATTGATATGTTATTGATGAAGAACTTATTTTGACATTATTGAGTGCAATGCAGTTTGAGTTCTGCCATTGTATCACTGCTTGGGTTGCCAACGTTACATTGTAATATTGTCTATGGACCTGTATAACAACAGTCTTGCTCTGCATTTACATAATTGACTGAATGTGACAGATGTGTCCAATGCACTGCACATAAAAACACAAGAAGGAGATTTTTTTTATAAGAGAACCAAATACATTTGTAAAACATCACAAATCTAATAACAATGTGTGAGCATGAGCACAACTACAGCAAACCAAAAAGTGGTAATTTGGAAAGACATTACAGATATTTAACATGCAAACATTTCACAATCAACACATCACTAGCACACATTAATAAAACAGTTGTTGTTATGGAGACAGGTAAAGACTCTCCTTCACCATCATATTTCACTTCAAACAGCCATGTCAAGATTCACATTCGAGGTCAAAGCAACATAAAACATAATTGTCATGTTTTGGGCTGTTACTCATTTCACAGGGGAGCATGTGGGTATATGTGTTGGGGATAGTTGGGGATAATGGAGTCAGATGGCCTAGGCTTTAGGTTGACTGGTGCTGTGGTCTGTTTGGGGAGTTCACTGCACTTTACTGTTCTCAATGTGGCGAATAAAATTACGAATAAAACCATCATCCTCAGCAATGGCTAAGGCCATCTCCCCCTGGGCCGAAAAGGACGTCTTTGCTTCTTCTGACAGCGCATGAGAATGTATTTTCTGTCACAGTGGGTGATGTAACACTGATTACAGATCAAGTGACCCAGAAAAAGCAGTGAGACATAGCCTGACTGACAGCCCTCACAGACAGAGAAAAAAAACACTAATACAAAACAAAAAAAAAAAAAAGATTTTTACAACATACTGTAGAGCACTGGGTTCTTTTGGAAGGAACACTACTACAGGTTACTATTGTTGATAAACCAGCCATTTACTAAGCAACACAACAGGACACTTACACACAGATAGGAAAGGAGGGGACTACACTCAAGGGGAAAGCAGACATAGTCACGGTGGGTAAACTATTTACAACAAAAAGAACACTTCTGCAAGGCATGCTGGGCAACGCTCCGCCCACTACCTCCAACACGCCACACTGCCCCCGCCTAGGTGGTTAGCTGTCCTCAGCAACTCACAACAATGTCCCGGAGGTGTTGGGGGAGCCGCCGCTGATGCGGAGCCCAGGTCCCTCAATGGCCCTTGGTGACGCGACGGGAGCCGGTAACTGACTCTCGGGCCCTGATTCCCTCCAGGATGGAGCCAAGGGTTAGTAGGGTGCGAGCCGGTTGTGGTGGAGCACCACCACACAATTCTGCCAGACCAGCCGCACCTGGTACACAACGTCCGATAGTCTCTCCAGCACCATGCACGGACCGACCCACTGACTCATCAGCTTGGGGGAGAGACCTTTCTTCCGCTCAGGGCTATACATCCACACCAGCGCCCCCGGAGCAAAGTCCTCTCCTGTGCAGCGTGAGTTGTATGCCCGCTTCTGTCGAATCCTGTCTGGCCAGCTCATGCACTTTCCAGAGCTGCTCCCGGAGGTTGTGGAGGTAATCCGGGCCAGGCGTGCCCTCCACTTCAGGCTCGGGGGGCAGGACGAACACCAAGTCCGTGGGGGTCTGGAGCTCGCGCCTGAACATGAGGACCGCAGGGGTGCATCGGGTGGACTCCTGCATTGCCGTCCGGTACGCCCACAGGACCAGGAGCAGTTGGAGGTCCCAGTCCTGCTGCCGGCGGTTGCTCAGGACAGCGAGCTAGGTAGCCAGGGTGCAGTTGAAGCGCTCAGCCAGCCCATTGCTCTGAGGATGGAGTGGCATTGTCCGGGTCAGATCTCACTGAACACCTCAGTCTCGCTGTTCCACGCCTGGTTGCTGTGCAGCTCCTCGGGCGAACATCTCGCTGACCAGGCGCTCGGCGATGGTGGCGGCGCTCTGGTCCAGAACCGCACACGCTTCGGGCCACTTGGTGAAGTAGTCCATGGCCACGAGGACATAGTGGTCAGTGTTAGAGAAGGGGCCCAGGACGTCCACGCCCACACACTCCATCGGGCCCCCCACCTGGTACTGCTGCAGGGGAGTGTGTGAGCGCCGGGTTGGCCCCTTCCATGCCGTGCAGGAGACACACCGATGGACGACCGATGATCCCACTCCTGCAGAGCTGTGGACCAGCTGGAGGACCTTGGAGCGCAGCTGGCGAGGCACCAGGAGCTGGAGGATGTCAGGGCGGCCCTCAGGGGACTGCCAGCGGCGATGTAGAAGGCCGCCCCGGCTGGTGAGGCTGGACCACTGGGAGTAGAGGGCCTTGGTCTTGGGATCCGGTGCCGACACTGCCGCCCACGCTGGTCATTGGCCTGCCCCCACCCAAGCCTGGACCCGGGAGAGAACAGGGTCTTGGCTCTGGCCCAGTCGAAGCTGCTGCAGGTCCAGGGTTTCCACACCGCCGTCGCCACCCGCTGGAGAGGTGTTGTCATCGCCCGAGGGGGTGGTCTTCAGGTCCACCACTACTGGGGTTGCTGTGTCCCGGTCCTCGACGCACTGACAGTACCAGCACTCTTCTCCCTCACAGGGGCGTCTGGACGGGTGTCCATGTTGGTGTGGAGACGACTGGCCTGCTAGCGGACCTCGAAATGGTAGTCCTGGAGCACTTCGCCGGGCCAGCTGCCCCTCTAGCTGAACGACCTGAGGAGCCAGGTGAGGGAGGCATGGTTGGTGCGCAGGACAAACCTCCACCCGTAGAGGTAAGACCGGAAGTGGCGAAGCCCCAGGATGACGGCCAGCAGCTCCCGAGGGTTGACACAGTAATTCTGCTCCGGTCGGCTGAGGTAGCGGCTGAAGTAGGCGATGACCTACTTATCATGCTCCCCCTCCTGGGACAGCACCGCACCGAGGCTGTTGCTGGCGTTGGTGTCCACGATGAATGATCACTGGGGGTCAGGGTAAGCCAGCACGGGAGTCTTCATGAGCGCTGACCGGAGCTGGGTGAAAGCGGCAGCACAGTAGTAGTTAGTAGTAGTAAAATGCCAGGCCCAGGAAGCTCTGCAGCTCTCCAATGTTGTGGGGGACAGGCCAGTCTCTCACCGTGGCCGCCTTTCGTCAGGTCGGTGGAAACCCTTTGGGGTGAAGGCGCAGACCGGCCTGGCGGATGGGAAGGAAAAAAGCCACAGCCCCTGGCCGATGGAGAAGGCAGTCTTGGGGTGCGCCTCCAGCATCAACTCCACCTGCCAGTAGCTGCTGTGGAGATTGAGGGAGCTAAACCATTAGGACCCAGCGATGTAGTCGAGGGCATTGTCGATGCACGGCAAGGGGTAAGAGTCCTTGCGGATGACCCCCATTGAGGCGGCGGTAATCGACACTGAAGCGCCAGGTGCCATCCTTCTTCTGGACCAGGATGGCAGGAGTGGCCCAGGGGCTACTGGAGGGCTTGATGACACCGGCAGAGTCAGCACGGGATCGATCCAAGTCTTTTGAACTGCTGTTTGATACAAATGAAGGGAATAATGGTGGTTAGGTTGTAAAGAACAAATACACAAAGACATCAGGTCTGGCAATAGGATCTAAACCTATCATATAATTATCATATCTATGATATAATAATCATTTACAGATAAACCAAGTAATCCCTGTCTTACAAAGAAAAAGAACAAGGAGCCATTCTCTTGAACAGCTCTCAGTTTAAGGACATCATGTGCAAGGACATCATCTCTTCTTTCTGTTTCTAACACAAATCATAGCAAGCTAGGTCCTTTTTTGAAAGAATGACACTGCAAGTTTTTTTTAGGTAGCTAAACAGCAATTTATTAAGCAACATAACAAGATGCTTGCACACAGACAAACACAGATGGGAAAGGAGGGGGCTACACTCAAGGGAAAAGCATACTCACGGAGAGTAAACTATTTACAACAAAAAGAACACTGCCACAAGGCATGCTGGGCAACACTCCGCCCACTACCCCCAACACACCACAATACTATTATCCAGCACCTCCACTTGGCTATGCCTAGTATCGTGTTTATTGTTAAATTTATATCAAAGACAAAGAAGGAAAAACACATCAAAATGCATTCATCTGAGTCATAAAAGGATTTCAGTACTTAAGGCTGGTAGTACTTAATCCTTCTGCGCTGACATGACCGAGCACTGATTTCATTTATGATATTTTGCTTATTTTCTCTTGTAAGTAACACATGACACTGATTAAATCATTAATGAAGACCGATGTGCTTAAATACTTAATCCACAGCTAAGACGGTTAATGACGCTCCACTGAATCCACTCCAAGGTTTCTCTTTTTTCCTGTCTGATGCAGTGAATGTCAAATGAAAACTCTCACGCTGGGTATTTATCCTTAGTTATTGCAATTACATTCCCCCACTTCTAAAGGGTTCCGTCTCTTTAAAAAAAGGGTTTTGAAAAGAACATGTGTTTATGAATGTAAACAAATGACCTGTATTTATGATGGTATCTCAAGAGTTGTCAGGGTGGGATCTACACAGATATCAGCCTGAGATTTTATGGTGTTATAGGGTGTGACATTGAAAGCCAAATAACTCTCTCACAATATGAAACTAAGGGAGTGTTTGCCCACGGTCTTTGGCAGAATCAACCCTGGCACAATCATGCCTTGGCAAGGTGTGTTCTGGCCCAGTGCTGGAGATGCCGCAATTGTGGCCATTAAATATCCTGTTACAGCTCTCCGATACCCTGGCAAAAAATGAAAATCCCAGTGCAGAACTCCTAATCTTGCCCGCTAATCATCCTCCAGATTAATTAGCTACATCAATCCCTCCTTCTCCACCTCATCAGAGTGCTAAGTATAAATGCTGCAAAAATGGCATCTGTGACTCAGCCAGGAGCAAGCTACACCTTGGCAGAGTCTGAGGCAGCTTCACAGTGATTATAAATCAGGCTGTGGACAGACATGTTTGAATGATCAATCAAGGCCACATACCAAAAAGATCAATGAAGTAGCATGAAAAATGTGTGCATTATGGCCTGGACAATTCAGCTGTGTGTTCAGCTCCAATTTGCCAGGGCTCTGAGTTATAGGGAAACTGTATTGCTTCTGTGAGGAAAGGTCTCTGGTAGAGGCTGCCAGGGCAATCCTAGCAGTTGTACTAATGGTAGAAATACCTCCCTTACTGTGAGCGATCAGAAAGCTGGCATGGCTGTTTGCATTGTTTTTTATGCTAAAATGGTTGCTACAAATATGCCTGCACTGTTTATACTTGTAGCTAGAAATATATACACTCCACAGTTGTGTATTTCATGGTGAGATTCCATGGACTTGTTATTTTGAAATGAGAAGACCATTATCTGTCTAACATTGTATTAGCTTGTTATAGTTTTGAAGAGGGCAAATCTAGTCACCCTCATTGTAGAGAATACATCAATAAGAGCAGATTTTTGTGTGTTAATAAGCAGTCCGTTCTCATAAGTTCAAAGCCATTTGTGTGTCCAGAACAGCTTGCATATACTTCAAAGGCAGAGAGGTTATCTGAACATTAGAAGAGAATACTTTCTACATAGTAATTTTCCTGGGTTTTCTCACCTAATGAGGCCTTTTTCAAAGGGGCCCAGGAAAAGGCCATATGCCTAACTGCTCATTTGCAAGAGTTGAAAATATAGTTCAGAGTGTCTTATATTTTGTGATTATTATGATTATTATTATCATTTTTGTTCACACTGTGAGAATTCCAAATTATCCCATAGTTCAGACAGGTTCCACTCAAGTGTGTTTTTTTGTCGAGAGTAAACGATGATCGTGAAGTAAAAGTACTAGTAATGGTACTGCAACACAGAGCAAACACTGTGAAATGTTCCACAGTGAGTGTCTTTATACCTAACAGGACCCACCTTGATGGTCCAAAAACAGTTCATGATCAAAGAGGCTTCTAAATCTAAACTCTTTCTGTAATAAAACTGTATTGACTGTAATGCTGACACATGGAACAAATAGGTACTTTCCTGTTCTTGGAAAACTCTGCAGAGACAAAAGCCATCCTAAGACACCAGCATCCACTGTTAGTAAACCAGGTACTGCACATCCACTGGTACTGCACTACTGCTATTTATAAGTAGAGAGTAACACGTGCGGTACCAGTCAAAACACATCTTTCTTTCTTTATTTTTATTATTTTCCACATTGAATAATAGACATTAAATTATGAAATACACAAATGAAATTAATCAATGACAAAAAAGTCTTAAACAAATTTTATATTTTAGACTCTTCAAAGCTGCCAAAATATTTTTTTTAGATCAAAATGTTTTTTTGGAAGTTGGGAATGTTTAGTCAGTTAGAATGTTCTGTTTAGTTTTTGTTGTTTTTGTCTGTATTATTGTTTGGATGATTGATCCTTTACTGTGTATTCATACATATTAGTAAAAATAAATATTGATCAGAAAAAAGCTATGCCTCTATATAGCTCTATACACTCCTTTCAGTATGGTGGTAGCATTGATGGCCTTTTATAGGGTGACTCACAGAGGTTACGTGCGGTTACATCATCATACCTGTCAAAAGATGAGATAACACTGACAAGAGCTCAACTAGGTGGGTAATGCAGTATCAGATAGCAGAACTCAGGGAAAGGCTAAACCTTCAAGGGCGACGGCAAGCAAACGCATTAAGCGCAACAAAATACAACAGCGCCCTAGATCACCGCCAGCTTTTCAGTTATCTGGTTTCATTTGCTCATCGATACCGTTTAAATACATCAGGAGAGAGCCTAGGGGGTAACGGCTTGATTACCCTTGTGTTATTCTGTAAAGAGGATGAAATCTACATATTCCCAGGGCACGTTGGACGTATCAGATGCATTTGCGAGTGGGAAATGAGGGATGGAAAGAAATGCAGCGTGGGTGGTAAGCGGCTGGCGGTGGCATGTCTCGGCGTTCATTCTCTTTCGCTGAGCTTTGACACCGGCTCGGGCTGGCTAGTTTTTTTTCCCTCAGCAGGTTCGCCTCAGCCCTTTGACCATGCGTGAGGGAGAACTGGCCGCCATGCGAGTCACTGCTTTCTCTGTAGCGCACCTAAACTGCCAACTTTAACTTTGAACTAAACAGGCTATGATTGCACCTCTGGAATTATTCGTCATTTAGACCCTAGCTAGCACTCACACACTGTATTTACAGGGCTGTGGCATCTGGGCGCTGTAATTCTGAGGTCCATAAACAACATTCATCACTATGAGCTGTTAATGGATACAGCCTACACTATATGGACAAAAGTATTTGGCCACACCTGTTTTTCAGGGTTTGGCCTAGGTCCCTTATCTCCAGTGAAGGGCAATCTTAATGCTTCAGCATACCAATGGCATTTTGGACAATGCTATGCTTCCAACTTTGTGGCAACGGTTTGGGGAAGGCCCTTTTCTATTCCAACATGACTGTGACCCAGTGCACAAAGCAAGGACTATATAGACATGGTTTGATGAGCTCAGTGTGGAAGAACTTGACAGAGCCCTGACCTCAACCCCATCGAGCACCTTTGGGATGAACTGGAACGGAGATTGCGAGCCAGGCCTTCTCATCCAACATCAGTGCCTGACCTCATAAATGCTCTACAGAATGAAAAGGCACAAAATCCCACAGAAACACTCCAAAATCTTGTGGAAAGCCTTCCAAGAAGAGTGGAAGCTGTTATAGCTGCAAAAGGGGGATCAACTCCATATTAAAGTATATGTATTTGTATACAATGTCATTACAATGTAATGGTCAGGCGTCTGAATACTTTTGTCCATATAGTGTATCTTTGTAACCTAGCCAGCTGGCAGGGTAGATCGGGATTAGTTAGCTCTCTAGTGAGATAGCTCACACTCAGACAATAATATGACATATTATTATAATGTAAGTATTATAATTATAATAATTATATAATTATACTTACTTAATTATAATTATAATGTAAATAGTCTCTTAACCTTATCTTAATCTTAACCTCCAAGCTTTCAACAGCATATTGTGTCTTGAGTGAGTGAGTGAGTGAGTGAGTGAGTATGTGTGTGTTTGTGTGTGTATGTTTGACATTATTCAAAGGGTATGCAAATGGAAAGTGGTTGAAAATAGGATTTTTTAAATTATTCAGCAAGGGTAACTGATGCAAAATCAAATTAATTGTATTTTACTTTTTTGAATTAATTTTTTACGCTTTCAGTTTGGGACAAAAAAGCTTCCATGAAATCAATTTCCAATTGGACTGGGCACCTCATTCTACCTGCAATCTCTGTGAGTTTTTGTCCATTGCTCTCTAGTGCATGGGATTCAGTGAACTTTCATTGCAGATGCAGAATCTCCACCATATAGTTAACTTTGTCTCCAAATGTGCTTTCAGTAAATGTAATGAACCAGAATGATAAACACAAGAAATACTAAAACCTAATTTAATACTTGCAAGAAACTATTTCAAAGTCCTGTACTTTTGAACTCCAGCCTTGTTGCTGAATACCAACCTAGTATTAAATAAATCTCACTATCTTCTAATGCATAAATTATATAGGCAGAGGTCAATGACTAAAGAAAGAACCATAACCCCAGAACCACTTTCAACCCTCAGCATCCAGTGCACATAATGTATACAGTAATAATAAAAACACAGACTGAACATTGTCATCATCTTCACTGTTTAAGAATTCTGTACACTTTAAGTACTCCACTTTACTATAACCTGTAAAATTATGCAAGAGGCAAACAAGACCTCAAGACCCCAGACCTCTTTCCAGTTTATCCAAAATGGAAAATTACATTCATGTCTCTGTTCTGTCTCATGTTATTTACAGAGTCATTTTTTTACCAGCAGTCATTGTTTCTGGAACCAGCACATGTCATATGGCAATATGATTTATTTAACTTCTGTCCTGGACTCGGACAATCTGATTGGGTTTGACTAGCTCTGATGATGGAAACGACAGCACTGGCCTCACATGCTTCTTCTCAACAGATAGTAACAACCATCACTTTGACGTTACACCTTAGAGGTCTGTAATAATGCTATGGCACCAGACCAACAGGCTGAGTGTAACATTTTTTTCTGCACAAAGATAATTTGACAAGGTCAGTGATCAGCGAAATTGAAGAAAAAAAAATGTGAAAAGATGTGAAGAAAGTAACACTTTCATTTGTATGTAGGCCAAGCACAAATGTTGATTCAGGTCTGGTGAGCCAGAGATCTCTCTTCAATCTGGAATTAGCCTTTTAGCTTTGCACCGTCTTGGATAAGTTGCTCAGTAGTCTTTGAACTCACTGCATGGGTGAGCTGGTATGGCAAGAGAGATGCTCTTTACAGTGTTCTTCCATTCAAAGAGCACACAATCCACATGGAAGGGCTTCTTAAACGCGTGTGGTGCAGAATGGTGCACCATGGTGTTAGGGTTAATACTCCTGCCAGTGCCCTAGACCAAGGCACTGGCAAAAGAACTGGAGTTGGTCCCCGGGTGCTGCACTGTGGCTGCTCACTGCTCCTAGCTCCTGGTGTGTGTGCTCCTGGTGTGTGTGTGCTCACTGCTCACTATGTGTAGGATGGGTTAAATGCAGAAGACGAATTTCCCCATGGGGATCCATAAAGTATATGATGATGATGATGATGATGATGATTATTATTATTATTATTATTATTACTCCTTATTGGGCTCCATCACCTGGGAAGCTCTCAGTCTCTGCAGGAGTCATTTAGATTACATTTTACAAGGGAGCTTTGCCATTCAAGTAGAAAATGTATCAGAATGAGCTTTTTGGACAATTTTGCCAAAAACTAATTGCTTTCCCTGGTTGATGACAACTTTATCTTGCCTGGATCTTTAGGTACTAGGTACGGTTATTAGGTCTGGTATGAAGGCGATGCTGTTTCTGTGTTCCCCGATTCTTTTCATGACTTCAGTATAAATAAGGGGGGTCTTTTGAATATTCATACAACCAATTAATATCTGTTGTGTACAACTCAGCAACAAAGTCATCACCTTAAGGACTAGCCCTGGATCATCCTGCTTTAATAGAAATACATTTCATACCTGACCATTTGCAGAGAAGAAGTTTCAGTTCTGTACCTTTAAGAAATGAGGTTGCTACATGTTTGCGCTGAAGTTCATTCAAAGTAGAGCACAACGGGATGCATTGTGGCCTGAGAATTAGCTGGGAGAAAGGATCCTTTGGCAGAATCTTAGATCACAAAGTAATATTCTGCGAATTCAAACAGACAGATGGCATGATTCTCTTTTAACTCATCTCCCAGGCTCCTTTGCCATTTGCTTTGTCTCCACACAAAAAAAGTGTTTCCACAGCTGAGGAATTTCTCTGCTAGAATTAGTTAGAAATCCTCCACTGCCTCAGCCAAAGGAAATGCATTGGCACACCAGAGGCCTCCAGCAGGTGCAGCTGTGTCCTGAGCTACCAGACCACCAAGGAGGTCCTTAAGCAGCTGATGGCCAGGATATTTTTACATGGGTCCAGCTTAGAAGGATTTTCTTGACATCACAAACTTGGAAAAAAAAATCGATCCCACAAAATCTGTGTGCACTGCAGAGAGTAGTCTAGGGCAGCAGTGCGGTACAGTGGTAAGAAACAGAGCTTATAACCCTTTGTTTGCTGGTTTGATCCCCAGGTGGGCAACTGCTGTTGTACTCTCGGCCAAGATGGTTAACCTGTATTTCCTCAATAAAATATCTAGCTGTGTAAAATGTTCTGAATCGGAGTATCTGCTAAGCAACTGTAATGTATCATGGTCTCCACAAGTGCCCTATGTAGTTCCAAGCACAGGGTTAAGCTCTTTTGCTGTCACTGGAAGCAAAGGGTTTATATTAGCCATAAGATTTCTGCCTCTCAGCTATTTTCTTTTGGCTGTTTGCACAAGCTCTTTGCACAGAAACCAAAGCAATTATTCAATACAGAAACACTGTTTGAGTACACAGCTGGTCAAAGAAGAAGGTTATCAAAAACTCATAAATAGCATGTCAAGTTTTCCAAACTGATATTCAGCTTGGTAACAGCCTTTTACTATTGCATAAATCAGCACGCAATCTTGATAGTGGATACGAGTGACTGATTCCAATCGAAACAGCCACAGTGTTAGAAACACATGAGCAATCATTGATTATCTGATTTTTTTTCCGTTTCAGCCTCTCTATGCTAATTTGATGCAACAAGTCTGTTCCGATGGTATTGATAAAAAATCACAACTTTCTCCTGAGGAAAAACAAGTGAGAACTGAAATTGAGTATAACTGGTAACAGTGTGGCTCTCCTAATCAAGACTGCCGAATGCTAATTAGACATTATGTATGTGGTATTGTTAGTGTCACTGTACGATTGTGTTATAGTTATTGTTCCAATTTGGTAAGTCACCCCTTTATTAGTCTTGCTTGATTTCATCATGAGATGAGATCGGGAATTAAAAAAAAATTATAATGTTAGCATCTTGCATTTTTTTTATCAGGACTCCTCATTCAATGGATGACCCCTCCCCCTCATCATAGGTGGCCCTCAAGAGAGAATACCAAAAGCAAGAGCGTCAACCATTAATTCCCTAAGCAGAGAAAAGTGCCCCAGGGGCACTAGTGATGGATAGAGCTCCATGCAATTGTATAGGCTACGCTCTCAATGCTGTGGACAGAACTTAAAAAAAATGCTGTTTGTAAACTTAATGTCACATGCATGAATGACCTCTGTTTTTTTCATTAGAAACTGAACATGGCACTTGTAAACAGGCAACATGACCGCAGAAAGCATAGTTCTCTTTCCAGAAAGAGAGCCCTTTTATAGCATCTTCACAAAACAGGAGATGATGAATCATATAGGATTAAAGCTACTAAAGCTACCAGCACACGATGCTAGCTTTACCAAATAAATATCTGATTTTCTCCTTTAAATGGATAAAACGGCTCACAAAACACCATTATGCTTTAGTCAGGCAATGTATTTCATCCTTCACCTTTCCCTGTACGTGGAACAACATTTGTACAGTCTACGGGGTAGAGGTCACATCTTAAATGTGCATGGAAAGAAAAATTAATATCAGTGTTATTGATGCTTTCTCCCCGGAACCCAGCATGCACCACTGCTTTTGACAGTTCACTGCCTCCATTTCCTCTGCTACTGAAGACCTCCATTGGGGCTCTGCAGAACCATTTAGGCATGCTATTCAAACTGTTTCCCCCCAGCGCAGAAAGGATCGGAGCCCATAAATCAACCTGCCGGCACTACTTCCCACTCCAACAGTCTGAGGTTTGGGCCGGTGTTTAACTTAACCTTGTGTAGAGGGAAATAAAAACAGTCAACATAAAATATCGGAAATGGCAGGTGCATGTGAAGACTCCCTTACCCCGCGTTTCAGGTCCTCTTTCTGTGTCGGTTTAGCTCTCTGGGAGATGCTATTTTCACCCTTGACAGTCTCGTTTATCGCAACAGCAGATTCAGCTCAGTTGATTATTATCTTGAATGCAAGCACTTGAGCTCATACTATTCAAGCATAATACATGCCATACTTAAAATGGCGCTGATGTAAAATTCAGCCGGACAAAGCTGTTGAAACACTTTGCGCTAACATAATGGATTTAAATTCTGAGTGTTAAAGAGGGCCAGTGCAATACATTGAGTCAATGGGTTATAGAAAGTACTTCCCCTCTGCTGAGGAGTTTCTAAGCTCTTATACAGTATCTATAGCAGGCCCGACGCCAGGAGAAAATACAGAGGGATGCAATTGCAATCCACATGGGGGGAAGAGGCTGAGATCCATCTGGGGGTGCAAACCCCAAAACATCTCCCTTTTCCCTTTTCCCATACATACAATTACTCTGAGACATACTATTCTACATAAAAATGTTCTGTAAAATACTGTCATGTTAGAAGATAAACAAGCCATGCAAGTGTTATAGACTAGAGTAGCAATGGTGATTGAATGCGTTGTTCTGCAGGGTATGTTATAAAAAAAACAATGAATGATTCAAAGCTAAGTGTGTATCAGGACTTAGTATGGGGTCTGCAGATCCTCTCCAGGGGTCAGGACGAACTCATTCTCATTTTATTACATAAGATGAAAGACGTGAAGCAGGGGCTAAATTTACCCCCCCCCCCCCCCCCCCGCCTCATCTCCCCAGCTCAGAACCTAATTTTGCAGGCTCATCCATTATTTATTTATTTCTTCTTATTAATAGCCCCTTCTCCTTATGAGGATGGGAGGGACTCATTTCATGGATAGACCAGAGGATGTCTTGTGTCTAAGTCAGCAGGGGTCTTTTTGGGAGATGTGCTGTGCTTTAAAAGTCAGTAAACCTCACAGTCTAACACTGCATCAGACATTACCACTTGTGATTGAATGCTGGGATGGAGATGGGTCTGGGAGGTTGACACACGTGCGTCACTTAATATGAAAATTGGTTGAAATGGATAGACTGGGCACAACCACTATAGAACAGGTCTCTCAGATTTTAAACTGTCCAGTGCTTTGATTTATTTGGTGTGATTACTGGTTAAATTCAGCATTTAGCCACTGGCCAAACAGGATTACTTCTGCTGTGCCATAGGTGGTGATTGGTAGCGCAATCATCTTTTAGTCCTCGAAACTGTGGAGTGTCCTTTCCTTTGTGAGTGAATCATTATGAAGCATATCTATTAATTCAAACCCTGTGCTAACTCAAACCCCTCCAGGTTAAAAGAGAGACCGTTTGTTTTACCTTCAATTCCAGTTTTCTGTCACTAATGGTGTTCACTCCCTGGTGTATATTGTTGTGATCACTCCCATTTGAAGGAAGCCTAAACTTTTGCACTTGATAATGGTGTAGATATTCACATCTTGTTGTACATGCTACACAAACATCATCTTTCTCTGTACATCATTTTTTTGTACATGTTTACAAAGATGATTGATTGCTTTTATTTCCTGTTGGCTATACAATGGCAACTTCTTTTTTACCTGCCTAAACCAATGCAACTTGTCCAGACTGCAACTAGTGCAGGCATCTGCAGGAAAAACAGGAACAGGAAAAACCCACATAACCTCTATCTGGGCCTCACTGCATTTGTATGCAATTACAATTTTAAGGTTTTATTAATTACTTTTAAAACAAGATATAGGCTGTCCCCTTATTATATTGCAGAAATTTTAACCCTTCCCTCTAAAAGAAAACTGAGATCAGATAACAAAGATCTCTCGACTGTTCCAGAATCCAGACTTACAACAAAGGGAGACCTTGCTTTTTCAGTCAAGGCTCCCAGACTCCCAGACTCTGGAACAGTCTCAATGACAAGATAAAAGCAGCCAAATCTGTGTCGTCTTTAAAAACACTTTTGAAAACACATATCTCACATTGACTGCATGTTATTACTGTTATTATTACTTGCAATTATCTTTCTGTTCTTTTTATTTGCCTCTGTCTAGTTTTATTATGGTTTGAAAAGCAAAACGTATAAGTGCATAACATTTATTATTATTATTATTATTATTATTATTATTATTAGAAGTAGTATTAGTATTATTAGTATTATTATTTCTTCTGAACTCAGAGCAGTCATTTTTTAAAATGTAATGGGGGGTTCAAGTCCTGTGGTTTTAAATGATAAGTTTTTTATGCTATTTTTAAACTCGGGATTCTTTGCAGACTTAGAGGTTACAGGTACAGTATGTTGTAATAGCTGCATCAAGACTTAGTGTTTAGGATTCAGCACAGGAATAACGTTTTTATTCTTTACAAATTTTACTGTTCTACTGCAAGCATCACTGATGGTAACTTTCACAGTGATAAAGAAAATGAAACTTGCTGGAGGAATCAATATTAGCTTGATAGCCTTCGCTGAAATGGGTCTGTGAAGCCATAATAGACCTGGCTACATTCATGTGCGAGGTGTCATGTTTCTTCCTCCATTACAGGGGGGCACCAGCAGGTCTGCCTCGGAGCTGGCCCTGCGTTGATATGCTTGCATTGCCACTGCAGGGTCAAAGGTTGATCTGATAGGAGTGCTTATCCATGGTATCAGTAGCCAAGGTGACAAGGACTTCCTGTGTTGCTTTTCCATCAGTCCTCCAGGGTATTTGCCAAGTGAAACCCTTTCCCCTGCGACGAAAATCCATCTGTAGAAATGCTGTATTCACGGGCAGGCGGACGATGGTAAGATCCTAACTGCCACAGAATTGAATCAATGCATCCACCCTCCAAAGGTCCGCAGAGGAAATCTATTTGTGTCCTTTCTACAGTCCATCCTCCTCTGCTTTGGGACGTCCCAAGGGACGCATGATCCACAGTGATTCAGTAGACTCCAAGTCAAAGAGGCTGTCATCCTTGAGCCATCCAGAGACATGCATTATTTAGTGAGGTCTATCATTTTCAGTGAACATACTGTAAAGCAGTCTGCCATCTGAGCTTTCCATATTACTGTCCCAGTGTGCAAAGCGGTACAATTTGGTGGCCCTGCATCAGTGAGTCTTGTTAGATAGCATTAAGATATAATCTCTACAGTGAATGGCAGTGTTCTGAAGTAGAAGAGTAGAAGCACGATGCTCTCTGCACACTGTGACCAAAATGAAGACTCTGAGGTCTATGAAACATATTTTATTTCATAAACTTGCATGAAAGAAGAGCAAAAAGTTGAAAAGGTGAAAAACCTGATGGCAAACATTTCAGCAGAAGCTTGCTCGAGTGCCATTGTTCAAGTGACATGCAAGGACTAAAATAATCTGTTAAGAATTATGTTATATGTTATAATATATATATAATATATGTTTTATATATTATATTTTATATAAATTTAAAATTCTGAATAAGAATTTAAACTCATTTTACAATGCAGATCTACAAATCAACAATAAAAAAAAACAATCATTAGATTATAAAACATAATGTTACGTATGGCAGTAATTAAAAACAGACCATAAGACAAGCAATAACAGCAACACAATGTTGGACAAATCCACCAGAAATCAAATAGTAAAAAAAAGAAATTTAATCATCTTTATAGATTTTATTCTAAGGTTTATGAGACCTTATCATTTCAGCCAAAGCATTTGCCGGTGCCATTGTTAAGGTGTGAACCATAGAGACTAACAATCTGCTAATGAAGGATCAGATACAGGTGAGATTACATCTGAGTTTACAATGCAAATCTACTAACAAGTTAATATTAAGTAGAAAAAAGGAAATCCATTGACATTAACTAGGTATCATCAGTTTTCTGAATTAGACAACTGTAACCAACTATGACAGATAGAGATGAGTGACATGGTGTTCTGCAGAAACGTGTGAGAAATCCTGGAGATGTTTGAAGGAAGTATTGCAGATACTAAAACACAGCTGCGGTCAGTTTTGCCTTAATGTGACTCATAGTGGTAATGGCTGCGTCATCATGCTACTATGTGTGTGTATGTGTGTGCACATGTGTTTATATTATTGTATTCATTGATCACAAGTACAGTGCATAGCACATGTAGTGCATGGCATAGCAGCTGAAGTAAGCAATCATAATACATATGACACATGACACACTTTTTCAGAAGTCATCATGTGTGTTATAAGGAAATGAGTATCACATCCTGCCTCTACTGATCTCACTAGATGTTTGCATATCCAGCGATCTGGTAAGCTGGACACTCATTCAAATTTTTTTATATGCCATAAAATTGCACTAAACGTTAATCATCACAAAAGCAAAGTCTCATAAAGGCCAGAATACCCAACAACAGAGTGATATGACTTTGGGACACTTCTCACCTCACCTATGTCATATGTGTCATGTGACAATATGACGATAGGCTTTTATGTTTTTTTCCAATTATCAATTTCTGCCACAACCATGGACGGCAGTCTACTGATGGTTAGTATGACCTGAACAAACATCTAATTGCAATGCTCAGGTTGCGGCAATAGGTTACTCCAGAGCAGGGCAGAATACCATGGAATTTTGGAGTACATTTAGGTTCGGTGTTAGGCATCACATCCCATTGCGCTATCACTGTAGTGAATGTATGTTCACTCCAAAAGAAAGACAATAAAAGTGTTGCTTCTCGTATTGCATGGGCAACACAGGGGAAATTCCATCACTCGGCAACAAGAGTTCAGATGGGATTAAGACTCACTAATCCATTTTCTGCCCAGAGGCCAAAGTGTAATCATGTCTTTTAAAAGGTGGAGCCAGCCTTTTAAATTCTATTCACTTCCTGCATCCTGTGCAGTACCATTTCCTGTGAATTCATATTTGTCATAAATATGACTTCAAAGGCACAGCAGCATCAAGATATGGTCAGAAAGGACAGGGAAGGGTTATCTCATGATAAAGTTTGTGTGTTTCATGCTGTTTGTGTGATGTGAGCTCTATTTTATCTACTGAGAGCTCAGAGTCAGGGAGAACAGGGTTATCTATTCTGGGGTTGGACTTGCAGTAGGAATGTACACAGCTCATGGAATCATGTCATGCCATTCACTTTCTCTCCATATTGACAATAAGCAGGAAGGTGGGTGGATGCTTGTGTCCACATTATAA
Source organism: Megalops cyprinoides (assembly GCF_013368585.1). Lineage (NCBI taxonomy): Eukaryota > Metazoa > Chordata > Actinopteri > Elopiformes > Megalopidae > Megalops > Megalops cyprinoides. The sequence goes on along the minus strand of NC_050604.1, from coordinate 3,448,739 downwards.
TGTAAAACATTACTGTTAAGTAGTTACTGTTATGTTGTTCTTACTTATGCAAATATTCATGCAAACAAAAAATGAATTATAGTCCATTTTTTCTACATTCTACAGTATTTTGCATGAAATTCATTGAGACTAGGCACACAACGTAGTTGGGTAGAGATGGAGGTATTCTTACTTCAAAACAATTAACTGAAAAGAAATCACATTATTGCTGCAGAATAACCAGCATACAATCATGTGCAAAGTGGGATTTGTAATGTACTCATTGTTTGATCATGTACTTCAGTACACCTCCGTGCTTACACAACCCACCTCCATAACATCTATTCAGTCATGGCATTTCCATGGCAGGAGATGAACTTTGCAGAGCGATTTCTGCACAGCCATTGTTGCAGTTTATTTTAATTTAGGGGAGGTGGACAGAATGTTAAAGTGACACAAGATACTGATATATGCACATATGTATAATATTTTTTAATGAACAATATAAATCATACTTTATTCAATCTGGCTACATGCCAATTATCAGTCAGAGTTCTCAGACCCACACCAGCCTCATAACCTTGACTGCAAAAAAAGCTAAACGAAACAAAATAAGACCAATTATTATTTGGGAACTGCTTATGATTTATTTTTATCAGTGTGAAACATTTCTTGTATGAGTGTTGAATTTCAATGAGGTGCCTAACAAATAATGATATTAATGCAAATAATGATCCCCCCCCAAAAAAAAAAAAAATCTCTGACTTGTTAGCAGAACATTGCATTAGTTTCGGTCTGCCAAACCATTTATAAGTACGAAGAGAGAGCTCAGGGCAGTGTAGAGATCGACCAGGAGCTTCATCCTTCCCAGGCCTGCGTGAAAGGAGTTGGGGGTGAGGAGCGTGATTAAGCTTGCGCCATACGAAAGGCAATTGGCTGAGGAGGGATGACACGTAATTTTGTGCGTGTGAGGCGCCCGCCGCTGCGTTAAATTAAGGGAGCAAAGAGATGGGCCACAAACACCTTCATTACGAGGGAAAGCCCAAACAAAATGAGGAGTAATAGCACACAAGTTGCCACCCCCTTCCGCACCCTGTAGAGATGTGTGACTTCCATGTTCATTTAATTGACTTCCCGTTTACTGCTCTCAGTAAACCAGGCATTTATTGTCACCTAGAAGATGGGCTTACACGTTTAGAACACACACATCAAGATGATGGTAATGATATTGCTTGTGTGTGTGTGTGTGTGTGTGTGTGTGTGTGTGTGTGCGCGCATGGGTGTTGGGATGGGGCAGTGTACATTCATTAGCATCATTACATTTCATGATAGTAATAGTGTAAGTTTTTAATCATAAATTACAAGTGTATAAGGATTATTCAATATTTAAGTATGAAAGGAATATGCAAAGAGTATGCATGTCAAATAATAATTACAATACTATTATCAAAGCATTACTACATTTAAGAGTACATTTATACAGTGCCAGTGTCTGAAGAAAGAGAAGGGGTTACATATAGGTGGAGGTGGCAGGGAGCACACACTTCATTAAAGCTTCCCTAACATATTGCTATCCATTTGCATCCATTTTTCCCTCTCTTGGCCTGAAGAACTTTACATCTAAAAGTAACAGATCAATGATGCAATGGATGTTCCACGCACAGGCTGCACCTGATTTCGACCTGCAGCAACACAGCAGTAGGTTTGCCAGATGAGCCACTTCACTGTGTTATACAGTAGGGCTGCCACCACTGTGACCGTGCCAGCTCTGCAACCTAATACGCCCACAGTACAATGGCAGCACAATGCAGCTTCAGAGCATACAGCAAACTAAACAAAAAACATGGTGAGCACATACAGTTCCCCTGCGGGATAGGTGCTCGGTGCCTTCCTTGCTTGCAATGTAAAGTTTAGGAGTTTCTTGTATGTATGAAGCCTGCTCATTTTGAACATGTTTCCTTTTGACTGCACCAGATGTTACCAGAATTAGGGCTGTCACAGTGCTAAGAGGCATTCTAGCTAACTGCAAAAGTATTGAAGCTGTATGTGTTAGCACTTGGATAAGGTTCAAAGGTTATTGGACGTCTGTTGTAATAAAAGAAACCGAAGTCCGTTTTTTTTATATTTCATGCTTGTGCACATTTAATAAAATGTTAATAATATTGTTGACTTTGTAGCATTGGCTGGTGTATTATAAGCCAGTTAGCCAGCTTTGTACACGACAGTTCATGCTGTCACTATCTGTTGACCTCCTCCTCGGGTAATTACAAAATTTAGTTAGCTTTCTGTGCAACTATAGACTGTTTAAAACAGTCTATAGTTGCCCATCAGAATAGTTGCCCATCAGAATCAGATTTAATGGACCTGTAGCAAGTGTTACTTATAACAATGCGTTCTATAGGAAATGGACATTCCTAACGGAAAGTTTTTTTTTCTGATCGGACAACACTTAACTAATTGGATGTTACTACTGGTTGCAGGTCAGCAGTGATTGGTTATTTGGAATTCCCAGTTATTAACAGGTGTTCGCGTTGTGTGGCGAGCGATGGAACCGGAAATTCCCGGGAAAAATTATACACTGGGAAGAATTGTACGTGACACCGGCCGTTCAGAGTAGCGTGGTGAAATCTCGTGCTGTCCCGCCTGGGACGTGAATCATCCCTTTGTCCAGCATATCCATGCTGTATACGCTACCCACCCGTTAGTCACTTACTTACTTAGCAGCCGTCTCAGTTATCAGATCAACTGTTGCGATATCGCAGTGCTTGTGTTCAAGTAACCCTTTATATATTGTTATAATTGTTCTCTTTTATTATTAGTTATTGTTGTTAATTTCTTATTGTGATTGCTTATTTATAAAATAAACCTTGTCATAGGTATGTACTGTATGTATAGGAAAAAACATGGCATAGGTTTTCGGTACTATCCGCGGTTTCAGGCATCCACTAGGGGTCTTGGAACATATCCCCCCCATCCAAGGGAGGACTACTGTAAATAAAGCAAATTGTTTAGGCTAAATCTTTTTAAGTGCAAATCTACGGATCCCCTAAAGGGACATGTGCAAAAAAAAAAATTAGGGGACATGAGAAAAAAAATTATCCTTGTGCACACAAGAAACTATTTATTTATTTATTTTTTTGCTCAACCGAAATAGTTTCTCGTGCATAGCGGTTGTGGTGGTTGCTTGCCATCCCCTGCGGTTGGCTTGTCAATAGCACGGTATTGCAATATTGCGGTTATCGCAACAGCCCAAACCAGAAATCTTTTTTTCAGCTGCATATACAGGAACCTGATTGATATGTTTGGACTCTGTAACCTTTTTGCCCTCTTTGTGGTGTTTCCTGCTGGATATAAACAAATGGAAGGCTAAGTTGCTTCATTGATGTAGTACATATCCAGTAAGAGTCTCTGGCTGGCTTGTCCATGTAATGAGTAAATTAAGATCTATGGTGGACATGAGTTGAATTTTAGGATTAAGAATCTACAATGAAGGACAGTATCAGGCATTTTTTTCCTTTGGTAGTAAGTCTGAGCATTAGCACAGTCACGCAGTATCCCACTGCAGCCAGCACTGGTACACCACAAATGGTACTCATGGTCCTTTTGACAGACCTCCTGGGTGAGAGTGGGATTATGGTTTTCCCCTGTTAACTGTTCACTTTCATAAGTGTAAAATCTGCATTCCTGCAAATTATATCACACTACGGAAGAATCCACTCTACCCCCCTTCCCCCAAACTCTCTAAACCCCCCCCCCAACACCACCACCTTCTTCACACCCTTGGCTCTCAACTAATTGGTCCGTCTGACCTCCCATTCAGATTTTCCATGTGTGCATCCATCCAAATTATAAATAATTCCTGCCAATAGCGTCCTTTTCATTGCAAATACCTTAAGCATAATGCATGAATATGGCATAAAATGCATCATAAATGGATTCCACAAATGTTGGAATGTTTGTAGTGCAAATTGTGATAATTGCCCAACCCTTTAATCTTGAAGTGTTCACAGTCACAGCCAACATGTGAAGTCAGTCGAACCCTGCAGGGACAAGCAGGGTGCCGATGTGGTGCCAATTACATGTACATATAAAGAAAATCACAGCTAACTGTGTTAACGAGAGCTGCAGTAACAACAAGGACTTAAAGAGCTTTTTACAGATGTACCAGCATCAGACAGGTGTGGCTGTTCACAAGTGGAACAAAGAGATAACATCTGTTATACACAATTAAATGCTTGACTATGTGTGAACGTGAAACAAATGAATCCTAACACAAACTCTGCTCTGGAATTGAGGCAAGAGTATTCTATTTGAACTTTTCAAATCTGACAGAAGGAAGGAGACATTAAAATACTCAGCTTCCATGCTGGTCCGATCCTGGTAAACTGCAGTATTGCTTCTGGGGTCTGAATCTTTTCTAATTCTGAGCTTTAACACAATAAGAGTCTATGACCAATTGAATAGTGTCTAAACATCATATCATTAAATATTAAAAACAATAGGAGAACACTGTAAAATGGTTAAACCTTAATTGTTCTGATATTTGCTTTACAACGACGTTTTGATGATTATTAATGAGCCTGAAGCTCAGAAGTCACCTTATTTGTACTTGATTGCAAAAATAAAATTGATTAAAAAAAATGATAAAAAAAAATAAAAATGATTTTTTTTTATTTATTTTGCATGGTTTCCTGCCTGATAAATGCCTGGTAAATTTGTTAAATATAGCAGTACTTGCATTAATAATGTGCCATAACATTGATGATTGTTCAATAGATTCTCTTCTTCTTTAATGCAAACATTTGATATTCGGTATACTATCCTCCCCCCTCCACAAGCATGATGTCACTACACCTATGTATGCTGACTACTACTGTTTCTGAAGTAGGTGTAGCCAGACCCTGACCCTGTAAATCATAGGATTGTTGAGGGGCACAGAAATACACCCTCACAACCTCCAAGGTGCACTCTCCTTCCCCGATTTAGGGGTAAACCCTTTGAATCTGAAGTGGAGTGGAGAAGTGGGACATATCCTAAAATGCATTGGCGTTGAAAGAGCTTTTGGGAGGCAACTGTTGTACCATGCATGTTTTAGGCCAGTGGTACAGAAGCACATCTCTCCCTTTCCTGGAAGCCGCCTCCCCAATAAACAGGTAGGAGATCCAACGGAAGATCTTACATGACAGTGTCACTTCCACCAAATTGGTTAAGAAATTTTACAAGGAAGTGCCCACAGTGTGGCAGAGCTGACAGCGCATTCCATCTGCTGCTTGTGACCAAGGCCAGTGTTTGCTTCCATTGAATAGGTTGGTTGTGGTCTTTGGGTAGGATCCTCACAACCACCATATTTATTTTTGGCATGCCATTCTCAGAGAAGAGAAGATGGAGGCAAAAACAGTCACGCAAGGCAATGGGCGGGGGGTCGGGGGGTTTGCCGACAATGTTATGATGCTAAGCCACTTCTTGAAATGAAAATTTCATCAAGCTCAAGACACATTTTGACCTGGCTCTTCATAAGCTGACAAACGCCAACAAAATGCTTGATAAATGACAGTGGGTAGAGGGCATTATTTGTCCCTAGTAAAAAGCATTGAACATCAGTGCTGACTTGACCCAGTTTACACAGAACTATGCCCCTACAATGTTTTAGTGTCTTGTTTTGTTTCTCTTTTGTGTTGTGGTCATTTTCTGCTCTTAATGGATTTGCAAGTAAGCCACCTCTTTATTTAGTGTCAGTAAGGCTGGACCTGTGTCAAAAGCATGCTTCATTGCCTATCCTGGGCAGGGGTCTGAGGAATAGGTTTATATAGTAATTTCACAGAATTTTTCTTTCTGTCAGCTGTTAGTGGAGATCATCTGGAGGTCAGGCTACACTGCCATTACTTCATCAACATTAATAATGATAAAATCTCTCTCTTAGAAATGTCTGTATAGCAGTTTGTGTGAATACCTAATGTTGGAAAGTATACTTTATATTCTGAAGTTATTTCACTCATTTATCAAATTATATAATAGTGAATCTTCCAGGAATTCTCAGAAAATGCTTGTCTGTCAAAATTCTTAATTAGGGGAAATAGTGTGAAATCTGATGGATGTCAAACACCATTCAATCTCCAGCACTATTTCAGCAATTATGGAATCAAATATAGCACACAATTATGAACACATCAGTCAGTCAATTGCATATTCCATGATTAATTTCATCCCCGATGTCACCTGGTTGTTTATTTCAAGCAGGAAAGAAAAGATGAAGGCAGCTGCCCATATGTCATTGCAAAGCGATGGTTTAAAAATGTGCTTGTCTTGATTTTGCGCTTCACTTTTAATTGTTATTTTTGCTTACTGTTGGGGTTGGCTTTTGGCCTCGCCTGGTGCAAACCATTCTCAGCATTCTGGAAGCCTCTGCAATATTCTCTGAAGCAGGCCTTTTTTTGTAAAGGTCACTAAAGCTAGCTCAGTGCCATCTCTGCTCCCACCAGTGCCTGGCAAATGGGCAAATTGGCAAATAAAAACTGGCACCCCACCCTCACATAATCACAGCAGCCTGGATTTGATAAGTGCCAGCGTTTTCAGGTGGCACAGTCTTTGGCACTGATATATGGGAAATTGCGTGACTGTCATGTGTTTACAGTATATAAAAACACTGTGAACCACTTTGCTAACATGGCGAATAAACACATGATCAAAAAGTGACATAGTTATCACTACTGCTGTGTAATTCTGCCACCAAGTTGTCTTTCAATGTACAAAATCCCACAGACTCTTCACCTGCATTCCCTTTCCATATCCAAGCATAGTGTAGCACACAAATTGGAGAGAATCTGGAGAATTAAAAGCTGACTCATGCAACCCATATTTTAAGAGGCAGAAGAAGGTTTATGTGATGGCATGGAACTGGTATGGTTCATTGTGTTCCTCAGATGTTAAGAAACCATGTCACTCTGTGTTTGGACACACTGATATTCTGTTAAAGGACTGAAAATGCCTTATACAATGATTTAGCTATACATTGGATTCTGATGGGTTGAATAGACTTCTGACAGTGAAGTGTGTCTTATATCATTGTCTCTGCCAACTGCCGTACATTGACAGCTGTGTATAACTTTCTGTATAAAAGTTAGATTGAGTTTCTGAAAAAAATTAAGTATGTTATTATTTACAATGATGTTTACAATGACAATATGACATTGGGGAGGGCAATGTGTTACAGGAATTAGGGAGCAGAGTTTGTAACCTCAAATTTAGCCTAAGATTGCAGGTTGGATTCCCAGGCTGGTCACTGCTGGGGTACTGTTTGGCAAATTGCCTCAGCCCATGCCCAGCTGTGTGAAATGATAATATGTAAAAATGTAAGGTAATTAATGAATGCGCTTGCTGACCTTCGGAGCAGTCCTGTCTGAGATTAGTGCAGACAGAGTGGGTTCCTTAATTAAGTGTAAGAAGGTTCTCATTTTGGTTATAAGGATTTAATGTACCATATGCATGAGATCTGCAGCTGTCCTAATGCAGTTAGCTTTTTTAATTTAATTCTCATAAATGGCGGTATCCACAATTTCAAATAAATGAATGTTATTGAAAAGGAAAAATGCAATTTTGTCTGCTTGTTAAATATGGTGGTAAACACATTTGGCTTCACTCTGGGCCTCATACAACCTGGGCCTTCTGATACCACCACTAAACCAAACAGCTTGATGTGGTTCATGTCTTACTAATATGCTGGAGTTGCCAGCGTGGCAAACAATCAAAAGCAATGATGTTCAAACCATGACAGGAGATCACACAACAAATGTATGGCTCTATTCAGTCTAATGGTGATTCATATTGACCTGAGTTTACCAGAAAGCGTTACATTCAGCATATTATTTGTACACTTGTTTATGCTATCACTGAACCCATAATGTTTTTTAAGAAAGTATGCTTAAGCATGCAAATAACACTTGCCTTAATCCTTGATCCAGAGTCCAAAACGCATTGCAGTTTGATTTAATAGAAGGTTTCTATGCATTCTCTGTTCATTGTAGCTTAATAGTCATTTCTTATATTTTCTTTCATTTGAGAGAGGTAAGACAATGAAATAGAACATTTTGGCTATTATTTTGTCTTTGATGATTATTCAGATTATTGAGTTTTTTCCTCTGTACAGGGGAGAGCATGCAGAGGTAAGGGGACTGCAGGCCTGGTGCTATGGGGGTGTTTAGGGGTAGATTGTACCCTGATGTTAAATGGAGTCAAACACAGACCTCCAGGAAGAAAAAAAAGGTCCTGGCAGCAAATTTTTCCCAAACACGTTGCTTGCTTTTGACTCTTCCAAATGACCCACGGTAGCAGGCCTCACGGCTAAGGCATATTTTTCTCCCTCGTTTTTGTCTTCTCTATGACGAGTGACACGTGACCTTCAATTTGACATTTTCAGTCCCCTGTAAATTCAGCACTCTATATGAGGAACATTGTATCATTGCTGTTGCCAAAACATAGTTACACACATTTTGTGAATTTCTAACACACATGCTCACTGCTTGCCCCAGCCTGTGAGGAGGCCTTCGTTCCTTTTCAGAAAGAGTATTCCCTGCTTCTCTCAGTGTTACAGCTGATGAAATTTGAGAAAAAGTGAAACCGCTGCCTTATTTCACTTGGAGAAGTAGCAGGAGATGGAAGCTGTGCTCTTAATCTGAATTTTAAATTTTACCCTTGGCTCACTCCGAACTTGACGCAGCTCTCAAACTTGCCAGGCCACAGTCACGTGTAATCCATTTAGCAGTGCTAAAGTGATCTTTCAAATGGCATTTGAAAGCTGTGTTGCCCTGTTCTAAGTAGGAACACAACAAAAGAAGTGGAAGCATGCAACTTTAACACAAGGACATACCCCTAAAGAAATAATGATCAGACTGTATTGCTAATTGAAATGACAAAAAAGGAATATATGGCTTATGCCATTATTGTGCTGTATAGAATAATTATATGATCAGAATTTGAGGAGGGTGAAATAAGCCTGTATTTAGAGAACCCAGTAAATTAGTCCATGCAAAACATCGTACTAAAACCATTCCTATTCAAATACAGTTAACAAAAAATCCAATGTGACTTATATCCACAGGCTCTAACAGGGCACATTGATTCATATGGCAGATATCACAATCTTGTTTTTGCCTATGTGTATGTTTGGCACTGAGTCATAATACCAACATCTGACTAACTTATCCTTCTTGCATGCTGAAATTATTATTTTTTGGTGAGAATTTATCAGGAGATTAATTAGTTAATTGGGTGCAGCTTGAATTAATTAAACACTGGTCCACAGTACTCATTTTTGATATGATCCGTAGGAAGTTCGAACCCCAATATTCAACTTGACACAAGGATTGGTGTGGAAGTGAACCGTCTCATTTACGTTGTTTCAGGAGTCAAGTGCTGTTGTGATATTTCTTTGACAGCGCTTGTCAGCAGAACACATTAAACAAGTTAGTGACTATTAGGCCAGCCGTGGACAGCTGTGGGAATGCAGCTAAAATGTTAATTAGTATCATTAGTTTTATTGTTCCTTCTAGCTCTGAAACATTCAGTTTCTGTAAATCAGGGCAATGCTGAGAAGGGATTTTCAGCTGCTTGCCTGTCATACATAATAGCTGGTAGAAAATAATTGGCTTTTTGTAATAGAGGAGAATTTCAAATTCTGACATTTATGGTTAGTTATGATTGCAGAAACAAGACCAGTGTCACTTGCATGTCCGCAAAGTGCTGGAACATAGGGAGCACTCGAACGCTTCCAACAAGGCAAACTGTGAAATCTTTGAAAATCATGAAAAATGAGGCACAGTTTCCTGCATAACCGCAAATGTAATATACATGATTATGTGTCCTTGAGGTCTTCCTTATGTACTGAAACATGAATCTTTAGGCAACTGTGTGAGCACTGAAACTGTATTAGAACAGGGGGTTTTGGATTCCCAATGCTAGCAATGCACTGGTAGCACAGAATGTCAGCTCTGTGGAAACAGCCTGAGAAGGTTACCAAACCCCCCCCCCCCACACACACACACGCACACACACACACACACACACACACACACACGCACACACACACACACACACACACACACACACACACACACACACACACACACACACACACACACACACGCACACACACACACACACACATACATACATACACACAATCTTTAGAAGTTATTGCTCTGGTGCAACTCCTATTAGGTTGTTACTCTAAAAATGGTGTCACACAGAGGACTTTGAGAGGGGTCCAGGTTAAAACTTTTCCTCTAGTGTTTTCTCTCACACTCTTCTTTTCACCGTATGTGAATTATTGGGGGGTGGGGGGGTTACAGTGCAGTGTAGTGGGACATGGTTCTTAACCCTAAGGGTGCTGGTTTGAATTGTGGTTGCTACTGCTGTTGTACCCTTAGGCAAGGGACCCAAACTGCCTCAGTAAGTATCCAGCTATATCAATAGACAAAAATTTAAAGTGGCGTTAGTCACTCCGGAAGACAGTATTGTATTACAAAGAAGCTGGCTGATACCTTTCACCAAATACATCTTTATTTAAAAGTTAGGTTAGTAATTAGGTTAAAATGGGTAAATGTAAAACAGAAAAACTGGTTAAAACAAGGACTAACATGTATCAATACAAGGAATAAAAAGAACACAATACAATCTTTTTCAGAATTACACCTTTATGTATCTGTACTTCATTTGTAAGCATGCAGATCTGTTTAGGTTGTTTTCTCATCATAGGCTGCTATTTTTGACATCTCATGACATAAACAGGCTTTGTTTTGTCAATAGAACACGTGAAGTGTTCTATTGAAGATTAAACACAAATCAAGAATCGACACAATTACACAATTACATCATTCACAACTACAACGTTTGCAGCAGGTATACTTTGGCTCTGTGAGATGATCCCAGAGCAGCACAGCAAGGAATTTTGCAGCAAAAATAAAAAATAAATGAATAGGCTTTGTTGTTACACACGTGTGACTGCTTGGGTTCTTGGGGTAATAGCTGGTTCCTCCTGTCCTGAAATGACACCTTGTCAGGTCGGAGAAAGGAGACCAGCAGTGAGTCTGCCAAGTCATTTACACGGTATGTTTTGGGCGCTTTCATGGCGGACAACAGCAAAAGTGCTTTGAGCCGTCAGTGGCAAGTGCCGGCCCTCACTGCGTTAATCACTTGACCGCTGCGGGTAATTGCAGGACTCGTGGTTGGCAGTAATCACCCAGAGGAGGGAACAGGTGCTGCGCAGCCGAACCTATTTTCAACAGGAATTCTGCTGGTGGCTGGAGGATTACCATGGTGACCGGCAGAGGACCCTCAGAGGGGGACAGAGGGGCTGGCAGGCAGAATCATATCAGTGAAGAAGCGATGGAATGGGGAGGAGATCACTCCCAAACATGCAGTCACTTCATCATTTATTAAATTCCATGTCAGAGCTGTTTACCCCATCATTGCGAAGTGGGCACAGATCTCAGCTAATGTGTGTGGTCTTTGCAGTCTTCTTGTGCGCGCATTTGCGTAAGTAACCCTGGGGGGAGCAAACCAAAGCAATGATTATCTACCTGTGAACAGGTTCCTGTCACACAGGAGGCTTGTGGGAGAGAGGGGAAGCTCAGCTGGACAGCCAAGGCCGCAAAAGAGAGAGGAGGGCCAGCCGACCGAGACATGGAATGGGAACTTTGAGACTGGAGAACTCGGAATGCCTCTTTTGCTATGTGTGCTGAAAAACACACAGAGGGATACACATACAACTGCCAAGACTCGTACAACAGACTCCCTGTGCGCCTTCAAGAGAAAGCTGAAAACTCATCTTTTTAAGATGTATCTCTAGTCTACCTTCTTCTCTAACTCTATCTATGCTATCTATCCATATTTTCTAAAAAAAAAAGGCACTCTACACTATCTTACTGACCTCCTGTAATACTTCTCAAAAACTACTCTTAGCATAGTGATGCACTTATTTGGAAGTTGCTCTTTATAACATCTGCTAAATGATGTAATATAATGTCTTCTTTGCTTTGAATCCTCATGCTATTGCTTATGTATGTAATGAGACCACTTACTACGTTGAGACAGGTGCCCTAAATATTGTCCAACATGCCCATCTTCTTTCCTCATATTTTCTAACAACCAGCAGGAAGTGATCAACCTTGAAATGGCGAGCTTAGTTGGGCCGAATGGCCTGTTCTCGTCATCATATGTTCTCATGTTCTTATATTCTAACCTACTTTTCTTTATTGTCATATACTGTAAATAATAATAATATGACAAATAATAACAATTCTTATTAATGTTACTGTTTTTTGTTTTGTCCCATTGTAAAGGGTAACGTCATAACAACAGTATAACTCACTCTGTCCCTGTGTGAAGGGTAACAGGAGTATAATAGTATAACTTGCTCTGTCTCTGTGTGGGGGGTAATGGCGGTATAACAGTATAACTCACTCTGTCCCTGTGTGAAGGGTAATAGCGGTATAACTTGCTCCGTCCCTGTGTGAAGGGTAATGGCGGTATAACAGTATAACTCACTCTGTCCCTGTGTGAAGGGTAATGGCGGTACAATAGTATAACTTGCTCTGTCCCTGTGTGAAGGGTAATGGCAGTATAACAGTATAACTCACTCTGTCACTGTGTGAGGGGCAATGGCAGTGTTACTCACCGTCTCCCTTTGCGAAAGCGCGCAGTCCTGGCATGTTCAATGTGGCAGGGCTCCCACCGATGCCAGAGTTTTGGGAACTCTGTAACAGCTGCTCAGGTGGTGTGCCTGTCAACAGACCACACAGAGAAGCGACATGAAACGCAACGTATCCTATCTGTCTATCCTTCTCCTCACCTTAGCACCTAGCTCTAGGCGCCTGTGGTTCCATATGCTGGGATTTAAGGACTCCCTCCCACCTCCAGTGGAGAGCTGGCCTCGCTCCCGAGGAATTGCACACAAAATCTGCCCCAAAATCCCCCACAGTCTACAGATGAAAAATGCCCCTGCCAACACTTAACCTCCTCACAATGTTTCCGAGCTAGTATACTGCTGCATGGAAACATTGTGGAAATGCTAAATGCAGGTTGCTCTGTCCTGGGGTGCCCAAGCATGTGTGTGATGACTGAGGGGGAGAGGTCTGAGGCATGGCTGGCTGACTGTCGCACACAAATCCTGCCTGCTAGTATTTGGCCGTCCTCGTTATGCAAGTGATTTTTGGTTTTGAAATGAAGAGGAGGGGGCCAAACAAGTGCCTCCTCATCAATAAAGCCATTCATCTTCATCCTGCGGTTTGTATATTATGGTGTTAACAAAACTGGATTTGGTCTGTGCCAGCAAATGTTCAGACCGGGGGAGGACACAGACATCGGCGATGAAGGTTCTGGGAAAAGAGAAAAATACGGCAGATACCAGTAGCAGAGTCTGCACTCCCCCAAAACTGGATTAAATCAAGGCATTCATTTCATCAGCTCTTTCAAGCTGCTAAAAACACAAATGAGTTTCAGTCATGCCTTCATTTGGCATGTGCAAGGACATTTACAGAGAAAATGAGAGAAATGCAGTGGACGGAATGTCCAGACTGACATCATAGCATCTTCCAGTGTTTGTCCAGTGTTGACACCCTTTTTATGTTGTTTTACAGACCAGTACATTGGCATTGACATGAGAAACAACATGCAAGCATGTGACCCATAACATCTCAATATTTTCAAAAGGATATGTTTCAAATAAACAGATGCACCAATAGAGAGAATGTTCAATTACAGGCGCAGAAATGTTTAATTTATAATGGAATCAAAAGTATTTACAAGAGCAAATGTGACCAACCACTGCAATTTGATAAATGCTTCTTTGACAGGCCTGTCCCAGAAGTAGTTTATACACCTTTTAGACATCTTTATGGGCAATATTCAGAGCAGCAGAACAAATCAGTACACATCTAGGCACCTATACACATCTATGAAATTTTTGTTGCAGGTGTTACATTTGTGTAAAACATGTAAATCATTAAAATAAAACAATTGTAGCTTTTATTTCCCCACAGCCTTGTAGGCTGCTGACAGCGACTAAGTTCTCATGTTTGAAGTAGAAGACATGAAGCCAATTTAAATATGTTTTTGTGTCAGCCACATTATCTGCAGTGTTAAAATGTGTACTATAAAGAGGCTGCTCCCTAGTGTTATGGCCAATGACCCCCTGAGTTACAATAACCAGGGAAGTACCTAACAGCCACAACTTAAGAAAATGCCATGCCACGAATCAATGCAACAAAGCTGAAATGTTTAATGAATAAGAACTAATCAAAAGCAAAACATAAAGGATATGCAGGGTCAGGGCAGGTGCACAGAAAAGTTACATCTAGCTATGCTTACTGTTATGCAGCTGTGTAAATAAATCTTCCAGTTTGTTGTTCTTACCAGTCAGATAACTAAAGAGCTTCCAGAGAGTAAGCTTCTGTATTAAATCAACCCTAACTGTCAAAAAGGAGGGACTTGAGGATTTACACATACTGCCCTGCCCTACCAATAAGCTCAAAAATATATTTTGAAGCCAAAATGAAAACTGAAAGCTAACAAAAATAAAAATAAGAAACTAACATTAAGAATCTGAACAAATATGTAAAATGGAGGTCTTGCAGTGTCAGTGATGTTGGGACACCCTGAACAGGAAATGGAAAGGTCTTAAATACACCTGGCTCAAGTGCACAGGTGATCCACATCTGGCAGGTCAGCTGAAATCCTGACAGCTCCGCCAAGTGCCACACCCTCACAAACAACCTGGTATTTGCAAGTTATATGAAACCACTGAAGAGTACTTTGAAGCTTCACAATGCATTATGGCTTCTCTTGCCAGCAGCCGAGTTGTGTTTTCCTGCATGTGAAACTGTGTGTGAGCATTGGAAATATGTGTGTAAAATGACACAGGCTGCAGGAATCCACCTGCTATTGCAAATCAGATACTACCATGGGCGTCAGTTTGTTTTGAAAAGTGCTGGGGACAACAACAGGTTCGACGTGCAAAGGCTTTCAAAAAGTGGTGGGGACGAAATGGGCCACGACTAAAAGTGGTGGTGACATGTCCCCAGCGCAAATACTTAATTTATTTACATTTTAATCATTGTACAAAACTAATGCACTAAATTGGTTAATTTGAATCTTCATCTTTTACAATTCTGCATGTCAATTCAACCAATAGATATCACAGTTTCTAAAGTGGATTTGAAAAGGCAAGGAGTCCATCACTGTGCTCCATTTATGTCTTGACAGACTTCACTGTTGTAATGTTTTCCATCATTTCAGCATGTCAGTTAAACAGATGGACATTTATGAGTGCAGTGTGTAAGTGTATTGTTGAATTTCAAGCGGATGACTCAAATAAATGACTCACGTTACATAATGTGAAAATCACTCAACAACAGATTCATTTAAATGTCAATTAAATGCTCCTTTAAGATTCCGGAAGCTGGTTTGCTCCATGAGGTGTAGTCAGTGTTGTCTCGTTGCCACCCTGTTTACCACACCTTCTGTTTTGAACAGAAAAGCTATGTCCTTAACTGAACTGAATGTATCTCAAATGTGCTGAACCTCAAGAAAAATGCATTAAATTCAACACCCAAAAGGAATTATGTTTATAATGTGTGTTACAACAACAATGCATTTATTGGCAAAAAATGAAAACATAATTCAGACTAACAGGAACTAAAATTTGCCTAGTGGCCTTCTGCAGCAGAACATTACCATAGTTGGTTCTCTGAGGAGAATTACAGCATCAAGCATGGTGTTGAGTCAGTATCTGCAAAGATGTGGAAATAAAGAGGGCATTTTCAAAATGAACAACTGCTCAAAACGCACAGAATAGGAGAGAAACAGAACCATTACTCAGAGCAAGGGGAGAGTAATTGAAATTAAATTATCTGAAAATTAGCAATTAAAACTGCTTCATGTCTCTGATATGTGAAGATAATTTGGAGGAGTGTAGAGACAGCCTCAGATCATTTTACCTGGGGGAAATATTTACAGAATGTTTGTTTTTTGACTGGATTTTCACTGGCTTGCCATTTGTCCTACCTTAAGTTTGCCTCTGTTTTCACACTTCAAGTCACACAGTGGAGTGAGCTCTGACTGGAGGATAGGCACATCTCCGCTGATGTCACTTGAGTAACAGGTAAACCAGAGCATGCCACAGCAGTGAGACAAGTAAACCCAGGCCGAGAAAACCCACCCTTCCCCAGTGTAACAAAGCCAAATGTTTTCCGCTCCTATGGATTTCTGGTTATCATTAGTCAATGACCCACCTCAGAGTTTGATCCCGATCTGGGCAGTAGGCAGAACCGCATGCCTCAACCATCTGAGCCCCTCGGTAGCCCTAAACAGTAGACCATGATCAGTCTTCTATACTTATGTTTGCTTGTTATGGAATCAAACAAGAATAGTAAAGCTGCATATTTTCACAAAGTCTGATTCATACTGTGAGCTGTCACAGAAGAGGTTGTGGAAAAACAAGCAGTACTGAACAGTCACTATGTTTTAGATACAAAGCTGTGTTACCACAGCATCATCAAATGTATGCATTTTACAAGGTGTAATACAAACTTGGTCAAGGATGAAAGCAAACATATATGTTTATTGATACAACATGTATTAATAAACACATCCATTGACCAGTCAGGAATAACCAGTGATAACAACATGACAAGCTAGTTAAGTGGCTAGCTAGCACAGACCAATACATGAGTTAGAAATTTGCCAATTAAATCCCTCATTTTATCTAAAAAATAAGACACAAAAATGTAGAAAAACACAGTCAAAGCTGCCTGTCTGTTTTTTTTTCCTATAAACTTACATTACTTGTCTGGGAATATTTGGTGTGGCCCTTCATAGAGGTCAATTGTTTGTGCATGGTAGATATTAAGACAGCAGGAGAAAATAAAGACATCCTTGTTCTGTGTAATTCTATCTCCAGAGTAGCTAGCTGTAGTTTGTGAAGGTAACACTTACCAGGAGGACCACCTACTGCCTGCGGGAGTGCTCCTCCCAATGAATGTCTCCTGGGAAAACGGCCACTCCCACAAAGATTCTCAAAAGCCCCTTTCACACATGCACTGAAAGCCGGAACGTATCCGGCCCTTAGCCGGAGGAGCTTCATGTGAGAACACAAATGTCCGTATAAGTCGGACCGGACATGTGACGGACATCTTTCTGCCAGCTCCCTAGTAAAAAGTCCACCTCATATCGGAGTGAGCCCATGTGTGAACAGAGCAGGCAACATTCTGGAGAATCTACGTGATGCGAGTGGGCATGTTGAAGACGTTTCTGTCATGCGACTGGCGTGTGAAACCGGAAAATACAAACATCGCCTCGTACTCTCTTCCGTGCAGCCTGTACATTGCGGATGTGTCCAAATACATGCTATTTTGAGTCCAATGATCAATTAAAGGGATAGTTAGCTATAGCTATACTGCCAAAACTTATCTCTTACGATGAAGTAATAACGTTGGTTAGTAGTTTATTATCTGGTTAGTAGGCGAACAACAAAAACTTACCTTATTGTTATAATAACTGTATAATTAATAATAAATTATGTGTACCGGTAGCAACCATGTTGGATGGCTATGTGTGATTTCTTTTTTATAGGCTACCCAAAGTAAAATAGCTATGGTTCGCCTTCTCCTCCTCCATGTCACATTATGTACCCATACCACCGAAAGGTAAGACATTGAAAAGAAAAAAACTGAAAATACTTCAACTCGCGAATACTTTAGGTGATCTTGTCAATACCTTTCACTCGTGAGAATGCAAGTGGCGTCTAACTGGAAAATACCATGAGGAAATCTGGACGTTTCTAAACTCGCAATGATTTCAAGCGACAATGTAACATACTACAAATGTAATTATTAATGGTCGCATACTGGGTACTACACTGAAAAACAGCATGCAGTATACAGTATATACTTGTGTAGTACGCAGTACACAGTATGCAGTAGGCGGTTTCGAATACAGCCACTGCGATATCTGCAGCGTACTTTTTGCGTCATGTCCTGCCTCCTGCACGCTCTACCCAGGCGCCGCCCCTCACCTAAACCAAACCGGAGTATTTCCTGTAGGTGAGAACGCGTCTGTCACGGACAATCTCCTGTTGCATGCTACATGTGTGAAAGGGCAATTCCGGCCAAGTTGCGGACGTGATTCTCCACACTTTGTCTGGACTTCATGTGTGAAAACGGCTAAAGAGTGTTTGGTGCATTTTATCTCCAGATCTGGGTTTTGCAACTTTGTATAAGAGGTTGTATTATATCAAATATATATCTAAATGGTTATATTGATAAAAAAATGATTAAAAACATAGATGAAGTGCAAAGTAATTCAGGTTTAAATGAGTGCAATCTATTCCTGCTATAGCCTACTTTTGCATAAGTGGCTGCCTTTAAGAGTGTTGGTTTGTTTCATTAGAGCCATTTTCATGGACAGGAAGAGAGGACACCTAAACCCTCATTATTACATACACAGAAGTCATCATTAAAAAGGTGAAGGATTGTGCTGTTGTCTTATGTGTTCAGAACACTATGGCCATGAATCCTCCAGCCTCAGGGCAGATGACGTCTCATTGGTGTGTTTTGCAGGAGACAATATACTGAATAAACAGGAACACAGGAAATGCCCCCAGCTGGTAAGCTCCCTCTTTCTCTGCAGGTCTAGGCATCTGTTGAGTGTCCCTGCATTAATTTGGACAGAGAAAAAAGAGGGCCAAACTCATGTATTAATCTTATTTCATTTGACTGCATGAGAAATGAGAAAATTGTTGTTATTCCAAACATGTGTACATCATCTGGCAATACAACTACACACAGGAAGCATTTTGGCTCTTCAGTTTCACTACACAAAATGAAAAATGTGCTAAAAATAAAAATTGATCACAAGGAATGTCAAATGGTCACATTTACAGATGACAACCAATTCAGACTGAAACTATACAGCCCTCATAATAGGATGTGATTGATAAAAATGCTCAAATACACAAAAAAGGCATGGTTCACACCTCTAACACTGTATGACACAATTTGCAAGAATACATGGCTGCTGGAATCCCATAATGCTGTGTGCGACAGTGGTGGAGGAAATAAGTGGGGCTGTAGTTAGCTATGCCCTTCCTCATCCTTCCTGTAACTGGCACAAGGTTAGAGTCACCTCTCCTGGGGACAGCCTCTGGCTTCGATGTCCCACTGATGTCTGTGACAGGTGATTGATCAATCTGTGTCTTCCCTTCCTGCCCCTCAATCTGACTGCACTGGGTGAGATGGCCTCCTTTCGGGCCTTCCTGTGATAGCTGTGGAGGTCTAACATTGCAAGCGAGCTAAAAATGAAAGGGATCATCTCCACTGGGATGATGAAATCGCATGACCTTGCCCACTCAGTACCACTGCCTCTGAAGCTCCACCCACTCATAATTAAAGGCCAATCAGGGATATGCATGTGCAATTTGTCATAGCACTGTACAATCATACAAAGGCTTCTTTAAAGTCCTCAGGTAAGATTCCTTTCCTCTTGCTGCTTCTTTCAGTGCATGAAATGAGATTTTGGGCAAGCATTGTTGCTGAGAGCAGTATCATGTTTTCCATAAGTGCCCATCTTGGAATGACACAGCTATCTGCAAGAGAATGATCTTCATCTTGAGGGAAGCCCCCTGCAAAAGCAACACTGAGCAACACTGAGTGGTTTGGCAACACGCAAACGGAGATGATCAGGGCAGGGGAGTTGTGCTGTCAGACCGAGTCACGTTCTTTGACACATCGGCTGCTGCCATGTGACATCACATCAAGCTATCGGCTGCTCTTTCCGGAGATCACATTCTCCCGGTGCAATCGCGCAAAGAGAGAATATTAATTGGCATTCCAGCTGAGCATCAATATTAATACCATCTTCACTTATGGTGGCACTTTGGCAGATGGCCTCACTTCAGTAACTCATCTGAGAGGAGGGAAGGGCTTTCGCAACTGGATTTTACCCAGCTAATAACGCATACTGTAGGATGAAGGGGAAACGTTCCAAACCATGGCCTGTGAGGGCTTTTCTCCCTCTGCTGAGATATCCGGCAAATCTGAATACAATTACAGGCGGAGAGCAGAGAGAGAGAAAGAGAGAGAGAAGTCATCAGTCGCTTCCAAAACCACACTGGGCTTCAGATCATTCATCCTGACATGACAGTGATGAATGAAGTGCGTCATAACTGCAAATTTAAATGGAAAAGCAAGCACTGCAATGCATTTTTCCAGATTTAGTATAATATATAATTATTCATGTACATTGTGTAACACATAAAATCCATTTCCAGAAGATACACTATCTTTGTGACTTTTGGTGGAGGAAGGTCAGAACTTGGAAAGGGAAAAATACACACATTTATGTTTTTTTTGGTCCATGAGAGCAAAGACATTAATGGAGTGCATGACTCAATTTCTGATTTTTGTCTTCTGTGGGCAAATTGAGTTGCCCTAGAGCCCTCTTCTTCTCTACAAGCTGTTCTCACTATCTTCAGCTCACAACACCCAAAGTGTAAGACAGAGTTGTACAAATAATTTTATAAAGATAATTCGTAATGGAAAAAAAATGATTGGAAACTGTTTTTGATTGCAGGTGACGCACAGATCTGATGTGTAGGAAGCAGTATGCTTCCATCATACTCGTCGGGTTCTATCACAGGTCTGTTTGCATAGGTTTAAATCCTCCCCCCCATTGTAAAGTGTCACTTTATTGTTTGTGACCTTCCATATCCCCCCTGTTTTTCAGACAACATTCCCTCAATGTCTGTCCTGTCCATCTCTTGTCCCTGTGTCATTACCGCTCCCCTTTTGTCTCCACACCTTCATTGCTGTGATGTTCAGTCCCACACACATTTCAGCAGTCTCATCCAAGTCTAGGCTTTAAACCTGTCCTTGTACTGTTGCGATTATTTGCACCTTCTATAACATGATTAATTAGCTTGAGTACATGCATTTAATAGAAGTGTTAGAACCGATTTGTACTTACTTACTGGAGATAGTGATATGTAATAAGAAGCCATTGCTTATCCATTGACTGCCTTAGCCCACAACTCTCAGGTCTTCCAGCCTAAAATGACCATTTCAATTTTCTTAATGCAACAGAGTCCCATTTAATTACATTGGTCTGCTTCCCTGTAATTGTTTAAAAACTTGCTGACACATGAAAAGGTAAGCATTCTTTTCTCATTATTTTAATAACCTTTGATTCTGGGAGGTCATGACCTCAATTTGGCTACATGTCCAAAACAATCTTCTGAAAATTAGATGCCTGGGAAAGACAAGGAGAAGGATAATAGAGAATGATTTAATAAGTTATATTCATTCGAATTAATATGAACAGACATTCCATTCATGAGCAATTTACAAAAGTGCATTATCAATTCAGAATTTACTTTGAATTTAAGTCAGGGATTTCAGGCAGAGTTCCTGGATGGCAATAGTAGTTTCTCAAACACTGTTTTAATTTCACACACTTCCAATATGAAGCAACCAACATGAGACCAACATGTCCTCAACTCTTCTCAGTTCCAATAAGTTAATCATACAGTTGTTTCATAGACAGCTTTGACTTGATACTTAATTGGTTGAATTCTGTATTTTTTTTTTTTAGAATTTAGCATTCCCCCCCCCCCCCCCCAACATTGCATGGTTACTTGAATCAGATGAAAAAGATGATCTCATTTTAACTTCAGTTTGACTGACAGGGAGAAAGGGCTGTTTTCTCTGGAGGAAGAGTCTGAGGGCAAAAGACACCAAGGACGATGTATGTCAGCAGTGACTTCTGGGTGTACTCTTGCCAGTACAAATCAGGTTGACCATGTCAGACTTGACAGAGTAGTCATCTGTGTTCTGTGAGGAAGCCACAACTGTCACAGCAGGCAGGGGGTGAAAGGGCACACCCCAGGAGAAATTGTACCTAGCTTAGCACTTGTTTGAGGATTGGTGGGAGGGAGGTGGGGGTGTAAAAGGAAATTATGATCAAGCAAAAAGGAGGTCTTTATCCCATCAAAAAGAGCACAGGGGATTTGTATAATCCACAGTTCAAACCGAGATTGAAAGAGAATTAGAGAAGACACTTTAATTATTACTGATTCAAGCAGAGTGAAGGAAATAACAACATTTGCAGCAATGTTCCTCCAGTGGGTCCTGGTAGGTTTATTAACAGGGAACAGGTATACTACAAAATAACTTTTGAATATTCCATTCCATGTGCTGCTTTGCAATACACTTTATTGAGTGTACTCCAGTTGACATTTTTTGGTCTTGTGCATTTTTAACCTAGCCTACTTTAAATGATACAGGACCCCTGATCTATGCTTTAACAAGCAAACAATACCCCATAGGAATTTTACTGACAGATACCACCTGTCTGTTCACGTCATGAGGAGCAATGCTTCAATGTGTGACGAGGCTGGAACTTCACCCATTTATCTCCCAGTACCATTTTTCTGGCACTGCAGATGGTTTGGGAAAGTCAGATTTCTGTAGCTGCAGCTTAAAACAATGCCCCACTGCCCTCCACCAGCCAGTGGACAGAGCACCTAAATGTGTTGAGAGGGTGTTCTGAAATGGTCTGCGAAATGGTCTGGGGCAGCAGTCAGATTTCTCCACCATTTTGTTGCCTCTCATGAGAAGCCCTCAGGGAGCTGTACAGAGCCAAGACTTTGGGCAGTTTTCACAAACAAAGAACTGCAACTTGTGAAATCAATGTGCTCTTTGATACCATCCTCTCAAATTCTATTAATCTGCACATAAACTTCTGCTGTCAATCTTGCTTTCAGTTTGATATGATTCTTTTTAATAGCTGAAAGGTCTAATGGATTTAAAAGATAACTCCTTTGTCAAAACATGATGCTGACACACGTTCCCTAAAGATAATCATATGGCCGAATGATGTGACTTGCTTTTTTGGTAATTTAAGAGTGTTTTAATGTAATTTAATTTAGTTTAAACTCAGCATGAGCTTTCCTTCCATCTGATATTTTCCCCATACTAACAATATTCTACAGTCTGTCGTCTCTTTCTGGTCTCAGGATTACAGCACGCATTTATGCAGGCTCTAGACTTGAAGGAAATGTTAAGAGCAAAATCCCGCTGCAGACTGAAACAATCTTGTTAGCCTGTGTGTGTTGTGATAGAGAAATATTAACAAGTGAGAAGCTGATATGAAACAATTGAAATTTTCTGATAGCTCCTCAATGTCCCCCTCAAGGTTCCATGGGGAAATTTCCTGTTGAGGCCTCCATAGCATTCGCCCTATGAAATGTGTGACATATGCTAAGCCACTGGAGGAAGCTGAGAGATGAATTACAGACAGCCTCAGGATGAGGCTCATGGAACAATATGTACAAGCATGCCCAAATGAAATATGTGCAATATAACTTTAAACACCACTGCCTTTCAACAGTGAAATATTCACGTTATGTTTGGCTGGGCAGCTGGGTGCATGTGCAGAAAGTTTTTAAAATTGCTCCATTGGTGGAGTTAAGTTGAAAAAAAAAACTGTGAAGCAGGTATCAAAAAACTGCTCTGTGTAAAAGGATGCTGCTGCTTCTCATGAACTTCAGTGAGGACTCTGCCAAATTGCTTTAGGGAAGGGGTGTAAATGCTGCATGGATGTTACATTATGATGGACATAAATGTTTGCTTTTTGTAGAGAATGCAGTCTTAGCCCAGCTGTCGCAAATGATTTGTGGCTGACAAATCATCTGTTGTAAATGCTACGTTGCTGAATGACCACATTAAACAAAAATATTACCTCAAGGGGCTGTGTCATGTAAGTGTCTGAGGCATACATGTTTCAAACCCGCACAAGTGCAGCATGGGTAATCAAATGCATCACATTGTCTGCTCTTAATGTTAAACATGAAATGACAAGAGCCCATTGTTATAGATGACAGAGAAGACTTTAAAATCATGACAGATGATCTTCTACAAAACCATAAACTGCTCAAAGAGAAGAGTCCCTTACTAAAACTTTGTTTCATTTTGTTTCAGCAACTAATGTATTGAGCAATAACAGTTTGTGCATTATCTAACAACCACAGCCACCAATCTTACACTCATATGTGAATGGTGACCTGTGAATTATATGCTTGTTATATGGTTCACATATGGTTTTGATTCAATTTCTCAATGTTTAATTGGAGACATTATTCCTGTGAGAATTTGCATGTTTAGACACTGCTTGTACGGCTGACTTGGTGTGCTACACTGTTCGACAGGTAGATTTTAACTAACTTCATTCATCACTTCAAGGAGCTTTAGAGTCATCTCTCTGTCAGGGCACAGGCACGGACTCAAACGCAGACCAGGCATGTACAGTTTCCAAGGGGTTTTATTGGAATCGCAGGGCAAGTTCGTGATGGTAGTACAGGCAAGGTCAAAAAACCAGGAAGGCAGTCCAAGGCACAAACCAGGAGCAGGGAGATTTTCGCCATCTGATTGTTTAATGGCGGTTACGTTGTAAAGCACCAAAACACAATGACATTAGGTCTGGCAATACGAGTATCATTATACAATATGATTATTTCACAGATGAACCTAGTAATCCCCGCCCCTTAAAAGAACGGAAGGGCTGGGCTGACGAGGAGATGGGATACAGGTGGGCAGGCAGGCAGATGGAGGCGATCAGGACATCAGGTGGGCGGGGACAGGGTGGAGAGCAGGGCAGGGTCGGAACACATGGGAACTGTAAACAAAAGCCCATGGACGACACTGACAGACAGGGAGAAACACCAAAACAACAGCTAGGGAGCCAAAGTACCAACACTCTCAGCTATGGTCGTATGTTCTACTAGTTTCTGCCATTGTCTCTAGTCCTTTAGGAGCCCTCTGGCCGATGTAAGCATTTGGACATACACTGTGTATTTTTTTCTTAGGGTGGAGCAACTGATTTGTTGGGAGGTACTATTTTATATCATAAGGGCTTTCCCACCCATCTATTGAGCAAGTTCAGGGTTATCATTGGGAAGAAATGTGGACATATGTTGAGCAGCACAACAACAAAAAGAGATTTCTGTCCAAACCAAAGAAATGCTAATTTGGGGGATTTTTTGTGATTTACATCTCATCTGGAATTTTGTTTTGCTGCTTTAGTGAATTGGATGGATAAAGCCCTAAAATAGGATAACTGCCAGTATGTGCTCCAAAACAAAATAGTCATTTTCACATAGTAGTCTTGTCCAACGTCACTTCTCTTTAAAGTCTGCTGGCACAATTCAATTCTGCTGCACTTCCCAGTATGTTGCTATGCCCTATAAAATATGTTAAATATGTAGGGAGTGATTTAATGTGGAGATCTGTTTTCCCCCGGTTTTCTTCCCATATAAACAGTGAGAACATTATAAAGCTTCCCCTTTCTATTTTCCAGATTTGAATAGGTTTCTCCCAGTGCTGCTATTTTATTTTTAATTAATCATCTTCCACACAGCCTCCATTTGTTGCTATGTTGCTCGGCAGTGGGACGGTAAACAATGCTGCCCCAGAGCCCATGTCCCATCATGCCTTTCAGGATCCATGTGATACGTCCTGTTCCGCCTGTCCTGGAAGGAGCCGCTAGAGACATAAACGAGACAAAGACAAGCTACATGCTAATTTCTCTTGTTTTCACATCTACCCTGGACTCCATCTCATCAGCTGTACTATTTTTTAGAATTTGATAGGGGTTAAAAAAAAAACAAGTTGTTTCCAGGATCAGTCATCAGGTATCTCAGGACCTCTTGAAGCAATCCACAAAGCAATTCTCACGCAAAAGTCAACAAAGCACCCAGGAAGCAATTGTGATTACACCTGTGACTATGCCAGCACACAAGCCTTCACACATCAGAGACTGGAAGATTGCAGCCAACAGCAATGTTGCTCTTTCCTTCTCTTTCTCTTTGTTGGATTCCCTGGAAGCTGAGCCTCTGTACCAGCTCATCTTTGTTGTTTCTATTTTACTGCAGTTTCTTCTGTGGATTCTCTCAATAGATATCTGCTTGCATCTTGGTGCCGGTACCAAAATCCACGCCACAGTGTCTGCACTGGGGGAATATAGAGTGATGCGTCCACTTTTCTTGGGGAGTTAACCTGCACCACAACAGGCAGGTGACTAAAGAGGATGCCATCAGCATATGCACACCACAACCTAATATTGTTTAGATCTGCTTACCATGTCACACAATCAAATTACTCTCTACATCCTACTCACTTCCAATACATCATACTGATAACATCACATGATAAAAAACACAATGCAAATAGTAATAATATATTATGATACATACATGATTGTATTATATTATTATTGTGTAATACTGCAGTATACTGATAATTGTGTAATAATACAGTATACCAATATTATTTGTGAGTTTCCACAGAGGAGACAGAATTGGAGGAAAGGGTGAAACTCAATATCACATAAAGATCTCTGAGATGGGTGCCAGAAGAAAATAAACATCTCTCAAGGCTGCTTTGACTTCAGAGGCATTGTGCAGATTTTGACAACGGGGTTTTCATTGTCAGATAATTACATGGTCAAAACCATATCTGAATGTATTCAAAACAGAAGTTACAATAGTAGTGTAATGCATGTGGAATTACAGACGTTTCAGATAGTTAACATGAGGCTTCCATATGTATGAGGTGGATTTACAAAAAGTTAAACTAATTCCAGCTTTATACAGTGCATTATGTAGAGGCTGAAATTCCTTAAAATATTTTCTCCTATGTGAGTTAACCAACAGCGATAACATGTAGTTACAAATGGGGTGCATTTGTAGTCCAGCCCCTTGCAATATTAACTAGTGTTGGATTAAAGCCTCAGTGATTCAGGAGAATGAAACCCAATGATATTTTACCAAAGACATAGCTACGATCCTGTAGTCTGGGGCCAAAACCACTGAGAAACTGGTCCTCATGTTTTCATATTTTCATCATAATGAAGTGAATATGAAATCCCTGCTGTGCACAATGCAGCACTGTATATGTTTATATCATTATGATACATGACGGGAATAATATCTCAGGGCAGGGGAATTGCACTAATTTTAACAGCACCGTAATTTTGCTACTATAGGTGCTACTGGTTTGGTAGCACTTCAGGTAAATCAGTCACATTATTGTAAATGTGTGCACCAGTCCTGGGATCTACTCTTATACAGCATTTTACATAATGTATATGCATATGTCTTTTTAAACAAATTTCAGATAAAAAAAAATTATAAATGGCTTATTAATTATTTGCAAACTAAATTAAATTTTCATGCAGGAGAAAAGAAACAGATGAAATACACCTAGTCCATGTACATCAGCATTGACACACAGTATATGGATGTCCTTCTCTGCTTTGGAAGTACATGTCTCATTTTTTCCTGGTGTATTGGGAGCAGATTCATTTTTGGCCATGGGGCTGTAGATGTATGTAATGATTACTTTATCGATTGCCAGGAAAAGTCAAATCTAAAAAACCTGAGCGTTTCTTCTGGAGTCATAATGAATAAACGAATCCACTTGTTTTTAACATCATCAGTAAACTCGTATCTCATGCATTTAAATTGCCTGTATTTAATGGATAAAATAGCATGGCAGCTCATAGCCGTGGGCATCTTCTGGTCACGTAGCGGACGGGTTGATGAACTCCCATGAGCCTTTGTATCACGTTTTCCAGCTATTTCCAGCTATTACTGCGATAGCTGCACACCTAAGTACTGCGGCGACAACTCTTTACGACGCTGTCTGAGTCCAGGAAAAAAAGCCCAATTTGGATTTCACCGCGAGTTTGGATCACGTGCACGAGATAACTCACAACGCTGTACAGAGATCATACTGCGGCTGTCATCTAACAGCACTCTAAGAATATGAAACTCATAATGAAAACGTGCTTCGAACTAGTTGAACGCATTAAGCCCACCGAAGACCCTTCTGTTAGAATAAGACATCCTCATAATTTAGAATATGACACATTTTTAACAAGGTTATTATTGTTTCATTTGATGACTCGACGTTTACCATTTTCAATAGCTTTAAAAGAACTACAGAATTCTTTCCTCCATTAATGGTTTAAGCCAGCTGGTATTTTTGGAATGGAAAATGTATACTGGATTTTGGATGGAATTAATGTATACTGCATATCTTCATTTAGCATATTCCTTGCTTATTCGTTTTTTTTTTATTAGATATAAGATCGAGGCTAAGTAATTAAAGTCATGTGCTCTGAAGTCATTACAAATCCTTTGTGATCAGTTTTTTTTACATTAATTAAATGAGCAAAAATTACTTGTTAAAGATGCAGTTCCTTTGTTGAAAATTCAGCTGAAACCAGTTTATTCATTTTTTATCTTCTGTATGCAACCAAGTATGAAAAGTGTAACAGACAATAGCAAAGATGATCTCTTCTACTGCCATTCTGTTTTCCTCCTGGTTATGCTTATACATCAAATCCTGTGTCGGGTAAAAAGAGTAAAACACAGCGACGATTGGCCATGTCTATACTTTTATTTGATTGGTAGCGGAAATACTAAAGTTTACCTTATCGCCTAGCAACTGCCCTGGTTGTCGGCTGCCGCGCGCATCCACATCCTCGACCGCACTGTGAGTTCAGTTGGTAGCTAGAGGTATCGTTAGTTTTTTTGTTTGTTTTTATTTTATTAAAAACTTTCTATTTATTTTGTCGGTTTTGTGAAATGGGGGGAGAGACGGACGAGGAGGATGACAAAACAAAATCAGACGAGCCACCAGCGTCAAAGAAAAAAATGATTTACAATGTGCAACTCAGACTGGGCGAAAACTTTACTGAATGGGTAAGGCCCACCCAAGGACACCCGTTCTCCGCCACGTGTGTTTTGTGTCTATCCAAAATTTCAGTTAAATATGAAGGAAAAACAGCGCTGGAAATCATGCAGTAACAAAGAAGCACCAGAGTTTTGTATTAAGTAAACGCAAAAAATCTAGCCATTTTAACTTTTATGACAAAAAAGGTTTGCCAGAGGAAGACAGGATAGCAATAGCGGAACTTAGCAGTGTATACCACGGAGTGCTTCACGGCCACAGCTACTTATCTACGGATTGTGGCAATAAAGTACGTGCGAAAAAGAGGTGGGAAATGTTAGTGTTACGTTGCCCAAATCCATTAGTTCATTCACAAGTTAAATAGTTGTTTATAATCTATTATAATACATATAATTAGGGCTGAACCATACAGCCATCGCGATTTATCGCACAGCTATTTTTAGCACAATAACAGCTATCCCCGGTATGTGGCCATAGGTTTTTTCCCATGTTTTTCACTACGTTTAAATCTATCATTACTTTCAGCCTGTTCCCCTTTATCCTCCTTGATTAACAATAAAACAAATATTTCCCGGTATGTGGTCCCCCCCCCAAAAAAAAAAAAAAAACATTCATCCGAGAGTCCCAGTTTTTCGCAAATCAAAGGTGGCAACCCTACTTGGAAGTGACTGCTGGTTAACATGTAGTCTTAATTGCCCGGGTTTCAGTCACTATTTCATACTCGTCCCATTGTCTGACAACAGAAACAGAAAAATATGTAAATGAGAACAGCTTTATTGGGAATTCAGCTGTATTAAAATGCAGTATATGTGAGCACAGAGAGTAGGATAGAAGCAACCAGATGTAAAGGGCTGACACCGTCTGACGTTAGGCAGAATGCAAATATGACGCGATGATGTCACAAATTTGTTAATTAGCACATGGC
Organism: Megalops cyprinoides; assembly: GCF_013368585.1. NCBI lineage: Eukaryota > Metazoa > Chordata > Actinopteri > Elopiformes > Megalopidae > Megalops > Megalops cyprinoides. The sequence continues at coordinate 3,419,039 of NC_050604.1, read as the reverse complement.
GTCATCTAGCGACATTTAGCGACTTTTCAAGCAGGCTTTAGCTACTTTCCATTGAAAGTAGTTGGCAACAGTAGTTGGTGATAAGCAGGGCCGGCGTGCATGATGCCTGGGCCTGGGACAAAATTATTTCAACGGGCCCCCGCCCCCACCCCAATTAAAACAAAAATACGCTTGACAGCATGCTTGGAATATTCAACACCATGCTTAGGACATGTTAGGACAACTGAAATGTCATTCAAAAACGTTCAAAAAACAGTCAGAGTGTCATCTGCTGCACCTTTTTGGTAGCAAAGTCATGTATTATGTCCTTAAAGTCCAGATTCTGCGCCAACTGGCTCTCTATTAAAAGCAGCACCAAACCATTTAATCTGTCTTGAGACATAGTAGATAGCAAATAGTTTTTTATAAGTTTCATCTTACTGAATGCACGTTCACCACCCAAGACAGTCACTGGCAAGCACAGAAAAATGCGCAGTAAGACGCACAAGTCACCATAAATGCTTTGAAGATTCAATACATACCGTATACGCTAGCTAGTGAGTAAGGAACCTGGCATGTCTCGACCTTATAATCAAGGGCAGATAGGTAGCTGCCATGTTAGACTCAATAGTTACAAGAGTTTAAAATACTACAGCATAAAATAGGAAACTATTCCAACTGCACACTAATAATAAATAATGTGGGACCGGAAAGTCAGATTCAGCAACTGTCAGTCTCGCAGTTACCCTACTGAAATGAAAGTTTAGCAAGATAGCTAAACTACCTCACTAACGTCTAGTAGGGTTCTCATTTTGCTAGCAAGCTAATTTGCTGTTTTCAAACAAGACAGTGCAATGGGGAAAGTGCATTCCTTACTTCAAGTTTTAATTTCCAGATAATCTCATTAAACGAACAGTCACAGCAAATGAGCCAGCAAACTTCTGTGCTCACTTGCACAAGTTTGTATTAGCAGGCTAGTCATCTTTTTTTCTCCGTTCTTTTCACTTTTGAGCACCAGATTTGTGAGTAGACATTTTGACAGCTCGATTTGGCAAAGGGGGTGTGGACAAATTAATGTAGGACTACCCTTAAGACCAAACCATCTTGCAATATAACAATATAACAGGGGGGACATGTTTAGGCTACTATTGTACAATGAAGATAAATGATTTGACGGCAAGCATCATGTATTCAAAGTAACTAATGCAAACACTTTCTGAAAATTTGAAATATTGTATATTGTATATATCTGAAATAAATTTGTCTAAATATTCCACCAATCAATGGCCAACATTTATGAGTGAGGAGCACTCTCTCTCCTGCCCCCCCCCCCCCCAAAAAAAATAGTTTTTGCTTGTGTTTGTGATTATTTTGTTTTTAATTATTCACGTTGTTCATCACATCACACTAAAGCTTCATGTGTATGGTTTTCAGCTAAATTGCTACATTGTTTATCTTGTGCATTTTTGCCTGTGAGTCTCCAAAGTCTTCTCGGAGCCAGGCTGCATGCCTGTCTCTATTCCTTAATGCACATTAATTCCGACGGGAGGAAAACGCCACAGAAGAGTGAGATATGACTTACGGCTATCACATTGTGAAAATACAAAAACCCAGTAACACCCAGTGTGCCACACACATCACAGAGTATGTTTTTGTGGAAATGACCCTAACATCTCAATTCAAAGTTTTTTTTTTCCCAGTGGTGAACAAATCACCTTATTCCACACACTAAAAATGTCAAAATATGGTCCTCATGTCAATTGGATTTTTAAAAATGTGTTCATTCATTTTGCCTTGTTGCAAGAGCAATGCTAGTTTTGAGAGTTATTCTATGCTGTAAACCTTTGGGGGTTGTGGGTAATATATTGCCAATGGGGCTTTTACCACGAGACTTCTGCCGTTAGGTTGGGAAGTCAGAAAGCACCTTGTGTTTGTCCTGGACCATACCAGGGAATTAGGCAGTTAATGATTGGCTTAGCCCTGTTGTTAATCCCTGTAGGTGTTTTGGAAGCATTTCTTCAAGACAGAGGACCCTGGGAAATTTGGTCCATTGTCTTTATACACTGTGGGTGGCGAAGAGGAAACAGGGTGACGATTAGAAAACAAAATCATTTGAACCTGTCAGAGAAGTGTGTGATGACAACCCAGTCACCGGCGAGGTGATTTTCCTTTGGCCCTCTGCTAAACAATCGCTAACATGTCTTCTTCCTCACCCGACAGATAAATCAATGCTGCCTTTAAAGAGAAGCCTCAGCTCTTGTCAAGCTCATGAAAGTTGACACGATGAAGGGGGAAAATAACTTGGATGTCAAAAAGAAATTGATGTAGGGCTTGTGAGGGAGAGCCCTCTAAAAGACTTGCTTTCAAAAAATAAAGAAGAGAGAAGTAGCTGTTCTCCCTTTGACTCTAAAAATGGATTTTTATAAATATGCCAAAAAGACAAACAAATGAAGTAATGGAACACATCTACCTTTGTCACATATCACCAGCCACATTTAATGACTGTAAAACAAATCCCAGAATTATTGTTTTGTTTTTCTTTCATGACAGCAGACAAAAAAAACTAAACTGAAGGTCATAGAAGTGAAAAAATAAAAAGGAGAACAGAAAGAAACAGATTAAACTGGTGGATGAATTTGCAGAATTATCTGAATTAACAGGGGATTTGACAGAATTCAATAATTTCACATAAAGAATGACAACCTCTTCCCCATTCAAGAGAAAATGGATTCTATGAACGCTACCCAGTTATAGAGAGAGAAACTGTTAACACATTTTATTATAAGCAATTAACTAGCCTAGGTCATAGTTCTCAATCAATATTTTTGCAGTTTGTTGATTCATGGAATATTGGGAGGTCTTGCAAGACATGAAAAGGACTGAACTTTAGCCACTAAAGATGTTTAAAAGTGTCTGCAAGGGTATTTCATGATGGTGATTCAACTACAATCTATTTTATGATTACTAGACCAGATTCATGCCACAAGCATAACTTTTAATGACTGTTAGTAGTTGTTTTACCTTTTTTGTCAACAAGAGATAGCGTGGAAGTGCTTAAATGTCCTTGAATATGTAAAATGTGCATTATGTTACATTAAGGACATCTAGCATACAATCTTATTCAGAGCAACTTACATTGGTTACAGTTTTGGTTACGATGTTATCCATTTACACATCTGGATATTTACTGAGGTAATTGTGGGTTAAGTACCTTGTCCAAGGGTACAGCAAAAGCGTTCCTTCGGTTACTAGTCCTGCTCCTTAACCACTATGCTGCGTTGCCACTGCTACATTACTACACCGATGGCAGCCATTATCTTGGACCTAGGATGCCAAAAATAGATATAAAACATGTATTCCTGTACAAGATGACATAATCAAGCCAAAAGGTGAACAGCAAAAACACAAACCCAATGATGTCCTTGTTGTGAAAACACAAGTGTTCTTCTCAGACAGGGATGAACACGCTAGAAAAATGGCAGCCATCTTAGCCCAACTGAAAACCATGCAGAATGTAGTCAGTGCAAATGGAGAGGAGGGAGGAAAGTCAGTCTTTGGCCTCAGCAGTGAAATCAGCAGTCCTAACATAGTAATGCCAAAGTCTGATGCGGAAGGATCAGCAGGGCTGGTGTCAAGAGGGAGATGGCTGTTTGGAGCTGGAAATCTGTGCTGGACAATCCAGCATTTGCATTTAATGTTTAAAGAAGGGTGCATAGAGCAGCGTTACCCAAACCTCTCCTGGAGGGCCCCTTTTCTTGCATGTTTTAGATCTCTCCCTGCTCCAACACAGCTGATTAAAATGATCAGTTTGTTATTAAGCAGCTTCAGGAGTTCATAAGGAGTTGATCATTTGAATCAGCTGTGTTGGAGCAGGGAGAGATCTAAAATATGCAGGGCAAAGGGTCCTCCAGGTGAGGTTTGGGAAACGCTGGACTAGAGCAATGAAAACATTATCAAAATCAAATATTTTTTACATAAACTCAAAAATGGGTGTTCCGATCTCCTTGGCCTGGACCCTTTGAATGCCATAGGCCATACAGATCAATGGATCATGACATTCTGACTCCTTCAGATGGTGGAGCAGTGCTGTTCGCGGCATGAGTTGAGAAGGACCTAAAAAATCAGAAAACCAAAAATCAATAGATCACAACAGCTTGACAGCATCACATCTCTAACAGAAAGAATATGTTGATATAAAGAGGCCTGCAACCTGAGATTTAAGTCTCCTTACCTTACTCTGCTTAGAAGATGGTATGGTATGGTATTCAGCACATTGGAATTAACACACATTAATACAGTAAAATCAAAGCATGCAAAACCAGAGTTGGACAGAATAATTTATTCAAACCATTGACATTTACAATGGAAGGGATAAAGGCCTGAATTAACTTATTAGCTTATCTAACTAGATGACTAGTTTTCATCTAGGCAGAGATGAAAACAGAATGATGTGGCAGGGGTTGACAAATGAGATATGATGTACAGGTAACAGGTTCTGTCCCCCTTGGGAAAACTCCTGATTTCTGACTGTTGAAGGAGGCTACCACTCATCTGACCAGTGGCAGATGCCACGCCCTCTAGAGCCAGGACCAGAGCAGATGATGGAAGGAGGGGGCAGAAGAATTGTACAAATCACTTAAACTGAGAGAACATTGGCCAGTAACTCTTTTGTAGGGTTATATTTATTTGCAGTTACTGTTTGTTGGGAGAGCACAGAGATTTAGGTGGTCTGGAAGAGTCCCTGATGGATCTTCCATTGAAGCTCCCATGCAAAAGCATTTTACAGTTTGTGTACATTTTTACCGTTTAGGTTCTGTGGTGGGACTGGCTCACTGATGGATGGTTACCTAGCAGATGAGCTATTACCAGTGATGGAATGTTAGGCATTCAATTGGCAACATTTACTAGCTGGATATTATGTAGAGCAATGTATCACCTCAGAACTGGTGTATTAACTGAAGAAGTTTTGTAAAATGTTAACTTGTTCATGACCTAGGGGCATGGTTAATGAAAATCTTAAATGGCAAATCAAACTTGATCTATCTCAGATGAGAATGGAGGATATTTTTCTGTCACCAAGCTTGCAGCAGGAGAGTGACAGTACGTGACAGTATACATAACTTTGTCCTTACAGAAAAGATTCATTTAATGAAAGTAATGAGATTTTAAAAATCTTATGAAATGGAATGGTGTAAAAGTAAAACATCATAATGTCAAGGGATCACACAGTCCTCCTAAAAAGAAAAATAGTCTAACCTTGAATAGTTGAGTTGCAAGTGAGAATAAACTGTATAATTGTGATGTCTTGTATTTAACTGAGAAACTCAGGGAGGGTATTGATTAGGCCGAGCTTTCCACTGCCAGTATGAAGGGCATTGATCATTCTTAAGGGGGTGGCAAAAGAAGTGCGTCTCAGTTCGTAGGCATCTGCACTCCTGTTCATGGTTAGACCATGATTTGTGTCCACAATAGAAGCCCATTGACTTTTGGATTATAGGAATAACATTGCTGTTAGACCACACTGTGGTGACTGAGAGGGAATCTCAGAATCATATTTCATCAAGGCCTTGGCATTTAAATACTTCACCGCTAAATGGCACCAGGTTTAAGTCCTGCATTAATATAGTGCTACAGAAGTACCTGGAGCTCAACCAGACACTCTGTGTCTCATCTGTTTCTCTGCTGGCCAAGGCAATATCAAGGAAACAAATAATTGCCTATGGAGCAGCAAGGAAGAAACTAGGCCAGGCACGTTACTGGAGAGGAGTTCATTGGCAAATCAGAGCAGAAACACAAACAGCAACATTCTCTCTTACGAAGAAAAAGAGAATCTGTAAAAAAAAAAAAAAGAGAATTTGTACATCTTAAAGCAGTGATATTATTAACACAAGAGAAGGGCTGGTTACTAATTAGCTTTTTATCTGTTCATACAACAAACCTCAACAGTACTTCAGAAATGTACCTTCAAGATCTGTCAGAAGCTCTGTATATAAACCAGGTTAATTACCATCAGCTTTTTCAGCCGTCTGTAATTATGAAAAAATATGGAACCTTACTGAGACTTTTGTAAAAACTACTGCTATTTGTAAGCCATTACACTTCTTAAAGTAGCCACAGCTTTGTCACAGGTATCTGCCCTCCAAGAGTATTCACTGGGCCACCTCCCATCTGGTGCCGCACCGTGCAACATGGGGATGAATTGAAAATATATATTCCTTGCATGAATGATCTTAGCACATTATCTGCAACAATATTGTGTATGTATGTGTATATGTATACTGTATATATATATGCTGTATATATATGTAGCGAAGGGCGAGAGCAGTCACCCCACCCGGCCTCGAACCCAGGTCTACAGGGTATACTGGGTACCAACCGTGCGACTTTGACCGCAACGCCAAAGAGCCAGTATACCCCGTAGAGCCGGGCTCGAGGCCGGGTGGGGTGACTGCTCTCGCCCTTCACTACAAATGGTGTCAGCAGTGGGATGGCTTGCTACGAGGTCATCGGAGGCGTGTGTGAGCTGTATGAGGGAACCCCAGGTTCAGTTGACCCCGGTGTGTGAGGGACCCCAGAGATGGGTGAAGCACAGTGTGAGGGACCCCAAAGATGGGTGAAGCACTCATGAGTGGGGCACCCTGGGATGGGAGAAGTACGGCAGGAGAATGCGTGAGGGACGCCATGGTGTGTGAAGCGCATGGGCGCACTTCCTGAAGGGGAGAGCAGTGTGACGGAGTGCCGTCACTACGGTTGAGTATGCGCTCTGACTGCCATACCAACGAGCCTGGCTCTTTGGTGTCGTGGTCAAAGTCGCATGATTGGTAGCCCGTAGACCTGCGTTTGAGGCCGGGTGGGGTGACTGCTCTCGCCCTTCGCTACATATATACAGTGTGTATATATATATATATATATATGTTAGCTAAAACTCCATTAATGAAAAATGACTCATCTCAATGGCATTGTCTTTCATATGGTGCCCGGAAGATGCATGACATCATTATCCTGTAGTTATCAGCCGTTTTTAGATGAAGCGGTAGACAGATGAGAATTGCAGAAAATAGCAGGGGACACCAAAAGGTTAAACAAGCACATAGCGAATTAAAAAAAAAAAAATTTAAAAGCCTGATTTCAGATTGATATGCAAATTAATTTAGCACATTTTATACAAGCCTGCTGTTAGAGGAATAGTCTTATACAGTAAAGGCCAGAGTGGCGCTGCTTCACCTGGCAAAAAGAAATTATGTTTGCTAAAAACAAAGTAGGTGAGAAGCTAGCTGACTGGTGTTTTTCTAGTCCTATCATACCTCTGAATACAGATTGTAGGTTAAAACTGTGTTCCAGGGCGCTGTGCAAAAATTCACTGCAAGTGTTTATGCTATTTTGGGCTTGGTGCTGTCTGCAAAAGTGTTGATGATCACAAGTGTGCTAGTGTGCCACTTACCACATTACCCACATTTCTGGGATGTGGCTGTGTTTTCAAGGATTGGTTGGGAATGTCCATTGCTAATGACATGCTGAACCTTAAGCTAGGCTTCCATGTGCCACAGAATTCTCTAGGAGAATGGTGGCATATCACTCAGCTCCAAGCTGTACCAGCCATCCCTGAACATTTCAGAGTGAGGTGTTTCCTAAAAAAAGTTCACATCCAACTTAAAGCCATGATGATACCTAAAATAACACCATTTCAGTGTTATGTCAGCTTTGAAAACCTAAATTAGTGTGCATGACAGTACTTCTCACTTCAGTTAGACTGAATAGAACCTGGGATCGACAGGGCCTGTTCCCACTAGAAGTGTACAGAGACATCATTATCTGTATCTGTATCTGTTGGACCAACAAAATTATCTGACTCTGTATCTGTATTTGGATAGTAGACTAGAAGTGGGTGTGGTTTATACCAGAAGTCACGTTAAATCGGGCAAATGCTGTATTTTTTGTCGTTTTTTTCAACATTGACTGGGTTTTTTAAATGGAGGAAATTAACACATACAGCTAAAAACTAAAGGTTCTAAGCTTCATTTTGATGTATAGGTTGTGGGGGTTTGAAAGAAATCCAGCTGCCACACGAGGCTTTTGTCTCACTAGTTCCCGCACATGACACCTCCTCCTCGATGCGACAGTTTCCCTGAGTGATAGCCGGGATCGGTCAGCTCTCAGCCGCTGCCTGCCTTGCGCTGACTTGGTGGGGGCGACTACAGAATATAGCGATCACTTTTCAATAATGTGTAGTAAATGAAATGACTTTCGACTGGGTTTTTTAAATGGAGGAAATTAACACATACAGCTAAAAACTACAGGTTGTAAGCTTTTGATGCGGTGGTAATCCAGCTGCCATGCCAGGCTTTTGTCTAGCTAGCTCCCGCACCTGACTCAGTGGGGTGACTACAGAATATAGTGATCACTTTTCAATAATGTGTAGTAAATGAAACGAATAGTTAGTGAAATCAAAGTCCTATGTTGCAAACAGAATGGGCATTTTTATCTTTTGGCCATCCACAATGATATAAATCGATCTGAAGAAACATAATGGTTGATGCACAGACATGTCAATCATGGCTTTTTTTCCGAATAATAACGGGCAACTTCGGGTAGAAGAAATATGTTTCCATCGCATTATTTGTGATTTCCCGAATAACATATTCGGATTCGGGTATATCCCTAGTTCCCACATAATTTTTTCAGAATTCAGTAATCTGGTTTGTTTCAAAACACATTTATAGTTTATAAAGCATTTGCTGTCCACAGGAGAGGTCACTGTCCTGATAACCAGGTCTATTTTCACACACAAAGAAGAAAATAAAAAATACATGTCCCATCTCTGCATTGAGTTTGGAGCTGGAACAAAGGGATTGTCCCAGTTTTGAACATCATGTGTTGAAGTTGGGCATTTCAGATGGAGGTGGGGGAAGGGCTGGGGGTGGGGTCAGCTCTACAGCTGGTGTCAGCAACAGTGACCAACCTGTTCCTCTGTGCTTTGGCTTTACCTGACATTTATCTATCAGTACCCAGTCAGCATGCAAAATAGAGCTGTATCCCCCAGGACGTGGTTCAAATCCCACATGGGGAACTGATCAAAGCTGTTTACTCTGGAGTTCTCTGGCAGTACCCTAGCTGTGTCAATATGGGACTTACAGAGGACTTTAGAGTGTAGTTTAAGACTAGGGCTTAGATGTGAAAGACTATGTGTATGTGTGTGCACACAAACTCGTTCATGTGTGTAAACACTATTATATGCAAAAGACTTTGATGTAATATCAATCCAAAGTGTATAAATCTACCTATCCCCTCTTTTTTTACTTAATACCTTAGCAAGAACTTCAAACATCCCACATATTAGACATACTATATAATATATATATATATATATATATATATATATATATATATATATCATCATTGTTTCATTGGGATTGGTGTGTATTTGAGGGAAAAGATGGCTGCACAGCTGAACAGAGAGGGGAATAACAGGGCAGATGGGCATGTTATTCTTAACATGCCATTTTTAAAAACAAGGATATTTACCTTTTCTGTATTTCTTTCCTCCATTTTAAACAAGAGTTTGCTGATATGCCCACTCCTATCCTTGGCAAAGCTGCTGTGGGCCCCCCCATTGTCATCATCGGGCCATAAGGATTGACTTGTGCTCAAGGCAAGTGCCTTGACCACCTTATAAGTACAAATAAGTACAAATGTAACCACTACGAGTGTTACATTTGTACTTATTTATTATTATTTGCTGAGAGAACAAGGAGATGACTCCACCAAGCCTTCTCAGAGCTCAAATTGCTCAAGCAAAGCTGCTGTGGGCCCCCCCATTGTCATCATCGGGCCATAAGGATTGACTTGTGCTCAAGGCAAGTGCCTTGACCACCTTATAAGTACAAATAAGTACAAATGTAACCACTACGAGTGTTACATTTGTACTTATTTATTATTATTTGCTGAGAGAACAAGGAGATGACTCCACCAAGCCTTCTCAGAGCTCAAATTGTCATGGGAGACTTCATTCGATTTTGTTCGTTTGTTTTGTTAGACACACAGTGATGTGGAATTAAAATCAGCGTGTTTAAACTTTAATGCTCTGTGTGTTTTGAAAAAAGGAAACTCAAAGCAAAAACAGCTTTAACAAAATGCTGTAGGGTTTGCGCAAGGCACATGCTCAGAATATTCACCCCCAGGCAGGCTTTGAGACAGACGCTCTGGGATGGTACGGAACATGACTACAAGGTTGTGAAGAGTTTTGAAAACACTTTTTTCGCATAACGTGCTCGAGTTTCTTTGTTTTTCTGCCCAGACTTTAAATCCTAGACAAGTAGAGTAAGGCCTTAGCTCCAATACGTCGGAAGGCTATGCACTGTACATAATCCTGCTTGGCCGGAGATGGGGTGGTATGACTATACTCTCCAAATCCATCTGAATCTCATAGCAAAAGCAAACTCCACTGAGGAAGCTGCTGGGATTGGCTGGGCAAGCATGAGTTTTATTCAGGTGTAACGTTTCGTAGTCTGTTTCTTTTCCATTCATTTTAGGAAATAACAGTCACTGTGTATGGTTGGACAAACTTATTGTCTGTTTATGCTTGTTCTTATGAGTATCTATAGAGGTTGACTCAGTGGCACTTCATAAAAATGAAAAAGAAACATGTTCTTCAGAGGGTCATGTTTTATGTGAACTTGACCTTTAAATAACTGTTGCACTTGTGTCCAAACAAAAGTAAATCATTAGTTAATAGTGTCATTTTAAGTTATTGTTGTGATGTATCAATGGCATCATTGTACACAATCTTTATTTGCTTTTGGTTAATACTGAGATGGACACCTGTTCATTTTGGATATGCAATACTATACTACAATACAATTTCCATCATCTTCTCTCAAGGCCTCTCTATTGTTTAGCTGTCTTCTAATTTGAAAAAATCAAATAGATTTAAGAAACCCGTTTGTTCATATGGATCATACATCTTTAGCAATGCCTTAGTGGGTGTGACTCATGAGACTGCTGCCTAAAAACACATGCCTGAGTAACCCAGGAGGGAAGCCCTAAGCCTTCTGCAGTCTCACATATGGAACTTTAGCAGTGATGTATTTCTGAACCACTTCCCAGGTCCCTGCTTCCAGTGTGTATACTTACAAGTCTCTCTAACCATTTATCACTCTGCGCCATGAAAAAGCCAGATTATGTTTGATAATATTCTGATGTTAAAGCAATTTTTCTATTAAGTTTCCAAGTAGACAGTACAAACAAGTACAAACAAGTAGTTACTACAGGGGATTCAGACTGAAGGGTGTCTGTCTGATGATCAGCCAGCTTCCAACGTGCAACAGCCAGCTTCTAGGGAGTAAAACGTCACACTTCAGTAAATTATGAAAAATGTCCATGTTTGGAATCTTGGAATCTGAGAACTGGAGGAAGGTCTTGTGGGGTACATCTTGGCTCCTTGTAATGCACTTTTTTCAGAATTGATGTTCTCCAGCGCAGCAGCTCCAAAACCACCATGTTTGGACTCACTGGTGGGTCACTGATAACAGTTAACACTGACAACAAGTCAAGCCCCATCTGTGGGCACTCCCAAAAATGAAAAAATACTGCTGAGTCTGGTGCACTAATGCTTAATCTGACATGTATTCATAAATATTCAACCTTTACATTTAGTCATTTAGCAGATGCTCTTATCTAGAGCAACTTAGAAAAGTGTATACAAGAAGGTTAGGATATGAGCAGAGATGGTACCAAATCATCTGTTTTGCAAATGATAGAACAAGTCATTACATAACGTACAACATTCTCCTAAGTGCCATAGTGAGAGTTTGGTACAAGAGAAAGTTTGAGGACATTGTAATTCTACTTAACAAATATATTTGAGGATATAGTATGAACCATCAGCATCTGGGGTGAACCAAGGTGAACCAAGATGCAGTGGTCTATGGTGGAATATGGACAGTGACTATGCTGATATTTTTAACTCCATCTGTATATGAACCTATGAGGAAATGAATATTCATAAGTGTGGGGGGTGTGGCACAAAAAGTGCTCACCCATTCAGCAGGCCATTGGCTTGGGCAGAGTTACAGCCCCCTGCTCTAACAGATTGCTCATGGAGTTTTCCACCTACTTTGTGCAAGTTATTTTGACGCATGGCTTCCCCTGTAATTCATAATTAGAGAAATGTACTCTCTCCGAGATTTGGGTCAGGTGGAAGGAAAAGGAGACAGGGAAAGAGAGGAGGGCGTCTATAAATATTTAGTGATTTAATTATGTATTCCTGACGTTAATGGTGTTGACTCAGAGGAGCAGCACACAGCTTCCAGAAAAACTATCATTTTCAGTGCTGGTTCCAAGGGACTTTCAAAACCATTAAGAGACATTCAAAGCAGTCATAGAAAACTGAGAAGATAAACCTGTGTGGGACATGACTGAAAATGATTTCAGTCATGTTTCTTACCTTTGTTGTACTGAGAATCTGTATTGAAAACTTCTCAAAATGTTTTAATAGCTAAGTAAGACATTTTGATAACTAAGAACACAAGCTTATGTGATATCCTTTTGTGGCTCATTGACCCACTTCCTGCTATCTGACTCACACAAAGGCTGTAATCCATTTCTCCACCTCTTCTTCTCTCAGTCCTGAACTGTAGCAAATTTCATTTGCATATCATATCTCCATACTTTCTCCACCTTCTCCACCCTCCTCTCCCCCCCTCCTCCTCCCTCCCCCTCTCTCCTCTCTGCCAACAATTTCAGGGTTTACTTTGAGGAAAAGGTGACCAGCATCCGGGACTCCTTCACTCCTTCAACAACACCCTTGACCACCACGAGAAACTGCATCAACCAGCTGTCTTCCTTCATGCCGCTCAAAGACTTGGAAGTGCTCCAACTCATCACAGACCACCATGCCACAACCTGCCCTCTGGACCCCATCCCCTCTACCCTGCTCCAATCCATATCTGGTGAGATCGCCCCATTTCTTTCCTCATTTATCACTTCCTCACTAACCTCTGGTACTGTCCCCACAAACTTCAAGAAAGCTCTGGTCACACCACTCCTCAAGAAACCATCCACCGACCCACCCGATGTTACAAACTACCGACCGGTATCTCTTCTCTCATTTCTATCTAAAACCCTGGAACGTGCAGTACTTAACCAACTCTCCCCTTTTCTTCTCAGGAACAACCTCTTGGACCCCCATCAGTCAGGTTTCAGAGCTGGACACTCAACAGAAACCGCACTTCTGGCCGTGACAGAGGCTCTCCACACTGCTAGAGCCTGCGGCTTGTCATCTGCCCTCATCCTCCTCGACCTCTCCGCTGCTTTCGACACAGTCAACCACCAGACACTACTATCAAAGCTGTCTGAGATGGGCATCTCTGGAACCGCCCTCTCCTGGTTCACGTCCTACCTGACTGGTAGATCCTCCCAGATCTACTGGAAAGGCTCCATCTCTGCACCCACCCCCCTCACTACAGGAGTTCGACAGGGTTCAGTACTGGGACCCTACTCTTCTCAATTTATATCAACTCTCTTGGCTCAGTTATCAAATCACATGGCTTCTCCTATCACTGCTATGCTGACGACATCCAACTCTTTTTCTCTTTCCCTCCCTCTACCTCCCAGGTCAACGAAAGAATCTCTGCATGCCTGGCTGACATCTCCAAATGGATGACATCCCACCATCTGAAGCTGAACCTCAGTAAAACGGAACTGCTCTTCATCCCACCCGGCCCTTCCCCCCTGCATGACCTCTCCATCACCGTCGATGGCACCACAATACCATCCTCTCAGTCAGCAAAGAGCTTTCGCTTAATCCTCGACAGTAACCTGGACTTCAAGGAGTAAATTGCTCGCACGTCACGGGCCTGCCGATTCCTCCTCCACAACATCAGGAGGATTCGTCTGTTCCTGACAACATACGCGACGCAGCTCCTTATCCAGGCCACAGTTCTCCCTCGACTGGACTACTGCAATGCTCTCCTTGCAGGCCTCCCAGCCTGCACCATCCAGCCTCTCCAGCTCATCCAGAACGCAACTGCCCGACTGATCTTCAACCTCCCCAAAGTCTCCCATGTTACTCCCCTGCTGAAATCCCTCCACTGGCTTCCTGTCACTGCCAGGATCAGATTCAAGACCCTGACCCTCGCCTTCTCTGCAATCAAAAGGACCCTGCCTACCTCCAAGAACTCATCCAGCCCTACACACCAGCCCGACCCCTGCGCTCAGCAGCAACTGGATGCCTCGCTCCTTGCATGGTCAAGGCAGGAGGTACTCCTTCTGCCAGACATCGGCGTTTCACCTACATCTCTCCCCAGTGGTGGAACGAACTCCCTGTCTCGCTACGGACAGCTTCTTCACCCCATTCCTTCAGACGGGGCCTGAAGACGCACCTCTTCAGACTCTACCTGGACTGACCCAGCACACAATTGCTGCCCCCCCTCCCCCCCCCCCCCCATCAGTGCTGTCGTAAATTGCTGTGCTTTTTAAATTGTGCTTTTTAAATTGTTTCTTGTTGCTGCCTTTACCCTGATGCTCATTGCGCCGTTTGAAGTTGTTGAAGTCCGCCGTTTGAAAGTGTATCGTATTAGTTGCCCTATAGGCTGTAATTGCACAAATCTAATAGTACTGTGTCCTCAAACAGACCTTGCTCTCAGCTGAGAACTGTCTCATTGTGGAACTGTACACATCCTGTCCCCGTACTGTCGCTATACTTGCTGTATGCACTTTTGTAAGTCGCTTTGGATAAAAGCGTCTGCTAAATAAATAAATGTAAATGTAAATATCGCTGTGATCCATTACCCTTAAATTGAGACTCTAATAATTATCAGAGCTGAAGATATTCTGTTATTTGTACAGTGAGCTAGTTTGTCTTCCTGTGTGGAATTTGAATGAAAATTGTTTTTGGCAGTCTTTTAGTTGTGTGTTTACAGACTGGTTAGGCAGACATGGCTACCTCCAGGGACTGATGGCAGACAGCAACCAGTCAAGAACTCCAGTTTTCCACCTATATGCTTGTTGACTCCCTTTACCAGAGGTGCACCACCCACCCTATTGTGTTGTGTCCCAGTACCTTAGGAGATTAATCCAAGTGAGGTGACATGGGCTTGTTCATTATGCCCTAAACTGCCTCTCTTCTGGTGAGAGTACAAATGTGCAGACTTTGAAGCCAGCTGACAACTAAATACACTTTGCATTTTGAGCAGAGACAGCTCAAACAGCTGATCTGTGGCTTGAACACCCAGAGAAAAACAGAAGTGTTCTTTTTGTCTTCATTATACTTGTATATAATGAAAGAAAGAAAATACCTGGCTGTTTTAGCAAGATAGCTACAAAGAACTATTAAACATTAAACAAAGAACTATTACATCTTGCTATAATAGTTGACTGGCTAGCTAAGTATGCCTATGAATTACTTGACAAATAAAACATTCCTTAATAGTGATGTGTGGTAGCTAGCTGTTGAATTACCGGCGGATTGGCAGTTATTGGCATCTTAGATGTAATACTTTTCTCTCTTCAAAGCGGGTCCCTTTGTGAAGGTTTTAAGCTGCAGTGATACAGATGAGGGTCTGACATGAAGGTGATAAGGGGAAGAGAGGAGACCAAAATTGCATAAAAATCACAAAAATTGAATGGCTTAAACATCTCAGGACATCCACCTGTAAGTGATTGCAAGGCTCAGATAGTAATTAGATGGGAGCAATGGGGAGGGGGGCATACAAATGAGAGAATGTAACATTGCTGTGGAAGGAAATGGGTGAAATGGGTCATTTGCTTTTCAGAATGCATATCTACAGTGCTGTAAGGCCAGGGAGAACATGTTAAATTTTAGATATTCAGTGAAGGAGCCCTTCAAATGATCATGTCTCTACCTCAAGGGCCAAGAAAATGTATAGCATGGTTCAAATTATGAACAATCTCATGTTTCCAAACAAGGTTCTCACTCTCTCAGTCCCTCTCAAACATACAATCTATTTTCCTCCTTTAGGGAAAACTACAGCTGATTAAACCAAGTAACAAACAGTTCACTCTGTAAGTTTCCACACTGATAAGGAAACAGCTTGAGCTCACCAACTGTATATAAATCTACTGTCCCCATGTTGATTGCAAAGCTGACCCAGATTGTGGTCCAATCCATTTTCAGATGAGGGTTAGTGCACTGGTATTGAAAGGCCTTAAACATTATGCAGAATGTTACACACTCTGAAGGTAGTCAGAATGAAAATGATTAGTTATTGAGTTACTGTTTGGGCGCGCAGGACTCATATATCAGGCAACAGGAAACCACATAGAATCTTCCCACTGGTTTGCCCCTCTTATTTACAACAGGTTGATCATGGTCTTTTTTTTCATGGGTTATAGGGGAATGTAATGAAAACAGACTGGGATCCAAGAGCGGTCAACGATGTTTAATGATGGAAGGCGAAGCGTTGTCAGGGACGAAAACTTGGTCAGCAACGAGAAGCAGCAGTACAAAAACAGATCCAAACACGAGCAAGGTCCAAAGAACAGGCAAGGGTCAAAACAGCGGTCCAAACACAGAATGGCAGAGTGCAGGCTTGGTAGAGTTTCAACAAACAATACCTCACAATGAGGCAACATGGACTGAGTCCTTATGTAGCCAGGACTTGATTGAAGAACGAGTCAGCGTGAGCCAGTGGTGAGCTTGATGAGTGGGTGAGGTTGAGCCGGGCTGAACTGGGCGTGGCTGAGCTGGCTGACTGGGAGCGGGTGTGACAGGGAGTAAGGTCTGTAACACTTTCTTTTCTAGCTTTCTAGTTTTACTATTATTATTATTATTATTATTATTATTATTATTATGCAATGAAAGAATTTATTCTTATTATATCGCTTTTTAGCAACTTTAGGAATTTCATATCCTCCAGCGTGAAGCAGGGTTAGGTAAATGCATTTCTGAGATCACAAGGAACTTTTTTTGTATTTGTTGGATTTTCTTCTAATTTTAAAAGTAAACGAACCGGACCAAAAGCGCACTTGGAGAAAAAGCTTTATGTGGTGATGGAATCCGGCAGCATCTCTGCCTGCGAAGCTTTAACTCAGAGAACTGTTACCGTGATCGGCCTTTTATACCATGAAACGAATGGCAACAAACATTAGGTTTACACCGTTGCAACATCAATCTATGTTCCCAAATGCAAAGCGGTATCCTTTGATGCTGAATGCCCCTTTGTGTGGTGATGGATGCCAATTGCCCACTCCCGGTTGTATGTTACACTTGATGGCTGTTACCTGCCTTAATCAATTGCTCTTGGCTCCAACTGTAACGTGGCGCCAAGAGGTGTGGAGCTTCCTTTGTAACTATGATAATAAGACCATCAGGTTAACAGTTCTCTGATTCTGAACCATGTCTGATCAGAAGTTAGAAGCACTATAATCTTACATATTGTAAAACTGAGTCTGCCATACTGGGTTTTCAGTCATTTTAGACTTTTCCAAAAAGTACTTACACAGCATCTTCTCAAGGACTTTTTCCTGCATTAAGGAGAGAATTTCATTAATTTGTTCTTTGGATGTTTCTCTTTCAGTGATAGTTTCAGCATTGAACAAAATAAGACCCATAAGTGAGCCAGTTTATGATGAAACCTGAAAAACAAGTCTAATTAATTAAAGTAATGCTGGAACAGTAAAGAAAACAGTAATGCTGGATTATCACATGTAACGGGGCATACATAATATCACATTGAAACATTGCCCCCTCAACAGGCATGAAATTCCAATGTTTTAGCTCTTGTTTGTGTCCAAGTCAAGGTGATACTGAGACAGTTTGCTGATATTGCTTAGCCCTCTTTAAAGAAGCTTGGAACATCTTGTTATTATCAGCATAAAAGCCATATAGTGGAGAGAATATCAGAAAAGGCTGTTATATTAAAAAAGATCTTTTGGGCTTTGGTGAGGCCATGTCTCTGTGCCTCAGAAAGGCAGGGAGATCACGGCTTCACTCTCTCTTTCACCATCCAAACCACATTAATAAAGTACAACCTGAGAGAAAGCCAGAAATGTGCAATGGATATTAATCAGACTAAGTCTAGCTGACAATGTGTCCTCCTCTTCCAAATAAATCCATCTAGCTGCATTAATTAAAATTGACGAAATGGAAGATGCAATTCTAAACATTCAGCAAAACAGCATTCAGTATTGTTCACACACATTCCCATAACCTTTAAATATTCCCACATGAACTGGAAGCAAAGCCCTTCCTCTGTTGAGGGCTGGTTCACTCGCACTGTATGAAGTAAAAACCCAACTTTAAACAGCCCCAGTGTATAAATTCAGTGGGGCTGGGGCATTTTCCTGCCATTTTTTCATGGCATTATGTGTCTCCAATAAGCCACATTCTGAATTCTGCACATGCTACTGAACATCCATTACTATTCAGAACTCGAGGGCGACAGAATGAAATATATATGCGATTTGAATGCCTTTACGCCTCTCATCTCTCACAAACTCCGCTTTAAAATTCACAAAATTGACAGACTCTTCTGCTGAGTCTGATACAGTACTTTTAATGTGTGGCCTGTTTTCAGCTGAAACCAAGAAATCTCTTACTTTAAGGGCCAAATCAAATCAGTTTTAACAGTGAAAATATGAGTGATCATTCACTAACTCAGTAATGCAACACTAATTTAGAGCTGCCTGCACAGAAATCCAAGACCGGTTCAAAATACACATCAGTGCAGTAGTAGTTATGATCATTTAAAGATAATATCCTTTAACTAAATGCATAGGACATTTAGAGGTCGATTGCTACCAATAGAACGTTAAGTGTCAGGCAGTTATGACATTTTATTCTTTGCTTGTTGTAATACTGATTCTGTAAATTGGTGAGTGATTGAACATTGAATTTATTACAGCTTCATACTGAATACCTTTAACAACAGTAGTTGTATTGGTATTAGAAGTGACAGCAGTAGCAAATCAGGTCAGCAGTGGCATTTGTTGTGGTTGTCATTTAGTCAATACTTTTATCCATAAGGCACAAATGAATAATGTAATTTGAGATTTGAGGTCAATTTCAAAATGTGTCACATTTGAAATGATTTAAATATTATATTTGTTCAAATACACTTAATCAGCACGCAGTTTGAAATGTTTTGTATATAAAACATCAGTAAAACAGTAATGCTGGAAAACCTTCATTTAATGTGTACCCATGTACTCAAAGATGTAGATATGTTGGTTAGCAAACAGTGAAAACATTCATATTGCTTGTTACAGAATAGGAAGACTGAGAAACATTAGCATGAAACAACAGAAAACAGTCTTTCAATCTGCAGGAAAATGAGGAGAGATGCCCGTAGAGCTCTCACTCGAACACATCAACGACGGAAGTGAAGGATGGCGTGAATACATCTGACTCCAATTTTGTTATTGTTAACGTATTCTAATTTAGTAACCGGATTGCTCAGATGCTTCTCTGCTAATCGCTAAGATAGAATGCTTATATATGCAACCGAGGTACTGTAGCCTCTGGTCTCACGTAGTGATGCTCTGTACGGGTTGCAGTCTCTCATGGAGATGCATACATACCTGTGGCCTGAGCTCGACCTAAAATGACACTAGTTGTATAGGCGAGGGACTACGGAGTATACCAATAGCATAATGATTCTATAAGCGCGTAAATAGCAGTTCTCTTACCGTACAGTGAACAGCTGCAGTATTAGACCAGAGGTGGAAAACTCCGGCTTCAGAAAGTAAAAGTCCTCCCACGTATTTGTTCCACCCATGCACTACACCATCTGAATTGAATTAGCACAACTCTTCAGCCAGTTAGAGGAGCTAATTAATGAAATCACCTTGTTTAGTGAATGGCTAGAACAAATACATGGTAGGACTTTTACTCTCTGAAGCCAGGGTTTTCCACCTCTGATTAAGACGGACGATGAGCATCGAATTATGATAAATGAATTATGAATTATGATAATGAATAACGAATTATGATAAATGAATTTATTGTTACAATGTATGGTTATCCAAAATAACAAACAGTAGGCAATGTGATAGAAAGAGCAGAGTACAACGGAGAGGCAAAGAATAATGAATGGGCTATACGCAAAACTATGCAAGAGGTCGTACTAACGAGTCTCCCCAAACTATGCCAGTTTCCCCCTTATATACCTGAACCTAGGGTATCTGGACTTTGGTGCTATGACCAAACATGGTAAGCTTTGAAGCAACGATGCATCAATTACAAATACTGTCGTAACCAGGGGGCTAAGAAGGGGTGCTAGCGAGTGAGGAATGAGAAGATAAGTACATTCTTCACTGTCCAGTTTTGTGCCACATGTTGTAATCTTTATTATGAACCCATCGTACCTCCCTGCTACATGTACCATTGACGTGTGTGTGAAATTAGCTTTCAAATGACACCAAATATGATTATGTTGCACATGAGAATGACTATTTTCCTTACTTTTGACAAGAGATAAACAGAGTCCTGAGTGTGGCTGTGCTATAGGTTGCCTGGCAGCAGACAGAGTCCAGAGTGCAGGATGCAGCTGCCCTTAGCGTGACCTGCTGACCAGAGATTAGTGGCAAGGGTTGGCCTGCCACTACCCCCCGGTTGGATTGCTTATTTGTCATGTTTGGTGGGTGTTGCAGGATAACTGAGGTATCCAGATACCTATTGCACCCTCCTGACCTCCTGCAAGCCCAGAGGTAAACACTTGCATTCCTTTGGGGGGTTTTGCAGGAGATGTGGTCCTGTAAATTGCCCTACAGAGGGATTAAACCATCTTTAAAATATGGAGGTATCAGAACAGTTAGCTGGGCAGTAAACCAACGCTAAGTCCTTTTAAATAAATATGAGCCTCTGTGGGGCAATCTGGAATGATGGAGAGGATTTGACGCTGACCCCTGTTTTGAGCATAACGCTAGGCTTCCACACAGCGAAACACCTCACGAATTTCACCCGCCGAATTTTCGTTCTGGGGGAGTGGTCGAGAAAACAGCAAGCAGTTTGGCTATCCTATTAGTAACAAGTGTAGTTGTGGTGCGGTGACATAGCCAGCAAGTCAGCTAGCTAGCTATTGTAGCAAGCGATTCAGCTAGCTTGTGAACTCCACCAGTCAACTGTGATGAAATGGCATAGACATTGCGTTGTGTATGCTCTCCACCAATTTAATTACCTCCCGTTTTTACTCGTTCATGTCCTGAATACAATAAGGTCACCCAGACATTGCAAAATCATATAAATGTTTTCATGCCAATGTTAGCCTGGCTATCCCAGCAATCTGCATAGTCTATATGTGGTGTCCAAAAACGTTAGCGGTTAGCCTGTCACCTAGCTTAAAGTGTTTAAATGAAGTCTTAAATCTACAGGGATCCATTTGTCTCAGCTAAGTTAATGTAACATAGAAACAACAACCCATGTTGATGTAGATACAAATGGTTGCCCATGCATCTTTTAGTCATATACATGTTTTCATGCTACATGTAGCCTTTAGCCTCCACCATCTTGGTCAGACTTTTTTTGTTACTCCCGCCTCTCTTTTTAACATCACGTACCAACGACATCACACGCTGAACTGATTGGTTCTCACATGGTTCTCATTTGCATAAAGTTGGGATTTCGCCATCTCAATTTCGCTTGCCTCGGCGAATTCGCCCCAATTTCACCCAACCAGAGCAAATTTCGCTCCCATATGAACTGAATGAGAGTGAAGCGAAATTCGCTGCAGTGGATGCGTACCTTAAGAGGTTAGAGGTGCATCCATGAAGTAGCCATGTTTTCTTTCATCCACTAGCTAACTGGACATTTCAACAATAAAAACATAAAGCATAGAAGAATTCATTCCCATCAGCAATATTTTTGTGTGGTGTCTCTGTGACAATTATATTTCATGGGTGCCCTCTTGCAAGTATATGTTTACTTGACCAAGTGTATTCACTATACAGTAAATCAAACAAAACACATGAATTTAGAATACACAAGAACAGAACATGAGTACAGTATACACAAAAACAGACACATATGGATGTTAAAAACACAATGAATAGTCTCAATGATCCTCACACATCAAAGGAACTGCTCACAAAATCCAGGCTATGAATAAAAGTCTCAAGTCAACTCAGTCCACAGCAACATAATGGAGACTCAAGTCCATATTCCTAGCAGACTCCTAGGGCTTATGTCCTTCATGATGTTGGAATCCAATAAGGAGAAATCAGAAATCCCTCAACCTGTGCAGTAACACTAGCTAGCTCTCCAAACACTGCACCATAGGTAATATAACACAAAATTGCCCCTGTGAGCTGGTAACACCCCGAACCACACCCACACCAGCAGAGATAAAGGAGCAACCCTAAAGGTAAGATTAAAACTTGCTGTATGTCATTATTTCATCACATTTAATTTCATTTAAAACACCATTTAAAGCATGTTACGACTCAGCTAACCAGAGAGACATTAAGATGTTTTATTACTCAAGAGGTAATTTCACTTTCTACTATCAAAGGCAAGTTCTTTCAGATCCTATGGCAGTCCTGTCTACACAAATTTGTGAGTAATCATAGCATGGATCAGACAGGACCTTGTGGAATTAACGAATCCAATAAAGCATTATAGAAGGCACTCAGTGACTTTAATGTTAGGTTATTCATTAACCATTCCACTGTAGTTGAGGTTAGGTTTGAGAGTTTAAGAGCAAATCATGGGGGGTTTTCTGATGTACTGTCAGAAATCCAGGCTGGTTCAGGATAATCAGAAGGGTGGTGGGAGACTGATAGCTGAGCATCACGTGTTCTTGATATGCATTTCAGAGAAGTGGGTGCTTTGCCCCCCCCCAAAGAGGGCTGCATGCTGAAAAGCTGAAGAGTGGGGGAGAAGAACCAAGACAGGGGAAAATGAGACAGGCAGAGAGCAGAGAAGAGGCGTTTGAGAGGAACCAAAACTGGACCTCAGACAATGAAGCAGAGAGAGATGAGAGTGATGAGAGAGGGGATCAGTGGGCAGCTGATGGGCATCTCTTTCAAGGGGTACAGAAGAGAAAGAAGCAGCGAAGTGACGAGACCCAGCGTTTGGCAGGTTCAAGATGAAGAATAATGGAAAAAAAAAATCAGATGTGGGATGTGTCAACGGATGATGAAATAAAGAACACAAGATCAAGGAAAAAAAGCCAGGGATAGCAATGGTAGCATGGGGGCCCAGATGGCTGGGATTGGTCTATGGCCCCGGAGTGAGGGTAGAAGATCAGAACCATAGGCAGGAGAGATGTGAACAACAGCAGGAAGCGCCACACTAGCCATTCAGATTCAGAGATCGAGGCATGACGGAATTGTAGTCTGTTTTAAGAATTGTGACTGATATTAAAAAGAAGTAAAAGTCTTTTTTAATGGGGAAAAAAAGTAGAGGATAGAGATGAGGAAGTTAATAAAGTCACAGATAGTGGTAGGGGTATACATATTATTATGATTATACACAATATTCTTTATTATTATGGAATTGGAGATAGTTTAGATAAGTATTTGGTTGTACCTGTAGGCTTGGAAGTGGTAACAGGGATTGGCCTGGATCAGGATTTTTTTTTTTTGCTTTTATTCTTTTAGCAGACACTCTAATCCAGAAAAACTCACAAAAAGTGCATCAAATAGGTTTAGGTATGTTGGTAGGTAAGTACATAATTGTTAGTGCCGTATTTGTGATATAGCACAATTATTGTCATCATTGTCAGAGTGCTGTCATAAGCTGTAAACCTATATACTACTATCATCAAACCCAAAAACAACAAATTTGTCATTTGAAAGATGTTAGACTCAGTATGGAAAACCTGTAAATCAAGCTGTTTCAGCCCTTACAAAAGATCCCTATACATTTCATTTGTGCGTCATGGAATTATTTCAACGATCCACATGATTCTCCTGTGGGAATCATCAGCCATCAATATGTTCACGCATAACCACATTCATAATTGCTGTGTTTCAGAGATTCAATATTTCACATTTCCCATGTCAGGAGAGGTAGAGACCAAGCATAATTTCTACACAACAAAAGCTTCCTTCCAAAATATTCTGAAAACAACTCACATGACATTTTGCTGTTCCACCCAATGACATACATTCATGCCAGCCAATAAAGGTACAGTTTACATGTTATGCAAATGACATCATTACAGATGACTATGCAAATTCCCAAATATCTTGCCAGTATGCACTGACCCTGAAAGAGCACTAATGGAATTGATTCCTGGTCCTTTTATCATGATTTTATCTTTGTCTTATAGGCATCAGATGCTGAACATTGCTGTTCCTTGTCTCCTTTCATTCTGCAGCCAGAGTAGGGATACATTTTTATGAATTGTTCATGAATCAGGTCACTGTAAAATATGATTTGATTGGCTAAATGGTGGGCAGATTTTTCCCTACACATGAGCACATAGCCTTTTCCACAACTTTTTTGGAATGGCATAAAATAAACCAGTAATCAATGACCAAATTAAATCCATTGTACCATATGTTATTTTTCACAAGCATAACTACAAGCATAGTTACAAGCAATCTGACACCCCTGTGTTACACCTTGTGCTTTCCAAAACTTGCTCTTATTGGTTGTCTACAGACCCATTGGACTCAGGCATAACCTGCATTTTCTCTTGGAAAGCCATATTTCATATTATAATACCTGGAAATATTTCACGTGCTATCTGAATAAATAACGTTATGTCTTGTTTTACGGCATCTCCCAGGTTCCCCCATTTCATGTTAGTGGCGTTGGTCATCTGTCTTTGCATTAGCTGGTGACCGTATTTCATGTATTTGGACAGTTTAACATGTGAGTCCATGATAGATTGCCATTGGTACTCATGCTTATGCCCATCATAATGTTGATCACCTGGGTATCGCATTACTTGGACCTTGGTATACTGAAAAGTTATGAGTTTGTGTGAAGGGAGGAACAAGACCCTTTTGTTTTCAGGCTTCATAATAGGCTAATGGAGTGAAGGCAAAGTGTACATGTATATTTATTTTGCTACCTGTGTTGTGATTATCTAATTGTAGCGCACAGAGAACTGTGAAAACATTGAATTCTGCAATGGGCAGACTATAGAATCGTGATTGGGAGTGATTCAGACCTGCAAACCATAACTGTGACAATTAAGACAATTTCAACTGGACTTTCTTTTGACCTTCCCATTCTGTGAACCTGGAGAGACCAATACATGTTTGTATGGTGGTATATACAAGAAATAGCATGCATAACAAACAAAACTCAAAGTCTGCTGTTGTAAAGAAAGAAATACTTTTGCTATAAAGGTAACTGAGGTCCCCTAATAAATTAGTTGGAAAAATAACTGGATGCATATGTAGCTTTGGACATAAATGCTACAGGGTTGGATGATTTCACATGTATGATGTGATCATGGATTGATCAAAAGTTCGCTGTTTTGTATTTCCTTGTTGTTGCACTTCCTTCTACAGTGCTATTTGGTATGTATCATGTTCCAGAGGATTCTGTCTCTCAACCTCTCATGATTCGCTGCTGAAGGTCTTGCTTTGGTTGCTGCACCAACAGCCAGAGATAATAGGGGGTTAGCCCCTAGTCCTCAGAGTACATCTTTGACAACTGGAGTTGGAGTGATGCGTCTGGCAGATAACAGCACTGGGTAACGTGCTTATCACCTACCCCTTCTGAATGGAAATTACAGCAGTGTCTAGAGAAGAAGGGGGAGTATAGGCAGGGGACTCCACTGATCAACATTTGTTCTCCCGTCAGATGTCTAACACGCCCTCTTCGTTTGGAATGATTAGATTGTAACAGGTGAGACCCAATAAGTAAGGCTATCTCTATATAAACAGGTGTCACACTTAGCTGAGCATGACTGTCTGTCTCTCAGACTGTGGCAGTCTGTGTCCTCACCGCTTTTATAATTGATGTTTGTTGTTGTTATGTATTTATGGTTTAGGTATGTATTCACAGTTAACATGACATGGCAATTTTAGGTGGAGCTGCAAGGAGATCCACAGGAATTTGCAGCAGATGGAGGCACATTTTACATCTCAGTGGAGGTTGTAGAACGGTCATCATCTCCTCAGAAACTATTCAAAACTCCGCAAAAGCATACCAAGTTACTCATACTGCAGAACGTCTAGGTTACGTACGTAACCCCCGTTCCCTGAGGGTGGGAACGAGACATCACCATGTATGGAGAAGCCCGACCTGGGCTTGACCAATCATGAAGTCACTCTGAAATCCCGCCGAATGGCTAGATAAGTGTCAGCAGCTGAATGGGGTCCCGCCCCCAATACTATAATAGCTGTGACTGACCTTATCACTTCCTCTGAGCCAACTGAATGCTTAGTTAGGGCACAGTAAGGCAGAGGTTGGTGATGTCTCATTCCCTCCCTCAGGGAACCAGGGTTACGTACGTAACCTAGACTTTCCCTTTCGGTCATTCACTCGATATCACCACGTATGGGGAACGTATACAATAGCACCTTACTGTGCAACCGAGTGAGAGCAAAGTACACAAAAAACCAGTTCCCCAATTACCGCTAGCGCGCATCCGTGCTGCTGCGATACATAAGCAAGACGGGTGGCGAGAACCAGTCAGTTGCATGAGAAGCAAACCGGTGACAGCATATCGAATGTAAGCTCATACACCGAAGTTATGTGCTGTCGCACCTAGGATGCCCTGAGCAACAGAGGGTCCTGTGACGTCCAACATGTAAAAACGGACAAATGTGTGCGATGAAGCCCAGCTTGCCGCGGTGCAGATGTCCTCCATTGACACCCCTTTAAATAAGGCCCACGAAGACGCCACCCCTCTAGTGGAGTGAGCACACAGTCCTACTGGGGGTTCCATACCTACGCTCTTATATGCTAATGCGATGGCCTCAACGATCCAATGAGCCAGCCGCTGCTTCGACAGAGCCCGGCCTCTCGTCTGGGGTCCGAAACACAAACAAACAGCAGATTACACTCACGCACATCCTTCGTGCGATCCAAGTAGCATTGGAGAGCACGTATAGGACAAAGTGGATGGAGCCTCTCTTCCTTGTCCGACCTGAACGGAGGAGGGGAGAAGGCAGTAAGCTCAATGATTCGATTATGAAAGGGGGTGGTGACAACCTTGGGTGTGAAAGCCGCATTAGGACATAACACCACTTTCTCACCAGCCGCCGAAAACTGTAAGCAGGATGGGTGGACTGAGAGTACATGTAAATCCCCCACCCGTTTCGTCGAAGCTAACGCGAGGAGGAGGGCTGTTTTCAGTGAAATGGTTTTTAAATCTGCAGCATAGAGGGGCTCAAATGGTGCACCAGTTAACACCCACTGTACGACCAGTAAATCCCAAGAGGGGAACAGGCACTGCCTTGGGGCTCGTAATCCTCTTACTCCCTTCATAAAACAGGATGCGAGAGCATGGCTCCCCGGTGGTGAACCGTCCACCCCCAAGTGACAGGCTGAAATAGCAGCCAGGTACACCTTCATGTGGAGGACGTCCTGCCCCGGTCAAATAATTCCTGCAAAAATGTCAGAATAACCCCAATAGGGCATCGGATTGGGTCCTGATCCCGGGACGTACACCAATTCGCGAAAATACGTCACTTAATTGTGTACTGCGTTTGTGTGGAAGGCACCCTAGCACATTGTATGGTAGAGACGACCGACGCAGGTAATCCCGAAGCCATCAGTGACTCCCTTTCAGGTGCCAGACTCAGAGCTGCCAGAGGTCTGGGCGTGGATGCCATATCCTCCC
The DNA here is from genome assembly GCF_013368585.1 of Megalops cyprinoides. Lineage (NCBI taxonomy): Eukaryota > Metazoa > Chordata > Actinopteri > Elopiformes > Megalopidae > Megalops > Megalops cyprinoides. Next base: position 3,391,356 of record NC_050604.1, on the reverse strand, counting down.
TGTGTCAATAAATCACGCCGGAGAGGGATTCCCCACGGAGGCTCGGCCGACAACAGACGCAGGTCCGTGAACCAACACTGGCTGGGCCAGTTCGGTGCTACTAGTAGAATTGGCAGGTTGTCCTCCCGCACCCAAATCAGAGTTGCCTGAAGCAGGGCTATAGGGGGAAACGCATAAAGCCGCCTCCGCGGCCACAGGTGAGCGAACGCATCCACCACGAGGGGGGGGTTGTCGTTCTGCATCGAAAACCATAGGGGGCAATGTGTGTTCTCTTTTGACGTAAAGAGGTCTACGTCTGCTTTTCCAAACCTTTCCCAAATTTCCGTCACAACCTGAGAGGGGAGGTGCCAGTCTGCTGCGTGAGGGTTTCCCCTGGACAGCAGGTCTGCCCCATAATTCAGACACCCCGGAAGATGAACTGCTTGGAGGGACAGAAAATTCTGTTCTGCCCACAGCAGCAAACATCTCGCTAAGGGGTAAGGAACGTGTCCCGCCCTGCCTGTTTATATAAGCCACTGTCGATGTGTTGTCTGTCCTGACCAGGACATGCATACCCCCGATTCTGCTTTGAAAATGTTTTATTGCGAGAAACACCGTAAATAACTCCAGCGCATTTATATGGGCTTTCGCTTGAGATGGGGACCACCGTCCATTCACCATTCTGCGGTCGCACACAGCGCCCCATCCTCTGGAGGAGGCGTCTGTTGTGACAGTCACATAGTGCGTCACATCTCCCAGCCTCATGCCAGCAGACAGAAAGGCGGTATCCCTCCAAGGGGCCAAGGCTCTCCAGCAAATCTGGGACACAGTCAGGCACCGTGTCTTGTCTCGAACAGGGTGGAACTTCATAGAATTGAACCATATTTGAAAAGGTCTCATATGTAGCAGCCCAAGTGGGAGCGCCACTGTTGCTGCTGCCATTAGGCCCAGTAGTCTCTGGCAAAGACGAGCTTGTACGTGCTGGACCTGCTGTAATTTCATTGCACAGGAAAGGATGGAAAGAATTCTCTCCTAAGAGAGGCGCACCGTCATTGACTTTGAGTCCAGCTCCAAGCCCAGGAAGCAAGAGGACTGGCTTGGAGTCAATGAAGTCTTTTCCATATTGACAGCAAATCCCAGGCGCACAAGATGACACATAACCATTGTCGCATGCTGTGTTGCCTGCTCCTGTGACTTGCTGCATATTAGCCAGTCATCCAGGTAGTTGCATATACGAACGCCCCGCTGGCGCATGGGCACGAGCGCGGCTTCTACACATTTCATGAATATTTGAGGGGCAAGAGACAGTCCGAATGGCAGAACCAGAAATTCGAAAGCATTTTGCCCGAAAGCAAAGCGGAGAAACTTCCTGTGGCGAGGTAGTATCGGCACATGAAAGTACGTATCATTCAGATCTATTGTCACAAACCAGTCGCTGGGACAAATAGACCAGAGAAGCTGACGATGAGTCAGTATACGGAAAGGTGCTTTCCATAGCGATTTGCTCAAAACACACAAGTCTAGTATCGGACTGAGGCGCTGTCTTTCTTTGGTACAAGAAAATAATGACTGTAAAACCCCTTGTTCTGGTCCGATTGTGGAACTATTCTTATTGCCCCTTTCTCTATCAGCATGTTTATTTCCTGCTGCAACAATGGTGCCTGCTCTGTCAGAACCACGGAGCGAATGACACCAGTGAATTTCGGTGGGTGCCGTGCAAATTGCAGAGTGTAGCCCACTGTGACCGTATTCAGTACCCACTGTGGCACTGCACATGCACACCATGCTTCCGCACAGGTGAGAGCTGAGCTGTCTGGCTGTGTGGAAAACAGTTCAATGTTATATGGGGGGGAGACAGTGAACATCTATGTCAGGAAGTAACTGCCCGCTCATAATCATTCTGTGGGGATGAGGGCTTATGTTCACGTGGCCCCGTGTGACTTGTGACAGAGGGACGTGGGGAACAATGTGATTGCGTGCTTGTGTAAACATTATATTTCATGTAATTTTTACAGGAGAGTGATAACTACTTCGCTTTCGTCCCGGGGGCAGTAGCGATGCTACGCCAGAAAGCGGGGTTGAGGAAACCAGTGCGTAACCAGCTGCAGTGGAGTTTCCTTGGGTTCTCTCCCCCTCTTTCGACTCGCCTCAGGCCCACGGTGCTCCTTTGCCTGGAGGGCGGCGTGGCTGCTGCTGCTGTTGCTGGTCCGGCCGAAACCTGTTCCTGTTCCACCCTGTTACGTGCTGCGTGCTGCACTGGGCGTGTGGAGTCTGGGTCGCCTGCGTCTCGGTTTCTTCCCCCCCCCTCTCCTCTTCCGCTCTCTCCCCTGACGCAGGTATCCCGCGCCGTTGCGCCCCGCCTCCTCGTTCCGGCTCAGAAAACCAGAAAACGGGGCGCCCCGATTTAAAGATGCGGGATGCTTGGGGTGATCGTCTCGCTGTTTTCTCTTCTGATCCATCGCATTCATTTCTTCTACAAACTTGCCTGTACCGTGTGTTTGATATTGCATCGTTTACTGACTTCGATTGTGGATCTTGTCTTGGATTTTGGTTGCATTTCGGCTGTCGTGGGAGGAGGACAGGTAAGCTGGGGGATCCCCGTGTGAGGGTTCGCCGTGTTAGGGTTAGGATAGAGGCGGGTGCCGCTCCTGTGTATTTTTGGTTAAGTTAGTTAGAGTAGGTAGGTTTTGTTTGGCTCTGCCACCCCTTTTGCTTTTGTATTTAGTTGGATTTGTGTAGGTATGTAGAGTTGGTTTTGTTTTGTTTTGTTCTTTTCTTTGGCACCGTCTGTTGTCCTCCCTCCCCCCTTTTTTTTCTCTGTGAATGTTTGTCATTGTATATCGTCTTGTAAATATTGTAAATATATCGTGCTCCCCTACATTGCTCCCGTGTCTGGTTGTTTCCTTTTGTGTTGCGTCCCATATACGTACCCCTGGACGCCATTACCCACCTGGGACGTAACACACCCCCTCTGCTCCGTTCGCTGGTGGGCAGGGGGAACTGGAGGCTTGAAGTTGCCCACATCCTGCCTCTGTACTCTGTGCTCAGCAGAGAGTGAACAGGAAGCTGGACGTGGAGCGGGGTTGACCTTCCTCTCCATCTGCCTGCGAGGCATCATGGCAGTGAGAGCGGCTTGACTCTTTTGTTCGGCCTCGAATCTAGCCGTCATAATACTCACCGCTTTCCCGAAGGCACCTTGGGCGCAGAGGGGGGCGTCTAGCTGCGGGGACTTCTCCTTGTCCAGGAGCTGAGCCAGAGGCGGCGATTGATAGCCACAGCTGCTGCCGTAGCCCTTCCTGTAGCCTGAGCAGAGCACCTAGACAGTCTAAGAGACAGGTCTGTAGCCCTGTTCGCAGTTCAACGATGTTCTCTGGGTCAAAATTGGCAGCTAACTCGCTCAGCAGCTTAGCTTGACTTTGAAGCAGCGCTGCGGTGTTGATGGTAAACGCTGCTTGTCTAGCTGCAAGGTATGCCTTCTCAGTGAGTGTAGCAGCCACTTTACACAGCTTCGTAGGCAACGACGGTTTGCCTCCAAGCCCCACCGGGGAAGATGGTGAGAGGGAAGCCGCGATAGTGTCTTTCACCGCTGGGAAGGTGAAATAACCCAGCTCTGTAGCTTGGTCACACACATGTAGGGAGCGAACCAAGGCACAAGTGAGCGAGCCGAATACAGGCGGACCCTGGACTTCCTTACCTCCACGTGTGCGTCGGGGAAGAAAGGAAGGGGACCGTGGGTAGTGGGAGGGGACGCATCGTCCCCGTCCATCAGAGACTCTTCAGGAGCAGGGGGGTTGGGCAGAGGGAGGCTGAGTTTAACGGCGGCCCTGCTAGCCACTTACTGCAGCTGTGCCCCGAGAAGTGGGGACGTCATATTCGGCCATAGACAGCTTGTCTCCCGAGGCTGATAAAGACACGTAGTCATTCTCCGAGTAGAACGACAGTCCATATTCGGAACTTGGGCCGGAGGGGGGGTATCATCCGTGAAGACCACCGGTTCCGAGCTCGGAGGTTGAGCTTGCTTGGGGGTAGGGCGTGTCGGTGCCAAGGCGCCAGCTTGCCTGTGGTCTCCGTCGTCGACAGGCCTCAGGAAGGTCCGGCACAGCGCTCACTTGAGGGCTGGCGGCTTCTTCACGGGCCAAGTATACCAAACGACCCTGGAGAGTTCCGACGCTCATACGGGTGCAGTGGTTGCAGTCGGCGGAAATGTTGAGGGAGGCCACCGCGTGTTCTCAGCCCAGGCAGAACACGCACAGTCGGTGTGTGGCCTTTCGCCTTCCCCCGACCACAAGGGAAAACTTTGGACATATTCCTGTCAGAGAAAGATGTTAAAAGCAAGAAATCTACTTAGCTAGGCAACAAGTTAGCTAGCTAGTAGGGAACAGAGGTAGCTGGCTAGCTGGCAAGCGAGCTAGTCAGCCTCCTCAAGGCAAATATATATATATGCTCACTAAAACTCGACGATGCTTGAGAGGTAGTTGCTTCACCAGCTGAAAAGAGCAGTTAAGCCATCAAGTAAGCAAGTCTGAATAGGCAATACGAAAATCAATGTAGATAAAAAAAGTGATACATGCAGTTCAAGCACGAAGTTGGCAAAGAGGAAGTGATAAGGTCAGTCACAGCTATTATAGTATTGGGGGCGGGGCCCCATTCAGCTGCTGACACTTATCTAGCCATTCGGCGGGATTTCAGAGTGACTTCATGATTGGTCAAGCCCAGATCGGGCTTCTCCATACATGGTGATGTCGAGTGAATGACTGAAAGGGAACTCACAAAGTGCCACACTCTTATCATTACCAGTTGTGTCATTTCATAGAAATGACTGATTAATAGGCCTGCACTTATGTACATAAGTGTCTTTCAATAATAAAGTTTTACCCAATACGTAAATATCGTTAAGATGAACTGGATCTGTATATATGTAGACTTAAATGTTATTGAATATTGTAACTGTATTGTTTATGACCATATCCTTTGAGAATGAACAGTAGATATTCAACATCTCTGTCGGTAATTCGGCCCCCTAGCTGTTGTTTTGATATTTCTCCCTGTCTGTCAGTGTTGTCCATGTGCTTTTGTTTACAGTTCCTATGTGTTCCTGCCCTGCCCCGTTCTCCACCTTGTCCCCACCTACCTGATTTCCTGATTGCCTCCACCTGCCTGCCTGCCAGATGCATCCCATCTCCTCGTCAGCCCAGCCCTTGATATTCCCTGCTTGTCTCTGTCTTGTTGCCAGTTTGTCTCAGTTTCATCTATTTTGTACCTGCCTGATTATTGTTGATCCCGTACTGACTTCTGCCTGACTTCTGACCTCGTCCCTGCCTGCTGCCCTGCCTTGGTTGCCTGATCTGCATGCCTGGCTAGTTTTGACCCAGCCTGTTCCTGTTTTTTGATCCCTGCTCCTTGTTGATTCTGCCTCGGACTGCCTTCCTGGTTTTTGACCCTGCCTGTTCAGCCACTACGAACTTGCCCTATGATTTCAATAAACCACTTAGAACCACTTAGTACGCTTGGTCTGCGTTTGAGTCCGTGCCTGTGCTCTGACACTCTCTGAAACCAGAGTGGAGATAATTGACAGTCACTGAAAGGGACATTTGATATTGTGTTTACCCAAAATGCAATTTTCTGTTGTAGAATATCAAGCGAAGCGTGCACTGTCTATTGACAATTTACTGAGCCTTCGGATGGTGGGGAAGGGATTTCAATCACGTAGGCCTGATGCACACTCATCCATGGAGGACATATAGAGCTGAGTGATTCATTCACTTGCGACACAGGGAACATTGTTTTCCATTAACTGCTCGACTATAAACTGTCTCGCCTTCCGACAAGCGGCCGTGTGGTTTCCAAAAATATGTGTTAATGAAGACGGGTTCCAAAACATAAACGCTGCACCTGCCATCCTAAATTAGCTTCTTGTTGCCCTCCTCCTCCCCAATCACAGGATAACACTGTGACCTCTGCACAGCCTCAAGGACATGTTGCACCCTGCGTGTACCATTAGCTCCTACAGCAGCATCACCCCCCCGGCCAATTAAGAGAGTTCAACCTGGGAACAAAGATACACTCACAACAGTGTGTCACTCAACATGCTAGATAATTAAACTGCAGCCTCGAGAAACTTTCTTTTAAGAAGTTCCACAGTACAAATCAGGTTAAAGCTTGAAAGTGCAACACAGAAATAGTGCATGTTGGAACCTCATGCTGGCATCCTCTCACTCTGCCCTCCACCTAAGTAACACATTTACTTATTTAATATTTATTATCTCTGGACTAAACATCAATAATACAATTTTACTGAATCATAATGCAGTCATTATGCAAAAAGGGCTTTTGCAGTTCCATAAGCATTTAATCACCTCATTAATACCGCTGCTATTACGACTACTACCACTACTACTATTAATAATCAATATGTAATAATAATAATAATACACTTTCTTTATATAGCATCTTTAATAAAATAATAAAATGCAGCTGAAAGTGCTTCACAAACAGGCAAACATTAAGACAGGGTCAGACACAGGCGATTATGTGAGTCTCACTGCCATTCTACTTCCCATTTCCTCTTACATGTCAGGTTAACACAGGACTGCAGAAACAAGTGCAAATGGAGTCCCGTGACTTCAGCAAGGCAGCACCATGCAGTTAGATTGCCATCAATCACTGCAAGCGGCAGCTCCGTAATGAGGAGATGCTCCTGGCCTGACCATCACTCTCAGGCCTCCTTATCGATTGGTCTGGTGCACACAGCAATTAGCCCACTGTGTCAATCCACTGGGAGTCTGCACCATACTGCCCAGCGATGTCCATCTGGGCAGTCTGCACAATTGATTCAATGCTATAACTTCATAAACTACATATTTTGACTGATATTATAACTTTAGCTTGCAGGGTGGAACCCAAGGTAACGAACATTAACATTTGTATATTATTTGTATAATTTAATTTTCATTATTTTTTTTTTCCCACAGCCTTGAACTACCAGATGATTTTGAAAATAATAGTAATGTCACAGCAACATTAACATCTTATCAGGTTGTTAAATATGATCACACACTATATCAGAGGGTCCTTCAAAAATTCAAAAGCTGTCAATTCACAAAACAATGCATGAGCAGAATTCAAAGTGCCTCTTTTAATAGCATGGTAGCACCGTTGATTTGACCAGATCAAATGTGGAAGCCCTTATATTATTATACTAAAATACTCATTTGATGTAAAAGCACCCTATTCAAGTCAAAAATGAAAAAATTGCAAATAATGAAATGGATCAACATGAGTTCAGCTTGACAGACTTTCAGCTGGTTTGGCAATGCAGACGTCAAGAATGTCTGCTTCTAATATGCGTCCTCCTAAACACTACTCACATTCCAGCACACACTTAGATTTTGCTCTAATGTATAACTGACATCACACACAGAAGACCACAGATAGACATAAAAGTGTTGGTGTCCTCAGTGTGTTGGAATTCACCAAAGACGCCAAGCCTCCTACCATGGCAAAACAAACAAAGAGAAGGCATACATGAGAGAGAGGCGCCGTGTCTCACCGCCACAGTTAAGCCAAGTGGCTGGTTCACATGCCTGCTGCATACTTTAGGGCCTGCCATGAGCAAATTTCCCCCTGTTAGAAAAACTGTTACTACACTTCATTAAGTTCAGAACTGCCTTTGTGTGTGGTGCTAGATAGTGTGTTCCTGGAGTCCACAGACAAGAAATGAAAATAAATAAAGAAAGAAAATGGAAGAAGAAGGCTTTCCTTTCTTTTGGGTTGTTTCATTTTAATTGAGGATGTGCAGATTTTTGGATGCCTTTGTGCATGGTGTTTCAGTATGCCCGTACGCCTCCAATAGCACCACAAACATGCTTTAGAAGGGATCGGAGAGAAGCCCAGTTTTAAACAGTATACTTCATGTTTTAATTTCAATGCTCCTACGAGGGTACACATCATCTAAAAATTAATTTGTATGCAAATCTGCTGCAGATATTTGGAAAATGATTATACTCTTCTTTCTATGTACACCCACTTGCTCTCTTGTAATAGTACTGGCAGCCTATGTTTTCTCTGGGGCTCTGTTTCTCTAGAGTTAACTGTTATTGCTGTTATCAGAAGAGGGCTGCACTTGATGCAATAAAGGTATAATTTGTTTTGTAAAAGATTTGCTTATCTCTCCACAGGAGACATATATACATATATCTAGATCTGTATATCTATGTAGTTCTGTTGTTCCATTCAGTTTCTGATCTGGTCTCAGGCCTGTCACGTGGCTGTTTATCTGTCTCAGGTGACAGCCTGGATTCAGGATGAGGAGCCCTGGTGGATAAATGTTTCCAGGGGAAGTGCTTGGACACAGGAGTCTTTGAGCGTATCGACCATCCCTTTGATTTCCAGCCTGTTCCTCAAGCTCCCGGGCTCTTAAAAAAGCCCCCGTCTCCTTTCTTCTGTGACAACTCTAATCTTCAGCCTGGAGACATGAGAGATGACCCGTTTCTCTCACCTCATTGATTCCACGACCCCCCTCCAAACACCGGGCGGATGGGAGATAACACCGGCATGATCCTAATCTCAGATCCAGGTGGCACAACGGATGTCTTTTTTCATGCCCTTGTGTGTCACAGACCCCGAAACATCGGCATGGAGATTATGTAGTGTTGGCAAATTTTCTCACTTCAAAAGGGCAGATTCCAAACAAATCGCTCAGGTGACCTCCCCCATGTGTCAGCCTGGGGCAATCCAAATTCCCACAAATTCCCAATTGTCTACTATTGTACTGTGTGTTTAACAGTAAATATCTCTATTCATGACAGACATTATTAAATAGGTAAACATGATGACATCATTAAAAACAAATTGGCTGAATGAAGATTCTGTCTTCTTTCTTCAGGGGGAGGATCGATCCTTGCACAGATATCAGACAACAGGTAGACTGATACATCCCACCTCTTCACAAAGTTAACTATGACAGTGCATTTACATCTAGGAATGAAGTTTAATAAAAACATCACTGACTCCATACATGGTGTTAGGTTGCTGAAACAGAGAGTGCTCAAATGGATGCTCTGTGGGAGTGTAAGTGAAATCATTGCAGACACCTCCACAGGACCACCTGGACCACCTAATCCTGGAGCATTGGAACGTTTTCTGGTTTCATTCCATCCAAACTCCTCATCATATAATTGGATCAATAATTATGCAACATTAATGCTGATGACAGCATGCTGGAGGTGCTCAACATTTCATCCAATGCACATGATCATCTGAGTTAATCCATCGTAGCAGTCAATCCTGCTATATGATCCAATTAAGAGCTAGGATGGAACTAAAATCAGAATTGGCACTCTTGTACAGGGGGCTGCTTACCCCCTGCTATAGTTGCCCATTCCTGGTCCCCGGGACTTACTTTGTATTCTGGTTTTCCTGCCAGCTGAGCTCTCATTTTTACTGGCGCTGTTAGCCAAAGCTTCTTTTTATTTGAATGAATAAATATATTCAATTATTTATATCAGTATGTTTAGTCTTGTGTAAATTTATTGTAAAGTGTGCATTTACAGATGTGTTTGTACTAATAAGAAAAAAAGAAAACTTGTACAGCTGTCCCAATTAAGCTTAATTAGTTGTTCAATTTCTTGTTCTAGAGCCCAGCTAATTATTCTTAATTAATTAAGGTGAATACTTGTTTGTATTACTAATTTCTTTAAGGGACTCGAATGAATAGGAATAACTTACAGAATTATCTAACATGTATAACACATATCTGTGACAGAGAATTGAGAGCAGTTATGTAAGTGAAGTTAAATGGCAATCAGTACTCATGTAGCAGCTCAATCAAACCTGATAAATTGAGACCTTAGCTAGCATGAAGACCAGTACACACAGTGAGTCCCCAGGACTGGGACTGGGAAACTGCTATTGGGTGAGGTTCCTGCCATTGGTGGAGAGGAAACCTAATGAAAGGGTCAAGTTTACTGTTGTTGTTTCTGCTAAAGAGAAGGCTATAAAGCCAGATCATTGTACAACCGCTTCTTAACATATGTCTGAGAATGTGTCTCAGTTCTTTAAAATTACTGAGCCATGCAAGACCAGTGACCTAATTTGGAGCATACTTCACAAAAACATAAATGCTGAGTAAGTTTTTGGTCAACATTATTGTCAGACTTCTTCTTATTTTTTAGAAATTGTTCCTTTTAAAAGCCACACAACATAGTAGAGACATTCTCTGTTTTGAATTTATTGTCTTTAACAAGAGGATATTTTACATTTACATTTATGGCATTTGGCAGATGCTTTTATCCAAAGCGACATACAAGTGAGGAACAGCAAGGATATGAGGTAATAATCAATTACCACCGAATATAAAACAAACTACAAAATGTGCCACAAAAATAATGGTTTGTGCTGGTTTGTTGGAGGATGATGATGATGATAATTAATATTTAGGGGCCAAGCACCGAAGGTGCTAGGCACCTATTGTAATTGTTAGAATTTTTCACTATTATTATGCTTTCCCCTCTGGGAGTCTATGGCAGTCCATAGAACCCCTTGGTGGATTTTTATGAAATTCGGCACATTGATAGAGGACAGTCCAAAGTATCCAGGCCTCAAATTTGGGGTCAATCCATCCATCTATAGCACCACCAACAGGCCAAACTTCAAGGTACATTTTTGCTTATAACTTTTGAACTGTTTGTCCTAGAGTTGTGATCTTTTTTCCCCTGAATCCTTGGGTCATGATGATTCGAATGCACCCATTGGTGTTAAAGTCTGCCATATTGGATTTTCCATCATTTTGAATTTTTGGAAAAACCTACTTTTGTGAACTAGTGCTGGGCTGTTGATCCTATCACCACCAAATTTGGTACGTATCATCTACAGATGGGTGTGACCAAGAAGGTATTCAAAGAATTTTGCTAGGGCAAACGATGTGGCTGCTGTCGTCCAATGAATTTCCATGCCAGAGACACCAAAACAGGAAGTGAGCCATATGTCAGCAATGCTTGGTTGCAGTCACGCCAAAGTAAGTACACTTTGTTGGTATTAGCAACACTGGGTATGCACCAAGTTTCATGATATTTGGCCACTTGGGGGGCGCTATACCATTAAAAATCATTAAAATACCCATTACTCTGGCAGAAAAGCAAATATCTCAACTAAATTTCTTGTGCTTCATCAAAGTTAAAGATCCTATATGGGAACTTATGAAACCTCCACATCAGCCATTTTGTGTTTCATCCATCTTTGATTTTGTCAAAAATACATTTAACCACCTCCTTCTAGAGTTATGGCACAATGGGGTTTTGTGTATTACCTCTTTGGACGATTGTCTTTAACAGTTGTTAAAGGATAGTTGCCAGGTTGAACAATGTGGCCGCAGTGTACCCACAAATTCGCCTGTGAAGTCGCCATAAAGGAAAAGTGGCCATATCTCTGCAATGCTTTTGTTCATTGGCATAAAGGTTGATACACATGCTTACAATTAGGCCTGGGTGCCACACAGCAAGTTTAGTGAAATTTGGCCACTTTGGGGTGCTATACTGAAAAACCCTTGGACTTTCCATATTGGCCTGAATTTTACACAGCGTTTTTTTTTTCTAATTCAGAAATTACATGTGAAAAGTGGGGTTGTCTTACATGGGAGGACTAGACTTTTTAATGTCATTATACATTAAGAACAGCAGATGGCGCCATTTATCTGAGATTGTTGAGTGGTATTAGAAATCCCAGTAGACTAGTTTATTTTTATTTTTATTTAAATGTGGTAATTTCATCTAACAGATGTAGAAAATATATCAGAGCACCTTGTTTTATTCAGTGTATTTTATTAAATTGATTTCAGATTGAGATTTCCTTTATTGTCATTTTATCACTCGCGTACAATCAAGAATGAAATGCGGTTTCTCCTATATCAACAGTGTATATAAATTACAAAGAGAATTAAAACAACATATATCCATAAACAATACACTCAGTTTTGTAACATTTGGAGGGGAATAGCAGCATGTACTGTCAATAAATGATCTTTTTTTGTCTGTACAAAAAGTGCCAGGTGCAGCATGAAATGGATTGCACTAGTGCAGAATAGTGTCTGTCTGGTGTTAAAAAATGAGGGGTCCTTTTCTAATCAGGGGCATTTTGTTATATTCAGCTAATATGATATGTTCTCTGCCATTTTTCCCATGATTTTGAATTTTTTCAAATACCCAAAAATTGCACTCCTCCAACAGCGTTGGCACTTCTTATTGCAATGTCCCAAGAAGGCACACTGTATTTTATGGCACTGCTTATGTTTAAGCTTGACACATATGTAGTGGGGGGCAAATGGGTGCAAATGGGTAGCAGTACTGCCTAACATGGAGGTTTCAAGTTCGGGGTGCGTCTGCGTTCAGTCTGTACCTTGTCTCTGTGTTCATGTGGCTTTCCTCTGGGTATTCTGGTTTTTCTACCACAGTCCAAACACATTCAGGTAATGTCAATTTCTACATGCTATATTGCCCATAGGTATGAGTGTAAGAGTGGGTGTCAATGTGTCTGTTCAGCCTGTGATGGATTGGTGTCTTGGTCAGGGGTTGTTCTCATTAGTTGTCTACCTGATGGCCCTGAGGTGATTGGCCCCTTCATTGCTGCTTGCAGCTATAGTATTGATTATTATTGTCACTGAACAAAAAATGCAAGCCTTCCTCATTTAGTTAACTTCTAGTATCATTTGAAATAGCCAGACCTGTGCTGGTCACTTTTCTTTCCAGTAAGTGTCAAAACATTTTTTCTTGAGGACATATTGGCGAGGTCTGGAGACATACACATGCCCTTGTTTTTTCCTATACATTACTAAGGTTAGATTTAGATTTAGATGTGTAAATGCCAAAGTTGTTTTCAAAAGTAGGAGCATTTCATAGGTACTTATTACTATAGGTATTCATTACATTACATAAAACAAATTTTCAATTTTTAAATCTTTAATGATGTCAATCATCTAATCAGACACCAGGGTCTTCCCAAACAATGGGTCAGTCTTACTACACCATTGTCCTCATTAATTTTTGCCAGTGTTCACAAAATCAGTGAGCTCCCTGGCCCAGGTACCAGCCCACAAGAGGCTCAACCGATCTCAGACCAGCTGAAAACGTCTGGTGTACAGCAGGATAGAGCAGAGCAATTACTGGCAGCTGTCGGCCACCATCCCAAACAGAAGAAGGCACAAAACAAAATTTCCCTGAGAAAGTTTGTCTCAGATATTATTAACTAACCCTTGTGTAGAACAATGAATAACCCTGTGTTGAAAAGTCACTCTGGACAACAAGAAGTATGTCTGACTCTTACGTTGATGAGAGAGCACAGCAACATGTTCTAGCATGGAAATCAGTGCGAAAGGAGTGAAGTTGAAGGGACTAATGCTTGTGGTGGTCTTCTGTAGTGTGTGGAGCTACCATATATCAGCTGGGTGCAAGATCTGTACCTGTGTTAATGTATAATACATAGCTGTGCCTGTGGTAATATATAATCCATAACTGTGCCTGTAATAATGTATAATTCATAGCTGTGCTTGTGTTAATGTATGAGTGATATCTGTGCTTCTGTTAACATCTGTTAAGTGTCTGTGGTTCTATTAATATCTGTGCATGAGTTAATGTCTGTGCAGTATCTGTACCTGTGTTAACTTCTGGGCAATATCTGTGCCTGTGTTAACATCTGAGCTAATATTTTAACATTGTTCATTAATTTCTGAGGGCTTTGTTGACTTTCAGTTACCTCTGATGACAGAACCTTAATGCATAACTGTGCAAAGCTTGTTGAACAAAGTTCATATTTTTGATTTGTCATCCATTTCAGTTGAATGCCATAGACAAATATGATATCAGAAATTTACTATATATACTGAATATACTGTTGACAACAAGCTGTTGATTTTAAAATACATTTTTGAATTATTAAGACAGACAGTAATAAGAAATACATGGTACCTGAGAGGGAAACAGCTCATTAAGCAGACATTTGGCATGATTCATGAAGCCATTAACACCATCCTTATTGTTGCTTATTTTATGAACTGTTCACCGGAAGCTCATTAAGAGTTTAAAACGTCAAGCTCAATTTTCTATATTTAGTAATTGCTTCTGAAGGAGGCTAATTTCTAATTGCAAGGTCAGATGAAAAGACAGTCCTCTCTTGTTCATTTAACCATTCACTCTTAATGAGTTAAAATATTTTCCTGCAGTAAAAAGTGATGAGAATGGGTGGGGTTCCATCCCTTCAGATTTGAACCAAACAGCACCATCCTCTCAGACAGCAAAAACCATTGTCCCCCTAAAACCATTCTTTCAAGTAAATGTAACAGCTAGACAAACCACTGGGAGGCAAGGGGGTCTATAAAGGTTAAATGGTTCCGCATATCAGTAGCAGTGCTTAGAAGTGACATGTGGGCTTAACTGAAATGGCCCTTGATCAGCCTCTGACATGGTGGGAAAACAAAAGCTGTGAAACATTCAAAAAGGGTCTACTTTCTCTCCCAAACCTAGACCAAACCTATGTACACTAGATCCAACTTTAATATATTTTATTATTTTATGCTTTGTTACACATCTAAAAAGAGGTCACTTCAAACATCAGACACCACCAGTGGCCATATATTCCACAGGGTCCATTTAATATAGTTTTCTGCAAAGGCCTTATTGTTGTCTCAAGATAGTGTTGTTGTTGAAACTTTTTGCTGAACAGTCTGGGTGTAGTATGACCATGTCAGCACTTAAATATTTATTCTGCACTTAAAGCTGCTGCTTCATGAATACTTTTAATATAATGCATGTATAGTCATTTAATGATTATTATAAATATCTAACAGCTGTGATAAGAAAACATTAATAAGTCAACTAAACCATATGGTCACTGCATAAATGGTTTTGTTAGTAATGGGAAAGCACATTGTGAAAGGCTTCATGAACCCCTTAATGGGAAGAGTGACAAATGTCATCAGTCACTAACTGGTTTGAACCAATCAGACAGCTTTTTCTTTTGACCAGTTCAAGCAAGTCATTGACTAACAGCAGATGGAAGTTCCAGCCATTGTGGGGTTCATGAAGCCTCACACGGCCAGCATGTTGATGACTTTGAGCCCCCTATTTTTCCCCCTGCCAATTTTTCTTATAAAGTCATATTGAGACTTTGGGGGAGAGAGGAATATCACATCATATTGATTTATATATCAATATAATAATTGTTTATTATTATCTTCACAGAAACATTTCTTAAGATGCTGAGAATGTAATTTGTGAGTGCAAAATAAATAACAGTTGCATGTTTCATTTGAAGAAATACTTGAGGCAAGAATACTTGGTTGGCACAGCAATGACACACTTTCATGGAAAAAAGTAAGTGCATGAGAAATGCATGAGATATGGACTTGGAGAGCTTCTTTGATATGACAGTGGTGACTCTTACGGAGCACATGAAACAAAACGCTACACTCGTGTAATCGTTTCATCGCTGTCTTCTTGGGACAGAAGCACAATAATAGCCAACATTCATAAATCTACATGACTGCTGTGGATGTTTGACACAAACACAATGGACATGGACCCAGCCAGGAATATCTGGGGGTGGGGGGAGTTTCAGCGTTACCATCAAAGAGTTTGAATCTTATTAGCTCTCGTCAAGCCCACACAGAATTTGCGTTTGAAGTGCCTGTTCACCAAAACATACATTGTAAAGGCCCTGACCATCCATCACGTTGAGACAAGTTTACAGTACAAAGGCACCATTCAGACAGGCCAGCAGGTCAGTCATTCCAGACCTTTTGATGTCATTTGAAATGCACTGAAAATGGATGTGTGCACCAGATCTACTACAGTGGCACTTGCCTCTCAACCAGCTTTATTGGGCCATGGATTCCATCTTGAATGTATTTGGTGGAGGATGTGTCAGGAGTTCCTCCTGACATGATCGCGCTGCACTCCCTGGGAGAGCGAGGGGGCTTGGGATTGAATAATTGGCAATTGACGGTGTTCGCTGCCTGGTGTGTGCTCCGCACCTGTTGCCCTGCCTGTTGGAGGGGCTTGAGGAAGGTGGTGAGTGGCAGGTGGCCCAGGCCGTGGTTCGGCCACAGGGGGGCAAGGTTCCCCTCCGTGTGATGAACGTGCACCCCCATCCCTTGACCTTACCGACGCCCCTTGGCAACCCTGTCTTGTCTTGACCTCTCGCAGATTCAGGGTGAGTGCGATGTGGTGCTGCGGGGAGGTAGAGGTGACTGTAGGGACCGTCCAGGCGCCGTTGGGGGTGGGGAGTCCACTGCCCCCGCCGGAGCTGGAGGGACTCACGGGGGAGCAGCACTGTCAGGCACAGGAGCTGCTGCAGAAGTGGGCGGGGGTGTTCGCAGCGCACGAGGAGGACTTCGGGTGTACTGATGCAGTGTATCACCGCATCCCGACCGGTAATGCTCCACCCAGCCGTGAGAGGTATCGCCCTCTTCCCCCTGGCCTTTATCCCGAGCTGCGGGTTCTGTTGCAGGGGATGCTAGAGAGTGGGGTGATCCCCGAGAGTTCCAGTCCCTGGGCAGCCCCCGTGGTCCTTGTGATAAAGAAGGACGGCGCGTGGCGGTTCTGTGTTGATTACCACCACCTGAATGCCGTTACCCACAAGGACGCCCACCCTCTGCCCTGCATCGAGGAGTCGTTAGCGGGGATGAAGCGGGCAGAGTGGTATTCCACCCTCGACCTGGCCATTGGGTATTGGCAGGTGGCGGTGGATCCACGGGACCGTGAAAAGACCGCGTTTGCTACCCCCGTTGGCTTATATCAGTTTGAGCGGATGGCGTTTGGGCTATGTAATGCCCCGGCCACCTTCCAACGCCTCATGCAGCGGTGCTTGGGTGACCTGCTGCATGACTCTCTGCTGATATATCTTGATGATGTTGTAGTTTTTTCCCCAGATTTTTCCACCCACCTGAGGCACTTGGAGGCGGTGTTTGAGCGCCTGGGGCGCTTTGGGCTCAAGCTCCAGCCTCAGAAGTGCAAGTTGCTGAGGAAGGAGGTGCGATATCTGGGGCACATCGTCAGTCGGGTGGGGGTAGCCACGGATCCAGAAAAAACGGCTGCAGTGCGGGACTGGCCGGCCCCTGAGACTGTGCGACAGGTAAGGGCGTTTCTCGGGTTTGCCGGTTACTATCGGCGGTTCATCCCCACTTTCGCCAAGATCGCGGCTCCCCTGCATCGGTTGCTGGTGGGTACGGCAGCTCGGGGTAGGCGCACACAGCGGGTGGAGTGGGGCCCCGAGTGCCAGTGTGCCTTCGAGGAGTTGAAGGCTGCCCTGTTCTCCGCCCCAGTCTTGGCCTATGCTGACTTCTCGTTGCCTTTCCGAGTATATACGGATGCCAGTATGGACGGACTGGGGGCTGTGTTGTCGCAGGTCCAGGAGGGTAAGGAGAGGGTGTTTGCCTATGCCAGCCGGAGCCTGCACCCCGCGGAGAGGAATGACCAGAACTACAGCGCCTTCAAGTTGGAGCTGCTGGCACTGAAGTGGGCCGTGACCGAGAAATTTAAGGACTATCTCTGGGGCACTAAGGTCACGGTCTTCACTGACCACAACCCCTTAGTACACTTAGGAACGGCGCGCCTCGGGGCAACTGAGCAGCGGTGGGTGGCACAGTTGGCAAGCTATGATCTGGAGGTAAAGTACCGCCCTGGGTCCCGCAATGCTAATGCGGACACCCTGTCTCGGTTGCCTGGGGAGGAGGGGGTTGTGGCGCAGGTGGCTTTGGATGCCGCAGTTGAGGGTGCGTGGGACTGGGCGTCCTTACAGCGGAGGGATGAACATCTGCGGGCTCTGGCGGCGCGGCTTGAGAGTGGGGAGCCCCCTCGGCGGGAGGAGCAGAGGAAGGCCTCACCCGAGGAAGGTAGGTGGTGGAGGGAATGGGAGCGGCTCCATTTACGAGGGGGGGTCCTCTGCCGCCGGGTGCAGGATGGGGCTGCTGGAGAGCCATTGTTGCAGGTGCTGGTGCCCCAGGGTGAGGCCCAGGGTGTCTAGCAGCGGTACCATCAGGCCCTGGGTCACTTGTGCGCCAACAAGCTGGAGGCTGCCTTACGCCGCCGGTTTTACTGGCCGGGTCTGGGGGCGGACGTGCGGCGTTGGACGGCAGATTGTGGCCAGTATGTGGTGGCCAAGGCCGGCCCAGAGGTAAGGGCCCCCCTTGTCCCTCTTTCCACCTCCTACCCCTTAGAGGTGGTGGCCATGGACCATCTTGCGCTGGGGCGCCCGGGCGACCCGTACCCCTACCTGCTCGTGCTTACAGATTTGTTCTCAAAGTACGGGTGGGCGGTGCCTGTCAGGGACCAGTCGGCGACGACCACAGTCAAGGCACTGTGGGGTGCGGTGATACAGCACTGGGGCTGCCCTGAGCGACTCCTCTCTGACCGGGGGGCGGCGTTCGAGTCCTCCATGGTCGCGGCTTTCTGTGAGCTGTATGGATGTACAAAGATCCGCACCACCCCCTACCATCCCCAGGGCAATGGGGCCTGCGAGCGGTTTAATCAGACACTGCTGTCTCTCCTAGGCTCATTGCGAGAGGATGAGCAGTCCCGTTGGCCGGAGCGCCTGCCGACCCTGTTGCAGGCCTATAACAACTCGGTCCATAGCAGCACAGGGTATGCCCCGCATTTTGTCCTGACAGGGCGCCACGCCCGGTTGCCGGTGTTTAGTTTGAGCTCTGGGAGTCGCGACCCAGAGCGGGTTTTGAGTTTGTTTCGTTTGGTTAAATTTCCTTTTTTTTTTTTTTTTTTTTGCTTTGGTGTGCTGGGGCGAGTGTGTTTGTGTTTTAGGCGGCCTCAGAAGACCGACCGAAGGGGCTCCAGCGGCGAATCCCTGAGGGAGCGGGGGGAAACCATCACTTGGTTCCGGACGCAGCCGGGGTCGAAGAGAGCCCCCACCCCGTGGAAGCGCGTGCTGGGGAGGTGGATCCCCTAGCTGGAAGGGAGGTGGCACCACGGAACTTCAAGAGAGTGCGTGGGTCACCAGCACAGGGTGGAGAGGGAGGGCTGACCAGCTGCTGCTCTGTGTCTCCCTCAGTGTGATCTCGCGGAGCCGGTGGAGTTACTACTGGGGAGAAGACGTGGGTCGGTGCCGGAGCCGCCAGCCCCCAGTTTATTTAATTTTTTTTTTGGGACGTAGGCGAAGCCCGGCATCGTGGCGCAGGCTGAGCTACGTCCCCCCTTATACTTTTGTTTTCGTTTTGTACGTCTTGTGTGGTGTGCGTGTGCGTGCGTGCGTGTGAGGATTCCTTTTTTTTCCCTTTTTTTTTGGTGTGTGCGGTTGGGTAGCGTTCCCGCCTGTTTGTAGCCGGGGAGGGCAGACAGGGGTGGACAGAAGGATAGGGGGAGGGGCTTCACTGGGAGAGGGATAGCGGCGTCTCAAATTTTATGAATTGTTTTGTTAAATTTGTGTTTTTTTAATTTAAAAAAAAGAATAAAGAGTTGCTATCCTACTCACCTTGTCCTGGCATTCTTGTGGCGGGCGGATCCCTAGGAGGGCGAACTGTTTGGGCATTGTGTCACTCCTGACAGATGTATTTACCAGAAATGTAGAGGATCCCTAATCACATGTGTCTAGCTTCAAGCTAACAAATGAGCACTGATTCACCTGAAGCCTGTGATAAATATTTGGATTTCTCATAACCTGCTGCTATTAATAATAGTAATAATAGTATTCATTCTTTTCATTTAATACTCAGGTTTAGATGGGTGCATCATGTAGAATTTTATTTATTTTTTGCACATGAGCCCTCAGACACCAACCACATATGTAGTCAATTTCACAATAAGGTCATGTATAGCAATGGAAGGATACCTCTACCCAAAACACACTTTCTGTCTGATAGCTGTTCCATCCATCATTTCAAATGTGATTGGCAAACAGCTAATCATGCCCAGACCATGTTCATCTGTCCTGCTAAAGGAATGAGGGAAACTGAAACCTGTCGAAATGTCACTCAGTCACCTGGGAATGTGTTCATAACAGCAGAATTACAGTGCAATCATACATTTGGACTGTGCTCTTATGTTCAGGATTTTATCTCTGCCCATATGAAAACATCATTCCTCTCCTTCCTGTTTTGTTACAGCTAAGGCATTAGAATGTAATTTGGGGAACAAAGGGAACCAGGTTGTGTAATGACGTACATTGTAAATGGTGATTAAAGTGGGAATTTAAAGTATATAAAAATGATTTAATTCATCTGATCACCTACATTGGAGCTGAAATGTGTACATGACTGCAGTGAAACAGAGACCTTCCTGGAGTGACCAGAGAATGCCGGAGGAATATTCTGATGCATGTCCCTGTTGCATTGGTGAAACCCAGATTGAGCACTGGGGACGGGACCTGGTGCATGATAATCCCAGCCAGCCCCCTGTTACAGATGATTCAGAGACAGGCTCAATTCATATTTTACAAGGAGTCACAACTAATTTTCATATCTATTCTTCAAAGACATTTGTTACAAGGGAGTAATCTCCTGTTCATCTGCCCTGGCCCTGACAGACAAAAGCAACAGGAACCTGGCAACAGTGCATGGGGACACTGTGGAGTTGTTCATTTTTTTAAACAAAATTTTTGAATACTGTGGAACACACACCCTGAGGGGGTCATACACAGGGGAAATCTTTCAAATAGCTAAATTTTGGAATCCCCAGTCGTGGTGTCCAGATTCAACAGTGACTCCATCTTCTGGGGATGTTCCATTAATGAGAAGTTTCTCTTCCCACCAGATCTGATTCGCTGCCATCCACCTCTCCTCTACTTCACTTCACTAGACTCCATGACAACAACGACTATGTGACAGAATCCTTTTCCAGCAATGACATGGGAGTGGTGAGCAAAACCCCTGATGCTGACATGTCACCAGTCTTTGGCCAAGGTCATATGGAGCTGAACAATGCAGTAACTGAAAAAGGGGCCACCATGTGTCCATGGCTTGTGGACTTTTGTCTGAAGGCCCTTTTCATTGCCTCTGTGAGCCCTGTTCAAATCAACATTGTGGATGTTTTTGATACTATGTTAGTTACAACTGGTTAATAAAACAATGCTTTGTGTATTAAAAACCTTACTAGGTATTAATGCCTGCATATGTAGCAGAGCTGAAGTGAAGAGCTCATGTGAGTCCTGTGTAAAAGCCTTGGTAGCGGGTAGCAGGTAGCCGAGCGACTGTAGCGGCTGCTTCTCCCTGAGACCTGGTTAAGTAGCGTTGCTGCCGACAGGCTAGGGGCAATTTGCCTTAACCTCAACTGGCAACGACGCTGGCTGTACGGGGTTGGCAGCGAGCAGTAATAACCTCAGTTGGAAACTCGCTCGCTCGCTGACCCACGTAACATCGAATTAAACACAACGCAAGATCCCACCCGTTACACATATATATGATGAACATCAATTGTTGAACATCAATAACTGGTTGATATTATAGAGAGATGACAGAATATAAAAAAAACAATTACCCAATATGGGCTGTTAGTGTGATTGCAATGTGAAGCATCGCAAGCACAGTATTGTCATCCGATAGTTTTATTAGGTGACGTGAGGTATGGTGGCTGTGCGGTGAAAAGTGACCCTTTAATTCACCCTAACAACTGCCTAGCAACATATTAGTAAAACCCCAGCAACCGCCTAGCAACATCCTAGCAACCACCTAGCAACCACTTAGCAACACTTTGGCAACCACCCAGTAACGCCCTAGCAACGCCCAGCAACCATATTGTTTACACTAGCAACCACTTAGCAACACCCTGACAACCACCCAGCAATGCCCCAGCAATGCCCCAGCGACCATATTGTTTACCCTAGCAACCACTTAGCAACACCCTAGCAACCACCTCATATACCTTGGTAACCATCTAGCAACGCCCTAGCAATCACCTAGCAACACACTAGCAACCACCTTATATACCTTAGCAACCACCTAGCAACAGCCTAGCAACCACCTGGTAACGCCCTGGAAACCACGTAGCAACACCCTAGCAACCACTTAGCCACATTCTAGCAATCATCTCATATTCGTTAGCACGTTTTCGCTGCCGGGTCGCAATCACACTCTGCATTTACTTCAGGAAATGCACTTTTCTAGTTCTTTTTCTTCTTCTTCTTCTTCTTATTCCACCAAATTTTGTACCGCTTCTCCTCCCACAGTTTTCAAGATATCGACCCCAAACCAACTGTAGCCCATCCGGTCTGACCCTGATCGGTGTGCAGCTAAGTCATACCCGCACTCATTCTCTGGTTTTTGTCGTTTTTTTCATTCCTTTTTTCCCATAGACTCCCATTCATTGTCAAAATCACCACCCTCACACTTCATGGCCTTCCCACCTCGCACTCGTCTTTTTATTGTTCACTCATCCCTCCATCCTCCCATTCACTTCAATTCATTTTTCAAAGTCTTACCGCTCAGTCACCTATTGGCCTACGGTCACAGTACCTCACATGGTGGCTCAGGTCATGCCACCCAACACTCAGTGAAACCCATACTGACCCACACTCATCTTTCACTTGTTTATTCATCCCTCCATCCTCCCATTCACTTCAGTTCATCAGTTCAAGTCTTACCACTCGGTGTCCATTTGACCAATAGCCACGGGACCAGATGTGCTGCCTTGGGTCATGTGACCCAACACTCACCAAAGGTGGGTGTTTCCCTTACAACCATATTGTTTACCATAGCAACCACCTAGTAACCACTTAGCAACACCCTAGCAACCACTTAGCAACACTTTGGCAACTGCCCAGCAATGTCCTAGCAACACTTAGCGACAGTGTTGTTTACCCTAGCAACCACTTAGCAACACCCTGGCAAACACTCAGCAACGCCCTAGTGATGCCCCAGCAACCATATTGTTTACCCTAACAACCACTTAGCAACACACTAGCAACCACCTCATATACCTTAGCAACCACCAAGCAGCAGCCTAGCAACCACCTAGCAACAACCTAGAAACCACTTAGCAACATCCTAGGGATCATCTCTTATATAAGTTAGCACGTTTCCGCTGCTAGGTCACAATCACACTCTGCATTTACTTCTACTTCTGCATTTACTTCTACTTTTCTACTTTTTCTTGTTATTCTATCATCCTCCATTTACTGACAGACAAACTGTGTGAAAACAGGCACTCAGTCTGGCAACCCCGATCTCCACATCACTATCAAGGATATAAAAAGGTTCAAAGGTTATCCGTGTTTCATTAAATGTTTCTGAATACACTGCATAAAGCATTACCTTGTCAGGAGCTTGTTTGTCTTATACCTTACAGAAGAGATTGTTGTAAAGAGTGTGATTTTTGGTCCACCTGACAGCACCATCTCTGAAAACATCCCAGGTGAATTACAGCCAGGAGGCAGGAACAGGTCATGGATAAGGCTTAGGGGAGGGTTGGGAATCCTTATAAGTAGCCCATCACATTACTTTGGAGCCATCTAATATCATACAGTGGTGAAATCTACTGAAGACACACCACTGTCTGTCCCTTATTCAACCTTATATCAGTATTACATAAGTCAAACCACTGATTCAATAGGATCTTGAATCACCGGATTTTCCTGGTGTCAATCAGCTACTGATTAAAAGACATCCATAGAAACCTGAAGACCAGGAGCAACAGTCCAGAAACAAACAATATTATGTCAGCACAAAACAGCACATCTCACAATGTACTGGCTCTCATTTTGAAAGTCAGCATAAAAAATGTTGTAATGCTATGAATAAGAGAAGTGAAGCTGCTTCAGTGTAACGCCAGCTCTGCGGACGCGTGCGCTGAATAAGTATGTGGCCATGGCTGATCAGCATGAATCAAATTTAGATTGAAAAAGAATTGTTTCTGTATCTTAAACCCCCCCCCTATGGTTAAGGCTTCTCGCCCTGAGTCAGACGTGCGAGAACTGAAGATAGAATTTGTGCAGAGGATTCCAGCTGCTCACAGATGAAAAGCTACAAGTCTCAGGCATGAGAAAGAGAGGAACAAAGTGGCTCTTTTAAAGAGGCAATGCACCTCCCAGGATGCACCAGCCTTGATGTCACTGAAGATGGGTGGCTGACAACTGCCTTTAAACCCCCTTCCATTACTGATCACATCCCAGTTGACATTTTCTATGTTTTATTAATGGGCATCACAGCTTGCGGGTACTTAACAGCATGATCACTCACACGCATGCACATCTGCACTGTTGCATATTTATTTACATAACAAACATGTTTAGTATAAATTATTTGCACCCTTGGTGTGCTATACCCATATAAAGTATCATGCCACTGACAGGTATGCAGCTTATCTGAAATATCATGATATAAAAGAGTTATCCAATCATACATCACTCAACAATCAGTCCTAATCAGACTGTTACCCCTGCTATACTCCAACATTATTTTCATTTTCAGTTTGAGTTAAATCTGCTTTAGTCTTGCAGATAATATTGGACTGCAGAAAAGACTTTTTGTTCTTTTGATCCCTGAATGCTAATTGATACAGCAGTGAATATTAACTGCTGTGGCATGCTGAACACATCTTACCCAAAAACAGAAAGGGATCAAGCTCGTCACCCCAAATGCAGGTACGGCATGGCTCAGGTAGGGCATGGCTGTTACCAAAACTGCTAGCACATACAACAGCATAAGAGCTATGTAAAAATTGTGCCTCGACATGGTCTGCCATTATTCGCTAAACAGCCCAGCCCACTCAGCTTCAGATCACGTTACCTTTCATTTGATATTTAAATGTCTTTGATAAATGTATCACATGCTGAAAGTGTATATATAGTATAATACATTTATATATATATATGTCTTTTGCACAGAGAGATGAAAATGAATGGTAATGGCGGAGTGAGATTTGCATACGACACCCACAACCATGCTAAGGCGCTGTCATAATGCATTAGCACAATGACAGAGACTCTACATAGGACCCGCCGTTAGCATTAGCACTCAAGCATGGCCCTCTGAAGGGGGAGGCAGCGTCCTCGTGGGCATGTACAGATGGCCCGCTTTCACGATGCATCGATTTTCCATTTCCCAGCTGTCCCGCATGCATATTTTCACACACTCCGATAAGACTGCAGTATCTGTCAATCCCCCCCCCCCTTCTTTTTCAGAAAGGTCCTATGGCCAATGTTTTGCAAACATCCCACCCAATCTTAGTCTGTCTGGGACGCAACCAGACAAAGAAAACAAAAGCATCGAGTAACATGGGTGTGGGTGCCATATTGGACTTTGCATACTTGTCATACAGTGTTATACAGTACATTCAGAGAGTATTCAGATACTTTCACTTTTTTCACATTTTGGTATGTTGAAGCCTTATGCTAAAATCATTTAAATTCATAATGACAAAGTGAAAGCAGAATTTTAGAAATTTTTGCCAATTTATTTAAAATAAGAAACTGAAATAGCACATTGACATAAGTATTGAGACCCTTTGCTATGACACTTGAAATTTAGCTCAGGTACATCCCATTTCTCTTGATCATCTTCGAGATGTTACTACACCTTTATTGGAGTCTACCTGTGGTAAATTCCATTGATTGGACATGATCTGGAAAGGCACACAGCTGTCTTTCTAAAGTCTCTCAGCTGACAATGCATATCAGAGCAAAAACCAAGCCATGAGGTTGAAGGAATTGCCTGTAGAGCTCAGAGACAGGATTGTGTTGAGGCACAGATCTGGGGAAGGCTACAAAGAAATTTCTGCTGCACTGACGGTTCCCAAGAGTACAGTGGCCTCCATAATTCTTAAATGGAAGAAGTTTGGAACACCTAGGACTCTTTCTAAAGCTGGCTGCCTGACCTAACTGAGCAATCCGGGGAGAAGGGCCTTGGTAAGAGAGGTGACCAAGAACCTGATGGTCACTCTGGCTGAGCTCCAGAGATCCTGTGTGGAGATGAGAGAAACTTCCAGAAGGACAACCATCACTGCAACACTCCACCGTTCTGGGTCTTATGGCAGAGTGGCCAGACGGAAGCCTCTCCACAGTAAAGGCACATGAAAGCCCGCTTGGAGTTTGCAAAAAAGCACATGAAGGACTCTCAGACAGTGAGAAACAAGATTCTCTGGTCTCTTGGCCTCAATTCTAAGCGTCATGTCTGGAGGAAACCAGGCACCACTCATCACCTGCGCAATACCATCCCAACAATGAAGCATGGTAGTGGCAGCATCCTGTTATGGGGGTGTTTTTCAGTGGCAGGGAGTGGGAAACTGGTCAGTGTTGAAAGAAAGCTGAACGGTGCAAATTACAGAGATATCCCTCATGAAAACCTGCTCCAGAGCACTCAGGATCTCAGACTGGGCTGAAGGTAGACCTTCCAACAGGGCAATGACTCTAAGCGCACAGCTAAGACAATGCAGGAGTGGCTTAGTGACAACTCTGTGAATGTCCTTGAGTGTCAGGGAGCCAGGGAGTTGAACCCATTTGAACATATGCGGAGAGACTTGAAAATGGCTGTCCACCGAGGGTCCCCATCCAACCTGAGAGAGGTTGAGAGGATCTGCAGAGAAGAATGTCAGAAAATTCCCAAATCCAGGTGTGTAAAGCTTGTTGCATCATATCAACAAGAAGACTCGAGGCTGTAATCACTGCCAAAGGTGCTTCAACTAAGTACTGAGTTAAGGGTCTGAATACTTATGTCAATGTGATATTTCAATTTTTTATTTTCAATAAATTTGCAAAAAATTCTAAAATCCTATTTTTGCTTTGTCATTATTGGTTATTGAGTGAAGATTGCTGAGGAAAAAATTAATTTAAATAATTTCAGCATAAGACTGCAACATAAGAAGATGTGAAGGGGTCTGTGAAGGGGTCTGAATACTTTCTGAATGCACTGTACTTATAGGGCCATATTGTCCCATGCCTGTAAGTAAAAAAAAAGCATGCAGCTATGCACTTTTCAGCCTACGCGTATTCTCCCCTTGACTTAAGTCTATGATTTGCGCCCCATGAAGGCAGTTACGTGCTTCGGGCAGAGCAACCCCAAAATCTGGGCGTTTCTTATTTATCACCATTTACGCATATTCTGCCCTTGACTTATATGCTTTTCAGCTACGTGCTTCTGAGGGCTGTAGTCAGTCAAGCGCCACTACATGGCGAAACATCATATTGCCTTTTAAGTCAGCAGTAGGCCTACCTTTTATATTATTATACATGTACAAATAAAGTTCAAAATTTACAATATTTGTGTGTTATTATTTTTAAACTACAATGACTACTTGTAACTCTATATTACATTGTTAAACAGAAAAAAAAACATTTTACATCACATGGTGTTGTGGACAAGCCTGGTAAATAATTAGTGCAATTAGAATAAAGCAGAAATATCACATTAGATGAGTATGAATAGGACCAATCTTCTAGTATGCGTTAACAATCCCAAACCAAAATGCGGGGGAGTGGGAAAGATGGAGAAGAGCTCGCCAAGCGCAAAGAAGACAGCCATGAGTATTCCGACCTCGTTTGGATGTACTGGGGCTCACTGACGCACAGTGCATCCAGCAATTTCGTCTCGATTCCAGCCACAGTAATCACCCGCATTCCCGACCAGTCCTCATCAAAATCACCAGTGCTCTGTCTGTTCTTGCATCCGGGTCGTTTCAGAGGGTGGCTGAATTTTTAATAATAAATTTTTAATAATAGGCTACTCAGCATGAGTTCAAGCGTGGACACTGGAACATGCATTTTGTTGCACCTTTTCCTAAATAGTGCATTTTTATTAATGAATCTCCACACGTCAAACATGTCTTTATACATAGGCCCAGCACATGTGTCGTTTGGTATATTTACTTTATTTTTGGGTTTATGTCATACATAAACCAAATGCTTTCCTTTGAGGCGATTCGTAATATACTGTAGCTCTCCCTTAAACAAGGTTGTGACTCAGTCAACTTCTATTTTAAATATATCAGGCCTCTTTCATGAGCCTGCCTTCATTCTGAAGTTAAGTGCTGTGGGCGTGATCGGAGTGCGTAAGGGAGAATACGCGTAACTGAAATGCACATGAGGCACTGCAATGCACTGGAGGCGTGCAAAAAAGGACATATGTGCGAATGGGAGAATACGGCCCATAGTTCATAATTATTTCCAAATGGAAATATAAATGTTTTCATCCTGTTTAGAATGTAGATTGGTTGATTAGAGAGCAGCCATTTTGGTTTTAAGTGTTCAATGGCTTTTTCTCATGAAACAAGATAGTGGTCAGATTTAGTATTCATGAAGTTGTTCTTTTTGTTTCTTACTATTACTTTTTTCATATTCCAAGTTTATACCTAACATGGTAGTCATTTGCAGTATTAAATTGCAGCTTTTTGTGTAACCTGTAAAGGATGTGTTCATACCCAATTAGAGTGAACCTTACTTCACACAAGCACCATATTACCTGCTGACAGATTGGTTAATATTAGCTGTGCAAAAATATGGCTGACACAATACAATCAAATGGCACATTTTGTATTAATTACCACAGTTTTTTTTTTCTATTGTATATGCTCATTGAAACAATTTTTAAACAATTTACCACATTTTTCAGAACTGTTAACACAGAGTTCAAAACTAAAGACTACAAAAGCAAGTTAGATATGTAAAACATTTATATACAGTTTTATTTGAGACATATTTTAATTTTTATTTTTATTTATATCACAGCAAGAACTTTTAATAAAATTACAAGACCACCTTACTTTAATAATTAAAAGACAATGAAATAATAGCACTCAAACAAATGATATACAGTATTCTTCTGTCAAAAAACTTTACAGTAGTAAGGTTTTATGGTACAACAGCAAAAGTGATTTTTAATACATGTATGTAGAACAAGAACACATTGTAACTTACATTGTAAACACAATATAAATGACATTGTACATACATGAAAATTGTGTTTATCAAACAAAAAAAATAATTATACAGTACAACAAATTAAACAAATCAATACTGTCATTCTAGTTGATCTTGCATTACCCATTTGGCCATAAATTCTCATCAATATTGCAACATTTTCCTGTGCCATGCATATTGGAAAAAATCCAATCTGTGTAGAAGATCCATGGTTGACTTTGCTATGGTATTACAGTACAGTATGTCATTTCACAGCTCATATGTTGTTGCTCACTTTCCACCCGAAAGCTGAGAATATTGGAAAAGTTAAATTGCATTAACTCTACAGAGCATCTTGGTCTGCCTAAATATGTATTGTTACATAACCGACACCCATTGACTCTGGCCTTGCCTGCAACATTGTTACACCACCCTACCCTTAAACCACCTGGTACAAGACCTTTACTGTAACCTAAGGTACAGTACCGTGACAAGCCCGTTCCATTGACCAGTCTCTAGTTTTCATACAACCCAACCGAATTATGCATACTGGGCAATCCTAAAAGGAGTACAAATTAGATGGTTATCTGAAAGGACCATTTCAAATGAAATTTGAATATGAATAAAAATGGATAAAAGTGTCTGCTAAATGAGTAAATGTAAATGTAAATGTAAATTTGATTTTAACTCAGGGTATGTAATTCCAAGAATTATATAGGAGACATATACTGTATTAATTATATTAACTAACTGTTTAGCAAAACCGGAATTTGTACATTATATTAAGAGTTTTGAAAAATGTGTAAAATGTTTTAAAAAAATGGGCATGAGCATTAGAGAAAAACTGTAAAACAGCCAGCCTTCTGTAAGCCATGTTGCAAAAGGCAAGAAGTTTGATGGGTTTTATAAATGTTTTGTTAAAGCTCATACATTAAAAATGTGGCTGCTAACAAGTGTGCTTTTGTATATAGCTGTAATAAAAGGACCTTTGTATAAAGTCTCCTCCACTGGGTTTATGAAGGTTTAACATGAAACGTCATGGCTTTCATTAAACTGCAATGAGTTTTATTGTTGCTGTTCCATGTATGCTCTGTGCTTATCTTTTAAGCCCCCAGTTTGTTGCTGCTTGCAGGGGTATTATGTTCAGAAAAACTCTTTCAAAAAATGGCTGGTAATAATTTTTTCTGAAGATTGACGTCCATTTATGTGTGTGTGTTTGTGTGTGTGTGTGTGTGTATGTTTGTGTGTGTGCGTGCGTGCATGCATGAGTGCGTGTGTGCGTTTGAGCACATGTGTTTCTCTGTGTGTGTGTGCCTCCGTGTATGTGTACATGCACATGTGTATGCATACATCTGTACATGTGTACACTGTGAAGTGTCCTAAAGGTATTTCATTTAAAATTCCCACTAAGCTTTGCTTCTTTAATTGTTCTTCTTTAAATTATATAGTAAATCATAGAAAACTGGCCACTGAAATTTAGAAAGTATTGATGCTGTATTGAAAACTCAACAAATGGCAGATGCTTCTGTCATGCTAAGTATACAAATCATATGTACATTTTAAATCACCTCTACACCTCTCTTGGTCTCACTCCACTGGCTCCCTGTAGGTGCCCGCATCATGTTCAAGGCCTTGATGCTTGCATACAGGGTGACCAACAAAACTGCACCTAAGTACCTGAACTCACTGCTGCAATCCAATGTTCCCTCCCGACTGCTAAGCTCTGCCACCGAACGGCGCCTGGTGGTCCCATCGTATCGTGGTGTAAAATCACTATCCAGGACTTTCTCCGCTGTTGTCCCCTGATGGTGGAATGAACTTCCATACCTCATCTGTTCTGCTGAGTCTCTCTCTGTCTTCAAGAAATATCTGAAGACACAGCTCTTCCACTCTCACCTGAGCACCTGAAACACTACCCCCTAAAGGAAGTTCTCATGACTAAAACTATCTCCTACTATAAAAAAAAATGTAATGGTTTGACGCACTCGTTAGCTTTACCTGCTAGTTTGTACCTTGCCTGGCCAACCTTTGGAATTTTGTTATGCAGTGCTTCTAATGTTGTTGACTCTGTATGGTTTTTTGCTTGTGTTGTATTGTACCTCACGCAAAATCAACACAAGTGACAAGTGATAATTTGATAATTTTGAGTGATAATCTTTGTGGTGTGATGACCACATACAGATGATGTATTTGCATACAAAGAAAGATTTCTCTATTGGTTTTCTCTATCAGATGACTGTCAGGCAAATTGGTTTTGCTTTAGAGAGACAGATGCTTTTGAAGTGGCCATGAGGGACATTAACGCACTAGTTGTTATGATAACAGCAATGGGGCTTTCACTACAACAATCTGCGTAATAAATTTGAGTGCTCCATTAGAACATACTGTATGTACTAACAGAACCAGAGCATTCACTGAAGGTTTGGTTTCAAAATGCATATAGCGACTGCATACAATAACATGAAACACATTTGTTCATGATATTAATTAAAACAGAGATGAAGGTGTATGGCATAAATATTTGAGTAGAACCATCAGTTTTGCCATTTAATTTTTTTTTTTATTTGGAATGGCCAATGCTTTCCCCCCTTCTTCTCCCACTTTTGAATTCCAAGCTGTATCATAGAGAAGCAATGCTAAGCTACTTATCCTCGGCTACCTCTGCTAACACTCCAGGAGACTGCAGGCAAACACATGTTCTCCTCTGAAACAAATGATGTCACCCACCACTTGTTTTCACACTGGCACACTGTGCCAAGTTTGCAGGGACATAAGTCAGAGAAAAATGCTTCATGTGAACTTTTATACAGGCATGTGAACTGTGTGGATGCCTGATTGACCAGCAGGGGTCACCAGTTTGTGATGAAATGGACAGACCCTGGACAGCCTACCCACCTTTACATCTCTGCTGGAACAAAGTCAGTTTATTACTCCGCTGTGGGTTCCCAGTCATGATCAGCTATGGAGCAAACTCGGGAAGTAGGGCTCAGCCTGCATTCAAAGCATACGCCTTGACCACTGACCTTATTAAGGAGTTAACTCCTCTTGTCACCTTCAGCAAAGAAAAGGTGTTACATTGCTCTATTTTCTATCAAATGGGGCTGTCAAATCAGGAAATAACTGCTCATTTGGAGTAATGTTTTCAGCAGTGTAACATGACCAATGCAGCTCTGAAGACATGTGCTTTTTGTTTTTTGTTCTCATACCTCAGATTCTTCCATTAAAAAAGCCTCAGAAAATAAGTATTCCCTGGTATTGTTTCTTTGAACAATGCAAGCCCCATATAGTACAGACCAGTGCCTCTCTAAGAAACTGTATTGGGTTTTTTTTTTCCCATCATGTACTCTGGGGATATATAGCAGTGCAAAGAAGGTGTGTAAATCTTCCAGTGGCATGCCCTTCATTATAACCCTGATTATCGACCCAATGCGCATCTGTATTGGTTGCTGTTTCTATGTTTGAATCAACACACTGGAAACACTGTTGGGTACACGTGAATCGTGCGCATCATGAGGCCTGGGTACTCAGCGACAGTACATTCTGCCCTGCCCACTCCCCTTCCCGCACTTCCTCCACCATGATTTAGAAGCAGCTAAACACTACCTCCCTTCCCAGTGCACTGAGTCCCTGTCCAACCCCTCAAGTTGTGACTGCCTTACAAAGAATGCGACCTGAAATGGGCCTGTCTGTTGTGGGAATGGTGTATGCCTCCTGCAGAAAGACAGGATGACACTCACCCCACATTCATTCTTCCTCTCAAACCAAGAGTCACGACATATGAGAAGTGAGAAACCCATACAAGAAAGAACACAGGTCTGTACATCCACCTGTACATATCAATTGTTTAGTGGAAGGAAAGGGGTGACAGACAGATAGACAGACTGAGGAACCCGGCACCCAAAGAGAGAACCTGGGGATAAAATTATCCAGGAACTGTGTTACTATTCCTTTCCAATGTCTTCATGTTGCCTTATACATAGGAAATCTTGCAGTCCCTCAAATTGGCCACAACCATATCTTGGAACAAACAGTGAGCTGAAAACATATGATAAAGAGTGAAAAAACAGACAAACCAAATCATTCAGGTGCCAATTTAGCCAGACAGTAGGATTTTCATGTCTTCTCAGCCACGGTAAATTAGTTGATTCCAAAGACACAGAGCACTTCCATTTTTCAAGTGTCTGAAATGCATTTCAAAATTGTTAAGGAAATGTGTAAATTCAGGCCTTTGACTGAATTGGTTGCGGAATAATCCGGTTTGTATGCAAGACTATCACAACTTGTTCCACACAGAAGTGAGACAGAGTTGAGCTAAATTAGAGACTGTTGTACTGTATGTGTGAAACCTGCTGATTTACTATGGATGAGCAAACATGAAAATCCAAGTGTTTACATCAAGCGGGAGTTGAACAATTTATATATATATATTTTTTTAAATATTACATGTAAGACATGAAACGACAGCAACAGAGCAAACATAAGTCAAACAAACAACAATAACCACATCAAAAGTAAAAAAAAAATTAAGAAACATCTAAGACAAAACAGGAGTATTATAAAAGGGTAGAACAGACAAAATTACTCAGCCACCCAGCACTCTTCCTCCATCCTTTAGCCCCCCCAGCCCTTCCTAACCCTTACCCTCCCCCCATAGACAGGGTGGAAAGGACAAGCTATGTCTGGATCAACAAATTGGCAAAATAAATGTATGTATAAGTACATGTGGAGGAGGAAGAAAAAAAAAAAAAGAACAAATACCCCCCCCCCCCCCAGAGGAGGACAACTTCTTGTTCTGTCTTCTCCATTATTATACAATATATTTCATTATTCTTTACCTTCTTTGTTTAAATATATTACCCATTCCATCCTTCAGCCTCCCTAACTTTATCCCATCTTTTGGCATAAGCTAAAGCTCCTGTTTCATGTGCCATAAGACACTCAGTTCTACAGCAATAGTTGACAAAGTTCTTGAATCTCTCAATTCTTAGAGTCTCCACTGATGTCATCCCAAAAATAAATACCCAGCAATATAATTATGTTGTGTATTGTGTGAGAGTGTTTTGATATATCGCCCAGTATCACTGTAAACAAGTTTAATTGAAAACAAACATTCTGCATTGATAACCATTCCTGAACCTTTTTCCAAAATAAGGCCACAATCAGACAATACCAAAACAAATGCTCTACAGATTCCACCTCTTCTTGGCAGAATCGGCATACGGGGGATGGGTCAATTCCCCAGATATTTAACATCTTTTTCATTGCCAGGAACTTATATATTGCTTTGTATTGGAAATATCTTATTTTTGAATCTAGTGTTGTTTTATAAAGGATATTGAAGATCTGATTCCATGGGATTGGTGTATCTAACATTTTTTCCCAGCTATCTAAAATCTTGTATGGTATGGCAACTAAGTTATTTGTTCTTAAGTAAAATTTGTAGATATCTTTATTAATCTTTGTTTTTTTAGCCAAGTTGCCATTTTCATATGTGGCCTACAGACTAACTGGTATCCAGTACCATTTCTAATTTTCCTTTTCCACGTTTGTGGTAAAGATACGATAAGTTAATTGTATTGCTGTAATGTGCAAACAGTTCCATAAATATGAATTAGCTGTGTATATGACATGAGTTTACCTTTTTCAATATATAAATTACGCCTTTGTCAAACATTTGTTTCCAAAAAATCATTGTTCTATCTATCATAACATTGAAGTTCAGCCCTATGATTTATTGTAAGACTTGTTCTGTGTTTTCTGGTGGGTGAAATTGGTATTGTAACCAACTTTGTAGAGCTTCTTCCAAAAAAGTGGAGACATTAGAGAATATGTACTTGAATATGTGCTTGACTTGTAGGAATGGAAAAAGGCCTTTTTTAAACATGGGGTGAACACTCTTAAGTAATCTACTGGAAAACCATTGCGAGTTGAAATAGAATTTAGGAATAAGGGAGGCTTTAAGTGAGAGATTCAATGCTTTTAAATTTAGTCATTTTAAACCACCAGATATGTAGTCATTATAGAGATATGTCCGCTTAATTTTATCTTATTTGTCGTTCCATATAAATTGGAACACCTTCTGTTCATATGTTTTGAAAAATGATTCTTCAGGAGTTGGTAATGCCATGAATAAATAGGTAAACTGGGATACAATTAATTAAAGTTGTTTTGCCATAAATGGTAAAATGTTTTCATTTCCACTGCTGCAAGATCATTGTGATTTTACTGAGTTTATTATTAAAATTAAGTGTTGATATTTCATTCATGTTCTCTGGGATGTGAATACCAAGTACATTAACCGATCCATCTGTCCATTTGATTGGTAAATCACATGATAGGGAGAAATCTGTATTTTTCAGTGGTCCGAGCCTCAATATGTGACACTTATCATAGTTTGGCTTTAGTCCAGATAGGTTTGCGAAGTCGTCTAGGTCTTTTATAAGGTTTTGTAGGCATTTATTGTCAGGGCTCAGCAAGAAACTTGAGTCATCAGCATACATTGAAATTTTTGTATTTAGCCCTTGCAATTCCAAACCTTTGATGTTATTATTTGATCTTATTTTAACAGCAAGCATATTCAGAACAGAAGCATAGCATTCAATTGCTATGATGAATAAAAAAGGGGGTAAAGGGCAACCTTGTTTTACCCCCCGTGAGAATGTGATAGGTTTTGATAGATATCCATTATTTATAACTTTGCTAGTAGAGTCATTATATAGAACTTTAACCCATTTTATTAAAAAATCTCCAAAATTAAAGAATTTCAAACATTTATGTATACAATCCCATCTTATTTTATCAAAAGCTTTCTCGAAATCTGCTATAAAAATTTATCCTGGTTTCTTTGTTCTATCATAGTGTTCTATAATTTCAAGTAACTGTCTTATGTTATTTGCAATATTTCGTCCTTGCATAAAACCAGTCTGGTCATGGTGTATGATATCAGGTAAGACATGTTTAATACGAAAAGCTATGCATTTGGCTAATATTTTGGCGTCATAGCACTGAAGTGTAAGGGGTCTCCAGTTTTTCAGGTAGACTGAATCTTTATGATGGCCACTAGGCTCTTGCTTTAACAACAGAGAGATTACACTTTCTTGCTGAGTATCTGTGAGCATACCTTTTCCATAAGAAAAATTAAAACATGTAAGGGGGTTTTTTGATTTGTTCATAAAATGTTTGGTACACTTCAATTGGAATACCATCAAGGCCAGGTGTTTTTCCCCGCTGAAAGGACATAATAGATTGGTAAAGCTCATTTTCTGAAATTAGGCCTTCACATGATTCTTTCTGTTCGTCAGATATTTTAACATGAATATGAGGAAAGAATAATTTGTAATTGTCTTTATTTAATTGTACGGGTGAGGACTTAAATGAAAATATCTCTGTAAAATATTTCTCTACTTCATTCAAAATATCATCTGGTGTAGTGAGGATTTTTTAATCATTCCTATTTAATTTTAGTATATTTTTCTTTGCATTATTTCTCTGTTGAAGGTTTAAAAAGAATTTATTGCATTTTTCCCCCTTCTCCATCCATTTTGCTTTATTTTTGTAATATATAATACTTGACCTGTCATATATTAGTTGTTCAAATTCTCTTTGTTTCTGGTCCAATTTGTCAAACACCTCCTGAGTTGCTTTTGAGCTGTCCACAAGTGATGTAAACATTTCATCTCCTTTTTAATTTCTAGTTCGTTTAACCTAAACTGTTTCTGTCTTTGTGAGGCAAATTTAATTGAGTGTCCTCTAAAAGCGCATTTAAATGTGTCCCAAACAGTAAGAGGGTCTGTTGATCCTATGTTATGTGAGAAAAAGTCTGTCATAAATTCCTTTGTTCTTTCTACAAATGTCCGATCCTCTAGTAATTTTTGATTGAATTTCCAATACCCACGACCACGTCATTTCTAAATGGAGTGATACAAGTTGATGATCAGATCTTACTTTGTCTTCAATTAAAACCTTTTTTACTTTGGATATCAAGGAGAATGAAGTAAGGAAATAATCTATACGACTTGCCTGGTTTTGTCTTCTCCATGTATACCTATGTGATTTGGGGTTTTTTAATCTCCAAATGTCTATCAGGTCCATTGTGTCCATTATAGATGTAATTTCTGTAGAAGCATGCAGGTGGTAATTGATTGAGTTACTATCTTTAAGATCCATAAGAGTATTCTGAACTATTTTATAATCTCCAACCATTATATAATAATCACTTGTAAATTTTGCAGCCCTTATGTTATTATAAATTAAGTTAAAGAAGTTTGGATCATCATTATTTGGGCCATATAAGTTTATCAATTTGAGTTGAACAATTTGGTTTCCTCTTTGCTTACTTGATGACAGAGTAACATCTAGCTTATTGTGTAGAGTAGTGAGATGCAGTTGCCCACTGTGTCTTTGGTCAATTTGAGAAAATGCCTGAGATTCCAGGAAACAAAGACATCATCAACAAAAAGCATGAACCTTAATAACCACCCTTAATTAAATGTGGCATGGAGTTATTAAACATTTTATACTCATGTAAAAGAAATTCAGTTATCAACAGGATTTTGACATGTTTTGAAGGAGTTATGATATATGTTGCTGAATGAAATAAAAATCATTAATGATATACCCCCCTGGCATAGTCTATATCAGTTAACATGACCATGAAATAAAAGATGGACAAAGGTTCATAGAGTTCCTTTCACATTTATTTAAAATGAGTTGTGTACAGTTTAAGGGCCCCAAAAAGCCCTGATTTCTCCACAGGAAGATTTCTCCATGGAAACAAAGCCCTACAAAAATATAATAATATAATAATATTATCAAAATAAGAGTAAACATGTACACATGCTTATTAAATAAGATTCATCACATGCACATCTTAACATCATCAAATGCACATGTGTAGATATTAATAGATTAAATGAACATTAAATCTGACATTAAATTTAGAATTACAGGCAGGTGTCTGGATTTTCCTTCACTCTCTAGCATGTACCATATTCTAATAAGTAAACAGTTTGAATGTGAATTTATTACACTCAAGACAGTAGTATTCTACTTAAAATGATATTTTTCTACATGTTATTCCTATGAAGTAATGTAAACACCCCCTGCAAACACACACACACACACACACACACACACACACACACACAAACAGACACACGCACACACATACACACGCACACGCATACAAACATGCACACACATGCGCACACAGGAACCGAGAAGAAACTGTCCTTTAATCTTGGAAGTCATCCAAGTCTTGTAACACACTTGCCAGTCACTTTTCTGCATATTTGCTCATGAAGTCTCTATACAGTCACCTTTCTGTATAATTATTCACAAACAAACAGCTCAAGATGGCAGCCATCGCTGCAGACACGTCTGTGGGATCAGTCCCTGACAGCTCCCACTGACTTACTGACAGTTATTTGCTCTCTTTAATCTCTCTGAATCCAAACCTTTCCCCCCCATCACTCCTGCATGCCTACATCTTCCTACCTCCTGAACCCATTTTTACAAAGCCGCCCCTTTCCAAATTAAACTAAGATATATTTTGGAAAGGAATACACTCCTGACAGACACACTGAGGACACACCCTCTGTCTGATGTGGGTAGGGGAGCGTGTCATAAGTGCAGTTTGAAGTGTTGCACCCCATTTGACATTTGAAAAACAGATTAAAAGAACTAACTAAACAACAAACTAAATAACTGACTAAGGGACTAAGGGATATGGCATAGTTGGGAAGATGCCTGAGCGCAGGGCCCAGTCTGCATTCACGATGAAAGGCTTGCCTTTGAGCCACTTTGGAGGAGAGTGTTTTCTGTAAAATGGTGGATTAAGTAGTGACAAGTCAAATAATGTGCTAAGGTTATAGGCAGGATGTTGTAACAAAACAAACAATAGATTCTCATAGTAACATGTTTGGGTTGAATATGTCGAATTGGCCAATGATAAGCAACTGCTTGGGTTTTCAGGAGCATTCCTGAACTTCCTTTGAGGTTTCAGAGGCATACTGTGTCTTTCACTCGTACTCGTACAGAAATGGGTATTTGTTTATTGCTGGATTTTTTGTTGATTTGAAATCCGAACAGCAGCTCGAAGCCAGCATTTTCAAGAAAAAGTACCCCTTTGCACAGCTCCCAAGAGGGCTGGAAAAGAATTGCTGAGGACACACTTGTTTTTTCCTCCTTTAAATGTGACTGACTGCACCTCCATTGGAGAGTGAACATTATGAACACACAGATAAACTAGGAAACACATGCTTGGAATTAGGAAAATGTTAGCTCAATTAAAGATGGCAATTATATGTACAACTGCACATCCAACAATATGACTCAGTAATGGAGTTTTTGTAATGCATGACAGTGATGGAAATGGAACTCCATACATCACTTAAAGAACCTTCAGCTCCTAGGTCTGTATGGCCCCATCAAGCCTTCACACCAGTCAATTCATGTGTGGGTTCCAGGGTACTGTAGGTTTTTCTGATGATAGGGTGAACACTGAGAAAACAACAAATTAACTTATTATACAAATAATAATATATTATACAAATATATGAAAAGTTAAGTTATACAGTGTTAACTAAAAGGAAAAATGACTACTTTTTACTCTACGTTTACAATGTAGTTGATGCATAATGGCATACAGTTAGACTCTTGTTACATAATTATTTATAGTACATAACTAACTAACAAACCCTATATTTAGCAGCGCTGTGGTTAATGTGTAATGGTATCCAGTTACATGCTTGTAACCAAATTAGTTGCACTGGTATACATCCAATCTAATGGAAAAGCTATCATATACGTCTGAGCAGCCAGTATAGGATACACTTGTTCTTCATGGCCTGTGACACACATCTGTAAATGAGATCATTTTTTTCCTCTGAAGCAATGATGAGAAATCAGCACTGAGCCCCTAATATTTGTGGTAAAGTTTGATGCAGAACAAGAAGATGACTGATGTAATCCTGCATGAGGGGCAATCCTTTTCTACTAGAGATCAAGGCAACTCCATACCTGCAAATGTGAAAAATATGGTTAAAAAATATTGAGGGCATTTCCTCAGTCTTAGTAGCAATTACTGCATTTTCAACTAAAACCAACAGTAATTTACAAAACAGTTATTTTTAGTCGCACTTTAATTTTAGTCACAGTGTCTTTCACATTTATGTAAAGCAGAAAAATGTAAAAAGTTAACAATTTATGAGTTTCTCTGGCCATACCACACTAGAAAGTGATGAGGAAAAATGGCTTACAGTGGTATATCCTTGGCATTAATTCTGTACCTGTTGCATGTCAGGTAGTCAATCTGACTAGAATCACTGGGGACAATTCCATCTTTCTCACTCTCGTGTTCATAAAAAATAAAATTAGTGTGATCCTCTACTATATATCTGAAAAAGGAAAATAAGGAAAATAATTATTCAGCAACCAATTTATCCAGATGCTTGGATTTTCATGTTGGCTTTCCTATGGTAAATTAGGTGGTTCCACAGGCACTACATGCTCTCGTTTGGCACTGTCTGTCTCAAATGTGTGTCCAGTGTCCTCTGACTCTCCTTCATGCATGTGACAAAGGGAGGATTATCCAGGGATCAGTTACTCCATACTCTTCAGTTTTTACATGTACTCACCTAATGCCAAATATGCATGAAAAATGTATGGATGGTTAAACATCGGGAGGAAGCATGAAACTGTAGGGAACAGCAGCTGAACGATGGGCACTAGAAAGTAGACAATATATCCAAAGATTCTGTTTCTAATTACAAAGGCTGCACTGCAGACTGAGTGTGCATTTTGCCAATTTTGCCATTAAGAAAAACTTACACCTATTATCTTTGGGTCACTATGACCCAGGGTACAATTTACATCATAACTCAACTAAACCTTTGAATACAAATGTGAAATTTGGCACAGTGTTACATCTATAAGTGTAGAATACAACCAAATATTCATAAATAACATCAGCTCTCTAGCGCCCCCAAAAGGTCCCATGCACCAAAAAAGCATGAAAAATGTGTTAAATACAAGTAAAATTGTCCTGAAATTCCCCAAAATAAAATTTTTAGCTTTTTCAGATGTAATAGATTGTGACATTTATGATTTGAAACTACCTCAACATATTAACATATACCTCAACATAATATTAAGGCTGTAGTGCCCCTATTTGAAGTAGCCAACTACAACATATGAATGTTCCAATATCCATACCATTCACTGATTGCAATGAATAATGGAAAAAAAAAGAGATGGTCTTAGTCTAATATCTCACCTTTGGCCTAGCTGATGTGGTTGGACCTTTCAGGGGCTAGTACAGGCCCTATCAGTATAGTCCAAATGATCGCTGTGACACTCAAGCTACCCCACTCTTCAGTACCAGTAATTCAACAGCTACAGTCTCTTGAAAACACACACATACATATATGTACCTTGTACAACGTACAATCACAATAAATTAAAATTATAATAGTAATAGCAATAACTATAATATATAATACTGATGTTTATTCTTCCAGATAACATATAGTGTGTATTATCCTGGCTAGGCCATTGTAACCTCTGATAAACTTATGCTAACTTTGAACGGTAAAACGTAGGTAGCTATGAAAATCAATCAATCAATCAGTCAGTATGCAAGGGTAAGATCATCACATGTAAATGTAAAAACGGCGGTCTGGGAAGGGGCGCTGCTAGAAATTTTGGGCCCTATGGAAGAATACAATATTGCCCCCTCCAAAACCTGGAGAAAACTTTTTTGAGGTCTCTCCCCCCTCTACAGCCCTAAATAATCAGTTCCTCCCTACTATTACACCCCTGGGTCTGGAGAGAAATAGTGTCATTTCTGACATGAATGCTATGTCTGTATTTTAGCAGCTAATGCCTATGTGCTGTCATCAACACCAAGGAAGCAAGGTCTGTGCTGCTTATAGTTCAGCATGTGTAAAATGTCAAGTCAATCATAAGAGGTCTGAGGTCATCAATGGTGTTAATACAGTATGGAAAACAATATGGAAAAACATGGATATTGTGTATGGCTAGAAACCTACCATGCTAACCTAGCATGCATGCTAATATGTTTGAAATGGACCTAGCACCAGATATTTATGAGTATGATGAAATGCTTGATGAATTTGTGGCACTCTAAGTTAGAGAGAGCTGCTCATACAGATATTTAATTATCAAAAGTCATCTCAGGACATATTGACCCAAAGATAATAGGTGTTACTTTTTTTGTATCAGCTACACTAAAAATGATTTTTTAAAAAACTCCCAAAATTTCAATTTTTGGGGTCATTTTAGGAAGCTACTAAGGAGGCCATGTGCTTAGATTAAGGGTTTATATGATTTTCTTAAGTTTGAAAATGATTTCGGGTCAACAGGAGGCTTTAAAAAGTATATCTTACTTTCAAATGTGTGTTTTTCCCACTTTACATCAGGAAACAGCTATGTCAGCATGTTCACCAGGACTCACAGCAGAAGCAGAAGGCCTTAATGTTCAAGGCTAGGCTTGTCAAAGTCCTAGATACACACAAGAGCATCAG
Source organism: Megalops cyprinoides (assembly GCF_013368585.1). Classification (NCBI taxonomy): domain Eukaryota; kingdom Metazoa; phylum Chordata; class Actinopteri; order Elopiformes; family Megalopidae; genus Megalops; species Megalops cyprinoides. The sequence continues at coordinate 3,349,018 of NC_050604.1, read as the reverse complement.
CCTTTATATTATTAACACATAAGAGGTGGGTTGAGGGTGAAATATTGAGATATTGAGAAGGAGCTACCTTTCTGCATGTGTTACTGTGATAAATTATGAGATGCTGACATAGCTAGCAAGCTAAGGTTTTTCATACAACAAATATGATAGCTTGATTTGCCAAGAGTTTTTCTCTCTGGGAAATGAAACAGACATCATACTGTCTCAGGTTAGCCAACATATAGCCACAGCCACGAAACCCTAGAGGATAGGAAAGACACCTGCAAATATCTCTTCGGGGAGCAGGCAGCGAAGGTTGATTTAGCCCCCTCTTTCAAACCATACAGTGTCTAATAGCATTGTCAAAAACTGTCATGGTTAAAATACAACAGTATAAAAAATGAACTCCTCTGATTTTATGAATTCACATGTGCCAGTCCTCTCTCAGCGGATGGTGTATGCCAGGATTATAAGTGATGATGACATAGAGAAATAGAGTTCTTGTAGAGATTACTGAGAAACCAGGCTTTTTTCCCATGAGTGGATTCTCATTTGATGGGCTTGCAGCTGGACATGGCAGAGCAAGAAGCTGTTAAAATACTGAACTTGAGTAAGAAACAGCTCACATAGACTAGAGTTCTTTGCAAGGAGATGGGGACAAAAGATTGGTTCTTCCTTGGAGAGGTCACAGGCTTCCCAAGTGGAGGGTCATAGAGGCTTTGGGAGCTGAGAGAAGAAATTCACAATTCCTTGGAGAGAGGGGAATGACTTGGCTGATCTCTTTACTGACAGAGGCTAGTTGTCAAGAATGATTTACTTAGTGGGAATTTTCACAAGAAATAATTAACTGAATTGAATCCTTTAAGACCAAGAGTCAACCACTATGACTCTCAAAGATGCCATTCAGAGATTTTTGAAAGCTGGAGACCATGTTCCCAGTTCTTACAGCTTACCAAGAGAGTGAGATGTGCCCCAGACAGATTCTGTGAAGTCCCGAGCACATGGAAGGCCTAAGACAGAACTTCCAGCAATGCTTTTCAAAAGCATCCGACCACTTGCATGGGGTGAGGTTTCTACTCCTTGCTCAAATATCATCAGATTTTCGATTAAGTCTGACAGAAGTGGAGGCTTTGGTGACACTGCGAGCCACCGGAAGCGGCAGAATCACCCAGTCACCCAATCACTAAGGTCTGGGTTTCCTATTTGCAGCAGGAATGCTCCTCCTGCTTGGCACAAAAAGCTGTAAGCATCCTTCTTCAATGAGAAAAGCACTTACCTGTGTGAACCTGCTGCTTCCACTCTGAGGTGCTTGAAGAGCAAGTGCAGGAACCAATTAAACCCTGAACAGGAGCTCAGTGTGGTATTATCAAAGACAGGGCTAAGCATTCACATGCTGGTTGAAAATTTTAATCAGCCCCCTCACTCTTATACAGTCAATGCATTTTTACTGTAAGTTTTGTTTTTATTTATTCACTTGTAAATGTAGGTGTTGGAGAGAGTTTGATATTGGGGGGGGGCAACTTGCTATGAATATATACATAATCCTAGTCCTTAAGGAGCGTATACCTTGACTCCGGGGTGTATCTCCCATATGCCCCTCACGAAAAAAAAAGAAGAAAAAAGAAAAAAAAATCACATAAGGTCGCAACATAACAGCACAGTACAAGCTGTGTTTGCCAGCAACCAAACTGCTATCCGCTTCAAAAGAGTTGACTTCTAACCTGAAGAAGCAGCTTGAGGTAAATTCTCTTTTTCATTATTTAAGATAATATTGATCGCTATCTAGCTATCTTACATAGTTTGGCTGCGCTGGATTAGCTATTCAGCTAGCTAGTAGGTATAGCAGATACAGTGACAAAACAAGTGAAATTTCACATGTTCAAAACTGCGATTACTCCAACAATTTTACACTACGCATATAATACAGTAAATAGTTAAGCTACTCCTTTCTCACTCACAATGTATTTAGGGTGGCTTGTGCCTTTTCTAACTCATGTTTTCATGTAATGTACAGTTTTTGAATTAACATTTACAATTCTGATGAAACTGCGATGAGATGCCCATAGACTTAACATGGAACATGGGGGTGCCAAAATGTTAGCCACAACAATGCTAAGTGAACTTTCTAAAAATAACCGTTCAGAACCTTAGTTGGATGAACATTCTTTAAAAACCCATTAAAAATGAAAAACACAGTGGGTGCGTTTACATGGAGCCTAATGTTCCGTTAACAATTGCATTCAAATTCAATTGGAATGAAAATGCCTTGTGTAAACACCTTGATCGAAATGAAATACCTGACTCCGATCGAGAATTCAATCACGGTGGTGGTGTAGATTTCTGATAATCCATTCAATCGGATTGTCTTCTGCACTTGGAATTTACTGTGCATGTTCATTACGCGAAATCATGACGTACCGACGTTTTACTAAGCTATGCATGACAGAAAAAAAAAAACAAAAACATGGCGGCCAGTGCAAAACGCTTATGGTAGACATTCTCAAAGAATTAAGAATAGTTGAGTGACTACATGGGCGCAAATCCTGCAACCATGAGCTGTTTAAGCAAGCTTGGGAGAATCTAAATGAAGGGGGGGAAACGGGTCTATTGACCAATTTAAGAACCGCTGGAAGGGGCTGAAGAGTGGGTATTATAAGGTAAAATCTGACCAAAACAAAAGTGGTGCAGCCCCTACCAACTTTCCATTTTTTGGCATAATGGAGGAAATTATGAGACAACGGCTGGCTACCCCAGCCGAACACGGTGTTGATGTGCTCAGCTCGCCTAAGACACTGGAGAGTTCTGTCTCCGAGGAAAACATCCCTGGTAGGCTAAATCACCTCTCCCTCCCACCTCACACACAGTACTCGTACATTTGGATTACAGTTGTAGGCTAGATTTTTGTGTTGAATTTGCCGGCTACTTTTCAGGTTAAAGTCGGAGGTTGCCGTATTCTATTGAATATCCTTTAAAGCAACCCAAAGTAGTAGGTATAGTATAGCCACCAGTCCACTCTAGAACTAACGTTAGTTTGTTAGTTAGAGTATCTATTCCGATTGTGCGATTGTGACATGTAAAAGCGCACAAACTGCCCGATCGCTTTCATGTAAACAATACGTTTGGAATCATCCATCGGAATGATTTCATTCTGAATGAAAAAAAAATGTGTGCAGGTAAAACGTCGCTAGTGTTCAGAAAGTAATCCAAAGTATTTAGATTACGTTACTTACCTTGAGTAATCTAACAGAATATGTTACAAATTACATTTTTGGGCAAGTATTCTGTAATCTGTAGTGGACTACATATTAAAAGTGACCCTCCCAACCCTGCCAGCAAGCTAATGCAACAGTTGACACAGAAATTGGTCCCTGGTTGTCAGCATAGCTTACTGAGCTGTAATACTTTGAATGTTCATAAGCACATAATTCTTCCACCGGTATTACTAGCTAGCTAGCTGATACCAACTTTACCTCAGCAATATGTCAGTGACCAGAGGTGGACACCCCGGCTTCAGAAAGTAAAAGTCCTATCATGTATTTGTTCTTGCCATTCACTAAACAAGATGATTTCACTAATTAGCTCCTCTACCTGGCTGAAGAGCTGTGCTAATTAAATTCAGCTGGTGTAGTGCATGGATGGATCAAATACATGGCAGGACTTTTACTTTCTGAAGCCGGGGTGTCTACCTTTGTCAGTGACAAAACAGCTGGCTAGCTAATGTTAGCTTGTTCATTAACGATCAGTGAAATAAGTAACGTAATAGTAAAGTAATAAGTTAACGTTATATATGAAAATTTACGACATGCTCAAACAGAATAATGTTCAGTAGTAGGCTATAGAGAATTTGATACCGAAAATAGCGTGCGGCGAGTAGCCCAGAATACATCCTACATCCTTGATTTGCAAAGGCGGTTACCTTGTGAACTCAATGTTTTTTAGCCCAGTGCTTTTTAAATGACTGTTAAATGACTGTTAATAGCTAGCTGTGTCGTCCCAGTTAATCTGCTGTGTCAACGAGCAGGAGCCCTGAGTTATCTTCAAAAATAAGAAGCTGTTTAATTGGTTTACTGTGCTTGCAGTCGTCGTTTAACATGAATTCACCATGTCCTGAAATCAAATTTTATTTAACGTACAGTAGTTTCAACTGTACAGAAACTAGCTAGCTAATAGCCTAGGCTACAGTCGCTGTTGCCAAATTATTCAAAAGATGACTAACATGAAACTGGTCACTAAATGAATCCACACACGCCTATCAGTTTCATATACCATACTTACAATTTGCCGGTTGTTGTGACACGACTATGAATGATTTTTTTACTCATTTAGAGAAATGAATTGATATACCACAGGTCTGTTTCATTGGGGAACTTGTTTGGGGGGGGGGGGGGGTTGGGGCGCGGCGGGGTGTGGGGGGCCAAAAAAGGGCCACATGAATATTGGGGTGTATTGAAGGGCATTTTAAATGTCTTCTTTGTCATTATGGTATCATTTGTGTTTATTTTTTGACAATGGTAAATGGGGATGTGGGTTTGGCCAGACAAATTCATCACTTTCTTTAAACCCTCATACCTGTCAATCACACAGGAGCTATCACTGACACCCAAGCCACCTTGCATTTCTTTTGATCTTCAACCAAGAAAGAGAGTGTCCTTCAGCCCAGCAGTGCAGTAACACTTCCTCATTCCTTGTGCAATGTGTGTTACAAAGTAAGGCTCTTTGTTCAACTGTTAAGAACTGTGTACTCGTGTAAATGTTCTTTTAACACTAGACTCTTGTACTGTATTATATAGGTATAGGTTATAGGTATAGGTATAGGTATAGGTATAGGTATAGTTATAGGTATAGGTATAGGTATAGGTATAGGTATAGGTTATATAGGTAAGGATAGTCAGTTTTTTAGTCACTGAACTGCATAGAATTTCTCTTTGGTTCACAACATTAAAAAAAAAAAAAAAGAATCACTTCTCTAGACTATAGGCAGGATGACAAGCCTATCTGGGCTGAATGGCCTGTTTTCATAATGAGACTTCTCATGTTATGGTTAAAGTATGTGTCAGTGTGTTTTAAGAACAATGGTAGGCTGCTCTTTGAACATCTGTTGTGTGGGATTTCTGGAGGCTACAGTGAGCAGATGAGAATGAATGATAGACCTCTACCCTGTGCTTTTGTCTACTGCTTTGTGAGCTTGGCAGTTTGGTTACAGAATTAAAACAGTCCCTGGTCTCACAGGCACCAGCACCAATGATCAATGTTCTATTTTAAAAGGACTGAAACACTGGACTACACTATACAATATTTAGCATTCTGGTACATAGTAAAGAACACCTTGTTATCTTTACTGTGCAGAGTGGTAAAATGAATTACACCATGCCAAGGGTTTGTTTAAAATTTCCCCCTATGATAAATAGCCCACAGTCCAACCAATCATTGCTTGTCCTTACAGGTCAGCTGACTGCAGCAACCAAATGAAATTTCAGTGTATAATTCCTTTCTGCATACATACAAACACAAACACTTCAGTTGCAAAACAAGCAGTGCACTTTTTCAAAAATCTTAATGCAAGAACACCATTCCACAAATCCCACCCACACACCTTCTGCATCTGCTGGAGTCCTCCACTTTTTCTCTTGACTCCTCTGTACCTCCCCTCTCCCCCAGTCTCTCAATGTCCTTCCCCTCCCCTCTCCCCTCCACTTCCTCTCCTCTCCTCCTGTCCCTCCATTCTCCTCACCTCTCCTCTCATCCTGTCCCTCCCCTCCACTTCCTTCCCCTCCTGTCTCCTCTCCTCCTGTCCTTCACTATCCCCCATCTGTCTCCCTGTCTTTCGCTGTCCCTCACTGTCACACCCACTCCCAGTCAGCCAGCTGAGCCACGCCCAGTTCAGCCTGGCTCAACCTCACCCACTCATCAAATGCATCTGTGACTTGTTCTTCAGTCAAGTCCTGGCTACATAAGGACTCAGTTTGTATTGCCTCATTGTGAGGTATTGATTGTTGCAACTCTACCAAACCTGTACTCTGCCATTCTGCGTTTTGGCTGCCATTTTTGACCCTTGCCTGTTCTTTGGACCTTGCTTGTGTTTGGATCTGTTTTTTGTACTGCTGCTTCTCGTTACCGACCAGTTTTTCGTCCCTGACTACGAATTGCCTTTCGTCATTAAACTTTGTTGACCACTTTGTTGATCCCAGTCTGTTTTCTATTACACTCATCTCTTCCCCACACTTCTGCGGAGGTCTTTTGGTGTGTTTATTTGAGGGAAGGCGAAGACACTCAAATAGAGACAGATTACATAAAATAAAATATAAAAACTAATGCTAAGAGGAATGCTAACCCCTTCATGCCTGCAGCCAACCCTGTATTAATATCATTACATTACATTTTTGGCATTTAGCTCTCATCCAGAACGACTTAAATAGGTTACAGTTTTTTTTTTTCAATGTTATCCATTTATACAGCTGAGTATTTACTGAGGCAATAAGTACCTTGCCCAAGGATACAGCAGCAGCGTCCCAGTGGGGAATCGAACCCTCCAAATCTTGCTCCTTACCCACTATGCTACACTGCTGCCATTGCAGATGCCTCCTCTCCCCAGGACACCCTCAGGGCCAATGTCTCCTCTCCCCCATCACAAATCAGACAGACCTCCCACAGGGGGCGCTTTAGAAGAAAGGGGCTGACTCCATCCACTTGCCACACTGCGCTCACCTCTCTGTCCTCTTCTCAGCCTGCTGTGATGCCAACCACTTGTTCTTCAGATCCCCCAGTGATGTCAAAGTATCACAGAAACAGCCTGCTGGGCCAGTTCACCGCTCCTCTTCACTTCCTGTTCCTGCATATCCATTTCCTGTTCCTGTTTGCTCTCCAGTGTCCCAGCCTGCCTCTGAGGGCTCCATGGACAGCATATAAAATATGAGATCTGCTGGGTGAGTCTGACACACAGCTCGCTGAAAAAGGGATGGAGACGTTTCCTCTGATTATCCAGCTCCACTCAGTGGTATTCCTCCTGTTCCTGAGCACACATGCAGCGTGCTAAGTTCTCTCACCATGTCCACACATCATTAACCATTCTACCCGGCATGCTGTTTAAACTTCAGTGTATTTCAATAGGAAAAAACCACATGCAGCCTAGTTTGTGTGTGTGTGTGTGTGTGCGTGCGTGCGTGCGTGCGTGCGTGCGTGCGTGCGTGTGTGTGTGTGTAAATGCCCATTTAATCAATGTCATACATTTGGACTCATTATCACCTGCCACTCTGAGTCCAACTGTATGCAGCTATTTGTGTGCATGTTTGACTTTGCGTTCTGTTTGTGAGCACAATAAAAAATTAGGAATATCATTTTTTAGTGAATGTTGACTTGACATGTAGCATCTGTGACAGAAATGCTAGTTCCCACCTGGATTGTGACATCCATTAGCTTGTTTCAGCATGACCTCCTGCTCTGACTGTTCCAGACTATTGCCAAATGTTGATGTCTGCATCTCCTCAGTTCAGCAGTGGGCTTTAGGGAAAGGCGATGCAATATTTCAATATGTTCCTCAATCTCTACGGTTATTACTTCAGAGAATTTCACAAGCAAGAATAAAAGTGGGAAAATACCTGATGGCACATGAAAACACCACTCAGCCCATTCAGGATTCTGCTGCTCTTTCCTTCAATTATGTCTAATTGTTGATTTCAGATGCTGAGAAGGAAAATGTCTACAGCATTATGGTTACTCATCGAGCATAATAACCTGCTTAACTCATATATGCAATTCATGGGCAACATTTCATCTAAATGTTTATCTACTTAATGAAACTTGCATAAACAGCAGCAAAGAAAAAACATCTTTGTTTTTTAACCCTTACACAGACCATGTGTAGTACGGTGACATCTTTGGGAACCAGTTTTTGAATTCATTAAATCATCAGTTTTAACTAGCTCTGAAATGATGCATGGAAGTCAATAATACCTATGATCTACCTTTCAACACAGGAACATCTGATGAGTCTGTGTGTCCCTTTAAGCAGGTCCCAATGTTGTTTGTGTCCTGTTCATTTGCAATGTGGTTAGCATGTTATATGATCTCTGTGAAATTTGTGCTATAGAGGCAGGTCCTTGTACATCCTGTCTCTGGAGTAAACCAGAATAGACTTCTTTCACTGATAACTGAGTCTGTCTCTTCTTCAAAAAATGGTCCTCACAGAATCACCTAAATCCTGCATCAAACTGAAACATGTTTCTCATGTCCATATTGTGTGCTCCACATGTTCGACATCTGGTTTCATGATACGTAAGTGTCTGAGGGACCTTCTCATGTCTGTCAATATCCTATAACTAGTTAGCAGGAGGGCCGTGAGAGCTTCTACTGCATACAATAATGTATTGAAGTGTGCTGAAGTGTTTTTACAACACTAGCTGACAATAAAGGGATACTAAAACTATAGTAGCCTTGGTTTTCCAAAAAAGCTCTTCTGGGATTATTTGGTATAAACTATTAAAACATTGCATGCCAAATGTTTCAAACAAATGGACAAATCTCAACGCTCAGCCGGACTTCCCCATTGAAACAGGAAATGGGAGGCTTTGGTACAGTTCATGCTTATTGTAACTCATGACATTTTATTTTCAGATAGTCTTCTGGTAAACACTGTAATAGAGACCAGAAATGAAGAATCTAAATGTGATTGTGAAATGAAGAAATTAAATGTGGTCTGAAACTTTGAGTGGGAAGAAACTTTGAGTGGGCAGCTTCACATGAGGAAAGAAAATGGAGATGTCATCACATTGCCAAAATGTTCTTCACGCACCAACTCAGTGGTTATGAAGGGCCGTGTCCTTCCACATCCAGATGCCAATATAGCAGGGAAACTGCACCTAAATAACAGACAAAAGGATACATCCTCTGGCAGGGATGTGCCTGGAATGGAACATTTTGTGCCATTGGAGTCCTCTGTACTGCATGAGTAGAGTAAATGATGCTGTTTTTAGTTTCTGTGGCTTGGTATTCCCCCTCTCTTGCCACCCAGTTAGCCAGCCTTTCATAGCAGGTAAGAAAGAAAAAACTTTACAATTCTGGAGTCTGGACAACAAATCTAAAATCACTGTCAGCAAATACAAAAGACAGATTCTCTATACAGATGGGTGATTCAGAAAAGTGCTAGGATTCAATATAAATGCTAACTATTTATTGTGCACTCCCCTACTGCAAGAGTTGATAGTGGTGATGAATTTGAAACATTTCCTAGAGGGGGACCCAAAGACATTGGGTTCTCCTCTTGTCTAGAAGATACTGTGACTCAAGATGCCAAAATCATTTATGTGGGTACTGGACAAGGCTACAGGCTGCCAAAATAGGCAGTCTCACTCATCCTTTTTAAAGTCTGTCCTGCTGCAGTGCATGTGTGCCCAGCTGCAGCTGACTGTGTCCCTCATTGTAACAAAGTGGTTCTCTACCTCCACAGAGCTATATTTATAAGAGAAGTCAAGCTGCAGCAAAAATGAACCAATCTGCTGTTATGTTGGCAATCATGCACTACTTTTATCAGAAAAAAAAACCTTTTATCTTCTATATCAGTTGTTTTCAATACTGCCAAATGGTTTCTGTGTAACTTGAACTAAATACTAATCAAGACATTTATTATGAGAAATTTTTTTCAGCAATTTCCTTATGCTGCTCAAAATGCTGATTGTGTGCAATGTTGGTGCCCAACTGATGTGGAAATACTTCAGCAAAGAAAACCTTTCATTAAAAGAGAAAAAAAAACTGGGCCTAATGCTCCAGCCAATGACTTTACTGCGCCATCTATGACATCATAATCACATGGCAACACCCAATCCATCACAGTTTCTAATCCAGTCTATTTAACCCTGAAAAATATATTACAAACAAGGGGAATGCCAGTCACCTCCATACTCAATACTAATGACATTTTATATCATGATCTATCATTTTACAGCTGGTTGAAAATGGATTTGCCTCCCCTTTAAACTGAAGATGATTATCTGCTCTCGCTGTGTCTATTTGAATGGTTTAGGGTGACATTTTGCCAGTCTATGTTCACATCTAATAGATGGGCTGAATAACTTTGCTGGAATTCACAAGAGTGTTCAAGGAAATCTTTGGACAAAATATGTGTTATTTTGTGTATTGCTATAACTTTATTACACAAGTGCTGTTCTCCATTTATCAAAGATATAGAAACATTTAAGATGATGACATGCATACCTGGGGGTTGCCTCAGTAATGCCACCAGAGATTGCCTGTCACAAGTCACATGTCCACTGTGGAGAGAGAAGGAGACACCTAAGTATGAGACGTAGTGGTGTGTTCCAAAGACAGCATGAAAAAGGACAAAAATAGGCACTTTTGGACAAAAAACGTTTTTGTCAGTTGGACATTTGATGCAGTCTGGCATTGCCCCTCATCTGAGACATCACTGTCGCTTAACTGGGTCCCATCATATAGACCTGGTGAGGGCGCTGTGTGTACCTGAAGGTGGGGTGACCACCTTCACTGCTACTGCGGATGGGGGAGAGGAGTCCCAGTTTTGGGAGAAAGAGATAGGAGCATCAAACAGCATGTGCTCTTAGCATAAAGTAAAGATGGCACCAAATGATGCTTAGTGTGGCAGAGAGATTAAGCAGGGAAGGTTTTGCACTTGTGACATATTCAGAACACCATAGAACCTGCATGTTTACGCATGCAAAATGCGTATTCAGACTAGTTATAGTTTCATAAAGCCCAAAGTACACAGTATTTTGGGGATTACCGTTAAATAATTTGGAAGAGCATCCACAAGGTTCAAACAGAAGCTATGAAAATTTCATTTCTCTCCATCCCTATGGCACTGTGGGTTCAAGTACCTCGACCAGGCATTCAGGATTCACAATATTGTTTCTGTTTGAATTTTCAGTTCATTACTTTCCATTTTGAAAACATCCATCATGTCTGTTGCAAGGTCAGCTTTAAGCAGGTTGAGGTACCAAACACTGTATATGATGAAAGAAGCCAGAGATAAACTGTCTGATTGACTCAGTTAGTAAAGTGGGTAAAGGCTGGGCTCAGACTCCAACTAGTGATGTCTGGGGTGGAGGAGTCAGCCTTTACCAGTGTAACTAGCACACTATGATTAGGAGACCACAATGAGAGGGACATCATTTGCTTCATTCTGTTGAGGCAGGTGGACTGATGTCAGTCAGTTTTCCTCAGCTCCCCTGTTGCACTGTTTAAAAGAATGCATATGTTGGGTACAAAGGGTAAGCATACCAGCCCTTCAGTTCAGCACGTCTGACACTGATGTAAGAGGTATATTGGCTTACCTCCCAAGACGGAATGAAAGAGGTTAAAGAATCAGGTAACTTTGGACAAAAAAGGTTGTCAGCTGGATGTACCTGAAGACACAGTATGTAAAGTAATCAACAAAAGTCATGTAGTTGAATAAATAATAATAATCATGGCAATGCAATAAGAGCACGGGGCACTAACACTGCTCTTTTGAGAGATCACCCTTGCTTAACTGTGTACCATCATTCAGAGCCAATTAAGTCATTTACATACTCACTTTCAGCTGATAGCAGAGTCAGGATCAATTCCATTTCAATTCAGTCAATTCATGAAACGAATTGAGAATCAATTTATCAACTGAAAAATCATCACAGAAAATGATCGGCCATATTCAGTTCATTCCATGAACTGACTGAACTGAAATGGAATTGACTCTGACTTCTAGTGGACCAACGCTGGTGGATAGATTTCAGATACCAGCTTGGGTGCTTCTGTAAATCTCTGGCTGATGGAAATTAAAGACACAGACTGGCTACATACCAGGCAGCTTTATGCATATAACCCAATATCTCTTGACTTGGTATCATCACCAAAAAATCCTATTTCCTGTCTTTTTTTATGAAGAGGAAAATGAAATAGCCAATGGCTGAATTCTAAATGAGTAAAGACCTCTCGCAGGGACATATCCTCACTAGATAAACCACAGCTCTTGAACAATTCATCTATGAGATGTGTTTACAAAGTTTTATGGGTGTTCTGAAATTGACAACCCTGTTTCAAGTTACTCATTTGTTCAGCGTAATTGCATGTTTATTTATGGCCTCATATCAGGGAAAAGCTGGCTGGATATATGTATTTGTTTGGAGTAACTGCTTGATGAGGGTACAACAAACATTAACCAAGTATTTGTGAAAACTGCTTCTGGGGAGACATCAGATGGAGAAGCAAAGGATGACGGGAAACAAGAACAAAATTTTTCCCATAACAGAAGCATCAGGTCTGGGGCAGAGCCAATGGCTCATTGCAGAGGGGGCGAGGACTTGTAGTGGGCCCTTATACAACCTATTAGGCTGTGTGGAGATGCAAGCCAGATCCAAGGGGAAACTTACAGAGACAGATGGTCGGACCGGAGAGAAATGCGGATTACAATGAGGTGTGCTATTTCAGCACACCTCATTGCGTTAGACCATTTTTAATTACCGCTGCTCCGTCAGCAGTGATATCAATGGGAAGCTCCTACTTTGGGACTCGAACAAAGGGCGTAATTTTTCTGTTTGTACACTTACACAAGGATACTGGACTGCGAATAAAGTTTTCTGTCACTCTATTGTGTCCCTGCTCATTAAAAATAAATACCATGGCGAGAAACCATTACACCCTCAGTCTGATTTTTTTTTTTTTTTGCTGCAATCAAGACATACAAACAAACTTTATTCAAAATATTCAACTAAACAACAAAAATGCATGTTCAGTCAGGCAGTTTGGGCCCAAGGTGTGCCCCTTTGTAACTGGAAGAATCGTGCACCCTCTGAACCCCCCCCCTCCCCCTCCCGCTCGCTCCACTACAGCATCAGGTCCTTGTCTGCAACCCTGTTCAGAGAATGATTAATCTAGCCAGCCAATCTATGTGTTCAGCCTGCTAAATGACCCAAGAGATAGAACCAGAATTTGGATGTGAACCAATGCAAAGCATTAACTTACACAGCAAGAACAAAGACCTTTATGGCAATTTAAAGGTAATGAATGACATTTATGGATTGAAATTGGACGTATCTAATGTGTATGTTACAATTAAAACGGAGCTGTAACTCAAGCAGATGCAGTTGACAAAATATCGCTTCATCTAACAGAGAAAGATGCTCCAGTGAGCCTCCTGTTAGTCCCCGAGGCAATGTTTACTAATTAAACACTCATAAATTACTACCATTCCTGTTCCACACTGTGGACAACATTAACCTGAATCACTGTGAAAAGTGATTTGACTTATTTTTAATTAGTTTTTTTTTTTAATACAATTCAAGCTGTTGCTGTCACAGTTGAGAATTAAGGTCTTTCAGAAATGTAACTCGAAGTTTTTGAAAAAGTTGCTGGCATGACCTCAATTTATGATCGTGCCTCTAATCACAGAACTGACATCACTGTGTTGTCACAGGGATTCCTTTTGAGGGGAGCCACACTACTCTGACATCACAGGGTGTTCAGCAAATGAGAAAAGGGGAGGAGGTGGGACTGTGGAACAGGCAGTGCAAAAAAATGTGCCTTTCCACATTAAATCTCATTTGATACAAATGCGGTAACTGTGTACGCCCACATACTGCTTTAGTTTCTGTGTAAGCTGAGCTTTTTTGTGTGTGTTTCTCAGATGTTGGTAAGTGTTGCCCATTGTCTTTGTGCTTGTATTCTTTAAGTAAGTGTATTGGATCGTGTAATGCATTTCCTTTCAAAAAGACGAGAAAATGAAATCCAATATGATCAAGTTACAGCTGTAGCCTTGCTACTGTAGGATCTTGAATCAGCAGAGGCTGTGAAGGTCTGACCCCAGGTGCCTCTCCAAGGAACAAGACCCACACGACACAGACCAGTGTTATTTCCGCACAGTAACAAATCAAATGACCTAAATCCATTGGTAGAATTGTCATGTCATGGCAAGGTAGGGCCAATTAGGTTAGAGTGAGTTGCGTTTCTTTAAAAAGATGGCAAGATGCCTACTAACCAACCCCAGCCCAGCCAAAAATAAAAACAAGGCCTAACAGCTACCCTAATGGTGATTAAGATATTACTTTGATTAAGGTATTATTTGCTCATTGAGCCATCATTTGATTTGTGGGTTAAGATATGTCCTCATGTCTTGCTAGATCTGTAAAACAGGTTGGTAGAAAACTACCCATTGCCTAGCTTCCATTAATTCCCATTTACCATAGCAATGAGTCGTCAGTGAGAGCAGTAAGAGCTTTTGAGTTTTATTGCAAAACTCTGTGACAAAAAGCTAAACACATACTTAAGATTGCTCATGTTCTATCATTAAAAGTCATTATTGTAACTGGAAAGACGCCAGTCAAATTCAACAATATATTTCCCCTGGACTTAATTGTCAGCACAATCCCTTTCTCACTGTGTCTCTCTTGGAGCTTCTGTGAAGTGTATGTGGGTGTAGGCTCTGTGAGGGGAGCAATGGAGTAAAGCTTCCTTTATTGCAGAGATCACTATTTGAACTGGTGGCACAGTCTCTGCAGGAGATCAGGTTTAGGGTTAAGTCACACCCTGTTCTTCTGTTCATGTAACTAATCAGCATTTTATAAACTCTGATGCAGACAAGTGTATGTGCATATGCATGTCTCATCTCTCCTACTCTTCCCTCATTCGCCTCGATTCCCAGGATTTGGACCTGTCCTATGTCTGGCTCCCATCCTTAAGTGGATATACAATGATAATAAAATATTACAATAAGCACCTTAATATATTAACGCCACTTGTATGAATCACTGTCCAACACCATAGAAATTCTATTAATCAAGGTAATGTTTTTTTTTTTGTAGATCACTGTTAGTGGTTCTGTTCTGACTGTTATGATGAATATGATCCTCTTAAGAATATTTATGAAGTGATATTTTTTACCATCCTGTACTTATATTTTTTGTCAGTGTCTCAGCTTTGATGCTTATTTACTGGCAGTATTACTAGTCAGTCTCCATCTATTATCACTGATCTAGTTGCTCTTGCAATATGTATTTCATAAATCATGCCATATTCTCCTAGAAAATCCCTCAGATAAGTGTGTCTGCAAGTAAACAGATAAATGCTATATGTGTGTATTGTGTATGTTTATGTGAGTATGTATGTATGTGTGTGTGTGTGTGTGTGTGTATGTGTGTATGTATGTGTGCATGCATGTATGTATGTGTGTATGTATGCATGCATATGTGTGTATGTACGTATGTATGTATGAATGAAGGGGTCCTTCTTCCACTCTCCAGGAGTGGTGCAAGGTGAGTAATCTGCCCCCCCCCCCCCCCCCCCCCCCCCACACACACACAGCATAGACAGACAGACAGACACACATACACACACAGACACCACACACATACACATGCACACACATAAAAACACACACACACACACACACACATACACATACACATACACACACACACAAAACAAAATGGCCCATGCCACACCCTCAGGCCAGACATACCATCACAATTTTAAAAATTAAAAGAGTCCACCTGCTGGTCCCTCTTGTCTTTTTGTCTGTAGAGAACAGCTGCTGCCAAGGTGCCAAACTCACTGGCCCAGGACACCGCCTTTCCCTGCCAACAGGTAGGTCTGTACCCTCTGTTCCTCTAGTCACGCTGTTCCTCCTCTCCAGCAGCAGCAAACACAAGATATTAGACACGTATACGACAAAACTCCAAATAAAGCAGTAACATTCCCCCAGCACTCTGTCAGGGAGTCAGCTGCCAAACCCAACCTGCACTCAGGTTTACTCTCCCCAGGATACTCTTTATATCCTACCTACCTGAGTAATTGGTAGTCAGGAAAGGGTGTGCCTCATTTCTTTCGCTTGCCTATTCCTGTGAACTCACATCCCCTCCTCACTCCACATAAGTGGTTTCCACAGTTGATGTGTCTGTGTGTATGGATATATACAGTATGTGTGCGTGGCATTTGCTAAATTTACATGGTCAAAATGGAAATGGTCAAAAATCCCTCTGTCAGTGCTCCTGCCCCCTAGCTGTTGTGTTTTTGTTTTCCCCGTCTCTCATCACGGTCCATGTGCTTTTGTTTTTCCTTGTGTTCCAGCTTTGCCCCACTCCCCGCCCTGTCTGTAATTGCTTCTAGTGCTTGTAATACTGCAAAGCATGACCAAAGAGAATGACCAACACTGTACAAAGGAGCTTTGATCAAAATCTGTGACTCCTGCATTGCCCCACAGATAGGTGTGTGCTAAATGGTTTGAAATGGCCTAGATCCGTAAAGATCCGTAAAGATCAGTAAAGATCTGCTTCATTCTTTTTCTTGAACCTCTTCTTCTGATAGACCCATTCCCTTCAGACTTGGTGACTTGCAAGACTGATAGTTTAATGAAATGAAGTTACCATTGATCTGAAATGAATGGAGCTGGGGAAAGGCTGGACTCAAAGACAAGAACCTTCTGAGAATGTGGCTTATAATATATTTCTTATACCTTCAACTACCAAAACTGCATGGCTGTTTCATAACCTCACTTGAGAACCCAAGAACACTCGATTCAGGGACTTGCCCACACAGGTTCTTACCTTTTGTGTTTCAAGAATTTACCAATAATGCCATAAAACTGAAGGGAAAAGGGAGGAACAGTCACATAAATACCATCTCATGTCATCATTAAAATAAACCCCAACCCAGAAACAAAGGCAGGGGATGGAATTTTCTACTGAGGGCTATTATTAGGTTTTTCTCTTAAATAATACACAACTTCAGCTATACAAATGCAGCTTAAGCTGTACCGCTAATGACTATTCAGGTGATGGCGGTGATGCTCTTATTACAAGTAAACCTCATTTTATTGCCGCTGAGGTGAATTCTATGTTGCCATTAAACTTGTCTTGTAACAGTCATCCCACAAATGACAGTGACAGTTTAATGTGGAGATTAAGCACAAGATGATAGGGCATGAAAGCAGCAGAGATAGATGTTAGTGTAGCATAGTCGTTAAGGAGCAGGACTCATACCCGAAAGGTTGCCGGTTTGATCCCCCGCTGGGGCACTGATGTTGTGCCCTTGGGTAAGGTAGTTTGGGTAAGGTACTTAACCAACAGTTGCCTCAGTAAATATCCAACTGTATAAATGGATAACATTCTGAAAAACTGTAACCCATGTAAGTTGCTCTACATAAGAGCATCTGCTACATGCCAATAACGTAGTGTAATGTATAGGCCTTGTGGCCTCGAAGTCATTCTGAGTGTGCACACCCACTGCTAATGCACATGACTAAAAGGCCCAGAATGAGAAGATGGTGGTGTGAAGGTCCCAGGTGAGGGGCTCACTTCATCTCAGACCAAAACAATGACCATGCGTCTCTTTTGAAGTGAGCATCTGTGGTTGCGTTGGAATTTGAAGCCTGCCAGCCCTCCATTTTGAATCCTGGCCTCACACGACTGACCACCATTCTTGCCCACGTTTGCATCACCCTTGAGTCCTGAGATTCCTACCGCAGCATGGAAGACAAGTAAGATCCTGGCGATTACCATTATGACTGCTCACTGTCAAGCCATCAATTAATATTAAATACGAAGAGCTGAGTTCTTAAATGGTCTAATTCATTACTTCCCATGATGAAGACTCTGTTCCTTCATGCTTATTTTGCATTTGAAACTTGACTTGAACCCCATTTAGTCAATGCCATTCTGCTGAAATGCTAAACATGGAAACATCACTAGCACCACATCTGAATATTGGGTTTAGTGGGGGGATTAACGGTGGGTCATTTCCTAAAATTTCAGTTTGTAAAGACCGTGTTTAGTGTTAAGCATTTGCGGAACAGGTAAACCTTTCCCTAATCTGCTGGAAAATCAACAGTAAATTATAACTATTATAAAGTAGATTATGATGTATAACTGTAATTTCATCTTATATTGTGTATTTTATACTTATATACAGTATATATATATATATATATATATATATATATATATATATATATATATATATATATATGTATAGCTGTAGAAACAAGTGTCTAAAAAATGAATAAATGAATTGCAGCAGTAGTTCTAACAGTTCCTTTGTTAGGTCTTTCATGGGTCAATTTTCCTACCTTTTGTCATGGTAGATCCAAATGGCCATTCTTCACTAAATGCACCTTAAAATGACAAAGTCCCTGGAGTGTACAAAAACCAGAATTATCCAAGCTGTGCACCTAAATCAGCTGCCCCTGCTCCACAAATGTATGACTGGCATATTGATGACCCCTGCTTGCTTTTTAATGGCATTGATTTGCACACATTTCTCCTCCTGAGTCATTCACCTGCAAACATGGCTAATCTCACTGCCAGCAGGAGATTCAGCCCAGAGTAACCAGCTGAAACAGTCCATTGCCAATACTAATCGCAGTGATTAGACACTGGTAGCCTGAAAAAACACTTTGCAAATCATTGCTAGCACTGTGCTGGATAAATAAATTAATACATCATCATGGAAACTAAACACACACACTGCCATCAGAATTAGATCAATGTCTACATTAATCATTTCACTCAATTTAAATATTTGTATAATATTTCATTTCTATGTTGCCTGGAGGATGATTTAATTAAATATTTAAAGTAAAGTTGAGAAATTTACGATGAAGGCCCATATTGCAGCTTAACTGTTTGACTTATCAGCACAAACTTCTCTGAGTAGATACTTCCCTGGGTCATTCACAGCGCTGTCAAATGTCAGCTTTATGGCCTTTTCCTTTATTGCAAATGCGGTTGACTTTAGGGACTATATTGTTCCATAAAATATATAAATAAATAAAAAATAAAAAGTAGTTGAAAAACTTGATAGAGGACAGGCTAAAGATCACCTGTGTCAAAAATCATGCTGGTAAGTTCATAAAAATACGAACATGAATTTTTGTAGCCTGCACAACAGTGTGAAAAATGGTATGTTTTCCACTGCTCTTGCCAGCCGTGTTTTGCATTGAACCATTGCACTGAAATTTGGTCGTTATGTTACAGTGTGGGATATCTCTACACCAGATGTGACACTGAGGAACCCAGTGGTGAAAGGGTACCATGCATCACTACCCTTCCTCAAACCATGCCCCCTCAAAAAACAGTGGAAAGTATTAGATTTATCAGGATGAAAGCTCATTCTGTTGCAGTGTTGTTTTTCACAGTAGCACAAAACAACTTGGATGCCAGTTTCACAGAATTATTACACAACCAACTGAGGGCCCAGAATCAGTTTTGTTTTTTTTTTTCCTTGATGATTTTATTTTTGTCCCTGTTTCACAATTGCAGTTTTACTCAAGAAAAAAAAAAAAACATTTTTCAAGACAAATGCTAAAACAATAAAACATGCATAAGAAACAGTCAAAACACTCACAAACCATTCCCATTAGTTGGGCAGACGAGGCCGAAACAAATGAAATTCAGCCCAACAATAAGGGAGGGAATGATTCTCCATTTTGAATGAAGCAGAAGAGCGCAGGCTGTGTTTACAGAGGGGACATGGTTCTGTCAGCGTCTCAGCCCTCCATGACAGCCAGCATGCATAATCCCACGTTTCCCCCTCGGGGCAGGGGGGAGTGCGCCCGTTCTCTGTTTAGACCTCCATGCTGTCGTTTGTCATCTGGATGCCGTGTAATTCACTGGCATCCTATTAATGGGGATATCCCTGGCGCCATCTGGACAAGTGCCGCAGATCGATCAATTACTGGCTGCTGGGCCGAACACCGCGGGCCAGCTTCCTCCAGCTGATCCGACGTCTCGCTTAACGCTAGCTCTGCCGGTGTGCTCGACGGATTTCGCTTCTCACATTTAGATGGGTCTGTAGTCATGGACAAGACACAGGTGCCCACTCATGGCATCGCTATTTGCCAGAATATTTATATCACATCCTTTTGATTTTTGAAAAGCGAGGTGCATGGTTAGCAGCTAGTGTACAAAACACCCTCCTGATTTTGTCAGTTTCAGTTAAGGCAATAGGGGGGTAAAACAGTTTGATTAAAGTGGGCACTCAGACTTTGGCCCTAACTGAAAAGGACACACTGGCCTTTGGGACACAAGCCCTTCTACTACCATTGTCCATTCAGATGATGAATCTGGGAATCTAAAATCTACTAATCTGTACCCTGTAGAGATCTTTCCACAGGTCATTCCTTTCCTTTGAGAAACCCTTCTGTGCTCATAGTTAAACATACCAATGCATTGTCATTTATTACACTTTTCATTGTCTGATTTATTATGTGGCAATCTGATTTTTTTTTCCTTTACCAGACACAAGGACAGATCTAAAAACTAAATAGATTCAAACAGATCATCTAAATGAGAAAACTAATCAAGAAATTATAGAGAAGCCAAATGAATCAGTGGAGAATGTCCTCAGTCACAGCAGGAGCAGCATTTTGTATCAAAATGCATCCAGCTGCTGATGTGTTGAAAGTTTCCCCATCGCTGCCAAGTCATGACTGTGAATAACGCTTTCATTTTTAACAGTTTCAAATGGAAAGTTCTTCAAATGAAAGGAAAGGCACTTTGATCTCCACCATGGCCAGTGTTAACAGTTGAAAAGACAAAGTGGTGCTCACCCATATCACTGCTACACAGCACAGTCACTGCTGTCCCCTCAACAGGCAGAGAAATGGATGCAGGATTTAATGGAAGGCAAGATTTACTGAAAGAATAAAATGAGGAACTGAGACATTATGGGGAAATGCACAAAGTTTCAGACTTTCTGGGTATCTTGTTTTATTATCAGAATGGATATCACAATCTCATATTTATGAAACAGACATACTGTGCAGTTGTTTCTTTCTAACCCAAAACCTGTCCCTCCCTTTCCACCTCAGCTGATGCGAGGTGAGCATTCTGGTGCAAAATGGTTGCTGTGCATCATCCAGATGGGTGCTTCACATTAGTGGTAGTTGAGGTGAGTCCACCTTTCTTTCACTGTAAAGCACTTTGAGTACCTAGAGAGGTTTTGTTTAAATGTAATTGTATTATTATTATTATTGTTGTTGTTGTTGTTGTTAATAATAATAACAATAACAACAGTAATAACAATAATACCTTATGGAGCAATATGCTTCTCAGAATTATATGATAAACACAGAATCATTATATGTCTTGGCATAAATACCATATATGATTTTATTTTCATTATTTTCCTCATAATAATATGCATAGAAATATGCATTATTTCTCTCATGAAGGTCATGAAAACAAAATGAAAGGAAATTTCCTTGAATGTAACCTTGAGGAACGCTATACATTAGGCCCATGTATTACGAGCACACGTGATAACATCAGACATTCATTTGTCCATTTATTAAATGACTTACAAACTGCTGGAGGTGGTCCAATTCTATACATGGGAGTTGAGTGTCTTCAATGGCTTAACATGGCTAAATGCTTTTGATGAAGATGTGAAAATACCCTGATTATTAAGAAGTATTAAATTGTTATTTTAAAATGAAATGAGAAATATAACAGCATATATTCTGTATGCAGTCAAGGCTGTGGTGAAATGATGAAAGTACAGACTCTGCTGGATCCTTGTTTAAAAAAAAAATACTAAAACATTAAAAAGGTCATGAAAGTGAGGAGCTGTCAGATTTCGAGGTTCTTTCTGAATGTGAAAATGGTTGACATCAATATCAGTCCTGTCCAGGAGGCTGAAAAGTGTATGCATGGCCAATGCAGCTGATCTTGCTTTATTGGGTACTGTGGGCATTGTGGCAAATCTGCCACAGCAGCTTTTCTACAGAGAAGGTGACCCTGTAGTACAGAAATCATTGCCACCACATCCATCACACAACATCTGACAAACACTCCTCTGATAGCCAGTGAACTGATCCAGTCTCCCTCATTAGTTACTTTTCAAAAGACTGTAATGCCCTCATCCTCAAATGTTGCTCTTTTCATTTGCTCTGGAGTCACAAACTAAATTGTCATGGCCATATTGTCTGTCTGTTGGAAAGAGGGATCACACATGTTTGAAATAAGAGAACATCCCCTGAATCAGTTCATTCTTTTGAGTTTGCCTACCTTGAAGAGGATCTTTTTTTCAGTCAAAGCTCATATTGCATCTTGGGATTTCATACATCACATCCACAAACCTTCACCTAATAAGCCAGATGAGGTAGTGAACATCGAATATAGGGGCCTAAGCCACTTACCTACAATATTATACACAGACTGCCAATAAATCATTCATTCATTCAATGAGTAACAATAGTACTATTAGTGGTATTGTGGTTTCATGAGAGGCTGAAATTCCACTAACTGTTCAGCAAAGAATAGCACAGTACAGAATACTGTTTCCCAAAGTAAACTTAACCTGAAGAAGCCTACATACAGAAATTAAATATATTTTACGTAAATTAATAAATTACATTTAGAGATTTCCACATCCTTTACCTTCACAGGTTGTTTAATTTTTTTCCCCGTTCATACCAGAAAACACTAAAATGCTAACATTATCCCAAACCATAAACCTTGCACAAAATACAAACCTTGACCCATGAAGATAACGTCTTTTTTCCACATTCTTAATACATGCATACCTTGATGGCCCAGTTGCTGTTTTAAAAATTCCTTGTCCTCTTGCAAGTTCTTCACCATAGTTTCCAGCATGAGATTCTTGTTACTTTCAATTTCAAGCTGAGCTCAGAGTTCTTCCAGCTTCATATGTGCAGTCTGAGACAGAGTAATCTCTATTTAAGTTAAATGCATACACATGTACATAAATATATGGATTTCAATTTTGTTGCAGCATAAGATCAACCCAGTGCTAAATAATGTCATCATTACTTTGCCCAGACCACAGGTTCACTCTCCCCTATTATTTTAAATATGACACTATAGAAATATTAAAAGGCATTTGAAATATATAAGAAATTACCTTTCTCCTTTGGAGTTTCATTCATCACTGTGTGCTCAACTGCCTCTTCAACACTGACTGTCTGAAACAAAGTGATACTTTATTAGCTACATGAAGAATGACAGTTTTAAGATGAGAAAATGATCATTTATGCGTATGTTTCAGAAAATATACTAATACATGACAACTTTTTCCTTGATCAATTATATTTGGAAAAAAGAATATATTTTCCATATTCAATGTTTGAGCATAGAATATAGCTTTGTGCAGTTAATTTTGTA
The DNA here is from genome assembly GCF_013368585.1 of Megalops cyprinoides. Taxonomy (NCBI): domain Eukaryota; kingdom Metazoa; phylum Chordata; class Actinopteri; order Elopiformes; family Megalopidae; genus Megalops; species Megalops cyprinoides. Next base: position 3,325,922 of record NC_050604.1, on the reverse strand, counting down.
TAGCCTTTTGTGTTCATCTTCATCAAAGTGCCATTAATTCTGGAGTCCGCTGTACTGCTGGCTAGGGTTGCCAACTTCAGCAAAATGAAATACGGGACATCTAAATTAAGACGGCCTGGGGCACAAAGTTGCACAAATAGTCACATTCAAAACCACATTAAAAACGTACAGTATTATACTCTAGCTAGATAATCAGTAATTTTAGGAGATGCCCTTTAGAAAAGAGATGTTTATAACGTTACCAATCTGCCTAGCTCCATATAGGCTACTACTTTCGAAGCAACACATATAAGTTAATTAGGTAGCTAGCTACCTAAAAGTTAACGGTATCCCGCAAATTGTCTGACCTATTGAAACATTTAAACACAGAACCAAATGCTTCAGGGCACTGCTGATTTTAATAGAATATCTTGAAAGCATACTTCTAATTAATTTTTCCTCATTTCATCGATAATTTATGCTTACTTTGCTTGAAACACCTGCTTCGCCCTTCCTCCTGCCACACGTATACATGGTTTGCTGAGGAACCACAAAGACAATTTTCAAAAACAGTACAACATAAACAAAGCGACTATGAACGTATTTTTCTGACTTGCACATACCGACAAATATTACAACGTTGTGTAAATTTCATGCAAATAAAAAACTTTAGCTAACTAGTTACCAAGCATACCATCCCTCGCATTGCCTTTTGAAATGCGACGTTGTAGCTCTGTTTTCGATGGTCATTAGCTAGTTGAACACTGTGCATAACCACACTGTTGGTTGCTGCCACTTATAGTACGGAATTGGAACTTTCAAATAGAAATGAATGAATATAGCAGGAGCTCACAGCACTTTGATTCTTGGTGCCAAAGTCGTTATCCAGCCCTTTATGCCAGGTTCAGACTACACGATTTTTTCATCGTGTAGGCATGAAAAAATCATATTCATCAAGCCATAAAATCATGCCTCGTCTTGGTCGGGAGACTAGCACCACTACAAGTTTGACTCCCACCAACCGTCGTCCACGTCCTTGCGTGTCGTTGGGGAGGCGGGTCAAGAAAGTGTCAATCATGGCTACAAAAGCGCTATGTGTGTTGTTGCTGCCGAGTTTACGTATCAACGTTACACCGGATCAGCTCCTAAATCGCAGATACAGAATGTGCCTCGTTGTCTCTAGTACACGATTTCTACAACTAGTGTAAATGTAGTTGTAAGTTTAACAAATATGATAATAATAATACTGATTACTGTTATTACTGTAACTCCATGCAACTGACAGTTACTGTTACACACAATTGTGTAACCACAATTAAAATAATAATACCGACATTTAACAATATACTGTTACTATTCCTGATTTCCATGTTTGCAGAGAGCACTCTGTCATCCTATTGGTCAACTTCGGAACACGTCGTGGGAGATTCTCAAAAAATTCTGACATGCTAGAATTTTCGTCAAGGTTTGGTGGGGCGTCCCAGACGCCATATCGCTGTTCATCGAGTATGTCACATTACAATGACCCGTTCGTCGTTGTTCCCGATGTTCACAATCGGGCCCGACACTGGAAATTTGTCGGCTACGACAAAATGGTGTCAAAATTGGGCTGAAATCGTGTAGTCTGCACCCGGCATTAGAGTTGTACAGTAGTCTGCCTTATCGATTTATAGCATAGGCTACATTTGGTCTGTCATCCCCATACAATTCACTGAATTTGCAGTATAGTGCCATGACTTCATGACTGAGCCAATGGTGAGGACCTAAAGGCAGAAAAAGCCAATTAGAGCTCCTCTCAATTGTTTACAAGACAGCTTAGACAAGTTTTTCTGAATTAGGCTATGTGTTTCTGGTTGAAATTGAACACATCCATGAAACTCAGTTGTAATTCATGTTGTATTTTATGTAATCCATTACTCACCTGACTAGATTCTTTCAATTTTAGAGCTGAATAGGCCAAACACATCCACACATACACTCTCACACACATCCACACACACCTACACATTCTTTTTTATTTTCCAATTCAGAAGTCCTTTCATTTATAGTGTTTTATATATCCCTTTTTCTTTTTCTCTAATAAATACCTATATTTCAAAAGATGTTTTCCCATTTTGCCTCCCCCCCCCCCGCCCCACACACACACACACACACACACACACACACACACACACACACACACACACACACACACACACACAGTAATAGTGTCCATAATGTAAGTATAAGAACCATTAATGAAGATGTGATTATGGGTCACATGGAGACAGCTTTACTAGAATAGTACCAAATACTTAATTAGAATGCAAAGAGGTGAGTCACATAACTTGAATCATACCAAAAAGCAAAAAGCTATCATGCAGGTGTTACAATTGATGATGTTGGTATTGGTAGCTAAAGTCACTGTCTTACGGAGTTTATGAAATTTTAATGACAGGAAGGACTAAGTTGCTTTTTTTGAACTACACTGAAAAGCTACATGAAGCTATCATGCATGTGTTATAATGGATGATGTTGGTATTGGCAGCTAAAGTCACTGTCATAAGGAGTTTATGAAAGTATAATATTATGGTTACATTAGCATTTACTTTAGGTCTTCATGGAGGTGCAGCAGTAAGAGTAAGGTAGGATTGTTTTAAACCTGTTTCAAAACCAGAAAATGTTCCCTTGTCATAGGTACCTTAGTAATCCTGTCCACTTGGGACAAAGTGTGGTTTGGATTACTGAAAGTTGTATCAGCATACAATTACAGAATTTTATGTTTACATTTATTCACTTAGTAGATCCTTTTATCCAAAGCAGCTTATAAACCTTACAATTCTTACATGCTCTACATTCATAAAGCTGGATTGTTGCTAAAGCAATTCAGGTTAAGTTCCCAACCCAAGGATGCAACAACAGTTACCCCCCAGGGCTTGAACCAGCAAGTTTTGGATTATAGTCCTGTGTCTTAACCACTACACCACACTGCTGCCCGGTGTAAGATTAACTTTTAATCCTATGTTGAGAGAAACCATTACTATATTATATTATATTATAATTTCTTTACTTTTAAATATGATTCTCTTGTAGCTACCAACAATCAACCTTCAGCAGGAGTTCCTGTCAGCTAACATAGGCACACACCTTAAATACACTGGTGTTTGCTGGTAGCTGATAACTGCTAAACATACTATTAATCTATTGCTCAAAAACTAAAATGTTAGACATTGTAAGTTAAGACAGCAGACCCTTGGGATATTCAAGACCAGGCTTGATACAGGACTAGGCATATTTTCCAAAGAAGGGAAACATAAAACCTAGATGGGATGAATGACCTGTTCTTTAAACATTTTTATGTTCTTACATCATATGACATTACATGCAATGACAGCACCGTTAAAACAATTTTAATATGACATCTATACTGTAACTTTAATGTCATTAGCTGCTGTGTCTGTGTTTCATAAGTATTAACGTTGTGTCATGTGTGCAGTGGTGGATTTAGGTATGGGTGACATGGGCAGCCGCCCAGGGCAGCATCTTGTTGGGGGTGGCACGGGGCATGGAATGGTGACATTTGTGCAATTGCTTTTCTGTCGGTCATTTGCACGTCACATCAATGATATCATGTCACCGTGTGGGTCAATTAACCTTGTCAGAGTAGGCACCCTGATTCTAGTTTGTGAGCTAGGCAGGCTACTGCCGGGGAAGGTCTCCCACTCCGAAGTGAGATGGGGAGGGGGGTGGGGGTAGGTTGACCTCAGGTCTCCCCAGTGGAAGCCCAACGTAGGGGGAGCAGGGGAATCTATCAAATAGCGCACCTCTAACTTTGTACAGTACTAATGCAATTAGTAAAATCAGTCACACTACGAAATGCTACCAAATAAACCACAATTCATTCATAATACTGTGAATATATAGTTTCACAGACATATTGTTACATTTTTTTCTGGTTTGTGCAAAATCGTTAAGAATAATATAAAACCAGTCTGCACACCACCAAGGTGAATTGGTTTAGTCTTGACTCTTGGTTGACAGTGCTGGGGGATGGGTAATGTATTGATGCTCGAGTGCCAAATCAACACAAATGGATTAGAAAAGGTCTAAGCCATCAGGTGCCCAGTTTAGGAAAAAGTGGAAAGAAGAAGAGGAGAAACATGCAAAAGATAAAGGTATGCAGCTATGTCATCTCTTTATGAGTATAATGTTATGCATGTAATAAAATAGGCTCGTATAACACTTATGTTTGTTAGCCTATGTTGCTATGTTGCTTACTATGCTATTATAGGGTGACAATTTTCCGTTTTCTGTCCAACTAGCTTACATAATATTGAATATAATTTAACACAGTTTCATCATGATAATGTGTGTGGCTTGCAGCAAAATGATAACAACCTACCTAGCACAATGTAACGGGTGTAGTCTGCGTTGTGTATTTAGATGTTACGTGGGTCAGTGAGTGAGCGAGATTTGAACCTGGGTTCTCTCTGCTCATTACCAACTCCTTACGACCAGTGTTGTTGCCAGTTGAGCTAAAGGCAAATTGCCCATAGCCTGTAGGCAACAACACTAGTTAACCAGGTCTCAGGGAGTGACGTAACCGCTCAGCTATCTGCTACCCGCTTCCCCACAGGCTTTATGCAGGGCTCACACGAGCTACTCACTTCAGCTATGCCAAACTCACCCCTCTTTGACCTCCTCTTATCAACAACCACTGGCAGCTAAGCTGCACTTTAGCCAGTGATCCGAGTCACAGCACAAATGTAACTAGCACATTATTGATTTGGTTAACTTTCATTGAGGTGACATCATAAAGGTTTTCTGTAATTGTATTGATATTTATGAGTCTTATTTTTGTATATATTTTTATATTTCTATAGTTTTTTGTTGGTGGGGGGTGGGGGTGCTGGGGGGTTCGACCAGGGCGCCATACAAGCTTGACAGCATTATGTGACATACTGAAGGATGACTTAAACTGTTATGACATCTTGCTATAACAAAGTTATGTAGACTTTATGACAAACAGTAATATTCTCTATACGATGTAGTGTTATGACACTTGCCATAGGCATTCTGTCTCAACAGGTGACATAAAAGATTCTGTCACCTCTAGCATTGCTAGCATAATTTAGCATATGACATAAGCAGTTATGTCAGTGTGTGTCGTAACGTTTATCGCTGCATTTGTCATGACACTGCTATGTTATTTGTCATTAATGTTAAGACGCTAACCGGACATGGCATGTGTTATGACAAGGGTTATGTTATGCAGGCTTTAAGGAGCATAGTTCAAGTAAAGTGTTACCAAAAAACCATTAAGTGCTAGGAGCTAGCAAATAAAAAGGTATTGAAAGCAGTCAAATCAGCACTGAAGATTCACGTGCAAATGCCTGACCCATTTAAAACCCCTGCTGAGGGAGATGTTGCTGCCAAGCGAGACTGGCGCAAAACAACACCCCTTAATAAGTGTCACTAATCCAAATTGAATTAACACGTTTTCGGCAAAGAGCACCAATGTGCATTTCGGATCATCAGACTGGAAACCCGTGAGTCCTGATCTGTGCTTTACTGTGATAATCCTCCCTCGTAAAGATCAAAGTCTCAGCTCTGAGCGTGGCACAGTAATTTAGATGACAGATCAGTTGGTGATTTTATCCTTCCAGAACTATGCAGTTATGTTTACCGTGTGTCAACAACTCATTCTGGCATGGACTCTGCTCTCACTTTTCAGCCATGGAATATGATGCCTTCATTATTTATTTATTTTTATGTTGTCAGTTTCTGAACAGCAGTATCATGTTCAGTACAACCACACTCATAGCACAATGAATCTTGACCCATTTTTGTATGTAAAAGAACTGGCAATAGCCAATATGAAACCTGTTAGAAAAACATGCACCAACTAAGATTAAACCCTGGCAGAAACAGGATATAGAACAGGGTAGAATAATTTACAACAGCTAATATAACAGGATAATACAATTGAGGTTATGAAACAGAGTAATGCTAATAAGGAAAAGCTACAGCAAACTATTCTTTCAAATCTGTATTCAAGGTGATCAACATAGCAAAGAGGACCTTAGAGATAAGATTTTTGGCATTTGTGTACAAATTACACCACACTTTGGGGCAGGAGTTCCAATCAGTCTGGAGGACCACAAAATATAGGGGAGCCACAAGACAGTCATATATTGGAACATATACTATAGTTCTACAGCACTGCCTTTGTAAATAAAATCTGAAACAATTATACTTGAGACCAGACTTAAGGGCCGCTCTGCCTAGCCCTGTCTCTCCAAGATAAAAGCTACCGCTGAAATTAAAACAAGATGAAAGCAATTTTGCTATCAGGATATGTGGATGTATTTGACCTGCAGACACTCTCCATAGTACAAGGTGCAGAGTAGGGGTCGACCGATTATCTGATCGTTAGATAATCGGGGCCGATATTTGCAAATTTTTGATTATCGGTTATTATTCCTGATTAAAAAACACTTTTAAAAGCAATGTGTGTACTATCCCAACAAGAAAAACTGCTATTGGTATGGCTAACATTCCACAGAATTCCCTCATTGGCCGAGACAACATTATCTGACCTTGAAAATCAAACGTTTTCTCAGACCTGCTGCTGGAAACAAGGATGGAAGGTTAAGTATCCAGTAAAAGGGTCGTTGTGCTCAAACCATAACGTTAACCAAATTGCACTAGGCTAATTGGACCTTTTTAAAGCAATATAAGTAGTCTACACTTAAACTAAAAAACAAGCTTGTAATATAAAAGAAAAAAGGACTTGTAATAAGGACTAATTGGCACACTTATGCTATAAGTTGCAACAGTTTGACACTGCAAATTTAACAAATGGTAATGTATATTTATTCTTTCAAATGAAACATTTAAAGAAATTTACCCTAAAGCATAGCCCTTCTGAATTACTGTCGTCATTTAAGCAACCATTCACGAAATTAAACTTTAGCGCGCTTACGGGTGCACTGTATGTTGGAACGTCGCCAGCAAAGCTGAAAATACCCGTTTGCCGCTTTGATGTTTCTTCATTTGGCCTCATCATCATCATGGAAGTCGAGTTATTAAAATAAAAATTTGCAGCACACAGTTTGCACTTCACAGTATTTTCGCTAACTTTATCACAGTCCTTCCACATGGTACCCTACGTTTGTATGAGCTGTCCACATAAACGACTTATGAGCAAATGGGCTCCTAGAATCTCCCCGCAGCTTCAGAAAAAGCGTGGACGCACAGGCTAGTTTTAAGGTTTAATATTTCATACTTTATGATAAAAATGAGGCCTAAATGATGCTGCCAAATGTGGTCATTTAAGTTATTGCAATTTTCAGTTTATTGTTATATTTGACAAAGAATTTTCATTTGATTTTTTTGCTCTTTATTTAGCTTTATGCCTGAAAACATATGACTAAGTAAAGAGGGTTTGTAAATAAGGCCACGTTGTCACAGCCTATTTCTTTTCACACTGGAAAAAAAAACGTGTTAAAAGCATTCAAATATCGGCCTGAAATATCGGTTATCGTCTTCTTTTTGTCACAGATAATCATTATCGTATCGGCCTTGAAAAAACCATATTGGTCGACCCTTAGTACAGAGCAGCTGCCACTAAGTGAAAAGGTCAAACCACTAACAGTGGACACCCAGGGGTATGTCAGAGTAGAGGAGATGTTTCTGATTTTGTTCCATATGAGCTTCTAGTCCCATGACCAGATCAATTATTGTCTTAGATTAATGTATGAAAACATGTTAAAGGTGCTCTACTTTTCACTGGAGTCTGTGATTAGGTAATTGAGTACAGCAAAAACCAGAAATGTCTCTGCCGCCCCAAGAGCAGGGTTACTTTCCCTTGATCTAAGTTATGTGCACTCCCAGAACACCCACCGACTCCCCAGATGGCCAAGGATTTCCTGTTTAATACTGCACTTTAATGTTATGCCGCTTGTCTCTGTAAACCAAGAGAGCACCTATAGCATGCATCTCAGTGTCAGCAAAGGTCGTTCTGTAATGTTCTCAGCCTCAATAACTGGTTGAAGGCCCAAGGCTAAAGACAGAAGAAAGGCTTATTCAGACTGGCCCTGAAGCCCACCCATAACGTTTGACCCAAAGATACATGAACACAGCTGATCGCAAAGCAATTCTAACAGCGGTCATAGACATATGGCTTATACTGTGGATAGAGACAGCTTTGTCCTGCAAGTCACACATCCAGTGAATTTAAGAGATTTCTATAGTAGCATGAAAATTCCAAACATTACATTGTTAGGCAATGAATGTTAGGCATTCATTTAAATTTAGATTTTTTTTGTTTATTTGCACAAGTAGTATGAGTATGGGAGTTTAAAGAGGGTTTATCCAAGTACATTCCTTTTACCTTTCCAAATTAAATGTCATTTCAGGACAAAATACACAGAAATTAATTGTTTCATTTCAACTAGGAAGTAAAACAATGAAAAGCTCACCAGGGAAGGCTTAGTAACCTTGACAACCTAAACAATATGAAATCTAGAAATGATTAGGCACACACACACTGAGGGTAAATTGATAGGAATTTATAGTGGTTTGTTCCAAAAAGGAGCCAAAGATGTAACAAACAAAAGTCAGACACAAAGTAACCAAACACAAATGCAGACAAACATTCACAAAACTGGGGACAGACTAACAGGGAAATCAGGAATGAAGTAAATACAACAGCAAAAAAACATAACCTGGAAAATGAGGAGTTGGGAACATTAAATAGTACTATAATTTTAATGGAAATATTTATAGATTTGTTTTATCTGTAACATACCCCAACTCATTTAACTATAAGTCTCATTTCAATAATAATTACATCAAGTTAATGATATTGTAAATTGTTAACGCCGGAGATCGGGACACAAACGCGGACCGCAGGATGTTCCGGTTCCAGGCGATAATAGAAAGGGACAGGCAGTTCGTAAATCCAGGGACAGGCAGGGTTCGAAAACACAGAGAAGCAATCCGGGGGCAAATCCAAAATCGGGAGTCAGAGAGAACAGGGTCAGGAATCAGGCAGGTGAGAGGCAGCGATCAGATCCAAAACGGCAGGCAGGAATAGTGGTCAGGAAACAGGCAGGATCGGCAATGTAGCAACAACTCTCGGGGGGGGAAAGCGCGGGGACGAGACAGGTGAAACACACTGAAACGAACTAGCAGCAAGACAGAGCCACGCAGGGAAGATATAGGGCTGGGGTAACGAGGAGATGGGAAGCAGGTGAGCAGGCAGGCAGGTGCAGGCAATGAGGGAATCAGGTGGGCGGGGACCAGGCGGGGAGCAGGGCGGAGAGGGAACAGAAAGAAAACAAAAGCACAAGGACAGGGACAACAAAAACACCGCGGCTTGAGGGGGCGGAGCCCTGACAGTAAATTACTTGTATATGTTTTTTACATGCCCATGTACTATTTTCATTGACAGGATCAGTGGAGAGTGGTAAAAAAAAAAAGGTTCGAGTTCTTCAGGGATGACAAATTGGTGCCTCCTCATAAGTCCTGCAAGGTCCATGAAAAGAAATTAATGTGTTGAATCATTTCAGTCACCACATTGTAAATAACTGAAGTCAGTCAGACAGAACCCACCTCCGAAGAAAGTAAGAAGTATTCATAGGTAAGCATGTGTAGGGAACACAGAGGGAATTGCAGAAGAAAAGACAGACAGAAAGGAGTTTGTTTCTGTGTCATTTTCCCCATTCTTTCATGCATACATGAGGCAGTCACTAGCGATTAAACAGCTCTGCCAAAGTAAATGAATGGTGATATTTCAGTGACATTCAGTGTTATGTGTATTCATTTCCCTCCTTCAACATTGCTATGTTGTTGAATTTTTACAAAACCAATACAGGGGATCTGAGGGACAGCATATAATTACATCCATGTATAAATATACACATTATATATTCTTATATTATTTTCCATCCATAAGACAGATCTATATTTAGGACTGAATGGAATCACAGGAGTTCAGAAATATCAATTCTGGTGGCTTGCAAACATGGACTGTGGCTCAGAATTACTGTGATTCCAAACATGTTCTATTATGACCAGATTCTTCCCTATTCCGTTAAGGTTACCATTGGTAACAGGAGGTTCTGGTGTTATCTACATTACTTTGTTTACTATGGGATGTTCCGTTTTACTGTCAGAGTGCAGGCACGGATTCACACGCAGACCAAGTGAACTTAGGTTACAAGCGGTTTATTGAGATCGTAGGGCAAGTTAGTAGTGGGAGAACAGGCAGTGTCAAAAACCAGGAAGGCAGTCTGAGGCAGAATCAACAAAGAGTAGAAATCAAAAAGCAGGAACAGGCTGGATCAAACTGGGCAAGCAGGCAGATCAGGCAACCAAGGCAGGACAGCAGGCAGGGACATGGTCAGAAGTCAAGCAAAAGTCAGAGTAGAATAAACAACCATATATAATCAGGCAGGTACAAATCAGATGAAACCGAGACGAACTGGCAAGACGACAGAGACAAGCAGGGAATATAAAAGCCTGGGGCTAATGAGGAGATAGGATGCAGGCAGGCAGGCAGGCAGGTGGAGGCGATCAGGTGGGCGGGGACAGGGCGGAGAGCGGGGCAGGGCTGGAACACAAGGAAACAGTAAACAAAAGCACATGAACCACATAGACAGACAGGGAGAACACCAAAACAACAGCTAGGGGGCCAGAGTACTGACATTTACATCAAACCCTGCCATGCTCAGACTGAGCAAATCAAGTACTCTTGTAGGTAACACAATGGCAGAGACAGCATTTACAGTGTGGAGCACACTGTGCTGAATACCTGGTCTATATTATGAATCAATGCTAATGCATCACTCTGCATACTCACCATAACAATTCTGCCCTGATGTGCAATAGCAAAGGACATATCCCTAAAACAGAAAATCAGTGATTCTTTTTGTGTAGTAATACTGTGACATGGTAAATTTCATTTAAACCAGAGAGAGATTTCCTTATATAACCATCTTGCAATCATAAATTTAATGTATTTGGGATTATACTAAGATGAACCCATTGATTGATATCCTGCATGTGACACATGAGGTTTCCAACACTGAAGACACACCCCAACACGGGTCTTCCTTGAGTGGAGGAGACGTCCTATACTGGTGCTTTAGAGCCCTTTTGCGTGTTTTATCGTAATTTGATTGGGACAGACTTGACAGCAGTTTTGCTGGTCAGTTATATCACCAGAGAGGTAATGCTCAGATTCAGAAGGAAATCATGCAGGCAGCTAGTATAATGAAGCTGAATAGCATTTATTCACTTCATTACATGAGCTGGAAAGCAACGGTAATTTGGAATGGCAAAGCCCTTAAAGTTATATTTGGTAGCTTCCTCCCTAACAGACGCGCTGAGAGTGACATTAAAATGATCTGCGCTTTGAACTTTAGAAAAAAATGAAATAAAATAAACACAGGATTGCCAACTTGCACAGATTTTTACAGAAAAAAATAGAGTCCGATACAGATAAAAACAACCTTTCAGGCAATAAAAAGAGTGTGTAGCTCATTACTTCGACCAGAAATGTCATTGAATGAATCGGTGATTTTGTCCAATAAGATGAGGATGTTTCTTCAAGCCTTACATTAAAACTGAAGGCTCTCAGAAAGATGTATTCCCTGTTTATCTTTTGTTACTCTCGCCGGTGTCTCTAATTAAACTCATTAATCTTTTACCATTCGCGGGAGCAGCGCATTGTTTGGGCTTGGTGCTGTTAAGTGGACGAATTTTTAAAATGGCACGATCCACCGTGGGACTTGGGAGGAAAAAACACGCTGTGAGGCCGCGATGACATTCCTAAACATTTACGAAATGTTCTCCCATTGGCATCGAGAACAAATGCCCATTATCCAAGCATCGCAGACCGGTCCCGAGGGTGTCATCCCTGGGGAAACGGCACAGTGATTAATAGACGTGTAGTTACGTCCTTTCAGAAACAGATTGATTCTCTAGTAATTCATTAGTGATGCCAGTTTAGTTTCTGTGAGGTTATTGAAAGGCACTGTGACCATGTTTTGCAGCGTTTCGCAACACTGGGTGCATGGGGCGTGAAAAAGAGAGTTCACATAACGCATTTGGGTTGCGTATTGGGAGTCGAGGGTGATGCCACTTGTAATTGTCAATATTCATGCTGACTGGCAGTGTCTGTCCGAACTAGAACAGCGTTTAATACGGGAGGTAACCACAAATCATTTCCCATAATTTTCCCGTAGTTTGCTCCCCCTCGCATTGTATAAAGACTATGTTACAGTACAGTCAGCATTTTACCATAGACAGAATGATATTGTTTAATGATCACCAAGAACCAGACCAGTAGCCTAATGAAATGCCTTCCCCGTTATAAATTAGGCTGAGGTGTCTGTGTAGCAGCAAGCCAAATTTCGAGGCATTCAAAGCATAAGACTTGTAGTACATTAAATATTCCTGACATTTAAATAACCTGTTGTGTGTCTCCTAATATATGACGTGTGCCCTTTCTAAAGCTCAGTCACATTTTTTCCGCCAGTTGTAACTGGTAAGACGGGAAATGTAACACTGATTCAACTACTAACTAGTAAGGGCTGATAAGTAAAAACAGCAGTAACTTGGATGGATTTCAGGAAAAAAAACTCTCCAGAAGTATAGTGATTAAATCATGATTTTAAAAACATTGGACAAATGCAGACACTCAGTGCAGCTAAGCCCAAAAGATGAATCTCATTGGCTGTAAATACTGCTTAGAGCATAAGAGAAGCTGTCGCTCATGTGTAGCCATTTCAAACAGGATAATCATATGACATGATCACATGGTGGACTTTTTCTTCCTTGTGTATGGTTTATGTACTGATACAGGAGAGAAGAAGAGCCTTATTACGTGGAGGAAAGTTTAACTAGACACAATTTCCTGCAGAAAGAACGTAGAGAGCAATGATTTGGAATGAGATTTTTTTTTCTCCACATGTCTTAATCATGCTTAATGCGCAGGTGAAATCAAGGGATCACCTGGGGAGAGATGTTAGTGTTGTTAGCACTGTTATTGCATGTCCACCTCATGTTTTCCTTTGTGAATGTTTGGCTGTAGATTGCTTGGTTTACCAGGGGGTTGAATGAAAGTGCAGCACAGTCTCCCCGACAGAATCAAACCTATAAACACTGTAATCCTACAGTCGCTACTGGTGAAAAATGACTGTCTCCAGGCACTGAAAATTTAAGTATTTTTCAATCAATTCAATTAGTTGAGCTCTGCTGTGCCATTGTAACAAGTCTGGTAATGACAATGCTGGAAATAAATGGAGCGATCAGCACTGGTGCTTATACCTTTGTTATCAAGAAAACAAGAAAACACATACCCTGACTGATGAGACACAAACTCACAGAGCAGCATACAATGAAGCTAAGCTTGTTAAAATTTGTTTCTTATATTTTTACATGGAATAGTACAACAGTAACCCTTGTTGCCCATTGTGTCTGACTGTTTTTGGCACACAAAGGCACCAGCCATTGCAAATCGTGGCAAAGGGCGAAAGTGAATGTTGAGGAGCGCAATCCTTTTGTGCAGAGGGACATAAATTCTGAACCTTGCTCTCCGGCAGAGCTGGGGAACCTTGAGGAGATTTATTGAGATCAGAGGCCCTGCAAGTGTAGGAGCTGTCCTCCAGGGCTGGGATCTCCACCATTGCTCATCTGCTTGACGTTGCACTCAGCCTCTGTGATTGCTTTTACGTGCTCCCTGCACCGAAGGCTCGCGCATAAAGCTGTGATCTCACCCAAAACGCCTTTGCTCCATTTTAGAGGGGCAACTTGTGAAATTCAAAGTATTTCTGAAAGGAGAGAAAGTGACTGCATTAACGTTAGGGTTTCAGATTAGCTAGGTTTAAATTTTTAATCCTGGGAAATTTCACACTAGAAGATTATAGAATGAGCTGCATTTAACCTTGAAGAACCCAAATATCAATGAGCTACTGCTTATAGTGGAAATGAGGCGTACATATTAAGTATTCCTTCAATGGCGGAATTAAATAATTAGCTTGTTTTACTTTTTTTTTTTTCTTGCAAAAAAAAATATATATATATATTGTGCTTTGGAATTCAGGGATCAGATGATGACATGAATACTTATAACAGAGCCTTTTTTATTTATGTTTGTAATTGATCTTTCAACCAGTAATGCTAGTTAGTAACGGAGTAGTATTAAATCACTTATGAGCTCAAAGTGTGAAGACAGATTGGTCAGCTGGGAAATCTTTCACACTGCCAGCAGATGTGCCTCTGTCCCAGTATGGCGGCGCAGAAGGATTTTACTTCCGATGACAGAGCTCCTCTCACTCCTCCACAAATACAGGAAAGAGGCCACAGATGGGGTTGGCACCCATTCCTCTGGGATCTGCAGAATCCCTCTTCAGTGAGGAAAGTGCTTTGACTGGGGGTGAGCAGGCAATGTCGAGCATGAACTCACTGTGGTCAGACAAGGGGCAAAGATAACCAGAGGGGTTTCTGCCAGTGAAGCTGCCCCCTCCATGCAGTCCCTGCAGTTGCCCTCTTTGCTCACCTCTGCCTGCAAATGCAACCTTAGTTTCCTGTAGCTGATTCCCTGGAGACTGCCAGACACACCCTACCAGTGCCTTGTTATGATTTATTATCATTCAGCTGATGTGAATTTCCCTAAAATCAAAGCATGAAGGTGGCATGTTATCTGGTTATGGTGTTACATTGACGTTATTTGACTTGGAGTTTGACAAAGGGATTGCACCTGGCTATGGGCGGAGGTTGTTGACCTCCTGTGTGGATATCATAAACAGGGAAAAGAAATGGGGAGATGCGGTGGAGGAGAGATGCCATGAACAGCTGGCACAGAAAGGAGGTGGTAAGAGGGCATTTTACAGTTGTGGATGGGACCGATTTGTCTACATTTCGTTTATTGTGTAGGGATTGTCTGTAAATTCTCCTCCCCAATCTCTATTTGGGAAATTCAGTTAGTAGTGGTAGCAGCTCAGCAGTAGCATAGCCACAGTGAGGCAGGTTCTTTTATTCTCAGAAATTCAAGAATTACTACTATTATTTATTTGCAGTACATGACAATTGTCTGTGGCATTAATAGAAGGGTAAGACGAAAATACAAGGCATGAGATACATCAGTGGGCAGAATGTTGTATGTAGATCTGACATTGGTATGAGTCAGGGGTGGCCATGAGACTCCATCTTTTCTGCTGTCAGGACCAGTCAGCACCTGTGAGACAAGTTATCACTATGGCCGCACGCGACCTTCAGGCAGCGGTGCATATAGAATGCAGCCAGGCTTAATGGAATGCAAAAAGTCACAAGGAAGGCCAGGCTTCTCATTAAATTCACAGCCGTGCCGTTTCAGTCGAAGCACCTCCAATCAGACCTTGCACAACCCACTCACAAGTGTCCGTGGCTGACCCCCACCTCTCAGACCCCATTCTGAATCTGTTCTGACACCCCTTTTTTGGAGAATGACAGGACCATTAGCTGGAGCGCTGTGATAGGAAGCTGTGTGTATGTCATGCCTACACCTTTGCGCGGGAGGCACTAAGCCGTGCTCACAGCGTTGTACTCCAGGGAGCTTTGAGCTCATCATGACAATGCCTCCTATGACCAGCTGTGACTTACATTCATATTCATGTTTATTCTCATCCAAAGCCACTATCAAAGAGCACATTCAGTCAGTTTAGGCATGTAGCTGTGTTTATGCTGAGTCATTAGTACCATACTTGTAAAGCAGTGCTATTGTAGGATAAATTGCCAATAATGAGTGTTGTCATAGCATGCAAAAACATATGCTGCTATTGCCATTGTCAGGGACCAAGCGTGTACCTCCAGAAGCTTAAATCACCACCAAGCTTTGACCACCATGATTACATGGAGGTTGAGATGGTTGGCAAAGGCCATATTTGTCAGTTAGAGGAACGATGCAGCACCTGGTTTCTGGCTTACCTGTTGTCTCTATTGTAATGTGAAGTCTTGTCTCTTATTATCTCTTGTCTCTTGCTCAGATGTTGTTCTGCTCTCCAGTGGGGAAAGGCTGGTACAAGCACAGACCCACTGTAGTCACTCTGTTGTGTTCACAAGCACAGCTGACATTTAAAGTAGAAAAAACAGCAAGCAATACAACAATGCAATTCAGCTTCAGCATCATAAAGGTTGATAGAGTTATTTATGGCTCCAGTTTTTATGTTTCTAGTGTCCAAAGACAGAGCACACCCTATGATTTAATTACATTGGGCTCACAAATAAATGCAGGTGCTGCTTTTTCTATAAAAGTTTTTTCTTACTTTCTTAATTTCAGTAATTGCTCAACTCATCAGAAAAGCAACATCTGACTTTAATTTTCAGTCAAAGTGAAGGACAAATGATGATTGAACACAGAGGCACATTACTTAAATACTATTTCCATGCAGATATGCTGTTATGCTGTTATGATGTCGGGTGACTTACGTGTAAAAGCAAAGGAATAATTAAGACTGCTGGAGGCATCAACGTTTCAGCTTAGTTTGAAGTGAAAATTGCAGTACATAAAATTGGAGTACATCAGTCTAGATTTCCACAGGCTGAGTTTAAAGATATAAGATGAACCTTTTTGGTCCCCAAGGGGAAATTTGTGTATGTAATATTAAACATTAAATACGTTATACTATTCATCAAGTACAAATGTCTTAATTCAGGTTTAAAAGTTAACAAAGCTCAGGTTATAATGCATACATCAATTCACAGTGAAGTGCAAAGTATTGATAATAAAAAAAATCATAAATCATGTTTCCATTCCAATCCAGTAAATTATATTAGCATTGCACAATTTGATAGACGTAGGAACAAATAAGTGCCTGTGTCTGTTCAGTCAGCTTTTGAGAAGCTCATTAGGTCTTCCTGATGACAGTAGCTGGGACTCCTTGTTTAAAACGTGTGAAGTGTCCGAGATCATTTTCATCATCATTTTCAATGTCATTTGGAATCCAGCCCATTCCCCTCCCACATCGCCCTCCATCTCCCTCCAATCACAGCTGTAGTGATGTGGGAACACGGCCACACACCCAGCAAGGCATTATCAGAGGGTGAATGGGGCACATCTTCAGCCCAGCCTTGGAAACACCTGTGAGGGTTAAATTCCTGTGTGTTGACATGGTGGAGCATGCACTGTAATATGTGGACGATGTGTTCATCTTCAGCACCAGGTAGCACAAGTTCTGTGGCTTTCCCTGTCTCCCTGGGTGCTTAATTATCTCGTTTGCATAACTGGATCAATTTAGCGGCTTACCCAGGCCTGTTTACAATCAGCCCCGCTGGATTAGCGGATCGGAGGGACTGACGCTGCGAGTCTCTGATCCTCCACACGTACAGCTGTTTTAAGGCTGCCGAGGTCATAATTAATTCTCCCCCTGAACGCCAGCGTGGTGCCTCTGATGATTAAAGGCATTTGAAGATTAAAGGGGCCTGTCGAAAGTTTCAGCAGGTATTAAGCAGCTCAAGGGGACTGTCACAGGAGAGGTGTCCAAGGCCCGTCTTCAAATGTTTTGGGAAAAGCGTCTCTCATCAGTGGCTGGACATGGAATCAGAGTGAACTGATATTTGGGCCCGGGACCAGAACATGACCCGATTCTGTCAGGGCAAGGCATTTTAGAGTTGGCTTCAGGATGAGCTGATTTGGAGCCTGCAATGGAAGCAATCTATCCATATTTTCAGGGATTGCTCGTAAATCATTGCATCATCTGAGCCAGTCACGACTACAGAACATCATGAGAACATTTTAAAAACAAATATGCAAAAAAGATATTCATTGTGGTTTTCAATAACAGAAGTCTGTGGTGAAGCTGAAGCATTGACAAAATGCAAAAACTTGGTTACAAATACACTGTCTTCATGCCACACTGTCACTGCCCTGCAAAAACACATGGCCCACACACATAGCCTACATATATTGAGGAGATTCCAACAAATGCTTTGCTTTGCAAAAACCTTAACAAATACCTTTTTTAACAAAAGATCAAAAATTTTATTCACATATGATTTTCCTGTTTGATAATAAAAAAATTTAAAAAATCTGTCTTTTGAGTCAGATGTGAAATGAAAGTCCTAAATTTGTCTGTGAAAGACTCCTCACATTCAGAAGAAAGATGATTGCTGCTTCTTCGGGACTGAATGCTCCACATTGTTCTTGTTTTTAGGCTCACGCGAAGTAAAAGCTGGTCCAAACCTGGTCGAATTACAATATTGCACAAATCCTGCAAATGAACAAAGATCTACTGGGACTGCAGAACTCACTGTCTCCCACAGTCTTTGAAATGCTGTGCTGTAGGCTGCTTTCCTCAGACAAAAGTATTGCATTTGTGACAGAGAAGCATAAACTGAAATATCTTCTTTCACACATGATGACGGTATGACATAATACTGAAGAATCATTACAGTTATCATTATGACCGGGTTTGATCAGCAGCAGGGGGTAGTGTGTGGTTTGCTTGGGGTTGCATGTTCATGGCATGCTATCTGTAATTAGCCCTGAAAACCTCATTGTTGTTTTCATGATTCGCACAGCTCTATAACTGCACTGAGAGTGCCGATCAGAGCTTATGACATTGCTGTTTATTTTCACGATTTGCTATTATGGTTCAAAATTTTGTCTTTCCCTTTCCCTGTCTGTATTTGATTCATACTGGTATATCCTTCACACGTTGTCTGGGTTTATCTTTCTTTTCTCTTTTGAAAGGTGTGCATATGCCGTTTCCTCAATCCGAGTGGGTGTGTGGGCAGTGACCTATGCTGGCCTCAAGTCGCAGGGCCAGATACAATGATGACCTTTGACCCAAGCGGTCATGTCCTCTCTCCGTTCAGTTGTCTCTCAGACAGAGCTCTCCAGCACCTGTTTTTCTCCATGGTGACAGGTGTGAGGCTGAAGCAGACCCAAACTGTCTGCATGCTGGATAACAGACCGAGCGCAGACTGCCAGGGGCCAATAACATCAACACCATAGTGTCTTTCATCATCCTGAAGGACCAACAGCGCATGCTCAGACAAGCATTATCACACTTTCCTGTAATCCTAGGCCGAAATTCGCCTGCTTTAGATCTGAATAAAAAAAGGACATGCTCAGGAAGTGATAGTGATCCAAAGTGGTTCTGTAATAACACGAAGGCCAATTACGCCAGGGAATGAGTCTGTGATGCAGACCCAATCTGCTCCACAATGTTCAGGGCTGGCTGGGAATTAGCTGTCTAAATATATTGTTCATTATGAGCCTTGCCCGTTAAATCACTCTGACTCTAATTATCTAGTATTTGGAGGCAGATATGATCTGAAAGTGGGAATAAAAAGGAGCAGAGTGACAGAGAGAATGTGGAGAGAGCCTTTGGGAACATTGGGTAAAGCGTGTATTTGTGATTTAAATGAGTTCTAATTGTTACAGAGCAGAGAAGTCGGCAGACAGGACAGAGCATGGAGGACCGGATCGTTATTTATACATAAAATATGAAGTCTTCTTTATGTCCAAGGAGTGGAGGTGATGCACAGCAGGGGCTTCCGCCAGATGACTGGCGTGATCCTCCGTGACCCTCAGCTCCACAGCTGACGCACTCCACGGGTACCCCTCAGAAATGGAGAGCTTGGTAGCGAGGGGAAACTGCAGGCCTCTCTGGAGATCCCCCGATCTTCGAGAGGAACAGCTTTCTCGCTGCAGGTCGGTGAATTATTTAAAAGCTGTGCTTCTTTGAATTTGTTTTATTCAGACAGACAGCACGTGCACGCCTCCCCAGAATGAAGGGAAGGAAATTTCATGTTTTTTTTTTTAATTTTTTTGCAGGGATGGCTCCCCTCCTGCCGTGCTCATGGGCATACATTGCAGTGGCAGCTGGAAAAAAAGAATCCATCTCTTTCATTGCTGATATTTTAGAGGATCAATCTTTTGAGAAGCAAGCATATTTCTGTGTTTGGATGGGTCATTAGTGTTTGCAGGCGCCACCGCCAATGGCTAACCAGATCTTCAGCTGACTTGAATAAAAGACATTTTGACAGAAAATCATGTTACAGTGCTGTTGTTTTTGCCTTAGACAGCACGGGGTGGGCTTTAAACTGATTTTTACTCTTTCCTATTTGAGTCATCTCCTGCTGATGGTGCTTTCAAAAATGATGGCTAAACTCCTCTATTAAAGCCAAATCTCTATCACACGATTACTGTCTTCTGAATATTAATGGGAGGAGGGATTGCATATAGCAGTTTTGGAGAAACAGGGATTTACGTGAATGTTTAGGCACCAGCATTTTGCTAAGAGTTGTATATATAAAATAAACTGCCATAACTCCTTTAGTCTATGATGGTGATGTCATTGTGGTAGGTAAATTAATTTTTGCTAGAGTGAGATTTGCTCTGTATTCCCTATATGTATCACCATACATCTTTCATTTGGACTTGTTATAATAAATTCTAAAGCAGCAAATCTTACTTATGCATGGTGATGTGGGCAGTATGTAAGAAACGTTCACACCAGATAAATTACCTGGAAACATCTGTCCTCCTCCACCCCACTGAAAATGAGGACCACTGCTGAGTGACATCCACCACAGTATGACCGCTCATGAACTGTCACAAGTTTTATGAATACACCCAACTCCAACTGTGGTCATAGTGCAGTCAGCGTGACACAGATTGGCCTGTGAAAAAAAAATATTTCAATCAAAAACCCCAAAAGATGCTGATAACAAATGTTTTGATTTCCTAACCAAGGGGCATATTCTCCCATGCATGTAAGTCAAAAAAAGCGTGCAGCGACAGCACTTTTCAGCCTACGCGTATTCTAACCTTGACTTAAGTCTATGATTTGTGCCCTATGAAGGCAGTTATGCGTTTCGGGCAGAGTAACCCCAAAATCTGGGTGTTTCTTATGTAATCACCATTTACGTGTATTCTGCATTTGATTTACGCACTTTTCAGCGACATGCTTCTGAGGGCTGTAGTAAGTCAAGCGCCACTACATGGCGAAACACCATATTGGCTTTTAAGTCGGCCTTCTTTTAACATTATACATGTACAAATAAAGTTCACAATTTACGATATTTGTGTGTCATTATTTTTAAACTACAATAACATTTCTTGTAACCCTATATTAATTAATTAAGATGAGTATAAATAGCAGAGCGTTACCCATTCATTAATCAATTTAGCTAATAGAGAGTACTTTGGAAGAGTCATGATGAGTGATTGCTAATGAATTTTTAATAGCAGGCTACTCAGCATGAGTTCAAGCATGGACATTGGAACATGCATTTTGTTGCACATTTTCCTCAATAGTGTGTTTTTATTAACTCTTTCGGTCACAACGGTGTGATTAGCCTTTTATCTCATGTGCTAAAACCGGTGCAATCAGAAAACTAGATTGGAAAAATTTTAGCTAATTTTAGCTTTGATGAAACTGCGATTTAACATAAAAAAATAGCAAATGCTAACTATGATAAGCTTAATAATGCTAATGAAAACATAATGAACCATGTAACGTAGCCTAACACGCGTGCTACATAGCATAAAAAGTCAATTACGTGCGAAAGGATTAATGAATCTCCACACATCAAACATATCTTTATACATAGGCCCAGCGCATGTGTTGTTTGGTATATTTACTTTATTTTTTGGGTTTATGTCATACATAGAAACAAATGCTTTCCTTTGAGGCGATTCGTAATATAGCTCTCTCTTTGCATTTATTTTCAAAATCAGAGTCTGGTTTATGGTTTGAATGGATTTCAATGGCATTCACATGGTAAATACTTAAGTCCACGTTCCACATTTTCCCGACAGCCAAAATAAACAAGGTTGTGACTCAGTCTACTTCTATTTTAAATAAATCTTGCCTCTTTCATGAGCCCGCCTTCATTCTGAAGTTAAGCGCTGTGGGCGTGATTGGAGCACGTAGGGGAGAATATGCGTAACAGAGATGCACGTAACTGGAGGTGCGCAAAAAAGGACTTACGCGCGAA
Source organism: Megalops cyprinoides (assembly GCF_013368585.1). Lineage (NCBI taxonomy): Eukaryota > Metazoa > Chordata > Actinopteri > Elopiformes > Megalopidae > Megalops > Megalops cyprinoides. Next base: position 3,303,968 of record NC_050604.1, on the reverse strand, counting down.
TGGGAGAATTACCCCCCCCCCCCCCCCCAAGTTATTAAACACAAATTCTTCACAGTAATGGAACATCTTTTCTTGTGAATCTTGTGAAATGAGAAAAAATAATGTTCAGAATAATGTTAATATCACATAGAAAAAAAGACACATGTAATTCATTATTAATACGACAACTGTGACAGATAGCCTATATTACATACTTACATTTGTGTAACTTTTTAAGGTAGTGTCGCGGGTTAGCAGACCCAGACACTGAACTGCCCCGACCACCGTCAGCCCACCACAATGCAAGACCAGGTAGGTAGCAAAAACCAAACTTTATTATCACAGCTGAGGTAAAATCATACATCAAAGTAATTCATTGGAAGACAGCACACCCTGGAGTTACCCCCTTTGCCTGCTCTTCCCACTGAAGGCCCTAGCGGAAACTTGGCCCCTCCCTCCTGGAGGATAGTATAGGACACTTACCACAGGTAAGTGCACAAACTCCAACACACAGCACACAGTGGTCCCCTCACACTCTGGCAGAAAGCAAACACTGCAAATTCCCTTCACAAGCTGCAGTTGGTGCCTCCCTCTGGCCAGGGTGAGCTGGCCCTGAATCGGGGCTGACCAGATGGGGGTCACAGGCTGCCACAGGGAGCACTCACATACACACACACACTTATTACAAAACAGGCATTGCTGCTGATCACCTCTCCCCCAAGCAGCAACACCAAAAATAAAAACAAATCTTATGATCAAAACATAAACTAACAGAAAGGAATCCCCAAAACACCCAATAAAAATAGTGTCCCCAATAAAATAGAGTCCCTTGGCTGTCCGGACTTTATACTGCCTCCCTGATCTGATCCCTCGCCACCCCTGCACTCCTGACGCAGTCCACGCAGGACTGAATGCAACACATTCCTTACAATAAGCAGGGCAGTCGCTCCTGCTAATTGTATCAGTCGACCAGCCAGACAGCAGCTTCTCCGCAGCTGGCAATGTTCTGCCCTGCCGAAGTCCCGCACGAACACAAAAACACGCGAACCGAAAAAAGGGGAAAAAACCCAATGAAACTAATACAACAAAAGGAAAAAACTAAGTACACGTCAAGACAGAGTGCTTCCCCATGCACTCCTGCTGCTTTTCTCCAGGCAGCTGACCCTTTTACCACCCCAACCCACTGCCTTTTAAAAGGCTGAGAAGCTCCCCAACACACCCAGCTCACAAGTGCCTGGCATAACTTGCTTGTTATTCTATCATTCAATTATCACTGTACTACACCCACATGCAACTCCCTGGGCTGCCCAAACCCGACAGTAGTCAAAGTTTGATCAGAATCTGCTATTTCTCTGTCCTAATATGTGTGCTTTCCAGTGCTGTATGCCATGTTTCTGGGGTCATACGTGTGTTATTGAGAGGATGAGGATTGGGTGAGGATTCGGTGGGGATTGTTAAGTACAGGGAGGTGGAAAAGGAGGAAGATCAGTCAGTGGATCCTTCCGGTTGAACCAGTATTTTGCCTTGCACAGGAGCTCCTTGGGATGGAGTCTGGGTAGGCCTGTGCCAGGCCAAGGTTGCTCCCTACAGAGTGCTGGGCTAGTGGGTGTGGGCACACAGGAGCACTTTAAGAAGTCAATTAGCTGATACAATATCCCAGGCATCAGTTTCCTGGAAGTTGAATTGTGGTCATTGGCACTGTGATGACACCTGAAAGCTTTCTTAACAAACTCAATGCACCACTGAATTAAGTCATGTGCGTGAGTGTCACACATCCCACCTGCAATATTGCTCTGCTGCATGGACTTCGTAGCAAAAATTAAGCTTGTATTCTTCCATTATCATGTTAAGTGTGGTAACACCTTTTGCATGACCAATGGTGTGTTTTGCATACACTATAAAGGCCTGCTGTTTAATGCCATTTTAGGACGTGCAGGGTTACCTAACCAGTTTTAATCCCGATGTTGCAGGTCCATCTGACCTTATGAAATGTCACAAGTGGCCAATTTCTGATGACTTTCCTCATTCTGGCTAATTACAACAAAACACTGCTGTCATGGAAATGTAGGATGCATGGCAAAGCCCCTGTCCTCCTGTCCTGATTACTGACCTCTATTATTCCTGGCCTTTTAAAATAGAATCTGAATGGTGTTCATCCTTGTCTGACCCCAAACATCAAAACCCGCATCTCAAGTTCCCAGCTGGTTGTATGCCCTCCATTATCACTTCTTCTCTTTAGCTGCTCATTTTGTCTGATAAAAGATTGGGTTTCTCTGTGTGCTATCACCCATTTAATAAGAGATTAGCAAAGTATCGCAAAGACAGAGGCAACTCTGTTCCCAGGCTCATCTGTTGAAGGTTATGTCCGTAACATTTCCTTATCAGCCAGCCCTTCGGCAATCTCAGCCAGACTCCTGGGTCAGAGGGCTGGGTGTAGGCTCATGGGTGAGCTGGTCCGTGACCTCCGCTATCGCTCCACTGTCTTTCAGAGTGACAGGGACCAAAAGTGAGACTCTGGATTTTGAAGAGATCCTCTACTTGACCTGCACCACAGGCACAGGACACCCCATCTGAAACCTACTTGAGGTTTTCCCCTGATGTGTAACCACTCTCACTTTCTGTCACATGACCAATTCATAAGCACAGTATGTGTCACAGATGTTGGAGTGTAAGAGTAAGCCACCAATCTGGCAACCACAGTACAGCCTCCTCCTCCCTGAGAGCTTAAAAACACATTTTGCTCACACACCCCCTTCAGTGACTTTAACTGAGGTGAAGAGTCAGATCATGTTCAAAACAAAGATACAGATTTGTTCAAAGACAGCTGAAAGATTTTCTTTTTCATCTCTCAAACCTAGTTTCACAAAAATATATATATTTTTTTAACTTTCATTTTCAGCTCTGTGAGCTCGCAAGGTGCTGTCATCTCGGGTCCTGTGTGCAGAAAACTGGTTTAACCAGTGATCGTTGAGGTCATTGTGCTTGTTGTGTGTTTGGCTTGTGATGAGGACATGGTGAGAAAATTCAGCTAGGGCTCTAGGAAGCACACATTTTTCCATTCCATCAAGAACTACCCTTGCGATCTGTTGCCATTTCTTCTCTGGTTGTAAAATCCTGCCTGTCCTATCATATTTCCAAACGTACCATCTTGTTTGCTACTTCCCATGTCTTTATGAAAATAACAACAGGTCATGCCCAGTGTTATGCTCTGTTGTACTGTTTTGGGGTTTTTGGGCCCTGGGCTGCTGTGTTTTGTTTGTGTTCCCCTACATAGGTGGAGGTGAAGAGGCATCATCGTTGCTGGGAAACCTGACTGGAGGATGCAGTAGGTAAGGACGCACCAATGACCGTAGCGGAAGAAGAAGGATGTACCAACAACCATAGCGGAGGAACTGATTTGGAGGATGCAAAGAAACATGGACGCCGCCGTTGTCGCATAGCAACTGGACAAGAGGATGCCGTAGCCGGAGACACCAAGGAACATCGTGGAGCAGCAGTTTTTAAAATGATGCGGGACTATATAAGAACTGGACTTTGTCATCAAGGGAGACAGATTATTTACATGTTACTGAAAGCTATGTGACTGTGCAATTTTAGTGAGATCGCTCACCTTTGAAAAAGACACTGGCATGGTTACACAGGCTGTAACTGGCAGTTTAGTAGTTAGCAACTTTGTGCGGTGAGACATCAAGAGACACCTGTTGTTGGACTTCGAGGAGTGGACCAATTTCAGTGTGGACTCAGAACCTGCTACACTGGCTTCCCGGTGAGGCTTTGCAACCTGCATTTTGGAGATTCTAATGTTTAGAATAAACTTATACTGTTAGATTAGGAAAACCCTCTAGTTTTGTAATTAATAAACGCAAATTTACTTTTTATAGACCACTGACTATGTGCCTTTGTGTTGTGGTGGATTTGTCTTACGGCAACTTTCGTCCACTTTGTTATTGCAACACTGCTGGATCTTCAGCCCGTAACAGAAACCAAAAGGATTCTCTTTGATGTGCTGGTGCATCTGCCATTGGAATCAATGGTCCAAGAACCACAGTACGTTTTGAGTGACAGCAATTGTTGGTAAAAAAGCAGAGGAACTTCCAGACAAGTGTAAATTATTGCAAATTATAACTGCCAGACAAGTATTATTGTTATTTTCTTTCTGTAAATGTGTGTCGAAATCAATTTGCTTTCTGACCACATGATCAATGCAATTCATTATTGCTTTCCAAGTTCTGACAGAAGAAATTCAGTGCCAGTCCTTTATTCTTTCAAAAAGAAATTGCAAGCCTCTGACTTACTGCATCAGTTCATTGACTAAGGTGGCAAAACTAAACTACCACATCTCAACTGCTGCTGGTGTTCCTTCATATTGCTGAATGTGGGTTTTGTAAGCCTGCAGAACTATTGCACCTGTATTACAGGATACCTTTAGGGAGTACATGTAAAAGATGGTAGCCTATGTAAGTCCCTCTGTATAAGAGTTTCTGATAATCCAAAGTAATGTGTATTCAATAAGAATTCACATCAATAAGAGCAGCATACATTTTTCTCTAAATGTGTAACATAAGGAATCTCATGAATTAAAAGTTTTCTTTCCAGGCTGCTATTCTGAGCCAGGTAAGACCTAGAATGACTGTCCTTCACATTACACTGTGTGTGGATGCTCTTTCTGTCATTACATTACATCACAGCAGACTATCAGACCCTCTCATCCAGAGTAACTGCCCTGATTTTGCTGCCATTGCAAAATATGACATGTTCAATATAATATGACATAATATGAGAAATAATATGGTACGTTATGATTACATTTAACACAATTTAGGGAATTACAAGCATCTTAAAGTATTGGTGACCGGTTCAATGAGATTGTGTAGGTCTTACATGGATGCAAACAGTTTATCTGGGTGCATGAATCAAAGCTAGGGCTTGGAGAGCCAGCTTTGACCAATCATACAAAGACTGGCCATGTAACTCATCTCTCCAGTGTGTAGACCTGATTCAGCAAGTCTTTTTTGGCTTTAAATTGTCCTTGTCTTGTGGTTAATGTTGTAATCAAGCAAGGGGAGGAGGGGTAGCCCCGAAGGATGTTTGTGTTTAATTATTTTTTCCACCAATTATGGGCCCATCATTACAGTAACTGCTAATTAAATACACCTCTGCTCCATTTAATGTGTTGCCACCAAACTGCTGTAGTGACATAATAACATTGCTGCTCCAATTTAAATTCTTTAAAATTCTCTTCTGGTGGTCTGTTCCTCTAATACAGTATGAACACACATACAGATATATATATATATATATATATATATATATATATATATATAATACGACTCATGTCTGTATAGCAGTACCTATACTTGGCTTTGAGTCCACCAAAGGAATTGCACCATTTGGACATCAAAGACAGGGAACAGAAAGGGGGGAAGGGATGCCACAGAAAAGAAGTAGTAAGTGGGATGTTTATACTCTTGGATGGGGCTGGTTTGTCAAGATTTGGGTAATTTGTAGGGCTAGTCTGAAATTTCTGGAACTTCTCTGCCGAAGTCTTTTGAGAGAGAGAGAGAGAGAGAGAGAGAGAGAGAGAGATAGATAGAGAGAGAGAGAGAGAGAGAGAGAGAGAGAGAGAGAGAGAGAGAGTAAGATCTTTCCTCCCAGATGCAGGTGCTACTGGATTCTGATTTGTAACTTACCAAATCAAAGGAGGGGGACTATGTCCTAAGTCCCTTCTTGTCACCTTCTGCAGGCCATTTTGTAAGGTGTCCCATTTCCAGTGAAGCAGAGGTGGTATGTTAACTGTACAATATATGTGTGCTCAAACATGCCCTATAGTGTGATGTGCATATCACATGAGATAAAAAGGTTAAAAGGAATGAGGAGCACCTCACTACACCTCCTTTGAGATAAGGTCCTGATGTATACAATACATGGAGTTTGGTTCAACAGGGCAAAGAAAGCAGATTATTTACTTTCATTCCATTATCATTTGTTCCCAGCTGCATCTATTCAATCTCCATCAGCCATGAAGGTCCAGTGATTTCTACTTGGACTCAAAGCATTGCCAATCAGCATGACCCATGCAGTACAATGAGTCACATGTTTATATGTACATTACAATATTGTCATTTAACAAACACTCTTACCCAGAGCAACTTACTTAGGTTACAGTTTTTACATTATCCATTTATACAGTTGGGTATTTACTGAGGCGATGCTGGGTTAAGTATCTGGCCCAAGGGTATAGCCCCAGCAGTAGAGCCCCAGCGGGGAATCAAACCTCCAACATTTGGGTTATGAGCACTGCTCCTTACAACTATGCTACACTGCCACCCTTACGTCCATAACACTGAGGTGAATGCTGTGAAAAGGACTGCAAACAGACAGGAGCAACATCCCACCCCATCCCAACAATTGAGAAGGGCTACATCTCTGGCAGACCCAGGCTCAGTGCAGGGTAGAGGGAAGATTGCATGAGTACTTCTAAACAAGTCCAAACCTTGCTGTGCTTCACCCATGCTTTATTTTTCACCCCGCCAACACATGTGCGCCTCGTTTCCCTCTCGCCTGACCTTGTCCTCAGGTGGCCCCTCCCATGCACTATGCGCAAGGGTTTATAATGCTATAACCAGCCAATACTGGAGTCAGTCAGCCTGGCCTCAACCAATAAAATTACAGTGTTCTGAAATAAATATGATGAATTAATTCATCAAATAAATAAGGGCTGCATCTCTCGAGGGCTGCATCTCAGAGCAACATCTTAAAATACATCCCACGATTTACCAAAGTACATCAGATATAGTGCTTCAGTTTCCTGTGAAACATGACAGACAGTCTGGGGAACATTTATAAATATTGCAACATTTATCTAACCTATAAATGAAAGCTAGGTAATAAATTAAAGCTAGGTACTAATATAGTGATGCTAGCTACTAAGGTTCATTTTATTATTTGTTGTCTCTTGCCGAGTACATTTTCATGCTGTCTGATCTAAAATGAGAGGGAAACTTATGGGACAAAACATCCCAGACAGGTTTATGTGACAGAGATTTCCAGAATCTCTGATGCTAAACTTCAATCTCAAAAGGAAATTTCCCCTCCTGGTCTATATGCTATATACAGTACTACAGTGCAGTTAACTTAATGTTTAGACAATTGCTAGTGCTGAGTTGGTGAGTGGTTTATAATAAGGCCTATGTTTTTTCTTAGTGGGTTTCCACTGCAGTGGTCCATAAATAAGGACTGGATTCTGACAGAATGTTTAATTTCGTATTAGATAAGCAGATCGTTGCATGGATACCATTTAAATAGAGCATTTCTCCAATGCTGTGAAAAGATATGCAAATATATTCTTAGTGTGCTTAATTAATACCCCTCTCTCAAAAGACACTGTTTTGAATCATCAGCATTTGAGGGAACTGATAAAAATGAAGCCTCTATGTGGAACTGTAATAGTAATGAATAGGACTAATTCTGAGAAAGTAATATTAAAAGTATTCACAGACAGAGACTGTTATGGTTCATATTAGAAGCCCACTGCATACCGAATTTCCTCAGATTTATCGCCATATCTGAGAAGTTCCTAATTACTCTGAATAACACATTAAAAAAAACACTGCACTTTATTAAATGAGCAAGAAACTCAAGAACAAATTGTATCTGTGGATACCAACTCTTGTGTGTATACAACATGAAAACAAGATGTTTTACTTTGGCATTAGGGGAAAATGTCTTGAAATACATTTCTCAGTTACATTGAAAACCCTGGTTAAACAAAGGTCAATTTCCCACACAAGCATCAAAGCATATTACACTTGTACAGGAAATGAAGACTTAATGTTTCACATCTAAAATAAGCTACCCCTGCAGAGAACCTTGATTTTTATTAAATGAAAGCTGCAATGACAAATCTCATGAATCAAAGTAAAGCACAACACACTTACAATATAAGAAAACAGACAGAAGGATTGAATACAGAACAAAACAAGTTTTGCAATTGCAATATGAATTACAGCTTGTTATATTTTCATTAGCGTAATGAAATAAAGAAAAACGTGTTTTTTTTTTTTCCTGGGAAAAGCCCTGCAGACACAGAGGAAATATTTGCACACACCCTGATCATTGCCACAGAGCTTTTGGGAGCACATGCAATGGGAAAAAGTCTCAAAAATGTGACTGTTATACAAGAAGACAAACTGTTGGTAGTGTCTGTGTTCAGCATTAGAGAGAAATAACTGAAATCCCCTGCTGAAAGAAATGTTTCAGTCCCAGTCACTGGAGCAGGCCTCTTCTGGTTATTGCCCAAATTATTTTTCTAACAGTAGTCAAGTCATGTCATAAGGAAGCCAAAACACACCCATGCATGCGCACACGCAGTCACGCATACAGAAAATAATACACTAATAATCAAACATACAATGATTAGTAATTACAACTGTGCCAATCGCCCTTTGTACATGTTTTTGATATACTTGTTTTTGGAGTGTTACAGAAGTCAGGGATGCGCCGATGAGCTCTCAGAGTTTTATGAGAATCTGTGGAAAACACATGCATTGCTATTCATGTAATTGAGATGACAGTGCAACTGTTCCACTGACACTTCTGCCAGAATCGCCAGCCACATTTGACCTCAATGCCACATAGATTATATTATATGCAAACACTGAGGAATGAAATGGCTGCATTCACCAATGTGTTTAAGTCACTTCCAAGCTCAGGAGTATGAGACTGGGTGTAAATACTGTATTTATGTTATAGAAAGGTTCGCAAGTTAACCTGAAAGAATGGGTTTGTATGGATGGGCAGCTGCAACGTGGTTGAGAGACTGAAAACAGACTCCCTTTGTTTTGTCAGCCGTACTTTGCTTTCCAACAAACTCCATTTATCTCTTTATATAATGTATGAACAGAGTGAAGCTGTTCACCAGCTGCAAGGAACAAGAAATACCACAAAAAAGATCTGCATGTACCAAGTGCCGAGGGTACCAATAGTACAGAGAGCACTGAGAGTACCGAAAGTACTGAGAATGCTGCGGTCCAAACCTTTAGTGCATCTATTATTTGGAAAAATAGAACTCATTTCCATTACAAAATTGTCTGTTCATAACTGGATCATTGTTGTAGGGTAATATCAGACTCAGTCTACAGATAATGTTGGAGAAACCCACAGTTGTTCTTTTCCTGTTTATTTTATGTTTCATACAGCTACAGCACATGCTGCTTTTGTTGAAGCACGCATGCAGTGAACAATGGTCTTTACAGCTTTGCTTACATTTCTATGTTTACCCTGACGCCACCCTGATGGGTATGTTCATTACTGTTCATGGGGTATGTTCACTGATGTAACATGAGAAAATCCAGAGGATGAGTGCTACATAAATGTATTTATTTTGCGTTCACATTTTCGCCCTTGTTTCATAAGCGCTTAATAATGCACAAGAGACACACTCCTTCTGAAGAGCCTCGTGTCTTTCACAGAGAGAATGAAGAGAATTCCCATCGGAACAAGCATTCAGACTTCTGGCGCCATGAAATCTTCGCCCTGCTCAAGACTTTCTCTGCAAACTCACTAATGATGCCAGCTCTGAACCCAGCCAGCTGTACCTTGAATGTGTTTCTGACGAACGCTGGCACACTGCCAGCCCCATCACTTTCAAATGTCTTTGCTTGTCCATCATATACTGGAAGTGGAGCACACCGCAGCTGTCCCCCAAGCCTCCTCTGTAAGTCAAGCACTTTACTGTTGGTAAAACTTACGAACAACTCAAATCTCAACAGTATATAATCTTTCAAAAGTATGAGATTAACTTTAACAGAACATACCTGGTACATCAGCTTTCTTGTTCACTCATAGAAGCTGAGACGTCACAGCTGGGCACACACCTCTTCGGGGGAATCCGAATGAAGTATGAGATGAAAGTGTGTTACAATATGAGTTTGCATGGAACTGCTACAGAATAACTGATCCATCATGGCACAAGCTGGGTAACTGGAAATAGATGATGGCAGCAACAGGATGTCTTGCTGAGAGGAGTGCTACAGGACAGCACTGTGCTACTGTGGTCTAAACCTTTATTCCATTATTTGAAAAAAAAATTGCCATAACAAATTGACTGATCACAGCTGGATCACTGTTGTGGGGTAGTCACTGATTCAGTCTACACATGGTGTTGGGAAAACCCACAGTTGTTTTTTCCTGTTTATTTTATCTTTCATACAGCAGCAGCACATGCTGTTTCTGTAGGATAGTACACACACAGTGAGTAATGGCCTTTACAGCCTCATTTACATTTATATGTTTGCCCTGACACCACCCTGATGGGTACTGTTCATTACAAGCATGGGGTAACTTCGTTGATGAGAAAAGTCTGTGTTAGTGTTACATAAATGTGTTCATTTGCAGGACAGCAATAGTCCTGCTCAAAGGAGTTCTACAGGAGTGCTGTTGTATTCATAGGAGTGCTACAGGACCATAGACAGCACCAGCCCTACTCACAGGAGCCCTACAGACCACAGACAGCACCAGCCCACCAGCACAGGAGTGCTACAGGACCATGGACACCACCATGCCTACTGTCACACATGCAAGTGGCCAAAGCCTCATTAGTGGGTTTAAGCAACAGCTTGGCTCCCTGCACCCAGGGAGGGGAGAGGAACGCTGGGCTCCTGTGTCTCATCAGAGGCGTGACATGATGTCTGACATGGCATTTTCCTCATGCCCGTCTCTCCCAGCAGACTCACGCCAAGACGGCAGCCTGTTTCACCGCTCTAAGGTTTTCCTCTCAGCTGAATGCTTGTAATCAAGCTGCCGCACTCCTGTTGGCTCTGGGTTGTTTGTGTGCTGAGTTTAAAGGCAAACTACCCCATCTGTGCTCCACTCAGAACAGTGGTACCAGCGTTTTTCTGCTTGGATTTGCTCTCACTTTCTTAAGGCCACAGAATGAATGCATAGAGAATATTCATCTCACATTGAACGAATAATGAACGCAGTCGCACGTTTTAATCTGCATAGATGACCTAGCCCCCTCCTCAGCACTATAAAAGAAAGGAAATGGAAGAAAGAAGCAGCTAGAACATATCTTATGTAATAACCTTATACCCACCTCACCTATCTGGTACCTGATAACATCTGTTGTTAGTCTTTTAACTGGGAAGTATTGGCAAAAAAAGTCAACTCAGTTGAAATGCTGTCTGGTAAAATAGCTCCTATATAAATTTTTAAGCATAGTTATTAGTCCAAATGGCTGTTGTGCCCAGAAGAACAGGTTTGCTTCTGGAGAAATGAGCCTTAATGTGTGACACAGATTAGGTAACTTGTAGAAATATTACATATTCTTTTGAGTTTAAGCCCACTGTTCATGGTATTTTGTGTTTTTTCCCCAGTATTCAAAAAACTGCACTCACTCACCGAGGCAGTGAGGCGACACAAATGCAATCCTCGGATGCACTTATACACAGCCAACGGCTATTTTTCACACTACAATTCACACAGCAAACTGAAGCAGAGTGGGAGGTCATTGGAGAATAGACGCTGTTCGACTGACGTCATCCGAGCAACTTGTATGCGCCTAGTGAATCAAGGAGAGCCTGACAGCAGAGGAACAAGTCCTGCTAATGTACCTATCCCTATCCCTAGTGAAAACAAGTCACTGCATGCTCCTAGTCATGGTCATCTGGCAGTGCTGCTGGGATCAAGTGGGGGCCATAGACCTCAGCTTGTGCTCAAAGTAAGTGCCTCAACTGCTAAGCTAGAAAGTGGTTGTCATTTTTGTTGAAAATTCCATATGAGGTTCATCATCCACAGTAACTGCAGTTAAAATGGCAGTGGTGAGGCTCTACACCTTCTCCTTCTTACAGTATTCAATGGTGGGGTACAACAGATGCATTACCACCATTTACTGAGCTGGAGTGTGAATCTGAGCATTTGGGACATCCTGTTTGCACTAGAAAAGAAAGAACAAGCTAATACACCTCTCCAGTATCATTGGGATCTTTTGAGAGAAGTCAGCTCGAACCTTATGCCCACAAACCTATGTGAGGATCCTCCCTTTAAATCACACAGCATGAGCCATGCGTAATAACATTGTTTACTGTTTCAGATTCATCACAGTACAGACACAACCTTGTATCATATTAACCAGCTCCAGATTAACCAACCAGAGATAACATTAGGAGTCTCTCTGACCTGCTTTGAGCCCAAAGTTTCCTTGGTGTTCCAGCAGACTGGATGATGGTGTCTGAATCTGCGGTGTCCGTCCCCTCAGCCTCAGTCTCTGCCATGCCATGACAGTGACTCAGCACATGAGCAGTGACCTGCAGGAACCGAATGGCCATGCCTCTGTGTATCCAGCTTGTAGGGTGATACGTATCTCTTTGCGACAGGAAGTGGTCAGCAAAGGAGTACAGTGGGAGCACACGGCAGTTCTGTCAGGTGGAAATGGAAAGTTACAGGCACACAAGACACACATACATTGCTGTCCCTTTAATGTCCCGACCTGATGCGTGTGGTGTGTAAACACGGGCACTTACAATATAATACCTATAAATTATTGAATAGAATCTTGGAAGACAGAACAAAGTGTTGTTGACAAAGTGCAACTCAGTTTAGCAAAGTGGCAGAAATTTTGAATGTCTTTCTGAAGAATGTATAAATATAACTTATTTATTTTCATAAAAATATGAGTGTCCCTGATTTAACTAATCCCACTGATATATTTTAGGCATTGTCTCACACCATGAGCAACTTCATTCACACTTCAATGAGATGCAAAGATAAAGAATCTATGTTAAAGCTGAGCTAGCAAGCTTGATTGATGTCATCAGGCATCTTTCTGCAAGTGTCACATGCAATGCTCCACCTCTGTGTCTCTCTCAGCACCCTGAGTGGTCTTTATTTCCTCTACATCACTTTCTGTTTCACACCAAATTCTTAACCTATCAAAAGAGACATTCACTACCTGGTGCAGTTCTTCCAATGACAAAGAAAATATATGACTAAGACTGTTGTCAGTCTCAATCATGGTTACATTACCAGTATGTAATTTTAAAATACAGTTTGAATTGGTAGGCTCAATGAATGCTAATATCAGGCCCATCTATAAGGTTCAAATTCATGGCAACATTCCCAGATACTTACAATATAGAATAAGTTCTTAAGTTTTCTGCTGTGGATTTTCCTATTACGCTGATGTCAGGAAGTCAGCACTCCATTACAAGCTTATCTCTAATAGCTCAGTGCTGATGTTAAAAGCTTAACCTGCTAAAGCAACAAATCTTTCCACATCCGGTGCATTATAAGATTGGAAGGCAATGCTCAGAATCTCCCTAATGAAACTGCCATTGTTACATGTTACATCTACTTAAAAGCATTAAAATTATGTATATAAACAATTTCTCAACTATTCTGGCTCATTTTTAAAACACAGTGACAGTAATAACATTTTCATTTAGGTGACATTTTACAATAGGGTTACATGACTTGGACTAATATCTTTGTAATCATGAATAAGTTATTAAATGATACATTTACAAAGCACAGAGAGGGTTTATGTAGACTTAACAAATAGTTAACTATGCATAAGCATGAATTCTGTGTTTGATGCCAGATGGTCCAAAACTAGATTGATGCTGTATACCATTATAATGTATCTATTATAAAATCAATTAGAAATTGATTAGACATAAAGGTGTGAACGGTTGCCATGTTACTTTAGGTGCAAAAAGAGGATGTACAATGAGTTAATGCTTAATAAACACAGCCAGTCATTGGTGTGAATCACACTTGATACATTAGTTGATCTTACCTAATATTACGTTAAATGTCATTTCTTCACCAGTAAGAAAAAAATGAGTGCAATGATGTGTCACTTGTGACACTTTTGACATGTTAACACGATGCAGACAGTCTGGTCACCTCATAATAAAGAAAATAAGAAAAGATGGTCCTTCAATCACATTTTCTCTTATTAACAAAGAAACCCAAGACTGCAGAACAAGCAATGCCCTCAACATTAGTAGGACTGTTCAAGTCATGAGAGGTGGAACACCAAGGCGTCATTCTTTTTCCAACAGAGGAGGTCAGAATCCTCCATTTGTTGCTGAGGAGTGCTTATTTACATTACATTACATTACATGTATTTACAATATGTATTTACAATATAAGGAGCAATAGTGTCAGACCAGACCAGTGAGTGTAAGCATAATGCTATTCAAGCCCTACCTCAAGTTAATTTGTGCACTCTCACAAAAGCTAAGTGTACTACAGCCCCTAGAACACAAATAATAATCATAATACTACACATAACTTTAGCACAAATGATACATCATAATACTACACATAAAATTAACATCAAATGCAAGAAGTAGCATGGGGATAGAAGTGGATGGGTCTTCAGTCTGCATCGGAAGATGGCCAGTGATTTCGCTGTCCACTGAGAGACCAGTACAGACAGGGATCGTGTCTGAGAAGAGCGACCCCGTCAGATAGGGACAGTCCTCTGAATGCAGACTACAGTGATCTTGAGGGAATAAAGGGTTTGAAGAGGGGTTGTAGGTATGAGGGGGCTGTCCCATTCACTATCCTGTATGCCAGCACCAAGGTAATGAACTTGATGTGAGCGATAACAGGAAGCCAGTGAAGTGAGATGAGGAGGGGAGTAACTAGACTATGGGGGGTAACTTTAGAGGGATTGTAGACAAGCTGTGCAGTTGCATTTTGGATTAGCTGCAGAGGTTTGATTGCACATGCAAGCAAAGCAAGCAAAGAGGGAGTTGCAGTAGTCCAGGTGTGAGAGGAACAGGGCCTAGGAGCTGTGATGAATACGTAGTGAGATAGGGGCAGATCCTTCAGATGTTTGGATTTCTCTCCCTATTCCAACTTGAATCAACTTTGTCAGTTGAAGGGTCATGTGTCATTGACAGCTGGACGGGAGCTTTAAATTTATGTAAAATGAGTAAAAAATTGCTTCAGTTAAAAGTTCTGTTCTTGATCATAATTTTATTTTTTACATCTTCTTCCACTTTGGCTGGAGCACACTGGCCCTCTTCCCCTGTCCTAAAATCTGCTCTCACATGTCATACTTAGTCTACAACATCATTGTGAACTCTGGCAAACTAATTGGTGAAAAACCATAATGCACCACACTATGTATTCATCAGTTTAGTTTAATATGATAAGCCTTGTGAAAATACAAAATTTTACTTGATCAGGAAACCAATGAAACACGTTTACAACTGTCAAAAAATTTGGACTCCTCAATACACATTATACATTACAGCAGTTTATAATATTTGATAATTGAGCCTTTTAACTACAGTGAAAGTATTTTACTGTTCTGTATACGAAATAAACGCCCCCGTTCCCCAATGCACTCAAGCAGACTGAAGTATGCATTAGCATCTCCATATGCCAGCCTGTTGCTGCTTATTTTAGCTCCTGTGAAAAGATCCATGAAACATTTCCATTGCAGAACTCCCTGTTGTCAGTGCAATCTCCATTAGATGCTAATTTGAGTATTGTTTTAGGATTGAGGCAATACTGCAGTCCAGGACAACTAAAGATGTGAGTCTACCACTAACATATTGAGCAGCCCACTAGAACAGCAGCAATTTCTTGAACAATGGAGGTATGTGATAAAGGATATGATTGCAGCAACCTACCTAGAACAACAGATTCAGTGTCCATAATACCTGAATCAAATCAGTTAGGCATGATTTAGAAAGAATTGGTAATGTCTATGTAGGTATTGTTAAAAGTATTTGACATAATGCATCTTGAAATGCAAGGGTGTTTGATCTTAGAGATGCAGTTGAAAATATATTACATTGCACGTTTATGTAGAAGAACAACAAATGTAGCTTAAATCCAAACAACTTTTCCTCATATTTTCAGGCATATAAGAGTCTTTGCAAAGCCATGTCATCCTGGTTCCACTTAAAACAACAGGGGTCCTCTAAGAGTTAGCAATTGCAAAAATTCACATCTGAAAAAATGCTTGGCTGAAACCAGTAGCATCATTAGGCCTGGGCATCCAAGGCTCTACACAGCCCTAAACAATTGATGAACAGATCTCTTTGTCCTTTTGAAAGAAATAACACTGAACAATACTACTGTTAACTAACCAGCAACCACAGAACACTCACACACAGACAGACCAAGATGGGAAAGGAAGGGACTACATGAAATGGAAATGCAGACACAGTCACGGTGAGTGAATTATTTACAAGGAAAATGAACACCATCGCAAAGCATGCTGGGCAATGCTCCGCCCACTACCCCAACACGTCACAATATGGTATCGTTGATCAAAAACGCAAATACATTTTGGGTCCTCTGTGTCATTCAAGCAGCAGATCTACTTCACATGGGCTAAGCCCCCAATGTTTCAAGATCCTAACAACGCCTCTGACTGAAACTATGTATTAGAAAAGTATTTGCAATGTATCTGAACTGTATTTGAAAGAGGATGTGGTTTTGCATGTTTCAAGCATTCAGTTAAATGTATAAAATACTTGCTTTTGAAAATCCAGAGCTCCAAAATTTAGACCTCATGCATCCCGTGTTGATATATTACAATTTTCAAGTCAGTTGTCAGACAATATCTAAAACTGATTTAGTGAATTGTTGCTCATATTTAATTCTTGTTCATCGTGAGGCAGTGGGGATTTGAAAAAGCAAGTGGAAAGCAGACCATTCTCTCTGCACTTCTCGTGTGTGACGTATGGTTATAGTTTCTCCTTCACCAACTCCAAAGGAAAGCATCACTGATTTTCAGCTTTGAAGTGCTAACTCAAAAGATTTTAACCCAGTTGTTCAATCTTGAAGGTTTTACGTTACTCTGTTAAATAATTCTTCCTCAGTGATTCTGAAATTGATTTAATATGCAAAGTTGGTTATAAGATGACTTCGCTGGCTATTATCGGAAGCCACCCACCACATCAAAAATATATGGTCTGGTCAGAGGAGACACTCATAAATTAAGAATATGCACTTTACCCTGGTCCTGGAGGCCCAGCAAACTGCTTTTAGAGTGGCTAATTGATGGGGTGAGAGGTCAGAGTGGGAGTGAACGAGGATGAGGAGGACCTCCCCATCTCTATCCATAATTCAGCAGTTTCCTGTCTGGCATAGCTTTGGCCACCCGAGCCCAACGTTCATCAGCACAGCCCCGGCACTGCTTCCTCAGAAGGGGCCCAATGTTGCAGCAGACACCCCTGCGTCTCCTTCCCCCTTCCTCCCAAGGGTCACGGATCTTGCTGCAGCACACAGGGCTCCAGCAGGGTTCACACAGCCACTAGGGGCCCTCCAAGCTGAATGCCTGAGTGGGAAGACTATTCCCAGAGCGATCCTCCATTAGGAGAGAGAAAAAAATGTAATTTTACTGAACACCTTTGCCTTGAAAGATTCACTGTGATTCCTGTGACACTTGGACTGTACGATCTTCATTTGTGATGTCTATCTACTAAAAAATACTAATTCTCTGTGTATGTGTTGATAAACAACTTTTTTTTTAAATTAGGCAGTAAAGTTCAATAATTGTATTTATATTTTTTTGTGTTTTATCGAGGAAGAATACTGCAATCTCTATAAACTAACTGTATGCACAACTTGCAGCATTGCCTTGGGAAAGACACAGAAAAAATAAATCTTTCTCAAGACTTTCCTTGCCTTCACTGTGTTTTGCCTTCACAGACAATAAATCAATGCTGGGCTTGTATTTCATGAAATGTTTAATATTTAATACATTTATTTGTTTAGCTGTTGTGAGTAAGCAACATACAATACACTTTTACAGGTGCACATCATCCACAAAACCACCCAATCAAACCAATATAAAATATGATCTCCAAACTCAACCAATCATTTAATAGATCATAAAGCCATTCCTGTCCTCTCTGCATGATGGCAATGCAAATGCTGTTATCTGCCAGCCAATCTCCACCCATGAACATATAATTACTTCCTACTTCCTTTCCATGTCAGCTGTTTATGGCATTCCTCTTCCACCCCATCTCCCCCTTTACTTCTGCCTGTTTATGATGTCCACACAGGGGGTCAACAACCTTGGTCCATGGCCAGGTGTGATCCCTTCATCAGACTTCAAGTCAAATAAAAGTACTGCTATAACCACATCAAAAGCAACATTCAGGCTTTGATTGTCATGGAAATTCATATCTACTTATGTTTCACCAATCATAAGTGTTTTTAGCTTGCTTCATGTGTAATAATGATGGAAATGAGTCTTTGACAGCTTTTCAACAGATACTCATAATAAAGTACTGTTGACTGTCTCTCTATATCTGTGGTTTCAGAATTAAGTTTTTAGATGCAGAAAATGGATCTGTAATGAGCCTGAGGAAATCATGTGTAGGTACAAATACAGTACATTGAATTATAACAGTTAAACACTAGCTTAAAGCACAATACACTGATTCACTGAACTACATCCAAATTTTACTTTTATTTTTAATTAAATCTTCACAGAGTGATCTGGAATCATTTAGCATTTCTGAACAAGGTTTCATGTCTGAACAGGACTTAATCACCTATATCCACACATCATGTTTCTGTGTAAATTTAATCTTAAACAGAGACTGATGTGCAATGACAAGAGCCTGTCTAAAATCTTGAAAAACTTGACTTTTTCATAGTGTGTATTGACCAGGAGAATAATTACACATCCAAAGCTTTACATTCATTAAAATGTTCTAGGAAATCAATCTGCATTATAGCCATAAGCAGAAGAATATTGGCTGCTCTTTCTTATTAGGAAGCACAGTCTGTTTTCACAGTCTGTCTTTTTATGAGTGAAGGCACTTGCTGAATTTATGCTATTTGTTGTGTCATTGAATCCTTATGAATGCAAACTGAAATGCTTAGCAGAAAATAGGCAGGTTGTCTCCCACTGCGACCATTTATTATGACAAACGTGTCATTTCTTCCACAACAACTTTCTAACAATGTGATTCTACAATATGGGTTTAAAGTTTTTTGTAGCATTTTTGTACTTTTTATTGCATCCACATTGTGCATCCATGTTGGTTTTTTAAAGCGGCCTTTACCATTTCCAAACTGCCTCTAATAAAGTTTTTGCAGTTGATTCCTTGTTTGGGATCCTCAGGCCCAGTTTGGATAGGTTTGACAAGGGGTTGTCCCGCCCCATCTTTTCCCCATCTTTCAGCGGATCGCTCTCAATGCCAGCCGGGACTCACAAAGTAGAAGAACCCCAGCCAATATCCCAAATATCCCCTGGGAGGCAATACTCCCCTCCTGGTAAATGTCTTCTTTGGGGAAAATGAAGAGAACCAGGCCTACCTTCTTCCCATCACACTACTACCAGTGCAACCTTCTGAGGGGCAGACAGGTTGAAATGTACAGAGAGTAAGGAGTTTATTTATAGACCCTGCTCTGTCTAAAGCTATCTGAGCACTTAGGTCTGGATTCAGTGACCATTTGTCCTTAACTTTAGGCTCTCATAATTATATACAGGTGTTTTTAAATGTGACTTTTTTCCTTTGTAAACATAGTTCAGCTAGTTGACCCAAAAGGAAAAAAAAACTTGTTTGGAAAAACAAGTAATAGTTATGGGCCAAACTCTCTGTTCAGCAGCTCGACACGTTTCTCACATTTCAAATGGATCATCTGGGGTAGGTTTGAAGTGTTTCACTAATTATTTTCAGTGAAGGCGGTGTATCTGGGGAAGGCAAGCTCTTTGGAAGATGGACGGAAATTGGCCATGTTGAAAAGGTGATGCTCTAAGGGACATCTCTGTGTGATGGACCCCACCCCCAGTCTACCATCTGCTGCATTTACCTTCAAATAAAATGCTCTTGCTGACTCCCATCCAGGGGACAACTGGAGATTGTTCTGGAACAGGCTTTGCAAAGTGTAAATGCAGCGCTGTCCTCCACCAGGGAACTGACCCTCCAGATCTCTGCCGCATGTGTGTGAATATATATATCTCAGCGGTGGTGCCGATTACCAAACGAGAGGGCTGCTTGTGTTGACAAAGCATTTATGAAAGAGCTGACATTTAGAGGAGTAATCACCGCTCGTGTGTCTAATGCTCATTTCAAACTGGTGCCCATTTCACTTCTGTTAAGGCCAGGCAGCAGAGATATGAAGCCGGCTTAATGCGGTCACAATGCAAGCCTGAGCAGGCCAAGTACATGTCAGGGTGAATTCACCCCCAGAAGAAATAAGGTCAAAACTGACAATACAGGAGCATGACAGCACAATAAGCATTCAAGGAAGTGTTGAATCTGTGTGAAAATTAGGAGAATTGTGTCTTTTTAAAGTGTAACTTCTCAATTATGAAACAATAATGAGAGCAGTTTCCTTAAATGCCACAGACTATTTCAATGGATCCTGGGCTTTCCAGGAGCTCTGTAGGTCATTTTGTTTAAAGCAGTGTGACCACTGTCACTGAGGTTTTGTGAGACAGAGCCAAAGATATATACTTTCATATCCTCATAAGAGATAAGAATCATTTATAAGAGGCTTAAGAGTAAAGCCAAAACTGTCCCAGATTTGGAAATAAGAGGGCAGTAAAAAAGCAGTAAGTTAATCACGATTCTGTGAGGAAGCAAAGACAATGACATCAAGCTGCCCCACACACACACAAACACAAATACACACATGCCTGCATGTGTACATGCCTGCACACATGCACACTCACATACACACACACACAAACACAAATACACACATGCCTGCATGTGTACATGCCTGCACACATGCACACTCACATACACACACACACAAACACAAACACACGCACACATTTGCACACACAGGAAAACATATTTACACACACATGTAAACATATGTGAACACATACACACACGTACAAAAGCTCATTCATACATGTGAACACATACAGTCACACACAAAGACTGCCTAATTATACATTAGTGCACTTAGCACTAATCAGCAATCAGTAATGTTGAGGAAAGTAGTATGGAGGGAATGATTAGTCTAAAATCCACACCATAAGAAATATGCCTGATTTTAGACTTTCAGACTCATCTGCTGCTATCACCACTCCCAGTGCTATTATATCCTGGATTTCGTTGACACAAAGCCGCATTGCTTTGTTCTCCCTTCCATTATTGAAAAACACAATAAACAAAGAAACAGGAGAAGTTTGTCTCCTGTCTTTCTCTCCCTCAGCATCATGGGAAAAGAGAGCTGTTTCCATGTAATGTCAGATCACACACTCAAATCACCAATGAAATAATTGCAACAGTCTCATGGCAAATAGCACCACCGCTACTCCACAGGGGAGACTTTCATGCAGATATACCATAGATACATGCAATGTGGGAAAATGAAAAAGGTGATGAAGTAAACAAGATATTATGCACCTTTAAAATGATATGTTTTCTTGCCAAATCATAATTGGTGATTAGTCAGAAGATAGTTATGTAAGCAACTTTGCTTTCTGAGGGAAGATGCTGTTATTCTACATTAGGGTTCTTCAATGACTCATGCCTTTATAGCATCTTCATGAGAACAGTATGGATCCCATTTTATGAATGGCCTGATGCCAGCAACAACATCCCGCACACTCCATGTGATATACTCTGTTACTGTACGAGCAACTGCTACTTGACACCAAGGCTGGACTGATAGAGTGTTCTGAGTGGGTGACTGATGCAGGGGGCGTGGCCATCTCCACTCCTAACATGTTTGGGCCTCATCCTGAATTGGGAATTGGGCTTTCTGGCCTTTGTTTGCTAGCCCAACAGGTTATGATGAAGCACCAGTGTGTCACTGCAAGGTGAAAAGCTGAGCTTGTGCAGTGGCTGCTCAGAGGAAATGAGACTGCAGAGAGGACAATCACAATCAGGCTTTCAAAGGGCCAGGTTTATCGCTCTCTGATGACAGGCAAGCTGCTCTCACCAATCAGCTTCTCGCTATGAAACAGCAGAATATCACTAACAACCGCTTCTGTTCCTGGCTGGAGCTGTTTCCCCTTGGCAACAGTCCAGGTTAATCAGGGGAGTGGGGGGATACACAGCAACAGCAGAGTGTTTTACTGGATGAGTAAATTATCTACCAATAAAGTAGATTCACAAGCAGGTTGCTCTACATGAGGATGTCAATGCACGGTCTCTGATCTAAGACAGCAATCTACCAACTCACCCACCAGCTACAGCTGTGAATGTGTCTAACATATGAAATCAACCAACTGCAGCTATAACTATACATTACAAATGCCATCCAGCATGACACCCCAGCCTCGACCAACAGGTGACCTGACTTGACATCTATCCAAACATAACAACATTCTGACATCCTCCCCAAGGCAAGTGCAGCCAAGTCTGATCTTTACAGTATTCTTTGATATGTATTCTGTATTATACATTAATTACTACTGCTTTCATCGACCTTATGCAGTATGTCATATACAGTATATTAACAAAATTCAACATACTTTTTAAGGTGGCAATAGTTATTTCAATTATTTGACATGTTTTGATGCATATTGAAAATAAAATATATATATATGTTTATATATTTGTATTTTGGTTAATCCTGGTCAATACAATACATTCATGCCTATAAGCTACAAAAAGTAATGCATGCAAATACGTTTTAAAATATGAAGCAATGTATTTACCATATGTAAAATGTGTCACAGTTTAACCATGGCAGTTATTGCTGTTCCCATGTTTGCATTATCATGCATATTGTAGTGTGCGTTAAGGGAATAGCCTTGGTAATGTGTGTGTTGCTGGTTTATGTGTCAATGATCACACTGCAGACTCTTGAGGAATGTTTGCAAACTGATCAGTCTGGAATTGCATTGGGCAACATGCTTTATCAGCCAATGGATGATCTTGCATAAACACACGCTTGATGTGCACTCCCGTCAGGCAGGTGGAAATGCAAGCCCCCATTTGCGATGCTCACCACGCCATCCCCTGACTTGGGCTTCGGTGACATCCTGATGATTGGTCTTGATTGAGAGTCTGCAAGTGTAAAGTGGTGGATTCAGCGAAAATTGCATATCTAAACCAAGACACACTCAATCAAAATTCAGGATCAGGTCTGCCCTAGTTTTTCCTCATATACATTTATATTGTTTAAGAGGGGGGTGGCAGGAGGGGGACTTAGATATTATCTTATAAGTCACTCAGCATTGGACAAGCATCTTTTATTTCCGAACACTGTTGCTCTCCTGCTTCCAGCACAGAAAGATGATCAGGATAACGCATTTTGCCCTATAATCAGCATTTTGTTTGCGTAGCTGCTGGGAGATGGACAGGGAAGGATTATCCTAAAAAAAGAAATGGTATTTTTAAGTACTCTGAAGAATCAGAGTGAGATAAAAAAGGAGATTGGCAACTGGAAAATCACAGAGATATGTCAAACATTCACTCTTTTTTAGCAGCAAAGTGTCAGGTATTTTAATTTATTTGGATTCAATTATGGCTTTGTAATGTCTCTGAGTGGGAACAGAGGCTCACTGTGGGAAGTCCTGATCCCAGACATGGGTTAAGGCCCATGAGGTCATGGGAGGTGTTATGCTAACTGCCAACACGATAGGTCTGGCAGATGAGGCATGGAGGAGACAAAGTCTCAAACTGGAAAGGAAAGTCAAAATGCCTAAGGCAAACACCTCTTGTTCCCCTTTAACACTATCCACTACAACATACCCCCCAATCACAGAGAGGGCTGGACAAATTTGGAGCCGTTGCTTTCTCAATACTGAGAAAAGGATGAAAAAAAAAACAATTCTCATGAAATTAAATCGGTGTATACTAATTTGCATGCAATGTATTCATCTAACTACAAAATATCCCAGTTATGCAGAGAGACACCACAATGAGAAAGCTGAACAACTACCTGTTATTTCTTCATTATTTGAAGCCTGGAATTTTGGTGACAGTCACCTGTTTGCCAAACTGTCACTGTCGTTGGATGAGGACAGATATGGTGATGATAGCCTTAACAGAGTGCTTCAACCCAATCACAGTTCCCTATAAATACATCACAAGTATAAATCCCTGTGTTCATTTCTGAAATCAGACTATCAATCATTACCAGCTCCGTACTGCATTTTGAAGCCTGGGGTCTAGGGAGACAGAATACATTGACCTTGAGAGATACCAAGCTATTTATTATCAAGAGCAAAACATATTTTGAAAAAAGATTTTTGAAAAGATTTTACAGTTCCTAGGTAGTATAATGAATTTTTGAATGCATGAAAAGACCCATTAGCTTGATGGAAGGCTATTTGACCAGACAACTAACTAGCCCTCTTTTTAGATAATATTATCTACTGTATGTAGATAGCTAGTTAGCTAATTTTACTTAATCTGACTACCTTGCTGGCTAGCTACAATATTCCACATTGCTAGGTAACATTATTGCCAGTTGCTTGCATCCCACTCTGCCTACACTGCACAGTACACCTTTGAATCACTGATATGGGTACATATTTCGGCATTTGTGTGAAAGTGTGCTAACAGCAATGTGTTTCCAGGTGGCCTGAAAGCAGGGCGTGGCTTTGCATACTTCGTGGAATTCACTGTGGTAATAAAGCCTATCATTCATACAGAAATCATCATCCATTTACTATCTTTTTATTTGTCTGATACCATTTGTAAATGCCAGAATTAACTAGGGGCCCATTTCTGACAATACTGTTCCTCAGGATCAGTGTGAATGTGCTATCTGACTGCACACTGTCATACATGTTATACATGCATAGAAATTACATACACACACACGGACACACACACACACACATATACTCACATACGCACACACGCCCTCTCCACCTTCACCAATTGCCTGTTATCTCGCTCCTTTGTGGAGAGCTGTGAGTGTAAAATGTGCCTCTGGTAACACCCTCTCTGACACCCCAGCTTCAACAGGTGTGTGGTTGACCTGGGTGCTGCTCCGTTTGTGGCGACTGTCACACTGAGAGTGCGCTCACGCAAAGGCAATTTCTGCCCTTAACCTGAATCTGAATTAACATTTTACACCAAATGCTTGCTTAGGATTCCGCTCTACTCACTGACACAAGACTGGCTGCTCTGAAGGTGGCAGTGTTGAATGTGACAGCAATATCTCCTTGTTGCACAAAAGTACTGTACAGACCACCAGCGAATAGACTGTAATAGAATGAGACATTAACAATGTCCTATATGGGGAACAATAAAGGCTTATTCCTTTGTAAGAGCAGAAAGAGGATCTAGAAGTCTGGTTTCCCCATCCTACCCCTTTACAGTGCGCTTGTTTGATTACGATGAGCTTCTTTCTGCAATATGCAGCACTGACAGCCATGGACCTGAAGAATTCAGACTATTCCTGTTTGCTTTAATACATCCTGTCATTTTGAGTGGATGTTCATTTTACTTTGGGGGGGTATGTAGATATAAGGTGCTCCCAGTAAGGATTTTAAAATGGGGAAAAGCTACAAAAAGTGACTTTGTAGCTGCAGCTGACAAGCCACGTGCGGTTCACCACGCATCATCAAAGTGCAGCTCATGAGTTATTTACTTAGTGCCTCTTTTTTCCCCAAATTCCCAAAGTTCCCACGATGCAGCACAGAGTTAGGCCATGAATATTGCTCTATGTTTAATAGCAAACCTTGAAGATCCTTTTAAATATTTTACGCAGTCAATCATATCAAATGTCAGAGGTATCTTGAGCAGAGATTTTTTTTCAGGGGGGGTGATGGGCATGATGCATAAGCGTGGTTGCATAGTATGTCCTCTTATTGTTATATTCATACTGTTCCTTGTTCCTCCGGCTTCTTACATAGCCATAACACATAGGTTCCAGACTCTCTTTGATTTTGACTGAGCTTAATGGAAATGTAAGGGGGTATGCTACACAATGCTTGCGGGGTTGAACTGGTAGGACACATGGTAGGGTGCTACACCAGATTCTGAAGCAATTTTTTTCATTAATTTAGCATGTACAAGGGTGACCAGGCTTGTGAAGCATACATTTGTAATACTGTATGTTTGACCATATTGCAGCTTCTGTTACTCTGGGTTTTCATTACAGCATTTAAAACTGTCCTCATCCATGTAGCCTATGGAAATTTTGCTTTCTTTACTTTGCTTTACTGTAAAATGTGTTCATAGAGAGTCTCGGCATTAAACGAAATGGCCACGACAAGCAAATCAATGTATGCCATTTACAAAGACTTGGGAGGATAATATTTGGACGATCCCTATGCAGTAAAAAAAGAAACCTATCCCATCATCAAGCATAACAAACACACTTACTACTTCCTTTTCATGTAAGCTGTTCACAGAACCCTCCACCCCATCTCCACCTTATTTCAATTCCTAGTCCAAAGGGGGGGCCACAGCAAGGTAAGACCACTCCCTCAGACCTCAAGACTAAGAACTCCTATACCCTCATCAACGGCAATGCCTTTTATTGTATAAAAATTCATACCTACTGTGTAATATGTGTATCATGTTGTACAGTCTATGAAAATCAAATGTTATATTCTTACATTTTGATACATAGAAGCTCATCTCCAGATATGATGGTTATTCATTAGGAAACAAGGCCTCTGAGGGCCGCTTTTCACAATTATCACACTCACGAGAGCATCTTCTCACAACCTGCTCAAAGGAGACTCAAGAAAGTTTCTTCCTGAGTAATTCATTACCAGGCTGTGTCCATCAGTCAAATTCAATCCTTTTCAAACTGCTTTCAAACTGAAACTGTCTGAGCTAGAAGCTATTTACTGAAAGAACCCACCTCCCCCATCCAACACAGCCTGCATTGTTGTCAGCTGGAAAACAGGAACAATCATTGTATGGTGTGTAAATTCCAGATTATGGATGGCTTTGTTAATTTATTGATTACTTTTATTTATTATTAGTTTTATTGCCTTGCAGGAAGCAAGTCATCATGTTACAAGTCTGCATGTCATGGAAACATACAATAACATCAGCCTCTGGTATTGGGGATTTGCATTTTGGTAATTACACATATGCTAATTCAAATGGTTCAGACTCCATGACTCATAACCTTGAAAAACAGACATGTATTTTGATTAGCTGCGGTGAAGATTTAATGATGGCAACAAGGCAATACCTTTGAGTGGTAAAAATATCAGTAGGTTATCTTTTCTCCATTTCTCTGTGCCCCAGACTGAACAGCAGGCAGAATTCAATCTGTTCATATGTCTTACATGTCTGTTCCCCCCTCCCAGATGTTTTCCCATCTAAACCAAATTGCGAATAAATGTTGGTAACAGATGTTGTGCACGTAACACATCACAATCTGGCAACAAGTTTCTTGTTTACAGTGTGTTTTTCTCCATCATTTGAAGAGCAAAGAAACATTGCAGTATTACATTATTATGCAGGCAGACTGCTGAGATAACAAAGAGGAACTAAATGACCCACCAAAATCAACATGACATAAATGCATAGGGTTCTGTTGAAACTCTAGGTCGAGGGAATGCTAAGTTGGTGCAGATTTTGGACAGAGACATGGAGGGGTCCAGGCAGATCATAAGTGTGCTGCAAAAGGCAGGCCGAGCGTTTCCACTCCGAGCTAGCAAACACCGATAAGCCTGTCCTTAATAGCAGCATTCTGTTGTCCAAGCAGGGTAGGATCCCAAGGGTGGGTCTGAAGGATGAAACCCAAAAAGAAGAGTGTTGATATCAGAGCATGTGAGAGGAGTGGGTTGATTTTGCCTGGAGCAAGGAGCATCTTTCCACATAGTCAGAGTGCCAGTCTTCTCTCCCGATCTAATATCACTCTGATCCACAAGAAAAGTTTATGCACTGGATAGCGCATACATATTTCCACTAACATGTTAACCAGATCCATTATTTCCGGTCTTCAATGTTTACCTTAGCAACAGCTGATGGGAAAGTTTGACAAATTGTTTTTATTTAGCGAACGCGCTTACATTCTTATACTTTTGTCTGTTTATTATCGGTTAATATATACATAATTTAACTTCATGTTAATCATGCTTTTACCTAAAAACAGAGTAAAACATCAAAGACACAAGGGTTTCACCACTGAGCATTGCTGTGTAATGATGTGTTAGGTGTCTGGAAGATAAAATATGGCCCTTAGTTTCCGCACATTTCCCTCTGATAAGGATGCAAGGAAAAGGTGGATAATTAATATCAGACAGGAAAATTTAAACATTACAAACTACATGTGAGTTTGTAGTCAGCATTTCAAGGACAAGGATGTGACTGAGCCGATATCAGAAATGAGGTGACAGCAACTGATAAAATCCCCAACACCGCAGTCATCGACCTTACTCTCACTGAAAATGAAGAGCTCCACAATGAGATCAGACAGCTAAAGGTCTGAAAACAATCCAAGTTATAATATATAATAAAGATACTGATGAGAAACACAGTTGTATGGTAAAGGTTACAGATGAGTGCAGGAAGATTATAGTCTCGAGTAAAGTTTCTTTGTATAATCTAAAAAAACATGTGGCCAGAAAACACAATGGAGTTTTTTGTCCACATAAAAGATACTGTATCTGCGTTGGTGTAGGGCAGGGAAATAGCATCAGTATCTGCTTGTGGTCATTTCAGTGCCTAAAAACTGGCAGAATGTTAGCAACTGTAACACAAGAAGTTAATGCTACATCCATGAGATTTTGCAACTAATTTACTTGATAGTGAGCAAGAAATTATTGTTTTACTGTGAGGAAATGGTCAAGTTAGGTAAAACATTACCATTGAGTGTGATTGTGCAACTCATTTTGTAAGTTGGCGGGCTAGATCTACCATTATGTACTTGCAAGATAGCTAACATCGTTCCAGCTTGCTGGCATGTTATGTACTATGTGTAAGATTTCTATGCTACTTTTACATTAACTGCCAGATCCATCCACATAACTCACAAATATGTTCATTTCTGTAAATCATAACACCACTGCTTTAATAAGGAACTAAGCACCAAAGGTGCATAAGCACCTATTGTTTTCGTATGTTTTCTTATTAGGGGCCAAGCACTGAAAGTGCTAGGCACCTATTGTAATTGTTAGAATTTTTCACTATTATTAGGGGCCAAGCACTGAAAGTGCTAGGCACCTATTGTAATTGTTAGAATTTTTCACTATTATTAGGGGCCAAGCACTCAAGGTGCCAGGCACCTATTGTAATTGCTAGAATCCTTCACTATTATTATTATACTTTCTCCCAGGGGAGTCTATGGTAGCCCATAGAACCTCTTGGTGAATTCTTATGAAATTTGGCACACTCATAGAGGATAGGCCCAGCTGTCCACTCACCAGTTTTGGGGTCAGACAATCAAGCCCTTTAGCACCACCATCAGGTCAAAGTTCAGCTAATATTTTTAGCCATAACTCCTGACCCTGTAGGATTTTTTTCAAAATTCATATCTGTTTTTCCTAGATTCCTTAGGTCAAGCCAAGTCCAACACACCCATTGCCGTCAAAGTCTGCCATATTGGATTTTCCACCATTTTGAATTTTTACCAAAGCAGTTTTGCTCTACTCCTCCGACAAATTCTGTCCAATCTTTACCAAATTTAGTACATATCACCTTGAGATCATGCCTCACAAAAGATATCCAAATATTTTAGATATTCCAAAGCATTTGCCTGTAACATGCAAATGAGTTTGACAGCGAAGACACCAAACAGGAAGTGAGGTTATATCTCAGCAATGCTTTTATGTCTTCACACCAAACTTGGTATATGGACTTCCTACACAGTCCTGAGAGTATCCAAGAAGTTTCGTGTCATTTCACACATAGGTGGCGCTATAACTAAAACAATTGAATATCTGCTCATAACGTTTGATGCCTTAAGCTTAGAATTATGATTCTTTTTTCTTTTGATTCCTTGTGTCATGTCAAGTTGAACAGAAGTAAAATTTTCATTTCCACCATGTTTGGTTGTCTGCCATTTTGAATTTTAATGAAACCAGTCTTCGCTACTCCTCCTACAAATTTTCTCCAATCTTCACAAAAATCAGA
Source organism: Megalops cyprinoides (assembly GCF_013368585.1). Lineage (NCBI taxonomy): Eukaryota > Metazoa > Chordata > Actinopteri > Elopiformes > Megalopidae > Megalops > Megalops cyprinoides. The sequence goes on along the minus strand of NC_050604.1, from coordinate 3,274,032 downwards.
GCACATCGAGACCATGCCATACAAATTCATCCATGATTTTTGTTTATGAGGAAGCATTCTGTAGTAATGTGCTGACAAAGTCAACAGCGAAGACGTTGAACAGGTAGTGAGGCCATATCTACGCAATGCTTTTGTCTAATGACACCAAATTTGGTGCTTGTGTTTGTGACTATGCCCTGAGGGTGCATATGCAAGTGTTTTAGTGTCATTTGACCACTAATATATGGCGCTGTAACACATATTGCATATAACTTACATTATACTTATATTTTAACATATCTTTTGAATTCTTTCTTCTTCTAATTCCTTTGGTCATGCCAAGTTCAGCACACATAATGGTTTCAATGTCTGCCATAATGCAAAACAGGTCCTCATTGTGCTTGGCACCTGTATCGCTGCTTGTAACTATATTTATGATTGTGATTTTATCTGAAATATTGCATTATGCATGTTCCGCACTTTGAGACAAATTCTATTGTAAAAACATGCTGTATCAAATACAGTTTGATTGATTGATGGATTGATTGACTGATTCTGTTCTATAATAATGGAAATTCAAAGCGTGGTAAAAGCTGAGAAACACTGGGTTACCAGATTTTCACAGGTCGCAGCAAGCCAGACAGGCCACACAGTAAGATCAAAAGGCCACCCCAAAGGCCAAACTCTTGCTCCCTCAAGTCTTTATTTCTTTGACCTCCTGATACATCTGCTCCATTACAGGAATGAAGGCATGAAAAACCCAAACTGGCAAGGTTCTTTGCGAACCAACAGACAAAACCTGACTTAGTGAAACTGTGCTAAATCTATTCTTGCAAGTGCAGTCAGAATATGCTTACACTGTACAGTACAAAGAATACAAAGAAATGTATTGAGAATGATAAAGATACAATATCTAACTTTTGTGTTTTCCACAACTTAAGAAAAATGATGTATTGCACAATGTGTAGGAATTTTATACTTAAAGCCTTGTGGACATCTTCAATTCTCTAAGCAGCACTAGACTTAATTAAAAAGTAGAATGAAAAAGTAAAATACTATCAAAAAGTAACTGCATATCATCTGCAGAATGGTGATATATGCAGATTGTGATCTTCTCAACAATGCATCTAATTACATCTTATAGACAAATGCTAATGAATGAGACAGCTTGTTTTAATTTCACCCCAGTCTTGGAAATAGATCAGAATAATATTTAGAAATACAACCCCATGAACCCCTTTTTTATTAAAAAAGCCCCAAGAATACATTTTAAAAAGTCCTTTAAAAAGGGCAAGAATTATAATGCACAATGACTGTGTGCATTTTAGCAGCTCTGTAGTATTCTCTGTCTCAAATAGGCATGTTAGTCATTTCATCCTACTTGCCTTTTTCCTTTCTTTTTTTAAATTTACACCCAGAGCTGTAATACTTTCTGTTGACAACAGACATGAACTACTTTTTTCTTTCTTTGCAGAGTTCCTTTAGTGTTGGAAAAGAAATGGATCCATATCCATTTTTAGAAGTTTTTCTTTTTTTTGGCTTTATGATTGATCACAGCACAGAAAGTCAGGTACTTGAAATACTGAATGGAATGAATGACAGTGGAACATTCCAGTTGTTACATCCCTGTTTTTGACAGAACTACCAGCTATTTTACTCTGTGGTACTGAGATACTCCCATGAGGAGGCATTATTCAAAAGAGCAATAATAAAGAGCTAATTCTACTTATGCATACAGCAGCATAGGCTGTTATTAAGGAGTCCAGCAGACCATTCTCAGAAACACGCCCCTGCTATGTAATTAACCCAACCTCTGTCTGGCTCCACAGGATGCTGTCGGTCTTCTGGACGGCTGAAGGTGACTGCTCCAATGGCTTTCCACCGTGCTGCCAGTCTGTCTACAGCAGTCCTCTCAGTCATTACAAATGTCTCTGATGATTATACTCCTTAGGCTGGACCTTGTGCTTGTGGTCTCACCTGTAAAGGTGCTGGCTTTCCAACTGACAGTTTTCTGGATGTGTCCACACTGTCAGATTAGTTAGATGGGCCCCGATTGACAAGTATGGAGAAAACCAAAAATGCACAAGTGTTTTCCACGTATAGTTATGTTTCTGTGAACAGTCTGCTGTTCACTTGCCTTATCAACAATGATTATGTGTGCTCTGGCAGTGTATGTCACAGATCTTGGGGTACATTTTACATTTACATTCACATTTACTCATTTGGCAGACACTTTTATCCAAAGCAACTTACAAGTGAGGTACAATACAAGAGTCAACAATATTAGAAGCACTGCATGACCAAGTTATTTTATTTTATAGTTTAGTAGGAGATAGTTTTAGTCATGAGAAGTTCCTTTGGGGGGAGGTGTTTTAGGTGCTTAGGTGAGAACGGAAGAGCTGTGTCTTCAGATGTTTCTTGGAGACAGAGAGTGACTCTGCAGAACGGATGAAGTGTGGAAGTTCATTCCAGGGGACAACAGCGGAGAAAGTCCTGGAAAGTGATTTTACTCCACAATGCGACAAGACCACCAGGCACTGTTCAGTGGCAGAGTGTAGCGGTCGGGAGGGAACATAGGGTTGCAGCAATGAGTTCAGGTGGGTAGGCGCAGTTTTGTCTGTCACCCTGTACACAAGCATCAAGGCCTTGAACATGATGCGGGCACCTACAGGGAGCCAGTGGAGCAAGACCAAGAGGCAGACTGGCTGGGATGACTAGGAGCTTGGTCTTGGATATGTTGAGTTGAAGATGGCGCTCCTTCATCCAGGCTTAGATGTCTGAGGGACAGACAGAGATCCGTGCTGAGACTGTAAGGTCATCAGGTTGGAATGAGAGGTAGAGCTGGGTGTCATCAGCATAGCAGTGGTAGGAGAAGCCATGTGCCTGGATGATCGGACCCAGTACAGTTGTGCATAGAGAGAAGAGGAGGGGGCCAAGCACTGATCCCTGAGGTACCCCAGTGGTTAGCCAGTGGGACTGCCCACCCCTCCAGGAAACTTTGAAGGATCTGTGTGTGAGGTAGGACTCAAACCAGTGGAGTGCAGTGCTGGTGATGCCCAGTTCAGCGAGGACGGACAGGACGATCTGTACGATCTGATACGATTCACTGTATCAAATGCTGCAGACAGGTCTAGGAGGATGAGGGTCGACGACATGGAGGCAGCTCCATGTTGTTTGACACCGTGTTGTGTTTGCCTATCTATTCCATGTATCTGTCCACTAAACTATATCCTGTACTGCTTTTTGCTTTATATATCAATGATTTTGATCAATGTTTTCTTTTTGTGCTATGCCTCTTATCCAATGTCTTTATCAGGTTGCTGATGTTTTTGTTGCTGTCAGGGCTCAGGCACAGACTCAGATGCAGACCACGAGAGCTTCAGGTTCCAGGTGGCTTTATTAAGAATCACTGGACAATATCGCAAATGACAGAACAGGCAGTATCAAAAACCAGGCAGGCAGTACGAAGGCAAACTGGGATCGAAAACAGGAACAGGCAGGGTCGACACCAGACAGGCAGGCAAATCAGGCAATCGGGGCAAGGCGGCAGGCAGGAACAAAGTCAAGGCACAGGCAGGGTCGATACAGGGAAACTACAAGGCAAAAACACGGCAGGAATGAAACAGGCACAAAACACTGCAACAAACTGGCTACAGGACAGAGACAAGCAGGGTAGATATAGGGCTGTGCTGATGAGGTGATGGGAAGCAGGTGGGTAGGCTGGCAGGTGGAGGTGATGAGGTAATCAGGTGGGCGGGGACAGGGCGGAGAGCGGGGTAGGGCTGGAACACAAGGAAAAACAATAAACAAAAGCACATGGACCACAATGACAGATGGGGAGAACACTAAAACAACAACTAGGGGGCCGGAGTACTGACAGTTGCAAAGCTAAAGAAAAATTCTCAAGCGAGTGGATAATAAAGTCAAATCTAAGTGTCATTCAAATTAAACTGCCAAAAGGGGTAAAGAGAGGGCAGAGGGATGTAGTCCAAAAAGGCAGTGCTTAAACCATCAAATTAAGGAGTTCTGGTGACTGAATTTTTGGTTCAGCAATTTAGAAAAGTATTACACAAAGGCTCTGAGCTTTGTTGTTACTGATGCAGTACTGTACTTGCAAAATTCACATCTGAGAATCCTGTATGAAGACATCTGCCATTCTAGGTTTCAGTTAGCCATGTTCACCTTCAATATTGTTCCAAAGACCAGTTAGTGCTGCCCATAATCATCACTGCATTTTATCCATTTGGCCCACTGTATGATGCTACTGTAACTTGATCTGATACCTAGCAGCAATAGGAGGCTTAAAACCTTTATTTCCCCCACGTTCCGATTTAACATAATTTCCTCTCAATCTCTTTTATTAATTACTTCCCTTCCGAAACATTCAATGTCAAGCGCACCAAGCGGAGGACACCTTAGCCTACAAGGCAAGGATTAATGACAGCATTCATTAAATGCACGTGTGATGTACCTTCATAATTGAAATCACAACACTGCTGAGCTTAATTGCATTAGCTAACAGCCGGGATTTCAGTCAACACACAGCCTGTCATCACTGGAACACTTGATGGATCTCATACAATGCAGCAATCAATGGGGGACCATCGGTCCTGGTGTGAAAGGAATGCGCTCCTTCTTTTGTTGGAGAATGTCCAGTCAAAAGGAGAGTGGGAAAGAGGTACAAGCCTGAAAATATTAATAATTCATTCCAGCGTGCAGAGGGAGGTAGAGGATCATCTTCTGTTTAGCGTTTTCCAACATGAGAGGATTTCTTTCTATGACAGCAGGATTAAGCCCTGTTAAGGCCTTGGGGATGGCTATGGTAGAGCATATTTGTGGCAGACAGGAGGTGTTGGTTGAGCTGATCTCAGTAGTGTTATTTCACATGGTCATGCACAAGAGCCATTTATATCTTAGTCTTTTATTCAACTAGCCTGTCACACATACCGCCAGAGAGATGTTTGCCAGAGAGAACTTTTGGGTGGCCTGTTCCTCTGAAGTTTTTAGTGACAGTGTGCTATCCCTCTCTACCACTGGTGATTAACACTGTTTCAACACTGTTTCAGTACTGTTTCAGCTCCACTCTATTCAGGAGTGAAAGGTCTGTCTTGGTGACAGGTCATGTAGAAGTCTGGCCTGGGCACCGCTTTCACTTACGCAACTAAGGCGTTTTCCATTTTGGGTCCTCTACAAGAACCCGAGATTCTACTATAAAATTAAAATATTATAAAGTTTTGTCAGAAAAGAACCAATCCATAAATCTCCTTTGTAATCCATCTAGATACATATTTGTTCTCAGTAATAACTTTTCAACTCCAACTACTAAAACATGTGTAAATCAAGAGTCCTTTTAAACACAATTGATCGCATCGCAGGTCATTCAACAAATACCTATAACAATACTACCTAGACACTGAATGTAGAGTACATTTTAACTAACATGTTTGAGACCATGAGAAATCAGATTCACTAATGTGGTAATCCTGACCAGGGGTTGTCACTGTATCAGAATGTGGCTGGAGTCATTTAGACTGATGACAGCTGATTAACTGTCACAGATTGCAATGAAATTTGAACCTTTCATGAGTTCTTTAGGTTTTACCCTCATGAGGCTTTTTAAAGACGTGTGTGGCACGATTTGAAATGACTCTCCTAGCATCATTGGCAGCTCTCTTAGAACTGCCTGTTCCTTCACATTTCAAAATGGTTCTGGGTACACCACACCTTAAGAGGCCTAATCTTGATGTGTCTGCTCTCAATAATTACAGGCCTGAAATCTCGAAACTGCCATTTCTCATTGAGGTTTTAGAGAAAACAGAATATCTGACAGTCTAGTATCCATCAGCTATCCGTTCTGGCCACAGCTTCTCTGTTAACAAATGACCATGGTATTTCTTTACACTGCTTTATACTATGCTGATGACACATAGCTTTATCTTTCAAGCAAACTCTTGGATAAGCCTCTCTACACTTCAAGACTGCTTTGCTAAAATTAAAAGAACTATTAGTTCTTAGAAGTATTAGAAGTATCACTACTACTGCTGTTACTGTTACTACTACTAGTAGTAGTACAAGTAGTAGCAGCAGTAGTAGTAATAATAATAATAATAATAATAATAATAATAATAATAATAATAATAATAATGGATGTGACTGAAATCACCGAATTGGACACATGAACTGTACAAAGACAATGCACATCCTTCCTTATACTATTATGCAACATCACAGCAAGGGTCTGAACCTGTCCTGCCCGAAGGTTTGTTAACATAGGAGAGAGCAAGGAGACAAAGATGCAGAGCACTTAGGGGGAGCCGCATTCTACTCACGGCGCCCACTCCAGCACCGCAATCCTGCCAGGAAGGAAGTCCTTTCCCTCCTGCATTCCCGGAACTTCAGGAGCTACCGAGGCAGCGTCCCATCCCGAGATAGCTGGGAGACGGAGCTCAAAACGCCACGCCTCGGGGGTCTGCGCTATGTCCTGCCATGTAGTTTTCCTGTTAAAGTATTATAGAGGAAATATAAAACTATAATTAATTATTTATTGACACTAAAGTAATTATGGCTTTAAAATATGAACAACGCAGTGATAAAATCCGTGTCGTCTACGTTGGCAGTGTCTGTAGAGCGTCAATCTACATTTCAGATTACTCGTACAAACCTTTAGGCGAGAAAAATAAACATTGAGATCGAGGAAAGACTTTGAAGTTCGCTCACAACGAAATGAATTCATTTTTACATTTATTTGTGCCTCTCAGATTCAGTTCGTGCAAAGAAGAGAAATATGCAAGTGAGATTTTACCAATAGAGGATGGGACTGTGGTTCTTGTACTCTAATCTATGAAGGTGTACTGTATTTTCTTTGAACATGTTTTGGTTATCTGTCCATCTGAAACCAGGATTACAGGGCCTTTCTGATTCTAAAGCAGTTACTCCACGACAGGGGACATTTGTCAGATATGTCCTCCTATCCCTGTCTGAACCTGCGTTTGACAATGTAGCGAGACGTTTGCATATTCCCCCCGTCAAACATAATTGCAAACAACAGTGCTGAAATGTACTGTTTTATTAAGGAGACACAAACTAGATTATGTGTAGAATGATCTGTCGTTCTGTTGTGTCTCTTCACAATCACTAACCTGAGGATACTCGATCGTATTTTAAATTACTTACCTAGTGCTTCGCTGTGACGTTTAATTTACATATGCTTATATAGAAATTAAAGTCTGTAGAAATTAAACGCCCACCTGCCTGCTGGCGAGTTTGTGTTGCAGTTTATACCGGCTTCTTTTACAAGAGATATTCGGACAGTCCTTGCATGCACTGTCTGCAGAATGTTTTACAAATCGATGCATAATTTTGTGTTTAGCGTTCTACTTGAACTGTGGCACCTGACTTTATTATGTTATGGCAATATGGAGCAATTCTATTGCCTTTAATTGCTGCAAATTGTGGAGACATCTAATCACAGGAGTACTTCTAACCATGTTTGCTTTCAGATAGATCTCTGTGTCTATGTTCAAGACGTTTGGCCGTGCTCAGCCGTTTTTAAACTCTCTCACCAATCATATGAAGACTGTTGGACAATTATTGCAAACTTCCTACTCAGTCTCTGCAGTGCTATAAATCCACAGCCTTCGTCTGTCTCTCCACACACAAAACACTCCCTTACAAATTTTCACTGAAGACTATTATCAGTCAGCACGGTGTACGTAGATATACATGCGCCAGTTTTGCATCACTTAACGTAGATGTCAATATCCCATCAATTCAGTTTATTACGGTATTATTATCCAGTAACAGGAAAAAACAGTCATGTTTGCCCGTGGTACCAAAGGAAACCAAAACAAACTGTGGGGAGTAATTTGGTGCAAGCAGTATGAAATATGTATACAGAGTAAACAAACACATACCCCAGAATAATCACGTTTCAACAGACACATCCCCATTAAACACGCACTCCTTGTGGGTCGCCCTAGAGCAACTTCTTGATAAGTTAATGAATGTAATTATGTAGCCTACACAGTTAGACTTTGAAAATTTCCCTTTTTCTGTGTAAAAAAATAATTAAATACCATTTCCAATATGAAGTACAGAAACATTTGGCCGTTAGGAGTCTCCTCGTTTGATGCTTTAATGATTCGAGTCAGCTCGAGAGCGTGTGGGACATCCCTGGAGGAGCTGTGTTTGCGACTCCAGCCCTGCAATCTGGATGTGCTCCCACGTCTACAGTTACCATGGTATTCGTCGCGATTACATATGCACTCTCTTTGCGTCTTAACCCACCTGAATCCACGTGAATAAATATATCAGTGCCCCTTTCGTGCAGAAATGCTAATCTACATATTGGAAAGCCCCAAGCGATGACTGAAACACACCCCATGAGGGATGACGCAGAGATGTGTTTTAAGAGCGTGACAAAACTAGTGATCTGAGCGAGGTGAACGATAAAATTTTGAAGTCACCTCACTATCGCGTTCGCACGCCCCCAGTAACAGTTTATGTAATTTATGTAAAAACTGAACACTGAATACCCTAATAGACTTGTGGCTATTAGCAATTATGTTGAGTCCTATTACGAGGTTAATTTCAGTGCAACGCCTATATAATCCGCGTTCTGACGCCACTGGCTCTCCTCTCCGCTAGTTCAGATAGCTCAGTCACTTCCAGCAGTTGCTTCTATCAGGCTGGACTTGGCAGGAACGCACGGAGCACTTCGCCCCCCAGTCCCTGCGGCTTCGCCAAGGAAACGCTCACTGACATTTACAAAGGGAGGCAAACAAACCAATAACTCTTAACATATTGAGGATACTCATTGGATCGTATTCCCGTTCAAGCCATGAATGGATTTTGTCAAAATTGACTGCAAGCATATACTGGCGGGAGGACTACGGCGGTGGATTGCGTGAACCAAGTTTCCATGTTTTATTTCATTTTAATTGCCACGTTGTGACCATTACGTTCTCCTCTGCCTTTGGTTGAGTTCTCTGGTATTTGCCTACTGATTTCCTTCCCTGAGATTCTCTATTTCTAAAGCAGCTGGACACCCAGTCGCGAAAGACTTCGCTGTGTAAAAAGGATGTTTTGCGTCGCTCTGGTTCTGCCCCACGCAGTTCAGATGGTTCTCGACACATTCGCAGGAGGGCAATTCTGAATCTCATTGGGGTTTTAAAATAAAAGTTTGGAGATCAGTTCAAAATACAACAAACAATACTGATATTTTCTTACTTTTGGGATTCTCCCAATTCGATTTCACGACGCAATTCAGGATGGAGGTTGTAGGAATGTACCTGTTTCAGCTTGCTTTTATAGGTAAGTAGCGCTCGAATGCTCCGAAAATATTTCATAAAGGCTGTGTTATCAGTCCTTGAAACGTTCCTAGTTATTTATATTTGTTCTTGAGTGAGGGATGAAACAGTGTCTGTTCTTTTGATAACTGCGGTTTACGTGTTATAATCGAATGTGTTGCTTATGGTATTACCTGCAGCTGGTGGTTCATTGCTGTGTACGTGCAGAGACTGCATACAAAAGTTTTAATATTCGCAGACTTTTGTCTTGATAATTGCATAGCATTATATAGGTGTTTGCCTTCAAAACATGATAAAATGGCACGCTACATTTGCTGAACTGATGGAATCATTATTAAGGCTATTAGGGTATCTGCGTTATTGCTTTTATTATCGGTCATATTATTTTAGTCGTTGTTTTTATCAAATAATATAAACGCTATATTCACGATCTAACATTTTACACGTGGTGAAAATGTATCCCCTTTCCTTGCAAAGGAGTAGTATGTCTGCATGAACTGCAATGCCTGGAAAACGGTAAAAGAAAACACCGGTGTTTAATATGTTTCTCACTCTTTCCCGTACTGATCACCAACAGTTCGCGCTGGATAGCCTTACAGCGCGACTCCTGTGTTTGGAGTATTCCTCATAGCCACAGCTGCGAGGTTTGCAATTCAAACTGCCAACACGCTAATCTGGGTGCGAGGACGGTGTCGAAATGATTGCCGAGTGAACCGTATGAAGACGATTAACCACAGCCTTACACTTCAGGATTCGTACATCAACGCATGTTCTAAAAATCCTAAAAGACGTGTTACCTAAAAACTGATAGCCAGACACGTTTCCAGTAGAATAATTATATTAATGTTTGGCCACGAGTTAGTTTAGTGGTGTGTAGTGTTAGTGAAATTTTCCAGTATAATTGTTGGCTCACCCTTGGTTTCTTATCAGAAGTATTGTTATCGTTATTTGTGCTGCTATTTTGATCTTTAATAAGCTATTTACATCTTACAGAGAATCTTACGGTGGGGTTATGCTGCTATTGGATATCAAATATTACCGCTGCGTGTAGGCTCTTAAAGTATCAGCTCAGAAGTAGGTTATGAAATTTATTTTAGCTGTAACTGAGGTGTAATTTAAATGTCATGCCTTGGGAACGCTTTAGCAGTTTAACCATTACTATTTTTAATAGTAGTGGTACTAGGCTATAATTATCGCAGCTTCTGCAGGTATGGATTTAATTACGTACACACTGGCGTGCGTAATGTTCATTTAGACTCATTTCTGTCTTTTCCTCAGTGGTACTTCGTTACAAGGAATCTTTTATTAGAGTATTTGTTTTGAGCAAGGTATGAAATAGCAGCATGGATGGCTCTGACTCTCTCTGACTTTGAAAGTTTACAAGTAAAAGCGGAAATCATGCTGGGAAATACAGTGTAAGAATCGGTGCGAAAACTGGAAAACGAAACCATATACACAAATTTGGACGCTATTTTTAACAAGTGCTCGCAGCGTGGAACCACAGCGACGTTAACCTAGCCTTTATCAAAGTTCAGATACATTGAAATCAGCAACACTATCCACAACCAAAATTTCAGTTATACTTAAATGAACACGCCCCCTCGAAATGGGTATATGTGTGAATGCTGTAAAATAAACTAGACCGTGTTTTTTTTTTTTTTTTTCCAACTCGAGTTAACAATTCAGAGACGAGCAGAACTGCCAGTTGTTTGGCAGTTGGCGTGTGCGCTGCGCGTATGTATTGTATGCTCTTCAATTGGAGACGCTTCAATTGGAGTACCGCATACATGATAGTGAACACACTTTCCTCTTATCCCAGTTACGCGAGTTTTCGATATTTCCAGCGCACATAAATACGTAATTTGCTTTCCCGACAATGCGGAAGCGATACATTGATGATGAAAGTCTACAGTCCTCGATCTCTCTTTCTCGGTATCTCTAGCAATGTTTAACTAAAGCCACTCAGTCGATACATCTTTTGAAACACATCTGCCGTATCAGCATAGTACAGACCGACCACATATCTTCTGTGGACCACCTGCACACACAGATCGGAGATGGCACTGCGGGGTTGATATGGCATTACTTTAGTGTGAATTAAATGTCGCTCAAAGGACGATTTGTTTTGCGTTGTTCACTTACCAAGACACGCTTCCCGTTACCAAGTCGACGAAAGTGCGAAGAAGCCATGGCCAAGCCATGACTAATATCTTGAGCGAAATACATCCGCAGTGTCAGTGATATTTAAACTACCTGGGGAAATAGAGGGCATGTCTTCTATTTACCGTCACAAATCTATTTGAAATATCCCTCATATAACAGTGGGTGATACCTTTTCATTTGGGAAAGAGGTGCATCGTTATCGGTTTAGCCAATGCTGAACGTTCTCTGCACGAGGATGGGGATATTAAGAGTTCATTTCCAATAAAAAAAAATAATTACAGCTTTGCCAGGATCCACTTCACTTGATAGATCCAGAAGAACAGAAACCTATTAATTTCACAAAAGGTTTAGAACAGCAATGGGGCCAACTGCTTCACTGCACAGAGACTATGTATGGATTGACAATCAGTTTTTTGCTCCCATCAGCTCAATCATTTTAAAGTGGTACTTAATAAAGTTAATCTCAGTCTAAAGGTACTATATTGTGTCATTCCATTCCATTCCATGCCTTGCTGTTTCACTAGGGTATAAAAATGAGGTAACAAGCATGCAAAGTCTTCTTTGTTGCATAAAGAAAGCCCTTACTGAGCACAAGCAACAAAACAAAGCCTCTGGAGTTTGCCAGATTTCATTGGAATTCTGACTGGATGAGAGTGCTATAGTCAGAAGAGACCAAAATTGAATTTTCTGGCCACACACCATCTGCATGTTTGGCAGCAAAAGAGGAATGCATACAAAGAGAAGCACCTCATATCTACTGTCAAATATGGATTTTGGTTGTTGATATTATGTTTTGCTGCCAGTGGTCCAGAGGCACCGGTTAAGATCAATAACATAATGAATTCCACCAAGTTCCAGGAAATTTTGGTTGAAAATTTGGTTGTCTCTGAGACTTGGTCATAGGTGGATTTAACAGCAGGACAAATGACTCTATACATACATCAAAATCCAAACAGAAAACAAAACAAAATCAAAATCCATGTGCTGCAATGGCCATCTCAGTCACTGGGTTTAAATCTCGTTTAAAACTGGTGGTCTGAACTGAAGAGGGCAGTCCATAAGCGCAAACCCAAGGATATCAATGAACTTGAAAAGTTCTGTACAGAGGAATGGTCAAAAATCCCTCCAGATGTGTTCTCTGAACATATCACAAATTATAGGAAATGAGTCAGGTCTGTCATCTTTGCCAGGGGTGGTAGCACAAGGTATTAAACCAGGGGTGTCAATAATTGTGAAACCTGTTTTTTGGGGAAATAAATTTGTTATTTGAAAAATGTAAGACTTTGGTTGATTCCATTAAATCATTAATAAAGCACAGTGTTTTACACGTTGGAAAGTAAAGTTTATGTCAATAACAGTAGTATTTTGAGTTTACAATTTTATTTGTGAATATTTATCAAAGATGTCAATAATTCTGGACCTGACTGTATAACATGTATTGTGTAATTGTTTCTGCTGTTATCATACAAGCATTGTGCAGTGAAAAAGTACAAACATTGAATGTTATTTAAGGAAAAACTATTGGGTTTTTTTTTTCAGCAGAAAAAAATAGAGTCCAATTCGTACATTTCTCTGTTTGCGGTATATAATATATTTTGTAAATATCATGTATTTCAATTACTTGTGAAAATGTAAATCATACATCATGAAGTAAAACCAGAGGGGAGAACCTGCGCAATATTGTAAATGGTTTTGATAACACATTGTAAACTGATTTGAGGGGAATTTCAGCACAACCATAGAACAAACTAAAAGAAAGGCCCCCCATTAGTGTCATTTGGATGGAGGAAGACAACCCTGTTTCTACAGTCCTTCGTGAGTGCTTTGATGATTCAGTCAAGCACAGATTTTACATGTGTAAAATGAGGGTTGCTAGTTGACATGGCTACCTGTTGGGATGATTTCAGATTGGCCGCTGACTCACATATGGAAAGTGATGAATAACCTATAGATACTGGTCGGGATGCCTTTTTGCTGCCGTTTCAGTAGGCTCATATTCCTTTTGTGAAGGGTCTGCTGGTCTGAACTCCAAATGCCCCTGCTATACATATCAAAGTGTCTCCTGAGAAAATGCATGTGGAGATGACGGTTTATGTTGGAGGTCAGCGACATGCAGTGTCATGGCAGCCGCTGTTGGTGGACAGTCATCGTATAGCCACACCATGCACAGCATGACCACACTTCCCTATCCCAACCATCTGCTGGGCCCCTTGTGGCCCCTGCTTATGTGTGGAAGATCTCTGGGGTGCTATAGGACATGGACACCCTGTGACAGAACATGAAAAAGAGGACATGGGTTTCGTCATCTTCACCCTGAACGCTGCCCCCGGTGGCAGTGCACCACAATGGCCAGAGAGCAGGATTCATTGAGGAGGGCTACAGGTTCAAAAGCTTGCCAGGGCCCTGACATTATACCCTTGAGGAATTGTTTCATTAAACATCCCCTTCTCTATAAATGGAAACTACGTGTAATCTTTACTAAGCATGTTGTCTTGGATGCTCAGGAAAAAATAATGTAGTCATAGCCCACAATGGCAGATGAGTTAAGCACAGTAGTATCTAAACACATAAAGGGGAGACAGCACAGGATTAGTGGTGTCTGCTATTGGAGGTTGAGCCCAGTAGCCTCTTATCATTGGTCCAGAGTCCCATAATTACATGCACAGCTGGTGTACCATACTGCCTTCTAGTGGTCAATTTGACTGATCTGCTGTGCTTACCAGCAGCATCAAGCCTTTTTTGCTGTTCTCAGTCCACCAAACACTTTCTTCCTTTATCCAGTTATGTACAATGACACTCTATCTCATTATCTCCCTGTTAGGATGGGGAACTGTCATAGTTTCATAACCAGCGGAGACAAGCCACCCTCTCTCATTTGTTCCCGACTGGAGATGACTCTGAGGAATTGGCATCCATCCAGCTGAGAGGCCACAACCTTCTCGCTCACACACTGTATATAAATGTGAGGGGACAGGAGAGGCTCTTTCGTGGCTCCCATGGATAACCCGACAACCCAGGAAGTGATGCCCGAGTAAGGAGAGCAAGAGAGGTGGCTCATTTGTTGACTTGCTGGCAGCAGAAAGGATGTACGCTGCAATTCGTGGTGTAACCGTGGAAAGAGCATCGGGGTTTGTCGATTGGAGCAGCCCGCTCTTATCAACATTGACTGCTGCGGCGCTGCTCCATGATAAGAAAGCAAACAGATGCTGATGCAGCCATACTCCCTTGCAAGTCCCTTCATTCCTTACAGAAATCCACAAACAGCATCAAGAGATGCTCTGTTCCATGCATCCTGGAAAGAGACTCTCGAGACACACGTGAGACAGAGATGAGACATAGAAGAGCCAAAAAGTCCATTACTTTTGTACCTGTGTCTGCGTGCTGTCCCCATAGAGGACCATTTTTCCTGCTCAGTTTGTGAGTGTGAGAGGGGCTTATCACATGCTTCAGATTCACCTTCTCCCGAGGGGCATCTCTGGAGTGTGACCCAGGTGTGCTGGTGTGATGTTAGAGGGTTCAGCCTGCCTGTGATTGCGCACATTGGCCAGCTTGTATGGCTGCTTGTCGAGCAGCAAATTTCCGTCCATGTCACGAAGATTAGAAGAGCCTCTTTGTTGTAAAATCTGATGCTGTGTGGTCATTTCAAAATGACAACTTTGCTTTGAAGGAAGCATTGGTGAAGGGGTTTCTGTATTGCATTGAAGTCATATTTTAGGGTTAGTCCCAAACTTTTATTTTTTGTGTTGACCTGCACATAGTTCATTATATCTTTACAACAGCTGTTTTTAGTGCAGTAATTTCAAGGAAACAAGAAAGTGAGATTTCCCTCGTGATATAGACAGTAGGTCAAGAAATATAGGTGTGTTCCATTATTCATTTGTCCTGTCCATATTTGCATATGATATTTCTTGAAACTAGACCTGATAGCTTGCTATATGTTACTTACATGTTTATGAATATTTATATTCTTGCATAGTAAAAAGTTACCCACAAGTTGTTAAATCAAGTCTTCTGACTGCCAAATTTTAAATTAATGGAAATGGTATTAAATCAAGCTTTGGTCCATGGGGGTATTATATAAGGTTCAGAAAGCTGCTTTTTAGTTCAGAAGCGTCTGTAATAATATTATGCAACTGTCACTCTTTCTTTAGTTTAGAGTCCAATACATTTACATGTTTTGCCTGCAGGGAGGTTACATACTGGGAGTGAATGCAATGTTGAGTTTTTCTCTTCTTAACTGGTCTCATAGTTTTGTGAAAGTACCCCCACAGCTGACAGGACACAATGTAATTGTTTCCGTAGTAATATGTGGTTTTCTGTCTTGGGACGGTTAAAGGAATCTGTTTTAATCATATTAGTGCAGTGACAGTATGTATATGGGAAACAGTTTGTTGTAAAAAAAAAAAAAAGTCTTGTGTTAGAATCCTGAAGGTCAGCTTTCATTCGCATGTAACAATGGTTGTGTGAGTTCCTATTGGCCAAGAGAGGAGTCATCCAGAAAATATTCTCTAACTCTTAATATGAGGTTACATTATGTAGACATACTTTAAATGAAGTTATCATTAAATTACGCTGACATTGACATCCTACGGATGACCTCAGGACAGGCATTAAGTTAACAAAAGCTTTGTTGTGCTAACTAATAATAAGCATTCATAAGTTGTTCATAAAGGGAAAGCAGATTCTACTTTAATAGGCCAGTGCTTAACCATCTATTGCTGTTAATAATAGGCATTGCAATTAGAATATGTTGAGAAGTTAAAAAATGCTGTTGCATTAATAGATAATTAATGGGAACTTAATATGAAGTGTTAGTAGATATGCCAATGGATTCAGTCACTGGTTTTGGTTACTTAATGGATTGATAGTCAGACAATTCTTTTGTACTTCAATTCTTTTGTACATACTTAGTTCCTTTTATAATGCTCCTGTCACCCATTTCTTAAGTAATTTATGGAGTGAAACCTTTGAAACCTGATGGTTTATCCAACTTATTTTAATCCATTTCTTGTTTTAATTTCCTCCCCAGTAGAGTTGACAGGGCAGAGGGGTGGCAGGGGTGGTGGTTACAGCCTTGGGTTTGGGTGGCTTGGCAGGGAAAAGGGTTCTGGTGGTCGGGATCATGGCGAGGGGGCCTCAGATTCTGCCTAATATTTATACAAGATATACAGCCTTCAGAGTTCAGAGTTTGAAAACACAGTAACATGGCATTGCTATGGAGGACCTCTTGGCCCTCATCCATCTGGCCTTTTTAAGGCAGACCCTAATTTTGACTATAGGGAACACCAGGAGGTCCTGGCTGCACCTGCGACACAGGCTGGCAGACTTTATGCTAATGACGATCCGTGGGGCTCCTTCACAGCAGGGGGCCTGTGGGTCGGCAACGGCAGCATCAGAGCTGAAAAGGATGTGGCCGAGGAGGGATCCTCTGGAGAGAGGTGCTACATGGGACGGTTCCAGGGACTTGTGCTGTGTTTGCACTGCATTGTTTCCTTTGGACTGAATTAAGTGTGCATGTGGGAAGGAGAAAGCCACTCACACATGGTGTAGGGAAAGCGTTTAAAACACAGCAGAGCTGGTTATATGCCAATAATACGCTTTGCCCTGCGGTTCAGAATCACATGCTATGGCGCAAGCATGTTTTTGAAAGGGGCTGCAAAGTCAAGATTGTCTCCATCTGGAATTTACACTCTTCTTAAAGTAGCATGTACGTCATGTGATATCAGAAAGGCTCACATTTGGCGAATGGGATTTTCACTGTGCTGGGTGATTTCAGTTATAGGCCATGTCTCAGAATGTCTTCTGTAAGATGGTCATGGCCCTAGTCACATCAAATCTTAAATTTGTGAGTGAACAGATTCATCTCTATGCTACATAACGCTACCTACCCATAACACTACATAACACTGAACTGCATTTGTTACATGCTGACATCATACAGGATGTGTGCATATTTTTAATGAAAATAACATGATTTAGACCACAGACATCAGTGTTGATAGATAGCATCTCAGCCGGTTCCAAAGTTATTACTGGTTCTGTTCGTACTGAGAAATTTTTCAAGTTCAGAGAGCATGTTCTACAACACTCTTTTAGGAAACTATCCTAAAAATTGCTTCAAGATCTAGGACAGAAGACGGCGACAGAAGCAGGAGGCCATGTTCCAAAGCAGCTAATCTGGGACAGATTTACACCCCCTACAGGTTGGATATGGTACTATATTTTTACAACAATATTACCGCAAGTATTGTAATAGCTGAAGCAAACAGAAATATTGAGAAAAAATTAAAAATGCACAAATCTTGGCTAAACTTTAAAAGTTTAGGACAATGCGCTATTGTGGTTTGATTTTGGCATGCCCTGTGTCATTTCCTTCACCCAGTGTTTTGCCAGAGTGCCTCTGGTCCTATTAAACTGGCAAAAACCACCAGGGTCACACTGTCTAATTCACCCCCAGATGGTGGCCTACTGAAGGCCACCATCTGAATGAGAAAAAAGGGTACTGTCTTCTGACTGGAGGCAGGGTTAACTCCAGTGCTTCACCTGTAGCAAAAGAGAAAAGGCTGGGCTAGTTCTCAGGTCAGGTGCACTTAAATGGGAGAATATGTTTAAGGCTGCATCTGCAGTCTGCGCAGTATTGGCAGATATTTGAGGACTCCAAGGTCAAATAGTTTGTCAGACTTGGGCATTATAATTTTGTCTCATGACTCATGCATGTCTCCCCTCAGCGGAGATGCACCTTCTCACATTGATTTTTTTTACACATAAACTCTGTTTTGAAGTAAGTGGTAAGTGTGTTCTTTATCCCTCTGAATTGGTGTGCTTACTTAAAAATCCATGACTGTCATACAAGTTTCACAGCTGTAAAGAGCTTTAAAGAGGAGAAATTTATTAGCAAAATAACATCAGATTGGATGTTCTTGTTTGCTCAAAATGGCCATGTCCTCTCATGCTTTACATCCTTGTACACTGCAACAATTTAAGAATATTTACAGCTGTCCTTCATAAATGAATTAGGAGTTGTCTCAATATTTCTGCAGTCTGATCTGCGGGCTGGGTAGTCTGCAGGCTGACTGTGAGGAAGGAAACGAGGAAGGATTCACAGAACACTAAAATTTTACCAGGATCATTTTCACAATGAGAATTTCCATCAAGAAAGGCTGCAAATGGTATCATGGCAGCCTTTCTTGATGAAAAGAGCAATTACTCATGACAGGTCTGTTTCTATAGAGACAACAGTGCAAGGGCAAAGGAGCCATAGCTACAAGGAGCAGCTGTCATTTATGTGTTTTAATTTACACGTTTATGTGGCGTTCTACTTTGAAGTGTTCAGATAATGTAATCTGAAGGTGCTGTATGGGTAGCATCTCTGTGCAATGTCCTCTTTTGAAAAGAACCAATCCACAGAGGGCTCATGTTAGGTCAGGCCATTTTTGACCATTTATATATACAAGCCCATTTATTTCAAAAGAGCAGTTTTTGGAACAAGATGTATGAAACCTCGTGTTGTTCACCCATTTGAAAGCTGAGCTAGAGGGGCCATATATACCTGTGGATATACATCTGACAAGTTTTCACACCAATCACTGGGCAGCAATTAGCATGAGAGACATGCCCACAGCTTGTGCCTTCGAGGAGTATCCACCCATTAAAAGTCTTATTATGGCTGCGAACATTCCATGCTTGCTTTACACCCCAGCTGAGAGGGGCCTGTCAGTCTGGCTGGCTTTGAGTATCCTGCATTGTGGTTGGGCACAGTTACCTCTTTGTTTGCAAAAGCTGTCATTTTCTGTATCGGAACAGTGAAAATTTCAGACCTGCCAGATATCTGCACT
Source organism: Megalops cyprinoides (assembly GCF_013368585.1). Lineage (NCBI taxonomy): Eukaryota > Metazoa > Chordata > Actinopteri > Elopiformes > Megalopidae > Megalops > Megalops cyprinoides. The sequence goes on along the minus strand of NC_050604.1, from coordinate 3,254,747 downwards.
TGCATTTGCTGAGAACAATATGATTATGTAAAATATATACAGTATCTGCTGTGTTCCTAATACATGTGTCTTGCCTTTTAACAGAATACATCAGCTTCCTTATGTGCAGTTGCATAAGAGCACTGCTGTCAGGTCAGGGTTGCCCTTCCACTTCATCTGAACAATTACTAACAATTATTGAACTCCAAGTGAATGTTTCTTCACAATATTGTAGTCAGAGATACAGAGGGAAAATTGCCACGTGTGGAGCACACCGTTAAGGAACAAACCGCTAACGCTTGGGCTGATTTATTTATTTTAATTCCCATTTGCTGCCTGTCCTCCAGGTAAATCCTCAATTATGCAACATGGCATTATCTCTTGCATCGACTTAATTACATGGTCATTGGGGGTGCAGGGTCTACAGGATTAAAGATTCTGCTGTTAAAATGAAAAATGCTCTGGGTTAACCAGAGCTGCCTATAGATAAAGAGTAAGCACAGGAGACAGCTGCCTGTTAAAGCATATAGATGTTGCTATCCTTGAACTTCAGCATTTGACATCTATGATAACTTGGAACTGAATTATGCGGTTCTTCATCTTTGCTGTATATCATGTAATCTAAGGCCAGACATCTCATGTAATGCTGAACCTACCTCTCTGTAACTAGGTCCTGAAAGTAGTTTTCCATAAGGAAATATAAAATGCAACCTCCATAGTTAATAACCTTGAATGGGAGCATTTTACATGATGGGGCTATGAACCTTTCAATGTGTTGCATCAAAAGTGTATTCTGAATAAGTGCCACCTGATACATTTGACTTAGACAGAGTATGCTTCTTCGACAGATATTAAAACCTGTTTTATGGGCATAATCCTTAGAAGAAAAGCAGAAGTATCCTCTAAATGTATCAGAGCTGGGAGTTTGTGTTTACTATTTAAGATTTTCACTTTTGTTCTGCTAAAATCATCATTTGTGGATAATGACGCAGATGTTTTGAGTGCTTTAACCACATCTTCAGTCACCACCTCCCTAATGGATGTCTTAAGAAATAAATGCCACAGCTCACAGCTGCAATATATTCATTAGAAATATCATGACGTTACTATTTCATTTGATGATCCAGTATCCAGAAAATGCTGTATTGATACAACACACATTGTGGCAATGGGGATGTAAATAGGGTTGGGTACTGAAACCCGTTGCCAATATGGCACCGGTTCCTATACGACCGGTATCTACTGGACCAAATTGCAACGCAGATTTTGGTCCCTTATTTCGGTGCCACTCAACCCTTTCGTCCGTACGGTCACACCGGTGTGATTAGCCATTTAGCGCGTAGGCTATGCTGAAACCAATGCAATTAGAACACTAGATTGGAGAAATTCTAGCTAATTTTAGCTTTGAGGAAACAGCAATTTAACTTAAATATAGCAAATGCTAACTGAAAACTGTGAGAAGCTTAACAATGCTAATGAAAACGCAAGGAGCCATGTAAGGTAACACGCACACTACATAGCATAAAAAATAAGTTATATGTGAAAGGGTTGTTAAGGCGCTAGGTTTCTTCCCGTATTTTTTCCCCTTTAGTCATATCTGATGCAGGAGCACACCTCCAGTTTTCCGAGGCCATGTAAAATGCTTCCGGGGGAAAAACGCCACTCATATCTATTCGATGTTGATACCACAGCAACAGCACTATGCTGCTTCCATGTGGTAGATAGAAACACATGGCTACAAAGATAAAGAGTGAAAACATATGCTAACAATGCGAACATTTGTTAAGTGTTTTGTATTTAATTATATTTATATATTTAAGTATACTTTAAACTGTTAACAGTTAATATATCATTCAATTTCAAGTTCAAATTTGCCTTAGCAATAAAAAAAGCCATACTTTAATGTCGTCGACCATTGTTTTGTGCTTTTTTTTAAGTATCAGTTCAGACACCATTTAGGTACTGGTACCATTTTAAAAGTATTGCTTTAGCACCGGTATCAGAAAAAACCCAAACGATACCCAACCCTAGATGTAACTGGCCAAGTTAAGTTTAATGCAGATGATGAAGACAAATCCAAATATGACAAATCCAAATAATTACTGTACACAGGATCAAAATGTAATCAAAACCTACCTGCTAAAAAGGCAGTGGTTACATTTTTGATAGTGATTTCTTACAATGTTAACTTGTTGCAACAGTACCCGGTCTTCAACAATTCTAATAGTAAATGATTACTTTAATTGAGGCTATGACTATGTGCACATCAATGAATGTTCAGGGTACTCTCTGCCCTTGGTTACAGATTTAACAACAACCAGGCCAATCCTGATCTCAACCCTAACGGTTTAATATTAAATGTTCATTCTGATTCAGGATCAGTTGGGCAGGGGCAGAGAGTTCATGCAACTCAATGAATACTGAATGCACAGTCTCCAAGGCACTGCCTGATTGGACATTCATGTGATTGGGGAAACACACCCACAAACACTGGCAGCTATGTTTTTGTGCTGTAGAAGTAGAGATGATCTAGGGCCTGTTTAGCCTGTTGCTGTTTAGCCTGCAATGCCTTATCAGGTTAGAATTGCAGTTGGGATTCTGGTCCTAGAACAGCACTTACAGACACCCTCTGCCTCATGAACATTTTGGGTATAGCTGCAGTTTTTTTTTTTTTTTTTTTGAGGGGGGGGGGGGGGATACTGAGTGCAATGTAGCTACTCAAAAGGTATAGACAAAATATTGGCAGAAGAGAACACTTGTTATCCTAATCTCAAACTTTGATTCAGCCGTGTTTGCTGTGGGTTAATTCTAGCATGGCTATGTGGCATGAATGCTGTGAGCTAGTTTCAACACAATGTTTTAACTTTGGAACGTGTGTACTGCCTTTGAGTGGCACTTTTTTAAATAGTTTGGAAACTTCTAGCTCACGATAGCAACAGGTGTCTAGGTACATGTATCATATTAACCCATTGAAAGCAAAACTATAGTTAAATAAAGTTAATGAACTAATCCAGCTTGATTTCCCAGTGGTCTCTGCTCAGAATAACACCAGTGAGCACAGATATTCATGAAGTGTATCGTTTTATTCAAATGAAGTGTTAGCTCCTCTCTACCTAGTCTGACTTGCCTGTTTCAGTCCCAAGGATACTTGAAGTCATCTGTCCAAAAAGAAAGGGCTTTCCTACATCAATTCTCAGCAGTTCCCTAGTTTTCACTGTATGTGCATCGACAAGCATATGGGCCTTGTTGAGTGTAGTGAATCATTGTAGTGATTTTCAAGTCAGTAAGTCTATGCAGTATTGATTTAAAAAACAGGTCCTCTTCACTTAAGTGCCAGAGTCTTTTTTTTTTTTTTTTTTGCTCCAATGCCTCTCAAATGCTAACAATTCAAAGCCACTAGCAAGGTAAGTTTTTTGCACTGATTAACTATTTTGTGAGTGTAAGTAAAGTATAATTTCTGGGCCCATTAAAAGCAGATGCTTACATTTTGTGCAGTGATGCACAGACTAACGCATTTTCTGTGATGGTTGGTTCAAATGCATGAAAATTTGCCTGAATCAACTTAATATCTGCCATTGGGAAAAGCATGTAGTCTTCTCTACTTTTGAATGTTGTGGCAAGTGTGTTCCAAGACACGAAGAGGCAGCCTGCAGAAAAGGCAGTTTAGACAGCAAGCTGGCATCCCAGGCCTTTCAAAGGCAGTCATGACCTCTGCCATTTTCTGTGTTCTCAGCTATGAAATTCGCATATCAGTTATACACCAGCAGCCTCCACCATCTCAAAATGATAGACCCGGGGGAGCAGATGGAGTTAATTATAATGGATGAGGCCAGAGAATGGAGAGATGACGTGTAGCAATTCAGATAAGCAGCTGATACAGAAAGGAGAAGACCCCCGCAGGTCTGTCGGAGGGATTTCAGAGATGGGGAATGTGGAGGCTCCTTATTATGCTCACGACCCATCCTTTTTGGATCTTTTGTTAAAGTGAGATTATACCGCTGAGACAATTACTGGTAGATCACTAAAAGGATGTGACGGGTTTTTGTTTTTTTTTTTTCTTTTTCTCCTCCGACATCTGAAACGAGATAATGTTGGAAATAACAGCGTGGTAATGCACCTGCAGGCACTGCTTCTCAAAAGAGTCTCATGGAATCCACATTTCAGAACAAGAAAAGGGTCTCATTAATTGTGATCAACATTCTGTTCGGGAGCAGGGTGTAGGTTTGATAGGCTTATAAGGAAGCAATGTTAATGGCAAGATATTAAAAATGCTGAGCTCTACCGTGCAGAATTCATTCAGTAGTAGTAATTCTCCCTCATTATTATCCGCTCACGTAGCCAGCTTCCTTGCCAACGGTATGTCACCTGTGCTGGGGGAATCAAGCCTATGGAAAATACAATAATGTACACACTAAGACTCTGTAGAAATCCCTGTCACACTTATGCCATCGTTTTACCCACAGTGAAGCATTTAAGCAGTTGATAGACAAGAATACAAAGAGTTGGAGGAGTCATTGGGGCTTTTAGATGTCCAGAATTATATTTACATGCACAGTGAAAATAACTGTGCTGGATATTACAGCACTGTGGTGTTTTGAAACTGCTGTTTGGAGGTTATTATTCTGTGGAAGCTCTGTGGAAATGTGATGGAGGTGCTATGGGGATATGGGTGCACCAGGGATCCCAGGGGAAAAAAACAACCAGAGATCATCATAATATTACACTTTGATCATTTTAATGGGCACCAATGCATGTGCTTTGAAAACTGTAAGTAGTTCCTTTTTGTAATTATCATTTGACATGTTTATATAATAGGAGCTTTTTTATTTTGTCGTGGTTTCATGAAGTAAAACCCATGGTAGGTGTTTGGCTGGATGATCTGTACAAACACCCGCCAAGCAAAGAGTTAGACGACCTCTGTTTGGGAGAGGAAACCAGACATTGTCTTATATATTTCCTCATACAAAACCCTAGGTGCTTTTTAAGATCAATTTTTAAGTCATCGTGGTCTAACTTTTACACATGTTTTACAGGCACCAGGGACTTGCAACTTGCAACTCTTGCTGTACTCCAGTGCTGTCAGCAATAGTTATGGGCTTAGTTGGTCACAACTTCATACCTGAAATGAAGACTTAGAACAGAACAGAGAGAATCCTGTTCTGAGAATCCTCATGGCAAATATCACCCCTCCTCTTTTCTTTAAAGTCCCCCTCTCAATTTCTCTGTCTCAATGTAGCAGTTGCAGAGTCATTATTCATTGTCTCTAAGGTGGACTCATATTCAGGAGACACTTTGATCTGTCATCAAGTTTACACCAACAGAAGAGGCACACTCCTTCTCTCTCAAGGAGTTTAAGAACAGGGTTTTCTCATCCTAAAGAATATGGCTTTGAAGGTGCATTTAAATGTCTTTATTTGATGGGATTCACTTCAGTACAGATTTAGTTGGTTACCTTGAATCCTATTACTTGTGCAGAATATGCTGTTTTCCACCACAATCTGTGATTGAAACCGATTGGAGGGATTGGGGGATAAAATTGATGATTTTAACTGTGAATGAGAGGAGAGTAAGAGATGACATCCAGCCATGCTTTTTGGCACCTTCAATGGAAGTGCAGATGCACTCAAGAGCAGTGCTGGAAGAAAGAAGATCATGTGACCTTTGGTAGCGTGACCATGTGCCTGCTCTCAAAACCAAAGGCACGCTCCCATTGTTATGCCTTACTAGTCGGTCAGCAATTCCTGAGGTGAGCTGCAGGGGTTTCCAAGGCAGACTGACCTGAGTGGAAGTATATTTTTGTTAATCCCCACGTACCCCATGTTGGGTTTGCCTGATGTATCGCCTGTTTGTCTTATGATGTCATGAGATATGACATCAGCACCCTCCTTCCAGCAATGACTATTGAATGTTCATTTTTTATCATGTATTTATAATGTTTTCATTTATTTATTTATTATTAATTTATTTACCAGCACCAATATGCCATTGAAAGGAACTCCTTGCAAGGAACTCAAGCAGTTATATGTCCATCCAAAATGACAATGTGTACTAAAATATCAGACCCTCTGAGAGGATGATTGACGAATGATTGCTGAGACTAAATAAAAAGAAACAAAGCAGGAAAGGGATTACAAAATGTCAGAATATGCTCTAACTGACCATGAGGGAATGAGGGCAAAACTTTCAATGTTACTGTCATGGAGAACACATCAGGCTGTTGTCCAGCTGCAGTGTAGCTGGGAGATTGGAGAGTAGCACAGCATTTAGTGGTCTGGCTTCCTTAACCCCAGCTGCAGCACCAATGGCAGGGGCAGCTGCAAGCTAGCATTCATCCTAGTCAGGTTTGTAGGAGTTCCTTTTAAGAACAATCACTTCTCTCTGGGTGACTAGTAGGGGAATGTGCCTCATGCACTATCTGCAGTTCACCTATAGTGTTGTAGGTTGGATCCACATGTAACCAGCATTGGTCACTGCAGTCTTGTTTTAGCACTCTCTCTCCACAGCAGGAGCAACAAAAAACACAAACATAGAGATTTCTTCTTTAATCACACAGAAGGATTTGAACACACATCTGGGAAGTGACCAAGCTTACATATTTCCAAAAAGTATAGGATATAACCAGGAGTAGCCAGTACCGTAACACTTCAACACTAATGATATGCCAGGGTCAGCATCACAGGAGCAGCCAGTTAGGCCCATGAACTCACTCCCATGGCTCACAAGTAATTCACTCCTATAGTAATGAAAACCAGACTAAAATCTCCATCGGATATGTTAAAAAAGCAGTCTGCAATTTTAAGATACTTACAAGGTCCCATAGTGTGAACAAACTGGAATAATGAGATTGAACTGGGCGTTTTATTTTAAACCATCCTTCTCAGCAACGTGTTGACCTGGATTAGTGGGGCATGAGGATTAACTTTAAGAAGGCACTGTGGCTGACCCATTCCAGAACCCTACTCATAGCATGTCTGTGCAATTAAGAGAGGAAGGGATTGCCATCTCAACCACCATAAAGTGGCATCAGAGTCCTATTCCAGCATGAAAGAAATTAAGTGGGAGACAGCGAGACTTTTTCCCCCAACTACCACTGCTAATAACACTCACCTAGACGGTGTGCCATTGTTACAGAAAAGAGCTGAGGCCACACAGGCAGTGATGCAGAGAAAAAATTTAGAGAGGGCTGATTGCTCCTGTAGAAAATGTCTGTATTTGTAAGAGTGGCAGGTGTGCTCTATTTAAAACTTCCTACTGAGCCTGCAGTTGGCCTTCTCTAAATCTTTTTTTTTTTTAATCAAACGCATTGAATCGCTATGCAAGTTGATGTCTACCAAAGAGACGTCATATGTTGAATTGAAAATATTAATGGTCTCCTTTCAGACTTATTTTAGTTGTCCTAGGTTCAGTATCTCTAAAGCCAGACCTCCCAGTGTGCAGTATTTTCAATGTAAGTTAACAATGAAAAACTATATATGTGAAAAAAGGAATTCATTGAACAACTTAAAAAAATGACTTTTTTTTCCAGAAACTTGAGACGGAACTGATAAACCACCCGGTTCAGTCCAGCCCTGTAATCCACAGATACATCAAAAAAAGAAACCTATCTCCTGTACTAGAGTTTAAGAATTTGCTATGTATGCTGCAGAAAGGTGCTGAGTAAGCCTTAGACATACAGAAATTAAAACATAAATGTAGGTTTTGGACAGGGTGTAATGTTTTGACTCTGAGAGAATGTGTCAGTGAAAATAATCTCTGTTTAGTTGAATGGCTGTTGCTTCAAACAGAACAAAAGTGATATACTTGTGAGAGGAATGTTGGAGATTAAAAAGTAAGTTACTGGTGTAATGTCCTCAAGTGAAGTTATTCAGTGCTTCAGGTAAATAGCCACCTGTATGGATGGGTGCTGTGTAATATGCCAAACTGCTCTGGAAGGGTCCGTCTGCTGAGCTAATCAATCTTTTCTTTGTTATGTATAAGAATACATTTGTTATCATTCATTTGCTGTGTGATTTTGCATGGTATGTTTGTTTTCATTTGTTTTATACAGAGGTCAGCGTAGCCTACCATTACTGATTTTGTGTCTCCCTTTATCACTATAACAGTGTTTGGTTTCAGTCAACTTGGTATATAAAAAATATGCATTTAATGTGATGGTCTGCCGTTACTTTTTAATATTGACCTTTAAAATATGTGCTCTGTATACCATAACAAGCCTGCAAACACAAACAAAATGATTGTCCAATTGGCAATTGCGCCAGCCAATCATCAGACACACCAGACTGCCAGTCAATGAGGGTCCACTACATACTTTCATGTTGGAGACTGTGAATGGAGAGCATTTCTAATCACACAGAAAGTCATACCGCACTGAAGAACTAGTTAGATCCATGGAATGTGAGCAACACCTATATCATAATTTTACGTAATAATACTTTAAATATTGGTTCTGTTGAATAGAGGCAAAGAATTATTGCAGCTTATTGCAGCTGACACATATGTGTGACAGTGGAGAGGGGCCTACCCAGCCTAACCTGGTTAAGCACAGATGAGCACGTTGATTTTTTCCAATGTATCCAGGTGCTGCAGTCATCTTTGCAGAGCGTGCAGGCTGTTAGCCTCATTAGCTGAGACTCAAAACCTTTTCCTGCAGTTCTATTCCGTAACCCACAGTGATCAAACAGGCCTGGCTTCACGAACTGGCACGAATCAGGCTCTCCAGCCTTTCAAGCGAAGCGGACGTCATCACTTTTAGGGCGAGTGCTGCCGCAGCTGGGAGCGGCTCCGCTCACTTATTAATTTGATATTGCGTGCCCTGCCATGTGACGGCTCACAATTAGGTCAGGTCACAACAGAGAGGCTTTGGGGCATTTTTCTCTCTTTTTCTAAGGCAAAGAAAATCACAGAAAGCCCGAGAACCAGCAAACTGTATGCTAATTATTTTGACATACACCAGAGTCTGAGTCTGAGGAGAGGCCATGGGCTCGTCAAGCTAATCAGATTCTGAATAGAGCCAAAGCTGAGGGTCTGCCTGTGATGGAGAGGGGCGTGTGACCGCGGATCCAGGGATCGCAAGAGTGAGCAGAGGGGTGACACGATAAGGGCCAAGCACCGCTAAGGGCAGACACACCGAGAGTCTCACTGCGTGCCGGCGTCCACAAAAGCTGGAGTCATGGAACAAAATCGACAGGGGTTATCACCTCAAATAACATTGGCTCTGCCAACAAAGCTCCAGGGTGCAGCTGTGAATGAACATTACTTCCATCTGCCTTTGCTGAAGGCAATCTTCCATTTAAAGTTTCAGCAAAATCCCTCATGTCCTCAACAATTCTTTCCAGTCTTCTCCCTGTTCTATTTGTTTTTACATATGAGCCATATCATTTTGGTGAAGATAAAAGCAATGTACTGTTCAGGTGGTGTACAGAAACAGAATGACTAGATCTGCTGAGAACACAAGGAATGAATGCAAGAGATGGGTGGTTATGTTAGGTAGGGCTGAATCCCTGTTAGCGAGTATAAATTTGCACAACAAACATAAAGATAGCATTCTACAGTATGCCTGTGGCAACCATGATAATACATCATCTGTTCGGAAGCCAGGCAGATGACAAAAAACCTGCAATGTAGAGCTCACATGTTTAGCACGGTTATGAAGACCTGGACCAGGGACCTGTGTGCCCTTCTCCTCTGATAGACATGGCACATGTGTTGACTTCACATTCATTGGCTTGCCTTGAAGATAACGTGGTCTTTTCTGCAAAACAGCCATAAATTGCCATCTGTGATTTCCGCAAGGGTTTCTTCCTTACAGCTGAGATAGCCAGCACGACGTGCCTGGAAGTAGTAAACTGAGTCATCCCAGTTGTAGCTGCTCAGTTTGCATTTTGCACAATACTGACTGGTGCAGCTCAAACCCAGAACACACACACAGGGCAATAGGGTGATGCTGACCCCCAATTACCAAAGACAGTGCAGTATGACTTTCTGCAAGATGCGACTTCAGCAGGGTTTGTGTTTTTTTTTTTAATTCCTGTGCCATAATCGAATCTCATTTAAACTGTATCAAAGTAACTCTCGGCATGACATTTCCAAGACAAAAAAAGCCACAAAGTAGACAAGCCCCATTGTGTGACATTTTATCAGCTGAAGGACAGTTGGCTGCTGCCGCAGCTTCACAGGGGAAATGGCGGACGGTTATGAAGTGATCGGCCCCCAAGTCCTTATTGATCGGAGTCTGGCGGACCAACTGAGAGGAATTAGCAGGGATGCATCTCGAATGTTATTGATATCCATTATTCAGGGTGACATTGACACATGTTAATGCTGGCCTTGGTATTTTCTGGAGGGCTGATATGACTATTGAAACTGACACATCCATGAGTCCTGAATTGATATCCGCCTTTGAGAGGCCAATTTTGAACGCCAGCGTGGGGCAGTAAATTGGCAGCATTGTGTTCTGGCTGCAGAGTTATTGATGTTGCCTTTGACAGAGGCATGATACAGTCCAGTCCACTCTGTACCTTCCCATTAGAAATACATTACCACAGACTCGATAAGAGGAGCTAAAGATTGTAATCACTTTCAGCTCAAGATTCCTCTTCAGCCATAATTAATAGATGCCAAATGCCAAGAGCACTGCCCCCCCCCAAAAAAAAAAAAATATGACTGTAATTTGAATTTCACATGTGAGTATTTTTGAGTAGTGAAGGCATACAATGTTTTGACCAAAAATGAAAGTTTTTGCTTTGTTTTCAATATCACTACAAGGTACAAAGTTTTAATGCACTTTCTAATAACCTTGGCATTCTCTGGGAGTAAGACCTTAAAGTTCAGAGGAGACCATTGAAGAGCCTTTCAAAGATAATGCAGTCTATTCACGCTTGCTGCAATCTTTACAATAATGTAACCACCTCTAATTTTACTCCCAAGCCTCCTTGGCTCTTTCAGCTATTATTTGTGCTCTCATTTCAAAAGGAAGATAATGTCTGTTTGACAGAGTGCAAGAACGGATATCTCAGAGAGGAGACGAAAGACAGCAAGACCAAAGAACATGGGCAAATATTGGCCCTGAGCAGACACACCTGCAATAAACCAGAGAGCAAAGAAACTCACTGCACCTAAGAGAGCATGTTGCAACAGTTCATTTGACATGTCATGGAGCTTGTTTTCCACAGGCTTGCTTTCCACTTGTTTTCCAACTGGAGTTGGTAGGGTGACATGTCTTTCCAAACACAGGCTCCCTCACCAATTGGAATAAAGTTAGAGTCATTTGCAATATTTCATATCAGCACCAAAGATTTGCCCCAGTCAACTTCGGACACACTTACATTATGTCCCTGCATCTTCCTCAGCCTCATAGAGAATATGAGTGTGTGAACTGTAGCTTTAATTAAGTTTACTGCTCTGGCAGAGGATTAGGGTAAATACTCCTCTGTCCATCCCCTTCAATAATTTATGCTAGGCTGTGCAGCGCTAGATGCAGACATCTCCTAATTTCACTGTAAAGTCTAAATAATTGAAGTTGGGATGAACAGGTTATGTATGGATAGGGCCCCATCAGTGAGATGATAATGAGTTAGGATGTGTTCCCATCCGAATGCATTAATATTCAGCGTGACACTGTTGTTGCGCTGTTTCTTCTGTGCACTGGCGTACCTGAGAAATGGCTGCTCTCCATCAGCCAGCAGCTGCTCCTGACCTGTTCCAATCTCCACTGTTGCAGCGCTGAAAATGACGACTAGCATTTCAAATATGGCTCGAGCTGAGGACACAGCAACACTCTCCATGCACTAACTGGCTGGCCTGTCATCCAATGGATCTGACTCATGGCTGCATGCCTCTCCTCCCTATGTGGTATAGGATAGAATAGCATAGCATAGTGTAGCATAGCATAATATAGTATAGTACAATGGACATGGTAAAGAAGCTGCACGGGTGCAGTTGTTTGTCTTTATTCAGTCTCTGACAACACAAATTGAAGAAAAAAGCTTTCAAGTTTATGTCCCACCATGTCCTCCAAAGCACAAATCGGCAGTTGTTGCAAGACAGGTTCAGGCACATGCAGTAATTGCTTGCTTTTTATCTTTGATTCCTTGCGGAGTGAGAAAAGTGAGTTTTGTTGCAGCTCACACAATTGCTCTGAAAAGTCAAACAAGTCTCTATGAAGTCTCAGCTAGAAGCCCACATTGTCCAGAGCTTTCATACCGGATGGACAGAGGAATCTTATCCCATCATTTGCACAGCAGACACATTTACACCTATTCATCTGGTAGAAACTATTATCCGGGGAACTTTCTAAAAGGTCAATTCAATACAAGGCATCTTACATAGTTTCAGTTTATCATAACCTATATTTTTACTCCTGAAGTAATTAAGGTTAAGTGCCTTGGCTCAAGGGTACAACAGCAGTTTCTCACTAAGGCTTCAAACCATCAGCTGCCCCATTCAGTCCATGTTCAGGGCCCTAACCATTCAGCCACCATTACTGTCGCAGTGAGAGCCGAACTCAAAGGGCTCTGTGCTGGCAGTGAGAGGGGTGCACATAGGGGGATGCAGCGTGCCCGAAATGAGTCATAATCAGGGCAGAGCAATAACAATAAACCCTGGTCATTTTCATTCCCGCAGAGCACATTTCAAATTTTTGCCAGCCACCATTTGAGCCAGGCCACCTGTGGAGTAGAAATGCCAGCCAGCTGCTCAGAGCCACCTCCCCCAGCAGAGGTGGGGGAGAAACAGTAAGCCTCTCCTACTATGTGTAGCACGCTGATGCTTATGGTCACACAAGGAGCCCAGCACCTGTAAACTTTCCTTCAAACATTTACTGCAGTCGGCTAACCTCACACAATCCTGCAGTGGACACAGGCCTAGCTGTCTTTGTAAAGCCAGATGAGAAATGATCTGAGATCGCAAACAAATAAAAGGAGTCTGTCCTCTCAGTGCACTATGGCTAGTTTCTTAAGAGAATACATTCAATTTTTTAGGCGATTTTAAAACTGATTGAATTTTGATTTCACTTGGTCCCACAGAGACGGAGACATGTCATTTCCTGTTCATTTATATATGCTGCACAATTCCTTTCCCCTTTTGTGTTTGTGTGAAAGAAATAATTTGCATTGTTTTTGTCAATGTTTGTTAAGCACCTTCGTGCAGAACTCTTATGGTCTGTTGAACAGAGTCCTTCTGATATCGTGAAATCATCATTTCAAGATGTCACATTAACATTGCAAGATTCTCAGGTCAAGCCTGTTTCAGTTCTCCCCCAACAATAACAGAAAAAGGCAAGTCCGTAAACCCTGAGTTATTGTAGCTGGAGGCTTGGAAAAACAGCAACCCTTTATTAACGTGATGCAGCCACTCGATAATAAACCAACAGGGATGTTGCTCTATCATCTGAAGGCGATTATAAATTACAGCCATGCCGTTGTCCTCGTAATGGAGCAATAACAATGTGCGTTGTATAAATTCTCTTTGGTTAGACATGGGAGGGGAGTTATGTAGAAAAAAGGAGGGGAGGAGACATTTTCAAACCAAATTTTGCACTTTCAATTATAGTGTTTATGCACAAGCCATTAGTACGTTATGAGGTTTTGTATTTACATCTGAATACATTACACATTACATGCCTCCCTTGGGTCTTCTTTTAGCATTATTCACATAAAAACCAGGAACACACGTTTTGCGTTGTGTGAACCTTGGTCAGCTCATCTAGAACACTAAGGGGTCCGAATTGCCAGGTGATTGCATTGAATATTCATGAACCTCTCTGTGCAAGGGGTGGGGGTGGTGAAACTGTCTCTAGCACCACTGAAACCCAGGCACCCTCTCCATTTGAAGATTAGTCAGGAGGTATTGTGTACAATGGGAATTACGCTTAAAATGAACTCAGCTGGCCTCTGCATTCATATCCATGCTCAGTCAGGGAAACCTTAGAGATCAGAAATTTCTTACTGGGAAATGACTGTCGACATTTTCTGTTGCAAACTAGATTCATGTACTTTTGTAAACACAAGGCAAAAGGAAGCAACAATGCTTGTATCCTGTCACTTTCTACAGTGTTTTACTGCATTCAGTGTGTATTGAAAGTGGCTCACTGAATCTGGAACAAACTGATGAATATTTCAGAGGCATGCTATCAGCCAGAACAGTGAATGTTGCCAGTTAAGTGTATTACGTCAGACACACAAGTATTAGAAGGAAAAGTGTCATTCATAACACAGTTTTATAATATTAACATTTCTGTCTTATGGTTGTAGTGAAGGTTTTTTCTAAAACCATTAAATTAAGGAAGAGTATTCACTTGGATGTACCAACCATTCATCACTGACCTTATGAGGGCCGCTTATTTGATATGTGTGTAGTCCCATGTGTATCCAGTAAAACACTTTAATGGTCCAGGACTCATAAGTGCTTTGCAGCACAACACTGGATGTTGCTGAATTAAAAACTGGCTGAAAGAGACAGGGGAGACATAGCTGTTATTACTGAGAAGTGGAGTACTTAACAGCAGGGCAAAGAAAAAAGGAGTGGTGCGCTGCCTGCTTTTGAAGGTCACAGCAGAGTGGGACAGAGCGATGCGCCTGCGTTTCCTTTGGGAGGGAGCAGGACAGTGTAACCAAGCTGCCTAATGAGGCTGCGCCGAGATGGTGATGGGCTCTCCGTCGTTCTGCTCCAGTAAGGACGGCATTGCGTTGCTTGCTCTTTATTCTCTTCGCTAATCTCACAGGAAAAGCAGAAATGTAACGTGTTCCCCTTTCCCCTGCATAGCCCCTGCCTTCAGCTCCTGAAGCATCCTACTCCAGATTGTTGTATTTAGTTACTACATTACATTATATTACTGGCATTTGGCAGACACTCTTATCCAGAACAATATACATAGGTTACAATTCCATGTTATCCATTTATACAGCTGGATATTTACTGAGGCAGTTGTGGGTTAAGTACCTTGCCCAAAGGCACAGCAACAGTGGCTCAACAGGGAACCGAACCAGCTATGACTCTTGCTCCTTACTACTATGCTACACTGCCGAGCCTACTAGTAGAAACAACATATCAAGTGCAACTGTAGTGGTTTACTGAGTATCAGAAAGACATCACTTTATTTGTGTGTATGTTTAAAACATGAAGGGTACAGATGTTGGTTTAATTTGATGAATTGATTCAAGACTGACCATGGCACAGTTAAGTGACTTTGTTGTGTAATCATTACTCAGAGGTAGCCAGGCACAGATGATGAGGTTACCTAACTTCTTGACTGTCAATCCTGGTGAAAATTAGAACCAGAAACTGCAGTATATGCCCCTCTTTTTGGCGAAGCTGTCCCATCATCATAATGCTGTAGGCTGTCGCTGGCCATCTGGGGTGTTCAGAGGCAGCAGTTTTTTTTTAACCTGGCAAGCCTCTATAGTGAAAGCGAGTCTATCAATAATGGGCAGTAATCTAAGGGGCCAGGAGGCATAGCACCTGTGATTAAGTGAAGCTGAAAGCCATCACAAAAATAGAGTGCAAAGACATCTTGATTCTGGTGGCTTCTCCGAGCCAATCATTCTCACCTCAGCCCATGTGTCCCAGCCCATCACTCTACAGCACACCGACTGTCGCTTCATGACTAACAATAATGACTCATATACATATCTGTTCTCACATATTTCTAGGGGCCTTTTACAAGGGGTCAGAGAATCATTTTTCAGCTTCACCATTCAGTCTTGCTGGGAAGAGTTCACTGTAGGGTACTGTGATAATCTGGTTGTAAAGGGCACGATACCAAGTAAAAGTTGATTGATTGATTGATTGATTGACTGACTGATTATTTGGGTGACTGGTTAATTAACTGATTCATTGATTGGTTAGATGGCTGGCCAGTCCAAAGCTCACTTGGTCAGGTAATCAGAGGATTGATTGATAGATCACAGATAGATGATGGTGCTACTTTAGATTCCCAGAATATTAAACGATGCAGGCTGACGGGGTTGTGCATAAATCGGTGGAGGTAATTGGTAATTGAATTGAATCCTTAAGATTGTGGCAGAACCCCACGGTCAGAAGAGTGGGCAACCCCGGTCACACAATGTCAGAGCTCTCCGTTCCAAGCATTCCTTTACTCACATAATTGATTGTGTTTTTATTCTTAATTAACGCAAGTGACCGCACATTTCAGAAGAAGTGTGAAGCACCTCCAACGCAGAGCCACCAGCATTAATTGAGCATCAAAACAGATCCAATTAAGTGATTAAGAGTCTGGAAGGCAACAAAACAGAGCTCTCCACTGCTCCGAGGCCAGGGTGGCCCACTGTTCATTTGGCTGGTAAGTTTTTTTCTATATGAGCTCATTTTATAACGAACATTTTCTCAACATTGAAAAGCATCTGTAAAGCAGGGCTAAGTGTGTCCTACTCTGATTGCTCAAAGCAGATTATCAGAGCTGAGGTTCCCCTTTTCCCTTATTTAAAACTGTCGTGTTACATCTCGTATGTAGATAATCTGTTCCTGGCACAGCCTGTCGACTTCAGTGCAGTTTTGAGTCCTTGAGCAGGATTCTCCCCAGCTCTGACAATCCGCCGAGTGGGTGGATTCTGTGCTCTCCAGCGCTGCTCCATGATTCGCCAAGGTACTGATGCACCTTGATTATTTCAAAATGAAAAATGAGATGAATTATATTCTCAGGTAGAAACAAAACTGCCCTGGATGTGCAGTCAGAGGTAAAAGATTCTACAGTGAGTGAAATACACAAGGTTTGTGACAGATTAAATATTTAGGTAAGTACAAAAACACAACTGCATCTAGTCTAATCTAAGATTAATTAGAAGCTGTTATAATGCAGCATAGATAAAGTTCACAGGTTTTCTTCATTTTCTACAGACCTTGTTTTTTTAAAAACCGGGACATTTGCAACTACAGTCACCTGCCACAATTTTGTCACAATCCTTAGCAACCAATTGTTGGTGGGAGGAAAGTGGTATTAACGATAACAAAGTCTGAGCACTTGCTTTTTGGAAATGCAGGCAGTTTAAGGCAGGTGAGACAGAAATGCCTTGCAGATAGAACATTCTGAAGATGTAGAGAGGATGAAAGTATTGTGTTTCTTAGAGGAAGTGAGAGGGTGGATGGGAGGAGCAGGAGGCCCATTGCAGGTGTCTTGTTGTCCACCTCTAGCTTGCTGCTTCCAGTCTCCTACCACTCCCTCCATCCACCTGTCACTAGCTGGACCTCTGACCTCTTCTGGCCACATTAAACGCGTAAAGCTTTTAAATAGTGCAGAATCTGTGTACCAATCTGGAAGCTGACAGAGTGAGGAAGAGGGCTGTAAAACAGCTGTGTTCATCATCATGAGGTCATTTGGGCTGTGCTGCTCATGGTTACAAATGCCCGCTGGTGAGTCAGTGGAAATGGGCTCTAGGAATACAGAGGCGCCAGACATAGTGAGAAGCTCAGCTGGGGAGAACATCTGCACAAATGTCCCTTTCGCTTTTTCACTCATTCCCCAACCCCAAGTGTTGCGATTCGGGAAAGTCTGCTGCCTTCACAAAGCGATGAGCTCGGAATTGCGTGCAACTCCTTTCAGCAGCTGTTCCATGTAAGTACAGACTCTCTGCTTCAGATGTGAGGACATCTGCGGGGTCGCTTTGTGGCCTCAGCGTGAGCCTGGACAGAGAGTAGAGCAGGTGCTGAATTAACTTTTTAACCCCAAGGGTTTTTGTTTCCAGTTGTTTCTCTGCTTACTCTTTTCGACAGATTGGCCTTGTTTGACTTGATACAAAACCCCAAGTGTTACCCCTTATTTGATTCAGTAGACCCTTACCTAGAAGAAAACACAGGTTTGACTGCAGAAGGCATTAACCCTTCCGCGCGTATGGTCACACGACTCACACCGGTGTGATTAGCCCTTTCACGCTTACGGTCAAACCAGTGTGAGTAGAACACTAGATTGGAAAAATTCTGGCTAACATAAGCTTTGAGGAAACAGTGATTTAACATTACAAAGTATAGCAAATGTGGCAGTGAAAACTATGAGAAACTTAATAATGAAATCATAATGAATCATGTATCATAACACACGAGCTACATAGCATAAAATAAGTCACGTACGAAAGGGTTAATCAAGAACCCTCTTCTTTTTCATGCCCTACAGGGGAAAGTCAACCTGTTGCAGTCAAAGCAAACACTGCCTAGGAACTAAGGGGGGTGGACTGAAGGGTGGGGTGGGGAGCAGTACCTACAACTTATGAGTGGCAAGAGGATGCTGCTGGTAAAGCCATGACAAACTTGTCTGATGAATTTTATTGACATTGCAACAAAGCATTACCCTACCCAGTAGGAAAGAGCTTCTTTCCCTCATCACTTAAGATATCTACCCATTACATTCATTTTGCTTCCTATTACTCATTTTCACTAATGTTAATGCAGGCTCCGTTTCTGTGACAGCTAGTTTTTGTCTGAAGGCTATTTGGAGGAGTTAGGGAGGACACTGTCTGGCATACAGCTGCAGGAGCAGAATTTACCATGGCCAGAAAACAACTGAGATCTGTGCAACTGCAGAACAGACATTGTTATACAGACAGGCTTTTCCTGGGAGTCCCATCTTCTGCTGCAATTGTCAGTGAAGTTGTGCTCTGTCAATCATGGGAACAGTACAGTAAGGCCATTTGCATTTGTAATACAGTAAGGAGTATTTGCATTTGCAGTGCACTGACAGCCATTAGCATTTGTAGTACAATAAGGTCCATTTACATTTGTAGTATAGTTAGGGCACTTTGCATTTGTCCTACAATAAGGAGTATTTGCACTTGTAGCTCAGTTAAGGGTAGTGACAGTTGTAGTACAGAAAGAGGCATTTGCATTTGTATTACAGTTAGGGGCAGTTACATTTATGGTACAATACAGTATGGTACACATTTATGCATGGGGCAGCAGTGGTTAAGGAGCTGGACTCGTAACCGAAAGGAAAGGTTCCTGGTTCGATTCCCCGCTAGGGCACTGTACCCTTGGGCAAGGTACTTAACCCACAATTGCCTCTGTAAATACCCAACTGTATAAGTGGATAAATGGATAAAAAAACCTCTAATTGATGTAAGTCGCTCTGGATGAGCGCATCTGCTAAATGCCAATAATGTGATGAAATGCATTTGTTACAAATGTATTACAGGTGAGCGCTTGAAAAGAATCTTGAGAAATTACATGGTTTGCCATGGTTTTGGTACTATGGATAAGGACCTCCAGGCAAATAGAATGAGATTTTCCAAGCACCTTCAGGTTAGAGATTCCAAGTCAACTCCTGGAGTTTGCCATGATGCTTCTGCCTCTCCTCTGAATTGTATAATTAGTCCAGCCATTTGCTCGGTTTGACATTTTACATTTCTGTAAATGAGAAATCACAGCTGATGACTGCATTTGTGCCCTATGCCCAAAAACTGTTTTACTACGCCACACTTAGCAAAACGCACAGGCGTGAATGTATGAGGATAATTACATAATTGGACCAATTAAGGCAGGAGAATTTGCTGTATTGAGAATTAGCCTTGGTCTGACCCTATAGAAACTCAGAAGTCAGCATCTTTTGGGGGTGGGGGTGGGGGGGGGGGGGGGGGGGGGTTAGTTTATAGTTGTTTACTTCTCATAACAGTCATTTGCTGGAAAGCGCTCCTTGATAACCAGCCCAGGTGTGTGAGTGGGTTGAATGTGATAAGCTGTGACAGCCTGTGACAGAGGTTCTGAGGGCCTTGCGGTCTTGTTTCCCAGCAGCACAGTGTGTAAAATGACTCATCATGGGCGCAATAGACAGGGAGCGGCTGGAGAGCGTCTCTCTCGCCTATGTCAGGGTGGCCCGGCAACATACGACTCCCCCGGGTGAGGATTAGGGCTGTGACGATAACCACATCACCGCAATACCGCGGTCACGAGACGCCTACCACTGCAATTATTTATTTATTTTAAGGCTGTCAACGTTAACGCTCATTCGCGATTAATCTGGAAACTTAAACGTTAAATGTTTTAACGCAAATTAATCATATTATCAAGTTTGACCACAGCTTCCTTCCGTAATTCCAGCACGGATATTTACCTGTCTGAATTACTGAAAGGCATGGCAAACGCAGATGTGCTGAATGATATGATAATATGATAATGACTAATTTGATTAATCTGTGTTTGCCACGTAAAATAATGATGTATTTGAATGAGTAGCTGACATTTTGATTTTTTGCAGCACTTTATACAAGCAGTGATTGTAGTAGATAGCCTACCGACATCATGTTCAATTATGTTGCATGTTTAAAAACCATTAGCCTAATGTTCCCTTACCATCTTATTTGTCATTTCATTTGAAAAAATAATTAAAACTGTTTTAATCCGGCTACATATGGCCTGTTCGTGCTGCTTCAGATTTGCTGCTTCAGAATTATGTGAATTAAAATATAAAATGTTAAAATGTTAAATGTAAAAATGTTAAAATGTGAAATATTTGTAAGTTTGCAATCACTTTCTAACTTGTAATCAGCCTTCCCAAGAATTTTTTAGAAAAATAAACAAGTTGTTCATGCGCAAATGTTATGGGTTGGCTTTTTGTGTTGCACGGGGGGCGGTAAACCGCTAAATCGCGGTAATTTGTTGCTTTATTACCGCTGGAAGAAAAAATCATTACCGTCATAGCCCTAGTGAGGATGGAGCGTCTCCCCAACGTTTGCTTCACGCAAAGGCGGCTCTGCACTTGCCGATGGTAGATCTGTCAATAGAGAACCCCTCAGTGTCTCCCACGACAACTACAATGCTGTCATTTGGTTTTGTGCATCGCAGGCAAGTGCTAAACCTTCCTTTCATTTACTCATAAGAACCTGAGAAGTGTAATGAGAGGAGCAGGCCATTCAGCCCAGCTAGGCTCCTTGGTGAGACTCTAGAGCATGTCAATGCCTCTGTCAAGCCTGGTGTAGAGAAGCTGGCCAACACCTCTCCCATAAATGAGCAGAAAAGAACAAAGGTTAAAAGAAACAATCTATTTTAAAACCAAACAAACAAAGATGAAGAAACCAGCCTGCACAAACCAACAGCAGGAACAAAACAAGTATTTAATCCGCCTTCAATTAGTCAGGTGTGGTTTGTTAGCCAATAGGCTGGTTCCCCTACAAATTACACACATGTGACCAATTAAGAAATGATTAACACACAATTAACACTTAGTCTCTAGGGAGAGGTGGTGAAGGCTCTCCTTCACACCTGGTCTTGAACATGAATGTTGTTCAAGTGTCCTTGTGCTAATCATTCATGCAAAAGGGGCTGCGTATACCCATAGCACAGTGTTTGGGTTAAGATAGACACTGACTGTCACCTGCTCAAAGTCTAAAGACCATTCCCCAATCTTTCATGAGCCCTTTGTGTGAGTGACACTACCGAACCTGTGTGTGAGATCAGCACTGTGTAATCTGGACTCCTGCGCTGCATTGTGCTCATAGACTTAACAACTGGAGGCAATATGTAAAATGCATTGCATGTTTTCTCTTTGCTCTTTTTAGGCCATGTCTAGAATTCATTCTTCACAAAAAATAAGCTCAAATGCTCATGGACATTTGTAAAGAAGCCATGTGCTGAAATACTCAAAAAGCTTCTTGAGCTATAATAACAGGTCTGGGCTTGTCCTGAAAAATACCTTAGGTTAAGACTCTCTAAGCTTGGAAGGAAGATGGATCTCCCCATTATGTTCTCTGAGGTTCTTTTTACTCTTGCTTGGTGCTCCCAACTACTTTTCCTGTGCACTGCAAAGGTCTTTATGTCTGTGCACATGGATAATATGTTGACCTTCCTGGGCTCACTTCTTTGTAGAAAAAGGAAGGCGCACATATTTCAGCCTTGTTGATTATCTTTTATCAGTCACATTGTTAGAGACCTCCCAACACTCAGGACCTGCCATGAAAGGAGGGTGTGCTTCTGTTAGCTGAGCACCACCCAATCTTTAGCACACAGCCAGAGCCTCACTGTGATTCAGGGGGAGATGGCGACTGAATCCATAAGCATAAATCACCCAGAATTTCTATGTGCGGGATGACCTGGGCTATCGCAGAGCAGGATGGAGCAGCAAATTTTGCATTAGGGTGATAGCTTTTACTTTAAATCATCACTAAATTGTTATCTAATTCACACAGAGGCCACAGTACTCTCACAATTTGCAACAAGCAACAAATCTAAAAAAATCTTTTTAAAAATTTGTTTTTCAAATTATATACAGTATAACTGTAAGGCACTGATTTGGACATGTTTGCAATGCTAAGGAGAGTGGTGTCACTATCAAGTCTGACCCCATTCATGTGAACTTAGAAGGATGGTGAACTTGCAAGTGAGAATGAAAGTCGTATTCACATTTTTTGTTGAACCACGCCTCCTGCAAAGTCATCAGGTAGCATAGTTGTCTTTAGTTCTTAGGCTCAAACAAAAAAAAATGCCAAACAGCCAGTTGTTTTTTGGTACAAGGTAATTCTTTTATCCACTCTTAATCCAATCTATATGCAATCTTATCAAATTGAGGTCATGCACAGCACCCCAAGAGTTACACCCTCCACTCTCCCTCCCTTTGTTATGATGGCACAGTGAGCAAGTACAAGTGCAATTTTACTCTCCTGCTGTTGGTCACATTTGGTGATGGCAATTCTGTATACTTCTCTCACTACCTCAACTGTGCCAGAAAATTTGAGCTGCTTTCAGCCCAGTTCACACAAGCGAATATGACAGAAATAAAAATAACATCCTTTTTACCACTAACTAAGGAAGGCTGCAGATCACTGTTTACTACAACAAACACACACACCAAATTTAAATCTAGCCCTTCGATATCACGATGATGAAAATCATATAAGTGACATCTTCAAATATAACAATATCCAATTTTGTCAACTTTCGCCTCCACCTTTGAACTTATGTAATAATTTAATAAAGATTCAGCCCTGTAGAGTGTTTAATTGCTGCATGGCAAACAGGGCTACTCTATCATTCATATGCGCAGTACACTGTGCTGGCGCTAGCACTTACAGAATCTGCTGGGATTCGTTGTTTTTGTTGTTGTTGTATGAGCGTAGAATATGATATGGCATACATACATGCTGAGTGGGATATTAAAACTTAATGAAGTTTGGAAATGAGTCCGAGAATGTAGGCAATGTGTGTTTATACATACAGCATTCCAGATGTGAAACTCGTCCCCCATGTGCTTTTACTGGGTAGAAAAAGTGCAGTGGAGCTTGCAGTTCTTTCTTTGTCTTCATTCTGTCATTCAAACATAACAATCATCTCAAAACAGTCACATGAGACAGTTGTTTGTGCACTCTCCCCCTAACATCGACAAAATGTAAACTGTCTGTTTTGTCCTGGTATCACGGCACTCTTTTTTTAAGCTTTTTCCCTTTTATGCAACCGTGTTTTGGATTCATCACCTGTATGTTCTTGGTTTTTCTCACTGAAACAACCTCTGCACTGAAGTTAGATGAATGCACACTGTCAAAAGCCATTTTTAATATTATTGCAGGGCACTACAGTGGAGCGGGCGCTTACTGGAGGATGGGTACTACTGTGCCAAAATCATCTGAGCAACTCATGGGCGCCTGACAAATTGCAGGAGAGCTGTGAAACAGGGACACCCTGGCTGAGATACCCATGCTTCTCCCGAGTGGAAAAACATTTTTTCCACTGCTGCAGGCTCCCAGTTACTGTCGGCAGATGACACATCTATATTCGAACCCAAGCCACAGGGCTCAGCCTGCACTGAGAACATGTCAGAATGACTCGGTGCAAAAGTCAATATTGGGTGCAATACAGCTGTGCCCCTGTAATGCCCCATCAGTACTGCCATGCTGAAACGTAAGGGAAGATAATGAGGATCAAGTTTGGGCAGTTCTGGGAGAAATGCACTGGGGGGAAAGAGGGGCGTAAATAGACACCGCCCCTCCTCCAGGGCTCCCGAGGTGCCGCCCCCTCTGACAGCCCCTTAGGTTCCGCCTCCGACATCTAGCTAACGCCGAATTAATCGGACAGACTCGTAGAAGGAGCGAATGTCACTAAGCATTTGACAAGTGGTGTGCGGAGTGTTCAAGAATAGAAGCGTGCTGGCAGGCCCAGACCCCCGGAGAGGAATCAGTCCTCATTAGGCCTGTTCTGTGCCCCCCCACCCCACCCCACCCCATCCCATACCAACAGCGGAGAGAGGAGAGAGGACAGCCAGGGCCGACAGAATGAGAGTGCTTTAGATTACAGTGGAGCGGCTGGCTACGCTATTTCACTTACCTTCGCTAACCTTCCCATAGCCCTCTGCCACTTCAGCTTTGGTAATGTTACGGCTGCTACGGCACTGATATTGGCGATTACTGGTGCCATCACCGCTGAAATTCTGGACATTTGTTCAAATGGAATGATCTGAAAGCAAATGGCATGTTATTGCTTGGGGCTTCGATTCCACTATGCGTAGGTGTTAAATCCAATACGCTGTTCAGAATGTGTCTATATTTCAATGTGACTGTTTTATTGTGCGACTTAACTAGATGACTGCTGCCTTGATTTTCCAGGACAGCAGTGTGCTGCCCTGCTTCTGGACAAGCAGATTCTAGCATATACTCTACCTTTTATGTATAAGCCATTTGGTCCAGTTTAACCGAATGATCCTATGACAATAGCCAATGTAATGGAATGATAGAATGTTTTTTAACTAGATCTTCCGCCAATCAATAGTGTTGAGATTGCTTTTAGTTGTATTTTAGATGTTAGTGAATGTGCTGTTGTACCTATTTGTCGATGGTGCTTTTCCTGGTTTCAGAGACTGAGCCTCACAGTATGTAAGTATGTTTTCAAAGTATGTTTTCAATGACTCACATGTCAATGATGGGTTAGGTAAGAGGAGGTAGGGCTGAAATTATCCTGAAGGTAACAGAGTTTGCAGGATGGTTTTGAAACTGAAGAAACAATACAACAGCTGTTTTAATGAATTAAAAACCACATTATATAATTACACTATATATATATCTCCATAGCAGATGCCCTCATCCAGTGAGACATGCATTTACTGATGTGAGGTACATTTGGGACTTGGACCGGAATTTGAACATGCATCTCTCTGGTTACGAAGCCAGTTTCCTCCTTCTGCTCCCCATTGCCTCTGCCGTAAGGTTAGGCACACTGTAAATACAAAGGTATTAGCAGCACTTAAAGTAAAGTGGGTCCGATATTTTTAATGGAGCCCCTAAGGGTCGATGAGATTAGCGAGTCAAATAAAGATTCTGTGCTCTGTCTGTTAATGAGACAAACTGGCTCCAGATCTGAGCCCTCAGCATTAATTCGGAGTTCAATTATGCCATCCTGGAGTTTTCTGCAGTCTTCATGACTTCAGTTGTGGTTGGGCATTTCTGCGTCTTATTTAGCTGACTCACTGAATTAGACAGATTTATCTGTCTTCCTGGCTGTGGATACGCCACTGATTGTAGTCACTCATACTCACACATACCCTCTCTCTCTCTCTCTCTCTCTCTCTCTCTCTCTCTCTCTCTCTCTCTCTCTCTCTCTCTCTCTCTCTCTCTCTCTCTCTCTCTCTCTCTCTCTCTCTCTCTCTCTCTCTCTCTCTCTCTCTCTCTCTCTCTCTCTCTCTCTCTCTCTCTCACACACACACACACACACACACACACACACACACACACACACACTCCTAGAAAGCATTGTCAGGAATTTTTATATAAAATTTAATTATTTCAAATTACAAATATTTCAAGGTACATCTTCTGCCTTCAGACAACACTCGCAAGGAGCTGTGAAGAACCCCCGAGGGCTCTCCTCTGGCCATGAAGTGAACATGAGGAGTCAGCGAAGGCCGTGCAGGTTTTCCCACGCCGCAGCCCGTTCAGCAGTCAGGGCGTGTGTGATCGGTTGGACAGAGAGCAAGCAGAAGGCTGTGCGACACAAACCAGATGCTCGCAGACGCTGGTGAGGGTTTCATCAGGGGATGTTGCGCCCTTTCAAGGTTTTTCACCACTGGCACGTTTCTCAGGGACCCAAGGCAGACCTGCAGCACTGCATTTTTAAATCAACGTAGTTTTAAAGAAGGCTTTTGAATTGTTCTTCCCCACATGTGCAGAGCTTTATCAAATAAGACATGATGCACATGCAGTAAAGTGAATATAAATACTGCATCTTTTCTATTTGGGTGGGTATCGTCAGTGCCCTCTCACAAGGACTGTAGCATCTCTGCCTGCTTTGAGCCATGTATGAGTATAACAGGATAAGTGACATGTCTGATATGCTGAAAGGTGTCTGTCATGCGGGGGATAATGAAGCCAATGGTGGATGCTGCTGACCGAAAGCAACACCAGCCTGGCTGATTGCTAAAGGTGGGCTAAGTAGTGGTCAGGTGTGGCACTTGGCAGAATGCGCTATTATGTAATGACTCCTACTGTTGGTGCCACTGATGATTTAGTGTCGTCTCTGTTCTTCGCTTAACCTTTTGCACGTACTTTTGTAAGTCACACTGGATAAGAGTGTCTGCTAAACGGCTAAATTTAAATGTATAAATGTTGCAGGGTTCTGCTGCTTGACCTCTGAGTTGGCCAACTGCCCAGCTGCAGCTCTCTCTTGCCTGATGGATGAAGCTTAGCAGGGCTGGGCTTGGTTAGTACTTTGACTGGAGGCCATCTAGGAAAACCACAGTGTTACTGTGCCATTGGTGGGCCAGTAGGGGGCAGTCTTCCCTCTAGGCTATAACAGTAGACCAATGCTTTTCAAAGGATCTGACTTTCCTACCCATGAGCCTAAATCCCAATTGAACTGCAACTTTAACCTTGACCCTAAACCTAACCCCAGATTCAACCATAACAAAATGTAAGAGCATACTTACGTATAAGTAGTAGTTAGACTGTTCGTGCTCATGTTCAGAGCTTACTTAGAGTACAAAGTGTCAGTGAATGCTGCCCTTTAAGAAAATGGGCAGCGAGTTGTCATTTAGCGCTGTGGTTTTACATAAACGCTGCAGCTTATCCGTGGCAGTGATCAGACAGGGAGTCAGGCGCTCGCCCCCTTCCTGCTTCATTCTGTTTGTTTTCAGCTCTTTTCATTTCCTCTTTTTATTCCTCCGCACGTCTGCCACTTAGACATCTCTCCAGCCTGATCTCTCACAACGCGAGTCCCCGCCCGCCACGCTTTAAAGGCACATTCTAAATGACACTCCAGGATGCAGAGAGGCCCTTTTAAAGGGTCACCCGCCGCTCCTTCATATTAATTGAAAAGAATTAATTTCTCACTTGAGTGGATCTGATCCTCCATAAGAGGGTGCAGTGAGGGCATGTGGTTCCCGTGTGTGGCACATTTAGTGTGCTCCCCACCCACACCCCTGTGTTCCACCTTTGAAAGGAGAGGGAAAGGTGGAGGGAGCGAAAGAGGAGCTGTGCTTCCTCTTCCATTATCCCCTCGGGTTAAGCACCTCCCAGAGACTGCAAATTGCCCCCTGACATTGAGCATTGTTGAGTAATTTGTGCGCATCGGTTGAAGCTGCTGTTTGAGGGACAGGAGAGGTGTAAAGGCCTCAGCAACTATCACAAAGGAGTAACGCAATAACTCACCCGCACACACATGCTCTCTGACTTTCCATCTCACTCATTGACGCATACACACACTGTAATCTTCCCTTAACAGACAGAGAGCAGTATACAATCTGTCTGTAAGGGCTCAGGCAGGGACTCAGTCGCAGACCAAGAGAGCTTCAGGTTGCAGGCGGGATTATAAATGACGGCAGGAAAGTTGCGAAACAAAAGCAGGCAGGGTCGAAAACCAGAAGGCAGTCCGTGGACAAAAACAGGGTCGAATAACAGAAGCAGGCAGGGTCAGGAACCAGGCAGGCAAACGATCAGGCAAAGGGACAAAACGGCAGGCAGAAAACGAAGACGAAGGGCAGGCAGAGTCAGGCACAGAGAATGCGGAAATCCAAAAAACTGCGGAAACGAAACAGGTACGAAAACGCTGAGACGAACTGGCAAACAAGACAGGAACAAGCAGGGTAGAAATAGGGCTGGGCTGATGAGGAGATGAGATGCAGGTGGGCAGGCAGGCAGGTGAAGGTAATGGGGCAATCAGGTGGGCGGGGACCAGGCGGGGAGCGGGGCGGGCTGGAACACAAGGAAAAACAAAAAGCACATGGACAGGGAAAAACAAAAACACCACAGCTAGGGGGGCGGAGCCCTGACACTGTCTTTCACAGACTTGTATGCTGTGCTATTTATAAAGGACAGATTGTACACTGTTCTCTGTGAAGGCCTGATTGTGTGCTGTGATATTTATGAAGGACAATCTGGCCTTCACAGAGTACAGTGTACAGCATACAGCATACAATCTGTCCTTCACAGACCAACAGCAATGTGACAGCCTACCTTTCACAGATAGCATACACAGGGTACACTGTGTAATCTTTGGTCATGACTTGTGACTGGGGCTTACTCATCCCGGCACAGAGAGCTTTTCAGCTTCTGCAATCCTCCCACACAAGTGTGAATGATACTAGCATATGGACATATTAGTCTAGATTATGAAAATCCATATCTGATCAGTATCCTGCAGCTTCCCGCCTAGAAACAGATGGATGTCAGGGAAAAAAGAGGATTTCACATTACAATACAGCTATTACAAAATACACGTTCAAACTAGATTTTGAAAAATTGCATTACCCTTAAGAGGTCAAGCCTTTCAAAAATACCCTGTTGATTCGACAAAGCTGGTGGAAAACTGCTGGAGTGGGCGTCTGGAGGATTGTGCTTGTTTCTGAGCGACACATCACTGCGCGTCCCTTTTGGTCACGGTTATGCACTTCACCAGTCACAGCCTGACCCCCAATGGAAACTATATAACTGAAATGTGCACAAATTTCAGCAAGAGGCCTTGCTTTTTAAAGTGGCTTCAGGCTCAACATGGACACGAAGGCAAGAAGAGACCTAAATGCCAGGGATTCAACAGGTCTGTTACCCATCAGCCTTTGGGGGTGTGAGTGGGGACACATTCCATTTGGTGTTCTGAGAAACAGTACACAATCCATAAATTTAATCATTTTTTCTGATTACGGTTGTGATTTCTGAAGTGTTTGGTGATTCAGGAGAACCCATAAACACAGCAGGGTTGCCTGCAGTAATGTTCGGCACAAACAGGGGTGGTTTGTGTGAGAGATTCAAATCACGCAATGGATTGAGATCTATGGCAGCTGAATTGATTTTTTCCTCATTGAAAAAGGTGTTCTCTTGGGGCCAAGGAGAGGAACAGAGACCAAGCACTGGTAGAGACCAGTCTTTAAAGCCGGGGCTTCCCTGAGGTCTGTTGTCATGCAGTAAACCTGCACCCAGGAGCTGGCTTCCCATCCTAAGGCGAGCGTCTGACAGACTGTTCAGGGTCCACGTTTCAGGGTCCAATGAGCACCTCGTTGTAGTGGATGGAACTCTTGCAGTGTGCCCGTCTCTCCAGGAGGGATGCATGGACGAGGCCTGGGTCAGGAACTATGCCCTGGTGTGATGGGCTATGTTACCTGCAACCAAAGCACTGTCACGGCCTGATCACATCACCATGATGATGACAGAGCCAAACTGTGAAGAACAGCCAGCCAATAAGACACTGGGACAAAGTATAATGAGTCATTCTGCTCCATTTGAACAGATGAGGACAAGCATCAGACATTTTCCTTCTACTAAAGGATGGTAAACCCATTTAATAATATTACTAATGACATAACCTTAGTTATAACTGTGACAATAAGTATAACATCAAACGCCACATAGCAGTTGACTCTATTGAATTTCTGCCAGAACCACAGCAAACCTGAGCAAATTC
Organism: Megalops cyprinoides; assembly: GCF_013368585.1. NCBI lineage: Eukaryota > Metazoa > Chordata > Actinopteri > Elopiformes > Megalopidae > Megalops > Megalops cyprinoides. The sequence continues at coordinate 3,224,963 of NC_050604.1, read as the reverse complement.
ATTATTAAGTGCTTAATCCTGAAGGAGCCATTGTAAGACATTTCCAAGCTGGTCCCTTGGTACTGCATTCAGGGTGTATTAGAGGTTACTGGCAATTTGAATTTGATACACCGATTAACCAGTAAGCACCCATGAACAGTGCGGCGGATGGCGGATTTCACAGATGTATAAATAAATCATTATTGTGCTCAGACCCATCCTTGCTGGCGGCTGCCTTGCCTGTCTGTCACCTGGATCTTTTAGATCTATCCCTCGTTTCAATTCAATAATTAAATCCTCTGAAGATGAATAAGTAACCCCCCATAAAGCACCTGGAGATCCTAGAAAGAGAAAGAAAGGGCTTACATAAATCCAGCTAAGAACTGTTATGAATATGAAGATAGATATTTGTCGTTTAAACAGCTCCTCTGTGTCATGCAATCACAGTTCACATACTCATAAAGTACAGAGATAAATGAACAGAGATATGTTGCAGAATTCCTGCATGTAATAAAACATATCAGAATCATACACACAAACCCAAGGGGCTCACAGCTGGGCAGGCCTGTCCGCTATGCCTTGGTGGACTCCTCTTCAGAGTAGGAGGGATATAAAAGGAAAAGAGATATAGCTAGTCCAAGCGGGGAGTTATTACATCAGTGTCACCTTTCTGTAGCAGCAAAATGACACGACTTTAGAGAGAACACAGAGTCTCTGGATGCATTCGTTTGTTTGTATTACAGTCATCATTACAGGGACTGCAGTGTTCTGCTCGGTAAAGGCCTCATGTGCCACCCACTTTAAAAATTTATTTGTCTCTATTGGACACCATGAGCACCAGGAAGCTGAGAATCCAAAACTTCAAAAGTCAACTGAATTGAAGGCTGACTATCATACACTCTCTGGAAAGACAAGAGGATGGGCCTTACTGGATCAGTAGATCTTTATTTTGAAAAGAGACCAACAGAACTGTAAAAAATTCATTTTGCATTGTGTGTCAGTAGATTTGCATGGCAACAGTAACAAAGCTCTAAATCCATGCAGACACAGGTGTCGCTACTCATTTTCAATTAAGTCATTGCAAGAAGACTGTCAGCAACAACACAGAGCTTGCACATGTCCAAAAACAGTGTTTTTCTTTTTTTCTTTTGTAGCCTGTTTGACCCAGTCCATTATAATTTCCAGAATGTGGTTTTGGCATGCCCCATCCGTTCCCAGCAGTTCTGTCAATGTCTATATGACATTGAAGTGACATTGAGGGGCCCAGACGGTGCTGCTGCGGCCTCGGAGATAAGCTTTGAGAGGGATATGTGCTACCAGGCACCTGGTGTCCGCGGTCTCTATCAGCAAAGCTCACGCAAATTGAAATTTTCACCATGGCCATCGTTCCCCCCGTTATCATCAGCACCGTGAAGAATCCATTGGCATTTCAAACTATGAGACAGGCTTTACAGAGCAAATGAAATATTAATAACTCAGCACAAAGACGTCCACACACCATAAGCAATGCACACAATGGTTTAAAGGCACAATTAAAGGGCAGTTCCACCAATATAAAAATTTGTCCTGCAATTAGGCTCACGATTGGCCAGCTGGGCTCCAGATAATGGTGTTGTCCTATGGTAGAAGAGTCACATTCATCCAGTGTCATTTAATTCTCATAAGTAGCCAATTCTTGTACAGTATGACGAACAATTTTTATTGATTTTTCCCAGAGATCAATTTAAATCTGACCTGTTCAAAGGGTGACTCTGCTCACTTAAATAAAGGCTTTTTCTGTTTGACTCCAGTGTACTGATTTTGAGGAACTCTTTGCCATATGGGACTTCACTCATTTTGGTGCTGTTGATCCTCTCCGTTCTCTTAAAATTGAGCCAGCTGATAAATATTTCAGTTACAAAGCAAGTTTGTAGATTGGTGAATTCTGGTGTCTTTGTACTTGAAACAGAGTAATTTCTCTGGTCTGGCCCACATGGGTGAGGTGTTGGTGTTCTTCGGATCTTTTCCTCCAGCTTCTGCCAGTATTGGTAATGGAAAGCAGAGAGAGGTGTGTGTAACAGGTGGAGGACCTCAGACTGGTTTATCCGTGCATAGGGCAGGTTTGCCATCCCACTCCAGCTGGTTGGAAGGCGTGGCAGTGTGGCAGGCACTAAAGGCTCAAGCAACAGGGCTCTCATGTGAGGGGGAAGTGACCTGTTAAGGGCAATGCCACAGTGACACCCAGCCCCACTCACCCAGGATTCCTGGTGGCTCAGCTGTCATCATCCGAGTGCGGGGGCCTGTCCAGAGCCCATCCAGAGTGTTAGCAGTGTTTTCTGCAAATCAGTATTTCTTGAGCCACATTTTGGTTTCAATCCAGATGCTTCTGCATAATGTGGGGGTTGGGCAGAATGGGGATAGGGCTCCTCTCTCTTTACAAAAGAGTTATGGTACAGAATGCTCATACCGTCTGCACAGAAACAACCAAGGAAAATAAGAATACTTCCAGCAAAGTCTGGAAACTTTGTTTTGCTTTCATTTTTTCTGCTCTGCCTGTCAACTAGCAAGAATGAATGTGCTCAGTATGACAGCTTCAGCCTGGAAAATGTACATTTTGCACCGCAGTTTCATGGTCTATTCCTATCAAACCATCTACAGTGTGTTGTCATGATGAAATAGGCCAAGGGCTCCAGAGTGCTATTTAAAGGCTCCAGGAGGATAGAAACTGCTCCTTCTGGTCAAACTTTAGATGTCCTGTGGCAGCAACCTGGAGCACTTCTAACTCCTTTGTCTCCTCAAAGCCAGTGACATAAGAATACATATTCACTTTCAGCTGGCCAACCCCAGTTACTGCATTTTTTGGTTGTGTGTGGTGGAGAACTGAGTGCCTCCAATAGGATTTTTTTAGTCCTGTTAGAAATTCACACTTGATGTTAAAAATACATTGAGGCTTTGTTGTCTTTGAAAAGGTGGTAGACCGTAACAAATGCACATTTGGCACAGAATCCAGCTCAGAAGGGCTGTCCTGAAGGTATCACTGTGCTTGTACATTAGTTGTTTATTAAATAAGTAAACACGTCATGGTTATACAACGTAGAAATATCTGCTGGAAGGGAGATGAGTCTGAAAAACTTTCAGTTTGGTTTTTACTTTTCGATCTGTGCTGTCTGTCACGGAGCAAGGTACGAGTGTGCTCAATGTGACAGCTTCAGCCTGGAAAATGTACACTTCTAGTCTTTCAGCAGAATGATTAGAAGTGATTGTCATTCAGGATGCTGTAGCAGTGCAGGTGGAGAGAGGAGCACGGAAATGCTGAAGGCAAGGCTTCGAATCAATGACAACAACGGCCTCATTTCCATGGAAGGACTGACGGAAAGGAAGCAAGCATGTTTAATGTTGCTGTAATTCACATGTCAGACCAGGCCTGTGACTGTGGTTTGTTATATGGTGTAAACATTGCCTGTGTCATTGGGAACTGTTATGTCTAATACCAATACTGACCCTGTGTACATGGCTTTTTTCAAACATCATACTCAGTACATCTGCATTGCTAATTTTTTAGTTGTTTCTTGAAGGAAAATTGAGAGCTAAAGAATGATGGAGATTTCAGGTGAGACCAAAAAACCAAGACAATAATTCAATAGTATTCCCTGCATAAAAAGTGATTGCCAACAGAAGGCAAGGGAAAGGCAAAAGAAATCCATATATATGAGTTCGACTGGGTGCACTGGGTCTCTGTATCTCTCTCCAAAGTCATTATCTCTAGAATTACACAAGCATAATGCAGCTCTTTATCTCTGTCAGATAGCTCTTGCTACTCCACAGCAATGGGGCCCTCTGTGTGTACAGTCAGACTACTCTGTATATCCTGTGCAGGCTCAGACCAATCTGTGTGTTGAGTCAGATCATTCTGTGTGTAGAGTCTGACTGCTGTGTGTAGAGTCAGATCAATTTGTGTGTAGCTTCACATTACTCTGTGTGTAGAGTCAGACCACTCTGTGTGTAGAGTCAGTCCGCTCTGTGTAGTCAGGTGCAGCTTTCTGCTGTTCCTACCTTTCAGGCCCTGTTCTTTGCTAGGAATGTGGCTCATCTGAAACTTCTTTTCAAAGGAAACATTAACTTTGATCAAGCATAATATGAACAGTGAGATCCTCAGCCGCCTTGATCTGTGAAGACTCCTGTCTTCCCAGACTGTTTGAAAGCGTGTGTAAATTTGCACAGAGGGCTGCTTGCTGACAATGTGAAAAGACTGAAAGGAACAGAGGTACCATGTTGGAGCGACATGCAGCTGTTTTATTTGTTTAAGTGTCACATTCTGCAGCAGAGAACAGGATGAACGCAAGGACACTTTTCACATCTTACTGAGAAGGAGGACATTCTGAGGGAGAGAGCATGTCAAGATGTTCAGTGTGTGTGTGTGTGTATGTGTGTGTGTGCATGGGCGGTGCCAGGGAGGGGCTTGGGGGGTGCTGTAGTTACCCCTAGGATAGCCATAGCACCCCCAATCATAATTTATGATTTGAAAAATAAATAAATACATTAATAAAACAAACCGATTATTTTTAGATTAAAAAACATAAAGCCAGCATAAGTTATCTGATTCAGCCAATGGGCGCAGCACGCATTGAACTTTTGACCTTACGTTCACGTCCAGAGCGCAATTGTTTTGTAACCTAGCATTAGCGATATCATAATGGATCGTTTTTTTACTTCATAAACGTCCATGTGTGGAGACTCAATCAAAAGGAAACGAGAGTGATTGTGAACCTAATAGGGCTACAGGTGATGTTAATAGGTCTCATGAAGGTATAGACACAACGCTAGTAGTTACTGACCAGGACCAAGAAAAGCCGGAGGATGGAGATGAGGAAGAGTACCTGCCCGCGATTGCTGCTGAGGATGCTAGCAATGCTGTAAAATAGATGACATTAGCAACCATCCCCAAGAGGGCCCCAAGATGGCCAGTTCTTCAAAATACCCCGCACGGCCATTTGGGAATCAGCAGAGAAGTTTTAACAAAAGCTGGTTGGATCAGTATGCATGGCTAGAATACAGCGTGTCCAAGAACGCAGCGGTTTGCTTTGCTTGTCGACATTTTTTAAAACGAGGGCATGGATTTCATTTGGAGCCAGTATTTACCAACAATGGGTTCAACAACTTTTGTTATGAAGATGCCTAATGGTAAGCGCGTGATTTTTTTTTTTTATCTCTGTTGCCTGTTATGAATTTAATGCATTTGGCGGTTGAGGCACAAATTCTGACTCTGTATAGTTATCTCTATGCGATGGAGAATACTGTTGATTCATTAGTGTTGGTAACTGGCAGCATGAGTTTGTGATCTCAGAGTCTGAGGCTGAAATGTGCACAAATCTGTTGCTTGCTTCTTGTGTGCAAGCCCTGGCCGTGGCATAATTGTGTGAAATTTTATATTCAGAGGTACATTTACGTAGGCTGGCTTCCCATATCCCATGAGCTGCAATATCTCACCTTGTGTTTAACACAATGGCACTGTAACTGTCGCGGAGTGGGTACTGCGTATGTGCGCGTGTGTGTATGTGTGTCGGGTGTTGCAGTAGAAATTAAACTGTGGCGAAACTGTGTACATTAATGGGAAACCCTAAATTTCAGAGCACCCTCGCTAAAAAGTAAACCAACCCCATACCACCAGCAAAAGAAAATCTCTGGGGCCTCCCTGTGTGTCTGTGTGTGTGTCTCTGTGTGAGTGTGTTTGTAAAGTATGTGTGTGTGGTTTTGGGGTTGGCAGTCTGTCATGTCTCCTGAACCCAAAGGTGGGTCATTGTGGTTGTACCCTTGGTCTAAGATTACTTAACCCGAATTACCTCAGTAAATACCCAGGTGCATACATACATAGCATGTTGTTAAAGACTGTAAACAGTTCAAGTTGCTAAGCATAAGAGCATCCGCTAAGCAAAATATGCAAATGTGCAATAATTTGTACATATCTGTGTGTACCTGTATGCGTGCTTGCATGAAGATAAGTCTGTGTGTATGTGTACGTGTTTGTGCATGCATACATGCGTGCGTGCATGAACGTGTGTGTATCTGTGTGTATGTATCAGTCGGAGAAAGAAGAAAAGAACCCTTGGTAGCACCATTCTCTCAGAAATCATCCACCTAACTTTATTAAAAGGTTACCTTTTCTTGGTATTCATGGAACATCAAACTGTGTGAACTTGTGCTACGGATTGTTTAGTTACAGGCTGCTTTGCAGTGTCAATAAAACTCCACAACAGCAAAACTAATATGAGCAGGAAGTGTGATAGTGGTGCGGATAGAGAAAATTGGCTCTGGTCAGCCATATTCAGAGCAGGTTCAGCTAGAGCTTCTCCGGTGCCTCTTTAATAGGTCCCAGTCCCTCGAATACCCTGACCCACGGCTCATACGGCTCCTGACATGCATTTCATGATCTGAAAGTGTCCCGGAGAGACCATTTACCGGGGCCATAAAGCACCTTGGCACGATTTTCGGGGGCCTGCTCGGAGGAGACGCCCCGCTGATTGAATGTCAGGAGGTGTTAGAATCAAACGCTGGGCGCTCTCGTCATGGACTCGGGTCAGACACGTGCGGCGATCTCTGGGGCGAAGCCTTCGCCCGTCCTCGGTACACGCGCGGGCCAGGCGCGTGCGGAGGCTGCCGCCGAGCCCCCGAGCGGGAGGACTGATACGAGATGACAGCAGCATTGGAGTCGGGGCACCCATCTGCGCCACGCTGCAGTCAAGGTGGTTTAGCTGGTCCCAACACCAGCAGCGCCGACACACAACTCAATTAAACCTTTTATTTAAATTCAATAAGGGACGGTTCACACCGACAGGCAGCATTTTACAGCACCGTATCTGCACAGCAACTAAACGGCCCTGCTGCCCTATTAGGCAGCAAATTATTTCGTTCACCGTACAGGGGAAAGCTTAGCTTTGGCTACGAAAGTCTGTGTGTGGATGGAGTTCATCTGTGTTAGTTTTGCTGACGCTAGCCACATCACTGTTAGCGTTATCACTAACCGCCGAAAACCCTGCGGGCATTACCGCAAATCTCTGCCTTCCATCTCCCAGTCTGATCACGCAGGTATTCATGAATGCGGTTCCTATACGTCTCCACCCATGGGATTTGCCAATCTTTTCCAGCCATGTGGATTCATGGGCAAACTGGGACTACCTGAATAATTCAAGAACCCAGATCAAATCATTTCTCCAGGAGGGAAGAAGTAAAGCGCTCAGAAATAACACATTTAACTCGGATCTCTGCTGCATTTCAGACCCATAAACGAGACCCGGACAAATTCCATTCCCCGATACTTAGAACGGACTTGTCACCATGCTGCAAAAATGTAGCCCTTTTTATTAAACTTCCTAATTTCATCTTTTCATCGTTGCTTCAGTCTGACATGTAGCATTTGATAGCATGGCTGTGGTGGGCTTGTTCTGACCACGGAGAGGCAATGTGTCTTGTCATGTGTGCCTGGGCTGAGCACTGTGGGGCCTGTTCTGAAGGACTAAATAGATGTCATGTTCCAATTCCGAGTCGAATCGCTTCTCTTTTGAGCTCATTAGACTGTCAGAAGATTACGCCCGGAGACAGCCTTCACTTTCTAATAGGAGATGAGCTCATAATATTATACTGTAGCAGAGGTAGGTGTTGAAGGTGCCGTGTTGTTCATTGAGAGGAGTTTTCAAATTGGCATCTAAACGGAAAAGGCAGATTAATCATTACTTATTATGAAAATTATAATTAACTTAATACACGCGAATCCGCACTGGTTGATATCACAGGCAAAATTGTGCTGTATTACTACTAATATGTTTCTGCTCCGGTGATGTGATGCACAGTTTTACATGAGAAATCCCATAGCGCAGAACTAATCTGTTGAAAAGGGGTACGGGGATTTAATGCATTTGAAGCTCTTCATTGTCATCTAATCCTTTCACTGTCCATGGAATGTTTAGTATGTTTAATGAGTTGTGTTGTCTTGTAATGGGTTGAGTGTCTTCCCAACAGAAAACCTCATACCCTCAACCGGCTCATGCTTTGTAAGTCTTCAGAATGACATGAGATAATGGCGTTAATTCACGTACAGGAAGTAGCCGCGAACTCATCGACCCATTCAAATAACATTGTAGCGTTAGCGGACGATAAACAATAGCAAAATCTGTTATTGCATTAGGCAGTTATAGCATTGCTTAACTAAATTCACGGGTGGGTAGTGACATTCAATCCACATGCAGTGCATACGTTAAATGTCACCCATGCATGACATTGTGGCTGTCAAGTTGTATAACCAGCTTCGTTGAAAGAGCAGGAAGAACATTATCAATAGCTGAATGACAGGAATTAAACACAGATCAGGGAAATCCAGGGATTCTAAAAGAGGTCCCACTTCATTTCTTGCACTTCCTCCTCTGATCTGGGGAATTTAATATTAGCTGTCCTTACTACTGCAGAAATAATCTTCCTGAAGTATCTCCATATAGTTAATTGACTTTGTCCACAGCTCAATTCTATGCATCACTGAAATGACCCCACAGGCCCTGGCAAGCTGCATTCGATATTATTGTGTTGTATTATTATTATTTGTCATAGTATTTATTTGGTGGATGGTCGTCTCTGAAGTAGCTTAAAATGTTAATATGGCATAGTTTGAATTCTGTATAAATTATATAAATGCAAATGAGAAAAAGCTAGCTCTGCTGCTGTGGTAAACAATGTTTTTGGAGTAAAGAAAAGTACACCAAAAATTGTATATTACTTGTAAGTGGGGGAGTTGCATTACATAATACATTCACTACAAATATAGTAGCATGAATGGATGAATGAATGAATTGCATTTTCATAGCCTTTCATCTCTTTGAAGGGTCTTAGATGTATCAGGGTCAATCATTGCCAATGAAGAGCGCCCAAGTGATGCACAACAGCACAAGTGCCAGTGGATTTAAACCTTATACATGTGTGGTTAGCTTTAAACCTTATACATGTACCATTGGATTTAAACCATATACATGTGCAGTTATCTTTAAACCTTACTCAAGTGCTGCTGGATTTATACTTTATATATATATCACTGGATGTTTTACTTACCACAGTCAGGATACCGGTTTAACATCTAGCCCCAAAGCACAGCATCCCCATCTCTGCCTTAAGCACTGGTGCTATGCTTTCCTCCAGAGGAAAGGTTGCCCCCTGCTGGACCACAAACAAATGTACCATGAGCCTGGGGTGTGTGTTTGAGGAGGACAATAACTCCAGGTCAGGTACATACTGTAACAGCTGCTCGCTCCTCTGTGACGGGTGTGATGATAACGGCAGATCCGCTGGTAAGCAGGTCTGAGTGGCGGTCTGTCTGGAGGCAGCTATGCATATTCATTAGGAGCGGCACAGGTGGAGGCGAGCCCAACATGGTTGTTGACCGAGGATCTGCGTTCATCTGGGATCTGTAAATCAGGTTATGCTTCTGCCAGGAGAGGAGAGGAGCTCCCACATCCCCTCAACGCTACTGAGAGTGCATGGGTGAGCCATAGTGGAATCCACACTTATTCTAATTCATGGCGGGAATATGGCACCCTGGGCTGGATTTATCATATGCTTTCAGGGCCTGGTGACAGGTGTTGACTGCTATAAAATGTTTAGCACACCATAGTTACATGTCATTGCATGGTTGCTCTGGATTTATAACTGATATTTTGAGTTCTGAGAGTTCCAAAGCAAGTCTGCAAAACAAGAATTGAATGGAATATTTATCAACATATATTTATATTTAACAAAACCAAAATGTTAATTGATAAGCTAATTACACCTCCATATGGTTGTAGGTATCCCTTTGTCTCTAACTGAGTACTGAGTGCAAGAACCAGGTTTTCTTAAGCAAAATGCCTGGTATGTATTTGGTTCTAAATTTCTTTTGATTCTAACAAAGGTATCATCAAACAAAACAACCCCAAAGTGAGATTGAGGTGCCACAGATTTTTAATTAGAATGTACTTATGAGCATGTCTGTAATACCAGCACTTCCTAGCAGTGTACCAACTGACCCAGCAGCCCAGAAACTGTAGATAATGGTCACTGCCATGGAGACTTGCAGGAGCAACTTCTTGGGAGTTTTGTTAACTGACTCGTAGTTGTAGTTCAGTTTTAACCACGAAACAAAGCTAATAATGGACTACTTCTGTCAGCCTGTAGTCCTATAAAGTTCTGAATGTTTCTACTAACTTCCAGACAATAAAAGACAGACTCACTGGATTACATTTACAGTGTTTGATTTTTTAAATAATAATAAGGTGTGGATAATTGAGCACAATGAGCATTAGGATTTTTTCATCAGCAATTATTTGTGAAGCTTACAGTATGTAGTGGTGACTTTTATTGGCAGAATTCAATGTGAAATAACATCTTTTCATGTATCTGTGCAAAATTCTGCTCATGTACCTGCAGGCCTTTTGTTAAATCACCTTTTGGCCATTATAAAGGGCACATAAAGGGTAACTGTACAGTGCATGTGGAGGTCATTGTATATTGTGGCACAGAGGGCATTTGCAGTGCACACTCTGTGGGGAAATCTCTCTCTATGTTTTCTGTTTTGTGTGTTTGTAAAATGCATCATTATTAAGTTGGCACTTTCTGGCTCTCACCCACCTCCTGGGAGCACTTTGAGATGGGTTTTGCTAGACAAACACACACACACACACACAGAAAAAGACATAGAGATATGCACATGCACACGCGCACACACACACACACACACACACAGACACAGCTTTGCTCTCTTTGTTACAGTCACTTGCATAATTGAGCATCATTAAAGGATAATCCAAAAGCATTATAGCTATGAGTGTTAGGACTGGTTATTTCTCATGTGAAGTAAGATCTCAGCAGTACTTCTGCGGTCACCATTCGTAAGTGCTTTGATGGCTGTATTTTGACCTCTGGTCACTCTGGGCACGTCAGCAATGTGCATGGTCACTTTTCATGTACATCCCCATCTGTCGTCTCTTTTCAGGCTCAAACTGGTTTCACCAGCAGCACTATGCACTGCCAAAGCAAATTACACTGATATCATAATAATCAAGGAAATGGTCATCATTCACACCATCCATCCATTGTGATGTAGTGTCCCTTACTAGGCAAGAGGATAAACTACATGCAGTTCTGATGCATATCCTTTTCACACCCAACCTAAAATCCACAAAAACACCACCATGGCATCAAAGTGTTGATAGAGATGACTCCTCCTCTCACTTGTCTTTGTGATGTAGACTGCAGATTAAATGGATAAAAAAGCAGCCTTTCAAAGAGTAATCTTTCTCATTACCGTCTGGTGAGAAGGAAGGCTAGTTTTAATGGCAGGATCGATTCATGGGTTGGTACTGATTGCTATGCAAGAGGTGGCATTGACTGTCTATATCGCACGCACCCCCCCCCCCCCCCCCCCCCCAGAGGTGCCAGACCATTAATGTTTAAAACAAAATCGATTCATAACGAAGGCACCTGATCTCTGAGGTGATTTGTTTGTTGTAATTGATTTGATCGGCGTTTCCTTGATGTTGTTAGGTCAGTCGGCCACAGAATTAAAAAGGCTGAAATGTGATCCTGCATTGAGGATTCGTATGAGTTGGCGGACAGCAGGTCTTTGTGTGTGTACATAATTATCATATTCAGCTCTGTTTGCCTTTTACAAGAGCTGGGCAGCAGTGATTTATAGGAAGGGAGTGGGTGGGTGTGTGGCCATTATATTATTGGCTTTGGGATTGATTGAGGACAATAGGCTATTGTCTTATATGTTTACAGCTGAGGTGGCTTGAGTAAGTACAGGTGAAGAACCTTGCACTGGACTAAAACTGAGCACCAGAGAAAGGGTTTGTGTGTCAAAGCCATGCTTCAGTTGTCTGAACCCCCCTCCCGCATGATGCACCTGCAGTACATCTCTATTGAGAGTGGAAAGCTATGAGGACCTCTGAAATGGCTGTCATCATAAGCAATGTGCCATATTCCAAAAGCTGTCAGATTTGGAATGGGAAAAAGAGCGTCACAGCTGAAGGTCACCGAAGCAGAACGAATGAAAAAAGATCCAAACTGTGTCAGGTGTCAAAACGCTGCGCTCCCGGGGGTGGAACGGAGCCGCCTGGATTTGGCAGCTCAATATATGCACTGACAAAGGAGGAACACCTCACGCAAGGGGGTGGGGGTGTTTTGTGATACTGCAAGCGTAGCTTCAGACCTCATAAGCGCCCTCTTCCAGCAGGTATTTCTGTTAACTAAATGCTGCTCAGTCAAGCCTTTTGAGAGCACAGTTGGCCGCTATGGTTCATAGAACCATTGAGGTAGGGGCTTCAGCCAATGGGCATGCAGTAATCTCGTTAGAATCCAATCATTGCCCTTGTTGTCTCCACAGAAGTTAAGGAAAAATGTGTTATGCACAAAAAAAAAGAATCAGAGAGTGGGTATAGATCTCTATGCTTGAATTTACATACAGAGATGAGCAGGTATTTACTATTAATATATACAGTTAGAACCATTTTTTAAATTTATTTATTTGACTTTATCTTTTTTTGCATGTATGGCCAAACGGGTGTGATCATTCTAGAGTGTACAGTCAAACCGGTGCAATTAGAACAGTAGATTAGAACGACTATTTACAAGTGATGCAACAAAGCAACATTCGTTCGAAACCCTCTGCTTTTTAAAATAAAAACATTCCACAAATGCAATATGATTTTTTTTTTTCAATGCAGATTCACAAAAGTAGCAACATAAGTACTCATAACTCAGTTCTGGCTCCCAAACTGGAAAAAAATCCAGCTAATGTTAGCAATTTATATCATATTATGTATTCTTAAAATTATATTTCAAAATATTATTATGATGTAATAACCAAGTTGTAGAACAGCAGGTATGCACAAGGTGAAATAAGTCATGCTGGGGGGAAGTTGGAAATATGTTTGAACTTACGTGCAAAAGGGTTAGTGTAATGTTATGAATTAAATGAACTGAAATAACTTGATCGCTTCAAGGTGGGTCATTTGACTTGCTAACAAGCTACCATGTTTTATGTCCGCTAAGTTAGGTTGTTGCAAATTGCTAGCTAGCTGACTATAAATTATTTCATATTGGCTGTGAGTCAGTTCTTCAACCCTGTGAATTGCCTTACTTTGAAGAATTCTGATGTCTGATTCTGATGTGAAGTTACTAGCTAGATAGCAGACTAACATGTTTGTAATATCTACCTTCATATTGGTGTTGTTGTTGTTTGGTTTGTGAGCTTTAAAGGCTTTAAATGAAATGCTTAGTCATAGACCAGATCTTCTGTTATAGACTGACTCGACCAGATTGAGCATTGAGCATGCTTTTTTATGTGTGGTCATGGACCTTGGTGTATTTGGATACGTGGCTACTGCAGCTAATTTCCATGGCCTGTGAGCACTTTGCTGCTCTCCAATTGCCCATCAGGCTGGTCATCCCCTGTTTGTGTCTGCCTCTGTGTCTGGGCTTGGCAGCAACCTACAAGGGAATGTCACCAAATTATTGTGAAGATCCTTCCCAGCAGTACTCTGGTGTTTCCTTTATGGGGTTTTGAAATGGTAGTCATCCTGTCCAAGTATAGCGTGTTAGGTTTGATTTGTAAATTATCTGCAAGGACAATGCTGTCATCATTAAAATTGTTTTGCAACTTCTCTGCAACTTCAGCACGAGCTTCATCTTTGTGTGGTAATGTTCAAACCTCTGAAAAGCCAGGGCTTACAGAACCTCTTGCTCTAAGACTAGTATATAGCATTGTATAAACTCAGCACAATGAAGTAGGTCAATAAATCATTTCGGATTGCACGTCTCGGGCTGCAGTTCTGTACTCTATCAGTAATCTACAGAATGCATGCGGTATGCTGTAAATCAATGTGCTCTTTCTCCTGCTCCCCACCTGTGTCTGTGCCCCAAGGGAACTTATATTTTCTGTATTTTTTCTATGCTCCAAAGCAAATGCTAGCCTTTGTAGTGACATCACCATTTAGGGGTCAAAGGACAAGCCATTTAAGACTTTTACTTAGCTTTGATGAAATCTAGTTATCACTTAAGGCACATGCAATCATAAACAGGAGAAAAACATCCCTTGTGTTGTTAAAAAATTACATGAAGGCTGCTCTCTTCATAATATGCAAGGTATGATGCGATACCACTCAATATCATCATAACTGTCTTATAACCTGTGTCACAGCGTAATGGACTTGGTTCCAGATTCTCTTCTGGGTTTAGATGCACATCTTTTTTCTCTGACCTTTGTCTTCCTGTGTACCACTGACTGTCGAGCCATCTTTTTACAGCTTTTTTCTCATTGCGAGCAATGTGGCCATGTGTATGTGATGACTTTCATTTCATAATTTTGCCTTAAAATTTAATTTATTTTAATTTTGTTTCTTATTCAAAGTAAAGAGGCAACAGGAGATGATCACTTTCAAACTGCGGCACTGTGTGGGGAAAGAATATTCTGGATGAGTATTCCTAAACAGACTTTCCTATGCCACCTCCTGCCTGACAGCCATTTGTGTAATGTCAATGACAATGATGCTTTAACTCATTTACCAAGCTCAGAAATACTACATTTAGGAGGGTGATCAATTGCCCTTCATGGCAGGTAGTCCGTAGAAATAACATGTCATGCATTTGCAATTTGGATGTGCTGTATAAGGGTGAGGGGATGATTCGGTGGTTTCTGAACCATTGCAGTGTGCTGATGAAGACAGCTGATGAAGAAAAATTAATTTTCAACAGTCACAATTCTCCGTTTGTCAGACTGTTGAAGGCGGCAGGCAGACAGAGACCATCCAGCTTCTCACCAGCTTTGGAAACAGTCAGCTCAGCAACTGCTGCATGCCATGCAGAAGTGCAACAAGATATTGTGTTCTCCATTTCACTGGGTATCTTCAGTTGGCAAGGTGAGGTGTTTCATGGAGTACACCTACTCTCAGTATACTGGTCTCTACATTAAGTTAACAACTAGTTCATGTTACACTAATGTTACACAGGCTGTGTCCCTGTTAAGCCCCCAAGTTCCCTCATTACATGTGGTATATTTTGCCTTCTGTTTTACCCCAGCTGTTTGTTGGATATCATTGCCTTTGCCTCGTTCCCTCTGTTTTCAGCTCCACAACTTTATAATCCACCTGCTCAGCTGTCCTTTTTAGAAAATCCACATTTAAACAAAGGGCTTTACACAATTATCCAGGAGTACAGTAAGAGTAATGGTGTACTTGGGATTTGAACTCACAATCCCCTGCTGTCTGTGGCATTCTACACAGAAAAACTCATCCTCTCCACTTGTGTTCACTAGTGCTTATAATCAGGGTTTTATTAACCTTCATGAACAAAATAAAAACTATTTACTGAACCTTTGACCTGCATTAATGGGGTCAGTCATCAGTCCCTTTGAAGCAAATTAAACCCTACCACTGGCATGGTGTGCAGGTTGGCCTGTCAGTAACCGTGGTGCTGTAAACTACATAGCATCAGCTAAGGGGAACACACCTGCAAAGGCAATATTATCTTTCAGGAAACTGAATCTGAGAGTAATCCTGGCCAATGACCCTCATTCTTAGAAACGGAAGGAGGTGACAAAGAGGCAATGTCTTCCATGAGGTCAGGTACAGATGAGGCTGAGCCACGGAGCATGTGGCATGAAGGGTAGAGCACTGCGGTGGCCCAACAGAGAGGGGAGAGCCAGAGAGCTGGCATTAATTAGCCAGGGAACTTGGCAGAGGTTGACCTGAAACCCCCTGGCCCGCGATGGCCTCTCCACAGCCTACATCTCTGAACTCAACCAGTCTTGTCAGCGTCTGCTGGGGAGCAGAAGAGATCGGTAGCCCCATCCCACCCCCCACCCCCCCCATCTGTCCCTAATCACTCACTCAGTTGGGTAGGTGGTGTGCAGGATGTCAGAGTGGCTGTATACAGGAGTGAGTGTGCAGGTGACCATGTGAGAAAGCGCGCACAGGCCTCACGTGTAGTGGACCGTCACCCTCAAACAGCCTCTTGTGATACACACATTCAGAGACTTTTTTTTAAAAAAGCTGTAAGATCACACTCCAGTCGCTGGCTGAATCAGTGGGCTGGCGCGTAAGGGACCCTTAATGTTTGATGGGATATTGAATCATGGATCATTAAGCCTTCAATGGGGAAGTAAGGAAATCTTAACAATAACCTAAAGCTACAGACCTCTGACTTAAATCACTTCTCGTTGGCTCTCACTGAGCCAGGGATCCCTATGTCACTGCAGCACCCCCCCCCCCCAAACGCATGTCTTCTTATTCCTTCCGCAGAGTAGTGTCCTCAAAACTGATTCGTCCCATCCTCAATGGCCTGTCCCATGTGGAAGACCCTATGTCTTACCCCACCAGAGCAGCAGGGGGCGCCGTTACAGATCTCTTACTGTCTCACAGCACTGTGTGTCTGGGCAGCTGACCCGTCCCTCCCTCTCCCATCCCATCCTGCCCCTAATCAGAGCCCCTGGCCTTGCAGGCTGAAGTGCCTCCCCCCAGGCCATAATGAAACTTGTCACTTTCTGGAGTGGAGCCTGCTGTTATTCATGCCAGTGCTCAAATGCCTGATTGAACATCACCGCCACAAACCTGACACAAGTTTCACCCCAAATGCCATCCCATGCATACTACTCCCTCATCTGTCAGAGGCTCCAGGCAGGGGGGGGTGGGGGGGGGGTCTTCAGAAGCAGGATCTGTCCAAACGTAGGCCCATCCGCAATGCATCACACTCATTTGAAGCACTTTAGGGGGCAAATAACCTCATACCACATGCAGGCAAAATAAGGTGTATGTAAATAGATGTAAATAGATAAATAATGTAAATAGAGCTGTCTGCAGCGTTCCGGTGGTTTTGTGTGTGTGGGTGAGCCTGCATCTGCATTCACCAGTGCTGTGACTGCAATGTCATGCTTGAATTTCCTTTGTAGTGTAGTGTTTGGGAAAAACAAACTGTCAGGGGTGGAAACACCACTCTGCTCTGCTGAGGAGTACGAGAGTGCATGAGCGGGAGAGTGACGGGAGGCCCATGCCGGCACCATGGGAGGACATAATGCCCCGCACTGTGTAATGGATGCGCACACTGTGGTCAGGTGGGGGGTGTGGAGGAGGTGAAGGAATTGGTTCACCTCAATGGTGGGCTACATCTCAGCCCTTGGTGGGGCGGGGGGGTGGCCACAGCATTCGCCGTCTTGTGCCTCAGCACGCAGTAAAGGCGTTTTCCAGGAGCTAGCGTGGTGTGCAGGTGCAATCAGGTGTTTCTTTATCAGGTGTCAAAGATGCTCAGTAAGTACTGGACAGACGGCGCTGAGAGCGATGCCTCCCATCAACGGCATATTACTTACAAACCCTCCAAATTCCTGACAGCACTCAGTGAAAAGCTCTCGCGGGACCTGGGCTGATAAAAAAAATCAATCTCTTAACACTCTCCATCAGCACACTTTTTATTATTTATTTGCTGTGGTGAGCGCAGTGCTCCTTTTTTCCATCCAGCTCATTCTGTAACCTACTTTTACATCTGGAGCGCTTTAGTGGAGCAGTGGAGGTGTCCTAACTCAAGGGCACAACAGTAGCTCCCCGCCTGGGACTCAACCACACAACCCCCCAGTTCAGAGTATGGGGCTCTAATGGTTTCACTGCATGCTGAGCTGTAGATGCGACATATAAGTATTGCATTGTTTATTTACATGGGAAAACCTCCCTGTACTCTTCATTACTGCCACCTAATGATCGTAATTACAACAGTGGTAATAATGATTATATTTACACAAAGCAAATTAGTTAATCTGAATGGGCCATTGAGAAGATCTTATTTGCTGAATCTCTTTAAAATTTTAAAGAGATTTGCTTAATCTCTTTAAAATTTAAAAAAGTTAGTGTTAGATTTTTTTCTATAGACCAACAATTTAAATAACACAGCAGCAGATAAACAAAAGTCATATGTAATTTTAAATGGCTTTTCAAAGTTATAAAAGCAAGCTGTTTATACTCTTTCCTAAAGATAGCTGTGTTACAAACCCACACTTCTTTGTTTCTGTAATCTCAGAAGTAGAGAATGCTGATGCATGGTGGTCCACATTCTTTTCTGCTGCACATGATGCTGCAGCAACTGTTGATATTTCCATTTTCCCACCACTCTGGAGGACTGCCTGAGGTGAAGCCTGGGTTTTTCGCACTGCTGACCTCTGCAGTGTACTCTGTGTATACAGCCATACCGCTGCTCCACTGATTCTGTCAATCAACCAGCACATGCACAGAAAATGAAAACACACTGACTGCAACAATGACCAAGTTGTGTATAATTCAAAACCAGTCAAAAGAGACACCCTAAAGAAGAACCCGGATTCATAGAAAACTCAGTCATTTCAGAAGCAGCGACTCTCTCTCAAAGGTGAGAGATGCAGACCATGGGTAAGAATGTCCAGTGAAAACGGTGAGCACACGCTGCAGTCACGCCACACATGATTAGCTTTAGACTTGCATATTCTCTCCACTCTCAGAGCCAGCCTTGTTAACAGTGCCCCCACTTACAGCACATTGTTCGTTTTTGTTAGAGGTGACCATTACAGGCCCTTACACCCCAAGATCCTGATACCTGTGCCAGCCCCCACCCTCGATGTAAAAAAGAGCAGTTAGCAGCCGCTGGCCTTACTCGAATTGATCGCTCACAGTGGTCCTCATTTACATAATTGGTTTTAGTAAATACGCCATAAAATTGAGAACGTGAGGACATGCAAATTTTTTCAAAACACCAAGGAACTTATAGCTTGTAATGCCTCTCTTGGTATACCCCACCTCCCTCTCTGTGAAACTTCATAAGATTTACATTTACAATTACATTTATTTATTTAGCAGACAATTTTATCCAAAGTCCTTTTTCAGTCATGACAGAAACAGGACACAGAATAAGATGGAGAGGTGCTAAAGCAAATCTCTTCTATTTAGTTTAATTGAAGACTTCAGGTTTAGACCCCAGATCTGTTTGGCCATTCATGATGTTTCTTGTAGTGCACATATACTGGTGAACCAAAGTATCCATGAGTGACTGGTTTTGAAATGTTAGGACAAAATAGCTTCTGTATCTTTCCCCTTAGGCTTTCCAGGATTTGATTCATAATCAGTCATTGTTCAGAGAGAGCAGTTTAATTTCACCAAACTCAAACTGAGGTTATTGGTTCACAGAGCTAAAGATCCAGCCTTGTAACATAATGAACCAATCAAGTGGTTTGTTCAGTTTCAGTTGGTCACTGTTTATTGCAGACTTTGATGCACACTTGTGAGTTGTGATACATGAGTAACTGTGAATAACCATTCATTTATCTATTTAAGCAAGTGTGATTGAACCAGCAGTGTGTTCCTGTTATATGAAATGATCTGATTGGTGTTCTATAGGGTCTTTCTTTTTGCACCAAATATACTGTAGTTCTATTACTTTTTTTCTTTTCATTAAAATCAAATTGGCAGAAGGGTATACTTTCCTCTCTTATCCAAACTGAAGAGACTGCTGCTCTCCTAAATCTGACTGTGTGACTGTCCTGAAAATAAATGTCATAGAGAATAGAAAACTATAATGGGTTTCTAAAGTTGCTGAAGCAGGCCAAGCTTCATTCCACAGTGCCTTCTTTACCACACTATACAAACGTCATGCAAGCAGATATTTCAAAGCAGGTTCTTACACTTCTGTTTTGTGATTACTAGATAATGTTAATATGGATCATGTTACTGCAGCTCGCCACAATATCACAGGATTTAAAAACGCTGCAGTAGGATTTTATCAGTATGAATCAGTCAGTGGAGGGACTTAATGAGGTTGTGAGTGCTTTGGGTTAGTTAAAGGATAGCCAGGGATGCAGGTACTGAGAGAGGATTTTCAGTGAGCAGGTGGCGAAGAAGTATGCCTCCAACAGAGGGGAGAAAGCAATGAAAGGAATATGGCTAGGAAGTGAGGGGGCAGAGGGCATGACTGCAGCAGCTCTGTTTGTGTAGGGATTAGAGAGGGGTTTGGGAATTTAATCCCCTCTTCTGCGCGTAATTGAAAAAGGCATCAGGCTAACTAAGAGAGAGGGAACCGGGGGTGCGGGTGGACCTGCCAGGGGGTGAGAGATAGAGATGCAGAATCCAGCAATCAGAGAGAGCACTACATCTGGGATTACAGACACTGACACCATTGAACAATCAAAGATTGATACTACATCTGGAACTAGCAAAATCACACTAATACCATATCGGGTAGAACAGATTATGACACCATAGTTTTAAAGACTGATGCCACATGTGGGAGAACAGACTAAGACTAAGACTACCACACCTGTGATTATAGACACTGAAATAATAGCACAGAAACTGATACCACATCCACTGGAATGTTGTAGACACTCAGTCGACACCCTGAGGTATAAAATCTGAGATTATACTAGAATCAACAATTAGAAATACTCAGACTGGAAAGAGTTTCCATATATAAGGAAAACAAAATGACATGAATTAACATGAATCTAGAGCTGTATTCCCAACAGAAAATGATTGACAATTCCCCACATTGACAACAGGAGCAGTAAAGTTTAGTATAGAAGAATTTTATGTTCAGAGAATGCATACAGTCATTTTAAATACATCCAGATTGAGAGCTCAGTATAATATACACATTTATGGTTCATTTCATGGGCAGCGTAGGTGGGATGTGAAGGATATGTGGTGTTAGCCCACCAGTGTCTTCAATGGGACACATTGTAATGGTTACAAACTGTTTACGGTTTTCATACTGATCAGGTGCAGTTCCAGAATCATCACGCATGCATTTTAACTGGTTAACTGCATTCATAACAAAACAATCACTGTCCCTAGGATTTCTCGTCATTATATCAATTACCTAATTATTTGCATACAATATTTTACCGTGGTAATAGCTGCCATTTTCAAAGGTTAGTCTATATCATCACCCTGTATTCTGGTCTAATTTTCATATTATCCTCTAATTCCATTGACACTGCTTGTGAACATGTGTGGATAATTGCACATATCTATGTGTATCACAACACATCTGCATTGCAAAGTCAAACACCATTATTGAACTGTTATTGCCGTCTGGTTTATTTAAATCTCTGTTCTCATTTGCAAGCCTGGTTGTAGTATGCAGCTGTCAAACAGCTCTGTTTTCCTTACTGCTTCCTGGTCATGCAGCTGCATGGCTGGCTGTAGGGGAAGCACGTGCTCAAGCACACAATTCAAACAACAGGAGACAATCACATTTGGTAATGGGATGTTTTTTGGTTCAGCCTCAATTATTTTTCATTGTATAAATTTGTGTTTGTGTTGTAGTCTGAATGTTAAGCCGGTGACTGGGACACACACGCGGACCACAGGATATTCCGGTTCCAGGCGTTTATTGAAATCGGCAGGCAGTTCATAAGACCAGAGACAGGCAGGGTTCGAAACACAAAGAAGCAGTCCAGGGGCAAATCCAGGATCGGGAGTCGGGGCAGACAGGGTCGGGAACCAGGCAGGTGAGAAGAAAGCGACCGGGTCAGACGAGACAGGTAAAAAAAAAAAAACACTGAAACGAACTAGCAACAAGACAGAGACACGCAGGGAAGATATAGGGCTGGGGTGACGAGGAGATGGGATGCAGGTGAGCAGGCAGGCAGGTGAAGGCAATGAGGAAATCAGGTGGGCGGGGACCAGGCTGGGAGCGGGGCGGGGGCTGGAACACAAGGGAAAAAAAAGCACAAGGACAGGGAAAAACAAAACACCGCGGCTTAAGGGGGCAGAGCCCTGACACTGAAGGAGAACAGGGGTGGGTACACAGATTCACATATGTTACTTGTTTTCATGTTTGATTTAAATGGGTGTTATGGTTCTGAGCAAATAGGTTATGAACCATCACCCTCAGTTCACTGGAGTCCTTAAATCCAGTTTTGGATTGCCTCAGGCAAGTCCTGTCTGAAACTAGGGGTGGCATTCATTTAACTTCTGTTTCAGCAGTTATGTCCTGAAGCCAGCTACATTGCTCTGAACTTGTTAGGAAAATGGTCTAAATTAGATGAGCTGTTTATATTTTTTAGAGTCTTTAACTCTTTAATGGCCATTGAGGTCAGGCGCACAGCTTAAAACTTTTAGGATTTTATCTCAACAAGACCAAGACTGAAATCCCTTGATAGACAAACAAGAATCTGAGCAATCAATGCAAAATCGGTGAGTTAAACAGTACCACAGCTGCACATAAAAAGTTACTTTTCCAGCTATTGAAACAGTCTTTTAGTCTTGTAATCAGTGTAGCACCTGTAATAGACTATTTAAAACACAAGCTATGTAAAACACAAGTTTTGAGTTGATTGAGAAGCACTGGCACTGTTTAAGCTGTTTCTCCTCCCTGCACCATACCCCAAATGGACAGCTCCCCAGAGAACTTTCCTGAATCACTGGTAATCATTATTCTGTCCTCAAGCTCTGTAGCCATGTCTCTGCTTCCGATTGGTGGATGGGAAACTGATTTGACAGCGCAGTACAAAGTGGTCAATCAGCCAGCAACATTAATGTCACATGGTCCTGATTTGTGGGACCCAGCAGTGTCTCAGCCCCTGTCAGTCAGACACACACCTTAGTTAACGAAGACATCCCTGTCTCAGGTGACTATAAAGACTCTATACACAATGTATCTCTCAATGTAGAGGTTTATTCATGGTTTTTAGTGTATTAACAACTGCAACTGCGACAACAACAATAATAATAAATTTTATTTAAACAGTACTTTGCACGCAGGTGGCTCAAAGCATCTTCCATCTAACAGAGCATAAAAATAACTGACTAATGTGATTCTATTCCAGCATTATGATGTAAATAGCAATTTGCAATTAGTCAGGTGGAGTGAAAGAATAACAAGGAAAGAGCAGGCTTTTGCAGAAGCACAGTACGTTTCACCCTGACAGCAACATACACCAGACCACAAAAGACTGTAAATACTTTAGTCTCAATTTATGTTTTATTCAGTGTACCTTCCATTGTGGTCCATGCATTTCTGGGCATCATGCAAATATACAGCAGTGTGATTGGTCTAGCTGCTGCCTTATTAAATACTTTTCTGTTCTGTCTATGACTTCAGTAGTTCAGTTCAGCACTAGGACACACAAGGACACATAACAGTTAGTCCTATTTTTCTGGTCCCCTGTGTCCTTGTGCTGGACTGAAACAGCCAAGTAGCATGTCTTTTTTGATATGTGAACACAAAGGATTCAAAGTGCGCAGAATGTATGTGTAATCTCCAGGTCCACTGTGAGAGAGGTCATGGGTCATTCACTGTCCATTCTTCATTTAAAAAGACTGCAGCACTTTAGCTGGGCTTGTGTCCACACAGTTGTAGGTGTCTCCACCCTGGAGTGGGTAACTCCACTCTGAAACCTGACTCAGTTACCAAACCAGCAACATACTATGTATTCCTGCTATTCCAAAATTCAGAGCTCACTGAGCGTGCTCCGTTGTAAAGAGCTCACAGGGCATGCTCCAGCAGAGAGCTCTGGAATGTTGGAGGGCCTCACTCTCCAGTGCAGAAGCTTATCAGGAACAATGGCACAAGGCACACACTGTCGGCCACGCTGCAAGGTACATCTGATTGGAACAGACAAGGTCAAGCATGCTGGATCCTGAGACCGCAGGCACAGCTTGTGAGTACCTCCCCTAACAAGGAAGTCTATTTAAGTTGACATCTGTTGCTATCCGCGACTGTGGGGGTGTGCAGAGGAATTGAGGGATTTTGGTGTCATTGGTTTTTGGGAAAAAAAAAAAAATTCAACATGAAATACACTGAGCCTTTTCTGCATTGCATGCAAATGCTTAGAAAAAGAGAATGTGTACATTCAGTGTGTAATAGTTCTAAATATTTGTGTCCTTTCCAGGGTATGGATGTTCATGTTTGCACCATGCGGTATGCTTTTATGAATTTATTTTTTCAGTGGTAGTTTTTAAATAAGCAGCCTTTATTAAAGTGTGTGGCATAAATAATATAGTGTGTGTGAAGAAATGGTTGGGGATGTGACTTTTATTCTGGGATTGTTGCAATGATTATTAATGTCAATCAAGCCTTCAGATTTAGTTATTAAGCAATAACACATGCCATTGTGGAAAAAATAAAATTTTCACAGCAGTCCTTGATGATTAAGCAATAACAAGTTATCACTAGAGTGAATGATGGATTCAGCTAGAACAATATATCTCCAGTATGTCTCCACTATGTCTCCACCATAAAGGAAGCATGACTGTGTGCCAACAATATGGTTTGGCTACACTTAGCACATTTGTACAAATTGCAAATGAGTGTCAAGCATTTATAGTATTTCTAACTCTCAAAAACTGCAGCTATGAGTTCAGCCAATCTGTTTGATCTGTATATTGTTGGGTCAGCAGAGCTGTGCTTTCCTGTTTGCTCTGGGACATTTTTGATTGTACAGAAAAACATCTGTGATGTCCCAGATGCAGAAGTGGGGCAGGAAGATTATACAGCACTACCTGTCTCACATAGAGTTTGCATTTAGCACTTTTCTTTCTCCAAAAGCCATCTTGTCACCTTTCATGTGCAAAAATTATAATATTATTGGTGTTAATGAATCGTTTCGGCTGTTTGTGTTCTCTTTATGTCCTGATACAGGATAAAAGGCAAGAGAATATAAAATTCAAACGTTCCTGAAGGCCAGAATTCTAAACAAAATTTAGAATCTAAAACAAAAAAAAAAAAAAAAAAAAACAATGGAGCCGCTGGAAGGATAAGAGAAAAAGATCAAAGACTTACCAAACCGTGCTGGAATGAACAGCGGCAAAGAGGCAGTCAGGGTGGAGAAAACACACAAAGACAGCTAGAAGTGTATACGCATGACATGAGAAGAATTACTGCCTTTTTATGGTAAATTCAATCTGGCAGGGGTCCAAGAGGTTCCCTTACAGGTCAAGCAGATAACTGGTCCTGTGCATTCATTACAAACTGACATTATATACTCCATTTTATCTTTTTTCAAAAGTATTTTAATGTAAGAGTGGAGGGGCAGTAAGAGGCTGCTTTTGGGAAAGGCTTCAAGTGCTTTATCTTTCAAAGTAGTTAGCTAAAGCATTTGCATGAAGACATCATAATCGTAAAGCAACTGTGAGCCATAGCATTAACCTGTGAGGGTGGTAATGAAAGGTATGTACTGTATGTACATCAGTGTTATATAGGCAAAACATTCACCAGATGGTAAAATGGCTTAAACAGTGTTGTTTTATTAGGGAAAGGTGCTGGGGACACAGCTCCCTTGGAGACAAATAAATTAAATCAGACAGCATACTTTGAGCTTAAATTCACTGAAGGTCTGTCTCTGTTAAATGCAAATGAAAAGTTCCACAGCAAAACCAAAACTGAGTGCACGAGAAGCCATCATTGGCCAATCCACTTCCACAGTTGACGCTCTGGAAAGCATAGGGTATTCTCAGGGGAAAGGCAACGCAGGTCCTGTAGTGCCTTCTTTCTGTGATTAGATATTATAGCCCTTAAATGTTATGTGCAAATCTATAGGCTTAAGTGATCTCTAAGTGGTATTTATTTCTGCTGTTGTAAAGTGTACAACAGTAAAGCAAAGGAGGAAGGGGGTTTTATACAGTATCCAGGCAATGTTTAGAAGGTGTCTGTGTGGTCAGTGTACATCAGAAGAGCTCAATAAGAAGCTTGGAAATATTCCTTGGACATATTATTCTCAGTAAAGTCTGGATTCATACCATTATGTCAGTGAGAGCAAGGTTTAGTTTTACATATTCTATTGCTTTAGATGGATCGCGATAATAATAATGTTTTATTTCAATAGAATGTACATATGGCCTTTAAGAGAATTATGGGAGTGGGTGATGTCCTCTACATGCAGTATGGGCTGCAGAATTAAACTGAAAGAGTCTGTCAGATTGATTTCTTTTGAAAGCCCCATGGTTAAGCCAAATTGGTCAGGAAATGATAGCTTTTATGCAAATTAAATTCATAACTAAGTTTTTTCAACAATGGACAGACTGTGGAGTGGGGAATCAGTAAATCAGAAATACGAACATGACTCATAAGCATAAAGAGATGCTTCCAACATGTCTGTCAGGTGTGGTCTGCTATTTACGGCAGTGAGGACATGCTCGGTTCTCTATGCATTCTGAGAGTTTCACCTGTAAACCTGACAGCTGTGGTGCTCCCTAACTCCTGGCAGTTGCAGCAGGGGTTTGTGCAGTGCATCTGTGTGTGTTTTGGTTATCCATTTACCTCCCTCCAATCAGATAACAGGAGAAAAGTTTCAGGAAACTGGGGATTGAAAGACAATTATTCATTGACCAAAGTCAACAGAAATGTCTGTGAAATGAGTTTCAATTACACAAGGGAATACATGGCAAGGCAGAGCTGGGGCAGCAGTGTAGTATAGTGGTTAAGGAGCAGGACTCGTGACCAAAAGGTTGCCGGTTTCGATTCCCCACTGGGGAACTGCTGCTGTACCCTTGTGCAAGGTACTTAACTCACAATTGCCTCAGTAAATATCCAGCTGTATAAATGGATAACATTGTAAAAATGGATAACCTAAGTCGCTCTGGATAAGAGCGTGTGCTAAATTCCAATAGTGTAATTAAATGTAAAAGCTGCCCGCAGCTGCGTGATGAGGGAACACAGTGTTAATGTGCTGCTATGAGGAGCTGGGCTGCTCTCTGTGGCGCTGACGTTTCTGGCCCTGACTGTGGTGCTATCCTTGGTGCTGGACTCTGGTCTTTGTTCAAGGTGCTGAGGAATCTGTCCCAGCTTGCGGTTCTATCCATGGTGCTTGCCAGTCCGCCAGCCCTCCTTGAGAGGCATCACGCTGTTTGTACGGCTGCAGCGTCCACTCCCAGCATCCCACACCACTTTTCAGACAGGCTCCCTTAATTGGGCAATTTACATACATCTTGCAAAAGTGCTGGAGTGCTCTTTGGTACCGATGATTTAAATAAATACAGAGCTGGAAGGTGGAAGCTAATGCAGTGATTGTGTTTAACATTTTCCAAGTGCAAGTGCTGTAATAGCAAGAAACACTTAACAAGGACAGGGACTACACAAACGGCATTTCCACACTGTCAGGTCAAGATATTTAAACTCATTTCCCTTAGAGGGACTGAAGAGAGGGAGACAGTTTCCTTTCATGGCAGCAAATTCATTCACAAACAACAACAAGAATGTGTGTGCAGTGCTTGTTTTTTTTAAACAAATCCCAATTGGGACTGAAGAGCTTTTTACTTACATGTTAGGAAAAGGACCATAAAAGGCTTTTCAGCTCAGCACTGTTCCGCTTGTTTTGCTTAACATTGTTGGAGTTTAATGTCAACACATCCTTCGCTTATAACTGAACTCTGGCAGAGCTCTTCAAAGCTACCATTCATGAAGCTCATGGTGATACCAAAGGAAGCCAAGAAGTATGGAATAGCTATGTTATCTGCTGTTTATCACAAGCAGAATGAGGTACCATGCCAACAATCCATTCAAGCTTCTTTCACCCATAATCCTTCATTCAAAAGGCTGTTGACCTGGCGCTCAGTGTAAGTTCTAAAATTCTTTCAGACACTTCTAGCAAAAAAGTGCAGAATTCAGTCTTGCTGAATAATACATTTAAAGAGGTATTTCTTTTAAATATGAATTTATTACTTTTTAAAGTGTGAATATGTTACATGCATATATGATGGAAAATGAGACTTACATGGTTTACAATGTAAAACAAGCCCAAACTCTAAAGCTATAGGACTGATGCCCATGTGTACTTGCATGAATGACCATAAGAAGAAATGAGCTCACTGGAAAATCCATTAAGAGTAAATGTTTCGCCTGTGAACCAGAATTATTCATGAAAAATGAAGAACCTCAGCAACAGTGCTGGCTGAAAACATTTCATTCCAAAGGTCAATTCTGCCTTCTGCCAATTGGTGGCTGACGTCAGAAGGACATTTATCTAATATCCGGCTAGCAAACTTTATGTGCCGCTAAATAATATCATGGACAAAGAAATTGTTTTCTTTGGACAGATGTCTGTGTTTATTGGTAAGGTAGTCATTGAGGAGAACTATAAACCTCTACGGAAACTTCATGGAGAGTTATTCCTGAGGTAGACAATGTAGCTGGGGTTTTCCTCCAGCCCCCGCCACCCTTAGTGCCAGTATGATTAATCACATGCCCCGTCCACTCCTCGAGAGGCGCTGCGCTCCTATGAATAGACTTTAATAACACGAGCACCACAAATCGATACCGAACCAGGGCTGGTCGCAGCGAGTATGAAATTCAATTTCAGACGCAAGCTTGTTTTAATGTTGCTCTCCAAGACTTGAGTGAAGTGGCAGGGTTGTCTGTAGCGGTGCTTTTTCCAAAAGGGACATGCACACTGCTCAGAATGAACTTTGTGCCCCACACTTTGTCACCTCAGTCACTAAAAGGTGTCCTTTTCTGTGTTTTTGTGATGCTGAAATTGGGGCTAAACATATATATTGATTTCTGATAGATCCCTTTGCTGTAAGTGGCAAAGGCAGAATCCTGTGTACTGGAGTCATGTGATGCTTTGATACATCATGCATTTGTCAAATGAGACATCCCCTCCAGAGCAGGGATTTATGAAGTGGCACACACACATGAGCTATGGATTTAAAACCCACTGTGTGTTTGAGGCCCAGAGAGCCTGCGTCAAATTCAAAAGGGGCTCTCAGAATCGAATCTCATTGCTCCATTGCAGAACTCATCACAGTGGCCTTGCCATTAAAGTGTCAGCTATAACACCAGAAGGATTTTGGATCAAATTCTCAGCAGAGTGTAAAACATATCTTTGAAGCATGTTCCCAGTTTAACCCCACTTGGAAGTCACTGTTAAAAAAGGGGAAGTGGTCAAGAACTGTCTACAGCACAGGAGATGAGAGAGGGACATTTCCCATGATCTAGTGCAGCTGCTTTAAAGATTTCTCCTGCCTCATCAGCAGCCTTAACTCTTAAACCGATAATCTTAACTCCATCCAGTCTAACTTGATTGCACAATTAAATCAGGGTAATTGTGCAACTAATAAGTTAGTGATTTGTGTGCTGGGATAATTAACTTGATATTTGACAAGGTTAATTGTTCAATCAACCTTCGTCCTCACCTTTGACAAGCAAACAAATGCAAGTGTTTCTTTTTTCAGTGCAAACAATTTTTTTCATTAATTTGATGACTATTAAACTCATCAAACTGTCTTTGTGATGGAAAAAATTCATTTTCACTTTCAATTCACTTTCACAAAAACTTTCAAGTGTGAATCAAAGTTAGGGACAAATATTTATTGAGTCCTGTCTGTCTGTTGGCTTTATGGTGGCGTGAAAACACATAAAAACAAATGAAGGCCAGCACGACTAACACCATGGCTAACACCGTGCTTTTGCGTGGAAAAGACATTTCCTCTCTGTCCTCAGCTATTTAAGACATTCAGAGTCATTGTAACCTAAGTCTGGAAAACCTCAGTATTCTTGTCATGAATCTGAAGATTGGCTATGCAAGAGAAAAAAAGCACCTCCCACACCACTTCCTTGGTCAAGATTCAGCTTGCATTTCTGTTTTCAACTACGGGAAGATGAAACTATCCATTATGTGGAGGGGATTTGTTTTTTGCTTGCTGACTAGCAGAGTACACAAAATTACCCAGACAGTAGATGTTCATAAATTGCTTAATGGACACTTGGTGTTTGGACTCCACTCTGGGAAAGCGCGACTGAGGAGGAAGCATATTAATTAGACTGGGAGGTAGGGGAACTAAAGTTCTAGGTGTAATTTCCCAGTGAATGGGGTTGGCAGTGGTTTGATGTGGTGCTTCTCCTTAAATGTATTCTGCCTCCGTTGAATAAAAGTTCTATTTTTCTGCTTACTAAATTGATAGGTCTTCCAGATTACCCTTAAACCTGATATTTCATTAAACATGTATGTCATATCGACAGGTGCCTGTCTCTCACTATGGTGTGGACAGGTCATGCACAATAATCCTGTATGTTAAGGCAATAGCAGCTCAGTGAAGTTGGTTTTTACAGTTATGAGCACATATGGAAGCTTAAACTAGCAAAGTGTTGTGGTATTGGAAATCAATGCAGCATCACAGTTCAATTTCACTGTATGGTGCCAGGAGGAGGGTCCTGTCTGCGCCAGGGACTGCCACACAGAAAGACTGCTTTGAGACCACTGTTAAACCACACGCTCCAACAACACACATCGACTGCTCTGAGACCACTCTTTGACCACTTTGAGGCTGCTTTTAACCCACACGCTCCAACAACATACGACAACTACTCTGAGACTGCCCTGAGACTACTCTGAGACCACACTCTCTCTCAACACAGTAAAACCACTCTGGGTCGCTCAGAAACCACACATTCCACCATCACAGAAAAAGTGTTCAGAAAATGCTCTGAATCCGTACACTTCACTAACAGAGAAAGACCGCTGTGAAACCACACTCTTCACTAACATAGAAAGACAGCCTTGAAAGCATTCTCTCCATTAACACAGAATGAACATGAAAGTGTCCTCTTCATTCTTCACTTACAGACATTTTGCCGGGTTAATTACAGAACATTAAACTCCTACTTCCCTCCCCAGAGAGACCCAAACAGCCATCACTGAGCTCATTTTGCCCACAGCCTATGAGGCAGAATAGGTGTGAGACCAATCAGAGTGGAAATGTGTCCTGACTGGTCATACAACATGCCTTCATCAAAAGCATTTTCTAATGTTTCTCCTTTTTTAGTACCACAAGATGAGAAATAGACTGACTGGAAGAATTACATCAGAAACTAAGGCACTATTTCACCTGTTCATGTTGACAAATAACCCTTGTTCTTGTTGCAATAACGCAGTTAATGAGACTGTGAAGGGAATCGTGGCTATTAATCTTGCAAAATACCCGTGTCTGAGGAGAGCCGGTGAGAAGATTACCCGAAATCCGGACTAAATTCTCTTTGCCCAAGCTGATCATTAAGAATGGAAGGAGGACCAAATTCCTCCTGCTACACCCACAGTTCCTGTAGTCTCTGCAGCACTCTCAGTGTGTGCCACAGACATGGTTATTAGGCAAGCTAGATGATTCCCTGTGCATTAGCACGGCTCAGAGAGAGACTGGGGACAAGGCTGTGAACACTTCCCACCTTCCGAAGCCTCAGCAGAGGGGCTCCAGTTGACGCAGCTTGCAGACCCATCCCACCAACGGCCAGCTTTTGTGAATGGAAGTAATGTGCCATATTCGCTTGTCCCCAATGGGCCATTCGTGAGAATGCATGCACCTGCGTGATCTCCACCCCCCTTCTTCATTGGAAAATGAGTTCTCTTCACTGAGGGCTGGCCAATGCCCCAATTCAACTGCTGATTGGCTTTAGAGAGAGGGTTCCTTTTTTATTCCTGGGTTTTTCCGGACTGCAAACGCATTCAGACGTCAATGGTCCTGGCAAATCACTCCCAATAGATGAGGTCTTTCTTCCTTGTCTTAGCCACCTCCTGCAGCTCTGATCTCTCATATCACTAAAGCTGGACAGAATTGGTCCAGCTTCCAGAATGCACTTTCTATAGGAGTGCAGTGTCTATAGAGGAGAAATGCATTTACAATATCTGTTCTGAACTGGCTTTTTTGTCTTTAACATGTGCTGAGAATGGATGGGTCCAGTCAGGAAGCACAAATATAGTTGCAGGGTGTGTGGTGTGTTTCCTGTGGGAAGTGAGGAGATTCACTTGGTGCGCTTTAACCTGATGTGCATGTCTTGCAACTGAGAAAATGGAATAAGTCCCACCCATGCATGTGGGACTTGGTATCATAAGGGGCACTTCTCAATTTTAATCTGTGTCATTACTCCAGACTTACTGCAGTTAATGTGCATAGCTTGTTAAAAATGTCAAAATAAACACCAGCCAGTATGAAACAAACTAGCATACACAGGAAAAGTCAACACTGCATGAACTTGCATCTGCTCCAGCGTGCTGTGTATGTGGTTCATCAACAAAGGTACCCAGTTAATCTCTTTACATTGAAAGTGTCACAGTCACAAACAGGCTCATGAGTCCCTGCTGCTAGCCAGGCTCAAAGCACTGAAGTCCAAGCAGTAATAATCCCTATGTAATGAGCTCTCCATCATCAGTGATGAAAGGCAGTTTGAAGGCAAGGTCAAATCCACTGCCCTGCCTTAAAAATAAACATTCATTTGCCTTGACCCGGTGTCTCAATTCTGTCAGTCAGATGGATAGAATAGCCTGGTGTAATGAAGGAGTTGTTATGGAGCGGGGTTGATTGAGCTCATGAAAAAAGCAACACATCAAAATATTGTATGGTCATACAATAATTTGCTTTTGTGTATCCAATTTATGCATGAAGCACAGAACAAATTCAATATTATGCAAACAAGTGCAAAATAGCAATAATCAAATTCTGTTTCCACCTGTAACAAAATGCATTCCTTAAAATTCAGAACCGTGTCGTTTATCATATTTTTTCCAAGGTTGGCTGGAGCTATTTATGAAGTGACAATTGGTTTCAGGCAGACCTTGGTCCAGTATGGTAGTGCTTATAGTTATTCAGGAGACATCAGGCATTGTTTACTTTTCCTGCCACTGTTGCACACAGCACAGAGATCAGTGAGACTGGACCTCAAGTATTAAGCGTTTCCATCTGAACAGCTGGCAGTCAGTGCTTCTGTGGCATCGCGCAGTGGCCCAGTACTGAAGGCCCATTACTCCTGGGTGCCAAAATGGCAGAAGCCTCATGCATGTCCCATTGGAAAGTCACAGGTATGGTTGTCTTTAACCCACAGGGCACCCTTGGTAATTTTCCGTTCCAAGTGTTTGTGCCATACTTCAGCAAGACTCATCAGCAATAATGACAGTCTTCCACTTTCCATGCTGAGCTCTTATTAGATGGCACATGTTCTGTGTATTATTATAAAACTGTTGCAAGATGTAAGTGCACATGACTATAACATGCTCTATTTTCTCAGTTGTATACAATCTGCTATATGTCTTTCAAAATCTGAGAGTATCTGCTGCTCTTCTAAGAAACAGTTTCTGAGTAATGTTCAAGAATAAGAAATACTCACACATTTCTGTTTCTGCATGGTTTCATATGCAAGTTAGCACTGATGCAACTTTGACAGAGATAAGCAGTAAGCTTTGAAGGCCTGGAGAGATGTTCTCTTGAAATTTTCTTGAATTTTCACTCTGAGCTAGCTGTAGCAGCATTAAAACTCACACAAAAGGTGGCGCAGAAATGTGTGAATTTCTTTAATAGTTAGCATATGGAATCCAAACAGTCTGTCTCTGTCTGTGGTGAGTCAGATGTTGAAGATAAATGTCTGTGAAACCCTCATAATGAAAGGGAGCTCGTATTTCGTTGTCTGCAGTTGTTGGCGGGACATGGTTAAATGAGACAAATCGGCAATCTCACCATTTCATTTTACACTGCATTGCCTCTGGTTGGTCAAGCTCCATGATTTTGTCTTACTGCCTCCTGTCATTGTCCATCAGCTCCAACAGGATTTTGTGTGTTATTGGGACTACTTAAGGACCATGCTGGAACCCTTAGATGACCATGTTGGGACCAAGTTGGCATCGCATTAGAACCCTTTGAGGACTGTGTTAGGACTGTTTGAGGACCATGTTGGGACTGTTTTGGGACTGATCCTCACAATGAGTGCGACAGGATCATGGGTAGAAGCTGCTGATGATATTCCCAGAGGAATTCCCAGAGGAAAGGCAGAGCAGAGTCATGGTCCTGCAATAGTACACTACTGCCACTACCCATCATGCACCTGTGTATTTCAGTATGAGGTATCTGTTTACACTACCCATCATGTACAGTGTGTTTCAGCATGAGGTAGCTGTATGAATGCTGAGCCCACTGGCTGAATGCTGCATGGTGCACATGCTGCCTCTCTACCATCGCCTTGAATAGCTCCAGTGAACCACTGTTACAGAACACATTGAACTTGTAAACCCTGAGCAACTTGTCTGAGTGCTGTGCTGAGCTAGTGAGGAGTAGAAGAAATGTTCCAGTTTAGTGTGTTCCTGGCCTTCTTCATAACCACCAGTCAAATCGCTATCATCTTTTGACCTTTAGGAATACAAACTTTTTCAGATGACCCAGAGGGAATGATTTTCTCTTTTAGGATTCCATTTCATGCAGTGTGTAAATCCAAAATGACTCTCTTTTAAGTAATTGGTCTACAGCAGTGCCATCCCATGGTGGCTGATGACAGAAAAGCAATCATTCCCACCCAATTATGTTCAAAGTCTCTTACTGGCAAAGAAACTTAATTTAATAACTACAAAACTTCACGGGAAGTTCTTTCACAGTGACAGGATTGAGATTTCATGAATGAATGAATTTTTTAATGGTGACAGTCAATTTATCCAAGAAATAACATCATTTTGTGATGCTAAGATTGATTGAATTGTCCTGCTCTGCAATTTGCTGTCTAATATTAACAGCAATGACAGTACTGAATGTTGGGATAACCATTAGCCACTGTCACGTTGTCCTGACCGCAGCTCCTGAAGATACCACACTGCAACTGATGAGGTGGACCCAACTGGCATGGTCCTAAAGAATTCCAAGGACCTGGTCTTTTATAGGCCTGTTTGGCTTTAGCTTTTTGATCTGATTCACAGTGCATCAGAAGACACACAAAGACACATAGAGAATTTTACAGGAAGTCAGGTGAACACAGATGCAGTTCTCATGTGGGAGGTTCATCAGGCTCAGAGCACTGATGCATAGGGGTGAAAGGTCACTCTGGGCAGCTGCGTTGCAGGAAGGCCTGGTGTACATTTGCTAGGGCAGTATGTGACAGCATTAAGGACGAAAATGAAGTAACCTGGGGAGAAAGTGTACTAGGATATGTTACGTGTGTGTGTGTGTGTCTGTGTCTATGGAGTACAGAGATGGGGTCCATTTCAGTTAAGTCAATTCAAGAAATGAGTTGAAATTTAATTTATTCATTGAATATCACCCATCACTTTTTATGAATATTTATGAATTGAATTTTTGTTAATGTCTTTAATTGACTGAATTGAAAGGAAATTTACACCAGCTGTTGTAGAATGTATATTTATGTATGCACATGTATGCATGGGGTTGTGTAAGATGAGGTCTAACATACTAATGACAACAATTTCTAAAATTACCTTTAGGCCCTTAAGTGTCCAATTGGGAGGATGTTGGAGGGGTTGAAATGGCAGTATATTTTCACTCATTGATTTGTGTGAATATTGTTGTGGTGAGCAAAGCTTGCTTAAGAGAATTGCAGGCAGACAGAATGATCCAGGTTCTGTTCTAAGCCCACTCAAAGCATGACCAGAGGCTGAATTGTGTAGCCACATGGGCCAGTGCTTATTGAGCGAATCTGAGTCAGACAGCGTGACCTTACTTCCATCCATCTACATATGTTTCCCATGGCTGGAAACAATAGGCCAGCAGGAGAAACTAATCCAGAAAAAATGTCATATTTTAATCATTCCTCTGTCTGATATATGTTTAGTAGCCGTTTTTTTTTTCTTGCCAGTCATTGCCTTCCAGGGCCAGAGGAAGTGGAGTATATTTTCTCTGGACATCATCTCCTACCCGAATCTCAGTGAAACTTTGTGCCAGCTGAACTCATCCTTAATGATTTCTTTGTACTGATATAAATGTACACTAAATGAAGCATAACTACAAATGTAATAATACATAAGAAAATGACAGCATTCAATTGTTAATCTGCTCCTGGAACATCTAAGATTCTGCTAACCCTGAATGCCATAGACTGAACACTGGATTCATTAGCAAGCTGTGAGAAGCGTTGGCTTGTTTGGGCTGCTCTGCTTGGATTTGACAGTCCGTGGTCGTATGATGGCTTCAGTCCTGTAGTTCTTTGGCAACAGAAGCAACAGCAGACCCAGCAGAGCTGCATGTATTCACATAATGTTTTCACGTACGTGTGTGTGTACATGCATGTGCCAGGGGTCGTGGGGCAGGGTGTTGAGCTCTGTAATGAAATGATTATCTTAGTGGGACAAAGACATGCACACTAGATGTAATGGATTTGGATGACAAGGTGAATGAGTCTCAGCAAGTAGCTTTCAACTCCAGTTCTTTGAACTGCGGTGCCAGTGCCCACTCTCGAGCTGGAAATCACCTGCTGCCATCACCTGAGCACCACTTACGCTCTCAGACAAACCTCAGAGCTACCCCAGAGGAGGGGTAATTGTCCCATCGATAAGATTAAAGGTTGGTGCTCCTGGAGACCTTTCCATATGGAAAACCTTTAGGCTGTAGCTCATCCTAAACCTGCAGGTTTTGAAACATGTAAAGTGACAAGTCTGAATGGGTTAGATGAGACAGGGTAGACTGAGAAATTTTTAGTACAGCATCCAGACACGACATTGTCACTGCTCTGCCACCTCCCCTTCCAAACACAACACCTTTGTCATCTTTTGCGCTGCCAGCTCATTTATAGCAGGTTCAGAGGCTGCCGTGCTCCACTTGTCACCAGTAAGACACTGTCAGATGGGTCAAGTCTCCCGAGCCCTTGAAGTATTAAACACAGTGCATTTTGCCAAAATGGTAGAGGGCTGGAACAGTGTGCAAGTATGCATGGGCTCAGTGCAGGCTGCTGCTTATCCTAGCACTGTCTCCAATAAACTGTATGGGAGCCAGGTGATCACTCTGATGTGTGATCATCCATTTTCATTGATCCACTTTCATAGTTACAGATGATGCACATCTCTAGCAGTTCCTGTGTTGATATTAACAGGTGTTGGATTGGGAGCACCTGACATCATTCTCTCCAGTTGTGGCTGCCCTATCCACAGTATGGGAACCAATCATCAATGGCTACCATCCACCAATGGTCATCCATCCAACTGCCCAAACATTGTAACCACTAAGAGCCATCTTTGCAGTAGAACAACAGTCTCTGGATTCAGGGAGAGAACTGTAGCATATTGTATGATCATGCACAAGCCTCCATTTGCTCATATGCGTATCTTTGTTTCCTGTCCTACATTTCGTGGAGGCTCTAAGCCTTTTTTGATGTTGGAATAGTTGTGACATTTACCTTTTTAAAATGTTTCAACAGATTTAGAAGTTGATTGAGTGATCGATTTGTGGAATGAAATGTAATTATTAGCAAAAATAAGCACATCTCAATGTCCATTTATCTGGTCCAAATCACCAAGCTTATAGTCCTCCCCAACATGATCAAGAGTTTGCTGCATTCCTGGCCTTGTTACAGTGCAAAAAGATCATGTACAATTCCAGAAAAGTGTGCTCAGTACTGGAACTGAAGGGCTTGGTGAAGGACTTGTCCCACAGGTCAGATTTCAAAGGTCGGTTCCTTGTGACCAGACTCAGTTTGTCACAAATGAATACACATCAGAAAGGGGAAATGCTTTCTTCAACCTTTAGATTAGGACACATGTGTCTGCAAAAATACAGAATATCTATTCCTGCAGTGAATGAGTGTTTTCTGCACAATCTGAATGCTGTTTTACCCTTTTGAGCATCTGAGCATGTCATTTCCCATGTCTCAGGAATCATAAAAAATTGAAGTGGCAAATTTTCATTAAATTTTTCCTAATGTACTTAAAGTCCAATCAAAGATGAGATTCCTGTCATCAAATTCCTCATGTAGGCTGGTAATGACTTCTGTACTCCTATACAAAAATACTCTCTGTAGAATACCACATGTAGTGCACCATGTGTTAATAAGAGTATGCTCTCAGGCTTATTAATATTTATAGCATAAAAATGACTTCCATTGCACTGTGTAAGAAATCTATGCCCTTGTAAGGTAACGTCTCTGTATGTCTTTGAGATAATTCTTCTGAAGAGACCTGGGGTGAACAATTAAAATCATTTGTCATGTGGAGCTGTTTATAACTTCAAAACGTCTCAAAGAGAATTTGTCATCTGTCACAACAGTTACCCCTTCAGAAGACAAGAAGACTGTCGTTTGAAAGCTCCATGAATTACAACCTGCAGCTCAGGCCAAACATTCTGGGCCCTGGGCTGAACACAGCACACATGCAAAACATAAAATAGAGCTGCCATCATTCATGAAGTACAGCTGGCATCATTAGCACTCAATCAGTCCTCCTTCACAGATGCAAAGCATGTATGCTGAAAGACTGAAAATGTGAATACCTAGTCCAATTACATGGGAAATATACAAACACTTTGTTGTAGTAAGATATTAGGGGATTTTTTGTAAAGGCACAGGAAATAGGCAGATTATTGTGGCATTTTGAATATCTTATGAGGTACAGGAATAAAGGCACCATATTGTTATTTTCAATTAAGGGTGTAAAACCATTCCTGAAGGGCTGGTATGTATGCAGGTTTACTCACAGTTAAATCCAACAATTTCATGTTTCTTATACTGAATATTTTACTGCACTGCATTGTTGGAAATTCTTCGGTGTAAATGCATGATAATTATCAAATCGGACCAATTAAGCCAGGGAGATTGGCTGGAACAAAACCCAGCACACACACCAGTGCTCTAGGAACTATTTTGACAGTTCTGCTTTAAACTGTGATCCCCACACTGGCTCTTGGATATGTAGATAGAATCTCCAAAGTCAGTTTTAGATTTCATACGAACCCCATTTCAAATGCTGAATGGCGTGCCACAAATGACCAGAATCTGAATTTTCCTTGATATTTGAGCTTGACATTGCCTCAAAATGTGTAGCCAGTTTATTGTTAGATTTTCAATACATTTTGTTGCCCATTACTCTTATCTATATCTCCAGCTAATTCCACTTCTTCTATTATTTTGGACAGCACAGATCTGAATGCTGTGATTGAGGTGAACCCTGTCAGGATAATGATAGTAATGATGATTTAGCCAGTAAAGACAGAAAACATACTGCCAGTGGTCTCATGGGTACTTAAAAATAGATATCCTTTGTAGAATGCATTGTATTATATTTACATAAATCATACTATTTCAAGCACAGATTAATGAAAAAATTGGAAGTGATGATGATGACAGACAGTTGAAGTAGCTCTTTTGTTAATGATTTTTTTAATAAATTCAAGCCAACCCACAAAACTTTGCCGAAGTGCCTCACTGACCTGTCTCTCTCTGGCCTGTTCCACAGGGGTCCTGTGGGAGGCGCTGTCGGCGGGCCGGGACTGTCTGCATGCGGGGGACACCTGCTCGAGCGATGACACCTGCAGCCCGCGGTTGCGCACACTGCGGCAGTGCGTGGCAGGCGATGGCAGCATGAAGCTGGGTCCGAGTGCCCGCAGCCACTGCGAGAATGCTGTGACGGCGTTGCTTTCCAGCCCACTGCGTGGCTGCCAGTGCAAGAGGGGCATGAAGAAGGAAAAGAACTGCCTCAGCATCTACTGGAGTCTGCATCAGTCCGTCCTGCATGGTGAGGGAACTAAGGGCCAATGGGAATACAGGGCACTCCCCATCGACAGCCATCGATGAAAAATGAATACTCTCAAAACTATATAGTCTCACATACTGTATATTTGTACAAAGGAGCAAGAGAGCACAAAGAGCTTAAAATAATATCCAGATATCCTGTGTTTTTTGTCATGGTAGTCTTTATTAGACAAACATGCTGATATCCCACTGAAATCCTACAGTATACATCAGATAGATAGATAGATATGTACTTTATTAATCCCAGTGGGAAATTAAGTTATCCAGCTGCTCGCTGACATACAGTACATTCATAATAAAAACCATAATACAACCATTAAAAGTGCGGAAGTGCAAAAAGAATAAATAAATAAACAGATAAAAACAGTGAACAGTACATGGGTAAAGGACACAGTGCATGGGTAAAAAGACTAAAAAGTTAAATGACTAAAAGACTACACAGTGCTCCTCCTTTCCCCTCCTCTCCCACGTGTGGTGTTGTACAGTCTTATGGCTCTGGGAAGAAATGACCTGCGGCATCTTTCGGAGGAGCAGTTCAGTGAGATCAGCCTCTCACTGAAGCTGCTCCTCTGCCCCACCACCAACTTGTGGAGTGGGTGGCTGCTGTCGTCCATGACAGAGAGCAGTTTGAGGAGTGCTCTCCTGTCTGCCACCGATGCCACAGAGTCCAGCTCCGCACCAATGATGGAGGAGGCCTTCCTGACCAGTTTCTCCAGTCTCTGTGTGTCCTTCTGTTTGGCGCTCACAGAAGAGTTGTTACTGTGTATAGCATTACCGTCTTTGTGTCATAAAGAGGACTGTGTTTCCTCATGTGACTCGGCACAGGTGTGTTGTCGTATAAACATGCAGCCAGGAAATCAGTCAGAGTAACTGTGAAAAATGACCTCTCCTTTCTTCTTGTCCATATGGGTCATCATTGTGACCAGTACAGGTACTTTCCTTAGCAGACAGAACACCTCCTCCTGTCTATCTTTCTGTTATTGTCTGTCTTTTGTTGTCATAGAAAGCAGTGTTTACTATTGGTTAGATGATGTTTTTTGCCTCATTTTAATGTTGGTAAGGGTTGTTTATTTACAAAACACAACATTTTTGAGTTGCATATCCTTGAATAATGTTAAAGTTGATTCAATTAATCATCAACTAGTGAACAAACCCAGAGATTATTATGGTGATTTGAATTATATCAATGTATAATTTCAATATACATTTCAATTGTTTATGTTATGGCTATGGTAAATAGGGGTTTATACTGATATTTTTATGGTTGTGCTGAGAGGGAGTGAAGTGTCCTAGATTTATCTTCCTTGTGTTATCCTCAAAAGCTTATTTGTGTGTGTGAGAGGAGCTGTTCGGGTGGACCCTCTGTGGTTTTGGGTGAATGCATCTTGACAGCAGGGGTGCATGTTGACTCTTGTGTTTTTCCAGGGCTCAGCCTGGTGGAGAGCTACCCATATGAGCCGGTGGAGAAGGGTTTCGACTATGTCCGTCTGGCCTCCATCGCCGCAGGTGAGTACCCCTCCTGGCATCGGCTCACACAAAGCAGTTAACATCTGAGCACCTCATCAACAAAACAAATGGATCTCTTTAGCTTCACAGAATCAACTCCATTCTAACAATAGGAACATTAATATGATATACATTCGTTTTTGTTAACTTTATTAACATAAAAAATGTGTTTCTTTAGCTCCACAATATGTAGATTTTGATATTCCAGCACAGGGATGGTGTACAAGTCATGCCTTATATAAATCTATGCATTGTGTCATCTGAACGTGTCCATCATCTTATATGGATCGCTGTAGAACTCACATAAAGGAAACGCATAGTGACATAGCTCACTTCACTGGCATGTGAAGCATATTCAGGCAGCACAAGGAAATATCATCTGTAATTGACAAATCCACAACTGAAAGGCCCAAAAAACCATCTAAGAAGGATGGGTGAGGATAATATCCTTAAGGAGCAGGAAGAAGACAAGTACTGAATTGACAATGCAACTGGCAAAGGTCTCAGGTGTTGCTGTCTGTCTGTCAAGAGTATCAGCAGTCATAGGCCCTAAAGGGTATGCTGCAGCAACAGCTCTCCCAGGAAAGGGACTCAAAACTGCAAGGCTAAAACAAAGCACTTAGAATGAAAATGTGAAAGGCCTTTTCGCAGCAGTACACGTCATATACAATGGGATACAATAGTCAAGTGACTAATGTGTTTAGACAGCCCAGTATAGAATCCAATGATCCAGCAACTGAAGGGAAAACAGCCTGTACATTAAAGCCTGGCATTTAGCATGCATGCTGTATGCAAATGGAGGCTATTAGCATTGTTTGCTCCATCACAGGCTTTCAACTTCTGTTCAGTAAGAGAAATGACCCCGTCCAGAATAAGGCATTAGTGAAAAAGCTGCTTATCCTTGAGACTGAAGGCCACCTTTCACCTCAGCAGAGGGAAGCAGGATTCCAGCATTGGCTGCATCGAGTCAATGACAAATAGCAACAAGTAGATGGTGTCATGCTGCTGTCTCTCATCATACCATCATTCCATCTGAACTATCTGTGCCAAAAGGAGAACCAATTCTAAGGAGCCACAGTAGCCCTCTGTGATACCATGTTAAAACGGCAAGATGCATCCTTTTCAGGAGCCTCAGTCTGCCTCTAATCACTGCCTGACAGGAAGGAGCCAGGCTTCAGGCCAGAGCCTTTAGATGGAGTACATCTCCGCTTCAAAATGATCATCCCTTAATGTTGCCTGTGAGAAAAGCTTGGAGGTCAAAAAGGAGACATGCGCCTTTCTTCTCCTTGGTCAGACACCAGTCAAAACGGAGGCATGATGGATGGTTGCTTAGGATTCGTCCTGATAACCCGTGAC
Source organism: Megalops cyprinoides (assembly GCF_013368585.1). Classification (NCBI taxonomy): domain Eukaryota; kingdom Metazoa; phylum Chordata; class Actinopteri; order Elopiformes; family Megalopidae; genus Megalops; species Megalops cyprinoides. Next base: position 3,182,690 of record NC_050604.1, on the reverse strand, counting down.
TGACGTCTTTGCAAAGACAAATGTTTAGGTCACATCTTTTTAGCGTCTTAGAGGCATGCAATGTCATATGAATAAAAAAATATATGTATACAGTGCATTTCAAGGATCTCAAAGCCATGAAGAAATGAATCCACCACATGGGATCCACACACCACACATCAGTTTAGAGATGAGAATTTATTTATTCAATTCAACTGGTATGTAATCATATGGGGAAACTGGCAAGACTGGGTACTACCTTACCTAGCACAATATTATCAATGCAGCTTTGAACTGCCACAGTGTGTCCATACCACTTATTGTGCAAAAGATCTAGTTTCCTAAAGAACAGCGTCCCTCTCACTGCTCTGGGGCATTAGTTCCCTATGGTGGTCCACAGGGAAGTCTGTCCCCTACTAGGCTACCAATACTACTTTCTACATTCCAGGCATTCAGCAGATGCTCTAATGTAGAGGTTGGTTAGGTAGGTTACATACTTTGCCCAAGGGCACAGCAGCAGTCACCCAGCTGGGAATTAAACCTGTAATCTTTCGATTACAGGTCCTACTCCTTAACCACTATGCTACACTGCCACCCATTTAGCAGCAGCTTGCATCTACATATATGACTGTTGGCTTGTATTTCAAGAAACATGATCAGTAAGGACAATTGTCTCATTATTGGTAGAACTACATATCATTACTCTTTAATGTGTTCTAGAGCTGAACATGTACTGAAAAATACAACCCATAAGGCCCCTATGATTTGTGTCTGACTTACATGTGATATATCTTTGTTTTATCTCTGAAGTGCATTCCTCAACAGCAGGCAATTACAGCACAGTTTAAAGGCATCACAGTACCATTCCTGTGTAATCACCAGCACAGCTCATTCCCTCATGCTTGGTCACCCAGCTTTGTGCTATCTTCTTTATGAATGGGTGGTTTTTACCAAACCAGGGGAGAGATTCATTTATGTCTGTGAGCATTGCAATTCCACTGCAAAACAAACTGTCACACACTGGAGATGCCTCGGTCTTAGGAGTTTCAGAGACATGGACATCACGGATGGGGTACTGAAGCTATGCAGCACTAAATGACACCCCTGCAGACATCGCTCTGTGGCTGAAAGGAGCTCTGAACTTGTGTTTTTGTGTGTGTGTGTGTGTGCATGTGTGGGGGACTGGCATGTTTATGAGAGGTCTGTTTCTCTGAGACATTTTCTAACAGTTCATCCCAGGGTCAGCGACCTGCCTTTTTGCCTCTTTATATCCATCTCATGCCCTAACTTGAGCCAGACCACACACAGCAGTCATATTTTTGCACAAAAAAACAGCCCCTCAGACCAGAGGGAAGAACTGCAGGCGGTTTCATAATGAGGGCTCGCTGGGGCTGGAAGAGGCACACATGATTGTGTTATCGATTGGCCCGCTCAATGGCTAAAAACTCACATAATGGCGGATTGGATATAACGCCGGTATGATGAACACGTTTTGCATCCCACTTCGCGCCAGACCAGCACCTCTCAGCAGGGGGGAAAAATCCATACCGCCAAGGGGGGACGTGTGCGCTTTTAGGAAGATAACAGAAAGCAGAGCGCTGCAATTATCTGCAGAGTCAGAGCACGGGGTGGGTGGAGAGGGGAGTGCGGGAGGCAATTTCGGCAGCCCACATTTCTCCTTCCTGGATGTATCATTTCTGATGGGATCTGCACCGTTCTGTGGGGGCCTCTGATCCAGCAGGTTTCCCCTGTCAGGGTTTATTAATTAACAACTCGTTAGGGCTCAAGGTCAAGCTTTTTTCATTCTTAATTATAGATCTAATTAGCTAGTGTGCTTTGAGGAGGTCCAGTGGCTGGAGGAGAGGTGCTGGATGTGTGGAAGAGTGGTCCCAGAAAATAGTCTCTAAGCCAGGGCAGGCAGGTTCAAAGCCTCTAAAATCAGTCCATTCAGTATACATCTGGTTCTGCAAACTGCTAATAATGCTATGTGTGTTGTAAAATGCTCCCTGGTTTGTTAATTCAGTATATATTTACTGATAAATATTTACTGGTAAAATGTGAAATGCATGCTATTAAATGCTCCCTGGATTGTTAATTCAGTAAACATTTTGTTCTGAAAGTTTATAATAATGCTACCTGCATACTTTAAAATGCTCCCTGGTTGGTAAATTCAGTAAATGTCTGGTTGTGCAAAATGATAAAAAAACAAAGCAGTCTTGCAGTTCCTGTTGTAGGCAATGATGTCACTTTTATCCCCAGGAACCTGACAGCCATAAATTGCAACCATATAAGCTTGCTTCATTCTCCACTGAAAAACTCATTTTTCCAACTAGAAATTTCCCATTTGTTTTGCTTTGTTTACTTCAAAAAGGACTCCAAGTCATCTCTTCAGTATGTCCGTCATGTCAGGATATTTTCTTTTTGCCTGCTATGTACCAGAAATCTTGGTTTTGCATGGTGTTCAGTCAGATGTCAGGATAAATAACAAGACTGTATACAACAGAGATGTAATCTCCACCTTTTGATAGCTGCAGTGTATTCAGATACACGAATAAGATGTATGATGTATGTATATATGATGTATGTCTTGTGGATAACTATTACAGGTCCTGAGTAATCTGCCTAAAACTAAGAAGAGTCCAACACCTCAGAAAATATAAAAAAATAGGGCAGGGCTCATAGGGTTAACTACCACAGTAAATGCTGTCATTCTGTGTCCCTTCCCCCTCCTCTCACAACAGGCTCTGAGGTTGGTGTGGCGACAGTGAACCGCTGCCTGGATGCAGCCAAGGCCTGCAATGTGGACGAGACTTGCCAGAAGCTGCGAACAGAGTACGTGTCGGCCTGCATCAAGCCTGCGGGCAAGGCGGGGCCCTGCAATCGACCGCGTTGCCACAAGGCGCTGCGCAAGTTCTTTGACCGTGTGCCAGCAGACTACACTCACGAACTGCTCTTCTGCCCCTGTACCGACACCGCCTGTGCTGAGCGCCGCCGCCAGACCATCGTCCCCGGCTGCTCCTACGAGGACAAGGACAAGCCCAACTGCCTGGCACAGCTGCGCACCTGCAAGGCCGACTACGTGTGCAGGTGTGTTTTCACGCCTTAGATATGATACCTGGTTTTGCCTTGTTTGCAAATGCATACTTGGAAGCACATTACTGTCTGTTCAATTGGGTTGCACTCAAGGGTTAACGCTGTATTGGGCATGAGCAGAAAAGATCAGTTATCAACATGTGTCACACACGGGACATGCACGTTGGCCAGTATAATAATTGCAATATAGACATTCAACTGACCTGACCTCTCTGGTCTCCCAGGGTTGCCTGTCCTCCTGTTAACTCTTAAAACCAGCAAATCGACATTTGCCTTTGGCAAGCAAGTCTCAGTTCCTTGCAGACTGGGAACTTGTACTAACTAGTCTTTAAACACCATGCTGGAATTTCCCCTATTCAGCAGTTTAAGCCAGAACAAAATCCATCCTCAACCAGCTTTTGAAATGATAGATTAGGATGTTAAAAATGCCATTATTAAGGTATCAAGGTGACTGACGCTCTCCTACCTTGAGGTACAGGATCTATCTGTCAGCATTGAATGGACAGGAATGTAAGAGTGCGGCCAATGATGGGAGTGTGAATCCTCATTCAGCCAATCAAAACAGCTGTGGTGAGGGTCTTGGTGACATGCGTTGCTGGCTGTTCTCTTCCTGTCTGAGGCAAGAAGCAGCAGTCACACAAGCGCTTCAGTTTGGACCCAGAGTATTTCAAATGAGCCAGTCAGTCAGTCCCCAGAATTCTTGAGCCACATAATTAATACGAGGCTACTTCTAAAATCTCATATTCTAGTTTCACAGATTACTATAGACATATAGCTTGTAGACTTTTATCAAGAAAAGTTGCCCTTGGCATCTCTCATGTGGTGTAAACATATCTATTATGGTGCTAAAGAGCAAGGCTTGTAATCCAAATGTTGCCAATTCTCCTGTGGCCGACTGAACCCTTGGGCAAGGTATTAACTTAATTACCCAGCTATATAAATGCATAATACATACAAATTGTAAGCTATACACTTCCAGTTAGCCTAATTGTCTTCATAAATCTGAGCGTAAATCAATTCAGTGTGAGATTATGTGCACATGAACGTGCCTAACGTCCACTCCCACAATTGTTCTTATATGGACCGAGATACGCCTTTAATTAGTCAAATTAACATACAAAGATCCCAGGTAAATCTGAGTGAAATGCAGAGATTGATGCTGAGGATCAATGGCAAATGTAAGAAAAGAAATTATTCAGACACGGAGATAGAGGTGATGGTTGATGAGGTGGAGAGGAGAAAAAATGTCCTTTTCGGAAGCCAGACTAGCGGCATTTCAAATTGACAGAAAAATGCGGAGTGGTTCAAAATGTGCTGCTATGAATGCAGTTTCATCAGAGGTCCATACGGTGGATGAGGTGAAGAAGAAGTGGTCGGGTTTTAAAAGAGAGGCCAAAAAACAAATAAGCACACACAGGACCAGTGTGTCCGCACCCGGCGCAACGAGGGGGCATGAGGGGGCTTTGCCCCCTCAGTTGTATTTTGTGCCCCCCCCCCCCCCCCCCCCCAGTTTAAGTTTTATGTACCCTATAGAAAAATAGCAAAAATGACAAAAATAGGCTATTGGAAACGTTGGAATACTCATTGGAAATGACACAGTAGTGAAGTTTCAGTCAACAAGAGAGAGGGAGAGAGAGAGAGGGAGAGAGCTGCATGGCATGAGCAGAAAGGTCTGATCATGTTTTTTTTTTTTTTTCTTTCTTAATGACCCTGATGCTGTTGGCTATCATTTTGTTGATGTTAGCAGTCATCTCTGTGGTTAGAATTGTTCATAAATTCTATTATTTTGTGTCTCGTAGACCTACGTACCGAGTGCTCCGATTCCCTAAATTGTGCGAGGACACTCAGGTTTAATACTGGCTTCACCACTGCTGTGAAATAAATATATTATTTGATTTTGAAACAGTAGTTTTGTGTTGTTATTATTTAGCCTTTCAGAGGCTATTGCATGGTTAAATCAATGGATTTCATTAAACCTACCACCAGACCAATTTTAGATGGTGACCTGTCAATCTGCCCCAAATATTCCTATTTCATATTATGGCAATGACGCACAAACACATGGAAAAGGTAAGGTAGGGAATTGTTCGCATCTAGTCAAAACGCCACTATATTGCCACCCGGAGGATGAAAAAAATGCAGAAATAGGCATAGCAGGATGATAACCTACTGTTTTACTATATAATAAGATTTGCCCCCTTACCATTTTTAACTGCCCCCTCAGTCACTTCATCCTGGTGCGATAACACTCATCAATGAATGACATGAGACCCATTTACTTGCATCACTGTTAGTTACTCTTGGTGTCACCAATCTGCAAATTACAAATTATGCGTACGCCACCTCGAGACCATGCGCAGAGCTACGCATGTTTTCCCGGGAAGTATCTTTTCATAAATACCGTTTTATGTGTAGAAAACTGCTCAGCACGATTTTAGTGCATACGCACCGTTGATACATGTCGCCCAATAGCTCTTATTATTATGAGAATGAAAAACTACAAAACACAAAAAACTACATAACTATGCAGGTTGCTCCGGTTAAGCATCTGATAAAGTAATGTAACTTAATCTAAGAGCGCAACATCTATTTCCAGTTTATGACACCAATATCAGCACCACAGCTGAAATGACTTGGAGAAAGGATATTCACTTACCGAGTGGTGGGAGCCTTTGTGAGATGTATTATTAGGGCTGTATGAAATGATAATCTAATATCTTATTCTATCATTTGAATAGGTCCTGTTCCATTTTAATGTTATAAGTTACAAGCAAGGCTTGGGTGATGTTATACAGACAACAATGAGCTACATGTGCTGCTTTAATTTTTCACTTTGAAAACTGACATAAGCCTAGAATTTCTGGGCCTCACACAACAGATGTTAAAATATTGTGCATGAAGCATTCTTCTTTTTGTTCAAAAGGCATGGGTTGCCAAAGGAAAAGGAGAAGCTAGCTTTTTGTGTGTGTGTTTGTATCTGTGTGTGGGCATGTGTGTATCTGTGTGTGTGTGCAGTCTGAGAACATCAAAGTGTTTCTTTCTCTAGCCTGTTGCAGGTGTGGGTTTTCTGGCCTCGATATCCATACTGAGTGAAGTGTAAAGTAACCCTTCAGGCGCATACAACATACAGCAGTCAGCAGTGTAGTAATTGCTGAGGTCTGAGGCTGTGGCCTCGGCCGTGACCACGACTCGCGGTGTTTGATTTGAGTCGGCAGTGAGGCTTGTTTTTCATCCTGCTCTGCTTAAACCCTGTAATGAGTGGCAGGCAGGGGTTGGGTGCCTCTGGGAGGGCAGAGGGTGGGGGTGGGTAGATGCTGACCTATTGCACTGCAATGCCGTGGATGTTTTGTGCATGCACAGCCTACATCTGATCTCTTCCATCCTGGTGTCTTTCACCCACGCCAACCACTAATGAAACAGGCTGACCACAGGGCACGGTCTCCCCCACCTCCACCCTGTTTGGAGTGACCATGCTTCTCAATCTTAACGTTTGCCAGGAAGCCCTCCTTCTCTCCAACATGCACCATAGTTTTGAGGGTACAGATGTGACAGCACAACATAGGTTTGCATATCCAAGTTTCAATCTAGCTGATACAGACATTTATCTACCTCCAGGTGTGCCACCAGAGAGGAGCACAGGATTTGCAATCCAACCACATACACCTCAAAGAATTTAGAAATGGCACCCAACACCTCTCTCCTTAAGCATAAGGGAGTTATACTGGGGCAATGATGTTGTGTTTGACAGCATTCTTTCCAGTTTAGTATATGTGTGTGTGGTCATTGATGATGTAGCAAGGCAGATAGGAGATTGATTGATTATCATGTGTAGCACAGGAGGCTGATTTTGATGCCTGGATGATTTGTCAGAGGTTGATCTATATGAGAGTGGAAATTGTAGGGAAAGAGAAGAATCATGTTCATCAGCAGTTATGACCTAGTCCTTGAGTTTTTGTTCTACCAACTGCAAGTTGACATCCTTTGCCTAAATCCTTTTCTCGGATGCAATATTGGCATACGTGCTGTGTGGCCACATGTATCCCCTACACAGTCAAACACATAATAGTGTTTCCATACTCTATAGTACCAACAAAACATAGAAGAAGAAAGAATGTGAATCACAATGCATGCTGTTGTGATAAGTGAGACAGGGGAAGAAATCTGCATGTTAATGTAGGGTTCAGTCCGCCGTGACAGAAAAGGCTGTCCCACCATAGCAAGTACAGCATGTGGTTAAAGAACTTCTGAAATCTGTGAAGGGGTGCAGGTAATGGGGTGCTGTTCTTCATGGTCCCATCACCATAAATTCAAATCTACACCGCTAAGTGGCCCCACCCTGTCATTTAACCAAATGCTGTAAAATGAAAATAAACTCAAGTTCAAACAGAGTGACACAAAACTTGCAGTAAGCCTCCATGAAGTTGCCAAGACTCTCAGACATTTTAACAAAAGCAGAGAGCAGAGTATTTAGCTGTGAGTATTCAATGCAGGACTGCAGAATGCAGATGTTAGAATGCAGGCTAAGAACAGTGGGCTTTCCGATATGTCACATCTCACTACTTTTCTCACGCTGACAGTCCATTTAAACTTCTGTACCCATGTGTCATGCACATGACACAGAGGTGGAACAAGTGGAACTAAAACAGCTAGACAGTTTGACTGGAGAAGAGGGGAGCAGAAACTGTGGAGCACACTGAGGATGGAAAGATGAAATGACTGAGCAGTGAAATCAGGAAGGGGGGAGGGGAAGGAGAGAGAGGGGAGGAGAAGAGAGGGAGACATGAGAAAGGGTGAAAGAGGTAGAGATAGAAAGAGAAAGATGCAGAGAGAGAAACTGAGAGAGGGGCAGAGAGAGTGGGAGAGAGGCACAGAAAACAAGAGAGAGGCAGAGAGAGAGGCGGAGAGATAGAGGCACACTTCCCCTCTAATGAGCTCTGACAGCTGCTGCAGCAAGCCTGTTCCTCAAAAATAAGAAAAAAAGACTGCATTTGGTTCTTAGGCGTGTCCCCCCCTCATAAAACATAACACTCTCATAATGGTTGGCAACATTTATGAATGTCCGTATCATGTGTTTATTATAGGCAGTCTTTATTTCTTTTATTATCTGACAGCTGTTAGCCCTTGAGTGTTTATGAATGCTTAAATCAAACGTTATCAAGCATCATGTAGACATTGTTCAGACAGATCCCTCTGAACTTTTAAAAACAACCACACATACACACACACACACACACACACACACAAATCCACTGTCCACAGTTTTCAGTACACATTGTCCTGCAATGGTTGTTACTCAGAATTGACTAAGAGGCAAATACGTCCAGCTGATAGAGTCTGAATCAAACAAGCATGGATGTTTTGTGAATGCAGCACCCCACTGCTAGGTCTGGTGAACTGCTTCTGATCAGCTTGCCCTTGCACTTTTATCGGCAAAAGAGTAGAGCATCTGACTGCCTGCTGAATTAGTCTCAGCTGTTCTGTGCTCTAAAGGTAGCAAACACTCAACAGAACACAAGTTTTCAAAAGCTCCACATAGCTGAACTCTTCTCTGCACATTGTTCACTTTAATTATGAGGACAGACAAGCAAAGTTATACAGGAATATTCCCAGTTCCACATCTAGAGAAGCAGCACAGGACTGTACAACTACATAAAAAACTATAAAAACAGGTTGTTTGTCTTTCCCCAGTGGTTGCAAGTTCTTTTTGGTTGCTGGACTGGGAGCGTTTTCTTTGTAGCTGGGAGGTTGTGCATTTTGTGCAAAGAGAGGGGATGGAGGTTACACCCTGTGATCCACACTGGGGGCCATGGGGGGCAGCTGTTAGCCCCTGAGACCTGTGGCACCTGTGGGGGGGGGGTCCTCACAGCCCGTCAGCAGTGAGGGATGGGGCTGTGATGCAGGGCTGGGCACCCCACGCATGATGGATGATCTGTTGTTTCTCCCGCAGGTCCCGCTGGGCGCAGTTCCAGTACGACTGCCAGCCATCCACACAGACTGTCAGTGGCTGCAAGCAGGAGAACTACGGGGCCTGCCTGCTGGCCTACACCGGCATGATAGGTAAAAGGGAGAGAAAAAGGGAGGGAGAGGGAGAGAGGGAGGGAGGGTAGGGAACTACAGGGCCTACTTGCTGGCCTACACCAGCATGATAGGTAAGAGGGGGAGAGAGAGGGAGAGAGGGAGAGAGGCTTACCTGCTGGCCTACACCAGCATGATAAGTTGGAGGGAGGAAGGGAATGAGAGAGAGACAAGGGAAGAGAGGGAGAAAGGGGGAGAGAGAGTGAAAGGGAAAGGAGGGAAAGAGGGAGAGGGAACTATAGGGCCTGTCTCCCACACCAGCGTGATAAATAAGAAAAAAGAGGAAGAAGAAATAAGAACAAGAAGAAAAAGAGTCAACTGTCAAACCAAAAATATACAGATCAAGAAAATCCTGAATGGCTCCTTAATTACTGTGAGAGCGTAAACCACTACAACCACAACCTCATAAAAAAATCCAAAACATTTTATGGCACATATTTAAGCAATTAAACCCATATCTAATTTTTTTTTCCTTCCTAACATCCTAAAAGCCCTTGTCCTATTGGTAGAGTCTTTTGCACGCATTATAGCTGCACTTTCATGTCTTTTTCATCCCTTTGTCAACACCAGTGCTGTGGCAACAGGGGTAGTTTGAACTGGAAAGGGAGGAGAGGCAGACGGAGAAGGAGGGGAGGGAATGACTGCGTGGAAAGCCTGAATGAAATGGGGGGAAGCCCCACACATACACCCTCCAGCCATAGCTTCAGCCTCCCTGTATTTCAGTCGCTAGAAACATGAGAAACATTTCTAACACCAAAACTGCCCTCTCTCCTGTGTTAGACTGCCCCACACAAACACAGGGGCTCTACGGGGAGCTGAAAACCCCAGAGAGAGGTGGGGGTGGCGGTCTGAAAGGGGGAGAGGGGGAGGGAAACGACAGGCTGGGAAAAATGGAGGGAGAAACAGCATTGTTAGTGAGAAATGTGAAAGGCTGGTTTGGAGCCAGTGAGAGAGAGGGACAAATTGCTGAGTGCGAATCATGGAGTCAAGCAGATGCCATTATCGGTAGGAAACCGGCGGGGAGCCTGTTGGTTTAGAGAGCCCTGTATCCCAAGACAAGAGAAATCAATGGAGGTTTTTAAAATAAAAAAAACACTTCTGCACCGCGGTTCCATGTATCCCGTTGAAAGGCCATTGATTGCCGGGTATCTGAAACGGCATGTGTTTTTCACTCACCGAATGCATCTAGAAGAGCAGCACATGGCAATGACTGTAGCCACCTCGAGAGCCAAATCAACAGCGAATTTCAATTTAGAGTGTCGACGGGCCCTGGCGCTTACCGGCACTCCAAGTGCCTTTCGCGGCTCGCTTTCAGCTGACCCCCAGCCAACCCCAAGTCATCCGCCAACTTGCCTCTCGGAAAGTTTCAAGCTGAGAGGACAATTCTGAAAGGTCAAACTTCAACAGGTTCCCCCCTAAAACGAGTCAACTCAGAAATTGCCTTACACCTATAAATCTGCTACTCTGGGAGTATTTTAGGGCTTTTTAAATGGGGTTTTCTAAGGTAAGAGCACAGAATTGGATAATGTCAGTTTAAGTGTTGAAAAAGGTCATACCATTAAGGTCCAATCTGACTAAATGGTTCAGGCCTGTCACATTTTCCTGTCTCTCGCAGATCACATTACCTTACATGGCACATGGGTGTTATGCCTTCCCTTTCAAAAATTAAATGGTGGAAAGGTGGAGAGGTCTGTGAGTCTTATCTGAATTCTGTGAAGAATGAGTGCCTTGACAGTCAGAGGGAAGTGAATTTCCATGAGTCGCCATACATCATTTCGGTTAGAAATGCTGCTATTGATCTGGGGGGGGGGGGGGTGTGCTGTTTGGTGTCAAACCGAAGCTAGATTTTGGCCTGATGTCACTGAGAGTTTAACATCACAACAGAATGAAAACCAGGCCTCTCTCTTTACAGGCAGCACCATAACTCCCAATTACCTGGACAACTCCACCTCCAACGTTGCTCCCTGGTGTTCCTGCACTGCCAGTGGAAACCAGAGGGAGCAATGTGCCGAGTTCCTGGCCTACTTCAACGACAACTTCTGCCTGAGTGAGTTTATCCCTTTATTATTTATTATATCTATGCATGGATGGGGGATTGAAAATATTTTTTAAGATCCCTGGAACTACTGAATGAGGCTGTGGAAGGCTTTGTAGGCCTGATTTATGAATAGTGTTCTGTGAGGCTGCTTTATGAAGAGGGTTTTGTTTGGTTGGTTTCAAGGCTGGTTTATGAATATATTTCTGTCTGGCTATTTTATGAATAGGGTTCTGTGTGGCTGGTTTTGAGGCTGGTTTATGAATAGTTTTTTGTGGCTGGTTTTAAGGCTGGTTTATGGATAGTGTTCGGTGAGGCTGGTTTTGAGGCTTGCTTGTTTATAAATGGTGTTTGGTGAGGCCGGTTTATGATTAGTGTTTTGTACATTAGGCCACAGATGCTTCCTGAATTTCATTTTTTTTTTTGGGGGGGGGGGGGGGGGGGGTGGTGATTTAAGCAAAAAAAAAAGTCTGCAGACAGAAGAAATTAGGGTGCCACTATATAGCACCCTTTGCAAGAGATCACCAGAGTGCACTTTGTAGTGCACTTTGGGGAGAAATAATGACTCCATAGTGATTGTTATAACTACTGTAATGACCCCCAACAAAGGAGAGGAATAAGAAGCCAATAGGAGAAAGGCCCAAGTAGCTTATCACTATTATTGGTATGTCCACTTCATTGTGGTTGTGGATAGAACATGGCCTTCAGAATGGGAGTGGCAATATTCCCCTGTGCACTGACAGACTTGCACTGCATTGGAATGTCCTCCCATTGCCTGATTATTTCTGGAGTGATGATGGAATTACATCTGACCTGCAATGAAACCTCTGTCTCCTGATTGGTTTCAGGTCTGTGAAGGTTTGGCATGAGGGTGCCCCAACAGGAAAATAAAGAATAAAAATAATGTGTAATTATTTGTGTGTCTGTGTGTGTTAATCTGTGTGTGTTAATGTGAACATGCTCTCAGACTGCATCTTGAAATTATAGTCTGGACTGTCAATTTGTCATAACTTCAAATTAACAATTATCATGATGCTACAGTCCATGTTTGTGGTTATGCAAATGTAGAAAATTCCAAAGGATGTCACAGTGGTTCCTCTGTTGTATATTCTTCATTAGCTGCTGTTGCACTTTTACACAAATGTACCCACATTCAGCATCACCACAGACCAACAGCAGGTGTTAAATTCTCAATAGATTTAAATGGTAAAACAAATATGTAACATAACCTAGCATAACTGGCACAACAAATAGGAGTATAATTGCTGTGAAAGTAATGAAGTAAAACTACTTTTATGAGTCTGCACAAATGTCTCTGATGAATAGGGCCTCTGCATACCTGCAAACAGATACATTACAGTGTGTTGGAGCTGCCAGACTTGTTATTTATGCATGATACAATGTCACAGATGCATTCATCTCTCTTCTCTTATCTGCAATGCATAGTTAATAGTTTTTCTTTTATTTCTGTAAAGGTACGATAAGATAGCAGCACAGTAACAAATAAACTGCTTAGTGTCTTTTTCCCTCTGCAAAGAAATTGTGCACATGAATTAAAAAGTGACCAGGTGTTCCTGAAGTATGGCCATGTTAGTCGTGGTACTCCAGATTTTCTCAATCAGTGACTCAATGCAGCCAAAGAACAATGCTCTTCTTCATTAAACATTTGTATCTTCAATATATCCAACAGTCGAAGGATTTTCTTCTGTTCTCTGACCTGCAGCGAAGGATGTCTGATCCAAAGACTTCGAGAGTTTTACGTCTCCTGTTCCTGTAACAAAATCACGATTGCAAATGAAACCTGGTTAGGCTGGATCTCAGTCCATTTACTTCGCTTGCAAGACAAAGGTGGCAAGCTACAACTTTGTAGCCTTTGGCAACAGGCTAGCTAGCTACAAGTATTGTTTACAAACTAAATAAATAATCAGTAATAATACACAGTATGAGTTTTTGTCATTGTCTCACCTCCTCCCAATTAGCTAGCCAGCACTATGCATGAGGCTCTGATTAAAACAGCCTGACAGTAGCCATTTGCTGTCTGACTGTTTCTGTTACTTGGATTCACACACTCATCCTACCACTTGCTGTGTTCATTGTAAATGCAATGGAGCACTCACTTCAATTGTTCAGATGGCACTGTTTGAACAATGTATGCAGGGAAGGTGCACTTTACTGAACGCGCCTCCAGTCCGCATTCTGAGCCAGTGTGCATGCAGCAACACTCACCTGCACAATTAATAGGTGGAACACCTCTCTGGAGGCAGCCATAGCCTAAACAACATTCATCTGATAAATGACACAGCTCTGATGAATTATGTCATGGCAATTATTACTAGATATTTGCTTATTTTGGCAAAGTACATGATTGTAAGGGTCTGTGTATTTCATTAGCAATAGCAAGTGCACCTCCTGAAGCCAGCACCATAAATGAGGAGGCATTTCATCCTCTAGCAAGGTGTGAAACTCTGTGCATTGCATCGATTGCAAGTTCAGCTCATGCATTGTTGATCTTAAGGACTTCCAAGGAAAGCAGGTGCTCATGAATATGCATTAGCAGCGAGGCTGTTACTTGTCTGATTCAGATCGCAACTGATATGTGTAGAGTCTCTGTAACTGCCAATTATTCTGAATCAAAATACATTCCAGGCCTGCCGGGTCATTAATATTCATGAGTAGAGCGATAGAGAGGCAGTATTTGCCAGAGCTCTTTAGGGGAGAGCAAAGCTGCTTATCGGCAATAGGAAGGAGTGCAGGATGCTGCTGAATCCTGGCTGTCTCTGGGGTCATGACCAGTGGCGGAACTAGAGTTTTATACATAGGGTGGCCAGGGGGTGGCCAAGGCTACTTCAGGGGGTCCATAGACCATGACAGAAAATTAGTGTGTAACTCTAACCTGGCATCTAAGGAGCATGAATGAAACCTATGATTGCTGATTAGAGGTAGAAGTGATAATTCACTTAACCCAGAGCTCTTCAATGTGGCAGATAGTGTGGTCCACTAGGGTTACTTCACTAGAATTCTTTAACATACTATGAACAGCACTTGTCTGTACCTTGGAACTGCAGCTCAATTTCTCTCTCTCTCTCTCTCTCTCTCACACACACACACAGACACACACACACACACACTGTACTGTACTCACATACTAGAGAGACTTGAGTCACTCTGTTTTCATGAATATATAATCTGGGTCTATAAGTGTTGAACATCCATCCAAAATATTCTCAGAAAATAAAGCTCAACCACCAAGGAGATAACATAGCATTTGTGTGTGACATCATTTGCATAGTTTATTTATGGAAATAAATGTACAAAAAAACACACTGAAATTTGACATACCAGGTATGACCAACTTGTACAGACCTCTCTGATCCACCCAAGTCAAACAATATGTTTTTTTTCTGTCTGACTGAAAACACAAGATATGCCTGCCATAGGCGGAGTTTGACATTTGCGCTGGGGGGGCAAACATTTTTTAACTGACGCAAGTACACAGTCCAACTGTTGCGTGGCGTGTTACGCATAAACATACAGTGACAGAAGACAATATTGCCAAGCTTGCCATAAAGCCAAACAACAAAGCGCATCAAATCAGTTTCTGACCACTTTGTACTATATCACACATCGGCTTACGTAGGGTATTTGTCTTTCACACATGAGCGCACACAAATGAAGCGCACTAACTGTAAAGTTAAAGTCTGTTAAAAGTGAAATATCAATTTGTTTATATTATACTGTTATGCTTTCATTTCCCATGTACCCTTTTAAAACATTTAGTGTACACATGAAATAATTTCGTGTGAAATTAAAAACTATGAAATATGCATACTCACTCATATGCAACTTATTGCTCAGCAACAGTGTCGCCTGTTGTTACAGTAGGCTTGTAAAATATATATATTAAATAGCCAGTGTCCTACCTAGTGTAGAAGTAAACGCCTTTTTTTGCGACCCACGTATATATATATCGACTATCTTCGTGTTAGGTTATGTCGTCCTCAATGTGAAGGCTCAAAAATGAATTTATTACAAAACCAAACATAATAGAATTCAGATTTATTTCTTACAGTCATTTTATTTTATTGCATTACTGTAGGGTTGTCAAAATAACGCGTTAACTTAGATTAATTAATTACAGAAAAAAATAACGCGTCAAAAAATTAACGCAGATTAATCGTACTCCATGATGTCCCTTGACCCCATACGTCAGTGTGCATTTAAGCAATATCACACGAGCGATGAGTGCTGTTATACTGAATATAAGCACGGCTGTGATTCGGTCGTAGATGTGAGGCTGCAAGCCGAGTGCCGAAGATAATCACAGCCATGCTGATATTCAGTGTAACAGCACGACTTCGAGTGTGATATTGCTTTTATACACAAGGCTGTTTATCAAGTAACGATAATTTGAGACAACAAATTATGTTTTTTGTCGTTTATTCGGCTCCGCCGACAAAAAAACACGTGTTGTCAAACAACACATAAACAGTTTGTTGACTGCAGGTTAGTTAGCTAGCTAGCAAGCTTCCTGCTTTTTATTATACACGAAAAGGCTAGCTAGCTACTTTCGTACCCGACAGCAGACTCGCCAGCTACTTTTTATCATACGCGTAAAGGCTAGCTATACGGTAGGCAAGCAAGCCACTTATCATAGCCCACTACAGGCTACCAAGCTAGTTTTTAGCATACATGGACGGGCTATATATACGGTAGGCTTGCTAGCACACTATTAGATTTTGATTAATTAATCATAAAGCATGTAATTAATTAGATTAATTTTGGACCTATTTTAGACTAAATGTAGTGACATATTTCAGCGACTGGGGGGTCAATGTCCCCCCTCCCTCCCCGCAAACGCCTATGATGCCTGCACAAAATATCAAACAGAAATGGACTTGAAAACGAAAAATAATTTTGGTGCCCACAAATATTACAAACTTAAACAATGTTCCCTGCAATTATTGCAATTCCCTGCAATACATATAATTTCCCAACAACATCCCCTATATAACCAACTAACTACATTCAGCCTAAGTTACTAGTTAGATCATGGCTAGCCCTACTCTGCAGTAAATAGCTATAATTTCTTACACCTTTACGATAGCAAACAGGCTATCTGCAAATTGTGGTAATCTTTTGAATAACGTTAACAGATTGATAATAATTGTTCGTTTTGAGTTCAAGTACGAAAATCTGACTTAATGGATTTCAAATTGTTAAATGTTAACTTGCTGAACACTGACAGCTGTAAAAGTTACCCCACATTAGCTAAACACTCGTATAGGCTACTGTAACTTACGACACTGCAGTGTATATGCGTGGCATGTATTATTAGCACAGATGTAAACATAATGTTAGGCTAAATTGGGAACCGATCTCTCTTATCTGATTATCTGTCTGTTATGGAGCCAAATTGCCAATATGCATCTACACAGCGACTTTCGTAAAAGTTGTCCAGGAAACCTAAACCCGATGCTAAAATGCTTTCGCCACAGGTCTGCCATAGTTGTGTCAGTCGCTAGCGTGATTCGTGAGTTGTGGAAATATCTCTCTTCCTCGTCCTCGATTTGAAAAAGGCGCCGCCGGATGTGAAAATAAACACTTCTTTCAACAAGAAGTGAAATTAGATGTCAATCAGCATCAAACTGGCAGTGACAGCAAATGAAATTTTAGAGTGGCACCCGGGGTGGCCAATCAGATATCAGGGGTGTCCAGTGCCACCCCAGTCACCCCTCTGGCTCCGCCACTGGTCATGACCTCTGACACAATCGCAAAACTGTGATCCCTATATCTGCACTTTATTTTCAGTTTCCCTCTGCAAAGAATGCTGGGCAATGTTGTTTCAAACCCAATGGCCTAGGCTGTTTTAATTTGGTACAGGTGGCAATCCAACTACAAGGTTTCAAGTGAAAATGCAGTGTGTGGGTGAGTGGTACAATTTTAGCACATCCAATTCGCTGCAGGAGGCTGTTTTGTACAGACTATGGATTTGGTTTGGGGGAAAAATACTTCCAGAAACACATGATATAGCACCTGACCGAAGAAATTATTTACACTGTCTGTCACAAGGTGAATATTGTCAGGCAACAACACTAAAGAATTCAGGTGATGGTTTAACCGTAAAGGGGGTGGAGCTGTTAGCTGGTATCCGAGTGCCATCCAACAGCGCAATAACTGTATCAGGCTGTTTTGACCTCCAATGGAGTCAATCAACTGTTACCTCCTGTCTTTCTCCTGACTCTCTCGAGAAAACGAGTAGAGAAATGAACTGATAAATGAACCATGGAAAAAAGGATGAAGCAGAAATGCACTGCTCAGAGCTCCTGGCAGCTCCCTCTATTCCCTCTGTCAAGATAAGGCTATTGATACAGAGGTGTTTCTTTTACTCTCTCACTGCTGTTTCTAATAAAGTTTGTCTCTCCAAACTATACCTTCTTACTGTGTCCTATTGCTGATAGGGGATTCAAATTGCCCCAGATGACTCAATAATTGAGGGTAATTTAATTTCCCGGAGCAGTTAATGGAGCAGACACAGAGGAAAGAGTAGGTAGCATCAAGCCCTTCCAGAAGCAAACGAAATTAGTTTAAGTGGGAGGGAGCGGAATTGAAGCGGAATAAGAGAAAACACACATCAACCTGGTATCCCCTCAGCGTACCCCGCTGAAACTTCATAGGGAAATACAAATGACCTTTTGCAACTTGCCATGCCCTTTACTGTATTTAAAATCTTATTTAAAAAAGAATGTGGATGTCACAATCTCAAGATCACAAGGCACATAACTCAGGATTTTGACTTTACCAACAGCTGCAGCAGTTCATTTGAAATCATTTGAAGTCACAGGAACCATTTTCTTTCAGAGTCTGGGAGACTGGGGAGGGCTGAGCTTGTGTGCTCAAATTCTCCATGTGGCATTGCCTTTGCAGAGGACCACACACCTCACCAGTGTCCTGATGGAGCTAATGTGTTTGTGGCAAGTGAACTGCTTCAGAAAAGTTACTTCACCCAACCTGGAAAACAACTACTAAGCTCATGACTCAATGACCCCCATATCGTGAGGCTCCATCCTAGGTAGTACAGTGGCTATGTTAACTACAGTGCTAGGTAGTACAGTGCCTATGTTAGCTACAGGGCTAGGTAGTGCAGTGCCTGTGATAGCATTGTACTACTTAGCATTGCAGCTAAGAATTGCAGTGCCTATCTTAGTTACAGCATGGAGCTGTGGGTCAGATTTGGCAGGAGGTCTATGTAATGGCAAAAAGTAGGTGTCTTGCAGGATTGCAGGATAAGATGTGTCACTGGACATGGGGTAAGTTTATCTATTAAATATCAAATGTGCACATCCATGTATTGCACCGGTGACAGGTAGTCACCATTAGCACAACATATAGAAGCAAGAGGACACCCACACACAGTCCTATGCTCCCAGTGAAGATGTTTTATTCAGAGTGGCAACAGCGCTCCTTCAGCATAGTCAAAACCTTGCCGGTGCCTCTAAATAAAAGAGCAGCTCTGGGAGTCTAAGGCAGAGTGCGGTATTCTCCTCTCTCCTCACTGCTCTTTGCTCTTTGGGTTGATCCCCTGTCAGGCTTTGTCAGGCAGGCTGAATCTATCACAACACCAATCCTGCAGCAGGTATGCTACTGCCTTTGGCTAACACCAGTCCCTTCTCCTCCAGTGACACCACAGCCTTCAGAATGCCCCTCAAAAGTAATGTGTGCTTTACCGAGAACAACACATCCTTCCGACTGTCACGCTGCCTTTTCCAAACACATCTCTAAGATGTCAGGAAGGCAAAACAAGGGAGATTACAACACATAAATAGAAGCAGTCCTCAGATTTGTTGCAATTATTATTCCAGCTGTGTCAGCTGATTATCATGTAGTCTAAATCTGTTCCCATCATTTAACATAGTGTCTCAGCTGATTATCAGGTAAAGTCTAAACGTGTCCCCATTATTAAACCTGTTGTGTCAGTTTATTATCAGGTGAAGTTTACACATATTCCCATTATTTAACCTTGCATCTCAGCTGATTATCAGGTAAAGTCTAAACCTGTTTCTGTTATGAAACCTAGCATCTCAGTAGATCATCAGTCTGGATGAGTCTGCAGAGGAGGAAAAAGAGAAGAACGGCATGAAAGCTAGTAATAGAGACTCCTCTTTTCTGTTGCTAATTATACATTAGCATATTTATGATGTAGTTATGATAAAAATTCAGTAGGGAATCCAATGACGTTGGTCTGGTGAAATGAAGATGGTGATGACCAAAAGGACGAATTTATAAGAAGCAAGAATGCTGACGGTATAAAACTGGCAACCTTCATATTCAAGATAATTGATGAGTCCTCTTTCCTGGAAAAGAGATATGATCATCTAATGAGACTAGTCACAGCTGGTGGACCTGCCAGGAGAGAAGAACCAGCTCACCCTGTAATCTGCATAACAGGCAAAACGAGAAGGCCTTAACAAGCCTTGAAGCTACTGAAATATGTGAAACCTGAGGGCCTTTCATATGTTGATTAAAAAGTAGAAGCTCAAACAAGCTGATGTAAACTTGTAATGGAAGTGTACAGTGACATTTTACTACACAAGGCATCCTGCCTGCATTCAGCCAAAAAGCAAACTATTGTGTGTACTATTGCATTGTTGTACTGACTTTGTAAAATCTGTTTCAGGCTATGCATAACCACAGTATGTGAAGTATATGGGGATCCCCCTGTCGGAAAGTTAATTCACTTGGTAGCTGTATCACAGTGCTTAAAGCCACCTAATTGTATCCCAGTCTCTTATGTGTTCCTCATTGTGCCAGTGCAGCAACAGAATGACAGATATAGCACCTTAAAACCCAGCTGCTCTGCATGAATACTGACTCAATAATGAAACTGAATATATTCATGTTATACACTTCATTTTTGTATATGCAATGTACATAACATTTGTGGCCCTTTCATGTCACACAGTGCTTTATTCCCTCTCCATTTGTTGGGCATTTGTTCTGGAGATTCCCGTAAACACCCAGCTGCACTGATAATAGAGAATTATGCCCCATGTAACGAGGGCCATGTTACCCACAGAATTCATCACAAAATGTAATGATGCAAAATACCACTGATTCATCTGTATATTTGTGTGTGTATGTAATACTGCAATTATTGTGATAAAGAGGTACATTTATTTACATTTGGATAAATAAAAGATTTTAATATTTACAGATATGCAATCCTAATATAAACAGCCATAATATGTCAAATAAATTTATGATGGGTTCACACGGTACTCTGTGGCTTAGGAACAGGGAGTTCTGCAAGGGGCAAATATCTGAAATCACAGCTCAAAAGCCACGAATGTGACTGAACTTTTAAGGGATTTGGGAGAGAAACTCAAACTGTTTCTTTCAGTAACCTCTGGCTATGGATGGCTACTCCTCATGTTTGTCGTAGTCAACAGATCACTGTAAAAGGTTTTAAACATCTGAATACTTGATTAATTTATTAATTGTCAAATGAATTGCAAAGCCACAAATGGAAGGAATGACCTTTATGTTATTCCCAGAGCTCATGGGGAGTGATTCTGCTTTGCTTGCTGTAGTTTAGATCCTTTATCTATGATTTATTGATATGATACAAAAACCTGCACATCAACTGAGAATTAACCATTTGAGCAATGGCCCTGAATATTTAGGAAGATTTGCAGAGCCCTCTGAAGCAACAAGAAGTGGTACAGTAGCTGCCTTGCTCTCTGTGTCCACACCACACCTTTACAGAGTCACTCACCGGCAGACAGTACGTGAGTGCTCCATGCTTAAACAGCCATGTCCGTATGTTTACAGGAAGCTTTGAGCTGTTTCATGGGGGCTGTGACCACAGACCCTCTGCTTGCATCTGATCCTGCTATCCATCTCTTACTGTTCTTGTCCCCTGATCCAGCAGGCCACCGTGCACCAGACTATTCACAATACGAATACACTGTAACTCCTCTAATGATGGCCAGGCTGCACTCAAATAGGTTGACAAAGGTACTGTATGTACCTTTACACTGTAAGCAAGGGTTATACATGTGTGTGCGGTTTTACCTGAAATCTATGTGGTGTTTCATACATGCTTTGAAATATTACTGAATGCATTCCTTATTATATGCCAGCAGTCTTACTGCTGGGGCTGGGTTAGGATTTTAAAGGGAGAACTATAGTGCAGCTGGAAGTGGTGTTGCTGGGTAAGAAGACTGGCGGTCTTCCCTCTGGTTAAGGTAGACACAAAGTCAGTGATGGGGACACTGTGCCATAAAATGTGCCACACTGGATGAAATGCTAAACTGAGGTCCTGATGCATCATGATCATTATAGATCTTACTTCACTTACTTCAAGATCTGTAATGGGGATTTTCCTTGTGTCCTCACAACGGATCAGTCTGGCCATTTATTGTAAACATTCCCCAATTTAATTGGCTAAATACATCCCTCCTTTATCACTGAACCTGGAAAGGCAGGAGGATGCAACACACACACACATTGACATGTACACACATACACACATATCGTATTTTAAGAGAAGTCCTACCATAAGTATACTAGATCAATCAACAGCTAGTGTGTGGGCGCTGTGCATAGTTGAAACAGATTACCACACTCATTAACACTTAATATTAATCTGCTGTCACTGACGCAGCACCTGTACAGATGCACGATAATGCTCTTACAGCATTGTGGCAATGTTGTAAGCGTGGTGGTTGCTGGGTTGAAAAGATAAGATTAGTATTTTTATTTTGGAACACTGCGACAGGCGCAGACTGGAGAGCGTGCAACATTCGAGGCAGCAGACAGTCATCAGTCCTTCTGCAAGACAAATACATTTCTAAAAAAAAAAAAAAGATCCAGCTATCTGCCAAAATGAGTGTTCACAGAAATCCTGTTCCAAATAGTCAAATGTGTCAGTTAACAGGTGTCACCCAGTGACAGGTAGAGAGAGAAGCCCCCAGAACACTCTACTGTTCCAGCATTCCCTGTTTCAGATCTGCCACTTTCTCCCAATGCATAATAATCTCATGTACTGTATTGGTTCTGTCTGCAGGGTCTTGCATAACAATTTAATCAAATATGCAACACGATGCATATGAAAAATGTTTGTTTTATCGCATATGGCACCTCTCTTTTCCACTATCAATACTTTATTTTGAACTTTTTACGTAAGTTTAACCAATTAAATGGATATATATGAATACATTCTAAATTGTTTCTACATTGAGGCACACCAGTGGATACTGCTATGTAAGGTATAATGTATACTATTTCATATAAATGCACTTTCCACTGTGTACTCTACAGTAGCTATGAAGCTTTGGAAGCATCAGGCAGAGGTGTATTTTAAACTCTGAGAGTGCCTGGCTTTTCCTCAGTAGGGCTTGAGGAAAACTGCCAGCTCCATCCAATTGGATGAGCAATTCTGCATGTGCCTTTAAAAGGCATTCATAATCATAGCACTAACCCAGTTTATCATGGGTCTCACGATTTACCAGTCACCTTTAAATTCTGCTCTCCTGAACAGAAAACGCCATCTTGGCCTTTGGGAACGGGACGGACCTGAGCTCCACCCCCATCCAGCCAGGCCAGCCAAGCCAGGCGACGTACCGCCGTGACCCAACTGCTGCCCCGCCCGTCACCATGGAAACAGAACAAAACATCCTGGGCCCGTTGATACCCACAGAGGTGAGGCATGCCCAGGCAGGGTGGGGGCTGAGGGGGATGTAGGATGGCATGGCAAGGGGGGGAGTGACCCCTGTCTCAGGGCCCATTCTGGGCTGCCAGTGCGGGCCGTGTGGTTCTCCTGTTGGGGGGGCCAGAGGTTCTGCGGATGAGTCCAGCAGTACACACCTAGCAGCCAGTTCCCTTTGGAGGCTGATATCTACTCAAGGCATGTCAAAAAGAAGTGGGCCAAACAAATTGGGTTCATTAAAGTGCTTTATTTTCTTTAAATGGTACATGTGAGCTCATGTATGCTGTCAGCCGGTAAAAATTGTGTTTAAAAGCACTTAGCATGGAAAAGCTGTTTCCATGGCTCTTTTCAAAATGAAGGCCTGGGAAATCTTCTCGTTGCGACTGCAAAGCAGGAGTACTGAATGTTGAAGCCTATGTATTGCCAGCTCTTCACAATGATTGCCAATGATTTGCATTGTTTATGTATTTCTGTACAAGAGGAAATCCTATTTTGTATGTCCATTACGAGTAATGAGCA
The DNA here is from genome assembly GCF_013368585.1 of Megalops cyprinoides. Taxonomy (NCBI): domain Eukaryota; kingdom Metazoa; phylum Chordata; class Actinopteri; order Elopiformes; family Megalopidae; genus Megalops; species Megalops cyprinoides. Next base: position 3,159,282 of record NC_050604.1, on the reverse strand, counting down.
GTGTTTCCTTTTGGCACATCTTGGTATCTCTGGTATGGATGTTCAAATACACAGTCCTCTATTAGAATTAACCTTACCGTAACCTTGCCCTGCAAGTCTGTACACACTGCTGATTCTGCTGCATAGTCACAACCCCTAGTCATAGTATTATACAAATGTAAGGTAACAGCAAAAGAATGCAGTACTCATGCAGAATAGTTTAGTCTTATACATCCTTAATAAATCATTTACACTGGAGAGAGAATTCTTGTAGGTCGCCCTCTTCAGGGAAGCTGTGGCAGCAGCTGGATAAACATCAGAAGTTCATTTTTCCCCTACACTGGTGTGAAACTGTGGAGTCTTGATGTTGTTATAAAGAGTGATGACAGAAGCGTGAAGCCTCGGGAGAAAATGAGTTGATAAATGCAGTATCCGCCTTCACTGGAATGACACAGGAATGATGGGTGGAGTCAGGAAGCTACATTCATTATGGGGAAGGGTGTGAATCTGCTCACAGGTAATTACCCCGGCTGTGCTGGCAACATACAAGGGGGGACTGTGGGTTCCAGTCACGGCTTTGCCCCTGAAGTAGTTCAGTGTTTTTGTTAAATGCCAGTGTTACCTCTGGCCCTTAAAATCACAGTGCAGCCCGTTAAGTAACCACAAAAATGAATGAAAATAATTGTGCTGTGCTGTGAAAAAATGCTTGCAGTTAATTGGATGTCAAGGTCAAGGATGAATGTTCGATTGAATCATGCCCTCAGTCTTCAGCACTGAGCAGGCAATGTCTGATTGCTGCCCTGTCAGTCATGCAAAGCCTTTTGGCATGGGTAGTGAAAGGCATGAACATGAGGAAACTAAGCCATCATGATTGGACCATAGCTTAGAATGAACAACCTATCAAGGATAAGCAACACCCTGGGCCTGAAGCATCTCCTGATGGCACAGCATCCTGAATCTAAATTGGGCAAATAATTCCAGACCAAGACATGTGTTATGTGTCAGCGTTACTTTAATAGGGACAAAAATGCCTCCTATCCAAATGTTCTCATAGCTGATATCTCTTCCCCCAGACCACCGAGAAGGACAGACTGTGGAGAGACCCTACCTTCCCATCCCCAGGATTCTCTGACCATGCCCTCAGTCCTGCCCCCAACAGTCTGGTCTGCTGGAGCTGTCTTCTGCCTGTGCTGCTCTTGTTCTGCCACCACTAGAGGGTGCTAGAGGCAACTTTGGGGACTCGACACTATGGAACTCTGGGGGTTGGGAGAGGTGGAGAGACATGTATGTATGTATATTTGTGTGCAGAAAGAGCAGGAGCAAGTCTCCACCTTTCCTCTTTACAAATTATAATTATCTCTTTTTGTGATCTTTAATCTCAGCGGGCAAAAAGCATCCGCGAATCTTTGAGGAAGTGTGTGTGTGCGTGTTTGTGTGAGACAGAGAGAGAGGGGCTATTTTTACCCGATACATACTGTATGTATCCAGACGCATCAGGAATTAGCCCCCACAGGAGACCAAACTGACCTTCTTTAAATTTAGCCAATTCTACATATGTACAGGGTGCCCCTAAAAAGATGGCAGGGGTGAGGGTAGGGAGGGGTAAGAGGAGAGAGAGTTGGAGGGGGAGGGGGCAGAGAGCTCCTTATTGTTGGAGTTACAGTCGTGTTTTGACGTCTTGTAGATTCATTCTTGTGAGAGAGGATCCTCTCCCTCAGACAGCCACTGCGCCACAAGAATTGACATAGTGATTCATAATGTAATTTTCAGTCAATGTTTGAATCAATGACGTCATTTTTCATCTCAATGTCATTATTTAATTCAGTCCAAAAACAGAAGAAGAAAAGCCTCTGTCATCAGCCCATGCACCAAAACACATCTTAGAGAAAATGAGAAGAAAAAGACATTAAACCAGGAACTTTTTTACCATGCATATTTCATTCATTCTGTTTGGATAAGAACTAAGCTGCCTGTACCCCTTGGTGAAAAGGGGACATATTACATCTCTAACAGACAATACTGACGGGGAACAGGCTCTAATACAGAATTGGTTGGACAGATGAAGCTCAAGTGAAGAAGGGGACTGCGTTCATATGAATGGATGTGGATCAGAGAAGACATCTCTCTCTTGTGAGTGACTCCGAGCAGAACCACGCAGAACCACCCCGGGCTTTGAGGACATGAGATAAAGAGGGATTGGGTTTCCACAGCAGCGCTTGCACCATTCATTTTGCTCACTGACTTGACCTTTGTCACCTTTCACCAAGTAATAGCAGGGTGGAGGGGTTGTGGGCAGGGGGTGGTCACCGTTCGGACTTTTGAAAAGGCTCCTCTGACCCCGGGATACTGGATTTGCAGGATTATTTGGAAACATTGCTTTCATGTTTATGCCAGCACTGAAGCAGTTGGTGAAGGAGACAGAGGGCAGGGCTTGGTACCAGGGATGACATGACGTGTGCTACAGTGTGACAGGAAAGCTTTATATATATATATATGGCCAATGAGAGAGTTCAGACCTGGGGGGGGGGGGGCGGTTGTGAATTTCGTACATCAGAATACATGTTATTCGCTGCAAATAAAAGCTACCGAATGAAACACAGCCTGGTGTCCATTTTTTTCTCCTGCAAAGCATCCTGGGGCAGAGGAGGGGTTGTCTATTCACTGCAGATAACCTCTATCCTCAAAGGAAGCTTTCAGGACACCATGGGACCCCCCTTCATCAGAATTTTGCACCTCATAATTCATAAAGTCTCCGTCTGCCTTTTTTTGTAGTCAGTGGGCTGTGGTCACTGAATAAAAAGCTATAAAAATGATAAAGCTGGAGCTCCATGGAGCAGACAGCCTCTTGAAAGTTTAACGCTCGTGCCATGCTGAGAAAATGTAGCCACATCGCTCATCCATTGACTGCCATTACATCCTGTAAAAGTAATGGGTGATATTTTCTCCGCGTTTTGGGTCATTACACAACTGGGACGAATCCGCTCTTCAGACCAGGTACAGCACAAGAGGAATAGCCAGCACAAAAATAGTCTCATGAGGATAACAGCCACACAAAAGGCCCCAGAGTCTCCCAGTTCCAGCTTTCAGGAGTAATAGAGAGTGCATGTCTGCTTTCAAGGTGATTGCTGACATGTGGTATGTAAATAATGCCTACAGTGAGGGCTACAGGCAGTATACACCCTACAGGCAGAACACGCACCAGCTTCTGGGTGCAGGCTTTAGATTGGGTTAGACCTGTGCCAAAAGGCAGCACCTCTTCACAACTTCTCAACCAAATTTGTCATGGGTTATTTAACAGGAAAAGGTCGTTTTTATTAAGAGTTAAAAGTAAAAGGCTGTAAGATAATTGAAATTGATTTTTTTTTCTTTCAAAAACTGTTTTTTTTTTTGTTTGCTTTTTTTCCATTTGGTGTGCTGTGTGTGTGGTTGAAGACACTGTACATGTATAAAATATCCTGTTATATGAGAGCATTGGCCCATTACCCATTTAAATAAAGGACATTATTTTATGAATGCTGGTGACTAATATTTAGAACACAGTCCTTTTATGGCCCGACATTGTTATAAGGGGTTATGCAACACTGACATTAAGAACATGAACTGTGGCATTGCAATCACAGAGGAGCAAAAGGGAGAATCAGTGTGAGCTCTCCTGCTTTTGTCAGAGCTCCATGGCAGCAGCTTGCAATCAGGCCCCTCCATCTCTCCCTGAGTCATGGCAATTACAGAGACACCAAGGTTAACTCGGCACAAAAGCAAAAGCACAATTCGCGTTGGAGGGAGCTACTGAGGATGGAGGGGGGCAGAGGTGACGCGCTACATCCAGCAACGAACACAGATATGCTGGAGCCGCTCATCTCAAAGACTTGATATGATTGCTTACCATCAACCAGCAAATTGGCCTAAATGATGCCGTCCTCCCTCCAATCTAGGACCCATTCCCAAAGTTCATCTCAATGGTTACAGTGCATTTTAGATTTGGCGGCTGTCAGGGTGTGGCTGACTGCTGCTCTAAGCCCCATGGCCGACCACTAAAGGCAGATATTTTTAGAATTTTTTAGAACTCTGGTGAAAAAGTTTCAGTACTCATGGAAAATCAGTAAGGGAAAGAAAGAGAAACACCTATCTAAAAAACATTACCATGTCAACAGTCATACCATAGTGCAATTGACATTTTATATTACACAGCTGTACTCACCTGCCCTAAGTTATTGTATAAATCAACACATTTACTTGATGTTCCAATAATAGACTATTATTTCACATGGACTATTATTTGAGAATAACTTTATATTCCATCATTTTAATGGCTTGCCACATTAAGCTGATCCAAAATATCTAAATAATAGCAAGCCTGCCAAACTCATCTTCACTTCAGCTGCATTGCAGCACAAGTTATTTGCTGGTTGGCAAAATGAGTGAGTGCAAGATAGATCTGTCACAGCTGAGAAAACATCTTAGACAAAGAGGGGCCAAGATATTTTAACTGGATGAGGCAGCGGCTTTCTACGGGTCATTAAATTATGTTTCTCATATGAATTCACACCCAGAAGTATATGGCATGAGACAAAACATCAATATAAGCTCAGGGAACCTGAACGATTCTGTAGAACATTTTAATGAATCCTTATTCACCACTCCATTATTTTTTAAATTCACCTTTATGGAGAATGTAGTGAGGGAGTTTTCCTGGCAGAGGAAGAAAATGAATCATCAAAGAGGAAAGTGCCAAGACCTGAGAGTGCTCTCGAGATAATGCAACTGAAGAGATGTATGAATTGCCCATGACTTTGCATGTTAAAAACATGCAGTGAATAGTTAAATTTAGTTACAGCATCCTCATTATCAAACTGAACGTGGCTAAACAATTTCACAGAATCATAACACAAAGCTAAAAATAAATTGATCTCACTACCCTGCAAAATTTATTTATTCCTCCTAAAGCTTTAAAAAGTATTCTTGGCTAACTTACTAGTCTAGCCCTTTACATCAGGTTGTCAAAGAGACAGGTTTAGGCTCAACCAAAAACAATAAACAGTAAGTTAAGTTGTTGAAGTCGTGTGATGAGGATGCTGTTGTCAACCTGCTAAAAACCTGGCTTGATCAGAGCATACAGGATCAATGACAGGGCATCAGTGTATTGGTGTGGACCTCATAGTGTGTCAAATGCTTATGAACTATGATATACTTCAATTGAACTACGAAGCGCTTTCGAACTATAGTAATTGCTATTGCAAAGATTTACTTGTTCTGATCAATTTTCGGACAGGTCAGAAAACTTTCTCAAGGATCACATTCGGTGTCAGGTTGCATGATTACAAACGCAATTACAAACAGCAGTTTCATGATGTGCCAGCTCTGGGTATCATACTGTTCTCACTGCTCACATCTGTAACATGATGTCTTATCAAAGTATTTTTATATCTTCCACTTGAAACAGCATGTACAGGGAGTCCAGTGAGGGAAGGTGTTGCTATGGTTTCAATCTCACTTGCTTTCAGTCACAGTTAACGGCTTAAAGAAAAATTGTAGGACATTTAGAAGCATCTTTATAAAATGTTCCATTGTCAAATTCTGTCCTACACCATTTCCATTCATTTTATGTCAATGAGCAGTTCAAGCCATATCCATGGTTTAATTCCCCATTTAATTAGCATGTTTTGAGCAATCAAGCAGTATTTGTAATGGTGGTGCATGTCCTCTGTTTGGAGTATGTGAAACCCTGCTGATTACCACTCCACTCCAGTATTGTGCGCAAATGATTTCATCATCATTTTATTCATCTACTAGTCAGACTGAGCAAGAGTTGCCAAACATAGGCTGTGCTTAACTGACAAAGAGAAGACCATGAGGGGAAAAAACTACCTCTATATACAATGGACACACAGAAGGATTAAAAAGAAGGATATTAGTAGTCTGAACCAGCTGTGTTGTACACTGTGGAAGGGTTGAATATGTTGTCTGTAACTATTCATTATGTGAGATTATTGATCCAAAGGAACACAGGGGCTGCTGCAGTGTTGCTGTGGAAACAGTCAACTAATCTCCTGAAGGAGGCATTGATAGTTTAAGTCGAGAGCAGCAGTGGAGAGGAACCAAGCAAAGAAGCCATGGTAATATGAAACTCTGGTAACTCTTAATGTACACTAGTATAGTTACTCTATAACTGACCTGGGCATTGACTCAAGTCTACACTGGACCGGCAGTTGGTAGAGATACTGTATCAGTATCTGCAACAGTTACTTTTGCTATGACAGACTTGCCTATGTAAAACCCCCAACCTGGAGGACCAGCTGCTATGCATTTATGGGGCAAGGGTGCAAAACTCCCTGAGGGTCAAATATAAACTGGTCCCTGCATATGTCGGGAGCCGCCAACGTTAGCCGCCGCTACCCCAGCACAGGTTCCCCCAATGGATCCACCTGCCACAAACAACCAGAACACCAGGAGTACAGGTATGAAAACTTTATTTTTTAAAAGTGCCACAATTCATAGGTGGACGGCTCATGATCTGCAGAGCTCCCCTCCTAACCTTCCTCCCCCCTTCACCATGGTGGCCCTCCCCTCGTCCCGTCCTCTCACCACGGGAGCCCGGCACCAGGAGCGAGACCCCCCCCACCCCCACCACAAGCCTGGGCAGACCAAAAATAAATATCCCCTCTGCACACACACCACACCGTGCCCACTCTCCAACTCGTCTCCTGCACTGGCCCTCGCAACAGAGGCGAGATGCCTCTCGGCTGCCCAAGGGGGGACACCACAGCCCAAGGAGGAGGAGGTAAAAAAGGACAAAAAAAGGGTGGGATGCAATTCGGCCTGTGCTTCTATGCTGGGCCTCGCTTGCGTCCCAAAATAAAAAAAAAAACAAAACCCAAACACAAAAAAAGGACGGAGTGCAGCTGGTGTTCTTGGTCCAGACTGCTGCCTCCAGACACTGATGTTTGCTGCTTGTTCTCCTCACACAGCTTGGGAGCAGGAACTACGACTGCACTGGGGAAAAAGAACACAGCGGCGCAAATCACCCTCTCTGCTAGGTTGGGCAGACTTAAAAAAGGGCACGCACAAACACAACGGTATCACTGCCAGTCACGTCCCTTTCTGTGCAGGTGCGCCACCCCGATCCACCTCCTGCCAAGCCTGGGGCTCTGCTGCTCCACCGCTCTACAGGCTCTCTTCCCCTCTCCTCCCCCAGCTGGCCTCTGTTGTATCGCCTGCTCCGTGCGTCACTCCAGGAAGGCGGTCCAGATCCACAGTGCTCCACCATCACTCACTCCACACATGCACTGTGAATTAAAAGGGAATCCCCTCCCGGGATTTCCCCACCAAATTAACCCAAAATAGAACAGAAAAAAAGAAACTTATCATTAACAAAAATATATGAAAAAGAAAAAGAAACCCTGCCAAAAACGTGAAACAAACCAAAACCAAAAATAACCCAAAAAGCAACAAAAAAAAAATAACCAAATGAAACAAAAGCAATCCCCTCTAGCAGCCTATATCCTGATTTTAGTATTTAATTCATTTTCATTTAACCTGTAAAACTTATACTACAGCATATGAATGCGTGTGCATGTGCAGCGGTGGACCATGCACCTGACCCCACCCCTGTGGGTCTCAGAAGTGTCTTGCAACGCAAAATGTCTGCAGCTCCAAACGCATGTCTGCTGCATTCCAGGCCTCTGTCCCTGCAGCCACCCTGATGCAGCTGCTCTCTCACTGGCATTAGACTTTGAGAAGACTTTCACAGCCAGCCCTCCCCATGGATCTAACACTGTGGTGACGTAATGCCCCTCCACTCCTTCATAGTCTCCCTTCTCTGCTATGCTGCCATTTCACGATGACAAATGAATTAACTAATAGAATGCAATGGCTCCAAACTGAAAAAAGTAGTTGGAACAAGTGCTGTTTAAAGACAGGACTTTATTCAAAACATATTACATCTAAAAAGAAATACTCTTTGCTTTTTTACTGATGAGCTGTGGTATGTTTTCCAGAACACTCTTCTCTGCTGGGGACACAGTTTGCATAAGACAGGTCAGCTCATTAAAAGTTTACATTTAAGTCAGGATATGAACCAAAACCCTTTTGGGTGCTCATATCCATCACTCTCCAACCGTCTGGAGAGGTCAAAAACATCTCAGTGTTAACCCATTAAACAGAAAGGTAGTCATTTACCTATACCCACACATCACATACCCTACTGAAGTAGACCTACTGAAAAGTATGCATTACTTGATGTTCACACATTGCCAATGAGTCCAGTTAAATGTACAGCAAACAATGCCTATACCTACAGTTTGTACTAATATTAATAAAACAAAAAACAATTAAACTCATTCATGGATACTGCTGCACTGGACTACTTCTCTCGAACCATCTTGTATTTGTATATTTGTAGTTTTCATTCACACCTTTCTCAATGACTGACTAATGAGCGTTGACAGTTTTTAAGCATTAACTCGTGGTACTTCATCTCCTGTAGTTTGACACATTTATGTCTGATTAATGTCTCATTCACTAATCGTAAATTAATGTGCCATGACAGCTTCTTAAAAAAATAATGGTGTAAAGCATCAACCTAGTTTTGGAATATCTGGTATAGCACATAGTATCCATTCATGTTAACTGTTAACTGTTTTACACATGTTTATGTTTGTTAGTGTAAGTTTACCTATAGTTATAAATCATCAACTACTCATTTATTCATGATAGCTAATATATCAGTTCATGTTTTCATGCTGTTACCTCTTTCCTCCATTTTAACTATGAAATACATAGCCTCCTGTAGGTCAGTACAGAATACCAGTCTTATTTTTAGAGTTCCAAACCATATGTTGAAGTCACACAATGCTAGATTTTATATTGATCCAACTACAGCCACTAATTAGTTATACTGCACTCATGAAACCGATCCACGCTTAATCATGTTTAGCTAACAGATTTAAGGAGGGCACATTATCAATGGTCAATTGTTAAACAGCCAATCTTAAAGTACTAGAATTACCTACTGGATCAATACATGTTTAGCAGCAGTAACACAGCTCATGCTTATCTCATTCTGTAATGTACTGGTGTGCTTAAAGACATTTTGCAGTGTGTTTGTCCAAACATTGAGAGGAAAGGCAATAGTGAGCATATTTACTGCCATGTGAATAGCACATTGGTAGTTATGTGTATCAGCACACTCAATGCTGCTATCGTAGGGCCATGTCAAGGTTTAAATTGCTCCATAAATGATACCATCTTTTTCACCAGGAATATCCACCCACACAATCAATATTGACCGAGGGGCCATATGAGGCATCTCTTTAATTTAGAAAAAGAGTGTATTTAATTCCAGATGCTCACATTCGCAAGCTTTTGCACAAGGTCCATGTTTAGGTGCCCAAGGAGACTGGGGCTCAATAATTGAAATGTCATGTAATTTACCTTGTAATCTTTCTGAAGTCCAGTTATCTTCAGTAAATTAAGGATAAGTCTAAAAAGCTTAACAATATACACCGATGAGCCAAAACATTGGCTGTGTCCCCATACGAAGTCAGCTCCCTTAGAAGGCAGCATTTGAAGGGAGCATTTTCACTATTTTCACAATTTTGCACATTTGCCCTTCGTAGGCATGTCTCAAACCGAAGTCATCATAAAATGCGTTCTTCTAAGGTGCCTTATTTCGGTTAACTTTGAAGGCAGCATCCAATGTATCCTTCGCCAGGTAGGGTATCCCATAAATCTTTGCTATTACCTAAAGCTTCTCAACTTCTGATGAATTAATGACGGCTGAAAACACCACAGCAGTAGATGCGGTGGTAGCAGAGGAGCTCATTATAAATGTCTGTATACAGTGAACTCAATAATTTGTTGCGGTTATATCTAAAAATGCACTGTAATTATTTAATACACTGGAATAATGTACATAATGTTTTAAGCCTCTGTGAGCTTTCCGTGAACTAGCTAGCTTGCTAGTGTTAGTAAAAGTCCGGAACACCAAAAAGTGTTTCGTTACGACAAAGAAGCAGATTCGATGTTCGTAGCAAAAGACAGGAAGGTTTATTAGCACAGCCGGCCGTGGGAACATCAGCACTGAGCAGAAGTTCAACAGGTATAGAATTCAGTTCATTTTTTATACAGTTAATAGCAGTCACATTTGCATATGAGTGATAACCAGCGTGGGTGCTGTTTCTGATTGGTCTTGTGGAGCTGTGCATAGCTGAACAGCTCCCTCTCTAATTGGGCATTTCCCCGAGCCCTGTAACCTAATTGGCTCCATAGGGTTCACAAGAGGCGCCGTTTGGCTCCGGTCGGATGTAGCGACATCGCTTTGTATTTTAAATACACATCGCTTGTCTCCAGCGTTTGTATTCGAATACACATCGCGTGTCTCCGGATCAAACGTCATGCCATTCCACAAAACTGTCTCCTAACACTAGTAATCACTAGTCAGTCAGTGCCGACCCGCCGAGGCATGGACTCTACAAGACCCCTGAAGGTGTCCTGTGGTATCTGGCACCAAAACATTAGCAGCAGCTCCTTCAAGTCCTGTAAGTTGCGACGTGGAGCCACCGTGGATCTGACTTGTTGGTCCAGCACATCCCACATATGCTCAATCGGATTGAGATCTGGAGAATTTGGAGGCCAGGGCAACACCTTGAACACTTCATCATGTTCCTCAAACCATTCCCGAACAATGTGTGCAGTGTGGCAGGGGGCATTATCCTACTGAAAGAGGCCACTGCCATGAGGGAATACCATCGCCATGAAGGGGTGTACCTGGTCTGCAACGATGTTTACATAGGTGGCACGTGTCAAATTGATGTCCACATGAATTGCCCAGAGCATCACACTCTCTCCACCGGCTTGTCATCTTCCCACAGTGCATCCTGGTGCCATCAGTTCCCCAGGTAAACAGCACTCATCGGACCAGGTGATGTTCTTCCACTGCTCCGAGGTCCAGTTCCAACGCTTGCGTGCCCATTGCAGGCGCTTTCAACGGTGGACAGGGGTCATCATGGGCACTCTGACCAGTCTGCGGCTACGCAGCCCCATACACCACAGGGTGTGATGCACTGTGTGTTGTGACACATTCCTCCCATAAACCATCATTTAAATTTTCTATGACTCGTGCCACAGTAGACCTTCTGTCGGTTTGGACCAGACAGGATAGCCTTCCTTGCCCTCACGCATCGATGAGCCTTGGGCATCCAACACCCTGTCGCCAGTTTGTGGTTTATCCCTCCTCGGACCACTGTCGGTAGGTACTCACCACCGCTGACCAGGAGCACCCCTCAAGCCTTGCCGTTTCAGAGATGCTCTGACCCAGTCGTCTGGCCATAACAATTTGGCCCTTGTCAAGGGTCTTTACTCCTGCCCATTTCTCCTGCATCCAACACGTTGACTCCAAGAACTGATTGTTCGCTTATCATCTAATCTACCCGGACCTTGACATGTGCCTTTGTTTGGAGATGATCAACATTATTCAGTTCACCTGTGAGTGGTCATAATGATTTGGGTCATCAGTGTAACTACGCTGTTGTTTTTAAAAGGGGTTGTGAACTGGACTGCTCTTCCATATAGTGGCTTAAAGAATATAGCCTGTTAATGTTAAAAAGCGTTGGCATCATTTTAAAATGTAACAATGTATCTCAGACCCTGCAGTGATCTAAATCCTTTGACCAGCACAGTATCAAGTGCCTTTCACATCTTCAAGACATGGCACTCAGGTTCAGATTCTAGCATGCGTTGTTCAGTGTGGACATCGCCATGGTTTCCTTAGAGTGGAGAGTGGTCAGTCTGGCTTTGCTTCCTCAATGTGTCTGTCACCTTCAGGGATGGCCTAGCAATAACCCTCAACCTACACACAAGTGTAACCCTACACATTTTGCCCAACAGTGTATACTTAATGTTAAAAACAATGATGTTTTGAAACATGTCTGAAGTGTGGTAGATGCACAGTTCCAAGCAAACAGGTGTCATATATATGCCAAATACTTTCCGGGGTTGCCATTTCAAATCACATAGGTGAAGAGGTAAAAAGAGGCGAAATACCATGTGGTTTGGTTACACCTTTTGTGTTACATTGTAACACAGTTGTAGATCCACTCCTACAGCCTTCACCTCCACTGGTAAAATCATTCAGTCAAATTTGTTTGTTACGGCACATTTTTTCAGTTTCGATTGACACAAGGCACTGTACATGTAAAACAGAGATTTTCTGGATAGAATCGAATACTGAACACCCAGGGCCAGTTGGAAAAAAAAAGGAAATTTTTTACCCCAACCCTGAGACAAGGCGGTTCAGAGAGTCCTGGAAAACAGTGGAAATGTTAATACTGGGATAGCACATAAAAGGTATTAATTCATGACAACAGTTCTCTTCTTTGGCTAGTGAGGTGGACAGGGCAGGCTCTGAGAGGGGACCCTGCTGATGTGGAATGAGGCAGAAGGACAGCAGGGGACAAATGCAGCGAAGATTCTGTGGGAAACCTACAGTGGTCCCACCTAAGTTACAGTCAGCCACCCACACATGCACCCACTGACTGACAACCGTGCGTAACCACTAAGGCAGCCACAGATGGGTGCAGTGAGTTTCAGAGAGGGGTGCTGCTCATTACAGTGCTTTTAACTGCCACGCGCCAATAAAAAGGATGAGTAACCGCTCTCAAACCCCTTGCACACTGTGCTCTCATCATCACTAGACACTGCCACCCAGCAAGCTGTCTTACTGGCCAGTGAGCGGGTGGCAATGACTCAACCTCTGGTCGCTGTATAGAAACATGTCTGGTAATGACGGCAACAGAGCTCAGTATCACATCTGATTTTTTTAACCACTGGGTTAACTGTTTGGTAAATTTGTAATGGCTGATGTATAGCACCAATAAGTGTACCGTCACAGTAGGCTCAAAGCTCACTCATCAGCTGCAGGATAAATATCAACCACAAGGTCAGCTATGTGAGTTTAAGAATGGAATAAAATAATCCATGTGACACCCCAAATAATTGCCAGCATTTGTAACATTTTCTTACGTGAATGTGGGATGTCATACATGTCCATACAAACTACTTTCACCTTTCCTTCCTCCTCCAACCAACCAACAGAATAAAAAACACAAATCTTGACAAGGGGACAAGCTAATGGAATTCCCACCCCTCTTCCGTGCTAGGAAAGGTCAGTTCCAGATTAATGACAACATATTTCACATTTCTGAACACTCAAATGCAATATTATTGCATGTGTGGCTTGCAGTTAATTACACGTTGTTCTTAAGGCCACAGGGGGAACACAATGACATTGACATTCAGACTTTTAATTTTTTTTATTGTAGACCGAAAACTCTACATACCGTTCCTTATATACATTTCTAGTTACATGGTCTGTTAAAATGCTCTCATTTTACATGGTTTCATCCATTCCTAGTGTGTTGGGTTTTTTAAATTAGTTATTTTACAATACAAAAAATGTTCATTATCTCCACATCTTACAACCAAAAGTACATTCCTCCAGGTCCTACAATGTTGTCTATCTAAACGAGAACTCTCCTGACAATGAAAAATTGCTTTTTTACAATATTATCCCATTATTTACAAAAAGAGAAGAGTGCAATCGATGCTAAATTATACATATTGACAAACTACTTATTCAGTATCCACAATAGTACTTTACAGAGAGGAGAAAAAGAGAGGAACTCCGAGAGGTTGTGACTTGGAGAGCTCTGCAAGAGGATTCTGGGTAGTGCTCATCTTTCTTAATCAGAGAGTGGTTTCTTTTATTCTTACACCGTAGAGGCCTGTCCTCTTCTCTGCTATAGAGGTGCTGAAGCACCTGAATTATAGTTTACACTAGTGGACATGCAGCAGTTACAGTGGCTAAGGCCAATCTACAACCACAGCAGGATTAACATCCAGGGTCACCCACCAGGATTGTATCTATCTGCCAGTCCAACCACACCTCCTCCAGGCTGTCCACCTCTGAGAATAACTGCAATCCCAAACATGCATAGATTTGCATGAGGAATTTCTATCACTCCTGTAACTCCAAAACTATTGTTGGACTATCACAAAAAGTACATAGAAAGGTATTCCAAAGTCTTTCCAATTTGGATCTCAAATTGACACATCTGGTCTGCTTGCCCCATCTCCCATAATGCGTTTCTTCTTCTAGTTTGTGTGAAGGCTCCATCCCCCACCCCCACCCAACTTCATACTAAACTGTTCTGATTAAACAGAACACACATGCAGCTGAAGGCACTTCACATTAACATCAAGACACGCGTGTTCCCATGTGCACTGCCAAGGTTGTGAGAAGGTTGTGAGTGTATTGTGCATTTGGCCTTGGAGATTAGGCCGAGTGACTAAATGACCAAACTCCACCGTACTTTAAACAAAAATGACTGATAATTTATTAATCAGAATTGATCACTCTGTGCAGAGACCTACAGAAATGGGCTAGGGCTGTAGCCCTAGTGGTGTGGAACTGGGCTTGGAACCTCAGTAAATATCCAGTTGTATAAATGGATAACATGTAAAAACTGTAAGCTAAGTAAGTCATACAAGCATCTGCATAGCTGTGAAGTAATGGAAATGGCAAATAAAGACCTCATTAATTCAAGCTTCCTTCATCTCAATCAACATTTGAAAGGCTATAGGAATCCTGGTGGTAGCACATACGTCTGTAGTGGCCTATGGTACCAACCAGGGGAATTTCAGTTCGATTCCCTGGTGGAGCACTACTGCGGTACCCCTGGGCACAATACTTAACTTGAATTGCCTCAGTAAATATCCAGCTGCACCAACTGATAAAACTGAAGTGAAAATATTTTAAACTGTGTAAGGTTGTCTGGTTGAGACTGTCTGCTCAGCAAACATAATGAATGCATGATGTAAATACTGCAAAAAGACTGAATAGCGGAATGGCAGGGTGGGGCATAGAGGAAAATGGAATGGTGGGGCATAGAGGAAAATGGAATGGCGGGGCAGTGTGGGGCATAGAGGGAAATGGAATGGTGGGGCAGGGTGTAGAGGGAAACGGAATGGTGGGGCAGGGCAGGGTGTAGAGGGAAACGGAATGGTGGGGCGGGGTGTAGAGGGAAACGGAATGGTGGGGCAGGGCGGGGTGTAGAGGGAAATGGAATGGTGGGGCGGGGTGTAGAGGGAAATGGAATGGTGGGGCGGGGTGTAGAAGGAAATGGAATGGTGGAGCAGGGTGTAGAGGGAAATGGAATGGTGGGGCAGGGTGTAGAGGGAAATGGAATGGTTGGGCAGGGTGTAGAGGGAAACGGAATGGTGGGGCAGGGCGGGGTGTAGAGGGAAATGGAATGGTGGGGCAGGGTGTAGAGGGAAACAGAATGGTGGGGTGGGGCGGGATGTAGAGGGAAATGGAATGGTGGGGCAGGGCGGGGTGTAGAAGGAAATGGAATGGTGGGGCGGGGTGTAGAGGGAAACGGAATGGTGGGGCAGGGCAAGGTGTAGAGGGAAACGGAATGGTGGGGCAGGGCAAGGTGTAGAGGGAAATGGAATGGTGGGGTGGGGTGTAGAAGGAAATTGAATGGTGGGGCAGGGTGTAGAGGGAAATGGAATGATGGGGCGGGGTGTAGAAGGAAATTGAATGGCGGGGCGGGGTGTAGAGGGAAACTGAATGGTGGGGCAGGGAAAGGTGTAGAGGGAAACGGAATGGTGGGGCAGGGCAAGGTGTAGAGGGAAACGGAATGGTGGGGCAGGGCAAGGTGTAGAGGGAAACAGAATGGTGGGGCAGGGTGTAGAGGGAAATGGAATAGTGGGGTCGGGTGTAGAAGGAAACAGAATGGTGGGGCAGGGTGTAGAGGGAAATGGAATGGTGGGGCGGGGTGTAGAGGGAAATGGAATGGTGGGGCGGGGTGTAAAGGAAATGGAATGGTGGAGCAGGGTGTAGAGGGAAATGGAATGGTGGGGCAGGGTGTAGAGGGAAATGGAATGGTGGGGCGGGGTGTAGAGGGAAATGGAATGGTTGGGCAGGGTGTAGAGGGAAACGGAATGGTGGGGCAGGGCGGGGTGTAGAGGGAAATGGAATGGTGGGGCAGGGTGTAGAGGGAAACAGAATGGTGGGGTGGGGCGGGATGTAGAGGGAAATGGAATAGTGGGGTTGGGCGGGGTGTAAAGGGAAACAGAATGGCGGGGTGGGGCGGGGTGTGAAGTATAAACTGGAATGGTAAGGCAGGGTATCAATTTGGTGTGTTCCACTCAATTCACAAGGTAGACTGGGGGAGCCCGTGCAGAAAAACATCCTTGACGAAAACTCTAACAAGCCACCCATTCAAGCGACTAACAGATTTCAGAACAGAAAAAGCAACTCCTGAAGCCCAATTGCACACACCATTTCTTCATTCTCCTCCTCGCACCAGAGCCTCAAAACGCTTTCTCACCAAGCTGAAAACTGCCAGTGACATTTAAAAGGAGGCTCTTAAAACTAACAGCAGCCCTCTGAAAACAAACAATGGTGCTCTTTTCTTCTCACCGAGCCTTTTATCCGCGCCTTTTCATCTGCTGAGAAAAAGCTCGGCGAAGAAAACTTCGAAAAACGGGCTGCGATTCCAGATTACATGATGACAGCTCCGCAGATAAAAGTGAGCTTTTGTGCAAACAGATGAGCTTCAGGCCGCTGAGGACGCCGTTTCACGGAGCCGCTCACGGAGGGGAGGCTGAGGACTCGGCAGCAGGGAGTATTTATCCGCCACACACTCCTCCAGCTTTACTATGAACATCCATCAAAGTATCGATGTTAAGTAAGCAAAAAAAAAAAAAAAAAAGAAGAAATTCAATCATTAGAAACGCAACACACTCAGACATAGCTCCGCTGGTGAAGGTTCCCACTCTAAATGCAGGTCTAATGGCTCAGGCATTGCATGTTCTAGTCTGGGCTTCCATCATAAGCCTGCTGTGATTGGGCGAAGTGGCTTAATAGGTTCCACCCCTGTGGCGAGGAGTGAGCTTATGTTGGCTAGCATTCCTCTTGGCATATCAGCACCTCCTAGTCTATCCCATGGTACCTATCAGCTACAAAGCTCATGTCAGTGAGAGATTACTGCTCCTCCAGTAAGTGCTTGGTATAGAGTGGTACACTGTGTGGCTTTTGGAGAGAAACAGATCTGATGGCTATGAACCAGTATAGTGGAGCCCAGGACACATCCTGGAGCATTACTTCAGTGATTCTTGCATGGGCCAATGTGCCAATCCCAAAAGTAGAGGTGAAAAAATGGTTTGGGGCTACGATTTAGAACAGTAATCCATAAAATGAACCCCCTCATCCTTGCCATCGAGTCAAGGAATTTTTTTGTGGAGACTGAAACATCTAGTGAGGGGGAAATGCTCAAGCTTGCATTTCTGGTGTGCTGAGGGATCCCATAGATTCATTCAGACAGTGAACTGGTGCATGGCTTTTCCCCGGAGGGAGAGAACATGAGAGAGAACCAATCAGCCGTTAGGAAACGGCAGTATCAAACTTTCTGATGTGAACAGACCACAGTGGACGCATGCTGAATAAACTCCTCTGTGTGATAAAAAGCACTGCTGTGTTTTGAGCCTCAGACCTACACATAAAGCATTCATTCCTAACTTCACATGGAAATGGGACACTTTGACGCTAGCCAACATCAAATGCCTGCTTTTCCCTCTTGAGCTTTTTTTAATTTGACTGTGCAGTTCATTGCTCTGTGCACAGGGACTGGCAGCACACAAAACTCAACGTTTCTACATTCATATTTGCAAATGAGGGAGCTATCTGAATGACTCAGCCGATGCCAATTTTAGGCCACCTTAACAGCAGGAATATCCATAGAAAGACATTTCAGCGGCAATGAACAGGGATTCATGTCTGCATAGCCTCTCTCGCAGGAGAGGTCTTACTGGTGTCACCAAGCTGTAAGACAAACTTAATAGAACGAGCTGTTGATGCCAGCCAATGAGGGGATGCAGACAGTTATGAATAATAGCTGTAATATAATTTCCTGATTCCTCCCATTGATCAAGCAGCTCAGAACCATTTCAGATCCAATCACATCAACATCAGTTAAGGGGGTGTGGCTACAAGATATCCATGCTTGGGAACTATCATTCTCAGTCATCAAGGTACATCACAGACATTATACTGTCATATCAAAACATCAAATTACAGATCTTCAGCAGACTACCAATTTGACAGCATTCACAATGATTGTTTCATAGCTGCAATTTGATTTCGAGATGGGTCTCTTCACTAGCTTTCATATGCTATTTTTTGAAAGTCAGTCAGAAGTGGACATGTGGTCTTTTACACTACATTAGTGTTGAAATCACAGAGGCACCGCAGCATGGAGGTGACTCAGACAAAGATGCTGGATCAGAGACCTCTCTCCGCAGTGAAAGGCTCATGCACATCCCTCCACCCTGAGCACACCTACAGAGCAGACCTACAGAGGAGGCGTTTCCTTCCCTCCACGTCCCTCCTCGTGCACTCCCCTCAGTCTTCCTCAGGTCTGCTGACAGACTGACACACTGATCTGAATGCTTTGTGAATGGTCACGATTAGTTGGAGCTACAGAATGAGCACTGTACCCAAAGCCCAGTTTTTCCAGTCAGTGTTGGCATCCTAAGGTCTGAAATCTGCTCTGCGAAGGGCTGGAAATGTTCATTGATTGGGTGATGCCAACCAGTACTAAAATATCGCCCCCCCCCCCCCCCCCCCCCCCCCCCAGACAGTGCGACAAACACATCAATGGCTTGTGTGCACCACCATGAAATGCTCTCTGAGGGACTGATACTTAAAGCCTAAACAGTTCACAGCTTTTCATGTGGAAGCAAAGTTACGATTGGTAAAGGCTGTCGCACTGTAGCAATGTGAAAACTACGAGATCAACATTTTTTTAGTCACTTCCTCACATAGCGGAAACTTCTCCACAGTTATGATTCATGCCTTATGAAAAAAAAAATTAAAAAATGCTTTTTGCCAGGGAAATGTGCAAACATTTGCAAACACCAACAAGATGTACCGCATGCCCACTTCTAGCAATGCCCAGAGAAGTTTTTTCCTAAATCATGCTGGAACCTGAAATTAAAACAAACACAATGGCCTCGTTTATATCTCCCACAAGACCCACATTAACAACGTGTTCAGTAGCAGGGATGCATATTTAATCTGAACATGGAACCTGGCTCATGTGGGAATCACCTCTATAGATCCATATCGGTTTGTTTGTTGGGTCTGGGTAAAGTTGCTGGTTATGTTGGGGGATGTTTCGGCTGCCCTCTCTAGGGGTCCCTGTGAACCTCTTCATTATGGGATGGGGTTTCCAGGAGAACCGTCTTGCGCCAGCCCTAACAGGGAAGAAGCCACAGCTGGAGGAGGAGCTGGTACAGAGGCAATGGGGTTAATATTAGATGGTGTCCTTGCTTCCCTGTGCATTTAAAATGAGTTTTTTAATGCCCTGCTATGAAGAGGCAAAGGATTGGGAGGGTCAGAGGTGGGAACCACAGTGACACATCGGTTTTGCCGGCCGTTAGTCACGCTGTGCCTCCTGTTAAAGTCACCCAAAATCTCATACCAAACACCTTGCTTATACCTCACAGTCTAGCAGGTATGCATGTTAAAAAGCAATGCACCAGTTTCACAGTGGAGAAGTTTCCTTACATTAATGTGTCATATTCTGACACCAAGGTGTGGCATTCTCCCTCTGAGACCACAGTTAAAAATGGAGGTGACCTCTATCCCTTGAACACATGTGTTGTTCAGCCCTCAAATCATGTTCAGGTGGCTGTCCTCAACCATTTACATGTTTCCAAACTTTGATCATTCTAAGTTTGGTTGATACCAACCACACTCCATTTTGTTGCCTACAATCCCCAGAATGCACCATGAAGCTGGTGCCAGGTAGCAAAGGGCTACTAACCCACTTAAATGGCTATAATGTCAAATCCCTTACAGCACAAGACACAAATCAGCTCAATGTACAAACAGTACATAGGACCACATATACAGATCAGCATTGGAGTCTGTGTTTAAGTTGTCAAGAATATTTTTTTTGTGATTTGCAAGTGTCATTTGCAGAGGGATGGCCTCTGGGATTTGTGTGTAAGTCAGGTACCATGAAATTAAAGACCAATGAAAAGGATTTCAACTTAGCTTGCGTTCAAATGAAGACCTTTTCAATATTGACACCTATGAAAGTAAGGTAAGGAACAGCATACTGAATTGTAGACTTTTGGAGAAGCTACCCCTTTAAATATCTTTTCCCTTCCTCTATTGCCAGCATTCAGTGGAAGCAGAAATCAAACTTCACCAAAACTGGCTTCACTGGCCTAAAAAGCAACTAAATCAGCCAACTCAGGCATAACCTGCTATACAAGGCTCCACTGCAACTGTGTCCAGGGGTTCTTGCATAATGCAGAAATAACAACATTCTGGACAAACACCACATTGTTTTTCATTGAATAGCATGGTATGGACTCTCTCCCTACAAAGTAAAATGTCTCAACAGTAAAATGAAACTGCACAGTTTGTCATTGAAATAATAATAAAAAAATAAATTAAATGACACCGAGAGCATCTGTAGACAGAACCTCCACGAGCGAGAGGACACGAAAGTGACAAGCTGCTCAGGCAAAAAAAAGGCGTCCTTTTCATGGCAAACAGCAGTCTTTTTTTTGGTTCCGATAGTTCACGGGAGGGAGGTGGAGTCATGGTTTCCACCATCAGGAACTTCTCAAGACCACCGTCATTCATGCCCCTCTCCCCTCTTTCCATGAGGGATAAGACTCCTCTCACAATCATGTGTCCCCTCCCCACAATGCATGAGGCTGCTCCCACAATCGTGTGTCCCCTCCCCACAATGCATGAGGCTCCTCCCACAATTGTGTGTCCCCTCCCCGCGATGCATGAGGCTCCTCCCACAATCACGTGTCCCCTCCCTACAATGCATGAGGCTCCTCCTACATGCCCATGTCCCCTCCTGCTTGTCTGTGGCTCAGCTGTTGGGGAGGAGGGGCTGGGTCAAATGCAGGTGGCCGGCTGTGCTGGTGGCTGCTGCTTGCGGTTCCTCACTGCTCCCGACTTCTCCTTGTAGCCCAAACACATCTGCTGGGATACATCCACCAGGGCACTCGCCACGGCCAGACCTGGAGGGAGGGACAGAAACGCAGAGCGCTCGCACGTCACCCCCAAACACCCCCAACACAGCCATTTAGGCCTAAAAACTAAGGTGTGTGATATGTGACATCAGCCCCTAGTGACACAATAAGGATATGATTGATTTCGACAGCTGGGGGCCCTCGTCTTGAGCTCAGCAAGCCGATCGTTTGCCTCTCTGTATCACATGAGCAGCAAGTGTTGGAGACCACAGCGGTCTCTGAACATTTGTGTTTGTTTTGTTTTGTTTGCAAAGTTTTTCTGTACTAGCCTCATGTGTTTAGGATTTAAATGGAGTTTAATGACATAACTCCCTACTCTGGAATCAGATCAGTAACAGCTGACTCTGAGTAACAGAGACAAAACTGACAAAGAGTATGGGGTTTCTTTCAGGCGAACTCAATCACTGTCTGAGTCTGTGCGTAAAACATAAGGAAGTCTTCACCTGGAATAAACGTACATTTCATTGACACTGCACATGTTCTACCTGAATTTCTCACTCTTAAAGCCTACAGTGTTCGAGGTGTTAAAGGGTAAATATGGAACCTACAGCTCAACAGCCAATTTCATTTTGCGAATTGCTTTGAAAAATGAACTGCATTGCTATTTGCCCCCATAACACTGATGGTACTGCATTCATGCGCTTTCTTCATGTATGCAGCAGCTAAATTGCTGTGTCTCTAAGGCCAAGATGAACAACTTTCATCCATTACTCATGGTGCATCTCCGACTGAGCATTTGTTTGAGTAAGGATGTAAGTAAGGAGTAAGGACCGCATGCAAAACGAGCGGAAAAAAGTCTGACAAATTACCATCACATTTTTTGAGATATTTGGCTGTGGTCTGTGAATTGGTATGTGTTGTGGGAGGTTTTCAAAGGTTCTGTCGTGACCTGTGGACTGGCCCATATCCAAAGCTCTGGGAAAGTGGACACAATGGTAAAATGGTAAAACACTGTGAGATCAGAGCACCCCAAACAAAGAATTCAGTCACATGCTGAACGCTTTCAGATTTGAGCCTTAAATGAGGCGATATCGAAATAAGTGTTTTTATTTCTATTTATAGACACCTGTGCCTCCTGAAACTCAATTTAAATGTAATCTCATTTTTGTAAACACTCAATACGCCATGTCCCATTACACAGAGATTAACAATCTATTTCAGAGAGCACTGTACTTCATGTGAATGTGCCGTTCATCTCAGATCTGTCACCACTACTGTTATTACTCACTTTATTGTTTTAATATTCCAAAATGCATTCAATCATGAATGTAATACACATCTATTTCCTTAGAAACATCTTCATGCTATAAATCAGGAGCCTGCAGGCATGGAAAGCATCATCCTCTTTAGCTTTTTTTGGCTGAGTGATATGCACTCATCTAAATGGCACAGGTCTACTGAGAGGACAATGAAACATCTCTCTTACTCTGTTGACTACCATAAACACTGGTTACAGATAGACAGTGGTCTTCCTTAGATTTGGAAGCTTAAGTGTCTCCTTACAATGTATCCATAGCTGCAAACTCAAAAGTACAAAATTTTAGATGGAAACCCCTTTTATAAGTGTCTCGGTGAGACCCATCATTTAGCCTTTGTCAGTATGGGATGTTGTTGCTGATCTGTCTGGTTGTTGCTGAGGTTAGACTTGGGGGGGGGGGGGGGGGGGGGGGGGGGCGTGTTTTTAGGTTTGGGGGTCACGGAATAGGAGAAGGTGGTGGTCAGCTCTGGTCATGTGACCACAGAGAGGGCTTTATGATCATGAATTATATGAACTAGTCCAAAACTCTTCGGCAGAATGTGTGACAAATACACATTTTGGCAAAATCTGAAACCACACAGGATGAGGAGCTCTGTGAGATGTGAGCATGAAACAGCACAGGAGCATGGGAGGATGTTTTCTGTTGGCCGCAAAGACAAACACACACGCACAATGGAGCCCAACCAATATAGGATTTTAAGACCGATACCGATTTCAATTTGAGGATTTAAAAATCCGATGATGATATATCGGCCAATATTCTTTTTTTTCCAGAAACACATAACATAAACAAAGATTTTCCCTAACATTTGTTATGCATACTTATTTGTCAAATGTATAAAAATACAAAAAAGTAAAAAAAAAATATCATGCCATCTTAAACTATGCAGTAAACTGATACAGTAACCTAGAGTAAACACTGCTGTTGAATGCACGTAATATTATATGACTGTCTGCAAAGAGGACTTGCAACTTTGGCATTTCACACTACACGTTTGAAAGAGAAGGTAGATAACTTTGTTTGGTTACCAAGCCATGCTGTTGATACTTGTTCAGCTCACGTTTATTTACGTGTCCTCTCTTTCACATGCAACTTATTTTTTATGCTATGTAGTGTGTTACGTTTCGTTATGTTTTCATTAGCGTTATTAAGCTTCTCATAGTTTTCAGTTAGCATTTGCTATATTTTATAGAGTTAAATCGCTGTTTCCTAGAATTTCTCCAATCTAGTGTTCTAATCGCACCAGTTTTAGCATACGCGCTAAACAGCTGATCACACCGCTGTGACCATACGCGTGAAAGGGTTCATTTCCAATGCACTGACTATAACTACAGACATGCGAGCCGCAGGTATATTTACCATTGCTTCATTTAGGCAGAATAAGGTAAACGCTATAGTTTAACCGCTCATTAACGGTAGCGGTCTTCCACTGATACACATGGCATTAGCTAGCTTTGTGGGTAACCTAATTTAGCAATGGACAGCGTTATAAGCTGCTATAAGCCATGTTGCCAGAGAATTTTTAGAAGTGACGGGGGAGAAATGATAGAACCGTTGTTTGTTTACTCGCTAGAACTGCCACACTGTTTCATAAATAAACCTACAATCAAGTTTGTCAACAGCTTAGCCTCCACCACTCAACTACCGTAATGTTAAACGTAATTTTGATGTTTGACTGATGGTACCTGTTTTCACATTACTGCAACAAAACCAGGCATGGCTGCCACAAACAGCTTATTTAGGTTAAGAGAAGAAGTGATGGGGGATATTTATTATTATTTTTAGTAATGTATTTCACATGACAATTATCAATTCACCATGAACACAGATCTCTGTCGTGGGCTAATCTGCTCGACTCTGCTTGGGTCAGCTGATTGTTGTGATTTGTGGCGTTGCAGTGTGCCCTCTGGTGGACAGACTCACAGACACAACGACAACACTCATAACATGGTTGAAGAATCCATCTTGCGTCTCTCTGTTTCTTTTTTAATTGTCATTTATCGGCCGTTATAAATGCAGATACTGATTTTTCTGCAATTAGCTCATATCGGCCGATAATATCGGCAAGCCGATTTATCAGCCGACTCTAATGCACGCAAACACACACGTATGCACAGACACATGCACACTTTGTGAGTTCGTGTGTTACAGCCAAGCGGGTGGCCACTGCAGAACAGTGCTGAGGTAATTCCATGGGGAGGTAATCTGCACAACGATCAATGTCAGCCCACGGCTCACAGTTAATGCCTGAGAGAATTCCTCCTCACTCTGTGAGCTCTATAGCCTGCAATAGGGCCTCACAGCAGGAGAGGAATCCAAGACACACAGGGACAGACTGGTGCAGGTGGCTGCCAAAGAAGCTGACAACAAGAGCATCAGCAGCCATTATGACATGCATGGAACACATAACACAGAGAGTCCCAAGAGAGTCCCAGAGGTCATCTCTGTATGTAGGTTTCTAAGGGGGCAGTGCATGAAACTCTGAAAGGCTTTGCAGAAACTGGATCAGTTGTATCCAAAGCATGATCAGGCAGACCAAAAGTGACCACACCATCAGAAGATCAATACATCAAGCTTAGTTCCCCGAAAGATAGAAAAGCAACTTCATCACAGATACAGAATTTGCTAAATAAAGAATGCAAGACTCCAATCAGCAAAAGTACTGTCAAAAGAAAGCTGTCTCGTAGTGCTCTCAGAGGACGAGTAGCAGTTTCTAAACCACTTCTCAGGAGGGAAAACAAGGCCAAACGCTTGGGGTGGGCTAAGAAATACCAGCATTTCACAGTGGATGACTGGAAAAAGTCCTGTTTACTGATGAATCCAAATTTGAGATTTATGGCAGTAACAGAAGGGTGTATGTAAGGAGATGAACAGGAGAGAGAATGATACCGCAGTGTATCAAACTGACAGTGAAACATGGTGGTGGGAATATTCAAGTCTGGGGGTGTTTGAACATTTATGGGGGTACTTGAAGACTGAGAAAGCCAAGCATTCTGTGACATCACCAGAGGCTCTTTGGAACATTGTCAAATCATGCTGGGATAGCATGGGTCATCAGGCTTTGCACAAACTTGTGGAGCCCATGCCAGCTCGAGTGCATGCTGTCATTAAAGCAAAAGGGGGACATACCAAATACTAAGATATTCTGAAATTTATGTACATTTTTCAAAGATTCAACTTTTCACTCAAATTGTTAAACTGATATTATCATTTGTAATGAAAAAAATAGTATTACATTCGAAACAAATGCAAAAATGGTCTCAGATATATATATTATATATATATATATATATATATATATATATATATATATATATATATATAGACAGAGATGTTCAGACTTTTGTGTCCTTTTTCTGTAAATGGCCATTACTACTAATTGTTTCAGCTGAATGCATTCAGGTGAAACTAAGAAAAAATTTTAAAAAGTAAATCAAACACCACCAAAAGATAAAAAAATACTGGATTCAGATAAGATGAAACAGACAAGGAGAGAGAGGGAGTGAGAGAGAAACACAGAGAGAGATACTGTATTTGTAGAGACTGTAGAGGGTGGGGATTGTCAATAAAGCATGTGTGAATTTGAATTTGAGAGAGAGACTGCAGGAGACAGAGAGAATACTCCACAGTGCAGCAGGGGAGACAGTGATACTAGCGAGAGTGGAGAGGAGCCCAGCGGAGCGAGCAGAGGGGGGCCTCACCAGATTGCCCTGGAGGGGGTATTCCCCCTGAGCCCCGCGGCAGACGCACGAAGATGGAGAGCACAGCCGCCTTGTTCCCGAAGCAGGGCTCCAACGCAATGGGCTTGGGCACTGCCTGAGGGGGCAGAGAAAGGGTGAAAGGTCAGCACAGGTCAAAGGCTCACAGGAGAATACGGTCAGTTTCATGAGCGCTGCATCATGACCATTGGTTGGCAGTAAAAACCACTCGTCCTCACTAAAGCTGAGGGTGTGCATCTCGAATGTCTGTTAGTTGCTGGTATATACATCATGATGCATCAGAGTTCCACCAGAATCCCCTTCACAATCACTCAGATAGGAAAAGAGAGATTCTGGCCAGATAAAACCACCCAACCCCCACGTCCTGTTTTAACTGTGGATGACCTCACCACCTCCTCCACATTACATTACAACTTCCAACACAAGGGAACAGAAGTGTATCCATGCAAGTTATATGAGCAACAGTGTGAAACCAGGTTAAAAACTCTTCCAGACCAGCAAGTGCACGTGCTACACCATTCAAGCATCAGCACAAGTTAACTTGTGCTAATTTGACAGTAAGACAACACAGAAACTGCCAGAAGAAGTGAAATATATATAATACCATAACTAACATATAATGCCACTGAATCACATAATATCCAAAACTAAAAAATATAAAAACCAAACTCTCGAAATCTGGTCTATCCACTGAGAACCACAGAGGGCTTTAACACAACAAAAGTTAGCAATCTGCGCAGGACAGGGTTGTTCTTGTATCCTTAGCCACTGCCACTGTACCGCAGTGGTGACACAGCCAGAGAACTGCAGGCTCCAATCCCAGGTGACATGCTACTGCTCTACATTTCAGTGAATTACCCTAGGCTGCTTCAGTGACATTGTCCAAATAGTAACCGTGGACACAGAAACTATATAAGTTATAACTTGCATATGATTACACAATTCATGTTTTCTCTAGGATTTGCTCTTCCTTTTTATTTTTTTCT
The DNA here is from genome assembly GCF_013368585.1 of Megalops cyprinoides. Classification (NCBI taxonomy): domain Eukaryota; kingdom Metazoa; phylum Chordata; class Actinopteri; order Elopiformes; family Megalopidae; genus Megalops; species Megalops cyprinoides. Next base: position 3,132,216 of record NC_050604.1, on the reverse strand, counting down.
TTATGCAAGTCATTTCATATTTTCAGTCAAAATGGCAAAATGGACAGAAAGTTTCTTCAAATCCCACAGTAATATGGTCACGTTTCAGTAAAGTAAAATGACAAGAGTGCTGCTGTGTTTTTCTGTCATATTCTGTAGAGATCAAACCAGCCCTGGTCACTGCTATTTCTGCTGAGATGGGATCGGGTCTGGAAGGTCCCATCCACAAACATTCACCCTTTTACTCCAACAAAGCCTTTGTGGAAATTTGTGGAGCTTGTCTATCCCACAATCCCCCTCTTTTCCAGGATGACTGTGAATAATCAGCCACTCTCTGGACCCAGAGGGGCAAGTGATTCTTCTCAATCCAGTACACAACTATACTGAAACTTGCCTTCATTCAGACACAACATGGCAGCTGTCTGGGGTTTGGGGGGATATCTGACTTTTTTTGACTGAAACATAGTAATCAAAGCTATCCCTCTTTGAATCTGCAGGGTGTGCAAGGAATACACTGTGGATCCAGTTCTTATTTTATTCATATCACTCAAAATGCAGGCAATATATTACATTGTATTTGCTCAGCAGATTCTCTTATACAGATTAACTTGCAATTTTCCAGTATCCATTCATACAGCTGGATATTTACTGAGGCAATTTGGGTAAAGTACTCTGCCTAAGGTCACAACAACAGCAGCACCCTTTGGGTTATGAGCCTTGCTCTACACCACACTGCTGGCCCATACATCCTTACTCTATATCGGGCCATCTTCCATCTCATTTGTTAGAATGAAGCTTTCTACTTTGAGTCAGTATCCTATAGGAGTTCTGATGTACAGTTCCACAAATAAATCGCATCTTCTAAAACTGTGCTGAGATATTATCCTGTACCTGAATAATGGTACAGTGGATATATAATAAGTCTACACACCCTTATGAAATTGCAGGTTTTTGAAATGTGAAGACAGAAATAACAACAATATAAATGTCAGACTTTTTCCATCTGTAATGTGATCTTCCAACAGACAAAAATCCAGATAAAAAACAAGTAGGCTGTATCCCCAATATGAAGTCAGCTGCCTATTGCCTACATCCCTTAGAAGGGAGCTCCCTCCTAAGGCAGTGTCCTAACGGAAAAAGATCCTGGTAAAGAAGTGAATTTGGGACGCACTTTGAAGGCAGGATGATGTCACAGACGCTAGTTATGCTATGTTATGCTATGCTAGCTATGTTAGGCTATTCTATTTGAAAGTAACGTGATTAGTAGCAAGCTAGCTGGCTAGTTCATGGAAAGCTCACCAAGGCTTAAAAACACTAGATCATTTAATACACTGGAATAATGTATTAAAATGTATTTTTCCAAACCTAACTACAACAAATCATCAAGTTCATTGTACACTTACACTTGAAAACGAGCGCCTCCGCTGCCACCACAACTTCTTTGGGGTTTTCAGCCGCCACTAATTTAATGGAAGTTGAGAAGCCTGAGGCAATCGCGAAGACTTATGGGATAACCTACCTGGCAAAGGATACATCAGATGCTGCCTTCAAATTTAACTGAAATAAGGCACATTTTATGATTGGACACATTTTATGATGACTTCAGTTTGGGACATGCCTACAAAAGGCAAGTGTGCAAAATTGTGAAAATAGTGAAAATGTCACTTCAAATGCTGCCTTCTAAGGCGGCTTACTTCGTATTGGGACACAGCCATAGTTAATTATTAGGAATATTTTTAATTAAAAAACTACAACACCCTGATTGCATAAGTCTGCACAGCCTTTCATAATGGGGGCTCTAGCTGTGTTCAAAGTTAACAAATCATACAATCACAAAAAAATAGCATACACCTGCCATCAATGAAAGTGATTCTGATTAAACCCAGATTAAAGTCAGCTCTTGCTGTAGGATTTGCTTGAATGTTTGGGGTTGCATCCTACTGGGAGAGCCATGGTCTGCAAAGAGTTGCGAAAGAAACTACGAGAGCTAACTGTTGAAAAGTACCAATCAGGAGAGGGATATAAAAGAATATCGAAGGCACTGGCTGTACCATGGAGTACTATCAAAACCATTATCAGTAAGTGGAGAAAATGTGGCACCACAGAGACATTGCAAAGATCAGGACAAGGCTACCAAAAGGCCAACATCAATACTGAAGGAGCTACAGGAACTTCTGGCAGGTACCGGTCACTCCTTGCATGTGACCACCATCTCTCGTATTCTGCACATGTCTGGGCTATGGGGCAGGGTGGCAAGACAGAAACCCTTTCTTACAAAAAAGAACATCCAAGCCCGTCTAAATTATGCCAAAAATTCATTCTGTCACCCCAAACCATGTGGGAAAATGTGCTATGGTCTGACAAGACCAGGAATGAACTTTTCAGCCTAAATTGTAAAAGATATGTTTGGCACAAAGCCAATAAAGCTCATCATCCAAGGAGCACCATACCGACTTTGAAACATGGTGGTTGTAGCATCATGCTTTGGGGCTGCTTCTCTTCAGCTGGATCAGGGGCTCTTGTCAAGATAGATGGGATAATGAATAGCTCCAAATATCAAGATATTTTAGCATAAAACCTGCTGGCCTCTGTCATAAAGCTGAAGAGGAATTTCACCTTCCAACATGACAATGACCCAAGGCACACATCCAAGTCGACCAAGGCATGGCTTCAGAAAAGTAAAATCAAAGTCTTGAAATGGCCCAGTCAGCGCTTACACCTCAATCCCATCAAAAATCTGTGGAATGACCAAAAGAGAGATGTACGCAATTTGAAGGAACTTGAACTTTTTTAAAATGAAGAGTGGGATAAAGGTCTAGATGTGCAAAGTTAATAAAGACTTATTCACAAAGACTTGCTGCTGTAATAAATGCAAAAGGTGCTTCCACAAAGTATTAGCTGGGCAGGGTGTGCAGACTTATGCAATCAGGGTGTTGTAGTTTTTTTTTTATTTATTTATTTTTCCTAATAATTAACTCTTCTTTTTTTCCTCTGGATTTTTGTTTGTTGGAAGGTCACATTAAAGATGGAAAGAGTCTGACATTTATGTTGTTATTTCAGTCTTTACATTTCAAAATCTGCAATTTCATAAGGGTGTGTAGACTTTTTATAACCACTGTATGCATTAAATCTCTTCTGAATAAGGCGAACGATGTCAGACCATTAAGATTCTGTAAGAGAACTCCAAAAACCCTTCTTCCTAAATGAGGACATACACTTTGACCTAAGTTTTGTAAGACTGGCACACCTACTATTCCTTTTTTCTCCCTGCAACCCTAGAGGAAAGGCACTATGTGGTCTTATTCCTTGATGAATATTGGAAAAGAGACAACTGATGATGATGTCAGACACTAAGGTGATGCAGTTCTTTCCTTTAATTATTGTCTGTTATGCGGTCAGAGTTTTACAGTGAATTTATTTATGAGCAAAGAGGCATGTCCTGGCATGCACCTGGCTGTGGCTTCAGACAGGTCAATGGGAACCCTCTCCTTCCCTCAGATGGAGGGCTTGTGTCTGGGACATGGACAGTGTGCAGATGGAAGAGGAGGTTGCACTGATCAGCTGAAAGCATCGTGTATCTGTGCTCTGAGCCAGCTAGGCTCTGTTACTCTCCCTGTTTGAAAGCATTGTATATTTGTGCTGTGAGCCAGCAAGGATCAGTTTCTCTCCCTGTTTGAAAGCACTGTGTGTCTGCACTGTGAGCCAGCTAGGCTCAGCTACTCTCTGTGGGTCATGTTGACCAAGAGACCGAAGGGAACGGAGAGCAAAACATGAGCATGAGTAAGAGCTTGACTGGAGGCTCCAGTGAGAAGTCTATACACTGCAGAAGAGCCAGAAGAGAACACTTACTGCTTTATTATTGCTCAACCTGTGCTCTCGACACAGACCCTTTCACCATCAGCACTCAGGTCTCAGACACATCTGAGGACCACACAAACACAGCCGGGTTTCCTGCCAAAGTAATGTGTAAAGTGTCTAAAAAAAAAAAAAGGAACCTTTCTGCCCACAGCTGGCAGCACTGACTGTGCTGCCCCACGCCACACCGCCCTTACTGACTGCAGTACCACACTGCAGCACAACCCAGGCTTCCTCCACAGGACTCTATGGCTGGAAGCACTTCTAGGGCCACGTAAAAATATACTGCCAGCCATAATGACCATTCCACTTCTGTACAGGGAAGCACTATGTGCTGTGGTGAAGCTAACCAGAGGAACAGATGTCTAATTCTTAACTCCCAGCATTCCTGAATCACTGTAATCAATTCTGTATTTTTATTCACCACTGTATGAAAATATTTATGTGTAGATGCATAAAGGCTAAATGCTAAAGAATCATTAATTTACTTCTAGTTGTTTATGTAACGCTTGTAGACTATCTGTTGAAGATTTATGAGCAGTATAGCTATTTCATAAAAGCTGCAAAACAATGACCTCCTGCATGATTCATAGGAGCATACTATTAGACTGTATTCTACTGACTAGGATAAACATGCTTGTATCTAATATTACAAAGCAGGCAGATGAAGAGATCCATATATCATGGATATTAACTGTGAGAGTCTAGCTGCCTGGTACCCTGGCCCAACTGGAATCCAAGTTAAGACAATGAATCCAGTAAAGACCTGAAGCATTGCTGTCTGTCTTTATCCTCTCTACTGTGGGGTTGGTACCAAACTGTACGAGACCAAAAAAAAAAAAAAAAAGCCAAAAGCAACTCTTAGACGTCAGATTGGAACTGTGAGCATCAGAGAGGAGGCAGAGAGAGAGTGAAAGACTATACTGAGTCGTCTGCTAGGGAAAGGGAAGGCACCAGGAAGAAATGATCAATGCAGTGGAGGACCCTCGTAGAGTGGCCACATAACCCACCCGAATATACCTCTGTGTTTGTGCCACGAGAACACTGTCTGCAGGAGGTTTTAGTATGACAGGGAATGTCGGGAGTCCTTTGCAGCTCCTCCTCCAAATGGAGAAAGTGCTGCTTGCCTGCAGCCAAGCACAAGAGGCTAGCAGATGGAGACAAGGAAGACGTGTGCAAATTTTCAATGTTCTGACTGATAATTCACTGTTTCACTTTCATTATGACTGAGTATCATGGCAGCAGGGTGAAACGTGTGTGAATTTTCATTGTCCAAGAGAAATATTTATTGTGGATATTTAATTATTATTTACTGTTATGGCAGCAAGCTGAAATGTGTGTTATTTTTCAAAGCTATCGTTTACTATCTATTATCTCGTGTGGTGGAGGTTCCACGCCTTACAGTCATTTATGTTATTTAAAAATAAAACATTAAAAAGAGATTCATTCTGAGATTCATTGCTTGTTCTAAATTGACAGGTTAGTCTTGTCTCAGTGTAAATAATACAACTACTTAGATTTTTTTAGACCATTTATTTTGATAAATTAAATTTAAATATCATCCTACGGCAAAGTTTGTAACGCTCACATCCTCATCTTTTCCATTGATTCAAGCGGAGCGGCATGACTGACACCCAAAAAACAGCTAAAGGGTGATCTCATATCTATCCCACAACTGCCACCAATGCATCCTGACCCAGCTAGCCAAGATGGTCTTATCCAGACCACAGCTGACAATTTGTATACGTTATCCAGTTATACAGCTGGATATTTACAAAGGCAATTCGGGTTAAGTGCTTTTCCCAAGAGCACTACACCAATTCCCACCCTGAAATTGAACTGGAAACCTGTGGGTTACAAGCCCTGCTCCTTAACACTACACCACAGTGCTGCAGCCACTGAATGCCACAGAAACACATCGCTCTCAAAAATAAAGAAAGCCCAAAGCAGGGCTGCCCTAAAAGAAGGGCTTTGTGACCGACATAAGTCACTCTTCACGGTTTGCAAACACCCCAGCAGAGCGCATGTACACTGGCACCCCCACCCTGAGGAACAGGGGCGCGTGGTTTCGGTAATAAATCCAACCCCGGGCTGGCAGTTTGGAGTTGAGAGTAAATATGAGGTGCTGGGAGCCGCAAGCGCCTGCCCTTGTCCCATGACTTGATTTGTCAATTCGACGCCCCGGCGCTTCCAAACCCATCTTTGTTCCAGCAGGCTGGTTCTATTTGTCCGGAAAGAGACGAAGCGAGCCAGACCCTGCGTCCAGGAGTTTGAAAGATTAACAGAGGCGGTCTCTGCAGCTCCCGGGAGTCAGACAGACACTCCATCCATCTCCCGCTTGGCCGTTGCACAGACTCTAGGCTGGCTGGGCACCGAGGGGACGTTTAGGGACATTATTTTCCATGTCTGTGCTATAAACCGCAGTAGCGCTTTCAAGCCCAACTACATGCCCCAAACAGTGGGTATTCCGGCTGTGGCATTAGGTGAGATCAAGAGAAACATTTATCAAGAGACACGTTTATATAATATCAGCGACAGGAGCCTAAAAAAAGCATTTCTGCAATCTCATGACACACACATATAGTCTACTAGGCCTATGTTCCACAAGACTTGTGATCATTCAAAAGGCAATCAATTTGCAACTTCTCAGGGAGTTATTGGCAAAGAGCAAAACCTCAGTCTACATAACCCTTACACAGCAGTGTATCATAATATGCATGGATGAGATGAATATGCACTAAAAACAGAACACATTGTTATTACATTACATGCATTTAGTAGACCCTCTTTTCCAGAGCGACTTCCATCACAATAGAACATAAGTTCAGGTGGAAAGGCAGGAATGTCAGGCAAAATCAAGCATCTCCTAAATGCGCTCGTGCGTGGCCAGCTGACGTGGAAGCTACCTTGCCCTGCTGAACACAGCCCTGACAGACTGTCTCTGAAGCGGGAAAGGGCTCTCTCCTGTTTTGAGTAGTGGCTCGGGGCAGGGATCCGCCAGCCTGGATCCGGCGCCTTGCTCTTCACCTCGGGCTGTTTGGGAGTCTGGACGCAGGTCACAGTGGCACGTCAGACAGACCTCAAGGGGAATGCACTACACTGTCCGAGGGCCTCCATTAGCAATCCCACCCGGTTCTACAAATGGGTTTAGGCAGCTCCGGAGAGTCAGCCTGCATGCGCAGACGGCGGTGTGGGCCTCAGTCCCCCTGCTGGCCCCCATCTCACACAGTAATGTGGGTCACGCAGTGCCCTGGTACGCCAGCACCCAGCCCAGAGTACAACGAGGAGGCACTAATCATATTCCCGCTCTGACCCAGTTTACTCACGAATATACTCCCCCACACACTGTGCACACTTTTTTTTTTGACATACTGTCACCAAGGTACATGCACGTGTGTGTTTGTTTGTATGACTGTATGTGGGTGTGAGCGTGCATGTATGACTGTGTGTTGTGTTCATATTTCTGTGTGTGTGTGTGTGTGTGTGTGTGTGTGTGTGTGTGTGTGTGTGTATGTGTGTATCTGTATAACTGTGCATAGATGGTGTGTGTGTTACTGTGTATGTGTGTCTATGAGTGTATCTATCCGTATGATTACGCTTGTGTGTTGACGGTGTGTGTGTATGTGTGTATGCATCACTGTATGTACGTGTAATGAGTATGCTATACTTGGGATCTGATTAGTAAGACGTCACAGGAACATTACCTCACATGGAACAGGAGACACTTTCCTGTTGTCAAATTCAATACATTTACATTACATTTACATTTATTTATTTAGCAGACGCTTTTATCCAAAGCGACTTACAAAAGTGCATACAGTAAGTATAGCGCCAGTAAGGGGACAGGATGTGTACAGTTCCACAATGAGACAGTTCTCAGCTGAGAGCAAGGTCTGTTTGAGGACACAGTACTATCAGATTTGTACAATTACAGCGTATAGGGCAACTAATACGATACACCTTCAAACAGCAAACTTCAACAACTTCAAACAGCGCAATGAGCGTCAGGGTAAAGGCGGCAACAAGAAACAATTTAAAAAGCACAGCAATTTACGACAGCACTGATTCGGGGGGGGGGGGCAGCAATTGTGTGCTGGGTCAGTCCAGGTAGAGTCTGAAGAGGTGCGTCTTCAGGCCCCATCTGAAGGAATGGGGTGGAGGAGCTGTCCGTAGCGAGACAGGGAGTTCGTTCCACCACTGGGGAGCGATGTAGGTGAAACGCCGCTGTCTGGCAGAACGAGCACCTCCTGCCTTGACCATGCAAGGAGCGAGGCGTCCAGTTGCTGCTGAGCGCAGGGGTCGGGCTGGTGTGTAGGGCTGGATGAGTTCTTGGAAGTAGGCAGGGGCTGTCCTGTTGATTGCAGAGAAGGTGAGGGTCAGGGTCTTGAATCTGATCCTGGCAGCGACAGGAAGCCAGTGGAGGGACTTCAGCAGGGGAGTAACATGGGAGAATTTGGGGACAACACCGCTTTCCAAGAGCACTACTCCCCAAGACTGTGGTAAACATTCTCTTCTTTCTCTGCCATTGACAGCCATGGAACAGTCTTTTAGGAGAAGTAATTAACTGCTTTTCATCTTATTCTGATGGTGCGTGTCTTCTGGCTGTCGGGAGGGGAGGGGTGTTCTGTTGAATGGCTGGGGAACAAGGCCTTGCTCTCAGACACCGCAGGTAGCAGGCGAGATTGAGGAGGGGTTTTCTAAGCCCTACATCATTATCCTGTCACTCCACACAATGCAGTAGCCCCTCAGCGATAAAGGAAACAACCCCCCCCCCCAAACCGAAAGCCTCAGCTCCCTTTGTTGTGAGGGATTAGGAGTTCCCCCACACAACGCTGTAAATTGGCCCCGTTTATCCTCCCACGGGGGCCCACGCGGGGGGAATTCAGAAGGGCGCACATTCTTAAATTGCACCTTATCTCTGCTCAATGAAACGCCCACTCAATCCTGCCAGCATGGGGGGGAGTGGGGAGTGGGGGGGCTGGGGTGTTGTGCAGACACTTGACAAAACTGAATTCTGCATTCTCTCGAATCCTTACTTGTACTGTTCTCTCCAGGTCAAAGGCAGGCCTCCGCCTCCGCCTCTCCCTCTCACACTCTTTCAGAAGTGTGCTAATGACATTTCAGAGTAACCGGCTTTGCCTCCGCCCCCCCACAGTGAGTTATCTTGACTCGCTGCGCTGAGTTAATGGAGGTTTGCTTCAATTAGCCTTCGTAATTACACCGCTCAAGCAGCCCCGAGTTTCCCTGCCAAGTTTTATCAATGTCAGAGGGAGGAACACTCTACCCCTCCCATTCTCACATCAAAATCAGCGCTCCCTGAGATCCCTGAGAGATACATAGTAGACTTATGCATGCATGTGTGTGTATTTATACATACAAACATATTTAGACTTGTATTTTATACCATTAGGCATATTGTGGAACATGATTTTTAAATGTTGTTTAAAACTTTATGCTACAAAACATACATAAAATTGCATGTGCAATTACAGAAACAATGTTAGTATTTGGCATATCCATTCTTACTTCCTCATATACTGGATTTGAGTTTTTAACATGCTGAGCTTAAAATTAGGATTTTTGCAGCCATAAGTCACCACAGGTTGAGCTCTCTGAAACTTTACATGCTTAATGAATATCCGAATGAATTCACCGAATGAAAATCGGTCTCAATGGCAAGGACATGTGGATTGATCTCACTGAAGGAGCTGGTACTACCTACCCAGACGAAGCACATTCAATGTATGTGCTTCCAAAGACAACTGAGTTTTATTTAATGTTAAAATACAGCCATTTATAATAAAGCCACTTCGTTCTCTTTCTCCTTAATATCTCCCCAATCAAATATCCAGCATAAGATATACATAAGAAAATCACACATTCACTATATTGTTACAATATATACCCCCGACATGTTAATGTGTCAGCAGTACCACCCCAGGAAAGGTACAAAAGCTCACAACACTAGGAGTGCATACACCACTGCTCGATTATTATGACTTTTTCCTAAAATGTTGGTGAAGGTTCTCTGCAAGAGTCAATGGCAAAATCAACAAAGACTACAACAAGCAGTGATGATCACCCAGTGGTGGATGACAAGTCCCACGGTAGCTGGCAGTGTGGCAGGTTCACTCCTCAGGGGAGCAAACAGTGTGTAGGGTGGAGCTCGCCTGTAACTGCCCAATCAGAGCTTGACCTGGTTGCCATCTACTGCTGGTGTAACGGCCCAACTGTCAAAGGGACAGCTCTATATTGGATCAAGTTTTTGACTGAGTATGTACAGGAAGGCATGCCAATGAAGAGGAGCAGTGAGACAGCAACACTGCAGTAGCACCAGAGATTCAGCATCTTCTAGGCAGCTCATCTGCTTACAGATTGAACACTGTAACAGAACACTTAGATACGAGCTGACTACTCTGTGTGTGCAACAGGAAAGAGAGAGAGAGAGAGAGAGAGAGAGAGAGAGAGAGAGAGAGAGAGAGAGAGAGAGAGAGAGAGAGAGAGAGCGTGAATAAAGGCATAAACCTATTTACTGTCTGTGATGAATGTTACACACATCTTCTATATTAAATGCTAAATCATTTTCCCTACAACAAAAACTCATTTGAATTTTGAATTTAAATTTGAGCATCAAATTTTGAGCATGGTGAGGAAATATGTTACTGCTTAACACACAGCCCTGCTTTTCGTCCTCTGTGAGGGCTAGCTTCAGACACAGAGAGAGTGGGCCAGAGTTCCCTGAGGAGCTCCCTGTATCCGGGACGCCCAAACCTGTGGACGGGTATTTAAAGTAAAGCACAGATACTCCCCACCTGCTCCTGGAGTCGAGCATCTTGATATACAAGCCAGCCTCTGAATCCCTTGCAGCCAGAGCCGGACATTAATCTCCTGAGGTAAACTGCCTGCTGGTGCCCTCCATGAAAAATGTGGACCAGGGGCTTGCTGTGTGTGTGAAGGCTTTAGTCAGAGTTAGGGCTGCAACTAACAACTATTTTGATAGTCAAATAATCTACAGATTATTGAAATGAATAATCAACTATTCGGATTATGAATCACACAATTACTCAATGGCTCTTATTTATCTATCAGATTTTAAATTTAGCTTGAGGTTGTTTTAGGCATATGCTAACCACCAATAAAGACAATAAAGGTGAGAACTTCATTCAAAAATACGTCTTTTAATGAATGGTTACTAGGACTAATTCAGTTACTTGCTGGGGCAGTTACTTGCTGGGGAGTACAAGTCTGCTTCCTTTGAAGAAAGCCATCCATGATAGCATTACGAGATCCAACAAACCCATAACTCGTTCAAATTAATTCGAATGTAACCCGTATTGGACAAGCACGCATAGACACGAGTTGTAGAAATCTTTCACGACTTAGAAAGTGTCAAATTCTCCGGTGTTCTCAAAACTTGCGCACTCAGCAGCAACACTATCTCCAGCCATAAACGTCGCCATGACAACAATGCAACATTTGAGCAGACAATTTCTAAACAGCAGACGGGCTCTGGTTTAACATGTGGAATGTGAACAGGATCGTTGTGAATAATATGTTATTTGATACACTGTATGTTCAACATTATTAATAATTTATTGATCAAGAGAAAATGTTTTTCAAAATAGAAAACGTTACAGCTCATAACGTGAAGTAACATGGCTTTTAATATTAACATTAGCTATGCTAGCTAGCTACGAAACTTAATGAGACGAGTCTTCATCATCCAGAGAGCCAATGTGCCACCTCTTCAGATGCTCTTCAGATAGCATAACTGATGTGCTCCCATGCCAGGCAAGGTCACGTTTGCAAATGTTGCCATTCACAGCCTTCTTGGCAGAGTTAACCCTTCCACATAAGGTCACACTGGTGTGATTAGCCGTTTAGCGCGTATGCTAAAACCGGTGTGATTAGAAAAGTTGATTGGAAAAATTCTAGCTAATTTTAGCTTTGAGGAAAGAGCGATTTAACATTAAAAAATATAGCAAATGCTAACTGAAAACTATGAGAAGCTTAATAATGCTAATGAAAACATAACGAACCATGTAACGTAACACGTGTGCTACATAGGATAAAAAATAAGTTACATGCAAAAGGGTTAAGAGTGAAATGCTGCCACACTTTTGAGGTATTTGGTCGTGAAGGTGTTGCCATCTCTATTGTTCACTCCAGTAAAGCAAGATAGCGTAGGCTACATGTCTGAGCATTCTGAGTCAGCACGAAAAACACACGTGATGATGTCACCAACTAATCGACAATTAAATTCGTTGGCAACTAATTTGGTCATCGATTTTAGTCGACTACGTCAATTATTCATTGCACCCCTAGTCAGAGTGCAAATACAGAAGCCACCAGAGCAGCATATAGCAGCACTCTGCCCTCTCATAGAGATAAGACAGTAACTGGTTGTTACTGTGCACTAGGACAGAAGCAGGAAGGCCCTGGCAAGTAGTCCACTGAAACTATACTCTGAAACACAGTCCACTGACACCACAGTGTGAAACACACTCCAATGTCACCCCACTCTGATACACACTCCACACTCTAAAATGCACCCCACCGTCACCATACTTGTGTGGCAGTCCCTCCAAACTAACTGCGTTTAGACCAACCTCAGGGCATGTGCTTACACCAGTTGGTCTGCTATTATAGCTGGTGAGAGGTACCGCTCCAGGCTGCTGCTGCTGCTGCTCCTCTGGCACCAGCACCCAAAAGACAAGCCGTGACTCATCACAGGCCATAAGGGCAACGCAAACACAGCGTGGTCCACACGCAGCACACTGACACATCACAGCTGGGCCATGTGCACACACAGGCAGCCCTAGGGACACAGCTGCTTTTAAAGTCGCTTTAGCAGATCACACATTACCATGCCCGCTGGCCTCTCCATCCTGTTAAATAAAATTAACCAATCAGGGCCTTGCTCACATCAGCACTGGGAGCAAGCCATGGTCAGGCGTCCTGTGGTTGCTAGATGACCAGCATTTGTCTGATAAAAAATGAACTCATGAGATCAATCTGCCATCTGCCTCTCCCTCTTCATTGATCACTGCCATCTTCCTCTCCCTTAAGAACTGCCGCTTACGGGTTTTGCTTATCTGAACAGGGCGTAAGAGCTGAGATTGCCCTGTCTCCCTGCTGCGGGACTCTGACTGAAGAGGTTAACAGGGGGTTGGGGCACCTCTCCCCTGGAGGGCCACTGGGGCTGCTGGCTTCCAATCCCATCCCATCCCATCCTGGCACCCCAGGTTAAATCACTGATGGCATGAAAAATGGTTACAGCTACAGCTGGTTTCCTAATGGGCACCAGCAGCTGCTTGGATCATAACCCAGTCAGCATCTGATGCACAAGAACAGCAGGTGAGGCTCCTGTCTGCTCAGTTAATGAGCTCAGTCATGAGTACCGGCATAATGACAACCAGCAGCCTGCAGTTCCCTGGGAGCAAGAGGTAAAGAACAGTCTGTATCTGTGCCTGTATACATTTCTGTTGGCAAAGGGTGGTCTGTATGTGTGTCTGTGGGCAAAGGGTGGTCTGTATGTGGGTCTGGGGGTAAAGGGTGGTCTGTATGTGTGTCTGTTGGCAAAGGGTGGTCTGTATGTGTGTCTGTGGGTAAAGGGTGGTCTGTATGTGTGTCTGTGGGTAAAGGGTGGTCTGTATGTGTTTCTGTGGGTAAAGTCTGTATGCATGTATGTCTCTGGTGCTAGAATGACTTAAGCAGCTCTGAAGGAGCAGTAGCATTATTTTCAGGAGCGGAACATGGAGACCGGTGAGCGCCGAGCTCGGCTAGTAGTGACGCTACGTTCGGCAGCAACACCCACTCAGCAGGCTCACCTTCACATTCCCTCCGATCAGGTCGGGCGGCTCCTCCTCCGTCTCCAAGGCAACATTGATGGTGGCGAAGGGCCGGCTGGCCATCTGCTGCATCTCCCGCAGGAGTTGCTATGGGGGGGAGGAAGAGGAGGATGAGAAAGGGTTAGCGACCATTGCCCATCTCTGAAATGGAGTGCAGCACTGCTGATGGGAGGTGTGAAGCGACCGGCTGCTCAGCGGAGAGCTAGCTGAATCGACGCCACCATACAGGGTGATTCACAGCGCTGCTGTGAGTAAGTGTGAGGCTGCTGCTCGGCAGTGTAGAGCTGGGTAATATTCCACCTTGCTTCCTCTTAAAACCTGTGGTGCTGGAGGAGAGAGACACTCTGCTGGGGCACTATGTATACCCCCAACACACTCTTCCCTACAGTAATGCATCATACTGCAGTGTGGAGTCATGTGTAATGCAGTCTCATACAAACTAATACTCCGTAACTCACTCTTCTGCACAGTAATGCTCTATCCCACAGTGTGCAGCCATGTTTAACACACTCTCCTGCACAGTAATGCTCTGTAACACACTCCTCTGTACAGTAATGCTCTATCCTGCAGTGTAGCGCCATGTGTAACACACTCTCCTGCACACAAATGCTCTGCCCTGGGGAAGCCTTATTAAATTCTTATTGCACAGCACTTCTGATTCATGACCAGCATGTATTTTTAATTAAGCCTATAATACTCTCATAATTAGATGTTGTTGGTTTTAGTGTAAAGGTTATGTCCAGGGTTGGTCCTAATTAGTAAGTAACGAATAAAAAATGAAATTAAATGAATAAATAGCAAGCACCTAACGAACCACTATTAGTAACTAAGACAGGATTGATTACTTGTGACGAGTCCATAATTAGACTGAGGGCCTATAGGTGCTCTTCCTGGCCATGCTGTCATTCAGGTGGCAGATGGTGCGCCCGCCCTTCGCACCCCTCCCTCTGCAGCTCACAGGTACTTCAGCACACACCTCCATCTCCTGCTAACATCTCTCCTCATCTCTGCTCTGGCTGCAGTCCACCCTCTCTTCCCCTCTAACTCTCCCACCCTGTCTCTCTTTCCCTGTTTCTCTCACACCCTCTCTCTCTCTCCCTCTAACTTCTCCACCCTGTCTATATCCCCCCCCCCGCCCCCCTTCCCTGGTTCTCCCACCCTCTCTCCCTCCTCTCTAGCTTTCACCCTGTTTCTTTCCTACCTTCTCTCTCTCTTCCTGTTTCTCTGTCACCTTCTCCCTCTCACCCTCTGTATCCATCTCTTCCTGTTTCTCTCCTACCTTCTTTCTCTCTCCCTCTTTTGGCTCTGTTGCTCTCCCACCCTCTACTCCCCTCCTCCATCCATCTGCTTCACGTCTGTCTTTCCCTATTTCTCCTGTCTATCTTACTCTCCTCCTCAGCCCCCTCTCACTCTTCAGTTCCGCTCTTTCACTACATCTCTCTTGCTCTCTCTGTCATACTACCAGCTCCCTCTAGTGGCCGGCAGGGGAGCAGTGTAGTCCATCTCCCTTCCCCACGCTCAGTTTAGCAGACAGAAGGAGTCCACTCAGCGGAATGGCTCTGGGCCCAAGCCCCTGATGTCTTCATCTGATCGCGCATTCGGCAGACGGCTTTGTTGTAGGTGTGAAGGTGGGTGTGGTGCAAGTTAGGAAACCGACGTGACCTGAGTGAAACATTACAATAGCACGGCTGGTGACAAACACGCACATGCTTCAGGAAGCTGGAACGTGGTGTGACTGCGATCAGCATCACACTGTGCCATGAAGTGTAGAAACAGGAAAATGTTATGAACAGATGAATATAAAAGAGGAGCCTCTGTGTAAGGATACAAACCATTTCCCTTTTGTCAGATGTAACAGGAAATAATATTTATAAAATATTATTTCCTGTTACATCTGACAAAAGGGAAATGGTTTGCATCCTTACATACTGCCCTCCACTTACAAGAATCACCTCTTCAGGATGACTGAACTCTGCTATGAAATGTCAACCACAATCCAAGCACTATATTTATATGTTTATTTATTTATTTATGTTTGCTTGTTTGTTTATTAGCTTTTTTCTGTTGCAAGAGCTGTATCCTGACGGTATGCTCTCAGAATGTAGGAAGGTCCACTGGAAAGCGGATGAAACTGCAGTAGAGTTCTGCAGCGGGGTCGCAGGTTCATCTGCAAGTCTGGTTTCCAGAAAAAATAGGGCTGTTCTGTGCCCCAGCCCGCAGGCACATCCGGGCCCTAAGCACGCATCTGAGCAAACCCACCGCTCCAGTGAAATAAACACGACGGCACAGCACAAACCGAATGCACCAAAAACACCAGGCTCATTTTCATCTCCACTTTACCCTGCCTTTGTGCTCTGTCTATTACAGAGATATCTGGGACAAAACCAGCTGAGGTAAAATGTCTAAAGGTAACCCCCCAATCTTCGTGTTTAACCAAACAGCTATTAAGATTAAAATTATAACCAGTTTGTGAGGTTATACAATACCCAGTTTTGGTCTTCTCATTTTTGGTTTTTTACTCTATGATCAAGATAGTTGATATTTATGTGTTTACTTAACACATCAGCTTGCTGTAGCTATCCACAGCGTCTGATCGGCTGCTCTTCCTCAGCTCAGAGTGAGAAGAGAGATGAGAGGTCCAGATACTGTACCTCTCACCACAAAGAGCCCCATCTCTGTGTCAGCTGCCCATAAGGAAGAGCGCATTGATTCTGATAAGAGTGCAGACATGAAAATCAAAGTAAAAACAAATGACTGAAAGCTGTTAAAAATTACACTTAAATTCATATGATGGAAAATATTTTATAATTATCCAATAAGAATGCAACATAAAACCATGAGATGAAAACATGATGTACCATTTACACAGTACTGAAAAGGGAGGATTAGTGTGTGTGAAAGTTTTACACATTGTTTCCCAATGTAAATTAAATTTTAAAAAATGATAAAAATAACAAGATGGTCAATTAGTAAGGCCAATGATTCCTTTGGAAAAGAAAAATACCAAGGAGGAAGCAACAGGGAAAGCACACCCCCAAACCTATTCACACCTCATTGTGGGGAGGAATAACATGTTTAGGAGAACGGTGAAAAGGACCAGTTTAAACTACATTTTGGAAACGCTGGACCCGCAAGGCCCTTAGGCAGATCCATACACTCTCATTCTGGTTCCTTTAAGGCAGTCAGCGGGTCCTAGCACAAAGTGGTGCCTGCACATTTTTAAAGGGCAGCAGCCATATCACTGCACCCCACCGTTGACCAAGGGCATCATCACACAGATACTGCCCTCAGTCACAATCACAGACACAGCCCCTGCTTTCCAGCGCTGCTCCCAGCTCCGTTTCAGGCACAATTTCACATGGTGTATCAGCCGACTGGTAGTTAAGGCACGCTTTCGTCAGCACAAACACTACCGTACCGAACAGGGACTGCCCTTTGGATCTTGGAATCCCCGTGCAGCGGTCCATTCCATTGCAGCATGGGGTGAAATATGACGTGACCGTGCTGGTCCTGTTTGCTCCCCCATATAATTAAAAAAGCTGGAAAACTGTTGAGGGGTGGATCAAAACATGGGCTGACTGCTGCGTGTTGTGCAAATATCCATGGTAGCTGAGGACACACTCTTATAAAAGCAAACATCCTCACTGCAATGAAATGCAATATCTTTTGGCCTGGTTGAAATCAATACAGAGATTTTAGTCTTTGGACTTCTACCTGCTTTTCACATACTTGACTTCAGTAGAACTAAAGATTACTGTGCCTGCCTTCTGTTGTTAATTCTTGACATGAATGACAGAGGCAGAATTAAACAGACAACACTGGAATCAGTCATTACACACACTTTGACACACTGGATCCAAAAAGAGCTGAGATGAGCTAGCACAGAATGTCATGGAACACAGCACTGGATAAGCTAGCACTGGATAAGCTGCCTTCTGTAAGAGGATCTTACCCCCTGTCCCCTTAAATCATACTACTGATGCTGTCATTTACCTCAGACACAAGGTCATCGGGGCCTAGCATGGGCAGATTTCCCCTAATTAACTAGGCACATCCCATTCAGAGAGAAGGCGATCTACCCTGAAACAGCTAGGCATATTCCACTCTGATAGAGAAGACCAATCTACCCTGAAACAGCTAGGCATATCCCACTCTGATAGAGAAGACCAATCTACCCTGAAACAACTAGGCATATCCTACTCTGAGCGAGATGGCCAATCAATCTATCCCAAATCAGCTAAGCATATCCTATTCTGATAGAGAAGGCTGATCTACCCTGAATCCTACTCTGAGGCAGAGAAAGCTGAGCAATCTACCCTGAAGATTGGCTCGACTGAAAAGCAGCAGCACAGAATGTGCACTAGGAAATCCAGTCTGTGCTGAGAGTCTCCGCCCTCCTCCGTAAAGACAACAGGGAAGGCGGTTTAAAACAAATGCCTTAAATCTGCGTTGTTTCATACTTTTCATACTTATTGATCACAAGAGGCCCAACACATGCAAGTTCTGAAAAGCTGATGCCTCCCACTGGGGCTAGCCATGTACCAGTGTACAGAAGGCTTAATACTTGGAGCGTAGATTCTTCAAAACACCCTGTTTTACCAAAGGGTGATGGGATTATTCTCTGGAAGATGACTAATACTCGTACTGTTAATACTGTACAGAAACATATACATAGAACTAAATATTCATATTGAGTCCTAAAGTGGAAGCCTAGTATTTGATTGGACAAAGAAAACACAGATTGGGCCGGGAAAAGGCTACCCCTGGTTGTGGTGTTTCATTTTATGAGAAACAAAGAATCGATGCACCAGCGTTCAGAGCCGAGGAGCTCCCTTGTACAGAAACAAAGAGGCATGCAGGTGAATTTGTTACGAGGCTGGTGCAGTGGTGGTGGATCAGAGATCAAGCACTGGAGCTTAATCTGAGACTCATAAAACTAACATTCTTCTTCTTCTCATTTTTCTTACTGTTACCCCTAATTTGTTGCATTAGTTTATAACCTAACATCCAGATTAACAGTAAACTGGTTGCTATGGTTATTCTGGTTTTATTTTGAGATATGGCACAATTGATATTTTTCTCTGTGTTTTGAGTGATGGTTTGAGCTTTGGCGGTAAGTCATAGCAATGAAGCATGCTGAATTGCTTTGAAGCAAGAACCGTCAAAGCAAGCTCTCTGACATCCTCTTCCTCCTCCTCCTCCTCACAGTCCCTCCTCATCACCCTCAGTGCTTCGCAGGGACTGTGCTTACCCAAGCAAACTGGTGAAAATGAGCTTCTGAAATTCATTTTGCAAAGCCTGTTCACACTGAGGCCAGTGTGTGTGTGTGTGTGTGTGTGTGTGTGTGTGTGTGTGTGTGTGTGTGTGTGTGTGTGTGTGTGTGTGTGTGTGTGTGTGTGTGTGCACGGAAAGTGGCTGCTGTGTGGCTGGAGTGTATGTGTATATACTTGTGCTGAAAGCGCTTGTTGTGTGTGTATGGGCAGAGCGCAGGATGTGTGTTGTGGTGGGTGACCCCCTGCTCTCGTTCTCTCGGTTAACGGGCTCTCCATCACACCGGAAAAGGAACAGTGCCAAGACATGAGCCCCTGCTATTTCCCCAATTGCTTATGATCACTCATGGTCTCAACTCCTCCATTCAGCCCAACATTGTGGAAGACTGAACATTATGTACTGAGCTCAATGGGGGAAAAGCAGAGATCAAAGATCATCAATGGCACAGATCAGCTACGGCTAAAGATCAGCAACAGTGCAGATCAGAAACTGCAAGATCAGCAAGGGCCAGAGATCAGAAAGGGGTCAAAGATCAGCAAAAGCGAAAATAAGCTACCGGACAGCACTACTTTACCTAAAAGAATAGTGTGGAATGCTCTGTTATGCCAGTGACCTGGGCCTGCATTTAGATCAATGCTAGTTAACTGATAACCTTTCTAGTCAAGCATGCGATCATCACCTGGATCCAAGCTCTCTCGCCTCACTTCAACTTGTATGGCCTGACGTTAGAGTTTAGAGATCTGTTGAAGAGGACTGCTGCAGCGTAGCATAGAGGATCAGGTCTGGCGGTGACTGCCCCTCCCGCCTCCAGTCAGACAACACAGCTGACACGGAGCATCCATTACACCGCCCACCCGTGAGATGGCTGAACACTACGCCAAATGCTACGCAGCTGCAGGAGTCAGTCTCATCACTTTCCTTTCTCTGGTTAATGTTACATGAAATCCTCAGGATGTGCGAGGGACCGTTGTTTGCTTTGGCCCGCCTCCACCCCTTCTAAATGATATTCAGGGCATACTACAGGCAATGAGAAAAATGACACCCAGAGTCAGTTCTGAAAGCACACCAGGCCTTTAGCCAATGAGGCAAAATCTATTGAGCACTGCGTTCAAACAAAACCAACTCCAAGTGCTGTCTACGGCAGGTGTCTGTTCTGATATGAAAGGAATAATAATATGAATGCAATGACATGCAAATGACAACTTAGGAAAAACACCCTTCCATTACCGCTCCAGAGGAATTGCCTGATAAAGGCTGATTACAGAATTTATGCATCAATTAAACAAATATTTACAAAGATGTTTGAAGGACGAGATTGCAGAATTGGACGCTGCTAGTATACATATGAAGGTACAATCCAGACCTCTAACAGCCCACACACACATGCTTGCATGCACATACACATGTGTGCACACACATGCACACAAGCACGCAAGCATGCACGCACACACACAGAGCTCACCTGTTCCCAGCATATATCCAGTCATGTTTGATGGTGCTTCCAGGACTAATCCAGGAAGCATGGTTTGAGCTGTCAGGTGGATAGGGTGTACATCCCATTTTGCTCTGATCAATAAGACAGAGGCGTCAGGATGTGACAATCAAGGCCCAAATTGGCTTCCACAGTATGCTGCTGGAGATAGCCAGGCTCAGCCACTATCAGTATGATCTCCAAGCTGGGAGCTCTCAGGGCCCAGCTGGGCACTCACAGCTGGATGACAGTGAAAAACCAGAACTACACATCTGAACAGGAAAACCAGCCTTATGTATCTGAGCAGGAAAACCAGCTCTCTGCATCTGAACAGGAAAACCAATTCTATTCATCAGGAAATCAGGCCTATTAATCTGAACAGGGAAAGCAGTGCTGTGCATCTGAGCAGTGCAATGGAAAGCCAGCATTATACAGGTTTTGCATAGAGAGCGTTTACACCATTCTTATTGTGCAGCGTATGTGCCTATATTAAAGACAGGGAGCATTTACTCCAGTGCATGTGTCTAGATACTAAACACAGACAGCTTTTAGTCCAGCTTCACTGTGTCTATACAGAGTGCAGAATTCATTAATGTTACAAGGTAACAGTCTAGTACCAAAATACCAAAATGAGACTGCCCTTTCATGAAGCAGCCAGGAGTACAAGCATGGTCATTTAGGTAACCACACCTGTTAGATGGCCTTTAAAGGGACAGAATAAAAATATACCGAAAACACATCACACGTAATTTACTGAGGAGCTACAAGCAAAAGAGCCATGTTTGCCACCACGGTGGTTGATTTTGGCATTACTCTGAGGGTTTGGCAGCTGAAACACATTATGCATGGTGCTGCTCCTTAAATGGCATGATATTCCATTTAATGGGACCTGCTAAATCTGACTCACACGAGTCTGAATTAAACATGATGGAGGCCATGAGGCAGTTACTCCCTTTCAGGGATGGGCGCTGTCAATCATCTAATCCGCAGCCAAAAAGGGATGTTTTGCTGCAAGAGAAAATAAATTTGCGCCATTGTAGTGTGGCTTGTTTGGGTGTGTCTCTGACTCCCAGTCAGGCACTGCACTCAAAGGGACGAAAGCCATTTCCAGCCGAGCCATTCAAACGTACTTCCCGCAGAGGATCACGGGCAGAGCTGTAGCCATGGCAACATCATAGCTGTTGTGCAAATTGTCTCACAAACCTGCTGTGAGCATGCTCACCACTGACTCAGGCTACACTCCCAGAGCAGATTCAGATCGCATAACTCAGCTCCAATTCTTTAATAAGGGAAGGTATACAAGTGGGTGCGGTGCCGTGGTAAAGGAGACATACAGTGCAGGGCTGTGGTATAGTGCGGTACTGTGTTTAAGGAGATGGGCTTGTGTGCCAGAGGTTGCAGGTTTAATTCCCGAGTTGGGTAGTGGCATTGTACTCTTGCTTAATCCTAGCTTCAGTTCCACTTCCATGGCTGCTTGTTCTACCTTCTACCTTGTTCTAGAGTTTTACCACTTTGGGAAAATTTTTAATTTTGCACAATTCAACATATTGTAAACATCTCCATATCATATCTACACATGTAACCCAAGATGTGTTCTTTCACTTCCCAGATGGGGCTCTGCTGTTGAACCCTTGATCACAGCTCTTCAGTCATTCTGCTTCAGTGAATCTCCAGCTGGGTAGATGGACACTGTGTCAAACTGAGAGCTGTATCAGGGTAAGTTCCCTGGATAAGAGTGACAAAGAGAGTGTCTGAAAGCAGACTAAAAGTCCCCTGTCCTGACCTCTCTCATTCACAGCGGCCCCATCCCCAGAAAGGCTCTGGGGTGAACACAAAATCTCCAGGGTAATTTATTTGCTCCCAGGCAATCTCTCTGGTTGCTATGTAGAATGCTAAAGGGATTGAAGGGACTGATGGAGCATTGCAGAAGGATGTGCTGCATCTCTGTATGTGTCTGTATGTGAAACTTGTGCAATAGAGCAATTGCTATCCATATGGACATGAGTCTGTTTATGTGAGATTGTGCATGTTTGTGCATGTGTGCATATTTATCTGTACCTGTGTGTCTGTGTATGACTGTATGTTTGTGCATATTTATCTGCACCTGTGTGTGTGTGCGTGCATGTAAGAGACTCTGCTTGTGTACATATTTATCTGTACCTGTGTATATCTGTACCTGTGTGTGCATGTGCATGCTTCTGTACTGTGTGTGTGTGTGTATCTATACTATGAGAGGTATAGATACGCACAATGAAGTTCATTGGTGAAGTTCATTCATGTCTTAACAGACTGCTTGCCTGGATTGATAGCTCTTCTGCCAGAAATTCTTTGTATGCAATCTTTCCACTGAAGATGAATTCTGTCAGATTTAAATGTGAATACTTCACTCCTCAGGCACATCAATCTATCGACGAATGCTAAATTTAAGGCACATTGCCTTTAAACTTAGAGCAGTTACTGGAATATCTCATTAATGTTGTATCTTCTGTGAATTGCTCCTACAGTAGTAGCCACAGAAACTCAGCCATGAAGCGGAAGTTGGTTTTGTGCTTGGGCAGGCATTGGTCTGCACCAATTCAGTGGAAAGTTTTCCTTTTGAATTTTTATTTTTGCTGACGGTTTACTTTATTGTATTTTTGGTGGTGATTTTGCATTCTTAAATGTTGGCTTTATTGCACATTCATGAGTTTGCATTTGAGTGTTTGGAGAACTTGGCAGACTCCTGAATGGCTTCAGGTGAGGGTGGACACCTCGACCCCATCAGATATCTGCACCTGCCTGTCACTTCAGACAGATCAACCATCTCTGTGAGTCAGTGTAGTCAGTGTTGTGTTGTGCCACATTACAGGCTTTTGGTAGCTCTCTTATCTAGATTGATTTAAATAGCTTCCCATTTTTAGATGTCATGCATTTATACAGCTTAATACTAACTGAAGCAATCTGGGTTAAGTACCTTGTCCAAGGGTAGAACAGCTGTGCCCCACCAGGGAATCTAACCAACAACCTTTGGGTATGAGCCCTGCTCCTTACCACTACACAACTCTGCTGCCTCTAAACCTTGATCAGTGGCTTGTGGAAACAGCCCAATATACAGTAGATGGCCATAGGTAGTTAAGAGCGGATTCTTCCAAGGACATGCAATTTTTAGAAAGCACACTGCTTTGAGGTCATTTTAGATGACATTACACACAGTGCTTCAGTGCAGTTCTGTGCTGGCCTGCTGTGAAAGCAGCCTGCCTCACACATGCTAGCCTTCAACCCTCAGGAGATGCAGGCAAACCCCTCTCCTTTTCTACAAGCATCCTCAAGCACTGACTCCAGATCAGCAGAACAGAACTGAAATGGACCATTTCCACATATGAAGGGGTGTGCTGCATTTAGGACCCCAGATCAGCAGAGCCAGGATTTCTGCTTAGATAAATTTTAATCGATCCTGATAAGGTAGGAAATTTTTACATCAGTATGAAACTTTGTGTGTCATCACTTTCACACATCAGGAAATCAGCTTTTCATTACTATGATGACAGCATGATAGAGATATATTTTGCAAACCCCAAGTAATTCCTCTAAATTGGCATGTTCTATAATCAATATTTTAGCTAAACTATGGCCTTACAAATCATTGCCAAGTCAACAACTAAAAATTAATTCAAAACTGTTTTAAAGTACTGAACATCAACTCTTGAATGTTAAGGGGACCTTAAAGGAATAATAATGATCTGGGAATTCTGGATTTTGTCTGTCAAAACTGACTACAGATCAGTTGAAGAGAAGTGAAAAGGATCATCCCCACATGTAAAAAGTTATGTTGCACCGAGGACTGACTCCAGATCAGCTTGACAAAGACAAAGTCTCTTTCTGGACTTTTATATTCTAGGGCATACCAAATACTCAAGGATTAGTAGCTGCACTTAATATGTTTAGCTCATGCAATAAATATGTAATAATGTATGTATGTATTTTTATATAAAATAAACGAAACGAGACAAAAATGCATTGATAAAATCTCAGTAGTGTTCTAAAACGAGGAGCTCATACTTAATTTGAGACTCTAAAAGGAGCCTGAAACAATGATATATAACAATGCTGTTCTCTGAACATTCTATGAAATAAAGACACTTTAAAAAGTAAAACCTAACAGAAGAGATTTTCTTGGTTGTGTCAACCACACACAGCAAGGCCTTTAAAGGCTAGCGCATGCTTGGTTTATGCAACCCCTTCCCCTGGAGCTTCCTCCTTCAGAGAACAGCCTCTCCAGGGTCTTTTTAATACGTCTGCAGTATTACACGTGCCTGCTTTAACTTGGCTCTGTTATCAGACACAAGCCTGTGCAACATTCTGTTCAGCCAGAACAAACACTTCAAAGCGTAACTCTCTGAATGTGATGAACCCCCTGTCCCATGCTACAGTAGTTCGATGCAGGATTCATCCCAAGATCGGGGCTCAAACATATGAGTCTAGCACTCCCATGCCGACAGCCTGCATGCAAAGGCTTAGGGGTGAGAAGTCTGCGAAACATGCCTCATCCATCCTGTATGTCCTTCCAGGCAACTCAAGTTATCTATGAATCATACCCTGATACTTGCACTACATGAAATGGATGCCTTAGAGTTTTCCTGACAAATCAATAGTTCTCAATACTTTATCATACCATTGTCTTTGAGTTCAAACACATTGAGCAGGCTTCATATTAATGATGAGTCATTTAGAAATTTGGGCAGAGCTGGTGAGACTTAGAGACTTAAGTAAACACTAACCAGTTCCTCCATAAAAGGATATTTTGAACTGTATGTGAGTATCCATTTTTTCCCATTAACCCACACCCCTCACTGCCAAAAGAAGTTTATGTTAACTGAAAAAAGTTAGGAGTGGCGCTGTGAAATAACTATATATACAGGAAACTAGGTTAAACCCCCTCCATGCGTGTTATTTTATCACTGCATTTAATGACACAGAACCTTGCTGCCACTATGTGGTTTCCATGGCACCATCTGTGACCTCACCAGCTGGAGCTGTTCCATTGGTGAGCAATGACACACCTTGTGGTACACGTCCTTTTAACCCTTCATTCTTTCCTTCTCTCCATCTGTGGTTCTGCTTTCACCTGGAAGGTTATTGGGCATCAAGTGACATCAACTGTGTACCTTTCACAGGCCACAGCTCAGACCTGAACCCTGCAGAGTCACCATGGCTGAGAGAACACAAGGCAGCTTTTCTGATCACTACCACGAAAACACCTCGAGAGACATCAGACTGTATGCTTCCATTAGAACAAGGGAATGCTGTCAGAATAAGAGAGTCAATGGAAACTCTGTGAGTTTTATCGCCTCTTAGCCACTGAAAGAGAGGGTGTCAGTATGCGGGTGTAGGTGAGAGTAGGTGTAGGTGAGTGAGTAACTCACCTCTCTGCGGCGCGAGGCCCAGCAGCTCTGTTTAATCTTCCACACCACAGCGGCCACCAGCAGCAGAGACAGGAAGCAGCTGGAGAGAGAGGAAGAGAGAGGGTCATTATGGGCCGGCAGGAGCAGACACAGGATGCACTGAGACTGGGACAGCCTACACCCACACCTACAGCACCAGGAGCAGCCAAATAAGAAGAGACATTTAATGATGAGAACAGGCCATTCAGCCCAGCTGGGCTTGTCATTCTGCCTGCATCTTAGAGTGTAAGAGCCCTGTGTTCAGCTTGGTCTTAAACCCTCTCAGGGTCTCTGCTTTCATTATGAATCATGGTAAGATATTCCATGCATTAATAACTCTCTAAATGAAAAATAGGGAGAGATGGACTCAAAAAGAGAAAAAGAGAAGGGGGGAGACAGAGAGAGGGAGAACATTCATCCAGCCCAGATTAAGGTGCTATGAACCTGGGGAGGGACTCAGTGTTTATTTACACAAACCTTACTCACCTGAACTGTGAACCTTCAGCTACATTTTGATTTAACTGAGGGTTATCTAAAATGCAACTGAATTTGCACATCCTGAAAGAAAGGCCTTCTGTAGTTGCATAAGGTGCCAAGGGCTAGTTTCGGTCAGCAGTCCTTCCTCCTTAGATCTGATTAACCTCACTGAAGTCCTTAGATTGGTATTCAAATCATGCATGATCCGTAGTGTTTAACTGCAAAGGAACATGGGAAATACGAGCTGTTCTGGGGCTCTACAATTAGCATTCCCACCTCGATTTCCAGAGAATTACTCGCACACAGCCCAAGTCACTCTGTGAGAGCAGTAAAAAGTGGCAGACGTGTGTCCACCATAGGCCACCGCCCTGCTGCATGTCACCGCCTCATGCAAAATACCACAGCTGCAGCCTTGCTGACCTATAATGGCAAAGGAAATGGAGGCAGATGACACGTCTAGAGGGAGTGGCCCGGCCACTGTGTTCACACTGCGTAGAGTGGACATCACGTCAGGGTTCAGAAACAGAGTGAAACTATTCTAACTTGCAGCGCTACGAGTCTCCTCTGCTGCAGTATGCTGGGAATGGGGAGGAAGGGAAATTTCCTTAATATGAAACTTAAATGTCTCCTCTCAGCCTGTGATGAATGAGGCTACAGTGCACTAAACCACCAGCTTGCCAACTTTATTCAAATGCTCCACAGACAGCCTTCAGTAAAATTCTGTGATACTTTAAGAACCCCTTACTGGGAGCACATTACTTAAACAAGTACCCTATTTACAGCAAGAACATATCTCCACAGAACCAGGTCAAAGTTTGGGTTAGGTTAAAGTATTAATGAGGTATCATGAGCCTGTGATCACAAAACATTTAAAAATCTGTGTCAAGGTGTTCTTATATGGTGAGAAGACAACACATGGTCGAAAAAGTACTGTCATGAAGACAGAGCAATCCAGAATGCACTGCAATTAAGTTCCCTAAAAGGGATGATTTCCATTTATCTGAAACTGCTGCAGGGAAATTTACAGGTCAGGAGGGTGCAATAGTTATCTGGATACTTCAGTTGCCTTGCAACACCCACCAAACGTGACTATTAAGCAACTCAACCGGGGGGTGGCTGCAGTCCAACCCTTGCCATTAATCTCTGGTCAGCAGGTCATGCTAAGGGCAGCTGCATCCTGCACTCTGAACTCTGTCTGCTGCCAGGCAACCTAGAGCACAGCCACACTCAGGACTCTGTTCATCTCTTGTCAAAAGTATGGAAAATGGTCATTCTCATGTGCAACATAATCATATTTGGTTTCATTTGAAAGCTAATTTCACACACACAAGTGGACAGAGAGGAATGCACTTATCTCTGCATTCCTCACGTGCTAGCACCCCTTCAAACCCCTCTGATTATCGCAAGACTTGCAGTATTTATAATTGCTGAATCGTGACTACATTGTTGTTTCAGAGCTTATCATGTTTGGTCACAGCACCAAAGTCCAGATACCACATTCTATGTTCAGGTATATAGGGGGGAAACTGGTAAAGCTCAGGGAGACTCGTTAGCACGACCTCCTGTGCACTTTTGCGTATAGCCCATGCATTATTCTTTGCCTCTCCGTTGTACTGTTTTTTCCATCACACTGCCTACTTGTCATTATTGTGGATAACAATACATTGTAACAATAAATTCATTTATCATAACTCAATGCTCATTGTCCATCTTACTTGCTGCAGCTGATCACTGTACAGTAAGATAACTGCTAATTACACGCTTATAGAATCATTATGCTATTGATACACTCCGTAGTCCCTCGTCTATACAACTAGTGCCATTTTCAGTCAAGCTCAAGCCACAGGTATGTATGCATCTCTATGAGAGACTGCAACCCGTATGGAGCAACAATACACGAGACCAGAGGTTACAGTCCCTCGGTTGCATATATAAGCATTCTGACTTAACAATTAGCAGAGAGGCATTTGAGTAATCTGATTACTAAATTAAAATACGTTAACAATTACAAAATTGGAGTCAGATGTATTGTTCCCGAACTGCCAAAGGTAAGACGGCACACCATCCTTCACCACTCGAGCACTTCCGTTGTTGGTGTGGTCGAGTGAGAACTCTACAGGCAGCTCTACAGTTGGTGACCCCGACGAGATTGTAGTCACCTACAGCTCGGTCCAGCTCGGGAATGTTGTTTGCGACTCTGTGGACCTGGTCTCTGCTGAGGTAAGCCCTTTCGTGTCTTTCCTAGAAGACATCCCAGGGACAGAAAAGCACGCTACACATATAATCACATAGTGTAGAACGGGTCGCCATACCCAGGATAGTTTGAGGACCGTAAAAACTCAAAACAAGAGTTTACATCTCCCTCAAGGGACGCAACATGGGAGACCAGGAACAAGACAGTTTGAGTGTACTGCAGGGCCTGTTAATGGACTCTTAACAGTGGGGACTCAGCGTCAAACAAACCCTCGTATGGATACGTAGTAAGGGACTCGACCTTACCTCTAACAGCAATGACATCCTTCAGTGGTACAATACCATAGGTTGTAAGAAGGAACATAAAAAGAAGTATAGCAAGCTACCCCCGGCTGTAGCCTATCTTCTCCGGTGCAACGACCTGCGTACCATAGAAGAGAACGAAACAACTCTAAATAGTATGCAGGAGATAGCAAAAATCTGCTCTGATGAGATGCAGAAGTTACGTCTCCAAATAGATGTGTTCGCATTTGAGAAGAAGAGTTGGTTAAAACAAACGACTGAGTTTAACCAGCAGATCAGTGATCTGCAGGAAAAGCTCCAAAGGACCTAAACATACATAACGCAACTAGAAGAGTGTTGTGGTAGCGTAGGTCTCCCGGCAGCCGCTATACGCTAGACCTTTAAATCTGGATCCCAAAGTGATAGCGACGATGAGGTCCTGCATGCTTTGACTAATAGGCCGTGTTCCAGCACCAGCAGGCATGGGAGCTAGACACTATCATCATGATAGTAGCGAGGATGAGGGGAAGCTCAGTCAACCAACAGCCAGGGATCACGGCATTGAGTTTTGCCCGGTACTGCCACCTCCAATTCGGGATCGTAGCCGTGTCTGAACTCTAAGAACTTCTAAGTCAGCTAAAATCGCTGTGCTTAAAACCATGACATCAGATGGGACAAAACACGCCTCAATTACTGACTAACACACCAATTTTCTCCTGCCAATTTTTAGAACTGCTTTTTGTTAAAAGGTGAGGGAAAGCTTTTGTTTGGGGCTCTACACTATACTGCCACTTGCAATCGAGTCTCTTTTTTTGTATTTTCTGGTTCAGAATTACTTAAAGCACAAGAAGTAAAATTAAGTCAGGCAGATAACAAAGCAAAGAAAATCTTAGCCAGGGCAGTTGTAAAAATACAAACCCACCCAATCCAAACTCTCCGAGCACACTTATTCTTCACTGAACAATGGTGTTGTTTAAGGATTTCAGAAAACAGATTGACCTCTCTTCTTACAAATGTGCACATCGCATCAAAAAACAAGAGGGAATAAAATGAATTGCCTGACAAGTGAATCAATCTACAGACGAAAAATGAAAAATGAAGAGGCCCTTCCATATTAGGGGCACAGCCTAAGGGGCTAATTAAGTAAACGTGACAGGTGGAGGAGACAACAGATGTTCCCCTGGAGTACACCAAGGAGCCGGAATAAAGGTTTGTCCACAGTTAACTGAAACAAGTAGAGCCAGGATGGATGTCTGTTAGCCGTGAACTGAACCAAGCAGATCCACGTATGTACCCCACTGAAATGCTGACACTGATACATGTCACTGAGAAGAGGCTATCCAAGTCTGGAGACTTCCAGACTTGACCTTCATATGACACCTATGGTGTATCCACAGTCTGGTGCGGTAAGGAGAAGGCTTGTGAACCAGAGGTTACCACTTCAATTCCATGGTGGGCCGCTGCTGTCTAAAAAGCCTATCTGTGCACTGTCCTCCATTAAGCATGGCTCCTGTAGCACTGACAGTTCCGCAGACTCATATAGCTTCAGGGCGGCTCTGCCATTTCACCCACAGTCAGAGTGGAAAGCTTGGGTGAGGGCCGGGCCCAGCTGCCAGGGGACCCTGTACACAATATGAAATGTGAAGACTCTACCTCAGCATCTCTACCACGGCATCTGCAACTAATATGTAGTACAGACTGAATTTTCAACCGCAGTGGATTCTGGGTACCATTCCCTTCACCAGGAAATGAAGATCCACCAGGGCTCCTCATGCAGGCAGCCCCTGAGAAACTGTGGTTGCCCAGTAGAATCTGGCTAACAATGCCACACGTCTGACAGGTCACAATGTGAGCAGGTAAGAAGAGCAAGAAAACACAATGAGAGCCTTCAGTAGCCTGAGGGCTACCCTGAGGCATTGTGTTACTGCATGCATGAAATGCTGGATATTCTCATACCTCTAAACTGTAGAGCTAGACCCATTCTGGAAGCTGGCTGTGTTGATGGGCTGTCCCTCTCAAGCCTTGCCTTTCCTATGGGGAACTCTGTGCAGCTTTAGAGGTGATTCACATGACTTGAGGAACCTGAGCCAAGCTTACCTCCCTCATTATGGGGAAGAGAGAAGGCATTCACACACTCTGCTAGGGTGAGCTTCACAGACGAAGCACAAGTGTCTTAGCCTGCCGCGACCAGAGAGCAAAAGGGCCAGACTGCAGTGCAGAGCTATTGATTCTGCTCAGCTCTGCTTGCTGTGGGCGTATTCATCAGGTCAGGTAGTCAAGCAATACACAGCACAGCTCACCAGATATTGAAGTCACCTTTCTGTACGAGCCCAAGCAAAACCAGTGCAGCGCAGGCCAGGTACCACCAAACGAGGCTAATGAGAGCGAGGTATTATACCTAAAATCCCTCTTGCTCACACACAGGCTCAAGGTCTGGTATGCATGGACAGGCACATAATTTGTTAACATATACGGCACTGAGTGCATTTCCTCTTGTGCACGTATCTTCCTTGCATCTGCTGCACTGCTATTTGTTGAAGCTACAGGACCACTGACTGCTAATTATATGGTACTGAGTGGAAGTGATGAGGATATGCTTCACAAACGAAGGAACTGGGCTAACACACAGTGATGGAAGCGCAAGCAGAGGATGCATAAGAGGTGGATCTCAGCTGAGAGAGCATTAACCAGCTTTAGAAATGCCATCAGGTTACACTGCTAAATAGACACATCCTTTTAAACGGAACATATCACTGATAGTCTCAGCATAATGTAAGGGCCCTCAGAAGACTATGAAGTTATGCGTGTCACAATAGGTATTTGGTGAATAATAGTGTAAGTTCCAAGAGTTCTTCTTATTCAAGACAACAGCCTTTCAACAATCTCATTCCTGACCTATTGTATAAAAACTGATGTGCTTTTAAATCTGTTAACAATCTGATCAACATGTGATTTACATGGCCTATGGGAAACCACAGGGGCCCATAAAAGTCTAGTGATATGAACAGAACGGTTCTTATTTGGTTAGTTTTTTAAACCTGGGGGAGAAAAACAGCCAGTCATGGAATGTCTTTGGCTGGTTAATGAATGAAAGTAACTGAGGGGGTCATTTGAACTGGGGCCAGAATTACTGTATCACTCTGTTAATGAAATGAACAGATGTATGGTCTAAATATCTATTTGTATATATCCTCAGTTCAGTTGTGACTACCCAAATCTGAGCTGTCATAAGATGTCAGCTGGAAACAGCTTTTTGTGAGTTTGTGAGTTTGTCAGTGTGAGAGTGCTACAGGGGGGCTGCAGATCTGATAAGTGGTCCACACGATAATTAGCTAGTATGAGAGTGGGTGTGTGGGTAAGAGCTGTTTGGGGTCCAAGCAAATACTAAGGAAAGCAAAGCACGTTCTCTTTTTTTGTTTTTTAATATTTAATGTTTAACAGTTTCAGTTGTGCATTCCCCATAAACTCCTTTGCCTCACTGATTTTAAATGTATGCTAATTTTAATGTAAGCTGATATAGCTGTTACAATTCTTTGCACTTCTTCAACACAAGATTAGGATTTCCTTATGATCTCTTTAAGCACTATCTATCAATTGAAGGCTTATGTTGCCACTTACTTCTAGCTTGCTGTTTGATTACATATGTCTTCCATACAGCAGATATGATACCATATAACAGGTGCAGGAACACAAGAGTATATCTTACCATGACAACCTTGTTGAAGGAAGTTACAATAAATAATACACTACATCTGCTCTGCAGACACTCTTAACCAGACCTACTCATATAGCTTTTTCTAATTTTTCATGTTATACCTTTATAGGTGGATGTTTGCTGAGGAAACAGCCCTGCTCCTTATTTCTACACCACACTGCTTCAGTAACAGTAGGAGGCCTTGTCTTACAATGCCTGTTTTTAACCAGTAGCCTTTCAGGTTTCCCCTGTAATTTCTTTGGTCTGAATGACTGTAAATGTTTCACATGGAGAGGGCATTTCACACTGGCAGCAGGGAGTCTCTCCTCCACCCTCAATCCTTTGCCCATGCAAGCAAACACAGGAAATGATGCGTTAAAGCCGGCACCCCCATGCACAGGGTCTGTGTGGCTGTGTATGGGATGCTGTGCCGGATACAGTCCGGCAGTGGACACAGGGGTTGCTGGGAGATTTCACAAGTTAACAGCACAGTAACACAACAAGTTTTCCCTGCAACTGCCAGTAATCATTCACTGATTCAGACATGGCTCAAAAAACAATGGTTTGGTGGGTTTGTTATTCTCTCAATAGTATCCACCATGTGCACGTATTACATTAGAGTGAGTAGTGGGAGAAGAGTACAATGGGAAAAAGAGACTGGAGCCAGCAGCTCTCTGAGTGACACTGGGGTCCCCGAGGGCTAGGACCATGTGCAAGGCTTTCCTCCACGTGGAGCTGAACCCCCAGATAATGGTGTCAGAAGAACTGCCACCATTTGTCAGAGCATGAGTGGTGGGCACTCATAGGAACTCCTGGCTTCTGTTTAATCCGTTTCCCCCTTGCTGCCGGATTAGCAGGTCAGAACTGCTCAAACCTTCAGCACATTCAGGTTTTTATGATTAATGAGGGATATGGAAAACCCCAGGGTGAACCTGTTAGACCAGCAGAACATAGGCGCCCCTGAGCGCAGGGCTGGGGAAAGACCGGCACTGGAAGTGTTATGCCTTGAAGGCCATTTGCACAACATCTGATGCGATCCCTTAATTGCTAACTAAAACCTTGTCAGAGAGAACAGGACTGATGTAACAAAAAGTGTTATAAGAGCAAACAAGCAGAAGAGATAAGCTGGTGTTGGCTCTCACCCAGTTCACAATACGCTGACATGAAAAAGTAGTAGACAAAAATTTCTGTGTACTAGCACATGTAGAAGACAGAAATCAATTGATATGTGGTACAAGAAGCTGAAGCTAATACAGGCCTGAGGCTAAAAGATCAACGTCTGGATAGTTTATGATTACGATGTCACAAATACAATGATAATGTCATTTAGCAATATTTTAGTGCCACAATCAAAAGTGCTTGAGAAGTCCCACCTTGATATTTATGAGATACAAATCACAGCCCAGATAATTTACACGTACACAAACCCAGTGATAAGAGAGTGAATGCTACATGACTAATGTCTTCATACATGTAACACTTAGAGTGCTCAGCCTCTCTGATGAGCCTTGAAAACCCAGGCAGAAACACATTCCATGGTGTATCTCACCCACCATCAACAGTCACTGCTAATCAGCTGCAGAGCAAAGACTTTGCCCTTTAACCCTTGACCTACATCACGTGACTCCCTGCCAGCATCAGTGATGAACAGCATGAAACAGGTGAATGGAAACAGCTCATGTTACTGTAAATGTGTGACCAAAAAAATCATAGAACACCAGGACAGATAATGCAAAAGTATGCAAAAGTAACGAGGTAAAAAAAGAATAAAAAGCTCATATTGCGTATCAGCTGTCAGCTATTACATGTTGCAGCCGCTCCTAGGCACAGTGCAGAACATGGCATGAAGATAGGAAATATACAGTTATAAAAGGTTCACAAATAGAGACTGATTATCCAGTATATTATTCAGTAAACTACTCATCCATGTTACTTTCTTCTTTATTTTCTCTCTGGGTCTTGTGTATCAGCTCTCTCCACCAAAGCCAAACAGCAGTGCACAATACTCCATTCTCTTCAGCAGGCCACTAAAATCAAGAAGACCTAGCCCAAAAGCCATAGCAACAGCCTTGTAGCTTTGGAGACAGATTTTGATTGGTTTACTATCCCTTCATTTTCTGTTTTTTGATTTTTCATAAACAGCAGTTCCTCATTACATCACCCGTGGGGACAAAGAAATCAACACAAAAACACAGCAGAAATGAGCAGTATTTTGTCCAAGCATTGTTGTGTTCTCAACAAAGCAGCCTTGCTCACAGTCAGAGGAGCTCATATTCTTGATTCTTCTCTGTGTCAAGAAGTGTCCTCGATTTTGGGCCACACCACTAAGGTATTTCAACAGGAAAAGTCACTTTGTTGAAATGAAACTTGAATTAATCTTGAAGACTGTGAAAATGGGGAAAGTCGTTTTCAACTGCATGGCAGTTTTTTCCATTAAATGATTCGGCAGTTGCAGCTGAATGAGCTGGGGTGAGGTACACTTCATCTCCCTAAAGGGTCCTGCAGTACAAATAGAAAAAGTCTCCCTCCCTGTACAGTGTAACTCTAGGCTGTAGCTCTGCTGTGCCAACCTCACGTCACATTCAGCAACAGTAAGTGCAACTGTTTAAAATCAATTTGCAGGCTTTTACACGATCAAAAATGCCAAAATATTCAAAAGAAGGATATAGCCTGACAGCGTCATCTGCATTTTAAAGAAGTCTCAAGACAATGCAAAATAAGCACACAGACACACACACAATTTTCGAAAGCAAGGCGATGTGATTGTAGCTCTGTTATTTAGTATGAAGACAAATCTCATTGGCATGCATACAATATTTAACTGGGATTCATTTCATTTTATTTCAAAAACAAAGGCTTACAAAGGTACTGCTAAAGAAGAACTTCCTTGTCCTTGAACAACCGTGTGAAACATCAGCCAATGGCACAGGCCACTCTGATCTCAGACTATAGACAGCACTTGGCTGCACCCAATCGATGGACTTTTAGGTGGCAAAGCTGCACACAGCATTGTTCAACAAGAGGCCAATCAATGCCGTTGGGAAGGGCCAGAGGTGGCTGCTCTCTGGATTTAAGAGGTGGAGCTTTTCCCCTCCAGAATAAGACCATTTCATCAGTTAATTCCTGGCCATGATCAATATGCACACGTTGTGACACATCTAGATGCCTTAAATGGTTTCAGGTGTGCAATTAAAACAACGTTTCATCCTCAGGTCACTATGTCACAGAGAATCCTGTATACAAAGGATATGTTGTGAGTGGCATCACATAAATAAAACCAACTAGTATTCCAAGCACCTGCAAGTAGATTCATACTTATCACTTGTATATCTGCAGGTAGTTTCAAATCCATCACTTGTGTATCTGCAGGTAGTTTCAAACCCATCACTTGTGTATCTGCAGGTAGTTTCACACCCATCACTTGTGTATCTGCAGGTAGTTTCAAACCCATCACTTGTGTATCTGGAGGTAGGTTCAAACCAATCACTTGTGTATCTGCAGGTAGGTTCAGACCCATCACCTGTGTATCTGGAGGTCAGTCCAACTTCCTTTGGCTCAAGCCAAAGTCACATTCCTCACAAAGAAGACAGTACTGTGACTGACGTACTGACATAATGCATTGTGAACGTCTTGTACAAAATGTTACTGTAGCTCAGTGATAGTGAGGAGCAGGCATCTGCAGACACTTCTGTCTGCACAGAAAGGGAATCTATCACTACACTGCATACGCCTCTGAGGCTACAGCTAATATAATACAAACAAGAGGAAAGCAGAACTGTGCTACTGGGCCCCAGTCAATATCACCCTCTGCTAAATAACATCTGCTCTAACAGTACAACCTCTCGACGCAGACAAACTCCACTCCCTCAGACGCTGCACACTAACTAACTCCACCAGCAGCAAAACCGCTGGGCGCAGACAAACTCCACTCCCTCAGATACTGCATGCTAATCTGTCAACAGTCTGAAACATTGCAGAACTGACTTGTGTGCAAGACAGGGGGGAGGTGTTAGTGTTCTGAAATACCTCAGATGACTCAGAAGTGAGAAAACATAGAAAATTATGTCTGTGCAATTAAAAGCAGACCTTTTCGTATGTAAGCTATGTAACAGTATTCATGACCATCTTGGGAAGTAGTTGAGTGTGTGTGTGTGTTGCGCACTGTGGGTACTGCGGTGCGTACATGTACTGCTACCTGAATGCACACTTTGGTATTTTTGCCCCTTACACAGATCAGAGGTCATAGTATTGGTGAGATAAAGCTGATTGGGTACAGGCAATAAGGGAGGGGCTGACTCTGTGCACTGCTGCAGTGCTCCCAGATCAATAACACAACAGTACATTTCCTGGGGGAGAGTTCTGGAGCACACAGGGCTGTGGGACAATCCATCACAGCTGGCTAGCACACTTCCTGCGAGGGGGTCTCAGCAACTCAAATAACCCATACCTCCGAGAAACGCCCTGACCTTCAACAAAAATGTTCAATCCATGTTCCATCCTAACACCTGGCTTCCAGCATCAAACCTAACACCTCCTTGTTCCTCTCTGCTAACTGCATCACCTGAAGGAGTTCTGAAGCATGTTCTCTACTCCTTGTGCCCATTTGGTTATGCATAATGATTTATTGAAGCTACTAGTGCTAACTGTCAAAATCGAATACTGCCAATATAAGCGCACAGTACCAACCTGTTAAATTATGTAACTGGGGCATTTAACTGTCTCAGAGTCTTAAGCATGACGAGGAGAACTCTCTGCAAGTCAGATGGATGCCAGAGTTCCAGGGACAGAAGGGTAATACACAGATAAGCAGATTTAAAGAGCTGTGCGATGCTTATCAGCATCACCAGCCGTGCCTGAAAGGAGAGCCTCAAGCAATTCGTCCTGCCACCAACCAGAATGTTCCTTAGAGCTAAGAACATGTGTGTGGGAAGGAGCTGTTACAGGAGAGGCCCACACAGAAACTGACACTATGCTCTATATGTTTAACTTCACATCCAGGAGGTAGGCACGGGTCTAAAGCATGATTAACTCTCAAGTTGAGGTTGCAGAAGATATATCTGCAGATGATCTTACACAAAAAAGTCTTTTACACAAGAGTTGTTGAGCTTTTCATCTGTGGTATGCCTACCCTAAGACAGAGACAGATCATATATGCTTCAATTGTCTTTGATCAGAGCTTTCCATATAACCTTGTCCCTACAATGAGTTGTGGTCAGGGCTGTAATGGAGGCTATACGCACGTAAACGACATTTATGCACCTCCTACATTTCTGAAATAGCATTTACGCACCTCTAAATAGCGTTTACTCACCTCTAAATACACAACTTTAAAATTCGTTACAGTTAGTTTCCTATTGTGTTACCAGCACAAGCAGTAGTATTCAAAATTGCACTGCATTATCAGTATTTACGGTATCTGTGACCAATAACATCACTTGCAGCAGCTGGGGTCACGACATAGCCGTAGAATGGGGCTTGCTGGCCAGCTAGTTATCCATCTAAGGTTGACTAGCATTACGTGTCTGGATTCCTGCCATTGACAAATTGATATATGGCGATTTCGTAAACGTGAAAAAAGCAAGCCTCCTCCTTGATGCTGATGTAAACTGCTGCTACTCCTACAGTTTTTATACTATATAGACATATGTTACATCAAAATGTTCAGCTTCTTCTACTGTCACTCACATTTAAATATCTAAGCGATGTGATTTTATAGCCTTTAAGCTTCAGCAATTTGTTTGAGAGTCATGCTCTCCATACACATACATTGCGGAATGTTCAGAATTCCATTCTAGATGCAGTTTGTAATTTCACATTGTATACTACTGGTTGCTCTGGGTTGTTTTCAAGTTATTATGGGATGTCCTTTGACTGCTTCATAGTTTCTTACTCTCTTTATGGCGATTAATATACTTCACAGATGTTATATTTTTCTCTCTTTCATACTTTCACACTCTCTTTATGGTGATTCGTGCACTTCAAAGATATTATATTTTTCTTGTTTTCATACTGTCTTTTATAGTTTCATACTGTCTTTGTGGTGATTAATACACTTTATAAACTTTATAGTTATTGCTTTCAGGCTTTTCATAGTTTCATACTCTCTTTGTGGTGATTGCTACACTTCATAGACTAACTATATATATTTCTTTCATAGCCTTTCATTGTTTCATACTTTCTTTGTGGTGATTAATACACTTCATAGACTTCAACTATGTTTATTCCTTCCATAGTCTTGTTTAACAACGAATTCCAGCTTCACCTTTTGTGTAGAAACCACACAGTAAGGCCCCAGGGAACACCCAGTGATGCCCAACAACACCCTAGGAACCACCTAATGGTAGCCTATAACAACCTGTATTGTTATACAAGAGCTGCATTACTCGGGACACAAGCATTGGGCGATAACCTCCATGTAGCAGCTAGCCCACTTCACATTTTCTCCACGAAATGTACATTCTACAAATAAATAAACAAATATTCTGAAAACCTTTTTTTTTAACCAGTATGTCGTGGTCCACCTTACCTTGATCACAGAATTCATCATTTACCCACCACTTTTTTACCACTACACCCCTGGTTGTGGTAGCATGGCTTTAACTAAGCTACAGTAGCATGAACTACAGAAAGCTCTGGTTCTCACTGAGCTTTGGTAGTATCATAAAAATAATAGTGTAGGCTGTAGGCAGAGGAATGACTACTACAAGGAACTACTGTGTTCTGACCTGTGGGTGATCTGATGAGGAGGGACTGTGTTCTGACCTGTGGGTGATCTGATGAGGAGGGACTCTTAACGTCTAAAGGCAGACTCTGTGGCATTAAGCCTGCATTTGCTCTGCGCTCCTCTCCCCAGTGCTATTTTACAGTGAGATTATCTGCTCTTTGGCAAATTCAGAACTCTTTCAAAACTGAGGCTTTTGGCAAGTTGGAATTCTTACAATAGAAACTGAAGAAATTAAAACTGTAGTCCATGCACCGTGCTGCAGACTGAACACCAGCCATCTTAGAGAAGCGAGGTGCTGCGTGAGGTGTTGGAGCAGCGGCTGGTCCTGTAGTCACTCACACTGCACGCGCCAATAGGCAGCATTCACACCCATCCTGCCTGAAAGCCTGGATGTTTTCCTGCAACTGCAGCTGCAGGCCTCGGAAGCATTAACCACTAATAGCTTAACCCATGTCTGTTTTTCATCTTTGAGCCGTTTATCGTTAAACTTATTTACACGCAAATGCACAAGAAAAAGGAAAGAAACTGGCACTGTGAAAGTAAAGGGCACATCAGGAGCCTCTGCGAAATCTGGAGTGAGTTTTTGATCAAAATTTAATACATCTTTGACTGGATTTACAACATTTTCAAGCCTAACAAATAGGAACATTTCATTTAAGACTTTTGACATTTTAATACTTTTTAAGTATCCCTGGCAAGCCTAAAAATATATCTTTCACAAGAGCGTGGGAATTGCCTCTGGAGCCAATGTGCCAACTCGTAATCGGTTCACCCTTCATACTGGGTGTAAGCATTTCACATGTGTTGTAAAGCACATCAGCAGATATGCTGTGACAGGTTGTCTCAGTTTAGCCCTGAGTAACAACCATGCAGGCACGACAACCTCCACACGACTCACATGAAATGTCAGAGTATGTGGCTGCAAAGTGAGTCAAAGTGTTTTGGCAACATCCCACCTGCGTTTCTGAGGGGCCACGGAGCTGACGGTACCTCCAGATGGGGGTGTGGCATCATGAGAAGGACTCACCTGAAGAAGGTGACGAAGAACTGCACCAGGTCCATGAAGTTGCTGTGCTGGGAGAAGGCGATCTGGGGAGACAGGAAGGAGGACACTGTTAGAGACTCAGATCAG
The DNA here is from genome assembly GCF_013368585.1 of Megalops cyprinoides. Lineage (NCBI taxonomy): Eukaryota > Metazoa > Chordata > Actinopteri > Elopiformes > Megalopidae > Megalops > Megalops cyprinoides. The sequence continues at coordinate 3,091,867 of NC_050604.1, read as the reverse complement.
TGGCACTATTCACCCACTCTGATGCTCGCCATCGCAGGAGCGTGACACCAAAAGTACCAAGTGACCACCTGATTTTTGGGATCAGCCAGGTCAGTGACATACAGCAGCTTCACAAACACGGCTTTGTCATCTCATTTAATAAAAAGCAGCAAGATGGAAAAAAATAAAACAGCAACACAACCACTGCGCCATGTTTTGTTATGTTTTTCGCAGGGTGTGCTTTGTCTGAGCCTTACATTTATTCATTTGGCACATGCTTTTATTCAAAGCGACTTACAAGTGAGGCAGAGTACAACACAAGCAAAAAACCATAATGATGCCAATGATGGAACCCAGGATAGCAGGAAAGCACCTACTGTTGGGTGACAGGGGTTTAGTGGGATAGAAGAGCTTGAAGGGAGAACAGGAATGGGAGGAGAGACTCTGATCATCTCCACAAAAAAAGAGATGGATGAGTTCCCACAGGTAGGCAAGAACGACTGAAATCACTAAACAGAGCAGGGTTTCCACTCACCTCCTCAGCTCATTTCACTCATACAGGAATAACGACGCAATTCAGAGAACACGCAATTCATTAAAGCATACCCTTAATGAGTTCACTTACCTACATCAGCAATCAGTAACTACACACCTCATTTAAAAAGTATTCACCAACGCTTCATCTTCGCATGTGCATTTACCACAGAGATGCTGGCATTGTTAACGTCACTAACTCTGTCTATGGCTGTGTGGAGTCCCACATGCCAATTATTAGTGAAACTCTGGAACTGGGTCTGACCTCTGCCTCTGAACTGAGAGACCTCTGATGTCTGGAGGACCTTAACATCCTGCCTGGGACATGAGTACCTACTGCTGTGCATCTACTGCTGTCTATCTGCCCATCCACCCTAATGGGCAGTGAGTCCAATCAAAGAGCCTAATGAGCCCAGACATGCTGAGACAGCCACACCGCTGCTCACGCTGCCTAATTTAAAAGGGAAGATAAACAGAGAGGGAGAGGAAAAGGGATGGCAGCTGGTGGTGGCCCGTACCTATGAAGGTGAGTGCATGTAGCGGTGTTGGGCCCCAATGAAATGGTGTATCAGCTGTGGACAATGTAATCGTGGCTGTCTTATGGTGTTGGGATTCCATGAGGGGGCTGTCAAAGGTGGACAGCACTGGTGCTGGTACGAAGCTGCCCCCTGCTGGCCAAATACACATGCTGCAGCACACTCTGCAGTAATCCCTCGTGTAAACTGGTCCAGCCTCATCCTCGGCCACTCCGATTACATCCCTGCCCCTGGTTATTATTCCCTACAACGCCAAGCTTGTTATACAAGAGCAAAAGCAAAATGCTGATAAGCTGAACATCAGATGCGTGTGGGCAATGAATGAGGAACAATATTAAACAGGTATACCTAAGACTAGACTGTGACATGAACATTCCAATGACAGGAGGAGGCGGTCAGGTGCTTGTCCAACCAATCAAATGAAGAAGGTGGGCTGTGTGGCAAATGCTATTTATTGGTACAAAATACCACTTTAGGCACATATAAATATATATAGATGTATTAATATGTAGATGTGTGTGTGTACACATATACCTCTCATACACGCATCTATATAAAACAATGTATTTTATACATAATATATCCTATAATGTGTAAGCTAGCGCTACAATAATATCACTAATCACTACTAAAGTATCACCGATGCACTACTAAAGTACCTTCATTTTCAATGTAGTTTAATCACAACTGCGATAGATATCAATCGCAGCCTGACTGGAAATAGGCCCCTTCACTGAATTTCAGCCAAGTAGTGGCATCCTCTTATTATCAGAAATATCTAGTGCCTGCTTCAAAAAGAGCCAATAATCACTACAGAATAACTTCCACTCAGAAAGGTATATTCAGTATGATAATGATGCAGACAAGGACCGTACATGCATATACACTAATGGAAAGGAAAGGCTGGCATGTTCCAATAACCTTAATCATAAGAAATTTTACAATCAGACCACCATAAGAAACTAAGTGCACTTGAGCAGTTCATGAGATAGCTTACTTTATTAATTAAAGCAATAACTTCCCTAACTTGGAATGAAAGGTTTCAACTTCAGGATCCAAGAAAGAGTGTGAAAGTGAAATTACAGTATAAAACTAGAAAAGAAAGTTTGGGGACTTTTAAGTTGGCTTGAAATCCCCTAGCATAGTAGTAGCTAGTAGTAAGTAACTTTGGTTATATTGCTAGAGTGCAACTTCAATGTGAGACCATCTCATGCAGACATGCACATGCTTTTCCATGGATAGGTCTACAAGTTAACTCATTTTGAGCCTGCCAGCTTGGTAGCTAGCTAACTAGCATGCTAGACAGTTAGCCAACTCATAGGCTACCTATATCATCACATTATTAATTAGCTGAAAAAAAAAAAAAAAAGATTTAGCTAGTGACTTAGCCAGCTAGCTACTCACTCGCTAGCCACTGCTAGTTTAAACAGTCTGTGGCCACTGTAGTATGCCTACTGTGAATTCAACTGCACATGACAGAACGATCAGATTCTGAACATTCTATTCATGATAGTCAAAGGGAAAATGTAAAATCAGAAGTGTCCAAAAGAATATTTTAGATATTGATACAAAATGCACAAGCAACGCAATACCATACTATCTGAAGGTATTAGCCAAGTTTCGCAAGTGTATCCTCAAAGGTGTAGGAGTACACAAAATCAGATGGAATAAGAAGTAGTAACAAAGAGAACAGTGCATTGGCTTTTTCAAGCACACTACTACATGCTGTTTGGAGTACATTTGGTTACCTTTCTCTTGACTGCTTCACCCACACCCACACAGTGTAGTAACCAGTGCGGAACTTCAAAAGTACTAGTCTCTACAGATCGGGGGAGGTCTTATTGATGAATGGTCTTGCCAATATACCAAGTGCCCATGTTTAGCACTTTTTTAACAAATGGATACTCAGGCTATGCTTCCCTTTATGCTTTTATAATGTAACTTCAATGTTCAGTGAAATTGATATACAGTAGGTAATTCTGTTAAGCCTCCTGCTACCATTTCAAAGGGTGAAATAAAGTACCACTGGAGTATGTCTTTAGTGAGTCTCTGCCACTCCGATGTTCCGCAGCTAGTTGTTGCTGAGGCTCTATCTGCTCTGAGGCACATCACATTCACTCAGAACCTCTCTCAGCGTCATATCTGCACACTGTCAATACATGTCATGACCACACAATCTGAATGCGTCATTCTCTATTTCTGATGATACTCTGTGATTTTGGGGTCTTCTCTGTGGTCCCATGACACCCCTTGCTCTTCTATCACTAGGTTCTCATCCAGGACACATGTAAAAAGACCACCATGCCCTCTTCAATGTGCCAAGAATCAAAAGCTCTGCAGTTGGGCCCTAAAACAAGATGGAACGCATGGACACATGACAGCACCCCTGGTAGAGCCTGTGCCTCCTACAGCCTGCAGTCAGAGCAGGGAAGATGAGCCTGTCTCCATTAAATTAGATGTATTGTGCTTGTGCTATGTTTACCATCCATCAGCTCTGGCACTGTGTCTAAACAGGAATAATGAGGGAACTCAGCCAGACCCATATTGAAAACTCAACAAATGAGAGAAAGTAGGCTTTTGCAAAAAAGCAGTAAGAAATTCATATATTTCCCTGTACTACTGCAATGGACAGCAGCATTTATTCAGCTGATAATCATACAGGCTATCTCATTAGTGGCATCACCTCTGCAATCTCCACAACTCTGCGACTTTAAGTGGTGCAGTCGCCTCATCTGTTGCACAACATCTGTGGAAAGTTACCCTGACATTTCAGAACCGTGCTTCCAGAGCAGTCAGCCAGCTTCACATAAAGTAACTAGGTTTCTAACACAGGTTGGACTCCATCAACCACACATGGTCTATATCAATCAAGATCAACCACAAATGAGAGTCCAGATCAATCACACCTAGGTTAGCCATACTATGTAGCCAGTGTCATCCACACAATTTAGTTTAGATCCACCATACCATCGCAGCCTCTCTCTCTCTCTCCCCCTCTCTCCCCCTCCCCCCCCCCCCCCCCTCCCCAAAATCAGCACTTAAATATCCTAAAAACAAATATTCAAGACAGCCTGTCCACCCATTGTGTAGCACCTTCAAGCAAGCAATTTCCTTTAATGTGTTTTGCGCCCTCTCCTCTCATGACTGCAAGACAAACAAATCAGTGAAGACACAGTGCCCCTCAGAGAAGCTTGCAGTATGTCTAATCCATTGCCAGAGGGCAGGGGTGCTCCTCCACCAAAAACCCAAAACAACCCTTTGAACACACATGCACTTATTCCCAATATGATGTTCTTCCCAGGGCCACAGGCTGCTGGGTGACTGCATATGACCACCATGCAATTCATTACTATATTACATACTGTAGGTAGCCATAGGTTATACTGCATATGACCATCATGTAGTTTATTTTTTACTGCTGTTATTAATCCTAGAAACAGTTACGCTATCTGAGAAGCTGTTGTTGATTTGAGGATGCAACCCAGTGACATATGAATTTTTCAAATACAGATTCACACATTTCTAATCAATGTAATTACCACACAAACATCACTCCAAGCAGAGGTGAAATGGTTGAAGAGTTAATTTGACTCACTGCAGTCCACTGTATTGAGCTGTGAGCCTGCACATTACGTCAGCACTTTAAAAGCTTGTAATGGACCACTGGCATGCTGAGCCTGCCATCAGATTTACACACCAGGGTGACCCACACTGTTTATAAAATGACAGTTTAATAATCATGGTTCAATGAGAATGCCATTGTTGATCCTGTCAATATCAGTGTGTTTTATTCTCTGTCCACACTAGAGAGAGACCAGCCTCTTGCAGTCTTAATGACCACTAGAACAGGGATGGTCACAAAGGAGTTTGGGAAAACAGATTAGTTAAACGTGATGGCACAGGTGTGTGCCACTTTTCACATGCAGCACATACACACACACATACATGCACACACAAATAGTCCTTGGAGGGTAGGAAGCATGTGTATCCACCCTTATTCTTAGCCAGCTCTAATATGTGGAGCATATTGCTTGCACTCTTACACGCAGGTCTGGATCGCCACAGCACTTCCCGAGGTAACACTGCCTCAGGTACCATCCACTGGTCTCACGGGGTATCCACACAAATGAGAGGAGATCGTGTTCAGAGAAAAAAGTGCTACATCGCACCAAAACGCAGCTTCACGAGTTCCCAGTCCAGTTTGAATGATTCAACCAGGCACAGCTTCTAAAAGAATCACACACTCGTAACCCCAGCTTTGAGACATCACAGTGGTTTTACAAGTTTTCCAATGCTGCCCTGCCCATCAGCCAGGCTGCTGCTTTCATTGCATTTTCACAGAGTTCCCCACAACACACATCACATGCAGCCAACCACATGGCGACCATGAAAATCAGACCCTCCACCTCTTTCCAAACAGGCCAACTCTGCGTGACAGATTTCACCAGTATTTTAAGTAAGGATCCTTGAGCTTTATTCATGGCTATTTATTAATATTATTTACTATGGTTTTACAGCTCATAGTAGGACTAAGAAGTACCAGGTACTTAAAGCCCAAACAGAGACAGACATCTGTCCATCCAACAGCAGGAGACAAGCTCATTACCACTGACACGCTTCTGGTCACCTCTGATTGTAATCACCAATTAGATGCTACGCTTACCTCTTCATGAAAATTCATGAGTAAAGCAATGTAGCACGTCTTTGTCAAAATATCTTACAGAACTTCAGCAGAAAAATATACACAAGCAATACACATTACCTTGCCTTGTTATAGCAAATGAACTGTCTTTAATGCAATGTCTGTAACTGAGACCCACTGTCCTCCAGAGCCAGTGTGTGGCTGAGCTGTCTCTGCTCTGACACTGATAACAGGTGGTATCAGTCACTGAAATCTAAGGCAGCACAGGAGTAACGCTCAGTAATATTGACCAGAGTCGCGCCTTCCAAAGATCACAAATAAACTGAGAGGGTCCAGCATGAGGCTCTACTGCCCTTTGCTCCGGTAAACGCATCTGCCAGTAAACATGTGAAAAGGACCAGTAACACACACACACGCACTCACATCCATACACACTCACACACGCAAACATACATGCATGCACACACACGCGCATCCATACACACACACACACACATATCCATATACAGACTCATACACACGCACGCATTTTCGGCAATCTGTAAAAGTGTCGCAGTGATACAGTCTCCTCCTTGCCTTGCATGCTGTGTGCTGAAAGCCATGAGTGGCCTTGCAGCAAAGACTCTGGAGTAAGGCCAGTATGAGTAAGAAAGCCCAGCCTGAGTAAGCCCGGTGCAAGAGCAGTGGCAGCAAAGAGCTCGGAGCGACTTTGAGAGGAACTTACACCCAGGGCAGCGCAGAAGCAGAACACACACAGCAGGATAGTGGAGGTGAAGACGGCCACGGCGTTCATGGTCAGCACGCCACCGGCAGGTGACTGTCACACACAGACCATGACCAATCAAACAAGCACAACACACACCAGACAACACAGCCTCCAGACTGAGCTCTGGAAGGGCCAGAGAGAGAAAGGGAGGGAGGGAGGCAGAGAGGGAGGGGAGGACAGGAAATCAGGCGGGGGAGAGGGGGGACTGGAGCACAATAACAAAACGAGGAAGAGAAAAAAGCCGAACTGACACTTTTTTCACTCTCTCACTCCTTCACCCCAAAGCTTTCATCACTGAAGGATGAGGAAATAGCAACTCTCCCTCTCTCCCTCCCCTTCTCTCTCTTTTTATCCCTCTTTCTTTCTCCTTTTCTCCCTCCTGCCCTCTCCCTTTCCCTCTCTACTCTCTCTTTTTCTCCTTCTCTCTCCCCTCCTCCCTCTCTCTCCCACTCCTTCCCAAAGTAAGCAGAGGCATTAAAGGAGCCAGCCTCACACAATGCAGAGAGCCCTCCACACATGCCCAAAGCATGGCATTAGGATTTCGCTGGGGGTGCTTTGAATGTGGCTAGTGCTGTACCGTAATACAAACAAAGACACGTAAACACCCCCTGCAATGTATCACAAGTAGCCTAAGGGATCCTGCACTTTCTGTGTGACTTCTTGTAGATCTGTGCCAAGATTTGACCAGGCTCCACACTGGCAATTCCCATTAAGACACTCAAAGATTGGACCGGGGGTCCGACAACCCTGGTGACACCCACCCACCCATGAAAGACCTTAAAGGCATGCAGAGAAAACACATTTTAAGATGTACATGAGTGAATGCATGTGATCGCTGGAGAACATCACCCTCATGAACATCAGCAGTGAAGATCAGAATCACGTCACGCTTCACGCTCCCCCGTTCCGCTGACAATTTCGCTAACATCTCAGTGCTGCAGCAGCAACCCACAGAACAGGACCTGCCCTAAACAGGCAAGGGTAACAGAAATGCCCTCTGAGCAGCGCCTGCATCTGCGGGAGAGCTAAGAGAGCACAGTCCATGTCATGTGAAAATAAAAAGAAATAAAGGCGATTAACACAGAGAGGGCAGCCCATCCTGGCAGTGGGAACCTGACATGTGGGGGCTGAGAAAAACAGTAAAACCAGATTCAGCACATTCTGATTACCCAGGGTGGGGCAGATTAATCTGCTTTCAGTTAACTCTGCATCAGGTGTCAGCCACCAGCCAGCAGCTGGAGTCTGCATTAATCCCACACATGGCCAGTTTAGACAAGGAGGCAGCACCTGACAACTACTTATTTTTAATGTCACAAACCCTTCTAAACAAACCCAATTTATCATTTAACTTCTTATGGCTGAGATAGATTTCTGCAGTGTGCCCTGTGATATTTAAGTAAAAGGAGACCAGAGGAAAGGCAGTATAAGCAAATTATTCAAAATTTATCAAGATAAAACAACCATCTACAGCGACAGCTGCCATGGATCTATCTTAACTGTCCCTTTACAAAGTAAATCCAGGAGACAGACTTATATTTTCTCATGCTATCTTTACTGTGTTATGATCCTGTGTAAAAAGCATCAGTTTGTGAAATAGCTGATAATGTTTGATGCATTTAAGCAGACATTACTCCTACTAGCTCGCTGATGGTGTCCACTGTCACAGCCTGCAAACTGCAAAATTGTTTTACATTATGCACAGACATTACACACACACACACTTCTAAGTCTTAATGACAATATTCAGAGGAAAGTCTCTCCTCTTTAAGAGAGAGCCTGTTTTCAGAGCTTGGCCTCAGTCCATGAAACGGGAAACGGCTGATATTATTGTTAGAGCTGTTTACACAGAATCTGGCACTGTTCGGAACAGAGTGTGTTTTCCTCTGTAAAGAGCTGGGCCAGGACCCATACCGCTAACAGCCAGATGCCGCTTGCCCCGCTCAGGCTAAACACCACCAGCAGCCACTTCCAGAGAAAGGTGAGCATCACACACCTGCCACCCACAGCTGATGGCCAGCACTTCACCGTCCCTTTCACAGAAAGAGAGCACCTTTAAGATGGCTGCTGGAATTGAATCACCTGCAGCCACATACAAGACCTGAGGCAACTGCTACCTGCATGCAATGAGAGAAACAAGCCATTCCACCCAGATGAAAAAAGGGCACTGAAAACACTGAAAAACAAATCTTGCGGTTATGAGGAAAAAAACAAGAAAAGGTTGTCTGGATGTAACTCCACGCGGGGGACTCTGGTGGAAGATGTGACACGTACGTGCCCACAGTAAGTGGGTCATGGGTCACGGCAGAGACCCCGAGCAGAAGCACATCCACAGGCAGGGATGCACAACAGCGCGTCCTCAGTGATCCACACTGCTCAGAGGCAGAAAAGCCTGAAAGAACCTGACAGCAGCGCTAGCTGTTGAGAGGCAGGCCACCAGCAGCACTGGAGAGCTCTTCCACATTCGCCATGTGTTCCCACTTAACATTCCTACTTGCTTATCCTGTTTTTCGCCTGCCACCTATGTTTACTGGATTTCAATGAGCAATGACTTTACTGGAGGCTAGCTCCAGCATCGTCGCACGCCAAACTCTGATACCCCCCACCACCACCACCACTAACTCCACCACAGTTGGTGCTCTTCCCTCTAAAACTTCCCGCCCCCTCAGCAGTAGAGCTGGGATCAAGCCCGAAAGTTACCTTGTTGAAGTCGCTGCTTACACCTGGAATGGGGTATGCCGAAATTAAAGGGCGGCTGGATGAGAAGGGCAGGGGTGCGTGCTGCGCGATGCTTTCCCTCCCGCTGCCTGCGGGGCTTGGAGCCGCTGGGTCTGAGAGCGTGTGGACGGGCGGGAGAGCGGTGAACGCTGCCAAATCACTTCCAGAGGGCCAGCCAGGGAACAGGCTGCCCTCTCTGTGAGAGCTGGGCCCCACAGCCAGAACACACACACATACGCACGCACACACACGGCACATAAATAACATTAATGCAGCCACACAGACACAGCTGCCCTTATGCCACACGCAGTGGCTCGGGGTGGGGGCTGCTGGCCATTACAGGGGCTGTTGGCACAGGCTCACAGTGGAGGAGAGTGGAGTAAAGCCATGCAGAGGAGACTGTCTTTACCCTTCACCCTCTTCTCACTCTCACTTTCCCTTTCACTCTCACACCCGATACATCTCGCTCTGCTGCTTGCCCTCACTCTCCCTCTCCTTCACTCTCATTTTCCCTCACCCTCCTCTCACTCTCACTTTACCTTTCACTCTCACACTCCCTCTCTCACTCCCGCTACACCTTGCTCTGCTGCTTGCTCTCTCTCCCTCTCCTTCACTCTCATTTTCCCTCACTCTACCTCTCACTCTCACTCTACCTCTTGTTCTCTCTCACTCTCTTTCCCTCTCCCTCTACCTCTTTCTCTCTCTCTCTCTCTCTCTCTCTCTCTCTCTCTCTCCTTTTCCCTCTACCTCTCACTCTCTCCCTCTACCTCTCACTCTAGCTCTCAAAGCTTCTCCTCTCCCCAGTTAAGGGACCAGCCCGTGAGCTCTGCCAAACGTCCCGCGCTCCATCCCCTTTTGAGAGAAAGCTGCTCTGTGTTCCTTCAGTGCAGTGTGCGTTGGACCACGTCTGGGGCCTTGGAAAGGATGTGAGCCAGCTCCCCCCTGTACACCAACCTGGGCGCCTCCAAGGGTTTGAGCTTGTCTTGGCAGCCAAGGAGGGAATGCACCCCGGTGGCATTTCAGATAAACACAGGCCGCAAGACACGCCAATCCAGGAAGCAGTCCAATCCGAATCACAACCTCCTGGTCCTGATGTTTCTCCCTCCTACCCTTTGCCAGTGCATGTGCGTGTGTGTGTATGTATGTACATATGTATGCATTTCTGTCTCATTATTTTAATGGCTTATGCATTCTGTGAGAAATTACATTTATACATCACAGCCTATACAAAGCGTATGAGCTTTGAGTAGATGGCAAACAGATAGTCCATAAACTCAATTACCTTCTTATATTACAGCTTACAGCATCAATAACACACATACAATCTGTTTATTAATGGTATAGTCAAAAGCATAAGTCAAATGTAGTAACATACCTATTAATTCATTTGATGTTCAAGCAAAACAGCATAAACAGGTTGTAAACTAAAGTGACAGCTATTTTAGTTGATTTGAATAAACTTATTCTCAGAGAGTAAATTAGGTGCTTGATTGTACTGTTAAATTTGTTAATGTAAAAAGCAAGTGTCTTGCTTTTGGTAATGCTAAAATTTGAAGTATTTTTAATATTCCTTCAGAAATGCAAAGTACATATTATAGCCAATAATAACACTAAATATAGAACCACTAAATAGCAGAGAGCAACTAGAAGAGGGGGTGTCAAAAGGAGTCTGGTGAATAACCAGTTATTTCTGACCAAGACACTTCATCTGCAGCGCCAATATCAGGTTCAGCTAGAAGAGGCCAACAATCCCAATTCAATCTCTGAGGAGAATTCTATGGTAGCAACTAGGTGAAGAAAATAAACCAGCTGCTGCATTCCAGGATACACACACCTACACACAGACATACCTACACACACACACAAAGATGCTGTTAGCATGCTATTCTGCTTCTTGTTCAATCACACTTGCCAGTGAAAAAGCCAGCAATATTACGTTCTCAGCATTACTGATAAAAGCTGAAGCCAGCCGGCGTTTGATGACGTGAACAAAATGTGGAATGTCTTAGAAATGCTCAGATCTTAGAATCTTGGAACATAAGCAATGTGACTGGATTAAAAGTTAATGACCAGATGGGAGAAAATGGGATGTTCCCTGACAACACTTGGATTTCTAGAGTGCTGGAAGGCCATGGATCCAGGCTTTTTCAAACATCCACAAAGATCCCTGCCCCTGTGGTAACTGCCCTGCACCCTGTAGCATCCTGGGAATTTACTGTGATTTCGGACAGGTTTTAGCTCCACACTAAAAAAGGCAATGGGGGGGGGGGGGGGTCTCCATGGCATGCAGCTGTCCTCCGCTACCTCTTGAACAGGGTGGGATGGACGCTGAGAACACCAAATGAAAGCTTCCAGTAGGGCTGGGTGGTATATCGACTATTTAAGGTATATCAATATATTTTCAAATGAGACATAGGATGAGACAATACCATTTATATTGATATAGTTTGGTGCTGCGTTACATAATCCGTTTCTTCCGTAAAGCCGTGGCAGTGTTTGCATCTCTCCTCTCTCACACTGTCCGCGCAACCCCGCCCCCAATCTCCCTCTGTGTCTGCACGCAAACCCAGCCCCACTCGCTCACAAGTTTTCTCATTGGTCCTCATGCAAACAAGGAGGGATATGGTTGGAAAGACAGGCCCTCTGAGTGGCCCTCAAGTAGACAGACACATATTCCAGCATGTGCAGTTTTGTGTTTGAAATCACTATCCACTTCCTAGTGGGTATACCACTTCTGCCATAACACCAAATAAAGCCCCATTCACCAACAGGATCTGTAAAAGGACACAAATCCTATTTTAAAAGATGTTGACTCAATGATAACAATCATTTACAATGATGGTAATTCTCGATTTTGTTTATAAATATGATGATGATGATGATGATGATGATGATGATCATGATGACTGTAATGATGACAGTGACAGTAATAGTGCTACACTACATAAGAATAAAAATGTAAAAATGAACATGACGTGTGTGTGTGTGTGAGAGAGAGAGAGAGAGAGAGAGAGAGAGTATCCCTGTCTGCCCAACAGTTCTCTACCAAACTCCCCTCCGCTGTTAAACCTCCCTTTGAGCTTGGGGCTCCCTGGGTGTTGCTGGGGTAGGAGCTCTTTCAGGCTGCTGCCCATAGACCTGCCTTCTGCCACAACTGCCAGAAAATACCCCTCAACCTCATGTAGGACAAACAAACAAAAGATCCATGAAAAACTCAGACTGCTCCGAGCTGTATCTCTCCAGGCTCAGTTTTCAGGCTGGCACTCAAGAGTCACCCACACTTCAGGCTGGCATTCAGAGTTACTGACACTTCAGACTGGCAGTCAGATTCACCCACACTTCAGGCTGGCCTCTCGGCACGACCCTTAACAGGCAGGAACTCAGAAACGTCTTTGCTGCTGTCACTCGTTTATTTACTGATGCGTTACACCCTTAGAGAGCAAAGCAAAGGTTAAAACAGGTTATTACACAAGCCACAAAACAATTTGTATTACAAATTAGTATTACAAATAGTATACATGCATATCAGCAGCATTAACCAGCCCCACCTGGGGTCTTAAGTTCCATTTCAGGGGTCCCAGACATAATTTAAACTGAGCCACAAAGGGTCAGGACCTACACTCCTCATTTGTCACAGGCAAATCCATTTCACTTCCTGTATCTGAATGAGTGACTGAGGAGCTCACACCTCTGTTGTGATTTAACCTCAGCAAACAGGCTTTTCAGATAGCTGCCAGGAGAGTTTTAGGACCTTTCTTTTTATTCATTCATCACAAATGTAATTGTAAGCACAAAGTCTGAATATGTGTATGAAAGTCATATTTGATGCATTGCTGTTGGATCTGTTTGCTTGGGTCATGGCATACTCCTATGGTTTATCATTGGCCTCCTGTCCAATCAGCAGCACACTGCTGTGCACCTGTAGTTGTAGATGACTCATGCAGACAAAACCATACCGTTTGCTCTATTATTCCTCCAACTTCCTTTCCCGAGCAAAGTCTAACACATAAAGCCAGTGCAAGTTTGCTCAAAATTACTCTATGTCAACACGTTATATGATATGCAGGAAAAATGGCATTGCATCTAATCTACAAGACTGGGTTTCCTTCCTGGGTTCTGTGCTGCAGTTGGACTAACGATGGTAACGGTCCAGCTGTTTTCTCAGCAAAATTGACAGGTGTCCAAATGTTATCTTCAGCTAGGCTATGATCATGTATTGAAACTCAGTCTGTAAATCGTGTCACTCACATTTGCCTTCGTGTAAATCTCCTCCGCAGCTAATCCATGTTAGTGAATCATGAGCCTCATGAGTTACGCAGTATCACTGCCAGAACAATCACTTAGCTCTGTCGGTTTAATGACAGAATTACCCTGTACTCGATTACACTTACCAGACGTAAGCTCAACCTGCAATGTTACCAGGCGGTACTAAGGTCATATTTCAAATGCAAAGGTTTCGACATGATCTCTACAAAACAAGTCCTTTTAAAGACAGTATCAGAGCCATAAACACAGCTGAGTGGCTTACAGTCACTGTATGCTTAGGAATGGGAATTGATGTGTAATTTTATTGATACCAATGCCATTATTAATTCTGCTTATCAGTTCGATTCTTTATCGATTCCCTTATTAATTCCTGATGAATTTTCTGAGTGGGAAAAATTGCTTTAAATTGCTACTGAACGCTGTCAACAACAGGAATATTCAAAGCTTCTTCAAGCAGGTCTCATTATTACATTACATGACATTCATTTAAGGGACTCTCATATCCAGAGTGACTTTCAGCACAAGAGAACAGAAGTGTATTCATTCAAATTAAACACAGTAACAGGGAAACAATCCTACAGGTCACACCTACCATCAAGAAGTTTGAGAACCTCTGCTACATGCCATTGCTATCTGATTAGCAAATACACAAAGTCATATTGACTGCCTGTAGCTGAAAGCTGCATACTGCTTTATCTGTGCATGCTGTGTTTATACTGCTGAGCATTTCATTGGTTTAAATGACACTGAATAAGGTTTCCAGGAATGACCTGGTGAGGCTTCTCATGGGCCGACCTGTTATGAATCCTACCTGGATCTTAATTGGCCAGGTGAAGTTGCTGACATACACAAAGAAAGTGATGTTGGGGTTGTTGCGGAAGTCGAATTTCTCGTTGGAGAAGCTGTCCTTGAACTCCTTGATGTTGCTCCTGGAGACGATGGGGAACTCCTCTCCTGCCTGTGTGCCGGCTGTGAATGAGAGCAAGAGAAAGAGAGAGAGGGAGACTCACAGATGAAGAAAGAGACACAGAAAGGCAAGGATAGCAAAAGCTCAAGGGAAGTAGTCAACATTCACAGTGAGACTCTGCTGACTGTATTACTGTATTACATACATATACACACAAACGCCTCACCTGGGAAACTGGTTGCCCAGGTGATGTTCAGGTTGAAGTTCTTCGATGCATTGATGAACATATCCAAGTCACGATTTTGCTGAAAGAGGCACAGGCATTTGGAGTGAGCTTACAGGAGGCTACTCTTGGTCATCACTTCAAAGCTGCTTGTTTTAAGGACACATTTTGGGTCATGTTGAGCAGCAAGCTCAAACCCAAAGAAGACTGGAAAAGAAGTGGAGAAGCTTGTTCTGATAGCTGTCTGCTTCCAACCAGAAAACATGTCGTTGAGCCGTTTCTCTTTCAGACTTATTGAAACATTGAAATTCCTTATTAATTGCACTGAGTCAGGATATAAAAACAACATTCTCATACTGACTGATAGTTCCTTGTGCAAGAGTGTGGCACCCTGCTCTCAAAACACTCAGCACAGAGATGGGGGACACAGGAGAGACACAGGGAGAGGGGACACAGGAAATACACAGGGAGAGAATGGGCTCCTGATCGCCCATTATGGGATACCAGCCGAAATGCCTCCTGCAATATGCAGCACAGCTTCCTCCCCCTGCTAACAGGACCAACAGACCACTCAAATTTTACTCTGCTGAGAATTTGTGTGTGTAGGTGCATGCACATGTGTGTGTGCCCACATTCTGTCTCCTGGTTTACCACGTCCTTATGTTTCCATACCTGTTGGAATCATTCATTCAGAGGTTCGCAATGGCCTAAACTACTTCCCGTTTCAACAACTAAAAGGCAATTGAAGTGGGGGAGATAACCCTGTCCACCTCCTCTGTGTGCAACTATATAATGTAATATTAATGGAAGCCTCTCTGTCATAAATTGCTATTCTACTGCCCCACAATGGCAGTAGAGTAGAATCAGAATGGCAACCATCCACAAGCCTGGACAAGCCTCCACAAGCCTGCCACCTTAATGGCTCAAATATAGGTCCCGTTATCAAGCAGCTGAAATGTGCTCTGCGAGTATAAATGCAAGGAACAAATTTCTTCTTTCATTATCATAGTTTTGACTGGCTCGAGCCATCTCTCCATATCCCCACATTTTGAGCTGTTCTGAAGGAAGTGAATGGAGAACGGCCAAGAAAGACCTCCTCAACCCATTACATGCCCATTACATGCCCAACCCATTACAACCTAATCTGCCTGTGGCTGCAGTAAAGAGGAGTCCAATGGGACATTGTTCAGTACTTTCAAACCACGAATGCTCTCAGCAGGCCCTGATGAATACTCATTAGCTGTGTATCCCAGTGTTTGGTGGGTTCAGAGGCTAATCACTATTGAGTATGTTTCAAACCTCTATGACCTCCAATCACTCTGAATCACAATATTTACCAGACCTGCCTGCTCATGAATATTCATGAGCACAGTGTTCAAGGGCAGTCTTCACTGGCACTGTCTAGCTGGCACAGGAGAGAATTTAGATCCTAATCCAGAGAAGGGGCTGTCTTTTGTATTGTAACACACTGAGCTGTGCAACAGGCAACAGTGTCAATGTTACGATGGCTATGTGATGGGGAAGGTGTGGTTTACATAGTGACTGACAGGGAGTGGGACGGGTCTAGTGGAGCAGTAAGAATTAGGATTGGTGTTTAGGTGGATGTGAGGATCTTGGCAGCACTCCGCTATCTCTGGCACTCACCTCCTCTGGTGTGGCCACAAAGTTGATGGCGGTGTAGTAGCGGTCGTCCTCCTGCGACAGGCTGAAGGTGAACTGGTAGTCAATCAGCAGTGTGTCTGTGCAAAAGAGAGACAAAGCAGTGACAACCACCACCACCGCCCGCCTTGCCGAAAGGGAAACATCCTGCCACCGTAGACTACCACACATGGCTCAGTGACTCAGTCAGCATCCGCACGCCACTGACTTACTGAGGCACTGTGGGTAGAAAACAAGCATGCACTCTGCACTGACTCACTGAAGTATTGTGAGTAAAGGCCCAGGTTTGGAACAGCAGGCGTGCACTGCATAATTTGCCCAGGAAAAGAAGCTGATACAACACCATAAGAGTTGGCCCCAGTCAGTTTGACCTGCTTGTTGCACAGATGTACTGGTCTCCTGTATTCCTCTCACCTCCCTGGTCTCCACAGACACATTTTGATTTATTTTTTTGTCTCTGGAGACAATGAGGCAGTATACACTCACAGTAGCAGGTTCCTTTGAGAGGGTTACCCTGGTAACGATTTTCTACCTCACACCTGAGAACAAGAAATGGAAGAGGGTGGGGGACAGAAAGAGAGAAAGAGAGAGAGAAATTTGGTGCATTAATTGGACAGGAGTAATAAAATAAGGAGTGATAAAACAAATCTCCAGATTAGATAGAGACGTCTATGTAGAGATGTCAGACATTTAAATGAAGCCTAAGGTATCACTGGGCAAATGTAAGTTAAACTAATCCACAGATGAAGAGGACAAACATGCTAGGTAAAGAGGTAAGTGTAATAAAACAGTAAGGTAAGAGGAAGGCAACGTAAGGATAAAGAAGGTAAACAGCTCCACAGGAAGCCAAACCCAGGCAGGCTTCACACATACCCCTTTTCCACCAACGCGAACTAGGTGCTAGTTCTGGGCTGGTGCTGGTGCCAGTTCGGAGTTGGTTCAACTTGCAAACCTTCTAAGAACCGGTTTGCTTTTCCACGGGCTAGAGAGCCACCACAGAGCCACGTCATTACGTCGCTGTATACATCTGTATAGGTCTCCGCTTTCCTGCTAGCGCCAAGCTAGCAGTGGAGGCTGGTGAGCTGGAAACAGGGAAAGCCCAAACACTACCTTTAAATCTATCATTACTTTCAACCTGTTCCCCTTTATCCTCCTTGATTAACAATAAAACAAGTAATTCACCGAGGTGGGTACGTCATCACTGGTTCTTCGCTGGTGTTGGAAGTAAATTCCCTATGGAAAATTATAATGGGCTTCACACACTGTCCATCTTTACTCAAGTTCGGATTCATTTCAGGAGCTGGGAATTTCCTGAATTAACCTGTTCAGTGTGAGGATATATTTGGACTCATCAAATGTTTCGGTATTTTCCAAAAATGTTAAGATTTAAGACTTGTAGTTTGTTTTGTAGTCCACTTTTCGAACACCATATCCAATAGAGCAATGCGGGGGGAACGTCCTGCCAAACCAGATACCACCATCTCATCCGGGCATTCTGGGATCTTCGGTTTAGAATAGTGGTGTTCAAAACGATTCTTTTTAGTGATTCGGTTCTTTTTGTTCAGTACAATAAAATGATTTGAATCTTTGACTCACTGATTCGTTCATTTCCATATCCGGTCGGGCAACATACACGAATCTGTAAATAGTTTTATTGCATTTTGAAAATTACCCTACATTGTTCCAAACATCATGTCTATTATTAGCCTGCTCTGTGGCAACACAGCACATATGAAACCAAATGTCAAACAAATTAATAATAATTCAATCATAATATCCGTTACAAGATAGTGATGTTACATTCGTGACCGATCCGAGTCTTTTGAATGGCTCTTTGGTACGAACGAAGGGATCCAAGTCGTACTTGAGAGCTGTTATTTTTATCATTGCACCCGAATTTCACTGCCTGCCCTAAATCCACTCAGTGTAGCATAGTGGTTAAGGAGCAGGACTCGTAACGAAAATGTTATTGGTTCAATGAGAGAGAGAGACAGAGAGAGTTTTACTGATTGTTTCATGGCGGTTACCATATACAGACAATGATATTAGGCCTGGCAATACAAGTCATTTTTGATCCAAATCCTATCATATCGTTATATGATATAATTTTGCAGATAAACCTACTAACCCCCGCCCCCTAAAAAAAAGAAAAGAAAAAAAGAACGACGAGCTGGAAAGGAATGGAGGCATAAGATCCGACTCCCTTCAAAGAGCCGTTATTCCCATCACCATTACGTGAATCTGCACCATGCTATTCAAACAACCATGCAACCACAAAGTATAGCCTACTTCGTCTTTAGGAAGGTAATAGAACCCCACATTTTAACGCGTAGGCCTATAATAAGTACATGTTATTTACTAAAACTAAAAAAATGCACTGAGGAAAAGAGAGCCACGCTTATATCTGAAGTGAAAAACTTCGTTTTACAAGTTTTGAATAGACCGAGCCCAAACATTTTAATATACTTGTAGTCACTGCTCAAATCGTAATGTGACAATGAAGGCATGTCACTGCCCCCGCTATCTGTCACACATACAGTAGTTCATTAAACGCATTAAACGCACCGAACAAACACACAGCTGTAAGGACAAGCAACGGATCATGGTTGCACTGAGGGGAAAATGGCAGCTGACACATGAAGGACAAAAGGTGTTCATCCAGCAGGATTTCTCCGCTACAGTCAAGGAGAAGCGGCATAGCTTTAACAAGGTGTGAGAACAGTTGATTGAACAGAATATTCACTTCTCTATGCGCTTCCCGGCTATCCTCAGCTTTACTCACAACGGAGAGAAACATGCTTTCGGTCCCCTTGAGAAGCACAGACTTTTTTGGATGGACTGCCATGAACTATGTAAGAATTGCCACCGTCTAAGTACATCTTTGGTGGTAGGCTACTGCTCTGGAGTTTGTTTGAACTGTGCTTTAGGTAACATTACAAATAGCAAATACTAAGTTAACTGTGGTACATATTAGTTTATGTTTGCTTTAGAATGTAGCTGCAGTGCAACCTACAGTAAATAAGTAAGTTAGCCTACTATATTGGGTTTTTATACTGGTATGAAAAGAAGGGCTGTCTGCGGTTTGATTCTGTGGTCAGAGTATCATAATCCCAAAAGGGATGTTTAAGGAGGAACCGTCGGGGTCGTTGGGGAGGGGATGGGATTGAAGAGATTTGTTGGTGTGGTATTTTGTAGCGAGTGAGCTCGGATGACAGTAGCACTGACGCTAATTCTTTTCTTCGGTCTATCAATCACTTTCAGCGTCATGTAACCTGCTGTAAGAGTTGTACAAACCTTGTTATTCTGGTTTTGTTCTCTATTTGCTGTTGGGCCTGTTAGGGCTTTTTTCAGTGTTCAGTGTCCATTGTTTGTGGACAGACTTTTTCTTGACAGTGCATTTTTTCATCACCACCATCGAAACCTGTGATATTTTCATCTTGTGCTTTTATGCTAATATTTAATAATATCTGCAACACATTGAATTAAGGAGGAGTTAGGCCAAGTTTTTTACTCATCTTTCAATTCGCATAGTAGGGGAGTAGCCATTCTTGTACACAAAAAATTACCCTTCACTTTAGATGAGGTCATCAAAGATGATGAAGGCCGATTTGTTATTATTTCGGGTTTCTTGTATGGGGAACGTGTTCTTATTGGCTCTGTTTATGCCCCTAATACGTTTGAGTCCTCTTTTTTTTCCCAAAACTGCTTACTGCGATTTCTTCACATCTAACTCCTTTTACAATGGGGGAGATTTTAACTGTGCCCAGGATTCAGGTGTTGACCAATCTCCACCAAAGCCTGCTTTTATCTCAACAAAGACAGCAAGACTGAAGGAACTGTGTGTAGATCTGAGTCTGTTTGACATTTGGAGAATTACAAATCCAAGTGCTAAACATTACACTTTTTATTCACACCCCATCAGTCCCCATCAAGAACTGATTATTTCCAAGCATCTAGAGAAGTATTAGACAGAGTTTGTTCAATTGGCATATGTATGCTGTCTGACCATAGCCCAGTACATATAGTTATCCCCCCCCCCCCCTTTATCTTGATCCCTCCACCCTTCATTGGCAGCTAAGTCCCTCACTTTTGAGTAGCCCTCCATTTATGGATTTTCTAGAAAAGCAATGGGACTTTTTTGTCAACAAATAAAACACTAGATATAGATCCTTCTTTATTACGGGAAACAGCCAAGGCATATATCAGGGGATCCATTATATCTTATACAACAGCTCAAAAAAGGGATTCAATTAAATAGCAACTGGAATTAGAACATTCAATTCAAGAATATGAAAATGAGTTTAAGGGGTCTCCATCTAAATATATTTTAAAGAAACTTGTAGCAGCAAGATCTGCACTGAATCAGCTTTTAACCAGCAAAGCAGAGACTTCTATCCTTTTTGCAAGACAGAGGCTATATGAGCGTGGCAATAAGCCCGGTCATCTCCTTGTTTGTTTGGCAAAAGGCAGAATTGAGGTAAATTTAATATCATCACTTAATAAAGTTTATGAATCAAAAAAATAACATCATTATGAGACAATTTTATTACAAGTTATATTCCTCTGAATGTGATATGTCAGAGAAGGTGAGAAAGTCTTTCCTGGACCAGATTACCCTGCCTTCCCTCACAGAAGAACAGCAGAACAGACCAATTACTAAAGAAGAGGTCTTGGATGCTATTTGCAAGCTTCAAACTGGGAAGGCACCACGACCGGATGGTTACGGTCCAGAGTTTTACAAAAAAAAGAGACAGGTTATAGTGGATCCTCTTACTGATATGTATTTAGACTCTCAAGAAAGGTTGTCTTTCTCCTACTCTAAACTTTGCAAATATCTCCTTGATCTTGAAAAAAAATAAACCAGATCTATAAGCCTTATAAATGTAGATAGCAAGTTGCTCTCCGAGGTATTGGCCAGGAGACTAGAGGATTACTTACCCTTACTCATAAAAACTGACCAGACAGGCTTTATTATGAATAAGTTTTCATATTCCAATGTGAGGAGGCTTCTCAATGTAATACAGTACTCCTCACAGATGAAACATTGAACACTGTAGAGCGACAAGACAGGGTTGCCCCCTTTCTCCCTTCCTTTTTGCCCTTCCACTAGAGCAACTGGCAGAACACATTAGGAATGATAAGGATATATATGGTGTCACTTTAGGTAGAACCAGTAGGCGATATGAGGGGGGATGCTATCCCTCTTGTTTGCAAAATGACCAAAATGCATCCCCTCTGTTAACCTGCCATCCCCCCTCTCCATCCCCTAGTCAGTAGCAGAGAGAGAGCTGCATGTGCATCTGCCATCCCAAAAATTAATAAAATCACCTACTGGGAAGAACTTCACATAAGATTGCATTATATGCAGATGACATTTTACGTTTTCTCAAAAACCCAGAGATCTTCATCCCAGCTACCCTGTCTATTATAAATTCATTTGGTCTAATATCAGGCTATAAAGTAAATTATACTAAATCTGAAGCTATGCCTCTAGGGAATTTTGGCAGTACAATTTCATTTGTTAATTTTCCTTTCAGATGGGCCACCTCAGGCTTTGTTTACCTGGAATAAAAGTGTCACCCAATGTTGAGGACCTGTGGAAACTTAATTTCGCACCCACAATTGGAACTGTTAAAAATGACCTAGAGACATGGCGTGACCTTCCCCTTTCTTGGATAGGCAGAATTAGTCTGATAAAGATGAACATACTCCCCAGATTACTTTATCCCTTACAGATGTTACCTTTATGGATATCAAAGAAAGTATTTTCAGACCTGGAAAAGGCATTTTCTCAATTTATTTGGCATAATAAAAAGCCCAGGATTAGGCTGAAGACTTTATAACTGCCAGTAGAACGGGGAGGCTTAGCCCTATCTAATTTGAGATTTTATAATTGGGCTTGCCATACCCATATAGTTTGAGAATGGCTACAGTCTCATTTATAATCAGAAACGGGTATAGATGAATGGTTCTCCGCATCCTTATCTTTGTTAAGTAAATTCACAAACTATGCTGGAAAAAAGATAACCCCTGAAATTAAGGATAATCCTATCACTTACAATACTTACAAAGTCTGGCAAGATATGACTAAATATCTAGGAAAAAAACATTCCATCATATGCATTAATACCACTGACTAAGAATGAAGAGTTCACCCCGGGAGTTAGAAATAGTGTTTTTGACATATGGCATGCAAAAGGGATCAGGCTTGTTGGGAACTTATATCAGGACAATACACTGATGTCCTTTCAGCAACTTCAACAAAAATTTGACATATCATCAGAACAATTTTTTGGGTACCTTCAAGCCCATCATTTTTTTCAATCAAAGGTGAAAAAAGTCCCCACAGACACTCCCTCTTTTAGCAACACAGATTTATTTTTATTGAAGCGAAGAGATACAAATATTTTCACATTCCTACTCACTGCTCTATTCCGTAGATCCCTCAGATATACGCAAGGTCATACAGAAATGGGATCGCGATCTTGGTGATGAATACATTGAGGATGACTGGCAAGAAGCAATAGTTTCTGCCAGAACCACTTTTATTTGCAACCAAATGAGAGAAACTCAGTATAAGATACTCCACAGATCCCACATAAGGCCTTTTATACTTAATAAAATGAACAACTAGACCTCTCCTCTTTGTACTAAATGTAAGAGAAACATTGGGACATACATTCACAACTAACTGTGAGAGCGAGGGGTGATGATGGTCTGTTTGAGTGAGCTTTTTTAATGTATCTACCCCCTTCCCTTCGGAACATTGTGGGAAAGGGGAAATATGCTTTAGATTGGAATAATCCCTCTAGTCCCTAGACAAACTATTGGTACACGGAATTTAAACCTATTGTTACCCCCTTCTACTTATTTTTTTTTTCATTATATATCTTTTACATTATATATTATAAATGTGTGTGTGTGTGTGTGTGTGTGTGTGCATATAATGGTGTGTATGTGTATATATATATATATATATATATATATATATATTGTATTGCTTATTTAGTTATTCATCTGTTCCTTATGGATTTATCTTTCTTATTTCTTCAATATTTGTTAGCTAAATGAACAGTATTGGGTATTTAAAATGAATGGAGTTATGACATCGCATGTATGACTGATGGTGCAACATGCAGGGGAGGGTGGAGGATATAGTGGTAAGTCTGGGTGGGTGGTGGAGGGGTACAAAGGCAGGGTTTTGGGTAAAAAAAAAAAGTGAGGAGACAGTCATGCACTATATGAGGTAATCTTAGCATAGATGGTGGTTTTTTATTTTATTCATTTTATTTATTCTTATTTCTCTTTTTTAATGC
Organism: Megalops cyprinoides; assembly: GCF_013368585.1. Taxonomy (NCBI): domain Eukaryota; kingdom Metazoa; phylum Chordata; class Actinopteri; order Elopiformes; family Megalopidae; genus Megalops; species Megalops cyprinoides. The sequence continues at coordinate 3,068,324 of NC_050604.1, read as the reverse complement.
ACACTCCCGGGCAAAAAAATGGGCCAAGACAAAAATGGCAAAACATTAAGCTTTTAATGGTCTTGACAACAAATAACTTTTCAGGAAATTAGCAAGAATTAAACAAATAGATAAAGTAACTTAGTATGGGATAGCTTTCCCCTGTGATTTCTTTAAATGTTGAAGCCTTGAGGGTAAACTTGCAGACAGCTTTTTACAGAAGGAGGAGTCAATATTGTTCCACTCAGTGTTGATGGCTTCAAATAGTTGATGTTGATGTTGATGAGTAGCTGAAAAACATTTCCCGGCTAGTTTGTGTTTAATGTGAGACCAAGTATTCTCTATAGGGTTCAAATCTGGACTATGGCCAGGCCAAAACATGAGCCTGATGGACTTGTTCTCAAGCCACTTCTTGGTGGTCTTTGCAGTGTGGGCAGGAGCATTGTCTTGTTGAAAAATAATGTCTGATTGTTCCTGTTTAGAGAACAAGCAAGTCTTTCTCCTGTACTCCAAATCATTAATTGACTTTTCACAGTGAAGCAGCTAACCAGTACCAGCAGCTGAAAAGGTTCCCCACACCATTACACTGTGGTAGAGATGCATATATTGTATTTCTCACCAGGTCTTTGATGACACCGCTCTGGAGCATCACCATATAACTCAAACCATGATTCATCACTCCATACAACTCTGCTGAACCACTCTGAATCAAACTTTCCATATTCTGCCAAAAACTTAATTCTGTCTTTGATGTTTTTCTCAGACAGCAATGGCTTTTTAACACATCTTCTAGACACAAAACCTGCAACAGACAACCTTCTGGTAATTGTTGTTCTCGAAAGATTCTTGTCTTGGTCTTGAATTCTTCTGACAGTTTTTCTCCTGTCTTTGAGAACTGTAAATTTCAGCAGGTGGTCATCCCTGCATGACGTGGCTTTGGGCCTTCCAGATCCTTTCTTTCTGGCAACATCACCTGTTGTTTCAAAGCTTTGACCTATTCTCTTAATAGCTGATAGAGAAATAGGGATTTTCTCTGACTTTAAGGTCTTGTAAATTTCACAATAACTACAGTTGGCCTGATGAAGACCAGCTATGCGATTTCTGACCGCAACCCCTGCATGATATTTTGCTTTTTTGGAGCAGATTTTCCTTGGGACTCACAACACTGCATATTGTAGATCTCTCTATCACTCCTGGCTCCACTTATGAGCTCATTATCAGGCCTTTGACGGGCTATGTTAGGTGCAGCAGATCACCAAATAATGACTTATCTTTTCAGAATAAAAACATCCCAGAAGATATTTTTCAAAAATTTTGTACATCCAGACATGTGTTAGTTTGAATTTTATATCAAACATTTTTATCATTATCATTATTTTACATTGTGTACAAAAACAATATATAAGTGAATTTCCCTGTTTCCAGCTTTCTCCTAAACTATTCACTGCAGCAAAAGTTAACGAGCAAATGGTGGCACAGAAGGTCTCAAGAGTGTATTTGTATAATTCTTGCTAATTTCCTAACCAATGATTTGTTATTAAGACCATTAAAAGCTTAATGTTTTGCGATTTTGGGCTTGGCCCATTTTCTTTTGCCCAGGAGTGTATATCCTTTTTCCTTATGTTAGCATGTTGCTGTAATTTTTTACATTTATTTATTCATTATTTTATTCATTATTCATATTTCATTATCTTCTGAGATTGTAAAGGGCACTGTGTTGTTTAATTTCAAATGTAATGGTAAAAATCAATAAAATTTACATTTAAAAAAAATGGCAGTCACAAAGTTTTAGTTGGTCTTATTGGTCATGATAATCCCGCCCCCAGCTCCTGACGTAGCGGTTCTTTGTTCTAGACCAGGAGTGTTGATGCCGCTCTCGAACCAGTTTTCCTGGCCGAGAGCCGGTTCTTTGGCTGTCGAAAAGCGAAGAACTGGTTCGAGATTAGGCACCGGCTCTGAACCGGCCCTCGAACTGCCTTGGTGGAAAAGGGGCAACAGAGACATCAGCATCTGTTCACAGTGTGTTGCCATAAACAGCTCAGACAGAAGTGCTCCAAAATGACACACTGCGGAGGTCTGTAAGGGCCTGCTCCTACTTTAGCAGCCAATCAGACAAGGGGAAAGATGGAAGGACTACTGGAGGACACAAAAAGCTGAACTTCTCACAGTCAGTAGCCATTCAAAGAAAGGAAGAGAGGGAAAGATGCAGTGGGGGGAGGAAAGGGACCAATCAGAGAAAGGGATAGGGAAAAGGGCCAATCAGGGAAAAGGAAAGAGGAAAAGGAGCAGTCAGACTCACAACTGGCAGCGGTCCCCCTTGATTCCCTTGGTGGTGCAGAAGCACTTCCCGTTGTTTGGGTTACACATGCTGGCATGGCCGTTACACTTGCAGGCTGGAAACAAAGCATACACACGCACACATGAACACATGCAGGCACAAAGCACAAGAACACACAAATATAAAGCGCATGCGCACGCGCACACACACACATACACACACACACACACACACACACATACACACATACACGTAAGAATAAACACACAGGCACACAGCGAAAACTGTTCAATTCCAAAAGCATAAGTGCAGATTCATTATTAACCATTATGGCACAGAACAAAGAGTGGGACGCTGAGAACGGCTCAGCAGATCTCAATATACAACACCATGAGGTTCTGTACTTAGGCCTCTGTTTGTTTACCGACAGTTTATGCTTTAAGTACTTTAGAATCACCCTTTGAGAGTTTAACTGGGAAAAAGTGTCAGTTTCCTCTATTGTGCAGGTGATGTGAAACTTTACTTGAGAAAACACAAATAATCTGCCTTGATGATTGGATGAATGCAACATTTTTTCAAAAACTGGTTCTTTATCCCTGGAGGTTCTCTGATGGGGTGTCAGGATTCATTCATTCATGTCAGGAGATGTGAATGGCTTTGCTTTAACTCTCCAGCTTTACCCTTTTCTGATTTCACATGTAAAATAATGTTGTAAATCTAATGATTCACATCCCTCTAAAGTTACGAAAAAAAAAAATTATATGTCTATCCCCCTGAGCTAAGACTACTGCAAACCCTTACAGTCTGACAGCCCCACTGTACTCTGCCCATTCCCCAATTAGTTCAGAATGCAGGTGCCAGGATTTTAAATACAAAAAAATTAATCTCATGGGATTTGTGCTGTTCTTCATCAGCTCCACATTAAATACAGACAGTTCTGTAAAAACTCAGCTCCTATCCTTAAAAAAGCACTAAAAAGCTACTTCCATAATATCTGAGAAAGTCTTTCACACTGTTTCTCAGGCAACTGGCTATGGGGCGTCAAACTTATACACTGCATTTCCTCATCACAGAGGAAGCACCCTCTAAATCCTCAAATCCAGGCTAATTAGCCATCCCTTTAACCTTTCCTCCTGCTGAAAAGACCACCCCGAAGCATTGGTTGGTTTTATGCAGAGACATGCTGCCACACTTTAGCTGCAGTTCAGGATCATACAATGTGTCTGTGACATTAATGAGGACTGAAGCATGATACTGTTTTTAGCACTCCGGCCATAAACTCTACAGCATATGCACACTTCAACTGCAAATGCCTTCCATTGCTGGCTACTACTAGGATCCTCCAACTACAATTTACGTGGAGCTGACAGATGGCAACCCAGAGCATAGCCCCCAATCAGCATGCAAGCTCTGTGCCCTTGAACCCATGGCTCTTTCTCCCCATTTCAGCTGGTAACTGCTAGTGCTGTAAACTGTGTACATTGAGTTCTCCACAGGTTATATGGATAGACAAGACACCAGTCCATCACAAGACAGACACACATTGACACCCACACTTACACTCACACCTATGGGCCTAATAGCATGTCCAATTGACATTACCTGAATGTGTTTGGACTGTGGTAGAAAACCAGAATACCCAGAGTAAAGCCACATGAACACAGAGACAAGGTACAAACTGAATACGCAGACACACCCCGAATTTGAAACCTCCATATTGTTAGGCAGTAGTGCTACCCATTTGCACCACCGTACTGCCCCCCCACTACATATATGTCAAGCTTAAACATAAGCAGTGCCATAAAATGCAGTGTGCCTTATTGGGACATTGCAATAAGAAATGCTAATGCTGTTGGAGGAGTGCATTTTTTGGGTATTTGAAAGAATTAAAAGTTGTGGGAAAAATGGCAGAGAACATACCATATTAGCTGAATATAATAACATGTCCCTGGTTAGAAAAGGACCCCCCATTTTCAACACCTGTTTTTGGTAAAAGATTTTTTGAAGCACTTTCAGTGCTTGGCCCCTAATAATAATAATGATAAATTCTAACAATTACAATAGGTGCCTAGCACCTTCGGTGCTTGACCCCTAAATATGTGCAGAACATGAAGGTGACTTACATGAAGGTAAGGAAAGATGACTTTTCCTTAAAATGCAACTAAAAGTCAACCTCATAGTATGTGAAAGTAAAGTTGATGAAGCTTTTGCATGAGACCCCAGACCCAGACCCTGTCCCTGTTTCCGGGTTACTCACGCTGGCAGGTGCCCCCGTTGGTGGGGTCGCCATAGTAGCCGGAGATGCAACTCTCACAGTGCTTGCCCGTGGTTAGGTCCTCACACTTCTCACATACGCTGTCGTTGACACAGCGGCTGTGGCCGTTACACTGGCATGCTGCAGAGGATGAGAGGGCCAGCGTCAGAGCCAGTGACTCCACACACTCTGACTCACACTTCACTCTACACTGTCATTTCTCACAGCATCTTTAATAACTTCAGTCTGCCTCTACTCAACACTTCCATTACGGGGCCCCTCCACTCAACACTTCCATTACGGGGCCCGTGAATCTAGTGACATTACACTATGACTGCATGATCTACGGCAATTAGACTAAAGTTATAGATTCTAGTGCAATTGCACTATGACTACACAATACGCTGCAGTTACCCTATGGTACAGAATGTGTGTAGTACTGTGTAACTGTTAAACACACTGTGTAGGAAGGAACACACACTACAGGGAGTGGGCAGGCGGTCCATTTAAGTCCAGCGAGAGGGCAGGAGGGTGGGGTTTCCCTGTGGATGACAGGTAAATTCTCAGCCTTACCAGGGCAGTGGATGAAAGACCAGCTGTACTTGTTCTCTTGGGGACACATTGTGAGGTTGAGGGCTGGCTCCAGGTAGGAGGTGGGGCTGGGGGCCTGGAAGGGCCCTCGATAGGAGCCCTCAATGCACTGGCCCCGCCCTGTGTTGCTGGGGTCCGTGCACCACCCGCAGCCCGGCTGGTCCAGGCACTGCCCACAGGTCCGGTACCCTGAGCAGTTCTCCGCTGAAACACAGATGCATCAAATAGACATGGGCGCAAATCCCCTAAACAATAGGCACTACCTTACACCCTGAACATGTGCCTAGGAGTTTCAGATACTTTATAATTTAACACCTCCTATGTGTTCACACACACAGTATGACAATATGCAAAGCAGCATAGTGGTAAGGACCTGGGCTTGTTGGGTAAAGACCAAGGTTTGCTGGATGGATTCCCTGTTGGGACATTGCTGGTGTACCATTGGGTAAGGTTCTTAATCAAGAATTACCTCAGTATACATAGAGCTGCGTAAATAAATAACATGTAAAAACTGTAGCTTATGTTACAGAGCATCTGCCAAATGACAATAATGTCATGTAATGCCAAGTACTTCTGGCCAACAGACCACTGATGGCCTACAACCACCAATGCAAGCAAGAGCGCATTTTGAGGGAGACGTAGAGCACAGCGGGGTGTATCTTACGCGGGCAGCTATTCATGGTGTACCACTCCATGCACTGTCCGAAGGGGAAGGAGGCCACATATGCGTTGGAGTCCACGCACTGCTTCATGTTGCTGCACCACATGCACTCCGAGCTGCTGCTGGTGCACTCGCCACAGGAGGAGCGCAGTGCGCAGGGTGTGCGGCACTGCTTCGCGCTGTGATTGGCTGGAGGGGCGGGGAAGGAGGGAGGAGAGCTCATTCAGATACAAAGCAGTGACACAGTGATGACCACCGCAGGGTGGGACTTGAGCAAGGTATTACCACTGCACCCTTATTGAAATGAATATACATGTGATTCTGACCGTTTTAATTTGGGATTAATGATATCTCCTATGCAGATAACCCATACATTTAAATCTTACTGAAAGCAGAGAAGGCTTAGCCTGAGCAGAGACTTAGGGTACTCCCTCAAGAGGCAAGGCACCTGATTAATTTGATTTGGAACCCCAATTCTGTAAACTACTTGAGAAAATGTCTCAATGAAAGCAGAAAAAGCTCGACCCGGAGCAGAGACTAGCAATACTCCTTAAGGTACGAAATATGACTCAGAATCCCCTTTTTGTAAAACTCCTAGGAAAAGGCCTCAATGGAACTTGGCTGGATGGTCACATGGCTCACCTGGGCGTTCGCAGAGACTTCCGTTGACAGAGTTGACACAGGTGGCAGCCTTAAGACCACTGGAGGCAGGCTCAGCCAGATAGCTACAGAAGCCGGCGTCACTGGGCTCACCGGGCAGCCACTGCAGGGACGTGTTGGTGAAGGGGGACATGTCCTCCCAGCACCAGTACGAGATGTTGATCTTCCTCAGCCCCACCCATGGCGTCACTGTGGCCTTGTACTGCAACACACAGAGGGGGCAGGGCCAGTCGCATCACACATGCCAATCACACATCTGCAACTGTGTACCCACAGAAACAGAGGTCACAGTCTTACACGGGGCTTCCAGCCAATCGCACTCTCTGCAGTTATGCACAGAGCACAAGTCTGACATTTTAGGGTCAGTTTTAGGCTCAGTTCTCCTGCTGATGAAGAATTACTGTTGAGATGGTAAGAAGCTCCTGAGGTATTCCTATCCATATCAGCTTCCTGATTTTTTTGCAAACACCCACCCATTATTTTTAACAGCTAGACCCACTTCTGTCATTTAATGTCTATGCAAGAACTACAGTGTGGTTCTACAGCGTACCCACATGGCATAATGAGAGAGAGTGCCAGCATTTATGGGCCAACGTGGGACATATCACAGCTTTGTACTATGTGGCAGGGACTCCTATTTAGAGGCAAGACATTTGGGGGACAGAAATGTCTTTTGTCCTTTGGAAACATCACATTTTAACACCTTTCCAAACGGCCCACCTATCATTACCAGAGTCGGTTGGATTTCCTAAAGCTAGCTCATGTCATGAAGTTTGTTTTGGGAGGCTTGAAGGTTTCATCATGCTGTTTCATCTTCTGTTTGGTGCTGATTGGTGTGGGTGGATTTACTGACCCTCCCTATAAACCAAAACAAGCCAAACCAAGCTAGACAGTGCTAGGGGTGTTAACCAGCATTCTGCTCATAAGTAGGTACCCAAGGGGAAAAGTAGTTCACCCTTTCCGGAAAGAATGACTCTTCCTCTACATTTTGGGCAGGTTCTTCCTGGGCAGGTCTCCAGCTCTCCTGCAGAGTGCCCCATTTTGTTAAAACCCTTATTGGTACAGATGCTCCCCTAATCCAGTTATCAGCTCACGAGTTGTATTAGCTGGTGGTTAGCAAGCTAGGCTAGGGGAATCAGGTCTGGTCTGTGTGGGAGTGATGGTTCATCACACCATCACTCAGAGATATGTGATCTCTGCAGGTCTGGAAAACATATGCATAACATAATGTAATGCATGCACACATGTATATAAGTACAGATGCACACACACAAGCATACACACAAAGCATACACATAAGCATACACACACACACACACAGAAACACACACACACACAAACAGACACACTCACACAGACACACGCAGACACACACACAGTCACGCAGACACAGACACAGACACAGACACAGACACAGACACACACACACACACACACACACACACACACACACACACACACACACACACACACACACACACATGTAGACACTTCAGATCCATTCCTGGCATTACACACAGAGTGGAGCTCACTGGAGAGAGACTCTGGCAGACTGGCAGGCCTCCTCAGAGCGTTTCCAACTCTGCCACCATCTGCACCGATGGCACTGCTCCTCCAACACCCCTTCCCTCCTTCAGCAGTGACTCCCCCCGGACACCTCCCTCCTAGCCACCTGAAAACACCACCCCAGACCTCACACCCCGCCGCATGCAATCGAGCCTTCGTCCCTTTTATGTGGCACAAACCCCCCACTACATTACAGGGGAGACTTTGAACATTCCATCCCGCTTTAGGAATTCCTTAAGGCTGTTTGGACAAATCGCCGATCCAATCAATGCCTTGCCTTCAGCAGCTCGAGTGCTGTGCATGACACACATTTTGAACAGCAACCTCACACTGTGCAGTCCTAGCATTGTTTCTCCACAGCGGATCCAGACTTATTGCTCTGAGCCTCATACTTAAGTCCTGTATTAATTAAGAATCAGGCATCCCGGATGGGGGAATTTGTAAAGTTGGTTAATGAATGGAATAACTAAAAGCATTGCCTCTTTTGGTTCCAGAAAGCTGATAAACAACTTGTTGGGAAAAGGGTGAATCCTATGAGAATACAGCCTTGATCTTTTCTATTGTCCATGTTTCAGATAACAAGGGGGATCAAGTTTTAGGGCGCAGCCTAACAGGGCTTTGACTCAGAGCAGCATACCTTCAGGTACAAAAACACCACAGAGAGGAAGGATGAGCAATACAAGTGAGCTGGCAGCATGGTTTAAAACGAATAGTGATTAACACAATTAAATTGATTTAAATAAAAAATTAATGAGCTCATTTTTGTGGGATAAACTCTGTCTGCAGTCATAGTAAGGGTTTACACTGATGAACACATGTGCGTGCACGCATGCACACACGCATCTCCATTGCAACAAAAGCCAGAAGCAGACAGGAGTATAGGGTGCGTGCTCTGGGATCATTAGGCAGCCAATGAGATGGACTGGCAGCTCCTTTACCCGCAACCCTAAGCCCTGCCCTCCTGGTCTCCCTCCACAATGACACAACAGCGAAAAGAGAACACAAACTGCCACATGTGTGCCCAAAGGGGAGCAAAAGCAGGGGGCTCAGGGTTTTTGCATCTCCCCATCACCCACTTGTCATCTAGGATATTAAATGTCACGCTGACAGACAAAAATGGAACGTCATGAGTACATGACACATGGTACATTATTAATATTCCTCTCTGTATACAGTCCAATGAAATAGCTTCATTTTTATTATTCATTTAAAAAAAAAAAAAAAAACAGTTAAAGTTGGTCATTTTGATCATCAAACCAGTGGGCTATAGACAGCCATGGTCAGCTACGTCGAAGCTGCTGAGAAACAGCAAATGGAGCCCTATAATCCATAATGTAATCATGTGTTATATGGTTATATGCTGTTTGCATTTCTTTCCCCAATGAAGACCTGGGAGATGGTACCACCTGCTGGCAGCTGAGACTGACAGGCCTTGAAATTAAACTGGACTGTTCTTTTCCCAGTATGCACTGAGACTGGGGTCTCTTAGTAACTTAACTGTGCTACCCTGGCATGCCCTTGGTGCGCCCGACTCAAAACAGGTACTGACTTCCAAATAAGACAGGTCATCTGTTACTTCCTGAGTCACTTAATCAGGCTGCACTGCAGTATAGAGGTAAAGAGCAGGGCTGGTAACTGAAAATGTGCTGGTTCAATTCCCCACTGGGAAACTGCTGATGTACCATTGGGCAAGGTATTTAACCCGCAACTGCTTCAATAAATATCCAGCTGTATAGGAAGGTAACATGTGAAATTATAACCTGTGTAAGTCCCCCTTTATAAACGTGTATACTAAATGATGGTAATGCACTGCAACGAGTCCTCTCAGCTCACCAGCACAGTCATGATCTGCAGCTCCTTGAGGACGAACTCCACTTTCTTCTGCGTGGTGAGAGAGGCCAGCACAGCGTTGTGGCTGCGGCAGGTCAGCTTGGCATTGTCGTACGAGTCCTTCGCTGTGATGAACTTCAGGCACGAGTTCCCCACCAGGTGCCAGCTCTCCCCGCAGATGTTTTCTGGAGGACAGCAGGAGGGGCGGCCAGCTCGTTACGAAAATGCTGAGCTGCAGCTCATACACTTCACCCAGCTGTCAACAGCACCCACCCACGGCCTGGAGCAGCCAGGTTAATTGCTCTTACACTCCAGACGTCCCGCATGTGAACAGAGCCCCCCTGTCAGTGAAGAAGACTGTCAAGAAAAGGGAAAAGAAGCAGAAACAACAGAGGGAAGCCAAACTCTGCAGACAGCAGGATTCCTAAAGAGAGCAGCAGCCTGCAAAGCAAGGACTACACTCACGAGCAGGGCAAGGGACAGACAGAGGGGCTGGGACAGAGAGAGAGAGGGACGGGGACAGAGAGAGGGGCTGGGACAGAGAGAGGGGCTGGGACAGAGAGAGAAGGGCTGGGACAGAGAGAGAAGGGCTGGGACAGAGAGAGAAGGGCTGGGACAGAGAGAGAGGGGGACAGGGACAGAGAGAGAGGGGCTGGGACAGAGAGAGAGGGGGACAGGGACAGAGAGAGAGGGGCTGGGACAGAGAGAGAGAGGGACGGGGACAGAGAGAGGGGCTGGGACAGAGAGAGAAGGGCTGGGACAGAGAGAGGGGCTGGGACAGACAGAGCGGCTGGGACAGAGAGAGAAGGGCTGGGACAGAGAGAGAAGGGCTGGGACAGGGACAGAGAGAGAGGGGCTGGGACAGAGAGAGAGGGGCTGGGACAGAGAGAGAGGGGGACAGGGACAGAGAGAGAGGGGCTGGGACAGAGAGAGAGGGGGACAGGGACAGAGAGAGAGGGGCTGGGACAGAGAGAGAGGGGCTGGGACAGAGAGAGAGGGGCTGGGACAGAGAGAGGGCCTGGGACAGAGAGAGGGGGGCTGGGACAGAGAGAGAGGGACAGGGACAAAGAGAGGGACTGGGACAGAGAAAGGGACGGGGATAATATCAGGCAGGGTGAGGAGCAGGGTGAGGGACAGAGGGAGGGGTAGAGGGAGGGGCGATGACAGAGAGAGGGACAGTACCAGGCAGAGGGACAGTACCTGGCAGGGCGATGCACTCCTGGTTTCGTGGCTCCCACTGGCAGTTCTGGTCCATGGCGCAGCTCTTGCAGCTGGTCTTCTTGTTGCACACGTACTCAGGGTTGTCCTTGGGACACATCTCATACTCAGCAATTGGACCCTGAAGAACAGCACACCACTCAGCACACAGACCAGATAAAAACCTAAGGCAACACTAATGTGGAGCTACAACCACTCTCATCACTGTAACCTTCCCGTTATAAAAAAGAAATTAGTGTGTATTTTATTAGATTGTATTTTATCATTGTTATTACATACTGATGGACAACTATGTTCCTGTATTTTGAGAACTACACTCTACGACCAAAAGTATGTGGACACCCCTCCAAATTATTGAGTTCAGGTGTTTCAGCCACACTGATTGTCAACAGGTGCATAAAATCGAGCACATAGCCATGCAATCTCCATAGACAAACCTTGGAAGTAGAACGGGTCGTACTGGAGAGCTCAGTGACTTTAAACGTGGAACTGTCATAGGCTGCCATCTTTGCCACAAGTCAGTTCCTGAAATTTATGCCCTGCTAGATCTGCCCTGATCAACTGTAAGTGCTATTATTGTCAAGTCGAAGTGTGTAGGAGCAACAACAGCTCACCCACAAAGTGGTAGACCACGCAAACTTACAGAGCGGGGCCACCAAGTGCTGAAGTACGTAGCACGTAAAAACCGCCTATCCTCTGTTGAATCACTCACTACAGAGTTCCAAACTGTCTCTGGCTGCAACATCAGCACAAGAACTGTGCATTGGGAGCTTCATGAAATGGGTTTCCATGGCCAAGCAGCTGCACACAAGCTCAACATCAATCTGCGCAATGCCAAGCGACGGCTGGAGTGGTGCAAAGCACATCGCTACTGGACTCTGGAGCAGTGGAAACATGAATCACGCTTCACTATCTGGCAGTCTGATGGACGAATCTGGGTTTGGCAGATGCCAGGAGAGCACTACCAACCTGAATGCACAGTGCCTACTGTAAAGTTTGGTGGAGGAGGGATAATGGTCTGTGGCTGTTTTTCAGGGTTTGGGCTAGGCCCCTTAGTTCCAGTGAAGAGTAACATTAATGCTACAGCATACAAAAACATTTCAGACAATCGTATGCTTCCAACTTTGTGGCAACAGTTTGGGGAAGGCCCTTTCCTGTTCCAGCATGACTGTGCCCCTGTGCACAAAGCAACGTCCGTAAAGACTTGGTTTGATGAGTTTGGTAGAACTCCAGTGGCCTGCACAGAACCCCAACCTCAACCCCACTGAACACCGTTGGGATGAATTAGAACGCCAGTTGCGAGCCAGGCCTTCTTGTCCAACATCAGTGCCTGAGCTGAATGGGCACAAATTCCCATAGACACACTCCAAAATCTTGTGGAAAGACCCAGAAGAGTGGAAGGTGTTATAGCTGCGGTGGGGGGTGGGGGAGGCAACCATATTAATGCCCATGGTTTTGGAATGGGATGTCCAATAAGCTCATATAGGTGTGATGGTGTCCACATGCTTTTGGCCATATAGTGTATGTATTGCCTACTAAAATGCAAAGAAAGACAACAGCAGGCTTGAAGTTATAAAAGGGGTGAACTACAAGCAGCTTTGAGGAAAGTGAGCTCTGTGTTTCAAGACAGAGATATGGAGGTTCTCCATGCACTATTTGCAGAAGAGACGATGGCAGAAATGTGTGCTTTAAACACAAACAGGCCCAGGCCCAACCGTCTTTAATTATTGCCCATTTTGATAACTGGGAATGCCCAAAACAGAGCTCAATGCACACATTCTGCATTGGGCATTACTTGTTAGTCTCTTAATGCAGCCCTCCAATAGAAAGCCTAAGGTCATTTACTCAGCCCATACAATGTTGTGATGTTGCCACCAGATTTCAGATTGGTCCAGGGAACTTCAGACTGCACTGCCTTTGGCTAGTATGTTGATGTTCCACATATCAGTATCTCAGTGTCATGCACAGAATGGCCTTATACATTCTACAATTGACCTAAAAGGAAACTCTGAGGTGAATAAAACATTTTAAAAAACATTTTTTGTTGACAGTAAAAGGATAGTAATGGCAAAGTCAATAAGGCTTACAACTAATGAGAGAACATATTACCTTTTTTGTATTCCGTTGCAGAACAAATGCCACACAAACAAATGTATAGCAACAGCAGTATGTTATCATGAATCTCTAATGATGCTTGAAATATAGCTTTCCCAGAAGCTCTAAGCATGCTTCCTGTGCCTACAGCTCTGGCACACCCCCTGACTACAACAGCTCCAACCCTTGTGCAGACTTTCCCCTGACTACTGTAGCCTTACCCTGTTCAGCCCCATCCCCCTGCGTCTGCTGGTTTGTCTCCTGACTGCCACAGCCCCACCCCCTGTGCCTGTGACCCACCCCCTGACCACTACAGCCACGCCCCCCCTCACCGTGACAGCAGTGCAGTTGCTGCTCATGCTGATGCACTGGTCTGCACACCACTGGCAGCCATTGGTGTTTGCGGTGCAGCTGTAGCAGTCGCTGTACTGGTCACACTTCTCATTGTCCGCATCTGCAGGGGGAAGCACAGAGAACAGACACTCTTCACACACAGGCCAGCCCAAGCAACAGGTTTCCAAACAACTCACAGCCCGCTGCACACCTGAACACTGCTTCTGCCTTTTAAAAAGTCAGGCTGTGAAGCCAGCCTTGGGTGTGTGACTCTCGAAGAGGGGGCTCTTCTTGGCCACCAGAAAGTTGGCAGCAGCATGGAGTTTGGTGTGGGACAGCTCTGCATGCCAGCTTGGCTGATGAGCCATGGGGTAGAGCCAAGTGAGAGGCACAGGGACTGTCCCAGAGGAAAACAGGTGAGTGAGACTGAGGTCGGCAGGGGTACCTACATGCTTTGGGGGGGCAGGAGGCTAGCACCACCTGTTCCTCCTGGGGGGTGGCCACCTCCCAGGGCAGACACGCCCCCTGGCTGCTGTTCCAGAGGCAGCGGATGCCTGGCCAGATGGAGTCACACAACGCTTCGCTGGAGAAGGCTGAGCAGCTTGCCGGAGTGAACATCAGCACGTCGCTCAGCAGCAGGCTGTTAAAGCCTCCAAACACATACATCACACTGGGAGAGACAGGGGGACGGGGGGGAGGGTGAGAGAGATAGGGAAGGTGGGAAAGGGGCAGAGAGACAAAGAGAAAGAGCGATCAGGAAAGTGAGGAAAGGCAAGAGAAAAATAGAATGAATGTAGAGTGGGAGCGAGAGAAAAAGAGACAGAAAGGGAGAGAGACTGAGATGTGGCTGACTGATGGAGCATTAGCAGGCTCCTCTGAAGCACAGCGTGTATACCCGGACACTGTCCCTGCCCTCAGAGCTGTCTAATCCTGCACAGCAGTGCCCTTGCTAAAGCAACCGGGAAACACCAAAGCACAGAGGGAGCTCTCTCGCCAAACATGCGTGCTGTGCAATCCCTGACTCCTGACTCGCGCCTCTCTGATCAAAACCGAAGGATTACACCCCACTGACTTCAAACACCCCTTTCCAGCCCTCCTTCTCAGACCCAGCTCATGGGCACAGGCCCAGCTTACTGTCCCAGTTATCACCGGTTCCTTTCTCCTAACGTTCCCCTGGTCCAAGAACCAGTGGTCCTGTTGGGCTGTCCACTGAGGTCTGGGCGAACAGGAGAGGATGAGACAAGAGAGGTCGGGCGCGATGCAGGCCTCATACAGGTCAAACACCAGCAGGGGTGCCGCAGAGGACTGTGGGATAGCCGACGTGACTACATGGAGGCAAGCATCCCTAGCCCATAACTCTAGCAAGTTTCATCCACTTATTTCACATCTTTGCTGTTGCCACATCAACCAGGCGAGGCCATACTGAACCTAAAGCAGCTGCACTCGGGAAGCCTTACATCGAAGCACGCTATGCTACGCACCTTGAGCAGGGCCTCAGAAAGAAATCGATTCACATCACTAGTTTTGCCAATGAAATTTTCAGTAAGACAGAATAACATACAAGCTCTCATGTTTTTAATAAGGCGCCCAGTTCAATTACTAGATGTCAAAACAGAGGAGAAAAAAGAAGAAGGTTCTGGCGAGATTCTCCCCCTGTGCTTGCCATGTGGTTCACAGCAGGAAGTGATGTCACGGTTCTCTGTTTAAGAGAGGCCACCCCCTCTTTAGCAACCCTCAGACCGCTGAGACCCGTTTAAAGTCTGACCTCCTACTTCTGTTTAAGAGGGCAGGACGAGGCAACACAGATCGCACACCAAACGTGTCGTTCACAACTGACGACCACTGAAGCTAGAAAGTTATGACTGGGTCCTGGGGACAAAAGTGGAAGAGACTCACTTCCAGCTTCCTCTCTGACTGCAAAAAAGCAGGAAGACCCAAAAAAGAATACATCACACACTGTGTTTCCAATGATCTCCCACATGGTATACATGAAAAAAATCACTGTATGATAAATCACATTTTCAATAATCTCCCAGAAGGTATACATGAATCCACTGCTGTATAATAAATCAGGTTTTCAATGATCTCCCAGATGGTATGTATAAACCACTGACTTTACGATGAATCATGTTACCAGTGATGTCCCAGAAGGTATGCATGAATCAGTCACTGTATGATAAATCAGTGATTTGCCTTCCTCGGATACCACTATATGTATGCAATTATTTGTGAATGCACTTGACATGCTGACCGCAGATTGTGTTCCCCTGCTCTGTCAGGCGGTGGCCGTACCCATTGCTGTAGACAGCTGAGTGTCCAAAGCGGTTGACATCATGGTGGAGGTCTGGTCTGGGCAGGACTGACCACTCATCGCAGGCTGTGGGTAGAGAGGGCAGAGGGACAGAGGTCACTGTGCTGTACAAACCCCAATAAATCCTCATCATCGACAGCCTTAGCCTACACAGCATAACATCACCCCACCACACCACCAACATCACCCTACCACACCACTAACATCACTACACCACACCACAGCATAACATCACCCTACCACACCACACCACTAACATCACCCCACCACAACATAACATCTCCCCACCACACCACAGCACATCACCCCACCACACCACTTACATCACCCCAGCCCACCACAGCATAACATCACCCTACCACACCACACCACTAACATCACCCCACTACAACATAACATCTCCCCACCACACCACAGCACAACATCACCCCACACACCACTTACATCACCCCACCACACCACAGCATGACATCACCCTACCACACCACACCACTAACATCACCACACCACACCACAGCATAACATCACCCCATCACACCACTAACATCTCCCCACCACACCACAGTATGACATCTCCCTACCACACCACAGCATAACCCCTATCATAGCAGTACAAGCTGTGTGTGCCTCACAACCTCCAGTCATGTAGTGATTCCTACCCAACACAGCCACAAATCCTCAAAGCCCTTCCTTTCCTCTCTGGCCCCCTTGTGGTACTATTAGCTACCTGCAACTACCGCAAATGCAGAAGTGCTCATTACATACCAACACCCACTCCAAACCCACCTATTCAAATAACACCACGGTTCCCATTAATAAAGTAGAATGTTCAAAAGAAACATCCTATGCCAAACTCCTGACACCTAAGCACATCTTACTTGGAGTGAAGTCTGACACAGTGTTATAAATTAGCATTAAGGACAGTGTGTACGCTTGGGTGACTGGAGTTAGAACAGCTGCTGTGCTTGCTCTTGTGTTACTCCTGTAGTTGATCTACCAGTATGGTTCTTTGTTGGCAATTTCTATGCTGTTAGAATAAGACAAGTTGTCCGTATATTCTGTTTCAGCACTTTATGCTACACTTTACATTTACATTTACATTTATTCATTTAGCAGGCGCTTTTATCCAAAGCGACGTACAAAAGTGCATATAGTGGGCAAACAGGCACAAGTGCAGGATGTGTACAGGTCATACAATGCAGATAGTGCTGAAGATGAGCACAATGAAGGTGTAGCAAAACAGAACTAATCTGATCTAAGGTTACATATATCGAATACAATCACTGGGACAATAAAGTGCCGCTATAATACCTAAACATGCCACAAATACAAGGTCAGAGATAATGCTACAAGTACAGCCAAGAATCATAGATTTACAAGGTTAAATGGCAAGGGTGTCAGTCCAGGTAGAGTCTAAAGAGGTGTGTCTTCAGCCCACGTCTGAAGTGTTGGAGTGAAGGAGATGTTCTCAGGGGGGTGAGGAGTTCATTCCACCACTGGGGGGCAATGATGGAAAAACGACGTTGCAAGGAGTGTGGGCCTTTCGTTCTGTTGGTGGGAGGAGCGGGGCGTCTGGATGTAGCCGAGCGAAGTTGTCGAGCGAGTGCGTAGGGTAGGATGAGGTCCTGGAGGTAGGTAGAGGCAGTCTTTTTTGCAGCAGAAAAGGTGAGAGTCAAGGTTTTGAAGCGGATCCTGGCTGGTAATGGGGTAATGGGGTGATGCGGGAGAACTTAGGGAGATTGTAGATCAGCCTAGAAGTTGCGTTTTG
The DNA here is from genome assembly GCF_013368585.1 of Megalops cyprinoides. Taxonomy (NCBI): domain Eukaryota; kingdom Metazoa; phylum Chordata; class Actinopteri; order Elopiformes; family Megalopidae; genus Megalops; species Megalops cyprinoides. The sequence goes on along the minus strand of NC_050604.1, from coordinate 3,050,781 downwards.
GATGAGCTGCAGCAGCTGAAAGGTGCAGGCTGGGAGGCCTGCAAGGAGGGCATTGCAGTAGTCCAGGCGGGAGAACACGGTGGCCTGGACAAGCAGCTGGGTGGAGTAGGTTGTCAAAAAAGGACAAATCCTCCTGATGTTGAAGAGGAGGAATCGACAGGAGTGTGTTGTCTGCGAGATGTAGTTGTTGAAGTCCAGCCTGTTGTCGAGGGTGACACCCAGGCTCTTCAGCGATGTGGAGGAGGTTACTGTGGTGCCGTCAACAATAAGTGAAAGCTACGCTTGTCTTATTAGCTGTTAGCTTATCTTCTCACTGTGTCTTAGGCCCTGTTCACACCTGGCATTAACATGCATTTTGGGTGATCCGATCACAAGTGGACAGCTCTAAGTACGTCAGTTCACACCTGGCATTAGAATGCATCTCCACATGTGTCTCGAGTGACCACTTGTGATCAGATCTCACTTCCCTGCTCTATATGCAAATAAATACGTACACGTACCAAATGACCAATCATGACAAAGAGATGGATTACATGCTAGGAAGCCGGTTCTGGGTTTTGTCCTCTAAAGTTAAAATCATATTCTTAAAGAGGATTTATGATTTAATCATTTCTTAATATTCGCCAAACAAAAAGGTTGACAAAATAATAATGATGATAATGATGATAACATCAGTCACTGTGCTGAACCGAAGTCTGACCATTGTTGTCCAGTCTAGCCACCACTTTTTCAAAAAATAAAAAATAAAAAAAGCAGACAGTGTATACACGCACTTGGCCAACATGAATATTTGCGTTTGGGTCATTAGCTGTTTGTTTACCTTTCAAATAGCCTATGTTCTACATCTCACGGTTTCATATAGCCACCGGGCTCACGGTGCCCCAGACACCAATAGCCTATTTAACACTAGAACTGCGGCAAAGTTAACTGGCAGATTACCGTGGGAGTGCGTCAAAGTGACGCTTTTATTTTAAATGAAAGAAAAAAAATGTCATGTATGTGTATTTAATTTTGAAAATCGGTACAGAGTTAATTTAAGGCAGGTCTTTAGAATCATAGGGATACTTGAACTTTGTGTTTTCGTTAGTATAATAATGTGTTTTCAGCTTATTTTGCATGACAGTGCCACAAATAGAGCCTTGCTTCAGAAAAGATTAATCACTGTCAGTAAAGCCAAGGTGTAACTTCATCGAAAAGACACGATACTAAGCTTTATACACATACACAAATCTTGCTGACCTGACAGTGATGAATCACAAACTTTGACTGTGACTGCAATCTTTATTAACTTTATTCGTATTTGAATTATTTCTATTGCTTGCTGAACATTAAGACTCTCATAATTTGGGGGTTTTGGGTGCATTCACACCTGTACTTAGCTTTATCACTGATGTGTTACCTGCTCTTCCATACCTGCACCCTTAGTTCTCTTGCTACTTGTACAATTTGTATCACCACCGTGGACTTTTATGTCACTCTGGATAAGAGTGGCCGCCAAATTCACACATAGTAACACTGTGAAAATCATTCTCCCTTTCCCCCGCACACACAGCCGCCACCTCAGTTGACAGTTTTGCAGGTTGCTCCAGAGCGATGCAGATCTGTTTCTGCAAGGCTGCCATTTCAGGAAGTCTGGAGTAACACCTAAAGCAAAAATAAGCATGGCTTCACCCTGGCAGTTCTCTGTGGGACAAATTATTACCAGAAAATTTACCCTGTCTCAGGTGCAGCACACCTCATTTCATAGTGTCACTTCTGCTTACTGGAAAAACTGAAGGCTTACTGGAACAACTGAACAAAGTGAGAGATGACAAAGAGAAGACAGGCAAACTGTGCTGTAGTCAGGGGTGACTGTGTTGTAGTCAGGGTGATTGTGTGAGAGTCAGGGGGGATTGTGTGAGGGTCAGAGGTAATTGTGTTGGAGTCAGGGGTGATTGTGTTGGTGTCAGGGGTGATTGCATGAATCAGAATAAAGAGAATAAAGAGCTAGGGGTGAACATGCTGGACACAGTGCAGTTTGAGTGAAGCCTCCTTGTCATGTGGGTGGGTACAATGAGTACATGTACCCACCCTTGTACTCATTCCCCCTACACAAACAGGCCTACCCATGGCTGCCAGATATAAGGGCAGTCAGTCAGCAGCTCATCTGGGACAGGCACCATTGCAAACCATTAATCATATAAACATAATTCCCACAGCACCTCTGTTATACTGCCAAGTACAATATTAATAACATTGGTGCCATCATCTGCATATAGGTTCTGTTATGCAGGGAGGCGTAAAATGCTTATCTTTACACTTGACACATTATGTATTTTGGCAGATCATAAGGGCAGAGTGTAGCATAGTGGTAAAGAGCAGGGCTTGTAACCAAAAGGTTGCTGATTCGATTCCTCGCTGCGGTACTGCTGCTGTACCCTTAGCCAAAGAACTTAACCCAAAATTGCCTTAGTAAATATCCAGCTGTATAAATGGATAACATTGAATTAACATTGAAGAATTGTAACCTAAGTAAGTCACTCTAGATAAGAGCCACTGCTAAATGACAATAATGTAATGTAACACTGTCTAGGTACATCAATCTCCCACATTGTTGTCACATGCCACAGTCAGCAAAGCCTTTCCATAAACACTCCCACTGCAACACAAGGTGTTCTCAAACTAAGAATCTGAAAAAAGTGTGAGGCAAGAATTATAACACAGCCATCGGTGTGGATAAATAATGTGATAAAATGGAATAATGCCAGTGAGTGAGTCCTGTAGCTCTCAGAAAGGGGAGAAGCCAAAAAAACAGAGAAACACCTCCTTTCAGAAGCACAAGGGGCCCGGATCAGTCTGGCATGCAGAACGCAGGGGCGTCATCCACCTTGCTTTGCATGGGCTGCAATGCTGTGAGCGTACAGGAGCTGTTACACAACTCTGCCTCTTGCCGGCCACACATGCAATATCCGCGTGTCAATGCTGCCCCCTGTTGGTCAGGCCAATGCATGTCCACCCGATGCCAGAATATGAAAGGAGGGGCGATGTGCTCACTTAATCGAGCCGACATTATTAAGCAGGGTCAATTAGCCCACTGGCCAAGGCACGTCTTCATAGGACAAGCACATAATTAGAGTCCAATTTTTTTCATTTCTACTGCAGTTGAAGTGGGGGGAAGGGGGAGTGCGTTCCTCATCTGCCTCTCCAGACAGACGGCTCATGATGAGAGGGCCCCTCTCTCCGTAATTAGCCATTTTTCAGGAAAAGGGAAACCAGCCAATGATGCACCACCACCCCTCTCCCCCACCCACAATCACTGAAGAGGAACAGCAGTAGAAGAGAGGAAAGGCAGAGCAGACAGCTGTCAGGGCCGCTAATGAAGGCGTCAGCCTCGAACAAGCACGGCCAAGCAGCTCCACTCCCTGAGTTTAATTACACTCAAGCCATCACCTTTTTACAGTTTGTTTCTGATGAGGAGGTGAAGGAAATATAGACAGCTCAGAAACATGTCCTCTCAATTTACAGGCATCTTGTAAACCATTCCAAATGAGGGGCAGCATCTTGTAAGCCAATCAAAATCATGGGCAGCATCTTTTAAAACAAACAAAAATATACCATCTCTGAAAACAACCAATCTGTAAGGTAGCTTCTTGCCAACCAACTGGTAAAAAAGGATAGTATATTTTAAGAGATTGAAAGAGACACTTCTTTACATGATCTTCCTGAACACAGGTTGGCCGCTTTGCCAGTATTCTCACAGCATTTTTATGTTGTGTGACCATGCAGCTAAACATGGTGTACCCTGGAGAACAGAGCCCTCTCACCCATACCACAGAATGAAACTTACCCATTACTCTGTAATGGGACTTTGCTGGACTCTGTCTATGAGGATCATGGTCCTAAAGAGGAAATCTGACACACATTTCCCAGCAGTGGGGGCTCACCCAGAGAATCTTGTTCCTGAAAACCCCACATACACAGGTGAAGGATGTTCACAGAATACCAATACCTGAGGGAGATGCACTGAACATGGGAACCAGCCAAACACTGAGATCACCAATGACAACCGCCCTGACAGTAAGACCTACTTCTCTCTATGATACATACAGCCTAAAGCCAAGACGCCATACAGAGGCACACAAATCACACACAAGCACACATGTATACACATGTACAGACACTCACACACATACATACACACAAAGATGGACTTCACTCCAACTTTGAAGAGGATCACCAGCAGTAACAGGGAGAAGGTCTGAGCCTTACTCACATGGTTTTGTGTTATTTGACGTCATAATTCAGCAAAATGATTTAGATAGTGTTCATATTATGGTTTATGAAACATAAAAAGTGTGTTTAATATTGCCCCAGCGATATGGCTTTGGTCATAAGACCAGACGTAACTCCATGAAAGTCAGTTTAATGCTGGCCTCATGCAGAGAGGATGGGAGTCAGCAATACTCTGACAGGTAAGCAGGCACTGCAAAAGGCACCCTGAAGGGGTTTGTGGGGGCCTATCTCACACTGTGCGTGCATGTGCCATTCCTCTGCGAAGATGCTGATCTGAGCGTGCATTATCCTCACATCAGCCAGATGGCGGGGGCGTCAGGCAGGCATTAAAGCATTTATGACTGGGTGCTCCTGAATGATGAGTCAAACACCTAACGGTGAGACATTTGCACGGGGAGGCTCTCTCAGACAGACACTGCATACACTGATGTGGAGCTGAAGGTACAAATCATTAGTGTGCAATAAAGACACACAGTACCCATAGCTGCCGCAAAAATGTCACAAATTTCGTTTGGGTTCTCAGTTTGACAATAGACTTTTATTGCTCACTGGATTTCACATTAAGGAGTAGGGACCTGCCGAGGTCAAGTTAAGGAGACCAGACTTTGACCGGACTTGCGTTGCCCAGGTTGAGCTGATGAGTCGGGACTCACCCACATTGAGTTAAGGGGCAGGATTCACCTTCGGTGAGTTAAGGGGTGGGACTTGGCCGGGTCGGGTTTAGGAAACGGGACTTAGCTAGGTAAAGTTAAGGGAGCAGAACTTGCCTGAGTCAGAACAACGGGACGGGACTCACCCAGGTCGTAGGCCATAAAGTCGGAGGAGAAGCACTTGGCGCCGTGGCTCATAGAGGTGTCGTTGTGCGTGTTCCCCCCAAACACTAGCATGGTGCCACTCACAATGACTGCCGTGTGCAGGTAGCGGAAAAAGCCGCTGTCCTTCAGGATGGTCCTGGATAGGGGCAACAGAAACATCACATCCAAGGCACATATATCAGATCAGAATCTGCTGGTACCATCAACATCAGCTCAAACTCAGCTAACTAAACATCACGTCAACCTTAGCTGCCCTAGCATCAGATCAACCTCAGCTACCTAAACATCATCTCAAAATCAGCGACCTAAACATCAGCTCAACCTTTTGTTAGATGAGGCACCAAAATATCAAGTAAGCACTGAGCACATCAGGATGAGGAGCATCAATCTCTGATAGTCTGGCTCCCCCTGCAAATTTGAACTCACGTAAATTCCTCCATTCTTTTCACTTAAAGTCTAATCAATTCTAAACATGCACAAACAGTTCCAGCTCCAATTCACTCACTGACAACTGACCATAACTGACACCCCGGGTATCGATTTAGCTTGCTCTGAATTGGACCTCAGCTGTGTAATTGGGTATATTTGATTAAGCCAGACAGGCCTGATGAATTATCTGCTACAATGTGTCCTTGACAAATATTGAAGTCTGACATATATCCAAGCAAATTCCACTAACATCTGTTAATGTTACTATGGAAAACTGCCATATGCAACAACACTCCTCCCAATGAGGGCTTTCCTTTCGATGTGTACAGATATGAAATTATGCACCCACTGCAGATCTTTCTTACAGCAACTCACCAACCTCAATACCTGAGCTTAACAATGATAAACTGCCTACCTTCAATGATAACTCAAATCATTATATTAATATTCCATCTAACAGTTGCATAGTGCATTTTGCACAGTTTTGAATTAAATCCAACAGGATTTCTTCTTTTTCCACAGCTGAACTTGGGGACTGAAGAATCCTACACTGTGTCTCACAGATCCATCTTCAGTCACAAATGCTGCATGGTAACCTTGGGATTTCTTTTGTCACAGCTGCACAGGGTTTGACTTATGGGGGTTGCGTGAGGAAACCAGCAAGGGTAGAGCAGGCAGAAGGAGGGACACTGATGGAGGAACCTCCATTCCCAGCACCACCTCTACCTCTGTTACTGGCAGCTCCTGATTCCATCACAGTCAAACTTGTTATTTCACCTGCTTGCAATTATAACCTTCGGTATGTTCAGGTTCAGGTAAGAACAGCAGATACCTAAGAGGATACCTGAAAAGATTTTCCAACAGAAGCAAGAGCGCCAGCTGTAATTTAGTACTAATTTCAGTACTAATGAACAAGGACAACCTTTGGGCCTCTAAGTGCGCAGACAGAATCCACTCAGACTCCAATATGTTCAAACACACACTGAACCCTACCTGCAACACAGCCATGCAGGCACCTAATTCTCCCAGAGGGGTTTTCAGCTGTCCACTTACCACATCCTGGTGTCCACCTCATACTTGTAGAGGTCATCGGCCAACCCGTACTTGTTGGCGCTGAAGGCCTTGTAGCCACCATGGATGTAGATGGCGTGGGTCTTGGCGTCGTACACGCTGCTGTGGCCGTACCCACCCTGCACTAGTGCACCATTGGTCTTCACGATGCACCAGGTGTTAGTGGCTGCAGCGGGGAGGAAAGGAGGAGGCCGGGGTGAGGGTCAGCGTTCGGCTCCCGCCCTCAGCGGGACCAGTCGACGATGTGATGAGTGCAGTCAACCCACCACGTGACCAATCAAACGACACAGAGGAAAGGGCTTAACCCACCTCATGGCCAGTTACCAGTGTGACGCGTACACTTGACTTGCCTCACAGCCCATCAGCAGCACAAGGAATACAGTTAATTAACAGAGCTTGCCGAAATGACATGCAAATCAAACACGCAAATAGTCATTTCCATAATGGTTCCAATAATCCCATACATTTCCCGAATTCTGGGATTTTGTATTCAATAAACTAGCAGAACCTATTACAATGGTTCCCAGGGTGCTGAGTATAGCAAAGCACATTTAGGCAATATTAAAGGAAGAGCACGTCTCAGATGCACAAAATGTGTCAATTTATTATATCCAGGGTTACATGTAGAGCTCTCTTAGGCGGTAACAGGGAAATGAACTAACCCAAATAAAACACAACATCACAAACAGTGAATTAGCCTCAGGTCTGCCCCGCCAAATTGTGCTAGTTTGTTTCAGTGAAGATGGTTTTGTAACAAATTTTATAATCTATGGTTTCTGTTGCCCAACAATTACCTGCCATTTAACAAATTTTGCCAAGTTTTGATGGAAAATAAATCCATCTGGCATTTTGACAGGCAAAATCCAGACTTCACAAATCATGAGCATTTCTTTTTCATGTCCTATTAGTTCTCAGGTATTGATGTCCAAAAGTAATTTTGTACGTTAAAAATCTAAAAATCCATGACTCTTTAATTCACTTATTGTTTACTTATTATTTTATGTATTTCAGAGCTGCAGTCTGCTCACGGTACTCATTGCAAAAATCAATGACTTTATGGACATAATCTAACTGAAATACTCATTGTGGAGCAAGTCAATTTAGAGGACTTTAGAGGATATGTATGAAGCTGACTGGTGATACTTTATTAGGTATGAGTGAAACGATGGTCTAACAGCGTGATGATGGGAAAAGTTTCATAACAATGAAAAATTTTCAACCTTGTCTGTCATTACGCTGGATGAAAATGTATCCAAGAAGACATCTTTCCTGTATTTCATGATATTTAATATCACATAATAACATTTTCCACTACTGCCTTTTTGGTATGCATCATCATTTATTGGGAATCGAAGGTGATGGTTGTAAGGTAGCGGTTTAAAGAGATCTGTTAAGCAGGATGTTATTTCACTTTTGGCGTGTAAAATCACTTGGTTTCAGATGCAGTATATATAAAATGAGATTTTGAACATTAAAACAAAAGCAATGTGTCAGCATTGGGGTTGGGGGGGGGGGGGTGATGGGGAGTTTGGCCTGGCGGGGTCCCCTTGCCAGGTGTGACAGCCATGAGGAATCGCTGTATGTCTGCTGTCTGGCAGCATCAGATCCAAGCTCTGGGTTCTGTCCACAGCATGTCCAATCAAACGCTATTGCTGGCTTCACAGCATGGGACACCCCTACCAGCTACTTACGACCACTAACAATCAACGGGGTATTGATTTTACACCAATCACAACACATTTTTTCATTGGGTTTCTTTTTATTGAGAGAACAGATTTCTATGAGTTGGAAAAAACAGCCTGCAAACCCAGCTAGCTTCACTTACATTGCTGAAAAGTCCCCAGATAGCTACGGTAGTATAATAGCATGATATAGCCTGTGGTCATTTGATACCTTACACAGAAGCACAGGTCAAATTGATATACTTACTTATAGGATTTCAAGCTAAACACTGAGTCTGGAGGGACTGTCCTAGAAAATGAAAACTTAAAGGCAAGCAATGATTAAATATCTACAGAAAAGCTTCAACCTCTCCCTGAACCCCAGATTCACTCTCCTCTGTGTCTACCTCTAACCTACACCAAAGTCTCATTCGCTGATTCTGTAATTCACAACAATGTGATTCGTCCATGTAAGGTAGGGGTGGGGGGTAATGAACACACTGAGCAAATGTCTTGCAGTCAGGATAGACTGTGGTTTCAGGAAGACCATCTGGGTAAAGCAGCAAACCTTCCTGTGCAGTCCCCTGGCAAGCAGGTTTAGGAACGGCAAGAGGTGCACTTCATTCCACAGACCTGAATGCTTTAGGCCCTGGTTCAGTCTCCACTGAACTGAAATGCAGCACTGGACTTCACCATCCAAGCTGAGCCCAGAGTGGACACCAGGGGGCACTATGATACCACCGTCTCCCTGCTGGCCTTGCTCAGATGGGCCTTATTCACATTCTACCCATGCAAGTGAAGGGAGTCTTATTTTTTTACTATGATAAATGGGGGCATCAACCATACCTGCTGTGCAGCAACATCTCAGATTACACCATTAGGCAACCACAGACGTTTGGCACATTTTGTGAGCTAATTTGTGTGGGAAATGATGTTTTTTGACATTAATCTGTATACATGAATGGCATACATTGTGCATTGCAAGGGAAAGAAAAATCTCCTCCAGATTAATACATTTATAGTAATAATAATAATGATCCCTCACGGTTTTCTCATAAAGTATATGCCTCTTGATCATATAAAAGCTGAAGGCTGTGTGTTAATCCTGGATGAGTGAATCTGCTCAATGACCTGATTTAGGTAACGGTTTGAGGTCTGGGGTTCCCTCCTTCTGAAATCAGTGAAAGATGGCAGAAAGAGCAGGGTGGGTGAGATTACCGCCATTGTTGCATGTTTAAAGGTCTGCCGATGGGACTCCTGTTACCTACTGCAGTATGGCATAGCGCTAAGCAGCAGGGCACCTATCCCACAGGGTGCCAGTGGGGTCTCTGCAGTAAATATCCAGCCATGCGCACGGATAATGTAAAAACTAAAGCATGTAAAGTATGCAAGTCTGGACAAAAACTCTGCTAAGCAGCTATCACACTGTGAACCTGGACTAGACTTTGAAAGCCGGCAGTGTGACTGCTGTGTATTGGTGTGTTCTGTGTGAGATGCACTGCTGTGACCCATTAAAGGCTTTTTGCCCTAAGAGTACAGACTCTCCGCGGCAGTCCTATAGGACTGGGGAGAGGTTAGGGGAGCTCAGACACCTTGTATGTGGCAGATAACACTACGGTGCAGAGCATTTAACTATAAGTCTGGTCTCATGGGGTGGTTGGTGCGAGAGAGAGGAGTCCCCACTTTGCCCTGGGGCCATGCAGTGTGGGCATGGGCTAAAGAATTAGAGCTGCTCTCATTATCTGAATGTCATGGCTAACTGCATGCCAGACTATGGCAGTCACCCTGGACAGAGAGGAACACGTGACCATTCTAATACGCAGGGTATGCTCCTTCACCCATAATGCCTCGGTCTGCACCAATGTGACTGTTTAAGCGGCCATCATGGGTAGGGCAGTGAACACACGTCACAATAACATCGCTAAGAGGACACAGCGGGGCGATTACGTACAGGCCCAGTGCAGCATTTAGCTTCCCACTGCGGTAAATCTATAGCAGGCCTGAGCAGCTGGTGCTGACCGCTGATCGGAGGCAGGGCAGCAGCCGACAGCGTCAGCACGCCCTCGGCACACAGATCGATGTGCCTGTCTCTCGGGCTCGCTTGCTCAGGCTTGCCACAGGAGGAAGCAGCGGACAGTTAATTAGGCCCTAATGAACGATCACGAGGATGGGGACGGCTGCTAACAGCCTTCTAATTTCGCACGCACTCCTCCTGAGACAGCTCCACTAGCCTTCAGGTTAGGCTGCTCTACACAAAGCGGGCTAGCTTACAGCCTGCCGTTAGCCGTCAGCCTGTCGAATGCGGTAACGGCGCTCGTGGAACACCAGTCCAAGCACTGGCTACAACCGTGACGGCCTCCTCCTCATGCTCGACCCCACAGGGTGCTGATGATCCTCTGCAGGCCTTTCTCCACACACGTGCAAGGCCACCTGAGTCTCAGGCATACCCAGGGCCTCCTCCTGGGATCGTTTAGAGAGGATTAAACAGGAGGGATTTAGCGTGTGGTTTTACCTGATCCTCATTACTGCTGTGGCTAATAATATCACCACGCAGTATGGTAAACACAATGGGACATGGTCGCTGCCATGGTGGTACTTCTTGCATGATGTGCTCGGAGTTTTTAATTCCCTCCCTTCTGAATGCAGGTCTCTGCTCTGTAAGGTTGCTGATAGGGCTCAACGGGGCCATTAAATGGTTCCGCTCCACCCCTGGTCTATAAACACCACCCTGGCCAGGTAGCCAAGGCCGAGTATAAGCGTAACAAGCACAACCCGCTCTCGCAGACACCTGAAAAGTTATACACACAAGCAGAGTATCTCTTCACTGTCAGAGATACAAAGCAGAGAGACATCCTGACCAAGTACAGGCTGTGACCACACCCTACCAACTGTAAAAGGTAGACACAGACAGTCATGGGAACCTAAAGAGGAAAGGCAATGTGGTCATTATGAGACACGTGAGGTAAAAACACTGTAATAACTTGCAAACAATCAGAGGACTTTGAATTACACCTCCCCACAATTAAGCAATAGAAATAGGACTACAAACTGGGAGAGGAAAACACTGCACCTTAAGCAGCATGGTACATATCGGAGCGCCACAGCCTGAGAGACAATAGGCTGGAAGCATCTGTGTGGTTCTGTACATGTGTCTGCTTCGGTTAATTGTAATTTTGTTTGCATATTTATGTGAAAATTGCTTTGGCAATACTGTGTATTTGTGTGATCATGCCAACAAAGCTTGTTTGAATTGAATTTAACGTTATACTCCATGAAAACGAGGAACAAGCCATCAGACCTAACATGCTCAATCAGCACGTTCCAGTATGAACACTTATCGGTGGAAGAGAAAGAACATGACAAAGGCTGTATTTAGTGACATGATGACAGCCATGACAATTTTCCAAGTCACCACGCCCAAATTGGCAACAAAATTTCATACTGTGGCATGTGTAATGACATTAAATGTATTGCCTCATTTGTATGAGACTAATCGCCAGGTTTAGTTTATAAAAACAAAACTGCTTGATGCAGAAGGAGTTCCGTTTATTTCTGGCTCATGTCACAGACAAATGTTTAAAGATGCTAGTTAATAAGATTAATATGGTAACTCTGGCACACAGGGACTCCTGATAGTTTTAGCTATGCTGTCCTCAGGTGCCAGGATCCCTGAATGAGACTGCCAGTGAACAGTTGCCCGTGGCTAATCTGAGTATATCGTGTAACATGTCATGAATGTTTGTAATTGTACACTGTTCCTGGTAAAATAAACACACTTGCTACTTTAAACTGGAATGTCAGGCTTGTAGATACACGGCACTTGTATCTACAAGTGCCGTGTGTACACGGCAAAAATGTTAACCAAAATGAAACAAAAGAGGATGCATCTACAGGTGATCTGAAAAACCAAGAAAATGTCAGCCACAGCTTCAGTTCACTTAGCTTTTCAGGAGTATGACTGTGTGACCATATTGCCGCAAACCAAACCTTGATTTGGATCAGTGTCAGTGCAGCGGACAGAGTAAATGTCTGTAGAGTGGGTATAGTGGTATAGTACAGTGTGGCCCTCTGCCGGTTGCCGTGGTTACCCGTCCAACTCACCGATGTTGTACTCCTGCACCTTGCTGATGTAGCCATAGAGCGGACAGTGGCCAAAGATGACCAGCATGACCCACGTGTCCCGCGCCAACTGCACAATGTGGGCCGAGTGGCCCACCACTGCGTACTGCTCCTTGGCCCGTGGGCTTGCCAGAACCCAGGACTGGTTGCGCAGGTGGAATACCCACAGCTGGCTGGTGACATTGCCCGTCGAGTCAATCTTGCCTCCATACATGTAGATCTTGCCCTGGGGCAGGGGGTTAATCAATCAATTAATCAGTTGTGTTAATTAATCAACACAGTCAGACCTCTGAGAGCACTGACATACCACAAAAACAAAAACCATGTATGGGCTGATATTTGCTATATCTCTGCCTTCCCAGCCAACAGCCCACAGAAGCATTCAGTCTGGTTAATTTGGTGACAGACAGGCACAACAATCTGGCAAAACCTTCCACAGAAAGTGTGCTCCCATAAAGTGCAATGCTGTTTCCCACTGGCTGAGGGGAGCCATTATTTTTCTAAAATACCTCCAGATTTTACATTTAAAATGGGAGAAATCCACTGTTTGACTGCTGAGCTCATCAGATGTCAGATAAGAGCTGTGCTACAGTGTAACAATAATAAGCTGCACCATGCTGGTTCCATATACAACACTGGTAAGAAAACAACATATATATTTATGCAGTCAAGCAGCCCTTCAGAGGCTTGATTAAGCTGCAAGCTCTGCCCCAACTCTTAAAGCAGGACTGCATCTGGGTACATGCTAAAGAAAAGCGTACATATTAGCCCATATGAGCTCGTACCTCGTGCAGAGCCAGAGAGTGGCCATACCGGCCTGTGACCGCGTTCACAGAGCGGTTGAGGGGCAGCCACTCCTGGGATGTCACGTTGAACCTGGAAGGAAGGAGACGGGGGCAACAGAGGGGCCATTACAGCAGGTAAGACAAGCGCTGGGCATACAAAATTTCTTTGCACTCACTTTGTGAAAGCAAGCCTCCTTATGGATCAGCTCCACAGTCACTAAGGATGCCATGGAGCGCTGAAGGGGTTGTAATCAGGTTTCAATACACAGCCAATTTACACCTGTATAACCTACGGCCTGATCTTCACACCTGTACGGCCTGGGGCCTGACCTTCACGCCTGTACAACCTGCGGCCTGACTTTTACACCTGTACAACTTGAGGCCTGATCTTTATACCTGTACAACCTGAGGCCTGACCTATACAACTGCAGAGCACATCGCCTGACCTTTACACTCATAAAGCAGACTTGCGTGAAGTTGGCACCCCAAGTATTTAAAAAGTTCGAAATGGTATTACTGTTCGTTTGTGCTACGTTTGTGCCGGTTTGTGCTGTAAAAATTTTCGTTTGTGCTGCTATGGTTTTTTAGATATAAACATTATATTTTTGGGCGATGAGGTCACCCAGCACCCCAACCTTCTCCGAATTGCTCCAAAATGGTCACGTTAGTTTCTGCTACGTTTGTGCTGGTTTGTGCCATGATAATTTTCCTTCGTGCGGTCATGCTTTGGATAAACACTGTACTTCATGGCAAAAATTCTGTGACAACTTCCAGAACGCTTCTTTCTCCATAACGAAGAAAGTGGGCTCTACTGTGCAATGTTTTGCTGGTTGGTGCCCTGAAAAAAAACTTTGGCATTACATTATTTCCTGATAGGCCTACACAGAGCGCTTCAATGCCAAGAGCAATAACATTACATGGGATCCCAGTAAACTTACGTTGCAGCGCTATTTGGAAATATCCAACACTTAAAAATGACAAGCACTTGTAGCTATTTTTTAAGCCAGCTAATTACTTACAAGGCCTGAGTTGCATTTGCTAATTAGCTGGTTAACGTTAGTTATATAGTAGCCGTCCGTGACCATTTAGGAGCAATTCGGAGGAGGTTGGGGTGCTGGGTGATGTCACAGCACATACAATATAATTTGTTATATCTAAAAAACCATAGCAGCTCAAACGAAAATTTTTACGGCACAAACCAGCACAAACGTAGCACAAGCGAACAGTAATACCATTTCGAACTTTTTAAATACTTGGGGTGCCAACTTCACGCAGGTATAAAGCAGATAGCCTGACCTTAACAAGTGTAGAGCAGGTAGCCTGACTGTTCCCCCAGCACAACAGAAGGCCTGGTATCTTGGTAGCCAGTCGGTACTCACGCTTTGACCATCCTGTAGTCCGAGTAGTTGAACATGTAGCCCCCGATGACCCACATGATGTCCTGGTCCACCACGGCCTTGTGGGAGGCTCTCGCCAGGCTCCGCACCTCGTACTCCTCTCGGGTCCAGAAGGAGCGGTTTGCCGGCACTGGGATTGAGCAATCTGGACCTGAGAAGGAGAAGCCATCACGACCATCAATCAACCTCCAAGTGCAAACCCTCTTCACGTACATAGAGGCTCAACTGATGCAATGACAGCTACAGATATAAGAAAATACAGGAATTAAACAGCACTGTCATTAAGTAACACTGACCCAATTCCCACACATAAAAAAGAAACTGACTTGCATTACTAACTTGCACATGTCTGTAAAGACTAAAATGCCCTCTGCAGTTCCTGACAACAAACTTGTGCGATGAGTGACATTTTGGTCACAGGCACTGAGTCACACTCGTCACCTTCCTCGGGCTGTGACGATAACCGCATTACCGCAATACCGCGGTCATGAGACGCCTACCACGGGGATGAGCTCATTACCGCATCACCGCAATTATTTATTTATTTTGGGGCTGTCAACGTTAATGCGTTAACGCTCGTTTGCGATTAATCTGGAAACTTTAACGCGTTAATGTTTTAACGCAAATTAATCATATTATCAAGTTTGACCACAACTTCCTTCCATAATTCTAGCGCGGATATTTACCTGGCTGAAATACTGAAAAGCGTGGCAAACGTAGATGTGCTGAATGGCAAATTTTGTTTGAACCCTTTGGCATGTAACTTATTTGTTATGGTATGTAGCACGCGTGTTACCTTATATGGTTCATTATGTTTTCATTTGTGTTATTAAGTTTCTTATAGATTTCAGTTAGCATTTGCTATATTTTTAGAGTTAATTCGCTGTTTCCTCAAGCTAAAATTAGCTAGAATTTCGCCAATCTAGTGTTCTAATCGCACCAGTTTTAGCATATGCACTAACTGGCTAATCACACTGGTGTGACCGTACGCGCGAAAGGGTTAAAACGAAATTTGCCGTTCAGCACATCTGCGTTAACCACGTAAAATAAAAAGACAGTAAAATAAAGAATGAGTACATTTCGATTTTTTTGCAGCACTTTATACAAGCAGTGACTGTAGTAGATAGCCTACCAACATCATGAATGTTCAATTATGTTGCATGTTTAAAAACCATTAGCTTAATGTTCCCTTACCATCTTCTTATTTTTCATTTGATTTGAAAAATAATTAAAACTGTTTTAATGCGGCTACACATAGCCTACCTGTTCATGCTGCTTGAGATGCCATTATTGTATAGCCTACAGAATTATGTGAATTAAAATATAAAATATTAAAATGTTTAAATGTTAAATGTAAAAATGTTAAAATGTAAAATATTTGTAAGTTTGCAACCACTTTCTAAGTTGTAATCAGTAAATCGGTAAACCGCTAAATCGTAGTAATATGTTGTTTTATTACTGCAGGAAGAAAAAATCATTATCATCACAGCCCTACACCTTACCTCTATATGACGCTTTCCCTGTCTTTTCGAATTTTACAGCTTGACTGTGGAACTCCCAATTTCTTCACTTTGGTTGTTATCATAGTCTTCTTACGACCAATCAAGGCAGCGTTTTTCTTAGGCAGATGGCATCCATCTTTCTCCCGCTGGTTTCAGTCTTCAGGCACTATAGTGAATCTAAGATGATGTTCGCTAAGCTTCGATTCTGAATGGCGGCATTTAGCAATTACGCACCTCCACTCCCAGGGGAGCGTTCCACTGCAAGCCAAGCTAGCCCAAAGAGACCCACATCACACCAAGCTGAGGACAGCAGTGACACAGGGGATTGCATGTGGGGCCTGTTTCAGTGTTCCCCCAGACTGTCACCAAGTCATTAGTGAACACTGTTAGCGCTACACTGATCAACACTAATATTGACTGACAAGCGAACCCGTCTTCAGTCTGTGTTACCGGAAAGTAAACAATCTGAGGGTCATTAAGTTACGTGTCTCCACTACAGCAGGTCTGAGCAGAATGCTAAAGCCTCCGTCTGTGGCTGTGTTTATTGGCCTGAACATAGCACAAAGCCCTGCCGGCAGGAGTGTTAACGACCGGGGACGCGATGGGCCATGGGGGGGGCCATGCAGGGGCACTGGCATGCTCCAAGCTTAAAAGGGACACATTCTTGCATACTGAGAGGGTCACGGCTCAGAGAAAAGCCAGAGGGCTAATGAGGATGGATGCTCACACAGTCACATATCTGGAGATGAAAACAGGGCTTAAAAAGTGCCTTTCTGGCTCTGCCTTGAAATGGCTGCTGTAGGCTCATAAGTCCACAGGTGCAAAGTCTCAGTGTGTGTGTTGTGTGTATCTGTGTGTGCATGTGTGTATATGTGTGTATGCGCGCGTGTGTGTGTGTGTGTGTGTGAGTGAATGTGCGCATGCATGTGTATATTTATGTGCATGCGTGTATATGTGGTGTGTATGTGAGTGTGTGTGGGCGTGTGCATATGAGTATGTGAGTGTGTCTGGTCTTGGTCTCCATGAACGCTATCAGGTTCAGCACTTGGGTGTTAATGTTTCTGCAAAAGAATGAAGCTGGGGTGGCAGACAAAGCCAGCTTTGAGTGCTTCAGCCTATGGCCGCGCCTGCATTTCAACACATTTATTATTCTGCTTAATAAGTCATCCTTTATCTTCCCATGTCATGCCAGAAAGTGTTTGCTTTAAGTCATATTCTTCCAGCACCTCCTAAAACAGCACACAACGCACAGCTCTGTGTAAAGACCCCTGCAAGGCAAGCTTCAGGAAACATCTCAATATCACTCCTTACATATACAATTACTGCTTAAGCACAACTCGCCAGCCCCGTAAAAACACTTTACTCTAGTTCTAGCGCTGAATACTCACTTTGGAGTTATGGCAAAACTAAGACCACCTGTTGCTATAAAGCTGTGTGAGAGCACAGGCCAGTGCATAGAGCATAAGGAGGTAGTGTGAGTGTGGCCTAATGGGTAGAGCTTATAGAGTTAGTATCAGAGGATGTCCCAGTGTAGATCATACAGAGTTAGTATGAAAACATGGTTCAGTGCATAGAGAGCACGGAGTTAGTGAGAGAGCCCACTGTGTAGAGCATACAGAGTGACTGTCAGTATGTATTTGGCGTGTTTGGTGGCACGCACCTTGCCAGCCATGGTGGCAGAGGCAGCCCTTGGTGCCATTGGGCTTGCAGACGCCATGCTCGGGGAAGCCACAGTCAGACGCGCAGTAGGGGATGTCGCAGGCCTCGCCCTTCCAGTGCTCCTCGCACTCACAGCGCACCACCTCGCCGGCATCGCCCACCCGGCATTCCCCGCGCCCCGAGCAGTTATTGGGGCACGTGTTGATCCTAGAACAGAAACACAGGGACAGAGAAACACAAGCTTAAAGCATGATCGAATGTGGAAGGGAGGGGAGAGACTCTCACATCGGAGTACCTCACCTGAAACAAACCTCAGCAATCGCTGCTTGTGAAGGATACATTACATTTAATTCAGCAGACATTCTTATCCAGAGCGACTTTTTTGAATTTTGTACAATTTAAAATGTTATCCATTTATACAGCTGAATATTTACAGAGGCAGATCACTGAGGACAGTTGGAATGAAGCACCTGACTCCAAGGCTAACCACTAGTAGGTCGACTGTAAAACAAAGCAAAGCAAATGTGTCCACAAAGCGCATGGCGGCATGATGTTAAAGAGCACAGCCAACCCCCTCCTCCACCCGCCAAGGCAGGAAAAAGCATTGGAAATGTTTAAAACACACAGGTGCTAATGGAAAAAAATGCAAAAGCAACAGTGGCATTTGCAGGAGAGGATGTTTTCAGACTCACACTCTGCGGCAGATTGGCATGCGCGTTCAACCTGCAGCGAAGAAGAGTCGGGCCCTGGGCCAAAGGCTCAGGGCAGAGAAAAGCTCCCATTAGTGACAGGGGAGAGTAAGGGTCCAATAAGATCAGGGTCAGGGACAGAGCAGCCTCTCTGTGCGCTGATGCTGCTCTGTTCCAATGCTGTGGCTGATTCAACGGGGGGGGGCTGTTATTACCATGGCCCGTGGTTCTGATTGCCCTGCCCTCGAGCGACAAGGTTTCACTAACACACCGCTCCTTATTCAGCAGCCTGCACCGCCACTATCCCTGACACCATCTCAGCCCAGACTATGTGGAGCTCAGCCTTTCTGTGCTGTGGGTACTCAGGAAATGCTCAGGTAAGGGTCTGCAGTGAGCTGCTGCTACTGACACTACAGTGTGTTGCCAAGACTTAAAAATAGAAACATTGGCACAGATGGGCTATTGGTTAATGGAGAGAGATGGTTTCTGGTGTCATCATCATCATCATCCTCATCTCCACCATGATATGCGGTTAGAAACACTTTGTTTGGCTGCTGAACACCAGTGTGTTTGTGTGCGTGTGTATGTGTGCACCCTCGTGAGAGAGAGACACGGAAGGAGTGTGTGTCTGTGAACCAGACAAAAACGAATTCCACTGAAGCAGACAGAATAGGAAGGTGAGGAGTACGGTATGACAAGTCCCAATGCCTATAAGGCAGAGATGAGAGAGATGGGGTGAATTTCATTTGGGACTGCACATTCTGTGACATGCCATTTGGAGGATAATGCACTCCAGTCTGACTACTGTGCGTATCAGCACACATACCCTCTCTCAAGGGGAAATGCCTCCTCCAAAATCACGTCCAGGTAATACCTCAACTGGCCAGAAGCCGTATGAACCGAGTCAGGGGTAGAGTCCCTTCTCACGATATTTGAGAACAAAGGCATCTACAGACACTTGGGGACAGTGAAGACTGTTCAGATTACTACAGAATCTGCCAAATCAGATGAAGGGCTTCAAATACACATTGATACTCTAATGAATCCTTCAAATACCAAATAATAATGGATATCTCAAAGGAAATTTGTTGCTCTCAATAAAAAAAATGCAAATAAGCTTCCTGCATATGATAGGGCCAATTAAAACATTAAGAAACATGATGCTGTCCATACAGTGCAACATAATTTCGACTCCAAGATCTTGTAAATTGATAAGATAACATGATAGACTCCTTGGTCTTGCAAGCAGGTAGAATAAAACATTTTTGATTAAGCTATGAATCTTAATTTCTGTAGCAGTGTGCAGTCTGCATATTGTTTTGTCCGCTTTCATAGTATATATGGGTAAATGTAAATGGACACTGTGAGCGATTTTGTTAAAAAGTTAAAAAGCTGAAACGCAGCACAATGCAGCTGTTTGCGCTTCAGATGTGAGTGTTGATTCAGTGGCTCTGGGTGGCGGTGGAGCTGGAATGCTGATGGTGGAGTTCTGCCTGCTTCTTTTGATCTGCCCTTACCGACAGCCAGCACGGCTTTCAACAACCTTTCGACACGCATAGGACTATTTCCAGAAGCTGAACGGCAACTTCCTAAACAATGGTGTGTGCAGTAATAACCGTTTAGCTGCATGAACTTTTGCTGTGCGGAGCCATTAAACAAGTCCCCCACTGGCGTAGTGTTTTATGTTCCCTGACGAATGCGATTTGTCCGGGGCTCAGATTTTCCACTGTTGGTATGTGCCACGTTGAGTCCCCCGAGGCCGTCGGCTCCAGCTTCCGCTCTGTTCAAAAGTACGTACTGAATGTGGGCACCCAATGTGCCCCGTCACAGAGGGCAACACATTAAAAGGGCCTGCTTTTTCCAAAAGGAGGGGCACAGTGCATTGGAATGGAACAAACGTTTCTCTGGGTGCAGTTCCTCCCCAGGCCAGGCTACTGGAGCCGTGACTGGGCATACCAATTCCCCCTGGCCTCTGTCCGCTCCGCCACCCCGGAACCATGTCCTGGCATACCAATAAGGTGTGCTGCCCACCTCTATGTCTCCATGTGATCTCAGCACCCGCCACCCTCACCCTCAGCCTAACAAACAACGTTTCCTTTTCCACACAGCCCAACGCATAAAGCAAAACCCTGTACAGGTACAGAGCAGGAAATTCTTATGAGTTTATGTGCCCTTACTGCGTTACACAGTTAATCTCTGCATGCAGGTGTGCGGATATTTTAGCATGGCTAAATATTAGCATTAGCATTAGAAGATAAGACAGCATTATCAACGTAGATGAGACAGCCTTTGCCAGGGCAGCTTGCTTTTCTTATCTTTGATTTTTACAGCTAGGTGCAGCTCCTTTTCCACACATTACCCATGTGAGGAAGGAAATGTCTCAAATAACAATCTCTCTGCTCTCCATGTTCAAAGCACATTTCTGCAGGCTCTTCGGAAAAGCTGAACACACTGCTGTCAAATAGCATCTCAAAGTTAGGGATGTATTGGGGATAGAACATCCCCAACTGACTGCCTGACAGAGATAAAAGGCTGAATGAAGTGTTCTTCCATAGGAGTCAGTCATGCATTCGTGCAGAGATCAACTCACTGTTGTGTTTACCTATATTTGGTTTATTGTTTTCCTTTTTCAATTTTGCTAAAGGCATGCTATGAGGAGCATTTGTGATGCAAATGACAGAGGAGGTCAGCATAATCGGGCATTTTGATTCCTTTTGTGTGATATAATTGTGGTAGCCATTTAAAGAGAAACATAAATGGGAACCAGATGAAATATGCCCTCAAAGTGATGAGCTGAATATATCTAAAGCAGTACAATCTTTTCACCAACTCTCAGTATAATTACCACCCACACAAGCACCCAGATGGCTGCCCAACTGCTTTTAAAATCACAAGCCTGTAAGTATGAATGTGAGCAGGCTGCTAAGAGAGGACAGACAGGTAGGCCAGAAGTCAAACAGGCATGTAGACAGACAGGAAGGCAGGCAGGTAGGAAAGAAGGAAGAGAGGAAGGAAGGAAGGAAGGAAGGAAGGA
This sequence comes from Megalops cyprinoides, assembly GCF_013368585.1. NCBI lineage: Eukaryota > Metazoa > Chordata > Actinopteri > Elopiformes > Megalopidae > Megalops > Megalops cyprinoides. Next base: position 3,029,348 of record NC_050604.1, on the reverse strand, counting down.
AGGACGGAAGACAGGAAGGCAGGAAAGCAGGAAGGCAGACAGACAGACAGGCAGGCCGGCAGGCAGACACAGTGAAAGTTCCTTTCCACTTCCCCACCCACACGGTTCATACTCCTGTCCCTGAGCAGAAAGGGTTAGTGCACTCCGGCAGCATGTTTCACTGTTTCCTTTCTTTGAGACTAATGGAGATTCTCCATGCTGTGCAGTGTGGCAGACCTGCCTCAGAGCAGGGAATCATCTGCAGGGGTATCAGTGCTGCCTCTCCACTCCTCAGCCAGTGAGCACATTCACGCTAAACGCTCCCATTTCAGGGGGCTTTGTGCTGCTCTTGTTTTTGCTGTTGTTATCAGGCGTGACCTGAATTAAAAGTATCTCCGTTTCCAGCTCCTCTGCCTGTCTGACTGAGCCCACCGCTTCCCCCCCCCCCCCCCGGGACAGCATGGGACATAGGTGGCGAAGTGAGACTGTATGTGTGTGTGTGTGTGTATGTGTGTGTGTGTTTGAGGGAGAAAGAGAAAGGACGAGGGAGTGCAGTAAATTTCTTGTTGTATACAGATGACCTACTGTTGCCCAAAGAAAAGGGGCTTCAGAAGAACTTGTCTCCGTTACAACAGTGCTACCAGACCTGGGCCCCTGGCAATGACTATTAATAAGATAAGAGTTACAGCATGACATGTCAGTAAAAAGGCAGATGTCAGGTAAATAAATATAATTTTACACTGGGAAACATTGCCCTCCAGCACACCTCCAGGTACACAGCTGCCGGTCTAACTATCAATGCCTTATGGAAGTTTGAGCTGGCAGCAAAGGCATTACAGGTGAAGGCGAAATAGGCTTTCTGTGTCATGAAGAGGTTCTATGCCTTCACCCATTACTTTTTAACATAAGTAACAAATAAACAAATTACCAGAGAATAACATTCAAATTCTGGACTCATCTGAAACAGTGATCCAAATTCTCTCCATCATCAAGCGTTGCAATACCCAGAGCCGAACCCCAGAAAAGAATCCCCCCAGCCATATGATTCTGAAAATCACTGAGCAGACTAACACCACCATCAGTCTGCTTCAGGACACCACTGCAAATACAATTCCAATTAGAGCAAACCAAATTATAAAGCAACTCAACCAATCATATCTAGAAAATCAGGAAACACACACTAAGACACAAAACAAAATGGGGTGCTACTGGACACTAAAAGGAGTTTATACCCTGGCAGAAAATCTGATCCAGACCAAATATCACCTGAGTGATCACAGCTTGCCCACTGAATAGGGACACAAAGGGAAGACAAACTCTCTGATCACTGCAATACAAGAGAGACTGACACAGGGATCAATTTTTTTTTTATAAAGTGAAATGTCCCTCCCAAGCGAGGGACATTTTCATTAAAAAGATATAAACTTTCAAAAAAGCTGACTCACTCAGTATCCAGTGCAGCAGCTATCATGGGTTTCTGAATATTTTTGAATAGTCAAATTAAATTTACTGTGATATGTGATCACAGGTTAACTATTCATTGTTGCATATTGTTTGTTGTCCTGGTATATACACAGTGTGTGTGTGTGTGTGTGTGTGTGTGTGTGTGTGTGTGTGTGTGTGTGTGTTGAGTGTGTTTGAGGAGAAAGGGGGAGTGCAGTAAATTTCTTGCTGCATACAGCTGACCTGTTGCCCAAAAAAAAAGAAAGAGAGAGACAGACAGTTACACATGGTTTGGGACAGTGTTAGGGCCCACCTGTAGGAGATGTTGAAGCCGGTGAGGTTGTAGGCTGCGTCACTGAAGAAATGCAGTAAGGCATAGCCCGACTTGGACACCACCTCCGGGACCGTCTCATTTGAGTAACGCTCAGGCACAATGAGGCCACTGCAACACAAACACAGACTGCTCATTACATTGCTCATCTACAGCAATTCACACTTTCATTAAAATCCACACAGTGTCTCACTCTCTCGCATGCACACACACACACACACACACAAACACAAACGACACACACACACAAACACACATACTGCTCATTACACTGTTCACCTACAGCAATTCACACTTTCATTGAAATCCACAGTGTCATTTTCACTCACACACGCACGCACACACACATGCACAGCCCGGCACCTCCAGCAGCAGCAAAACAAACTTTGTCATGGAGAGAGAGGCAAACAGCTCTGAGAAGTAAACGCCCCTGTAAGCACAGAGAAGAGCGCTGTCAAAGGCAGCAGCTTCATCCTCATTACTATGCGCGGCTCCACACTGATCTCAGATCATCACAGGGAACTTCAAAGGGAACGCAGGTGTGCATGTCAACTACCCACAGCTTGTCTTCTGCACAGAGCTGCGGTCTCAAGCGAAATTTACGAGCGGCGAATGGGCGGAGTTAATCGCGGGGAAACTGCGAATGATGCGAAATAGAGTACCGAGGTGGCTACGTCACACTGGTGTCGGAAGTGAATTTCCCCATTCATTTTAGTCATTTTTTAAAACGCACGCATTTTTTAAAAGTCATAGACGTTTTTAAAACGCACTTTTAAAAGTTCTTCCAGTGGCTTACCATCGATTTCCGAATTATATATTGTGATCCCAACTTGCGACTTATATTGTTTATTTTAATTGTTTTGAGCTAACTTTTACGTAATTTAATTTTTTACCTTATATGCTAGTACAACCACGGGCGAAATGAGCGTTCGCAACGGTTCGCTTGAGTTAAAAAATGTTCAACTCGAGCGAAAATTTCGCCCGGCGAAACCCAATCACCTTCAAGTACGGCTAGAAGCCACGCCCCGCTCTCTTCAGCAACTTGCTATCAGCATTGGCAATCAAAAATGCTTGCTGTTACGTGCGCGAAATTCGCTTGTTCATTTTTCAGGCAAGCGATCAAACCGAAATTTCGCTTCGCGTTCGGTTCAAACGCAGCTTCAGAGGACTGCACTTCCCTGTCAGCTCAGTGCCAGATCGACACCACTGGGCAGCACAGCGCACCTAGCGCAGAGGGACCCACAAACAGAGCGTTATGTTACCTCTCTCCCTCTCTCTGCACTCTATCCAGGGGGAGTGCCCATCCACAGAGCAGAGCAGAGATTTTGCTTATAGTTAAGAGCTGTGAAAATCACAGCCCTTGTTACCCTGGCATTAATGAGGACATGAACCCCCAAATCTTTCAGGTGACTCAGTCAGCAGTTTGAAACTTTGTCTGCACGCACTTCTGGTGAGAGATGACCAGGCCTCCATCACAATGAAGACATTCAGCATTCTGCATCTCCCTGCATCATTCCGCATCTCCCTGCATCATTCCGCGTCTCCCTGCATCATTCCGCGTCTCCCTGCATCATTCCGCATCATTCCGCGTCTCCCTGCATCATTCCGCGTCTCCCTGCATCATTCCGCGTCTCCCTGCATTATTCCGCGTCTCCCTGCATTATTCCGCGTCTCCCTGCATCATTCTGCGTCTCCCTGCATCATTCTGCATCATTCCGCGTCTCCCTGCATCATTCCGCGTCTCCCTGCATCATTCCGCATCTCCCTGCATCATTCTGCGTCTCCCTGCATCATTCCGCATCATTCCGCGTCTCCCTGCATCATTCCGCATCTCCCTGCATCATTCCGCGTCTCCCTGCATCATTCTGCGTCTCCCTGCATCATTCTGCATCATTCCACGTCTCCCTGCATCATTCTGCGTCTCCCTGCATCATTCCGCGTCTCCCTGCATCATTCCGCGTCTCCCTGGATCATTCCACATCTCCCTGCATCATTCTGCGTCTCCCTGCATCATTCTGCGTCTCCCTGCATCATTCCGCGTCTCCCTGCATCATTCCGCGTCTCCCTGCATCATTCCGCGTCTCCCTGCATCATTCCGCATCTCCCTGCATCATTCCGCGTCTCCCTGCATCATTCTGCGTCTCCCTGCATCATTCCGCATCATTCCGCGTCTCCCTGCATCATTCTGCGTCTCCCTGCATCATTCTGCGTCTCCCAGCATCATTCTGCAAGCTGCACAGAGCTGTGCAAAGCTGGGAAGACTGCTTAGGGGCTTCATAGAAGAGAGGCATCTAGGCTGCAGCAAAAAATTGCACTTCTAGGAACTGTTCACCCAAATGATTCTAAGCAAAAACACTACTCTTCACTTCACTTGAGTTCCAGAGAATCAATAACACAACATTTCTTACAAGGAACATATAGGTTAATAATCAACCCTGACAAGAAGACATAGTTCTAGAATACACCAGCAAAAATTTGGCTGGAAATAAAAGTATGAAAACTGAAAACTCAAGTTGGTTTCAAGTATTCCACGTGTACAGAAGGGCTCCCTGCTTGAGAATATATTAATATACAGGAATGGAGAACCAGTGCAATCCCAAAAAATTCACACTACCCTGATTAAGCACCGGCTCCAAAGAAACTCCTTCCCATGAGTGCTGGCAAAGGTAGATGACAGAGACGCTCCACCTCAGGCATTCTGGGAAAGGGTGGCACAAGGAGGGTTTTGTTGAAGTCTTGGAAGCCAGAGCAACCCTCGTCAGCCAAGACTCCCCTGTGATCCGGCCCAAGGGCGTGGCTGCTTTGGAGAAGGTCAAACAGGGACAAGCCAAAAGTCCCTGGCCCAGCATGACTGTTGTGGGAGGGGTCATCTGAGGTCCCCGGGCCCTCTTCACAGACCATGCGCCTTACAAGGAAAACATGAGAAACCGAACCCCGCGACAAAATGGCATTAAAATGGTGGCGCCTGGCAGGACAAACAGGGCCATCACGCTTCCGCCGAACACAGGGGTGTCTATCCACCCCTCCATCCCTCCGCCCGTCTGTCTGCCCCATCCTCTCCCTCTCCCCAAGCCCCAACACTGAGGAGCGATTCTTCTTGATGGACTACAACACACAAGCCAAAAGCTAATTATCATACATATTTAGACACAGAGAGGGGACACAAACAGCAAAGTCAGAGCTGTACAATGAAAAGAAGCTATTGAGACACCAGGAGAGCCAAAAACAGCAGGGAGCAGAGATCGCATAGCACACTCAAATCCAGCACCAATTAAACATCCCTGATCCAGCGTATCACTGCATCTGATGTCCAAAACTGTTCCATGCATACATTAGATTACATCACACAAGCAAAACAATAGAAATTGTACTCGCTCAATGCAAATTCTCAGGAAGGAATTGTGCACCGCTGTAATTCTGTCAGAATACAGCCAAAGAGTACAGGTCTAGCCAATTCAATACACATCTCAACCTGATTACTGCCGGAGCATGGTCTTTTTTCCTGTAGTGTTTCTGAGGATTTCATTTTGCTTTAATCTGCCAACTGCAGATTACCTCCAGAACAGTCCTGTAGACTCATGCTAACTGAAATGGATGGGACAGTCAGAGGTGGCAAACCCCGGCTTCAGAAAGTAAAAGTCCTGCCACGTATTTGTTCCATCCATGCACTACACCAGCTGAATTTAATTAGCACAACTCTTCAGCCAGGTAGATGAGCTAATCAGTGAAATCACCTTGTTTAGTGAATGGCTAGAACTAATACATGGTAGGACTTTTACTTTCTGAAGCCGGGGTTTTCCACCTCTGGGGACAGTGCCCCCACACTGAAGTATGCACATAATACAATAACTCAAGATAAGGAGGGGAAAACAGACAAACAGCGGGGCTCTGTGTGGTGTTCCATCACTGCCCCTACAAAATCAAATTAAGGTCATAAACTACAGAATGTCGGGAACCAGCTACACGAACTCCAATTTACCTCTGCAAGCCACAGATTCGCCAATGTGATTAGGACCTTGTCATTGATGAGAAATGAGCCGTTTATCAGCAAACTGATAAACAGGGACAGCAGGGAGATCAAGGAGTTGAAAACGGCATGGCAGCTCTTTGAGAGCTCTTTCCTTCAGCTTTACAGGGGTCACTGGTCGACTCAGATCGACAGATTCAGCTCAGTCCAAGAACAGCTGCTTCCACACCTTCGCCATTGACCCTGCTCCCCAGGCCAACTGGAATCCAGGTGAAGAGGACTCTTTTGGAGGAAAGGCGTAAGCCGTTTGTTGCCTCTGGTGTATTAACTCCATTTTTTGTGGTTTCCGCATGGAGAGATTGTATTATGAGAAATGTAGTCACATGTCTGTGACTGGGCTTCAAGAGACATCTGGCTGGCCAATTCACGTTCACACCCCAACGTGACAGCCCACTCCAGCATATACATTGGTTTAGCATGTTTCCACTAAGATCCTCCACTGAGATGGCAGACTCTGCTTCAGAATGCATATAGCTATCCAGCACAAGGGATAGAAAAGGGGATTAGATTTAAGTGGAGCACAACTTACTCATTTAAGGCACGTTTTTTTCATTTGAGAGTAAATAGTTTACACATGGTGTATAACCATCTAATCAGAGAACACTTGGGAGGTGTGAAATTGTTCATGTTAATCCCTTGGAATGCCGGTTCTGCACGGAGAAGGTTCCGTGTGAAAGAACCACTGAACCTCCCAGAAGAAAAGACCAGAATGGGGTGACTAATGATAGAAAATAAGGCAACAACCCCCCCCCCCCCCCTCCATGTTACAGCGCACAGTGACCTTCTGCCAGGCTGGACCAGCCACCTCTTTTCCTTTGGGGAACGTAGCTGGAATTCCAACACTGGAAGCATGAACCTGCAGGGGCACTGGAACCAGGGACAAGACTGCATCCCACCACCCCCTCATGCTTTATTGAATACAACAGCACAGCTTGTGCTGGGTTATTACTTACTCATACTACAGCTTGAATACTGGAATCTGATTAGCTGACAATTGGATACTATTTATTAATTTATTTATTTACATTACATTAATGTCATTTAGAGGGTGCTCTTATTCCGTGCACAGGTTAATGTTTTTTATACAGCTGGATAGGTACTGAGGCAGTGTTCACTGAGGCAGTTCTGGCAGTTCAACCTTTCGGTTATAAGCCCTGCTCCTAACCACTACACTACACTGCCACCACTACTTAAACAGTTTATTTTAACAGGGACCACACACTTTAATCAACATTTGAGTTTACACGCCAATGTAAATGTGTCAATTAGCCAGAAGCTAATTCACATCTGTAGCCCCTGGGCAGGTTAAAACAAAGGACTGAAGACAGAATACACAAATATTAGTAAAAAAAAAAAAATTCAATTTCATTAACACTGTTTAGAATTTCCCCATAGCTGGTGTGAAATCACAGTTTATAATTACTTTTTCAACACTTGAGCCTTTGAGTTTACCTAACAACAACCCTCCATTAGGGATTTACTTCTGTCAAATTTCCTACAATACACAGGTATAATCCCTGATAAAATGGGCAGGTGCATGTTCTCCACATTACATATTTTTGGTGACTATGCACTCCCCCCACCCCCAAAATTTCATCAGAAATTAAATGTTAAGCATGAAGGCACCATCACTATTCTCTTAGCTTTCTGCTGCCTACAGCATTCATGTTTCAGTTTCATGTTTCATGCAGGACCCCCGTAATGCTACAGCAAGCTAGTCATATAAAGAAAATCAGAATGGTTCTGAGCAATCACTCAAAAGTGAAAACTAATAATTTGATTTGTCTGACTGATTTTCGAACTAGTTCCATAGCAAGCCATCTCAACAGACTGGCTTGTATTATGGTTAAATCAATGAACATGTGTACCGATTCTAACGCTGGCTAATCCTCTTCTATTTTCTTTTTTTTAAAAAACTTTTAATCACCCTATACGGTAGCAAATCCACGGAGAAGTGACAGGACATTCAGATACAGCTAACTATTTAGCTGCAATAGATAACTCACAAATTAAAATTCATTATGACACAATAACTAGCTGCTGAGCTGTGTAAATTCTGGAAAACTAAACTTTTTTGGCTGGCTAGAAAACTAATTTGAGAGATTTCTCCTCATTATTATGCTGAGCTCAACACAGGGTTCCAAGGCCAGCACCCCAATTACAATGCTTCACCATGGTTCTATATTTTGGCGCTTTGCTGAAACATTAAGAAAGCTATAAACAGGACTAATTCATTTAAATTAAAAACAGGACATGTGAGGCATGCTAGCTGGTTAGTATGCCAGCATTATGACAAGGAAGGGGCTTGGTCCACAGGCTTGCTGATGTCCCTACTACCAGGGTACAACCATCACTCACAGCCTCTTTTTTATCTACCAGCCCACTTTTACAGAAATTCTGCTGTCCTCTCCTACCGGCAACACAAACTTGAAGCTCTGCTTCATTTCTCGGCTTGCCGAGTATACAGTACAATATCGCATGGCTGAAGCATCACTTGACAAGATGTTCCAGTTTTAAGCTGATATTGTCTTAATATTTCATGCATCCTTTTAAAATGTTATTTTTGCTGTAAGCCCATTTGAAGTGTCTGAGCTGGAAGTTTGCTCGTACTGTAGAGGCTCATTTTCAGCTGTGCAGTCCATCACAGGAACTGCACCGCCTGGCATGGTTTAATGCCTTGTGCTGCATCCTTCAGTGCATAAGGTTTATGTCATGTGTGACCATATTTCAGGAATAATGGTCCCTCTGTGCTTTGTGGGACAGTGGCTCAGGAGGTAGAGCAGTTGACTGGGGATTGCAAGAACCCTGGTTTGAATCTGGCTCCTCCTGGCAGAATGTTGAAGTGTCTTTGACAGTGTCCAAGACACTGAACCCCAAACTGCTCCCAGTGGCCAGTTGGTACCTTGCATGGCAGCCTCTACCACTGGTAGGTAGATGTGAGGCATATAACCGTAAAGTGCTTTCTCAGCATACTCAAATGAGCAGAAAAGCACTATATAAATGCAGTCCATTTACCATTTCTGCATAAATGATATGTAGTTCATTATTTTGTGACCTAGTCTGGGGGAGGGTGGTGGGGATGGGATGAATGGGATACTGTATACAAACACTATAAAGTACTCTGGGATACTATAAAGTGGCCCTGTAGAACTCTGGCATACTGTACACCAGCCATGCATAATTCTGGGATACTAAAAACTAGCCCTGCAGAACTCTGGGCCACTGTATAGTGGCCCTGCAGAGCTCTGGGATACTGTAAAGCAGCCATGTAGAATTCTGGCATACTGTAAACCAGCCCTGAAGAACTCTGGGATGCAGTAAACCAGCCATGCAGAACTCTGGGATACTATAAACTGGCCCTGCATAATTCTGGTATATTGTAAACTGGCCCTGCAGAACTCTACATTTTGAGAAATCAACACTGCTTAACTCTGGGCTTCTGGCATAAACTTTACATTGTATACTGTGTGCAACTCTGGATTCGGAATGCACACACAGTAAATTTAGAATGCCGGAGGATCCTCACTTTGCATTCCACATACTCTTAATTGTCCAATCGAATCAGCCATCTGAGTGACTGACTGGCAGTGGCTTGGGCTGGCTCAAAGAGGGGCTGTACTATAAGACAGATAAACCCAGCACACTGCAGCTGCCCACTGGAGCTGTGGGTTGCCGCTGCAGACTAAAGATGAAGGGATCAGACTCAAAGCCTCCGTGACCTCCTCACGCAGCCTCCAGCAAAGTCCCTCACCTGTCCTTCAGAGAGCACATCCACAGCTGGGCTCCAGACACCTGAGGCACAGCTCAATCCAAGCTGATGCCACTCATGACAGCTCATTATAGAGTTCAACACTTGACTAAAAAAAACAAGGGAATATACATAGGACACAGAGATGTACTCAGGTAACTGTGAGTACATTGGATACAGAGCTGTACCCAGTTCAGTGTGATTATAGCTGATACAGAGCTGTACTCGGTTCAGTTTGTTTGCAGTTGAGGATTATGCCTCTGCCTTGTAGTATTAACATCACAATAGCACTTTTTTCTTTCTACTTATTTTTCTTAGGTTCACATTTCAATTCAAACGAGTCAGATCGTTGAAACTGGGGCTCATCTGGTCCCTGTAACACCACTACTTTAGCAAAGCAACAGGAGGCTTTGAAATCTGATGTTGGGAGGCTGAATTCATTAAGGCCTTTATATGGCATCTCTGTGTTAAGGGTTTGACAGTCAAACAAAGTGGCCTCTATCTGCGCACGCTGGAGGGGAAATAGGAGATTTCAGATAGAGGAGGATTAGCCTGGCTGTGGCGATAAATAAAAATAGACAGTGAAATAAAACCAAGCCTCTTCAGAAGGCAAGCCTGACTGTCAGGGTCTTTTCTCAACAGGGGAAGTGCTCTGGGGCTATTATCTGAGACTGGACCAATAGCAGGGCTTGGAGGGCTGCCAGAGGGAGGGGTCTAGTGAACTGGGACTGATGGCAGGATGATCTTGTGGTGGGAAGTAAAGATATTTGCCTGTCAGCAGCTAAGGAGAGACATCAATCATCCTGCCCGCTATGTTTAAACACAGAAGCCATTGAACTGCCCTCAGAGCGATAGAATCTCAGTTCCTGTGCCGAGTCTTGGCATATGGGGCTGAATGGGAGTTGACGACCTCTTGCCTTGCACAACATTGGAATGACCACACTCTCTACAATGAACTGACTGCTAAAAAATGCAACCCTACCAGAAGACACAGGCACCAAGGGGCATGACCAGCGCCAAAAACAACCATTTTTGGTCCTGTTGTGAGCCTGAAATCTGGTCAGCTACAACACAGTACCAAGAAGCAGAGAGAAGATTCTCAACTGCACCCAAACCACCACACTACTGAAACACAGTCAATCTCCTTTACCTCACCTCCCCAGTGTCATGCCTGCTTCCGCTACAGTACAATACAGTACTGCAGCGCAGACACCAGTGATCAAATTGTTTGCTTCTGTCTGATTTATCTGCACATCATCACAGTGCCCTGCTCCATCACTAGCACAGGTGCGCACCTGTTTGAAATGGACAGATCAGAGCTCGACTTAAAAGCCAATCCCCCATCGCTCATGACACATGGGTGTTCTGCATTTTAGAACCTGCTGTGGTAGATCCCTCTCTCACACTCTCAAACAAACACCTTTTCTGGCTTTCAAAATCACTTCAAAGTAGAACTCCAAAGGGAGGTCACCGTCGTTATACATGATTCTGGGTAAATTCAAACATTGCAACACTGCTATGCATTTATATCATCTTATTCTGTTTGTACTGAGGCCAAAGTTAACTATCATACTATTTTCAAGTATTTAATTGGTCTCTTTATTTTTGCTTCTTTGGTCAGCCTCCTATTTTAACTATTTTACCTGCAGGTGTTTCTTCCCAGTAGAGTTTTCTCTCAGGCCATACTACTGGTGAGCCATTGACATTAAAGTAAATGTATATGATCATTCCTTGAAAGTGAGCCTGTATTGATATATTGATGGCTGTGCTGTTGGCTGAAGGTCCCGTGACAGCGCGCTGACTGCGACAGTCTTCCTTTGTGTGAACATGGGCAGGACGAGAGGAGCACACAAAGGAATGTCGATTTTGTGTTCACACCTCATTGGCTCTCGAAAGGCAGACAAGCTGCTTGTTAAAGCTCTGCCTCCAAAAACAATGTGACCAGGCGAATACACCTGTCGCCTTTACTGACAGGTGGCTGTTGACACTTTGTTTCAGACAAATCAATTGCACCATTAAGATCTGGTCTTAAAACTTATCTTTACCGCCTGGCTTTTGTGGAAGCACTGCTATTATTTTGTTACAGTTTCTATGCATTTCTACTAATTCTTAGACATTCTTTGTTATACTGTTGCCATTTGTGGTATTTGTTTTATTTCCAGGCTGTAAAAGGCTTTGATATTGTGCTGTAATGAAAAGCACCATAAAAATGAAATTTGTGGCTGTTATTTCTGCTTCTTCAAACCGCCAAGGCCGCACAGCCTGGCCCCATGGAAGCCTTTGGCCATCCCACATTCACGCCAGAGAGGTACAAGGGACCTGCCTGCTGTCCTGTGAGTGTGTGTGTGTGTGTGTGTGTGTGTGTGCATGTATGTCCATGTATGTGTATAAATGAGTATGAACCTGTGTGCATGTGGGTGTGTGCTTGTTTGAGCACTCTCTGACAGACTGCAGACTCCCAGCTGCTAAAGCAGGGCTGATCTGGGGATTACAGGTAATTACTGCAGCCTCTCCGGGCCTTAACACCCTGTTTTTACCCTAAAGAGCCCTTCTCCCCACCCCAGACTGAGCCCCACTGCTGTCTCCACAAAGGCCAATGAGAGTCCTGCCCATGTTCCTTCAGTACCAGCAGGGGGCACCTTCCTCAGCGTGAGCACTTGCAATAGACCACACACTATTCCAGGGTGTGCAATCCCATTAACAGCGATTAGGAAACTCAGATAGTCATCAGGTGGTTGTGGGGCTGATTCCCTACTGAGATAACATCAGTTGCTTGGATGTATGCAAAATATAGGAGACGGATGTTGCTAATGTAAGAATGTTGCCGAATGCAAATAGGGCTCCTGGGAAGTAAATGAATAACTAAAAATAACAGTGTGGGGACCTGAAGATCATAACTAACAGAGCAGTAACTGACTATGTGACAGTCAGGAGACCTGAAGATAATAACTAACAGAGTACTGATTGGCTGTGTACCTGAACTCCCCTCCCCAGTGCCTAGTCACTTGAGCGGACCGCGTATGTGACAAATGCGACAATGTTCAGCTCACTGCGCACAAGTGCAGTAACCTCACCTCAATTCCAAGAACACCGTACCTGAGCTGTGTGGCTGTGTGTGTGCGTGCATGTGAGCATGTGCATACAAAACAGGTTCAGGCTCTCTCTCAACCGGTACAGAACAGAAAAATGCAAATGATCTCAGCAGCAGAAAAACAGTGAACAAGGTGAATGCTCAGTGCAGACCTCACTCACTGAACAGATCAGAAAGTGTGGATACTGCACCATCTTCCACAGAAAGGAACACTAACATCCAGCTAACACCACATAGTATCAGCTTTCCTGGGGACCAGGTTATTAGAACGCATGGCTGCTATCAAAATATGGAATACCGAGCATAGACAGTCTGGATCAGCACTTACTGTAGCTTGGCCCTGGGAGAGAGAGAACTCTTACAGAGGGTAACAACTGCTCTCACACTCCAGTTGCTATAACACCTCAAATTCATCAAAGCGCTGAACTGTAATAGTGGTCAAGTGGTCACATCGCCTAAGAGGTAGGAGGGAGAAGGGCCTCTGGTGACTAAAACGCCATTGACAAGATTTTTGCAGCTAAATACACAGCTTTGAATTTTTTTGTTGTTGCACTGTATTTGAGCCTAATGCAGTTCAATGCACTAAAATAATTTCATCTCATTCAAATACGAGCGCTAAGGTGGCTGCAGCTGTGGGAAGATGACCTACTTCAATAACTCACTTCCCCATGACATGTGATACCTCCAATACCCGCAAACCGCTGGTACAGCTGAGTAGCAATCAGACATCAATTTCAGACATCGTGTCAAGTGAAAAGTCACAGCTGCCTGCTGTCTGGCAGTGTGCATCACTTCCAACCTCTGACCCTACTGCAAGACTAATCTCTTCCACCTCAAGACTCTCAGTTTCCTAATCTACAGTACGCAAGTGTCAATCAAATTGGCTTCCTCCAATAAAAAGGCCTGTGTGGACCGCCCTCAATAACCGCACAGCATCTGATCTCCAGGTAAGGATAACTGACACAATGCAGTGAACTTCAGAGAGGCTCATGTGACTGAATGAAAATAAGAACCTATTTATACAACAAAGCCCAGGCTGTGAATGCATTAGCCAGTCATTCAGTAATGAATGATAGACTCTCCTTTCTGCCTGTGCTGTAACTTCATTAGAAAATAACTAACTAAAAAACATAATAATCAGCAAAAGCCTGTATACAAACTCTTAAGTTCTGAGCCAAGACAGCAAAAGTTTAGAGGAACTACATATTGTTGTATGAATGATATTCAAAAATTGAGGAATAAAAAATGACTTTTGAAGGATTTAGAAAAACAGATCTGAGCATCTACATAAATATGTTTTATGAAAGCAATAAAGCACCTGGGGCCAGAGATAAATCAAGAATATAGGCACAGAGTTGCTGGTACGAAACAAAGCCAAACAGTCCTAGACATGCCAGTATTGCTGATAAATGCAGGCTCTCGTACTTCATCACTTTATTATGCCTTGTTAGCGGCCATGATCTCAACACAACACAAACATAATAGCCTCTGTCCTTATCTTTTACTATCAAATATAGGAACACTTTACTTACAAAATCATGAGTTTGGCATTACTGAATTTCATGAAACGCTACCCAATAACTAACAACTCAGAACTTACTTAAATTCTTGACTTAAAACAGGTCACTTACAGTACTTTGTGATTATGCCAAATAGCAGTCGAACTGTATGATAAAGTTTAGTTCTGTCAGAGTAAATTAATACATTACATAACAAATACAGTACATAAATGACCTTAAAAGTGCCGAGTAATGTCTGCTAACATTGGAATTCATCCCTTAGTTGAGCCCACACTATGCAGTTACTGTGTCATCTTTAATGAACAGATTTAAGGGAACCAGGCAGCTAATGGGACAGTAAAAAAGAAAGACTTTCATATATGGAAGAGAAGAAAAAGTGAGTTTTGCACCACAGTGAAACACACATAAGCTTCCAATGTTGTTTTCCAATCACGGACAAACATAACTCTAACACAACCAGTACTGGGGGCCCAGGCACCATCCTGAAGAAAGCGTTTAATGACTCACGGTCCTCTCCAGATGAATGGCTAATGGCTCACTGGAGAAGACTACAGTCATTGGAGCATAAAACTCTTTACTGCAGTAACTAGTCTGGTTATGAAATCATCAAAATACCTACAACCATGCATAAGGCCAAATTCACCAGCTGTAAAATAATTTATGGGGAGAAAGAAAACGGTCTTTGAGAGCCTTTTTACATCTGACTTTGGAATTCCAGCCTACCACCATTTGACTCACCACTCAGGGGCCAAACAAGGTGGAATTTGAATCGTTTCACACCAGCTTAGAGTTATCAATTTTCTGCCCCAGAAGTAGATTCTGTATTGTGGGACTGTACTGTACGAGTGCTGGGCAATATACCGTGTAGCGAAGGCGACTGCTCTCGCCCTTTGCTACATACCGGTTCATCTGGTATACCGGTATTAATTTTCCGTAAGGTATGAATTTTACATATACCGCCATACCGTAGCATAGCTGAAACAACAGCTGTAAGGCTGTTGAAAAACGCTGGTCAGAGCATTTTTCAGGTAAAAAAATGTATCAGCGTTTGTTCCAAAAAGCAGTTGAGAGCGTCTTTTGTTGCCGCAACAACAGCTACTGCAACATCTTGCGAAAGCTACAACTTGAGATTGTTTAATTATCAAAGATGGCATTTATCGATTTAAATTATTACGTTAAATGCTCATGACACATCACAGCTTTTGTGAGGTCTGTGATCTAAATGTTATTGACCTAACCTAAAAATTTACTGTCAGTAATTTAAATCGATTTAACTAAATTTAGCTGTTTTGTAATTTGAATTTTATAACACAAGAAAGCTATAATGTGAAACAAACATTTAAGAGAAAGCTTTTGAATTACTTGCCACTTAATAATTCAAATCGCCATCCTTGTTAATTAAACAATCTCATGCTGTAGCTTAAATCAATAGGACAAATTTCAGACAATCTGCGGTGTTTCGCAAGCATATTCATTTACTCTATTTACGCGATTGGTGTCAATTATTATGTGAATTATTTGCTTTATTGCTAATCAAGGAGGATAAAGGGGAACTGGTTGAAAGTAATGAGAGATTTTTTTTGAAAAGGAAGCAATGTTAAAGTTGTTGGCATATCTATTTTTTAAGTTCTGTTTTTACTATGTTGCAGTTTGCACAATAAAAATAGCTTACATTTTCCAACTGTTTCATGCATACTGATTCCTTCATATATTGTGTCATTTTGTGGGGCCAAGCAAACCCTATAGTAATCAAAGCCTTCATTATATACATGATGAAATTTTTTGTTTTATGTTCTATGTGCTCCTGACAGTAGAATAAGCCACAAACCTATGTAAAGGCCCCGTAATGAAAAAAAAAACGTGATTTACCATGAAACCGCCAGAATCTTAAAAAATACCATGATACAAATTTTTGGTCATACCGCCCAGCACTATACTGTACTGTACAGCAACTGACTGTAGGCAGATGGCTTATTTTGCTGAGAAATGGGACTCTGAAAGCCCTTAACACAGAGGAATCGCTGCCAAGATCTGGATTTGTGCATGCTCTGCTCATATTTCAATGGTTGCTTTATAACCCTGTGCAGGCAATCCAAAATGCAGGGAACTACAGGCTGGTTCAATAGTATGCAACTAGAGATATCACTGTCCTGCTCATTCATTAACTGTTGAATAGTGTAATCCACAATGTTTATCCATTTTTTCTGACAGTGAGTCCTCAGTACTGAGGAAATTAGTGGAGGAAGTGGGAACCACAGGAGTGTGTTCCTCATACACAGCTGAACATGACACACTCCGGACTACAGAAACAGCATTACGCAGCTGAATATGACACACTCCAGACTGCTGACAGAGCATTATGCAGCTGAATACCACATACACCAATTTCTCATACATTTTACTGCTCCCCACAGTAGAAGAAACAAGCAGAATTGAACCAACACAATTCAGCTTTTTCAAACTACACAGGCAAACTGTCATTCTCACTCTCCTATTTGATGCATTAGGAGAGCACAGTCCTACAGGCCAGGGGTGTAAGGTCAAGCATCCCGTGTGCTGTGCCAGCACCAAGGCCATGAGGCCATCTACAGCAGGTACCACACACTGCCCAAAAGCTGTTCAAGCTGGACTGCCATCTCAGAGCTGACAGCATTGAACCTGCCAAAAAACACCTCAGATTTGGGTCATGACCTAAAATCTGAGGGGAGAGACACTTTTAATACTGCTAGATTTAAGTCGGTATGGGATTTTTACACAATTGATATAGTACAGCCTGATCGTAAATTGACCTTGGCTTTTTTCATCATATGGGACAGACTTCTAGTGACAACATGTGCTTCCTGCATGTGTCACATGACCTGCTCACAGTGGGTGAGGGGCTCAGCTGGTAGTACGATCACCTCCCTGTGGAGCAGTGTTTCTGTGATCTCCACCCAGTACCGGCCCTGCACGATCAGCCTGTCCTCTAGAAAGTCAATGCTTTTTCATATGCGGAGTTTTGCTTACGTCTTGGCCCGTTTGCTCCACAGAGACACCCCCCATCCCGGAATTCCTTACCTGAAGGCAGCCAGCAGGGGGGCATAGATGGAGTCCCCATCGTAGACGTACAGGTGGTCCCAGCTGCACTCAGTGGCGAAGTGGTTAAACCTGAGCCGCAGGATGGTGTTGGGCCTGCAAGGGGAGAGAACACACATCCTCACACAATTCAGCATGGCTCCTCCAGGAAGTCCTGCTGCAGGTCTCACCCAAAGACCAAGTGCTATTACAGTGTTTATATAATAAACATCTTTCATTGCAATTCACCATCCAGTATGCTAAAAAAACCCATCAATGACATATTAGGCTCACAAACAAAATTGGCTAATTATGTGGTACTGATCATAGATACCTAGCCAACAGCTAACATACTAATGCTCTATACAGAACAGGTCATGTATTTAATCAGTTCAGTGCACTGGCACTATCGGCATTGCTGGCAAGGAACCAGGCTTGAACACAAACAGTATTTAATATGAATGTATCTGTTTAAACTTAAATTGCACAACTGACAGGGGGTTGCCTTCCACGAGAGTGCAACAGTGTGTGCAGTGCTGCTTGCTGTTGTTCTTTCAGAAGCGAGACAGAGAAACAGGCTGACTTTAAACAGTGTTAGCAGGCTCAGCTTGGGGCCTGAAATAAAGGAGATTGTGGGAACTGCAGCTTTAACAGCCACTCTCTCTCTCTCCACAGCTCCCCCAGCACACCTGCGCTTGCACAGAAACAGCCTTTTTGGTAGCTCTGCCATTTTCATTTGGATTCATCAGTGAGGCGGACCGTCCTCCTCTCCTGCTGTCGGACAAACCTTCAGGGCTTGGCCTGCCACGCGACACGCAGGGAAAACCTTTTCCAATCTAGGGTGTCTTCTTGAGACATCACACAGAGGTCTGAGCGGCAGTGAGGGTGACACCGTGCGGTGCAGGGCCACTCCTCAGCGGAGCATTGTTACTTTTCAACAAGGGGGACACCTCTACGACTGCACATTATTAGGGTGTTTTGTGTTAGCTCTCTCGCGAAGCACCTCTGTGTGTGGGTGTGTGTGTGTGTGTGTGTGTATCCGCAGCAGAATGCCCATCATTGTTTGCCAGGGACACAAATCGATATCCTGTTTTGGTTCGCTGTGGAGTGAGCAAGCAAAGAGCACTGAAGGGGAGGGGGACAAAGCTGCCATAATGAGTGTCTCTGATTGACCTCATCCCCCCTCCGCAGTGTGCTCCCAACCCAACACCCCAACACCCCTCATGTGTTCCTGCGCTATGGTTTTAAGCTTTCACTGAGCTGGCATGACCAATCAGGGCACTGAACTCCGCAATGGACACAGAACAGAGCGCCTCCCTCTCTATCGTCTGACCTGCTGAGTTACTCAACACACGAGACTGAGAAAGGCGAACTGACAAGAACTGAAACAAACATTTTAAATAGAGTCACGCCTGCTGGGAACACATTAAGTGACTTTTAGACCACAGATACATACTGTTTATATTTAAAGTGTAACTGCGAGATTTTGATCACCAGTAAGGATTCTACTTACATCAGCTAATATTTGTGTTTGATCTACTATTGTTCATACTTGTGGGAATTATGTGTAGTGAATTATGAAATTATGAGCATAAAGATTTTCTTCAAAAGAAAAACACAGTGTCCAAACAAAGCCTGAGAAGGTCCTGCCAGGTCCTGCCAGAGTCTGGTTCCAGACTGTACGACCCAGGACCTGCTGTACGGGTGTGCCAATAGCAGTGTCGGTAAGTGCACTTACTGTCCTTCAATGAGCCAGGTGCACTTTGTCTTGTACTTGTAGTTGCCGGGTCCGTCTGTCAGAAACCCAGAGGAACCAGTCAGCCTGCAGGAGAGAGGAGCAAAGAAACATCAGTCACCTCTAACTCTGAACACACAGGAACACACCTCTGACCCTAACACACAGGCACACACCTCTAAGCCTAACACACAGGCACATACCTCTAACCCTAACACACAGGCACGCACTTCTGACCCTAACACACAGGAGCGCACCTCTGACCCTAACACACAGGCACACACCTCTAACCCTAACACACAGGCACACATCTCTAACCCTAACACACAGGCACACACTTCTGACCCTAACACACAGGAGCGCACCTCTGACCCTAACACACAGGCACACACTTCTGACCCTAACACACAGGCACACACCTCTAACCCTAACACACAGGCACGCACTTCTGACCCTAACACACAGGAGCGCACCTCTGACCCTAACACACAGGCACACACCTCTAACCCTAACACACAGGCACACACCTCTAACCCTAACACACAGGCACACACTTCTGACCCTAACACACAGGAGCGCACCTCTGACCCTAACACACAGGAGCGCACCTCTGACCCTAACACACAGGAGCGCACCTCTGACCCTAACACACAGGAGCGCACTTCTGACCCTAACACACAGGAGCGCACCTCTGACCCTAACACACAGGCACACACCTCTAACCCTAACACACAGGCACACACTTCTGACCCTAACACACAGGCACACACCTCTAACCCTAACACACAGGCACACACTTCTGACCCTAACGCACAGGAGCGCACCTCTGACCCTAACGCACAGGAGCGCACCTCTGACCCTAACGCACAGGCACACACCTCTAACCCTAACACACAGGCACACACTTCTGACCCTAACACACAGGAGCGCACCTCTGACCCTAACACACAGGAGCGCACCTCTGACCCTAACACACAGGAGTGCACCTCTGACCCTAACACACAGGCACGCACCTCTAACCCTAACACACAGGCACACACTTCTGACCCTAACACACAGGAGCGCACCTCTGACCCTAACACACAGGAGCGCACCTCTGACCCTAACACACAGGCACACACCTCTAACCCTAACACACAGGAACGCACCTCTGATCCCAACGCACAGGCATGCACCTCTGACCCCAACACACAGGCACGCACTTCTGACCCCAACACGCAGGAGCGCACCTCTGACCCTAACACACAGGAGCGCACCTCTGACCCTAACACACAGGCACACACTTCTGACCCTAACACACAGGCACACACTTCTGACCCTAATACACAGGCACACACCTCTAACCCTAACACACAGGAACGCACCTCTGATCCCAACGCACAGGCATGCACCACTGACCCCAACACACAGGAGCACATCTCAGATCCAAACACACAGGCATGCACTTCTGTCACACACGGCTACCTCTGACCGTAACACACAGACATGTACTTTTGATCCTAAAACACAGGCTGATGACACGTCCCTTAAAACTGACGTTCCACCAATGAGCGGAAAGGGGCAGGGGCGTAGCCAGCAGTGGTTGAAATGCACTAAAGAAGCATGTCTTTGTGATAAACTACAGTCAACCTTTTCGACAGGGTTCTCAGTCTGATTGCAAGTGACGTCACATAAAAAGCTGAAATCGTGTTACACGCTATCAAAACCGTTTCCCGACAACAGCACTCTGCCAAGTGTTTACTTACAATAAACTGGTAACCATGGAAACAAACCGTGGCTACTTCTGCGCAGGAACGAGTGCTGAAATTAATGGCTAAAATGCATGTTTTATTTTGTTAAGTTGACACGATCTCAGTAAGGAAACCAAACTATTGCCATTTCAGTCACACAAGTGAGTGCGAAATCACTACCAATTAGGCAAAATAATTATGCCAAACCTGGCAGCCCGGGTTAGCGGATTCTGCTGTATTTCCGACCAATAACCTGTTATAGGTGTTATTAGTTAGCCAACGTTACTATAAACCGAAATTACCAATCGTTCTGAGTGACCCTGAATGAGAAGCTAATTTTGATATTGTGGCTCATTAGCTACCATATTGGGGCATTTTGTGATGATGTGTAACTTAAACGTTGCTCAATGTAAACTTAATATCCAATATTGATTTGTTATTCAGTGTTGTCACTATGAAGATTAACTATATATTCTTGTCAATTTTTCAAGCTGAAGTCAAATTTCCACTCTTCATTACAAAGGTGGACAATACAGCCTACAACGTAATTTCCTAAAGCACCTTGAAACTTGAGTTGCAGGCACTTTCTGTCAGAAAAGTGTCTTTCCTTTTAAATATGTTTATGCTCCCAAAAAGAAGCATATGGATGTTTTATGTTTTGACAATCATCTCTGCAAATTAATAAAATTGCTGTTGTGTTTTTATTATTGTGAAATTTTATTTTAGATTTAGAATGTTAATTTTCTATAAAATATAATACATATTACATACATGTAATGTAATTTCACATAACATCAACATTTATTTTTGGCCCGTGGCCCTCCATCCAGATTAATTTTTGGCCCTTCATAGGAAAGAATTTGGGCACCTCTGGTTTAGAAGAAAATATTTTCAAGGGAGCAAGGGAAATTAAACTTTAATGTCTTAGTTATAATGACATTGAATAACATGACATATAATAGTTATAATGTTTTATTTAAATTAATGTTCTGTTTAATTGGTTGGGTATTCATGTACAATTTGTTCAATAAAAGCATGTTTGAAATAATTTATTTCATTTCTTTATTCAGTGGGCATAGTTTATTCAATGTCTGGGGTCTATGTCAGCAGTGTGCCTATTAAAGCAGAAAGACATAGGAACTGTATAGCTAAAATGCACACTTCAATATTTGTTTATTTATCGCAAGTCATATCGTCATCGCAATACTGAACAATGTTATCGCACATCGCAGATTTTCCTCATATCGTGCAGGCCTACTTTGGGCACACACCTCCAAACACCAACACACAGGCGCAGCCAACTGATCACTCCCTTTGAGTAACTTTCAAGTAATTACCAACTATTCTGAAGCATACAGATTTATTTGGACAGTCCTAGGATTACCTGACACCACAAGTTTTTTCCCCACTTATACCAGTAAATACAACACACACCAGTGGTTTTTAATCCCATCTGTTATTGCCACCATGGTCCTGACCCTTAAACCCTGCTGTCTCAACAAACTCAATAGTACTAACCCCCACTAGTACAAACCCCGGGCAACTCAACATCTGTTTTTTTTTTGGAAACATCCAATCGATGTGAAAGTATGAAAAGTGCACTGTACTGGTAAACCCCCTATGACAGCTACTTGTTTCTGTGTTCTAAATTAGCCACCTCTGCTAGTTTGTTGCACCAGGGCACAAGTTACATTCTTGTCCTTCCTCTAGCAAACTAAGAAGTATCCAGAGTCACAAGTTAACTCAAAAGGGTGGTTTATTACTCACATATCCTTATCAGTTTGTTCACAACAATCCAGTTTGTTCACATCTCACAGTCACTAGTTCCATTTCCATTCAGTAGCAGACACATTGCATCCCATTGAACACAAACTCGAATCGATCCTTCCAGAAACTATTCAATTCATTAGTTTGTTTGCTTTGCTTTGTGTTGCCAATTTGAGTGCGTCCTTATTTGTTATAATGTTGTTTGAGCAAAGAATACGGACATGGTTGAAAAACTGTATGCTCACCCCCCTCTGGATGTGCAAACTTGCTAACTCCATTCCTCCCTCCTCCCATCTAATTAACATACTCTTCTCTCCCAATCAAAAGGGGCGTGACCTATAATATATTGAACTAATTATGTCTAAGACAACAACTAACATGGCATACTCTACAAAGCCATTTAAAGGTATATAACAGAAAAACTACCTTTCAGTTCTGTGCTTAACCCATACACCAACTGAATAATGACAAACTTTAACTAAGGTTCAAAATGGCTCCTACACCCCCTCTTTTTGAATGAGCTTTTTTCACCATATTGTTTTAGTACCATTTTGTGTAAATGAATTTCTTATGTCTTATGTCTCGAGAACCATGACAAAAAGAGGAGCTCTATGTATCCACTGAAAGCCATAAACACGACCATAAAGGGTTAAATCTAACACTGAATAAAGCACTGGGGCTTAGCACCACAGTGTCATAACAGATTTCAGACTGAAAAAAATGAAAAGCCAATTGTTAATCTTGAGTCAGCAAGAGAAAAACACATCATTTGTCAACCCCAAGATAATGAAGTGAATCATAAATCAGGAATTTCCCTGGCTAAGCCCAAGAGAAGACAGAGGGTGATCAATCAGCATGATGTCATCTAACACCTTCTCCAGTCCAAAAAATACCCAAATGTGTTCAGACTGAGGACTTCAGTGATACCTGGACTGTGTGTACCAATCACACACCTGGAGAGAACAGATGTCTGCTGCTATTGGTCAGAACTCAGAGAACCCTGGTAAGAGTGCCACACAAGCACATTGGGGGTGATCACCGGCACTCACCGTGAGGGGGACAAGTTTCGCCTTATGCCCCGAAACGCAGCTGAAGTTCTTTTAGGAAAAGGATGCTGGCACAAGCAGGGGGAGAAGCCGCAGTTACACATTCCAAAAGATGGAAAGTAATTACACGATGTCATAAAGCTCTCAGCCATCTACAAAACAAGGCAAAGGTTGTGCCTTGTTTCCAGCGGTTACAGTCTCGTTGCTGCCACTTCATTTAAAAATCTTTAACCTCTTTTACCAGCTATGCCGTAAAAACGACCTGGGTCTGATTACGTGGCCCACAAGTTCAAGATGATTTCACCGCCAAGGAGATGTCAATATGCTTGAATAGTCAACCACAGAGGGAACCAATCAGAGCCCTCCTGTTCTCTGGCAAACATAAAACACTGTATTTTTTGCTGCTGGCCCATAGCAGGCCAAATTCCAGTGGAAAAAGGTAAAACTCAGGTAAACAAACTGGTGTTATAATAAAAGGCAGGAGTCGTGGACTGTGTTTGGCTGGAGTTCCAGACCCATGCAGCAGAGGAGCAGAGGCAGACAGTGGCTGTGGCTAAACAGTTAAGGGGCACGGCCTTTCCCACTGCCGGTTAGCCCAGAGAAGCTCGTACAGCAGTCTGTCTAAATCCACTTACTCAAGCTCCTCCAGAAAGACCACAGAGTCCGGAGGCCCCATGACTACCTTTAATCATCATCATCATTCTCTTTCACCTGGTGGCTGATTTACAAAGACCACAGTCCACTTCTCTAACAACCATAGACAGGGGTACAATTATGAATTATGCCTTAGAGGAGCCCAGACATGTAGCAATGTTAAATCAGTGCACCTGTGAGTCTGTCTGAGTGCTTACAAGTGAACAGTTGGCTCAATGACATCACAATGTAATGCATTTTCATTGCTCCACACCACGAATCATGACACACTGTTCTCTCTCTCTCTCTCTTTTTTTTTAATTCATGCTGAGACACCATCTGGGAATGGAGTCGTGTTTACTCAGGAAGCGTGCATGTGCCATAATACCAAGCACAGAGTCTCAAAAGCCTCTCAATCTGCAAGGCTTTTTTACCTTAATTTTGTACCTCAAAACTTGAAATAAGGGTTTTTTTCCCCACAGACAGTGAAAAGGATAGCATCAGAAATGAGCCTGTGAGTGTTCTGAGATGAGTCAGTCTGCCTGGAACAGAGAATAGCCCACTCATCCCAGATGCCACTGTACTGCACCAATCACAAAGAAGGATTTCATATCACCACACTTAAACCACAGCATCCTCTCAATCATCATTGATGATGGGCTATTGTAAAACTTTACAATTCAAACAGCTGCTTTAGTTGAAATTCTTACTCTTACAAATAAATACTATTCTTAGATGGTCTGATGTTCACAACTAAGTTCATTTTCTCATGATTTTGATAATGCTTAAGTTTGACAGCTTAGTGGTACTTATGGTAGGTGGGCTTGCTAACAACAGTTGATGTGCCTCTTGCACTAAGCAGCTGAAGGATTAGAGTCAAAGGCCAAGGGGAAGCTAAAATTGACTGCATATTCTATCCAATCACAGGTTTATAGTCTTGTTTACTAGTTATGTGTCAAGCCTGAAAACAAGGTGACACCCATACTGTAGGCTTAGAGAAGGTATGCTCAAAAACCAACCAACCAAAAGCATCAGGTGATGCACCCCCTCAGCATGCATGCAGGTGTTTCTTGTTGAAATTTAAGGTCTGTTTTACTGGCTTGTGATTGGTTAGGAAAATGACGAACTAGCAGGCAACATGCACCACTTCTCCCTGTGCATCTCCATGCAAGCCTGTGTTATTTAAGGCCATTCTGGAATATGCACTTTTTGGTGTAATTAGAAATGTGCTGTGTCTTTTTTAAGCAGATTTTGTGGGAGAGATCAGGAATGCCACGTTCTGTTCTCGTGTCTGGGTTCCATAATTCCACAGAGCTGTTCCAGCAGGCTGGTAATCATACGCACGGAAAGCTGTTTGTTAGTGCAGGGATGGATCCCGTAATTACAGCAGGTTAATACAGCCCCTGAATGTAGCCAGCTCCGCCACAGGCCAG
The DNA here is from genome assembly GCF_013368585.1 of Megalops cyprinoides. NCBI lineage: Eukaryota > Metazoa > Chordata > Actinopteri > Elopiformes > Megalopidae > Megalops > Megalops cyprinoides. Next base: position 3,003,811 of record NC_050604.1, on the reverse strand, counting down.
CAGCACACAACCAGAATCTGTCTAAAGGCCTGCTCCCTGCTCAAACCTCCTCTCATCAGCTGCTCAAAATACTGAATTGCCCTCCTGCTCTGTGCCTGTGAAACTTCCCACCATCTGTTTTGAACCTGAATGCGGCAAGACTGCTGTGGAACCAAACCCCAAAAGGGGTGTGTATGGCACAAGCACCATTTAGTAAATCTCTCAAAAGGTATGCATCCAACGCTTACACAAACTGATCCAATTCCCCTCACCCAAAAGCACTCATTTGCCTCTGATGCGTTTACAGCTGAGAAAAGGATGAGAAACCTCTTCAGAGAGAGCAAATGAAAGATAAGTCAGGCTGTGATTACGCAGAAGCAGGGGCTTTGGATCAGACTTTCTGTGCTGTTATCTGGCCGCAATGGTTGCATCTATTAGGACCGTTAGGAGAAAAGGAAAACCAAATCTAGGGGGGACTTCCATGCCTGGACTCCGTGAGGTGCACTCCGTGGGGGAAGGTGAAGCAAGGTCACGTGCTAAGCTCTTTGGGTCATGAGGCATCATATCAAAGGTCAGCTGAATCGAGGTTTATGCCAAGCATGTCACTTCGGGGAGACATGCATGAGTTGTAACACCAATGCAGGCTTGCAAATGTGATGTGTCAGAGATATAAACAGCGAGCAAGGCGACGAAGCAGCACGGCTGGGTGCGGGTCAGAAGCGTGGCACTAATGTGTTTCTGCACAGGTGTCTGGCGATCGCACATCACCTTAACGCTGCTGAAGCACTAACTACACCTAACTACTACAGCTAACTAACTACAGCACTAACTACAACAACACAGCGCACAATAGATCCAATATAGGGATGGTGAATAGTGCAGCAGATAAACACACAACACAAACCATATGCCACACATAAATCCCTCATGTTATTCCCATGCAGTTGTCTGAACATTAAAGGGTGTCAGGAGAGCTGTCCTAAACTTCACCAAATACCATAATACCATATGACACAGCATTCTTGGGGCAGGTGAGCATTCTGTTAGACATTCACAGATGTTTTTGCAATCTGACTGTAAACCCTCTTTCAGCACATAATTCAGTTTTGTGGTGAGCCCCCCCCCCCCACCTCAGTGAGTCAGCAGGGAGGACAGAGACATTTCTTCATTAACCCCCTTCTTTAAGGTTTGACACTTCTGCGAATTAATAATTACAGCATCCCTGTACGCAGCCCATGCTCACAAACACCATGACAAAGACATGAGTCTGAAGTCCGAATCCTGCCAACTACACCCAGCTGAATCATCTTTGCTCTTTGGTTTGAATAACTGCAGTGCCCTAATATTTAGGCGTGGTGCCCGTTCTCCTCAGAGATTCACTCTGGGCGACTTTTCAACAGCCATTCTGTTTTGTCTGCTTCTTTGAATCCATTGTAAAATGAACGACGAATGGGTGCAAGTTGTTCGAAAAGGAAAGACAGAGTGAACTTGACACACAGTAAAACGGAATTGGGCATTTCTGAATTTATCTGAATATGAATTTATCCTAAACAAATAAATAAATAAAAAGGAAACAAGGGGCTCTACAACAGCAAAGTGGCTTTGTCTGTGTCTTGAATGCTCCTGCCTTGAGACATTGGCGGAGGATCAACATAAGCATACTACTGTAGGACCCAGGGGCACTTCGAAGCAGGCGGCAGGAGGTCAGTGGTCAGACGTCAGTAGAGGAACAGGTCCAATGGTAAAAGCTCCATTGCCCTCTATGCTGATCGACAAGGCAGCCAATTCATTACAACCAACTGCGTTGAAAGGTAATCGAGTTATGGGAAATTACAGCTCGGTTTACGAAATGGATGGCCATGCAGCCCCCCAGAGAGAGAGCCTACATCATTAAGTGGTCTTTCACAAGACATCTTTACATCTCCTCTCCTCCACACAGTGATCTATTATTTCATGAGAGGGAAGCATTCCTCTGTGCTCACAGCCTCAGGAACGGAAACAGTGCTCCCAGTGCATAGCAGTTTCATTCAGTCCAGGTTTTACTGAAAGCACATTAGGGTGCAACAAGAAAGTGGCCTACTGGCCAAGGGGTTACAGTAGTTACAGTTCTGCTCTACCCAAACAGCTTTCATTTGAAGCGAAAAGACTGCACATTAGTCAAAGTCATTCTGCACGTGGACTTGATTTCTAGGTATTAGTTTCAGTTTTGGCCACAGCAAACTTCATTTTAACTCAAAGGTAACAAAAATACTGTACATCTTCAAAGTCCTGCTGTGTTCATAAGAAGAGTTATGGAGGGCCTGCAAGATATGGGCAAAGTATAAACAGAATACATTTTTCACAATCTGTCTCATGGAGAGAAAAGACACATTCTTGGACTTTTGGGTTACAGGCGTGATGAGAGCGTTCGGTCATCTGCCAATCCAAGTGGCAACGCATAAGGAAAACCCATAAGCCAAAGCTGTAAGTACCCTTCCGCATTGCTATTAACCACACCAGCCATAAGTGCAACACTGTAAGAAGTTCCGGGCTTCTAGTGATCCAGGAAGATCAAAGGTCAAGGACGTACAGCTCGATGCAGGCCTGACCTCTGACCCTCCGACATTCTGACCTGCAGGTGTGACAGACACTGTGCCAGGCATTCATCTTGCCATGCTGGTTACTTGTGCTCTTGGCTGCACTCAGGGTACACAGGTCCACCCAGCAGGTGCAAGCCTCTAAGCTGAATCCAGGATGAGAGGGGATGTATGGGGGCAGTGCATTCCACACAAACAAAGCCAACAGAGACTGCAGCGATCCAAGGTGAAATCTGCACATGACAAGGAGGTCAATTACAGCACACATACATACACACACACAAACACACACACCCCAGGAGAGAGTCGTGCACTAATAAGAGGGCAATAGCATGCAGGAATACGCCACTAGCTCAGAATGCATTTTGTGTTAGCAGGTACACACTGATAAATAAAACCAGAGACATACTGGAGACAAAATATACAGAATCCAGACAAAACAAAAAAGCATCACAAATCTTCGTTTTTATTGTACTTATTCTTCTTTTATCCAACTCTCCTGCTATCTTATACAGTCTGTCAGAATTACGAGCAAGCATGTTCTGAAACTTGACAAGAAGACCATTTTTTCAATGCTGGAAGTCAGGAAGAAAAATGTTTGCCAAGTCTGCACAAAAGCATAACACGCCAACAAAGCCATGATACCACAGCTGGCAGAACACAGCTCTGTTCCTTCATGACTCAGAGTGGTTGTATAGGCCCAAAAAGAGAGAACCCAGACCTAGAGGAGACCACAGAACAGTGAATGAGGTGAGGTGATCCACTTTCATTTCTAATGCTCTACAGCCTCAGCACACAGGTAATCCCTGTGCTGTAATATGCCCTATTGGGGGGGGGGCGGGGCCAGGTTATGTGGATCTGCACACTGCCGTAGAGGGACCCGGGCTCTGCCAACCCACGCTGCCGAACAGGGAAGGCAAGGTTGGCAAGGTTGGCCTGGCGCAGTCTCAGTCACTGTTGATTCAATGGCTCTGTCACGCAGAAAACAGTGCGTCGTCAGCATCCATCGAACGCTAGTGAGAGACTGCATTGGGGGAGGGGCACTCTTAATGAGCTATGACAGATGAGCTGAGCATGGAAAGATGCCTCCAGTATCAATACCAAATAATACCATAAATTTTTACAGCTCTATAAAAAGAGAGGTTTGGTAGGTTCCTCTCCCTGTGCTGAATGCCAGGCATGAAGTCTAGACATGTCACACACAGAGAAAACTCCTGTTTCTCAGCCCTCCAGAGTTCACACAAGCTGTGGGTGAAGCCTCCCTCCACTGGGGTCTTTCTGGAATAAGAGTCTGAGCCAAAGGTAAAGCAGCTTAGGGCGTGACTGCAAACCCCCAAGGACCAACCCAGTGTCAGCGATGCCAGCTGAGCTCTGAGCGGGGCCCAAGCGGTGTCTAAAATCTGTACTTATGGGTGCATGTAGCGAAGGGCGAGAGCAGTCACCCTACCCAGCCTCAAACCCGGGTGTACAGGGTACCAAACTGCACCTTTGACCGCAACACCAAAGAGCCAGGCTCATTGGTATGGCAGTCAGAGCGCATACTCAACCGTAGTGACAGCACTCTGTCACAGTGCATTCGTAGGACCACACAAACAGAAAATCACTGGCTGGGAGAGCTAACTGTATGCAGTCTGAGAGCAGAGCTGGCTGTATACAGAAGACGAGACGGGTCACGGTGTGCCCAACACGCACATTGTCCTGCCTATAACCAAGCAAGGACAGCATAAAGACTGGGCAGAGCCTGTTGCCGCCAGGCATGTTACAACACTGCATCCTGTGGTCACAAAGACAGATTAGCTGAACTGGCAGGCAAGGGATTTGACATTGAAAGCAAAGATTAACTTTGACAGCGTTGCTTATGTTACTTAGGCAGGGACAACTACACCAATCCAGTGGATGAAAATAATATTGATGGGCAAAGAAAGTATGATTTTTGCCCCAGCAATGAGTTTTAGCAGGCAATGTAGAAGATGCTATCTAACAGCAGGAAATCAATTTTAACCCCCTTTAACCGAGGTATTTGAAATATAAGCAAACAGAGACAGTCGAAAAAGGGTATCTGCACTTAAAAGAAGGAAAGAGCAATTTTGTGGTGGTCTTATCTTTTAATATGCTGTGCAGATTTCTGTGGTATCTCCTGAAATGCTTATGCAATGAAAGCTTGAAATAAACCTCTCATTCACCATACAATTTGCACAAATTCTTCAGTATACAACAGACTGTTAGGTAAGGGTAGAGGTAGCTGTTAGAGATAAAGGTAGAGGCAAAGGTAGAAGTAAAGGCAGCTGTAGAGGTAAACAGATTTTTGATGCACAGATGATCAGCGACAGGGAGGCCAACACCAGCAAGTACATGAACTTGAGACTTATTTTGAAAGGATTACTCATTACTTGCTCACACATCACTGGTCATACTGACACCTGTAGTTGTCTTAATGCAGTTAGCCTGCCAGCTTGAAGGACTAGATAAGAGGACAAGCAGGAAAGTTCATTTACGGTAGCAGAATTTCATATCTCATGACCAACTTGCTAACACTGTCAGCTATCTGCAGGTTAGCGACAAGCGATCAAGCTTGTTAGTTTTATATCACCCACACCCATGCATCCACATGCACTGACAGAATAGCAGTACTCTGACCCTGATATAAGGCAAAATGGAGACAGAGAAATAGCCACTAACAGCTCAGCAGGAGAGCAATACATGTCTGCCTGCACCCCTGCGTGTGACCAGCAGCTCAACAGAGCATAAAGATTGACAGCTATTTCTGAGAGTTTCAAAGGCCAGAGGAATGTTTTGATTGCAATTGATCATTTGCACAATGAATGATTATGTGTATTTTCAAAAGAAATAAGATCAGTGCGAAAGACAATGCTCATAACTGCTGTGGACAGCATCTTTCCACAGCTGATAACAATAACAGCAAGCAACTAACAGGAATATTATAAGCTGTGGATTCAGTGGTCCTGTTGAGCCCTGGTGACTGCACTCTTTAACATGCACCAATGTGGGAACTGCTCAGAAACATCTGAGGGACAGAGAAATCCTCTTTTCAGTTCCCCATTCTCCGGTTCTGCAGTGGCTCAGACTATAAAGGCACTTGTTTCACGCATAGACTGAACTCTTAGACCCGGGTTTAAATCCAGGAGTCAGCAGGACAAATTAGCTTTGTTCTGCCAGAGATGGGGTAGGCAGGTCAACCAGGGTCCCCTCATTGCTCCACTCTCAGCACCCTGGGACACCCTGGGTCGCATATGAAATACCCAAACAGGAGAATGTGCCTGTCCTGCAATGGCGCTTGCCTCTTGGTGCACTGAAGGACCTGTAGAATGGAAAACAGCTCCTGAGTGAGTCAGTGGTGACAAGCTTCAATGTAAAATATACTCATTGATGACTGCTAAAGTTTGGTGAAAAACGTTGAGTGCATTGTACTGTGCCTCACTTGTAAGTTGCTTTGATAAGAGCGTCTGCCAAATGAATAAATGTAAATGTAATGTAAAAGAATAAGGAAAAATGTAAGAATACATGATCTGTTTTCACTCCCTCAGAAAGTTACATTCCCCTCTCCAGTGAAATAAAAATTAATGGACACATGCTTGGCAGACTCCATGAAGCAAACCAGAGCTGTCAGTATGGTCTCAGCATGAGCCTTCAACACATGCTAAAGTTGCTGTCCTAGACCAACAGACACATTCACACTTTTACAGGGATGTTATAAAACAAACATTACTGCCCTCAGCATTTCTCCTGAGTGCCCTCAGTACCCAGCAAGCACAGTAAGGTTGTTCCATCCAGGAAAATGGAATTAATAGATGGCAAAATAAATATATAAGGACCCTTCAGAGTGGCTTCTTACTATATTAAAGGTGACAAACAACACATACATGTACAAAACTGCAGTAGAATTGAACCTTAAGGGCAAAGTACAGAGGAGCAGGACTGAATACCAGCCTTAGAGTCAGACAAGCCCAAATCAATGGCCTTTCTGTGCAACAGAACAACGCTATGAGTCACAACAGGCAAGTCCACAACATCCGAGCCACCATAAGAAGAGAGCATGTCTCAGTAAGTGATGATTCGGCTCTTAGGAGCAATCTTCGCCACTGAGGAACACTGAGACACATCTCAGCTACACAAGACATGGTACAAATATTCACTCACAACAATGTTCACCCGCCTCAAATTAAAAAAAGAACACCTTGAATCATTTGGAAAGCAGGAACGTGGTCGACTCACTCTCTTTATGCAGAACCTGCACCTTCAAACCTGCAAATCACAAATAATCAAGCCAGGCTTTCATTCCACTAATGAGACAAACTACCCAGCAAGGCCTCCTCCATTCTTCACTGTGCTCTTGTTTTAATAGGATCATGGGGTCTGGTGAGAGGGAATGAGAGCAAGGGTAATCGATTCTTAAGGTTAATTATAAAGGTTACTTCTCAAGGTCAAAGGGCCTGAGGATGTAAAAAAACGCTCTTGCTGCTTGTTTGCCTCAACCATTCAAGCTGGTAAATTGCAGAGTTTTCAGTTCAGGCAAGCAGGAGAGTGAATACCTTCCAGAGGCAAACACAGAGGTGGACTCTCTTTTTATTGATGAAAAGAGTCATATAACAAACCAGCGCTGAAAGAGACCAATGCTGAAATGAGATGACCTCTCCTCTGGACCAGTGGTGCCCACTGCTGCTCCTGGAGATCCCCGGTCCAGGGGTTTAGAGACTGCTTTCAACCTCCAGCTGACTGACATCTCAAACAGGCTCAATTCACGATCCACACACACATTTTAAATTGACTGCCTGAGAACTTAATAAAATCTGTCCATAATAACCACAGGGGAAAGGTTTAATATCCTACCTGAGCTCAAGCTGTGCCTCGGTCTTTCAGTCTACCTCTTAGTCTGACACCTTACTCTCTTCCATGTTTCTGATGGCCTCCTCTATGTTCATGGTCCCTTCCCTGTCCTCTCCATCCATCTCTGCCCGTGTCCTTTCAGCTCATGTGCTGCATCTTAGCAAGTCTGTTTTCCCAGCATCCCCTCCATCATAACATGATACACTCACACATCGATCAACATGGATTAAGGTTTTTGCCTTCTTATAGATAACAGACTTCTTCACTAATTATTACATATTTATCTTAAGCTGGTCAAAATGGCAACATTCTGTTTCATATACTTATACCATTCTACTTAATTTAATTAGGGCTGGGCAATATAGCCGTTGCAATATATTGAATAGCTATTTTTAGAGCATTAACAGCTATCCCCAGTATGTGGCGTTTCCTCCCATATTTTTTTCCCTATAGTCATACCTGATGCGGGAACACAACTCCAAAGTTCAGTGAAGTGCTTTCAGGGCAGTGGCAGCAGGTGAGCTGGAAACAGGGGAAGTGGAAACACTACCTTTAAATCTCTCATTACTTTCAACCTGTTACCCTTTATCCTCCTTGATTAACAATAAAACAAATAATTCACAGAATAATCGACACCAATCACGTAATTAGAATAAATGATTATGCTCCCAAAACACTGAAGACGGTCTGAAATTTCTGTGCAAAAGCTACAGCATGAGATTGCCATTCTTGTTAATTAAACAATTTCAATAATTAAGTGGCAATCCCAAAGCATTCTCTTAAATGTTTCACATTATAGCTTTCTTGTGTTACAAAATTCAATTTAAATTACTGAGAATAAACTTTTAGGTTAGGCTGAATGCAATGAACAATAACGTTTAGAACACAGACCTCAAAAAAGCTGTGATGTGTCATGAGCATTTAACGCAATTTAAATCGATAAATGCCATCCTTGCTAATTAAACAATCTCACATTGTAGCTTTCGCAAGCACACAAACTACAGACAATGAGGTGTTTCGCAAGCATAATCATTTATTCTAATAACAAGATTGGTGTCGATTATTCTGTGAATTATTTGTTTTATTGTTAATCAAGGAGGATAAAGGGAAACAGGTTGAAAGTAATGATAGATTTAAAGGTAGTGTTCCGGCTTCCCCTGTTTCCAGCTCACCCACCACCACTGTTCCAGGGCAGAAAAATATCACTTGTATCTATATGTTGGTTAACTTACCTATTAGCTTTGAAAAACACATTGCATATGTTTTCACTCTTTATCTTTGTAGCCATGTGTTTCTATCTACCGCATGGAAGCAGCATAGTGCTGTTGCTGTGATATCAACATTGAATAGATATGAGTGGTGTTTTTTTTCCCCCAGAAGCATTTCACATAGCCTCAGAAAACTGGAAGTGTGCTCCCACATCAGGTATGACTAAAAGGAAAACAATACGGGCAGAAACCTAACGCCACATACCGGGGATAGCGGTTATTGCACTAAAAATAGCTATTCAATATATTGCGACGACTACATTGCCCAGCCCTAAATTTAATGAAAGATGTTCATTTCATATACAATAAATGTGAAGGAATGACAGCTTTGAGGGGGTTCTGTAGCTTGAGTTCTTTTCATTTTGCTCTCCTTTTTGCTCCTTCAAAAGCCTGTCTCATTTCTCTTTAATAACTGCTAATTAACTCTAGAGAAGATGGATATTATATTCGCAGCAGCTAGTTTCAAGGCTACGCAGCCAGTTCACTAGCCATAGCTCAAGCAAGCGAAGCATGAATTTAAAGAATCCCAGGCCTGAATCCCATGGTCTCAGGTCAGTGGTGGTAGAGTTATACCAGCTGAAAACAATGCACAAAGTGCTGAACACTGATCTGAGATAGTGGAAGAGCCAAGGATTGATGGAGCTAGTGGTTTGGGCCTCATAGTAATCAACCGTCTCAGGACAAACCAATCCTTTAATTACCAGCCCGCATCTCTGTCCACTGTAATTCACAGCCCTGAATAACAGTCTAAGCAGTCACACATGCTGCACTCACATACCAGGGGGGAATGTGCAAAGCAAAAAAAAATGGAGATGAGTCTCTTACCATAAATCTGAGAGGAACACAGTGCCCACAGTGACATAGCCAAAGCAGGCTCTGTGAAGTTATAAATGCCATGTGGGTAAATGTTCGTGCTTTCATGTCAACAGGGCAGTCAGATCGCATTACAGGCACGACAGCGGTGCTCACAGTCCAAACTGGATGCCTGAGGCATGGGAAACGCACATAACCCTGAATTAGGTCCTGGGTTCTCCCCACTCAAGCAAAACCATCTCTGCACAAGCTCTCCAAGCAGACCCAGAAGGAAGCCAAGATTTTCTGGGAGATAGAGGAAGATACTTTGAGAGAGTAAGAGAGCAGGCACCACCACGTGCATATGGAAACAGCAGTGATACAGCCTCAACTGCACAACAATGCAACCGCACATATTCACCAATTAAGACGCGTCACCCAGTCCATTCCTTGGCTTTCGAGATGGGAGCCTTACAAGGCTACTTCCTGCTCTGAACAACCAGTGGTAGAAGTAGCCTTCTGACCAAACAATGCTGCAAACTTCAGGCTGACTGTCTGGAACAGGGATGGTAAAAGTGAAGGTGCAGTTAACTATGGCAACTATCCTTGAGGTATACACTTGAGGTCTCACGTCTTGAAATGTGGCCGCCGTGGAACACCTTAGTTAATCGGACATTCTGTAGTTGTGTTAGAGTTGAGTTCTGTAGAATTTGTGTAGCCTGCCTTTTTGACAAAGATATTTTATTAATGCACACTGGCATGATGAAAATATGTCTTACTACATACAAATACATTTGTCAATGATTTCTTTTACAGTTTTTGCATGAAGATTATAATAGTCACAGACACAGAGGAAGTCATAAATGTTCTGACCAATATTAGTTAATGAGTGTCCTTTAGCGCATTCAGTAAGAAGTCTAAGGATAAGGTGTACCTCAACCAAATTGACTCATCCTGAAAAACACAACTTTATTAGTGCACAAAGACCTAGACTGACATAAATGACTCATGGACTGGGGCTCCTAAAGTACTTAAAGGTGAGATTTAAGACTTAATTCACCTGAACTCCTTTTCAAATTCTGACCAATTCCATATGTTACTGAATCAGTGACATTAATGTGTGCACTTTCTGGTGTTCTTCAGAGGAGGACAGCTTAAATAAATCCTACACAAGTATGGATATTTATGAAAGTAAACAACTTTTTGTCAAAAATGATTAATCATCCTGTAGTTGCAGCTGGCTCACTGTATGTCTTTATAAGTCTGTATAAGCCCACTTACAAACAGCTACACTACTGTATTAGCATTTCATATTTGCAATATATCATATTAACCTAGCACCAGCAACTAGTATTTTACTACAAAGCTTAGTTAGTCACTTATATACTGTACAAACAGGATGTATCATATGAAGTTGTTCCAATAAAGTTAAATAAAATGTGCATGCATGATTGTTTTTGGGTGATTCTCTTTTGTGCCATAACCAAATGAAAGCATTGAGGTTTTCCCACACTTAAATGCATCTGTGAGATGCATGCTTGGTCTCAGCCGTTGAGTTACACATCCTCCCAGTGCTGACACGTGCATGAAGAACATGTGCACTGCTCCTCTTAGCTGGTTAAGACTGAGGACGCAGACTGCAGGCTGCCCTCCTCTAATGACTGCTGTGGGATGGCACGGCTGCTCTGCAGAGAGGGAACCCCAGTTCTGCAGCCACGGCGAGCTCTCCGCGTTTCAGCTCAGACGACACTGTGAGGAATGGGGGAATGTGACGCATCGCAGCACGAGGTCACAGAGCAGGATGGCCCCTTTGGAAAGCGAACAGCGCACAAGATGAGCAAGTGGCGTGCTTCGGCAGGCGGGACAGGACGAGATTTTAAACCGCACACCCTCTCCTCAGCCGCAGCACTTTAAAGAGACACAAGCAGTGTGCCAGATTCAAGCCCGCCTCCTGAAAGCACTTCAGGTGACAAATTCAAACAAAGCCCATCACTTGTCAATAAAAACTGAATCTAACTGAACCAAAAGTATTATTCTGCATTAACATAGAAAGAGATACCACAGCATGCTGGCCTCCTCTGTACATTTAGTGGGTCTACTGCCAGAGTATTTTACAATGCACTTCCTACACATAGCCATGCAGCATGGCTATACCTTCAGCCTATATGTAACAGCCACAAGTTATAGGCAATAGATGCTATGCAAGGCTATGGCAATGGCTCTGAAGGTGTAAATGTGCCGGTATTCAGCAGCGCTTCATGTAAAGAGGGACTGCAAACTATGCTGTATTTTTGTTTAAAAACAGGATTTCTCAGGCGTCAGTTAGGGGCTGGCAGCATATGGGTGGGGCATGAACCCCTCGAGGTTTGGGTGGACACCCCTCTCCCTTTCCTTCTTTGCCGTTTTTCCCAAACTCAAACTTGAAAGCTTCTGGTTGCTCACAAGGTGGTGTGTCTTGTTACCCCTCCTAAATCACTTGCTGTTTTGCCCGTTGCTGTGGAAACAACCAGCACTCTCATACTGGCAGATCAGCAAACCAACTAAAAAAAGGTGGGGGGGGGGTGTATTTAAATGGCTGATTTGAATCTGCAAAAGAATCATTCACATGCTCTCCATTCAGAAACGTGCAGGCAACCACGACTGGTTCTCTAACAAACTACACTGGCACCGAGCCAGGCAAGCTCGATGCGCTTAGTCCAAGTTACAGAGGAAAGATTTCTAGATATTACACAACACAATGTAGAAAGAGATTTTCACATATTTTTGTATATTTTTCACATGTTCAGTATGTGTTGTGTGCTGTTACCTATTCAATGATCGCCTGTAACTCCCTCTTTGCTTGTCTTCCTGCTTGTGCATTCAAACCCCGACAACTAATCCAGAATGCAGCTGCACGACTTGTCTACCATCTCCCCAAACGTAGTCAAGTTACTCTCCTCCTCATCTCACTTCACTGGCTTCCTGTTATCGCTCACATCAAGTTCAAAACCTTGGTGCTAGCATGGATGACAGTGAATGTGACAGCCCCCTCATACCTACATCAGATCGCTAAGTGCTGCAACCCCGGAGCAACTGACTGTCGCATCCTGACATGGTCATTCCTCCCTGGCATGATTTCTGTTTGTACTGGCCCCTCTGTAGTATCAGGGGGTCAGACCAGCAGAATCACTGGCCATCTTCTGACTCAGACTGAAGACACACCTCTTTAGACTGCATCTCGGTTTCACCTGGTACCTCTAGTATTGTTTCATTTACATAGTATTTTGATGTATTTTGGATTCTGTATTCTAGTGACTGATGTTTCATACTATACTTGGCTTCCATTGCCTCTTCAAATTGCACAAGTTAACTTGTGGTAGGGCTTAAATAGTGTTATACACACACTCACTGGCCTAAGAGAGTTGTTAGCCTGGTTTGACACTGTTGCTCATTCAACTTGAATGGATACACCTCTGTTCTTCTGTGCTGGAAGTCGCTCTGGATAAGAGCGTATGCTAAACGAATTTAATCAGACGTAATTTAACTACTTAATAACTCATATACACGCAACATGTCTATTCTCACATATGTTGGCTTTTGAAATACTATTCCCCAACTCCTTACAGTTTTTCCCATTTATCTGTTTTTTTTTATTCAAGTTTGATTGGCTCTAGAAACTGTGCTCTGCGAGGTGCTCTGACAATCTGACTGAAAAGGCCACGGTACAAAATAAATGTTGACTGATTGATTGACTGGCTGATACACTCCACTTTCCAATAAAATGTAGCAGTGGAATGGGATTTTAAAAATAAGCAAGTTACTTGCCTGTTATGTTCAACTGTTATGTTACTATTCTTCTCACTATGGTTCTGTCTACCAATCAGCTCCAACCCTTTATGCCTCTGGGTCAGGCAGTGCAAAACCAAAGTGTGTGCATGTGTGTTTGTCTGTGTGCGTGATAAGTGAACCTACCAAAGTGTGCCCAGGAGAACTACCTGTTACCTCAATGAGGACAAAAAAAATCAACCATGCATTTTACCACCTACTTACTGCAACCTTTATGTAAAGAACACTTCAATAGGAAACAGGATGACTTAGACAAGCTTTCATAAATTAGTTCATAAAACAATTTGGTGCAAAAAGATTAGTCATTTTCAGAGAGTGGTGAGCAGTGAACTGTCTGCTATAGCTAATGTACCTTATGGAGACTTACACTTCAAGCTGAACAGGAGCTATTTAGAGGTAGCGATTTTTTAAAGAGCCTTTCACAGTACTGTACTTTGCAAGCTCATTGTCCAGAACAATTTCACAGCAGGCATCTCTTACCACACCCACATTCAATAAGCCTGAAGAAGATTACTGCAGTGTGCTCTCCCACTACTCCATGCAAATTGCATGAAGGCTATTATAAGCAGTTTAACATAATCAATTAGTCAATATCAATAGGAATATAGTTAGTGAATTGCAGGCTGGTTGCACTGATGACACAGCCCAGCCAGTGAAATGAATCACCTGTATTGATCTGAGAGCCCCCCACAGCAGTGAACCATGACTTGGCCTGTCTGTATTCATATGTGCAGGCTGGCTGCACTCTGAATGTGTTGGGTTTAAAGGCTTCCTCACACAGACAGCCCCTGTCAGGCCAGCTCCGGCATTTCCTCTGCGTTAACTGGCATTCAATTATGGTGCTGAACGCACCGGGCCAGACGAGAGTGCAGTGCCCTTTCTGCGGTTCTCTCATCGCAGTAAACACAGGATCTGGGGACAGAGAGGCACAGTCCAAGGAAAATAAACCAGTTTGGGTCAAAATTTTCCATATTTTAGTCTTCACAAGCAACTCATGACGTGGCATTTGGCTTTGTATAATTTAATGTTTTAGCCATTCAACACTAACCTAACCAAGTGCTGCATCTAAGTACCTGCAAACCCTGAAATTCACAGATCAGGGTTCCCACACCTTGGTTAACTTCAAATTCAAGGACCTTTCAGGGACTTTCCAGGTCCAATACCCTCAAATTCAAGGACTTAATGTGGCAATACATTTCAAGTGAGAGCAAGGTTACATCGTGTTACCTTGTCAGACCAAGGATACCTTGTCACAGTTTTCATGTGTCGAACACAACTATGGAAAAAAGCTTTTTATTTTTGGTCATATGACAGAGATGTGGTATTCTATTTGTCATATTTTTGTTTTGCATGAAACTGAAGAATATGCAGTACATCTTATACTGTATTCTAAAATTATCTGAAATTAACTTTTGCATGGATTTGATTGAAAAGAGCTTAGGCTCATGTAACCAGAAGTTTTAAGATATATGAATATACATTTAAGGTATTCTTGCGTCATGAGTTATCTTAACAAGCAAAACTAGTTAGTTACAGTAAACTTGTTGGTTTATTGAACATTACATTAAATAAAATATTTGGTTAACATGTTATCACAAATCCCATGCTATCCACTTTGATTGATTTACAGCAGGCTCTGCACCTGGCCATGTGATGGTCCTTTGGATCTCTGGCAAGCCATTCTTCAAAATCCTCTTTGGTGAGCCAAATATCTTGAAATTTACATTTACCAGGCATCACGCCGATCAGCCGATGGTGTGTGTGAAACAAACATTGAGGTACTGTCGTAGCTTTGCGCGCGCATGAACGTCATGGCAACGTAGAACACAAACTAGCAAAGTAGCCGCGTAACCAGGGATCGAGTTATGATTTCATCTCTGTGGGGGTCTCCAAACTCTTGAAAAAAAAAAGTATTTAAACCTATTTAACTTATTGATCTTTGTCTTGAAAACATATCCAAGGAATGAAAGCAAGGTCGTGTTTCTTCTTCGGATTAACGTTCGCGAGCTCATAAATTGATAGTTTTCACGCATAGTGGCATGGGGCGTCGTGGTGAAGTGCAGCCATGCTGCATTCACGATGCTTTATTCTACACGTTTACTCTTATTACCTGTCAAGGCTATTTATCTATCTTTAACGTAAATATTACTCCGTATATGGAAGGAAAATGAGCTTTATTTGTGATTAAAATATAATGCTGCTGTATTTTCAGAGACCCCCCCCACAGATATTTGACTTTACTGCTTTCATGGGAGCCACTCCTCACTCTATGGGAGCTCAGCTCCCACTGTCCCCCACATAACTCGAACACTGTGCGTAACCAACGTAAATCAGCAACCTATGCATACGAAGTGGTGGCGAAATAATGGAGACACATTAGCGGAGGGAATTATACGGAAAATGTTCCAAAAAATTCTTGCACAAAATAAATTCAAGCACTTTCAAGGACCTGTATTTATTTATGTCTATTTTCAAAAACTTTCCAGGGCCTTGAAAATTTTTTTCTGATTCACAAACTTTCAAGGATTTCAAGGACCCGTGGGAACCCAGACAGATGCTTCCACTGGCCTATAGAATAGCTCATGGTCATGCTGCATTTTTTTGAATGGGTGGTGCTAAAAGTGCAGCCAGTACCACTTCATCTATAATGTTTACAAAATGCAGACATTTAACTGGCTCACAAGTCGCCAGCTCCAGCTCTCTGATTGGTTCAGCAGCTCAAGGGCCTTTGACAACTGACAACCATGTCATTCTGTGCATGGTTGCTATGTTAAAATAGGCATACTTTCTCTGGAGTATATTTCCAGTTGCCTACTTCTTGATTTATTCCAGAAAACTTTGTTTTCCTGCTGCTTTCTAGCCCATGCGATAAATGAGTACAAACCATCATACCATCAATTACCATCCCAGCCATCCCAGGACTGATGACGCGGAAAACAACACAGGTAAACAAGATAGTTACCGCCTCCTTTTACTCAACACATGAAAACGATACATTTTCACTGTCTTCAGGCGGGCAGAACTGCAACGGTCACCCTCTCCCACCACAGTATTTCTGGGTCAGTCAAAAGACCAAAACTTCAGAGGCCCTATTCCCAGTGTGCGGGTCCTTCTAAATCTCTCCTAGGCCTGGGGCATGGGGTCAATTGGCTCAGCTCAGCCAAGGCAGTAATAAAGCTACTGATCTTACAGCATGTGGTTAGTTGTTGGAGTGGAAACTCCTTGTAGAAATGAGAGCCATACTGAGTCCTCTACATGGGAAATTTACTACAGGTCAGCAAGATGTTCTGTCAGTTTGTTCTAATCCAGACTGAACACACATGCCTCGCTATGCTAAGGCCAGGGCTAAAGTGGTGGCTTTGCAGGCTCAGCGTCCCTGTACAGAGACGCTGCACAAAAAAAGCTTTCCTCTAAAATTAAAGTAATAAGTAATTATTACTATAATTAATTAAATAATTAATTATTACTAATTAATTAGTAATTAATTAGTAATAAGAAGGGAAATAAAAGGAGGAGAGGGAGGTAAATCATAAACACACAGCACAGCTTTCTGTCTGCCATGATTTAGACTCGGGCTGCATCTCGAAGCACAACAGCCTGAGCATCCTGGAACTATTCCTGGAAGAGCATTTAGGTTTTTGGGCTTGACAATGGACAGCCTGGTAATTCGCTTCCTGCGTATGAAGCCCTGGGCACAAACCTTGAAGAGTGGTTATGACTGCAGGGGATATCAGTGGCCAAATATCAAGCCAAATACTAAAGGACACATAATGCTTGGAACAGGATATGCGCCAATCAAGAAATAAAATAACAGGAAGAATGAAACAATGACAAAAGCCACAAGAGCGGGTTGGGGCCTCGTGGGCCAAATAATGAATCAATTGAAATGCTGCGTGGAGTAGCACTCTTTCCACACCTGATATGCCCAGGGGCGCCTTTGCAAGGATGCAGGGGTTCATACCATCCACTCTGGATTATAACAACACTGTGCACTTCAATCCTGCACGAAACAAAGTAACTTAAGCACAATAAAAATGTGCACACAAAGAAGGTGCATGACATGGTCACAAACATTATCATTACACAGGGCAGCTGTGTGGTGCAGTGGTAAGAAGCATGGTTCATAACTGAAAGGTTGCTGGGTCAATTCCCCACTGGGTCACTGCTGCTGTACCCTTGGGCAAGGTACTTAACCCACAATTGCCTTAGCAAATATCTAACTGTAGAGATAGATAAAATTGAAACCTACGTAAGACACTTTGGATAAGACCATCTGCCAAATGACAGTAACGTTATATAATGATTTACAGGGAATTCTACTGTGCTTCAAATCACACATAACGTAATTGCGCTATGCTTGTTAACGCTCTTCGGTTGGTCGCCTTCCCAGGACTTAACACATAGAAAAGGAAATCGCGCAAAAAAAAAAAACGTCGCGGTAGAGTGGTCGGTCATAAACTGCAGTAGGGTATTCAGTTTTCCCGCGGGAGGCCAGCTTCAGCAGTCCACATTGGTCCACAGTGGCAGCCACCCCGGTGCATGCGCAACCCCACCGGAAATAGCCTCATTCCACGTATCGCCCCCGGGTGATAGGGTCAAACCACTCATTAATTAAGCAACGCCAACCCTCTTTTCATATTGTACCAAGCAAGCCGAAGTGTTTTAGGGACCCACTAATACTAACAATGAAATTTACTCAAATAAATCTGACAAAACGGGTATCAACAATAATAACAGGCTCATCTGGGGACTAATAAGATCTCCTGGCACTCTCGAGGGTCATTTTAGATCTCACAGGAAATGGCCTGTCTGTAACACAAAGAACGAGAAGAAAGCAATCCTTTTGCAACCACCCACATCTTACAACCGAGAATAAGAATAAGCAGCTAAGAATCATGACAGTTTGCAATTAGATGAGCCTGAACACCGTGTTCACCTGCATGCACACACTAATCTCCCCTCATCCCTAGCACTTAGCCTGTGAGAACGTCCTGTCCATCTTTGTTATATAATATAATCAATTGATAGCACACACAATGATTAGCATAATTCAAGAGTAATGGAAAGAGAATAACACATTATTAAAAGAAAATAACATGCAGATAGACTTTTAATGGGTGGCCATTACATGGGACAGGAGTTTTGAAGAGTTTTGTCATGTTGTTGTATGTAGGCTACATTTTGTGAGATTAGGCTACTGTTTTGTGTGTTTTTATGTGTTTGTGTGCGTGTGTGCCTGCGTGTGTGAGCGAGAGAGAATGGGTGTGCGTCTGACAGTAGCGCAAACTCACGGTGTCCCATAGGCTATACAGCCGCCGGGCTCACCGTGTCCTGGACAACAATATTTTTATGCTTCAGAAAAGATTAATCACTGTCAGGTCAGCAAAGATTTGTGTATGTAGATAAAGCTAATAGCGTGTCTTTTCGATGAAGTTACACCTAGATCTGTGAGGGTTCTACCGGTCAGCACGGTATAATCAAAATCCATACCGAAGGGCAAATTTATACTGGTGTACTTTCTATACCGTTTATACTGTCCACCCCTAGTCTCTATCCAGTCTTATACTTCCTGCGTTCTCAAGGGTTTCAGGTCCCAGCAAGTCAGTACAGGCTAACACTGATCACAATGGCCAAAGGTCTACAGCACTGACAAGAGGCGCATGAATGGCCTTACACAGGGGTCTGCAGATGTTTCTGGGTCCCAGTTCTTCTTACCCCACTCTCAGCGGCTGAGGCCACTGACCTCAAAAAAAAAAAAAAAAACTCACCTCTGACCATGAGGAGGAGGAGTTCTGAATTCCCACAAAGCATGAGACTTCTCAATGGGAAGGCCCGATTTAGGTTGCTTTCAGCACTGGAATTATCCAAACAGCTGCTTAAAGAGATGTCCCACCTTCCAAGTGGTCAGCTAGTCTAATGTCACATATGGATGTTGACCCCCCAGAGCTGGTCCATAGCAAGGACGTGCCAAGTATCTGTGACTCCCTCTGTAGCCTCCTAAGCAAACCCCTTTCAGAAGGCCCAGTGCTGTGAAATCTCTAGTTGTTCTGTGGTACAGATGAGATGTGAAAGCAAGGCCCTGACTGACTGAGGTCATTAGAGATCCCACAGCACAGAATGCAGCAGATCGGCTGCACGTAGTCCCTTTCAATCTGGCCAGCTAATAAACTCCCAGCGGCACTTTCCAAGTAATTCCCTTTCTCTCCCCCTTGACTGATGTGTGGTGGATACTCTGCTGTAAAATGGCCAATGTGTATCACCTACCACCTTCACTATGCCTCCTCAAAGAAGGAAGGACCTCTGTAGGTGGGAACGCTCTCCTGAACATGCTCCTGAAAACACTCCTGAAAATGGGTGGGAACTCACTCCTGAATGCGCTCCCAAATGCACTCCTGAACATGCTCCTGAACATGCTCACTCAGAAGATAACAGCTACAGCTGGCAACAAAGAGTCATTGTTTAAACACTGTTGTTCTGTGAACCATCTGTGCCATGAGCAGAACTGAGATTTCTGCACTGACTGGCAGAGAACTGTTTGAACAACTGTATAAATAACCACTCACAGAATACAACTGGGCAGACAGGCTTTCCTGTATATCACCCAACAATTCCTCCTTTTCACAGAGACAAAGGCTGTCTAGTGCTGCAGAGATGGAACAGCTCTCCCAATGCACAGCATTGTGAGCCACCCCAGGTTTTACGAGAAGCAGGTTAGCACAATGAATGGAAGCTTCCTCTTGATGGTACGCTAACCTCCTCCTGGAAAAACATGGAATGGCTCAAGCAGCTCCACAATGGGAGTGTTATTTTCATCATCATGTCCAAACTGAAAAACCACATATTTTTTTACATCACAAGTCAATACAAAAGTCATAACAAAAAAATCCCAGCAAGACTGATGACCAATGACCAGACTTCAGTGCCTACCTTTTTACTAAACTCAAAAGTAACAGTTTGCTTCAGGTAGCAGACAGTCTCAACAATGAGGACTCAGAGGTTCTCCTTTGACTAAACTCATGTGTAATGAATCTGAATAAAAACTGAATAAAAACCTGGTTACCATTGGCTGTTATCCTGTTTTTTCTGAACTCGTTTGAGAGCAATAGGCACCATGACTACTGCATGACTCTTTGTCTTCCTCAATGACCACAGACATTCAGCGCTTCCTCTTGTCGCCGGATTGGCTGTGGTTTACGCCCAGCTGTAGCTGTGTACCTGGTTGAGTAAGTTACCTTCAGTTGCACTGGCCCTTGTGAATATTCTAAACTCGGCCCCCGGGGCCATGCATTACAATGGAATGGGCCTCCTTCTGACTGGGGGTTGCAGACGGGCTGGTGAGGGACATAACACAGATGAATTCAATTGATCCCCTTTGAATACAGTGACTGGTTTTAGGAAACAGTCTCCAACACGCAGACAGAAGCTAGGGCTGCTAACCCACTCCAGACCACTATCTGCCAGCTGACAGTTTTCATGAAATAATAATGGCATCCAAACAGAACAGACTATTTTTTTAAAATGTGCTCGTTATAGTCTTGTGTGTTTATCGATATGGCAGGCTAGTGCTTGAATTATTTATCACTTCACATTTAAACTTTGCTCTGCACTGCTGATCAACCACTAAATTTATTAATAGGTCATTTTGTGCTTGAAATCAATCTTTTTGACAATTTCAAATCTATACAAAATTTGTGAAGGAATACGTGAGGGAAAGATAATGGCAAAATAGCATATTAATATCACTAGAACCTAACATCAAATTGCAAGCAAAACCTACACAATATACCAAACTACTCTACATCATCCAGCTACATTGAGCTGCTCTCTCCGGTCCCTAGCTGTTCTCAGAGGAATGGAGTTTGTCTCTGGCTTTGAACTTTGAGGGCTAGCAAACCAGCTGCCCAGTCCAGCAGACAAAAACCTTACCTGCCTGAATGGGCACTGCCCCCTCCAGATAAGGACAAATATGCCCCAGACATTGTGTTAAATGTCTTCAAGGCATTGGCGGGGCAGCATCCTATGAATATAACAAAAGGACCAATGCGATCCTCTGTGAGAACCACAGCCTCTGACCATCAGGAGAATTCAGGCCTCTTCTGGAGGACAGGAGCTGCCTTTTTCAGTCCAACTCAGAACCCAAACTGATATTCGCCTGACACAAATCATTTATGACAGCTACCAGAGGCCAGTTACACATGTGTCTATGGGCTGGGTGCCATTTGGGTACTGTCATGTAGACATGTGTGTGTATATATGTATATTAGGACAGCAACACATTGATTTTGAAGAAAAACAGCAGAATCACCCTCATTTCTCTGGTTTAAGATGTTCAACAGAGAGGGAAAAAAGCTGTTCTCCTATGCAGACTTGCTGGTGAAATAAAAAGTGTTTCTTAAGTGGGTTGTTCCAATTCAGTGTAAAGCCACTGTTTCTGATATCTGAATAGAACACAATTGCATCTCACCTCTAGGCAAGAATTGGTAATATAAAAAGGCTTTAAATACATTGATGTTGTTTGTATTGCAGACAGGGGATGTTGTGAGTGAATATGTTCAGTAATTTTAGTGGATTTTCAATATCCCTAACACAGATGCACACGCCATTGCCCGCTTGCTGACAAACATCACACACATGAACGCACACATGAACGCACACATGCATGTATGCGCACAAACACATACAAACACAGCAATGCAGGCTGAAACTCCCAAACAGAGGCTTGCGCTGACACACACGCAAACAGCACACACAAGCACGTAGCTGACCAGCTGCAGTCCACTGGACAGTCCCCCACTCCGCCTGCTCTGTTATTACTTGCAGAGCGTAATTACACAAAGTGCTGCATTTGGATGAGCATCAGACCTGTGAGAGGAGGGGGTCAGCCAGCATCAGCTGCAAGGAGGCCATTTCGGAAGGACACAGCGGCAGCCAGGAGACAAACGCAAGCCTTGTTTGCTTGCAGGTCCGGTGTTTTACTGTTGTTTTTATGGTTGTTGTAGTTTCACACATCATGAATATAGCTCTTAGGCTGCTGACATCATCTTTACTCTTATAACACTATAAGCCCCCCCAAGTCCAGTACTATACTTATTGTACCACTGGGTTACACAGTAACACATGTTCCCATTGTCTTGATGTGTGCTACAGTTCATGCAGGCTTATTATATGCTACATCATCTGTACCAATACAGTACCTTGCATTGACACAGCTGATGATGTGGCACCTCTGTAATTCAGTCTGAATAAGAGTTTCTGCTAGAAAAAAATACTCAACCCTGCATGTAAGGGCAGCAGTGTCACATAGTGGTAAGGAGCAGGGCACATAGCCGAAACATTGCTGGTTTCATTCCCCGCTGGGGCACTGCTACTATACCCTTGGGCAAGGTACTTAATCCACAATTGCCTCAATAACTATCCAGCTCTACAAATGAATAAAACTGTCGCTCTGGATAAGAGTGCCTGCTAAATGACAACAAAGTAAAGGAATGCATGTACATTTAACGCAACATCATCTTGTGATTGTGTATTTATTAGAGGTCTGGCTTAATAGTTTTATTAAAATCAGAAATTAATATCTGCTCATAAATCCTTGCCCACACAGGCAGTTTGACATTTACACAGGCCTGCCTGTGAAGTCATATGGGTTACATTGCACACCAAGGAACGCACCATGATTTATTTTTATTAGCCAGCATAAGCAGAGCAAAAGGAACCCTTAAAATGTCAAACATGCTTCGTACTGCCCACAACTGTGTTGGAAAAAGTGTGGATGTGAGGTCCTTTTGGCCTCATGATGTGGTTCTTCCTTCTGAAATGTGGTCCATCTGTCTCCATTTGCAGGATGAGGGAATATGTGCGGAGAGGTTGTAATTGGTGGGTAGAAATATCGCACAACTGACTGCAGCAGTTACAGAAGCAGCATTCTCTCGTCAAAGAGCCGGAGCCCCGCAGGGTCCAGAGGAACCTTTCAATCAGTAATACAGCACAGGGAACAGTGTGGCTTCAACAGCAGAGAGCATAGAAACATAGGGCAACCCACTCTGTATATTCCTGTTATAACGGAGGAAGAGAGCGGGCTATATTAAGCGCCACATTAGGAATCTATGCTGGAGAAGATGCTCTGTGCCAGAGGTTGTCACTGTGATTCTGACAATATTTTGGGGTGCAACAAGTGCTCCACTAATAAGCCATTTTGTCCTGAGGGGTTGGGAGGGTAACTGAGGGGCTGACAAAAAGCAAGGGACCCATCAGCACACACCCAACTATAACCGCCGACTGGATTCTGAACCCCCACAGACAGGGAGGGAGAGCGGAGTCGGCTGTGGTAACAGGCGGCTTGGCTCAGGAGGTGATTATGCCCCAGGGATGGGAAAGTGGTGCTGGACAAGTCTCTGAGCATCTGAGCATCAGTATGCTCAGTGGCCACAACCCTGATGGGCCACTGAGCATACTGGAATGCCACCACCCCAAATATCTGCGGGGTCTTACTGACCACGCACCCAAGCCTCAGTTTCAGCCCCTCTCTGCACCACATTTACATTTACATTTATTCATTTAGCAGACGCTTTTATCCAAAGCGACGTACATAGGTTACAGTTCTTTACAATGTTATCCATTTATACAGCTGGATATTTACTGAGGCAATTGTGGGTTAAGTACCTTGCCCAAGGGTACAGCAGTGTCCAAGCGGGGATCGAACCGGCAACCTTTCGGTTACGAGTCCTGCTCCTTAACCACTATGCTACACTGCGGCCCACCATGTCTCGGTGCCTGCCCAGCCTCCCTGTCTGTAATTAATGTCTGCAGCTAGAGGGGAGCACTCGCTACATGGCCGGAAACAGCAAAACCCAGCACAGGCTCTGTGGAGGTGGGCAGAAAACCCCCGCAAGACCCAGCCACATGCGCCAGGTGCATCACATCATGTCAGAGAGCGAAGCAGCAGAGCAGGATCTTGGAACAAGACTGAGCACGTCCTCTCGTCACGCTCCCATTACGAGCTAATGCTGAGTTGCCACTCCGGGCCTTTCAGGAGGAGAGCACAGGCCAGGCCCTCAAGCGGCTCAGGACCAGAGCCCGTCCTGGTTTAGATGAGGGGTGAAGGGGAATCTAATCCCGTACACTGAGCCAACAAGACATATCTCACACTGGACAGTCTTATTACACGTTCAATTTTTATCACCCTCTATTTTCTCATCATGTGTGTTTATGTGCCATGCCATCTTTTGAAACAACGTGTAACTACTTTCTGTCAGGTTCCCCCTGAAAAAGAGTCTCAGTGGGGTTTTCCTGGTTAACTACAGGATAAAGACAAACCCTCCCATGCTCCTCCCACGCTCCTCCCACCTGCCAAAAGATGGCACTGCTGCCTCCGCTAAATAAGCGCACTCCCCAGCCCTTAAACTCCAGCAGTTTTTTTCTCCCATCTCAAATATAGACTAAGCAATAGATGGCAGGAGTACCACTGTTTAGAAAATTCAGTTTATCACACACTCACTGAGATTAAATGGGCTACTCAAGGAAAACAAGACAGAGAACACAGTGTGAATACAGTTGTGGTTCAGTGTAGACAAAGCCATTTCAATCACCTGTACTGTTTCTTTTTACTTTACCTTTTCATTACCTTTTTAATCTCAGGCAGTATGCACTAACTCTCACTAAAGGATCACTTGCATGTAATGAACGCTATGAACGTATGTTCAGAACCCTTTAAACCCCTTCCATTCCCCATTCCTATTCTTGATGATGAGAACAAGGACTCAGTGGGAAGCCTAAAGCATCAATTTCTGTCATTTCTGCTCAACCTCACCGGCAAACAGGTTACGAGAGGAAAAATCCATAAATCTTCCAACCCCCCCCATCAACTGCGGCTCAGAGTGAGACAGCACCAGCTGGAGGGAGGGTGACTGAGCCTGCCGCTTCCAGCCGCAGAACATGCCAAAGCACAGTCTGGTATGGAACCCGTCACCTCTTGCATTTCAGGGCTGCAGGAGGGCAGGAAAAGCGGCTTTGCTTTGCGCTCATTTCCCCCTTGCTCTGAGAAGACCGGGGGCCACCATGCATTTTCGTTACTACCAGAGGTCTTTCTCACCCCTCTCCCGCTGTGGTTTCTGTTGCCAAGGCAACAGGCCTTTCAGGCAACCGACTCGTGGTTTCGACTGCCAGTCGCAGGGACATAAATTCTCAAAACAGCCTTCATAGAGAGGGGGATCAGCGTTTTGGCCACAAGTTGTGAAGTGGGGGGGGGCATTCACCTCTGGAAAGTAGATCCAGGGACATCTCACTTAATACGGGCCCCAAAAATCAACTGCTTTCAGTTAGCACGTCTCCTCCATGAATCAAATCTTAAATTGTGAGGTTCAGAGAAGAGCAGAAGTTAAAAGTGCCCCTGATCAATGTCAGAGGGAGAACTTAAGAGAGACGGAAAGAAAGATAAGGCTGAATGGAGTGCTAGAAAGCTCTTCATTTCACCCCCAGCGGGAGCAGAAGAAATGGACATACTGAAAATAGCCCTGCAACTCCAGTGCCTACGCCGTGAAGGTGGCTTGACTCGCAGCCATGGCCTCCACAAACATGAGCACGGCCCATGCCATACCCACACGAGAGTCTGACCGAGGCACACGCAATCGATGTAGTCGGAGCTGTCAGCATCACAGGACCTACTCCTCTGCTATGCTATGGCCTCATCTGTGTTAAGTTCCACATCTTTCCCACCAATCTCAAAGTGCAAAAGACTGGTTAGGCATTGGAAGACGCAACAAGCTAGTGGCCTGCTCCGCTCTCATTTGGAACCTGAAGGAACACCTGCCGCTACTCACACTCCCCTCACCTCATGCTATCAGTCATGAAGCTGGCTTCACCCATAAGCCACCCACTGTCCTCTGCTCTTCCTACAGAGATGTGCCAAAACTCACCTTCACCTTAGCCTCGCTCAAACCTGGCCCTCTGACAGAACACACAGCATCCCTTCACGTGGTGCAGTGGCAGAGAATAGGACTCATACCCCAAAGGCTGCTAGTTCAATTCTGAGACGGGCCACTGCCGTTTCACCCTCACCAAGGTAGTTGGTGCAAGATACTTAAGCTCATTTGCCTCGCTACATTTCCAGCTATATGAAAGAATAAACTGTCAAAATGTAAAGCTATGTCAGCACAATGAGTGACTGTAATGTAATACGCAATGGCCCACCAAAGATGAGTTAGGGGTGAGACAACTGCCATTACCCCAGCAATGCTGTAGAGACCGGAGAGAAATTCATGCGTGCATAAAAACAGGCACTTGTGCAGCACTGAAACTGGAATCAACATTAAACACAGCTAGGTCAGATACACCTCTCTCTGAGAGAAAAAAAAAACGATGACTCAGCCGTAGGACTGTTTGTTTTCAGCTCTCTTTTTAAACACAGGGGCTTAAACAAAGAGGGAAAGTGGAAAGGGCTCAGGGGAATTCTGTCCCAATTTCGTCAGCTTCGGACATTTAACGCATCACTTGACATTCAGATCCCACAAAACTGTAGATTTAACTAACCTTAACTGTTAATCCTACCCCAACTATATCGACAATGGCACCCTCTTATTATGTTTTGTTTCTGTTTTTTTTTTTTTTGGGGGGGGGGGTGGGTTAAAATCTGGTTGTTTCTACTTTGTAAGCAGCTAAAGAAGCAGGTGTTGACCTTAAATCTTGTTTTACATACTAGAGACTACAAATTCCGCTCAATTCTGCTGATCAAAAGTAGCTTACTGTGCGTCCCCAAGAACACACGTTTTGTACTGGCCGCAAAAGTACGGCTGTGACATTGCGATTTTATGTCATATAAGGCACTGAATTTATCAGTCAGGTTTAGTTTAATTGAGTTCATTTTGAGAACAGTTCAGCATCCACACCCCTCCAATACAATAAGAGACGGGATATGTATTTAGAATGTCTCGTACAGGCACAAAACGAAGCTCTTATTACAAGCAAGTAGTTTACCGAATCCTGTAATATTTCGTGACAAGCACTGTCCCCCGCCTGGACTGCAGCTGTGTGAGAAGCCAATCTGGACATTGTGCGATTTTTTAACTGTTTAATGAGTAATGAGTTACTCCCGAGTGAAACATCTACCCGTTAATATCCACACTCATCTGATCACCCGAATCGCTACCACCAAATGCAATTGATGTCCTAAATTCTGTTTTCCTTTAAAAAATAATTAATGGTTTAATGCATTTGTATTTTTAACCAACTAGTTTGTACCTTGTCTGGCCAACTGCTGAAACTTGGTCATGCAGCACTCTACAGAGTAGCCTTAATATTGTGACTCCGTGTATGGCTTTCTCTGTTGTACTCTGCCTCACCTGTAAGTCGCTTTGGATGAAAGCGTCTTCCAAATGAAGATGTAAATGAATTTATGTGTAGAAGATAACCTACCTGATTTTCTTTACGTGAACAACTAACTTGCAACCAGCAAGGGGAAGGTCGTTATGGAAAGATATGAAAGCTAGCTGACCGTTTCACAAGTGCTTGCTTACAATGTTCGGGCACTTGGCAAAATGTCAACAGAAATAAAGTCCTGTGAGGATCCAAGAATAGCGCGGCTTGTCAGCTTTCTCTGTCGAGGCACAGTCGCAAAAGGTACCCGACGCAGCTGATTTGAGGCTATCCATCGACTTTTCCATTTACAAGGCAAAACTACGGTGCACAGCAATATCGCGTCTTACCTGAAGCGTCCCCCGCAGTGTTGGCACTGGTCCCCGACCCAGCCGGGATCGCACAAACAGTTGCCGCTCGCAGGGTTGCACTGCCCGTTCAGACACTGTTTGTCGCATTCCTTCGACTCTGAGGGACGCGGCAGACCAATAAGGAAGGCGAGCGCCGAGAGAAAGAGCAGGCTTCGTAGCGCCGCGCCGGGACGACCTTCCCCGGATAGACCGCGGCTCAGGCTACGACCGAAGCGCCAGCAGGCCAGCCGCCTCTCACCGTCCATCCTGGAAATGATTTCCTTGCAAGTGTCTGATTTATTTGCGATATTCCCGATTATGTACAAAGAATAAACTCCTCCACGGCAGGTATTCTTAAATCATCGAGTAAAATTCCTACATTGACAAAAGGCACCCGTTTTATCGTCTCCTGTTCGAAGAGTTCAGAGATAAGCGATGTCGGTGTGCTCCGATCCTCCCTGTAAATCCTTGGGGATTTCCGAAAGCACTTCTTGCCCGTACAGTTGTCCCCAGCCCTCCGATCGGCTAGTTTTCTCGCTACCTTGTTCACATCCCTTAATCCCCACCAGCGCAGAGACACACTGACACCTGGAAATGACGTCTAAACCGATAGGGGCGGGGAAAGCGAGCAGCGCGTGTAGCGCGGGGAATTTGATTTGTTGTTGCCTTTCACTGTATCGACATGTTGATACTGTGGGATTATGAGTGTCTTGTAGTGGTGTTCAAAACGATTCTTTTTAGTGATTCGGTTCCTTTCGTTCACTTCAATAAAATGATTCGATTCTTTGACTCACTGACTCGTTCATTTCCATATCCGGTCGGGCGGCATACACGAATCTGTCAATAGTTTTATTGAATTTTAAAAGTTACTCTACATTGTTCCAAATATCATGTCCATTATTAGCCTGCTCTGCGGCAGAACAGAACGCGTGAAACAAAATGTCAATGAAATTAATAATAATTAAATCGTAATATTCATTACGTGAAATTGCCCCATGCTATTCAAACAATCATGCAGCCGCAAAGTATACTTCGTCTTTAGGAAGGTAATAGAACCCCACATTTTAACGCGTAGGCCTATAATAGCCTAAGTACATTTGCTAAAACTAAAAAAAGCACTGAGGAGAAAAGAGCCACGCTTATATCCGAAGCGAATAACTTCGTTTTACAAGTTTTGAACTAACCCAGCCCAAACATTTTATTATACTTCTAGTCAGTGATATCGTATTTTTATTTGTTGTTAATGTAGACGTAGTACGCTACAAACGCTACACAGTACGCTGTTTTGTTTTGTAGCCTACTATGTGATACATTGTGCGCACCTAAAATATGCTACTGCTAAAAATATAAATATAAAATAATATTGCAGGTAGATGAGCAAAATAATAGTTAATATTGTTTTTAATTACTATAATAATGTCACGGAAGCGCTCTGATTCCTTTTGCATCGTCACAGTCAATGGCGGATGTAGCCCAAACCTGCTATACTGAGAACTAGCGATTCTGGCAACACGTAGTCACCAGGTCTTCATAGTCAGTGAATCTTTGGAGTCCGAATGAACTGGTGAACTGAGGAACTTGTCAACAGTTCATCAGGTCAGTATGGGGAGTTTGGAGTCTTCATAGTCACCGGATCTTTTGCATTGTCCCACATCGTCAGCTGTGCCGAGATGGCCAATGGGAGATGCTTCGAGAGTTTTTGCATTTCAGCCATTGGTTAGTTGTTGTCATGATCGTACTGCTGATTCAGTTTTGTGATAGGCTGCTTCGTGGACAGACCACATATGTAATATCCATTGGAGGGAGAGTTATAGCTGCTATGCCAGCTAATCAGCGTGCATGTTTGCAAAGAGGAAGGAACTAATCTTTTAGACTAGGGATTCAGTACACTCAGTTCACCTCAAAGATTCGTTCAAAAGGATT
The DNA here is from genome assembly GCF_013368585.1 of Megalops cyprinoides. NCBI lineage: Eukaryota > Metazoa > Chordata > Actinopteri > Elopiformes > Megalopidae > Megalops > Megalops cyprinoides. The sequence continues at coordinate 2,973,907 of NC_050604.1, read as the reverse complement.
CATTCGTTCACGAACTGCACATCACTAGTGTCTTGTGGCATTAGTTAGACCTCACTCCAGGGCCCAGTTGTTCAAAAAGTTTAATCTCGATCAGAATGATCCGGATTTGGAAATCCCATGTTTTGCTATCCAGGATCAAGTAATCCATTTTACTTTTGTGCAGATTTTTCAAAGCAACATTGGATTGTATCACCCTGATCCAGATACAATTTTTTCAAGATTACCAAATCCGGATTGCCAGTGCTCAGAATGGGATTACATATCACAATGTAGGCTACTAGCTATGTAAAGAACAAAAGGTAGAATAGCCAGCGTGGGGTCACTTTAAGTGTTTTTATTGAAACTAGTAGAGACAGAAAACAGCACAGGGAGCGTGCAACATAATACTTGCCTGTATTGTCCTGCACAACATCACTACCAGGTGCAATGTCCCTCTCTGTGATTATGTTTATGATGCACCTGAGCCTGTTGAAGACCCAGACCATCCTCCGGCATTCTCTCAGAATGAGGGACACACTGGATGTGCAATAAGGGATGCAATTGTTAGTAACTACTTTTGACTGCTTCATCTCTGATGTATCATTGTAAATAATATACAGTGATAAATGACAGTTAAAATTAAATATTTTTGTTTGATATTGACAGCTGTTTGGGGGATTACTTTATGGGGACAAAATCCTTTTTTTTACTTTACTGTACTGAAAGGTTTAATAGGTAGCCTAATGTCTACTTTATCTACTTTCATGGTTAAACAAATCAAGTGCAAAATATAAATAAATGTATATACACTACATGATACAAATGTTGTATTATTTGACCAATTTAAAGTTTTATTACATTTTGTTCCTGAAATCCACCCTGAATCCACCCTTCTCCTGGGATCAGGATAATCCAGATTTTTTTGGATCAAAGGTATCCCAATCCTACTAAAAAGTTTTGAACAACACACTGAAGGTTTGATCCAGATCAAAACCAAGACTGGATTACGTGATCTTTCAGAATCCTTTTTTTTTTTCTTTTGAACGACCCATTTTCAAGATTTGATCCAATCCGATAGCCAAAATCCAATCAGATTACTTCTGAACAACTGGGCCCAGATGTTAACATTGCTCGTTCATGACTTCTTCTTGCTACTTTTTCTTTCATTCCAAGAAAACATACACCGACACCACTGTGTCACAGACGTATTTCCTCATCAGTCAGGAAGGCTTTTTTAGAATAAAAGTGAGGAAAAACTCTGAAAAATATGAATTACAATAGAATGAAAAATGATTCCAGGCATATACGATATGGCAAGAAAGACTGTGTGTCATGGGGTAATATTATGATATTGAGTCTGGGGAACTTTGTTATATTTTGGATTTTTTTTTACCATATAGGTTGTTCTTCATTATACAGTTCTCAAACATTTGAGACTGCTTTTATCAGGACTAGATTTTCAAAAAAAAATTTGGAGCCATGTATCTCCAGTTTTCTTTTCAAAGCTTTTTCAGTTTAGTGCTGGTCACTTTGCTGTCATGTAGCCTACTGTTAACAGTTGTTTTTGAAATTTAGACCATACCATTATTGAATAATTAAATATAAATAATTGTAGTAATAAAACAAGCACAAAAGGGATCCCTTGGGGCCACACACCTTACAGTCATGTGATTGGCAAAGGACAAAAAAACAGGAAAATATACTGAGCACAGAGCACGCTGCGGCTGCGGCTCCACCCCACACACACACACACACACACAACACATTTCATACCTTTTCCAGAAATCTACTAGGGCCACAAGTTTGCTCCATAGTGCTGGTCCAGATTCTGTCCTTACAAACATTTAGGATCAAACCGATGGCGGCTCTACTATAGCATACGTATGGTAAGGTATGACCCATGACAACAATTAATTTGAAAAATCATTTTAATTTATTTTTATATTTTTAATATTTTATATTAACTCAGCAGAAGCAACACGCAACATGCAACTTTTCAATTCAAAAGAAGGCCTCAAAAAACAAATACGTGGCAGGACTTTTACTTTCTGAAGCCGGGGTGTCCACCCCTGCTAATAATAAACAAAATTTCAACATGTTTTTTAGAAACTTTTAACCCTTTTGCTCGGATGGTCACTCTGGTGCGATTAGCCGTTTAGCACGTATAGCCTATGCTAAACCGGTGCGATTAGATAAGTAGATGGAAAAATTCTAGCTAATTTTAGCTTTGAAGAAACAGCGATTTAACCTTAAAAATATCGTTCCCCTTCATGTATAACATGTTCTGGAATGACAATAAAAACATCCTTATCCTCAATGGCAACCGCAAATCCACGTTTCGGTGCCTAGATTTGCTTCTGTTTTCTCTTAACTTTCGGCAGTCTCTAAAAAGAGAGCTCCCATTTCTTGTTGAATCTATTTGTACAGTCAATCGCACAACAGCTCTTTCCCATTTTAGATGTGTTTTTGTGTTTTCGCAGCATTCAAACTGAACGCTAACGCTGTCTTTCTGCCACTCAGTGGGTGTAACCCGCAGTGACCCCGCCTACTGTGACGTCACATGCACAACCTCTACATGTAGCCTAGCAGCTCATATCCCTCCAGTCCCCACCCAATTTGTTTTTTTTTTACGGATCTGCACGATTCACGTGGGTCACATTTTCAGGTCGGAAAATCCGGAATTCCGGATTAATCCGGAAAAATCGAGAAGGGTCTGGCTGCAGACCATGAGCGAGTGGAGCTCCACTGTCAAACAGGAAGTACATCACCTCCACTTCCCGGTAAAACATGAACAAAGTCAAAATACTAGGGTTAAACGTATTGTGATGTTTTAATGTAAGTAGTGCAAATTGCTGGGGAAAATACAAAAATACATTCAATGCCTTCGTCTCATATACAGTAAAAGCTTCGCCTACTGTTTCAATTCAACTACTTCCTTATTATTATCTCAAGTGGAGGTGACGTGATTCCTGTTCAAGAGTGGAGCTCCACTCGCCCCATGGTCTGCAGCCAGACCCTTGAGGAAAAATCACCTCCCTGACCTTAATGTCTTAGGTGGCAGTGTAGTATAGTGGTTAAGGAGCAGGACCGAAAGGTTGCTGGTTCAATCCCCGCTGGAATACTACTGCTGTACCCTTGGGCAAGGTACTTAACCTCAGTAAGTATCCAGCTGTATAAATGGATAACATTGTAAAACCTATGTAAGTCGCTTTGGATAAAAGTGTCTGCCAAATGAATAAATGTAAGAGCATTAACTGCCACTGCCCCACCCCCACAAAAAAGCCCTCTTGAAGTATATCCTGTTTACAAGTTTGAAGCTGATTAATTTATCTACATATATTGTCGCTGTCGGACAGAAACCTTGTATGTCCAAAACCTTTACTTTTCAGGAAATGAAAAAAACCCCTGTGTTTTTAAAATAATTGAACAACCGCATCGTCAAAGATGGTGTTGTGTCTTTATATATGGTCAGATACTTGCATGTGTCATTATATTATTAATATTTTACCAAAATCAAGCTCAAATGGAGTTAGGAGGGTTTTTGACCAGCGAATGTCGAGATACACGTTTTGTCCGTCACTGATTATCATTAGAACAGCTGCGTTATCATCAACTTACAGGTTAGAAAGTTTATTGTAGCTATGTGTGCACTCGGTTTTCCCTGTTGTTGAATACATTGGACAATTTTTATATACATAGTGCTATGAACAGGCTATTGAAGATAGTATTGGCTATGACTACATTGCAAATGCTAGACTAAACTGCACTCCAACCTACCGTGGCCTGCACTCTTTTCCGCTCCCACACGTCTCAGGCCTCAAATATGTAAAACATTAGCCTTTATAGACTTAGTGTTTCTTGCGTATAGAAAACGCTGTACTTATTCAAACAACCAGTTCTTTATTTAGCCATGCATTGCAGCTCTTTCATTGCAAACAACCACAGACTGTCTCAACAACTGCCTACTACTGCTGTGTATTTTTCTACAGTAGGCTATAGCTAGCTGCTATACTTCATTTATCATCGCCGTTTCAATAATGGACAGATTTTTAACTGAGTTTTCTAATAAGTATTATTTTCGATGAAGTAGGGATTGCTCTAGCTAGCGAGATAAAGGCTGTGAATAATCTGATCATTTCCTGTCATATCACTAGCTAGCTTCGCTAGTCTCCTCAGCAAACACTTCTACCTATAATCACAATGTTAACATCAGAGCTAAATTTGATAAATAGGTACACTGCATCGTTTTAACTGAGTTTGCAACCTAGGGCTAATTTGAAAGCATTTTATTGAGCTGTTTGCCTCAGACGAAATGCCCTCATCACTGTTTACCTATAGCTCTGCTGTGTGCAGCACTTGCACTTCATTCAAGATGGAGGCGGGGTGGAGCTATGAGGTTTTGCCGACAGTTTGAGAATCCAATGGAGTTACTAGATTTAGTCACAAGCTCTTTTTAATACTTTTCATTGGTTAAATATTTGTAAAACCCACAGACAGATGTAAAGGGTGGCCAATAGCATTGATTTATGAAAAAAATGACCAGAATCAGAATCGTCAGAATGGGTAGGAAATCTGATTTAAGTGACTTTGACCGTGAGATGATTGTTGGTGCCAGATGGGGTGGTTTGAGTATCTCAGAAACTGCTGATCTCCTGGGATTTTCATGCACAGCAATCTCTAGAGCAGTGTTTCTCAGCTCTCTCTTGGTGGACCCCCTGCCCTGCATGTTTTAGATCTCTCCCTGCTCCAACACAGCTGATTCAAATGATCAACTCATTATGAACTCCTGAAGCTGCTTAATAACAAACTGATCATTTGAATCAGCTGTGTTGGAGCAGGGAGAGATCTAAAACATGCAGGGCAGGGAGTCCTCCAGGAGAGGGTTGAGAAACACTGCTCTAGAGTGTGTAGAGAACAGTGTGAAAAACAAAAAACATCCAGCAAGCGGTGGTTCTGTGGGCAAAAACACCTTATTAATGATATAGAGGTCAGAGGAGAATGGCCAGACTGGTCCAAGCTGACAGTAACCCAAATAACCATATGTTACAACAGTGCTATACAGAAAAGCATTTCTGAACATACAATATGTCGAACACTGAGGTGGATAGGCTACAGCAGCAGAAGACCCCTCCGGGTACTACTCCTGTCAGTTAAGAACAGGAAACTGAGGCTACACTGGGCACAGGGTCACCAAAACTGGACAGTAGACGATTGGAAAAATATTGCTAGGTCTGACATATCTCGATTACTGCTGCAACATGCAAATGGTAGGGCCAGAATGTGGCGTAAACAACATGAATCAATGGCTCCATCCTGCCTTGTGTCAACGGTTCAGGTTGGAGGTGGTAGTGTAATGGTGTGGGGAACATTTTCTCGGCATACATTAGGCACCTTAATACCAATTGAGCATCATTTAAATGCCACAGCCCACCTGAGTATTGTTGCTGACCATGTGCATCCCTTTATGACCACGGTCTACCCATCCTCTAATGGCTACTTCCAGCAGGATAACGTTGCATGCCACAAAGCACATGTCATCTCAAACTGGTTCCAGGAACATGACAACGAGTTGTCCAATGGCCTCCACAGCCACCAGATCTCAATCCAATAGAGCACCTTTGGGATGTGGTGGAATGGGACATTCGCAGTATGAATGTGCAGCTGACAAATGGGCAGAATCTCTAAGGAATGTGAACAGGCTGTGTGGTGGACATGGTGTGGTGCAGTTGTGAAGGATCAGGACTCAAAACCCAGAGGTTAAGGATATGTTTCCTAAGTGGGTTCTTATTGTTGTACCTTGGGGCAAGGTACTTAACCCAGATTGCCTCAGTGAATAACCATCTGTATAAATAGATAACATGCAAACTGTAAGCTATGTGTAGGTCACACTGGAAAGAGTGTCTGCTTAACTGCAGAATAATTTAATGTAATGATGCATTATGCTGCGGAGTGTGCCAAGGATTTCCCCACGCCATAGTGATTTTCAGTGGCACTGGCTAATTACCAAAAGAGACAGGGTGAGGACTTTTAGCTGGCCAGACTGAATAAGCCATATTGGGAATTCATCAAGGACTCAAGGGATCATAAACTAGTGCTCTCAGTAAGTGCCATGGGATCTATAGGAACTGTGACTTAGTTTTGACAGCACACCTTAGAGTACAATGTCCCATCACTGCACAGAGGGATCTTCGACCCTCAACAAAAAAGTAAAAATTCTGCAAATTGATATAATGTACCTATTAAAATTATGATTCCATAGTGTTTTAATTTGTGGGTTTTTTTGTTTTGTTTTTTGTTTTTTTGATAATGTGATAGCTCCTCCAACTTGCGTTTACATTCTATCTCTCTTTATGTTTTATATCATTGGCTCCTGTCCAGGTATTATATTCAGAGTCATGGTGGACGGCTGAGATGGTCTTGAAATATCACACAATGAATAAGATAATTGTTTTGAACAACAAAGACCTCAAGTTCAATTCCTGTATGAAAGAGTTCAGATAAGGAAGAAAAAACAACAAATGCATTACTGAATTCCACTTTTTAAAGTTTTGTTTGGTTTGGTTAGGTTTCCAGTCAATGCCCACTTATGATAAAGAGTCAGTCTTGTACTGGGAAACTGTATGCTTGTATATTTAGGCTCTCTTAGAGGCTTGGTGGTTTATTTATGTGCTGCCAATTCCGGAGGGTCTCTTGACTACCCTGCTGTTCTCTGAGATCTATTGCATCAGTTTCTGCTTGCAATTTTCTTACTGCCTGGAAAGGGGCTCACTCTCCCTGATGCATACTGTAGGTTTGCCCAATCTACTCTGAACACATGGTTGACTTGTTATTGTCTTTTATCTTGTTATTTCGTCTTACTCTTGTGACTTCTGAACCTACATGGCTTTACAAAAATATCAAAAAGGAGACTGAACAGAAGAAAGGACAGAAACAAACTGGACTTTGGGGGTCAGACGTGCTCGGGCACGGTACGGATCACCTAGTGTGAGTACACCCTAAGACTGGTTAGCCATGGGCAGCCAGCAAGTTTTAGCTAGATGTATAAGTCTGGGAAAGACCAGAGATCACAAGCCACAGCAAAGCTAAATTAGAGACCCTTCATTTTCTGGAGGACACCAGAAGGGACCTGCTTTCTCTGGAGCTGTACCCACCGATCAAGCTCCTTTTTGCTCAATTTAACACAATTTAACCCTCACCTCCTCAGCTCCGGTTGAGAGACTGTTGTCATTTGCAGGAATAATACTCCATCCGCACAGGAGGCGGTTAAGACCAGAAATATTTGAAAAGTTAGTTGTTCTTATAGGCAATTAAATAGGCTACTAATTGAAGTGGTTGGGTCTCAACTGCCATGTCTTTGAACTGGACGGAGAGCAAGTTTCTACATACTGTACAAGGCATACTATTTTCAGTATTTTTTTTTACAGTTTTGCTTAGATACAGTAGCATTCTACTTCCTGTTCACCCTTCCTGTAGGGTTCAAACTCTCACCAGAGCCTTGTGTACAAGCTCACCAGCAAACTGCTGCACCTTGGTCTCAGCCCCACACTCTGTGACTGAATGTTAGATTTCCTCACTGGCAGGCCACAAGCTGTCAGAATAGGAAATACAACATGTAGTAACATCGTGATGAACACCGGCACCCCACAAGGATGCGTCCTCAGCCCCATGCTCTACACACTGTTTACACACGACTGTGTCGCCTCTCACAAGGACAACACCATCCTGAAATTTGCTGACGACACCACTGTCATCGGACTCATTACTGGCGGTGATGAGACAGCATACAGGGATGAGGTGGCAAATCTGGTGACATGGTGTGAGGAGAACAATCTCACCCTCAACACAGACAAGACCAGGGAAATGATCGTGGACATGAGAAAGGAGAGGAAAACTCATCAGCCACTGATCATCTATAGGCTTGAGGTGGAAAGGGTGAGCAGTTCCAAATTCCTGGGCGTCTACATATGTGATGACTTCACTTGGACACTTAACACCACCCAGCTGGTCAAAAAGGCACAACAGCGGCTGTATTTCCTGAGGAGGCTGAGGAAATTTGGCATGTCACCACAGATCCTCAGCAACTTCTACAGCTGCATCAGTGAAAGCATCTTGACCAGCTGCATCATGGTGTGGTATGGGAGTACCACTGAAATGGACCGTAAGCGTCTGCAGAGAGTGGTTAAAACTGCTGAAAGGATTGTTAAGACACCGCTACCCTCTCTGCAGGACATCTATCATCAAAGAGTCCACAAAAGAGCCTGCTCCATTGTCAGGGACTACACCCACCCCCAGTGCGAACTGTTCACACTTCTACCCTCTGGCAAGAGGTACAGAAGTGTGAAATGCAGAACATCCAGACTCAGGAACAGCTTCTATCCAACAGCCATCTTGAATGGGTCAAATACACAAATACACACCTCCCCGGTCTAGCCCATGCATACATTCACACATACACATCCACACTGCAACCAACTGTGCAATGGAATGGAACTGACATTGCATCAACATTGCACATCCTACACTGCACTGATGTCCTTTTTGCACATTTAATGTATATATCCTTTATTTATTTTTTTTCCTTACACTCTCCGACCTGTTTTATATATTTTCTTTATTAAATTCTTGTGTTTTCTTGTGTTTTACTCCTAACAGCACTCATAAGTGGAAGGCAAAGGAAGAATTTCATTGTACAGGGAACTTGTTTCTTTACTGTGCATATGACAATAAACTTTGAACTTTATAAAAGTCTGAATGTTCTGCCATTTTGTACAAATTCAGAATGCCCAATGTTATAAATTTATTTTCCTGTATTTTGAAAATACAAAATACATGCAATTTGTGCACCAGTATTTTGTGTTTTATTTTGATAGATTTATCTGAGGGGTATATTGTATTCTGTAACAAGATACATTTTGATGTATCTTTACCCAGCTCTGGTCATGATGAGAGGGGATTTTGGGTCTGTGCTAGGGGGAAGAGTTGTGCCTGAAAATGGTGCTAAGGAGGTTAGAGATGTGAACAAACTGTTTAGTAATGTATTCGGTGTGAATAGCAAGCAAAATATAATAAACTCAAATAACCTCAACAAGGCATTCCATGTACAGAGGTGTCATACAGTGGATATAAAAAGTCTACACACCCTTATGAAATTGCAGGTTTTTGAAATGTAAAGACAAAAATAACAACAATGTAATCCATCTGTAATGTGATCTTCCAACAAACAAAAATCCAGAGAAAAAAAAGTTAATTATTAGGAACATTTTTAAAAAACTACAACACCCTGATTGCATAAGTCTGCACACCCTTTCATAATGGGGGCTCTGTGTTCAGAGTTAACCAATCACATTCAAAATCATGCCTGTAGGTAAATAGCATACACCTGCCATCAATGAAAGTGATTCTGATTAAACCCAGATTAAAGTCAGCTCTTGCTGTAGGATTTGCTTGAATGTTTGGGGTTGCATCCTACTGGGAGAGCCATGGTCTGCAAAGAATTGCAAAAGAAACTGCGAGAGCTAACTGTTGAAAAGTACCAATCAGGAGAGGGATATAAAAGAATATGGAAGGCACTGGCTGTACCATGGAGTACTATCAAAACCATTATCAGTAAGTGGAGAAAATGTGGCCCCACAGAGACATTGCAAAGATCAGGATGACCCTCCAAAGTTGATGAGAGAACGAGGAGAAAACTTATCAGGGAGGCTACCAAGAGGCCAACAGCAACACTGAAGGAGCTACAGGAATTTCTGGCAGGTACCGGTCACTCCTTGCATGTGACCACCATCTCTCGTATTTTGCACATGTCTGGGCTATGGGGTAGGGTGGCAAGATGGAACCCCTTTCTTACAAAAAAAGAACATCCAAGCCCTTAAGTCTAAATTATGCCAAAAAATTCATTCTGTCACCCCAAACCATGTGGGAAAATGTGCTATGGTCTGACAAGACAAAGGATGAACTTTTCGGCCTAAATTGTAAAAGATATGTTTGGCGCAAAGCCAATAAAGCTCATCATCCAAGGAACATCATACTGACTTTGAAACATGGTGGTTGTAGCATCATGCCTTTGGTCTCTTCAGCTGGATCAGGGGCTCTTGTCAAGATAGATGGGATAATGAATAGCTCCAAATATCAAGATATTTTGGCACAAAACCTGCTGGCCTCTGTCAGAAAGCTGAAGAGGAATTTCACCTTCCAACATGACAATGACCCAAGGCACACATCCAAGTCGACCGAGGCATGGCTTCAGAAAATGAAAATCAAAGTCTTGGAATGGCCCAGTCAGCGCCCAGACCTCACTTCCATCGAAAACCTGTGAAATGAACTAAAGAGAGATGTACACAGGAGATCTCCTCACAAGTTGAAGGAACTTGGAACTTTTTTGCAAAGAAAAGTGGGATAAAATTCCAAAGTCTACATGTGCAAAGTTAATAAAGACGTAATAAAGACATGCTGCTGTAATAATGCAAAAGGTGCTTCCACAATGTATTAGTGGAGCAGGGTGTGCAGACTTATGCAATCAGGGTGTTGTAGTCTTTTTTATTATTTAAAATGTACCTAACTTCCTAGTAATTATTTGTTTTTTGGATTTTTGTTAGTTGGAAGGTCACATTACAGATGGAAAGAGTCTGACATTTATGTTATTCTGTCTTTACATTTCAAAAATCTGCAATTTCATAAGGGTGTGTAGACTTTTTTTATCCACTGTATCTATTTTCATTTCACTAACAGACTCAGCAAACCATTGCTTAACATTGTGACGGCCTGATTAAAAGTGATATGGTTTGCAAGGATAACTTCCCACCATAGTGTTGATTAAACCCAGCAATTTGCCCAAAGCAGATGTTGTTCACAGGTGCTGACCTATGAACAAAAAACTAACCTAAATTATTACTAAACAGCAAAACTTGTGCTAGATCAGGACTAATGGACAACTTCTTCCTGGAACCACTGGCTCTTTTACAAAGTAGGACCAATATAAGACAATGCAGGTGACTGATATTGCAGCAGGTTGCAGGATGAGTGATTACATGTGAAACCTGTAGTGGCCTGGATTGGCTGGGGGGTATACCTGCCAAAAAATTGAACCCTCATTTCCTGTGACACAGCATGCAACATTATCACTGCACGAAGTGGTCCCTGTCCAGGAAATAGGCAGCTATGGTGTGTTGAAACTGGCTGACACTTCTCCCAAAAAGAGCAATGGTTAAAAGAAACCAATAATTTATTTTAAAATACAACAAACCAAAGACAAAGAAAACTGCATACACCAACAGCAGAGACAAAACAAGCCTCTCCCTGCTCCCCAGCCACACCTGTATTTAATCAGGCTTCAATTAGTAACGTGTGGCTCGTTATCAAATAGGCCGGTCCTCATACAAATTAACACAGGTGCACACAATTAACAAGTGATTAACAATTAACACTTAGTTTCTAGGGAGAGGTGGTGAAGGCTCTCCTTCACACATGGTAACACTACAATGCTGAACCCTGTCCCATCAACCCAAAATTCTATCAGCACCTAGTCCCAGGAGTGATCCTTGTACCATCCCCCAATTATATGCAAAACATACCACTTTATGGGTGGGGGCCAAGGATACTGTCTATATGGGTGTAATTATCAGTCATGTTTAAGGATGAGTCTTTGCAGATTTCATAATCATAACATGTCTCATCAAATGAGCTCCATTGCACTTACTGAATCGGATGAGGTTGCTATTAGCAACAAAAAACTGTGGGTGCAGAGCTGTGGATTTTGACTAAGATTGATTCTAAGGTCGTAACCCCATCTGCTAGCAGGCAAGAACTCTCATTTCCATCTGTAAGTATTGCATGGCCGTATCCTTGATATAAACATTGGTTCTCACAGCCTCAGAACGCCATGTATGATCCCTACTTCCTCCTCTTCATATTCTCCTTGTTGAATGTGCTGCTCATTGCTGGAGCAGAGGGGTGAACTGCATTACAGTCGAGCTGCTTAGTGAATTGACTTATGTCCCCGGTCTGTACACGTCAAAGCCACTTCATAACATCTATACCACTCGATGCAAAAAGAAAGCCCAAAACATCATTAAGGACACCAACCAGCCCGCTCATGTTCTGTTCTCACTTCTTCCATTGAAAGAACGTTACCGGAACATCAAATCACGCACCACCCGTCTCAGTAACAGTTATTTCCCACAGGCAATCAGGTTGCTGAACAGCTGACACAACCATATGCACTGCACATTGTAGTTGTATAATATGTAATTTTATTGTGTATTGTATTCTGTGTATATAATGTATACTGTATTCTGTGTATATAATGTAATGTTACTGTGTACTGTATTCTGTGTATAAAATGTATATCTACGTGTGCAAGGTGTAGGCCTACATAGTCTAAGTCTGTAGTGTCCTTCTTTGTTGATTTTGTGATGGTGTGCCCTTCATGTTAAGGCAGAGAGAGTTGGAGCACAAGTATGTCACTGTATTTTTTACACGACAATAAAATTGAACTTGAACTTGACTGCTCGCTGAAGTAATTTACAGAGCGAGCCTGTCAAAATTTCACACCGGGGACATCCGAAACCCAAGGGGTATGTTGATTGGCCCACAGGTGTGCTAGTTTTTAAAAGATCAATTAAATAACTAATTATGAGAAAGATATTTTATAAACAAAAAAAAATTTTACTTCCCGTTTAATTCATGCTCCTTCATTTGCAGACAGGGTGCGAAATATGGGGGTCCAAGACCCCATGATCGACACTTGAGACCCCCTGAAAGCCTCAACAGCAAGTTTTGGGAGGGGTCTCTGGAAAAAAAATTAAAAATTATTTGTCACCTGCAATTGTCACTAAAAATGTCTTTTAACTCTTAAAGTCCTAAAGTCTGCGTCCAAATTCACATCCCTTCTTCTCGGTTGAATTGCTCACGAAGAAGCCTAGGCCAGTGTTTCTCAACCCTCTCCTGGAGGACTCCCTGCCCTGCATGTTTTAGATCTCTCCCTGCTCCAACACAGCTGATTCAAATGATCAGTTTGTTATTAAGCAGCTTCAGGAGTTCATAACGAGTTGATCATTTGAATCAACTGTGTTGGACCCCACCGTGAGTTCAATTCCTAGCTAGACGTAACGTTATTATTATTATTATTATTTTAACTTTATGTTTATTTTGTCGGTTTTGTGAAGGGCGGGACGGACGACGACAACGACGACAAAACAAAATCGGACGAGCCACCAACGTCAAAGAAAAAACAATTTACAATGTACAACTCAGACTAGTCGAAAAGAGAAAACGTTTCTGAATGGGTAAGGCCCACCCAAGGAGACCCGTTCCCCGCCATCTGTGTTCTGTGTCCAGCCAAAATTTCAGTTAAATATGAAGGAAGAACAGCGCTGGAAATCATGCAGTAACAAAGAAGCACCAGAGATTTGTATTAAGTAAACACAAAAAATCTAGTCATTTTAACTTTTATGACAAAAAAGGTTCACCAGAGGAAGACAGGCTAGCAATAGCGGAACTTAGCAGTGTATACCACGGAGTGCTTCACGGCCACAACTACTTATCTACGGATTGTGGCAATAAAGTAAGTGCAAAAAAGAGATGAGAAATGTCAGTGTTAGGTTGCCCAAATTCATTAAGTTAAATAGTTGTTTATAATCTATTATAATACATCTAATCATGTTTTCATTTATAAAGGGAGTATAGGCCTACCTTTGGACATATGATTAGATTTTACAGTAGATTATAATTAGACAGTATATGTTTACACGTTAAAGTAAAAAAAAAAATCTTTTTAATGTAGAAAGGGACAGCAGCAGACAAAGGAGTCCAGAGTGAGTGCAACTGCGTCAGGGAGTCCAAGTGGTCCGGTTTTTCCACAAATCAAAGGTGGCAACCCTAAGTGTTGGCGATAAAAATAATTTAGAATTTACATCAAATTTAATCATAGTTACAATCTGCATACAGCTCTGCGTCCATCTCCACACCCATTACTTTTGTTTGAATTACTCATGAGCTCATATTGCATAGATATGGAACACATAGCCTATCACAAGAAAGAGCGGAACCGGAGCTTTGTAATGATGCTAGTCTCATAGGCCTATACATACCGAAGTAATCACGTTATGAAGACAGATCAAACTTCTGCAAAGTAATATATTTACTAATTTCTTCACCCATTTTCACACTCCTGTTTCTCGATTGAACAAGTCACGATCGCTTCACAATTTACCGCATATATCAAAATAAACAGCCGAATTTACCTTTTCCGATGATAGGCCTACTACGATTGTTTCTCTGAGCGACAGCGTTGTCGAGTAATCCGGTTTTGAAATCGCAGCAAATTTCTGCATTGTCTCTAACATACAGCTGACATGACATCCCACTTAGTATGAAAAATAAACACAAAATAATGTATTCGCTTTTCAATGCAATGATTCAAAAGTTGTGGTCAAAAGACGCAGGTCTTCATAAAATAAAGCACATTGCATGGCAAACTTTATTATGAATAATCGTCATACACGGATCCATAAGTTTTGTATGTTTGTCTGACGTTACCCAAGTTGCCAGATCGTCTATGAAACACAATCCAGGCACTACATACAATTATTTATTTAATATCTACAACCCCCGCTTTGACTGTGAAATAAAAGCTATATAGGCATATCTCTTTATATAGTCCTATAATTAAGGTTTGCGGAGATAGCGCTCTACATCTTCGAAAAATTGTAGGCTGTTTTTTTTTTTTTTTCTAATCACAAAGACAGGCAAAACACGCTTAATCTAAATAGTGCACTCTGTATTCATCACCAGGATTTTTGCGCCGTTCGGCACCGTCAATTTTCAACAAAAAGAAATATGTACTGTATATACAACAAACAATTTAGCGATCGAACACATTTACTTATTTCACAGCCACTCTTATCCAAAACACATGTCTATGCACGTCCTTGAGTAATGATACAGTAATTCAAGCACGATCCAGACCAAAATGCTTATAAATCGAGGGTTACAATAAAGTCGTAACTTTAGTTCCCTTTCAGACACTTCAATGACGACAGGATTCAGGAATGGTCTTATTTATTTATTGCAGGGAAATAAACTTTATTTTTGGCGGATGTGAAGTGAATTGTATAAGAAATATATAAGCCTAATAACAATTACAGTCGCCTATAATATTTATATTACACTGAGGATCCAACTCGCAAACAATCGTAAATTATGTCATTAAGTGGCATTCTTGTTAACTATGTTCTGGCAGAGAACATCTATATAGACGGGCTCTGGTTCTGTGTAGATCTCCAACTTCCGGTTTCCAGACAGTTCAACTGCGAATCAGCTGAACCCGTGCGTGCTGTTAACAGCAATCACATTTAGCTTAACACGCAGCTGCGCGTGAAACTCGTGATACTCCGGTCTAAGTAGTACAGTTCTGAAGCGCAGCTAAGATAGCTGACAGAGCAATTGCCCCCCCTCCCCCCTCCCGTATTTTGAAACCTACATGTCAGCAGGTGTGGGTATAGGGGGGACCCCCGATTGCCACCGGGTATTTCGTACACTGTTTACAGGGATCATTAACCAAGCTCGATGTGATAGTTGTCTCTTGTGCACAGATTTTGCTGGATGTCATCTGCTTAACTGGCTAAACAAGCTGACGTTAAATTGAGTGCCGAGCGGAAATTTGTAATGGACAAGTAATGTGCAAACGCGCTGAGCGGTTCTCTCGGTTTCGATCACCACGAGCAGATGATAGCTTCCGCTGAGCGGTTTCAATTAAGTCGAGTAAGCAGACAGAAGGCTGTGCTACGAAGGGAGTTTAACCTACTCAGATTTAACTCGGGGTTATCAAGGAAAGTCAGGGTTGACAAACTCTGATTGCCTAAACTGGTGTTAAACTATACTACGACGGTGATTAAGACGTCGGTTAGTTGATTCGGTGTTAACTTAATATGAGTTTGCGTGCGTTCGTATAAAAGGGGCGTGTTCGGCAACGCAGGCAGAGTTTGCACAATGGCTCGTGCTCCGTATTTTCCCCGATATTTTCAGGATATTAGGAGTTTAAAGAAACGTTAACAGCTAAATCTAACACCGTGGCGGCCAACAAAGCCATGGACTAAATTCGTAAGAACATTGTTCTTGAGTTATCTATTTTGTCTTACGCACTCTTCTTTTATTATAGTAATATGATTGAGATGTAAGGACAGGTGAAATATTCTATCTAAATATGTGAAAACAATTAGGATAGTTTAATTATAGCCTACACATGGGCTACATTTCTGACATTGACCCGTTACCCACTGTTAATGATTTAAGATCTACTCTCTAAAGCACCTAGGCTGTAGGGCTACCTGTAGGCCTATGAATGTAATGCTATTGTGTTAAGAATAACTGCATTCTAACAATCATTTCAGCTGCAACCCCAGTGGAAAGTACACCTGGCAACAAGTCAGGATGAAATATAACAATATTATATCAAGTGGTATGCATTAATAGTTCTCATCATTAATACTGTGGTGTGTAGCCTACTCTTATAATAGCATATTCATGTGTTCACAGCAAACAGAAAAAAGGCAGAGATAGTGAAAACTGGAGGAGGGCCACCTCCTGCTACATTTTCACAGGCAGAGGAGTTGGCCATGGCGAACAACAGAGGAAGGCCCATAATGCAGGGGGTTGAGGGGGCTGTCAGTTCTGACCCTGGTGGCAGCTCAATGTCCACCCTTTATGTACAGGGTAATATCATATCAATTGTTTTGGTTGCCCAGTTTAAAATAATTTTATGTAGTTTACATGCCTGTCTTATGTACAGTTGAGGGGGATACTATTGATCTGCTCCAGCCACCAGCATGCCCCTCATCTGACTCTCAGGTAGAGATAAGTGTGGAAATAATTGAGGAGTTCTGTGGATTTATCAATGCTGATATGTTGACACACCTTAACAGCTTTTCTCTTTAATTTTTTTTTTTTTTAAGGAGGACTTGGGTGAGGAGACCATGTCAGCCATGTCGGAAACACACATCCAGGTTGACCCATTTCATCACTTATTTAATATCTATTAAACAGTGACTAACATAGGCTAATACTTTGATATGTATGGCAAATTGTCATGAGCTGGTATTTCCAGTCATACATCTATTGAATGAGAATGAACTTTCAAGAGAACAAAGCTTTGGTCAGTTGGCAATTGCATTATTGTCTTTCAGGAGGAGCTAAATCAACCACTCTCCCCACCCATGGCTACCCCCTCTCAGAGAACTCAAAGGGTAGCTTTTCCTTTGCTATTAAAAGGATTATTCATACTGACAATATGTAACACTAATGATGCCGAATCCTGCATGCCATGTTCTCTCAATGTGTTTTGCTGTGCAGACTGGATCTGATAATGTGCGGTCGCTCTATAAGCGTATGCTTGAGCTCGATTGCCAGAAAAAAATGCTACAAATAAAAAAACTTAAACTGGAAATAGAAAAGCTGGAACATGACAAAAAGGTATTACTATACATTGACCATCCTTTGATCAATTTGTCTCTACCATCTGTAACTTTTTTCTTCTAATTTTTAGGAAAGGGAGAATGCCAATAAATAAATACATGAATCAAGAAAGAATAAATTCATGTCTTTTTTTTTATTGGTGGAAAAATTTATTTGTGATGGCCTCTCTAACGGCTCTTCCTGTTGGGTGATCCAACGTCACCGGGTCCACTGCATCTGGTGGCATCTGCAACTGGCATGGTGCGCTTTCTTTTCTAATAGTAGCAATGTTATGGAGCACCACACATGCTGCCACCACCACACATGCCCGCTCCGGACGCACCCGCAAGCCTTGCAGGCAAGCAAAGCGTGCTTTGATGCCCTCAAATGTCATCTCTATCCTGACCCTTGTGTTACTGTAAGACACATTATATTTTATTTGTTCCCTTGTTTGTGGGTCAGGATAGAGGGTCATCAGGTAACGCAGACACGGGTTGCCTCTGTCCCCAAGCAGCAGGCCATCAAAACGCCCTTTGAACGATAGAAAGAAATTGTCACAATACAGCATGATGTGTGAAATATAGGGGGGTGCTTGTCTTACCTTGTTCAAATCTCTGACCAAGAGTAGATTCCTGAAAAATGCGTGAATCATGCACCAACCCAGGCCACCTAGCTTCCCAGACTGGTCACCATTAAATGGGGATCACATGTCATCTGACAAAGGATTTCAGGCCATTTTAACATACTACCATTGTAAGAAAATCACCACCTAATGTGTCTTTAATTGTCTTGAATATAAGTAGAAGTTTTAAGGACAAAATAATGTAGACTAGCCTACATGTCAGATCAAATACAATATGATCAAATACCTGAACATTGCTACTGTGAAATGACTTCCTATTCACATAATCCCCCTCATGTTCTCCCAAGGGCACTCAAATGGGGATATGCGTACAGTCAATTGCACCAATCACCCTCGGGATTTCTATGGAAAAAAATGTGTTTTGTATATAGGCTTAGCCTATGCATATTAAAAATAGACCAAGTATTTTTATACTGCGAATTACCTGTGATCACATAAAAAGCCTCTTTGAACTTTAGAACGTTTAAATGGCCAGGGAACAACAAATGCATCCAGCAGTTTAGTGAGAGCAAGTACCACCTTGCAAACTGCACAGCATACAGTATTCTTGCTCAGATGTTCAGCATCACTGATGGAATACATGAAGTGTCCGCTGGCAAAATATTGCAAAGCAAGGCACACTGTCTGTTCAACAGTGATACTCATTACTCATAACATTACTCCGGCGAGTGCCATTGGAGACGTCTGGCCCTAGAAGCCGGCAAAGATACTGAATTCCCTCAGATGAGAATCAATATCTTTCATAGAGAACATCATCAGGGTAAGGTAGAGGATTCTGACGGTCTCTAAACATCCTCGCCCTGCGGAGTGAGCCTCTCACAATCCGTGCACCAATGTTGACTGGGTCTTCCAAATGTGCCGGCATTTTTCACAACAAGATTGTGGACGGAAGGGGTGATGCTTATATAGGGTAACATTGAGTTAACCATGAAGATAACCTGCTTGGAGCAGTTTAGAGATGCAGCGTAAATTGCCATGACAACATACCCTGGGCAAGACTTATCCACCTTTTGTAGTATGGGTTAATCCGGAAGTTACACCGGACGTCACAAAGTTACTCCTGAAGTTACCTGGATAAACCAGTTACCTCACTTTGTAGTACAGCCCTCAGGAGTGCAGCTAGCCATCGTCAGATCATTTGTTGTTAAATGACTTTTAGGCTTTTCGTGCAATAACGAACAATCTGAGAGCGCACTCAGGTCACCATGTCATAGACCAGGCCTCTTGATGTGATCAACTACTGAACACGCCCATTTTGTGATACAGTATTATTCATCTGTGAATAGTTTTCTGTAATGCCTGGGAAAAGAGAACTAGGGAATAATCATTTATAATTCATAGAGTTTTTTTAGATGTTATTAACTTGTTCTAGCTTCCTAAAAATCGTACCACACTCAGAAGTACTTTACTTAAAGAGTCACCTAGCACAAGGCCAAAAACAAATCCATGTAGTTTGGACACCTGAGGTCATAGAGTCTGTCTAAAAATAAACTACTAAATTGTGGTCACAACTCACAATTAAGATGGAACACACTCTAGGGTATGAGGGTAATTGAATTGAATAACAAGCACCATCACTATATTGCAAAATTATGTTAACTGCATTACAAGGTGAACTTCCACAGTGGTGGCATAGTATTTGTGATTAATGCAAAATTATGAGGTATAAATGCTAAAGGACGTGCTACCTTGAGTCCTCCGCTTTCGTCTTATGTGAACTCCTTCTTGGTGTGATCAACTACTGAACATGCCCATTTTGTGATACAATATTATTCATCTCTGACTAGTTTTCACCAAAATTAGATTGAAAAAACCCAACAGTTGTGCAACTTTGGAAAATGTCACTTTTGTCTGTATTGCAAGATATGGAGGCCTGTTACTTTTGACTCGCAGATTAATCCCAATACTCAGATCAGGCATATGGCAGCCATGATGGCAAGGTTTTGATTGATTTTGGTATCCATCTTATGTGGCTACACCATGATCTAGTTACTGTAACACTTGGGAGCTCTACAGCCAGGATCCATAGGACCAGCTTGATAACACTGACCAATTGTTCTTTAGCCATTTCCTTTTATTAAAGATTTTTTTCAAAACAGCAACAAATAGCACTTTAGTGCAAAGTGTTTTATTTACAGTGCAAAAATAGTAAAAAGAAATGCTGTCAAATTGTATTATATATACAGTGCAATAAGAAGGGATGATTTTTTTCGGATTTTCCGACCTGAAAATGTGACCCACGTGAATCATGCAGATCCGTAAAAAAAAAAAAAAAATTGGGTGGGGATTGGAGGGATATGAGCTGCTAGGCTACATATAGAGGTTATGTATGTGACGTCACAATGGGTGGAGTCATTGCGGATTACACCCACTGAGTGGCAGAAAGACAGCGTTAGCGTTCAGCTTGAATGCCGCGAAAACACAAAAAAACACATCTAAAATGGGAAAGAGCTGTTGTGCGATTGACTGTACACATAGATTCAACAAGCAGTCGGAGCTCTCTTTTTACAGACTGCCGAAAGCTAAAGAAAACGGAAGCAAATGGATCGCTGCAATTCGCAGAAACAACTGGAATCCAGGCACCGAAACGTGGATTTGCGGTTGCCATTAAGGATAATGATGTTTTTATTGCCATTCCAGAACATGTTGTACATGTGTTGTACATGAAAGGGAACGATCTTTTTGAATGTTAAATCGCTAAAAATAGCAAGAATTTTTCCAATCTAGTTTTCTAATCGCACCGGTGTGACCGTCCGCGCAAAAGGGTTAAGGCCAGGTTCACACTACCTGACTTTCAAAGTCGTCAGATCACTGTACTGTTCACACTACACAACTTGCTGTCTAGTAATCGGGAATCTTGAAGTCGTTGCGGTTTGCACACTACATGACTGATCAGCGAGAGGGGGTCACACATTACAAGATCTTTTACCACAAGGTATCTCCGACGAGTCTGTCTGGTCTACAAGTTACGTTTTGTCACGAAAACACACGCGAGAAGTGACACGTGGAATGACACGATACCATGCACGAGACAGGGATTTTTCCCTTTTCTTCCAAAAATGGCTACTGTAGACAAAGATAATATACTCTGTAATAAATATGGCCAAAATCTCATCCCACAATATTTGTATTTTGACAGGGTACTGCTATTATTGGTATTGTTTATGCAATTAAATTGTAATGTAAGAGACACAGTCCTAAGTCATGAATTCATATTCACAGTACTGCAGAAATTTATTAACATCAAAAAGGAACCAATGCCTTTTTGATGTTTCCAAAAAAAAAAAAAAATTCCTGCAGTTAACAGGCCTCCTCTTTGAATGTGTAAGGCCATCTTTTGTTCTTCCCTGAGTTCCTGCTTTTCTGTGCCATGGCTGCCCACAATGCAACTCAAGAGAGGATGTTGCTCCCTTGTTCAGTAAGAGCAGTCATTGAAGCAAATGCCATCCAGAGGAGTCTACACAATTCACTTCCTCCACTACTTTTGCTGTGGAACTTGCGTTTTGATGACAAGTTTCAGTTGGATGTGTGGCATGTATTACAACTTATACACAAAACTAGTGATTGTGTACAGCTGTGATGCTGCATGTCATGCAAGCAAATGCAAGCAAGAATTAGGAAATAGAATTTAATGGAAACAGGATGTAGCGTTGCTGAAGAGCAGTTTTATCTCACACAAACAGATTTGGTGAGTCAGTGTTTGCATTTTGCACAAACCTTTTATTCTATCCATAATTACAGGCAACACTTGATTTGTGTGTTCATAGTGTTCAGATTTTTAAAGCATTTTTAAAGCGTTAGAGAAATAAGAGTGGAGCACTGCTTTACTTTTGCAGAAGAATGATAGGGCAAAAAGTGTGCTTATTGGAGATAAGGCTTCAGTGGGGATGAGCAGTACAAAAAACAATGAACTTCTGTATTAGTTTCTGTGCCATTTTCAAAGCTGAGCAATTCCTTTGACAAAACATTCTCTATGAATCCATTTGAAACACACGGCATTCAAACACAAGCCAAAGAATACTTATTGAACTAGCAAAGTACATTTAGGAGTTTACTTGAGGCTCCAAACATTTGTCTGCAGAGTGAATTCTCTCTTTTCTACATAAACATTATTCTTGGTTCATCAAATCTAGCCAAGTGTTGTGGCTTTAACTGATGAGAACCGACAGTGTAACTTTCTCAATCACATAATTGTTAGAGATCTACCTGAGCTCTGAATTAACTGGCTAATGCTGGTTTCAAAACTGAACAACTCTGAACTTTGATGGTGTGCGCGTAGCACAGCAATAGCAGTTCAACAGCGCCACCTTGTGAACTGTTGCAGTGATGTACTACCAAATGTACTCGATCCAGAATAACCTGCGTTATCTGGATAAGTTTCCATAATTTAAGGTTTATTTTTGTCCCAGAAACATCATTTTTTCCCCAAAATGATTCCAACAGTACATCTTACAGCAACCATCGAATATGAATAAGTAATCAAATACTTGAGTATATATATATATATATATACATATACATATACACATACACACACATACACTCACACTCAAGTATTTGTGTTCCAAATCATTAATAGTGTGTTCTTTGTTCTCTGTATGTATTTAGTTATCCATGTTAGACTTCTTTTTCCCCGCGGCAAAGAGCTACAATTGTTGCCATTGGTAACAATTCAAAAAAACTCAGTAACGGTCACTTTCTGTAAGGGCTCAGGCAGGGACTCAGTCGCAGACCAAGAGAGCTTCACGTTGCAGGCGGGTTTATTAATGACGGCAGGAAAGTTGCGAAACAAAAGCAGGCAGGGTCGAAAACCAGAAGGCAGTCCGTGGACAAAAACAGGGTCGATAACAGAAGCAGGCAGGATCAGGAACCAGGCAGGCAAACGATCAGGCAATGGGACAAAACGGCAGGCAGAAAACGAAGATGAAGGGCAGGCAGAGTCAGGCACGGAGAATTCGGAAATCCAAAAAACTGCGGGAACGAAACAGGTACGAAAACGCTGAGACGAGCTGGCAAACAAGACAGGAACAAGCAGGGTAGAAATAGGGCTGGGCTGATGAGGAGATGGGATGCAGGTGGGCAGGCAGGCAGGTGAAGGTAATGGGGCAATCAGGTGGGCGGGGACCAGGCGGGGAGCGGGGCGGGGCTGGAACACAAGGAAAAACTAAAAGCACCACAGCTAGGGGGGCGGAGCTCTGACACTTTCATCTAGTTCGTTCGAAACATCGGTTAATTCGCCCACATTCAAGCTTGATACGAGCATCGTTGGTATGTCTTACATCTATTAGATATTTTACATAATTTATATTTTACATAAGTATATTTTCGGTTAGTTTATGTATAACATAATATTCGAGTTAAGTTACAGTTCGTTTGTATTACTGAAAGTCAGGCACAGACGCAGTGGTTGCTAATGTTATTTACTGAAGTGTGTTAATAATCATCCGCTGCGCGTGTGGGTCCTGTTGGTCCTGTCGGGATTTATTTTTCGATAATGACCGGCGGACTATATATTATCCCTTACTTACGACCGTGTTTGTGTGTTTAGTTTCACCCTATCTGCGATCGTCATTAAAGGAATGATTGATGATTGTGGAGGGAGTTACACTGCCCGTCAATTTACATAAAGGGTTGTAGAGAGGACGGAACAAATAGACACCTGTGTAAACAACTTGATTGCATTCGTTTCAAAAGAAACTTTAAATTTAGTAAACTCAGTTTCTCATGATTATATATGGAGAAAGAAAATCACCCTTTAATCTTCCAGTAAGAGCGAGACAGTTGATGAGGGTTGAGCTGTACTTTGAGCATTGCATGCTTTCAACAAATATACAATTATATAATAGACATATTTGTTTTCATGTCACTTTCTTTCCCATGTTTTTTTTTTCATTTATTCAAGCAACAGACAGGGACGATATGATTGCGTCCTTTCAGTTAACAAACAGGTATTAGTCACAAAGATTTGTATTCGATATACTGTATGTAACCTTAGATCAGATTAGCTCTGGCTCGCTACACCAACCTTGTGCTCAGCTTCAGCACTAGCTGCATTGTATGACCTGTACACATCTTGCCCTTGTGCCTGTTTGCCCACTATATGCACTTTTGTACGTCGCTTTGGATAAAAGCGTCTGCTTAATGAATAAATGTAAATGTAAATTTCGCAAGACTGCAAAGCAGCAGGACTGGACTCTGCTTTGGGTTTAGTGGAGTTTGGATGGCCCTGGAAGGCGAGAGAGAAGACTGCTAATGATCTATTATACATTACATTTGTACTGCTGAGATTCAATGCTGTAGTTCCACTGTTTTAGCTTTCAAGAGGACAATTGATACAAAGTCTGTGCAGGTATGCGAGCCCTTTAGGGCTGGTTACATGTCTTCATGAGTTTTCAACCTTCTGGAATGTAGAATGTTAACGTCATGACTATGCTTTAGCTGTCCTCTTTTGTTTAACATACTACTATTTTTTCCCAGGAACCCTGTTTCTGCTTTCAGAACCATGGCCATGGAACAGCTGTAAACTGTTTTGCTACTGACTGGAGTACGCAATAAGTTACCATATATTGCCACTAGGGGGCAGATATTTTTCATGAGTGCTGCAAAGTGTCACTCTCATACCACATAGTTTTATCTTCAAAATAATTACTTTTTGCATTCAAAACACAGGTTCAATGCTGTAGCAATGCTCACCCAGCAAAATGTATGCAACAGCCAGACAGATACAGGCCTGCTGAATCTTTCTTTCACCATAAAATGCAAACAATAAGACCCAGGTTTCTGGCCTTAGATAACGCACTGTAGCTGTATCAGTGAAGAAACTTGGGTAAATGAGATGTTCATATTCAAAGTATCCCCTCATTATTTTTCAACAAGTTTTATGGCAGTGTAATGTGATATTGGGCATGAATGCGCTGCATCAGTACATTTAGAACAGTACCGACCGTCAGCTGGCTCAATATTTGCAAGAGTCTGCAGCAAACATGAATGGCATGTAATATAGTGCTCATTCCACACAAACCTTTTCATTTCAAATGGCTGAAGTTGAGCAAGCTGCTCTTAAGTAAAATATGGATGAAGACCTTGTTAGAAAACCAGAGTGGTTCTGGAAGTGCTGTTGGTGGGCCAGTAGGGGGCAGTCTTCAAAGTAAGGATCCCATGCTCCAGTTCAGTGATGGGGATGCTTTTGAATGAAACCAGGGTCCCACCTTGGTAGTTCTTGGTAGATCTACTGACACACGCTGCAGAGTGTATGGGTTTCCCCTTGTGCTCCTGCCAAATACCCAATCTTGTTTTCTAAATCCGTCCATCTAATCACCCCGAGTTTAACTGGCTAGATAAATCTACATCTGTCCACTTCGTCTGATTTGTGATGAGCATGCTGGTGCAAAATCAAGATAGGGCACCCCGCCAACTACTAACCCTTGAGACACAAAACAGTCAATGCAAGTACTACAAGTTGTGGAGAATCTATTTTCAAGCCACAAAGATATATAATTGAGCCAATACAAGACTGAAGTGTACTGCATTTGAATTGTCAGCCATCAGTCTTGCTCCCTTTTTTGAGCAGACAGTGAATTCAGGTCATTGCAGAGAGGCCTATAGTTGCTACAAATAATTAGAGGAGGCAGCCGAGCCAGCACCTGAGATGAACAGCAGAAAGAGTACAAGGGGAGGAGGCTGGACTGTACAGTACTGAAACATGGTAAAGATTAAATATGGACTCTGGCAGGTAAGTCCTGCTGTGGCTAAGCTGTAGCAGAAGAAGATTGCATGCAGAACAAGCATGAGACAACTGTCTGTCTAACAGTGGACTGTGTTCTTCTAGCTGCTGCTAAGTAAGAGATCTCTCTCTTCACAACCATATACATCAACAGTAAGACATCAACACATTGCTTTGTCATCCAGCACAGCGGCCATCTTTATATGACACATAACTGTTTCTCATCAGCCAATCACCCAATACGAATATGGCCAGTCATATTTGACAGGAAAAAGATTTGATATTTCATAGAAAAGATAGCTAAACAATAATGAATTAGAATCTATTGATTTAACACCAAATGTCTCATTGATATAGGAAAATTATAAACCTTGCATTTTACATAGAGAACAAACACAAAGTCATTACAGCAAGAACAAATAAATTACATACAACAAATACATAGTAAATATGTAGCAAGCTACACATACCTATACATATATTTACCGAAAATGCCAGTTTGATCCAGTTAACATAGTGAAGTAAAGCACAGGATTCAGTAACTCTAAGCACACACAGAAAGAGGTATATGTAATTAGCAGCACACCATACATTAATCGCGCCTGTAAAAGTTCTCCTGAAACTTAGCTGAGCTCAGCACAGCAATAAATCAAGGGCAAGACCTTATTAACTCCGACAGCAGGAAGCGGCTGTCAGAGTGATACAGTATTTAATCTTAACCCTCTGAGACTAGATATGCAAATAAGTTACACTCCCCCTCGCCCCTCATAAAGTGCATACAAAATTGTTTGTATCTGTATCAGGCTGTGAGCTCAGACTACGTACCCTTACTCCTAAAATATCTGCTTCCATTTGACACTGCTCAATGGAGGTGAGACTCATGTCAACGGTAAAAAGACTTTTATAAGGATTAAATGTGAAATAAAATTCCAAAGCAAAGTTCCTTAGCCTAAATATAATTTTAAAAGTTCAGGGCAAATAGATTGGCATTTAGACACAAAGCTTAGTGTAGTGTGAATGGGAGGATGAAGACATCCTGTAATGCCTTGATGATGTGTCAGAGTACAACAGAATATGGGATAAAGGTTAGTAATAGCTGGAGTCAGTCTGTAATGCAGGGAAAAATGCCTGTCCCTTGGGAGGCCATGCATCTCTGGTGGTGTGGTGGTGGCATGACTAATGGAAGCATTCCTGGTGTGATGATGTCATAGCACAGTGACAGAGATAGAACATACACAGCTGTAATTCCATGGCAGGAAAGCAGATTCTGGTGAATTAAACTGCATTAGTACTTAGGTACCCCATGGTATCTGCATTAAACAGATGTCTGTGTAAAGTGTTTTAACCTGAAGAAAAGGGCATGGTTGTTTCTGCTGAGCAGGAATGTGTCTAGTTTCCAGTTTTTAGACTATGAAGCTTCCAGCATCATGACCTCATTACCATTTTGTCAAGTAAATCCCTGCAATGCCTCTGATCAGATGCAGGACACTTTTGCGTAGGGGTAAGAGGGAAAGAGAGCAAGTCAAGGCTGCATGTTAGGGCTATGCTTCCTCAGGTGGAGGTGCTTCCAGAAGCAGCAGTGCTTGTTAAACCTGGGTGGGAGACAGGGAGTGGGAGTGCAAGGCTGGGTGCGTTTCTTGTGCATTCGTGCAAAATGATGGCAGTACCACGGGAGCCTTCAGAGAGGTGCGTCCCAATCTTGGCACCTACACGCTGGCCTCTCCATCCTGTGACGCTCGTCCTTTGCTACAATCCCCTGCCCCAGACTGCAGCACTGTGTCATACATCGCCCACAGCTCACGTCACTGTGCACTTCCTGTTCCCACCATGCATCAGCTGGAGCTTTCCACTGAGCTAGCCAACTCTGGGAGCAGGAGAGAGAGAGAGCTAACAATAGAAGAGGCTACAGCAGTGAAGTCCAAGTCAGCTCAGGAAAAGATGCACACATCGAATGGGAAAGCAGTTCCTGAGGGCGGAAAAGACACAAAAGAAGCCCTCCGGTTGCCAGTTCTTTTCTTAGCCTACCAGGTCCACCTCATCATCCACAGGGCACATAACCGAATTCCTGTTTACTTGTGTTTCCATTTTCCCAGAATTAATGGTCAAATGGGAACTATTTTATTTATCATTCGGGCCTTTTGCATTGACTGGATACATTTTCCGGACATGCAGCCACAACACTTCTTTAACGCTTCCTGAAATGGCAACAGTGTGATATTCAGACAGATAAACAGTGGGACTGAGGCAAGATCTGTAAGAAAATAACAGCCAGAGGAATGATGCCTGGCCTCACCAGCCCGCACAAGACTTGTTCTCACATGTTTCCTTGGGGCAAAAAGATGCACACAAAGGACTGAGAACACCACTGAACATAATATATCTTGTTTTGTGACAAAATATATTATCTTCTTCTGTGTTTCTCCTCAAATAGTGTTTCAAATCACACAAACCACGGGGTGAATGACTGGGTGTGTTTTAAGCACATCTTAAGGTCCCCTGTTATCTGTCATCACACCTCTACGAATTCATGACATCTGTGCCAGGTGTTTGTTATTTTAAAATGGCTGTAAGAATTCAGATAGTTTATGTGAGAAGGCAAAATGTATTGGTTAATTGTGCTCCAGGTCTCCTCTACTCATCTAATGCATTATCCACAACCATATAAATTTACCTATGAAATCTTTATTGAAAATTCTGACTCTCCTTTGCTGATTCAGTAATAAGCACATCCCAGCTGGCTTGAATAATGATGACACAATCACAATGGAAAGGAACAGAACAGACAGCATATCTGTCCAGTCACATGAAACAAAACAAAACAAAAAAATACTGGAAGAAAAATATCTGGAAAAAAACTATGTGATTAATATAATGAAAACATTTCATTCAAACCATTTATTCTTGTTGAAAATGACTACAGTGTTTATGAATATCAAGAAGACAACACATTTATCAACAGAGCAAATTACAAAAACAGCTAAACATGCATAGCTTCATTTTATGCCCCTGTCAGTACTTCGGCCCCCTAGCTGTTGTTTTTGTGTTTCTCCCTTTCTGTCAGTGTCATCCATGTGCTTCTGTTTACAGTTTCCATATGTTTCTGCCCTGCCAACCTGATTTCCTGATCGCCTCCACCTGCCTGCCTGCCCACCTGCATCCTATCTAGTCAGCCCCAGCCCTTTATATACCCTGCTTGTCTCTGTCCTGTTGCCAGTTTGTCTCAGTGTTTTTGCTGCCTGCCTGGTTTTGACCTTGCCTGTTCCGGTTTTACAACCACGTACTTTCCCTGTTATTCTGAATAAACCCCTTGGAACTTAAATGCTCCTGTTCTGCTTTTGAGTCCGTGCCCATGTTTTGGCAACCCCAACCATAAATCTGACTGAATTTGATTATTCAAACTAAGTCGAACTAAAAATATCTAAATACCGTATTATTCATTGCTTTGGTCCTCATATTTAACCACAGATGCTCTACAATATGTAGTCTATAGAATTTGTAACGTTCAAGTTATTCGGCCATATTGTTTGGTAATTGTTTTAGCGCTCATTGACTGCCTCCCTGACGACAAACTGAATTTTGTGAACTGCTCGAGAACGGGTCTTTTAATGGCTAGGTACCTAAATTAAAAATCTGGTTCGATTTCTAGGTCGCTAGTTCGGTGTAAGGGTGAATTGGGCCACCATATTACAAACAATAATTCACGACGATGCAAGCCCTCAGCTGTAGCTAAGGAAGGTTAGCAACATGCCGGTCAAAACCTTCTCATGTTAGCTAGTTAGCCGAGCTATCCTCTTCAGCTATCTCCATCTACAAAACATGAACCAGTCACATTTCCTGCAGAGGCGTAAGCAGGATTGCACTCCAGTTGCATCGTCCGCTGTCAAGGGACGCTTCAAGACACGACCATTACAGACACAGGGATAAGGAGATTCGCACTGTATAGAGGACACTGTTTATCATTGTCAATAAAAGATGCATAAATTATACAGACATATATACATTAAAACAGAAAAAACATCCCTCTGTGTAGTGTGTAGTTACGGCATAAAATAAAAAGCTTTTAACCCTTATGACTGAACATCCCCGGTATCTCAGAATGGTTTAGGCGGTTGCCATAGTAGTTTTTTTCTTACCCCCCTTTTCTCGGGATGTCAGTGATGATGGGGATTTACGCTCGGCTCTTGGCATGTATACTGTAAAACGTTACTTTTGAATGTACTAATGTCGAAAATGGCGGGGATTCGGAGAAAAAATGGAAAATATCATTGGATGAGTCCCGCTGTCGGGTAAAATGATCATTTATTATTACTGATGATCTAGATTTGAACTCGGGCCGTGATTATTCATTTGCGTTTGTTGTCGTTTCTGTTGCTAAGCCAGGCTATGCTAGTAGCTGGACAGCCAGATAGTTCCGCAGAATGCAATACGATGGCTGACTGGCTAGGTGGCTAACAGGCTGCTCTGTGCCTTTATATGCGGTAGTTAGCTCGTTCGATCGTTAATTAATACACACGCCCAAGACGGATGCTTTGCTTGTTGATTTGCCGTCTGGGTAGCTACTCGTACAAAGTCTGGCTAATTATTGCAACGCGCAACTTTCGCAACACCCAGGAAATACGCTTCGGTGTGTGCAGCTTTTTGTTAGCCAGATAATTGGCTAGCTGCCTTTGCTCTCTCAAATGACATGACTGTGAATTAAGCATGGCTTGCTAATATTAATCAGGTACCTGGACACACAGCTGGCACGCACAATAGACGAGTTTACCCCGAAAAAGAAATTCCTCGCCATCCAAGAATCAATATCTCGTTAGCCTAGCTAACAAGTAAACGCATAAATATAGCTACCTAGGTGTACGTCAGTTAACGTTAACTAAGTGTTGTTTCGTTTGTAGTGCACACCAGTTAATTGTAGGAGTATTGTTTCTTTAGGTGAAAATTTACATGGCTCATTGTTCGCATAGCCATGTCTGGTCATGCCTAAAATTAGCACATTCTAACTTAATTTTGAACGTTTTTATGTTGACCTATTTCTGTGTATCGCTGACCGTTTTAAAAATGAAGTCATGTCATTCCATCTGGTGGGATCAGTTCCAAATCTCAGATTGGTTCAACTAGCTCCGCATGTTCTGACTTGTCCGTGTGTGTGTCTAAATGGGATTTGCATTAGGCCTGAATTTGATTGAACGGAAGACTAAAATGTGAAATCGGGCATGCCTGTTTGTTCGCGGCCGCGTGTCAGTCGCGACTTACTCTGTGTCTGTTTCATCAGAATTTGCTAAATTTTAGACAAAACTCATATGAAATAGAACAAACGCATTATGCTTTTAACTCTTAACTCCATGTGTTGATAAGCTGAAGCGGCAGGCTTGGTTGATCGACGGTTGAATATATGGATATTCACAGTCACAAGCATAGTTAGGTAGACTAGATACACAAAGTGACCAAGAGCATGGATTTAAATTTAAATTCTCTTTTAAATTCGTATCTTTGAAACGCATTCTGAATTATGCGAAATAAAGCCACGGTGCACGAATAAGAACAACAGTTGCCGAGGTCGCATAAAATGGGCGTAGGGATGGTACTTGTTGCCTGTGACATCGGGAGGTGTTTGTCTGTATTCAAATAGCTGTCTGTCCCCACAAAACTCATTTGCAATGTATACGATTCAGGTCTAATTTAGTTATACCTGGGTGTTGCTGTCCCCTAGCTTTCACAACTCCCGGGTAGAACTGCACATACAGAAGGCATATTTTGTATTACAATGCAGCTGAACTCTCACGTGAGTCAGATTAAACAAGACCCTGGAGCGCACTGTGCACCATTCACCATTGTCCTGCACTCATACTTCTAAGCAGAGGTTGCCCCTAAGTCAGGGGTGTCCTAACCTCTCCTGGAGGGCCACTTACATCTCTCCCTGCTCCAACACAGCTGATTCAAATGATCAACTCGTTATGAACTCCTGAAGCTGCTGAATAACAAACTGATCATTTGAATCAGCTGTGTTGGAGCAGGGAGAGATCTAAAACATGCAGGACAAGTGGCCCTCCAGGAGAGGTTTGGACAACCCTGCCCTAAGTGTTTAGGATAGATTTTGCTGTTTAGCTTGCAATGGTTAAAAATAGAATTGCAGCAGGGGAGTGTGCCCCTGGAACTGGGAGTGTGCCCCTGGAACTGGAATTGCACCCGTCAATTCCTTTCTGCCCTAATGATGCTTGTGGCTTTTCTCCTGCTGCTTCCAATTTGTCTGTTCTGTCACTGAGCGGTGCTTTAGGACACTAGGGAGTGTGACACAGGCCGAGTGTGGCTCCCCTACACCTGGGTTCACAGAGAGACATGTGAAACCGATGCCATTTTGACTCTGGCGGCTCAGAATGTGTGAGTGCACTGGTAACTAACCATGCATCACCTGCCAATCAGTGAGGGGGAGCTTGTCCCACTGACTTTAGCAGCAGGAGTCCACTTGGGAGGAAAATTCACGCAAATGTGCCTCTGCTAAATCTGAATCCTTAATTCAGAGGCTCCAGCTTTCTCATTATTACTACCATATGTGGATATTTTTTCACTCTTACCTCTAATGCTGTTTCAAAGAAGAGCCCTGTGGGGGTGTTCTTGTACCCATAATATCAAATTCACTTTCCATGTAAAGCGATTTTCATCAGAAGAAGGAACATGACGAACCATCATGCTCAATTTCGAGTTTACCCTCCTTCTCGGTTAGCTGAATGGGGTCAGGAGCAGCCTCAGCTACATTGAGATGCCTCATGGTTGTGTGTTATTTTAAAATAAGGTTTTGAGCTTCATTGTTTGTTCTGCATTATCAGGTCAGTGTTACGTCAGAGTAAAGAACACTGCAGTTTAGTCAGGGTTTGAAAGAAAATGTCAGCACCCCATGGTGGAGTTCACCAGCGGTGGCGGGGATACTGGGCATCGCTCTGCTGTGGCCCCCAGGCCACTCTCAGGTTTCCATTCGTTCAGTCTGCAGTCTTGTGACCCTGAAAAATTACAGTTCTCCCAGCAGCTGCGCCTTCCAGCCCTCTCCAGCCTCCACCAGCCCCCACCAATCCTCCCCCTCAAAATCTTGGCCTGCTGGGTTAGAGAACCCATCCACTCTGGCAAAAATATTTTGCCCCTGTCTCTTGCTGCAATTGGACAGGAGGACCTCCCCCTCCTCCAGCTGAGAAAAGGGGCCAGTCTCAAAGGATTCTTCCTCAGGCCTGTTTACTTGCCAGAGCGCAGATAATCTAATATATGTCTTGGCCCTCATCAGGCACGGGTTCACAGAAAAACAAAAACTCCCCGGTCCTCCCCGTCCCCTCCCCTCTTTCCTCTTTCTGAAGCAAGCCCCAGGGGCTGGAGGATGTACACAGGGCTCCAGAGTCACGTGCAGAATTCCTCAGCCGCTCCTCAGAGAGATTTGGAAATGCATCTGTCTCTCACTTTGTGGTTACTGAGACCATGTGGTGCAACCGCTTTCTGAAGCATTTCAGAGAAGACTGAAGAAAGTAACCTCATCTGCAAATCAGTGTTTCTGTGAAAATAGCATGACGGATGGCAACCTGCAAGAGGATGTCATTGCTTAATCTCTGTCAGGCTCCTGGCGCCTGGCTCAAGAGCTGGTCACGTGGTTTTTGAAATATGACCTCATCTCATCTTCCATTTGCCTATGTATAGGTGACACCATTGACCTTACCCTTGTCAGATTTTTAAATGAGGATTTTTTTCCTTTTCTGAGGCAGGATAAAATTGAGATTGTGTTGATTACAGGATTCAAATGAATGCCATCCACTGTTGTTTAGTTTCTTTGCTTTGTGCACTAAGGAGCAGAGCATGAATTCAGTGGCATCAGTTTGAATAAAGTCTATTTTTATTTTGGGTGAAACCAGTGTGTGGAACAAAAGCAAGCTTGTGTGTGGCTCTGGGTACAGCCTCACCCTTGCCAGGCTTATTAATCGTGTCATTGTTTCGCGTTTCTGTGAGCCCGCTGGCAAAGGAGCACTGTTTCCCGTGGTGACGTGAGTGCGTAACAGAGTTGTCATTGTAATGGCCATCTCTTTCAGGTGTTCCCGCCTGCGGCAGGTCCAGTCACTACTGAGGGATGGCGGAAAGGCCACCCCAGACGGGATTCTCTGCACTCTAGGTGAGCTACACCCCGCTCCCACCCCACCGGCACCTCACAGCGGTCAGGGGTTCTCCCTTTGGCTGCATCGAACATGTCCTGTGGAGGTCAATGTGAGAGCGTCATGTATGAATCTGCATCTCCACAACGCAAGCTTTGCACCTGTGAGAGCACACAATGACTCACCACAATACTGTGGTGTACATGCTGTGTGATCTTTTGCATTTTCTAACATGCATATACCCATGATGCAAAACCAGGCAAATAGCAGTGGTGCACTTGTGCCACCTATTGGTCAAACTCAAGAAGAGTGTTATCTTTTCAGGTCATCCTTGCATCCCTCTGTACTTTCATCTCAAAAGTGGTTACTGGTCACTGATGTGGCCAAACATGCTGGGAGGCTTTATGCAAATGTTGTCTTTGTCGGTCCCAAGAACGTTACTGATTTAGCTTACCTTAGTGTGTAAAAAGGTAAAATGTCAAGGTCACCAAGAATCCTGCTGAGGTTTTCAATGAAACGTTTGTTTCTTTTGCATTTTCGGTAAAGTAACTTAAACTAGCATTTGTGCCTGTCCTTCATACATTTCTCCTTCATCTTCACTGTAGGTGAACTGAACCTATAGGTGAACAGAATCCATAGGTGAGCAGAAACTGTAGGTTAACAGAATCTATAACTGAACAGAATCTATAGGTGAGTGGAAACTATAGGGGATCAGAATTACAGGTGAGCAGGAACTGTTGGCAAACAGAAACTACAGGTGAGCAGAAACTATAAGCAAGCTATAGAAGAGAGATGCCTGAGGTCTGAATTGGAGCCCGACCGATATAGGATTTTTAAGGCCGATACTGGTTTCGATACTTGAGGATTTAAAAATCCGATACCGTTCCAAACACACATTGCCAACCGTGGAGTTGCAGTGTGCCCTCTGGTGGACAAACTACACAATGACAACACTCATAACATGGTTGAAGGGTCCATCTTCTGTCTCTCCGTTTCTTTTTTAATGGTCATTTATCGGCTGTTATAAACGCCGATACTGCTTTATCTGCAATTAGCTCATAGCGGCACGCCGATTTATCGGTCGGGCTCTAGTCTGACTTGGGGTGAGATTTTGATCGATTGTTTGATTCCTATCTGTGGGGGATCAGTCAGTGTAATGTCTGTGGAAGGTTGGTGTAAGGTCAGCGTGATGTCAGTGTACACATGTGACTACTGTGTGCCTTTTCCCACAGGCATTGACAGCAGGTACAACGAGGGCTGTAGTGAGTTGGCCAATTACCTGTTCTTTGGCTTATACAGCCAGAGCCACCTGGACCTGGACCGCTTTTGTGAGGAGTTCCCTGAAGAAGTCCTGGATGGTGGGTACATCGTCAACACCACCCTCCCCAAAATCTTCTCTCACAGGGTGACTTCCTCCCACTCTCCCACAATCCCTCAGCAGCCTTGAGAAATCTGATCCCATATGTTGTTTACATGTACATTGTTGGATTTAGCAGATGCCCTTAATCAGTGTCTTATGTAGCTTATATATAATCTATTTATGCAGCTGGATATTTACTCAGGCAATGTAGGTTAAGTACCTTGCTCAAGGGTATAACAGCAGTGCCCCCCTGAGAACCGAATCTGCAACCTTTGGGAAAACCCCACTCGTCAGTGTACCACATTGCCTTTTTCACCCAGCACGCTCAGCGTGCCCCAAATCGGCTCCAGTAGGGCTATATCATTTTGCTCAGCAGACACTATTCCGAACAGTGACTTGCGTAGCATCCAGTTTACATATCTTCCATTTGCACAGTTGAGATATTACTGAAGCAGGCTGGGTTAAGGACCTTGCCTGGGGAGCAAATAGTTTATGGGGTTGTTGCCCAGTCCTACGTCAGTCTAAGACATTGTCAAATTGCTCTTTGTAGGAAGTTAAGTTCTGGATCAGCTTGACCCTACTTGTCCTTTAGACTAGAGCAAGTGATTCTGAAGGTGTACATTCTCAGCATATTTGCGTAGAATGTTTAATTATTATAATAATTACTAATAATCGGGCTTCCTTTCCATGGAGAAAATATATGGCTTGTTTTCACATTATGTTGCGCATATGCTGGCACAGATCCTAACTGATTTACTATACTATTTAGTCTGTAAACAATAGGGCTGCCCCCTAATTGTCGACCAAACGTTAGTCGATGAGAAGATTCTTAGTTGACCAAGTTTTCATTGGTCGGTTAGTCTCAGAAAAAAAACCCTCAAACTCCATTCGGAGCTGCGCCTTGTTGTTATAAAATGTTATTAGACTATGTCGGGAAGGAAATCATCCAAAGTGTGGGATCATTTCCAGCGTGTAAAGGACGACCCCAAAGAAGGTGACATGCAAACTGCATGCAAAGATTCACCTGTCATTCGTCGACCTTAAACATGACTTATCATCTGAAACATGTAGGGGAGAGCCAGTACGAAAGTAACACGGGATGAACGTAACCCGGTGATATTCTCCGAGCACATACAAGTCTGATACCTGCGTGAAGTTGGCACCCCAAGTATTTAAAAAGTTCGAAATGGTATTACTGTTCGTTTGTGCTACGTTTGTGCCAGTTTGTGCCGTAAAAATTTTCGTTTGTGCTGCTATGGTTTTTTAGATATAACAAAGGTTTATTTGCACAGCCGGCCGTGGGAATATCAGCGTTGAGCAGAAGTTCAACTAGTATAACATTTCGTTCTTTTTTTATACAGTTAATAGCAGGCACATTTACATATGAGTTATGATGACCAGCGGGGGTGCTGTTTCTGATTGGTTTTGTGGAGCTGTGCATAGCTAAACAGCTCCCTCTCTAATTGGGTATTTCCTGAGCCCTGTAACCTAATTGGCTCCATAGGGTTCACAAGCGGCGCCGTTTGGCTCCGGTCGGATGTAGCGACATCGCTTTGTATTCGAATACACATTGCGTGTCTCCGGATCAAACACCATGCCTTTCCACAAAATCTGCTAACATCTGTAACGTAGCACAGCGTTAACAGTGTTACTTATAACATTCTTTCTCAGCCCTGGAACTCAAACCATTTTCTGATGCCCCAAAAATATATATATTTAAATAATTAAATTAATGTCATAAACATGCGACAATTAGTCGACTTGGAAAATCTTTGGTCGGGGGCAGCCCTAGTAAACAACACATGAAATAGCAAACCAGCTAATCAGCTTGTAGTGTTTTGGTGGCGTGCCTCACCAAGTTCCTTAACAAGCACAGAGTTGTGCCACTAGATGGCAGTGTGTCCCATGGGTCTAAAACAAGTTCAGATTCACTGGAGTGCAAGGCTGTAGGCTGTTCATGACTGCAAACCAGAATAACTCCAATTTTAGTCATGAAATTCAGACACAGATTTCAAAATCTTGTAGGCACAAATCTGTGTCCATCTGAATCTGTAAGAAAAACCAAACTGTTTTTTTTTTGTAAGAAACAGAAATGCCCCCCCCCCCCCCCCCCCCCGTTATCAATGGCCTCTTAGAGGGGTATCCTGATAAAACTCATTAAGGCACACCAGATTAAAATGTAGGATTTGCTTGTGTGAGGCAGTGCATTAAACGCTGTGGAGATTGTGGGTCATCACATTTGCAGCCCCGTCTGCCGTAGGTCAGTGGGATTAAAAGTGCTTTATCAACAATGGCGCATCCTGTGATGTCATGATGCTGTCAACCAGGTCTCTCTGGCGTGCCTCTGAGGTGCTCACGGTTGTGCTCCTCCTGCAGATGTGATCCTGCTGATTAAGGCGGAGAGCATTCACCTATACTGTAATCCAGTCAACTACGGCTCCCTGCTGCCCTATGTGTCCCACTGGAGGAACCTGCACCTGTACTGCATGAATGACGCTGAGGTGAGGCCACTGCCCTCCTTGCACCCTCCACCGGCCCACCCTGCTCACAAATTAGGAGACACCGTTAATCAAAACACCAAGCTAACAACTAATCAGATCCATTTCAAATTGAAAAGTAATTTCAAATGATTTTCTTTAGAGGGTAGTTGACACTGGAATGTGTATGTATAGATATTACATTACATACATATTTGCCTCATAGATGGTCTTATACTGGGAGACCTATTCAGCTTGCATGTTTTACACATCATTTATTTATACAGCTTGATATAACTGAGGCAGTTTGGGTAAGTACCTTTCCTAAAGGTGCAAAACCAGGGAATTGAACCAAAAATCACAAACCCTGCTTCT
Organism: Megalops cyprinoides; assembly: GCF_013368585.1. NCBI lineage: Eukaryota > Metazoa > Chordata > Actinopteri > Elopiformes > Megalopidae > Megalops > Megalops cyprinoides. Next base: position 2,935,785 of record NC_050604.1, on the reverse strand, counting down.
CACACCAAACTGTTCATTGCACAGTGGGGTTGGATCTTATGCATGCATGAAAGTAGCCTGAGCTGGCTTTGACCACAGTAACAGAAATAACAGAATATAAGTAACGAAACAGAACAGAACCACAGTAACAGAAATAACAGTAACAGAAACTAATAGTGAAACTGTCATCAGGCACACTCTAGACAGCTTTGTATCAGTGAGATTATCAAACGCTGAAGTTTGACTTCAGAGGGCAGTCTCTCCGCTTCCAGCTCTCTTTCCTTGTATTGAGTCATGCCTTGATGAATCTGCCACTTACTTTCACATCCTTGATGTTAACACATTTGGATGGTTATTGTAACATTAACTGTGTTGCCTTATGACATTCTGTTCCTATGCAATTTGTAGTGCAGTGACTCAGTTGTGGGTTGGGTTTTGAACCCTTGTTTGATGGCTTGAATGTCTCACAAGCTTAAAGAGTAGTGTTTTCATGTGTAAATCACCCTGTCCTCATACCCATTTTTGGCAGAGGCCATGTCGGTTATTCTCATAGCTGCGGATGTGTATCTCTGGATGAGGCAGAGAGAACTCTTGGTTGTGGAAGGTTTGGTCAGTAATGTTGAACAGTCTGCCCTCTGCCTGCTCTCTTTCTGCAAGGTGGCCAAGGATTTGCCCTCCTCTAGCAGAGTATGATGGTCTGAGAGCAGGAGAACCTGCCAAAAGGCTTGAGCCATGAGCCTGAGTTTAGCAATGTCTCAGTGATTCATTTATAGTACTGAGAGCTGTAAATTTGGTTATTCTTCTGTATGTGAAATCCAAATTTTGGCTGTACTTTTGACATGACAGAGACATGAGGGAAAGGCTGTAGCGGGAATTGTTATATTGCAAGCACGTTAATGTACCATTTGTTTCAGAAGTGTTCATCACAGAATGACCATCACTCTCTTCCATCAAAAATCAGGCAAAATGTGCACCTACAGGTACTATATTAGCTCCTGGAGTCATTTGGAAAATGTCACTGAGTCTGTTCAAATTAGACCCAGGGGAGTTGTGTGGGTGGAGGTAGCTGAGTGGCACAGAGTGTGCCTGGCTTGACATGGCACCTGGAGGGCAGAAATGAGGAGCCATTGGAAGCGAACGGGAAGTCCACAGTCTGTCAGAACAGAGAGAAATACAGGACTTGGGGGGGCTACTCCTTATATCAACAGAGATTGTGGTGCGTTGTTGTTTTAGTGGGCTTTGTGCTGTTCTTGCCTCCCAGGGGCTACCACACAGGACATGACTACATCAGTCAGTAAAGCTTCACAAAGTGACTGCGTAGCATTTATCTATTGAACCAAAGCACTGTCATTAGTCCATATAAGATTTTCAGTGGCCTTGTAAATTTAAAATTCTATAAAATAATGTAGTAGTTTGACGAATATTTAAATCCCTTAAACATTTCCGCTAACTGTGTGACACATCACTTGTGTACTGTCTATGACATGATATGTAGGAATGGGGTGGAGTCTGATTCCTCTTCTGTGTACAGTATGAAGATGAGGAGGCGGCCGAGGAGTTCAAGATCTCCAGCTTTGTGAACATGGTGCAGGACTGCGGCCGCATTGGAGTGCCCTACAGCTCCCAGGGTAAATGGCCACCCATACCTGCACAGCATTAATAAAGACCCACTCACATCTGCCCAGTGTAAAGACCTGCTCATACCCACACAGTGTAAATAAAGACCCACATAGATCTGTGCAGTGAAAATAAAGACCCATTCACACCCACACAGTATCAATAAAGACCCACTCAGATCTACACAGTGTAAATAAAGATCCACACAAAGTCACACAGTGTAAATAAAGACCCACTTGCATCTACACACTGTAAATAAAGAACTGCTCACACCTGTGCGGTGTAAATGAAGACCCGCTGACACCCAGACAGTGTAAAAGAAGATCCACTTACATCTATGCAGTGTAAATAAAGACCTGCTTGCACCATTACAGCATAAAGACCCGCTCACACCCACACAGTGTAAATAAAATCCCACTCATCTACACAGTGAAAAGAAAGACGTGCTAACATCTTCACAGCATAAAAAGACACCTTCACAGCTACATTCACACCCACTCACATCTGCAAAGTATAGATAACAAACTGCTCTTATAAAGACCTACTTACATCTACACAGCATAAGTAAAGACCTGTTCACACCTGCATTGTAAATAAATCCCCATTTACATCTACACAGCATGAAAAAGACCCACTTGCATTTACACACATCTACATGATCTTTATACTGTAGTACTTCAGCTCTTACAACACAGTAAATTCTCCCTAGCTTATACATACTGCTGAAGAAGTCATGGATATGTAAGAGCATCTGTTTCCACATATCCAAATGTAGAGTCCACCTGCATACTAATACTCTCCATAGACAACACTGAAACCAAGAATTACAAAGTATCAAGATTTGTGGGGTGTTTCTGAACCATCTATACAAAGGCAGGTGGGAGGGTTTTAGAATGAAAGGCTGTTGGTCTGTGTTCATATGTAGTTCAGGTGGGAGGGTTTTAGGGTGAAATACTGTGTTGGTCTGTGCTGTAGTCCCTCTGCTGTCTAACCCCTGTGTGATGCAGGACACACACAGAAGTTTGATATGTTTGTGGTGGAGAAGTGGCCCATCATCCAGGCTTTTGCCCTGGAGGGAATTGGAGGAGGAGGGTTTTTCACCATGAAACACAAGGTACCATTCACCACTGTATAAATGTGCATGTACAGAGCTGTGCTATTGACCACTAGACTGTTTAAATGCAGAGGTATCGAGCTGTACTATTTGCCACTCCAGTGTTTAAACGGACATATACTGAACTGTACTATTGACCATTATACTGTTTAAATGGAGATGTACTGAACTATACTATTGACTACTATGCCATTTAAACGGAGATGTACTGAGCAGGACTGTTCACCACTTCACTGTTTAAATGGAATGAATGTAATGGGCACTGAAAAATTGCAGCCAGCAGCACAGAACACTGAATTTGATTGAGAGTATGTGTTTGCACTTCAGCCTGCGATTGGCAGGGTTTCTGCTGGGAAAAACAGCAGAGACCATTGAGTTCTGAGACCCTCTCTACTGTGTGTTTCAGCTAGTTGATATGAGTGAGAAGCTGTGGCAGATTTACAACAGAATGGACCCTGTCTCCCTGGAGATCCTACTGACAGAGGTAGCACAGCCACCATTAAGGATTTTCATATGGAAAATCAATTTTGGCACACATGCGCCTTATACCAATAGCTGTAAAGTGTACATTTTTTTAAGGTTCATGTAGCTAATGTGCCTATGTGAGGTTTAGCTTCCATTACTGGGTTTGTCAGTGTGAGTGCTTATCTGTAACCATTAGTGACAGACCATTAATGTCAGGCTTCTGTGTATATTACATAATGCAGAGTCGTTTAGCTGAATGACACCTATATTTAATTTGATATATTTTGGATTTGTTTTATGAATGGTCGAGGACCATTTACTAATATTTTCAAGTGAATCTGAGACCAAATTGCCCTCCTTATTATTGGTTGGTTTGAGATAGAATAGCCAATTAGGTATTCAGTCATTTAAAACAATGTTTTTATTCATGGTGGGATTATGTGTCTTGGTCTGATTCAGTGCTTCACAAAAGACAGCTGTGTTAAAAGTGATTCTGGAAGTAAAGTCAGAGCTATGTGGCTGTTTCAGGGGCTGGTGGGGTTTGAGAAACAGTGGGCCAGCTTCTTCTCAAGCTTCGACATGGAGAGCCTCTCCTCCATTTTGGAGCTCTCTGAAGCACAGGCCGTGGAAGTGAGCAAGCCCCGCTTTTGTCTGCATGTGACACCTTAGAAGCCTCGCCTTACTCTACACACAACACTTGAGAAACCCTGCTTCTTCTAGCGCAGAACAGCTGAGAAACCACTTTCAGTATCCAGCACCTTACAAGTCCCACCTCACTCCACGTGTGACACCTGACAAGTGACGCATATCTCCGCCTGTTATATTGATAATATTTAATGAATATGCTGTTTGTGACTGATTCTCCTCAGGCGCGATGAGGTAGACATGGCAGCGGCTCAGTGTGTGTGTTTGAGTCAGTTAGCTCTTCACACCTTCTAGAGTGTCTTTACTCTCCTGTTGACACATTGTTCTCTGTTTAAATTCACAGCCCTTCCGCAGCTATTTCTCCCATGGTCTCATATCCAGCCACATCACTGACAAAAGGTATGTATGGCACTGCCTTCTACTGGCTACCACTGACCCCTGTGCTAATCCAGCAGAAGTACTTTCACTGATTTTAAATGCTGTCCGTTAATGTCCTGGTTAGATATATCAATGAATCAGAAAGAAGACTGTCAGAAAAGAGGGTGTGATGATGTTGGGTGTGTGTGAGGGAGATGGGGGTGGGACTCATCCTATCAGAGAAATGCTGTCTCGTAGGTTTGAGGAACCAGCTTTCTTGAGTGGGTGTATAGGGTTGGTTGAGTTCCCCCTCCCCCAGCTGTGGCTTAAGAGTTCAGAGTTTCGTGTGAGTTTGTAAAGGAAACAGAGGTCAGCTCGTAATTGCAGCTCTGGTCTCGTTCCAGTAAAAGCCAGCAGCCATTCGTGCTCTTCGGCAGCCACTCCTCCCAAGATGACCTGGAGAGCTACTGCTTCACTTTTCCCTCAGAGGGGCACCAGGTCCGCAACACGGGCATCCGGGGGACCCCAGCCAAGCACATGGTGAGTGCCCAATAGAAATTTGTTTGACAACTCACTCAGCTTTCTCTGAGTACTACCTCAGCCCCTTTGCAAAAATTTGCTTTCTTGGCGATTGCTGCGTGGAGCTAAATGCTGACTCTCTGTCCCTCGCTCCTTTCAGCTCATACAGTGTGTGGCACCCAAGGCACCTTTGACGTGTGCTCGGACCTACTTCTTTGGCACCACCCACATCCCCTACCTAGGTACTGCGTCCACATTAATACCCTGCACTACTCGCTACGTCCCCTATGTGGGTACTGCGCCCTTGTTAACCCGCTGCAGTGCTCACTGCATCCTCTACGTAGGCAGTGCACCCTATAAACACCCTGCAGACCTCACTACATCCCCTGCCTAGGTACTCTGCCCTATTGAACACTTTGCAGTACTCACTACATCTCCTTCATAAGTGCTACCCTCTCATAGTACTTCTTTTTCATATATGCTGTTTGTCTTCCGTCAGGGCATTCTCAGCAGGCAGCAGAGACAGTTAGCTACTAGCTGTCCCCCCGTCAAACATCACTGTATTTTTTCCTGTCTTTGTTATGCTGAGTAGGTGTGAACATTAGTAGGGGGATTTCCCTAGGCCTTAGCGTGGGCCTTAGCACATGCCCAGTGACAGATGGTCTAGCATGGTCTAGACTCTTCTCTCAGAAGAAAGGCTGTGTCAGAGAGATGTTTCCCTGTATTACTCTGTAGAAGTACACAGCTCAGCTTTGATCCCTGAGCAGCCAAGGCGGGAGCGGAGGGAGGCAGGGTGTGTTCACGATGACTCCAATAAATGAACCCAGAGTTGCAGACAATAGAGGGAAGCCACGCTCTGTGGTTGTTCTTCTGCTGGGCCCCTGGGAGAGGAGCACATGGACATCCCATTGACACTGCTTACTGACCCACTGGCCCCAGTGGAGAGTGATCTGTTGCAAATAGGCTTCAGTTTAGTTACAGTTTACCAAGCGTGCAGGCAGAGGGATTCAGTCAGCTGTTTCATAAATTCCAGGAGTGGATTAGATGGGCTCAGTGAGCACCAGTAGCATGTTATATGTCAGAATTTTGTTAAATAAAATAATAAGGAAATTCAAGTAGTAACTCTAACTCATCTGGAGCTGGAGCTTTAATCCAGGGTCCTGCAGAAAGGCTTACCACTACAAGTCTAGAGTAGTTTATACCATCTTAAGCACTAACTTGTTGGTACAGTTTGCACACAAATATACATTCTCTCAATTAAGTTTAGAAAGCAAAATGTATATATTCACCCTTAATATATGTTGCCAGTACAAATGCCTGTCATATGACAGTCACAGTTACTCGGTCACCTTGGGAGCAGCAGTTGTCACAAGTGCAGACACTCTCTGCATGCATTTGCTTTACATCCTTACTGGTACACCCCCTTCCAACTTAGTACAATGTCTAGATTAAAAACAGCAGTAAATACGTCAATGATTTGACATAGTAAATATAAATAAGATAGAAGTGAATGAACATGGCAAAAACAAATATATGTAAATGAAAATAAATCAATCAGTAATGTATTTGGCATGCATTGTGCCTTCATACATGTCACATCTAAACTCTTATATCAAAGAATGACATGATGAGATGTGTGTGTCAGTAATGTGTGGTGTGGAGGTCTAATTGCCTTGCGTGTTAGTAGTGTGTGGTTGGAGGGCTAACTACTGTGTGTGTTAGTAATATGTGTAGAGCTAACTGCTTTGTGTTAGTAATGTGTGGTGTGGAGGGCTAACTGCTGTGTGTGTTAGTAATGTGTAGTGTGGAAGGTTAACTGGTGTGTGTCTTAGTGTGTGGTGCAGAAGACTAACTGCTGTGTGTGTTAGTATTGTGTAGTGTGGAAGGCTAACTAGTGTCTGTCTTAGTGTGTGGTGTGGAAGGCTAACTGCTGTGTGTGTTAGTATTGTGTAGTGTGGAAGCCTAACTAGTGTCTGTCTTAGTGTGTGGTGCAGAAGGCTAACTGCTGTGTGTGTTAGTATTGTGTAGTGTGGAAGGCTAACTAGTGTCTGTCTTAGTGTGTGGTGTGGAAGGCTAACTGCTGTGTGTGTTGGTTACAGGGAAGGATAATGAAAAACACAAGAAGACAGAATTGATGTAAGTCCTGATTCTCCGCCATATCTGTGATGAACATGCTAATCTCCAGTGTTGTGTGTCTTTGGTGAACATGCTGATCTGCAGTGTTGTGTGTCTGTGGTGAACATGCTAATCTCCAGTATTGTGTCTCTGTGGCGAACATACTAATTTCCAGTGCTGTGTGTCTGTGGTGAAGCTGCTAATCTGCAGTGTAACATTTCTCTCCACAGTATATTGATATCTTTGTAACAGTTGATGTGTCGTTTTCCAGGCTTTTGTCTCAGCTATATAAAGCAACCGTTGAAGCTGTGCTTGCAGGCATCAAGTGCTACTCCTGTACTCACAGTACTGCTAAGGTTAGTATCGTAAGACTGTCAGGCCCTACAGTCTACTTTTTAGGGCTGGGTATTGGCAAAGATGCCCCGATCCAATTCGATTCTGATTCACAAGTTAACGATTCGATTCAATCCGATTCGATTTGATTCCAATTTGATTCGATTCGATTCAGATTCGACATCGATTCGATAGGAATGAGATATGAAATACTATAGCAGCTTTCCATATTTGGAGAGATGTTTCAAAAGCTCTAAAGGGAACACAAATTTACAGAACTGCAAATTTATAAAAATGCAGAGTCACTGGAAACAAATTGTGAAAATCACTAAAGAAAAGGCCAAAGGCTTGTACAGTCATGCGCCTCTTAACGTCCATTCAGACAATGTCCGTAGTCCCATAAGGTTATAATAAAGTTTTAAAATCCCGATCGCAGAACGGGACGTAGCGGACATAACTGGACGTAGTCAAGGCAACGCTTCCCGCACGCAACACGTGTATCTCATGTCTCTTGGAAATAAAGCGATTGCATTGCCAGGCATATAATGGTACAGTACATAGTATACCATATAACAACGTTTATTAAACCTCTCCTGGCCGCCCACTGACCTGTGAATCTTCTATTTATCCTTGCTGCTTGATTAAATCAGGTGTGCTCAGCTAATCAAAAGCGCTACTGATGAGTTCAGTCAGGTAGGTAGAGCAAGGATAGACAGAAGATGAACAGTGGGCCGCCAGGAGTAAGATTCAGAAATACTGCCATATAATACGTCTTGATAGCCATAATAAACGCCTATGCTAACGTCATATGTATGTATTGTACTGTACTTTCTGTCAGTGTTTTAATGTGAACTTTGCATACTAAAGATTAAAAAGTTTATCGTATAACAGTGTATGCTTCGACTCGTAAGCAGCAACATCCAATCTCGTGCCTATTCCATATAGGTTTGCTAAGTATATAGTATGGTGTTCGCACAACGTCCAAATCACATAACGTCCTATTTCACAGAACATATCGTGGACGTTAAGCGACGCATGGCTATATACCAAAATCTTTTTATTTGAGGAACACATGGGTATAGGTCCTTAAAAGCAAAACCAACCTGTATCATTGCCTACTTATTAATGACACGAAGCAGCAATGTGTTTGCATTAGTTAGCTCAGGGAAAGCTGGTTTGTAAGGTAGCTACAATGACTGACAAAATGTAGCTGACTGCCAGTAGCAACTCTGCAATTGTGAACAACTTTTTCTTGCTAGCCTAATATGAACAACTAGCTAGCTAGCTACCTAGCAAACGAACACGAATAACTATGTTCCTCTTGAATTGCGCTAAATTAATAGGGGCGGTAATTGCCTTTAATACGACAGGCTATGTCAGAGCCCATCTATTTAATTCTCTGGCTATGTTTAACCATTTTGGAAATGAACCTAGAAAACCGGAAAAAATGCCTATTTATTAGCCTAAAAGATTGATCCATAAATTTTACAGACTGATATCGAATTGGACGAATTTTAAAGAACGATCAAAAAAATGATATTTTTGCACACCCCTACTGCTTTTAACATAATACTGGGTGATGCTACTTGCTGAAGTAGATATAACATTAACAGGATTTACAAGTTGGTATTTGCTGTATTTCTCCTCAAAGTAGGTGTGAGCTGTGTGCCATTATCACCTGCTTGTTCTCACTTAAGACCTAACTCAGTAATCTCTCAACAGGCCAAGGATGTAGCAGAGCACACATTCCAGTTGGCCCTGGACTTATTCAATCTGACCCAGTATAAGAACGCTTTGAGGTACTGTCATTATGTAGATTCTGTCTTTGCCTTTTATCCATCTCTTTACATGAATATCTGCACCTTACTCTGTATTAGCTGTCAGGTAAATTAAAGACTGAACGTCTCTTAGTTTAGAGGATTCTCTCAGAGGGGGAGTGCTCTGAAGGATCAAAGTGGCTGAAGCAGTATGGTAGCACTGTTTGTTTCCCTTTGCAGATCCAAAATGGCATTCAGTATCCAGGCCATGAATAACGAGGGAAGGTCAGTACTTCGTTCCTCAGTGGAGTTTCACGTCACTCTTCCTGTTTCTTCAACTCTTTACATAGTGGTGGAGTTTGCCTGTCTGTGAGGGGAAATTGTTGAGTAGCTTGGGGGTATTAACGTGTATTACAGGGCTTTGTTCCAATTGGCGGTTGTTGTACATTAGTTGTTGCGTAGCCCAGGTGGAAAGGACTGAATATTGTAGAGTTGTAAACTAAACAAGTTGTAGAATATTGTAAACTACAGGACTGCATTCTGACTGCATCATAAAAAGCACATTGTGGTTAGATTGAACACCACTGCCGGCGTATGCACATTATATCTAAATATGGGAGGGCTAATAAAAGTTCAATCCATGTTATGGACAGGACATTCTTGTTCTTTTGTTGCAGTTAAGTTTCTTCCCTGCAGAAATATGTGGTGTATTTCTGTTCTACTTTATGGGAGTCTGCTGTAGGGTTTTCAAAGGACTGTTTAAAATCTGTATTTCAGCATGTTGTAGTTATGAACCATTTGTTCTGTTCTTTTCCCTTTTAGAATCATTCCTTTAGGGAACAAGGAGAGCAGGTTTCTGGTGAAAACAGTAAGTGAATGAAACCCTTTACTTACAGTACCACAGTTTACTTTAATGGTGACCACAACATTTTTTTTATTTCTTTTCATTTCAAGGTTCATTTGTGTTCTGAAACTTCTACTAATGCTGGTTTCTTGCTTGTATGAGCCAGGATCTTTATGGAAAGAGGTGAAGGTTTCCCTCTGGCTGAGCTGTTGTCTAACAGACCTGGGATATCCATCTTCCCGCAGGCCTCCATGGCAGTGTATGACATTCCAGACCTGCAGTGTGGGAGGGGGAACCTGGGTTCTGTCGTCTTCTCTGAGTCCTTCCTGGAATCCACAGTTTACATCCAGGAGCAAGGCAAGATCAGCTGGCGTCTGCCACAGATTTTGCTGTTTCACTTGCATGTATTCCTTATATGTGGTTCATTTGAACTCCTGTGCTAGCTAGTGCTAGTGTCAGGCTCGTCATGTCCAAGCTTGTTCCATTCTTTTGTGCACATTAGTGTGATTACTGTTAGTAGTATGGGTGGCCGAGTGCAGTATGGATCTCAGAATGGAGAAATGTATGTATGAACAGGACCCACCATGTTACTTTACTGTAATATAGAGTTATTTGCAATGTTTCTGAACAAAAATGACAGTTTAAGAAGTATAGATCGTCCCACTTGCACTGTCCAGCTGTTGTATCTGAAGTCTACTGATGGGTGAACAGAGATTTTTGAGGATATGGCCTTAGCCTGTGCCTCCCTGTCTATGATGTCATCAAAGTGTATGGCTTTAGTCTGTGTCTCTCTGTCTGTGATATCCTAAAAACATAGGAGGAAGTAGGAGGTACTGTACACATTTCATGTGATATATGGACCTCTTCAGATCTTTAGTCAAAACAAACAGTGGGTTACAGGGTGAGATCTGTAAACCACAGGGGAGTCACAGAGTGTTTGGATAAAGACACTGCTGTGAAAAGTACTTTGCAGTACTTTACAACGCATGCTGATAAAGCTCACTGCTTTGGTGCCATTTGTAGAACGCTGATAGCTGAAGGCTTAACCCATCAAATTTCTGAGAACTGTGAAATGGTCAGTTTGGTTCAGTTAGGAGGGACGCTGGTAGAATTTTGTGGATAAGGGGTTGGCTTGGATCTCCAGGATCGGTGCAGCAACTGTGTCACTCTACAGTTTGCCTAAGCAGAACTGAGCCCTGAGTGGGTGGAGCTCTCTTGAGGTAACATGGAGCTGTTTCCCATCCTCTCCTGCAGATGGCAGTGTTTCTTCAGACAGCTGCTTCACCATCCTGACGGCTGCCATCCCACGCTACATCTCCTGGCTGGTGAGTAAATCCCTCAGCCCGGACTTCCCACGCTACAGCCTCCACCGGCCAGCTAATCCAGAGCCAGCAGTCCTCACATGGGCTATGTGTGATAGAGGAGAGGACCAGAGGGTCAGTAAAGTCAGCAAACCCCCTGAAGCATCAGCAGTATAACTGTGTGTACAGAGAAGGCACTGGTGAATTTGGAAGACCTAATTCAAACTTGAGCAGGAGATTTGCTAGTAAGAAAATGCAGTATTAGTACAGCATAAGTGTTTACTTCTTGTGCCACTTACCTGGCATGTCAAACTCTTGTTTCTTGTTAGATGCCTGTTTCTAGCCAGAGTTGCATGCTGGTTTACACGGTTTACAGCTGGATACGTAATTGAAACAACTGATATTAAGGTCCTTCTTCAGGGCCTTGTACATTATAATAATTGAGCAGATAAGCCTTGGCTGATACATGCAGGTAGTGGCGGTTGGAATCACTCGGGGCTGCAGCCATCATTTATAGTGGTTATACGTATCTGCGAGTAAAGTTTACCCATTTAGTGTGAAGTGTCGTTGATGTGGCTGGTCAGCAGTACTTGACCGTGTTCCGTGTGTTGTAGGTAGAGGAGTCGGATGTGAAGCTCTCAGAACAGGCCCAGAAGCTGTTGAAGGTAAGACTTCAGCTTCATTCCACATCAGTGGTCAGGGGCTAAGAGGGCACCGTTTCCTATTCACCTGATCTCAGATCAGTGGTAAGGGGCTGAGGGAGTGGGTTTAGTGGCATTGCTGTCAGAGCACCTGTATGAGCACACCATACTTATGATCGCAGTCTAGCCCTTCCATTCTCAGGTTCTGTTGCTGGACTGTCGTGTTCAATATCAGTATCTGTAAGAAGGATGCTGAGCCTTAAAACACAGAACCAATTTTTCTAGGCTTTTTGAGAGGGCTTCCTTGGGTGGGTGTCTCTCAGTCTGGTCATTTGCAGCTAATAATGAACTGCACGCTCCTGCTGGTAGGCAGTGTTTGTATTTAGCAGCAAACATGTTAACAGTAACAGACCATGCTACCCACGGTCACGAGATGTTTTTGTGAGCACATGCATGTGTGTCACTGTATGTCTGTTTGTCTGTCTGTGTATGGGTGTGTGTGTGTGTGTGTGTGTGTCTGTCTGTCTGTCTGTCTGTCTGTCTTTCTTTCTTTCTGTATGTGTGTCTCTCCACAGGAGGAGGAGGACACGTGCTTGGGCACTCCTCTGTCAGTGGGTGAGACAGCCCTGGTTTTCTCCAGCAGCCTGCTGTCTGCCCCTGAGGAAGGTAAAGCCATGCGCTGCTCACCTCAGCATACACTGAGCTGCCTCTATAGGCTATAATATCATACACTGAGCTGTCTCTGGAGGAGGCTGCAGTATCATACACTAAGCTACCTCTGGAAGAGGCTGCATTATCACACACCGAGCTCCCTCTAGAGACTGCAGTTCGATACACTTAGCTGCCGCTAGAAGAGGCTGTGGTATCATACAGTGAGCTCTCTTTGGGTGAAAGGCTGTGTTAGCAACTACATATAATTTACTGCTCCCATATCTGTGTTAAGTCTGGTTTTCCTCCAACCTTCTCTTATTTCAGGGAAAATCAGCTTCTTCTCAGAGGGCATCCTCTTTGTCCATCCCCACTATGGCAGCGTAACCCTGTCCAACATTCTCATCAGCGCTCTCAAATTCTGTGACGGGGTAGGCCTTGGTTTTCTAACCCCTCAGGGCTAACTCTGTGACTGTGGGAGCTGAGCCAGGCCATTGTATGAGTGCACATTGCACATGTTTGTTTGGACAATGGTAGGGTGGTGTGGCCGGCCCAAGGTCCCATTCTTCACAGGGCCGAGGGAGATTGCTGGCTGCTCCAGAGCGCCTGGCCTTGGCCTTCAGTTCACAATGCTGTCCTCTCCATCAGGCCCCTGTGGAGAGCAGACACACGGAGGCAGTCACTCAGGAAGCCATGCCGTGCATGTGGGCTCAGCTCCGCTGCAGAAGGCAGGGCACTCATGAGTTCAGAGTCTAATAGACACGAGAGTGAAGCAGCAATCCTTGCTCGCTCCTCCCTAATGGCTGTTGCGTGTGCATTTGTGTTTCTGTGTGTGTGTGACACAGGAGTCCTCCAGCACCGTTGCCTGTCTGTTTGTGGAGTACGAGCCCGCCCTGCTGCCCCACCTGCCCTTTCAGCTCCACAGTGCCTCCCGATGCCTGGCCTTCGCACTGCAACCCAAGTCCAAGAGCTACAGGAACTTTTATTCAAAGGTACAGTTAGTGGGTACACTGAAGTTGTGCTCAGCTGTGCACTGTAAGCTAAAGCAGTGGTCCACAATGCACTGAACAAGGAAGCTGTGTTAAGCATTACCCCGTGTTCTGAAGCTGTGCTCCTCTATGCCCTGGCACTGAAGTTGTGCTCAGCTATGCCCTGTATACTGAAACTATGCTCAGCTATACCCTGGCACTGCAGCTGTGCTCAGCATTACCTGGTGTACTGAAGCTGTGCTCAGGTGTGGCCTGAGTAATGAAGTTGTGCTCAGCTATGCCCTGGCACTGAAGCTGTGCTTGGTATTACTCTGTGCACTGAAGCTGTACTCAGCTATGCACTGTGAACTGAAGCTATGCTCAGAATTACCCTGTGTATTAAAGCCATGCTCAGCTATGCCTTGTATACTGAAGCTGTGCTCAGCTGTGCCCTGTGCACAGTGCTTCATTCAGTTGAGTTGAATAACATTTCACTTGCTTATCAGATGCTCTTATCCAGAGCAGCTTAACATAGTTTACATATTTTACATGTGACCCATTTATATAGCTGGATATTTACTGAGGTTTTGTGTGTGGGTGTGTGTTGCAGGTGCTGGCAGTATGGCACCAGGTCTCTGATGCAGGGTTGGTCTTGCAGCTGGTCACCAGTGAACAGCTCACTCCAGAGCAAAGGAACATGTGAGTCCTGCAATGCAATACTGCAATCAAGCCAAACACAAGATATGATACTATAAAATTCCACCAAGCACAACACGAATTACTACACACTGCCACCAAGCACAACATGAATTACTACACAGTGCCCCCAGGTACAGTGTCGTTTACTGCTTATTGTTACCAAACGCAGGATCCTTTATTATATTCATATGTATGTAGTCTAGGCTAAGTGATCCAATGATGATGCCAGTGGTAACAGTGGCATCATGAGAACGAACTTTTCTCTCATTGGTGTGCATGACTTCTCCTGCAGGCACTCCCGAATGGACAGGCTGCACGAGAGCCACGCCCTCCCACCATCTGAGCGCAGAGACCACCTGAATGCAGTGTGCGCTCAGCTACCTGAGCTAGACATGTAACACACCTTACTCCTGCACTTCTAATGTCTTTCATAACCCATATCCATAACATAACCCACTCTCTAATGTCACCATGTCTTTTCCTCAAGAGCGGAACACTCACTGGAAAAGATGTAGTCACACCTTTTCATGACTCTTCATAGCCCCTATTGTAGACATATTCAGAAGGCAGAATAGAATCTTTACTATGCTGGTTCTTTACCACTTGGTATTAGCCCTGAAACTGCCCAGTGCACAGACAGTTATGCCTACCTTCCATCCATATATTTATGTTGTTGACATTTGCTGTGAGGCAGTCAAGGAAGGTAGCATTCTGTTTGTAACTCTTCATCCTTCATCTGCTTAATTTAATGCTTCACACTGCCGGTACCTTTAACAGTGACTTTGACTATGCTGCACTGTTCAGTGCACTCTGCAGCAGAGCTGGTAGAAAGGCTATTACACAAAGTAAATTGATAATAGTGATTGGTAATATTAAACCAGTCAGTTTATAAGCCAGACTGTATTTCTATGGCATGGTGTCCTTTGACCATCAGAAACATGAGAGAGGCTGACAGTGGTTTTCGGATGATTGACGATAGGGCTGGGAATTGGCAGTGACCTCCCGATTCAATATTGCATCGATATTTGGTTGCCAGTTTGATATGTATTGCGATTTTTAAAGTATTGCGATTCATTTTTTGGGGCAATTTTTTTTCTTTGTTCTGTACATATATTTAATAAAGATGCAGTGCATTCAACATTTTGACATCTTTTTCACTGAGTAATAAAATATAGTCTAATTATGGAGGCAAATAATTAAATGAAAGACTGCATCTCTGAGAGGTAAAGTGCTTTTAATGGGTTTTACTGAACAAATGTACTTAGCACTATTCACAATATATGCAAGGCTGCATAGAGTAAAGCCATTTGCCTCTGAAAAAATTTTTTATCACTGTTGAATGTACATGAACTTGTAAATTTAAGTCACCTTGAAAACATGCAAAAGGTATGCTATTGAAAAATCAGCAAAGTACTTAAAGATAAAATCTTGAAATGACTTGAAAAAAATGTAAAACAATTATATTTTTAGTAAAAATATGAACTTTGAAGTGAAAATGTGCTTCTAACGTAAACAAACTGTATATGAAGCTAGTGCTTGGGAACATTAAGATTCTTCCGCAAAAACAAGAGCTGGTCAACATGCTCTGGGGTGAGGCTGCTTCTTTGGGCAGTTACTATGTCCCCTGCAGTGGAGAACACACGCTCGGCACAGACACTTGTTCCTGGTATACACAAGTACTGTTTGGCCAGTTTGGCTAGGAGACGGAACTCAGACTGATGTCCTTTCCACCAGTCCAGGGGGTCTCCAGAGAGTGGCAAGGTGGCAGCATTCTTGTACCTTTTCATCTCCTCTTCTGCTTTTTCAAAAGGTGACTTAGCAAGTGTCTCCCTCACATGCACAAAAGTGTCTCCAGGTAAATCAGCCAGTGCACAGGATGCTCTTCTCTTAGCGGGTAGGGGTGAGGGCTCCTCTGTGTTATCAGGTGTAGGCTCACCTTCCCTGAGCCCCTCCTCTTCTCACCTCACTTCACCCTTCAGAGTGACCCACGAAAACAATCACACACAAAGAGAGACACTACTGTACTGTGAACTTGGGTCTACCACTAGCGTTCTAATAATATGTTCCTTTAATGTGAGGAAAACCTACCGACTGAGCCGTGGCAATCATGTTAGCTGCATTGTCTGTGACTAACGCTAGCTCTTTCTCAGTAATGTCCCATTCCTCAGCTACATTAGGAAGTAGCTCTGCCATGTTAGCCCCCGTATGACTCTCATGCATGACTATGGTTCACAGGACGTGAGAGGATAGACTGTCATGACTGCGGCGTCTTAGCCGGTTGTTTTCTTTTCCCTGTCCATGTGCTTTTGTTTTTCCTTGTGTTCTAGCCCTGCCCCGTTCTCCGCCCACCTGATTGTCTCTACCTGCCTGCCTGCACACCTGCATCCCATCTTGTCATCTGCCTTGCCCTATATATTCCCCGTTTGTTTCTTGTCTCGTTGCTAGTTCGTCTCAGTTATCTGTTTCGCTACAAGCTATTTTTCCTGTTCTGCCTGCCAGCCTGTTTTCCCGATCTTGCCTGTTTCCCTCGACTGTGTTTTTGGATCTGTTTGGTACTGTTAGCCGTGTTTTTCTGGTTTTCCGACTTCGCCTGTTTTTGACTTCGTTTTCTGGATTCCCCGTATCGGCTTATTATACTTTGCTTGGTGCACCCCATTCCGCTGTCTGCGCTTGAGTCCCTGCCTGAGTTGTGACATAGACCCCATTCATCAGTTATGTGATGTGATGTTGCTGTCACATAAGACTGTGTAGCTCTAGAAGTCCATGCCTTGCATGTCAGAGCAACTCTCTCAGGTTTGCTAAGCGATTCCTTAACTTCCAACTTAATTTCGTTGTAGATTTCGGGTACCGCTGTTTTGGGGAAAAAAAAACGCTGTTATGGTATGCTATACCATGGTTCCAAAATGTGTATCATGTCGTGGAAACCCGTATTTTCTACAACACTATAAGGACGAAGGTCCTTGCAAATGAAATGTGCTATGGACCTTGCCCTCTCACAATTGCTGGGAAGTTTGTTTAGAGTATCCAACAGCGTTTGTTGGCTCAATTTAGCTGCAGGTTTAGCTTCGGTCAAGCTCAACTCTGGGTGGTGTCAAGCGAGATGCGCACAAATATTGGTTGTATTATTGCAATATTTTACTTTTCCATGGCAGATTTTTGCATACAGCCGTATTAAGATCAAGCTTCCCCTCAACTCTGTAGAATCCAAAGTGATTCCACGCTTTGGATTTAAAACGTGACGGCGCTACACACACCTGCGGACGTGTGTGTGCGGCCATGTTTATTTCTCCCTGTCAGTAAGGGTCAGAGTGCACGGATGTAGCATGCAGAACTATAAGGAAGCCCTCAGTAAATTTCAATTGTTATGCCAATGTTTTTCCAACATGTAAATACCAAAAATCCCTTTTTTTTAAATTAAAAAAATCGATTTTTGATCAGTGAGGCGATTTAAGAATTGCCATCATCAAGAACTGCGATTTGTAACTAAATCGATTTTTTTCCCCCAGCCCTAGTTGATGATGACGTGTGTATGTGTGTGAGCAGGTTCCTGCAGCACATGGCTCTCAGCAGTGTGGGTCAGGAGTCCCTGCAGAGCACTCACCTGGAGGAGCTGTTCCCTGAGAGAGAGCCATCCGCCCTCCTGCAGGACCAGGCCAACAAGGTGAGTCCCCTTACACTGTGCACTGGAGAATGCACTCTGGAAAACACACTGTGGATGGTGTATGTTGGGGTGACATGCTTCTGTGTGTGTGTGTCTGTGTGTGTGTGTGAGCAGATTGTCATCACTGTGATCACCGGGTTGCCAGGGAGCCACAAGGACAGCCTCTGCAACTTCCTGGTCAGCCTGAATAAGGAGTATGGCAGGTGAGCACTCAGCGGGGTCTGTTCATGGGTTTTAGTCCAGGGGTGAGGAGTGCTCAGTGCAGGGCTGTGTTCATGGGCTTTAGTGTGGAGGTAAGCAGTGCTCAGCATGGGGGTGTCTTCATGGCCTTAGTGTGGAGGAGTGCTCAGTGTGGGGGGTCTGTTCACTGATTGATTACTATTTGTGTGTAGGCCAGGACTGGACCAGTATTCAAATGATTACATTATTGGGCTGGTGCTGGGAATTTGCCTCACAGAACCACTGATTCCATAGTAATGCACTTAAGGCATGTAAGACCTTTCTTTTTCAGTCGTTTTTTGCCAGGGGCAGCAGTGTAGCATAGTGGTTTGATGGTTTAATACCCTGCTGGAGCATTGCTGCTGTACCCTCAGGCAAGGTACTTACCCCACAATTGCCTTAGTAAATATCCAGGTGCATGAATGGATAACATGTAAAAATTGTAACCTATGTAAGTCACTGTAGATAAGAGCATCTGTTAAATGACAATAATGTAATGTGTATGTCACCATGTGCGGTGTGTTGGTCCACAGGTGGGCGGTGTACCGCCCCAGCCGGGACAGCGGTGACTCATTCAGCAGGACGCATCTCCAGCGATACCTGTCTTCCCTCTTAGAGAGTCAAAGGGGCCGCGGAGCCCGCCACTCTGCCCTGACCAGACGCAACCTCCGCCTGCTGCTGCTCACGCCAGGGTAGGGCCACCTGCTGCCAGCAGGAGGTGCAGCCGGTTTTTGAAGGCAGCTCACCCATGCAGACTCCCCAAAACCCCTCTGTAGCTGTTAATGCAAAGGTGTTGTGTTCTGTGTTGTGTAGACTGTCACACCAGTCCCTGGCTCTGGTGGAGTGAATACAAAATACAAGGTAGTACAAGGCATACAGTGATAGAAAACACCTGTTTTGTCTATACTGTCTATTTGTAGGTACATAACTGAATAAGTGGCCAATTTATTTGTAACTCAAATGTTAATGAACAAAAGTTTAATTTCATTGTTTCAAACACAATGATTCACTCCATCTTGCATATGCACATGCAGTGACAGTTTTGTTAGTAGGGTGACACTGAAGTGATCTTGGTTGTGCAGAATTACTAGAAGAAAGAATGGAAGTAAGACAGAGAATTAGCTTCAAGCTGCACCACACTGACAAACGGCATTCACTAGCAAATAGTGCTAGCAACATTTAACTCGCTGTTGGTTACTCTTGGGATTGAAAATAAATATATTACATTATTATATACATTTTTTACATGCTTCCCACAGCCATTTTGTCCTCTACACTACAAAAAAACCAATGCCATCTGATGGGTCTTGATCTTTGTAATGGAACATTTTTGCTGTCCCATGATGAACCATGCAAGATTTAGGGGTTGGGTTTGCATATGAGCCTTATGACTGAACAGTGGCTGGATATTGAACCAGTTTGAGGTGACAGGTATTTGCCAGGATTCACTGGACTCTGTGACAGGGTTGTGGTGGTTAAAGCTGCCCCCCACTCTCTGTGGGTGGAGACTTCCAGTGGTCTCTGCATGTTGTCCCAGTATCTGCTGCTGCTGCCGAGCCATGCGCTGACACTCCAGCTTTTCCAGCCATGCAGAGCTAATACTGCTAATACTGTACAGACCACACCATTAGAACCTTTTTACAGCCTATTACTGGCATTATATACTATATACACTACCTGCTACTGGGGCACAGACTGCTCACCGTAAGAAACTTTTCACAACCTGTTACTGGCGCTATAGACTGCTCACTATAAGAACTGTCTCACAGCCTGTTACTGGCACTACTTACTGGCCACCATAAGAACCTTCTCACAGGCTGGTACTGGGAGCATTGGGTGCTCACTACCCTTTAAAGGTGCTTCCTTTGGCTGTTTCAACGAAACAAGGTAAATTTGTTACGCAGCTCAGGTGCTGTCCCTGGATGTGCTTATGCTTAGGTATGGAGAAGATTGAGACCCCCTTTTCTGAGGCCTTATCTCACCTGGTCACAAGGCTCTATCACTAATCCTGATCGCCAGCCAGACAAAGCCTCTCTGGAGTCACAGCGGCAGTTACAGCAGTCACTTAGCTCTTATCAGAGAGAGAGCTGACATAGCACCTGACATGCGAGTAGGTCAGCCTGCATGCATCACAGCCCTCTGTTCAGGCAGAACAGTCACTCGTCACTGGTTTTCCATAGGCCCACAGCCCGCTGCCCTCACAGTCTTTCTGCTCTCATGCTTTCACTGCTCTCAGTGCTGGTCTTACGGTCCCAATGGTCTTGTGGCCACCCTCTGTTGCAGGTACACAGATGTTGTGGAGGTGGTGCAGGCTGTGCTCACCCACCCGGACCCTGGAACGCAAGAGAGCTTCAGCATTGGCGCCATCGCTGCCTGTGTGGACCCACTCAGCTGCTACATGGAACACAGGTAAGGCCTGGCCCCTCCCCCTCAGCTCCTGCGTACTTTCACAACAATTACATCATAATGACAGGAAATTTGAAAACAAGGACAAAAGAAGGGTAAATTGCAATGAAAATGAAAGGAAGCATACCAATTACTGTGTAAAGGCATTCAAAATGCTTGATTGTTACAAAGCAGGTAAATATGTGAGACCTGTGTGGAATTGTCATCGGTTATGTGAACCTCCCATTCAGGAAGATTTTGTTCTTGTAAGGGATTGAATATTAAAAGTGGAGTTGTAAATTAATGGTTACAGTTGGCATGTATTTTTTTAAATAGTGGGTTTTCTCATATTGAACTGAGCGATGTCCATGACGAAATGATTCAGTCATAATCACAAAACATTGAATTTGTACAGTTTTATGAAGTCCTTTATGAAATAAAGGAAAAATAATGGCATAATTCACAACCATGTTATTGTGTGATATACAATGCTGCAACAATGTCAATGTCCCTAACCAAATTCAAAAATAGAATTATAATTTAGCGTTAATATCTGAGTATCTCCATATCTCCATGATGTCTTTGTGTAGACTGTAAACGTGTGTTTCACTTTCCTTTGTTCTGTGAGATGCTCATTTAGGATCTTAGGGCAGACCATGGAATTCCTGGTTTTACAGCTGTGTCTCTTTTGTGAGACTCTTCTCCAGCATAAGTCTGAAGAGGGCAGCATTGATCTGTAGGAAGAGCCTAGCTTTTTTGTCATGTTGACTGACGCCTCAGCACTTAATCACCTCCAGCTACTTAAGCTTAATTTTTTTTCTCAAAATACTGTAGGTGCAAGGTGCTTCAGGAAGTAGCGCAGGATAAGAATTTCAAATACAGTGTATTCACATTCTAAGCAGCTTTTTATGCTCCATTGAGCTCCACTGAATATCATATTCTGTGTGAGTGAGCCTAAAATGATTCTTGTAAACAGACTAATTTATTGTCACAGGCAGAGTATTTAAAAGCATTAATATAGGTATGATTTTGTATTTGTAGCTTTTGATCCCTATATGCAATTGATTCTCATATCAGGGTTTCTTATAGGTGAAGTACAGTGTGTTTTCCAAACATGTTACATATTGACATCTATTTTCAAAGAGGCTGATTCTGTTCCTTTCTGATTGAGGCCACAGATAAGGGTAGAATGAGTTCATAAGTGACTTTGGTTGTTCATTGCAGGGCTTACTTTCCCTTTGCAAAGGGGGTGGCCAGCTGTCTGCACACACCTTTTGTCTCTGCCTGCCGCTAAGCCCATTGATCTTTCCTTACTTAGCACTCAAGACTATAGAGCAGTTGTCGTGTGGGTGGGGAGAGGGTCTTCAAAGGGCGGGTGGGGGGAGCAGCAGAGGTAAACAGTGTGGTGTGATTCATCCCACTCGGGCAGCATGTGTGACCCATGAAGTAAATACACCGTGGGAGCATTGTTGGTAACCTGGCTGCTGGTCCACCCGCATCGCTGTGCCGGCCTGCTTCACCAGGTGGGAAATGGCCTTTCAGGGTCGAGCCTTTTCCAGCGGCACTGATCGAAAAAGACACAACTCTCCCATAGGCCTCCTCTCGTCAGGAATACTTCACCTGTTGAAGGGAGCCTGCTAAACCCTCCTTATATCTCTCCTCTGCATCAAAAGTTGAAGACCAGAATAGGGCTGTGACGGTAATGATTTTTTCTTCCCACGGTAATAAAGCAACAAATTACTGCGATTTAGCGGTGCGCTGCCCTCCGACCCCCGCACAACACAAAAAGCCAACCCATAACGTTTGCACATGAACAACTTGTTTATTTTTCAAAAAAAATTCTCGGGAAGGCTGATTACAACTTAGAAAGTGATTGCAAACTTACAAATATTTTACATTTTAACATTTTTACATTTAACATTTTAACATTTTAATGTTTTAAATTTTAATTCACATAATTATGTAGGCCATACAATAATGGTGTCTGGAGCAGCATGAAGAGATAGGCTATATGTAGCCGCATTAAAAGTTTTAATTATTTTTCAAATCAAATGACAAATAAGAAGATGGTAAGGGAACATTACCATCCTCTTAATGCTAATGGTTTTTAAACATGCAACATATTTGAACATTCATGATGTCGGTAGGCATCTACTACAATCACTGCTTGTATAAAGTGCTGCAAAAAAATCGAAATGTAGGCTACTCATTCTTTATTTTACGGTCTTTTTATTTTACGTGGCAAACACAGATTAATCAAATGAATCATATTATCAAGTTTGACCACAGCTTCCTTCCGTAATTCCAGCACGGATATTTACCTGGCTGAATTACTGAAAGGCGTGGCAAACGCAGATGTGCTGAACGGCAAATTTCGTTTTAACCCTTTAGCGCATACGGTCACACTGGTGTGATTAAACTGGTGCGATTAGAACACTAGATTGGAGAAATTCTAGCTAATTTTAACTTTGAGGAAACAGCGATTTAACTCTAAAAATATAACAAATGCTAACTGAAATCTGTAAGAAACTTAATAACGTAAATGAAAACGTAACGAACCATATAAGGTAATACGCGTACTACATACCATAACAAATAAGTTACATGCCAAAGGGTTAAAACGAAATTTGCCATTCAGCACATCTGCATTTGCCACGCTTTTCAGTAATTCAGCCAGGTAAATATCCGCGCTGGAATTATGGAAGGAAGTTGGGGTCAAACTTGATAACATGATTAATTTGCGTTAAAACATTTAACATTAAAGTTTCCAGATTAATCGTGAACGAGCGTTAACGTTGACAGCCCTAAAATAAATAAATGATTGCAGTAATGAGCTCAACCCCGTGGTAGCCGTCTCATGATCACGGTGTTGCGGTGATACGGTTATCGTCACAGCCCTACACCAGAAAACGGCATCAATTGTACCCTTCGAGTCAAAATTAGGGTGTGAACTTCAGCCAACTGTTCCAGCCCCAGTCAAAATCAATTATTGACTAAGCTATGCCAACAAAGTACCTCTTTGGCTGCAATTGTCTGACCTTTCAGTTCCTGAATAGCCTGCCCCACTTAAGTGAATGTGTTGCAGATATCTTAGTAGTAATGCTTTAAAACTATAAAACTGTAGCAGGGGCAGTTAGATTCATTACGTTCCGCATCAGGGACAGGTTGTAATTTCTGCAAAAACGGGGGTTTTGGCAAGTGTCTGTCACTGTGGGGACAATGTCCTCCACAGTCTTCCAGTGTCTTCCACATCCGGGGAAGTTAGAGTCAGTAGGTTATATAGAAAGGGCAGTTATATCCATTAACATGCCAACCAGGGGTATTTAGAGCCAATACATTCTATAGCAGGGGTATTTAGAGCCAGTACATTCTGTAGCAGGGGTATTTAGAGTCAGTGCATTCTATAGCAGGGGTATTTAGAGCCAGTACATTCTATAGAAGGGGCATTCAGACCCATTGTCTGCCACAGCCGTAGCAGTTATCTATTTGTTCTATTTATACTGCTGTGACCTTTCTCGCCTGTGTGTGTGTTCCTCTGTGATGTCCTGGCGTCATGCTCCATGCTGATAACTAAAGCTTTGCGGGCATTTCACTCCATGGGACGTCTGTGTTCAACAAAGAAAGAAAGAAGTTGATTGATTGGGAAAGTGCTGCAGGTCTCTGATTGGAGGACCAGTCATCATGCTGCTGACGGTTGACTGGAGGATCACTCCTCTCTCTTTTCTCTCACCCACAGGTTTCTTTTCCCAAAGCTCCTAGAGCAGTGTAGTCAGGGTAAGTCAGTACAGCCAATCACATTACCAATATCCAGGGACATTACAGCCAATCACATCGCCAGTGTCCAGGAACATTACAGCCAATCACATTACATTACATTATTGGCATTTAGCAGGCGCTCTTATCCAGATCAGTTACAGTTTTTTTTTTTTTTTTTTTTTACAGTGTTATCCATTTATACAGCTGGATATTTACTGAGGCCATTGTACTTTGCCCAAGGGTACAGCAGCTGTGCCCCAGTGGGGAAGTGAACCGGCAACCTTTTGGTTATGAGTTCTGCTCCTTAACCACTATGCTACACAGCCGCCCCATTAACGGCGCCAGTGTCCAGAGACATTATCGCCAATCACACTGGCAATGTACCGTGACATTACAGTCAGTCCCGTTCTTAATTTACATTGCAGCTGTTGAATAAATTCATTGTTGCTGCACTGACCATTTTGTGCATTTTGAGTCAATGTGATGTGTGGCATGGTTTTTAAGGTGTTAGCCATTGGCCTGTTAGTTAGCGTGTTGCTGTGCTCCATGCCCAGGCATGGTGAGCTGTGTGGTGTTCACGGGTCTGACTGGGGAACAGAGGCACCCCTTCCTGCACCAAGTCCAGCAGCTGATCCGAGCAGCCAACCCAGGCGCAGCCTTCGTCCTTGCAGAGAAAGGCGCCGTAACCAGGTGAGTGCTGGCTGTATGGTAAGGGTTGCAGCTTAGTCAGAAAACCCCAGCATATGAAAGGGGTACGAGCATTGAGTTAAGCGAAGAGTTCAGAGATTACATAATTTATGAGATGAACGATGAGTTCAGTGGTGAGTGATGAGATGGATGATGAGTTCCGTTATGAGTAATGCGATATGAGTTTAGGGGTGAGATGTTCGATGAGGTTAGCGATGAGTGATGAGATGGGCGATGAGTTGAGTGAACGCAGAGGCTTTGTCCCCAGTCTGTCTTTAGCACAACCTTCAGCATTTCACTGAGCCAAATCAGCTGAATCATGGAGGCTATTTGGTTTCCCTGTATTTCCTTTTAAAGACAGTTTTCTTCCCCCCACCCCTACATAACCCAAACACACCAAAATAAGGACCATTTTCCCAAGTGCAGGATTACACCTTCCACCTGAGGCAAACAGCAAGTCTCGCCAAGTAGACAGCCCACACGATAGACACGCATTTTGCCTGAGAAGCTAATATGATTTATGCTTGTTAAAAAATAACCTAGTTAAACAGCAATTTGATTGAAAATCATTTTTAAAATTCAGAGCGCTTGCCTAAAAGGCACGAATGGTGAAAGGGTTAGTGTGTGATGTGGCAAGAGGTACACACAAACTTCCTCTTGGGCAGAGAGGTAGGTAAATCTATGAAGCGTTAATATGTAACCCACTGTGACTTAGCTTACCAGCGTATAAACACATGCTGCCTTGCCTCGCTTTGGCAGATCCTCATAGGCCTTCTGCATGCCACTTTCTATCAGCCAGATTAGCCAGGGTGCTGGTAAATTGTTAGCCTTGACCTGGCTAATACCAGCTAGCAGCTATCTTATTTTGGCAGCTAATGGATACATATATTGTCAGCTTTCCTTAGCTAGTAGCTGTCTATTCATTTTCAAACTGACCAGAGAGCAAAACAGCATTCCAGTATTGGAGTGTAAAAATAATATAATATATAATATTTAGTATGAATTATACTATATACTATAAGCACATGTATAGAATGTCAATGCACCATTATAGATGTGATTTCATGCTCTCAAATAATAGTTGCTTTAGGTGAGAGAAGGTTAGATACAAGGAGGACCAGGAGGGGGTGGTAATGGTGCCAGCTGTGGCAGCTTTGCTGATCAAATATGTGAGTGTGTGTGTGTGTATGTGTATCTACAGTATGTGTGTGCATGTGTCGTGTTGCTGTAACCCAACCTCTCTCCCAGGAATGAGGATGTGGAGCTGATTCTGTCAGAAAGCAGCTTCTCTGAGCCCCAGATGCTGAGAGCGCGCTATCTGCTGTACCCCGGCTGGTATGTTTGCCCACTCTCCTGACCTCTGACCCCCAGCCCGCCCTGCATGTCCACCACGTCCCACTAACTGAAAGGCCACTGTCTCATGCGGCCCTAAGGCCCTAAGCAAAAAGATATGTGCAACCTGGCTGCTGAATGCTACAAAGCTAGCATCTGCCATGGATACCCGTGTGTGTATGTGTGTGTGCATGCGTGTGTGTGTGTGTGTGTGTGTGTGTGTGTGTGTATGTGTGTATTTTTGTGTCTTCCTGTGTCTGTCTGTTTCTATGTGTGGGTGTGTGTTTCTGTGTGTGTCTGTACTAGGTTCATGTGTGTCTTTGTGTTTCTGTGTGCTTTGTATATCTCCATTGATTGAATGTATTTATTCCTATAACAAATACAAAGTTGCTGTTTCTTAATGTGGACCTAAATAAAGTGTGTGTTTGTGTGTGTGTGTTTATATGTGTATGTGTGCGTGTGTGCCTGTGTTTCAGGTGTGAGGGGAAATTCAGCACAGGTGTGTCATCCCCCACCATGAGTCAGGAGTGTGTGCTGTTCAGTCGACCCCTGGAGAAGCCCCTGTTCATGGCGCGATGCAAAGGTTAGAGCACTGCCCTGCCTGTCACATGCTGGAGTTGCACTTTTATTTGGGTTACATATCTACTCCTAGTGAATTCTGTGTGTCTTCACAACCATGGTGACAATTGAAGTCTCTCGCTCAGTGCTATGACTGACCATACAGCACACTATGTCATGCAATTCATATTATGGGTGATAAGTAACGATGACATTCCTCTCCATGCACGCATAACCACCATCACTTCCATGGGTGTATGTTCTTCATGTGTGTGACTCTCAGGGTCGGAGCTACATAGGTGCACCTTGAACTGCACAGGTGCTGGCTTTGTGGTGCGTCCATCTGCTTCTGAGTGATTTTTAATGTAAACAAATCTGAAATGTTCTCCCCTGTTTTTGATTCACAGCATTGAAATCATCACTGAGAGCAAATCCTTTCAACGGAAACGTGTACAACATTTGGGGCCGTGTCAGATTCTCTGGTAAAAAAAAAAAAAAAAATGTTTCTTTACGTTTATCTTGGTAAGAATATTACATTACCTTGTACCAAATGCAGTGCCATGTCTTGTTTTGCTTTCCCTGGTTATAAACTGAAGCACAACAGTGAAAAGGTTTTGTAATCAAGGCATCTCTGTATAACCTTTACCACTCATTGTTCAACAGTGCTGCAGCTCTGTGCCATTTCCTTGGTAAATGTTTGACTTGTATTTCAAAACACAAACAGTATTGGGATATTTTAGAGCAAGGAATGTCTTCAAGGCGTGTTAAATCGTAATACGGTAGGAAACTTGTTTGTACTTCACGTTTTTTTCCACATGTAGATTCCAGCTCATAGTTCACCTTTAGTGTATTTGTTCCACCCGGTTCCTGGTTCTTGTTTTCTTTAGTTTCCTCATCTGTTATGAGTCTGGTATTGTAGCTGCATGGTGAGAGAGAGAGAGTGGGATGGTTTTACTTGTTTGGTGAGAGGGCGTGACTCTGACCGTGGAGTCGAGTGGGAGAAGCGACTGCGTTTCCCATCAGTGTTCCCTCCGTGTCATTCAGACCGCAGCCCTTGGTTGTGACCATAAAGCACAAACTTGTAGAGTGTTCGTAGTTGTTGCGTTTGCACTTGCTGTTTTTCCTTTATTGCCTGCACGTCGAGTTGTGAGACTAGTGTAAGATGCTGTTTGGATGGTAGCAGGGTGCGTTTTTGAGCTACGACTCCAAAACTTCCTCTGTCCTGATTGGGTCTGCCGTCGGCACGGTCCTGTGGCGGTCGTGCGCGGAAACGCACCCCAGCACGCAGTCCTGTCACTGTGGAGCTGTGCAGTTTGCCATAGCGGTGCCGCAGGGTGACGGGTGTGTTTCCCTACCAGATTCACCACAGCTGATGGAGGTGAGCTACACTGCGAACAGCGGGGCCCTGAGCATGGTGCCTGCACAGGAGGGGCCCAACCCCCCCCCCTCAGGCTGGCGAGCCCCGCCATGGCCCCCATGACTGCTTCCTGCTGTTCTACGGTGTGGGTCTCACCCAGGAGGGGCTGAAGAACTGGCTCCGCCAGTGTGCTAAGCAGGTAAGAAACTTCTGCAGGCTGATCTCATTACACCGATTTCCTCTCGCTGATCTCACTCTATATCTTTTGTCATCATTATACAGTGCTGTAAGCAGGTACAGAATATCTTTAGATTTTTAGAATTTTAGGCCCCATCATGCAGTGTGCTAAGCTGGTACACTTCTAGGTGTTCACATCAAGTTGAAGCTGATCTCACTAAACTAGGTCTCTCTTAGGTACTCTCTCCAGGCTGATCTCACCCCTGTAGGGAATACTGCTTGCCCTGCTATTCTCACTGGGGGGAAAAGGCATAGTTATCTTGGATTTTCTGGGTGTTTGCAAATACCTTGGCAGAGCTGAGAGACATTTAAAATAGAGCATTTAAAATATCAATAAACGGAATGCCAACCTAACTCTTACCTAACAACCTAGCACAGAGATTAACAGTGTCACAGTCTCAACATTAATCTCTCATGTCTGATTTGCATTAGTGGTACAATTCAGTAGTAGAAATGCTGTGTTGGTCATCAGTTCTAATTGAATTACAGTATTATAATTCTACTTTTCCCCTTCAAATTTATGTGGGATGCCATGGAGAAACAACAGAGCCAGTCAACAGAGCAACCCACGTATTTCCCTAAATTCACTTGCACAGCTGTGGGAACCATAAACATCTCATACAGTTTATCACCACTTTTGTGTCTTATGACAGCTAAGAAATGGATTAAATCCATTTACAATTCAGTTATCCTGAATTGGTAATATCCTGTTTGAATGTACCAGCTTTAAATAGCTGGATATTAGATTTGTTGAAGGATGCATTGAAGCATTCAGCAGAGGTGGAAAGTTCAGTGACAGCCGAAAGGGAGCATTCGTTATGGGTATGAGTGGGTGCTGTAGGAGTTGCTGTCTGGCCTGCTGTTTTGGTATTTCCACTCCTGCACCGTTTTGGCTTCCTGGCCGGTGAGCCACTCCTTGCTTTGTTTTCTCTGATACAGAAAGCCATGAAGAGGCCCAAGAAGACGCACGAGACTCTGACCCTGCAGGAAATCAAGGCCATTCACGTGAGTCGTGATTGTCGCCCACTGCATTCACACACTTCCTGTTAGGGCAGCAAAGCTGAGCTAAGGCTAAGCTAAGGCAAGGAGTTTTATAAGGACATAATATGGCGTCAACGTCAAGATCTTTGGCTCCCACCTGCGGTGTCCCATTGTTCCAAGTGAGCAATAGCCTGTTCTTCATCGGTATGCACATGTTTTTCCGAGTTTACATTGGCTTAGTTTAGCCAGTTTAACAAGTACCTTCCTTGACCCTCTCATATATTCTCAGACCTCCACACAGCAGGTTGTTCCCACACTCCCCCTTTATTTGTGTTATTTGATCACGTTGTGAATGACATGACCACCTCACAGTGCCAAAGCTGTGAGCTGTGAAGGGCAAATTCGATCACACTGGCTCCGAAGATGGATGTAGACATAGGCTTTAGGACTGGTGCTCCTTCCTTCAGTAAATCTCTTTGGTTTAGATGAAGCACATGCCAATTGAAGCATGTGCTGATCAGAACGCATACTGGTTGGAACATGGAGATGTTTGGCCAG
Source organism: Megalops cyprinoides (assembly GCF_013368585.1). Classification (NCBI taxonomy): domain Eukaryota; kingdom Metazoa; phylum Chordata; class Actinopteri; order Elopiformes; family Megalopidae; genus Megalops; species Megalops cyprinoides. The sequence continues at coordinate 2,906,052 of NC_050604.1, read as the reverse complement.
CAGTGTATGCCATCACGGTGTTCTCATTCTCTCCTCTGTATCACTTCAGGTGAAGAGGCACCTGGACCCCTTGCCATCAGGTTATTTCTACAATGGACACCAATTTGTCAACTTCTTTGGAGAGAAAATGAACTTCCATCCATGTATCCTTGTATTTTGTCACGTGAATGACAAATTCCAGTCATGGAGATAATCCGCTAAGGGTTTTGAGCTGTCTGTGGCTTTTCAGACTCAGAGACAGAGAAACAGACAGAGACAGAGAAACAGAGACAGGAAATAGGTTCTGGCCACTCCATGCTTGTAGCTGTTATGGCCTTGTGTTGGGCCATCCATGTTGCAGGGCTCCTTCACTCTGAAACAAAATAAGACTCATCTGTAGCTTGATGACCTCAGAGGACACGGGCCCTTCTGAAAAATAGACTTCCTTTGCGTTACATTATTATGTGGGCTTTTTGAGGGTCTGAAGGTTAACTGTAGAATGTGGAGTCAAGCTTGGTAACAACCTCCCTCTCACAGCAGCAATCTCAATGTCTCTGTTTGGCTGGACATGCCTGCTTACTTTGATATTCCCTGTGGATCTCTATACCAGAAGTAACATGTATTTGGTCAGCAGTGTGGTGTGGTCAATTCGGATCCGGCGGGGCACTACTGTTATACCCTTGGGCAAGGTACTTAATCTGAAGTGCTTCAGTCCAAATGTCCAGCTGCATAAATGGATAGCATGTAAGAAATATTGGCTAGAATCTAAGTTTGTCTGGGTAAGTGCATCTGCTGAGTGAAGTGATGTTTAATAATGAATGTAATTTGAAGGAGGTAACATGCGGCCTGGTGCCTGAGTAATTTTTGTCATATGACAAGGTTCAGTAACCATGCCCACTTCTGCCAAATTTCGTATAACCACACCCTGGCAACATTGTGTGCCAGATGACCAACTGTACCTGGAGCTGCCTTCTCTCAACCCCACCCTGCCAAGAGTTGACTATGAGCAGAAATAGCCTGAATAGTGTGACCACATTCAAAGGTTCATGGAAAGAAGCCATTTGAGTGTCAGCCCCAGGTGTACGTCTGTCATTAGGGTGCTTTGCAGAGTGATATTGTCTACCTTACATAGTCTCCAACGCAGTGATGGAGCAATTCATTGATGAGTATGTGGAAGAAGCCAACAAGGAGATCGAGCGCTTCAACCGCGAGCTGGACATGCAGGGCCAGGCTGACCTCTTTGACCCCTAGGGTCTCCGCCCACTCCACAAGTCACCCCATCCAGGGAGGGGGGGAGGGGGAGGGAGGGTGAAGGTCTTCACTATAAGGGTACACTGTGTACGGACCTGGGGTCAACATTATCCATGGTGGGATCACTAGGGGCAATGTCCACTGCACCATATAGACTTGCCACCTGCAGACCTGGGGTCATCATATCCATAAGGGGGTGACACTAAGGGAACTGTCCACTGCACTGCAGTCATGCCACCCATAAACCTGAGGTCAGCATTATCCACAAGGGGAACACTAAGGGCAATGCCCTCTGCATTGAAAAGACATTCCATCCACAGACCTGGGATCAGCATGATCTATGAGGGGAATGCTGAGGGTAGTGTCCGCTGCACCATGTAGACACAGCATCCACAGACCTGGGACCAGTAATATTCACAAGGTGAACACTGGACAAGCATGTGAGAGATCCTGAACTGACCACCACCTATTGCTTTGATGAACTGCATTTTTACATGTTTGTAAAGTTACATTTTTATGACTTTGTCGCAGAGCGCTTTATGATAGAAAGGAAAAACTTGACAAACAGAGGCTGAAGTATTCAAATCCACCGAGGAGAGATTCCAGAACCGTGTATCAGAGTCTCCAGAAAGGAAATTATGTGCCGATGTATAGATTAAAGGACGTTGTAAAAACAGCAACGCTAAACCCAGAGAAGCAGACTCAGCCTTCCACAGATGGAATCAGCAGCAACACTGCAGAGCCAGAGTAACAGGAGTACACTGAGCCCGACCTGAACTGGGATGGGCAGGATCCCCTCTGTGTGAGTACTGTAAATAATGTCTCTGTGAATATCATGAGTCAGGCTCTAAAGGCAGTCCAGCTTATGAGCTGTTTGTGATGTAATGTACACATGTTGGATTAAAGGCCTGCTTTGGTTTTTCTGGCACTTTGGCAAGCCACAGGGTGCCAACCCAAAGGCCTCTGATAGATTTTCTGATGATTCTAATGATTCCTGAATTCCTTGAGGCTGGACAGATTCGTGAACATTCCTCTGAAGCAGTGACACGTTATTGCCCGTCGACGTCCTTATGTAAATAATCACTCGCCGATAGCCTCAAAGCTAGGAGCACTGTTCTGGCAAAGTATGCAGTGCAACAGGTCACACTCTGAGGTCAGGTCTGGATCTCTCATCTTGGTGTCCCACACAGCTAGATGCCTCACACATGTAGCACACATCAAATGAGAAAGTATCATGGGGAAAAAAGCAATGTTTCACACAGCCATGGGAATAGCTGTAGAGAACACTCTGCAGCTTCCAGCACAGCCTCTTCAGGTAGTTCCAGTCAAATAAAAACAGTTCCCCTCTGAACGGTCCCAGAGCAGCTCATCTCATGTCCGGACCACTTGGGTTTGATGTGGGTGGGAGAGGGTGGGCTTGCTTGGGTTAGGCTTGGGCTGGGTCGGTCAGCTGGAGTCGAGGGTGTCCGAATTCCGGCGTTCTCTGGGAGCGCCCAAACAGTGTAGTCCATTGCAGCAGTAGAAGAGGTTGCGGTCATGCTGAGGCCAACCGCATCGCTTGTCCTATGCATGAATAGTGCTTGTGTCCTTATATAAGCGCCTGTACGGCTAACATAGCTAGTCGCGCTGGCAGGAGGGGGTCATCTGTGTTTGAACAGCTGAGCACAAAACTAGTAAGTAAAAGGTAACATCCCAAATGGTGCTGTCCTAAGGACAAATCTTCCTTCACCCTTGGCTTTTTGTTCTAAGAGCTGGCTTTGCAATGAGTAGACGACTTACAATGGGTTTGGTATGAATAGATGAATAACAACGGTTTTGCTATGAGGAGATGAGTTATGACAGCTTTGCTGTCTGATCCAGTCTCCCCTCCAAAACAGTCACTTATCCACACCTCAGAGTGCACGGTCAACGTTCTTGATGCTCAAAGGCAATTGGAGAATTACCAAATCACTGAGGATACACAGCACAGACCATAACTTGAACAGCTCTCAGGTCATCCCCAGGCAGCTCTCTGCCAGCTTCCCTTTGGTCTGGAATACGATTCTGGTTTTATTAAGCCTAAGACACCATGTGTGCAAATTTGCAAATCAACCAAAACAAAGACTTCAATGTGTTAACATGGAAGCATAGGATACAGGATATGATATAGGAGTAAACGGCAAAGCAGATTTTCTGTTCTGAGGATGTCCTCCTACCTTAAGCCTCCCCCCTGCCACCTGGCACAGCTGGGAATACAGCAGAGTTCTCGCTGAAATGCCTGAGATGCGGAGCGCAGGGACTCTGCCTTTGATGCACAGGAGGATCATCTCGCTTGCAAGGGAGCCAGGAAGATTTCACCATGAAACTAATTAAATGAAAGCCACTGGAGACGAGCTTCCAGGAGGAGGCAATTAAAAAAAAAAAAAAAAACACAACCGGTCCTTCGGTAACCAAAGATGCTGCAGCTCAGTAGACACACTGCTGGCCCCCTCTGCCTGTGTTACGTATGAAAGCTGTTGTGTGATTATCTGACCAAGCCATACGCTTTAAAGCAGCAGGCGTGCCCTGTCTCGTTGTAGAACCAGGACAGGGTGGGTCTCATCTGTGTCCGGGGGGGGGAGGGCACTGCCCCTCACCGGCACGCCCCAGGGAGATGCCAGAGAGGGGCAGAACGCATCACCCCTCCCTAGGCATCCTCAGGTGGCACATACTCTGGGGTGACACTACTCATACCACCCCATAGCCTGATCGTAAGAAAGTGCAATTGTATTCAATCCATATGCGTGATCCTTTATGCCTGCCCTCAGAAAACTCTTTAAGGACTGAAGCAAAAAAAAATGCCAGGTTGTTGTTGTCAGACTGAGGCCAGGTTGAGATGCCAGGCCAGATTTGTTTTGGACGTGTCAGAAAGGTGAATGGCCTGCGAGTCCCCCACAGCTGTTAAACACTGAGAGTTTCCTCCCTGGGCACTCCAATCGGAGCATGTTTGGTATAGCTGCCTGTGACAGAGCGTTGCTGCCTGTCTCCAGTGTGTGCTCAAGGTGTCTACTTGCCTTGCTCCTCTGTGTATACCCCTGCAATGTGAAACACTCATTAGATTGCGGTTAACCAACATTAGAACTGAAAGCAGACAGCTGGAAATGAGGCTACCTTGGAAAGATCTGTTGCACAATGTCTCCGTTTACAGTGCAGCAAGTGGTTATTTTTCTGTCCTGGGGTGGTCTGATTAAGGGGTACTTCAGTGACAACTAAGAAAGTATGGGACTCTGAGTAAATTTGACAGTGGTGCTAATTTTGTCTGGCATTTGGAGTGTACTGAAGTGGGATAATGTCCACCCACTGCTTTATGTATTGCAGTCCTTGAAGGGTCTGATGGGTAGGCTACACACAATATTTAGCTGTAATCAAGAGTACTTAATAGCACATACTATTTGCATGTGTTACGATGTCCTCACAAGGTTTGTGTATTCTTATGAAATTGCCTTTCACCAAACTGGTACTGCTAAGAGAAAGTCAGTAAAAAATCACACTATTTTACATATCTGATGAGAATTGAATTACCTCTACATTGTAGAATATTTTTATAATACTGTGAATTGAACACTAAAGGGTAGGCACAGGAATACCTGGCTTAATCCAACAGAAATATGAAAGTTAAAAAAAAAGCAAGCCTCAAGATTGGGAAGAGAGAATGTGGAGGTGTTTTTGTTTTCTTTTTGCTCCAGCAGTGCCTTGGAAATGGCAACGCGAGAAACCCCATGTAGATGGCATGCTGCTGAGGCCCAGGTGGGGCCAGGAGCCGCCCCCAAACAGTGTTGGTGAAAGGATTCTACAGAATCGTTCTTTTGAGCAAGTATTCTAATCTGCCAGAGGGAACGCAGCGCAGAGTGGAGACCACTAGAGGGCCGAGTCCATTTCACAAGTGGCCACATCAAGGGGGAGAAAACAGAAGGCAAAAATAAGCAATCAAACCAAAAACACATTAAGTGGAAGCTGTAAGGGGGCTGACTGTCTGTTCATGAAAAGGGTTTGAGTCAAAAGTTGCTGTGGTTTGACTGAAAAAGAAAAAATGGGGGAAGAGGATTGGGAAGATTGGTGGAAGGGTTATGTCCAATCAGAACGTTGCAATTGGACCTTTCTCAATCCGAAGAAGTGGGGGAGGGTGGGCTACGATTGGAGCTGGGAAGCCCCCCACTCCTGATTGCAAGGGGGGACCCAGGATGGCCTTTGAGTGGCTCTCCCTGCTGTGACAGCGCCCCCCTCTGGGCTAATCACACATAACCAAGCGCTGTGTGTTTTTGTATGTGGGAGCTAGTGGTTTTGTCACTGAAGTTATAGGACGAAAACTAAATTTGATGTCAAAGGGAAAGTGTTCTTTTTTGTTAAGTATATAGACATACAAAAATGAAAAATGTGATCAATAAGCTGAGGTAGAAATTGCTCAAATGTGGACATCTTTGTTGTTTTCGCTACTCTGTTCTGAAGGGTGAATTAGACGTTCAGAAGGACCGATATAATGTACGCACTCTTTGATGATTACTGAAATCTGAATTCTATATATTTCTAAAATTTTATAACAGAATCCTCTTGATTTGCATAGGAGGCTTGTTCCCTGGCAAATTGCCTTTGCTCATTCCCCAGCTCAACTTTTAAAGCTCTGCTTCTTTGAGGAACAGCTGCTATCAGAACACAAAGTTTGGAACCAAGGAGCCCAAAACATTTCCTGCTTCATACAAATGAATGGGATTAAGGCTAGTTAGAAACTGCTCCCATTTGAACCCTTAAGACCTGACTACACATGTGGTGTCTAGGCTCCCTGCTCAGCCTTCCTCTTTGGCAGCGTGGTGTTTTACTCAGGTTAACTGTATTTCTCTGCATGTTATCACTTGTTTAACTGCAGATAGCTACTTGTGATGCGCTCTTGGATTGCCATCAAAACCAGTCTTTAAACTGCAAAACCAGGCAGTTTTTCTGTTAAGGCATTCTGGCCCAGCAGTCTCAAGGACAGCCGCCCCATAAGAATAAGAGGCTAAATGTGTTAACTATTGCTGGATGGCCATTTCAAAGGGACACTCTTACCATGCTCAAGAGCTCTGGTCAGGTTGAGAGGTACTGAAATACGAAGACTGTGAAGCTCAGAAAGCAAGGGCTCGCTACCTCTTACTGACGATTGGTTCAGTTCCTCTATGATCCTTATTCACTCTTACAGAAACTCTTATAGTTTCCTCTTTCCTCGGAAATTTTATTTTTTTCTTCCGGGAACAAGCCTGCCTAAACAGCAAACAATCTGTACCAATTTGCACAGAGCTTTCCATCCCTGATGCCAGCTAATTTTGCCCTGTGGGATGCGTATTTCTCCTCTTTCTTTTCAGATGGGAAGCCTTTACACATTGAACCTTTGGAAGTTGCAAAATTCACAAAATGCTTTCCAATTTAAGTTCTACAGGAGCAAAGAAAAATTAAATACGTTGTTTGTGTAAGCTTACCTCAAATACTAAATTCAGAACATTTGAAATCAAAATTTCAGACTGCAAATAAGACTTCAAGATGATGTACTTGAAAAGTGCCAAAATGTTCATTTGTTACTTTTATGGATGTTTTTCTTTTTTTTTTCTTTTTTGTAAGTTTGGGTGGTGTTGGTGAAATTTGACCAATTGAAATCAATTGAACCATATTTGCACAAAACTACTGTAACTTCAGTTTTTCTCCTGTGACTGCTTTTATAATCTTATATTTATTACCACAAGTAATCCATTAAATATATTGATATGGTTAATTCTTCTGTCTATTTTTGTATTTATCTTTTTTGCAATCTTTCCTTGTCTGTTTCCACTGATGTAATACAACTAAAAATGAATATAAACTAGTATACATCTCACTGTTGTCTCATCTTTTGTTTCAGCATTTTAAAAGACTATCTTCATCTTCCAAATAGTACTGCATTGGTACTCCAGGCTGTTACAGTTCCTGTGTTTAATTTCCTAGTTTCCTCTAAAACCATGGCACACTCTTTAAACAGAAACATGTATAATTTCATATAACAGCATAAAACGAGTGGATTTACTGGACCACAGATGGAACTTGTGGCCTTCTGTGAGAAGTGCAAACTACGTTGCTATATTCACAACACAGCACATTCCAGGAAGCCCTTACAACCATGCAGTGTTGTAAGGGTTTACATTCCTGAACGCAATCTAGAAATCAGATATATAGGCTAAAGTCAGATACCCATAAGACATTAAATCCACTTGCACTTCTGAAGTATAGAATAAATGTTCAATATTGTGAGGTGCAGTGGGTGTTGCTTTGGGATAGGATATGGAGTACTGCAACGTGTGGGCCTGCATTTATTTAAATGGTGAGCGAGACAGAGCACACACAAGGACTGAACAAACTAGAAAAGTGCATTTCCTGAAGAAAATGCAGAGTGTGCTTGCCACCCAGCAGCAAAAACATGGTAATGTAAGTGCCGAAGTGGTTGCTCGGGTGTTGCTAGGTGGTTGCTAAGATGTTGCTAAGCGGTTTCTAGGTTGTTGCTGGATGGTTACTAGGGAGTTGCTGGATGGTTACTAAGGTATATGATTTGGGTGCTAGAGCGTTGTTGGGTGGTTGCCTGGGTGTTGCTAGGTGGTTGCCAGGGCGTTGCTAGGAGGTTGCTAAGGTATATGAGGTGGTTGCCTGGGTGTAGCTAGGTGGTTGGTAGCGCGTTGCTAGATGGTTACTAAGGTATATGATTCGGTTGCTAGGACGTTGTTGGGTGGTTGCCTGGGTGTTGCTAGGTGGTTGGTAGCGCGTTGCTAGGCGGTTGGTAGCATGTTGCTAGGCAGTTGCTAGGGTGTTGCTAAGTGGTTGCTTGGCGGTTGCTAGGGTAAACAATATGGTTGCTAGGGACACACCCACCTTTGGTGAGTGTTGAGTCACATGACCAAAAGCAAATTATCAGGTCCCGTGGTTATTGGTCAAATGGTGACCAAGTTGTAAGACTTTGAAAAATGAATTGAAGTCAATGGCAGGATGGAGGGATGAGTAAACAACAAAAAGACGAGTGCGGGTCAGTGTGGGTTTCAATGAGTGTTGGGTGGCATGACCTGAGCCAACATGTGAGGTACTATGACCGTGGGCTGAAAGATGACCAAGCGGTAATACTTTGAGAAATGAATTGAAGTCAATGGGAGGATGGAGGGATGAGTGAATGACAAAAAGACGAGTGCGGGTCAGTATGGCTGTCAATGAGTGTTGGGTGATTTAACCTGAGGCAGCATATGTGGTACGGCGGCTGTTTGGCCAAAGGTGACCGAGCGGTAAGACTTTGAAAAATGAAGTCAATGGGAGGATGGAGGGATGAATAAATGAGTAAAAGATGAGTGCGGGTCAGTATGGGTTTCAATGAGTGTTTGGTGGCATGACCTGAGGCAGCATATGTGGTACGGTGACTGTAGGCTGAAAGGTGACCGAGCGGTAAGATAGCAGGATGGAGGGATGAATAAATGAGTAAAAAAACTTTTAAAAAATGACAAAAAGATGAGTGCAGGTCAAGACGGTCTTGGATCAGTGTTGGGTGATTTGTCCTGAGGCAACATGTGAGGTATGGTGGCTATGGGGTGAAAAGTAAGCAAGTGGGAAGGCCATGAAGTGTGAGGGGGGTGATTTTGAAAATGAATGGGAGTCTATGGGAAAAAAGGGATGAAAAAATGACAAAAACTGGAGAATGACTGCGGGTACAGCTTAGCTGTATACAAGCACACCGATCAGGGTCAGACCGGAGGGGATACAGTTGGTTTGGGGTTGATATTCCGAAAACTGTGGGAGGAGAAGCGGGACAGAATTTGGTGGAATAAGAAGAAGAGGAAGAAGAATAAAACTATCGGATAACAATAGCTTGCTTGCAATGCGAATAAAACTATCAGATAACAATAATAAGCTGCCCCTCATGCATTCTCTGAGTGAGAAGTAGAACCAAGAACAGGAGACAACACAAAAAACTCAAACTAGGATCCCTGCTGGGTGAAATGTTTTTGTTGCCTTTTCAGATTTTTTTTTTGACCACCATTTTCACTGTTTTTTTTCACACCAGTTTTCTAATCCCCTAGCCTTGCGCTCCTCAGGAAGTGTGAGGTTATGCAGTATAAGGAGCCATGGTGGAATTTTGTGTTGTAAGCACCAATTGTAGTGAGACAGAAACTGCTGGCACTTTCAGCCCAGAATTCAGTGTGAAAATAGTAAAGCACAGAGAAATCTGAAAATGACCTACAGCTAAGGAAAAAACCCTCCATTTTGTATTCTGATGGCATCACAATCACATTGGGAAGAGTCAAGAAGGTTTTTTTTTTTTTTTGCACGTTGTTGGACCCATCCTTCATGGTCCTTAATTTTAGTAGTGGTCATGGTCATTAGTGAAATTTTGGCATTTCTTATAAGATCATTTAAAGATTCTTAGGATAGAGGTGATTTCACACGTACCTGACATTCCTGCTGTTTCGGAATAGAATATGTGAATAAAAATCACTTTTGTTATACAACAGGGGAATGTGAAGCAACTCTTCATATGTCAGAAATCTAAATTCTGCAATCTGATGCCTTAAGATTTCTGTGGTGGCCCACTGCTCAGATCTTTATAGAATCATTCCTGTTGACACCCTACTGCTGACAGTTCTGACATAAACTGGAAGTGTAATGAAAACTTCAAGAACAAATAAACACTGTAATATCTCCCTGAGATTCAGGAAAAAAATGTTTAATAAGAAAAGGCCATTCAGCACATCTACAGCCATCATTTTCCCTGTGGTCAGCAGTATAGCTAGCAGTTTGTCAAGTTAAAGGATCTGTACTTAAACTGCAAGTCATGGTAAACTGTTCCTTGCATTGCTAACTCAGTAATGCTTTGTTGGCTCCAAAGTGGCTCAGTCTGTACTTTCTCCTACACTGTAATAAATTCCATAGAATCAAAGAAATATACTTTATCTGTTTTGAAATACACTCCCCAACATGTAAGAACAAGATGAAGAAAAATTACAAATTCTTCTGGAAGAGTGAAACTGCATATATGTGTGTGTGTGTGTGTGTTTGTATATGTGTATGTGTACATTTTTTGAATTGGGCAGATGCTACAGCACTGTGGTAAAAGATGTAGTGTTTCCCTCTAACAAAAGAATGAATATATATTTCACATATATGTGTGTGTGTATTTTTAATAATCATTTTGTTTGCAAATTTATGTTAAACATGCTTTGGCAATACTACATGCCAATGGCCATGCCAGTAGAGCTTTTTTGATTTTGAATTTCAATAAAGACAGTTATTTTGTTTGCAGTCTGAGTCCTACAGTCTAAGAAGTTGTAAGTTTGAGTCTGGGCTGTGTCATTAACTGACAATGATCAGGAGTCTGCAGGGCTGAAACAATTGGCTCTTTTCTTTAGGGCTAGAGTGGGTTTGTCAGTTAGGGTTCTGTCATCCCACCACTCAGTAATACCAGTAAACTCAGTCATAAATGCTGTTCAGACCATTTTTGGTATTGAAACAGTTTATCAGTGTTCAGATTTATTTGTGTAATCCTCAGGAAAATATTGATCACAGAGGCAGCCAGAAATCAGGAGCTGTTTGTCCATTCACGAAAAAGTTGTGTACAGGATTCACCAAGTTGCTAACTAGCTGGCCTGATGTCCAGCTTGCTAACCTTTTGCCATGGTCTGCACAATATCTATACAGATCACCTGTCTTTTGCCACCATATCTTTCAAGCATCGACCAGAGAACGTTCAAATAATGAATATTGTATTTATTTTAGCTAGGTTGTTTCTTAATTTTTGTTTAATGCAAGAAAATTAATCACATGCCTGCAAATCATAAAAATAACATGAAGTGCAATTTGACAAGATATCAGCTTGTGAGGCCTCCAGGAAACATTACTCCCTCAGTTTTTTTTTGGAAATTCTTACTAAAATTAATCAATCTAAAAAACTGAAAGAAAAACAAAGCTTGAAGGCTTAAAAGGTAGCTGAAACAACTTGCTAACTAGCTACAATAGCTAGGTACATTAAATAGCAACCATGGCTAGTTCCATAACTGACAATGACAAGGGCATATAGCCTATATAGCCACAGAAAACAGTATTGCTGCTGCATCTGCTGTTTGACTGGTTTGAATGTGTGAAACCAATATGAGAGCTGATTGAAGGCTCATTAATATGAAAGACACCTGACCTTACTGCTTTTCCTGTTAACCACACACACCATCTGAGAGCTGTAACTGTCACCTCTCCCCTGCATCTGAGCATCACTACTTTAGTGGGCTGGCCAAGTTTCTGACTGGCTCGACCCAATGGGCTGAAGTGGGGTTTTGAACAAATGGCAAGGAACACATAGCTGTCAACTCCTGTGATTACAGACACTCATTTTTTCACTCATTTTCACAAGTAAGAATTTTATTGATCTGTTGAAGGCAGCAGAGTAGTATTCTGGCTTCCTCTGCATGGCCATCTTGGTTACATTGCCAGCAAAATCTGAACAGGCTCACACTGCTTCGTGAGAAACCACAATCCTCTGGTAATTTGGGCAGTGCAGCTCAGAGCCCATCCTGGAGGGGACGTGCCAGGAGCTGGCGATGCCACAGCGTTTGACAGTCCTACAGCAGTCATTTCCATTCCTCCTCCTCCCCTTCCCTCTGTGAGAAAACCCCACCCAACTCACGACACTCTAAGAGCATCTGTGTCACTACCGAGCTTCCACAGGTTCATAGAGCTGTCCCTATAGCTGTCAGCATTAGGTGGAAATGAGAGGAGTCTGAGTCTTAGGCTCTCTCCCCACCTCTATGCACAGTGAACAGACAAGGGAGGAAACACATCTGTGGCAGATGCCATGTGTGGAATTCACTCTCGTTAAATGGCACATAAACTGTGCTGTTTACATCCTTTTCCTGGCTGCATGGCTCCTTCCCCATATTGTGCATTTGGCTGCAAATACAATGCCTGCCAGACTGACCTCTGACATCAGTACCTCCTGGTCTCCAGAACCCCCTTCCACCTCACACACACACTTTCTCTGTACCATTGTTTATTGGTACATAGTCCTCCAACTGAAAACTGTTAGAAGAAAGTGTTTCCCTTACTTTCTCCCCCCTACATTTCTGTGGGTTTGCAATAGATAATTATACACTTACTGTGCCTCTCTGCAACACCCTCTGTGCTTGCTGAAGTGCAGCCAACAGCTGTTTTCCACACTGCAAGTTCCATAGGACTCCACAGTGGAGCAAATGCCGATTGGAGGATAGGCGCATCAGTTTTCAGTCTGACTGTCACAGGCTGCTCTAGCTTTTCAGTGTACATTATTGTGGCTTGGGCAGGTCTGAGGTCAGTCCCTGCTGTAGCTTTACAGTGCACATGACTGTGACTGAAGCAGGTGTGAGGTTTAGAAGATCTGCATATTAAAGTTTGTGTGGATTCATACATTTAAATTCCTTCTGAGGCTCCCAGATTGATGCATTAGGGAATTATAATGGGTTTTAAACAGGCAAGGGCCTTTTCGCTTCTGCCTCACTGCAACTAAATGCAGTGATCATGATTTATGACAAAATACCTGCCATATCTTTAAGCACTTTACTTCAGTTGTTAGGTGGTATGCCTCTGCTGAATTGCTCTATGGCAAAATAAGATTGGGAACCACTGGCATGGTTCTTACTGATTGTCCCTCATATGTCTTTCAGTCATTGGATGAAGCCTAATGCCATAGCTGGCCTCAGCAGCCTTGCCTGCTTTTCTGAAGGTTTTCTATAAAGGGAAACAAACAGCATATTCATACAGACAGATACAGTCATTGTGCTGGGATTCAACAAAGCAGTGCCTGCTAAAAACACTTTAAATAAAACACTTTCTCATAAAATGAGGTCTAGTAGGCGACTGTTCCTGTGTGGAGAAATTAGGGTTTTAAGCAGAGGTGGACACCCTGGCTTCAGAAAGTAAAAGTCCTACCATGTATTTGTTCTAGCCATTCACTAAACAAGGTGATTTCACTAATTAGCTCCTCTACCTAGTTGTGCTAATTAAATTCAGCTGGTGTAGTACATGGGTAGAACAAATACGTGGCAGGACTTTTACATTCTGAAGCCAGGGTGTCCACCTCTGTGTGCAGTGTACCCACAAATTTGCCTGTGAAGGTGCCATAAAGGAAGAGTGGCCATATCTCTGCAATGCTTTTGCTCATTGGCATAAAACTCGTTTAGACATGCTTACCATGAGGCTTGGGTGGAACACACTAAGTTTAGTGAAATTTGGCCACATTTGGGGTGCTATACTGAAAAACAGGTTTTATTCACCCTTGTTTCCGTGTACTTAGATGTTGATGACATTTTGTTCACAAGGCACAGACCACACAAAGAAAAGCAGATATTGCAACCAATTTCTTGTAGATCATTAGATCATTACATGTCAGGTCCTAACTGGGAAATGAACATAGTTCAATGTCCAAATGGCATGGCTGCTAAGATACAATCAGTTTGTAGCACTTAAAATAGGCATATTTCCTGCACCTTTTTACCTATTGCCACAACTAATACACTAAATAGTGTTGAATAAACACTTGGACTTTCCATATTGGCCTGAATGAAAGACAGGGTTTTTTATTCTACTTCAAGAACTGAAAAGTGGGGTTGTCTTGCATGGGATGACTAGACTTTTTAATGTCATTATACATTAACAACAGCAGATGGCTGAGATTGTTCAGTGTTATTAGAAATCCCAGTAGACTAGTTTATTTTTATTTTTATTTAAATAACTTATTCGTTTGAAAATGTGATTACATTTTATTTTCCTTTAAATGTGACAATTTCATTTAAAAGATCAGCATACCTTCTTTTATTCAGTGTGCTTTATTAAATTCATGTCAAATGAAATTATTTCCTTTAAAAATTAAGATTTGATCTTCAAAAAGTCTTCTACCAAAAAAGGTGTTGAAAATGGGGGCTCTTTTTCTAATCAGGGACATGTTATTATATTCAGCTAATATGGTATGTTCTCTGTCATTTTTCCTACGATTTTTGATTTTTTCAAATATCCAAAAATGGCACTCCTCCAACAGTGCTGGCACTTCCTATTGCAATGTCCCAAGAAGACACACTGCATTTTATGGCACTGCGTATGTTTAAGCTTGGCATATATGTAGTGGGGGGCAGTACGGTGGTGCAAATGGGTAGCACTACTGCCTAACAATATGGAGGTTTCAAGTTCAGGGTGCGTCTGCGTTCAGTTTGTACCTTGTACCTCTGTTCATGTGGGTTTCCTCTGAGTATTCTGGTTCTCTACAACAGTCCAAATACATTCAGGTAATGTAAATTAACATGCTATTAGGTCCATAGGTGTGAGTGTAAGAGTGGGCGACAATGTCAAATGTCAAATCAAATTTCAGGAGCCCTTAAACTGACCGCCATCAGCCAATCAAATTTCAGCAGCATTTAAACTGACTTAATTATGATCTATCATCATGAAACTTTGCAGGACTGTTTTGTCAAATAGCAATCTGTATGAAAATTACATGGCAAACTCTCTTTCCACCACTCCCCCAGTCAAAAACTACAAAAAAACTACTACTCCAGACAGCTACACCCAGATCAACATTCATCGACCCAGACACCTAGACTCAGGTCAACTTTCACTGACCTGAGATGGCAAAAATCATTTGCCTTCTTCTAATGGCAAACATTCTTGCATACAATACATGTATTTCAGAATGGCAAAAATTGACCTATTTAACATTTACTTTACCTGCCACATTTACATGAGAACTGATATCTATCAGACAATGGGCTTAAGGTGATCAAGTTTGGTGTAAATCCATGAATGGGTGGCACTATAGCAAAGAAATGGCCATATCTCCTAAACCAATTCCCTGATCAAGTTAGAATTTTGTATACTGCATCTTGGTCAAAGGTCCTGATAAAGTCTTCAAGGACTTATGAAATTTGGCACACTCATAGAGGACAGTCCCAGCTGTCCACTCACCAATTTTTTGGAGTCAGTCAATCAAGCCCTCTAGCGCCACCATCAGGTCAAAGTTCAGCTAAGTTCATTTTTGGCCATAACTCCTGACCCTGTTGGAATTTTTTCAAAATTCTTTTTTTTTTTCCTAGATTCCTTAAGTCAAGCCGAATCCAACACACCCATTGCTGTCAAAGTCCGCCATATTGGATTTTCCTCCATTTTGAATTTTTATGAAAACCGTTTTTGCTACTCCTCCTACAAATTTTGTCCAATCTTTACCAAATTTGGTACATATCATCTTGAGACCATGCCTCATAAAAGTTATCCAAATATTTTAGATATTCCAAAGCGTTTGCCCGTAACATGCAAATCAGTTTGACAGCGAAGACAGGAAGGAAGTCAGGTCATAGGAAGTGAGGTCATATCTCGGCAATGCTTTTGTGTCTTCACACCAAACTTGGTATATGGACTTCCTACACAGTCCTGAGAGTGTCCAAGAAGTTTTGTGTCATTTCACCACTAGGTGGCACTATGACTAAAACAATTGAATTTGTGCTCATAACTTCTGATGTCTTTAGCTTAGAATTATGATTCTTTTTTCGTTTGATTCCTTGGGTCATGTCAAGTTGAACAGATGTAAAATTTTCATTTCAACCATATTTGGTTGTCCGCCATTTTGAATTTTAATGAAAACAGTCTTTTCGCTACTCCTCCCACAAATTTTCTCCAATCTTCTCAAAAATTGAATCTAGGCATATTGAGAGCATGCCACACAAAAGTTATCCATGATTTTATGTTTATGGAAAGTACTCACCAGTAATGCGCTAACAAAGTCAACAGCGAATACGCCAAACAGGTAGTGAGGTCATATCTCTGCAATGCTTTTGTGTACTGACACCAAATTTGGTGCTTGTGTTTGCGACTATTGCGTTTTTGTGTCATTTGACCGCTAGGTGACACTACAACACTTATTGCATATAATTGAATTTAACATATTTAACAATTTAACATATCTTTCTTCTTCTGATTCCTTCAGTCATGCCAAGTTATGCACACATAATGGTTTCAATGTTTGCCGTATTAGATTGTCTGCACAAATGTTCTCCAGTCTTCACCAAAATTGAGTCAGAGCATAGTGAGACTATGCCTCACAACAGTTATCCATAGACTTTTGATTACTGAAAGTGGTATTGAAGCAAAACAGGCCCTCATTGTGCTTGGCCCCTGTATTGCTGCTTGCAGCTATATTTATTATTATTCTTCCGCCACTTTTCCAATTTTGCCCATAAAACCAAAACCATGCATCAAAAAGTGACCAGATGGTAGGATGGTGGAGGGTCATCTCCTGAACAACTGTCTACAATATGGTGTCCATAGGTCACACGACCTGGCAGCCATCTTGGATTGAAATCGCAATTTTCAAAAGCTCAGCCCCCTTGACCCATTTGACGAAAAGTCATGAAACTTGGTTCCCTGCATCACAAGGAACAACTTTGCCTCTTGAACCTTTCAAGTCCGCCATATTGGATTTTGAGCTAATTTGTATAATTATGATTTCAGCAAAAATGACATCTTCTATTGAATGTTTGGGCGGATTTGCACGAAATTTGAAACATTTCATCTTGAACCAAATCCCGACTTAAATTGCGAAGAAAAAGCTGCTACATCAAAAAACTTGGCTGCCACAAGCCAATCAAGTTGCTTCATTTCCTAATTAACATGCAATTTAGCCAATATTATTCACTGTTGCATCAATCATTCTGAAATTTCTTGTGCACAATGACAAGACCTCACTGACATGATGTTCCAAATTTGAAAGCAATCCGTCAAAAAACACCACACACTCCACAAGTGCTTGAACACGCCCATTTTTAAACTAATTTTTAATATGTGGAAAATATACTTAAAAATCTTCTTCTCATGAACCGTAACTTCAATTGATGCAAAATTTCCAATGTATTGCCTTTGGGGTATCTAAATTGGGAAGGAATAGCCACTACACCAAATAACACGAAAGCTATGTATTAATCAAATTGCAACAGTGACATAATGAGTTTTTTTACATTTAATACTCATGTGCTTCTGAACCACTACGCTTTGATTGGCACAAAACTTTGGTATGTAAAACCTTCACACTGACCTCTGTCTAATTTATGAAGGAAAAGTTGCTATATGACTAAACATGTCCGCTACAAGCCAATCATTTGCTTCATTTATTAATTTATATGAAAATGTGCCAATATCATTCACCATTTTAACCCAACTTTTAATATATGAAAAATATACTTAAAAATCTTGTTTTCATGAACTGTAACTTCAACTGATGCAAAATGTCCAATCTAAATTGCAAAGGAATAATTGCTTCATCAAATAACATCAGAGCTACATGCCACTCAATTTGCAAAGGTCTCAAAATCAGTGTTGGAAAATTATTGTGTTCAAATGGGTATAAATTCTAGACTGTTGCTTAAAAAGTGTCAATACTTTGCATTCTTCTATAACCCCAAAGGATGATTCTTCTGTATGAAAATTTTGTACACTGATGACATAGTTTGTCTGCCATATGTTGGTATGTGGTATGTTTCTCCCACTGTCAACAATCATCCCAATGAGGGAGAATGCCATAGGTCACAAAATTTTGTGACTATCTTGAATTATCTGTAAGACTCTTAAATGTCAACTTTTCTTGAACTGTGTGGCCAATTGGCATGAAACATGGTATGTACACTATCCACTACATGTCCTTCCACTATCCTATCTAATTATAGATATCCTATCTAATTTGAAATGTTGCTACTTCAAAACACACGGCCTTTACAAGCTAATCAAATTCTGTTATTGACTAATTAATATGCAGATTAAGCAATATCATTCACCGTTCAACAAGTGTTCCCAAATTTCATGTGTACATTTTTAAGCCACTTCCAAATGATATTCCAAACTTGGGCTCCAGAAGAGGCAATTAGGGGAATTGTGCTTGAAAACATACCCTGGCAGCCATCTTAGAAATAGAAATTTTCAATAGCTCAGTCTCCTTGACCCATTTGACGAAAAATCATGAAACTTGGTATACTTGTTTCCCCTCATCACAAGGAACAACTTTGACTCTAGAACCTATCAAGTCCACCATACTGAAATTTGAGCTAGTTTGTATAAATATGATTTCTGCAAAAATGACATTTTGTCATGAACAGTTGGGTCAATTTGCACGAAACTTGTTACATGTCATCTGTAACCCAATCGTGACTTAAATTGCAAAGGAGAAGCTGCTACATCAAAAAACATGGCCGCCCCAAGCCAATTAATTTGCATTTGCTAATTTATATGCAAATGAGCTAATATCATTCATTTTTGCATCAGTCGTTCCAAAATTCTTTGTGTACAATGTTAAGGCCAAACCCAAATGACATTCCAAATTTCAAAGCAATTTGTAAAAAAACATGGAGTCCACAGCTGCTTGACAATCCACATGTCAAATGTCAAAAAATGTCAAAAAAAATTGAAAATCTTCTTTTCATTGACCATATTGATGCAGAATTTCATATGTAGGGCTTTTGGGGTATGCTATCTAAATTGCGAAGGAATAGTTGCTACATCAAACAACACCAGAGCTATGTGCTTGGACCCCGGAATTGCTGCTTGCACCTATATATTTGTTTGTTTTGTTTTTTCTCTATTGCTGAACCTCATTGGCAGTTTGGATATACTCAGCATCTCCCCGTTGTCAATGTAGCTTTTGTATTAGCCTGAGTATTACAATTGTTGCCCATTGGTTTGTGAACCTGTTTTGATAGTATGTTGCATAGTAGGTGGAGAACATCAGGGGCTTTAAGTGGACTATTTTCTGATTTGTAGTCCAGTCAGGTCAGTAGTAACATGCACAAGTTGGTTTAAACACTCTAAGGAAGAGGAACATTCCTTTTTACCCAGATGAAGGCTACTAATAAAGAACACTTGAGCCTACAAAATGCCCAGGGGACTGGGCTGTGGACTTAGTTTGTTATTTGAGCATGTTGAATCAGTGAGGCTTTGTTCCAATCATGACATTACAAATTAATTAGATCGCCTTATTATTTTGACAGCACAGCGAGGAAAGAAATGTGCTTTTTTCCCATAGTGAAGTCATAACACTTGAGAAGGCCTTTAATCCGAATGTGTGCTGCAGACCTATACAGCAATTTTTTATAACACCAGACGATGCACTCAAGTAGGGACAAAGTGAAAAACTCTCACTCACAACGTGTTCAATTATCCGAAGTCTACAGAGCTCTTGTGTAAGTGGATCTGCTGAGACTATAAATAGTGATTGCCTGTCAATTTTTTGAACAAGAAAGTCAGAAAGGACAGGGAAACACCTGTCTGTTACCTCATCAGGTGATTATCTGACCTGGAACATACCACTCAATCTGTTGTGAGACACGTAGAGAGATCACACCACCCTGCATAGCTGATCAAATCGATATGTGTTCAAGGGTGAAAAGTGAGGAGATCTGTGTCAGGAGATGGTCAGTTAAAATTGGCACTGTGTCTCACACATTCCACACAAGAGACCTGTGAAATCATTTGCCAGTGGCACCATCCATCCTCCATCTCTTTAGTGAACATCTCTGAGGAGGTCTGGTGACAAAGAGCTCAAAGACATGATCTTGATGGATGCTGTGAGCATTTGTTTGAGAGGCTAACGCTAGGCCTCTCCATTCTGTTCACAATGTGCAATATTTGAGCTGGCTATTGGCTTGTATGTCTGAGAATTAGTATAACAGAGCAAGTAAGGTCATCTTCACTGATGTGCTGAAGTCTCATTTCAGCATTTTTTTTTACTTAGCAGTCAATAGTCTTTTACCACTTTGTTTTGCCTCATCCATTTCACTGGGGCAATAATCTTGTGAAAGGGCAAAGAGGGAGTCTGTCCCCAAAGATTTGAGCACATAGTTGTGCATAACTCTGCCCTGTGACCCCACAGCTCTGTGCAGAAGTATGCCCTAAGAGCCCATCTGTCTGTAGCTGTGCACCAGAGCTCTGTGCCCTATGAGTCGAAAGATCTGTGCTTTGATCAGAGTCTCTGGAATTGGAAATGAATTAGAATTCAAACATTTAAATTCAATCAGAATCGTGCATTGTGCATATTTTGGAACTGGAATTGGAAATTTCAGTTTGATGAGTTAATTTACTTTGTATTTGAATTCGACATCACAATGTTTGAATTATAGACAGGATGCCTGAATTAACATTACATATACAATATACAGTAATTCTAATCAAACTAAATAACCTTTTGTATTAGTGGTTTCAATTTGCCACAATTTGCTTCTTGTAATGTGTTTTCTAAATGTGTTCTCTGGTGGTGAATATTTACCACCTGCTCAATGCATGAGGATGCATTTTAATCAATCAGTCAATCAATCAATTGTTAAATTAATCAAATTTTATTTATGACAACACAATTTTACAATCAAAATAGTCCCAAGACACTGAACATAGTGCATTTTGTAGAGGCAATCAAATAAAGAAAAACAGAAAACCCAGGACTAATTAGGGAAAAAAAAAGGAAAATTACTGGAAAATGCAGTCAAAGAGATAGCTGTGAAAACAGCGGAACTTTTAACTTTTAATTGGGATACCATGAAAAAGGCATCCATTCATTTTCTTGTGGTGTTATATTATGTATTGCATAAATATGGATTGTAAAATATGGAGACCTGTAAGGTGTGTGAGAGAAAGTGAACATTTGTTTATACATGTGATCAGCCTGATATTCAATAGAATGAATAATCCCCCATTAAGAATGAGTAATGGTAAATTTTGAAGTGAGCAGTGATGAATAATGAATATTATTTTAATAAAGCAATCAGCAAGTGAATTGCTTCAAGTACATACAGTAACTGACAGCTCCAGTGGAAGATGCAGGAATGTGGCTACCAAAGATGCCTCATTTGAAGTTTCAACATATTTAAGTATGCCATATGTTGTAGAGGATTCCAACCTCTGGACTTTTTGGCAAGGGAAAGAGAAGGAGGTTCCACACTTGACAAAGCTGGCTTTCAAGTATCTGGCCATACCAGTATCCCCTGCACCTGTTGGGAGACTGTTTGCAGACAAAGTTTTTAGACCTGAAAGTTGCAACTTGTCTGATGTTATGCTCCAAGAACTGATACACTCATAAGGTGTAATGACCCAGATGATTAATATTGTGTCTGTATGGTTTGCTTTAGACCCAAGCATTGCAACTTATCTAGCCTTGGAAAGTATTGTTGTGTCTGTGTATAGTTTAGTGTGATAAGAAGCACTAAAACAGAAATAAACTGAATGAATGATAAAAAATGGTAAAACTACATTGGTCAAATAAATACAAATGTCTACAGTATTATAATTCACTTTTTATGTTTGGCAATGAAGAGTTGACACAAGATTTAGGACTGACATACATTTACATATAGACTAATTTAGTCCATTTTAGATCAGTTTTTTAAAGTCTTTGTGGGATCTACCTATGGGCTTGAGCTAAGGGACATAAGGGAATTTAAACTGAGGAACTGAGTTGGTCTTGAGAGGGAATTGAACTGAGGGAGAATATTAAATAGGGAATTTTAACTTTTCAAATGCCTTAAAATTAGAATTCAGAAGAATTGAATGGATGGAATGTACAGGGAGAGAGAATTGAATTCAAATGATTTTTGTGGAATTGACCCCAACCCAAGTCTCTACTGTAAAAATGCAACTGTGAACAGAGATTGTACTGCCTATGCTTGTAAAGATCATGATATCTAATCAAAGACAAGTTCTGACAAGGAATCCTTTCCCCTTTGGATCCACATGTAGCCTATCAGCAGAGTTCTAAACAAAACAAAAGTGCAATTTCAGCAAACCACTTTCCCAAAGTGATTGTTTTTCACTTTGACTGCTGTCCTGGGAAAAGTCAGTGGTAATGAAATGTAACCATTTCACCATTTTGCATCATCTGTGGTGATGGGATAGATGAATGGGCAATTTAGATCTTGTTCAGTAACAGGAGGTCTTTTATTTGATTAAACTAAAAATAATTAAAATCAATATTCAGTTAGTAATCAGTTAGCGTATTCCTCTGACTGAAGTTCAGATGGTCTTTTGGTCAAGCTCCCGTTTAAAGGCTCTTATGGGTGAAGGTCGTGGGGGGTCCAGCTGCTGAGTAATTATCACCTCAATCCTAATTTGACTCCTTCTGTTCTGTGACAAGTCTGGGCAAAGCTCTACTCAGCAGAATGGTGAGATTGTTCATTTCTGGCTGGGAGGAGGGGCATAGTGCTGTGGATATACAGTGTTTCTGTTAATGAGCTCCATAGCAGGAGTCTGCTCTTCTGAGTTGGGTCTGTAACGCAAAGGGTACAGGTTCACTTTCCAGCGCAGCATGACTGCTGTGCCCCAAAGTAAACAGCTCAGCCTGAACAGCTGCAGTAAATGTCCAGCTGTATGCAAGTGATAATGTGCAAAAACTGTACAAGACCATCAGCTTAGCAAATAAATGTAACACTCTAAACAATCGCAATGTATTGTTAAATCAACATGTATACCATTTCTCTGAAATCAATTATTGTTAATTGTAAAATGTGGAAAAAGAACAGTTGAAGTCTCAGAAATGTAAAATAAGAATTAAAAATTACTGTAAAACAGCTTAAAAGGGATAAAACAAGACCATTGGCATAAAACAGATTAAAAAGGGGGCTATATTTAGATACATATACATAGATGCTTTTGTATTATATGTTATATGTATGAAAAGCATGTGTCCATAAAAGATATACAGTTTTGTGATGTACAGCACACTTGTATTTAATATTTCAGGAGCAGAAGTAACACTCCAACCACAGTCTGAGCCATCTCAGGTGTTGCTCAAATACAGGGTAGGGCACCCCCAACAGGCCCCTTTTCACTGCTCTAACCTGGTAAAACCTGGAGTGGCTCAAAAGGCTACACATTGGGAATACCATTTCAATGAAATGTTTCATGATTGCACATTCTTGTCTCTGTGTTTCACATGAACCTTTGTTAGTTTTGTGTGTTACTGCTGAAGTGTCTGTTCTCAAAAGTTCCCCCGGCAAAAGGCAGCTCTACAAGGACGCTGTGCCCCCTGGTTGTGAGGCGGAGCCACATGTCTGTCACACAGCAGTCACCCTCCTGGCCACAGCTGTCAGAACATCACTTTTGTTTTGACTTCATTATTGTTTCCAGGCATGCTAAGGGCCTCCCCACTGCTGCTTGCTTCCAAATTTAGCATGACTTCGTCCTACTACTGTTACAACCATGCCTTCAGTAAACTGTAATACAGTATCGGCAAATGTTCATGGTTAGGACTGTTTGGCCGTTGGAGAGTACATCAGGCAAAAAAAAATATATAGGAAGGTTAGCATACTTAGCATCACTGAGCTCCTTCATTCATGGCATCTTCCAGTACTAGATATTGAACTAATAACATAAGAGGCTTAGTGACAAGGACAAGACATTCAACCCATCCAGGCTTGTTGTCCTACCTATAGGGTACTGTCTTAAGCTTGATCTTCAACACTCTCTGAGGAGGTCTGGTGACAAAGAGCTCAAAGACATGATCTTGATGGATGCTGTGAGCATTTGTTTGTGAGAGGCTGAGGCTAGGGCTCTCCATTCTGTTCACAATGTGCAATATTTGAGCTGGCTATTGGCTTGTATGCCTGAGAAATGACAGGGCAGGTAAGGTAATCCTCACTGATGTACTCAAGTCAGGATTTTTTTTACTTATCAGCCAATGGCATGTGTTCCAGTAGATATTATTGTGACTAAGGGTCTCTGCTTCCTGTGTGAATCCTGTTGATCCCTTCTGTGTATCTTTGGACAGGATGCCCTCAGATACTGCTGCAGGTGTGGGGGGGGGGTGTCATTCTCCTGTCCTTCTAGTGTCTGTCTCAGCTAGACCACAGTCATTCCCCTGTCAGGCCCTGCTGGGGTTCATCTGAAGTTCCCCTGAAATTGTGATTTTTTTAAATAGATGAGTGAATTTCATCACCCAAAGTTATGGGCATAGTGCAATGAAAGTAGAGTGAGTCAGGGCTGCCTAACACACCATTGCATTCTCCTCCTGGAGTGGCTGGTGATAGGGCTACTGAGTGTGGGGAGACTCAGTATGGGGATACTCAGTGTGGGGCTACTGTGTGTGGGGATACTCAGGGTAGGGCTACTGCATTTGGGGATACTCAGTGTGGGGCAACTGTGTGTGGGGAGACTCAGTGTGGGGCTACTGTGTGTGGGGATACTCAGAATGGGGCTACTGTGTTTGGGGATACTCAGTGTGGGGCTACTGTGGGGCTACAATCCAGCAGGGTCTCTTCAGCTCCTTCAGTCATTCATAATAATAATCATAATCATAATCATCATCATCATCATAACTGCTACCCTATCACAAACCAATTGCTAAAGATAAATTTACCCTTGTGCATTCTAACGATAAAATTGTTTTATTGAAGCAGTTAGCAAAGATGAGCAAAAACAAAGTGGCATGTTAGCCACTATTTGCCTGGTGTACATGAAGGTGCACCAGCCAGCAGTTTGGCAGAATTCTTCCAGAATTGGAAGGTGGTGTGAAAAGGTGTCAGTGAGCATTGCAGTGCTGGTATTTTACCAGTGCAGTTGCTGTGGAATCTGCTATTTAATGTTACACATCTGAACAGGCTGGGTCAAATGGTGGTTGTTGTTAATGAGGTGGGTGATCACTTGAAAACCTGAAGAGGAAGAAATGGCTTCAACAGCGTGCAATGCAATGATCCCCTGGTTACAGACTGGTTACCTGCTGTTTGGATGAAGGTTCAGTCAGACAAAAATAATTTGCAACTTTTATTTTCTTATCAGTACATTGTTAGCCCATATATTCTTTATTATTTATGATATGATGTATAAATGTACATGTGATTTGTAATGCATTCTAATAATAATTCCAATTTTCTTGCATGACTCCCCTTTACCTTAAACATACCAATTTTGTAATCTCATTTTTTTTTCATTTTAAGGATTTAAAAAATGTATGAATTGAACTTGGTGCTGATCTTAATGCACATTGTGCTTTTCTGACTTCTGTGCTTTTTTTCTTTAACTCATCAAAACCGCCGTAATAAAAACTGTTGGCTTTGGACAGCACCTGCAGACATTTTGTTCTGGTGAATCCCTCCATCAATTGCTTGGGAGATGTCGTGTAGCTGATTTTCATTTCAATTTCACACCAATTCCTCACACATTGTGATGACATTCTCTGGCTTATTATTTCCGCTGTGGAGACCACAGAGAAGCATGCTGAAATAGCAATAGTATTCACACTAATAAAACAGGGTATCTGATTCTCACAAAGTCAGTCTTGGTGTGGTTATTTTCCATGGTGTCATTACAGAGCTCTTCTACAAAGATGTCCACAAACTCTTCATTCCTTTTTTGCCTTACACTGAATGCTTTAGTTGACCCTGTAAACACTGGCAGCATGGCTTGATTATCAGCATATTGATTAAGAGCTGGGCATACTTTATTATTATGAACTATTATTTTATACTAATACAAATTTGTAGTTGGTGCTGATCAGATGTTGGAATCCAGGATTAAACAAAAGAGCATTTGGTGATATTGTGCTTCAGTGTGGAAGGCTTGCTTGGATCTGATCAGAAACAAAGACATTCCACACTCCAGTTATGACATTTCTTTTGTAACTCTGTGCTTGGTTAATCATTGTACATTATATATAAAGGAAACAAGCAAAAGATTGTCCAGTCCAGTCTCTAAACATGGCTCTGGGCAATTACTAAACCATTTTTTAGGAACCCATACTGTTTGTCACAGTATCACATATCTCAATAATATGCCACATTTACATAACTTACCGTTCTGCCTAAATGCCATATGCATGTCACATCTAGAAAACATCACTGCAATGTAACGCCTTAAATAATGATTTGTTTCAGGTTGGTTGTTTATGCCAGGTACAGTGACCCAGTATGATTGTCATAATTATGCAATTGTGCAATGAATTTGTTAAAAAAAAATCATACTACTGAGGAGAAGACCGGAGGCAGAGGTGCTACCATGTCAAAAGTGGGGCTTTTATCTCATACAGAATGTTATTTGGCAGTGGGAGCATGTTTGCGGTAAAGGAGGTTATGTGGAGGTCACCACACGTTCTGGAGACAGAATACCAATTCTGACTACTGTGGCTGACTCCGCACATTAGTTATGCTGGGCTGCTAGAGTACCTGTGTTTTTTCTCCAGCTATCAAAGGCAATGAAGTCTGAAAATTCTATATCTATAAATGTAAGTTGTTCATTCTAATCTAAATGTTGCGAGTTCATTAGGTAACACATTTGTTAAGTAAATAAATACATTCTTAAACACATATAATCATCCAAGTATTGACTGTTGACTTCACTAGTTTACTTCCCAGTACATGACATGAGCACTTAGATTATTGATCACACTTTATTCCTAAATTTCTAAGAATGTGAGATGAAATTTTTAGCACTTGTTTAGCAAGATAACTATAAGTGATCTGGCTTATTCTGCTCACTCTATCACAGATGCTAGCCCCAGGCTCGGCATCAGCAAAGCAATGTTCATGGTGATATGCAATAAAGAGCAGTGAGTGCTAACTGAATTTGAAAATTTGTAGCAATTATTATTGATATTACATATAGCACTTACCATCTGCTCCTCCAGAGCCTGATGTACTGACATGTGACTTCTGTGCATTTGTTCTTTGCATGCTCCGCTTTAAAAGTTATTCACATGTTTCTACATGGAACTAAAAGGCTTGTGTTGTCAATATGTCGATAGTGTTTACGGCAATGTTGTACTCAATTTCATTCGGACTGTGAAGGGCCCAGAAACGCTGGCGTCAGCTCTGTGAGTGAGTTGTCAGCGAGTTGCTATTGAGTGCAACGGGGAGACTGGGAAATGGGGAAAACAAGTATTATTGCAAAGGTGGAAGGAAGTCAAGTCTCTTGGTTCAAGAACCCAGGTCAGGATTCATATTGTACAGGAACTACAGTTTTGTCGCTCCGTGGAGCGAGATGGGACGCAAACACATACTTCGGAGCTGAGTCAGTAGAAACAGCGGAACTTCAACCACCACCATGCCGAAAGCTCTCATCTGGTTAACCATTCGTTTGCATCAAGAAATACTGTTTGTGCGCAAGTTGTCCCTTAGTCAAGACGTGTGTCAAAATGCCTTTATGCACGTTTGCAAATCAAAGTCTTAAACAGCCAAAACCACAGTGACATTTGCGGTGGGTCAGCAAGTTCATAACATTGCATTACAGTGCTTCAGGTATTAACAGAACCTGTGGGTAGGTGGTACTTTAGACTCACTAACCTATTAACGGATTTGCCAGTGAGGTGCCCACCTGTTAAAATGTTAATTATTTTCTCCACGTACGTTCCCCCTTAAAGCATTACTCTTCCAACGCAGGGTCAGGGCTAAGCAGTTGAAATACGCGATCTGTGTGAACGCAGCTAACTGCCCCCCTCTCCTCGAGTAAAAGGACACCAGCAGCGTGATTGGCCGAGAGAAAGTTGCCATTGTTTTAAAGCTACTTGATGAGCGCGTGCTGTCAGCAACACCTGTGGGCCATCCTCGTGCACCGTGTCGCGAGCGGATCACAGAGGCGGCGCGCGGCCAGTTCAGGAGTTAGCGGCAAATTTAATAGTTTTATTTAAATACTTTGTAATTCCCTTTCCCTACCGGAGGAACGTAACGAATTTAAGGGTAACATGAAGACCGAAAAGGAAGCCGGGGATATGACGGGGGTGACAGTGAACCGTTTCGCACAAGGTAAGATATTTCTCGGTCCTCAGTAATTCACTTAAGGATCCACATCTGTCTTTGAGACTTGCGGTGCGGCCGTGCTAACTCTGGTTAAAACGCATTTTTACAGAGTCTAAGCGAGGCATACCTAAAAGGGCAAATTCAAAACAAACATTTCTTCCGAAAATTGACTTCTCCCGCTGTCATTTTTTGTCCAATGCGCCAGATTCATCGAAATGCTGAAAAACTGGTATATCTGTGCACTCAAGTGGTGCTATTTGTGTTATTGTTTAAGGTTTCTCGCGCGACACCCCGTTACCCCCGGTTCCCGTCGCCCCCTGCCATGCACTTTTAGAATGCAAAACCGCCCCCTGCAGAGCGCTTCCCAGCTGGCCCGCTCAATTGCCACACATTTAGGCAACGTTTGAGCTGGGTTAGCCAGTCGTAACTACGAGAACACTTGAGATCGCAGAGTATTACATATTTTGGGCAAATTTTTATTTTGTTTTTAGTTTTAAATACTCAAATTTAGATTTCTTTATCCAGGGAGATTTTACATTGTCAATTCATAGAGCAGGATGTTAGTTGAAGAAATTAATATTTAGTACCTTCCTCAAGACCACAACAGCTGTGGCCCACCTGGGATTAAATCCTCTGGTATTAAACCCAGGGTCTTTATCAGTACACCACGCTGCCACTTAAAAGTAATATAAAGTGCCTTTGACACTGAAGAACAGAATCCACATTGAACTGTTTTGGACCAGTACAGCATTTAATCCATCCCAGATTTGCAACATTTTTTTTTAATGTTTGTTGTTGTGCAACATATCTGCTGGTGGCCATGCACAGTGAACAGTGGAATTTATGGAGACATGATGATTTCAGTGTAAACCTGAACCCTCCATATTTTGGTTTGGCAAGTGTTTAGCCACTCAGAGTGCCAGAGGTGCCATCTCAAATGAGATATGTGTTATAATGGATGGCCATAAGGGTTGTTTGCACCATATGTTGCATATTTACCATGAAGCAAATGAGGCAAAATTTTCAATTCTGGCTCCTCAGTCTTGTGCTGTAGTCCACAGCAGTGTGCAGTAATTTCCTATCCCTCCTATATACTGTGTAGAGAATTACCAGGGACTGCATGGGTCGGTTTGGCTGTGGTGTGTACACATCAGCTGGTAAGTGTTTGAATGTCTGTATAAGATAGTAAGTGTGAATATTGCCATATTATGCCAAGAGAATGGCAGAAGGGGAGATGATATTGAGTGGAATAGGGGTGTAGCTGCATCCTCTTCTAATAATTTATCTTCTGAACAAGGTGAACATTATTATGATTAGATGAAACTTTTATCTAAACACTACATACAATACATATGTCCTGTATAGTATTGAAAAGTGTCATTGCTAGAACAATATTCAGTATGTAACTGAATCTCTTTTCAGGTAAACAGTTCAGTTGAAGCCAAGCTTAAAGAAAGAAGTACATCAGTCTAAACAATTATATGCGCAGCATTGAGTCCAAGACAAATTTCCCTAAAACAGCATGAGTGGCACATGTAGTACTCACTCTCCAAAAATGAATGGAAATAAATTAAACTGTTAGTCAACACACCAACATATTTGTGAGGTTTCCAGATACCAATGAGAGCATGAGTCTAACGTCTATGGTTAAGCAGAGCTGTGCTCCAGGCAAACTTGCGAGGACTTCTGGCACTGCTTAGCCTTCCCCTCTGTCACCATTACATGTGTTGCTTACAGACTCCAGTGTGGATGAGCTTTGTCCTGAACTTGTTGATTTACCTCCTATTGTTAAGATTGCAGAACAAAAAAGCTCCTTCCACCCCTACCGGAGCGTTTGTGCTGCTCTCCTCATACATACTCTGAGTTCAAGGCCATGGAAGAGATCTTGGCATGTCTAGAACTGGAAAGCTTTGTGATTAATCCCCAAGAATCTCCAGTGCTGGCTTTCCGTGGGCTGTAGAGCCAGTGTGTAGAGGGCTTTAAGGATCACTGTTGTGCAAGAGTAAACATACGGACCCCATCCCTCAGTGGCTCATTGATCCTACAGCGGATGTCTTTATTTTTGTGTGTTTTCACCTACTCCTTCCTTGCATTTTCCAGTATTGGACACAGATGAGAAGATTACCGTGCCCAAATAATATAAAGACAAGCGGATCTATGGAGCGGCTGCTCAGAGCAGGTGTCTTCAAGTTGGCAGGGCGATGATTTTTTCAAGGAGGCTATTCATGGGGATGTCAATTCTTTTGCATGAAATTACAGGGGAGCACTTCGTGCTCAGTGTGCAAAGTCCAGAACCTGAAGAGAAACCAGTTTGAGGCAAAGTGGCGTCCTGCCTTTTCAATCCACACTGAACCGGTTGGAGGAGGTTCACTTATTTCATAGAGAGAGAAGAGACAGAGAATCTGATGAGAGGTCATCGCTCCATAGAGATTCTCTTGCACCCTTATGGGAAAGCACCCTTAGGTGCACCGAGGCCAGTTCACGCTTACCCAAAGTTTCTGGTTAGTCATTAATCCTCATTAAGCAGCATATTTCAACACCATTGTGTCCTCTGTGAAAGATCAACCGTCCTAAAGACGTAAAAGTGACACATGACGTGACAGCTAGGACAGGGTGACAAAGGGGGTGTCCCATTATTACCTAAGACAAACATTCATTCCCTCATTATCTCTTACCCTCAATTCCAGGCAGAAACAGAAAAACCATTTTGGTTTACTTAGAGCATATGGAAAAAACCAGGGAACAATATTTTAAACATAACTGAAAAAGCATTGGTGCTAGAGTGACAACAGGAATCCAGAAATGTCCTGTCACTTCTGAGCCAGCTGTGGTGTAGTCAGTACACTCTTTTTCAGTGTTGCAGTTTTTTAATGAAGACTGAAATTTCTTACAGCCCTTTGTCAGTTGTAGTATATTTCACATTTTCAAGGCATGATTAATAAAATAAAGCTATACTTAAGTAGAAGAAACACAAGAAACACAAGAAACAAGATTTGATTAGAAGGCAGGAATGGAGATGTCAGTCCATCAGTGTTCTTTCAGCACCATGTAACAGACCACTGGAAGATTGCTTCTTACCGTTAAATCCACAGATGAGTGAAGTGCGAAACAACACACCACATAAAACTGTAAATGTTGCATGTTACCCTGAATAAGGGTTTTTACGGAGCGAATCAATAATGTAAACAGTGAAGCACCTCAGACACATAAGCCTGGCCATAAGGGGTGAAGGCCTGTCCTCCTCATGTAATGTCTTACTAATGCAGGCCCTCTGGTCAGACCAGTCTGGGGAGAACACTCTGTTCACTGTCTTGAGTTAAATCAGTTTGTTTTTCCACAGTGCATCTGTTATCATGTTGCAGCCCAGCTCAGAAATCCACAGAGAGGCATTGCGGCCTGTTCGCGCTCATGATGTCGCTGGTGTCGCGAGCACCACTATCTTTTCCGCCTCTGTCCGTACCTCACCAGCACTGATTGGGTGTGTGCCTCTTATCACTGTCACTCTGCATGTGTGCGCGCGCGCGTGTGTGTGTGTGTGTGTGTGTGTGAGTGGACATTTTGTGTGTCCTCCACCCTCCGCTCCTGCGACTCCACAGTGATGAATCACAGCTACAGGTGGGCTCGATTCTCTGGTGAGTAAATTGCGATTAATGTGCTAAATGTGCTATTTCCAAACAGAAAGCAGACAGAGAAAGCGGGCTGCCACTGAACTATCTGAAGGCAACTGAGAGAAATACACGGAGGAGCTCAATGGAAGGGGCTAAAGGGGCTTTGGACATTTTATTAGGGTTTTTAATTCCAAGCTTATGAAAGTGCCTGCTTAAAGATTTTTACACATATCTTACTTTTGCTTGAATAGAAAATTGAGAAAATGTGCTGGAAAAAATTTAAACATGCTACTGATTTCGGCCTGCGTTATTCAAGTTCAGTCATAGAGACTGGAAATACACAGTGCGAGCAGATGATTGTCCCACTGGAATACACCGAACTTATACATCATCATCTGCTGCAGCTGCCAGCTGAAATCAGGGAGTGTGATCTGTGTGGTATGTAATTGGGAGGACAACTGTCTGGCATGGGTATAGCACAGCATAGCCTGGTTTGGTAAACACATAAGTGAGTTGATCTATAGCTGATATATCTCTGATGCTCTGATTGAGTTAACTTGAGGATGCTCTGTTTTCACCACATGGTTGGTGTGTTTCTGAAAGGCTGATGTCTGAATTCCAGGAAGAAACAGGCCTGTGTTTTTGGATACATGCAGCTGAACATTGCACTGAATCTGATTCACTGTTTTTCAACAACATGTTTGTTTGCCAACAACATGTAAAGTGGCAGTGTAGCATAGTGGTTAAGGAGCAGAACTCGTGACTGAAAGGTTTCCGGTTCAATTCCCCACTGGTACTTAATCCACAATTGCCTCAGTAAATATCCAGCTGTATAAATGGATAACATTGTAAAAAGTAAATGTAAGTTGCTCTGGTTAAGAGCGTCTGCTTCTTTAGAGAACATGGTTTTCAGGGTATTACTCAATTACTCTGTAATCAGTGTTTTAATTAGATAAGTTTTAATTAGATATTGACCCTTTGAAAATATGGCTTTTTCCTACAGTTGTAGAGGTACAGAGCTAAAATTACATGGCTGGATGTTGTATTATTATGTGTTAAAGTGGATTTTCACTGTGCTGTAGAAAGCTCTAAGTGTTTATTTTAGAGGTGGGAGAAGTATCGTCAATCATATGGTCAATCATGCATCTATCATTCTAGACCTATGTAGGACAATAGGCCAATAATCCCAGTGTCCATCACACATTCATAATGTCCCTCCATCTCCCTCCATCCCAGCCATATGGGGCTACCTTGGGAAATGATTTGTCAATTTATGTTTGTGTGCGCGAGGGTTTGGGCTGCACAGTAGCTGTGTTTGAGATGCCTGGCCAGTACTTAGTAATGTATTTGACATATTGCAGCAGGTGCTTCTATATAAGGTACTCAAAGTGGTTTACCGAGTTTTCTCCCTTCAATGTCACAGGATTGAAACAATTTTAAGAGATGTGCACTCCCACTGAGCTGAGGTGCCTAAGATTCAAATCTTATTTTGAAATCAGTTTCTTTCCTTTTTGTTTTGAGGCCAAGGCCCCATCCTTAATTCACCCATCCTTATACATATAGCTACATAATGGAAAAACACAGCTATAACTAATTAAGAAATGTAGAAAAGTTCATACATAGGGGAGTGGGGTGTGAAATCCAGCCTGTCTTTCAAGTCTCTGCTACGGTACGTTTTGGTAGAGAGACAGCAGTGCAACAGTTTCTTATGCTGGTCACCCATTCACAAGTAAAACATTAGTACAGATGTCAAGCCT
Organism: Megalops cyprinoides; assembly: GCF_013368585.1. Taxonomy (NCBI): domain Eukaryota; kingdom Metazoa; phylum Chordata; class Actinopteri; order Elopiformes; family Megalopidae; genus Megalops; species Megalops cyprinoides. Next base: position 2,872,710 of record NC_050604.1, on the reverse strand, counting down.
TTCAAATGGCTAACCACATTTAAAGTTTTAAGTATTTTTGTAATTATTTAATTTTTTGTGGGTTTTGAAATGTAATTTTCTTTGCAGTATTTTTGTACCTCAAGAAGAGCACAAATGTAGGGTAATTTTATAGCCCATAAAACCACAAGTTGTACAAATGGTGTGTCGCCCACACCTGATGTATCCCAGTTTACTGCAGTGGGTTTGGCTTAGCACAAGTTGTTCTCAATGTTGAGCATGTTTCAAAATTGCCCATTAAATAGTGAATATTTAAAAGCTTGTCTAATGATATATGAATTATAACTGCTTCCAACTGTTGTTGGTGCATTTGTGTGTGCAGTCAACATCATGAAATATTTTCATGTGCTTTCAAAGCAACATTAAGGAGATCATTTCCTGTATACATAGGAGAGAAACACAGGAGACCTCTGAAGAAACATAGAGCAACACTTGTCTGGCTGGACAAAAGGGTTGTGAGTTAAGACATCATATCTGTACACTTTAATATAGGCTTAGCTAACCAGTACTGCTTCAGCTGCATACAGTGGCCACAGGGAAATGTAAGCAGCTTTCAATAAAGGCAACAGTGGAATAAAAGAATCAGGAATGATCCATGTGAACCGTCTTGCCCCTACCCCCCCACCCCCCGCCCCGTTCCCCTGTTCTTGAAAATAAAATATATATAATATAATATAATAATAAAAAGAAGATCACAAAAAAGAATCAGTGAATGAAAGAGAGCTTCCTTCGGTTACATGTTTCCAGTATAAAGTCTCCATTCTGTCGTCCATTAGGATATTACCACTGTTCAGCCTCCGTAGCTGGTTGAGCTCTGTTGCTGAAATGAGGTATTTCAGTACTAACAAGCTCAGTGCCAGTGCCAGCATCTGCTGCTCACACTGACAGTATCAAAATTATTTCATAAGCACAGAGGGCCAAGAGCTGAGTAGGTGAGATTATTGATTTATAGTTACACAAACACATTTTAGTGTCATATACACAACAGTAAAACCACACCATGTACAGTGCAACGGTTTACATACCACACACATTTTAGACCTTAGCCACAATATTCTCCCTTTATTCCTACCATAATGATTATGTATCAGTAATTACCTGTATGTGTGTACAACATGTATGTATAGATCTTTTTCATGTTAGAGGATGTAGAGAGACAATATTACTGCTTCAAAGAAAGATGATGCTGAAATGTTGTGCTTATCCAAGTGAGAAACGTTTCTCTTCATGAAAGAATATTCTTTCATAAAAATGATGTAGGCTATGTTTTACCCTGTATATCAGACAGTATTCATCCCACTATATGCACTGTTAGTGTGTAGTCTTATTATATCTTGTGATACTCCCTTTGTTTAGCCTTGCTGTGCCTCAGGTCTGCAATTTTGCAGTTTGTTTAGTACTTTCGTACTTTGCTGCACAGCCCTCATATCCTGTCATAAACATGATACTTAAACTCTGGAAATGCTGCTGTTTCCTGGTAACAGCGGAATGACTCAGGCCATGAATATTTTTCAGAGCTTATGAAGCGAAATGCTGGCAGTAATTTGATTGCAAAGGAAGATCTGTCACCCCATCATGTTAATCATATTTTATCATATTATCATCACCATTTATTTTCCCATTTATTTCTCCCGTGTCCTGTTGGCCATGGGCTTGCTGTAACCTTGGTTATGCAATGTTTCTCTAGCAGTACGATGCTGGTTTGAAGTTCTCTGCAATGTTGTGCGAATGTTATCCTTTACGAAATACTTTGTTAACCTGTGCTAGTAGCCAATCCCTCTCTTTTTAAGTGGTATTGGACAGTTGCTGGCGCCCTGTCTCCCCACTGAGTGGACTCCCGAGCAGAGATCTCTCTTTCATCCTGTCTAATGGAGCCCCTCCGTTACACACGGTCTCATTTGCAGACTCATTTTGAGATTGCCATACTTGACCCGAGGAGTGAATGCTTCTGGGCAGCTGGTTTTCATCAGCCTGTGTCTGGGACGCAGGTTGCTGTGACAGGTGTTCCAGCAGAGCTGTTTATTCCCCGCAGGTTTCACTCATTAACCAACTCCTAAACTACCGCAGCTACCAGGATGCTTCATCTGAGGGTTTTTGTTTTGAGTTTGAATGCAGGAGACCTTCTCTCTGCTAATTTTTTACTAAGGCCTTTCCGCAGTGATACATGTCAAGTAAGCAGTGTGAATTCAACCTGTTGCAACATCACAAGCCAAATATGATACTGAATTTAAAATAACAAGAAGAGAGCATTGAAAAATATGTTTTTGGTTGCCTAAAATCAGAGGAGAGCTTGCATGTTGGTGTGTTATATCCTTATGTATTCTCATATACAGTACACTCATGTGTGGAGAGGGGAAGGCTGAAAGTATGTTCTTTAGGCTCATTTTGTCAGTGGAGCACAAAACTAATAGAACTCAGTGGGGAAATAGAGACCGGGCAGCCCCGTCCTCACAACAGAAGTATTCACATTTGGGTACACTTATTAGTTCATTTGCAGTGTATTGAAACTCTTCTAAGTAGAGCAGTCTAAAGCATATGTGGAATTTACTGGCTGCACTGTTCAGTACAGTTCAGCTGCTGGGCCTTCATTCTCACATAGATATTTAATATATGACTATATGTTTTGTTGTGTTTGAAGTATATGTATTATGTATGTGTGCATATGTGTATATGTGCATCCATAGCTCCCAGAGAGAATGAGGCTTAGCACTCTCCAGCTGGCATCCACCAGTGTGACTGTCTAAATAAATCCTTCTATTCCACCTCCAATCCATTAGTATTATAACAATAATAAGATATATTAGCACCATTCTTTTTAAGGAGAGGAAGAGAGGAAGTGCTAATCTCTGGATTGGAGGAATTTCTTGTAAGAAACTCAATCAAACCTGCAGTCAGAGGCAAACTGTGAGGGAGGGGATGCTAAAAGGGAAGGAAACTCCACCTAGTGTTGTTATGTTTCCAAACTAATGCTCTGGCTGTGTGTGTGTGTGTGTGTGTGTGTGTGTGTGTGTGTGTGTGTGTGTGTATATGGGAGAGAGAGAGAGTGACTGAGTGAGTGAGTGATGGGATGTACTTTGATGTTTTATTGTTGCAAAGAATGAAAAGAGGTCCAAAGACCAGAGGTAGACATTCCTTTATGCAGGTAAAGTGTCAGCTGTATTTTTCTGATCTTCAAGCATTCTGTTTTGTTCTCTATAATGAATACACTGTTGTCATATGAAAACAATTCACATATAATTGCACAGAAGTTAAGGGGTATTGCTCTGTTCCAAGTATTGTATGCTTAAGTGCACAGAGGATAAGGGGTATTGCCCTATTCCAGTATCTCATGCTTAGATGCACAGAGGAGAAGGGATATTGCCCTATTCCAGTATTGTATACTGAAATGCACAGAGGATGTCCATGCTCTTCCTGCATTGACTGACTGCCTCACCCCTCTGGCCAGCCTTCCTGTGCTGGTGCCCCAGTGGGTAAAGCTGGCCCTACCACGCTCAAAGCTCTGGAATGTGTAATTTTATAGGGAATTTATAACAAGTTATGCAATCATAATGTGGCTGGTCACATGGCCATGATTGAAAACATAAAAAAAAAATCTTTTCAAAAGGTGAAATGGTGTAATATTCATATTGTAATTTTACAGTAAGTATTAATGAATTTAATTTTATTTAATTACACAGGATAAACACCATGAGATTTTATCTTCCATCTTCCTAAATTTCATAACAAGTATCATAAACGTCTTATCATATGTCTCCTTCAGTGGCCTTGTGTCCTTAGTTTGAAGCTGTAGGATGGTGATGAGTTACTAAAAGAAAGAGCAGTTGGAACAGAAACCAGGCAACACTGTGAGGCACATGGACCAAGTTTGGAACCTGATGGGCAAAATCATCTCAAAATGATGAGTAATTCTTGCTCCCAACCCATAAAACAGTGGAGCTCAGATTTTGATCCAGCCCCCAATAACAACATGTGCTTGCTCAGAAAAACAAGCATCAGCAAGAAAAACAAGAAATAGTAAAGTGCTAAAGGGTTTCCCGAATCAGAGGGGCATCACCCGCTGGTGTGTGTGACCCTAGTGGCTCCATCTCGTAACTCCAGCTTCCCCCTCGTGGGTTGGAGGGCTCATCTGGCCATGACGCTATCAGCAGGACCCAGTGCCAGGATAGGGCATGGCTGGCCTTGCAGTGCGCAGGGACTCGGGCTTGAAGCGTCAGCATTTATTTCCCATAAACACATGTGGAAATCTAAAGTCAATAAACATTTCCTGCCCTGCATGCGAGTGGCACAGGATTGGACCACTCGGAGGGAAGTCGTGGAAGCTGGCGCACAGTGTGTTGGCACCAATTGCCACCATGCTCAAACTTGAAAGGCCAGTCTCTCTTTACTACACCGATTCAGTGCTACAGCTCTGTGCAGGAGGACACTGTGGCTAGCTCATCACTGCTCTTCCCAGGAAGAGCCATTGTATGTCATATGTGGAATGCTGGGGAGACTGTCTATAGAGAGTAAAGCACTGCACTACAGCCATAGTTCCAAGCCAGAGTTCTTATTAAGCCGTTTAAAAGCTTTCTGATCATGGTAATGCAATAGTGTCATATCATTGTAAGAGCATTCTTACAGGTGTGTATGATGCAGTAGTATGCCTGAATGAAACCATAACTAGAGACAAGCAGAAGCGCTGTTGCATTGAAGTGTATGACATGGACATACTTACATCATTTAGCAGATCCTCTTACCTAGAGTGATTTCCAAACATAGACATTTAAAGGTTTGCACCGTCCATGTAACTTCATTTTCATATTATTTAGTCAATATTTTCATATTATTGACTAAATAGGAGCTACAGTTATACTGAAAATTTGAATTATGAAAGGTGCAGTACTGTCAGGCTTTCAGGTGGAAGGACCCAGGCACTGAGACAAACTGGCAAAGAACAAAGAATACAGAGGGGTATTTATACACAGACTAATAATGAATTAACAGGGAACTGGTGGGCAGGGTGGGCTTCAGGTGGTGGGTGTGGCAGAAGGGCAGATTAGACAGGAGGTGGGACGACGGAGCACATGGGGCTGTTAACAAAAACATAAGCACATGTAGGCAAAAACAAAGACACACCCACAATGACAGATAGGAAGATAGAGAAACACAACACAAACAAGACATCTCAAGCTGTACAACAAACGAAGATGTACCATTCTTCTATCTTTAGTTCCCTGTCTATAACTGGTCATGTTTTCTGTTGTTGCAGATTTTAAAGGCTGGCAGTGCTGCATTCAAATAAGACAGAAGCTAGAGCTATCATGGCAGACTGGTGCTCTCTACATTGTTCTTGTTGACACTATTGTCATTAAATCAATCCATTGTTTCTCTACCCCTCCATAGAGCTAGTCTCAGTTATGGTTGACATATGAATGGATCTGTGAGCTAAATGCTGCAACTCACAGAGATCCAGATAGCTTGCAAAATGCCTCTCACTTAGTGCTGAGCACTTCTGTGTGGTTATGTTATGATGGAAAGAAGACTGAGCACTGATATGACTAGTTTATGAAAGAGAGAGATTTCTCTCATTCATTTCACAGTCTTGTTGTCTGACCAGCGCCAGGTCAGTCTCATGGTGCATGCTGTCTGATTACAACCACTAGAGGACAGCATGGGTCCCCAGGAGCCATGACGTGAATCGCCTTAGTGTTGACGGATGATAGATTTTAGTGATGTGTTCCAGGCTATCTGAGTGTCTAGTTCAGGTTATGCAAGGTTTTTCTCACCACCAACAAACCCTGTACCAATAAATTGAAAAAAAGCCTTTTTTTCATTTTCTGTTGTGTTATAATTATTTTTAATTTGAACTCTTAATTTCATTTGAAGGGTATAATAATGAAATAGCCTGCTGACCTTCCCCCACTGTCGTGTTGCATGACCTTGCCTCTTTGCTGCCCTATCTGTTGCCTCATGGATATGTACCTAGAGTGTGCTCTTCCAAAATCTTTGAGGGAGATGTGCTGAAGCTGGTGGAAAACCGCTCTGAGGCACTGGAACGGGCTGCCCTCTGTGGCGCCAGCACAAGGACAATGGGGGTCAACAGTCTTGCCTCACTCTTTGCTCTGAAACAATGACAGGACACGTTTTTCTTGTGGCACCCTAGTCCTTGTGTTCACTCAGTACCTCCTATTGTCAAGGTCAGCGATACAGCTCTGTTCTCTGAAACAGAGGAACTGATGTAGGCTTCGTAATGAGTTCATAACTGCCTTGTACATAGGCTGCCATGTTGGCTGCCATATTCGTGATACGTGACTAGGTGTTTTCAGTTGCTAAACTGCATTCCCACCCTATATTTTAAACCTGTGGTCTTTGCCAGCTGATGTATGTGTTTACTCAAATTGATGTTGATTTGTCTTGCTGGTTTGCCTCATTTGTTTTGTCTGTTATTGAGATGCAGCCACAACACAGCCGTGCTGTAATTTCACACACTGTTAGCTCTGAGCTTCAGCCGTAACTGAGCTTTCTGAGCAGACCAACGCACACAGTGATCCACTGTGCATATGTTGCTGTGCATTAATGCGGTGCTGTAAAGTCTCCCATTGCAATGTGCAGCTTCTTCACTTTTTCTTTTAATGCTTTGTTATAAACAGTATTTGGCAGTGCTTGTAATATTGATCTTTCTCATTGCCACCATCAGATACCTCCCAGTTAGTATGCCAGAGATATGTTTTGCTGTTGTCAAGCTTTACTTTTAAGTCAGAAAATGGTGTTTATGGTACAGTAACGTATAAAGGCATGGACCATTGACAGCATGTGAATTACAGTGTGGACCCCACTGACTGATGAACGTGCTGCCTGCACTTTTTCCACTCTAGAGTCTCTGCGGTAACTGAAAAGGAGGGGCATCATTCTCTGCATGCTGATGGAGGGGTGTATGAGGTACCCCCTGTTTATACCCCCTGGTATCCCCTCGGGGTTTGGGTTAGTAATAGAACTGTCACAGGCACCAGTGACCTTGCTGTCAGCTGGTTTTATCAGTTCCCCTTTGCGCTAAATACAACATGATGTACTACCAACACATCCCATACTTCTAATGGGGAAAAACTGAGAGCCATGGATGAGACCTGTGTGTGTGTGTGTGTGTGCATGTGTGTGTGTGTGTGTGTGTGTGTGTGTGTGTGTGTGTGTGTGTGACAGAGAGAGAGAGAGAGAGAGAGAGAGAGAGAGAAAGAGACAGAGGGACAGAGAGGAAGAGAGTGCTTGCATTTTTTATAAAATAGTACATTCAAGTTGCCAGTACAGATTCATTTACTGTGAGGTCCAACAGTTTATATGGTATCTTTGTACTGTAAGAAGAGCAAAACAAGAGCAAATAAAATGGCTATCCTGCATTACAATGTGAACTTTCTTCATACCTAGAATGCACAGTGCATTTTAGCCCCAATAATAGTGAGGTTGACACAATTTTGCTATAATTATTGTGCACATGTATGCTGAAATTGGAATGAAAGTATAGATGTTGTAGCTTGCCAGGTGCATTTGAGAAGGCCTGAGGAAGTTGATGAAAACCAGGAGCTCACTGAGCTATGCTGAAAACACCAGTGTTCCATCCACTGCCACATAAATGCAATGAATTGGAAAAATTGAATGGTCAACTGGCTTGTTAGAAAAAAGATGATGTTGCTCTAGAGTTGTGTTCTGTGCTTCATTTAAATAATCACAGCTGCACCCAAAGGTGGTGACACATTACAGCTCTCCAAATTCAGGGCTTGGAATTAAAGCTTGAAATGATAGCCAACATCATGTAGGGGGTCCATGGGGTCCAAAAGTCTGAGACCACTCTTCAAAATACTTCTATTTTGCATTTGTTTTGAATGTAATACTAATTTTTTCATTACAAATGATAATATCAGCTTAACAAAAGTTGAATCTTGTACATGAAAAATTGTTGAAAAAGTGGAAAGTGGAAATTGTTGAAAGTTGAAAAATGTACATGAATTTCAGAATATCTTAGTATTTGGTATGTCCCCCTTTTGCTTTAATGACAGCATGCACTCGAGCTGGCATGGACTCCACAAATTTGTGACCCCTGTTATCCCAGCATGATTTGACAATGTTCCAAAGAGCTTCTGGTGATGTCACAGAGTGCTTGGCTTTCTCAGTCTTCAAGTGCCCCCACAAATGTTCAAGGGGTTTGAGGTCAGGTGACTGTGGAGGAAGGTCCATGACAGTCAGGACTCCTTGGTCTTCTTTGGTCTTCAAGTAGTTCTTACAACGCTTTGAGGTGTGTTTTGGGTCATTATCCTGCTGCAGTATGAATACTTCTCCACAAAGATGCAAACCAGAGGGTATAGCATGTCTCTGAAGAATGGAGTGGTACTTCTCCTTGATCAGGGTGTGGTCAATTTGGTGCAGGTGTCCAACTCCAGAGTAGGCAGACTTGAATATTCCCACTACCATGTTTCACTGTCAGTTTTATACACTGGGGCATCATTCTCTCTCCTTACATACAACCTTGTGTTACTGCCATAAATCTCAAAATTTGGATTCATCAGTCAATAGGACTTTTTCCAGTCATCCACTGTGAAATGCTGGTATTTCTTAGCCCACCCCAAGCGTTTGGCCTTGTTTCCCCTCCTGAGAAGTGGTTTAGAAACTGCTACTCATCCTCTGAGACCACTACAAGACAGTACTTTTGCTGATTGGAGGCTTGCATTCTTTATTTAGCAAATTCTGTATCTGTTGTAAAATTATAGTGCTTCTAACTTCTGACCAGACATGGTTCAGAATCAGAGAACTGTTAACCTGATGGCCTTATTATCATAGTTACAAAGGAAGCTCCACACCTCTTGGCGCCACGTTACAGTTGGAGCCAAGAGCAATTGATTAAGGCAGGCAACAGCCATCAAGTCTAGCATACAACCGGGAGTGGGCAATTGGCAACCATCACCACACAAAGGGGCGTTCAGCATCAGAGGATCCCGCTTTGCATTTGGGAACATAGGTTGATGTTGCAACAGTGTAAACCTATTGTTTGTTGCCATTTGTTTCATGGTATAAAAGGCCGATCACGGTAACAGGCAGAGATGCTGCCGGATTCCATCACCAAATAAAGCTTTTTCTCCAAGCGCGCTTTTGGTCCGGTTCGTTTACTTTTAAAATTAGAAGAAAATCCATCACTGTGATGAAGTTACTTTTTTATCTCGCAGGGAACTAAGCTTGATGTATTGATCTTCTGATGGTGTGGTCACTTTTCTGCAAAGCCTTTCGGAGTTCCATGCACCGCCCCCTTAGAAACCTTTAAGCCTGATTTATGCTTTTGCGTCGAATCGACAGCGTACCCCCACAGAGCCCTCTGCGTCGCCGCATACCCCTCCGCCGTCGCCTGACGTGCACCTCCAAAAAATTGTAATTTAGTGTCGAGGCGACGCAGACCGCAAGGGCTGTGATTGGTCCACTCAGTACATCATTTCCGGCATTTAGCTTTTCCGGTTTCTCCCTCCCGCTATACCATCATTTTTAAAGTGCTCGTATAGGAGTTGTTTTCTGCGCGATAACCATGGATCAAGTTGAGGAGCGTACAACAATCAAGGAGTTTCGCGATTGACCCTTCAGAAACCACACATCCCCTAGCATTATGGCGGTGAATTGCACAGCGACGCAGAGCAACACATTCAACCCCGATGCAGAACTTTGAAAGGTTCACGACGGCGTCGAAGCGACGGCGGGGGTACGACACAGAAGCATAAACCAAGCTTTAGTCTAGCCACGATTTGACGCTTAGAATAACAATTTGACTTCTGACACTTTCACTTAGTTCTGATGCCATTTTTCCCACCATCACAATGCTACTTAGTAAGCAATGATCTTCTGGAAACTTGAGGCACAGCCATATTTATAACAGGTGAACACTGGGTGCAAGTTGAGTTACTTGAACAAGCCTCTGATGAGTAGATCAAATCCACTTGAGTGTCATCTGAACGCATGTTTCAATGGAAAGGATAGAACTCAAGGAAATCTGACCTTTTGTACAAAGGAGTTAAGTTGGTCAGTGCCCCAAATTTGCTTAAATTTGATTGCTGACCTAGAAATAGTGCAGAATCTTAAATATTTCTTCTTCATTTCATATGACATAACATCTTGTGTTTTTAAATGTTTCTGGATCCTCAAATTTTTTGATTATTTCAGGGTTTACATGAAAATGTATGTATGTATGAGATTTTCAATGTGGTCTCAGACTTTTGGATCCCACTGTATATGTGTGGGCTGTATGTGTGAGGTAGTTAGCAAAGGAAAGGGTAATGCAGGCACAGTTCAAGGTCTCAAGAAACAAAGTTGAACTTTCTTGATGCAGTCGTTTTTTTCATGGGCCAATGAGAGTTTCCAATGTGAATGATTTACAAGTTCTTTGCAGTGTTTCTAGTGTGTAGCATTGTTCATTTGTTCAAACTGTTCCTACCAGCATGAAAGTGAAATTACAACAGCACAGTGAAGGAAGGAGGATGAGGAGGACACGATGGCTTTGGTACTGGCAGTACAGAAAGCAGCATGTCCCATTCAGTGAGATAACGTATCTAGGTGTCTGAGATTTCCTTGTTTATTCTGGGAAATTTGCTATGCTGTCTTCATTGAGTACTGTCTGTGAAGTAACCTTCATAAATACACAGCTGGGCATGCATTTTACAGGCAGCCTCATGCTGTCAGGCTGTCATAAAAAATGTTATGTTTTATAAACTCTAATTGTGCAATGTAATATTTTTTATTTTAAATAGTATTTTGACTAGTGTCACTAGTTTGGTGTCCTTATTAGTGCATCCTCCAGAGCCTCTCAGTAGTATTACTCTCGTGCTCAACATGCTCCAGAGCCTTTCAGCAGTATTACTCTCTTACTCAACATGCTCTAGAGCCTTTCAGCAGTGTTATTCTTACTCAACATGCTCTAGAGCAGGGGTTTTCAAAGAGGTCCAGTTAAAGAAAATTTCCTTAAGCAAAGGTCCGGAACATCATAATGTCTAACTTGCGTTATGATTCAGTGCCATATATATTGAAGTAGCCTAGTAGTCAGTGTTGGGCAGCAGCGTCGCTACAAGTAGCGACGTTACTAGTTTAACTACATTTCTCAGTAGCGCGGTGGTAACGTCGCTGTTTTCTGAATCAACTAGCTTTTCAGCAGCGAAGCTCTTTTATTGATCATGTAGTGTGGTAGCGTCCGGTAGCGGATCTTTCGAGAACCCTCTTTGGGTCTTTCTGCTGCGGTCTGAAATAAAACAAGGACCAGTACGTGACACCACCGCCATACACGGACGTAACCACTGAAGCACAGAAGCACTTCCGTATGGCATCACGTGACATCACGTACCAATCCTTGGGATGATGCCTACGACAGGGGAGTAAGGGAATACAGACATTAGGGATGGTTAAGATTCACCGATTCGCATCGGTGCATCGACATAAAAGTTCACGATGCGATTGCCCCAATTAAAAAAGTCTGCACCGGATAAAATTTGGGATGAACTCGGGGTGCATCGTTTCTAACATCTTTGCATCGGTAAAATTAGTAGAAATGTGACCAATTTAGAAATGTGACCAATAATTTTATATTTAGATTAATTCCCCCGCTAAACTGTTTCAAGCGCGCTCTCTCATCTCCACTGCTATCAGTGGCCAATTCTCGTCACGTCTCTCGGCGAAGTCTCGCGTGCATGTCCGGGCCAGTCACAGATTATCATGGAGGAAAAAGAGTTACACGTTGCACCGAATTGCTACAAATCAAATGTTTGGCGACACCTCGGATTTTTCAAGAGAGACGGACAATTTGACAAGATGCATGCAATTAACTAACTTAAATACTGGGTGGCAGTGTAGCATAGTGGTTAAGGAGCAGGACTCGTAACCAAAATGTTGCTGGTTCAATCCCCGCTGGGACACTGCTGCTGTACCCTTGGGCAAGGTACTTAACCCACAGTTGCCTCAGTAAATATCCAGCTGTATAAATGGATAACATTGTAAAACAACTGTCACCTATGTAAGTCGCTTTGGATAAAAGCGTCTGCCAAATGCATAAATGTAAATGTAAATAAAAAAGAAACAGCATAAATGAGATACTGAGCTGCAGCACTAGAGAGACAAATATGTGAAGTGAAATGGCACTTTTTTAGTTAATTTATGATTTGCTGTCTGCTTAAGAAGAACCATAGCATCATATTCCTTTGCATCGCATCGTATCGCGTTGAATTGAATTGTGTTGAATCAAATCGTGTCGAATCTTACTGCATCGCAATAGGGGTGAATCGTATCTTATGGCAGGAGTAGTTGCTTCATATGTAGGCTTTAATGTATCGGATTGTTGGCAATGCATCGAGATGTTTATCGCATCGGCCTCAGTGATGGAGATGCACATCCCTAATAGACATACGATCTTGAGTTTACTTGGTGGAAAGATGGCAGAGGGAACCTGTAACGCTGAGGACGGGGAGGAATTGACCCAGAGGGCATCGACATGGCCGTACCTTGACAAATACATGTGTTTAACTTGAACTCGACACTTTTTTGTTATTATGTGGAGTACTTTTGTTTATTTGTTTTTGTTGCCAAATTGGTTTTGGAGCAGCGAGAGTAACGATCACCGGTTATTGTTTAAGAAACAATTGAACTGAACTTTTTTTTCACCTGCGTATCTGTTTGACTGACAGTTATATTGATCACTGAGATAGCATTGACTTGGCATGAAGTTGGTTCAATTTAAAAAAAATAAAAAAGTAGCTTCTGATGTAGTAACCTACTTTTGCCGTGTTGGTGTAGCTTAGCTTGCTACATTTCTTTGGGGGTAGTGAAGCTTAATTTAATGTGAGTAACTTACTTAGCTCACTACACTTTCCGAGTAGCTTGCCCAACACTCCTAGTAGTTGTATCAACGTCTGTATGTAGTCAACAACTGACTGTCAAATCAAATAAAGAAAGTACAATTCAATAATATTTCAACAATATTTATTGTCAGTTTTCACATTGAACTGGAGGGATTATAAATAATAAGTACTCTAATAAATAAATGTTCTTTTCTCATTTCAAATAAAATAAGGGCTGCATTAAAAAATAAAATACATAACAGAGCTTTTGAAAAACGTGCATCTTAAAATAGTGCTTAATTTTAGAAAAATGAAATAAAAAGTGTAGCTTGAGTTTTCCTTTTCCTTCTTTTATGTTAACTCCATTTCACATCTTAAAAGTCTCAACCAATTTTATAATAAACAATCTCAACAGATCTTAGCAATTAAACAGCTTTAACACCTCCTTTTCTCTTTCTTTCCCTTTTATATCCCACTCTTCCACTTTCTCTTGTTCAGTGAGAGAAGTAAGCTTTACCTTGTCCTGCCAGGATTTTAAGTCTGGGCTGGAATGGTGTCAGGGCCATTCTCATAAACATGTGTAGGTGCTCGTTGGTGAGCCTGGAACGATATTTGCTTTTAATAATGTTGTAGTGGAGAAAGCTGCCTCACAGCTGTATGTGAAGCCGAGCATGGTCAAGATGTACAGGGCTACTTTCCTCAGACCTGGGAAGGCTGTCTCCGAGACCATTTGGAGCCAGAAAGTGGCAGGGTCACTTTCTCCAAAATGCTCTTTCAGGGACACATCTGCTTGGAGATCGACCAGTTGCATCTGGAGAGGCCTAGCATTTGCCCACTTGAAGTGCTGTGTGACTTCCTTTGAGAACCCCCTGACATCTGTGATGAGGAATGGGTTCTAAATTAACAGGGTGAGCTGCAGTCCAAGGCTGAAGCTGTCAAAACGTTTTCTGCAGTTTACAATCAGCTTGTCAACAAAAGAAGATACATCTCTCTCACCCTGAACCTGTTCCTGCTCTGTTGGGAAGTGTGCGCAGTCTCCCTGCAGGTCTTCCTTGAACATCTCAAGTTTCCTCTGGAAGGAGCGGACAGCTGTCATCAGGTCACAAACTGAATTGTCCTTGCCCTATAGCTTGAAATTCAGTTCATTCAGGTGTGAAATGATATCAACCAAAAAGCCACAATATTTACCTTCTTCTCATCTTCTAAAAAGAGAGAAAATGCTATTGCCTTCTGGCTCTTCAGCTGTGCCAAGAAAGCTGCGATTTCCCTTCGGATGGACCAAAAGCGCTCCAGCACCCTGCCTTTGCTGAGCCATCTTACATTGTTGTGCAGCAGAAGGTCATTAGCATTTGCATCAACATCTCTGAGGAATTCCCTGAGCATGCGATGCTGATGGGAAGAGGATGCCCTGACAAAGTTAATCATTCTCATCATTGCATTCATCACCTCAGTATACTCCTCTGGTAGGGTGGAGCACAGGACTGATTGATGAATTATGCAATGGTAAGAGATGAGCTCAGGATTGTCCTCTTTCATTCTTGCCACAGCTCCTTTCTCTCCCTACCATGGTGGGGGCTTCATCTGTGGTTACTGAAACCACTTGTTTCAGCTCTATTCCTCTCTTTGTTAACATCACCTTTATGGCCAGGTAGATGTCCTCTCCTCTTGTACTGGTCTGAAGGGTTGTAACACCTAACAGGTCTTCACAGAACTCTTTCTTCTCCTTGTTGAAGAACCTTACATAAACTAACAGCTGAGCATTGTCAGACACATCAGTGGACTTATCTACAGCTAAGCCTACGCATGGTGCCTTATGAATTGCTTCATCCAGCTGTGCTAGCACATCCTGGGTTAATATTTCAGTTTTCTTTGTGGCTGATGATGCTGACATATGTATTTGCTTGATTTTTTCATAAAACTCTTCTTTTTGTTTTCCCTCAAATAATGTTTCAGCTACCGCACTCATGCACTCCTTGACAACCCCTCTGTCAGTAAATGGGTTTTTATGTTGACCCAAAATCCAAGCAACTTTAAGGGAACATTTGTTAGCACGTTGTTGGGCAGTGAATGTGTGTTACGATTCTGGTGGATCGATCATATTGGGCTCTTAGATCGTTTATTTTCTGTGCCCTCAGTTCGGATTTGACTGGGTATGTTTGCTCGAAAGATTTGTGCTTTGTCTCATAGTAGCTTCACATTGCTGCTTTTAATAATTGCCACAGTCTTGGAACATATAATGGTTTTGAACTGCCCGTGGGAAGAATGAACATGTAAGAGTCTGTCCATTCTTGATTAAAAGCTCTGTTTTTGCTGTCTTCTGTTCTCTTTTTAGAGCATGCCATGTGAAATTACTTTTCTCTGACTCACTTATTTCTCCGACAGCTGTCTCTCATCTCGTCTCTTTACTGTGTGTGTATGTACCTCACTCACTGACCCGAGTCGCAGCGCTTACCGGAATGCACAGATTTGATTGGCTGAGTAGCATCACGTGAGATGATTTACAAGGCATGCAATTGGTCTGTGAGTTTCCTGGGCCGCTAAACAAGTGCCATAAAGGCTAGAAAAGCTGCGCCGGTTAAAATAGAAATGCTCCGTTAAAATTTAATAATTCTCAATAATTTATTGGTCTGAATCCGGATAGGACAGCATCTGGGTACGGACCCAGACCGCGGTCTGCCTATTAGTGACCTCGGCTCTAGAGCCTTTCAGCAGTGTTATTCTTACTCAACATGCTCTAGAGCCTTTCAGCAGTATGATTCTTACTCAACATGCTCCAAAGCCTTTCAGGCTCAGCAGTATGATTCTCTTACTCAATGTGCTCCAGACCTCATCTTCTATACTTATATCCTTCAGGCATTAGGCTATCAGTCAATCAAACCAAATGGATAATGCTGTCATTTCTTTTCCAAGTACCCTGAGCCAAAATGATCCTCAGGCAAAATGGATTTCAGCCCTCTAACCAATTGCTCATCAGTTTTATTCCCTCACCTGAAATGGGTTGTTTCTCAAATGAGTTGTTTGGGTGAGGCTATAGCAGAAAGAAGCGATGGCTTTTTCTCACACCCCTTGTTGCTTGTGAGGGGTTTTGGCTAATGCCTGATAAATCATGTAAGCACTGGAGGTGCAACGCTGATACATTCAGAATCACGCAATTAAAGAGGGCTCAAGGTAGAAACACTCGAGGGATGAGGGATTTCCCAATAGGCAGGACTGTCTCAGTGAAGGAATAAGCTATGCGCAGGTATTGTTAAGACAGGTCTTCTTGTTTATCTGTGTGGTCAGTGGTGTCAGACTGGAGGCTGCTGTTTGCTTCTCATGGAGCAGGCTGTTAGACTCTTTTCTGGCAATTGTGATAGGCTGTTATGACTGTGATGGGTTGGAGGACAAACCTTTACAGACACAACATTGCTTACCATGTTCTGTGCTGTGACTTCGGCTAGCTGCCCTTCCGGCAACTAAAATAGAAAACAAGGTCTGCACCTGATTTAGTCTGTTATGCAACAGGCTAGTTGCATGGATAATACAAATATTTGTCATGTTTTATACATTTCTGACAGCTGGCAGAGGTTAATATTTGAATTGATTGGAGCATGAGAAAAGATTACCTATACATTGACGCTGAAAAGAATAAATGACTGAATTAACTGAATTCATATAGCATCTTTCACCACAATTAGAGATTACAGTGTTTTTTTTTTTTTGGGGGGGGGGGGGGGGGGGGGGGGTTGTTGTGGTGCTAACCAACTTCAGCCACCACCAATGTGTACCACCTACCTGGATAATGCTTGGATGCTTGTCAGATATGTACCAAAAGCCATGTAGCCATAGGTCAAAAATGTAAAATCTGGGGATACGTAGGGGGCCCAACACTCCAGGCCTTTGGCAGGAAGAAACGAAGGACATGCTGGTCCCATTGATTGATGTGCGTATTAGCAGTGGGGGCAGGACTGTTGAAATTGTCTTTATTATTTACTTTGACCCAAGCAGTGAAGGAAGGATGCCTTTTATTGTTTTACTGCAAAAGTAACAGTACAATAACTCTTACATGCAAAACATTGTTTTGTCTTGGCTAATTGCACGCTGCAAGAAGACAAAGGGAGGATTACACAACAGGCTACACCACTATTTGAGCATGTAAGCAAAGCAATTTAATGCCTCTGCACGCTTTACCTCACAAGCAAAAGCAAATCCATCATCACCTTGACCACTGAGTGGATAATTATCAGTGAAGACTGTGTGTGAGAGGATCATTTGGGTGGCACTTATTTAATGCTTCCCATGTAATTTTCAGTGTCGTGGAAGGGGCAAATGTCACAGGTGAGTTTTTGTCAGAACTGTAAATGTCTCACTTCACATGGCACATGCTGGTACCCCAGACAGGGCAGAGAGCGTGTGGAAGCTGTGGGTGGAGAGAAGCCCAATTCTAAGCAATAGACCACACTGTGCAAACACACCACAGGGTGAGCTGAGGTCCTCGGCACCATGTTTGCACAGCTTTCCACAAATGCCTGTGTCACTAAGGCACTATTCACACCTGGCATTAACATGCATCTTGGGAGATCCGATCACAAGTGGACAGCTCTAAGTACAGGTTTGAATGCACCCAAGACACATTGAGGGCGCGCTGAGATCTGATCACTCAGACCACATTTGGAGGTGATCTGGGCCGCATATGGCCACATTCTTTTAGCAGTGTGTATGTGAATGTGTCCTGGGCCACATTGAAGGACCGCCCACTCAACTGATGTCCTCTGCGTAAGTGGAACATACTCATTCACGTACCAACGGTGTCATATTAAAGTGCAACAACAGGCAACAACAACTAGAGTTCGCAAGCTACCTCAAATGCTTCCAAGCCCCAAAGGTGTAATGCAATATATTACATGAAAAATGGTATTATGAATAATACGTGAAGTGTTGTAGTTCTAGCAAATAAATGTTAGTAGGCTGTTGTGGGAGTCATAACAAGATTTACAATATCATGAATATCAGGTTACATAGACTCTTAACTCTGAATAGGTCACTCCTTAGGAAATGCATGCAGTTCTCTCTTTGAATACATTTTTCCATAACAAGCGCACTTCAGTTTTTAGAAAAGTAATTCTAAATGTATTCACAATACTAGCAAACCAGCAAACACCTTTGATATTAAACTACATTATGAAACATTTTCATTGCAGTGAATAATATAAGAAACTTTGGAAACATAATGTCTTGCTTAGCCTATTAAACATGTGGGTACGCATTCTAATGTCAGGTGTGAACTGACGTACTTAGAGCTGTCCACTTGTCATCGGATCACCCAAGATACATGTTAATGCCAGGTATGAACAGGGCCTAAGGCACAAAAGCTTTTGAGTCCAATCAGTCTGATTCTGACTGCGCTCACCGCAAGTGAGTTGGCTGCTGTTCAGAATCTCCACACTCTTCTGGACAGCCAGAGCTGTTTGGGCAGCACAGTCTAAAAGCAGTGACCAGCTGAGCTCCACTCCCACACGGGCGTCCCATCCTGAGAGGACCGCCATGTCCATAGGGGAAGGTACCTGTCATCCTTAGTCAGAATTCTCATTTTAGTTTGTGAGTCCCAGTCCTTACTTTACTTGCTGATATTCAGTTGGACAGATTAAAAATGTGGCACCAGTGTTACACCACAGCTCTCTTGAACAGACTGCTCGCACACTTTTTGAGAGATATTCAGACATACACTATATGGACAAAAGTATTTGGCCACACCTGTTTTTCAGGGTTTGGGCTAGGCCCTTTACCGCCAGTGAAGGGCAATCTTAATGCTTCAGCATACCAAGACATTTTGGACAATGCTATGCTTCCAACTTTGTGGCAACAGTTTGGGGAAGGCCCTTTTCTATTCCAACATGACTGTGCCCCAGTGCACAAAGCAAGGCCTATAAAGACATGGTTTGATGAGTTCGGTGCGGAAGAACTTGACTGGCCCGCACAGAGCCCTGACCTCAACCGAGCACCTTTGGGATGAACTGGAACGGAGATTGCGAGCCAGGCCTTCTCGTCTAATATCAGTGCCTGACCTCGTAAATGCTCTACAGAATGAATGGGCACAAATTCCCACAGAAACACTCCAAAATCTTGTAGAAAGCCTTCCAAGAAGAGTGGAAGCTGTTATAGCTGCAAAAGGGGGACCAACTCCATATTAAAGTATATGTATTTGAATACAATGTCATTACAATGTAATGGTCAGGCATCCAAATACTTTTGTCCATATAGTGTACGTTAATTCTTAAGAGTGTGGGGCATCACACTTTAAAAAATTGGAACAAAATGGTGTAGTAACTAAGCTGAAATGTGATATATGCTGCCATGTATTTTTAAATATTTTTTTTTTCCTGTATTTTCCTTTTTTTCACTCAGAATTATGAAGTGTATCAGTGTCTACCTACCAGAGGACCTACTAAGCACACATAGATTTTATTGGTCTATATTCAAAAGCTGGAGTCACTCTTGACTGAGATGTCTTGTTTAAAAAATGCCTGAAGGTATGACGACCTAGAGACTCTTGATTAAAGAAGTTAGATCAAAAGCAATTATTTCATGTGCTGTGTGATGCGTTAATGCGCACATCAGTGATAGACTCATACTGCATATTACTGTGGGAATATACCTGATTACTTAAAAAACAAACCAGATTGCAGATATACCTGTTCCAGGTACAGATCAGATATGTAGTGGGTAACCAGAAGAATGCTGTTTTGAGACAGGTGAAACAGGTGGAGCAGGTTGAAAATTTTACTGTTGGGCCACTGTGGACTGTAGCAGTAGGTAGTTAGACTTCCACATGCTTTTCTTCCAAGTCTTACAGGTAAACAGCTCAATCAGATGCATTCTTCAAAAATAAGCTATTATCACAGGAATGCTGTTAAGGGAGTCCTTAAGCCCACTATCAACATTATTATTACCCATCCCATTGAATCAACTGGTGCACACTTTTCAATGGAAACACTGCCAAATAAGGAAATGGAAAAATAGTTTTATCTGAAAACTACTGTGTACAAGACACTTAGATAGATAAAATCATGTTATTCCAAGCTGTTGACTTGTCTATCAATAAATGTATATCTCATAAATGGATAGCTCTTTGCTTTTGTGTGCCCTCTGAAAGGTGGCAAGTCTTGGATGTTTGCCTCATTGTAGACATTACAATGTAGTTTATCATTGTACATTATCATATTTTATCATCAGCAGAGTTTTACAAGGAAAGAGTAGAAGCCTTTCCCCATCTCCTCAGCCAAAATAAGCCTGCTTTCTCATGGACCCCCTGCTTTCCACACTGCTACAGTGCTCTTTAAACTGGATTCCACCGCAATGAAGTCCTACTGGAATGTTACACAGTTCAAAATCAAACTTACCACTCTGCAAGAATCAAACAGTTCAAAGGTTTGGCTGCTCAGATTGTCATGTCTTATTCACAGCCCAGTGATAATATATACCTACACTGAGAAACCCTATTGTTGTGGCCAATCATGCTACAACAGTGAACAAACTAACGCTAAAGAAATGAACATTAACTCCCCTCTAAGCAAGACTTACCATATTTGTCAGAATCAATAAAATAAACATATTCCAAAAGTTGTATCATCTGCTGCCCTGATAGCCTGATAGGAGTATATACATAATCAAACAAAAACGTTAAATAATTAAAATTTGAATGAGGCAATAATTTGGACTTCATTAAGGGGCCCTTATTTTCTTGGTATTAGGACCTTTCAAGTAGGGGAGCCAAATTTCACAATACCAAGAACACTAAGAACGTACTTGTGTTCTTGAGAAGAACGTTACTTTATACTTTATTTAAAGTTTTTGTTTGATTATCTTTGATTGTACTGTAAAATTTTGCTGATACTAATGTTAAACTTGTTTTTCTCACTCAATAGCCTATGAAGAAAAAAAAGAAATTATTCAAAAAGAAAAACGACTGTCTTGTGATATGCCTGAGTACTAAACTTAACCTTAGATGTTTTAACTTTGTTTCTTAGACAAAAAATACATATTTTTGGCTGCTGTGAAGAATACAAAATGTAAATTTCACCTTTTTGGTCACAGATTAATTCCATTGGAATTTAATAGTTTTAATGTCTTTACTATTATTTAAATTTTTGACTGGTGCTGTACATGTTACTCTACACTTCTGATAACAGAACAGCATTAACTTACATTAACAACCCTAAATATGAGACTGATTATACACTTGTTGCAGGGGTGCAACAATGTAATGTCTTTTAGATACGTGCAAAACCTTATTTGGCGCCCTCATTTCAATGCCGCACTATTTGAACGGGAATGCACAACAGTTGATGTTCCAGCTGCAGTAAATAGGCCTCCTGTGTTGTCGACTCATGTAGGTCTAAACTCCAGATTTATCATTCATAATTTATTGTGTCACAAACATACTCCATGTTTAACACTTCAGTTAAGTTAATTCAAAGTTTATGTTTATGTTAATATGTCCTACCTGAGCCACCCCAAAATCATGTAGCATCTAACTGCTCATGTATATAGCTAGTTAACAAGCAAACTAGCAATGCAATATACCTAACTATCTAACCAGTTACCTAGCTAGCTACCAGGCCTTGCCGTTGGGCAAATGGCCCAACAAATATTAGGCTACGCTAGAAAGCTAGCTAGCTTGGCAAATCTGTGCCATGTCCTCAAGAGAATTCTTAATGTTACCTCTTTCCTGATGTCTCATTTTGCGTAAGACAGTTATTAAATGTTTACCTCATTTTAATTTTCTCTGTTTCCCACTGCCTCTTTATTTTTCTGTTTTGGACGCCATATCTTTTTTGTTCACCATTTAGCGTTTTCTCCTCCTATGTGAATACACTAGACTGTATGCAAGCGATCTTTGGCGATAGTGGAATTCTGCATTGGTCTCTGGGTAACCCACACTACTTGTGACTGATATTGCTATGTGCTAGTACAGAACGAATCAAATAGTATATGTTATATAACTGGTTTTCATCAAAAAGGACTTTCTGAATTCTATGATTGTTGTGCAAGTGTTACAATGGTTGTATTTTACTCTTAATTTAAATTTTCTTTAAAGTTTATTTAAAGCCAGCTTTGGCACCTCTTCTGCGACACCCCCATGCATTGCATATGTTGCATACCCCCTCTTGCCTCTGACTTGTTGTTTAGTGCTTAAATCAGGAATTGACAGATAATCAATGCTAAATTGACTATACTCAAATGATTGATTTTGTTGGATATATAGTGCTAGTCAAAAGTTTGGACACCCCCTTCTTTCTTACACATGTGCCAGAAGAAATAAGAAGAATAAAGTCTACAAGGTTTGCATATAGATTAACTATTCTTTGTCTGCTTGATTCGTTGATCATAGGTAATTGACAGTGACATCATGAAGTGACTGTCGCCTAAACACTCCATGTCCTCACTAGACAAGCCAATGCTCCCCTTACCGCCGCCAGTGTCTAACCTCCTTAAGTTAATCCACATAATATGGGAGACCATCACAGCACCTCACCTATATCCAGACATCAGCACCCTCCATCTTGGTAATGGGTTTAGCGACAGTTAGTTTTGAGCACTCCAGCTGTGCAGAGGCACTGGCCAGGGGCCAGGGGATGGCTTAGGAGCCTGTGGAGGAGGGGGGAGGACCCCTCCTCAGGTCTTTAATGTGCAGGACAACCGAGGCAAACAAGCCCGCGCGTCCTCATCTACCTCCGATCACAGAACAGCAGCACGACTCAGCTGTTTTGCAGCAGTAATCCTGGTCTGTGATACCACTGTAAACCACTTTCATCTGTGATTACTCCACCATGATTACTCCCTTTCTTCATTCTTTTCATCCCCTTTTCTCGAGTCTAAATCCCATTTCAGCGCTCATGTTATTATCTTCTTTCTCTTTGTTTTGTGGTCCCCTAGCATAATGACATAATAATGATATTAAAAGAAACTCTTTCCATGCAAACTTTGATCTGTCTGTCTGTGCTTGCTTTTACAGCAAAAGAGAAAATGATAAACTAGGTAGTTTAACACCAAGAAATGAATCTTCAGTGTATTCAAATTCTTTATTTTTATTTAGCTTAATCTCTCATTGAGATGCAGTTGCATCCAAATTAAATCCATTTGTGCCATCAGGTACATTCTGCATTCTTTGGAGGGCAAGACAATAGTATGCACTGTGTAATATGTACTTCATCATGAAATATGCACACACAAAGCAGGATGTTACTTCCTAAATTATATTATTTGAAAATATCAACATCATAATGTGTTCAGAGTGACAGTCAGCCTGCAAGAGCCTTTGTTAAATTAATTGAGCCTCAGGTGAGAAGCTGTATGTCATAGGCCCTGTTCACATCCGGTATTAACATGCGTCTTGGGTGATCCGATCACAAGTGGACAGCTCTAAATACGTCTGTTCAGACCTGACAATAAAATGCGTCCCCCACATGTGTCTCAAGTGACCACTTGTAATCGGATCTCACTTCTCCGCTCTATATGCAAATAAACATCGTTTCCATTTGCAAATGTAAGTTTACGCATCATTTAAAGGTCTGCTTGAACGAATCTTATGGCTGTCACTATGAAATAATGCGTGTTGTGTCTGCAAATGAAAACCTAGTTGACTAGCAAGCTAGATACCGTTCATCACTGAAATTAAATACCCTTAACCCTTAGTAAAATTAGCTAGAATTTTTCCAATCTCATGTTCTAATCGCACCGGTTTTATCTTATGAGCTAAACACATAATTACACCAGTGTGAACGCTGTTGGCACGTGAATGAGTACGTACGTCCGCTTAAGCAGAGGATGTCAGTTGAGTAGGACGCATTTGCATTCACACTGCTAAAAGAATGTGGCCATATGCGGCCCAGACCACCTCCGAATGTGGTCTGAGAGCTTGGATCTCAATGCGTCCTCAATGTGTATTTGGTGCGTTCACACCTGTACTTAGCGTTGTCCACTTGTGATTGGATCACCCAAGATGCATGTTAATACCAGGTGTGAACAGTGCCTTAGAAATCCCAGGGGCCATCATTCCATGCAGGGTCGATTTGCTGCTGTGGTCATGTGCCGTGGGCTGGCTACAGGGTAATGTGACCAAGATGACCCCCTTTTTCTACAATTTCATGTCATGTTACAGGGCTAGCGGTGATCTGGAAAACAGCCACTAGGCATTAAAGGTATCAGAGAAATTACATAACATTACATAGCATTACAGTATTTTCAAATTTTTTTCCTTTTGATTTGATTTGGACTCTGTAGCACAGAGTGTCAGGCTGTTATCTATGTGGAGATTTCACTAGCACCTCACAGTAATGGCAGCTCCTTCTTCTTGGTAGCAGTGTATCCATCTTATACTATAATGCAGGTATCTCCTGGCAGTCTTCATTTGTGACTAGAAATAGTGTAGTATTCCATGTATTCCACTCCTCAAACACAACAGCTATTTTCATAACTTCCTAGATATAACAGACACCTTTTAGATTCATATGGTTCTCCGCGGCCTCTGTGCATGCTGGGAGACCATGTCACGTTCCTCTAGGGCAGTGCAGTAGCTGTAAACAAATGTTGAACCAGACTAAATTCTTACGCCTCGTCAGTTAGAAGGCTAAGGCTCAAAGCTGCCTAAGCTACCCATTGTGAAAGGGCTCTGTATGAGGCTTCACTTCACTGGTGTGCTCAGGCTCTAGGTGCCAGGCGGAGGTCATGCCTGAGGTCTGGGAATCAAGGTGAAGCACATGCAGGTGCACCTGGGAGGCAGGTGGTGAAGGGAGACAGAGTTTTTGTGTAGAAGCTTAAGATGGATGGAGGGTAGGAAGGAGCTGAGCCATGGACTTCCCAGGAAGCATCAGGCTCAGTGGAGCATTAGGTGGTAGTGGCACACACCCAAGCTATGGAGCGATGAGTACAGCACACTCTGATAGACTTCAGCCTGGCTCCCACAACTGGCCTCACTAGACCTTTCCTTACTTCCTTCTCTTAGATGAGCATTCGGGTTGCAATATGGCTCATATGAAATGCGGAAGGTATGTAATTCTCAAGGACAATTGTTACTTCCATGCTAACATACACTATATGGACAAAAGTATTTGGCCACACCTGTTTTTCAGGGTTTGGGCTAGGCCCTTTACCGCCAGTGAAGGGCAATCTTAATGCTTCAGCATACCAAGACATTTTGGACAATGCTATGCTTCCAACTTTGTGGCAACAGTTTGGGGAAGGCCCTTTTCTATTCCAACATGACTGTGCCCCAGTGCACAAAGCAAGGCCTATAAAGACATGGTTTGATGAGTTCGGTGCGGAAGAACTTGACTGGCCCGCACAGAGCCCTGACCTCAACTCCATCGAGCACCTTTGGGATGAACTGGAACGGAGATTGCGAGCCAGGCCTTCTCGTCCAACATCAGTGCCTGACCTCGTAAATGCTCTACAAAATTCCCACAGAAACACTCCAAAATCTTGTGGAAAGCCTTCCAAGAAGAGTGGAAGCTGTTATAGCTACAAAAGGGGGACCAACTTCATATTAAAGTATATGTATTTGAATACAATGTCATTACAGTCCCTGTTGGTGTAATGGTCAGGCATTCGAATACTTTTGTCCATATAGTGTAAGTGCTGTTGCGATAACATGATGTACACATATAACTCTGGATTCTGGATCTCGAGCAGCTCATATAATGTCATGCCTGTACTTCCCATGCCTTCTCTCTCTCTGTAGCCATCAACACTGTAGACTGGAGACAGTATGCACTGGAGCTCAACATTAAATTTGGGGAGGAAAATTTTGCTGCCCAGACGTCCAAACTTTTTAATCAAAAATTCATTATGCCGGCTTTGTGGGAGAGTCCATTTTGGTCTAAGTGATTGTGTATTGAAGGTGTTCTAGCTATTGTTATGCCTGCCACCTGTTCTGTTTTCCACAGTGTTTTTGTGTTTCTTGTTTTGCGCTTGTTTTGCGGGTGGTAGGGCTGTGAGTTCATGTTCTCAATGCTACCTCCTAGCTGTGACACTTAGTATCACAATGTCTGGCCTCCAGAGCACATGTTCATCTCAACTATCTGTGCCTTTGCAGCTTAATTAAGCTGTGATCTGAGCGCTTTTATTAGCCACAGTCTCATTCTGTGTTGTTCGCCAGCATCTATCTGTGTATGAGGTGCTTTGTAACTTCTAAAATTAAAGTTTACTGAGTGCCTGAGGTGTGTTGTGGAACTACCCTTTGATGCCAATTAACGGGAGAGGAGAAGAAAACTTTTACAAGACTTGTAGTTTCCACAAAAATAACAAGCAGGCATGCCTTCCAGGTTTCATCCAATCCCAGAGTAACTGGAGGGGGGAAAGGCAGACGAGGAGCACAGATTACACAGCACAACATGAGCTTAGTCACATGCATGGGGTGCAGCAACACAGTAAAGCCAAAGGAGCAGAACAGTGTGATTTTAGCACTCCTCTGTACATCACGACCAGGGGAGGAGCCTGGCTGAAAAATGACAACAGTCATTTTGCTATACTACACTACAGTAATACCATGGATCACAGTGATACTCTATACTGTACTACACTAATACTGTGTTTCATAGTGATACTCTACACTACATTACAAGTCAAACTGATCCTGAGGTACATCTAAGACAGAGATTCATTACTTTATACAGTATGTCCAGCACATAACCAAAAAGTATCAATATTAATTAAACATGATGATGTCTTTGCCCTGAATGGCTGGGGTCTGTCTTCTGTGATTTATTTTCACTCAGATCTGTAGACCTATGCCATGCCTTTGACTGTCCCATAGTAGGCTGGACACTCATTGGAATTCTGTCATTATTAGAAGGAAGTACTGCAGTCATAACAAAGAAATGAAAGCAAGAGAATTGCATTTTGAATTCCATCAGTTCTTCCCCCCCTCCAGGCTGGCTCAGTCGCAGTTGATGTCGCCAGTCTCCATGCCACCTGGCAGCTGAATGGGGGGGGGGGGGGGGTTTGTCCTGCCACAAAACAGCTGCCCACATGGGTTCTGACCCCCTCACTGTAAAACCCAATATCCTTTGAAAGGTGTTATATAAAAATAATTCATCATCATAAATAGTATGATTACTATGATTATCATTATCAACCTGGACCAAAGCTTGTCATTCACCCCTGATTGCCACCCTCCTGCCCTTTCACACTGCATGCTAGTCTGCTACATGCTAAACCATTCGTAATCGCTCTTTTATCAACCTAAGTTCTGTCAGCTCTGTGCACCCACAATAAAAACCTACATCAATCCAAGACACAGCTGAGCTACACAAATAGAACATTCCTGCACCTCTAAATTCGTTTCATGTTTTGAAAACCAAAGTGCAAAGCCAGTTTTAAATATCATTAAATATAAACCGTATTCAGCGTGTACACCTTCGTTTTATGTCTGTTATGTACTGTTGTTGTTTTGTATGTATGTTTTTTTCCAAACTTTTACTGAAAAGATCAATGCATGCTTTACTTTACTGCGGACACACACACACACACACACACACACACCCACACACCCACACACACACACACACGAATGCTTCACTTTCATGGTCCATTGCAGCTTTCTGCTGTTTGCAGGTGAAGTTCTGTTTGTTTATGTGTGCACAATTAAAGTCCATTTGTTGGGGTATTTCATTGTGCAATTTTTCAGTGTTGCATAGTTTTCAGTCTCACAATTGGCTTTGGTATGGAGCTGAATTTACTTGAAATCTCAGGCAGTGTTAGTGAAAGGCTGATACAGGCCAATACCAGCACAGGTGAGATGATACACAGGTCCAGAGATCCAAGAAAAGGATCTGTCATATAGAGGTGGGGTAGCGTGTTGTTTTGATGCAGTGAGAAAAGCCATTGAGTTGATTCTACACCCTCACACCTTACTTCTCATGCCAGTGAACACTCATGGAAAGGCACACCAGTCAATCAGATCCATCCAAAAGTGAAAAATAGTTTAGTGGGTGGGGCATGGCAGGAATATAAAGACAGCCCCCTGAGTAGTGCATACCATATACCTTGTTATCTAAGATGCTGGGGTGAGTGAACCTTAAAGTCTGTGTTTGGGGGATTTGATTCATTCACAATGGCTCATGTTCCCACACAACCAATCTGAAACTCCTTGCCTGTCATGGAAAGAGCTAATGCTGTGTTACTGGTCACACCCCAAAGGTCAAAACTCCAAAAAGGTGTGCTTTTCTCTATATCACTTGTGCTTCAAGTCCAGGACATGTGTTGTCTTTTTTTAAACAATGTCATGCATCCTTGGTTGGGTTCAATCATGTAATCAAAAAACTGTTCTAAAATGTTTTGTGCTTCTAACACCAAATTCAAGAGGCTGTGCTTTTTTATTCAAAAGCAATATCTCAGAATACTGTTCAGCCATTAAAGTCATTAACTGAATTGTAGCTGTTTTCAACTTTTGGTCTAAATCAAGGTTAATTAAAAAAATCAAAGTAAAGACTTGTGTGGAATTTTTATGAGGGTTTTAAATGGTGCTGAAGTTTCTAAAGAGAACAAACACTCAGCAGCATTGCTGAGCAGATTAGTAATTACTGAACATCCGTGCTGGTATTCCAGTGAATGGCAGGTGGGCCATCATGTTAATGTGTGAAGGGTGGGGGTTTGCGAGGGGGGTCCTTTTGACCACAGCTACTCAGTTGATTTGCTGATATCCTCCATCTTCTGCTACTGTTGATGCCAAGCCTTAACGTGTTTATGTCTTTATGAGCTTACTAATTATGTGTGTACTACTACTGCTACTACTATGACCTTTACTGCTATGACTATTGGAACTTCTACCACAAATAATGAAGGTAATACAAGTGGATTTTAAAGTTTCCTGCTAATTCGTCTAGCACACTAATGTGCAATTGCTTTAGGTGGTGATTCCACACAAATTTTTCCACAACAAATTCCATGCAAGATGTACGTAAAATCAAGTTAATATTGTTTTTAAGGGAGTAATTAGTGTAGGTGATACAGTATTGCATTGGCCATGACTGGTGAAGCTGGATTTCTGGCTCTATGGAGCTCCATCAGGGATGTGGGGTGTCAGGAGCACACAGCTCGCAGAAACGGGATTACCAGGTGATGCTTTATTCAGCTCAGGTGAATGTAACAATATTTTATATTTCTCCTTACATCAGACAATCACCTTGTTGTGTGAAATGGTATACTTTTCAGAAACGTCACAGTGCAGCTGTACGCCTCATGTGCACCTCATCAGTGCGCTTAAACTGACAGGTACCATCATTCATATTCATAAGTTTCTTTTGCATTTCTTAGAAAAATGAGACTTTGTGGATTTATTCCTCCTGGTGCCCTGACAGAGGTGTAGATTGAGGAGAGAGTGTCCGATCCCCTCCCCCAGGGGCAGACAACAGAGCAGACAAGACCAGGTGTCTGCAAGGTATACCAGGGGATGCTGTTGGCTGCGTAGACTTATTGTGAGGGTAGGCGCTAGGACCCAGAGGCTGCTGGTGGGCCTAGCCTGCCCGCTTCCCCTCCCCTCCCCTCCCTCAGAGAGCCAGACAAGAGCTGGCTGACTCACCACAAGCGTGCGCGCAGGCAGCAGGGGAGCGTAGCAGCAGCGATCTCGCATTCATCAGGTCGAGGTTAGAAGACCGCCATGGGTTGACCACTCGGAGTGCGCACCCGAACCATGGAATCCAACAAAGTTCTTCATTTTGTGCCGTCGGGTAAGTCCACCCCCCCCCCCCCGACCCCCCCACACACTAACCCCCCTCAGGCAGGCAGGGGAAAGCATCTCGGCATCCCAGGGCTTCCCTCCCGTGAAACCTGAGAAACCTGGTGCAAAACATGTGCAAGCTTTGACAAACGCTCTCAGGGCTCTCAGGGAAAAGGGGGGGATTGTTTTGCCAGGTCAAGTAAGTTGCTACTTTGACATTGGCTTTTGTAGCTCTAAAATTGCATGTTAATTTGTTAAAATATTAAAATCATGTTCTTTTCCCCTTTTGGGGGGATGTGGGGGGTGGGGAGTCATTGGGGAGGATTGGTGTGGTAGCTTATTTTTGACATAGCTATGCAGAGCAGTACTCTGTTTTGGGGGGATTAGTTGTGCTGTGTGCATGCTTGGTTTTCTGTGGCTTTCCTGTTAGTCTCTAAAAACAAGAATGAAGGAAAAAAGCAGACTCACCCGGAGACAGATTACCTGTAGAACAGGGGAAGCCAGAAAGCAGGATTAGAATATAACATGTGGAGCGTCTTTGAGGCAGCTGCTGGAAATGTGCCATTGTGTTCAAAGGAAGTTCTGTCTGTGGCCATAGGTAGCTATGTTACATGATCGATGCTGCATTTAATGTGTCCTCTGAAGGTTCAGACACAGTTGACAGTTGGTGCGCAGTGTCTGTCCTGGCCTGTTGTGTGGACAGTGTTTTGGCTAAATTCCTGAGCTGGTTTGCATGCGTTTGCTTTGAGGCACGTGAGAGAGCAGGGGCAGAGAAGGAAAGGGTAATTACTGTGGAGAGCATCAGGTAGTTTGTGGGGGCAGAGCAAGAGTCACTCTGATCCTTCTCTCTCAGCTGGATGTGACACTGATCAGCATTCAGCACAGAGCCACGGAGCCTCTGTGTCCCAGCCCAGCCATCTGTCCCCAGCACCCGGACACACACACACCCTGCAACATACAGACATTCCCCTGCAATACACACATACACCGAAACAGACATTCCACCAATAATTTACACACACACACATATTCACACGCACGCATACAAATAAACACATGCACACACATATCTCCTCAACGTACACACGCAGGCACATGTCCGCAACACACACATATGTATACACACATGCTCACTCAACACACACACACACACATTGTGTGACTACACAACCACAACACATACACACTCACACACATACAAGCAAATGCATTATGCACACACCCAAATACACCCACACACCTTTCCAAATCCCCCAACACAACACACAGGCATTACACCCCACCCACACACACAAACACACTGTCACACACATTCATTAGACACATGTATTGACAGCAACTCACCTTAGGAAGATACGTAGTACCCGGCCTAAGGCAAGAGCTTATTAAGGTCTGTAATAAGGAATAACTCATTAGATGTTTTGAGCTATTGTAGCCATTAGGAAGTAACTGTAGAAAGTGATGAAAAATGAGCCATATCAGCTCTGTTGTAACAGATTATGTCAAGCTTCACTTAGCCTATGTGATGTGCAGGACTTTGATAACAAGGGCAGGACTCTGCACAATAACTCACAACAAATAAAAAGCCCTCTGACCATTCCAAAATGAGTGCATTAGCATTCCAGTGCCAGGCTTTCACTCTCAGCCCCATGGGGCTCCTATGATGCATGGCATTGTGTGGCTCCCCTCAATGGCTGGATTCACTAAGATAACTCCTAACACATAAACATGATTAGATTATGTGTTCTGCACTGCATGTCCATGCACTATATAGAGATGGAATTTCCTTGAAATTTACAACTTCCCTCCACAAGGTACATATTTTGTAAATACGTTTTACAATATGGGAACAGACACAAATTCATTACATATAAGAATGGGGAAAAGGGTGAGGAGAGAGAAATGCCTTGATTAATAAGACATAAACAGACAGCCTTTGATAGGAATTCCACAGTTTACGATGACCTCTAATTTGGAGTGTCCTTGTAGTTTTATTGCCCCAGATGTGTACATCTGAATGGCTGCTCTTTTTTAACTATCCAGAAAGGGTACAATAATTCAACACTTTCTGTAGTTTTTATGTCTCTTGAATGTTTAGCACAATAAATTCTTAATAATGATGCAGAGAGCTGGTTAAGCCATGTGGAACATGAGTTTATTTTTAACACGGGTACTTTGATGGGAAGGTTGATGGACCTAGAGGTAAATAGCATAGTTACTTTACTATTCTACAACAACATGCTCAGATATCATTCTACTTCTGATACTATTGATATCTGAGCATGTTGTTGCTGTTGCATGCTTCCTGTTTGATGTGTGTGCAGTAACACATGCTGGGTGGCTGCCTTGCGTTAAGGCACATACAAATGACACAACACACCCACATATTTTGACTGTTGCAAAGTTTATTTTAAGAACATTTGCAGGGCATGCACAGCAATAACAAAAGGATATCCTATGTGTTAATTGCCTGTGAAGGGGAATTTTTGGCTGTGAGGATTGAAGATTGAAATGATTTCTGTTGTAAGACAGAATTGTTACCATGCCTCTTCAGTGCAGGTGGAAGGACAGTTTGAGCTGAGGGTTTTGATTTGGATTGGTTTGTCATCCTAGCTTTCCCTGATTTATACTTCCTGCAGGCTCTGTAACTTTGTACGCTTTATGCAGAGGAACGCCTTACCTTCTCTATGTCACGATGAACCTCTGAAACTAGGAAGTATTGAGTTTTGAAACTTCCTGTTTTCTGTTACTGTTTTTTTGTCTCTTGCTACACCAGAATCAGTTACTCAAGGCTACCCATCTTGGAAACTGCCGTCCTCCTGGTCCACTGCCGTTCAAAACATCATACACTACTGGAAGAGTACGAAATATGCGGAAAGAAAGTTGTCTGATTTTCTACCACAACACAGCAGTGTGGAAATGAGCTTTCCTTATTACAGCTCAGTGCCATTAAGTGCTTAAGTGCACAGCCTTACACACCGATGTAAATGCAAGGCTTGCAAGGAAGCTTTGATTGCCTGATGAAATAGATTGACCTATTTAATTACAGATCTCGGATTCAGCCGCCCCGCTGAATAAGGTTCATTTAGCCAAAACCCATAATTAAATTCAGCACAGAAAAGAAGAGGGGCAAGCCCTAACTGGATGGTAAGGATGGGGCATGGCACTGCCAGCATTAAGGCCCAAACCCTGCCATCCTGAGCACACTCGGAGGGAAAGCACCAGAGCACAAGCCGTGCCAGTTGCTCCCCTTATGTAATGAAACGAGATGATCAAATAAAACAAACAAAAAAAAATGCAAGTTGTGTAACATTTTTTCTCCCTAGTTTCTAAGATACTATGTCAAGGCCCCCAGCAAAGCTGAGATTGTTTCAAGATGTTCAAGGATAGCCGTTTTGATGAATTCTGACCTTGGGCTGTGGCTCAGCAGGAGCTATGTGTCTGCACGGTGCATCTGAGCACCGCGGGAGCAGCCAACGGGGTTCAGCAGGGGGGCAGGCGTGCCCGGGATGCGTCTGAAATGCTGCATGGCCCAAATGGCTCCGAGTGAAACAGCGGATCTGGAGGGGCGCAGGGCGAGCTGGGGGAAGAGGGCAATGTGCAAGCAATTAGCAGGATTCCCCTCAAAGTGAATGGGAAAGGTCCAAGTGGTAGAGAAGGAGGAAGAACAGGGCAGTGAACCAGAAGGATCCAGGCCTATGAAAATAGATTCCGTAATGAGCACTGACACATGCACCATACATATATATGTATACTGTATATACACCTATGATCTCACAGATCAAAACATACCAATATGAGTGTAGCTATCACCTTAAAGGTTGTACCTGCCTTCTACTGTGCAGGTCAGTGCATGCCACAATAGAGAATGCGAAGTTGACATCACGCCGTGTTGAATTTTGTTTACACACCATCTTGTGAGGATCCCGCTGCCTTTCTGTTTGTGAGTTGGAGGCTGTGTTTTGATTTGAGGCTGTCTGTTGTGATTCTGAAAAACATCGCCATGGTAGGTCAGTGCTGCTGCATCAAGAACTGCCATAGTAGGTCACACCATCATTCAGGAAGAACTGGACTATGGAATGTGTTTTTCGCCTTTCCTGCATGGAAAAAACACGAAGGGAAGCATGTTGAGGAGGTCATGTGAAGACACCGGATGGCGTGGGTAGCTACAGTAAGAATGAGGTCCAAGATTATAGCAAATCTTTTTTATTAATAATGCAACTGATCAAACCCACTGCCTATGACTCAATAAAACAATCACATTGCTGAACGTTTTTGAAAGTTTTGTATTTTGTTTGGTTTAATAATTGGGCCAAAAAGAGGAGTGCCACCTTACCTTCGCGAGTATAACTGTGCTCCCGCAGTTTGCTGGCTCGTGAATTAGCAGATCTTGCACCCAGCCACTGCAAAACTTCATGAGCTTCTAGGGATTTATTTATAACTGTTAAATGCAAAGTGTATGCACACAGTCCAAAAACGAGATAATTTACAATGTCCGGGTATGTGAGTGGAGGTGGTGCATTGGGGTCTGTAATCCAGTCTTGGGCTGCCAAGTCATATGGATCTATGTTATTTATTGTTGTTAGTTTGTCCAAATACCGTTGCTTGGCATTGCGATTTAATTTCTCCCGGTAGGGTCTGTTTTCTTTCTCTTTCCCCTTTTCCATCTCTTCCCTTCCCCATCAGATTTGAATGATTTAAACAACTTTTTAGCCAAACAACATGTTAGGTATGCAGGTAACCACTGTAGCAGGCACAGAGCGTGTTCCTCACAAAATGGCGCCCCCGTCCCCACATGCAACATGGCGTGACGTATATTCACATTCTCTTTAATACCTTACCACCTCATCAGAGTTGGGGTCAATTCAGTGAATTCAAGAAAAGAATAGACACTCGATCAAAAAGAAAATGATGGGCAATTCATGAACTAAATTTAAATTCTTTTCTTGAGTTGGCTGAACTGAAATGGAACTGACCCCAACTCTTCTTACAGGTCAAACCATGCAACGGTTAGACCATCCACCTGGCCGAGGGAAATGGGGTTGAACAAAGTGTCATTTCCTCCGACCCCAGAATCGCTGAGACAACAGGATGAGGTCCCCACTGTTTCCGAAGAGCGTGCCCTAGCAGTCAGTGTCGGTGAGCCTGTGCTTGGAATCTGGCTGGATGGTAGAGTAAGGCATTACTTTTCTAGGGCAGCGTGGGTCAGTGCACAGCAGCCATTTTTGTGACCCACCACAGAGGTGCGTCTGCCGAAGGCCTCATGCCTCGGCCAGCTTGCGGCTCCCCCGGGCACAACACCGCCTACTAGGCCAACACCTGTGTCGCCATATGTAATCATAGCCCTCCTCCTGTGATTTGTGGCGAGGGAGGTAATTTTGGTGAGCTTGAAGTGGATATGGCTTTGATTGTGATCAGGCACAGCAATCTGCTAAAATACAAAGCAGTGTGTGTGACGTTTAAAAACACAGGCACCAGCCACAATCTAAAGAGAATAATTAATCAGACTAAGCCAGTGGCTGCCCACCGCTGGTATTTAATGCAAGAGGGAAACGGCATCGCATGTTTTTTTCTTCAGTGGTCACTAGGGGAAAAAAATCTTCTGTGATTACCACTAGAACTGCCATCCTTCGTATGCGCATAGAATCCACAGCAGCGAGCACATCAGACTAGTCTACTTCTGTAGGATCATTATGAAAATGAAAATGAGCACAAAGTATCAATTCAACTGAGTAACCCCTGTTAGTTGCATCAATATTTTTATAATGTATCTTTAGTGAAAATAGGCATAATTTTAAAATGATTTGTAAAAAACACCATTAAGCAAAGAGGAGTAATAACAGTCACAAGTAAAGCTTCTTTGCCATTTTCTCTAAGAATTATCAAAATTGAAACAAGTAAGCACACAATACACATAAACTATGTGAATTTCTGCAGAAGGCAGGCTTTTGTATCATTTGCCACTGGTAACCCCTGCAGTATAGTGTCCAGTGGTTTTCAATTGAAATTAACCCTTTTACCACATATAAACCTGCTTATTATTCTCTTCTCTAGAGACCATTGCACAGTTTTGTCATATGTGTTTTATATGAAGTATCTATGTGTATAGCTTACCAAAGTCTGTGTGCTTTTGTGTGGTGGTCCATTCATTAAGCTTCACTTTGGAGACAGTTACTATACTGCAACAGAGGGGGGCGGTGTGTCTGAAAGTGTTTTTATAAACAGAATTCTCAGCTCTTGCACAAGACAGGCCCACAACTCTCGCTCACATGGCCTCTGTTTATACCAAGGAAATTATTCATTTTGTGTTTTCCTCCAGTTTAGCTCTGGTTGAATAGTTGGCAAACCAGCATTCAGTGGATTGTGCCTGTAGTTAATCAAAGAATAGACTAGATGTCAAGCCAAAAGTTTCATAAGACATTTATACACACACATGCACAGAAATGCACACTGCAGTTTTCTTAGTTGTCAGCTAACTTTTTTTTTGCTATTTTAAGACACTTACAGCAATGGCAAGACTTTGTTTGGACAGTTAAATGGTTAGTAATAACACTGTGTTAAAACCTTAAACAGCATCACGAATGGGAGCTTTAGAGCCATGCTTGCTGATTAGATAATTTATACCATTGATGGTCTGGTGATTTACACTATTGCAGCCAGCCCTGGCCTTGGTGGGATAGATGTTTCTGTTTCATTTACATCCAACCCTTAATTATGGATCAGTGATTGCATGGCTTTATATTTTATGATACTGAATCGAGGTAGCGATATACATGGAGGACATGTTCATGTCACATGAATGCCGTGTGTATGATTCTGGTTTTATTTTCACCTTTAGCTGAGTGTTGAGGAAGTCAAAAACTTTGGGAAGAGGCATCTATGGTCAGACTACATGGATTACAGTACACTTCATGTGTTACACTGAATGGGTTACACTGAATAGTTACACTGAATAATTACATTGGTTACATTGAATATATACACTACATAGGTTACATTGGGCAGATACCCTGCATGGGTTATGCTCAGTAGTTATAGTGGATAGGTTACACTGAGCAGTTGCACTGCATGAGTTAAACTAAATAGTTATACTACATGGGTTACACTGAATATTTACATCTACAGGGTATCTGTAGATGCCTCAGCGAGCTGCTGTTAGAGCTCTCGGCTTGACATCTCTCTGCTGTAGGTGGAGTATTGCGTTCTCTTTTTTGCTGCATATTTAGTGGAGGGTTTGGCTGATGCAAACCCTTCTCAGTAATTCTGTTTTTCTGCAGTTTAGGCAGGTGAGTTGTTGTCCCGCCTAGTCTGCATGTCTGACAGTACGCCAGTGGGTGGCAATCGGGCGGAGCTCCCTTCAGCATGGCCCAATGTGGCTCCAGTGCTTTTGTTATTGTAGCTGTGGGAGTGAGCAAGAGAGTGGGCCAGCCTTCAGCAGGTGGCACATGAATACTAACTGTAGACACTGTCTGCCCCTGAAGTCAAAGTACCAGGCTACTCCATTGTGATCTCTCCCCCCACCTTCACTCTGAATTCACAGCTCTTTGGCATGTGGCTGAGTGGACCTGGATAAAATGTGTGCTGGGAATTCACTGCTTTGCAGGAAATCGTGTGTGTGTGTGTGTGTGTGTGTGTGTGTGTGCATATAAACCCATTTTGTTCCTTGACCAGATTAGCATTTTAAATCTAGATGTTTTTATCCCTTTCTTTCCATGTCTATGCACATTGAGCACATTTTGTATTTTGCAGCTGGGAAAGGAATTGGTGTTATTGGCAAATGCTCTTTGCAAGTTTGCACTGGCGTGTTGACTCATGTGCATAGGGCTGCAGTTTATGTGAGAAAGCACTGAGAGCTTGTGAAAGCTCTCAGCGTTCTCCGCACCCCACACTGGCCGAGCTGCAGCACTGCAGTCAGGAAGCGGAGGCATGCTGAAAAGATTAAAATGGGCAGTTTGGCTCTTGTAGGCCCTGCGATTGCACTAGCGCTGTGGGCGGTTTTCCTGATGCTGTCTCCTCTACACAGAGCCTGATGGAAGCTGCAAATATCTGTGATCTGCTCTGTGGTGTGAAGTCTGAGCTCATAGCTGCAGGGCCTAGTGACTGCCTTTACATGTGCTTGTTACACGCACCCTATGAACACAGAGGGCAGGCAGGCATTTAACAGGTTAACTGAAAGGTAGAGGAGCAGATGTGGGATGAAGTGGAGTAACAGCGTGCACGCTGAGTGGCCCTCATGTGGCACGAGACTGTCTCAGCGAAGACAACTGCACACGCCCTGAGAGGGTGAAAACACACAGAGGTTCAGCTCCGATGTGGCGGTGAGATAAGAGGAAATGGAAACTGGTCCTGCATGTTCAGGCTTCCTGTTTGTTGAGCACGTGGTCCAAGAGCACTTCCTGAGCCACTGCCAAATGCTCACGTGTCCAATATCTCTTCTGCCAGTCGGTAAAAGCACTTGTTCCGAGTGTACACTGAGCGCTATGGCCCAGGTTCGAACCCGACCGTGTCACTAGCCGACAGTGACCGGGAGCTCACAGGCGGAACACATTGGCTTCGTTCCGCCGGGGATAGGAGTGGATACGTCTGCAGGGGCTTTGGTCCCATTAGCAACAGCGACCCCTGCTGGTCGATCGGGCGCCTGTGGTCCACGTGCCAAAGCTGCATATGAAATATCTTCCTCCGACTCATCTGTGTGCTAGTTTAGCTGTGGACCACAGTGCGAAAAGAAGCAGCGGCTGACATCACGTTTCTCAGAGGAGGGCACGTGCTTGTCCGCGCTCTCCCGGATTGACAGTGGGGGTTGTGCAATGGGACTGAACATCGATGATGACAAATTGGACATTCCAGAATTCAGGGAATTGGCCATTCCAAATTGGGGAGAAAATGGAAAAAAAAATGTCCTCTGCCTTTCCCTTCAGGCCTGAGCAGCTAGCTGCCACAAGAGCAACTGACAGCTGACATTCTTCAAATGAACAGTTGGTCCTCTCACAAATTCCTGCCCTGGTGCTTGTTACCTCTTTTGGAAAAGATGTTAGGAACCAACTACATGCCAGCTTAAGAAAGGACCCAGTTAAGCCTGAATTTGTTGTTTTTTGTAGTTCAAAAAAAATTGTGGTCACATTGCAATGATAACTACACATAATTCTCCGTAACAAGGCTCTTGAACAGCAATAGGCCTGATTTTCATAAAAATGATGCAGGTAGAGTATACATTTTCTATTTCCATTTAATAGAGTAATGCATATGAGGGTAATAAAGCAAGATGACATTCTTAAAATATGCATGTTATAGTTGGAATTACAGATACATTTTAAATAGATTTTATAAGTGGATTTGTTAGTTTTTGGAACTATGTTAATAGCAATATACATTTCTGCAAAAAATGTACAGACTTCTTACATTTATCAAGTGGTTACCAAGGCTTTATGGGTTCAGTCACAACTTTATAAAAATATATGCTTTTAGGTTAACAAGACCTGGGCAAATTGAATCCTTCACCCACTTGGTGGATGCATAATAGAGGTATTTCATAGACTTTTATTAACTCACCATCAGCTTTACAGCAGCATGGGTGACAGTGGGTAAAGTCTAGCTGAGTGTGGAGCACAGAGGGGAGGTGGGCAGGAAAATGCCCACAGAAGGCTGAGTGGATCCACATCTGAATGGAAGTCCAGGGAATGTGTCCTCTGGGGGGGTCTTGGAGGTCAAAGTTCAGCCAAGGATTCTGCATCACAGATATTCTATTTACTGACCAGATATTCTGTTCCTTCCTTCCTTCCATCCTCTACCTTCAGTTGAAATATTATGCACATGGAGCCAAATGTCTTGCCAAAATATAGAATATCTGTGGCTCTACCAGCATGCACCTGTGGAGCCATACAGATGGAGAGAGAGTCATCTGAACCACAGAGGCTGCAGCAGCTCTGTTAATCACGTCACAGTCTCATTTGTTGAGATTGAGCGCTATTCTGTTGGCAGATCTATTTAAGGTGACATCATTTACACCGTTCATCAAGAACTGATGCAGGACTCAAATCTACGACAGCCTGGAAAAATGATCGTGTTTATCATCCCCTAACTGAAAATGAAAAGTCTTTGATGAGGTGATTTTCAGTGCACAGAGAGTCTAAGACCTGATCAAAACACTTCTGACCCAGAGGGCTCACAACCCATTATATACATACACAAACACACACAATGATAATGATTTTGGCAGGATACCTACATATATTGTCAAATTTGCAATAGATTTTTATGGTCCCCACTGTTTTTGGTATACTAATGATATATGCTAAGAAAAAAAGATAGCACTTGCTATTCAGTGAATGTTTAAGCCTTAAAAATCATTTGCTACCAAAAAAAAAGCCAGAGAAATGTAAACATGTAATAGTTTTTAACTTTATGATTTTAACCTTATGATTAAGGGTGATTTGATTTGAAGTGTCACCTATTCATCAACAGCAGATCCACTCCATTATGTCTGATGTGTTAGTATTACTTTTGTGCACGAAATGTTTGGATTTGAATAAAGATATCATAGATCTGAACAGAAAGGCCAAAGCTGTCTATTCCATTATGACTAAGATGACCTCATGAGAAGGCATAGCCATCACATCAGATGTAATCAGGTGAAAAGGAAGCAGCTGCTAATGGGTGATCCTTATTTAAACTGGCATGCCTGCTAATCGTGTAAAATTATCAAAAACAGATTCGGGATCATTAGCAAATAAAAATGAATCTCTCATCTGCCTTCTCCATTTCTGTGTCACTTGCTGCCTCAGATTTGCCACTTTCAGATCAAAGGCAGGGTTGTACTTAATTCCAATCGGGTGAAGAATGATCAGTATTTACCCTGGTCTGGAGATTAAATCATTCCAAATCATTACTATAAGCACTGATTAGTTGTGTGTGCTTGTGTTTTACTTGGAGGAGTGAAATGGAATATGCTATTGATATGTAAAAGGAGCATGTCATCACTGATGTGACCTAAACATGACACATATCTGCTACTGGTCTGTCTCTACAACAAAACAAGTAGCCAGACACATATAGCCACAAATAGGCTAGTGCATGCGCAGAAACACACAAGCTTAAACAAACAGACCAATGCAATAGTAGCCATGCAAGCCCTTCTCTGATGAGTGCATTTCTCAAAATAATGATTGTTCTTGGCAAGGTGTAGGTACCACCCGCTGAAATAAGAGCTCGTACCAAATCCGACCCGATCTGCCATGGAAACCTCTCTGTGAGGAGTAATTACTCAATGTCACGTTTGAATCCATCTTGTGGAATTGTTAATGACGTGCCAGAGCTACGAGTGCAGGCTGCGTTGGGCAGCAGGCAAGGAGCAGCCAGTGGGTCTGTGGCTGTATTCAGCAGCAGCTGTTAGCTAGAAGCAGCAGCAAGCCCACAGCGGGATCATCATCACAGCGTGTCCACAGAGCCACACTAGAGGACTCATACATAAGCGACTAACATGCGCTCACACACTTTTGAACGAAGCCATTTTTGCCACACATTTAAGTTTCTCTGGAAACAGAACTACCTTCAGTGTTTTTTTTTAGATGGAATTCATATATTACTTTAATAAAGGGAATATTTTTGTTTTATATTTCATTGATGTTAACAGTATACATTTTGCAATTGACATCTACATTTATAAAGTTGTCTTTCTGAAAGCTAAATATGGGGGGCCTGTAGAACAAAATTTTTGAATAGTTTTTGTTTTCATATCTTTTTATCTTTTGCCTTTTATGGCATTATGATGTTCAAAGGGTTGTTTGTTAATATTATATTGCTGAAAACCTCTCCGGGCACCTTTTAAAGCAGCATTCTGCTGAAAAATTCAAGATCCTTTAATCATGCCATTACCTTGAATATCTTTTGATATCTGAGTGATTTTTGAGGTGCTTGCTTTTTGATCAAAGCTATCCAAAGACATGATTTTCTCTATTATTTATGATTGAAATCCACTGGCTGTCTGTCTCTTATATATCCTGAGGCAATGATACTTATCTATAATATACTGGAAGTAACATTAGAGTAGTGGCTCTGATTCTGGGTTCTGGAGGTAGCTGTACGGAGTCGTGGTTTTTGTTCTAGGTTCTGGAGGTAGCTCTATGAAGTTGTGGTTTTGGTTCTGGATTCTGGACCTATGGACTGTATGGAACAAAGCCAATTGATTCCGCTACTGTTCCAGTCAGTGTCTGCAAATGACATGACTGGTTTTCAGAGCTCACCCTGCATTTAGAGCAAACGCCTTGTTGAGTCAGCCAGTTGGGACTCTGTGGTGCAGAAGATGCTGAACACTTTGAGTTGTGTAATTGACCCTGGATAAAGACTTAATCTTAGAAAAAGAAATCGAAATGAATGATTTATGAGACCAGAACAAGGTATCCACGCTCTATTAAGCCTGCATCAATACATATTTTCTCAGCCGCATATACCTCATGAATGTTTGAACATTCTGTGCTGCCCTCAAAGCAAATCGATAATGGCTGCAATGTGTGTAGATTACTGCCCTACTTCCTTTTCCATGCTCAGAAAAATATTAGTGTATCCTCAAACCTTATATATAAAGCAGGGCATATGAACTGATAATTTAAGGTACAGCTAACCCACATGGCACATGGTATGCAAAGTTTCATGCATTAAATATCACATTGCATTTCTCTGAAGACTTTATGCAAAGAGTGTAACACTGTTACGCGGGTACATGGCTTTGTATCAGGGCACTCTGGCAGATGAAACAGAATCAAACACATTATTATACTGTTCCAGTTCTCCCCCAGCAATTAATTATGGAAGGACCGCAAATTTGCTGTTTATGAGAATGAACCATAACAGGTCAAAATGATGTGGCCTGGAGACAGGTCTGTCATATAAAGGCATCTGCAGAGTTCGCATTTCGGCTAGCATGTGGATGTCAGTCATCCACCACAGTGGCCTTTATGTACTGTCTAATAATTCTGCTACCAGACTGATTACCTCATCAGTTGGTTGTTGCACACAGCATTGGAAATACTTGGGGCCTTGGGGCAAATTTCCTGAAGAGCGATATCAAATGTGTTTGAAAGATAGCTGAAGCACATCAGTACAGATCTGACACAATGCATAAACACTGTTAGCTACACCACAGTATAGAAATCCATCTAACTTTCTTATATGAACCAGTTTTTTTCCATGATCACTCGTCTGCTTGTAGTGATAACTTTCTATGTATCCAGCACAGTGGCAGCTGGTGAGCTGGAAACAGGGGAGGCTGAAACATTACCTTTAAATCTATCATTACTTTCAACCTGTTCCCCTTTATCCTCCTTGATTAACAATAAAACAAATAATTCACAGAATAATTGATACTAGTGTGAAAATAGAGTAAATGATTATTCTCAGGAAACAGCGCAGATTGTCTGTAGTTTGTGCGCTATTGCGAAAGCTACAGCATGAGGTTGTTTAATTAACAAGGATGGCAATTTGAACAATTAAGTGGCAAGTAATCCCAAAGCTTTCTCTTAACAAGGATGGCATTTATCGATTTAAATTACGTTAAATGCTCATGACACATCACAGCTTTTGTGAGGTCTGTGTTCTAAATGTTATTGTTCATTGCACTCAACCTAACCTAAAAGTTTATTCTCAGTCATTTAAATCTATCTAAATTTATCTAACTAAATTTAGCTCCGTTTTGTCATTTGAATTTTGTAACGCAAAAAAGCTATAATGTGAAACATTTAATTAAACAATCTCACGTTGTAGCTTTCGCAAGCACACAAACTACAGACAATCTGAGCTGTTTCGCGAGCATAAGCATTTACTCCATTTACGCGATTGGCGTCAATTATTCTGTGAATTATTTGTTTTATTGTTAATCAAGGAGGATAAAGGGGAACAGGTTGAAAGTAATGATAGATTTAAAGGTAATGTTTCTGCCTCCCCTGTTTCCAGCTCACCAGCCGCCACTGATCCAGCATGGATTTTCCTCTTGAGTACTATTTAATGATAACTTCTGAACACAAAGCCATACATGGAGTGGTTTGCTATTGAATGAATCTTGGTATATATATATATATATATATATATATATATATATAAAATAATAATTAATAAACTTAATGCTCCCCCATGCACTTTCAGTTATCAGTATTATTGATATTGAAAGCACAGCAGGGCTGCTTAATTGGTTGGTTTGTGTGCATGTTTATGTTTGCGGCTGAAACACTACTGCTGTCATGTAGAGGGGGATATTCCTCCTGCAGGTAAGCAGGTTCCAGTTACAGTTGAGCACTGATCACTGCACATACGAGCCCAAATACTTCAGAAAGGCAGGGGAGGGAGTGTGCTTGGAGCTGCTTGGCACAGCTGTGGGGAAGAGAGGTGCAGTGTGTCCCAGAGCTGCTTAGTAATTTGCAGATAATCTTGATAAGGAGGACATGTGGCTGTAACTCTGTCAACGCTGCTGAACACCACAGTCATCAACAGGAAGTGCGCCGGGCTGCACACAGGAAGTCCACAGGGATGAACAAAGGGGACGTGCACACAGAAACCCTTTTCAAGTGTTTAATACGAACTCTCCAAATTTACAGGAGGATTAGATCCTGAGTGTGTGTTGCTGAGGGTGGAGGCATGGGGGTTGAGTTTGCAGGCTGTGATTGTCAATGACTTCTAGTGTGCGTTCTTGGTCAGAGGTGGTGTGTGCTCTTGGCTGGTGGAGGAGGTGGTGTGTGTTCTTGGCTGCTGGAATGAGTGGTGTGTGTCCTTGGGCCGAGGTGGTGTGTGTTCTTGGCTGGTGGAGGAGGTGGTATGTGTTCTTGGCTGGTGGAGGAGGTAGTGTGTGTTCTTGGTTTGATGAGGAGGTGGTGTGTGTTCTTGACTGTTGCAGGAGGTGGTGTGT
The DNA here is from genome assembly GCF_013368585.1 of Megalops cyprinoides. Lineage (NCBI taxonomy): Eukaryota > Metazoa > Chordata > Actinopteri > Elopiformes > Megalopidae > Megalops > Megalops cyprinoides. The sequence goes on along the minus strand of NC_050604.1, from coordinate 2,828,282 downwards.
GTTTTTTGGGCCAGTGGAGGACCATTTGGAGGAATGCACCACAGCAATATTGATTCAGGTCTCACCTCTCACCCTCCATCTTATTTCTGACTCAAAGTATCCTGTTTCCACAAGGTAAAGAGGTCCCAAGGGAGAAGCTCTGAATTCTCACATGTGTGACTGTCCCTCAGAGATGAACATTTCATGCTCATTAGTGTCTGTAGTGTGAGTCGTCTCTAGGGAGGAAGTGACTGCAAAAGAAATGAACTGAAATGATTGGTAATAACATGTACAAGGCACATTCTGCAGAACTGGAAAGTCTATGGCTGTGATGTAGTGTTGCATCAGAGTCTTCTCATGTTGTCAGACTCCACAGAGTAACTTCACAGCCTGTGGCAGAATACCAAAGTCATAGTGTAGGTACATTGATGCTTGACTGATAAATGTCACCAGAGTTTCTCTGAAGCTCCTTTGATGCAGCAGAAGACAGAATCAGAGTGCCGCAGGTCATCTGGATTATAGCTCCACAGCAGTGTGACAGTGAGACAAAACACAGAGGCCATTATGTAACCAATCGGCTGTCTCATTTCCTAGATGAACCTCTGTGAAGTTCGGGAAGAATGTGAGTAATCCCTGTAATCCCATTAGGAGGAAAGTGCTGTTCCGGGGAGCTTAACCCCCGCAGTGCAGGGGCTCTGTGGTCAGTGAGGTGCTCGTAGGGCACCCCTGACCTGGTGCTCTGCCCCCATTTCCACAGCAGCATGTTTTTCCCACAGCATGTCCCAGGCCTGTGGACTGCGAGGCTTTGGGTTCACGTCGGACAGCCCACCTTTTTCAAAGACACCTTGTGGTAAGGTTGTGAAAGTCATAAGTGTGTCAAGGCCGTGTGTGACGTGGCTGAGTTCCTGTTCCACGGTGGTCAACACACAAACCACAGTATTAACCCTGTCGGGACTCTCACACTGCCATCCAGAGATATTAACCTCCAGAGAGTATTGCAGTACAAAAACTAGGCATTACGGGGGAAAAAATCTGTGTAAATGTCTAATATTCATATCAAATTCAATTTCTGCGGGATTTTGTGTTAGTGTACCAAAGTGGGTGAACAGGTGTCTTTTTATACAGAGGGTATGAGCAGAGAAATAGCATTCATTCATGGACTAGCATTCTTTATGTTGTTTTATGGAGCTGGGTTTGGCTTGGCTACTGAAATGTATACTTTTTTCTTTCCTTTGTCTTTATTTTTAATATATGTGAAGCTGAGCAACTGGAAAATGTTATAACATTGAATTGCAGTTAAAACTAGCAGAGCCATGCCCTGCTGTAGAGAACTCTTGCTGTTGCTCATACACTATGTGCTCTGCTGTAGATGGACTCCATCTTGTAGCTCATACAGTATGTGCCCTGCTGTAGAGACACTATATGTGGAGCATGCGACACCAGGGGGCAAGGAGCAGCTCAGTGGGGTCTCGTGTCCCACAGACATGGTGCTGCCAGGGTGCCAGTGAGTGGCAGCTTGGAGACCGGAGAGTGATGACTGAGTTTCTGCCTTTCAGCACAGAGGAAACCCTTGGGTTTCGCTAAATTGTGATTGGGAGAGAGACAGAAAAAAATGAGACACTCTGAGACTTGCGAGAAGTGCGTTTTAATTTGTGGTTTCTCATGAGGAGAAAGAGTTTGTCAGTTTGCTTGCTTGCGTGCATATGTGTGTGCGTGTGTTCAGGGCCGGCGTGCATGATGCCTGGGCCCGGGACAAAATTTCATCAGGCCCCACCCCCACCCTAATTAAAATAAAAATACGCTTTACAGCACGCTTGGAATATTCGATGCCATGCTTTATTGTTAGGACAACTGAAATGTCATTCAAAAACGTTCAAAAAACAGTCAGAATGTCATCCGCCGCACCTTTTTGGTAGCAAAGTCATGTATTATGTCCTTAAAGTCCAGATTCTGCGCCAACTGGCTCTCCATTGAAAGCAATGCCAAACCATTTAATCTGTCTTGAGACATAGTAGATTGCAGATAGTTTTTTATAAATTTCATCTCACTGAACGCATGTTCACCACCCGAGACAGTCACCGGCAAGCACAGGAAAATGCAGGATCCTAACCAGGGCCAGATCATGGTATGTGTCTTTCAGGGCCCCCCCCCCCCCCCCCTCCCTTTGCTATATTGGTGTCTTTCTTGCCTTCTTTGAAAAATCATCCACTAGATCGTCAAAATGTAGCTGTCTGACAAGGTCTGACCCTATTGACATAAGTGACAATGAGCTGTAAGCACCCAGGGGCCCGGAGGCTGTAGTGGTCAGCTCACGCTTAAGCACCAAGGGGCCTCACATTGTACGTACTGTGGGGCCCAGGGACCCTAGTGGTCAGATCACACTGTAAGCACTGAGAGGCCTAGGGGCCCTAGTGGTCATCTTACGTTTTAAACACCAAGGGGTCTGGGGGCCCTCACATTGTAAATGCCAAGGGGTCTGGGGGGCAGTAGTGGTCAGCTCGTGTTTTAAACACCAAGGGGTCTGGGGGCCCTCACATTGTAAGTGCTGAGGGGTCTGGGGGGCCCTAGTTGTTAGCACACGCTATAAGCACCCAGGCGCCTAGTGGTCAGCTTGCGCTGTGTGCACAAGGGGCCTGGCGTTCAACTTCCTTTGGAAGTCTTGGGCCACGCTCCGCACACGGCCTGAGGCTTGGAGGCCCCCTGGCAGTCCGAGGCCCCGGGGCACTGGCCCCACTGGCCCGGTCCATAATTCAGCCTTGCTTATAACTAAGGGCAGATAGGTAGCTACCGTGTTACACTCAATAGCTACAAGAGTTTAAAATACAACAGCATAAAGTAGCAAATTATTCCAACTGCACACTAATAATAAATAATACAGAACCGGCAAGTCAACTTCAGCAGCTGTCAGTCTCGCAGTTACCCTGCTGAAACGAAAGTTTAGCAAGATAGCCAGAGATGGACACTCCGGCTTCAAAGTAAAAGTCCTGCCACATATTTGTTCAACCCATGCACTAAACAAGGTGATTTCACTAATTAGCTCCTCTACCTGGCTGAAGAGTTGTGCTAATTAAATTCAGCTGGTGTAGTGCATGGGTGGAACAAATACGTGGCATGATTTTTACTTTCTGAAGCCGGGGTGTCCACCTCAGAATATCTTCTAGGCTAAACTACCTCACTAACATCTAGTAGGGTTCTCATTTTGCTATCAAGCTAATTTGCCGTTTCCTCAAGTTTTAAATTCCAGATGTCATTAAACAAACAGTCACAGCAAATGAGCCAGTAAACTTCTGTACTCACTTGCACGAGTATGCATTAGCAGGCTTGTCATCTTCTTTTTTTTCTCTTTTCTTTTCACTTTTGAGCCCCAGATTTCTGAGTAGACATTTTGACAGCTCGATTTGGTAAAGGGGGTGTGGACAAATTAATGTAGGACTACCCTTAGGACCAAACCATTTTGCAATATAATATGGGGGACATATTTAGGCTACATATTGTAGAATGAAGATAAATGATTTGATGGCAAGCATCCTGTATTCAAAGCAAATAATGCGGACACGTTCTGAAAACATATAAATTTGTCTAAATATTCCACCAATCAATGGCCATCATTTATTAGTGAGGATCACTCTCTCTCCTGCCCCCCTCCCCCCCGGGCTGGGCCTGGGACAACTTCCCCGGTTGTCCCCCCCAGACGCCGGGCCTGCGTGTGTTTGCATCAAACTGGGAGCCGGTGTGGCAGAATGTCGGGAACACTGTATGATGTTAGCCTGAGCATGTGTGATTGAGAACAGAGCAGAGGGACAGAGCAAGCAAAATGACAGAGAGAGAGAGGGAGCGAGGGAGGGAGAAAGAGAGGGGGAGAAATGAAATGGAGAAAGAGTGTGGAAAGTGACAAGGAGAGGGAGAGGGAGAGAGATGGAGAGAGAAGGAAAAAGTGTGACAGGGAGGAACAAAGAGAGAGAGAGAGAGCATCACAGGGAAGAGGAGGAGAAAGACAGGGCATGGTAGGGGAGGGAGAAAGGAAAGAGTGGGAAGGAGAGAGACAGAAGGAGAGAGGAGAGAGAGAGAGGAAAGAGCATGACAGGGTGAAAGTGAGAGGGGAAAAGAGATGGGGAGAGAGAAGGAAAGAACATGACAGAGAGAAGGATAGAGAGAGGAACAAAGATAAGGAGAAAGTGTGACAGGGAGCTTTCTCAGCCTGTCTGGGATATGTAAAGGAGCCAGCATCTCTGCAGCAGGCCAATCCCAGCTCTACAGAAAGACAGGTAGAGCTACCTTTCATCCCACAGCTCCGGGGCTCAACCTGTACTGCAGAAAGCAACTCTGCAAACTCATAATTGGACCTGCATTGTGAAGAAAAAGTGGAGCTCTTTGTAGCACAGATAAAAGCCAGCCAGAGGAGAGCGCAGAAAGACTGTTTGAGCTATTCTTAGCCTTTCTTGTCTCTCTTCTTGTGCTGTTGTTCACCAAGCTTGGGATTCTGGAAGAAGATCTTCATTCCTAAACCCAATTTGTCTGATTGTGCTGCTTATTTATTGCGTTCCAGTGGCTGCACAGCCTTGCAGGACAGCTTGGACATGCATCTTTGTCACATTCTGTTTTTGTCTTTGTTCATTGTGTCAGCTGCTGGGTATGGTCAGTCTCACAGCCAGGAGAAACATCTGTAACCTCTGCTTACAGCCAAACTACACATCTCAAACACTCTGCCTTGTGCATTAGTTTGATTGTGTGTATGTTGTCAGTATTCTGTATGGTTGTTTCTTGACCGTTGGTATTTGTGGAGGAGAACATAATCCAGCTAGCCCGTATGGAGTGAGGGCTCTACATGAGCTCAGACAGGTTTATGGGAATGGAGCGCAGAACAAGAACCAGAACAAGAGTGTGTTTAAGAGCTAATGAGTACACAGTCTATTTACTTACCTAGGCCCAAGAAAGGAATGTTCCAAGGATAGGATATCAAGGTCACTCTTACCTCAGCCTACATCTAGCCTACTGCTTCTCGTCTGCTATAGCTAGATACACACTTCTGTGAAACTGTGTTAAAACACTACACAGTGCAATGCTATGGTCTGTGTGCTTGTGTGCAAACCCAGGTCATGTGGAACACTACACTAGACACTACACTACACTACAAACAGGTAAGGAACTTCCATTCAATGGTAGTGACAGCCAATCCAGCTCTTAGCAGCTGCAGGCTGATTTGTATTATGAAGGGCTTTGAGGACATCTTGTTAGACCTCCCACAGATCTTGGTACATTAAGCGCTATTGCAGACAGAGACAGAAAATCATTTTTTTAGCCTCCACAAGCAAATGGAGTGGGTCTCACCTGTAATGGGGATCCACCTTCAACAAATCAATGTAAATGTTTTTGTTGTAAGTGTGCCTTTATAAAGAGATTGAGACACAGCGCTGAGTGAAGTGCATTCTGCAGAGGGAGAAGGCTGTCATCATCAGCTTGCTGCACAGAGACTGTTGACTGGCTGCTACTCTGACATGCCGGGAGACCCCGGGCATGGGGTCTCCCGCCTAACACTGGCTGGGACAGGGGTGGCAGGGCTTTTCCAAAATAAACCCAAGATTCTGTCTGCTGTTCATTCCAGTGGCACTCCTCTCTCCCCTCCCTCAATGACTTGGGCTGTGGGGGAATGGCTGCTTTGAGCACAGCTGTAATTAATGTGCGCTAAACTCCTCTCCCCCGGGGACACTGGACAGTCACATGGCAGCACCATACGCCTTTAGTGGTCAGGTCAAGCTGCTGTCCAGTCGGAGCTCATCAAGTATGTCGCTCCTGTATTTGATGGATGCTGCTGGTTGGGGGACAAGATCATCTTTTTCAGTGTTACAGGAAGTGTCTCAGCTGCCCCAAAACTCATCTGGGTCCTCTGGGTCCAAAACCCATCATAACTCCAGCACCATGTCACCAGTCATTTCCCTGCATGACCTTCTTCTTCTCTCTCTTTCATACAGAGGCACCACCTTCTGGAATGTCCAAGAATGGATACTTCTTCCAAGAGATGGGTAAGCAGGGGCACACTGGTACCTTTCTTTTCTAAATGTATATTCATGCTGTGGTCACATTGTATGTAAAGTACAACTAAACACAGCATACAAAAAACCTACATAGGCATGACATAATGGCTGCATTAAGCATTCCTAAAACATAGAACATGTCACAGGACACACTCCATCACCTCATGGCAACAATGCACATGATTTAAATTTGGCATCCCCAGTAACCTTGTTAATAAAATATACAAAGTGTTATGTTACAGTACAATGTGTTATGTAGAAATTAATGCCACATTCGGCTCCCAGCTGCCAACAGCATCAACTTTATGTAGTTGCACCTCATGTACAATGTGACCCAGGTTGTTATAATGTTACCTTTCTCTATTTAATAATTGATTGGATTTTATTGAACATGCACTGCACATTGGGAACAATATTGGTGACTGTGCTAAAAAGCAAATCATTAAGGCCTGAATGCCACTGTTGATCTTAGACCAAGTAATGCGTGGTTTTATCAAATGCAAAATGTTTTTTCATTATTGTAAATGATATATGTGATCACTGCATTTTATTGCTTGTGATTAATGTTCAGTGCAGTTTGTACAGTTCCATTACTGCTGCTGACTGTGATGACCAATGCTATGTCAGCTGGTGTGATGGCAGTAAGAGTTTAGCAATGTGTGTGTGTATGTGTGTGTGTGTGCGTGCGCGTGTGTGCGTGCGCGTGTGTGCGTGCGCGTGTGCGTGCGTGTGTCTACACTACCTCCACAGAGATGGATGGCCAGTGTAAATCTGTACATAAGGTGCACAGTGCTCAGCTGAGCACTGGCTCTGGCCCTCTGGCCTTCTGTTGAATCAGAGACTTTGCTATGTGGAGGTCAATAATACACAAATAAAACACAGTCTACTGTAGATCTTCTCTAGATCTGTCCATATCTGGCAAACAAAAAGGATGCAAATTCAAATGTGGGAAAAAAATGACTTGACAACAATTGCACTGGACTAGAGGTTTCACTCATTGTGAAACATTCACTTTTACAATTGAATACATCAAGGCCAATTCATCAAAAGCCTATAGATAATGATATTTGTACTTACACACCAGTAAGCAAAAGTAGCCACTAAGAAGATTACCTGTAAAATTCCGTAATACATATCTATATATGAGAGTCTTATCACTGTCACTAGGAATTACAGGAACTGAACTGTAATTTTAAGGAGTTTGTTTGACCATTGTGACTGGTTTTAGAGAACACTGATCAGAATCGCACTCAGTGCAAACCAATTCAATCAGATATTCAACTGATACCAAATGACTCAGCCTCTGTGATACTGTAGTGTCCACCAGCGCAGCGCATAGATTAGTTTGCATTCCTGCCATGCCAACAGGACAGGGCTGAAACTGGAACAGCAGCAGAGCTGTGCATCCACATGGCTGAAGCACTTGGGAGAGATGACAAGGCCACGGCCACAGATATAGATGGCCACCTTTGTATGTGAAGTGTCTGTGTCCCCTTCCTCTCTTGTGGACTGACAGGGCTTTATCAATGGATGACCCTCGATTTTTTAATAATCATAATGACAATTATATCGCTATTAAAAATCCATGACAGGCCCAAGGGATTGTCAATACCTGTATGAATGGGCTATTACTCCTGAGCTTTGCCATATGTCTCCAGAGGAAGAGAGAAGAGCATTACAGTGGCCAGGATGAGGGGCTGGTTAGCATAGTTAGTGGCAGTGTAACATAGCAGTAAGGAGAAAGGCTTGTAATGGTTGCTGGTTCAGTTCCCTTTGGGGCACTGCTTTTGTACCCTTGGGCAAGGTACTTATCCCAGAATTGCCTCAGTAAATATCCAGCTGTATAAATGGATAACATGTAAGAATGGATATGAGCATCTGCTAAATGACAATGACAGTGATGGTTAGAGCAGACACCATGGGGTTGGTAAGATTTCACCGTGGCATTATTCATCATGTGTCATCTTTAACTTTCCTGAATATCAACAAAAAACTGAATTCTTAATATTTTGAGAAAAGAGATTCCACACTGATCAAGATTCAGTTCATGAAGGAATGAATGTACTGTTATGGGTTAGCATTGCACATCAGACCCCCACCTCTACTATTGGACAAAACAAACCCTTTAATGAAGCATTTCAAGTTAAAATATATAGCTTACAAGAGAAAGATTGTATTTAACCAGTCAAGTGACCCTTTATCAATAACTGCATTTAATTTTTAATGACTGATGTCTGATCATTTTTTATTTAATTCCAATCAATCAACAATATACACATGAGCTGAGAGAGAGCGCTCATCATTAAACATGAAAAGCCCATGACATCCAGCTGGGTGATTATCTCTGTCAACACTGGGGGAATTCCGAGCACACAGACGCATCTCATTAGCATTTGAATCCTGCATGCCAGCCTCTTCTCACACAGGCGAACATTCGCTCAATGCCACTGGATCTGTTCTGTAGGGATTCACTGTCTCTGTGGATCATATTTTAAAGTGAGGCCTGAAGCTTGATCCTTCAGTATTTCTGAGATGTGTTATCATTCAGAAAATGGGCAGTGCTATGGCTTTGGGCCCTGTGTTTTTCCACATTCAGTGGTACATTTGGTGAATGCCACCCTAACAACGTAAACGTCTTTCACTTACTGCGTGACTGGCTCACTCACTCACCCACTTAGTCACTCATTCACCTACCCCAACCACTCACACTCTCACTCTTATACCTACTCATGCACTCTGTCACCTGCCTCTCCACGAACTTTCTTACCCACACACGCACTCTCACTCACTCACTGACTTACTCACCCATCCACCCACCCATTTATTTGCTCACCTACTCACACACTTTGTCACTCACCCATTCACACACTCACCCAGTCACTCAGTGCAGTACTGTTTTTTATGGCAGTCATAGCAATCATAACTGCTGAACAAGTACCAGTCCAATCACTCTACCATCTCCAGGGTGCACCAAGATCATATTCATGTTTTCTGTCTCCATTACAAGTGAAATGTGTAACACACGGTATACACTAATTCATTATCCAAATGTAATGTTTTACATAAATATATATTTTTATTGAAATAAAATAGCCATTTGGCTGGAGAAGCTTGCTAGGTACAGAGGCACGTAAGCACCAGCTATAGTGAGCGAGCTGGCTATTTATTTAGCTGCTGATATATCAGCTATCTGGTTCGAAATTACTGTTAGCTAGCAATAACACAGCCCACCTCCCTAGGAATATATTTAACCAGCTTTTTATAATAGCCAACTGGCTAATGTATAACAATGAGCCAGCAATAATAATTAGCAAGTTAACTAGCCAATTTAAAACACCTGAGGATAACATAGCAAAATTTTGCTTGTTAGGAATAGATGGTAGCAAGGTGTAGCAACTGGATTTCAGGCCAGTAACTTTGCCAATTATTGACGGCTTAGTTGAATATTTTTATTTTTTATAGTTAAATATTTTTTTTTTAAAATGCTTGTATGAACTGCCAATGAAGCAGCACAGTGTTTTGTCCCTCAGAGTGTGAAGAGACTAACCCAGTGTTTTTGTCCCTCAGACTAAACTTCGTATCTTATATTTCAGAGCTGCAAGAAGGGGAGCAGGAGGATGGCTGTGAAGGCAGGGAGGAGGGGCAGGATTCGCCCATTGCCTGCGGGGATGACATCCACCTGTATGACTCCCAGATACATCCAGTGGGCCCAGGTCTGTGCACGTGTGTGTGTGTGTGTGTGTGCGTGCGTGCATGAGTGTGTGTGTGGAGGGTTAACGTGTTTTTTAGCTTCATGAATAATCTGTCCAGGCTGAGAATCTCAAGGGAAGAAGAAGCCAACAAATGCAGCACATTACATTAGTGAGATGAATGAAGTGCTCTGTACTTTCACCTGTTAATAAAAATGAATTAGCGGTTTAATTTGCACAGTGTCGTTTATGCAAGGCCCTTAAAAGACAAGGGGAATCACAGATAACATGTTAAGACACACTGGGGTAATAAATGGCAGCTGTATTATACCAGAATGCTCTAGCTTAGAAGCGAGACACTGCTACACCAAAGCTGTGCTTGCCAGTTTCACAAAGATTAGATGTACAAAAACTAGATGAAGTAATAAGGCTATTGCAAAATCTTATGTGCACATGTGATGCATTGTATCTCCTCATTAACACTACCATACTCAATTAAACCAAATTCCATTAAATGCACTGTAAATAGCATTCAAGTGTAGTCCAACAGTAAAAGGTTATTTTGTTAAACTGGGCATGCGTATTTGTTGTATTCAAGGGCTTCACATTAGGTAATTAGTTACGCAAGTGCAGTCAGTTCAGCTGTGCATTAATCGGTTTGATGTTTACATAGCTTAAAAAAGGCCATTTTTGCTCTCTACCTGGTAATGTTAACAGTACACTCCTACCAGGCATTCAAGTAAAAACACTGTAGAGGAAGGACGCAAATTACCTTAAAATTATAATGGTAAGGTAATAATACAGCTAATTGTTTTGTAAATACTCATGAAAGCTAGCTGGCTAATATTAATGAAGTGGTACTAGCTGCATTACCTTGTTTCATGTATCATGCTACATGTCTAGGAATGGGTACTTTTTCATAGCTTAAATGGTATACCCACTGAGTTATATGAGAATATGGAAATGGAGAGGAGTGATATGTGCTTTTAGTTTTGCTGATGAAGGCATCAAAGGTTAAACCTGAGTAATGGTAAAGTATATCAACTGAGGAGAGTCCTGGTGAGTCAGCTTTGGGAGACAGAGTGATTGAAATCAACTGATAGATATTGTCATTAAAGGTGAAAATGTAGGGGGTAGAATAAAAAACAGTAGCAATAATACCTTGATTAACCAATTATTTAGGCCCCTATTAAACCACTCATTACAGTGTACAGAGATGGTAGCATCTCTGAGTGATCTTTTTAATGCCAGAGATTTAGCATAAACTTGCATAATTACCATGTCATTACCATAACCTAACTTAAGCAGCATATATTTCAGTATCCTCTCAAAACTTTTCTGTGAATGTACATCACAGTATATTATCACACATACAGTATTTTTCTGATTATGATGTTGTGAAATGCATTTAAATCTACATTTTAAAATCTCCATTTTTGAAAATTCCCACAAGTCATTTGTGTTGAGAGTGAAGCTCAGCTGATGGTATCTTACCTCAGGGTGTTTGATTATTCACTCATCCTTGGGGGGTAGGTCAGCTACAGGGGTCAGCAGGTTTTGGTTACCTGGGCAACAGTTGCAGGTGCACAGAGAAAGTCATACCCTCACCTGTCATGTCTCCCCTGCTGCACACCCTGCTAAAATGAAACTTCCTACAGGAGGGTCTGAGTAATTCTGACAGCTTGGGCAGAATCCCTGGACAAACCAGAAGCTTTAACAGTCTAAGACACAGAAAAAACCTGCTAAACACAATAATGTCTTATGGCAACCACCAAATCAAGAAGGAGTATGCTGGGTAGATTTGACAAATTATACTGCAGGAAACATAAGTGCAATTTCAAAAGCGAATGCAAATGTGTGATGGGAAAACTGAGGAAGGAAGAACACAAAGAGGCAGAATAAGTCAAAATGGCAAATGACACCCAAAATGGAGGGTTCCACTGCAGGTGATCTGTGAGAAGATGGCACTCGTGACTTCCTGCCTGATTAGACAGGAGAGTACGGCAGGTCTGCAGCTTAGCTCAGGCAAACTGGGACTTTGAACAGCGTGTCCTCATACCCAACTACATATAACAGTGGGAGGCTTATCCCTCACAGAGTGTAAGAAAGTCTACTTAATTGCAATGTGCTTACATAACTCGATGTCATGAAAAAATAACCATAATGCCAGCATGCTGACAGCTTGCTTCCTTTTGTACTATGTTGCTTGTGTGTTGTCTGTATTCCCGTCCCCCTTTACTCAGTCTTGCACTTAACGCATAATTGCACAAACTTCTTTCTATTTGTTGTATTTTATACTTCTTTATTTTATTCAATTTATTCTTTTGTTGTTCTTTTGTTGTTCTTATTCTTATTCTTACTCAGGAAAAATATGGGAAAAGTAATATTGTTTACTGATGTACATTCACACTGGTGTTACCTGTTTCATTTGCAAGGTGTACGTTTATGGGAGTACTCCCAGGCCCTCGTGAGGCATTGATTTTCCACAAGATTCTATTGGAAGAGAGTCTGAGTCTGATCTGTGTCAGCCATGTCAGAGGAGCATTGAATGTCTCCCATAGGGCACACATGCAGATTGAGTGACCGCCTGACACTCAGGTGCCATCGTTTATCTCAAATTACCGCAGAGAGTGAAGCTGTTGGACTGATTTGAATCGGTCAGTCATTACCATTTAGCGTTTTGCAGCAGTCGATATAAATTAGCTTGAAGGGTGGCGGAGGCGCGCACTCTGCAGCGGCCCTTCAGGGTCCGGGCTTAGCCTCTTCAGCCTGTCAGAGATTAACGGTCACCCTCCACCTGACGCTCACGCCTCAGCTCTCTCCCCTCAGAGGGATGGTGGACATTTGCTCAGGGACCGAAGTGGGAGATTGTCTGTGACTGTGGTTGTTACCTTACCCCATTATCCTGCTCCCATCCACAGCAGCATTGTGTGGTTATGTACTGAAATGCATAAGGCTATGAACACACCACTGGTAGTAGTGGAAGAATATTTTGTATTTGGCAATGCTGCATATTTACAGCTCTGCATTAATACAGAGGAAACACAGAATACTAACTTGCTGCTTAGAAGACTTGTTCTTGCTAATTTAAAAGTGGAATGGACATGCTAGATCTGCATTGGGGAGTGATTGACAGCTTGAAGTTTGTGTCTGGCGTATATTAAACCAAACCATATCAGGTATGGAGAAAAGGTAGGAGTATCAAGTGCTGGGTTAAAGTAGTCCACTCTGGGCTACGCGGGCTTGTCTAATATGAGACTGCACAGGAAGCTCTCACCCAATGAGGTGGATAGACAGAGAACCGTTGGTTGTACTGCTGTTAGCAATGGGTGATACATGTATTAATTCTGGTAGAAGGGGTGTTGTTTCTTCATGTAGGGAAAAATGGAAATAAATTGGCAAATGTGATGGCAGGAGCAGTTTTAAGACAAGACAGAGAAGCAGACTTTTAGCCGTTTGAAAGGAGTATGAAAGTGTAGCTGATTGCGACACTCGGAACCACTGACCAACTTCAGGCCAAGAGACACTGAAAAGTTCAGGAATAAAAGTAATTAGCATCACATATCACACAAACTGTATCAGACCTCTAGCCTGGTTTGATTCTCCACTCTGACAGCAAACAATATCTGTTTGTCAGATCTGGGATGGATCTCAGGTACAAAACCAGAAAAGGGTAACTTAGCCTACAAAAAACCAACAGTGAGCAGAAATGGCATGACAAAATGGCACAATGTGATCACCTTCATTATGGAGTTTCCCCCTCAGAGCTCAAGCCACGTCACAGCTCCGGCTCAGGTTAATAATCATGGTACGCAGCTCCTATTCCTGCTTAGGCAGAGAGCCAGGACCATTATTATCACAGTCATATGAGCAGAGAGAAATGAGCAGAAACAAAACAGACTGAGATTTTGCTCTTTGACAAATACAGGTAGCCTGTCCATACTGTTTGACTCTCAGTGCATGGTGTCTTAAAGCAGGTGATGAAGAAGAGCCTGATTTAACTGAATATCAAATTATGCTCATAAAAGAGGGATGTATGCTCAGGGGCTAAGAAATGTGATTAAGCTTAAGCTTCGGCAATATAATGGTATTGATTCTCATGTGATGTGTGTGTATATATTGTTATATATATATTTGCATGATGCTAGTCACTCTTAATGAGAATGAATAATAATTAGTGACAGTGTTACGATTTTTGCAAGTCAAAGATATTTCAAAGATCTGTCAAAGTGCTCTCATAATTCTATTCAGTTTATACTTGCGTCGATAGATGGTGCTTTAATGATACGCTGCTGGCCCCTTGTAACTGCTATCAATTCGTTAGATATTTCCTGTGTGCTGTGTAGCTCATCTGCTAAAGTAATTTTGTGCTAGCTAAGAAAGCATAACTAACACACCTTGTTATATAACATAGTCAGCCTACCAACTGTGGTGTATGGGTCTCTTTAGTTATACACAGCTTTACACATTAGGGATCAGAGCTATAGAAATGGCGTGAGGCAGTTAGTGTATACGTCCGCGGTAGAACAATGTGCGTTGATGCTGATGACCTGTATCTGGCTATTGACTTTAGTTATTAAATTGTTAAACTATACCAACGAGTTTTGAGTACATCACCTAACCTCACATGGTGTCAGAAGCTGAACGATGGCAAGATGTAGTTGGAGAGGATGGTTCAGTGTGGTGTCATTGAAGAAATAAAAGAGCCTACAGAGTGGTGTGCACCCATGGTAGCCGTCCCCAAGAAGAATGGACAGATAAGCATCTGTGTGGACCTTAAACAGTTGAACAAGGCCGTTAAGAGGGAGAAATATGTGCTACCCACCATCAATAACAGAATTTCCCAGACTAGCACATGCCCAGGTTTTTTCGCTTCTTGATGCAGCTAGCGGCTTTTGGCAGCTGCCATTAGTTGAAGACGGTGCTAAACTGACGACCTTCAGAACGCCATTTGGAAGATATTTTTTCTGCACACTTCCCTTTGGTATCACTAGTGCCCCAGAGATTTTCCAGAGAGAGATGTCAGAGCTCCTGAAGCACCAGGAAGGAGTAGCAGTCTTCATGGATGATATCCTGGTCTACGGAAACACCCAAGAGGAACATGAGCAAAGACCTAAGAGCACATTGAACACAATTGACGAGGCAGGGCTGAAGCTGAATGCTGAAAAGTGTCTACTGAGACAGAACCAGCTTCGCTACTTAGGACATGTCATTGATAAAGAGGGCATACGTCCTGACAAGACCAAGATTGAAGCCATAACGCTCCTGGAGCCACCAGAGAATATCTCAGACTTAAGAATGCTTGGCATGGTCCACTACCTGGGCAGGTATGTTCAACACCTGTCTGAGGTCACAATGCCGCTCAATGAGATGTTGAGGAGAGGCACGGAATGGACCTGGGGTCCGGCGCAGGATGAAGCTTTCAACAAGGAGAAGCGTTTAATCACAGAGGCACCTGTGCTGGCGTTCTACGATGTAAGAAAGACCACCATAGTGAGTGTGGATGCCAGCAGCTATGGTGTGGGTGGTGTCATCTTACAGAACCATGATGGAGTGCTAAAGCAGATAGCCTACCGCTCAAAAGTCCTAACGGATGCGGAGAAACGCTATGCCCAGATCAAGAAGGAGTGGCTCGCCGCTATGTGAGCATGCAAGAAATTCTCAAGATTCCTGTATGGCCTAGAGAGTTTCACACTTCAAACTGATCACAAACCACTGGTTCTGCTGATCAATGCCAAAGACCTTGACTCTGTTCCACTAAGGTGCCAAAGACTGCTCCTGCAAATGATGCGCTACAACCCAGTAGCAGTATATGTACCTGGTAAACAGCTTGTAGCTGCAGACACACTCTCAAGCCACCCTCAGCCAGTCATCACTGCAGGAGTCTGTGAACTGATCCTTGAGGTAGAAGCCTACAAAGAAGCAGTCAGCAGTCCATGGTCTGTCTCACCCACAAAACTGGACATGGTGAAAGAGGAGGCGGAGAAGGACAAGGATCTGAAAAACCTGAAACACTGTGTGAGCACTGGTTGGCCTAAGTATGCATCCAATGTTCCACATACAGTGAAACCATATCACAATGCAAGACATCACCTATCCATCTCCCAGGAGTTAGTTTTGTATGGCGACAGAATCGTAACTCCCCACAGTATGCGTGCCGACATACTTCAAAAGATCCACAGTGGTCACCAGGGCATCGGCAAATGCAGAGAGAGGGCCCAAATGAGCATTTGTTGGCCTGCCATAGGAAAAGATATCCAACAGTTAACAGCTGCAAAGACTGTCTGGAATCAAGGCCAACTGAGAGGAGAGAACCCCTGATGACAACTCCACTACCTAACCGCCCATGGGAAAGAGCGTGTGAAATAAACAAAACTATCTAGTAGTCTTGGAATACTTCTCCAGATACATCAACATAGCACAACTTCCAGACCTGTCTGGAGAGACAATGTGCTTAAGACTGAAGAATATGTTTGCGCGATGGGGCTGTCCCAGTGTCCTCATTACCGATAATGGACCACAGTTCTCGGGCAGAGCTTTTCAGCAATTTGCAAAGGACTCAAAGAACTATGACTTCAAACATGTCACAACCAGCCCTCACTATCCTCAGTCCAATGGTGAAGCAGAGAGGGCTGTACAGACTGCAAAGAAGATCTTGAAACAGTCACTGGGGTGAGTCCAGCTCAACTGATGTTGGGTAGACAGATCAAGACAAGACATCAAGCAGATGAGAAAGCAAAACAGAGCTACAGGTGGAACTTCAACAAAAGATACAATGTCAAAGACTTGCCTGAGCTTAGTCCCAGAACCACAGTTGCCTTGAAGCTTGATGGCAAACAGCGATGGAGAAAGTCTGGCAAAGTCAAGATTTGTGAGACACCAAGATCTTACCTCATACAAATGGAGAAAGGACTATCAACCAACCAACATCACCTAATGCCTACAACGGACATGGCAGAAGAGACATCTGCACAAGAGCAACAAACACCTGTGCAGGAAGCACAGCCCAACGGACACATTCCACCAAAACCAAGTTCCTGTGACCAGTCACCTCCAGCCGAGGCTTTGCCAACCCTGTTGAAAACATGCAGTGGCCGATTTGTCAAATCTCCTGAAAGATAAAGACTTTGTGTAGAACATAATTTACAGGTTTAAAATACCCCCTAGAACTTGCTAAGTTTTGTTAGAAACAAAAGAGTTAAATTATGCGAGTTATGTTTTGTGAAAAGTTGAAAGTTCATGTATTGTGGAAAGAAACACAAGTTTGAGTATAGATGGCACAGCAAGAGTTCTCACAATATACTTTATTGCCTTTGTTGTTGACAGTACATTTAGGTCACTCAAAAGGAAGGGCGATGTGTTGTATGGATCTCTTTAGTTATGCACAGCTTTATGCATTAGGGATCAGAGCTATAGAAATGGCGTGAGGCAGTTAGTGTATACGTCCACTGTAGAACAGTGTGTTGATGCTGATGACCTGTATCGGTCTATTGACTTTAGTTATTAAACTGTTAAACCATACCGACGAGTTTTGAGTACATCACCTAACCTCACACCAACGTGGCAATACTGAACGCTATCTGGATTTGTATTTTCTCAGAAAATAGTTTTACAGTTTGTATAATTTATCTTAGCGGGCCAAATGATATTTTATGGTTTCGCTGTCACCTATCAGACGTTTTTGAAAGACTACGAAGCTACACCATTTCCACAAGCTGCCGTTAGAGGCTGCCGCCTCAATATGCTTGCTGGCAGGGTTGAGTCAGATTGCTATAATTTGTATTCAGTAACTGACTACATTTCAAAGTAATTTTTGTAATTAGTAGCATAATCCATTGGATTACAAAAAATCAAAATCAAACATTGAAAATATTGCACCTTATAAGATAGAACTTTATTGATCCCACAGCGGGGAAATTCACTCGTCACAGCAGCATTAAGACAGAGGTAGAAAGGCAAAAGTGGCAATGTGCAATAAGTTAAAAAAGCAAAAAAAGCAAAGAGATTATATATATATATCTCTAAAATCTAACACTCGCGCAGGGGGTGGGAGGTGTTGTCCATGATGGATGCCAGTTTGGATAGCATCCTCCTCTCACCCACCTCCTCCACAGAGTCCAGTGGAGAGTCCAGGACAGAGCTTGCTCTCCTTATCAGCTTGTCCAGTCTCTTCATGTCCCTGTCCGTACAGCTCCCTATCCAACAGACCATGGCGTAAAAGATGGCTGAGGCCACCACCGTGTCATAGAAGGTCCTGAGGAAAGCCCTGCACACTCCGAAGGACCTCGGCTTTGACCCTTCTTGTACAGGGCATGGGTGTTGTCTCTCCAGTCCAGTTTGTTATTAAGGTGAACACCCAGGTATTTGTAATTCTCCACCACCGTGATGTCCATACCCTGGATGTTCACAGGTGTGATGTGTGATGATGTCCCCTTCCTGAAGTCCACGATCATCTCCTTTGTCTTGCTGGTGTTGATGTGGAGCTGGTTGAGCTCACACCAATTGACAACTGGCAAAGTCCTTGATAAGTTTCATTATACTAGAAAAATGGACGCAGCCACAAAAATTTGAGTTCCACAAATATTCTCTCTTCCCTCTAAACATCTCAAAACATTTTCAATGCAAATAAAATGCATTTTGCATATACAGCATTTACAGTTGGTCAAATCAAATTACCCTTACAAAAACAGTACTGGCACAAACTACAGGTATTCTACAACATTTGGGATGCTGTTTCTTGTGTAAGTTTTTGTTGCTGCTGTTTTTTTAATCAAAGGCCACATGGAGGACTTTGCTATTGTAATGCAAGAGGAGCACTTACTCAAGATGTTCATCTTCCATTTTCAATGTAAATACAGAATAAAAACTCCATTACCCATAAATCATTAACAAACAAATATTAGTTAAGTTACACTTAAAACTGGCAACCTGAGAGTAGTAACTTTAATATACAGTAGAACATGATCGGCATTTAGAATTGGTCAAATCAAATTACTCTGACAAAAACATGCTGGCATAAACGTCTACAGGTGTACTGTATTGTTTCTTGTATAAACTCCGGTGTCATCATTTTCTAAAATCAATTTGTCATATGTTCAGTTTAGCTAGCCAGCTAGCTAACTACAGTGGAAATGAGTGATCACAAGCTCCCCTTCAACATTCGATTTCTAGAGGAAAACGACTGAAAATTGCCCACAGTACAGCAGACTATAGCTAGCAACAGGAGTGCTCCGACTCCATACAGTTGTATTGGGTAACATTGAGCATGGCAAGATCCATATTTTCCAGATCCAATATCCATAATGTGCTCAGTATTATACAGTACGTTAGCTAATGAGCTAAGCCATCGCTACCATTATCAACCATACTACTGTTGCAGACGCAAATGATCTGATGAGCACTGAGGTGAAAATGGTTGAAACAAAATTCTATACCCAAGCTACATTTTTCTGCAACGTTAGCTAGCTAACTGAGAAGGAAACATACCTCCAAGTGTCAGGATCGGAGATCGGGACACAAACACGGACCACAGGGTATTCGGATCCAAGCGTTTAATCGGAATCGGTAGGCAGTTCGTGGTACAGGGACAGGCAGGGTTCGAAAACACGGGGAAGCAGTCCGGGGGCAGATCCAGAATCGGTAGTCGGGGCGGGCAGAGTCAGGAACCAGGCAGGCGAATGGCGTCAAACAGATCCGAATCGGCAGGCAGAAAACGAAGTCATGAATCAGGCAGGAACGGCGACAGCAAACAACTCACGGGAACTAATGCGGGGACAAGACAGGAAAAATCACTGAAACGAACTAGCAAGAAGACAGAGACACGCTGGGAAGATATAGGGCTGGGGTAGCGAGGCAATGGGATGCAGGTGAGCAGGCAGGCAGGTGCAGGTAATGAGGAGATCAGGTGGGCGTAGACCAGGCAGGGAGCAGGGCAGGGCTGGAGCACAAGGGAAACAAAAGCACAGGTGCGGGGAAAAACAAAAACACCGCGCCTTAAGGGGGCGGAGCCCTGACACTAAGTGTTTCTTCAGATTTGAAGTTGATGTCTTTGCAGATGACAGCAACTTTATTTTTGTCTTGCACAAATTCCTCTGGACATAGACGTTCTTGTGTTGCACATTTTTGAAGTCGAAGTGATGGCGATATTGCCAGGGATGGAATGTTCTTTTGGAGGGGCTGCTGCTGCTTGAACCTTGCATCTTGACTCAACACCGTTCCTTTTTCCCCCAGCACAAAGTGGAGCATTTGTCTAAGAAACCCTGTAGGCCTATGTCAGATGTGCTTTTCATGAGTTAATAGCTTTGGTTATCATGAAAAAAAAGTTTCATAATTTTGAAATGGCCATATTTTAAAGACGTAATAAAAAATGTAATCAAGTAACCCTTGACAATGTAACTATAATCTAATTGCACATTATTTAAAATGTAATCTGGGTTGATTATAGTTACTTATTTTTTTTTTGTAATCTGATTACATAATCCCGATTACATGTAATCCGTTACTACCCAGCGCTGCATGGCTACCATCATTGGTTCAAAGATTAGCAAGTGTCTCACTAATACTGAATAATTATTGCCATGTGTGTAAAACATGCACGAATCGGTGGTACCTTAGAGAAAATACCCTAGCCTTCATTTATAAAGTGCGCCGTCATGTTGGATTTATACCAATGCTTTGATTGATATTCCATTCTTGTTTGCCCACGACTGTTTATAAGTATATTTTAACAGCACGATAATATTTATCACCTCTAAATTAAGTAGGAGATTAATAAACGGAAGAACACTAGATTATACATCACACGCACCAGAATCAAGTCACTCGCTTTCCGGGACTTTTTTTCTGAAATGTAAAACCAGGATTCTAAATTCTATTTAAAACGGATTTTTTTCGCCAGCCCTTTCTACTTATCCAACACTAGTTATCAACATTAAGTTATACCAAAGGCAGAGACTCACATTGGCCAGTGGGCTAGTTTGATAACTAGCCAGCTAGCTAAATACTTTGGAGAAGGGGATTCCAGCCGTCAGGTCGTGCTGGACTCAGATATAAATATGCAAGGCAGAGATAGGAGCACGGCTCTACATCGGCTCCCTGGAGGTAGGCTGCTAGTCATAGGGTGGTAATTAGCTAGCTAACCCTATGACAACTGTCGGTTACTGGCTATCAGATACGCATCCACTGACGACACACTTCTGTACCGATTTTAAAATCAGAAACAGTGGTTTGGAACTGTGTGATTTGTCTGAAAATTTTCCATAACACCCATTCTCACGGACTGACGATGGTACATCTGAGCCGTTACCATAAGCCTTTCAGCTGAACGCAGTTGCCGAGTGGGACCTCTGGAAGCATTGCCATGGTGACGCTATTGAGCAAAATAGGATACCACGACAGCTGTATGGAGACACTGAAGAACTCTCCTTCTTTTATCTATTTCTAACTTAGTGTCCAAAATATTCTTGTTCAAAATGTAACTTACACGGACTCCAGACAACGTTAGCATTATGGATTTAGAAAACAAGGAGATGTTACGGCGTTGCAAAAAGGAGTCAGCGTATGCGCGTTTTTTTGTTTGTATTCTGGAAAGCTAACGTAACATTACACATACTTTAGCGCTGACCCAGCAGCCCGTACAAGTGGCTGCGTACCCCGTGGTTGTAACTCAATGTGCATATTGAATGGCATTACGTTGTATGAACAGCAAGCTTTATGATCTGCTTCAGGTCACATGTAGATTACAGGCCACTTTAAAATAAGATTTTTATGACAAATTAGTATCTGCGCGTTTCGCAAGTGAATTTTGACTAAAGTACAATATATCTTTCTTGGGTCTTGCATTTTATAGTTATGTCAGTTGCTGGAACGTTAGTTTGCATGGTTAGCTGACCTAGCTAGCAAAGTTGTCTGGCTGACGTCACAACCAGCTACAATCCTGTTAACAGTAATGTTAGTGATAGTCTGAGTCGGTGAAGTCATTATTTCCGTGTGGTTTAATGTTTGCTGCATCATCGGTCATGTTCTCTAATAGCAGGGTAATTACAAGTAAGTCACCCACTTACGTCAGTTTAAGGCAGACGGGCAGTGAGACAAGGGGATCAGAGATAGTAGAAGCGAGGCTGAGAGATTATTATTAAAGCTTGTTTTAACTTTTTCATTCCTTAAGAGATAACCTGCCACAGATGTTTAACAGATATATGAGCTGTAGTTGATGTCACCATGCAAACTGCACAAAGCCGGCGCTATTGCAATCCTCATCCATGAAACTGCGTTGATGCAGGGTTACACGGGGGACCTTTTGTGCCTCTGATTGTTAGTAGTGTTTAACGACATGTAATAAAGAAATACTAAAATTCTTTCAGCCACCTTGTTTTACTCCATTATGTAAAGTTATAATGTAAAGTTACTCTACAACAGGGGTTGGCAACCTTTTTGACTTGAAATGCCAGTCAGAAATGTTCTTGTTAATTAGTGTGCCATATCAACATTAAGTTTAACATTAGGCTTGCACGATATGGCGGAAAGATGTGCGATAACATTGTTCAATAGTGCGATGACGATATGCAGTTCTTATGTCTTTCTGCTTTAATAGGTACACTGCTAACATAGACCCCAAACACTGAATAGCCTATGCCCACTGAATAAAGATATGAAATAAATTATTTCGAACATGCTTTTATTGAACAAATTGCAATTGAATGCCCAACCAATTAAACAGAACATTAATTTAAATAAGACATTATAACTACAAGAAATTAAAGTTTAATTTCCCCTGCTCCCTTTAAAATATTTTCTTCTAAACCAGAGGTGCCCAAATTCGTTCCTATGAAGGGCCAAAAATTAATCGGGATGGAGGGCCGCAGGCCAAAAATAAGCGTTCATGTTATGTGAAATTACATTAAAATGTAATATATTTTATAGAAAATTAGCATTATAAATCTAAAATAAAATTTCAAAATAAAACACTACTCTTTAATCTTCTTAACAGTAATTTTATTAATTTGCAGCAATGATTGTCAAAAACATAAAACATTCATATGCTTCTTTTTGGGAGCATTAACATATTTAAAAGGAAAGACAGAAAGTGCATGCAACTCAAGGTGCTTTAGAAAAAAGTTGAAAACAGCTGTATTGTCCACCTTTGTAATCAAGAGTGGAAATTTGACTTCAGCTTGAAAATTTGACAAAAATATAAAGTTAAACATCACTGAATAACACTATAACACTGAATAACAAATCAGTATTGGATATTAATTAATATTGAATTAATTTACATTGAGCAACGTTTAAGTTACACATCATCACAAAATGTCCCCATATGGTAGCTAATGAGCCACAATATCAAAACGTATTAACGAAAATTTGCTTTTCATTCACAGGGTCACTCAGAACGATTTGGTAGGCTATTTCGTTTTATAGCAACGTTGGCTAACTAGTAACACCAACAACAGCTTATTGGTCGGAAACGCAACAGAATCCGCTACCCGGGCTGCCAGGTTTGGCATAATTTTTTTTCCTAATTGGTAGTGATTTCGCACTGACTTGTGTGACTGAAATAGCAATAGTTTGGTTTCCTTACTGAGATCGGGTCAAACTAAACAAAATAAAACATACACTTTAGCCATGAATTTCAGCACTCGTTCCTGCACAGAAATAGCCACGGTTTGTTTCCACGGTTAGCAGTTTATTGTAAGTAAACACTTGGCAGAGTGTTGTTTTAGTGCTTTTTCCAAAACGAAACTTGGGAATCGGTTTTGATAGTGTGTAACACGATTTAAGCTTTTTATGTGACGTCACTTGAAATCAGACTGGCAACCCTGTCGAAAAGACCGACTGTGGTTATCACAAATACGCGTTTCTTTAGAGCCTTTTATTTCCTATTCAACCAGCGCTCGCTACGCCCCTGCCCATTTCCGCTCATTGGTGGAACGTCAGTTTTAAGGGGGGCGTCATCTGATCCGGAAGAACGTGGCTGCGGGAGCTAACTGAAGCTTAATAATGCTAATGAAAACATAATGAACCATGTAACATAACAGGCGCGCCACATAGCATGAAAAATAAGTTACGTGCAAAAGGGTTAAAAAAACTAAATTAATTAAAAATCTTCTCTCATGTGCTTATCGCCAGCGTGCCAGTGATTACGCTGCCACGTGCCAATGGTGGCACGCGTGCCTAAGGTTGCCGACCCCTGCTTTACAGTAACAGTGCAGTGGCTTGCTGTAACGGTTAACCGTTTAGCCAGCAGCTAACTTGCTCAGCACAGAGCGGGGAAAGAGAGCGGGAGAGGGTTGATCTGGGGAAAGCTGATTACAGCAGGCAGAGCACAGAGAGCCAGCAGTTCAAGTTCCGGTTAAACAGCAGAACTCGGAGTTCTCTCCACCTTACCGTGATCTTGTGATACAGGGTGGCACACTGTTACAAACCCACATAATGCATTCCCATTATGCACAGAGCCCAAGATTGAGTGTGGGCATCTGATTCTAGTTTAATCACTAAAGCAGCTGTTCCGAAGTTAGGATTTAAGTTTGGAGCCACCAGAAGATCAAACATTTAGCTTCAAAAGTTGGTATTAGTGTCTTATCAGGAAAGAACTTCCGATCCCCTTTGTGTGCTTGAACTCTGTCTCATTTCCTCTTGACATTCTGGGCTCCGTTGTGAGGATTAAGTCATGGTCTTGCCCTTTTACATCTTTGATGTTTGATATCAGGGAAAATGAACTCTTAAGCTTCTGCTCATGGTGTCTTTATATGCGGCTCTCGCCTGGAGCAGTGATGCAGTGGGGCTGCAGTAAGACAGCCCTTCTTCCCTTCCCCTTTCTTCCGCTTCTCCTCATCTGTGCACAATGGAGCAGGTCTCCTGCACCACACGGCTGTCTTCCCAAGTGCCTGTTTTTAATTCCCAGAGTGGGTGCAGCTGTCTGTGCACTCTCTTCCAGCTCTCCTATCAGTTCAAGAAGTGGTGAGGGACAGGGTGAGCTCCACAGCACTGACCTGGTCTCCCCCCAGTCCAGCTCCACCTGCACTCTGTAAGGAGTAACACAGCAGTCCTGCACTCCTTCAATTCTAGCAGGAGGAATTGTCTCTTTGACCAAGAATGGTGTGATGTAAACAGCAGTGCTTCTGTTAACAGCTAACCTCTTCCTCATCAGAATAAGCTTCTGTTCTCCAGGCTGTTCCTATTTAAATAGCAATGGCTCATATCCCCAACAAGCTGTCTGCAAATACTGCTACTTTTTCCAGTTTAAACAATAATGGCTCATATTTCCAAGAAGCTGTGACCCTCAGCATGATTATTCTACAGGATTAAAAATGTGCCTTACCGTAATATGATTTCTGAACATATGTTAATGATATGGCTTTTGTGAAAATTATGTGTTTCCACATCTGTATCACTTTAGGAAGTATCATTAATAAACATGTCATTGGCTTTGACTGGCTGTGCTCCAAGTAAACACATGCAGGCATAATCCATACAGAGCTCTCTGGTACATGCCAAAGCACTGATGAATCAGTGATGTTGGGTTTAAATCCCTATTGACTTCATGTGGATTTACATTCTTATCTTAGGCATCAATTGTTTAAATAGTGCTGTCTGAAAAGATTATGTTAAGGTGTTCCTTTTTCCAGCAGTAGGTTTAGGGATCCTACTCTTTAACTATTGAAGTTCTAGGTGGTAATGCATGCTTGTGTTAATGTTGCCATTGAGCAAAAGTTTGATAACTAGCCAGCTAGGTAAATACTTTTGAGAAGGGGATTCCAGCTGTCAGGTCGCACTGGACTCAGAAATAAATGTGCAAGCCAGAGGCAGGAGCACGGCTCTACATCGGCTCCCTGGAGGTAGGCTGCTAGTCATAGGGTGGTAACGTTAGTTAGCTAACTTAACCCTATGACAGTTGTCGGTTACTGGCTATCAGATACGCATCCACTGACGACACACTTCTGTACCGATTTTAAAATCAGCTACATCTAAATAGATTTTAATCCAGTTGTTCTCCTCCAGCAAAAAGTTATTGGCGTAGCTATTGTTAATGTTGCCATGTGAAAGGAGTGAGATGCTACCTGTTGCTCTGTGTAATTAGGCAAAAAGAAATTGCTGCCATTTCACATACAGCTTGTTGCATCCTGATCCCTTCCAGCTCTGCCAGTAGGCTGGCTCTCTCCCTCCCTGCTCTGGCACCCTGATTGGGACATCCCCGTTATGAATGATACTGTCATCACGACATCCACATTATGACTGGCGCTCTGGTTTTGAATGGCAACTTGATTTTGAATGATTTTTTGATTGTGATTGACACGTTGACTGTGACTGGCAGCTTTATTGTGGCTGACACAATTTTGGATGACATCTTGATTTTGGCTGACACATTGATTGTGACTGAGAGCTTAACTGTGACTGACAAATTGATTTTGAATGACCCCTAGATTGTGGCTGACAGGTTGATTATGTCTTATTATGACCGACACATTGATTTCAGATGGTGTCTTGATTTTAGCTGACACGTTGATTATAGCTGACGGCTTGATCTGTGACCGACACCCTGATTTTGAGTCACTCCTTGATTTTGTCTGATTTTACACATCCTAATTATGAATGGCACCTAGGCGGCGTCTCAGGATCCTCTCTCCCTGACTCACTCTGCATTCTCCCCCCCTCTAGATTCTGATGACTCTGGATGTGTGTTGCTGAACACTTCAAGAAAAGTAAGCCTTCATCTTCATCTACACACAGACACATTTGTCAAATAAGAAGGCTTATTAGTGCAGCTGGCATGTGATTAGCATGAAAGGCTGATAAAGACATAGACTTGAGTCTGAAATCATTATTCATAATAGACATGAGTAAGTAATGAGCAGAGGAGAGTGGGATTTTCTCTGCCCAGCTCCATCTTTCTTATGTTCTCTTTAAACTGCTCTGACGATCACTGTGATAAATATTTTTTTTAACACCTTACATCCATTGTCTTTATACCAGCATCATAACACCATGTCAGCAATTTAGAATAGTGATTAGCGTTCAGCTATATAATATAATATACTAACAAAGGGATGTATATAGAATTGATGTAAGCTGCCTCAACATTTGCTGAGAAAATATATAGAATAAATATTCGTCCTTGATTATATTGCTCGCAGCACCAGTCACAAAGACACAAAAGTACTCCTGGATCAATCGCTGTTGTCAGTAAGCTTTGTGTGTTTTGTGAGTGAGGTGTCCTATAGAGCCCCATCGGCACTGTGCTGTGGCGCGCTGTGCCTAACCCAGTAACCCCCACAACTCTGTGCACAGTATGTGAAGCTGATGAACTTTGAGGAGGAAGTGCGCGCCCACCGGGACCTGGACGGCTTCCTGGCGCGGGCCAGCATCCTGCTGGACGAGACAGCAGCCTCGCTGGACGACGTGCTGAAGCGGATGCTGCACCACGTGGGCCAGGACAGCCACGCAGATGAGCCCGGCTGCAACTTTGAGGAGGTCATGAGCATGCTGTTCACTGACGCTGGGGCCCAGGAGGTCAATGGTGAGATTAACCAAACCGTCAGGGGGGTCACTCCAATGTCCAGTGTGCCATGTGTCTCTCCCATGGGTGTGACTCTCTCCCTGCATAGACATGGTGGACAGATCACTCCTTTTGCGTTGTCTGTGGATGTGTCCACACTGTACATGTAGACATCATATTTGACTGCTGAGGAGGACAGCACTATTCCCTGAAGCTCTCCTGCTGAGGAATATGTAGGTGTGTGCAAACTCTCATTTTAGTCAGTCATTTAGCAAGTTCCTTTAGTAAGATCCTGCATAAGGAGTACAGTTAAGGAACAGTTCTGCTCAGACGCTCAGATCAAGTAATAACAGTAGTCTCTGTAACAGCAAAAATATCTAAGTACTTATACTAAGTGCTATTGATGAGAAATGAATGAAGTCTTACCTCCTCCACCACCAGCTGCCCATCATTTTTCATCTTCCAATGAGAAATAACCAAAAACTCTGAGTTCAGACAACAGGTCACATTCAATCAACACGTGACACGTGACTAGCTTTTATCTTAGCATTACTAGTAAGGATGGATGTTCACTTTAGAGGAGAGCTAAACAAGGTCCTCAGACAGTTTGGATGAAAGATATATTTTTTGCTTACATTTTTGAGGGTACACAGTACATTAAGAAACATTTCTTCAGTAGGTTAAACATGGCTGAAGCACTTTGGCTTTAGCTAATAAAAATGTTCTTCTTTTGAAACTGAATTTTTCATTGGGAATGGTAACAGGCTCATCTACTAATCTTGGAGTGCTTTCCACAATTGATATCCATAGTTATTGCAACTATATTCCAGTGCCAGTTTATGCCACTTCAAGGTAGTCACTAGAACAGGATTTGGTTTTGATAATTCAGTCCTGTACAATTCTACAAAGCTGTATTGGCTGTCTTTGACTCTGATAGGTCACTCATGTACACAGCTGTCAGACTTTATGCCATCATAACAGTGGCGAGTGTGGTGATATCATGTGTGGAACTCCAATATACATATACACCACTAACATCAGGCACGTGGGAGAACACAGTGGAGAAGCACCTGTGTCTTCACTGAAATAATGATTTTTTTGAGATACATATTGAAAAAAATTTGCGAACATTTGCGAAAAATCCAAATATGTGCAAGTTTCTTTTGTTTCATTCATTTTTTGTTGTCCAGGGCCCTGACTTAGGGTCCACAAGGGCTCAGAAGGGGTCTGCCCCTCGGTTATCCTATGAGGGCACTGCCACAAATCAACATATGAGAAATAAGGGAGTTTGCAGCATTTTTTAAATTTGCATGCAAATAAGTGTGCATTGCACTTTTAGCATAATATTTCTGTACTTAAAAGCAGCAGTTTTAATGGAGGACTAAATACCGGATCAGCATCAATGAGTATGAACATTTTTGCTGTTCTTTTTGTGTCTGTGTTTGCCCCCTTTTCACTTGTGTTGTAACATTACTGAATTTCTATCTTTTTGGTTTTCTTATGCAGACAAATCTCAAAGTTTCGTTTTCTTTGACGACGGTAAGCTTTGATACCCTTGGGATATACATGTCAACATCAGTTACCATGACATTTTATTCCGTTGGTGCTCGGTAAAAGTCACAGTGGGTGTGTTTTGTCTTGTGCTCCTTGTAGGGCTGGGTTGATATTTAAAGTTCTCAATAACCCATCAGTACATTACATTACCAGTAAATGACTACAGACATTTTTCCAGTTTTCCTTCTACTGTAAATGTCCATTTAATATATCACAGTTGATATTTTATTGTCTTTATCAGCATCATGTCATGGTTAGATATTATTTTAAAATGAATATGTCTCATGAATAAATAAGTTAGATAAATAAGAAAATAAGCTGAGTTATTATTATTATTATTATTATTATTGAATATACAGTACTCAAACTAATACAGGCCCACATTGATAGCCTGATGACCTCACATTAAAATTGTTTATCAACAATGTATTCAAAACAAAAAATTGGGTTATCGCCCCAGCCCTAGTTCCTTTTTTGTGTCATGACATCATAAGTCACAGTGCATTGTGATTGGCTGAAAAGGAATACACTTGGTGTTGACTGAGAAGCACAAGGGTAGTAAGCACCCTTTTGTCTATTACCTGTCCCTCCTCCAAATACTGCCACCCCTCCCTCTTCGCACACACACAGGCCTAGGGTGGGGGATGCTGATTACTGGGTGCCTTGTTGATCACCTATTTCTTTGCCATTATCTCTTTATTTCCTTCACTTGCCATTTGTAAACGAGTTGAGTGGGAGAGCTTTGCCAAGATGAGGCAAAGCTTGGCATGACTGTAGTTATCGCGGTTATGACAGTCAAAGCTCACAGAGCAGCTTGAACCTCTTCTCCACTGAGGGCCAAACCTAGGGCTTGAAGTCAGCCCAGAAGTTCCTGATGCTTCTCCACTTGCTAGTTCCAGGCTAAAAGCAGCTGGTTGAGATACTAGATTAATCTTTGTACCCCCAGGACCATATAGACCTGGGTTTAGGGTGGAAATATGTCATACTCACACGTTATGTACAGAACGTACAATACTAGATGTACATCAGTACCATTTTTTCAAAGTAACAACACCAATCTCCTTAACTTACATATCACAAAGAATGGAAGGATTTCAAACCTCAGACAGTTTTAGTCCACAAAGGACAGTCAAGCTCTGCTAGCTGTTTGGCCTGATTCCAAAATACAAACTGTTGAACAGTATTATTTGTTACTGCTAATGGAAAGTCATGACAAGATGGGTACATATTAAAATGTGAAAAAAGGTCACAAAAAATGAAGGTAAAACAGCAGTAAAGGTCTGTTGCAGTTGGAATATTGTCACTGCTACATATTGATATCTTGTGGTTGGGCTTAAAGCTGCACTAAGCCCAAACTGGAACCACATGGCAGGCTCATGAGGTGGTGCTTAAACTTCTATGTGGAGCTGGGCTGAAATTGAGTCTCATAGTGGAGAAAGGGCTAATGACCACCACAAGTCCAGGATAACAAAGGAAACATGCCCTGGCAGTGTAGTGCACTCATCTCAGTTACAGAGAAGTGAGGATTTACCTGTGAATAAATATGAGAGCATGATCTTAAACCCCCTTTCTTTGACATCAGTTCATCAGTGAGTGTTCTTTACAGATACTGAGGGGGGTTTACAGGATGTTTGGAGTTAACCTTGCCTCATATGTCTTCAGTGACGGGCATTTCTAGGATAAACAGAGACTGATCCTGTTCTTCTTTATAATCAGATTTGAAACTTGGCCACTCGTCAGACAGACAACAGCCAGGTTGAAATTGCACTGTGAATTAAATAAGCTGTTGTAATGAAAAAGCACTTAAAGTAGATTGACACCCTTGGTAACAGTGCCATTGTTTCATCCTTAATAAAAGCCCTGAATGTCATGGGGCGGGAAAGAGAGGAGTTTGTGTAAATCCATTTCACTGACTGTAAACACATAGCCCACCAGATTATTGTGCATGGTGATGAGCGAAACATACCTAAATCTGCCTTCAACCTGAGAGCAGACATCCCTTCTTTAGAGTCCCCTTCTTTGGTATTATGCTTCTGAGAAAAGCATAGGATACAGCCACCTGCTGTACACCAGAAGACTCTTGAGTGTTTTTTTCCTCCATGAAAGTTGCCATTGTGTGTGATTCAGGGGTACTGAAGACAGGGGGCACTACAGCAAAGGCTTGGACTGTTTGCAGTATACTGTAGTCATCCTTTGAGGTTATGATGCGCTCCTTGGCATTGGGGCATTTTCCTGCATTTCTCAGATCAGGGCTCCCACAAGGGACCAATGGCATGGTGCGAAAGCAGCCAGTGTGAAAACAGATGTGCAACAGGTGGAAAGAGCACCTGTTGAAGAATTCTGAGGCAGAAGATCAAACAGCAGCTGTCTGCCTACAGAGGTGATCAAACAGCAGCATCCTTTCCCTGTCTGAGACATGATGGCATGCTGACAATAATGGTGATGCAAGGACCACTCAACTGACCATATGACCAACATTTCCATGGAACCTCATAGACTCAGAATGGCAGAGCAGTAAATGTGCAGCACATTTTAGATGCAGCGACTGGCTGGATACCTGTGTATTTTAGAGAAAGTCAGAGATTCAGCACAGTTTCAGATGTGTAATGAATCTCGTTTGATGCAATTGAATTGATACCTGTCTGTGATCTGATTGAAGCAAAGCACTGGAAACTGAAGCCTTAGTGGATCAAGTTCTAAGTTTGAAGGGAGAACTCCAAACACACCAAAATACCACCCTTAATGGGGTTTTTTATGATGGGAGTCACAGGAGTGTGTAAAATTCATGAGAATGTTGCTGGTCCCAGATTGACCTAGGAGGCCAGTTAATGTCCTATGCTGCAGTTTTCCCTCTTCTACCTTTGGAGTGCCTGCCCTGGAGGAGTCAGCTACACAGCTCCATGCATCACTCATAGCCTCAATCCACAGCAGATACTGCAGAAACTAGACCTCATCCATGGGCTCAGAATCTCCCCAGCTGATACCGGGCCTCGTCCACTGGGGTCAAAACCTACCCAGTCATTCTAATTCCATTACATTTAGTATGATCTAATTACAGGATGTTCAGTATTTAATGTATACTTTAAGTATGTGAGTAAAGCATGCTGGTAGACATTGTAAATTTTGCATTTTGAATATGTAGCTGTGTTAGTCAGTCTCAGAGAGGGAGACATACTTCAGCCATGCCAGACCTGGGACAGTCTCAGAGAGGGAAACATACCTCAGCCAGGCCAGACCTGAGACAGTCTCAGAGAGAGAGAGACATGCCTCAGCCAGGCCAGACCTGAGACAGTCTCAGAGAGGGAGACAAGCCTCAGCCAGGCCAGACCTGGGACAGTCTCAGAGAGAGACATGCCTCAGTCAAACCAGATTTAGGACAATCTTACAGAGACAGACAGATGTACTGGTTGTCGCAGTGAAAGCATGATGATTGGAGTCAGTAGTTGTAGTGACAAGAATGTCAATATAAAGATTGTAAGGCGTACAAAGACAAAACTAGTTTCTCACCGGCTCCTGGCTCAGCAGCATTTTGCGCTCTTTTCTGAGAGCTTTGAGGAACATTTTCTCTACTCCCCTCGCCCGCGTGACAGGGGCCACCTCTGCGCTGTTGGGATTGGACAGGTAACGTTGCTCTGACGTCAATGAGAAAGGGAATGTGCCTTGATTATCATGTGCCTGTCGGGTCCTCTTCCATTAATTGAACTGAATCACAATCCAGCCCCTTCTCTCTGTCTCTGTCCCCCTCCCTCCCCTCTCCTTCACTTCTGAAATGCTGTTGTCATGGTGACGATCGTCGTTCAGCAGCATGAATGGAGGATTGGTGTTATTGAGGAGCTTCTGTGGTGTCCTGAATAGAGCAGCAGGCTGAAAGGAAGTGATCAGGGTGTAGGTGAAGCCTTCATGGGGCTGTGTCTTATCAAACGCAGTGCTCAAAATGACACTTGGGCTACTTCAAGTGGGAGCTGCCCCTTTTCTCTCAGTAAGTCTTCTTCACCACCTAAACAACTGTAAAGACTTGAAATCCAGGAAGAATTAGATGAAACATCCAGCAGCCACTCTAAATCCCTTAACTAGGTACGAGCATTATTTTAAAGGATGACAAAAATTGCTGACCTGTTAACTTCAGATAGAAAAGGACTGCAAAACAAAATGATGTTATTTCCTCTGAGCAGTAAGTCTCCATTGGTAAGCATAGGGACCCTGACTTTCTGTAAAACAGCCCTGAAACCCTCCTTAGTCTCACCCTTCATCCCTTTCTGTCCTCTGTAGTACACCTGCTGTCTGAAACCATCCAGGGAGTGACGGCCACAGCTACTGGAGTTCAGTACCAGCAGTCTTGGCTCTGCATCCTGTGAGTTTCACTGTAGTGACAGTCTCTTTTTTCATCTCCCTGCACAGCTGCAGTGAGAGTCTCTGTGTTTCTGTCTCTTCAGAGCTGCAGTGATAATATGTGTGTTTCTCTGCACAGCTGCAGGGTGAATCTCCCTGTTTCCATGTCTCTGCACAGCTTCACTATGAATCTGTGTGTTTCCATATCACTGTGCAGCTGCAGTGAGAATCTGTTTCCATCTCTGCGCAGCTGCAGTGAGAATTTCTGTGTTTCTGTCTCTCTGCACAGTTGCAATGTGAAGAGCCTCCAGAGGCGTCATGTGTGCATCTCCCGCCTGGAGAGGCCGCAGAATTGGGGGGAGAACTGCTGCGAAGTTCGCTATGTCATCCTCATCCTGGCCCCGCACAAAATGGTACCTTAATGCTTTCCACAGTTCCCCATTTTCTGAGCCACAATCAGCCGGAGCTCCTGCACGTTCTTTTTTGTTTGTTTTTGTCATGAATGTTCCAAGCATTTGCATCTTACTATAATCATTCCAGTTCTCCTCAACAGATTTCGACATTCTGAAGAGTGTAATCTTGACCGCAAGGTGAATTCTGTTGTACACAAATCCTCCATCACATGTAAACATGATGTGTTTTTCTTCCCTCAGCCAAGCATGCATTTGACAGCAGATACTCACAGTGTCTGATTAAGGGGATGTAGACCAGTGAAAGAGAATTATCATAGGCTTAAATGTTGAAGCCAAAGGAGGACCGTCACCAATGTTTTTCACAGACCTCTACAGGACTCTGTTCTCTCTGCCTGATTAATATACTGTTCCTCTCCCCCACACCATCATAGAAAAGCACCAAAACAGCCATGGAGCTTGGCCGCACCTTCGCCACCATGTTCTCGGACATTACCTTCAGGCAGAAACTGCTGGAGACGAAGACCCAAGAGGAGTTCAAGGAGGCCCTGGTGATGCAGAGGCACCAGCTGACCGCTGCCAATCAGAAACCCGCCACCATGGGGGAGGAGGAGACGGACCCGCATAGCAATAAGCCTCTGAAGGTACCAGCTGTGCACATGAGGGAGAGAGAGTCATGCATAGAGGGCCACAGGACCCTACAGAGCGAGCTGAGCCTCAGGCTGTATGCTGCCTAAGAATGCCTGTCAAGCCCTCCCCTCGTCTCCCTGTCTCGGAGTCTCAGGCTACCAGAGCATGCGGGCTGATATTGTTCCACATACCTCTCACAGAAAGAAACCAAGCTGGCAAGAAGGGTGAGTGCCGGTAACAGTTGCCGCAGGCATGTTCTTGGCACTGATGCCAGCGGGTCCCAGAGTGCTGGGAAAGTGAGAGTGTTTCTGTAGGGCAGCCACGCTCGAAGAGGGCCCTGTCCGCTCACTCAGAAAGCAGCCATTACCATAATCACCTGCAGAATTAATCTATTCATGGCACCCATAGTACAAATGTCAACTTCTCCATAATTAATTTGGCATGTGTAATACACTGAAGGCCTCAGCCGGAATGGCTGTGAGACACAACTCGAAGCGGCTGAGCAGAGGGTTTAATCACATAAGCAACCACACATGCAAGTCAGGGCAGTATATTCCACCAACCCTGAGTCCTGCACAAGGAGACCAGAGGATAACACACTTAGAGCTAAAAAGCTCAGCTAAATCTCCAAGCAACTCATCATTTCTGTCTCTCCCTGGTCAGATTTCCCTGCGTGATGAGATTGTATCCGTATACATAATTTATACCATTCTATTTTCTCCTCTCTCCAGCCTTACATGCTTTTGTATTTAATCAATCAGCATACACTGGCTCTCTCACTGACAAATGACCTTCCATTTCCTGCCACCGTTGTCTAAACACATGCACAGTGTAATCAAGGCATGTTCTCCAAATCAACAGCATTCAAAGGCTGGTGGCAGCTATTGGATTGCGTGGCGTTAAAGACCTATTTCTTTTCCTAATGTCAACATTTTCTCGATGGCAAAACCGACATGCCGCAATCAAACATCACCCCTGTGTTTATCCATCAGCAAGATGAACGTTCTAACTGGTGTGCCACTCCCCGTGAAGACCCCCTCACCCCCCCACCGCCCTGTTTTGTAATCTGAGACAGCCCTCTTGAGGCCTGTTCCCACCATGCATTCACTCTCTTCTCTCCTTCATAGAGTGATAAAAGCTGTTTTTCCCGGCACCTCGCCGCATCAGGCAGCCTTCAGGAATGGCAAGCAGGTGGACAGTAATTCCACTCAAAGGCTTTGTTTAACAAAGTGCGGCCAGGCCTGGCACAGCTCCCTGGCAGTCAGCCCCACGCAGGCCCTTGTAATAATAAATGATTTCATTATGTACGGCTCTTTAACGGAGGGCGCTGTGTGTGCGGCTTCATAAAACGCCCACCCGCACAAAGAGAAATGAGCCTGAAACAGGGCATTCCAGCGTGTTTACTCAAAGGCAGCTTTGTCTCGATGCCAAAGGCAAACACACACTGCTACAAGAAGGAGCGTGCCAGCACGCTGCTCCAAAGGGCTTTTCCCCTTATGCGCTTTCATGTGCTACTCAGCCAAATCTAATGGCTGCTTGAATAATTACACTGTACAACAATGGCTTCAAGTCCAGGTGGACTTTTTGTCTTAATCTCAGCAAGACGCATCCACAGTGAGTTTTGATCATTTTAGGACATTCCAGGTACACCTCCTGGGCAAGATACTAGTCCATCAGGGTCATTACCCCAGTCTCTGACATAGACCCACAGCTCAGGCCAGCTAAACCACAAACATGTATTCATTTGCTCACCATTAGATCTCAGTTAGTTAACTCTCTTTGTTTCATTTTAAGATGTAGTGTGAATGCTATCTATGATCTGTGGCTGTTGTACTGATCTGTCTCGTTTCAGTGCAAAGACTTCCTGAGAGCCGGCAGGGGGATTTATGAGGACCTGTGTCGCCGGCTGCCCCTCTACCCCTCAGACTTCACAGACGGTATGCAAGCTACCGCCTGCAGACTCATACTCTGTCCTTCAGCACTCTATCCAGGAACTAAGGAACACGGTGCTCTTGTGTGGCTCATTAAACATCCATCATAACATTAAATGAATAAAGCCAGCACCAATTAAAAACCTGTGGGACAAGAGGTGGCAGTTTTCGCCTTCGCCATTGCTGTCCTCTGTTTCCCGAGGAGGAGGAGGAGCCCAGCAGCCAGCGTGGATCTTCCACCTGGCGTGCAGAGCTTCAGCACCATGGACAGCTCCTTCTGTGTCACTGCAGATCCCGGCCGGGCCAGCTGTACCTCAGCAGGGAGGCGCTGTGCTCGCAACTGCTCTCTCTCTCTCCTGCCCCTACTCCATGTCTCCACTGAGGCAGCACAGCCCTACACACTAGCTTTTTAGCTTCTGACAGTTCACTGTTTATTGTTCTCCGTATAACAACATATATATATATAGCAATAACAATCTAAGTTCCAAATTTCCAAATCTTCAGCAGTTCATGTATCTTCAACATTTGGTAGACCTGTGTCTAAGGACTCAAATCTTATTGTTTTAAATCTTAGTGACTTAAATTTTGGTGAGTTATAGGTTTAGACAGGCGGCAGATCTCCGGTGTTTAGTGGTGTAAGTATCACGCTGTGAGCAGTGCTAGGATTGACACTATGGTGTGACTCCATAATCCCAACCGCCACATGCCAGAGTTGCCTATTTGAGCCTTTGTCATGAAAAGTCTGGAGGTGGAACAAATGTCCCTGCAGTGCTGGAGTATACATACTGCCTACAACATCTCTGAACTCATCCCTTTAGTTTCATGCAGGATTAAAAAGGCCAGGGGTCCACTTTAATATTCTCTGAACCTGAGTTTAACCAGAATACTCCACCAAACTCCTGCAATGTAAGAGTATGCAGATGTGGAAGGTGTAAAACTGTAGTTCGCCTTCATCTCATTAACCAACTGTAGTAATGACAGTGATATTTACATATCGTCACTAATCTCTCCTACCCACCTCCTGTGTCCATCCTTAGGTGTGATCGGGGGTAACAAGACCCTTCTCAAGTATGTGACCACCGCCATCTTCCTCTACATCGCCATCTTGCTGCCCGCCCTCGCCTTCGGCTCGCTGAACGACGAGAGCACTCGAGGAGAGATCGGTGGGTCCGCCTGGCCCTCTGAGCAGCGTCCCCTGCTGGAGCCACTGAGGCCACTGGCAGTATATTCAAACCTGTGCTTCCATGGTATTATATGATCACATGGCTGGAGTATTAGAATTATCATGAGTCATCTGTTTTTCGGTAAGCTGTCAGTGGTGGTGAAAGTCACTGAATGGCTGAACATCTTAGCAGCAAACTGTTTCACTATTGAAAGGTCCATGTGATGTGCATTTGATAAATATTATATTTATGATTTTTATTTAAAAGAAGCTTTTTTAAAGGAAAAATGCATTTCCAAATGCTTAACACATACAGGTGATATTTCTCCATGGCCATGCAAACAAAGCCACTGAAAGTACCTGTTTTCCTCACTGGCCCCTGCCCCAGTGGTGGGATGAGATAATTGCAGCCATCAGAGCTGCAGAATCCACACCATCTACTGCTCCTATACTCCCAGCTCCTGGCACCTCAACTTCCCTTACCTGGAGAGAAGTCTAATGAAGTGTGACACTGTGTGTGTACCTGTGTGACAGAAGCTGACAAAAGCTGTTGCGGCTATTTTTATGCTAATTCCTCTGTTGCTCTAGTGGTTCTTTGTTAGGCCTTTCCATGCCATGAGATTTGGCCAGGTGATCTTTGTTCTAAGGACCATATATATATATATATATATATATATATTTATGCATTATTGATCATCATTTATGCATCATTGATATGTTTACATTGGTTTTTCTTCTTAATGCTTTGTCACTGCTGTGACTTGCTGTGCTGTAACTACATCCTTGCTCTTGCAGCTTTTACGATAGGTACTGTATGTATCTTGCCATGATGACCTTCTGAGGCATTCTGAATCAAATAACCCCCAAAGGAATACATAATAATAAAACAACAATTATAATATCCCTGAACAGTCCCTCTCCCTGGTGCTGACAGTGTCACTGTGGGCTATTACTGTGTCCTCTTCACAGATGTCCAGAAGACGATTATTGGCCAGAGCATTGGGGGGGTCATCTACTCCCTATTTGCAGGGTCACCGCTGGTCATCCCTCTGACCACTGCGCCTCTTGCCATCTTCATCAGTGGTGTGTGCCCGTGCCTCCTCTGTTTACCCACAATGCACTGTAGTGTAAACACCCCTGTATACACAGTGGAGGGAAGGAGCGAGGCTCTGTACTCATTCTGTCCCCCACTGAAGAATTTCACAGGCAGCATTTGCTACTTTGTACCTCATTACACCTGAAAAAAATTTGCTCAATTTACCATGTGCTGAGATGATTATTTATACATTTGAGTCCATAATGGGCTGTTTGTATTTTAAAAAGGATTGCAGGCCAGTGAGAAGGATGATCTTTTAACATCGTAGATGTCTATGTGCGCAAAGGCTAATTATCGTTGGAGTGATGACCGTCTGATCTTGAAAGATGCATTCTTGCTGTGCTAAAAATCCATTATCAGGAGGCTGTTATGAAAACTTTTTCCTGGCTGGGAAGGAGGAGTTGTTAACCGTTGTCTAACTTGCACAAAAATTGGGCACTATATTGAAAGCAGTGCTGCAGAGTTGATGAGCTGTGCTCTGCAGAAATTAGAGTGATGGAGGTTCTGGGTAGTGCTAGCCTGTCATGGAGACAGTCGTGTTGTGTTGCAGTGATCCGGGGGATCTGTGACGACTACGACCTGGACTTCCCTGCCTTCTACGCCTGCATCGGCCTGTGGAACAGCTTTTTCCTTATCTTGGGCGGTGTCTTCAACGTCAGTCTGCTCATGAAGCTCTTCAAACGGTCAGTCTGACAGTCGGCCAATCAACATCAGGGCATCGTGGCGTGGGATACCCCACATACTCCTCTACGGTACATGTCGAGCTCAAGGCCATTGGTTCAATCCAAACTGGTCCAAAGTTTGTCTTGTTATGTGTAGAAGTATCCTGTCAAATAGGGCATTATTGTGGCACAGAGGTAAGGAGCAGGGCTCATAACCCAAAGGTGGCCAGTTTGATTTCCAGGTGGCCCACTGCTGTTGTAGCCTTGGGCAAGGCACTTAACCCAAATTGCCACATGTATGATTGGATAACATTTAAACAATTATAACTTGCTCTTGATAAGAGCATCTGCTAAACAATTTTATTTTAGTGCAACATACACAGCAGACGCTGTGAAGTGCCACCCTCTAAAATCAGAACAGCTTTGTAGGACAGCCAGTCACAACCAATGAGGGAAGTGGTGGCTGTTGAAGGCAGATGCGTGTGTTTGCGTCTTTGGAAGTAGTGGTGTTAAAATCTGCCTATCAAATATCTCAAATCTGAGATATTTGATAACTCGCTGCCGTGTTATACTCTAAATCATAGAATGTACATTAGGTGGCCCACCTAGGGACTGCAGACTCGTCAGAATAGTGCAATACTTAAGACTGACTATGAGCGTAAGTATCAGTGGGTTTCGAGCGGTACGGCAAGAACATATGGAAAAACCTCGAATCCTGCTACGTGCGTCATTAGAAATGGCCAAATGAGAAATCACAAACAAAGGTTAAGGCTAATATCTTTATTAATCCGAATTGTTCCAATAAGTTAGAAGTACCAAAATTACAGTAAACAGTATGGTACAGTGCAAATGATGATAAATACACATATACCTATACGGAGTCATATGGCTATACGCTGAATGCGCAGGAGTCCGTGCTGACGGAGCTCCCTATACAGTCACATGGCTATACGCTCAATGCGCAGGAGTCCGTGCTGATGGGGCTCCTTGAGTGCAGAAATCTTTCCCTTTATATACTGGAACCTTATGGAGTTGTTCAGCACACGAGGTGGGGTCATGGACAGAGCCCCAATAGGTTTTGTCATTATCTGGCTATTGATTGGTGCCGGTGTTTATTCTTGTCCTGATATTTGGGGCATGTGCATTGGTGTTCATTCTTTTAGCTTGCCGAGCAAATTTTCAGACTAAGGGTTAGGAGACCCTCTACTGTTCTAGAACTATCACCCCTTTGCTACTCGCATTTTATGGATCAAAATGAGACCAAACAAGACATGTGTACCTTGAACCAAACAGAATATACAGAAATAATAGTTGATAGCTGCAGGTTGGGATTTCACCACTGGTCAGGAGGAAGGGTCCCTTAAGGATTTGGGATTATCAAGATCCCGTGCCCTCTGTCTCTCCCTACCCCCTGGTTCTATCATAATAAAGAATTAGATGAACATTTGAAGATTCTAATTCTCCCTTGTTACATATTATCATCTTGCCTTTTCACACAAAGAACTACTCCTGCATGTTTAACTGGCTACCAACTATTGACTAATTGGCTACTACCAGCAGAGAGCTTGTGAGGAATGACTGCATTCAGTCAGGAGAAAATCTCAAGTGTCAAACTTTGGCCTAATTGTGTATGTTACTGTGTGTCATAAACAGTAACATGTTTCACCATCGAACAACTGTTATATAGTGAGATTTCTTTGTGGTCCACCCAGGTCAACAGAGGAGGTAATTGCTCTGTTCATCTCTATCGCCTTCGTGGGGGATGCGGTGAAAGGCACCATAAAAAGTAAGCTTCATTCCGGACACTTTACTGCTGTTGTGTTGAGAGACCTGGAGAAGCACAGTGGTTTTGCTTTTTGAGTTTACCTTCTGATGACACGCTTCCTTCTCTGTGTCAGTCTTCCATAAGTACTACCATGCCCCCACGCTGGTGAACGGCAGCATAGAGGAGCTCCACCGGATGCAGGAGATGCTGATGCAGGGGGAGAACACCACAGCAAACACTACAGCAACAGGGAGTAACGGCAGGCCCATCACGTTGCCGGAGTCCTTCATCCTGTGCACCAGAGAGAGACCAGTGCTCTGCCTGCTGCTGATGCTGGGCACGCTGTGGCTGGGATACACCCTCTACCAGTTCAAGAGGAGGTGCGTTCTCCACAGCACAAAGCTGACACTATATGCAATATACATTAGAACCCTGTTCTAAACTAGTCTTAATGTTACAGCAAGCTGCCATACATCAGTGTTCTGCTCTAAACTAGATCTAACGCCGCAGTGAGCTGCATTAAAGTAGTATTCTACTCTAAATTAATAAAACTGGTTTTCTATCTCTATAAACAGAGGACTGTGATGTTGAAAAATGAATGTTGAAATGCTCAATGTTGAAAAATGAACATAAAGCATTGCATAGCAGGCAAATGAATTCCATAACACCCAGTTAACCACTGATACTAGCTTCACTATTGAAGAAAAATACATAAAAACATTGAAGACAATGTGAGAACAACCACTACTCGCATTACATTCACTGCAATCTCAGTGTAGCCACAATGTTAACATACACATTAGTAAGGACAGAGAGGAGTTCAAATTGTGACCAGGACCAGGAAATAGCATCCTCGGTACAGATGTACCATCATTAGGAAAACTCATAAAACAGTTGTTCATGATTTTCTGTGTTAGAGAGGCTAGTCCTTTAGTGTGACCTTATCCAGTGCTGTGAAAGGCTGGGTAACTGCTAGTTTAGACTCAGGACACATGCAGACCAGTGTGCTCACTCCCTGTGTGCTAAAATTGCTTTTGGGGACCCTCTATTCACCATGACAGAAGGTTGGACTATGTCTGTTTACACATGCTACACATGCTTTGACGAGCTTCCTTTAGTGTTGATGAAGCTGCTATCTCTAAGAGCAGAGCTGTGAGGGAGGGTTAGTGGCTTTCAAAGAGATGCAGTGACCCCGACGGCCTTTCCTGGGAAAGTGCAGCCAGGCTGAAACGCTGGCAGAGAGAGAGGACAAGTGGCATGGGGCCAGCTGAGGGTAATTGGAGAGGGTAATTTTTTTGTCCCCGTGAAAGTGGCCTGATGTCTGACTCGTCTCTCTTCTCTCCCCTTTCCCCAGCCCATTCCTCCATGCCAAAGTGAGGGAGGTGCTGTCAGACTGCGCACTGCCCATCTCCGTGCTCATGTTCTCCTTTGTGGGCTCCTACTTGTTCAACGACATTGAGCGTCAGTATCACTGCCCCCCACACCGACCACAACATCACCCTCAGCCATACACTCACAGTGTCACACGTCTTTCAGATGAGAATTTACAGTAGATGTTTATTCATGAAGTCACTGAGAATGCCGAAAACATGATCAAAGATATCATAGATCACTGATATCCCAATGATCTTCTCCATATTATTTACTTATATGCTTTACTTACTGCTTTTATATTACCTTGAAATTAGTTTTAAAAACTGCAGTATCATGCATGCAGAGTAAGTGTTTTAGCCATAGCATAGTGTACATTTAGAGGCACTGTTCCTTGTTCAGTTCACATGGTGTTGTGTGCTGTGTATCCTGCAGTTCCAGTGTTCAATTTCCACGAAGGCCCCATGTTCACTGTGGCGCCTTTTGAGAAACTTTCCGCCATGAACATTGTGAGTGCCATGGGGCTGGGCTTCCTCCTTGCCTTGCTCATCTTCATCGACCAGAACATTGTGGTGTCCCTCACCAATGCCCCTGAGAACAGGTACGCCACAGCACTGCTCTGAGACCTCTCTATTCCCTACACCAACACAGCCACAACACAGAGACCTCTCTATTCCCTACACCAACACAGCCACAACACAGAGACCTCTCTATTCCCTACACCAACACAGCCACAACACAGAGACCTCTGTATTCCTTACACGAACACAGCCACGGCACAGAGACCTCTCTATTCCCTACACCAACACAGCCACAGCACAGAGACTTCTCTCTATCCTGACGCTGAGATGGTATCCACCTCACTTGGCCTTTAGGGCTGTGTGTCCGTTATTGCTTTATAGTTTACATTCACAATCAGTTGAATGTAGGCATTTTGCAAAAGTGGAGAAACTACTGTGTATTTGAATAACCATATGTCTTCCCGTCTCTGTTCCCACTTTTGTGTGTGTGTGCACGCGCATGCGTGCATGTGTGTGTGTGTGTTTGTGTGTGTGTGCGTGCATCAGGTTACTGAAGGGTACAGCTTACCACTGGGACCTTATGCTCTCTGGCTTCATTAACATCCTGATGTCAGTGCTGGGGTTGCCGTGGATGCACGCTGCCTTCCCCCACTCCACACTGCATGTGCGGCAGCTGGCCTATGTGGAGCAGCGTGTGGAAGGAGGACACCTCTACGAGACGTGAGTGCAGACACAGCGCTTCTCTGAGCTGCACAGCATATCACATACATGTTACCCAACTCACACCAGTCAGTGGCACAGAGTCAGCCATAGTATTTCACTACCGCCAAGCAAGGCACTTGTGCCTCATTCATTAACAAAGAGCTGGGCCAGGCACAGACAATTAGAGAATTAGACTATTACAACTGAGCAATTATAGTTACAACAATTACAGTTACAACTGTTAACCTGGAATGAAGCTGGTGGATCGAGAGCCGTTATTGGTAAGCCAGCGTTTTACAATAAACAGTGATTTGATAAGGGATCCCATAAACACATTTTCACAAACATTTAATACAATAAAAAATTAAACAGCAATCAACATTTTTGAGACAGGAAGGTTTCTCCTTCACAGTAGTATTTAATAATATCCCAAAGGGAAACCTGAAAACACACATGCTGCATGCAAATTAAGCATTAGAGATGAAACTGCATATTTGTGTGTGCGTGTGTGTGTGTTTGTGCATGTGTGTGCGTTTGTGTGTACATGTATGTGTTGCTTGCAGGATCGTGAGTGTGAAGGAGACTCGGCTCACCTCGCTGGCGGCAAACATCTTCATCGGGGTGTCGGTGTTCCTACTGCCCGTCCCCCTACAGTGGATCCCCAAGCCTGTGCTCTACGGCCTCTTCCTCTACATTGCCCTCACCTCTATTGATGGCAACCAGATGTGTGACCGCATGGCTCTGCTCCTCAAGGAACAGGTACAGCACCCTTTGCTGGCCTGTCTATGAGTGCAGTTTCTTAGTTCCACATCTGTCCATGTAATGCTGCACCGTCAGTTACCCATGCTCCTGCAGAACCTGATTATTTCTGATATGGGACCTGAGAAAGGGCTTTTGCCAGTGTAGCGGA
Organism: Megalops cyprinoides; assembly: GCF_013368585.1. Taxonomy (NCBI): domain Eukaryota; kingdom Metazoa; phylum Chordata; class Actinopteri; order Elopiformes; family Megalopidae; genus Megalops; species Megalops cyprinoides. The sequence continues at coordinate 2,784,045 of NC_050604.1, read as the reverse complement.
GGGCTTTTTATGAATAAATGTAGCTGTCTCTCTCTTTCTCTCTCCCTCTCTCTCTCTGGCAGACATCCTACCCCCCAACCCACTACATCCGTAAGGTTCCTCAGAGGAAGATCCACTACTTTACAGCTCTGCAGATGGTGCAGCTGCTGATCCTTTGCGCATTTGGGATGTACCCTCTGCCCTACATGAAGATGATCTTCCCCCTGCTAATGATCCTGCTCATTCCCATCAGGTAGACATCCTGTTCCACTCCATAGACTGTGTCCAGCCCACTGCACTGACATCATATGCAAACAGGCCTCCCTTTGCAAAGACTTATGCTACAAAGCACCTGATTGGTCATTAGCCCAGTCAGTCACACACCTCCAGACAAGCATGAGGAATAGACAGAAAGAGGTTAAATTTAATCATTGTGAGTGGACCTCAAAAATGTCATCCTGTCACAGGTTAAATGTACCCAGAGGCTGAGCCCTTGTGAGGTAATGTCCCAGATGTGAAACAGCACAACTCTTTCCGCATTAAAAGTGGGTGTCATACACTGCCTGTGTGTATGCTGGGCGAGACCAATTCCAGGTTTCATTAAAATGGTGGCAGCACACTTCGGTACATGAGGGTGCACAAATAGACAGGGCACACAAAATCACATCAATCCCTGCTGAGAAATTAGAGCTGTTTGTCACCAAGATTCCAGCATAGGGTAACCATACGTCCTCTTTTTCCTGGAAATGTCTTCTTTTTGGGATACATTTTTTAGGTCCCAAAAAGAGGACATGTCCGGGAAAAAGAGGACGTATGGTCAACCTATCTAAAAGAATAAGTGTTCAGTAGCCAGTAGGGAGCAACTGAAAGGGAAAGTATTTCAGAAATGCTACTTACTGATTTAAACTCATCGCTTAAACCACGAATGAGCATTTTAATGTACAAATCTAAAAAGTTTCTCTGGAATCATTAGTATCTATCAAATTTGTGTTCAGTATTATGCTAACATTGGTCATTTCATGTATTGTCTCATATGTTAACTTGCTAGTTGTAGCGTTTATTCTGAGAGCAAAATGGTATAGCTATGAAGAGAAACAAGTAAAAAAAACAAAAGATTAAAAAATCAATTATTTATTTTAAAATCCAAACAAAGAAACCAGCCTATGCAAGCCAACAGCAGAGACAAAGTGAGTCTTCCTCTTGCTCCCCAGCCACACCTCTATTTAATCAGGTGTCAATCAGTAAGGTGTGGCTCATTACCCAATAGCCTGGCTCCCCAAACAAATTGCCAACATGTGCACCTAATTACAAAAGATTCACACACAATTGACAAATTACTCATAGGGAGAGGTGGTGAAGGCTCTCCTTCACAAGCTAGCTTGCAGACATCTTCACTTTCACTTCACTTTAGGTCGAAATTTGTTCATGTACAGTTATGACTCAGAAGTGTGCTCACAATGAATGCATACTGTGTACTTGCGTACTTATTATACATTCTAAAAGATATACCAGAGAATATGTGCTATGCAGTTTGAAAGTGTGCAGTCCTCTCATGCACCCATATGCAGCCAGTAGCTGTATCTCTCACTGCAGGCCACATACTCACATATGAGTCACTCACAGGCAGCTGAGCAGATGCTAGAGGGTGATAGTGAGCTGTGGGATGAGCAGACCCTCGCTGGCAGAGTGGAGCCAGTCACTGTCAGCTAGTGGCACAGGTTAGACTCAAACCCAGGTTCAGTCTGCGCTCAAAATGCCATAGCATCATGTCTGATAAAATGATCTTTACCAGTGAAATGCTGTGCTGAGCTGAGTCCTCCCATAGCCTTTTCCACAAAGACTACAGACCACATGAATACCACCCTTAGTGTCACGTAGTAGTGTACTATTTCATAGGCGTGGCAAATAACGTCTTGATTTAAAGGGATTGCTAAAAAAGCAAAACACCCTCACTGAAAGAACAGCATCAGTTCTCACTGGATGATCTTTCATACTGAGAAAACGGAAAATCCTGAAAGCAAGATGCTAACATTCACCACAGATTTTGCTTAGTTAAGTCAAAATATATTGTTTACAATATTTTTTTGTTTGTTTTGGGGTCATTTTGAAAACATCTGGCCCTCTTTGGGTCCTCTGAATGGTTTATCTTGAACATTGTACAAGGGGTGTGGGCTGAAACACAACATCCCACAGTAAAACAGTAATCAGCAGACAGTACCAGAATGTCCTGTGGCTGAGTCTGTCCTTTTCTGTGTCTCCTCCACAGGAACAACCTGCTTCCCAGAGTCATCGAGGCCAAGTACCTGGACATCATGGACGCCCAGCACATGTAAAGAAAGACTGTTATGGAACAGAGAGGTTGTTTCCCATGATACCTGAGGAAGTGGAGCATATCGTAACTGTAAGCAGTGTTGATGTGTGCAGAGCGCTTGGACTGAGGGCTGTGGCCACAGGAATGAGTGACAGGTGACCCAGGGAAGTGTGTACCAACTGTGGACAGACCAAGCCTATCTTCCTGCTTTCGTCTCCTCCCTTCCTGTAATACCCATCCCCTTTGATTTCAGCACCAAAGCTTAGCACATATAGAAGTCATCCCTATAATTCTGTTGACCAGTCAGTCACTCTGGCAGGAAGATCCCAGTTTTGTCATGATAACGTTGAGTTGCCTGTCTGGAGCTGTTATTGGGACCAAATTTCCAAGCGATTGCATTTTTTTTCTCCTCTTTTCACACCTCTGTACGTGATGGTTGTTTCTGTTTATTAAGTGACTTGCTTTTGACCTCTCAGGCAGAATCTACAGGTTGTTCAGTGTGTGTAGTGGAGTGTTGAAGGATCCACTGTTGACATGTTGTCTACACACAGGCCAGTGCGCTCACCCACATACACTTTCATGAAGACTGAAAGACAAACAAGAGCGCAGAAAAGAAAAAGTCACACACACGCGCACGCATACACACACACACACACACACACACACATATCTACAGAGTTGACAGAGTAGACCGTTTCTGTTTCAGCACATCAATGTCCAAGAGCTCCAGTAATGGTACAGTGCACCATTATTGCTATTAGTAAAACTTAACTTAACTTAACTTAACAAACAAGGCTTCCAGTTGTACTCCTCAGTAGTATACCAAAGCAATATCTTCATAAACAAATTGAAAACATGAGAAATGTGTATTTTTGCAGTGTATCAAATTGAATTAAGTTATCAATTCAAGTTATTCATTCATTCAAGGGAGCATTTACCTCTGTTCTCCTGGCTTTGAAGGAACAAGACAGCAGTCTGTCTTTTGCTACTCTTCTTTCACCAATCAGGCGATTCCTACTGTGTGCTCACACAGTAATCTGAACAGCAGAGATGGCAGCAAAGATGGTGCCCACAGGGTTAGGCCCAGCCATAGGCCATAGGGAGCACCAGCAGGGGCAGCAGCGCTCCTTGGTCAGCAGGGTGAGCTGGACTGCTCCAGGCTGATAACATGGCTGAAAAGCAGTCCAGTCCATGCTCCTCAGCCTCGTTGGCAGGGGGTTCCAAAGCGTTGCACAGATTAACCTTTTTCACATACCACTCCTGCTGTTTGTTTGATTCAGGAAAAAAGTCTTTGACAGTGGAACCAAGCATTTTCACATCTTTCCATTCTTCCTCTCAACAGTTTTTTTAAGCCTTAAATCAGAGCCAATTCTCCCGCCCAAACATGAATAACAATGCAGCAATAAAGACCGCCTATGTTTTCCTTACTGTTGCTCTACAATGCTGATACCAGAGCTGCAGGTTGGAGCAGGAAAGAGTTGGCTAATCATAACCATTTCAGATCACACCAAGACAGTCTGTGGGCTGGAATACTGTCTTTCAGTTATATGATAATGTGAATAATATACATTGTGAGGAACCTTTTGTTGCATTTATAGTTCCATTGCTAACTGATGCTGTCTCTTCTCAGTTTTGTTTCTGTCTTAAAAATGGTGTAAGATGCTGTTCAGTGCTAGCTGACTCAAACATTAGAATGGTTCACAAAAACATGTTTTAGTAAATCCTACCTTGCAGAAGCAAGAAAAAAGCTTGCTTACAAGTGACAGTACTGTTGTTGTTTCTTTAGTATTCTGTCTGTAACAGGTAAAATTGCTGTGAGATTTTTCTTTTCAGTGACTCACATGTACTACTTTGTTCTGTGATTTCAGATATCAATTAGTTTCAGAACTGTCAGAAAGTTTTCCTCTGTTGTACTCTGTTTTATTGAGCTAAAACTGTACCCTAAAACTGTACCCCTCATCCAACCAGCTGGGATTCCTTAAGAAACTATGTACTGTGCTGTTTTATTATTTTGAAATACTTCTTTTAATCATGAATGTAAAGTATTTTATATTATGCTTAGAATAAAATCAGTTTCTTAATGTCAACAGTAATTTTGTCACACAAATAAGCTAAATTTGTGAGCTGTAAAATGTTTTAAAAATCAGAAAAAAAATGTCTATCACAAGGAATGTGTGGGCTCCACAAGGTATGCTGTACACTGAAACGATCATTTCAAGCTGTTTACCAAATAAAAAAGTGACTGAGTGATAGAGTGGTCTGTTTTGTTCTGTAATGGGAGTAAAATTCATCTTGCAGCCAACATACATTTGCATGTGAATACCATGAAAATTATTGTTATTCATTGGGACCTTCTTTCCTATTTCCAGAAATGTAAACAAATACTTTTCACCCAGTATTTTAACCAGAACTGGTTGTGCTAAAGCCATCTCATGTAATTATACCCTATGAACAGGTGTTTGCCAGATTGGAAATTTTTAATAGAACCTGTGCTGTTTGAAAAAAAATGCAGAAGTCTACAATAAAAATGCATAAAAATGCTCATGTGTGTGACTGGCACGCACTAGACTAAATGATGTTGTCTGAGGAATTCAACTGATGAGTCATTAGAGGGTGTTAAGTTATTCAACTTTCTTTTGCTTTCCATAACCATGAAAAGTTAAACCTCTTCAGTACACACTTGACTTACCAGTCAAGCACCCTCCTCTCCAACACCTCTCAGGACAATCCCTTCTCTTTTCTCTAAGACCTCCCACACTCTTAGACAGCCCCCTTCTGGTCCCCTTCTGCTCCACTGAGAGTCTCTGTGTCGCTTTGGATGACACTTTCCTTCACACAGTGCATTATGCCAATGACCCCATCCTACACACTCTCCCTGAGCAGGAGAAGCCAGATGTCCCTCACCACTTACTCCATCCATCTCCTGATCCAGGCCCTGGCCATTTAATCCTGCTGGCTGAATCCCCTTCTGGGGCCACCAGACCCTTTTGGCCCATTTAGAATGCACCAGCCACCCCATGTATGCCCTCTCACCTGTTTCCACCAGCCACCAATCACAGTGTAGAGTATACAGCTCCTCCTCTATTATCAGTGTCCGTTATCAGAGTCCATTAACACCTACCCACCCAAATGGTGGCAAAAGCTACCTCAAGTCAGATATGATGTGGTGGTATGTGTCAGTTTTAAGCATTATATGTATGCTAGTGTGGTGTAGCTCTTATGGTTGCACTTATATTACTCTTGTGGTTGCTGTTGTGGGTCATTGTTAAGCATATCTATGCTATGAGATTACACACGGTTTTCCTTTGTATTAGGTGTCATGCATACATGCATTTGAATTAGTTATGGCTTTATAGTTACTGTACCTCGGCACTGCTTCACACTTTATCACTGATAGGTTTCTCCTTCTGCTCCATGATCAGCTCCTACAATACTCACATCAAAAACTTATTTATCGCTGTCAAAGTTTGCCGACTTTATTATTGCCATACCGCGCTTGGCGTATTAACTTTACGACCCCATGTCTGCCCTATTAAGTCTTACTCACTACTGATACGTAGCTACAATATTTCTGAGCAGTTGTGATTATCATAACAATACGCCTTTGATTTAATTAATATTGTATGCATGTACTATGTATGTATCGCCATCTCCTGGTTGAAAGAAGCATTGCATCCCAGTTCGGTACAATCAACTTTTGTTGGGTTGCTAGTATAAATGCAGCATTGTATTCCTCATTCTGAGAACTAATATCACTATGACTAAGTCCTGCAAATGTTAGGGAAATTACGAGAGAGAGAGAGAAATTTACAATGATTTACCTCCACACACTCCAGGATCACAGTTATAAATCGTGCTAGACTGAAATAAGCATTTCGTAATGGACAATCTTATATCTTATAGGCCACTGATTCTCAATCCTGCTCCTGCCCCCCCTGCTCTGCACGTTTTCCATCTTCCCCTGCTCTACCTACCTGACTGAACTCATCAACGGCACTCTTGATTAGCTGAGCACACCTGATTTAATCAAGAGCATGTTAGTCATTTCAATCAGGTGTGTTTGGAAAGATAGATAGATAGAAGATATGCAGGACAGGGGGGCTCCAGGAGCAGGATTGAGAAACACTGTAGGTTGAAACCTTGAAAACCTCTTGAAACATCCATATGCTGTTTGGGACACCCATTACATTAATAACTGAAATTTCACATTTGAAGTAATAAGAAACAAATAACCAAATTAAAAACAGGAAATTATTATCAAGCAGGTAACTGTGATGTGTGCTGCGCGAAACGTTTTAAGCGCGTATTTATAGCATCATACTGGCTGTGTTAACGTTTTGAGCCGCAGTGAGGAAGTGCATTGTGGGAAATACAGTAAAACTACAATCCCCAGAGTCATGCTCCAAAACGGTGTTTGTGCAAGACTTCCTGGACTAGAAGAGGGTGGCGTACAGAGGTGGAACCGGGGTGATGAGGGTTCAGAGAGGCGTAAGCAAAACTCTTTTAGCGGGATATTTAGCAATCACATTAGTCAGAAGGGAGTTCGCCTTTGGTTGTAAAAGTCTGAGCGGAAAGGACGTGTGCTTGTCCAGGACCTACAGTAAATGTGTCACTATGGCCGAGGAGGCAAAGAAACGTGCGGGTTACGCGGCGGTGGATAACCACATTAAGGTAACAGAAATACCATCATTGTGAAGCTAATTAGCCGTCTAATATTGAATAAGTGCAGTTGCTGAATTGAATGGAGCTGTCTGATCTGGAGGGGGGCACAGCACGTGAAACCGTCGCTAGCTCATTTGCTGGGTAGCCTGATTAGCTAGCTAGCTGCCCAACAAAATGTTAATGCTTTACTGAGGACGCATGTATGTAGTTTTATTACAGTTGCTAGCTTGCAAGAAAATGCATGACCAACTTCTTGCACTGTGCGTCACAAGTTCGTAGTTTTGTCACGGTGGTTAGACTAGCTACTGGCTGCAATACATCAGCGTGGTTGGCAGTGTCTACGCATTCCCATCTTGGGTACCTACACGATTAGTTGACCATCTTACAAAACAAGTGAGAGAAGCTCGACAATTACATCAGATCGAGAATGGTGGAGCGTCTCTAGCTTGTTAGGTAGTTCGTTTCTTCACCAGTAAACTAGGTAATCTGACATTTTTCCTTTGAATGGTTCACGAAACAGAATAACTAACTACCAACAGAACGTTCAATTTGACCGTCTGAACAAAAAATGTTTGCTGATGACTTCCGCAAGTACATAAACCCACAAACCCAGCTACACTGACCTTTAAACCCACCAGAGACACAAGTGAATTGGCTAATCACATTTACAAATTCCACACGTCAAATTGCATACGACTAGCGTTTGGTGTCATAACTCGTAAAACTTAACAGGTATTATACCTTTCCCTCCACCGAGGCACTTTCTGTAAGATATACACTGAGAATAGGACTTTGGTTCCAGGCAGCATGCTTTGCTGCAACATCGCCTTGTGCTGTTTGTGGGAAACACGGTTGTGTGTAAGTTCGTAACCTTGGCGTTCTGCGCTGAGAGGGTGTAGGACTGTGTCACCCTTCCATGTATGAGGGCTTTGCTGGTTTATGCGCCAACCGATTTATGGGTTGAAACAGTTCCACAGGTCAGCAAAAATAACGGTGGTTTTTTTGTACTTGTATAAACTCACAGGACAATCACGTGGTGGGAGTAGGCAGCGGCTCCACCATTGTCTACGCCGTGGACAGACTGGGTGAGATACTCACTTTGGTGTGAATGTTGTTGTTTTTTGTTTTTTTTTTGTCTAAATATGCCTTTTTTACCCCTCCTTCTGTGTAAAGGATGAATGTTTATTTTCTTATCACAGCCCTTTCAGCACATTACAGTAAATCTTGCACAACAGCTTATTTTGCTGTGCCTCAGCTGGGAGTCAAACCTGCAACTGTCTCTTTACAAGCGCAATTCCTCAAATAGTAGATTGTAGCACCTGTTCTCCAGGGGTAGAATGTTCTTACCATGGAAATTTATATTTCACACCCCATTTAGACAGCTTTATCTGATTCAGTCTTGCAGCCCCCAGAATGCCCTATCAGAAGCAGTATTCCACACATTGTTGCTCCAGTGTCCAGCATGTGCCTGTGTGTGTGTGTGTGTGTGTGTGTGTGTGTGTGTGTGTGTGTGTGTGGTGGTGGTGGGGGGGGGCATTGGAGGGGGATGGTTTCAGAATCAGATTCTGCTGTAAAAGACAAACATTCCATCACCTATGTTTTGCAGCAGAGAGAGTTCGTCAGGAGAAGCTCAACATTGTGTGTGTCCCCACATCTTTCCAGGTCAGTGCTTCTGTGACTCCTTGTCACCCTTGTCCGGGGTAGGGGGTGGGAAGAGGGTGATATCTCTGTGCAAACGGCTGCTGTTAACATTAACTTCAGGTCTTGTTTCACCCTGAACCACAGGCATATTTACACAAGATGCTGTTCTTGGCATCAGTTCTACTTCAATTCAGTCAATTCAGGGAGTAAATTCAAATATAGTCTGCAACTTCAAACTCACCCAGCATTTTCTTCATTAGGGAATGAATGTAAATTTGTTTATTGAAGTGAAATGGAATTGACCACAGCTCTGTTGCTATGTGACCCCAAGCTGAGCAATTCAGACCAGGGAAATGAATGAAAAGAGCATTGTCACCTGGTCTGTCTGTTTGCATGGGTCCTTCCTTTTCAGACTGGGTGGGGTGAGTGACTGCATCTGAAATGAGTGACTGCTTACGAAAACATTTTAAAGTTTGCAGTGCTTACTTGTTGTCTGGTACGGATTAGGTCACAGGCACTTTTGGAAGTTGAACACAAACGCAAAAGAGTAAGCATGAATGTGGCCAGTGAGAGTCTGGTCAGGGGTGGAGGCAGTAGCGTGCAGTAGATTGTGCAGTTTTAGGGAGCTGCTGTGCTGAGCAGCTCTAACGCCCTCTCCCCCTGCTGTCTCCCAGGCTCGGCAGCTGATCCTGCAGCATGGGCTGACACTCTCCGATCTAGACCGGTACCCGGAGGTGGGTACCTGCTGTGTGTGTGTGTCTGCGTGAGTTTCACCAGTTTCCTTTCTTCACAGCAGGTGGGTTGCAGTGAAGTTCGTGTGAGTAAGCAGCATTTCAGTGTGTGGGGTTGTCATTTTGAGATTGTATGAGTTGGTTTTTTGTGATGGTGTGTGTGGTGCATTGGGTGCGCTTGTCGGCACAGAGTGTGGCAGTGTGTTCTGTGCTGTGCTCAGTGCTGTGCTCAGCGCCTACTCCGCCCTGTGTATCCAGTGTTGTGTTCAGTGCTGTGCTCAGTGCCTGCTCTGTTCCCGCAGCTGGATGTTGCCATCGATGGAGCAGATGAAGTGGACTCTGCACTCACTCTCATCAAGGGAGGAGGGTAAGCAGTGCCCCTGTCTGCCCCGCCCACTGTCACTGCATCAGTGTCCTACATTTTCTGCCCCGCAGGGTTACTCTAGGCGAGGTTGGACTGTTGTAGCACTGCCAGGACCTTGTACCATGTCAGAGATGTTCAGACTGTCATGACCTGCACACACTGCATTGCATCCAGGAGTCAGTGTCAGAGTATGGGTCAATTTCATAGTGTCATACCCATGTACTGTTGTAATGCTGAAGGTTGAATGAAAATGACATTTTTTGAACCAACCATCCATTTGTCAGATGTATATCTATAACTGTGCCCAGCACCAGTAAATTTCCTTGGCTGTGTGTATACCAAAATCTATTTAACTCACTATATTTAACTATACTATACTTAACTCGCTATACTAATTAACACAAAAGTGTATTGGTTTTGAGGAGTGGTGTTCAGTAAATGTTGGGCTCTGTGTTCACGAGTGTGGCCTGCACCAGTCTGCATTGGTCACTCCTCAGAGCACACAGAGGCATTCTGCCATCCACTCCCCTGCTGGCTGGAACAGAACAGGAGGGGACAAGAGCAGCCTTTGGACACATCCAGGGCCCGTTGTCTACAGTGGAGTGGTCGTGTGAGGGGGTCACTGGTAGCACATACAGAGCCCTCCAAAAGTATGGTAACTGTAGAGCGGAATTTGATATTTTGCTACTTTAGACATTTGCATTTGAGATCAAAAAATGACTAAGAGACCAAAGTAGAGACTATCTTTTACCTTTTATTTCATGCAGTTTACACGCCCATACCTTTTTATCATTTTATAGTAAGAGCCATTTTAATGTTGAGTCCCCTTTTTTCAGAGGTGCAAAAGTAAGTTAACAGATGAATTTCAAAACAAATCAAAGTGATAAAGTTGAATATTTGGTTGCATAGCTCTTTAATGTAATGACTGCATCAAGTCTATGACCCATTGACATTACCAAATGTATGGTATCTTCTTTGGAAATGCTTTTCCTGGCCCTCACTATAGCTGCTTTCAGTTGATGTTTGTTACGGGGGCTGTCTGTCTTCAGTCTTCTCTTCAGCAATTAAAATGCAGGCTCAATTGGATTTAGAGCTGATGACTGACTTGGCCAGTCTAAAACGTTCCACTTTTTGTCAATGATAAAACTTTGGTTTCATGGGCAGTTTGTTTGGGGTCATTGTCTTGTTGCAGGATGAAGCACCAGCCAGTAAGATTGGAGGAATTGCTTTGCCAGACAAAATCCATCTGTACACTTCTGAATTCATCCTACTGTTGCCATCATCTGTTACATCATCAATAAAGACAAGTGAGCCAGTTTCAGAAGCAGCCATATGTGCCCAGGCCATGACATTACCTCAAATGAGGTGGAATGGTTTGGATCATGGGCAGTTCCTATCTTTCTCCACACTTTTGGCTTTGTATCACATTGGTGAAGGTTTATTTTGGTCTCACCTGTCCATAAAACTTTGCTCCAGAATTCTTCTGGCTCATCTCTGTATTTATTGGCAAATTCTAATCTAGCCTTTCGATTCTTGCTGCTGAAAAGAGGTTTGCATCTTGCAGTATACCCTCTATAATTCTGCTATCAAAGTCTTCTGCGAACAGTGGATTGTGATACTTTCACACCTGCACTCTGTAGACAGGCGGTGATGTCACTCACTGACCGTTGTTTTAGGGTTTTTCTTCACAGCTCTTACAATTCTGCTGTCATCAGCTGCAGTTTTCCGTGGGCGACCTGCTCTGTGTTTATTTTGAAATGCACCAGTGGTTTCTTTTTATTCTAGAACTTTTCAACTGCTGTTCTTGATATAGGCATTTCCTGTGCTATGGTTCTTAATGACTTTTTTGTTCTCTCTTCTTACAGATTAGCTGTTTTTCTGCCGTAGTCAGTTCTCTGGTTGTCATGCTGGTGTATTCCTTCTTGCTCTAAATGCAATCTCCACAGATGAAAATATCAAGGCTAGACACCCACTGCCCTTTTATGTGTGAACAATCCATGCAAAAGGAAACATATGAGGAACAAGTTACACCTGTCAGTCATTCGTTAACTAACTTTTGCACACCTGAAAATGGGGAAACTCAACACACAAAAACAGCCATTTCTCTAAAATGGTCAAATGCATGTGCATGTGAAGACCATTAAATAAAAGTTGATAGTTTCTACTTTTATTTCATGTTCATCTTTTCATTTCAAATCCAAACACCTTAAGTTAATAGCAAAAATTACATATTCCATTGTACCGTTGACATACTTTTGGAGGGCACTGTATTTAGAAGATACAACATTGGGAAGGGTAGGTTAAAGGTTGAAAGGTTAAGGTGGAAAAACAGCCCCTAAGATGAGTTATTTGTGAAGTTGGCCTTTAAGGTTGTTTTGTCCCTCCCTTGTCAGTGTGTGGAAAGGTGACATAAGAGGCATGTCAGCATCAGTGGGACTGTGAGCTGGAAGTTGCATCTGTTATTAACCTCAGAGGAACAGGACTGCACTGTGCTGTTAATAGCCTGATATACTCCTCCACTGACACTTCTGTCTCCCCCCTCTCCTTTTCTTTCTACTGCCCTCTTCTTTTCTTTCTCCCTTCCTCTCCTTCTCTTTCTCTATCCCTCCCCCCCTCCCTCGGTCTCTGCCCTCTCCCCCTCTCTATCTCACTGTACCTCCCTTTCTCTCCCTCCCTCTCCCCCCTCTCCCTCTCTCTATCTCATCCCTCCCTTTCTCTCTCCCTATCTCTCCCCTCTCTCTCCATCCCCCTCCTCTTCTTTTCCTCTCCCCTCTCTCTACTCTGTCCCCCTCTCTCGCTTTCTTTCTCTCTCTCCCTCTTTACTTCTTTCTTTCCCTCCCGCTCTCTCCCTTTCTCCCTCCCTTCCTCTGTCCCAGGGGCTGCTTGACTCAGGAGAAGATTGTCGCTGGTTGTGCCAAACACTTCATTGTCATCGCTGACTACAGGTCTGTGCCTGCATGCGAATGTGTGTGTGTGTGTGTGCGCGTGTGCCTGCCTGCCTGCCAGTCAGTCAGTTTGTTAGTTAAAGACACTTTCTGTCCACTCCCTTCTTTCATCTAGACTTTTAACCAGCAACAGGGGAATGTGACTCCATAATAGTTATGGTAGAACAGAGTCCTGGCTGTCTGATGGCTCACGTTGGTATGGTTGTAGGCCTGTGCTGGGTATGTGATTGAGAGCCAGCTGTGCTTGAAGTCTGTCTAAAAGGCAGTCCCTACACTTCCCCTCTTCCCTTTTCCCCTGGGACAGGAAGGACTCCAAGTCTCTGGGTCAGCAGTGGAAGAAGGGCGTCCCCATCGAGGTCATCCCCATGGCCTATGTGCCAGTCGCCAAGGCAATCATGCGGCGCTTCGGGGGTGAGGTGGAGCTGCGCATGGCCGTGAGCAAAGCGGTGAGTTGGAGGTTTCGCCATGGCACTGTGCTGGTGAGGAACAGGGCTCCTAACCCAATGGTTGTCTGTTTGGTAGGCCTCTGCTCTTTTACCCTTGGGCAGGGTACTTAACCTGAACTGCCTCAGGAAATACCCTGCTGTATAAATGGATAACATGTAAAAATTGTGAGTTCTACAAGTCATTCTGGGTAACACCATCATCTAAGCACCTGCGATGTAATGAAGTGCATATTTCTGAACATGGGAATTGGCCACATTATGTGGCATGTTGGCATTTAACTTTACAAAAGCTGCTCTCGTAAAGAGCACCCATTGGCCCACAACAGATGTCAGTAATTGCTTTTTCCCCCACAGGGCCCGGTGGTGACTGACAACAGCAACTTCATCTTGGACTGGAGATTTGAGAAGACGCATAACTGGAAGGAGGTCAACACCGCCATAAAGATGATTCCAGGTCAGTTCTCCTTGGCCCATGGTCACCCATTCAGTGAGTCTTACAGTTATATTTACTCATTTGACTTTTGACCAGAGGAGATTACAAAGCTATGGTACCCAAGTGCACCTAATGGCATACCAACAACAGACAAGATCTATAAAACATCATATCAGATTTTTATTGAAGGGACAGTATATACAGTGGTCCTGCAAGACTTAGGAATTAAGCAGTACAGCACATCAATGTGTAAATTATCCACCAGCTCAAGTGTATCTGTGCTATACAGTATAAAATGAGGCAGTAACTAAGCATGACAAGTAAGTTTCTTATGGGAGAGTAGTGGGTGTCAATCAAGAGAGCCCACTGTGGAGTAAAGTACAAGTTGATTCTTTCAGCTTTGTGTAGAGTGCATTCAGAATCGTGTATTGGATTCGACATCTGTCATGCTCACAGTCCTAGACGCTGTAAGCACCTTGTGTTCAAAACACACAGGACAGTGATTCAAGATAAGCTAAGTAGAATCTGTATTGGTCTGGGCCTGTGCCCAAAGCACACTTTTCTTGAGCAGGCCTCTTTTTGAATGTAGTTTTATGTGGGTTGCCAAGCAGTATTGCCAGACTGTAGCTTTTGTAAAAAGCCCCACTGGGCAAAGGTAATGATTGCTAAGCATTATTGTCTACAATGCTCTCATGTTTTCCTCAGTGAATCTTCCCTCTGCAAATGGAGTGTGAAGACAGTTTTGGGCACCTTCTCTCATGTGCTCCAGTTCTTTCTCATTCCCTCACTTGCACTCTTTCTTTTTTCCCCCCTCTCACTCTTTCTCTCCCTCTCCTTCTCCCTCTTTCTCACTTCATCACAGTTCAATTCAGTGTGCTTAATTGGCATGACAAATATATACATAATTATTTTGCTAATGCAGTATACAAAAAAGTAAGGAGTAACAATGGTATGAACAGTTATAAACCATAACAACAAACATACACAATTTATATTGATAATTTACAGTAACTGATAATACTGATAGCAAAACAAAAATGAAGATATAACTATATAAATGTGTGCTAGTATGTATCATCTCCTTTCCTAAGAGAAGGGAGAGAAAGGGCATCTTTTGATTACTGAATAGTTGTGCAGTATTCTGTATGACTTTTTCCCAAGGTAAAATCTGCTCTCATTCCCTGAGATGCAGATTTTTTTTTTTTTTTTTTTTTTGGAAAGTCATTCAGTTTTGGTTTTTTTCATGTTCACTGCCAGGGCCTAGGTCTGGCACTACTACTGTAGTATGTCCAAGCTCTACTGTAGCCCCTGTGCAGTGGGGCGACGGCAGAACCAGGTCGTCTGTGTAGAGCAGGAGTTTATTTTCTGTGTTGTAAAGAGTGAGACTGGGGACAAATGATTGCTCCATCATGGTGGCCAATTTCTCTCTCTCTCTCTCTCTCTCTCTCTCTCTCTCTCTCTCTCTCTCTCTCTCTCTCTCTCTCTCTCATGCTCTCCCTGTCTCTCTCTCCCTTGTGTGTCTGATGCTTTTCATGTCTCTTTCCCCTCCTCTCTCTCATGTTCTTCCTGTCTGTCTCCCTCTCAAATTCAAATTCAAACAAACTTTATTGGCATGACCACACAGGTGTACATTCTTGCCAAAGCAATTTCTGAAATATTTCAAATATGTGAACAAAACTCATACACACAAACAGAAATACACATGCATGTATTTATTTACATCTATACAGTTATTGTGAAGATGTTTCCTACCCATTGCATCTCAGGTTGTGGCACTCTGATAGGTACTGTGCTGTGTTTCCCTCTCCCAAAACAATTAAATTTTTCTTCCTCTTTCCATTGCTTAAATGTGGGAAGGTGTAATTCAAAGTATTTGAAGTATTTGTCTCTAATTGTTTGCAAATTATTACGGTGTGGCAGAAAGTGCCTCTGTTTCTACCTCACCTGTCTCACAGTAACCACATAGCTTTTCTTTCTTTGGTAGCCATGACAGTGTCTGCCTTTTTCAATTGCTAGGGTGTGGTCACTGAGCCTGTACTTGGTCAGCATCTGTGTCTGCTGTCTCTTCCCCTCTATCTCTGTAACACTCTCCCTGTCTCTTTCTCTCCCTCTCAATTTTTAATTTTTCAGTGTAAAGTGCTTTATTGGCAGGACAGACAATCACTGTGTTGCCAAAGCAACAAGAGGGAAAATACAGTAATCAATCAAATATAACCATATGAATTAAAAGAAAAAACGCTTATGCATACAGGTTAAATTGATAAATAATAAACAATAGGCAAACCTACGTAATACATCCAACAAACTCTAAACTGATCAGTTATTTATTATGATTAATACACACACACACACACACACACATATGTATATATATAATTTCAGTTTATTATTGGTACTGCAGCACAGGAAACGCTCCATCCCTCGGGCTTTGGCATGTGGCCACAACCTGGGCTGCCAGTGGGGCTGTGGGTCCCTCTCTGACATTTTGTCTGTGTCAGTCAGTTGCTTGAAGTATGGCAGGCCTGGATTGATGTTTGGAATGAATATTTCTTTTGCATGGAGTGTTAAGTACATTTTATAAGAAAGTGGATCTCCTCTAATGCTCTCCTGTCTGTATTGTTTAGGAGTTGTGGAGACGGGTCTATTCGTGGGCATGGCAGAGCGGGTGTACTTTGGCATGGAGGATGGGAGTATCCGCACTCGAGACCCCCCGATTCACTGAGAAGCCTCACTGACCCCCCCCCCCCTTTAACCAGCACCTCACCGCAAGTGCCACACACCACGCCCCCAACACCGATGGACAGCCCCCCGATGCACCAGCCTGGAATTCAAAGAGAGGACGACAATCCATCTGACTGTCCCCCCTTCCCCACCCCCCATCTGTGACCTACAACACATTCTTCACCTGTCTCTCCAAGGGTCTACTCTGAGTTTCTGTACATAACTCAGCCCGCAGGTAAATGTGCGATTCCCTGGGTAGTTACAGAGTAGGAGCTGCAGGGTGCTGTCCCCTGGTTGGGCTACTCACGCCCCTTGCTGGCCTGTCTCTTCCTCTACACAGAGTCATCCTGAAAATTGTGACAATGGTGAAAACCACAAAATAAATTCGTCATGAAATCAAGTGACCTGTCCTCAGTCACAGAGCATCACAATGAAAAAACATGAAAAATCACAATGAAAAATTAAATTCATCAAATGTAAATCTTTCATCATTACTCAGCACAAGGGACAGCATGACTCCAAAGTTTGTAAAATGTAAAATGTCTGTAATGTCCTGAGCTTCCCTGTTTGCCTCGTCATCCTGGCTTTTTGTGAAGCGTGCCATCTCCACTGCTTCTGTTTGTGCATATGTAGACAGTGCCAGTGTGTTCTCTGTGTGCATCTCATCTGTGTGTGCTTGTTACATTTCAGTACTCAAGCCTGCTGCTCAAGGCCATGCACTATTGCTTGGATAGTTTCATTACATCATTACAATGTTACAATGTAGAGACCCATAAGCTTCAGCAACGTCAGTTTTGTGAACTTTTTTAAAGAAGTATTTCTCTGAGTACTTATCCAAAAACCCTGCAGCCTGTTTGCGGTTGGTCTGTCTCAATGCAAGTCACTTATTGCTGCATACCTAAACCTACTGCTCGGGTACAGAAATTCAGTTTGCACCATGCAAGCTGGGTTTCTCCTCCTGACTGAAAAGCATGCCACCCAGTTACTGCCATTTTCTGTCCAGTGCTTTTCTTGAACATCCCATTGGGTCCAAAAACAAACGTGAACGTTAACACAGCTCATCTACTGACCAAGGACATTTCAGATCCTACCTTGAGGGACACTGAGTCATTCTCAGGGTCATTTTATCATTTATTTTGGTCTGGCAGCATCTGTTGGATGTAATCTGAGGGTAAAGTGTAGCGTTAGTGAAATGTCTAAAAGCACGCCCTGTCCTGAGAGCTGTGTGATTTCTCCTTGCTATGACCCTGGCCAAGCCTTCCCAGCACTGCATTTGGGCCTGCGAAATCTGTATGGTACTGTCTGAGCAGCTGCCAAAGCTGTCACGGTCCCCTGAGAGTCTTGCGGTGGAGGTTCTGTGGTCTCAACCTGAAATGTTTAGAACATGTTACAACACTGATGGTGTTTTAAAGGTGTTCCCTAAATACCTGTAATGATGAAAAACTGGTAGAGTGATTGAGGGAGACCACTAATAATACAGATGGGTTCCTCAGGTTTAGCAGAATTTGATTTGAACAGATTAAGATCATTACTCAGTTTCCTATTGGCTGGGAGGATGGTGCTACTAACCTATCAGGACTGTGATTTCAGAAGTGTGTCTTTAGTGCTGTTGTCAGCATTGGGGGGTGTAGTGTTTTATCTGCCGTGATGTCATGCAGTGATGAACCCTGCTCAGGACCAAAGAAAAAGATATCTGTCCGTTTGCCTAGGCCATGCCTCATCTGTGTGGGTCTGACCCACATGCCATCGTCCCACAGGTTGACTGTTTCTGCTCTGCCAGCAGGGAGAGCTTCAGATTCATGATTGGTTACCCTAAGCGCAGTCTTTTTGACCCCTGTAGGGGTTGGACATGAGAGCTGCAGCCATTGGAGGCTTCAGTTTAAGGAGCCTTGAATTTACAGATGGATTGTCTGAGAAAAACATCACACTCTTGTTTGAGTTTTTAACCCTATTGTTGTGTTACTGTTATGTGCCTGCAATCTGCTACTTAATGTCCATTTGGACTGTAATATGAGATTATAATGGGATTATGGCTCAAATGACCGGACTGGCCTTAAAGAAACTTGTTTAATTTCCTTCACTTTTTTCTGAGTTACTCTATGGTAATTTTAGAATACCTCTGGCCTTTCCTTAACTGTTTAACCTGGAAACTGTATGATGTTCCACAGTTCAGTGTTTGTTCCATCTTGTGTGTGTAATACTAATGATGGTATGGTCAGAACTGTGAGCTGCACCTCATGTGCAAATCAAATACAGAATTTGGAACCACTGCCTGTGTTGCGTGCTGTTGATTCCTTTTATTGGCCTGTGTGTATTTGTAGTGGCCTGCTATCCTGCATTCATCACCTATATGTAGGTGAATTACCCACATGACTAAGTAATAACCCCATGAAATTTGAGTTGTTGATCTTTTTCATTTAGCAAGTCACATACTTTTTCACAAGTTCTCTATGTGTGTCTTTTGGAAGAGATGTTGGATTGAGATTCTGACTCAGTGGTCATTAAGGATTCCATGGCATTGATTGCAGAGTATGGGCTTACCAGGTATCCTGGCTAAATTGGCAATTAGGTTGTTTAAATCCAGCCATCTAACAATCTCCCAGGTTAACTGACTAAATACTTCACTCTGTAAGCACTGATTCTCAATCCTGCTCCTGGGGCCCCCTGCTCTGCACGTTTTCCATCTTTCCCTGCTCTACCTACCTGACTGAACTCATCAGTGGCACTTCTGATTAGCTGAGCACACCTGATTTAATCAAGAGCATGTTAGTCATTTCAATCAGCAAAGATAGAAGATATGCAAGACAGGGGGGCTCCAGGAGTAGGATTGAGAAACACTGCTCTGTAAGTAATTCCCTCTCACGGTTGTCATTAGAAAAGAGTATTGGTTCTTAATTGACCCTACCTTGGAAAATAAAGGCTACATCAAATGATGTATTTCCACTCAGTGAAAGAACTGGAAAGGCAACAGGCAATCTTAGGAAAGGCAATCTTAAAATTAGTCAGGTGAGTTTGCACAATCCAATCATGTATAAGAAAGTCTCCTGAGATTTGTCCTTTTGCAATTGCCTTTTGCATAACGCCACTAGGGGGAATCAAATCAGTTAGAATGTTCAGGCAGGTTGAACACTAACTCTAGTGAAAGTGAGAGGGAAAGTTTTAGGCTGAGCATACCATTAATGTTTCTTTGTGTTGGATATAGAAGCTCCCATATCAAATTAATAGCAGGGTGAAGTAGGATAGTTCCTTTGAATTATATCCCATTTTGAAAAGACACATAAAAAGCAACTAAATGTTTTTAATTTCAATATTCATTTTAATCCTTTATGCATATTTCATTAGAATATTACATTACATGCATTTAGCAGATGCTCTTATTCAGAGTGACTTCCAGCACAATAGAACATAAGTGTATCCTTTTGAGTTAAATGAGAAACTGTCAGACCAAGCTAACAACAATCTCAGACCAGTGAGTGTAAGCATAACACCATTCAGGCCCTACCACAAGTTAACCTGTGCAACCTGACTCTGCAACAGACATTTAAGTGGTACTGAGATGCATTCTGAAGAGGTGGGTCTACAGTCAGTGGTGGAAGATGGCCAGTGATTCTGCTGTCCTAACCTCTGCAGGGAGTTCATTCCACAACTGAGGGACCAGTACCGACAAGGATCATGTCCTAGAGGAACGACCCCGTCAGGATGGGACAGTCAATTGCTCCGTAGTCACAGAGTGTAGTGATCTTGACAGAATATTTTGCCTCTGTTTGCACTAAGTGAAGGCAACAGTTTGCATGCTGTGGCATTGACTTTCCAGGGCTGTGTGGAGGTAATGCCATCTGCCTCATATACCCTCCTGGTGTCTGCGTTAAGTGCATCTTGACTCTTCACTAGGTTTTTCATAGACATACATTAAAAGAGTGCGCAGCACACAGTGGTGATTGGAGGGCCATGGAACAGATGGCTGCAGATTGGCCCACCAAAGACCCCCCCCCCCCCCCCCAGCCATCACATGGCAGATCCATTTCCTCTGGATATATAATCAGCTGTGTTGGAGCAGGGAGAGATCTAAAACATGCAGGGCAAGGGCTACTCCAGGAGAGGGTTGAGAAACACTGTCATATGTGATTGGCAGGGGCTACAGTGGAACTGATTGGGCATCTGAGGGGTGGCGAGGCAGGAGTTTGGGTAAGTGTTGATTCAGGGGGTGTGAGCATGAGTGTGGAGTGTGTGGGAGGTGAGGGGGGAACACTACGGACGGGGGGGCTTTGAGGAAGGTTGACGGACAAGGAGGGAGCAGGGTAACATAAGGAACAACACACGTGAGGGAGAGATGGAAAGACAGCAGAATGGTTGGAGTGTTCTGCCCAAACATATTCACAGTGTTCCCACAACATTTAGGTGATGCCAGGTATCATCTTGTATCACTTGGGCCTCATTGACAAGGGTCACACTGAATACAGAATATGCACATACTCTCAGACAGCTGAGTGCTTTCATGATCTGACACAGTGGAGCTGAGGGCTCTTGCTCACTTGATTTGATCTCATGTCAAAATACCTCATAGATTGGCTTGCAGACTTCTCTTCTCCCCCGCTTCCAGCAGTGAGAAGTATGGAGGCTCTGTTTTTGGGTCAGGGCTTTTATTTTGTGTATCTCCCATCCTTAAACCCCTGGGAGGACAAACAAAGGGTTACAGAGGGTGCAGTCCACCACCTTACTCTGGGGACTGGGTCTCCAGCAGGGGGAGCCAGCTCCCTTCAGATCCAACACTGCCCCTCACCACATGTGACAGAAAGAAGCCCTGCCCCGTCACCTAAACATATGAACCATGGTGGAAACACACCCAAGTCTTTCACCTGGATGCTGAGACCATGGCCCTGCACCTCACCCACATACAGTATAAAGGTAGAAATAAGCCCTGCCCACTCATCATAATGTATGAGCGATGGTAAAAAGGTAGAGGTAAAGGAGGTAAAGACTCCCACATAGATCCTCCCTCCTAAGAAACACTGCTGGTGAGGGGGACTAGTTGCTGTGAGTCTTGAGGTGTGGGTCCGCAGGTCTGCCTGATGCTCCTAATGCTGCCGCTGGTGGGTCACATCTCCAAAACCATCTGCATCACCCCCAGCACTTCCACTGCCTTCACAGCTGCCAATCATCCTCCAAATACATATATAATAATGCACAGCTGCAGGCATATTAGCCATTATAGCAAACCTTTTAACCTCATTAAAAACTCCTACTGTTATCAGAGCATGGTGTGGTTTAAAAGCCTACAAGTTTTGACTGTTCGTTTGTATTGTGACCTGTTGATCACTGTCAAAATTGAGAACCGTCCTGCTTTTAAAGCTCAACAGATGTGCAAAAACCATGTTCTGTCATTGCCAGTGTTTAAAAGTTGCAGTCCCAGATCCCATCACTTATTTACACAGTGTTGCACCTTTCACAGCCCCTATTCCCCCAAACCCCCCTCCCCCCTCCCACAGTGGCTCCTTCAACTGTGGAAGACACTCTTGGGCATTTCCCAAACTTCTTTAGGAGACAGTGGCCCCATTCATTCATGGGAAAACACAGGAATGCGGAAATGTGTCCCAGTGGAAAGATGCCATTACCTCAGACCTTACCACCTGGCAGCCCAATCAGGGGGAACATTACCATCCAGAGGGGGGCGTCTGCATGTTTGTGATGTCGCTTTTATGAATCGCCCTCTTTCCTCCTCTCTCCACCGGGATTCCCTGTATTCTGATTAGCAGTGTGATCCTACGTGTTTCGCATGATGCCGTTCACCACACACCACTATCTTTGGATAGATGCTGAAAACAAGAAGGAGGCATGCTTGTGGATGTTAGTTTCAGCAAGCCATCTTATCTTGATTAAGTGAGTGACCTTGAGGTGACATTTGAGACATCACACTAAGAGCAGAGAGGTGAAATGTGCCTGCCCTGGGGAGAGTATAACACACAGGAGGAAGGGGTGTGGTGCATTTGGTTTCTCCTCTCAGAGAGTGCACTAGATACTGAGCGTGTTTCCCCATAAATGGCATGGGGAAGGACTGGGATCGCTGGTGTCCCCACATCGCCATCCATCCTCTCTTCTTACATCTCCATATCTGTTCTGAGATCAGTTTTACGGTTCTCATGAACCTTTTTTTTCTTGAACTGATGACATGAGTAATTACATATATATATATATGTACAGGACCTCACTTGCTGGGAAAATGCACCATTTTGTAGTTTTCATGATAATAGTTATATATCATTTTGTATCACTATGTAATGGGCCTTCAGATCAGCTTGTCATCATGCTATTATTGTTTTAAATGATTACTTCAAAATAAAATGTTTTCCTCCTGTTGTCATTCAGTGCTGTTATACTTTTACCTCTTAGTTTTCTCATATCACTCTAATCACTCTGTTTCATCATGTTTGCATATTTCTGTCC
The DNA here is from genome assembly GCF_013368585.1 of Megalops cyprinoides. Classification (NCBI taxonomy): domain Eukaryota; kingdom Metazoa; phylum Chordata; class Actinopteri; order Elopiformes; family Megalopidae; genus Megalops; species Megalops cyprinoides. The sequence continues at coordinate 2,761,371 of NC_050604.1, read as the reverse complement.
TGTATTTTAATCTTTGGTAATACCTATTAATAGCTTATATGATTTTGCAGTCACTTGCCTGTGTCACTCCTTTCTGGTTCCAGTTATATCCATGCAGAGCACTCAAAATTAATGAAACTGAATAATGTCTCTTCCCATTTTTCAATACAAAAAATCTAATAGCAATAAGCTCACGATTAACATAGCTTTCTGTGTTCAGTTTCAGATGATGACGCAGTTGATCTTGTATGATGAGAAGCAGTCTGTGCCTGAGCATCTGTGAGATGAATAGGTGACTGCTATCAGAGGATATTGACAAATGTGATCATTCTGTTTGGTAGCTACATTGGGTACTGCTTAATGAAAGCTATTTTATACACATTTACAGTCTGTGAGTAATAAGTGTGCAACATCTGAGCCTAATCAAGCAATGTGTGAGTTCTACAAAAACATACACAAATTGAAATGCAAAAAATGTTCTTGCATAATGAATTTATTGCATATCCTTAAGCCCATAACTAACAGAGCGCTTAACATAAGATGCTGTTTGTTGGTCAGGACCCCTGCTCTAAGCAGAAGGTTGAGCTGCACAGCTCGAGTAATCGCTGAGTTTTAAGGTGAGAGTTGCAGACAGTCCTGACTCTATACCATCCTGCCATGTTTTGGGTGGGTTTACACTAGCCAAGCCTTCTTGGCTTATTGTCCATCAGTGCCCCCTAGCAACCCCTAAGGAACCTATGGTGCTAGGCTGTAATTTGAGAGGAATACACTTATCCCCCAGATAGTACTAGTTCTCTGTGTACTGCACTATGAAACCTGTATTGTGAAAAATAACTGTTCGTCATAGATGTGTATGGGGAAATTTTCACACAGCTACTGGAAGTGTGACGTGCTTCCTGTTCCATGTTAATTCCAAAGGCATGTAAAACATTGCAGTGGCCAAGGGTGAGAACAAGTACGTATGTGGACATCTAGAGGATAAATGTTCTAAATTTGAGCCCACTCAACCAATGCTATGAAAGGTTATGTAAAGACAAAGTTTTGCAAACATATGGAGCCGTGGGACCAAGAACCATGAAAAGCTTTTTAAATATAACTACCTCCTGTGCCTGATGAATGTGCCAAATCTGAACTGAGTGAGTGGATCTTGTCAAAAGTCATTTCCATGGACAAAAATACATTTGGCAGCCATATTTACATTTACATTTATTCATTTAGCAGACGCTTTTATCCAAAGCGACTTATAGTTCTTTACAATGTCATCCATTTATACATTTATCCATTTATACATTTATCGAACCGGCAACCTTTCGGTTACAAGTCCTGCTCCTTAACCACTATGCTACACTGCTGCCCTTGGATCCAGAGCAACAAAAAGGATTTTGTTAACATTCATGACATAAAGTTTGATAAATCTGAGCAGCACTGGACAAAGGAAACAGGGATAAAAACAATTAAAAAGACTATAAACAAGATAAAATAATGTTTTTTTTGATGCACAAATTGCAAATTTTAGGTTAGACTGAATAAACACACAAAGGTCTTGTACAAAATATAATTTAGATTCAGTTTCATACCTATAATATCATACACACCTACTTCAAATTTTGTTTATGAGACAGACAAGAGTTGTGATTTTTTTTAAATAATCAGGCCAGCTGGAGAAGTGGCATGACAAGCACTTACAGTTCTCAGTATTTCGAAATCCACAGCTTTGCTGAGCGCAAAAGCTATGCACTTGGTGCAGCACTTGGTGCAAGAAAAATAACAAGCAAAGTAATTTGCAAGATCATCCTATTAATTTTAACTACATTTTGTGACGTTTTTTGAGAGCGTTGTTCTCTGGGCTTCACCAAAATGTAAAAAGTAAAGAAAATTACTTTAGTTTACATTATTTCTCGATGCCAACAGAGACTTGCCTGGCAGTGAATTGGTTAAAAGTCGCGAAAATAAATTGTACATGTCCCCTTTGGGTTACTGTAAATCGGCAATGGCTCCCAGCGCAACAAGCACTTCTCACCGACTGTGTAGCGGCCACGTAGATGTTTCCATCGCGCTCCCCTATGAGCCAATCAGAAGAAAGAACCCTGAAGGCACGGCAACAAATACCCTCAGTCACAAATTCTCCCGTAGCAACTTCCGCTGTGATCGACAGCGTCTGATGTCCATTGAGAACTGAGTATTCTTTCGCGGTTTACGTAAATCCACCAATCGTGTTGCTGAAACTCAAACCGCTCGATTGATTGGTCATATCATGATGGTTTAACGCCAATAGATGTCTTCAATGAGCTACACGCTCCTCCCCGTTGGTTTCTCGTAGGTAGGCCGAACCTCTCCATGTCTGCAGTCGGTGGAGTTTGACTGACGACCAAACATCCAATTGCCTGCAATGTTTGGTGGGCTGTTCATTTAGCCGGATCCCGCTATGATTGACAACGTGTTCGTGCAACCATGTGTTGATTAGTAAGCGAGCGTTTCAGATTGACAAAACTGGCCGGCAATCAGAGTGCAATACATGTAATTTTCCTGAAACTCGCAAAAAATTCTGGCCAATGTGTGTGTGGAGACAGGGTGGGCTGAGGGTTGCCAAGGCAGTAGTCAAGTATAAAGGGAATAATATGGTGCCCTAGCGGCTGTTTATGTTTACGCTAAGGAAAGACGTGGGGAGGGGGAAAACAGGAGCAATTCCTTTAAACGACAAAATCCGTTTATACTTTTAAACAATATTTTCTACCCCTCGCTAGCAATATCGGGTTTTCTACACTAATGTGCCATTCTCACAAATGGAAAAGGGGTTTCAGTTTGGAAACGTGAGCATTTCGCTTGTGCTCCTGTTGTTGTTGAAAGCGCTGACCGGGACTTCTCAAACTCAAAGCTCCGCCGGGAGGGAGCCCGAATCCGCCGCCGCCCTGGGCTCAGAGACGGCCGAAGATGGTGCTGATGTTATGGAGCGGGGCTTGGAAAGTGTCGGCACTCCCGTTCCCGGGGATGTAACTGTGGAAGACGACGAGAACGGGGCTGCCGGAGAGGGCGACAAGTCATCCGAGCAAAGTGAAGGAAATGGCAACCTGCAAAGGCAAGTTAGCTGCTAGGTTCTTATCCTGGCACCACGGTAGTTAGTTAGATTGATTTTTTATATATATAATTGGCTAATATTAATAACCCACAGTTCAGCCTTTGTCGAGTGTTAGCTAGGTACTTTTTCCACATTCGATTGCATCAAAACATCTTCCTTACCAAAGCGGATGTTGATGAGCTCCTCCTACACTTGTTGGAACTTGAGAAAACAATATGGCTAACGTTAAATATCTGTTCATCTCGTGAATACATTTGTCTTATTTGTAGTTAATATGGTAATTATTACACTGAAATGCAACATTGTTACCCATTACCGATCGATAATTAGCTAGCTAGATAGCTAGTTTGTTAAATTGGGAAAAAAACAACGTAAGCTAGTTAGTTAGATACCCATCTTCGTGGTGAGGTTTTCGATGGAATTGGACAGTTTGGCCACCATGAATGACGGATCAGTGTCGACGCTTTACCGTTACTTGTTTAAATGACCGGTCTGTGTTCTTTGTCGATCTATGAATTATGAAGCTAAATGGGTTGCTGGTGGTGTACCTTGTGATTTCTTTTGACAGGTCATTGTTTTGTAGTGGTGGCACAGCTCTGGGGTGTGAACCATCTAGTCAGGAGGGACTGTTCTTTCTGCAAACGCTCGATCAAGACGTGTTTTGATTCAGGGAAGTCGCTTGTTAGCCATCTGGTAACAGCATGTTGAGGTCCTTCGTGTGACAAACAGCGACGGACGCATTTAACAAACACGCCACGTGGTTTACATAGGTTGGGAATACTGGTTTCCATTTATTGCTGTGAATTGTCGAAAGTTGTTTTACGGGGAAACGATCGTGTGCAAACGGCAGTGTCGAACGCTACTGCTTATCTTAAAACATTACGACCTGTTATTTGTGTTCAGTTGCAGATAATACATTCCTCCTCAGACGAGGATGTGTGTTGTAGATAACTTTGTCAGCTTAACTGTAGCTGGCGAGGTAGCGCTGCATGCTGTAGGTGTGCTGCACCAGTAAACGGAAAGTAAAGCGGAGCGGACTCTAAACGCTCGCAACCGCACGAAACCCTTTTCCATCTATTTTCCACGGCAGTGTTTGTCAGATAAGACTGTGATATGTTGTGCGAAGTGTTTTGGTGATCTTGCAGTGACTGCCCGTGCGTAGTCCGGTCAGAAGTGGAACTTGTCCGATAAATCTGGCGCTTGGAGTGATTACGAGCTCCAGCCCCCTCGCTATCCACTCTGTAAGGCAGAGAATCAAGGTGTTCTGTCCAATCTGCCTGCATATTTACTTAATGTCGTTTTGTAATTACTTTACAATCGTTTCACTTTTAAAATAACTTATTTGATTTCTTAACGTTAATTGTGTAACGGTAAAGCAAACTTACTTTAAACGAAGAAAAAATAACAAATTTTATAGATTTTATAGCTATTCTCCGTTATGCAAACGCAGAATTTAGCCTGTGCAAAGCAAGACCTATAGGGCTACTTTGACTTCAATACGATAATCAAAAGTGAAGGTGTTTATTTGGCGTGGATGTTGGAATCGTATGCCATGCTTCACTGGCCTCACTGATTTAAATTTGGTTGTCTCAAAGCAAAGTCATAGGATAATCTGTGGGGCAGGAGGGTGTGGCGGTTTGAGGAAAAGTTGCTTGCTGAGGACATTGCGGCTTTTTGCGCCCCAGAACATGCTCACTCGCCGCCTTCTCCTTTTTAGTGGCTTTCAGCACCAGACACTGCGCTTTTTCGTGCTGAGACGAGCACGCTTTGTATTCAAAGATCAAATGTAAAAAGCAGTTGTTTTAGCGTTTTTTTTGTAATTGAGTTTACTTATTTGTATGAATTAGTAGTGGGGATCTGTTTATGTGCATTGCGCGGTGGCCATGTATTACATTGTCCATTGACAGAAGACTGAAGAGCACGTACAATGCTAACTTTAATTATTTTCTGTTAATACAGTTGGGTACAAGGGTGCAACAGCGTTGTGTTAACTGGGATGGAGATCTTCATAAGGTGTAACAGTTTCCCACACTTTGAATTTACCCCCGTTTTCAAGTGTATTTATTTCCTGCCCGTGTTCGGTAGGTTTGGGCGCGCTTCAGCCCCGCGTGCAGCCGGTGTCTGAGTTCTCCCGCTGTGTATGGGAGATGCGCAGCATGCAGCGGCAGTCGCGTAGCGTGGGGAGTTCCATTCTTCCCAGACGTGTGACCCTGCTTCATCCCTCAGTACGCTCAGAGGCTATTCAGTCTGACAACAAGCACCATGCAGGGGGTTCGAACGCGCCGAAAAACGGGCTCTCTCCTCCTCCCTCTCCGCTCCTCTTATTACCGATTCAGCTTTCTCCATCCCTGACTCCAATTCTTCTCGTTCTTTTCCCCTATCCTCCTAGCTGAGTGTAGCGTATTGATTGATTTTATAATACTTTTAATCAAGCAGAGGTGCGTCTTTGACTATGATTCAGGTAGCTGCTCTGGCTTTTCTATTGAACTCGTGCTCAATGGAAACTGAATGAATAACCCAGTCCAGGAGGATGAATGCACCTTAGAGTCACCCAACACAGGCAAAGGGCTGTGCAGATTATGATGTTACCAAACAGGAGGGGAGAGTCTGTCAGAGTTCCTGAGTGCTGTGGTCGCCTTACTTGTCAGCTGAGGCATTGACCAAAACAGCAGGTATCCGGTCCATGACAGTTCTGCTTAAATGTGCATGTCCTTCCTTTGGAGTGTGTGTGGCATTCATCAGCTTTTGGTAGAGCAGTGGATCTGGTGTGCAGTCTGCAGAAATACTGCCACACTTTGATTAAGCTACCCTGGCCTTGGTTGGTATGACCTACTACATGTGCATTGCATCTCATGCTGCAGATAAGCAGCCAGGTTTTGAGGAGGCTCTGCTTGCTTTCACTGTAAATGACATGCACACACCAAATGGCCAATGGCGTCATTTCATGATTCTTACTCCACCAGCACACTGGCCTGCCAACATATGATGACCTCATTGCTTGTAACATGGAGGAAGTGAGAATGTGATGTGCTGAGATTTTCTGCCCCTGTGAGATTTCATAGCTCTAACTGTCCCTGAGACTCAGTACCATATGGTTAACTAGGTGGCAGTATAAAAAAGGTGATGATATTCCCAAAGGGAAGCGGTGAGTGAGAGACTGTCCACAGCCCTGCTCCTGCTGGATTGCATTATAATCATTAAGCCACCTTTGTCTTTTCCTTTTTTTTCTCTGACCGCAATGAAGGTGAAGTAGCCAGGTGCATTCCTCTATGGTAGGTGGTGATAGGAACTGACCAATCGGTAGATGAAAATTACTTCCCAGTTTATTCATAGAAAAGAGGGGTGCTGCCACCTAGTGGTTGGAGATGAATTACTGGTCTGTACACCACATGTATGTGCAAAATGGCATGTAGAGAACCATGCATGGCACAGTGTTAGCCCTCTCAGGTTTTGACTGACAACAGAGCATGTGTTGCAGTGCAAGTCCAGCCTCATGAGGCTGTGGGTATCTTTGCCAGACTACCTGTCATTTGTTTCAAGCCTGACAGCCCAGAGCTGTTTCATCCATGCTTGTTTTCCACAGTCGGGAAAAAAGGTCTCACTCCACAGTAGATGTTTCAATACAGAAGATTGGCACCTTGCCAGGCATGGAAAAACAGCTTTTATCCCTGATTTGATTAACACATAAGCCTGTACTTAAAAGGACTCCTGTTTCAGCGTTATTTTTAGGCCTTGTAGCCAAGGCCTGTCAGCTGCTGCATGTGTTTTTTTTTTTTTTTGTATTTCTGAAATCTAAAGGCTAAAATCGGAGTGTTTCACTGGGTGTCCTCTGGAGAGGGGTAACATGTGCTCCTCTGTCTCCAGGTCACACCTAGGACCTCCAGCCACTTCTGTCACAAGGATCTGTTTTCACGGTATTATGAGCTTTATTGTTTTAAGTATGTGTGTGTGTGTGTGTGTGTGTGTATGTCTATGTCTATGTCTATGCCTTTTCCCCTTTACACAGCCTGGCTTTGGGAATAGCCAGTTGTACATCAGACTTGTCACATTGCAATAACCTCTGCGCTCGCACAGAAACAGGGAGGTAAGGCAAACTCAGTCCTCTGATACACTCACATAAAGCGAACAGCTATTTTTCACGGACACGGAATAACAGTGCAGTTGGTGCAAATGGGCTCTACCACATTGATGTCACTTGAGCAACTCCCAGCCACCTGACCAATCATAGAGTGCTTGAGAGCAGTGAGACAAGGAAACCCTGGTTGACCTACCCACCATTATCCCTGGCAGAATGAAGCCAGTTTGTTCTGCCACTCTGGGATTCTGGTTATTGTTGGGAGATAATGTGGCCATTTTTGAACTCGGGCTGTAGGGCTCAGCCTGCGTTCAAGATGAGGGCCTTTCCAGCTGGGCCGCTTGGGAGTATGGCATGCGCATTCATGTTTAAGATCTGACCACAGGAGCTCCACAGCCCCCTGGGACCCAGGTAAGGCTCCTGCTTGGCCCAGTCGTCCCATGGGCATGCAGACCCTACTCCTGACCCCCTCCATGAGTCCTGGGTCTGCTTGCACTTGCAGCCCACACCACCTGAGCCAGGTCCCTGGAGCGGCGCCCAGTTCCTTTACACCTTTTAGAGAGAGGACCCTCTGAATAAGCACTGCTGCTGCTCGGCTAAGCACACAGCAGCAGACACGCATCAGCGCATCATTACATTACATTATTGTCATTTAGCAGAGCAACTTACAGGCTTACAGGTTACAGTTTTTTTTTGTCCATTTCTACAGCTGGATATTTACTAAGGCATTTAAGTACTGTGGACTGAGGCAAGGTTAAGTACCTTTGGGAAAGGTACATGTAGCAAGTTTTAGTTAAACCCCTACCCGTATAGACCAGTGCTCTAGGTTTGGAGGGAGGTGGTAATGATTAGATTGACGCGAGTTGAAAAAAGATTAGGTGGCTTTACTATGAATGTAAAATGATGTTAAGTTGTCTCATACAAACATTGAACTACGATATGGATACATTCACATATAACAATATGTTGTTACTATGTACAATGCATCTTTTCTTTGGTTTGGGTGCACCCATAAAATAAGAGATAAAGGAATGAATTTAAAAAATGTAAGCAAAGTCCCCAAAAAAAGAAATAAATGAATGAAGGCCTTCTCAGTCCTACCGCTGTTTGCAATAGTATAAAGGAGACAAATGCTCAGCTGTCATCCGGGCCTTGGCTGTTTTCTTCTGCATGCAATTAAATTCTTCTAGGGTGGCCCGTCATCTCATGTCGGAAAGATCTTCACAATCAAACCTCCAGGTCTCTTGTATGAACAAAAGTAAAAAGACCTGACCTGTGCATATAAAACAAACAGTTACATTAAAACATACATAACTTTCATGTATATTATCCTTAATAAAATTCTATTTCTGTAATTTGTTTCAAGTTGTTTCCATTGCAAGATAGGGTTCAAAAGTTCTAACATTCTCACAGTTATCAAATTTAACACAATAAAATAATATTCTTTTTCTTTCACGGTAATCCAATTCATTGTATGTTACCATTGTTGTCTACTGCAAACACAGGTAAGTATTTGAAATACTCTCACAAAATTACATTAATTAAATAACTAATAAAATGTCTCTCTCTCGCCATATAATTCAGCTCACTGTACTAAACTGCAGAGCTTTATAACGAAATATGTATGCGCTGCTTCAGAACTAAATGAGCATGCAGCCGTTTTTAGTACGAGACGAGAATCACAAAAAAATAAAAACTTATCAATGGTAGTTAACCGTAACATTTCGTAAAACACTTAACAGCTTACTTACGGACACATTCGATTGACAGTAATTGTAAAAGCAATTAATAAACATTCTCATGACGAACGTATAAACACTGACCACGTTTCATAACTTAAACCATTATACTTGGACAATTTACGTCAGTTAGCCTTTAGCTGCGTCAGAACAACGGATTCTGATTCAGTGTCACTATTACGAGCTTATACTCACGGTTTAAAACAGTACTGGAAAAACTCAGCAAATAAAATGAAATAAATTTCTCATTCAGAGATGAAATAAAGTGTCTTGTCAAATAACTAAACATAAACCATTGTCTAATTTTAATTTATATTAGCTAAACCAACGCAGCAGTATCTAACAGCATGTAGCATCCTAGCATTTATATGCGAATTATCCAAATTTTATATATTTTAAATTTATATTTTAAAGCTCAGTTTAACTTGTAGTTGGTTAAATTGGTGAAGTGGGGTGGGTTCCTGAGGTAAACTGAGGCAAATTATTAACTAATTATTATTGTAAACTAATGTCAATTGAAGGTTAACTCTGGTTCAAAATCATAAGTATCACACTCTTGGGAAAAGTAGTCTGAGCAGTTCACACCGCGCGCTCTCACTTTGCTAATAATTGAGGCGGGGCTTCCTGCCCAAGCTCACGTTTCATTGGCAAGCATCAGACTGGTATAACTTCTACTTTTAAACCTCCAGAGGGTTACATACAGCAGCAGTGCCCCAGCGGGGAATCAAACCAGCAACCTTTCAGATACAAGCCCTGCTTCTTAGCACCATGCTACACTGCTGCCTGAGCATCATCTTCGGACTCCTCTCATCTCCATTTGGCTTGTAAAGTGCTTGATTTTCTCAAACGCATCTATGAAGAAACAGCTTTTCCCTTCTCAGCTTGGAGTGCATGGTCACCATCGTTCATGTTAATCAAAGTGGCAGAATGGATGTGACTTTCAGAATGACAAATGATTTCACGCCATCTCTCAGACACAGATACTAAATGGGGTGATGTGTGTATGTTTCGGGGCTTCTGTATACTTTTTTTGTAGCTGTTGAAAGCAAATGGGTCAGGTCTGTTCGGTGGCAATAATAACATGAAACAGTGGAAATCCATGTGCAGGCTTACATGTTGGTGGCGAGGCCGGCGCATGTCGTGTCCCTAAGTGACAGCACCATGAATCTTGCAGCAGCAAGGGTAATTTTCCCATCTGGCCCCAGCGTTCACTGAGGCCGCAGCCGCGTCCCCTCAGAACCAGCCGGTGAGCTGTGGAGGGTGGCGGAGCCTCTGTGCCAGGAGAGATTTGTGAAATGCAGTCTTGAGGAGTGGTGAATGCTTTTTCACTGGATTAATGGGCTGCCACTTAAGTGGTAGCTAATGCTCCTCAGGCAGCAGGAGGGGAATGGATGGCTGTTCTTACAAAGCAGTATCTGCTTCCCCACCATTTGGGTATTTTTTCCCCAGTTTGTGGTTTCTTTGCTGGCAGTTGGTTGACTGGCTGGCTAGTTGACTAGTCATTAATCAGCTGCCTGGTTGGTCAGCTGGAAGTTTGGTCATCTGGCTGGTTAGTTGGCTTTCAGGTTGGTTTATTGGTATGTTAGTTGGCAGGCTGGTTAACTCACTGGTGACTGGCTCGTTAGTTGGCTAGTGATTGGTTGGCTGGCAGGTTAGTTGGTTGCAAGGTTAGTTGGCATGTGCTTAGTTTCCCAGACTGTGGTCCTCTGATGTTTCTCATTTGAAGTGTATGTGGAACACCAGCTTTCCCTAAAAAGATATGTATATATAATTAATTTTTGTCACAGTGGGACTGTTTAAATAAAGGATAAAGATGTATGCTCACACTCACTGATCTGGGAGTGTCGTGTACACTTATGTTCTGTTTTGATGGAAGTTGCTCTGGATAAGAGTGTCTGCTAAATGCATGCAATGTAATATAATGCAATGTATACTAAATTGTTCCCCAGAACTGCTGCACTCAATACAATAAAGAAATTTGTGAGTTTGCGTGTACACGTGTGTGTGTTTGTGTGAGTGAGTGAGTTAGTGTGTATGTTGTATACATATTATGTGTATATATACCGTAAAACTTCCAATAATAGCTGAGTCTCCAATAAACGCAGGCCTCTTATAATCGCCGGTACGCACGACCCTTTCAGTGAAATAAAAACCTGCCTCAAATAAACGCTGGGGAAAATTATATTTATTTTTAGTGACTATAAAACAAAAGAGCAGTTGGTGAAAATGTGAAAATGTGAAAATAAAATAAATATTCTGCCTATCGAAGTTTCATCACAGCAGAGAATAAAGTAGGTTAATTTTAACATTACGGCATGGCATTGACAGCTGAAATGTTAAATGGAATTTGGTTTTTGTAAATTAAATTTTTTTGCTAGAATAATTTTAGTCAATGTGTTTCCTATGTCTTTTGTTGGGGCTGCTTTAGGCATTTATTTCTTAACGACAGCACAAGCAAATAATTTTTTACATTAATGATGTTGTTTTAGTGAATTCAATTTGCCTTATGCGTGAATTAGATTAAACATAAACAAAGCTGTCTTTTAGTAGCCTAAATTTACAGCGATACTGCTATTCTTACAGACAGTGCTCTCCCATCATAGGTTGCAATGACAATGTTTAACTTACTTTATTAATGATTCCTGTTTGAGTTGCGACCAAAGAGCGCTGTAAAATGTTTAAGTAGGCTACTGGGGGGGGACATGCTGAATTTTCCTGGTCAGTTCAGCTACCAATAACTTGCAGAAGCCTGAGGGCATTAGGTGAAATTAACGCAGGTCTCTTATTATCGCAGAGTCTCCAATAAACACTGGTAAAGTTAAGTGATTAAAGCAAATAAACACCTCGCCGTTTACTGGACGTTTTACAGTATATACACACTGATGAGCGAAAACATTATGACCACCTGCCTAATATGCTGTTGGTCCTCCGTGTGCCGCCAAAACAGTGCTGACCCGCCGAGGCATGGACTCTTCAAGACCCTTGAAGGTGTCCTGTGCTATCTGGCACCAAAACATTAGCAGCAGATCATTCAAGTCCTGTAAGTTGTGAGGTGGAGCCGCTGTGGATCGGACTTGTCAGTCCAGCACATCCCACAGATGCTCAATCGGATTGAGATCTGGAGAATTTGGAGGCCAGGCATCACACTCCCTCCACCGGCTTGTCATCTTCCCACAGTGCATCCTGGTGCCATCAGTTGCCCAGGTAAACGGCGCACACGTACACGGCCATCTACGTGATCTAAAAGAAAACAGGACTCATCGGACCAGGCGACCTTCTTCCATTGCTCCAAGGTCCAGTTCTGACGCTTGCGTGCCCATTGTAGGTGCTTTCAACGGTGGACAGAGGTCATCATGAGCACTTTGACCGGTCTGCGGCTACGCAGCCCCATATGCAGCAGGGTGTGATGCACTGTGTGTTGTGACACATTGCTCCCGTAACCATCATAAAAATTTTCTGTGACTTGTGCCACAGTAGACCTTCTGTCGGTTCGGACCAGATGGGATAGCCTTCGTTGCCCGCGCGCATCGATGAGCCTTGGGCGCTGTAGCGAAGGGCGAGAGCAGTCAGCCCACCCGGCCTCGAACCCGGGTCTACGGGGTACCAAACATGCAACTTTGACCGTAACAGCAACTGTGAGCTGTATGAGGGACCCCCAGGTTCGGTTGACCCCAGTGTGTGAGGGACCCCAGAGATGGGTGAAGCACCGGTGAGTGGGGCACCCTGGGATGGGAGAAGTATGGCAGGGGAATGCGTGAGGGACGCCATGGTGTGTGAAGTGCATGGGCGCGCTTCCCGAAGGGGAGGGCAGTGTGACGGAGTGCCATCACCACGGTCGAGTATGCGCTCTGACTGCCATACCAACGAGCCTGGCTCTTTGGCGTCACGGTCAAAGTGGCATGGTTGGTACCCCGTAGACCCGGGTTTGAGGCCGGGTGGGGTGACTGCTCTCGCCCTTCGCTACAGGCGCCCAACACCCTGTCGCCAGTTTGTGGTTTGTCCCTCCTCGGACCACTGTCGGTAGGTACTCACCACCGCTGACCAGGAGCACCCGTCAAGCCTTGCCGTTCCAGAGATGCTCTGAGCCAGTTGTCTGGCCATAACAATTTGGCCCTTGTCAAAGTTGCTCAGGTCTTTATTCCTGTCCATTTCTCCTGCATCTAACACGTTGACTACGAGAACTGATTGTTCGCTTACCATCTAATCTACCCAGACCTTGACATGTGCCCTTGTTTGGAGATGATCAACGTTATTTGGCTCACCTATGAGTAGTCATAATGTTTTGGCTCATCAGTGTGTGTGTGTGTGTGTGTGTGTGTGTTTTTAATATGGCTGTGCGGCAGCTCCATGACCACAGCAGATGTCTCCTCACCCGAGGCTGAAGTGTACACATGCACGCACACACACACTCACAGTGAGCTGCTTATTGGCCGGCTTTTTCATGAGGAATTTGGAAGGAAGTGTGATTAATTACAGGAGATTAACCTCCAGCAGATAAGGGTAAGAAGCTTTCCTGCAAAACAGGCCCATAGCTACGAATTTACAGAGAGAGACCTGGATTCTGTGCTCCTTTTATCTCCCCCTCTGTGCACAAATGAGCCTTTTCTCCCAAACACAGCCTATGTAAACAGCCTGGCCTCCTAAAGACCTTCCCCTTCTAGGATAGTGTAAAGTGTGCAAGGTCCATCCCCTGTGCCTCACTGGGGCAACAGTGAAATGAGAAGCTCCTGTTTGTCAACATCCCCAGGCCTGCTGGTAGAAGTTTCCCATGGGAACCCGTTTGGTGTGTTGTGGCTTCCCAGCAGGTAGGTTTATTCACTGGTAGGCCCCCCAGGGCCAAGCCCCTCTCTATCCCATACTGCAGGATGGTGCTGGGAAGGGCGTGCTGCTCAGAGCTGCGGGCATGCAGGTCACAGGTGTGTCCCCTCACTCCTGCCAGAACGAGAGCCTCGGGGCATGGAGGGCTGCATTGGCGTGTGTGTGTGTGTGCATGTGTGTGTGTGTGTGTGTGTCTGTAGGGACAGAGCGTGTCTGGTCCTGTGTCTGAGTGGAGGGAGAGTGCTGACCCGCGACCTTGTGTGAAAGTCTCTCTCCCTCACTCTTTCTCTCTTTCTGTCTTTTGCCCTCTCTCTCTCCCCTGCACTCTTTTTCACTCCCTCCCTCAGTCTTTGACTCTGCCTCAGTTTCACTTTCTCTTTCACTCTCTTTCTCTCGCTTACTTTCACTCATGGTCTCCCTCACTTTCACCCTCTCCCTCCCTCTCTGAAGGTCAAGACAAGCACTGAGTGAGCAGCCTTAGTCCTGCTGCTGTGGTCCCACAGGCTTCTGCTCGGTGCTGGGCTCCATAACGCCCCCAGCAGGACCATGTAAAAGTAGTTCTAACTCCTCAGTGAAACTGAAGTGTGTGTGTGTGTGTGTACACACACTTCAGGCTTGAGTGAGGAGACATGTGCTTCTGAGCCATGGCTAGTTTTCTCCGTGTGAGTCAGCCAAAGGGATTTGAGTCATTCCTCTGCAGAAGTAAAATCCTCTGCAACAGGTGAAGGGCTTTTCCTCTGGGGTTTCCAAGGGTGAGCTGGCGTTGGGGACTGAGCAAACACAGGCCGCACTCAGAGTGCGATGAGAGAACCACTCCCTCACATGCACCTCTACCACTGCAAGTGCAGCGTGTCTGAATACAAACCGCCTGTGTGCACGCACTGCAACTTTCAGCTCTCTCAGCCTCTGAAAGCATGCTCACTGTCAGAATTCAGCAGTCTGAAAGGGCTTTTCATTTTTTCTTTTAGCTTTTTTTTCCATGCTGGGCCGGTTACACATGGTGGAGTGTGTTGGCCACTTACACGGCTCTGGTGGGGGACTATGGGGAGGAGGGGATGGTGAGACACGTGGCTCCCTGTCCCTGTCACTGCACCCCCCCGGGGGTCGACAGCATCCCCTCACAGGGATCTCTGGCACTGGAACCTGTCTGCCGTCTGGCTCCCGCAGCCTACTGCTTAGCAACAGCCAATCAGCCGCACCGAACAGGGCAACAAGGCGGCCAATTAGACTGGAGGAAGGTGGGAGTGTTTAGAATTTGAGTTGGGCGCGTCTGAAGGAAGAGAGGCGGGGGGGGGGGGGGGGGGGGGGGGTGGGGTGGAGGGAGAGGAGGAGGAGGAGGGAGGCGTGTGTGTGTGTGTGGAGGGGAGGGGTGTTGGTGGGGAGAGAGGAGGAGGAGGGCGGCGTGTGTGTGTGGAGGGGAGGGGTGTTGGTGGGGAGAGAGTTCACGTCCTTGTTTTGTTTCTCAGCAGATAGCTCTGTAACCAGGGAAAGCTGTGGGTTTTATTTATAGCAGCCTGTCCCAGACTGGGGCTCCACCACCGGCCACAGGTAGCAGCGTGAGTTTGCGAGAGGGGGAATTTTCAGAGGGTTTTGACGCACTCTCCCTCAAATTTTTAGCAAACAAAAAAAGCCCTTGTTGTCACCAGCAGTTGCCAGGCAGTATTGTTGTTTCCACTCTGCAGATGTCTGATGCGGGGTGCGAAACGAGGCGCACATCGCTAAGCTTGTGTGCTGCTTTTCTGCTCAATCTCTTACATCACTTTCAAAAACAAGTTCACTTTTCATCACTACTGTAGTTTCTTAATCAGTGTATAAGTAGAGTTTTGCTTTGCAAACTTTGGTTTTTCTTCCTCTTTTGGGGTCTACAGAAGGCAGTTTTGCTCCCTTAATGGTCCTGGGAACAGAAGAATGCTTCTTTCCTCCTATCAGGTTGAACTTTTCTGTGCCTATTTGAAGCCCAGAGCCGGAGCCAAAGCGTTACTGGCTCTAGGTGGCTCAGTCGCACAATAGTGACGCTAATGATCAGGCAGTGTTGAAGCTGCCGTGTGTCCGGCACGCTGATGGTCTGGGGGGGTGGGAGATGGCTGTCTTGGTCATGGCTGATGGCTGTGTTACTCTGGCAGAGGACATTCCTTGCAGAACTGCTGCACTGGGTTAAGGGTGTGTGTGAGAGAGAGAGGGAGAGAGAGAAACCGACAGGTACTAGGACCCATTCAGCATGGCTCTCTGTAGTTGGCTCCCCACTGCTTAGCAACAACGAATCAGCCACACAGAGCAAGGCCAGCGGCTGGCCAATGGGAGGGACGGAGTGGAGTGTGGCAGAGTTTTGATTTAGCCGCGTGCAAGCAGGAGGCACGAAGAGGAGTGGGTGGAGAGAGGGCTTGTGGGATCGAGGAGGGGTACGTTTGTGTACATGTAAGTTCAGCCCCCCCCCACACACACACGCACACACACACACACGCACACTCACATACCCACTTGCTCATGTGTCTTTTATGACTGCTTCACTGCAGAGGAAAGTTGAATTCCTGCTGTGTTTGAGGTACTGCTGAAATGGGAGAAGAGACTGCAGAGGGGGTGGGTGGGTGTGTGGAGACGCCTCCCTGTGAGGTCGACCCATGTTCCAGAGGCCATCACACTCTCAATCAGACTCAGCATTAACATCATTATCGGTGCTACTGTTCACACCGATGTTGTGAATAAACCTGTAGACAGCCACCCTCAGGTGCAGCTGTGCTGTGAGTCCTGTGTGCTGGAATGAGTGATCTCACCCTGCACTGTAGTGCTGAAGTAACGCTGTCATTCCCCGCTCGCATGCCCTGTGTCGGCTCGCTACGGCAACAATAGGACCCACCTCGGCGTTTCCCTTTCCTCCTCCGCCCTCAGCCTCCTGGTCACGAGAGAGGCAGATGGGGGTTTTAGACAAGGGGAGAGGGTGTGATTGGCTGGCGGTGATACACTGGCGGTATTTGCACCCCCGGTGAGCTTATTAGCCCTGTGAGTTGGCGAGGGTCTGTCCCCCATTCTGAGGTAGGACCATGTGTCATGAGAGTGAAACGTGGCTCTGACGTGGCATTCTTTTTGCAGTGAAGTGCAGGAGTGTTCTGTTTCTTTAGTGCAGCATGTCATATAGAGTCTTGTAGAAGGCAGTGAGAGTTTGCTCTGGTCTTTAGGTAGTGTGTGTGTGTGTGTGTGTGTGTGTGTGTGTGTGTGTGATAGGAGCAGCTCTGTAGTGTGTGTTATTAAATCCACTCTGTGGTATATGAGTGTGAGTATGTGGCAGTGATGCCCTGGCACTGGATGCTTATTGGCAGTTGAGCTGAGCCAGTGACAGCTGGGCTCTGCTGGGCGTGTCCCTCTGAATCCACTGTCGCTAGCCCCCCTCTGTCTGTTTTTAGCTCCAGTTTGATTTTACTTCCCTCTCCAAAAACCTCAGCCCTCACCTAACCCCCACCCCACCCCTTTTAGCCGGAAAGGATTGCATCTCGGCTGTCTTTCAGTTTTGAGTGAGTTCGAATGTGGACAGCTGTGGTCACTATGACTGACCTGGACTGCCGCTATACTGCCCAAGGAATCCTGAAACTCTCACACAGTCACAATTAATGTCAGCTAGAGGCTCAGTTTGCTGTCAACTGTGTCTTTCTAGCACTAGAAGCATTTTGCACACTGTTAAAAACAATCCTCTCCTGGTCGGAAGCTTCATGGTGCAGGCATTGATGTGTGTGGTGTGTGTAATGGAGCTGTGATTTATGGTTTGTGTGCAATTGCTGGACTCGGCACGGCGTGGCGCAAGACGCTCAGTGTGCAGCGTGCTGGGCTGTGTGCCGATTGCTGACCCGCCAGCGCAGCCCATCTGTCGGGGTGTGCCACTGCACCGAATCCCCCCTCCCCCCCTCCCCTGTGCTCCATATTTTCATTCTGCCAGAGTGTTTGTGTGTATGTGAAAGAGAGAGAGAGACAGAGTGTATAGAGGGTAGCAGCAGACGAGAGCTCAATGTAACCAGAGCTGCCTGCTGCCACACGGTTACAGCCGGCCTCGCCGACCCATTGGCTGGGGCTTACAAGGCGAATGCTCCAATTGGCCAAGTAGAGAAAACACCAGCAGATCGATTGGTGGGGGCTGGAGAGCGGCCTTCTGATTGGCCAAGCGCAGTGTGAGGCACAGAGACACTTGACAGTTGTAAAAACAGCCTTGCTCCTTCAATGGGATGTGTTTATTATGAGAACTGGGTTTGTCAGACGCTTGCCTCCAGGCTGCTTTGGAGAGTGCAGCACTCGGGCTGTGGAGTGGGTACATAATTGGCTCCTTTTGCAGAGTAGCGTCTCTGTAAGCAATGTTGTGGCAGTAACCAGCATTAATAGCCAAGGGCTTTCTATGGAGCTGTGACGCTTTAATGTAACACAACTGGGGATACCTCCCCCTCACTCTGTGCTGATCAAATTCAAATTTCAACTGACTTTATGTCCTTATTTGGTACTGTTATTAAAAGAGTCCATCAGAATGTTAGTTTTGACAAAGTGCTCCATTTCAGTCAAGAAGAGTAAAAAAAAACAAAAAACAAAAACAATGGTATATTGCTGTTTTTGTTCAAACACCTGTATCTACAGCATAGTTTTTATTTTCTTGTTTAGATTCAAGGGCTCATAGGGCTCATACAGATGTCTCTTGTCACTGTTGAAGCCTGCCAGGTTGTGTCTCCCCACTTTAGGCATTTTTGTTCAGGCACTTAACATTGAGATTAGATCTCTTTGTTCAGCCTAATAAAACACACACAGATTAGAGTGGGTGGAGTGGTTCAGCATATGGGTAGTGTTAACGTCTCTGCACGCTTAAGCGCGTTGACCGACTTTACTGCGGTGATTGAAATGATGACACCTCATCGTATGCCCTCTCCAAAAAACACACGACTGTCGGAATTACACACTCTTTTCCTCCCAGCACCACGGGCAGCACTCTCAGGGGGGACCCTAAAGTACCTCATTTGGGGATTTTTTTTTTTTCTTTTTGGAGGAGATATTCTTTAAACCCCCCTTCCCCTCTATGCCAGGAGCTCTCATGTGAAACGCAGAGAGAGAGAGTGCCAGGGCTTTGATCTGCCCCGAAACCAACTCCTCTTCTGAAGCCAAAATTTCCGCCGTACTCCCGCTCTCCCTCCTGCATGGGGCAGGAAGGGGGGCCGGCGCGCCCTGCTCCAGCTCAACATGCCCACTGCTTAGCAACAGCCAATCTGCCCGGTGTTTTTGGAGGAGCTGCTGAGCCAATGAGGAGCCCGCTAATGCTGAGCCGCAGCAGAAGCGGGCGCTGTGTTTGAGCCCCGTCCCGCAGTCTCTGTGGCAGAGTCACACAGATACTCTGCCCAGGGCTGGAGTGGGCCTGAGTGAGAGTTGTAACTGAGTGCGCTTGCAGTCACTAAATGATGGATGAAATTGGTTGTGAACTGAATGGTGTTGGGGGGGTGTTCACGTGTTGCTTGCAGGACACGACGATTCAGGGCATGCTGAAGCAGGCCAGACTGTGTCTGTAGCATGTAGCTGCAGGGGAGTGGGTGATCACTTCTGCCTTATTTCATCCACACGCCGAACCAGCAGTACTCACCCATCTCTCCTGGCTGTATGCTGCTCAGTCCATGCTCACCAACACCAGGGCACAACCTTGTTTTTCCTGAATAATTCATTACTGCCAGGCAGGAAGGAGCTGGCACGATGTCCATTATGTTGTCCAGAGGAATCATCATATGCAGGTGTGATGGAGATAAGTGACTCTTCCTCTACAGTGCTGAGTTGAGCACACTGGGCTGTGTTTAGCTGGACTGAATTTAGTATGCTGGGCTAGGTGTAGTACACTGAGCTGTGTTTAGTACACAGTGCTGAGTTCAGCTCACCAGGCTGTGTTTAAAGTCTGTGGCTGCCTGCAGTCTATTGGCTGGCCCGTTACCTGGTGTCAGCTGATAAAATGTCTCCACCTTCTGTGTACATCAAACACGCCTGAGTATGACACTGGCGACAGTTTTTTCAGCTGCAGGGATCCTGCGGAGCCCTGTGATGTAGTGCTGGGTGCACAGTGCGCTGTAGAGATGGCTGGATATTCTTGCAGAGTAGATATGGTTACCACAGACAGGCTTCTTCCATGGCACTAAACCTAGATTGACTCAAACAAGAGTGGTCAGAATATGGGCTTGCTAGGTGAGAGTTACAAGAGAGCTCTGCCGTGTGTGTGTGTGTCTTTAGTGTTCATATATGCGCGTGTGTGTGTGCGTGTGTCTGCACACTCAGTACATGCCTTGTTGGCATGAGACGAAATATCGTTGTTTCAAATTTTGTGAAATCAGAAAATGCTCACAGGGCAACAAAACATTTAGTTATGCTACAAAATCAAATTATCACGTCACTTATATTAAAATTGGCTTGAATGCTATAATTACTGTTTGCCCCCAAACAGATCATGTCAGTGGCCTCACTTGCCTCACTCAGCTGTCTGTTACTCCTCAGTAGTACTGTGACAAAAAAGACTTCATAAAATGATTAGCTGAGATCCATTGTTTCCAATATTCACTGCTATACCGTATGTACATTGACAAACGTAAATATTGCATTTGATCACCACTAAGACCTATTGAAGTTACCAAAGATGGAAACATTTGCCATTTTTTTTAGAGAAGGAAGTAGGTGTTGTGGAACTCTAGTGTAGCTAGAACTCTACAGTGGAACATTAATATGACAAAGATATCTCAAAAGCCAGCTTGTTAGCTAGCTGATTCACCGGCTAGCCAGTGAATCCAGCAACATAATTTAGATAGTGTTAGGAAAGTTATTGTATTTTAAGAAGCCAAATACTACTTTCTTTGACAGTTTCATGTAATCAGTCCTTGTAACAATGCTTGTTGCTTATGATCGCTCTTCTTATTATATGTGGCTAAGCAGAGTTGAGTCAGTTGTGGATCTTTCTTGGAAAAGCGATATGGCACTCAAACCCGTGTTACATCATAAATATTAACATGGATATGGGTATCATCTCATACCTGGCGTCTTGTGTTTTGTGCCACTGTAGTGACCACTCGCTCCCTGTCTCCAGGTCCCTGGTGATCATCAGTACGCTGGATGGCCGCATCTCGGCGCTGGACCCCGACAACCACGGCCGCAAGCAGTGGGACCTGGACGTGGGCTCGGGCTGCCTGGTCTCCTCCAGCCTCAGCAAGCCAGAGGTGTGCTTTCCTCACAGAATACCTCATATCCACATCACACTCAGCAAGATGTGTGCTTTCCTTCACAGAATACCTCACATCCACATCACGCTCAGGCAGAGTTGTGCTTCTCTCACAGAATACCTCCAACCACATCACGCTCAGCCAGAGGTGTGCTTTCCTCACAGAATACCTCACATCCACATCATGTTTTGCCAGAGGTGTGCCTTCCTCAGAGAATACCTCATCTCCACAGCATACTAAACAGCCTCACCATCCTCAGAAACATGCAGAATGAAACTGTAGCAGTGAGAATGTGGTTAATGTTCAGGTTTGTCCAAAAACGGTTCAGCTTGATGATTAACAGGTCTTGTCGTAATAGCATATTGGAGTAATCACACTGTACACAGCTGTGCTAAGTGCAGGGACAGTAAGCTTGGGCCCAAAGGCAACCCAGCTGTTTGCACGTGAGTAATCAGCTGGAATGTGAGGAGATTAACCCAGTGCCATAGACCTGCACCAGCCCAGCCTAACAGAATCCAAATGCCTGAATCCATTAGATGAGTGTGCAACGCTGTGTAACACTCTGCTTACTGTTAAAGGCTTCGCAAGTGATTTAGAATGCTACGAGTTAAAAAATAATTTAAAATGATTATTCATTTCTGAATTGACTTCCGGGCATCTCAGATGGTGTTTAATGATTGAAGTAGATTTTTGTAATGTGTGTAGTTTAAATTAAAATGTTGGCCATTATGAATAGCTGTGAGCATACTGATGCACCAGCCCAGGCAGAAAGGGTAGTGACTCACTTGCATGTCCGCAAAGACCAGTTAATGACCGTGTGAGCACACATGGTTCTGCATGCATGTCCTCACAAACCAAGATGTGACCATGTGACTGCCACAAGATGCACTTACACATGCATGCATTCATGCAAATACAAATACACACACACACACACACACACACACACACACACACACACACACACACACACAGTAGTGCAGTACCAATCACACACACACACACACACACACATGCGTGCTTACTAATGCACAGGGAGCAGAGTCAGTGCAGCCCAGAGGTTGATCTGTGCTGTGCTCAGTAATGCACACTTTGTTTTGGTGGTGGTGCAGTGAAGCGTGAGGGAGAGTGCTCTCCATAGACAGGCCTGGGGCATCCCCCCTCCCCAGCCCCCCCCAGCGGAACAGTCGATATCTGCGCTGCATTCCCAAGTCTTTCCACGCAGTGCGCACTAGTTTTAAAAAATCTAGATTTTTTTATCATATAGTATTCCGTCCTCCTGTTTGGTGTATCACAGTGTGTGTGATTAGTGATTAGTACCGTTCTGCTGTGTGTGTGTGTATGTTATTGGAACAGCATTGTATAACTGCTGCTTTGGAGAGTGTTATCAGCTGCGGTCAGTGTGTATGAAGCACATAGTGGTGGCATGCAGTTTAGGAGCTCTGATTGGGGAGGTAGTGGGAGTCCACTGCACTCCAGATAACCCAGCTGATTCATCTGCCTGGGTGATGTCACTGCACTGGAGGGGGTGGGGCGCGGGACTCTGAAACGAATCTCTGTGCTCCTACCTACCATTCCCCCCACCCAATGCCAACCGCTCGCGCCAAACCCGTCCCAATACCCAAGCAGTCCCAGTCAGCCACTTCCCAGCAGACTAATGAAAAGGCTGAGAGAGTCACCCCATGCAGCAAGGGCAGGAGTTGCCTACAGATACTAACACTGCTGGGAAGTGGGCTTACAGTACATTGCATGGTTCTTTCATAAAATTCCACCAAGTTTGTGTTCCCATAAACGCTGTACTCTGAGCAGGGGTGTTCTGTCCCCCTTCTGTGTACAGCAGTGTCTGTATGATGCTCATACTGAGTCGCGTGGAGACACAGGCTCTGTTGCCACCTCCCTTTGATGCTTGGATCATTCAGTTTGAGCTGCGATGTGGCTCAGGAACTGTGCCTCTGGGGAGAGTGTGCACCCCTCTCTGAAGTCTGTGGGGCTGGTTATAGACAGGTACCCCATGAGCTGTGGAGTGGCGTGGCTGAGATCATCACTTCCTGTGCTGGTTTTAAGACGGGACTGTGTGTGGAGTGATGCGACCCCCTCTGTGCCTGCCCTCCTGATCCTGTGTCTGTGTCTGTGTCTGTGTGTGTGTGTGTGTATGTGTTTGTCCATGTTATAGCATGTGGTGTGGAATGTGGCTGGTGTTTGCAGTAAGCTTGTTTATGTCTGTGGGGTGGAGGTGCAGGGCAGCCTGCAGAAATGTCACACCATCCCTCCACTCTGTGTTCTGGGCTCTTTAACCTGCCCCGCGCCCTAGACAACCATGCTGCTCCTGGGTTGACATTTGTCTCGTGATGCAACCGTTTCTCTGAATGCCATAGACAGAATCATTTCTATACCATCGCTGTTCAAATCCTCCCGTTGTAAATCCTCCAACAGTTGAGACTTCCGGTTTTCATGGAGTAAAGAATGGCTGCGTAATTTCTCTGCTCCCGACAGTTGGAGAATAATAATCCCACAAACTCGAATTACACACTTCACAATACCACACAATGAGTTCGGAAAGTAAATCAAAAAATCAGAGACAGGGAAATATTCAGGCACAAGACCTGGAACCGAGTATTTTGAAAGAAGGAAACATCCTGACTGACCACGAGAAAAAAGATGATGATGCTACGGGTAATACCTCTATGTGCGATACAGTCGATAATGCTCTTTGCCAGGAACTCCAAAATATAAGTAAGCAGCGAATTTAAGAACGAAATGAAGGCTGAATTCAGATCATTTTTGAGGGCTTTAAGAAAAATATGCAACAGGAATCTGCACGATTTCAAACAAGACATTTATGAAAAACTCGAAAGTAATGTCACTGAACTTCAGAACCAGAAGACAGCTATTGGAGAAGCGGAGGCACACATTGAAAAGACATGGGCCATAGAGGCGAGTGAGACATTTATCACTACTCTGTGGGAGAAGAGGGCCTTACAGGACAAAGTCACGGACCTAGAGTCTAGGTCAAGACGAAATAATATTGCATCTTTGGCCTGCCTGAGGATTCTGAGAGGGGAACGTCAATCCTCGAGTTCATAGACAATTTTCTTAAAACACAGCTCTCCCTCCCCAGCGAAGCGGATCTGCAAATTCAAAGAGCACATAGAGCACTGATATCGAAGCCGAATTCCAACTTGCCTCCGAGATCTATTATTGTAAACTTCCTCAAGTTCACCACTAAAGAAGGCCTGGCAGGAGAAGATATGTGTAAATGACAAACTCATACGTTTTGACTATGACTACACTACCAAAGTTATGCAGAAACAGAAGGCATACGCAGAAATCAAGAAGGAGCTGAAGGATAAGAAAATACACTCCCAGCCACCTCTCACAAGGATTCGGATCCACTGGAACACCGGGCCCCAAACCTACAACAATCCACAAGAGGCGGAACGCGAATTTAGGAAAAGGTATCCAGCAGAGATGGAGACTCGGTCTAGACACGATGCGTCAGATGGTGAGGATCAAGGGGAGGAGCGTCTATGCCGAAACATGGTATGGTAAAAGGCGAACATGACAACCCACTGCGCTCGGAAACGACTACAGGAATTTTCGAGGAGTCTGAAGTAAGGTTTTACATAGAATTAATAATTAAATTTTTACATCGGATTTAAACTCATTATAGTAATAAGCTACAGACTACAAGCATTGAACAAACCCATGGACAAAAGTATTAAGATCGCTTAGTGCTTTAATTTTGAGTAGTGCCCTTGATCCTACTGGTATATTACTACTCCAACTGACGTGGAGAATTCTGTTTTTTTCTCTTAGTTGTAACTCTTAATGTGCATTTTTGTAGAGGGGCCCTCATGTATCTTGTGGGCATCCCCTCCCCTTAAGCGGGACTCATGGGTGAAAGATCAGCACCCGTTCTGGAAGTCACTTTTTGTTATACATTGTGTTGTGTTGAATTGTTTAAATGTTCACCTTAAGTTAATCGGGGTACTGTTCTATCTTGTCATAAGGACAACAAAACACAAAGGTGGTGTCTTTAAATGGGCTCTGCAACCCAATTAAAGGGGAAGGGTCTTAACTAAACTTAAAAAAGAAAAAAATACAAATAATATTCTTACAAGGGACACATTTAAATGATCAAGAACATGAGAAATTTGGGCTTTAAAACAGGTGTTCTATAGCTCTTACCAACATAGCCATAAAAGAGGGGTAGCTATTCTTACCCCAGACTCAGTGAGTTTTGAAAGCCTTACGGTAACTGGTGACAAAGAGGGAAAATACATTGTAGTAAAAGGAATTATCGAGAACAGAAAGGTTACTTTCTGGTTAGGTCTATGTTTATGCTCCACCTGAGAGCAATAAATCTTTCTTCAGAAAACTTTTTGATATCATTGCTCAGGAATCTGAGGGGATTCTTATATGTGGGGAAGACTTTAATTTGGTATTAAATCAGAACCTAGACACAACCAGTCAAAAAAAACACATATAGTTAAACCTTTTAATACATCACTAGACAAATTAGGCCTGATTGAAGTCTAGCGAGAGCTACATCCGTATGAGAGAGACTATACTCATTACTCTGCCACACCTGCGTGTACTCACGAATTGACTTCTTTGTAATAATAAAACAGATATACACAGAGTGACGCAATGCAAAATAGGAATGGCGGCCATATCAGATCATAACACAAAAAATTGAAATAAGGGGGAGACAGAAAAACACATTTAGTGGAGACTAAATGTAGGGATTTTAAATAAAAAAGGATGGTTGACCACTTGAAAACAGAAGTACAAAGATACATAGAAGACAAATGATAATGGCGAATAGGGCTGCAACTAACGACTATTTTGATAGTCGAATAATCTATCGAATATTGAAATGAATAATCGACTATTCGGATTGTAAAGCACACAATTACTCAATGGCTCTTATTTATCTATCGCCTTTTAAATTTAGCTTGAGGCTGGGCTAATTCAGTGAGGGCACTTGCTTGCTGGGGAGTACAAGTCTGCTTCCTTTGAATAAAAGCCATCCATGGAGATCCAAAAAACCCATAACTCATTCGAATTAAGACCTGATGTCATTGTGTATTTGTGCTTTACAACATAACTGCCACAAAACAATCGGGGTGGGGAGAAAAAATCTCTCTCTCTCCTGCTCCTTAACCACTATGCTACACTGAATGAATTTGGGGCAGGCAGTGAAATTTGGGCGCAGCAATAAAAAGAACGGCTCTCAAGTACGACTCAGATCCCTTCGTTCGTACCAAAGAGCCGTGCAAAAGGCTCAGATGGGTCACGAATGTAACATCACTGATTCGAATGCAATCCACATTGGGCACGCACGCATAGACACGAGTTGTAGAAATCTTTTGCAATTTAGAAAGTATCAAATTCTCCAGTGTTCTCTGATCTTGTGCACTCGGCAGCAACACTATCTCGAGCCATAAACGTCGCCATGACAACGATGCAACGTTTAAGCAGAGACGGGCTCTGGTTTAACATTGTAAAGTTAGTCACATTTGGAATGTGAACAGGATCGTTGTGAATAAGAGGTTATTTGCTACACTGTATGTTTGTCATTAATAATTTATTGATCAAGAGAAAATGTATTTCAAAATAGAAAACGTTACAGCTCATAACGTGAAGTAACATGGCTTTTAACATTAACATTAGCTATGCTAGCTAGCCAACTAACTTAAAGAGACAAGTCTTCATCATCCAGAGAGCCAATGTGCTCGAGCATAACTGATGTGCTCCCATGCCAGGCAAGGTCAGGTTTGCAAATGTTGCCATTCACAACCTTCTTGGCAGAGTTAACCCTTTGGCGCATACGATCACACCGGTGTGATTAGCCGTTTAGCGTGTATGCTAAAACCGATGCGATTAGAAAACTAGATTGGAAAAATTCTAGCTAATTTTAGCTTTGAGGAAACAGCGATTTAACATTAAAAAATATAGCAAATGCTAACTGGAAACTATGACAAGCTTAATAACACTAATGAAAACATAACTATGTAACATAATACATGCGCTACAGAGCATAAAAAATAATTTACGTGCGAAAGGGTTGAGTGAAATGCTGCCACACTTTTGAGGTCTTTGGTCGGGAAGGTGTTGGTATCAGTATTGTTCACTGCAGTAAAGCAGCGCAGATTAGGCTACATGTCTGAGCATTCCAGGTCAGCACGAAAAACACACCCGATGATGTCACCAACTAATCGACAATTAAATTCGTTGCCAACTAATTTGGTCATCGATTTTAGTCGACTACGTCAATTATTCGTTGCACCCCTAATGGAGAAGTTGACCCAACAATACTATGGGATGCCCTTAAAGCAGGAAGTAGAGGAAAGCTAATCTCCATTACTAGCACATTAAAGAAGGCCTGTCTAGAAAATCAAAAAGCCTTGTTAACAAAATGAGGGACTTAGAACAAAAGCACATACAGACATTTGATGCTGAGAGTAAATCAAATAAAGGACGTAAAAGGGAAGATATCAGAGAAATCGGAATCGGAAAGAGGAATCGGAGAAAAAGATAAGATTCTTAAAACAAGCATTTTATGAGTCAGGACCCAAGGCTACAAAGATGTTAGCAAGACGTTTAAGAAAAGGACAAGTAGCCAATACTATTCATAAAATTAGGGACCCTCAGAATAACCAACTCTTATAAAAATATAGAATGCTTTTAAGGATTCTCTGTATTCTCAGTGCCCAACAGCTGAAGATGACTTAAGAAATTCCTAAACTCCCTTGACCTCCCCTCAATAGGCGAAGTACAAAACAAAGCTGTAACCTCACAGAGTAGCTCAACTGAGTAAGAGTTAGAAAGGGCAGTTGACAAGCTAAAGCTGGGGAAGTCACCAGGAAGTGATGGCTTCCCAAGTGAATGGTACAAGATATTTAGGAAGGAGCTCTGCCCTCTTCATATAAGATCTTTTAACTATACCCTGAAAGAGTGCAAAATCCCCCCCAGATGGAAAGAGGCCATTATCTCAATCATTCCAAAAGAGGGCAAAGACAAAGAATATTGTGGGTCATATTGACCAATTTCAGTTTTAAACATTGACTATAAACTGTATACCTCAATACTAACTGAAAGAATAAACAAGTCCCTGCCCAAGTTAATCGATGAGGACCAAACAGGCTTCATCAAAGGTCGACAAACTCAGGATAACATCATTCCCCTAATCAGGATATTAGAGAGACTCTCACAATAAAATGGGATGCTAAATTATTAAAATATTTGGGGGTCTTGGTTACTAAAAAGCATTCTGACCTAACTACACTGTCGTAAATAGAAGTATCCAAAAAGACATTGAAAGATGGTCCACCTTCCCTATGGATCTTAGCACAAAAATTGAGGCAGTTAAGATGAACATCTTGCCTGGCTGTTGTACCTCTTTCAGCCCTTACCAGTGAACATTCCACAGCATCAGGCATATCACAGCACATCACAGCATATAACCTAGGATGAACAAATATCCAGATTTCTCTGTGATGGCAAGAAACCCAGAATAAAGTATACAACCTTCCAAATACCTAAAGAGGGGGGAGGAATGTCACTACCTTGTCTGAAAGAGTCAAATCATTACTTCAAGGGACTACCTAAACCCAATTACTGCATTCACCTTAGGATTAACCCAATCAAAAAATATAAACTTGAAAAACAATCAAGAATTTTAACCTGGGGTGCAATTGATACTAACTTTAAACTACGGAAATTTGATGAAAGGTTCAGGCACTGGGTAAATAAGGGTGTCACAGCATTGTGTACATTAATACAGAAAGGAGAATTTATTTCATTCGAAGAATTGAAAGTAAAATATGCCCTTGAAAATCAGGACTTTTTCCAATACCTCCAACTGAGAGACTGTAATGACAAAGAAATCAAAACTGATCTACCGATACAGGCTAATAAGGTTCTTGAGGTTATAGTAAAGGCATACCAAGGAAAGGACCAAAGAATTATCTCAGCTCTCTATCAAGCCCTCAGGGAATGTAGAAAACACACTACAGTAAAAACAAATGGGAAGATGAACTTAAAACAACTATCTCAGAAGATGAGTGTCTTTTATATGGGAAACACAATGTACTACATCTACATTGTCAAAGGTTACCAGAGAATTTGGTTGGAAGAATATCATTCGTTTCTTTATTACACCAGAGGTAAAGAGTAAACAATTACCAACACTTATCAGTTGTTGGAGGATATGTGGGGAAGTCAATGTTGGTCACTGCCATGTTTTCTGGAGCTGCCAAAAAATAAAAGGCTTTTGGGGAATGGTCAGCATAACATTGAGAGAAGTATTAGGCTATAATATTCCCAGAGAATGCTCAGTACTCTATCTAGGAAATTTAACAGATAAAGTGATTAACACACAGGATAAATACCTTGTTAAAATACTTCTATTGGGTTGTAAAAAAAACTATAACTAGGCATTGGCATAAAACAGAACCTCCCACACAAAAACAATGGATTGAGGTGATTGACGAAATCTATAAAATGGAAGAATTAACTTACACTCTCAGACTAAAAGGGGAATTGTTCCAGAAGAAATGCCAAAAATGGACAAACTATAAACATAAAAATGAAGACACCTCCTGAAGGCCACCCTATGGTATATGATCAAAAATATATTGTATGTATTGTTCGTATATATTCTGGGTCTGTCATAGGTATAAGACTGAACATGTACCCTATGTTGGTGTGTTGTTGTTCTGTGAAGCTTATTTATTGTACCATAATTTGAAAACTCAATAAAAATAAGTGTTAGAAAATCCTCCAACAGTCTGATTATAAGAACCATCTTGGGCTCAGTCACATATAATACACTCAGTCCATTTACATGGCACCAAACAGGTCTAAAATGGGTCTAAAATGTTATAGCATGCATATCTGTGGTTTGCATCTTGTGTTGATTACTGTACCTAGCACACAAAATATTTTGAGAAAAAAGTGTTGCTAAATGCCTGGCTGTTTTTTGTGATGTGCCTGCTGTGGTTATCTGAGTGTCTGGAAGCCATGGACATGGAAAGAAAAATCGAATATGATTTCTACAGATCAAAAACACTGCTGTATTTAGTCTGAAAAGAGGTCTTACACAAGTAATGCAGCTATGAAATTGGGCATTTCATGGTTGATGCTGTCTAAGACCACAGTGAGCATCTTAAAGAAGGAAGGAAACCGTGCGAGCTGGAGACACACCTTTGCAGGCAACGAGGTGCTGGTTATGTGGGCACCTGTGTCAAATTTTTTTTTTTTTTTATTTTCGAATTTAGTTAGACAGTTGCACAGTGACATTGCAGACCACGTGACGCTAGCAGTTTGCACAGTGACATTCAATTAATGTAAATTGTGTCATTGTTATTGCGTTTAGCCTAATAAAAGATTGCATAAAAGCATTGTCCATTCAGATAAGTGTACTTGAGTGAAAGATTGTTGAAGTCCGTTGTTGAAAATTTAAATGCCATTCTTTTGGAATTCAGCTTTAAAGAATTGGCTGAATTGGCTAAATCGTAGTCAGTGAGACTTGTTTTTTAACTTGGTGTAAGTGTGCAGGGTTCGCTTTCAGTTTCAGTTTCAGTTTAGCGTGCATGTGCTGCTTAGAGCCTCACCCCCACATTTCAGGGGAGTAGAAACTGGCTCAGTACCATTTCACCGCAGTCACTTCAGAAAATGAACTCGTGTTTAGTACATTCATTCAGAAACCTCATGGAAATCGATGGTTGATTTGCAATTGGACAGAATTATACTTGATTTCCTGATAGGGACTGACTGTGGGTGAGATTCTGAGGCTCTGGGGAGATTCATTTGTGACCTCCTGTGCATGGCAGGGGACAGCTCGGCCGACACCTTGCCATCCCACTAATGAGGCACGACGGCGCACTCTGCTCAGTCTGGCCACCTCCGTTTCACTCACTGGCTCTTGTCTGCGAGAGGTAGCAGAAGAGAGCTGGTTAAAACGGGGGGAGGGAGCCGGCTCTGCAGGCAGGTGAGCGGCTGCTACATCGTGAGAGCCAGTCTCCAACCCCTCCTCGTCCAACGGTCAAAACCCAGGCTGTCTGGCTGTTGGTGAGGGGGGGGGGGGGGATGCGGCCACTGCCATTGGCTGTTGGCTCCAGCAACCCCCCAGCACCCACTCCGATTGGCCCGGTCCTGTCCTTCAGACACCAGTCTGCTTAGTGATTAGGGGAGCCCTCTCCGCCCCATTGCCTCTCCCCCCCGTGCAGTTGGCTCCCCCGTCGCCTATGGGAATGTGGGAAATGTGGCGAGAGACGGATAAACGGCGCTGTCGGCAGCAGCGACGCCCGCATCGTAGAGATAAGCTCAGCAGCCAATGTGGAGTGAGTCATGCAGAGGATTAGGGTGAGGTAATGCTCGAGCCAGGGGGTGATGTCATCAGCGGCCCTAGCCACTCCTCCCTCCTTTGTGCTGTGCATGAATGCCTGCAGAACAAGAGAAGAGAGTCTCAGCAACAGATCTTGCGACCATCACCAGGGCACACCACAGCTTGCGGCTGCAGGCTTTGCCTTGTCGCTTTGCCTGTGAAGGTGTTATCCCCACGACAGCACATTATCCCCCAAGCCAGTTGTGTTGGTTACACACGATTGGTTGCATTTAATTGTGTGGCGGTGGAGCTGCTGATCTGTGTCCACTGCAGTGGGCAAAACGAGTGGACATGAAGGATGAGTTTGAAGCAGCAGTCAAACCTATTCATTTCCACTGCAGTATCTCAGAAACACGCTCTTTGTTCTCTTTCCCAGGGTTAGCAAGCACACATGCTACACAAGGGAGAGCAGGCAGTTTTGTTTTCCTTTTTGCTTTCCAGTAACTCCTTGAAGAGTGCATATATTAACTTCTGGCCAATCAGAAGAAACTGACCACAATTACTCCAGTGTTATGTCTTGCTATAAACTAAATGAGGCATGAATAGGGAAGTCTAGCAAAGCGCAGCAATCTAAATTTCATTAAATAAACACGTTTTCCCTGTTCTTTAAATTTCACTCTCATTCAGAGAACAGGGAAGCTGTCCACTGTCCAGGTACATTAATGTGCTGTACCCAGGAGGCAGTTGGAATCGGCCAGTATCATTTTCCTGTTGTTTAGAGTGGCCCATTACCACGGCACCCTCTTCTGTATCCCCCCTCACCCCCAGGCATTGCGGCTGATGTTAGCAGCTGGGGGTAATGTTTTTTGACAGGGGCACTGGAGCAAGGTCATTTGAGTGCTCGAAAGCAGAGCAGAGGAGGGGAGTCTCCAAAGCCCCCCTGCCCCCCCTGAGCAGGGATGCAGTGAGGGGGCCCAGACCTATTTCAGTGCCATAGGAATGAAGGCAGTACAAAGGTTCTAGGATGCTTTTGGGATGCAGCTCTGTGAGTGAGAGCTTTACTGTATTAATCTGTGGGTGACACTGTCAGTGTGCTGTTCTGTGAGTGAGTGCATCTGTATCAATCTGTGAGTAAACACGTCAGTGTGCTGGTGTGTAATGTTAGCCTGATGGACAGGGTAAGTGCTGTGGGCTCTTCTCCAACATGGATATTGTGAGTGTGCATGCTTTAGCTGGCAGAAAAGCCAGCAACCTGCGTGGAATAACATTCCCTCCATACCAAGCATACCGCAGAGTGTAATGATCACTTCCACTAATGCCATCACTACCCCAGTCTCCCACCCCCCAGAGCCCTGCTGACCCCTGTGCTTCTCTCTGGATTCACTCCCAGCTGGAGGACAGTGTTGCCACCGAGCCGCTGATCATTTACCTTCCCTGTGATTTTCCTCTGCTCCGCACTCTGTGCTTACATTACAGGTTTCCTCACACACCTAGCAGGGCCTCCCCTTTGTGATGAAGCATTTGCGTTGGCCATGAGGCACTCAGTGGAGAAACTGACAGTGACATGAGGCCCAGCTGTGCTCCCCCTGGGGCAGGTAGTCAATCAGATGTGTATAACCTGCCAGGTAAGGTTTGCTGGGCTCAGGTGCGGGTGCACGCTGTGATCTCTTTTTTTTCTGACTGAATCAGTGAGGCGTGTGAGCAGTGAGCTGCAGATGACCTCAGACCCGTGCCGTGGTAATTGATGATAGAGGGTTGAGCCTCTGTTTAATAAAGAGCTGTAATCAGAGACCCCACAGCCCCCGGGCACCGAAAATCACAGTGCTGAGGATCGACCTGCCCTGTCGCTTCCCAAATTAGAACGAGGGCCAAAGAGAGCAACAATGAGTCATCCACTTTGGCAAATTCCCCCATAAACCTCTTACCACCTAACGTGCCACGGTCCCTTCCTGTCCCAATGTGAACAGATGACATCACCCCCCTGTCTGCTGCTGTGAAAATCACCCCATCTGAGTATCTCCTCCAGTCAAAGAGCTTTGCTAATTCTCATTGGTTCATATATGTCCGTCAAGGTCAGACCGAGAGTGTCTGCGGCCCAGCTGACAATTCAAACAGGAGCGATGGTTTTGATCTGGCTCCTCCTGCATGGAAAGCAGCCCAGGTTCCGGGGGGACAGTAAACAGCACTCACTTAAGACAGATTTGAGTGGATCAAACTCAATTAGTCATGCAGCAGAGGTGTTAAACAGATAGATGTACATAGATGTTTGCGTGAGGTTTTCTTTTCTGTCTCATTTTTGTCTCATTTGGCATTTAGAATGCAGGTTTTTAATTTTTATTTGTGTTTTCAAAGAATAGTAAACTTTGTGTGTGCTTCAGACTCATACTGGCTATTCACATACAATGAAGAGTTTTTTTAATTTTTTTTGCCTGACCCTGAGAAACCTCAGATGTAACAATTTTATAATAATTGTGTCCTTCCAGAGTGGAAGGTGATCTGATGTGACCAGACAATCCCTTCTTTGTATGAATTAGTTTTTTGATTTATGTAACTTCTGATTCCAAAATGAAATGAGGTCGCAGAGAGACAGATGGTGTCTGCTGGACTCAGAAAACAAACAATCGCTTTTTAAACTCTATTCATGAGACCTTTGAACAGGCCAGCTGAAGTATGGACCTGCCGTTGGAGGCACACAGGAAATATGCTTTCACCTGCTGACAGCCTAGCAGGACAGCACTGCTGTGTTTTAATCCCTGAGCTCACTGCGTGAGGCTTTGCCAGGTCACTCTGAGGGTCACCATGAGAATCCAGCACCTTACTTTGCTTGTCTTGAAAGATTGGCAGTTTCTGGCTATGATGCACTGCCTAGCATTTACTGTACAGGAATTTAATACTGAAGTCACGTGGGAAGTGACTAATTCAAAAAGTCCAGGAGTTGGACATACATTACTGTTGTTGTCATTCAGCAGACGCTCTTATCCAGAGAAACTTACATAGGTCGCTGTTTTTATCCATGTATCCAGCTGGATATTTATTGAGGCAATTGTGGGATAAGTACCTTGCCTAAGGGTACAACAGCAGTGTCCCCTTGTAATCAAACCAGCAACCTTGAAACGCAGCTATGCCGCCCCACATACTGTGGGTTAAGGTGTTTTATTACTCCATTCAGCATGGTGTATAATTTAATATTTAATGCTTGCACTGGTTTTTAAGGTTTAGGTATTCAGGTAGGTACATAATGATGTACTAATTGATTTATACATTACATGTTGCTATGCTTTGAGTTGAATGCCTCATTTGAATGCTGCCAATTAACATTTGAGAGACCTGTATGATTCGCTCAAGAAGTTGTAGGATGATGTCACTCACCTCTGCCCCGCCCTTCTGCAGGTGTTTGGGAATAAAATGATCATCCCGTCGCTGGATGGGGCGCTGTTCCAATGGGACAGGGACCGGGAGAGCATGGAGGCTGTGCCCTTCAGCGTTGAGTCACTGCTGGACTCCTCCTACCGCATCAGGGAGGACACGGTGCTGGTGGGAGGCAAGTCCCTCACCACCTACGGCCTGGGGGCCTACAGTGGCAAGGTGGGTGTGGGTGTAAGGTATAAGGCTCTGCCTGATGGAGATGTCCCTCAGGCGGAGGTGGGTGTAATATATAAGGTTCTGCCTGGGAGTAATGGTGTCTCTCTCTCCAGCTGCGCTACATCTGCTCTGCGGTTGGCTGCAGCCGCTGGGAGGAGGAGGAGCCAGAGCCTGAGGATGTGCTTTTACTGCAGAGGACCCAGAAGACTGTGCGCGCTGTGCGGCCTCGCAGTGGCAGTGAGACGTGAGTCCCCCACCACCATTCTGGCCTCTCACATCTTTCCCACACCACCCTCCTGCCTCTCTCACCATGCCCTCACATCACCACGCCCTCACAAACCACACCCTCATGCCCTCACACCTCACACCTAGAGCAGACTGCTTGCTGGGAGCTGCAGCCTGGGCCGCCTCGTTCTGAGAACCTGTTTCCTCCCGCAGGTGGAACTTCAGCGTGGGCCACTTCGAGCTGAAGTTCGTGCCAGAGTCACAGCCGGGGATGAACTTCCTGGAGGCGGAGCTGGCGAGCGGGGAGGCGTGGCGCGAGGCGCGGAGGGACAGCCGGCGCGTGATCCGTGAGGAGGAGGAGCCACGTGCTGAGACACGCGACCTGGTCATCAAGGTGTCCGTCCCCGACTGGAAAGTCATGGCTTTCAGCAACAAGCCAGGGGGGCAGCTGGTATGGGAGCATCAGGTGAGACACGCCTGTGCACCACGTCCACACACCACGGCCTTGTCCACCTCGGGGGTCTGGGGACCAGACTGTCCAACTGTCTTTAAATCAGCATTCCTTTCAATTCATTTCAATTCAAACAAACTTTATTGGCATTACCACACCGATATATAATTGCCAGTGCAATTTCACATAAATAAGTGAGCAAATCAACAATTAACTGAAAAATGTGCACGCATTCACACGTACATACATACAGAAATGTACATACATATATTTACATTTATACAGTAACTGGGCTGATGTTTCCTGCCTATTTTCATGATATCAGCTCAGATGTTGACAGGGTCAGCAGGGTAAAGCCTGCCTCATGTGTCTGCATTATAGCCTGCTCATAAGATCGATCCCCAGTACAGAGCTGTGGAACGTCAGGCGCAGAGTAATGGTGTAACCGGGTCTCTCCCCCCCCCCCCCCTCCCCCCCCCACTCAGTTCTGCACCCCCATAGCCTCAGCCTGGCTGGTGCAGGGTGGGAAGGTGACGCCCATCAGCCTGTTCGACGACACGCCTTACACAACCCGGGCAGCCGACTCGGCTGAGGAGGAGGAGGAGATCGTGGAGGCCGCACGGGGCGCCACAGAGTCCAGCGTGTACCTCGGTAAAAAGCAGTGCTGCGCCATACTGTGCCGATTGGACTGCTGCTAGCTATCCTTCTTTTCTCCTCTCATAAGTCCAGGACATGTCTGCAGCTCAGAGGGAAATAAATGGCTCTCGAGGTTTGATTTTGCCCTCTTTTAATGCTGTATTTCAACAGCTCCAACTATTTCAGCTATGTTTGTATCAGTTTATTGTATCAGTTTTGTGAGATGAGTAGGACCTCGAGTCATTCTATTAAAAGGCCCTGCAGTGCTTTGGCTATGCCTGTGGGACTGGAAGTTTGGATGTCTTTTAATTTCTCTTATGCTCTGCTGCTGCTTTGCTCATAAGGAGATAATTGTGTTGTTTGGTGTAGTGTAAAGTAGAGCAGTGTGTGTTGTGTGGGGTTGTCATGCTGTGTGTTCTCCCTGGCAAGTGCATATTTGTCACTTGGTGCCAATCTTTCAAATTCCAGTTGGTTTTATTGGAAAACAGGGTGTTGTATTGCCAAAGCACTTGAATTAAAAAATAACAAAGAATAATCAAAACACACTCTGCCTTCCTCTTTCTCCCTGTCTTCTCTTCTTCTCTCTCTCTCTTCCTCCCCTTTCTCTCTCTTTCCCCCTCCCTCTCTCTGTCCCCCCTGTCTCTCTCTCCCCCTTGTCTGTCTGTCTGTCTGTCTGTCTCTCTCTCTCTCTCCTCCCCCCAGGTATGTTTCGGGGCCAGCTATACCTGCAGTCTTCTGTGCGGATCTCAGAAAAGTTCCCGACTAAGCCCAAAGCCCTGGACAGCCGCGGGTCAGAGAGCAGCATCATCTCCCTGCCCACTGTCAAGTGGAAGCCGCTTATCCGTAAGTCCAACACTCCACTGATCTCAGGTCAGCTGTCAGTGAACACCCCCCCCCCCTCCCCCTGCTCCAACATGTCACTTCTAGGGAAAGGACTAATCTCTAAACAGGGAGAAAATATGTAACACGACCTGCTGGAGTGCTTTGTAAGGATGCAAGTGTGTTTAAGGCCAGCGTGTAGTAGAGATGTGTGTTTCTCAGTGTCTCCTGGGTCTCACTCTGTCCCTGTCTTGGTCACACAGACTCCCCCTCCCGCACGCCAGTCCTTGTTGGCTCTGAGGAGTTCGACAAGTGTCTGAACAATGACAAGTTCTCCCATGAGGAGTATAGCAACGGGGCCCTGTCTGTGCTGCAGTACCCCTATGGTAGGAGCTGAGCATTGTCTACACACACAGTCATTACATTACAGCCATCAGACACACACAGTCATTACATTACAGCCATCAGCCACACACAGCCACCATGCACTCCAGTGCGTATAATAGCCATCAGCCACACACAGTCATTATATCACAGCCATCAACCACACACACACTCATTAGATTAGTCATCAACCACACACTTGTGTGTGTGTATGTTTCTGAGAGTGCGCAGCTGTAGCTGAGCCGTGACGCCCCCCTGCCTCTCCCCTCTCTCTGCAGATAACGGCTACTACTTCCCCTACAGCAAGCGGTACCGGGGGCGGCGAGAGTCTGCAGTCAGCCTGCAGCGGGGGGAGGGGGCTGGGGAGCTGCGCAGGAAGGACCCTGTGCTGCTGCTGCCCTGGTGGAAGGAGATCCTGGGCACCATCGTCTTCTGCATCGCCGCCACCACCTACATTGTGCGCAAGTTCTTCCACCCACCTGCTGCGCATGTCCGAGTGAGTGCTCAAACCCCCCATCCTATCAGAGTGCAGTCAGAACGCTGGCCAGGATAGGCCAGCAGTAGCGTCATTTTTGCCTTTTATAGCATGGCCGAATTCTTATGGTTAGGCTGGCGGTTTTGTGGAGTTCTGATGGTTCGTTCATGGAAATGAAGCTACTTTTCCCATTGTGCTCCAGCTCAGCCTGTTCACCCTGGGTCTCTTTCTCTCACACTCTGCCTCCCTCTGTCTCATATACTTTCTTCTCTCCCTCTCCCCCTTTCTCCCTGTCTTCTTCTCTTCCTCCTTCCCTCCCTCGTTCTCTCCTTCTGTCTGATGGCTCTGGTATATACAGGCACCTTCTCCTTCTGTCTGTATTAGAGGTCAAAAGGGAAATTGGAGGTTGCACTTACTTTTGAATTCAGGGCTTGCTTCTCAGATTAATGGAGGGTATCAGGATGGTGCTCCAAACACCCAGGTTAGGCACCAAGCTGTGATCGTCTGGGAGAGGAGAGAGAACCTGGCTTGGACACAGCCAGCAGATGAATCTCAGAGCAGACAGTTGGAACATTTCTTTCCTGAGAAAGAAGTCAAGCTGTTGGCTGAGAGAGACAGAGAGAGTGAGGTAGCACTGGAAGAATGCTCTCTTCAATTGCCCCTCTCAGTGCTCGGCTCACTGGCATGCGTGCCGTCTGCCTCCCCAACAGCCATCCCCAGCCAGCCTCACCTGGACTCACACCCACCCTGCCTCTGTTTCCACAGCAGCGCAAGGAGTCCGAGACGCAATGCCAGACAGACGGCAAGTTGGAGCTGGCGGCAGAAGACCCAAAGGAAGTGGTTGTCACGGAGACCCAGCGCAGCGACTACGTGTCCAGGTAACACGGCCATTCTGATTGTGAACAAAAAATGTCCTTCCGCACTCGTTGTGTACCTTTATTTTACTAGGAATGATCCAATTTAGATTTAAAACTGTTAGAAGAGTTAGAACGGAGACAGATTTAATAGTGGACAGTGTGCCGGACTTTGAGGGAGGGGCAGTCCTCCTGGACTCCACTCCTCACAGCTGGGCCCTGGGAATCCTGGGACTGTAGAAAATCTCACCTCTGGTTGGTGCAGCACAGAGAGGAAACCTGAGAGCAGCCCCTCCCCTCCTTTTGGCATTCTGGCATTCTGGCACACCCCCCCTACCTTGCTGAGTGCTGGTATCTGTGGGGTGAGGGGGGGTGGTGGAAGGTCTCCCTTAAGTACATTCTCTTGTACAGTTGTCTGGGAAATGCCCCGTCTGTGGCCAAATGCCTGACACCTCTCATGTGAGTGGTCTGTGGGAAGTGCATGTGCAGTTAGGGGATTGTGGGTCTCCAGCTGTATGCAAATAAGAACATGGCTGTTTACAGAGCCACTGGACTGGGCATTGCTGGGAGGTGTCTGTGTCTGTGTGTGCCTGTGTGTCTGTGTGTGTCTGAGGGTCTGTGTGAGTCTGTATGTGTATGTAGTGTGTGTGTGTGTGTGTGTGTGTGTGTGTGTGTGTGTGTGTGTGTGTGTGTGTGTGTGTGTGTGTGCGCGCGCGCGGGCGTGCGTGCATGTACACATATATGTGTGTATAGCATGTGGGTTTCCTGACCCAGGCTGTGTGCCTGCTCATATCCCTCAGGTACCTGACAGACTTTGAACCTGTACAGTGCTTGGGCCGCGGTGGTTTTGGTGTGGTGTTCGAGGCACGTAACAAGGTGGATGACTGCAACTATGCCATCAAGAGGATCCGGCTACCCAACAGGTACCCAGCTCAGGCCCGCCACAGGACAGGGTGCAGAGAGGGTCCCGCTGATTTCCTGTTTCCTAATGAATCCAACATCCCAAAAAAGAGCACACATTACAATTGTTAATGGGCATGGGCAGACTGCAGCAGGTAATGTCAAATGATTGAGCAGCAAAAAAGAGCAGTTGTCCTGGTAAACATCACCCTATAGCTTGCTAAACTGACGTGAGTATTATGAATACTGCACTCCAGCCTGGCTTTCCATTTGCTACCATCCAGTGGCGGATGAGTGTAACGTAAAAACATTGCAGTTCTAGAGGCTGATAGTTAAGAGCATGATGACCCTTGAATAGCTGGTTTACCGGCTGCTCTGGCAGCTCCTCAGACCAGTGTGTTAGCCATTCACGTGTGTGTTTGTGTGTGTGTGTGTGTGTCTATCTGTGTGTCTGTGTCTGTGTGTTTGTGCATGCGTGTCGCGGCTGCAGGGAGCTGGCTAGAGAGAAGGTGATGAGGGAGGTGAAGGCCCTGGCAAAGCTGGAGCACCCTGGCATCATCCGCTACTTCAACGCCTGGCAGGAGAGCCCGCCCGAGGGCTGGCAGGAGGAGATGGACCAGCGCTGGCTCAAGGATGCCAGGTACACTGAGTAGCACACCTATAGCACTGCAACGTCACCGTGTTTCAGTGTACGTAGTAACATGATTAAAGATGAAGTCTAAGGACTGAAGGCTAAGCATTCGCACAGTGCTGGAGAACAACCATTTGCTTTGTCTTTCATTTTTGGTGTAGCCCTGAAAGCGCAGCTCAAAATCTACATCTTTACTGTGCAGAGTTCAGTGCTCTGTAGCCTATAGTGCAGGACATGCTGTTCCGCTGTAAGGGGGGATATTCACAGGGACAGTCTCTGTCTCCCCACTTTCAGCACCACAGACTGGCCGCTCAGTTCCCCTGACCACATGGAGGCACTGTCCGTCAAGGTGCCAGTCTCCAAAGCCATGTCCCCAGGCTTCTCACCCACTCTGGGGGCAGCAGGGGAAGCCACGGACAGCACGACTGCAGGACGGCCGTCCTTCAGCCCCCTGCTGTCCTCCTCTGAGCCCTCGGCCCCCTGGGACAAGGAGTGCGGCGCTGCCTCCGGAGGGCCCCCGCTGGGCCAGACAGCTTTATGTCGGAACGGGACAGCCAGGCCGAGTTGGAGGCCTCTGACTCACCCCATTCTTTCGAGTTGTACCCGGCCCGTGGCCCCCTGGCGACCTGTACCTCGTCCTCCTTCGACATTGTGTTCGAGGACTCAGGCTGCGATGATGCCTCTGAGCCAGGTGAGGCAGGGGGCTCAGGCACGCCCACGGAGAGGCCTGACTCCGCCTCCCACCCCACCCATGAGCCCGGCCTGTCTTCCTCCCCACCTCGCCCCACCTCCCTCAGGTTGGCCCCTGGCCCTGACCCGGCGGCCCCACCTATCCCAAGGCCCCGCCCACTAGCCTCCCCCAAGGTGTACCTATACATCCAGATGCAGTTGTGCAGAAAGGAGAACCTGAAGGACTGGATGGCTCAGCGCTGCCTCCCCGAACAGAGGGAGCATGGGGAGTGCCTGGCCATCTTCCTGCAGATCGCTGAGGCTGTCGACTTCCTGCACAGCAAGGGCCTCATGCACCGTGACCTGAAGGTGAGCAGAAACCCCACTACAGAGCTTTTCAGCTTTTTTGTGCTATTGGCGAGACACATATTGCTATAATGGACTACATTTCCCATCAGATATTGCTATAATGGACTACATTTCCCATCAGATATTGCTATAATG
Source organism: Megalops cyprinoides (assembly GCF_013368585.1). NCBI lineage: Eukaryota > Metazoa > Chordata > Actinopteri > Elopiformes > Megalopidae > Megalops > Megalops cyprinoides. Next base: position 2,720,016 of record NC_050604.1, on the reverse strand, counting down.
GACTTACATTTCTCATCTGTATATTTTTTTGTCATCAGTATTCTTCAAATACTAAAAGTGGAATGCACACTAATAGTTTAAGGAGTTAAAAATGATTGTTTAGACAGACTATGTGGGCCTCATGGCAGATGTTCGCTTCAGCAGATGTGATGTAGGTGGGTCTGAACATTGTGGTGCTGCGCCCTCCCCTCTTGACCTCTGTGCCCCCCACCCCCCCCCCCCCCCAGCCGTCGAACATCTTCTTTACACTGGATGACGTGGTGAAGGTGGGGGACTTCGGGCTGGTGACGGCCATGGACCAGGAGGAGGATGAGGACGAGGCCAGTGCTCTGACGCCCATGCCCGCCTACGCCCCTCATACAGGCCAGGTGGGCACCAAGCTCTACATGAGCCCTGAACAGGTGAGCCCGTTCCCCTTGTCTTCCCCCCAGCTGCTTTTCAGTCTTGGAGCGTGACGTTACGCTACAGTGAAAGTGCACGGATTGGTCTTTAAAGGCCTGAATTGCCATCTGCTCAGCTGGACGTGAAGGGGGAAAATGACAGGCTGCTTTCTCTGGGCTCAAACCCCTCTCTTCCCCCTGGCTCATAGCTGTCTGGGAACTCCTACTCGCACAAGGTGGACATCTACTCGCTGGGCCTGATCCTCTTTGAGCTGCTGTGCCCCTTCCGAACACAGATGGAGAGAGTGCGGGTAAGTGCTGTGAATTCTGACCTTTAACCTTTACCTGCCCACATGCCTATCAGTGCAGGCCACTGATGATAACCTTCAAAACAAGGGCAGCAGTGTAGCATAGTGGCACGGAACAGGGCTTATCACCTATCACTTATCACAGGTTGCTGGCTCGATTTCCACCAGGGCACTGCTGTTGTAACCCTGGGTAAGATACATAACCCAGAATTGCCTTAGTAAATGCACAGCTGGATCAGCGGATAACGTGTAAATAATGTAACCTATGTAAGTTGCTCTGGATAAGAGCTGTCTTGTCTGCTAAATGACAATAATGTAGTGACTGGAAATGCACTCCTCTGTGCGATAGCTGCTTGTGTGTCGGGGTGTGTCAGGTGTGATAGTGTGCATTTTGCTCCCACAGACCTTGACAGAGGTGCGAAGTCTGCAGTTTCCTCCGGTTTTTGCCCAGAACAACATACAGGAAGTAAGTCACAGAGCTCTACTGCCCTCTACTGGCAGAACAGGAACATAATACTGCTGCCACCTGGAGTTGGTAGTTAAGGTGCATAGTCATTGAACAAAACTGGCATCCAGCCATGAAAAAAACCAACGCTCTGTAACTGTCACTTTATCTAGCTCAGGGGGTTTGCTGTGTTGTGTAATGTAGTGAGTGCTGCAAAAAAAATTCCCTCACTGTCCACCTCATCTAATGTGTCATCTGAACTCTCTCTGTCTCTCCCTCCCTCTGCCACTCTGCCGATCTCTTCCTCTCCCTCCTTCCCTTCCTCTCTCTCCCCCTCTCCCTTTCTCTAGTTGATGATGGTGCGCAGTATGCTGTCTCGCAGTCCAAGTGAGCGTCCAGAGGCGGCAGAGATCACAGAGACAGCTCTCTTCCAGGAGCTGGAGGTGCCATGCAGGCTGGCCGTGAGGCAGCGTTCCCGCACCTACAGCTCTTCCTCTGCGGGACGGCCCACCCGCCAGACCAGCTCCTGAGGGCTCTGCCCCCACCGCTTCATCACCAGCGACCGCTTTTGACCCCACCCCCAAATACTGCCGGCCAGTCCCACAGCGGCCTCCATGACCCCACCCTCAAATACTGCCAGCCAATCTCACAACCATCCTTACAGCCCTACTCCCAAATATTGCTGGTCAATCCTACTGCAACCTCCCTGATTCCACCCTCAAATAATGCCAGCCAGTCCTGCCTCCAAATACTGCCAGCTGATCACCCAGTTATCCAGCCATTCCCATGACCCCACCTTCTAGACATTGCTGGCCAATCATTCATCTGTTCCGATGATCCCCACCCCCTAGACACGGTTGGCAAGCTGATCCCACATACTATAACCCTGCCCCTGTCTGGAGACTTGCAGTGAACCTTGGGGAGGAGCTTTCTTATGCATTATGGACAGGCTTTTAGCCCTCCTCCACCCACATCCTAGCTCCTCCCACACTCAGCCAGACCCAATCACTATGTCCCCCAAGTGGCCATGTAACTGTTGCCACCTGCTAGCAGACCAAGATCTATTCCACCCTCCACCCCCTGTCAGTGTTAGCTCATTAACGTTGTGATGTCACACCTGGCCTTCGAAAGAGAAGAGTCCGCCCTGGCCCCCAGAGGGGTGAGAACCGGCCTGAAACGTAGGGAGACCAAAAATCAGAGCCATCCAGAGAGAGACTGAGGGAGAGGCACTGCACGCACAGCCCATGTCCAACCTGCCTTGCATCGCAGACACCCTTTTCTGCCGCTCTAGTGACAAACTTGCTTTTTCTGCATGTCTTTAGGGGGAGGGGCAAAAGCACGACTCATGCCAGCTGACTTTGGGATCGTTTTTTTATATGGCTTTGTTATGCTTGTGGGTTCTTTCTACTTACCCATTCATTTCTTCCTCCCTGATCGTGTAAATAGCTTAAAGACTGGTTACCTTTTTGTATCCTAAATCGAAGGGCAAGCTTTATCAATCGTGTATATAGCATTTCATCTCCTGATCTGATACCACAGAGGTGCTGTTGATGGTATCATGGTTTGCGTTAATACGGGGCATTTCGTGGATAACCATAGTGTTATCTCTGTGATGGTGCAATGTTTCTGAAACTAAGGGAAGCTTGGCTGCATGGATTTCTGTCTAGGGGTTGAAAAATGAAAAAAAGCAATGCTACAGGCAGTGTACAAAGTTAAGTGTGCTCTACCTTAAAGCAGGCTTGGGTGATCTCCGTGTTTGAAAGCGCTTCGTGCTTTTTTTTACGCTAACAAGGGAATATACAGTAGCTAAATATTTTGTAGCAAAAAAACACTGATCAAATTATGTAGTGGTTATATTTTTGGGGTCTATGTTCATTTGACAGCATGTCTGTGAGGGTCCTTTCCTTGAAGAAGTGTCCAAATGTAAATGAAATATGACTCTCTGAAAGCGGGTGAGACACAGCCGAATCGAATTTACCAAGCGTACTCCAAACCAAAAAAAGAGCTTTCTCCATTTTCACTTCTTGCCATTAGGTGTGAGTAAGTTTTCGTATGGATTTTTAGAGCGTTTCATAGCAGAGGTCTGTGTGTGTGAGCGAGCTGGGACTCCCAGGTTCTCCAAGACCTTGGACATGAGGCCGAACCCCCGTTCCCTGCCTTTGATGAACCCAAATGCTGGCCTCCACCCCTGATGATCCATTCTGCCTGTGCTCTGGAAGCGGCTGCAGGTGCCCGTTTGTGTAACGTTCAGATTCTGTGATGGAATGGGGTCTATTTGGGCCAGGACTGTGGCCTGCCAATCACATCTGAGGCTGGACAGGTGACTCAGGGACCCCCTGGGGTTTACATGCAACACAAGGAAATGAACCAATAAATGCTCACGTTGATGTTCTTATTCTAAGCAGAAATGCAGGGACAAGAGAGAGAGCAGGTCCTGGCAGATTATTGCTAACATACAGATCTCCCAAATTCATGGGATGCACAACGTCTCCCTCCCTTCCCAGAAGAGGAGTGAAAGCAGGAGGGAGGGGGAGGAAGCACGCCTGACTTCCGAGGCTAATTTTTGGAGTCCTCTCCACTGTGGACCACACAGGCGGCGTGCATTCCTCTGCCATGTTGAGTTGGATGTGTGATACAGTTTGCATGTGGTCTGGGTTGTTGTGAAGGTGATACATTATCTGAAGGGGTTTTCAAAACAAAGAAGATGTCTATCCATCCGGGGAGCCAGGAAGCTGGTGCAATACAGGGGAAGGGAGTTTTATGATAGCCGTTACTTCACATAAGCCCACTAGAAAGGTGAATCAAGAGGACCCTGATTCTGACCAGTCTCTGATAAACAAGCCTTTCATTTCAAATCAAAGGGGCTTTTTATTGAGTTAATTTTGGTTGCTGCAGCCTCGCTAAAGCCATTTTGGACCTTTCTGTTAGAGTTCTGATACTCCCACTTCTGTATGACACAATAAACTTACTGAAAATGGATTTCATGTAGTTTACTTATAAAGAAAAAAAAAGTTTTCTGGTTTTCTTCATTGGTTTTATTGTTCATGCTCCACTTTGCTCCTTTGGCAGTCTTGGGTAACGCTCTGCATCACAAATCCGTCCCTCCCTGTAATCAAGTTTGTGTCTATAAGCACAATCCTGCTGCATCTCTCTTGCAATGTAAATATGTTTATTTGTTTTTAATTTATGTTTATTGGAGAAATCAATCCATTTGGGTTGGTGGTATATATGAATGCACTTCATGCAATAATTGCCGAGTGCATTGAAATATTGTGACTTCTTACAAGTCTAAAATTTAATAAAATGTTCTATGACATTTGTACGATTTTTTTGTCTCTGTTCTTTTCTTTCATTTGGATGTTTATGCACCACTTGTATGTATGTAGGGACAGCAGTGTGGCTTAATGGTACAACATTGTTTATCCAGTTACTGCAAGATAGAAGTCTGTTCCCACCTTTGCCATAACATCTAATGTCATAATTGTTATATTATTCACTTAACACTTCCTGTATTGATTCCTGTTGAATTCCTGTAGAATTTTGTCATGGGGCCTGACCTCAAACAATTCAGCCAGAACGGACTAGCAAAGGTATTGACATTAAAGTGGGCAACAGTACTGAAATGAATTATGAATTGAAATAAGTTCCTGGAAGATATGGAAATATTCCCTGGAATGGAGACAGCCTCTTCCAATCATTATGTTCAGTGACTCTTTAGTCCTAGAAATGGCTTTTGTGCAGGTCATTGCAAACAGTAGAATAATGCTTGGACAGAGAGGATATTCTATTATATTATATATATTCTTGAAAGCTTCTTCAAGACCGTACCCTGACAGACATGGATCATCCTGGGAGGTTAGACTGCCAGACGGTCATTTACCTTCTTGTATTTTAGGACAAGACTGCAGGAAATTCAGAAGCCAAAAGTCACATTTCAGTACTTATTTACTACACAGGAGCAATGTAGCACTGTTCTCTTTGCAAAATGAATGTAATGTAGATGCTCTTATCCAGAGCAATGTCCATTCAAGTTAAATGAGCAACAGTGTCAGATCAGGCTAACAACACGCCTAGACTAGTGAGTGTGAGAACAAAACTGTGAAGTCGAGTACATACACTACATGCACTTCCATGTATCACATATATTGTCTATCTTTGAGACACACAGAACCAAAACATAATGGGAAACCTCAGGGCATATTTTAAAAAGAATGTTATTCCATGGAGACTGTTTCGTACTAAAAAGACCAAGGACTACTGCAGAGCTACTGGTCTACTAGTGTTCATGCTTGTATCTTAACATAGGCTCAGCAAGCAGTGTTGCAATGTTCTGCTGGTCCACTAGGTGGTACTATGAAACAAGCCACTAGCCCTAATGTTTCATCAATCGTAAAGAAGTCCTTACACATTTTCTGTTGTGATGTCATACCTCATACCCCTGGTTCTTAAGGTCAGTTCACATCATCAGCAATGTGTGCTGCACCCCTAACCCTCCACCCTCTGTTACCTTCAAATATAAATGGATTCTTTCACCCTCTTATATTCCACGGTGTATACCAGCCTGGCTCTGCTCACTGCATTTATTGCACTTCTGGTCTAGGGGCCGATTCCAAAGGTCACCCCCTAAGCCCTCACACCCTCAGCAAGAGCTCTCAATTCACATTGTGGCACAATGTCACCATCATTCCAGGGCCCAAGGAAACAGAGGGGGATGGAGTTCTAGGAGGCAATACTTCAGAAGAGCCCCTTGAAATCATCAGACAAGTGCCAGTGAATGGCACAGCCTCAGGGTGCATCTCACAGGAAATTTGGGAATTGCAGTTTGTGGGGATGGTGATCTAAGTATGTCCAGGAACTAGTACACTGACACACATATACACACACACACACACACAATGGTCCATACACATTCATGTTCATGTTCATGTTATGTGACTGTCTTTTCTTCTTTTGTTGAACTTTGCCATTTGAATTGCATTGAGTGGAGCTCACATATTTGCAGTGCACTCATTCATAGTCACGGTTTGGCTGCCTAATACAAATGAAGGGCAAGTACAACCAAGAACAATGAATGCTTTACCAGGAAGTGTATTAATAAATCTATGCAATTGCAGTCCCAAATGTCTAATTTTATTCTCAGTGCCACTATCCAATGAAGTCACACTCAATAACACTGAATTAATACCAGCATGAAATCATTCAGGGTAAGGATTATTTTGTGAAAAATCTTTTCTTGTCCGTACTAGCTAGCAATTGGAATATTCTGCAACAGTTCATCCTTTATTGGGTAAGGAAACCATGAAATCCATGAACATAAGATAGAGTGCGAGGCTTGTAATTTCTGTTCTTGCTAAAGATCAAGATCAGCCGGCAAATCAACTGACCAGTTTCCACTTTGTACAGGTCTTAAACCACTACAAAATGAAACAGCTCTGCAAGTCCTCATTTTAGGTGTTGGAAAAGATGCCAGATGTCTTTGGTCTGCAGAGAATTTTGAAATTTCAGAAAATCTGTAATTGTGCTGTTATACACCCCCCACCATTCTGCCTTCTGTGCTGCAAGACAAATTCTCAAGTGACCAAGACATGCTTCTCAAGGCTGAATAATGGACTGATAGGAAATGAAGTTCACAAAATCACTTCAGCCACAATTAGTGATTAAACTCCACTGGGAAATACTGGAGTCAAAATCATAAGTTGCGTTAGACAAAAGTGTTTTCTTTTAATCATATGCATTTCATACAACAAAAAGGACCATCCTGATGAAGGTTACTGCTGAGACGAGTCAATTAGTGTGCAGTGCCCATTGAAATAAATGCATTTTACAGATTTTCTCTGGCTGAGTGCCCTGTTTTTGGGATCTCCATACTCACGATTACTGTTTAGTTTTCACTTGTCCCTCGATGCACTCCCATTGCACTTTTTGTAACAAAAATGACCAGTTGACATGAATCTGACTCATGAAATCTGTTAATGTTTCTTGGAATGATACAGCAAATACTGGCAGTGGATCGAGCCGCTCCAATCCGCTAGAAGAGAGATACACCCCACACAGAGCAGAATAATTTATATTGGGTTAGCCCTAAATCCTGGGCAGCAGTGTGGTGTAGTGGTAAGGAGCCAGGCTATTTGCTGGTTCCCTGTTGGGGTACTGCTGTTGTACCTTTGGGCAAGGTACTTAACCCACAACTGCCTTGGTAAATATCCAGCTATATAAATGGACAAAAGCTCTAACCTATCTAAATCACTCTGGATTAGAGTGTCTGCTAAATGACAATAATGTAATACATGACAGATAATCCAGGAGGTTATTTTTTTAATCATATGACATAAAATGGCACAGTGTTTTACTACTCAAACAACGCACACTCACAGCCAGTAGGTAACCCATTTCATGTGACCCCCTGAAGCATGTGCTGTATAACTACAAGGACATGACATCAAAGTCCTTCTTTCACCACAGCCTCTACATCAGAGGACAACATTATGAAGTTCAAAGGCTCCCTCTCAAGCAGGCACCCTCTGCCTCCTTCTCCAACATCCACTACAGAAGAGTAGCTTGTGTTGTACTGCAAAAGGTCTACTGATGCTCTAAGGAGCTTGCTGTTTGTAATTAAGGCCTTAACCTTAACACATGTAAATGTGACATGTGAAAATACATATCTCCAGATGACACAAACACAGAAGCAGTTAAATTCATAAAGGAGTCAGCAGATAAACACATAAAACTCATGGCTGAGGAAATCCACTGCAGATGCAATTCTTCCATTATATCTCAGCTTTTTTGTTGTAAGTCATAACAAAATGTTTGGTCCAGGAGTGCATCTATCCCAAATTGTCCTGAAGAAAGCATAGACTTACTGTGGAAATCATAAAGGTGGTGGGAAAAAGACATTTTCAACAGCATTTATGTTACAATATTTACATGTGTCCAAGCCATTGACATTCAGGTCAGAGAGCACACCTAAGTCTCCCATGCACCCCCATGCAGATCGGCCTTTGTGTCACAGACCGTGGCATGACCAACAGGAACTGGAGCATAACATCTATCGCCTCCTCTTCGCGACATCACAACGCCAGCGCACACCCAGCAGCGTGTGGTGGCGGTGGGTTCGGGGGCAGTGAGAGGGCTTGGCCCTTATTGCCATAGTCGGGGTCCTGAGCAGTGCGGGAAAAGGTGACAATGGACACCATGTCCTCGCCAATGTCCACGGATGGTGAGCGGCGTTGGCACACCAGCAGTCGGCGCAGCGCCCACTGGAAGTCGCGGTTCAGGAAGGCGTACAGCACCGGGTTGATGGCTGAGTTGCAGTAGCCCAGCCAGGTGATGACCTTGAAAAGTAGTGCCACGGCAGCCGGCGGGGGCCTCTGGACGCCCCAGCCGCCCGCTGCCAGCCCCACGTTGAGCACGAAGTAGGGCAACCAGCACATGACGAAGACAGACACAATGATGGCCATGGTGCGCGTGGCCTTGTTCTCCAGCTGCAGGTGGTTGGGACGCCGGCTCTCAGGGTGGTAGTGCAGCTCCAGTGTCTGCGAGCCGATGCGCGTGGCCTTTAGCCGCGACGCACGGTAGATGAAGAAGTACATGGTGCAGGTGATGAGGAAGGGCAGGTAGAAGGCCAGTGATGAAGCCACAATGGCAAAGGCCCAGTTGGTGACGAAGACGCAGTCCTGGCCTGGGTTGTAGGCCAGACCTGGGATTTCGTTCCAGCCCTGCATGACGGGCAGGAAGGAGATGAGGGACGAGTACACCCAGATGGCCACCGTCATCATGATACACCTGAGAGATGGGGAGAGAGAAGGGGAGAGAATAGCAGAGAGGGAGAGAAAAGGGAGAGAGAGAGAAAGAATGGGAAAAGAGGAATTGGGGTGGGGGGGGGGAGAGAAGAAATGGAGAGGAGATTAATTACCATTACAGCTGAAATTTTCATTACTATTGTTATAAACGTTCACACTGTCATCATTTTTATGACTGCTATTGTTGTTAATGCTGTTTATTTTAATTAACTTCCTGTTTACTTATAATCATTAATGACAGGAGTAAAAAAATATATTGTCTTCATTATCTACGTTCTTTGGCAATGCAGTACTGTATTTGTCATGCCAACAAAGCTGGTATGAATGGAAATATGAGAGAGAGAAGCTGAATGAGAGATGATGAAAGGAGAGAGAGACAGCACGGCAGGACATGCATCAGAAAGCCCCCCCTATCGCCCCAAAGTCAGTTACAGGGAGGCATCCGCTTTTGTTAATGTAGAGGATACAATAGTGTGCAGAACAGTAGAACCATCAAAGAGCAAACAGTAATAATAAACAGTACTAAAGCATATCCTCTTTTGCCTATGTGTGTTGCCCGTGGATACAACTGTTTCCAGGGAGCTTTAACATACCTCAGGCTCACGTCTTCCCTGAGTGGTGGAGGAAGGAGGACTGAATAATAGAGTTTCCAGGTGTGAAAATGAAATGAGACAGAGAGAGAGTGACATTATGCAGAGGCGTGGCACTTGCGTTACTTCTTGGACTGCGTTGAGCCTGGCCTCTGATGTATGGCATGCCTCTGACAAAAACACAGCCCTTCAGAGGAGCCAAAACACTTGTGTCAGAAGAACAAATACTCAAGAGTTCAGCTGAATGGAGAGGGAGCCACAGTGCACAAAACTATCTGAGGGAAAAAAAACGCCCTTTTTAATTCAACAAGCGAGGATGAGACTTTGAAAGAGTCACAGCCAGAGCCAAAGGCAGAATAAATTAACACTCTTAACACCTCTCATTATAAATTACTCCACGTAAAGAAGACTTCAACAGAGAGAATCAATGGAGACACGGTGGAACTACACTGCTTTTCTGGCCCAGCAATTGGCTGCTATCCTCTCGCAGTCCTGTCCAATCGATGAGAGGGCCAGCTCCACGGAGACCGCCATTCGCTGGCATCGTATTGACTACTCAGGCAGCACCAAATTAACAAGCTCTCCAACTCCATGTTGCCAGGCAACCCGGCAAGGTATATTTTTCAGACAATCAGCTGAACAAGAAAGAAGACATTCATGGAGAATCAATTATCACTAATACCTACATTACTGAGGTGCTTGAAGAGGTGCCCAGGGCTCTATAACCACCTATACATAACTTACTTAGACTTGGGGAAAAACACATACACACTTTAATAGCTCTTCCAAATAACAATGCCAGACCAAACAGTGGAAACTACATAATAACCATATCTTTAAACGTCATCTGAAATGTCAAATAATTTTTCTAAGCTATAATGTGCTGAAGCTATATTGCTTCTCAGTTTTGTCATTACAGGTGAATGTGAACAGTTCTCCATTCTGCGGTTAATTTATAGGCTGTCACTCTGCTGTCAGCCACCTCTGTAGGAGGTCAGTTAGCTCCAGCTGATAGTGAGATCCAACCCTGCAGCGGTACAGCTGGATTCTGGCAAACACTCAAGGATAGGACACGTCTCCTCATTTGGAAGAATCAATCAACCCTGAAACATCTGACTCAGATTGGCTGGGAACATCGGCAGACTCGTTAATTACAAAGTTAATAAATCGCTGTAATTAGATGGCAGACGTTCCCAATCCTGGCCCGGGGATCCCACAGAGCACGCTGGATTCTATTTCATCTGAGGTCTTAATTACTGAAGCTAATTGAGCTTATGATTGAACATTATGAACACTTCACAACAGACAAAGAAGACAAGGAGAGGAGATTGAAGCTTCAGTGATGTTTTACCCAAAAAGTTTTCACAACACCGAATCTGTTGTCAACTTCCTAAATAATTATAGCTGTTTGAAGAGTACTTAATATGCATCCAATCAAGAATGAACTGATACTCCTGTAACAACTCCTGTATTCCAGATATAGCTTTGTCTCACATAATTCATGCTCGAACACAGTTCGAATTGCACATTTCCAGCACATTAAATATTCTTCACATCAGTTACGCACTGTAATCATTCAATAGGCTGAGACTAAACTAAATGATCTTCGTGGTGCCAACCTTTTCCTAGGAACTTCTACTTATATAGGTGCTAATCCTTTCATGAAACTGTTGAATTGACATTGCTGTGTGTGTTTGTTTATTGAAAGATCTGGCTGTGTGTGTGCTTGGATGCACGCATATGTCTGTGCGCATTCATACACGTGCTTGTATGTGTATGTGTCTATACATGTACACACAGTTGTGCATGTGTGCACATGAGGTTATGTGTAGCTGTCTGTGTGTTCTGTGTATGTGTGTCTGTGTTTGCTTGTGTGTGCATGCGTGTGTATGTATGAGGACTGTGTGTTTCCTTGTGCATGTGTGTGTGCGTGCGTGTGTATGAGGAATGTGCGCACGTGCTGTGTGCGTGTGTATGTGCCTGTGTGCACACATGCATTTCAGACCTGGGACGGGACATTCTCCGAGGGTAATGGTGTGGAGAGATCACAGAGCAGTATCGGTCCAGGCTGATGAAACACAGGGTGACGATGGAGGCAGTGCAGAAGAGCACATCAAAGGAGATCCACATCTTACAGAAGTGCTGGCCAAACAGCCACACTCCTGTCACCTCATAGATAATGCTGGAGACAGAGAGGAAGAGACCAGCCAGTGTTAAACATGGCATAGTCTTCAACAGCGCATATGCACATACACACACACTTTAACACACATACATTCCTTACACAGTACACACTCCTAACACACACACCTTATCCTTCAAAATGCTTTCCGTTAATCAGATTCAGAAAGGAGAAGAGGGGAGAGTAGACATTTTGACAAACACTATTTATGTGTGCCCTTGAGAACTGTAGTCATGTCAAATTTGAATAATGACAAACCAACACACAGCAACAACATATGCTTCACATATAATGGCATATTTTAATTTATTCATGTGAAAAAATACTGACTGCATTTTGTCCTTTAGAGAAATATTTTTTTATCTTGAGTTCAGCATATATAAATTATGTAGGAACAAATTTGGTGGCCATCACATTGGAGTGTTTAATGAGTCTGTGTGTATGAGGAACGTGTGTGCTGTGTGAGGAGTGTATGTGTATGAGGAGTGCATGTAAGGACAAGTGAGTTTCAACCATAAGGGATTCTTTATATGGCATTAACAGCAACAAGCCTGACACTGAGGAAAAATATGCAGCGTGCTTGTCATCTATACCATTACAGTATCACCTTAGGCATGATTATGTGATCGCATGGTCTTCAATTGATTGTTTCCAGTCACATATCCAAAGTCAGACTGCTTATTTACCCAAAATAATTAAATTCATAAAACTGCAAATGTAAAAAGAATGTAAAAAAATTGAGATGCAGTAATCAAGGCCTTAAGCTTGGGATACAGTTTATTTTTCATATCAGTGTTTTGTGGGAATGATAAAACAGAGCCGTGACTGATAGGCGAGCACAGAAATTACACATCTTATTATGACAGTGTGAGTCATGCCTATTGTTTCAGCTCACCCACCCCCACTATAACATTCCACAGCAGGATGATGGCTTCAAATCCATGCTGAGATATTTCTGTCAAAGCACTAATTCATTTCCCATGTAGGCCTAGAGAGGGTGCTGTTTTCACCTGAAGGGCATGACCAAGCAGGCCACCAGCAGGTCGGCCATGGCCAGGGACATGATAAACATATATGTGACGGTGCGCAGGCGTCTCTCCACGATGGGGCACACAAACACCACCGTGTTTCCCAGAAACGTCACCAGGTCGATGAGGGTAAGCAGTATGCCCACCGCAACCTGTGAGGGGGCCACCTGTGGCGGGGCCACCTGTGATGCTGGGTCGCTCCGGTTGGACCCCTGTGGGGGCAGGGATGAGGACAAGGAGAGGTTGGCCAGAAGCGAGGAGTTGTGCTTCAGGAGGAAACTCATCTCACCTGCAGGGAGCAGAGAGAAGATTAGCCTCCGCAGAGTGTGAATGAACCAGAGCCGACAGTCTGGCTGGAATCCGAGCTCCAAATCCTACAGAGAGACTTTTACTTTTTCTACATGATTTTACAGATTTAAAGCCAAATGGCGATCACAAATCCAGAGTCAGCCCAGGAAATGAACTAAAATTCAATTCAGCAGTTGAAAATCACCCATCATGTTCTGCATGGCAGCTATTACTGTACTCTTAACTGTATTACTAGGACATATTTCACATAGTACAAAGGTTTTTTAAGAACATTGGTTGTGCAAAATTGCAATAATAAATAGAAAAAAATACAAAACCTTTTCCCAAGTAACTTCCATCTCTGAAAAACACTTTTTCATGAAATACAATAAAATCAAGCTACAAAAAGTGAAAACAAAAACTGACTCAGGGATTAAAATTCTCCGTCGCTACGACAGATTTCCATCAACTGGATTCCAGAGAGGTCATGTATGACATCAGTGTAGATCTGAAGGGAATATCTATATATATTAATATTTACATTTCTTCCCATTGGCTAAAGAAGTCTCATGCTTTGTGGGCATTCAGAACTCCTCCTCCTCATGGTCAGAGGTGAGTTTTTTTGTTGAGGTCAGTGGCCTCAGCCGCTGAGAGTGGGGTAAGAAGAACAGGGACCCAGAAACGTCTGCAGACCCCTGTGTAAGGCCATTCATGCGCCTCTTGTGTCGGTGCTGTAGACCTTTGGCCATTGTGATCAGTGTTAGCCTGCACTGACTTGCTGGGAACTGAAACCCCTGAGAATGCAGGAAGTATAAGACTGGATAGAGACTAGGGGTGGACAGTATAAACGGTATAGAAAGTACACCAGTATGAATTTGCCCTTCGGTATGGATTTTGACTATACCGTGCTGACCGGTAGAACCCTCACAGATCTAGGTGTAACTTCATCGAGAAGACACGATACTAAGCTTTATCTACATACACAAATCTTTGCTGACCTGACAGTGATTAATCTTTTCAGAAGCATTAAAATATTGTTGTAAAAACAATAAACTTTCCTTGTGGATTATTCTCGGTCAGAAGATGTGGGTGGTTGCAAAAGGATTGCTTTCTTCTCGTTCTTTGGAGTGGCAAGATTGCAAGATTGCTCCTTTTTGAACCGCGGCTTCTCGCTCCTTCTTCGTCACAAACTTTGACTTTGATTGCAATCTTGATTAACTTTATTCGTATTTGAACTATTTCTATTGCTTGCTGGACATTAAGACTCTTGTAATTTGTAATATATAAATATTTATTTTCTTCTTTTTTATATGTAAAGTTACTTTAGATAGTATTTTAATTAGGCTACCTGTCTGTTTGCATTCCCTAAATAATATTAACGTGGTTAATTCATTTTTTCCCGTTGGTTTTTAGTGCGAGTTTTATAAAGAAGGAAGGCCATCGCGCTTTCTTTTGCTCCGAATGGTCCGGAGGAGAAACCGGCGAAGAATGTGGGTTCACCCAATAAACCAGAGAAGGAGGCAACTTGGAGCTTTTCACCATCTTGCTGCTGAACTGCGTTTTGATAAAGGTAAACACAGCGGTGAGCAAATGGATCATCTTCTTTCCTTGACTATATAGTACACATGTAGCCTCCACTTTCCTCTAACATGCATTAGGCGATTTGAGGGGGGATGCTATTCCCCTTGTTAGCAAAATGACCAAAATTCATCCCCCTTGTTAACCTGCCACCCCCCATCCTCTAGTTAGTAGCAGAGAGAGTGATGAGTGTGCATTTGCCATCCCCCCTGTTAAAAATGAATAAATCACCTCCTGGTAACATCTGATTGCTAAAATGGTTCAAAAATATTATTTTTTATGTCTCTGACATATAGCCTAGGCATTGAAACTACAGTGAAAGGTGTCAGTTTTGTAATGTTGCTGGTATGATGTCAATATGACTATCAACAGATCGTTTTCACTGTCTATTTTTGCTGAGAACCGCGCGCGTCACGCGGAAAAAAATAGGCTCCACGCCCAAAGTCTAGATGACTCGCAGCTGCAGCGAGGCTCGAGCCGTGTCTGAGACGCGCGTCTCACGCAGGCTGTGTGGCTGCTCTAACCCGTTAACATGGGCGCCGAAATGAAAATCAAGACGGTCCGTGACCGTCACGCACACGCGACGCAACTGGTGTGGCCCCGGCCTGAGCGAGAGAGAATGGGCGCGCCTCTGACAGTAGCGCAAACTCATGGTGTCCGGTACAGCCGCCGGGCTCACAGTGTCCCAAACAACAATATTTTAATGCTTCAGAAACGATTAATCACTGTCAGGTCAGCAAAGATTTGTGTATGTAGTAGGGATGGTAAGATTCACCGACTCGCATTGGTGCACCAGCATAAAGGTTCACGATGCGATTGCCCCGATTAAAAAAGTGTGCACCTGATACAATTTGGGATGAACTCGGGATGCATCGTTTCTAACATCTTTGCATCGGTAAAATCCGATTTATTTAATTATAATTGTTAATAGAGGCCCTATGCCTTTATTATTTAGAAATGTGACCAATAATTTGTGATCAATAATTTTATATTTCGATTGATTCCTCCTCTTTAAACTGTTTCTCAAGTGCACTCTCATTTCCACTGCTATCAGTGCCCAATTCTCGTCAAGTCTCTCGGCCAAGTCTCGCGCGGGTTGGAGGCGTGTCCGGGCGAGTCACAGGTTATCATGAAGGAGGAAGAGCTACACGTTCCACTGAATTACTACAAATCAAATGTTTGGCGACACTTCGGATTTTTCAAGAGAGACGGACAGTGACAAGATGCATGCAATTTGCAAAATATGCCGGGCCGCTATAAAGTACATAGGCAGCACGACTAACCAAAGATATAAAATTAAACTATCTGTACCATATTGAATTGCATAGCATCATATTTTTTGAATCGCATTGTGTTGAATCAAATCGTATCGAATCGTACTGCATCGCAATAGGTGTGAATCAAATCGTATCGCATTAGTAGTTGCTTCATATCTGTCTTTAATATATCAGATTGTTGGCAATGTATCGAGATGTGTATCGCGTCTTTTCGATGAAGTTACACCTAGATCTGTGAGGGCTCTACCAGTCAGCACGGTATAGTCAAATTCCATACCGTAGGGCAAATTCATACCGGTGTACTTTCTATACCGTCCACCCCTAATTCAAGTCATTCCCTGAATTGACTGCAGAGCTGGGGTCAGTTCATTTCAATTCACAGTATGCTATCCCAATAAGAACAAACCCTGCAATACCACAAGTAGATCAGTGGGTAAGTCAGAATGGCTAGACTGTGGTTTGGTGCCCACAAACACAAAGGCATCTTAATCGTACCTGACATAGTTCATGTCCAAATAATAAAACACACGCAACTTTTGAAATGCAGAGTCAATTTACTTTTTCAGAAAAACTACAATTTCAGCTTGTTAAAGTACAACGGCCTTTTGAAGTGATACCTCACCCTGTTTCTGCGGGTTTCCCATTGGCATGGGAAACCAGTGGCTGTTCTAGCTTGTATGGTGCCCTGGGTGAACCCCCCTTCAGCGCCCCCCGCCAAAAAAAAAAAAGCACCATTCTGCACTAACTGTAATTAAAAAAATAGAAACAAACTGTAGCATATAAATACAAATGAAAAACAGAATCAAATTATTACACTATTACCATATTCCTAACAAAAAACACACAAATAAATGAAAGTTAACCAAATCAATAATGTGCTAGTTAGGTTGTAATCATTTTGCTGCAGGCTACACACATTATCATGATGAAACCGTGTGAAATTATATCCAATGTTATGTAAGCTAGTTGGACAGAAAAGGGAATATTGTCACCTTATGTGTAATAGCATAGCAAGCAACATAGGCTAACAAACATAAGTGTTATACTAGCCTATTTCATTACATGCATAACATTATACTCATAAAGAGATGACATAGCTGCATACCTTTATCTTTTGCATGTTTCTCCTCTTCTTCTTTCCTCTTTTTCCTAAACTGGGCACCTGATGGCTTAGACCTTTTCTTATCCATTCGTGTTGATCTGGCACTCCAGCATTAATACATTACCCATCCCCCAACGCTGTCAACCAAGAGTCAAGACTAAACCAATTCACCTTGGTGGTGTGCAAACTGGTTTTATATTATTCTTAACGATTTCACACAAACCAGAAAAAATGCAACAATATGTCTGTGAAACTATATATTCACAGTATTATGAATGAATTGGTGCACTATTTGATAGATTCCCCCACTCCCCCTGCCTCGGGCTTCCAGTGGGGAGACCTGAGGTCAACCTACCCCCGCCCACCCCCCTCCCCATCTTGTACATCTGAGTGGGAGACCTTCCCAGGCAGTAGCCTGTCTAGCTCACAAACTAGAATCAGGGCACCCACTCTGGCAAGGTTAATTGACCCACACGGTGACATGATATCATTGACGTGACATGCAAATGAGCGATAGAAAACCGGTCGTGCAAATATCATCATTCTGATTTTTTTTGTGCGGGCACCCCGTGCCGCCCCCGGCAAGATGCCGCCCTGGGCGACTGCCCGTGTCACCCATACCTAAATCCGCCACTGTGGGAAATATTGCGGATTGTTCAGCACAGCTCAGTGCTGACTATAAGAGTGTTGGCATTAAAAGTGTTTAATCTGGAAGACGCCCGCTGCTCCCATACAAAGTGACATGAGGGAGAGGGTAGAGTGTAAAGAGCAGCAGTGTAGCATAGTGTTAAGGAGCACGGTTCATAACTGAAAGGCTGCCGGTTCAATTCTCTGCTTGGGCACTGCTCTGTAACCCAGAGTAAACCTCAGTAAATATCCAGCTATATAAAAGGATAACATGAAAATTGTAATGTATGTAAGTTGCTCTAGATAAGCAGAGGGAAGGGAAGAACATGCCCATCTTAAATGATATTCACAGCTTCAGGGTGCTCCCCAGTGCTTCAGCCTGCTATGTTTCCCCAAACGCACTCCAATCTTCCCTCCTTCAAACTCACCATTCTGTATCACTGTGAAGGCACTACAGCAGGTTGCCGAGTTGCTCAGGGATACCACAGAGGCGGTTCATTCATAAACCTGTGGTTCTGGATGACTCAATGCTTGCTCGAGCACCCCAAACGAATTCATCTGCCTGGAAATAATGAAATCTAACATGTGCCAAAACAATCACTGTAATTACACCGAATGAATTTACCCACAGCTGAGCCACCATAAACGCCACCCACCAATCCATCCCATTCATCATTTCATTTTCTGAGGTACAAATACTTTCAAAAGTGTCATCACTGTAATCATTCATAACATAACATTTTTAAAGCCACATTTTGGGTAGCATTTATAATGTGTTTAACACTTAAAATTTCCACCTAAGACACTTTTCTCCTCTGATGAATTTGTACAGGAACAATACTATGTTCCAGAAATTTACATAAAAAGCTTCCAAACTCCAGTATTTTCATCCTGGCAGGCCTGTGCCAATATCAGTTTTAATAATGTAGCCAAATGTGTCTTTAAAATTATTGCAATTTGCAGATTTGCTTTTGCAATTTGCAGATTGCTTTTGATTGCACTGTGTTACGGCCAGACTCCTGCCAAAGGTGACTACAGGCAGTCACAGGGCAGTTGGCAGGATAAATACTCCGCACATAAAAGTACAACAACCCGGCTACTCACTCTTCCGTTTGGTCCAGCCGGGCAGACGACGCAGCGGCGACTGCTTCATAGTTTTAATTGGCTGAACAGTATTTATACGGGTCAGAGAAAAGATAGTTGGAGAGATAGCAGTGCAAAGGAGTTTTAAAAAAAGTGGTTTGAGAGAGGGAAGAAGGTAATGTGGAGTAGAGAAAAGTGGAGTTCTGGAGATCGGTGCGCAAAAGAATGAAATAAAATGGTGGGGACCGGCCAGTCTGCAATAGACTGTCGGACCGGCTCCACCGTCCTACCCAAAACAAGAAAACAAAACTAGAAAATAAACTCGACAAAAATGCACCACCGTCTCACGAACGTTACACATAAAGTTGCACTTAAACACTAAGTGAGAAAACAACTAAATTTGCACAATATACCATGCTGGTACTCACTCTAATTCCCCAACCACTGTGTTTGCCGCCATAAATGTTTAAATTACCTGAGGTGCACACCTTCGTGCACCCGTGACCCTGACGTCACGTGACCCATAACCCCTACTTTCGTGCACCCTTTACCTGACGTCATGTGGCATACCCGTAACAACTGTACAATATGAACTGATGTGCATTTTGGCATACGTTCATTGGGTTTGTTCCATGAAAAACACCATGCTGCTGTAATTCAGGGTTATGTGCCACCAGCATTAGGTCATGACTTTTCCCAACTACATCAACTGTCCCTGCTTTCTCCTGCTTCATTTCTGATTCAGGTTCATCCAGCTTCCCTCTGCTTCATCGACATCTTTTCATTGCAATCTTCAGTATTTATTTTTTTATGTCCTAATATCGCAGCATTCACCATGCCATGCATACATTTACACCATTTTAGAAATTTATGCATATGATTGTCAGAGAGCAGCCTCATCTCAAAAGCTTTTTTTCAGCATTTCTGCTCCTCCTTTCAGTATAAAATCTACTAATGCATTGCTTTTTAAATGGTATTTAATGTGTGCACTGGAATGCTATTTCATTGAATGTTTCACATAAGCGTACATAACATTTCTCCATTCCTGCTGTTGGGCTGGGTTTATCTGTACCTTTGAAACTACTTATATGCCAAGCAAACTGCTTTTTTTCCTTTGCTGTGGAGTGAGTTGAGCCAAGCTTGTGTGGCTACTGTGAAAACACACTCTTCAGGTCTCCACTTCACATTGGAATATGCACCCATTCATTCATTCATTCACTCACACACACACACACATACACACACACACACACAAACTCATTATCTGAAACTTGTTCACATTATTCTACAATTATTGGTCCAGCTGTTTAAAAGGACACTGAAAGAGAATGCTATGGACTGATGCACTGCATCTTAAAACATTACATGGTAAGTCCTTATTTCAGTGGCTTCTATGAAATTCTCTGGCACTAATTTCTGAGCTGTGGTTTGTACACAGATATGCTTATTGACTGGAACATAACTAAGAATTATATTAGGAGAAACACATTCACATGCGAGTGAAAGGTTTCTCTAATGTGGGTTTATTAAAATTAGCAAATTATATGTTTTTCTACAACCTCTTTTTACAGCATCACCTCTTCTTTTAGACTGTAGTTGCATGAATTGCAATCCATCTACAAAAACAGAAAACTTCTAAATGCACTATAGTGTTTCATTCCTTCTACAGCTCCACTGATTCACAATTGTGCTAAGAAGCTTATATAAGGAATCCATAAGAGATAAGACATAAAATTACGTGCTCTCAAGTGCTCACTGAGTGAGAGTCCAGGCTAAGCTGTATAGCCCACAACTGGGTTCAAGTCTGACAGCAGCAGTGTAGTGTTTTTAGATTGGCTGCATTCCTTATGTCAGCCAGCAATTCACCAGGCACCTCAGTCACTCAGACAGTGGAAGGGAGATGCACTCATCCTGCTCTTCAGGTGCACCGTGGGACTCGAATGCAATCCTAAAATTCACTACATTGCACCTTTACCTGGGTAAACTATATATGTAGCATACTGCTATAACATACAGTATGCTACATATTTATATACCCTTTCAGTTCTGAAAGACCTGCATTCAGATTAGACACCATACCAAGGCATGGCAATTGTCGCAGCCATTAGAGGGTGCTGTAATCCCTGTTTTGTATCACACTGTGGCACACAGGCAGTGATGTATTGTAATTGATAATTCAGTGGAGTAATTTATTTAGCGTAATGAAGACATTTTATTTAATCAGGCTCTGTTCTTATAAGTCTGTGATGTAGGGGTGCAACGAATAATCAACGTAGTCGACTAAAATCAATGACCAAATTAGTTGCCAACAAACTTAATTATCGAATAGTTGGTGACGTCATTGCATGTTTTTTCTGCTAACTCGGAATGCGCAGACATGTAGCTACTGGAGTGAACAATAGAGATGGCCTTCACAACCTTAAAAGCGTGGCAGCATTTCACTCCTAACCCTTTCGCACGTAACTTATTTATGCTATGTAGTGTGCGTGTTACATTACATGGTCCGTTATGTTTTCATTAGCGTTATTGAGCTTCTCATAGTTTTGAGTTAGCATTTGCTATGTTTTTTAATGTTTCCTCAAAGCTTAAGTTAGTTAGAATTTCTCCAATCTAGTTTTCTAATCGCACCGGTTTTAGCATACACGCTAAACAGCTAATCAGACCAGTGTGACCGTACACGCAAAAGGGTTAACTCTACCTGAGGGTTAACTCTAACTCTGAAGAAGATTGTGAACGGCAACATTTGCAAACCTGACCTTGCCTGGTACGGGAGCACATCAGTTAAGCTCGAGCATCTGAAGAGGTGGCACGTTGGCTCTCTGGATGATGAAGACTCGTCACGTTAAGTTAGCTAGCTAGCATAGCTAATGTTAATGTTAAAAGCCACGTTACTTCATGTTATGAGCTGTAACATTTTCTATTTTGAAATACATTTTCTCTTGATCAATAAATTATTAATGATGTTGAACATACAGTGTAGCAAATAATAACCTATTATTCATAACAATCCTGTTCACATTCCAAATGTACCCTGACTTTATAATGTTAAACCAGAGCCCGTCTGCTATTTCGAAATTCTCTGCTTGAACGTTGCATTGTTATCGTGGCTTCGTTTATGGCTGGAATTAGTGTTGCTGCTGAGTGTGCAAGTTTTGAGAACACCGGAGAATTTGATGCTTTCTAAATCACGAAAGATTTCTACAACTCGTGTCTATGCATGCTTGCCCAATATGGGTTACATTCGAATTAATTTGAACAAGTTATGGGTTTGTTGGATCTCGTAATGCTATCATGGATGGCTTTCTTCAAAGGAAGCAGCCTTGTATTCCCTAGCAAGCAGCTGCCCTCACTGAATTAGTCCTAGTAACCATTCATTAAAAGATGTATTTTTGAATGAAGTTCTCATCTTTATTGTCTTTACTGTTAGTTAGCATATGCCTAAAACAACCTCAAGCTAAATTTAAAAGCTGATAGATAAATAAGAACCATTGAGTAACTGTGCGATTCATAATCTGAATAGTCGATTATTTGTTTCAATAATCGATAGATTATTCGAATATCAAAACAGTTGTTAGTTGCAGCCCTACTGTGATGTCAACAGTACTCAGCTTTGCCTCGTATCCACATCACCGTTGGTCAAATAATCATAGTAACACACAACCTTTTGTGTATTATTCCTTTACTGTTCTACAGAGTGAGACTGGGTCAGGTTGGCCCCCAAAATGAACTGTTCAACTGGCCACTCTACTGGCCCCCCCAACTGACAAGCCCCAGTCATTCTAATCTCTTTGCAACGGCAAGCCCTTAAAAATCTGATATACATTTTAGGCGGAACAATTGAGGTTGCGGCCACGGCATTACAGGACACTTTTACAAGGGCACACAATTCCCTTGTGTTTTGGCCCCCATTCTCATTTTGATTTTCGGTGCGGGTTCAACACATGTTGAGACAGCCGTGCTGGAGGAACGGAACGCAACAAGTGATTAGCCAATTCATTCAACAGAATTGAAAACTTTATTGGTTATTCCTTAAGATGAACCTGTAGCTAGCTAACGTTACCAGTGCCAAGTTACAGTAGATTGTTGCTGACTAAACCTAGCTATCTAAGTCTAACGCAACATTAGCTTGACTTGGGAGTAGGGTGCGAAATACGGGGGTCTCGGGGGGTCTGACTCTGAGACCCCTTGATTAACACTTGAGACCCCCTGAAAGCCTCAACAGCAAAATTTTGTGGGGTCTCTGAAAAATCTTTTAAAAATTATTGGTCAGTTGCAATTGTCACTAAAAATGCATTTTAACCCTTAAAGCCTGACAGATGCAGCCTGCGTCCAAATTCACATCCCTTCTTCTCTGTTGAATTGCTTACAAAGTATTTATTGCTAACAATACTAGTTGCTTGTCTATGTCTATTCTATTGTCTATTCATTATTTTATTCTACAGAATACAGATACACCTAGAATTATAGCCACTTGTAGAATTTTTGGCCACCTAGAATCTTGACATTTGAAATACAATTTCTGTTCGAGCCTATGATTCAAAGAATGGAAGATACTTGTAAATAATGCTGTGATGTGCTGGACATAAATGAAACCTTTGTTATCAGCTAATAATTAATATTTATGTTTAAGCAACCCACACCCTTGATTTATTGATGACGATGCATTCAAATTGGAATTTGATAGGCTAATTAATTATTCCTTGGCTGATCTCATGTGAATATCATAATCTGAAAATGTAGCCAGACAGCAGACAGGCAGCTGGTCTGACAAGGTAGACAGAGAACAGACAGACAGCATTTCTGATAAGACAGGCAGACAGAAGCAAATGACAGAGCTGGAGGAATGAATTGTAGTTTGCACATTTGACATGTATTTGCACAAATGTTAAGCCCTTCAAATACCAATACAGATTGCTTTTTATTTTTAATTGTGTTGTTTCAAGTACTTGTGTTAGTCTTATATTTCAAAAACATGTTATTAAATGTTGTAGAATTCAATTCCACAATAATGCATGAATTAATCACTGTATATTGGGTATACCAATATACCAACCACACCTATTGTCATGGACAAAGCATAGTTTATCATTTGTTTCAAAATTCAGTGAGTCACCTGATTTTTAGCTGCTGTAGTTGCTTGTAATTTTACCACATTCACACAGAGTACTATACTCCCCACCATCACTTTTCAGAAATAAGTGAATTCTCAAACATCACTGAAAATAGGGTTGAACCAATATTTTATTATTCAAACTCCAAGCAGAATGAAGGTATGAAAGTGTCTTAATTTGACAGTAATGAGTGAGCTTAAAAGTGCTGCTCATCATTTGAAAAAGACACCCTTTACATTTGAAAGGACTGCAATGTTTTTTAATGGCTGACAAACCATTGGAGGGTGAGGTGTATTGATTGAATATGACCTGAGGCATGTCTCCACAGTACTCTGAATCAGTAAAAGCTCTGAGAGCCTTGATGTTACCAGAACGACAATTCTCATTCAGAGGAGGAATTCCAGGGTGGTATTTCCTGCATTCAAATCAAAGGAAACAACAGAACTCATTCCTACAATATACCAAATATGGATTCATATGTGATGTTCCCTACGTGGTAAATCTGCCCTGTGTGCTGTTTAAAAATAAACTATAATTCCAAAGCCGATATATAGCATAGTTCTATTCTTTTTGGAGAATATGAATAACAGCAGCCACAGAACAGTAATGCGCCTTTTTCCTCCTTTTCCTCCTCCATGGTATTTTAGCAATCATTTCCATTTCAGTGATCATCTTCAGTCACTGAAAACTCACTTCAAAATAATGGGTATAATAGTTCTGGATGGCAGAGTCACTCTCATTACTCTGAAGTGTGTAAAACAGTCATTGCTGACTGAGGAAGAAGAGGAAAGATGTATTATCTCTATTCAAATTGAAACTGTCATAACCATTGAAAACATTCAGATAACCTGCAAAGTTAGGGCCCAGATGTATGCAAGAGTAGAATTGTTCAATTAATTTCCCATCCCGATTTAACTGTCTGGGCCTTCGCCAAGATTCCAGAACATTGCTACAGTGAGTCCTTTACATGTTTTCCAGTAGATCAGGGGTGGCCAACCTGGCTTTACACTTGACAGAGGGGGAGGTGGTGGAATCTCTGTTTTCCTAAACACCCACTCCCTCAAAATGTCAGAATATTTGGTCCTGTGAAAACCTTAAGACCTTCAGAGCATAGACAGACATTTTAAATCATGGCATAATGGCCCCAGTTTGGCCAACTGCAACTGATTAATGAAGAAGAGAGTGAACAAAAAATCATCTTGTATATGTGTCCACTTCACTTAGAGCTGAGTGATTTTCCCGATTTTCTCAATTTCGGTTTTAAAAACGTTTTTCAAAACAGGAGAAACTCACAAAAGCTGAAATTCTAAATAATTTACACTTGATGTTGTCTACTCATAGATCGGAGCCTGCATGTCCCAGAGGAAGTTGTGGCTATTCAGAAGGTTAATGT
This sequence comes from Megalops cyprinoides, assembly GCF_013368585.1. Lineage (NCBI taxonomy): Eukaryota > Metazoa > Chordata > Actinopteri > Elopiformes > Megalopidae > Megalops > Megalops cyprinoides. The sequence goes on along the minus strand of NC_050604.1, from coordinate 2,694,825 downwards.
TTTGGCATAGAGCTAATTAGATCTGCCCCGAGTAACTGAATTTAATTCCAATAAGTAACCAGTATCATGTTAAATTTCTCATGTTTATAACAAACCAAATTACATGAAAATCGGTTCAGAATTAAGTGATTATAGCTGATATTGTAGAGAAGTCTGCATTTCTCACACATATAGTATTTGTTTACTAGCAGATCTTGACCGCTCCAATATGGTGACCCCGCAGACACGCGTCAAATCGCAAATGTGGTATCTACGTTTCGATATCTATGATCAGTTGCTTACGCTGCCACCTACTGGATGCTTGTGTTAGAACAGCCACAGCTTATGGTTTCTTGAAAGAAAGTTAGCAAATCGTGAGTTGCGCTTCCTTCTTTTTTGGCACACAGACTTGCTAGAGAAAGCGGCCAAAAATCACGTGATAAGATCACGCTCCTGCAAACTCCAAAATGCGGTTTCACAAGTTGTGAATTACAATTGCGATTAGTGTTTCACTTTTACAGTTCGCCATTCACAAGCACAAAACATACTCTGCGCTTCTTTGTACTTAGGGCATGATTCTACCTTCATAGACTTCATCGATGAAGAATAGACACTGCAAAGTGTTTACCTCCAGACATGCTATTTTCCTGACGACCACATGGGCGAAGTAGTAAGCCAAGGGCTTAAAGCCATTTTAGCTTCGTGGAAACTCAGGGAAGACAGACAAGTCTGCATGACTACTGACAGTGGCAGAAACATGATCAAAGCTTTGGAACTGAATGAGTGGAACCATCTCCATTGCTTTGGACACAGACTCCACAATGCAACTGGTAAGTTACACTGAATTCATTTATTTATCATTTTAGTTATTTTTTTACATTTAATTTCACAGTTGTAAAAAATGTTTATCATAATCTGTTTATTAACAATATATTTGTATATGAGGGTTTAGGGGACGAAGAGACTATTTTTTTATTGTATAATATACAGTATTTCAACTTTGAAATTAAATATAGTCTTTTTAGTATGCATTAGCAACATGATGTGTGGTACTAAGGAGTTGTTTGAAAATGACAATCCCAAAGTTTGAATGCAATCTGTTTTTTCCTTTTAACAGAAAATGGTGCGAACGATCTGCGGGTTGACCGTGTGTAGCAGGAATAATATTGACATTATTATTTCACTAGTATTTCATATCTGTGTTGCTCGGATTAGCTATTTTTTAGTTATTCATTTCTTTGTGATCGCCTACCTGCTTTTATTTTGTTGAATTGTTTCGCTGTTCTTCCTGTGTTGAAGCATTTTGGGATTTTAGTGATTCATGGGAGGTCACTTGAAAAGGGGGTGTGGCAAACAAAGGGTTAAGTCCCCTGCACATCCATATTTCTCCACTTTTACTGTATGCTCTGATGATCAAGGTCAGTGTGACATGTGCTCCATGCACAACTTCTTTATAAAAGTTGATAATATCCATCCACAGTCAACATGTATAATCCCCTGTCTCACATAGGTTCTGTATGGTTTTATTATCTGTGTATTGAGTGCAAATTTCGCTTTTTACTTATTATTTTCAATACATTTGATTGTATACCGACATGACAAGCTAAATGATTGACAAGCTAACTGCAAGCTGCAGGATGTCGATCAGCTAGCTTTCTAAAATTTTCCTGGCTTGTCAAAGTCAAACATGAGTTTGGTAACATGGATGTTCCATTATAAAAAAAAATTATTGCCGAATCGAGTGTTTGATGGTTGTGTCGTCGGGGCTATTGACAGTGATTGCTGCGATGGTTTATTGACAGGTGGAAACGTTCATTCCATGTCGTGGATCATCTTCTGTTCTGTTACATGCACTCTTATGCAGGTATTATGGATTGATTTTCTTTACTTTTACAAAAATTGTGTTTCTGTATATTTTATTTTGGAAAGTGTAAAGATATGGCAATCACGTGCCCCCCTTTTACTGTACGCTCAGATGATCGAGGTGGAAACGTTCATTCCACGTCGTGGATCATCTTCTTTTCTGTTACATGCACTCTTAAGCAGATGACTGACAATAAATACGAATGCAGCTACATTGTTGTGGGTCTCCGTCTTTAAAATACATCGCAGAGTACAAATTGAGCCGGTTACACGTGCAGTTGGGGTCTGCAAGAAAGTTGTAAGTGCATTTTCCTTCAGGTGGAAGAGGAGAAGAGACCTGGCTTCTGCACAGGCTGAGCTGGGCCTACCCACTCATCAGCCCATTACAGAGTCCCCAGCCAGGTGGTGTTCCAGACAAAAAATGATCAACCGTGTTTTGGAGCAGGAGAAAGCCATAGCCCAGGTACTGGGTTCAGACAAGAAGTCTCAGCAGCTAGGACCTACATGGCAAGACACAGATGTGTTGGAGTCAATGAACAAAGCTGTAAGTCCACTGCAAGAAGTCACTGATGCATTATCAAGCGAAGAGTATGTTAGTGTGTCCTACCTCAAACCAGTGCTTCATCTGTTTAACAACAACATTACTTGACATACAGTCAAAGGAGGATGAGACAGAGCTTACAAAACACATCAAACACACCACACTTAAGTACCTCAATAGCAAATACAGTGATCCTGCCACAAACTCCTGTCTATTGCCTCCTTCTTGGACCCCCGGTTCTGCACTTCTTTCATAGAACATGACAAAGTGGATGGAATCAAAGAACAAGCTATTATAGAGTTGATGTCTCTACCAGGTGAGAAAAACACAGATCAGCCTGACAAAACTGTTCTGATGCAAGCAGCAAGCAGCCCACCATGCAACCAACAAGGTAAAGCTGAAGCTGTGCCAAAGAAAAAGACATCACTAGCCAGCTTTTTTAGGAAGTCTGTACCAAACCCAGCCTGCCATCAGGCTGTACAACACCTTAGCCAATGGCCAATAGCCAAGAGCCAATAGCCAATGGCTCTCTCTCTCTCTCTCTCTCTCTCTCCCTCCATACCCACCACCCTCACCCACTGGACTCTGTGCAATAATGACTGTATTGTATTGTCTGTGCAATAATGCTTGTATTGTCTCTAATCTACCTCGTGTGAGCTACTGGACACCTGAATTTCCCCAAGGGGATGAATAAAGTATCTATCTATCTATCTATCTATTCCCCTGTCAGAAGAGGACACAATCAAAGCATAGCTGTCTGCCTATATGATGTTCCCTCACACAAACCCTGATACAGACCCACTTCACTGGTGGAAGCAGCACGAGTCTAACTTCCCAGGCTAAAGGAATACCTTTGTATTCTTGCAAAGAGTGCTCCCTCTTTTTTCAGGTTTTCTGTGCAGCTGGAAACATTGTGACCTGCCAGAGGGCATCCCTCCATCCTGAAACTGTAGACAGACCTGTGTTTCTTGCAAGAGACCTGTAAAAACTGCTGCTGTTGTTGCACTTTTCTTGGTTTGTCTGCACTTCAAAGCTGCTCCTGCTTGAATTGAAAGGACTGTTTTTGACTGTCAGGATGTGTAAATAGGTGTTGTTGACCATTTATGTTTTAACCTTATATTATAGGATGATGCTGGTTGTTATTGTTTTTGCACATTATAATAAAAAATACTTTGAAGATTTTTTTTCCAGTATAAGAACTGAAAAACCGAAATTGCAATCGAGAATCGTTCATGGCTTTGAAAAAAAAAAAATCGAGATTTTTTTTTTTGTCATATCGCCCAGCTCTAACTTCACTGCTGCAATGCCATGGTAAGGACACATTAATGTTTCCCTGCCAACACACTACACCATTGTTCAATATTATTTTATTGCCTTTTTCATTGATTAGGAAACACTATGTCTGTCCTCTAAGATTTTGACCCTGCTTCAGCCATGCTAGTAGCTTGATAGAAGATACTAGCATGGCTGAAGCAATAAATTTATTTATTTATTTACATTGCACACATTGTAACTACAGCATATACTGAATGGCAACCCTAGCTCACCGTCTGTAGCCAATCACATTTCTTGTCACACAGCATCCATCACTGGGCCTCAAAAATTCATTTTGGAGAGCAAAACAGAAACTGTAAACATGGATGTTTATCTAAAATGTTACTGCTGTTGTTTAATTGCTTGAAAAACAACATTGCCCAGACATACACACCATGCTTACAATGTGCATCATTAACTCATCTGTAAAAATATCAGTGGAACAGGGGTGAAACAATGGCTCAAAAGGCATACCGGCAGTGCTCCATAATTCAGACCCTCAGCTCTCCAGTTCAAAGGCCAGCACATCATCATGTTCTCTGGCCACAGAGGCCCCTGCACGGGGGTAAGCATGAGTCATGCACAGCCTGGGTCCCCTGCCTTGCATTTGGAAACTAATAGCAGAGTAAGCCAAATTCGCTTGCACATGTTGCATCAGCAGCAGCAAAGCCCCTACTTTTAGAGAAAAAGTGCGATGTTAGGAACGGTCGAGGTGATGCATGGTGAAATGCCCCATCTGGGGCTCAGCTCTCACCGTGACAATGTAAGGGCACAATCACCATCACTGTAGAGCTTCCACTCACTGCATGACACAATCAGTCCATCCTCATCTCACCTATGCTACATTGAGCTTGGTGAGGCCAAGGGAGTCCTGGAAGACGCCCGCAGTTTTCATACAGTGTGACATGAAAAGCAAGGGACACCAATCTACAGGGCAGAGTGTAGAGGGAGGATGTGTAGCATAGTGGTAAGGAGCAGGGCTTGTAACCAAAAGGTTGCTGGTTCTGCTCCTCTGTACCTTTGGGCAAGGTACAACTACCTCAGTAAATATCCAGCTATATAAATGAATAACATATGAAAACTGTAACCTGTGTAAGTTGCTCTGGATAAGAGTGTCTACCACATGAAAATAATGTAAATTAATGACTTTGGTGCCTCCCTTCCACCTGTCCTCCTGAAAATATTAGAAGTCTAACTGAACTGCTGTATGCTTGAGCCTAACCTGATGAATGAGTGATGTGTTTGTGAACCCGTTGGTGGGCAGGTTAAATAAAAACTCACCCACCAGCTCTAGTCAAACCCTAAATCCCAACCTGCTCGTGGAGCAGGATCTGGGGAGGGATTCATGGCTGTTCTCTTCAGCTCAGGCAACACTGTGATCATTTCTGCTTGGGCTTTCATCATTGTGCCACATCCTGGCAGAATAACCATTTTCATTTGTAAGCCATCTTTGTTTCTGAACACCAGAGTATGGTAACAGGGTATGGACTTGATACAGTTTACAAATTGTACATATCTGAAACAAGAGCATGTTGTGTGTTTTTTTAAGTATGAAAGTTTCTTTTGTTTTGAACCCAGCTAAAACCACACATTTTAGCAATACTCTGCAGACAGCTCACATTTAAACTTATAAAGGTCCTTCAGCTTTATTTGCAGTTAAGGTTGCCAACTGCTGGATAAGCATCATCCATGATGAATTTTAATTATGGTCAATGTGGACATATAACTTCTGTGCATTTGATATTAAATCATTTTAACTGATAAGGAGATCACGTTACGTTAAATAATTTCAATTAAAACAAAGATTGGATATCAGATTAAAGTAAAACTATGTTTTGTACTTTCATTGCAACTAACATGATTTTATCTGAAATCCACAAAGGCAGAGATATTAGATTTAATATAATAGTCAACACAATCAGGTAAAAGCACTTAGAATGATCCTTATTTACACTGACATGCTTTTTTCCTGCATGACTAACAGCCTACAAAACATTCAGCATAATGCTGTATAAACACTGTGACACATTATACATAAATTAGATGTTCTACCTTACCTACCTGTAAGTCACTAGCACACAGCAACAGTACTTTCTCTTAATCATCACACCTGCTAGTATTAACCTGCTTGGTCTAGAAGAGCTTAATTTAAATGTACAAATGGTCACCACAGTTTTCCCTTTTGAAAGCAATTACAGGCTCCATGCAGAGATAAGAGTATCTGACTAAATTGTTTTTATTTCATATGATTGAACCATTTTTCTTTTTATGAAATACAGTCATAAAATGCATGTGATAGGATAAGAAGTTATTTATGAAAGACAGGACATTTCCTGTGGAAATTTCATCTCTATTTTAACAATTAATGGTCAAATAAAAAATCAATTGCCTTTCACTTTGTCTTTTTGCTTTGGGATCATAGCAAGATAGGAAATAAAACTGTTTTCAGGGGACTGAAAAGTCACATTTTTCCATCGGCACCATATGCTTGAAAACCAGAGGTTTGGTCTGTGTCCATTTTCTGCAAAGACATCCCATTTAGCCTAAATTACAGCCCCCCCCCCGGTCCCAGCAACCCTTGCATCAGAACATGACTGGTCAGTCTGCTAAGGTAGTTTGGAGTGAAGTGGAGATGGCAAGACTCATTTTGCCAATGTTGATAGTGTGGAATTCAGAACACCCGCCAGATATCCCTGATCCAATCAGAGATATGAGCTATACATGAGGGACCAATGCTATGACTGCTGGGGTTTGAGGCGACAGCATTCAAAGCTCTGCTACTGTTTTTGCCTACAAAGCAAAAAAACCATTAGGATGGATGACAAAAGATGACAGGCTGGTGGACCTGACTGAGGAAATACTCAACTCCACAACGCAAGAGAACTGACTCCAATGCTCAGTCAATGAGGAGCAAGGAATTTGGAGTTTGTGGTAATTGAATTTGTATTTGTTTTTGTTACACGAAAATTAAAGGCAGCACCCTACAAAATGAAGAAATGAACAACTTACAAAAATCAATGCTGCCCCTCTGCAGTGTTAATTTAGCTCTCACTCAGTGGGAAAAATCACCAGAGCTGTGCAGACTGATGAATGTCCCTCCTGACTGATGCACCTTTGATGAATTAGCTGCCCATCCACATCCTGCGTGTCCAGCTAATGCTGCAGGTTGCCTTATTCCAGAATTGAAAGCATCAAAAGATATTGAATATTGCTGACTGCAATTTATCTCACAGGGAGAAGACAGAACATCAAATTTAAGCCTTAAACATTTGAACAACAACAAAAAATCATCAGCCAAATGTTACTGTGCAGAAATTGTGATCTCCTGCAGCTAGTAGAGATGATGAAAGAGGAAATGCAATTGAATTAAGACTAATACCTCCCATGTTTCCTAAAACTGTACTGATCAAAAACAATACTAAGTGTTGTTTTAAAGTTTTATCAGAAACCAAAAATATGGTAGTCCCTCATATGCATACATTTCAAAATGCCTATTAATTTCCTTGCAACCCTTCGTGCATCTGAAAATTATAATCTGAAGTGCACAAGTTAAACGGCATCTGCTTAAGTCATAACCATAACCACCGTTAACCACAGGCCACGCTCCTTAGGACTGACACTGTACACAGAATGTGTCCTCATAGCAATGGCCCTCTCCATTACCTGCTCAACAGACAATCCTATTCAGGGCAAACGATTCACAATTCATCTAGTAAACAACTGAACATTTGCTGCAACATCTGAACACTGGAACAGGAGGAGTACCTGAATCAAATATGTAGAGTACCTGGATCAAAGTTGTGGAATACCTGGATGAAGGATAGGGCCAGACAAGACCCTCCCAGGATTCCAATGTGCAACTTTGCAGATATCAGTCTGTTTCCTTGTCTACTGTCACCAGGCATAATGCAGGGTGTGGGGGTGGCGATGAAACAACCAAAAGATTTCATTTCCTGCATTTGACAGGGTGATTTCTAATGCCATAAATCAGAAACCCCGTTAAAACACATCAAATATTTTACTACGGGTGGGAATGGACTACAACGGGCGCAATAAAACGCTGTACATAATTTTGGAACGTTCAGATGGCACTAAACAAGTTCACCATCTGTCTTGTCTTTCACACAGAGGGTGATTAGATTCCCATGGTGATGCATGCCTCAAATTACGGTCTGTAAGTTCCCAAAGACGCTCCACAGACATCCGCAAAACGACAGCAGTAATTGATGAACCTATCCCTACCGTGTCTTGCAATTTATCTGGGTTTGTGCTTTCCTTTTCGCCTAATGATACATTTAACAGATGGCTACATCCCTCAGAACTTTCTACGCAAACACAATATTGCCAAATATTGTGTCAGTTGTTAATTTCAGCTTTAAGAGCAGACGATGCAAGGTTGTTTTTGAAAACCTACAAGTCAAATAAACAGATAAAAAAGATGAGTAAGGTCGTCCAGCAGTTTATTTTCCCTTTAAGAGCGGGAAAAGTAGCTACATTAACCCAGACTTCACCATTGAAATACATGTCAGAAATTTAAATCAAAACACATCATGCTTCATAAAGCACACTGTTACACCAGTAAAATGTGTTGTTTTTTCGGCCATCTTTAGGAATAGCTACAGATAATACTCAGATTTGCCTTTGTTCGCAAAAATGAAGAAAATAATTAATACTGTAACAAATAACTTTCTACACGAAAACAAATCTTACAAAACGCGGTCATCCCGCTGAGCACATTCAACGTCTAAACACAGTTTGGCACAGTTTACTGCATTTCCCCATCCACACAAATAAATCGTATCACTTTCAATGGAATGCGTTTGATATTGGTAACGAATACATTCCGTACTCACCTTTGGCAGGGTGCAGAGAGCGTTTCAGTAGCTCCTTAATGACCGTTAGGATAGAAATGCTATTGTGTTCACGGCTCCAAAAACAACAACAACAACAAAAAAAAAAAATCAAAATACTTCAAAAATAGCACAACGCAACTGTGAATTGGAAATAACACTGCCCATTCAACCAGAGTGATGTCGAAATATTTGATTGTGTGCAACAGCACACAAGTGTATACGCACAGCTAGCTACCTGCTGTGATATTGGGAAAGGGTTTTGCCACGGAAAAAAATCCATCTACCTCGGCACGTTCCTGAACGAAACAGAAGAGCTGCGGGTCCACTTAGTCCAGGCCCCCATACTGCGTGACAGAGTAGGTCAAGCTACAGAGTTGCGCTCATGTAGCTCACACAATCTCCCAACCTCTTCCTTATTAATCTGACGATTTTCACCACCACGAGATGGTACTCTAGTCACACAATCGAACTGAAACGGATATATACAGTGGGGAGAACAAGTATTTGATACACTGCCCGATTTTTCAGGTTTTCCCACTTACAAAGCATGTAGAGGTCTGTAATTTTTATCATAGGTACTCTTAAACTGTGAGTGACGGAATCTAAAACAAAAATCCAGAAAATCACAGTGTATGATTTTTAAATAATTAATTTGCATTTTATTGCATGACATAAGTATTTGATCACCTACCAACCAGTAAGAATTCCGGCTCTCACAGACCTGTTAGTTCCTCTTTAAGAAGCCCTCCTGTTCTCCACTCATTACCTGTATTAACTGCACATGTTTGAACTCGTTACCTGTATAAAAGACATCTGTCCACACACTCAATCAAACAAACTCCAACCTCTCCACAATGGCCAAGACCAGAGAGCTGTGTAAGGACATCAGGGTTAAAATTGTAGACCTGCACAAGGCTGGGATGGGCTACAGGACAATAGGCAAGCAGCTTGGTGAGAAGGCAAATACTGTTGGTGCGATTATTAGAAAATGGAAGAAGTTCAAGATGACGGTCAATCTCCCTCGGTCTGGGGCTCCATGCAAGATCTAACCTCGTGGGGCATCAGTGATCATGAGGAAGGTGAGGGATCAGCCCAGAACTACACGGCAGGACCTGGTCAATGACCTGAAGAGAGCTGGGACCACAGTCTCAAAGAAAACCATTAGTAACACACTACGCCGTCATGGATTAAAATCCTGCAGCTCACGCAAGGTCCCCCTGCTCAAGCCAGCGCATGTCCAGGCCCGTCTGAAGTTGCCAGTGACCATCTGGATGATCCAGAGGAGGAATGGGAGAAGGTCATGTGGTCTGATGAGACAAAAATAGAGCTTTTTGATCTAAACTCCACTCGCCATGTTTGGAGGAAGAAGAAGGATGAGTACAACCCCAAGAACACCATCCCAACCGTGAAGCATGGAGGTGGAAACATCATTCTTTGGGGATGCTTTTCTGCAAAGGGGACAGGACGACTGCACCGTATTGAGGGGAGGATGGATGGGGCCATGTATCGCGAGATCTTGGCCAACAACCTCCTTCCCTCAGTAAGAGCATTGAAGATGGGTCATGGCTGGGTCTTCCAGCATGACAACGACCCGAAACACACAGCCAGAGCAACTAAGGAATGGCTCCATAAGAAGCTTCTCAAGGTCCTGGAGTGGCCTAGCCAGTCTCCAGACCTGAACCCAATAGAAAATCTTTGGAGGGAGCTGAAAGTCCGTATTGCCCAGCGACAGCCCCGAAACCTGAAGGATCTGGAGAAGATCTGTACGGAGGAGTGGGCCAAAATCCCTGCTGCAGTGTGTGCAAACCTGGTCAAGAACTACAGGAAACGTCTGATCTCTGTAATTGCAAACAAAGGTTTCTGTACCAAATATTAAGTTCTGTTTTCCTGATGTATCAAATACTTAAGTCATGCAATAAAATGCAAATTAATTACTTAAAAATCATACAATGTGATTTTCTGGATTTTTGTTTTAAATGTGATTAAAAAATGATTTTTGTGTGTGTGTGTGTGTGTAGAGAGAGAATGAGAGAGAGAGTTCAGTTAGTTCAGTTAATTATTAAAAGACACAAAAATTATGCAAAAGTGAATGCAATTTGAGTCAGCTTAACAGAATGTTTCTCCAACCAAAGAAGGAGGGAAAAGGCCATAAAAACAAAATCCTGAACACACAGAGAAATGAAACCACAAAATATTAAAATTGCAGGGTGTCTCTACATGCCCAAGAGTTTAAACAAATCCGCAACAGTGCGTTGAATTAAATATCAGATTGATAGTAACCTATTCAAAGTGATCCCTCTGTCACAGTGTGAACAAATCCAGTATGAACCAGTCTCCCAAAAGTAGCTCTTCTGTCCCGTCGAATATTACTGGCACAAATAGTTACCAGAGTCTTTGCTCACCGCAGCCAATTTTAAACTCCCAGTTCTTGACATCCCCTCTTCCAGAGTCCACTTTAATCCCTCTGGGAGGGGACTGCCTGCTGCTGCAAATGACAATGCCAAATAAAAAAGAGAGAAAGAAAGGGGTGTGAGGTGTGTGCGTGATTCTAATCCTAACAGCAGGAAATGCTACTTGTGTGTGTATGTGTAAGATCAATGGCCCACTAAGCAGACGACTTCTTCTGCAGGAATTGCTTTTCTTGCTCAGGGACATTGCTTTGGAGCTGGAGCTGCTCATAGCCACTCATTATCCACGCTGTATGAGCACATTAATCTAATAATTGCTGTCTGTTATTCATAAAACAAACAGGAGAGGTATGATTTTAGGCAGCCGCCAGGGGAGCAAATCCCATTGCTCTTGCACAGCTTCATGGGAGAAAATGGATTCGAATGCAGTCAGTGTGAAACATGGTATTTGTGGCGGTTTTGTACTCACAGACAGACCATGGCTACAGTTGCCACCTTGGCCTTACCCTGCAGATTACAACTGAATATCATGGACATGTTGATCATCTGCGCTCACATCCAGCAATACACTTGTGGATCTGTGTAAGGCCCAGTGTGAATACAACCCAATCGCTTATTCAAGGGAAGGTAATAAATTCCTTCACCAAGGGTTTTACCAGCACACAGGAAGCACTTCCCCCGCACGGAAAAAAACCTTATCAACCGAAACTGCCTGCTGCATTTCCATTCACGCATATGTGTTCTGATCAATCCAAAAATGGAAGAGTGGTCTGTTCCTTAAGCATGCTCTGTTCAAAATCTTGGTGCATCTGTAAACACACCTGAAGAGCTGATTCAACCAAGTCTCTTATGACCAAAAGATTTATTAGCAGTGATACACAGAGACATGATTTTGTAAAAAAAAAAACACTGCCATAGGACAGCCAGTTTTACTACAACAGAAAAAAAAGACTCAAACCTTCCAGGTCTGTGGCTGTTGGGCCCAGATGTTGCTCAGAAGGAGCTTCCTTAATTAACTGAACTGTTCAGGAGCCCACATAAATTAGGTCATCTAAAGAGAATAGAAAATTCACAGAATGAAACCAAACTCACTAGTGCCCTACCACTTTGGACCTTCTGCAAGGACAAGATGACATGAAGTACAGATTAGACACCAAGAGTATAAAAATAGACAGCAGAATAAATAATGAAATATCTGTATAAAATTACTTAGTGACATCCAAACAGTCGAAGGTTAACATTCAGGTGACACAAGTCAATATTCTCTGCTCCAGCAGAATACCTTGATAAAATCATAGTAAGCTCAAGGTTAAACATTTCACTCCAAAGAACCAACAAATGGCAGGAGTTTGTGAAATGCTCTGGGTAAAAACCACAGTCTACAACTGTTGAGAGGATGTTGCTGATGTTCAGGAAGCAGAGTGATAGCAGAGTGGTCTCCCTGTGGGAGATCAGCACAGTCAGCTGAGAGTCAGTTAGAACTTTCTCAGTATTATTGTTAGTAAATTTCTAGAATGTTCACCTACCTCTACACTGACCTAATCCTGTACTCAAACCACTGTACTCTATACAACCCATACCAAGCCCTTTACCACCAGCTTTTATAAGCACATAGATCAGAACACTCTTCCCTAAACCTATGTACTCTGTATGACCACCAAGCCCGCACATCAAATGGAGGTTGATAAACAAGTGATAAGTCCATAGATTAGAACTTTCTTTTGCCAGGCCAGGAGGTGCCACTTTGCTCTGTAAAGGAGCTTCCCAATAAGCCAGCTTTCGCAAGCACACAAACTACAGACAATCTGCGCTGTTTCGTGAACATAATCATTTACTCCATTTATGCGATTGGTGTCAATTATTCTGTGAATTATTTGTTTTATTGTTAATCAAGGAAGATAAAGGGGAACAGGTTGAAAGTAGTGATAGATTTAAAGGTAATGTTTCAGCCTCCCCTGTTTCCAGCTCACCAGCCGCTACTGCTGTACACACTCTAAACTACTAAATCTTGGAACAATCAGCACAGGCACGTGACTAATTATACAATTATCTACAGCAAGTGCAATAATATTGCCCTGCACACTTCTACTGACCGGTGTAATTTGTTTTGCACAACTTGTAATCATCATCATCCCCTGCATCATTAAGTTCCACATAAGATATTGCACGAGCATTTAAAATCAGAGAGAAAAAGAAAGCCTGAGATTGATTCATGGAAATTTTCAGATGATGTGGAGAAATGTTTAAACATATTTGAAGTTGAGTTTTAAACTGTGACTGTTTGGGTTGGACAATGTAAGCTACAACAGTGTTTCTCAATCCCGCTCCTGGAGGCCCACTGTCCTGCACGTTTTCCATCTTTCCCTGCTCTACCTGCCTGACTGAACTCATCAGTGGCCCTTTTGATTAGCTGAGCACACCTGATTTGATCAAGTGCATGTAAATCACACTAATCAGGTGTGTATGGAGCAAGGATAGATAGAAGATATGCAGGACAGTGGGCCTCCAGGAGTAAGATTGAGAAACACCGAACTAGTGTAATAATTGTTGTTGGTAGTGGGTTACGTCACAGGTGAGACTGTGTGATAAATCAACAATACCTTCGGGGAGAGTGTAGTTTCTTTTCAGATGTTTACTCCAGCACACGAAATGTATTTTACTGCCATTTCAAAATCCTCTCCCTAATAAATGCTTGCCAGCAACGATCAACGTCAAGGCAAAACTCAACAACTTCCTTTCATGACAACAGCCCTTTTACTTTGTTTTTCAAAAGAACAAATGACACATTATACAGTTTTAACTCTTGCACTACAAGAGTTAGTACAAAGAATGTTTCAGTTAAGCTGTGGCTGTACCATTCCTTGAATTTCGCAATGAGTTTTTTTGCGAATGATAGCACACACCACAATGTGGGTTGAAAATGCATTAACAATATTTTGACAAACAAACTAATTTTAAATTATGAATTTATATTAGGTCTTTAACTTACAAAGGTCATTTTGAACATCAATACTTGAATATTAACAGGTAAATTAGAAAGTATATGGAATGACATAATTTGTGCTGTTGTGCTGAATAACAGTGACCTTAATGCCTTATCGTAAGTGTATCACAGGCACTTTGACATAGAATTGTGCAAGGCTGTTGTAAGCTGACAAAGTCACTGTTCCGCATACCCCTGCCATGTCGGGTGAGGTTACAGACTATTGGTAATTAGACATGTTAAATGTGGATATGTAGGCTAGTCTTGGATTTCAGAGTCTTTGAGGTATTCCTAGGGGTGAGTGCTGTTCTGGGACTGCACTTGGTTTCTGTGACATAGTAAACATATGGCTGAATTTTAATAGAGGACCAGTATAAAACCTTTAAGGATTCTGTCAATGTTTACAAATAACAATAAATGAGGGCTAGTTGTAAGTTAACAGAAGCTATGGAGAAAAAAAAAAAGCTGTGCAGAAAAAAAAAGAACACGGAGGGCAGAACACCACGAGAGCGGGAGCAGACACACGAACCCCCATGCGTCCAAGGACGTAACATTGTTTGTTTTATTTATTGAAAAACAGAGAAATATTATTTACATATTCAAATGTACAGCAGTGGTGATGTCTGAAGGGAGAAAAGGGAGGACGATCCTCTACGGTATTTTAAGAAAGATTGCACAAAAACAGAATTCGTCAAAATGGACAAGTGCTGTTGAAATACATAAAGGTGATCAAAAACACTGTCAAAAGCAGTGCCTGATTAAAGAAACAGAAATAGCACAGTAAAATGCAGCAGCCATGAGGCCTCTAAAGTCCCAAGCCAGCGTGAGCATTGTTCATGCATTAGGTGGTTGACACAACAGCTGGAAGGTGCTAGTTGGAAGATCAATTGATTGGGTGTGTTTTTAGTTATTCAGTTTTTATTTATTCTTTACAGTTTTGATTTGGTTTGCCAACTAAACTGCTAGCTTTGATTAGTACTAGCTACCTACTTGCTAGTTAGCAAGCTATGTATATTGGTATATTGGTTTAATCAAGAGCATGTTAATCACACTAATCAGGTGTTTTGGGGCAAGGATAGGTAGAAGATATGCAGGGCAGTGGGCCTCCAGCAGTTGGATTGAGAAACACAGAGCTACATGATCAAGACTTACTATGACATCCATAGAGGCTTGTGGCCAAATTCAGTGCATTTGCATTCAGTGCTGGGGCACTGCTGTTGAACCTTTGGATAAGGGCCTTCATGTATAATTGCCTTATTAAATATTCAGCTGTATAAATGGATAAAAATATGCTATGCAGAGAATTCTGAGATGTGCACCTGCACAAAATGGTTGTTCTCAACTAATAAAAAGGCCCAGAGTCATGCAAAATAAGATGGGGCAATTGGTATGCTGCTGCACAGTCCCATTTAAAACATATGTGATTTGCACACATTGTGACAAACACTTCACCTAACAGTTGCATTTACAGAGATTAAGACATTGTTGAAAGGCACTCAAGGTTTGAAAAAACTGCTTTCTATAACTGCAGTACACAGCAGGAGTTTCATCTGATCCACTTGCTCAAAGCTCATGATGTCCAGAATCCACAAAACCTACAAAAACTCAGTTAACAAATGAGTATTGAACACTGACACAGCACTGCACAGACAAAAATTAACTACCGGTGTTTTAAAGGTTTCAATGAGGATGCAGAAAATCTCAGCAATCTCACTCTGTCACAGTTGTCACATTCCTAAGGCTGTCACTTTTGACCTCATATTCTGCAGTTTGGATGTGAAAGCCCTCCCATTAGATTATATTCTGTGAGGACTGTAAATCCAAACTGGATAAACTGACCGTAGAAAAACTGTAGTAGAGTATCTTTTGAAATCTTTTGAACTGATAAATATGAAAAAAAATTCAGTTTAACACAGAGTGCCAAATCAGTTTATTTTGTCTGTGGTATTGTGGTAGATCATTAAGATATGGTAAAGTGTCTAGAACACTCCAGCCCAGTGTATGAATAATACTAGTGTGAAATGTAGCCCCAGACATTAATTGATCTGTGCTGAGTAATTTTGGAGCATGATCCTTTTTATATGGGATTGTGACATTTGGTTATCAGCTAGGAAATCAGAACTAGAAGGTTCTGTACCTAAAAGCAGGTAAGAGTACCTCCAAACACAAGTAGTTCTTAGAACAAGGATGAAATGTCCTGCCTATGCTTGTCATCCTCTAAAACAGAGGTTTTCAATCTTTTTGGGGCTAAGGCACATCAAAGGTCAAACCATGCGTCAAGGCACACCAACTTAAAGTTGGTTATTGATTATGAAGAATGTCACACACATTGTGATAGTATTATATCTACAACACTGATACTTTTAATAAGGAACTTGGAACAGAAACTACAAAAGGAGATACACTGCAACAACAGTGTAGTTGAGTCCTAGAGGTAAAGCCCTGAGAGGAAGACCTTCAGTTGGCAGTATAGTACACAGATGTTTAAAGCTACCAGGAAGCACAGAATTGCAAAAAGAAACCTAAAACTTCAAAAGTTGCCCACTCTAGATGGTTATTCTGGTACTGATGGATACAACTGTATAAAAGTGGTTGGCACTGTTCAAATTAGAAGCATTAAGAGGAGATTTAAGCCTCACAACTTCAAGCACTACAGGACTCATTCCACTTTGCATTTCCTAATCTCTGAGTAGCATGATAACCCTCTGTAGGATCAATGCAAACGCTGGCTTTGGACAGTGATGTTTGTAATTGGTCTAGTCAAGACTGGTGAATCATGAAGTTGCTCAGAGAAAAAGGATGGCATGTGATAGCTTACATATGCGGGAAGCAAACCCTGTAGAGACCTTCGGGCAATGCAAAGGCAGAGGAATATGTAAACTACTTTAAGGGAGAATTGCTAGCAGGGTTGCACCCAGACAATTCTTGGAATCCCCTGTGATATGATGCAAATGAGGATTCAGAGGAACTGTTTCCAAAGTTTGTAGGGCACAGGAAGAGGTAAAAAAAAAAAAAGTGGAAGAAAGCAGGGGAAACATGAAGACAGCCAAGGCAAAAACAAAGGCAAGTCAATGAGGCATTGTCTTTTTGAATATTATCCTCCTCCCCCCTATAATTCACAATGATATAACATGACAATTTCTGCTGTGGGCATAAACTAAATCTGACAAGTTCTATTTTCCCATACTATGGCAAACACATAATCCTCTCAACTTCAAGTGAAGAGGCTGATAGTGATATTTTGTGCCAACCCTTCCCTCTCTCTGCTGTCTCTTGGTTGCTGTAAGATGACCCGGGTTGTGAATGTGAGTGTTGAAGAACGGTTGAAGGTCAATGGTGTGTGGCCTCCATTGGAGTTAAGAGTAGGCAGTACAGAGACAAATGGAACTGTCCAGTAATTACATTACTGTCATTTAGCAGATGCTTTTATCCAGTGTGACTTAGACGTTACAATTTTTACATTATCCATTTATACAGCTGGATATTTACTGAGGCAATTGTGGGTTAAGTACCTTTCCCAAGGGTACAGCAGTACCCCAGTGCAGAATTGAACCAGCAACCTTTTTGTTACAAGCCCTGCTCCTTACCACAATGCTACACTAGCAGTAATAACTATTGTCATACCGAAATGGCAATCATATATTCTGCATATATTGATATAGCTAAAACATCTCCTCTAAAATATACATCTCATATTTTGAATGGATAATAAGTCTTGGACATGTTCAGATTGACTTCAGAATTATAAGAAAATTAGTTCTAAAAAGTGGATCCTGGCTTCTTGCAGAAGCCAGACTTCACCACACTGTGGTGAAAAACCTTGCTGAAAAGCATTTTCTCAGGGTGAAGGAGCACCAAGAGTAAGGAACTGTGATCAAAGTCATTGTCTTACCAGCAACATTGTGAAATGCATGTGCAAAATTCAACAACTGCATACTGCACACAATCCATAGTCATCAGGTGTCATTGCACATGAAAATCAAAACATTAAAAGTGTCTGCAGGAGCCAAATAAAGAGTATCTAAACCTTTGTTTAAAGGGAATGCGATGAGACCCTCATTCTAATTCTGTCATTAAGCAATGGCTGGATTCCTTGTGCGGACACGAGAACAGTCCAATACCTTTTGATGACCCTCCTGTGTTACAAGTTGCTGATCAAACATGGCTATTATGATGTTCAAAGATGGTAGATGAAATCCAAATTTGTTGCATTCAAAGAACTGCACTGCAAACAAAGTTTGATTCCATGATTAAAAGAGCAGAAAACATTTTGTACACACTGCAAAAAAAAAAGCAATATATCATTTCTTCAACTTATATGGAAGTGCAAAAAATGCTCAAATAAAGGCACTGAGAAAAGCTTCTTGCTGACATGTTTGCTATTCTCACCCCTTTCAACCTGTACACTTTTTGCACTTTCAAGTTAATGAAATCAATTATTTTTGATGAGTTTTCAGTATGTTATTGTGCGCAGACATGTTTTCGCAACTGAGTTTGGTCAGGTGTCCCCGCATAGATTTCACCGGTTTCTTTGGAGTGCGCACACTTTTCTCTTAAGTATTGAAGTAAAGGAAGATAAGAAAGCAGGAATTTCAAGTAGGAGGCTCATGCATGCTACACAGCAATGGCCAGGAAAGAGTCATTAAAGCTGGCAGATATTTTCCTGTATTGAGGACAAAGTTAGCCCTGCCACTGAAAACTATAAAACGAGAACCAGGGACAATGTGGCATCATTAACTAAAAGAGGGAAAAAAAAAAAAAAAAAAAAAGTTGCATGCCATTAATATAACCTCTCCTAGTTATTACAGATAGAATTACAGTATAACTTCTAAGATTCAAAGGTCCATAATTATTAGGAGATAAAGATATTACATTAGTGTTAAGTGTTAACCCCAATGTTAACTTTTCTGCATAAACAATCAAGAGACCTGCTGGAAAACTTGAATGCAGAAATGTACCAGATACAAAATGCATGTTCAGCGTCACATTTCCTTTCTATAATTGTCTGTCAATTCCAAACCGCGTATCTCCTGAGTGAAAATATCTTAAGTACCAGTGTGACGAAGCTTTGATGCAACTATGGATGGGAAATGTTCTGTGAAATTCTAGGATTTGTTCAGCAGAGTTTGCATTGAACACTGTGGCATGAGGGAGCGCTTAAAGTAAACCAAGTCAACTAAAGAATATTTAAATCATAGCCAACTATGCCACCCTGGGAATTTCACCCAGAGAATTTCAACCTAGTACTTGCACACAGGACACAGGTTTGATGATACCAGGAAGCAAGAGACATGATTTCAGGTATAAAGTGAAATTTTATTGACTGAGAAGGTAGTGGAATTACTAGAGCTAAAAGTGTACAAAAAGTGCTCCAACACCCAATTTGATAGCACAATGTTTTTACAGGTAAAAATTAACACTTGGTATTGCAGTTAGAGCAAGTTAAAAATTCATTACAAAAATAGTTTAGTAATGTATCCATACAAGGGTTAAAATATTTCCACTATAACACAATTGCCCACCATGGTAGCTATAGGAAGAGAGGTTCAGCAGCAGGACTAAGGCTTACCTTGGGAAGGCAGACTAATTGTAAGGTGTGCCCAGGTCCCAAGCCACATGCACACTGCACACAATGGGTGAAACAAACCAGCGTGCTCCCAGAGACTCCACACTGAAGGGATACCACCACCACCACCTGGTGACTAGCCTCCCAAAAAGGGCACTCAGCTGCAGCTTTGAAGAGCTGGGCAATAGGCACACTAAAAATATACACACCAGTTGGTACCAAGCTATACTTCCAACTATTCAGAACTCACAATTCCAAATAGCCTACCCACAAATACAAAAGGCAATAAAAGTAGAAACACAGAGTTAAGCACGGTCACCAAAAGCTGTACACAGCGTAACCCTGCGCTACATATCACGCGGTCCACGCAGAGGCTCCGCACACTAGGCAATACTGCGTACGAGCTTGGCGAAATGCAATGCACTGTAAAGGCTGGCCGTCTAAGACGAACGATATGCAATATGCTATCCAATATGCTATCCAGAGCTAACTAATATTAAGCAGCAAGCATGAGCGAAACGTCAGACACAAAACAGTAGCTTGATAGGAACGCAGCACGCCAATACCGATTCCCCTGGAACAGTCTGCAGGCCAAGTGCTACCTGTCGGGACAAAATAAAAGGTTACCAAAAAAGAGAACAAACCTTATGTTTAAAAATAATACCGTATCCTGCACGTACGTACCCACAATGTGGCAAACGCACATCAACGATGAACGCCAGGAAATGCTACGGCTTGGCAGATGAAGCTGAAGTAGCAGAGGAATATACTGAAAGTTGCGCCTGCAGCAACTGCAAAATCAAGTTGAAAACAAAACGGACAATTCGACGGGTGCATAAACCCAAGCAAAGCAGTACACAGCAAATCGACACGTTTCCAACAATGGAGTAGCAGGTAGCGAGCGAGGGAGGGAGGGAGGGAGGCAGAGGGGGCGGATATCCCGGAAGCAGACGTTCAGGTAGGCTACCTGGGTCTTTTATACACGGAGAGCTTGTAAGATATGCTAATTGATTACCGGCAAACTGAAAAGTTGACCCAAAAGAGCTAGGTTATGGTGAAGCTGGAAAATAGAAAGACATGGATTCTTTTACAATCATTTAAATAATTAAATAGTTCTGGGGCACACGTGAAGGTTCTCATATTGCCTTTGTAAAAATTGAAGAGATGCGGGTCCGATGTAGTTTGGAAGTCGGTACGGTTTTATTGGCGTTCGAGCAGTTACAACGAGAAAGTTTTACAATGATCGGCAAAGCGTCACAGAAAAAGTCTCTTTGGGTTCGCGGAGTAATTGAACCCTGATTGATACATTGAGTCACTTTATATACCTTCTCTGAGTTCTTTGTCCTCAGAGGCGGGAGACAGAAATGTGTATTCCAGCTACATTCTTGTGTCTGGTAGTGGTGTGCAGTTCGTGAACGAACGAATCCTTTTGAATGAATCTTTGAGGTGAACTGAGTGTACTGAATCCCTAGTCTAAACGATTCGTTCCTTCCTTCCTCTTTGCAAACAGGCGCACTGATTAGCTGGCATAGCAGCTATAACTCTCCCTCCAGTGGATATTAGATATGCGGTCTGTCCACGAAGCAGCCTATCACAAAACTGTATCAGCAGTACGTTCATGACGACAACTAGCCAATGGCTGAAATGCTAAAACTCTCGAAGCACCTCCCACTGGCCATCTCCAGACAGCTGACGATGTGGGACAATGCAAAAGATCCGGTGACCACGAAGACTCTAAACTCCACCTACTCAACTGATGAACTGTTGACAAGTTCCTCAGTTCACCAGTTCGTTCGGACTCAAAGGAACTGTGAGTCCCCAGTTCACCAGTTCGTTCGGACTCCAAAGATTCACTGACTATGAAGACCTGGTGACTACGTCAGTTGCCAGAATCGCTAGTTCTCAGTATAGCAGGCTTAGGCTACATCTGCCATTGACTGTGACGATGCAAAAGGAGTCAGAGCGCTTCCATGACATTATTATAGGAATTAAAAACAATATTTAATACTAGAGGTCGCAAGCTACCTCAAATGCTTCCAAGCCCCAAAGGTGTAAAAAAGATACATAACAATAAATTCAATTCAATTTAATTCATTTTTATTTGTATCGCGCTTGTTACAGCAGAAGTTGGAACAACGCACATTTTCACTGTTCCTAGGCCTGAGACCCCCTGAGAGCAAACCTCAGGCAACAGTGGCAAGGAAAAACTCACTATCAGGAAAAAAAGTTGAGCAATGAAACTGATAAGACTTATCACGTTCTTCCATAACAAGCCCCCTTCGGTTTTACAAAACGCATTCACGAATGTTATTCACAGTACCATCAAAGCAGCAAACACTACATTAAAGTAGATTATGAAACATTTTCGCTGCAGTGAAAAACGTATCGCTTTTTCCAACGATAAACAGAGTTTAACACAAGATCAGCTGCAGCTGAGTTCAGCGTATTTACTTTCAGCGATGAACCGAATCTAGCATACTGGTCAACTACGTTTTCATTTACAAATACAACGTTATTTCATACTGAGACATAATAACATTCGTTCAAACAAGGGCGCTTCGATTCTTACAAAACTAATTCGTGAAAGTATTCACATTGCTCGCAAAGCAGGAAACATCCTTTTATATCCAACTACGCGATGAAACATTTCCATTGCAGTGAATAACGTTAGAAACTTTGGAAACATAACATCTTGCTTAGCCTAATTAATTCAACCAGCTATACTAACAGGCTACACGAGGAGTATTGAAAGGAACAATGTACAACGTCATTTCACTTCGACAGTCAAAATAAGATTCGTTCAAACACGTAAACAAGCTAGGCGAGTGACTCAGCAAAAAATTAGCAAGCTAGCAACGAATTCTTTACCTAGCTATATAAAAAAAAGCTGCGCGAGCAATATTGAAAAGAACGACGTAATCGTTGGTAAAAGTGCAGAAACATTAACTTAGCTAGATTGCTAGATGCGCGCAGAATGTTAATACAATAATGATATGATTATAGACACAACAATGACAAAATATTCACCGTCATACAATGCTAGCATGCTACAATACGCTAGCTGGGTAAAACGTATAGCCGGTGATATTACGAAATGCAAGGATAATTGAGAACAATGTAATCGTTTCTAAAGTGCAGAACCATTAACCTAACTAGCTTGTTAGATGCGCGCAGAATGTTAATACAACAATGAGATAATTGTAGAGACAAACATGACAACATATTCACCGTCATACGCTGCTAGCATTCTACAATACGCTAGCTGGCTAAGACGGTGATATAACGAATTACGAGGTGTAATGAGAAAAAAAGTAATCGTGCGTAAAGTGCAGAAACATTACCTTAGCTCGCTTGCTAGATGCGCGCAGAATGTTAATACAACAATGAGATGATTATAGACACAACGATGACAATATATTCACCATCATACGCAGCTAGCATGCTACAATACGCTAGCTGGCTAAAACGTATAGCCGGTGATTTTACGAAATGCAAGAATTGAGAACAATGTAATCGTTTCTAAAGTGCAGAACCATTAACCTAGCTAGCTTGTTAGATGCGCGCAGAATGTTAATACAACAATGAGATCATTGTAGAGACAAACATGACAACATATTCACCGTCATACGCTGCTAGCATGCTACAATACGCTAGCTGGCTAAAACGGTGATATAACGAATTACGAGGTGTAATGAGAAAAAAAGTAATCGTGCGTAAAGTGCAGAAACATTAACTTAGCTCGCTTGCTAGATGCGCGCAGAATGTTAATACAACAATGAGATGATTATAGACACAACGATGACAATATATTCACCATCATACGCAGCTAGCATGCTACAATACGCTAGCTGGCTAAAACGTATAGCCGGCGATTTTACGAAATGCAAGGAGAATTGAGAACAATGTAATCGTTTCTAAAGTGCAGAACCATTAACTTAGCTAGCTTGTAAGATGCGCGCAGAATGTTAATACAACAATGAGATGATTATGGATACAAGGGTGACACCATATTTACCATCCTACGATGCTAGAATGCTACAATAAGCTTGCTGGCTGAGTCGCTAAGACGGTGATGAAATAACGTTGCATCTGTAAATGAAAACGTAGTTGACCAGCAAGTTTGTAAGTAGTTAGCTAGCGTGTGTTAATATTTGTTAGAAGAATGATAATACAGTAATCGTTCATTTCAGCTTTCTGCAAAGATAACAATAATAAGAAAAATGCAATCGTTTACACATTAGTTAGCTACAAGGCAGCGCAATGAGTCGCTAAGAAGCATAAAAACAGAACGAAAACAATATGCTTCCCAGCCCTGTGGGCTTGGAAGCATAAAAAAAGAAAAAACAGAACGAAAACAATATGCTTCCCAGCCCTGTGGGATAATTATTTTGCTCATCTACCTGCAATATTATTTTATATTTATATTTTTAGCAGTGGCATATTTTAGGTGTGCACAATGTATCACAGTTCTTGTTTATCACAACTGCAATTTCACATAGGCTACAATGTATTTAATGTTCAGTAAAACAGTTCAGTAGTAGTACAGTACAGTAGTACAGTAGTAGGCCTGCAGCTCAGTAAACTACAGTGGTTTTATGGAATATTTTAATTATGATGCTAAGACTACATAATACATTGTACCGGTAGTTAGCCACTGCTGCTAAGGAAGTGTGTGTTCCCATTCTTTTTGTTTTTGTCGTCAGCTTTTCTTTATGAGTAATATTCTTCCTTTAAGACTTTGTCATGTAGGCTATGTTACTTTGTTACACAGTTATGTTAGGTCCTGTGTGTGTGGGAGACCCCATATGTTTGTTCTGTGCGTTTAATGAACTACTGTACACTGCAAAAAATAGGCCTTCAAAAATAAGAAATAAAATAATTAATACAAGGTGTTTTTTGCTAGTAATAAGTGGAAAAAATCTGCCAATGGAACTAGTGGAAATACACAGATATTCAAGATGCACCGTCTAAAAACAAGTCCTTGTAGCTCAAGGAAATTTTGCTTGTTTGGTGACTGTGTCTTATATTAAGTGTAAAGAGATATTTTGACTTGAAAAGAGACAAATATGCTTGGTGAGATTTGGATTTTTTGCAGTGTATGTGTGAGAGATAGCCGGGGCAGTGACATGCCTTCACTGTCACATTGTGACTTGAGTGGTGACTACAAGTATATTAAAATGTTTGGGCTCGGTTTATTCCAAACTTGTAAAACAAGTTCTCAGTGCATTTTTTTTAGTTTTAGCAAACAACATGTACTTAAGCTCTACACATTAAAATGTGGGGTTCTATTACCTTCCTAAAGACGAAGTATACTTTGCGGCTGCATGATTGTTTGAATAGCATGGTGCAGTTTCACATAATGAATATTACGATTTAATAATTTAATTATTAATTTCATTGACATTTGGTTTCACACGTGCTGTTTTGCCGCAGAGCAGGCTAATAATGGACATGATGTTTGGAACAATGTAGAGTAACTTTTAAAATGCAATAAAACTATTTACAGATTTGTGTATACTGCCCGACTGGATATGGAAATGAATGAATCAGTGAGTCAAAGATTCAAATCATTTTATTGAAAGGAAAGAAAGGAACCAAATCACTAAAAAGAATCCTTTTTGAACACCACTAGTGTCTGGCATTCTTAACTCTGACCATCACCACCTCTGTTACCTGCCTCCTGCTGGTCCGCAGGGGTTCTGATCCTCCACCCTAACCCAGAGGCCTAGCCAGGTAACAGTCTATGGCAGCCTTTATGTGTGTGGGTGTGTGTGTGTGTGTTGGCCCCTAGGGCGTCGGCACCTCTGTGTCTGTGGGATAATGGAGGAGACCCTGCATGGGGTCTCTCATGGCAGCATTTGTGTGTGGGTGTGTTGACACCTAGGGTGTCAGCACCTCTGTGTCTGTGGGATAGTGGGGGAGACCCTGTATGGGGTCTCTCAAACCTTACAATCCCCCCTTTTGATGCTACAATACTCTATGGCATCAGCATTCTTCGCCACTGGAATATTATGCTTGAATAAACCATCCTGACTTTTTTATGTTGCCATTCTCAACTACCAACCTTTGGGTTTTCAGATTATTACACATGCAGCATATCAAGGAAAGTTGTATCAAGGAGAGAATCAGACATATCAAAACAGCCCCTTTGAATGTTAGCTCCCACAACACTCCAGAATAGGCAATTTCTAGATCACTATCATGCATTTGATGAATCAGGGCCTTATCCTTTTCCTCTCAGCCTTGTGCTTTTATTATGTGGGTGTCCTTCCTTTGCATTAAATTCATGATTAGATGGTCCAGTTGGGGTAATTTGAATTCAAACTCTGGAATGTCCTTGACAAAACCCAATTCAGCCTCCGGTTCAACATTAAAAATTTGTTCTGACCTGTTAATAAAGGGGAAGTGATAAGGGCCAATAGACCAGGAAGTCTGGGGAGTCATGCAAAAGGAAGTGTTAGTTATTGGGCAAGGTTTCTGGCTATTGTTTAAAGAGAGGTAAAAATGGCTATCAGTGGTAGTTATGCATACGTCCTCAGCTCGAAGTATGGCTCTAGTGAAGTTATTATGGATGTGTGTCAAACTTACATCACACCTTTCCTTAACGTCCTCTCCCATACCACACAGTTGTTGCTTTCCTACATCATCACAGCCACAAAAGTATCCAAATGGCATCCTATCACAACAATCTGGATTTACTGCTCTCCATTCTCCTGTTTTTCAGTTATTAATCTTGGAAGGTTTTTCATATCCTTCAACACATTTTCTTGAAAGGTTCCAAGGCTGTGAATTTGAACAATCCCATCGAAGACTTGATCTGCTTGAAAAATGGGAATGGACACTATCAACAACATAGCATTCATTTGTCTCATGTGACAACCTAATTGTTTAAAGGAATGGCCAGCAGAGCATGCCCAACTTTTGTCGTCTCTATTGTTCATAACAGTCTCGTTCCACTATTTTAAAATTTGAATAGGGGGAGTCCTGTTTCTTGGTTTTGATGGTTTCTCCCCATGCTCGGTAAAAGGTAGAACAATACCTTCCTGCAATGGACCATAATCGAATGGATTGTAGAATCCAGCAGGAATGGGATGAGATGTCACTTTCGCCATTTCAATTATGTGGCTATATGGAATGGGTAGTTTGCACCGTCCCAGCTTTTCCAAGTAGTCCTCTGAGTTTCCTGTGGCGTTTTTCATGAAGCAATCTTTTAGTCCAAACCACCTCATTACTACTTTTTCTGTGATTATTAGAGTAGAAGGTACTCTGCTAGCGAAAACATCCTGTAATATTTGAGAAATTTCATTATATTTCACGGCAGAGAACTGGGCACAGTATAGTTCTTTGTGGATGGCACCGAGCGCTATCCTGACCCCATTTTTAAATATGGACAGTGCCGATGCAATAATATGTACATTTTGTACTGCATTCTCTTCTTCTTTGAGTCCCTCCTGCAAGAAGGCATCTGTTTTCAGTATTTGTGTCGCCATAATTTCCTGTAACTTGAGTTTACTTCTCCTCAGTTGTTGGCTGTCGATCCAGTTTGAAATTCCCAATCCTGCCCCTGTAGCTCCCAGGACTCCTTCTATTAAACCCAACAGTTTTTCATCTGGGTGTGCAGGTGTGGAGGGTCCTGAGGAGAATTGGCTGCTACTGTGTCATGGTACTTCAGGAAGGCTGTCGTGATGACGTCCTTGTAGATGGTCGTCACTCCTTCTCCTCAGCAATGCTCGTTGGCATCTGGACTCCACGCAGTGAGGTTGATTGAGGACCGGGACATGGACCCACTGGACATCGTTGATGAGGATTCCCTGGTGTGGCTTCAAAATGGTTCCTGATGGTGGTGCTGGGCGCTGGTCCGGGTATTCTTGTAGAGTCACCATCGCGGGGAGGAGTATTGCAGTCAGGAATCTCCACATGGCTTATCTGCACATGGCTGATCTGAAATGACACGGAGAGAAACGGGAGCAGTATATGTTCTTACCACCAACTTCTGAAGCAGTTTCAGATGTACTGAAAAAAGAAAGAAAGAACATATATAAACAATAATCACTACAATCCAATAAGTATATATAAACAATAATCACTACGATCATATAAATATAACCCCCCCCCCCCTTTTTTTCTTGTCTTATCCCTGTGTTAGGTTAGGTTGTATCGTTTAAGTTGGTCCACATGGAACCATTTTAATATATTCTTGTTCCTTTTGTTTTTGAAGAAAACCTTATAAATGGAGTGTCTGCACTTGTCCACAACTGTGCCAGGACCTTTCCAGTTGGCTGTCCATGGGCCTTCATGATAGTAGTTCTTAACCATCATGTCCTATGTCACCTATTTCAAAGGTCTTTTCTGAAACATCTTTGTCATAGTACATTTTATTGTATTTTTGGCTAAGCCTGATTTGCTGCTCAATGTCAAGGTAAATGTTGGGTAAGGATTTACACAGTCTCTCCAAAAATGTCTCTGTTGTCCAACCTTCTGCTAGGGATTTCGGCACATCAAACCACAGATGTTCAGGCATTCTCATCTTTCTCCCTGTCATTATCTCATGTGGGTTATATCCTGTGCTTTTGTGACTGACCCCTCTAAGGGACATGAGGATACATGGTAGATTTTGGGCCCAGTCGGGTCCTTTGTCCAGTACCATCTTTTTCAGTGACATCTTTAGTGTTCTATTCAGCCGTTCCACTCCTCCAGATGCCTGTGGATGGTGTGCAATGTGCAGGTGGTGCTTTATACCAAGAAGTTTTGCTAGATCTGTGTGTATCTGTCCTGTAAAGTATGTACCCCTGTCACTCTCAAGACTAACTGGTAAACCCCAACGGTAATAGATTTGCTCCCACAGCACCCTTGCTGTAGCCATGGCAGTGTCTGATTTTATGGGAAATGATTCAACCCTGAACGTGTCCACTACAACCAGAATATATCTGTATCCTCCTTTTGCTGCGGGTAGTGGACCTACATAATCAATCTGGAGATTTGTCCTTGGACCCTCAGCTAGACATGTAGGTCTCAGATGCCCTTTCTTTTTAGACCTTTGATGGATTCATTTGGGCACACGTAAAGCAATTTGTACAGTAATCATTTATGTCTTTGTCAACGTCTTGGCACTAAAACATGTTTTTCAGCCTGTCTTTGACTTTTGCCACACCCAAATGCCCCCCTTGATTGTGGATATGATACAAAATATCATTCCGCAATCCTGTTGGTGGAATCCACACCGGAGTATCGTCAATTCTGTAAGGTAACATATTGTCATGTATTACCAGTCGTGTGTCATACTGGGCAAATGGACCTTCTGACACTGCTTCACCATTTTGCTTAAATTTGATCACTTCCTTTATAAGTGGATCACTTTGTTGGGCACTTTTCAGGTCTGTTGGCTCTCTAATGTTGATAGCTGCAACTGATTCTTAGCCTGAGACATCTGGAAGTGGCTCCCCTTCCACAGCAGCTTTCTTTGCTAGTTCATCAACTCTCAGATTACCATCACCATGTTTACATGTCCCTTTCTTCTGGTGAGCTTTCACTTTCAATAAAGCTATTCTGTGTGTGCTACCCTTAGCAGCTGACCACAGAGCCTGTATGGGACCACAATGAACCAAGGGTTGGCCATCTGCACTGGTAAAACCCCTTTTCTGCCAAATGGGTAAGTACTCTGTGAGAGAATTAACCACAAATGCAGAGTCTGAATAAATGTTCAAGTCTGAATTTGGAAAAACCTCTAATGTCTGTAGCACTGCTGTGATTTCTGCTCTCTTCGCTGAAAAATGTGACGGACATTTGTACAGGAAGTCACCTCTGTCTGAATGAATAGCAAAGCCTGTATGATACTGACCCTCATGCCAATACCTGGATCCATCAACATAAACATCAGTGGCTCTTTCAATGGGCCGGGCTTTGAAGACACTGTCAGGTGATCGGACAGGTTCATCTTCACAGGTGTGTGGAGTGCCTTCATAGAGAAGGGTCTGTGGTAGCACAGAGTTAGGCTTATAAACAGTTTTCAGGTTTTTAGATCCCAGATCTAGAGTCCACCTGGCTAGCCTTGCATTAGATACACCTTTCACCTTGCCAGTCAAAAGAAGCTGTAGGGGTGTGTGGGGAGTATGCAGTGTAATTTCATTGAAACCATAAATGTATTCAAAATGCGACCCAGTGCAAAAATGGCCCAGTGCACTGACAAAAGGTGTCTGGTGCATGTATCAAAACTCTTTTCAACAGGGGAGAGTGCACGGGAAGCATAGGCAATGGGACACAAATTTCCCGCACTTCCTGGAGTAGAACTGCAGACAGAGCTTCCTCTGTTGTTGCTGTTTGCAAAATTAATTGCTGTAACCTGTCAGGGCTTCTTAATGTTGGTGCTTCAATCAATGCCACCTTCAGTTTTTCAAAAGCTGTCTGATGTTCTGGGCCCCAATCTAAAGACTCATTCTTTTTCTTTTTTCCTGAGAGGAGAGAATTCAAAGGTTTAGCAATGTCTGTAAAGCCTTCAATGAATTCACGACAGAATCCCACTATGCCTAGAAAGGATCTCAAAGCTGTTACTGATGCCAGAACTGGAAGTCTCTGAATGATCTCCACCTTGTGTGGGTCTGGGGTGCACCTCCCTTTGTTGGTCTTGATACCTAGATAAGACACTTCTGATTTAAGAAGCTGAGCTTTCTTTGGGTTAAGCTTAAGTCCTGCCTCTCCCAGCAACTGAAGTAACTCAGTGAGCAAAGTAATGTGTTCGTCCTTGGTGGAGGTCTGTAACAGCAAATCATCTACATACTGTATGAGCCACTCAGGCCTAGAGAAAGGTTCCAGTATTTTAGCCAGACACTGGTGAAACAAAGTTGGGGAGAGAGCAAAACCTTGTGGCAAAACGTTCCGTGTGTACTGCATGTTTTTGAATTTAAAAGCAAATTTGTACTGACACTCAGGGTGTAAAGGGATTGACCAAACGCCATTGGACACATCTAAGGCAGAATAGAAGTTAGCTTCTGGCAGGAGTGATGCTAGCACATCTGGAGTAGAGGCTACAACCGGAGCACATGTAGGTGTACATTTGTTTAACTCCCTATAGTCTATGCAGAGTCTCCATGAGTTGTCTGGTTTGCGGACGGGCCATATTGGGGCTCGTGATGGAGAAAGGCAAGGCCTAATCACACCCTGTTCCAGGAGAGAGTCAATTGTGCACTGTATATGTGGATTTGCCTCTTCTGGATAACTGTCTGAGAGAGGGCGGGTCACGGCCCTGAACATTCACTTCCATTACAATCATGTTTTGTCTTAGAAAAAACTCCTCTGTGTTGGTTCACCAACTCTGACAGCTCTGCATCTTTCACCCATAACAATGTAACTAAATCATAGTTCTCTGCCTTTTTTATTGCATGCACAGTATGCACATCAGAAATCTCAACAACATTGTCTTTACTCTGAGGGTTACGCCAAATACAGTTGTCGCTGTAATCTATGATGTAGCCACGCTTTGTCATTATGTCTGAACCCAAAATATTACGACCATCACCAGTTGTGCTAAGCCATGCTTTGTTCTTAAAACTGTCTTTGCCAATGTGGACACACAAATTGTCAGTCTGAGAAGCAAGAGAAACTGTACCATCAAAGCCTTCTAATGTTATTGTGCTTTTACCGTT
Organism: Megalops cyprinoides; assembly: GCF_013368585.1. Taxonomy (NCBI): domain Eukaryota; kingdom Metazoa; phylum Chordata; class Actinopteri; order Elopiformes; family Megalopidae; genus Megalops; species Megalops cyprinoides. Next base: position 2,663,679 of record NC_050604.1, on the reverse strand, counting down.
CTGTTGGGGATTGTCTGAATGGAGAATTGTTAACAAAGTACCCGAATCAACTAGCCAATCATCACATTGACCTCCAACAGCAATATTAACGACTGGCCTACCATAGTTGTCTCCTGACAAAGGTGCTACGTGTACCACGGAGGCCTATGACCCCTATGTTGAAGATGTGTGAAGTGTGAAGGAGCCTGCTAATTTTCTGTTTTAATTTTGGTAAATTCTGCCTGGATTAGTTCACTGATCATTTGTTTAAGATTACCCGATCCTGTTCCTGAATGGGATCTACATTCTTTTGCGATGTGTCCCGCCTTCCCACAAGAATAACAGATCATGACTCCATTTGCATTGAACTGACGAGGCCTCTCGCCTCTAGCTTGCCTAACATCATCTGGCACATACCCCTCATTTTTCCAGGAGACCAATTTATGCAGCGAACCATGGCGTTATGTCGCCCCCTTAATTGCAGCTACAGGCTGCCTTCATTTATTTGTGTTATTAACTGAGTTGGAGTCATATACTTGTGTCTTTTTAGCAATTTGAATCTATATGCAGGGTGAGGGCACTGCGTGTATGAGAGTCATACTGCGCGATCAGAGCAGATTTAAACAGCGTGTCTTGTTGCATTAAATTTGCTACCCCACTGTATGAATTAAACGATTCCCACAACCTAGCCGCATATGCTGCCGGATGTTCGCCTGGTGCCATTACCACCTCTCTGATTTTCTCCCAATCTATTGAGCATGTCCCCAGCACTCCTAACAAAGCAGGTTTCCGGTCCTCTTTCCCTGCACTCCTATTGTGTATGGCATGAGGAAGTGCGCTCGCTAGTGCATGGGGCAAACAAGCAGTTAAAATCACACAGGCGTCGGCATCTGTTAGCTGGTGTAGGTCGGCCGTACGTTCTAAATTGGCTAAAAATTCTATGGGATCTCGCTTTGTGGGATCAGATGTACCAAAATTTTTTACTAGAGCTTCAATTTTGCTAGGTGACAGAGGTTTTATGGTGGTGGTAGTCGTCACTCGGTCCCCACCTTCTCCTGGTACAAGGGTAGTTGTGTGATGGACTGGAGATACCGGGACTTTCATGGTGCAAACAGAGTAACCATCACTTGTGCTATCGTCTGCCTTTCCTATACTGTTGTTCATGGTCTCCCTACATTTCTCAAACAAATAATCGTACACGGTTTGCAGTCTTCTTATCTCAGCCTGTGCTTCCTCTAATTCTGACTGTAACTCTGTGTTACTGTACCTCAACTCAGCAACCTCCTTTCTCAAATCTAGCTGTATTTCTGCATTCAGGTTGGCATGCGTCTGATAACTTTTTATGGAACATATATTGTCTTCAATCTGTTTCTTCATGTTTTCATTCTTCACCTCTATGGTCTGCAGTCTCTTTTTACATAATTTAAATGCCGCAAGGACCCCTTACAATGCCGTCACGACTTTCTCTTTTTTACTTAGTTTCGCTATTTTGGGGTGATTGTCGAACTGGGACATAGCCCACTTATAGGGCTCGCCCTGATTCTCTATCCCCTCTAGCACTTCAGATCACCCATGCTTAGCAATATAACGAACAATGAATGCTTCCATTATAAAACCAATAAACGAACTGATTGCTATCAAATAAAGGACAGTATCCCAAATTCTACGGTCAAAACAACACGTATCACAACAAAAGACAAATCACAATCACTGTTCCAGCTTGTCGGACACAGTGCTCTTAATATCCAGCTGCTTTAGGATAATTATCACTATGGAATCACTGTCTTAGTACTTCGGGCCCAGCAAATTCCCACGGTCCAGTTACTTTAGGGCCGTTCAAACACCTCAAACTGCTGTCACTGCCTCAGGACTTTGAGTGCGGTAGACCAGCAAGATCCAGTTACTTTAGGATCGCGAATATAGAACCACTGCCCCTGTGCTTCGAGCTCAGTGAATTCCTACAGCCCAGTTACTTTAGGACTGTGTAACCAAACACCTTAAACTATAATCACTGCCTCAGTGCTTCGAGTGCAGTAGATTAACAAGATCCAGTTATTTTAGGATCTTCACCTAATTCCAGTGCTTTGGAATTAGGACTCCTACTGTCGATTACCAACAGAACAATACCAACATGCTCTCTTTCTACTCTTGATTGTATTAACCAGAGGGGATTTTGTTATGTTAAACCAGCTTGTCATAAATAGAGTTCGTCCCGGTTGATGTCTTGTCGAAGTCACCGGTGGTGCATGTCTGTTGCGTCTTCTTTGGCCTCGTCTGGAAAGTCGTCATGGTTTTCTTTCTTTTTGAAAGCTGTGGTTTTCTCCTCTCTTCAAAATCACCTCCTGGGTGGCTTGCCAGTTGTAAGAATTGAAGAGGCAGGGGTCCGATGTAGTTTGGAAGTCAGTACGGTTTTATTGGCGTTCAAGCAGTTACAACGAGAAGGTTTTACAATGATCGGCAAAGCGTCACCGAAAAATATCTAGCTTCGCCCAGCCCTAATGGAGGAGTATAGCCCATTTGCTGATGACACATCTCATTTCAGCTATCCAGATTTAGTTCTGCCGCACCAAGCACCCTAGGGACTTTCATAACAGATTGAGGCATGCTTTCTTCCAAGGAAGAAATGGGCCAGGTCTTGTAGAAGACCGAGCCTTCATGTCCCTTTTCCTGCATAAAGTCCACCCTTATGTGTGGACCCATGTCATGCTCACGACACGGAAAGACAACCCCTCTATGCGTGAGATCTGAAGGATCGCACAGATGGCATGGGAGACAGTCGTTGGCTCCAATGAGAAAAGGGAAGAGGACCAAAGGGTCATCGTACTTCAGGATCCAGCGAAGGTTCCTTTGGAACTGGAGGGCTCTGAAGTTCCTGTTTTGAAGCCCTCTGACTCTCATGTCCAACAAAACCAGTCTTCATGTCGCAACAGCACGACAAGGGGGTTGGAGGACAGGCAGAACAAGTCAAAGGGGGGTGGCGATCGTCAACCAAGGGATGCTCAAAGGGAACGCGGTAGCTACTACTCCCGCACAGATTCAGGATATACTGGTGGAGGCGGGGAACCAAGGAGACACCGTGACTATGAGTTCCACAGAGATCACAGACCCAGGAATAGGGAGGAGAGGGCAGAGCTGAAGGTCTCTCTCCAGTTAAAGTCAGAACTGGCTTCCATCAAGGAAACCTTAGCCAGTCTTTCAAAGGGGATGGCATCCCTCGCTACAGCCCCACCAAAGTATTCCAAAAAGCATCCAGGCAAGAGTGATGATGGGCCCCCTACTGCAGTGTTTCTTAACCCTCTCCTGGAGGACCCCCTGCCCTGCATGTTTTAGATCTCTCCCTGCTCCAACACAGCTGATTCAAATGATCAACTCGTTATGAACTCCTGAAGCTGCTTAATAACAAACCGATCATTTGAATCAGCTGTGTTGGAGCAGGGAGAGATCTAAAACATGCAGGGCAGGGGGTCCTCCAGGAGAGGGTTGAGAAACACTGCCCTATTGCATGACTAGGCCAGGACCCTTCCTCCCTGCCACCTAGAGTCTACCTCATTGGGTGGGGTAAGGAACCAGTGGGCGAGACTGTGTGTCCGCCAATTATCGAACAACCTCATGCAGCCCTGCCAAGTAAATGACCGTGCCCCCTTCTGCAGTTTCTTGGTGATCTGATTCAGAAAGAAAATGCCAAGTGCATATACACCACAGTCCTGATCGAGAATAGTCTGTACATTAATACGTTTTTGGACACGGGATCTGAGGTCAGCTTGATGTGCACTGACACCATTGAGGAAGTCACTCAAATGGTTCTGTCAACTGGGAGGCCTGTGATATCAACATCACCAGTTATATACAAGACCAAGCCCCAATCACCCAGAGAGCCTGCCTGGAATTCACATTCCAGGAAATGACAATTGTACACCCTGTATACATCTCTAGGGTTGACACGGAACACCTGTTGATTGGGCAGGACTTGCTGGACAGACTAGCCCCTCTGATTGACTGTTATCGCGGACAGCTATGGGCACAAGTCACCACGCCTAAGCCCGTCAACATGAAAATCAGCAGTCACCTGCCATGTGACAGAGTGGTAGTTGAGCAACAACCTAAGAGCTCTCTTGTTATCAACAACCTGTGATCAACTCATTATGAACTCCTGAAGCTGCTTAACAACAAAATGATCATTTAAATCAACTGTGTTGAACAAGAGGTCTTCTAGGAGAGGTTTGGGAAATGCTGCTCTAGGGATTGGACAGAGGCAGTTTACGCATTATATCAATGTAGTGCCTAAACTATCCCATTCATTCTACATAGGAGCCAATATCTTGATGAGGCTTGCAGCCTAGGTCTCTGATCAATCAGGTGTTGCGGTCTCAGGCAAGCATAGAGAGGAGATCATTGCCAGTTACACCTGAATACATGTGCTCAGGCCAGACCATTCCCCAGGCATGTCAAGTAGCAAGCAAATTTGACATGGCCATCCCCGCCAGAACGGTTATTTAACGGTCTGCAGCACACCCCTGCTGGAACTGACTAACTGTTCAGCTTACCTGTTAGTCCAAAAATTGACTAACAACGCCACCAAGATGCTGCTCGCAAGCCTCTGGGCTACCTCATCGATAGCTCTGTTAGTAAATGTCCCGAACACCAAAACATGTTTTGTTACAACACAGAAACAGATTCGATGTCTGTAGAAAAAGACAGGAAGGTTTATTTGCACAGCCGGCCATGGGAACATCAGCATTGAGCAGAAGTTCAACTAGTATAGCATTTAATTCATTTTTATACAGTTAATAGCGTTATGATGAAATAGAGTTATGATGACCAGCGGGGGTGCTGTTTCTGATTGGTTTTGTGGAGCTGTGCATAGCTAAACAGCTCCCTCTCTAATTGGGTATTTCCTGAGCCCTGTAACCTAATTGGCTCTATAGGGTTCACAAGAGGATCCGGTTGGATATAGCGACGTCGCTTTGTATTCGAATACCCATTGCTTGTCTCCAGCGTTTGTATTCGAAAATACATTGCATTTCTCCGGATCGGATCAAACGCCATGCCGTTCCACAAAACTATCTCCTAACAGTCCCTCCTGTTTGACCCAACATACAACAATGATGATGATGAGGTTAACCTTACGATCAACCTTTAACAGAATGAAAAGGGGAGTTACAAATGTAGAGGTAGAATAAGTTGACCAGTGGTTGTGTGTAGGAAAATAGCTTTACATAAATCCCAAGCCTGAGACCCCCTCAGAGCAAGCTTATAGGCGACAGTGACAGTGAAAAACTTCCTGGCTAATAGGAAGAAACCTTGAGCAGAACCTGGCTCAGAGGGGAAGCCCATCTGCTTCTGGCCGACACTAGGCAGACTATGAGTGGAATAGTCCAATGTAAAACTGTGACCAACTGTGCATAGGTAGGGGTTCTTTTACATGAACGGGGAAAAACAAAAAAGAAGAAAGGAAAGGAAGCCTTCTAAATATGTTGACATTAATCATATACACAACCTAATGCTGAGTATAGGCACCTCTACTTATAGCGTAAAATAAAAGGAAAGAAAAGACATTGTTGGTGTGGTAGATGGTCGCGTTGAGAAATCTTCTGAATCTTCTGCAGATGTCAGGTGTGTTCAGCGTAGGTGTTGGATGTCAGCAGCAGCAGCAGATCTCAGCCAGGTGTCAGATGTCCTTCAGCACAGGTGTCTTCAGGTGATGGACACGGCTTGGCACGAGAGTGGTGGACTGGACTGGAATATCTGCGACTTGAAGGGCAGACTCAGAGGTTAACAGCATTTGGTATGATCCTTGCCATCGGGGTTGGAAGGACTTTGGATGATGGGCTTTTATCATAACCCATTGTCCGGATTCATACTCCTGCTCATGTTGTTCACCCTCCTGTTGTTTGTCCTTCAGATCCTGTAATGACACAGCATAAGTGGTTGCATTTTCAATCCAAGTCCAAGTTTTCTGCTCTGGTACAGTCATTCGGTAATTTGGCAATGTCCAATTCAGTCGAGCCCGACACTTTAGTAGTCATTTGGTAGGTGGATAGTGAGTCATTTGAGGCATTTATGAGATTTTGAACCATCCCCCACATTTTTTATCGGGGTGCCTGATGAAGACAGTAAACCCCGAGAAGATCAGTTAAGCATGAAATCACAAACAACATCGCTCACCATCACCCTCAACAGGTAAGAGATTGGCCGGACTCACAGCAGGGGAGTGAATGAGTGTGATATGTGGGGCTAATAACATGGCTTCCCATCGAGTACACACCAGCAGAGAGTGGTGCCACCGAGACCAGCGGAGCGGAGAGTGCCACTGTCGCAGCAGCCTGCACCCCCCACAAGCAAGGAGAAAGACCAGAGACCATAGGGCCCAGCCGAGAACAACATGCAACAAGGTGTTGCACACATCCATGGGGCCAGGCAAGAACGGCTGCAGCATGGCCCTGTCCAACAACTGACCACAGAATGAACGGCAGGTCAGAGCAAGGCATCCCCAAATCAGGGGCAGAAGCAAGGGCCGCCTCCAGAGCAGCAAACGCAACACCACATCCAGGTGACCAGTCAACTTCCTCCAGGGGGCAACATGGGCCCCCAAGAGTGCGCCGACCAGTGCAGCAGCAACAGAAAATTGAAATTGAAAAGGCCCAGAATACCAGAATCTGCTGGACACCATGCACAGCATGGGGGAGTAGTGGCAACGGCAGCTCCCCTGACAACAGGGAACCGCCCTGACCCTTCAGAAACAGCAAAGCCCAAGTACCAAGCAATTTGAGCTTTCTTCTTCCAATTGCTTGCAGAGCCTGAAAATGAGAGTCAGAGTCAGAAGATGCCAGCAGAATGTCATCAACATATTGGAGGCACTGTGTCCCTCTATACTGAGACCATGAAACTGTTGAAAAGAACCTCAGCCATTGCACAATGAAAGAGTGTGGGACTACTGTGATTGTTTTAAATTTTCCAACATGGCGATAAGCTGTTCTCTGTTCAGGTATGAGTAACTATCATTGGAAGGCTGCACCTTTGGTGTAGGGGTGGGACATTTAGCTGCCCAGTGTCCCTGACCCCCACAGCACTGACATACACTCTGATCCCCTTGCTGGTGGTCAGAATCGCGCCTTCCCCTCCCACGGTTTCTTCCCTGTCTGCCATTGTAACAATCACGAGCATAGTGTCCTGTATTCCCACATGAACTGCAAAGTGCTTTAGATTTGGGAGTGTTGAAAGACACAGTGGAAACAGGATGTGAAGCAGAGGTGTTTTTACATTTCTGTTCTTCAATGCAAGACACCCATGCTACAATATTGTTAAACGAGCTACCAGGGTTAATGCCAATTGCTACCACCTTTTGAATATGCGGACCCGTGTCTGCTAACAGTTGTTGAGAAGAAGCAGCAACATCTCTGTTGGGGTTAGGCAAATCACTATGTGTTTTGAATGCTTCGTATTTTCTGTCAGCATATTCTGCAAATGGCAAGTTGCCCTGTATCACTGCCGTGAATAAGTGCCATTTCGGCGCGCCTTTGCCCAATGCAGTTTTTACAGCTGTGCAGAAATTAGCAATGGAAGTTTAAAGCTCAGTGCGGGTTGTATTCCAGTTTAAAGTGGGGCACTTAGCTCGCACGATTAAAAACATAGCTAAAAGATGCAGCGACATACTTCATGTAAATTATCGTAATGCCTTAATCCTGCAGGGATACACGCAAGGGTGGCTCTCTGATCAGAGACTTTACATTTTCCTTCTAAATATCTTTTTCTTCAATTCTGACAACTCTTTACTTTGGATCTTGTAAACGGTTTTGCAGTTTATCACACTTTCCTGTTAGGTTTCTGTGTTCCGTTAACAGGCTAATAGTACAATATGCCGTATTCTTTTTCTTACCTGCCCACCATGCTAAGGGCGCCGGAGTAGACCCATTTGGATCCCGACCGTTTTTCAACATCTCATTTTCTTGTTTCGTATTTTTTTCTGCAAATACATAGTAATACTACCGGCATATCCATGGGGGTGTTTGACTTTTCCTTTTCAGTTGTTATTATTATTATTATTATTATTATTATTATTATACCGCGGATTATATTTATAAGTAGCCTCCTACACAATGTTTATTAGGCTACAGTTATGGGTACCCGTTATTGGCCAACACTCAACAAATTTACAGAATACAAGACAACGTAAATGACAGTGACGTGATTGTAGGTAGTTATCGCTACAGTCCCATTAACTCACCCCGTTCCCACCGGACAAACACAAATACCTTGGAATCCCTCCCACAAGGTATTGTGGTGACTCCACCACTCCCCGCCTCTACCGGTCAGGCTAGAGGTTCCTTTCCGATCTTGTGCCTTCAATGTGCTGTTTTAAATATAGAAACAATGATCTCCAAAATTAATACAAGTTGTACCTCAAAGTCTGATGTATATGGGTTTATTGTATATAGATCAGAGATCACATACAGTAAACCGAGCTGGTCCACGTGGAGCAAAGCAGTCACACCCTTTCTTGAGACCCAGGTCTGAGGAAACCCCTCAATACCTTTTCTTATATACCTTTTTCTAAACCTTCCCACTGCTGGGCTTACCTGTTGGCTCCCCTCTCATGGTCCACCCTCTTTTCCCCTTTTTGGTCTGATTAAACTTTTACACGATTATTTATCTCTCCTAACCATTCTTACTTTTTTCTCAGGTTTCTCTGGTTTTTCTCTTCCATTATCTTCAAGCTAAGCCAAGCTATATAGTGATCATCAAAAACGATGGCTGTCGCTTAGAGGGAGATCTAACAACAGCGCAGGGCACGGTGTGGAAAACATCCCCTCCCTTCCAATGAGGGAGCGGGTGAAAGCCACTCCGTGGACATTAATATATCTACCAGGAGGTACCAATTACCTTCACCATATCACAATCGTGATCGTACCACGTCAAGCTCCGCTTTCCTCTGGCGGGGTTACCCCTTAATGCATTTGGTATATCTTTCACATTTTTGGTAGTAATATAGCTGGTTACAGTGGCACGATCATACCGGCGTTTACATTAACTATGAGGTTACATCCCTTTAACATGAGCAATTAGGACCAGCCACGGTGTGATTATACAGTTCACAATTGCATAGTCATACGGTAACAGCAATCATATATCAAAATCACTGAGTATTAATAATTTTTGATCTTTTCCAGTGTAGTACAACTTTATGGCCCCTCTAATAGGGAGCCAGTCAGTAGTGAGGTTAGTAACAATACATTTCAGTGCCAATAACATACTTCCAGTTATAATCAGGTGTAAACCTTAGAGTCCCTTCTTTCTGCGGTGTCCTCTGTAGGTGTTGTTGGACCAGTGGGCGGAGGAGAGGTTACCAGCACATCACTGTGCCTCGGCTGGTCAGACTTTGTGGTAAGGGAGAGTCCCAACTAACTATTCCAGTGCTCTGTACTTATTAGTAATTTGTGCATTCCTAGTATCTATATATACGTTTCTTCAACCCAGGTACTATGCGCACCGTAGAGGGTCCTCACTGTGGAGAGGTTACAAACACTTACGATGCACAGTGAGATGGGGACTTCTATTACACCTCCAGCCACTCAGTCACCTCACACTGGTTGATAGCAGCGTCCTCCGGCAGTAAGCACAGTGGGGCTGGAACAACTGCAAGAGACACTGGAAATTGTCCCGACACAGTGGATATCATCCTCTTAATCATGGATTGGATCAGTGGGGACACGCAGCATGATGCCAACATCAGTAGAATCACCACCAATCCCACAATCAGTCCAATGTTTATTAATGCAGCCTTCCAGGATGAGACGTTCAACCAGTCTAACCAAGTCCAGGGTTTCGTCTCACCTTTCGTATTCCGAACATGCTCATTTCCCAACCTCTCCAATTGCTCCAGTGCGATGGTGATATTGCCTCCTGGCCCCGTGTGCATTGGGATTACTGCACAACATTCATCCCCAATGCAAGTACACACTCCCTGCTCCTCTGCCAACATTGTATCCAAAATGAGCCTATTTTGCAGTGCCATAAGAGATGTAGCGTGTAGTTGTTCCTTTATTCCCCTCATTGTGTGTACAGTGTAGTTAATAAACCTTTGCTGATTGTACCATAAGTAAGTAATCCATTCAGCATTTCTCTTCACTTGCAGATGTGGCAGCCATGTAAGTAAATTGTCTATCGATGCTTCGGACATCGGTCTGTGTTCTTTTGGCATGCCGACTGGCACACCGGCCCAATTTACATATACTCCATCTCCTCTGTCCCATTCCCCTATGTATCTTTTTGGTCTAGTAGGACGTTTAGAGTCGGTAAGCAGGATTATTGCCATGAGTCCTGTCAGCATCACTGGTGCACATATGCCACTCCATCCATCTTCTAATGCAGTTCTAAGTTGAGTGCCTTTGCCACAGTACCAATATACGTCTGCTATTGGATATGAGCCATTGGCAAAGTTTGGCACGGTGAAAGTATTTTGTAATACTGTCCCATTATCAGCTACCTGATCTGCTGTGTAACCGTAGTTAACAACTACTTCTTTACACCTGATAGGTGCACCCTTTGTAGTGGAGCATGCCCTGCTGCCGTTCTTATCCCATTCCTTACAAGTCAGCCACGGGTCTGTCTCCGTCACTGTAATCCCCCTTTGCCATTTGTCTATCAACTCTCCTGACCCGTCACTCGACATTATGCAGATTGGAAATTTAACGTTACTCGGCACTGTTATTACTGGTGGTATTCCAATTTCTTCAATCACTCTCTGCGATTGTATGTATCCCTCTTGATGGCATTTACTCATCTTAAGCTCCTTTAGTCCCTGCCTACTTCTGACCCATCCATCATGCAAGCGTCCATTTAGATCCCATCTCCAGCCTTTTGCCATGTAGTATAATATGCATATTAAGTTACACACTTCTCCTTTTAAACATCCTTTCTGAGTGTAAGGTAACGGTCTCACCTGGGGGCCTTTTTTCGCATTTGTGTTGTAGCATGCTATACATGTTTTGTTGCTTACTTGCCGTGCTGGGTAATTCATCCACTGATAAAACAGGTTCGTTCCCACTTGCCACTTAAGTTGCTCCCTCAGTGTCTCTGTCCTGCTTACAACCTTTTGAAAAACTCTCAAACTTACCCCCGTCTCAACAGGGCATGTGCCCACTATGAGCACCAGCATTATCATTACAGTCACTCCCCACAGTCCCCATGGTGGACACCCGCTCAACCTACTATTCTCCTGTCTCCTGGTTACCACCTGCTCCTCCAACTCCTGCAGGAGGCGCGTCTCCTTCTGCTGGCGCTCCTGCCTCTTCCGCTCCAGTGCTGCTACTTTCTCCCGATTCTTCTTCTGCATCTTCTGCTGCTGCCGGGTCCCGCCTGTCATCACTCCGTTCTTCATCTCGCTCTTCCCTCTGTATGGCCCTTATTTGTTCCAATGTCCGTCCTGGCTCTTCGGCCCTGCAGCACTGATTTAGGTGAAACCACACAGTCTTACCTTCAACTTTCAATGCGGTGGGGGTGGTTAAGACCACCTTAAAGGGTCCTTCACGCCTGGGCTCGTTCCACCTTCTTCTAAAGCACTTAATGTACACCCAGTCCCCAGGCTTCGTTTCCTGGAGGTCCCTTGGAATGTCGCTTTGTCTTCCCTCAGTGGCGCCCTTCAACTGTTGGAAGATGGCTTTATGTATTGCAGTTAGATGCTGTACGTAGCTCGACAGTTCTCTTTCTAACTGCTCAAGTGCCGGTCCACTGTAGGGGCCTCGAAGGTATGGTACTGGCATGGGCCTGCCAGTTAGCATCTCATGCGGGGTCAGGTGCGTAGTCCTATTAGTTTGCATTCTCATGCTCATCAATGCTAATGGTAGCGTGTTTAGCCAGTTAATTTTACTGTCTGTGCATATCTTTGCTATTTTTGTTTTTAGTGCACCATTAGCTCTCTCTACCATTCCTTGTGACTGTGGGTGGTACACACACCCAAATCTTCTCCTCACACCTAGCGCTTTAGTTAGGGTCTTCATTAATTCAGCCACAAAATGTGGCCCGTTATCTGAACTTATTTTGTCTGGGATCCCGAATCTAGGGAATACCTCTCTACATAGAAATTTTACTACTGATTTAGCATCTGGAGTGTTTGTAGCTTCCGCCTCTACCCAACGACTAAACCTATCCACTCCTACTAACACATAGCGTTTGCCTTGAATTCTCTCTATCATGTCCACGTAGTCAATCATAATGTGTCTAAATGGTCCATCTGGTGGTGGAATGTGGCCGATCGGTGCTGAAAAAGCTTTCCTAACATTGTAGGTTGCACATACTTCACACTCATGCAGCGCACGATCCACCATGTGTGTCAAATAGGGTGACCACCAGGCATGTTGTATGCGTTTGATAACCTCCCCCCTTGCGCAATGGTCCTGACCATGCGCATCCCTAATCAGTGTGTGTATGAGTGCTGTGGGTGCCACAAAGTGTCCTTGTGGTCCTCGCCATAACCCTTTGTTTGGGCCTTCCTGTGTTTGCCTCGCCCCCCTCTTCTTCCAAATGCTAATTTCATATATACTGGCTTGTTTTTGCGCCTCAATCAGGGACAATAAACACCCCGTTGGATCCCCAAGATTATCAGGTTCTTCTGCCAACAACGGGGCAGTAAGGGTCGAACCCATGGCGGCTTCCCGTGCCATCCTGTCGGCAAAGTTGTTACCGTCAGCCTCCAGGGTGCGAGCCTTTTGATGTGCTGAGCATTTAACAATAGCTATTGCCGCTGGTAATTTCATTGCCTCCAGTAGGTCTGCTACTGCATTCCCATGTGTGATGGGTGTGCCATCTGCCCTACAGAAGCCTCTCTGTTTCCAAATTGTTCCATACACATGGCACACACCATATGCGTAAGCTGAGTCTGTGAAAATGTTTACCTTTTTTCCTGCTGCTATTTGACATGCGACTGTTAGTGCTTTAATTTCTGCAAGTTGGGCTGAACATGGTTGTGATAGTTGTACTGCCTGCACTTTAGAAAATGTAGTACCATCGTTATTGAGGTGAACGATACCATACCCTGCATGGTTGCCTTTTTCATCTCTGTAACAGGAACCGTCCACAAACAATGTCATGTCGGCTGCAATGGGCTGACTATGCAGGTCTTCGCGTGCCTTGAGAAAGGCCTCCGTTTTTTGAATACATTCATGTGGGGTACCGTCAGTGGGCAGAACCATTCTGGTTGCTGGATTAACAGTCATACATCTCTGTATGATTATGTCAGGTGCTGACAAAATTACCTCATAGCCAGTTCTCCTGGCCTGAGTCAGCACGAACCTGGGGCTGGTTAACAGTGCATGCAATTGATGCGATGTGTATAGTACCACTGGGTGCCCCATGGTCAGCACCGATGCCTTTTGATAAGCAAACACAGCAGCTGCCAACCCTTGATAGCATGGAGGTAGACCCTGTTCTACTGGGTCCAATTTTGTGTTGTAAAATGCCAACGGTTGCTTGCCTGTGGATGTTTCCTGCATTAGCACAGCACTAGCAAACCCTGACCTCTCAGCTATATACAGGTGAAATGGTTTGCTATAGTCTGGATTGCCAAGTGCTGGGGCTGTCTGCATCTGAGTTTTTAAGATCTGAAAAGCTTCATCTGCTTCCGGAGTCCATTGTAGTTGTGCTGCACTGTAACCCTGTCCTGCAGTCTTAATTAATGCCCGTAGAGGCGCGGTGATGATTGCATAGTCACATATCCATGGCCTGCTAAACCCTGTCATTCCTAAGAATGAAAGCATCTGTCCTACAGTCTGCGGTTTGGGAGCTTTAGCAACAGCTTCTACCTGTGATGGTGCGATGTGTCTCTTGTCCCCACTTAATTGTCTCCCCAAATAATCAACTGTTTGTTGGCAAAACTGTAATTTGTCTTTACTGACCTTATGTCCCCCTTTCTCCAATGCTGTCAAAACCGCGACCGAGTCAGCCTCGCACTGTTCTCTCGTAGGGCTGCAAATCAACAGATCATCAACATATTGAATAAGCGTACTTGGCATGTCTAAATGTTGTAGGTCCTGTGCTAACACTCTATTAAACGCTGAGGGGCTTTCACAATAGCCCTGTGGCAACCTGGTGTATGTGTATTGCTGACCTTGATAAGTAAATGCAAAAAGATATTGTGAATCTGGGTGCAAGGGTACACTGAAAAATGCGGAACACAAATCTATTACCGTGTACCACCGCGTGTCCGGTGGTATGTTTGAGAGCAATGTATGAGGATCGGGAACAATTGGTACTTCTGCATCAACAACTGAGTTTACTGCTCTCAAGTCATGGACCAGGCGATAATCATCAGAATGTGGCTTCTTGATTGGGAAAATTGGAGTGTTACATGGGCTACTGGTTTTAATCAACACGCCTGCCTTCAGCAGGCCATCTATTATGGGTTTGATGCCATCTATTGCTTGTTGTCTCAAAGGATATTGTCTCTGGTTGGGCAGGTTCACTCCCTGCTTCAAGGTAATGTGCACTTGTTGTGCAGACTTTACACACCCAATGTCCGTTTTGTGTTTTGACCACAGGCAATCTGGCACCTGTTTTAATAAGTCCTCGTGCTCTGGTTTCAGGGGCATCTGTTTTGGCATTCTGGCATCCAACAAAACCTTTTCTGCAACGCTATCATCGTATGCTTTCATTGAAATTCTGATGAACTGCTTGTTTCGGGAGGTGTGAATGAACTTGTTTTCTGTTGGAAGCCATTCCAAGACTTGCAATGCCCGTCTCACCATCGGTCCCAATTCATGCAATTCGTGGCCATGTGCCACCATCAGCGTCACATGTGGGGTGGCTTTTGGGACTCTATACCACTGCTGATGTTGCAGTGAGGGTGGCAGTGACACTGCAGTTGCTGCTCCTTGTGGTCCAATGTAGATGCCTAAGGTATAGTTAATTTACCTTCAATGTAGGGCAATGTAGAGACATATTTGGATGTATTGTATACTTACATGGGCCAAATGGAAACAGCAGCATGGCCCTCTGAACACCTACCACAATAATGGCCTTCTACGAGAGCAAGAAAGAGAGAGGGAGGGATGAGTTATGATAAATTATAGATTCAGTTGGTAACCATGTCTTCTAGAAAATTTAAGTTGTATATATTGTAAACTCACAATGAAATTCAAAGCAAATCTTCAAACAAATGGGAGCAGCCTTTAAGAGAGAGGGGGGGGGGGGTGCCAGAGAGAAAGCAGAGACTGATACATGACAATCACATGATCACAGTATGCTGGTGTCTTTAAACTAGAGCAACGTAGAGAGATAGTTGCATGTATGGTATACTTACTTAGTGGAAAACGCTGCATGGCCCTGTGAACACCTTCAACAACAATGGCATTCTGGGAGAGGGAGCAAGGGAGGGATGGATAAGATATGATAAATTACATAAATTATAGATTCAGTTGGTAACCATATCTTCTAGAATATTTAAGGAGAGTTGTATATATTGTAATGTATGCATGCATGTATGGTGTACTTACTTAGTGGAAAAGGCTGCATGGCCCTCTGAACACCTTCTTCAACAAGAGTGGATAATTAATCACACAAGTGAGGGCACCCTGAGAGAGAAGGGCAAGGAAATAATAAGTCACATGATCACATTATTTCTGTCTAAAAGATGTATTATCACAAATAATTTGATAACATAAATAATCTCACTTTACAACAATAGTTTCTTCAGTAACTCTTCTCTGTAACTCTGTCAATTACAGTGTCTGTATCCAAAGCCACAAGTATGTCCTTTTCTGTGGCCATCAACATGAAGGCTTTCAGTTTGCTGGAAGACAACCAACTCCTTGGTCTGGTTATTATGTATTTCAGTGTCGATCGTTTGCAGGCCACCTGGGTTATTGAGAGAGTCAACAAAAATTTGTACGCCATTCCAAGCAGGTGATATGCATCTGAGCATGTTGAATCTCAGTAGAATTTGAAAGCAGCACAGAGGGCACTCTTTGCAGGAAGCATAGCTTTTGTTGACAATTTCCATGTCCTCTTCCTTTCCATATAGTCCCTCTTCCACCTTTCTGGTAGCATATTCATCTAGTGGTAATAGTTTCAGCCTGTCCCACTGGTCTGCTAAGCTTTTCAGCTCCATCTGGAGGTTGTCAACAGTTGCCCTGCTATCAAATTTAACCAGGCACTTGTTGAGGTCTTCAAGTGCAGATTTAGGGAGCGCCCTGGATCGGATAAGTGGAATGTTTTGGGGATGCAGAAATGACAAATCTGCACAAAGGTTGCCATAGGTCATGAATCTTCTGTGGATCGCCTCAATAACTGTGTCAAGAACCTGATTATGGACCTTTACCTCATAGGCCCTGTTTGCATCATCCATGGGCTCATCCCTAGCCATCTCTCCTGGCATGGTTTTCTTCTTCTTTATTCTTTTTTGGGGCAGTGCAGCTCCCACTTCCATGTCTGTCTCCTCATCCTGCTCCTCTATTTTTTCATTTGCCCATTTCACAAAACTGTCAGCAGCATCCTTGACAACTTGGAAATCTCTTGCTATCTGTTTGAGGGCATCTTGTGTTGTCAGGACCATCCTATGTGCAGAGAGGATGTCCATTCCTCCAGTCTGCAGGTACTTTGACAGGGGAGATGTAATGTCAAATATCCTGAGGAATAACTGAGCTGTAAGAATTGTCTCATACTTGAGTAAGCCCTCTTTGTATCCTCTGGCTTTGGTGTGTACATTTCCTTTTGCTGTCTTCTGTTCCTGTATGGCTGAGCACATGGACACCAGATCAATGTGCAGACAGTCTTGCGGTTTGCCAAATGCTCCAAATATTTTCTTCAGGGCATCATGCTTCGCCCACCACCGTGTCTCTTCAATTGAAGCGATGCGCCTGTGTCTCTTGTCATGACTCTCCCTCTCCCACAGGTTCACTCTCTGATATGACTCCCTGATTAACACTGCTGTGTCATTGTGGAGATCAAACAGTGTTCCACTCTCCATTACTATTTGAGTGGTGTCAGCCAAAACAAGACTGAGGACATGTGTGTGACCGAGTGCCCAGTAGAAGGTTGAAATTAGGCTAACTGAATTAACAATTACTAACCATCATCATTAAGGTGTAACTTGCACACATGCACACACAGTCACCCTCCCTCCCTCCCTGAGAGTCCCTGTTAATTTGCTAATGTTACTCCTACCACGTCATTGTCAACTACTCTGTCTTCCTCTTCCTCCATCTCTTCCTCACTCTGTCCCTTGGCCTGTCCTGTTCACTCTGTCCCTCTGCCTTTTCTCTCTCATACTCTTGCTCTTCTCCATGGCCAGCCACCTCTCCTCCTTCCTCTACTCGGGATCCCGGTTGTTGTAATGCTGCTGAGGTGGAAGGACCTGCAGCACCTGCAGTAAACATATCTGTAATTTTTGCACATTTTGCCTGTAGATTTTTTAACTTTTTCTCCCGTAGCTTCTCTGCACCTCCCTTTCACTTTGGTTTATACATATTAGCCAATTACCATCCAATAAAATGACACTTTGCCCAACTTTATGCACAGACTACCGGCTCGGCTCGTCTCCCAGGGCCGGGGAAACTCAGAAGACGGAGGGGGAGGGTGGAAGGGAGGGGGGAAGGGGGGCAAGAGATTTGATTGGGCCATCACAGTGTCAGTACAGAAAATGAACCACTGGGCCGCTCTCCGTGCTTTGAGGGCCGATGAAGTCAAAACATATATATAATTACAAAAATCATAATTACATTGGCCCAAAAGTATGTCAGCCCACCGGGAAAATGCCCGGTGTGCCAGATTACCAGTCCGGCCCTGCAGGCAGCGGACTTGGTACTGGGACACAGCTGGGACTGGGACACAGCCAATATTCCAAGTGAGGTCTGACTAAGGCATTGTATAATTTCAATGTAACTGTTTTTTTTCTTTTGAACGTGCCGCCATGGCTGAGTTTAGGGTTTATTTTGGTTTGCTGTTTTTTTTTTCTTTGAGCTCTGGGAATCGCGACCCAGAGCGGGTTTGAGTTTGCTTTGTTTAATTTCTTTCGGTTTTTGCTTAGCTTATGGCACTGAAGTGGGCAGTGACCGAGAAATTTAAGGACTATCTCTGGGGCACAAAGGTCACGGTCTTCACTGACCACAACCCCTTAGTACACTTAGGAACGGCGCGCCTTGGGGCGACTGAGCAGCGGTGGGTGGCACAGTTGGCCAGTTATGATCTGGAGGTAAAGTACCGCCCTGGGTCCCGCAATGCTAATGCGGACACCCTGTCTCGGTTGCCTGGGGAGGAGGGGGTTGTGGCGCAGGTGGCTTTGGATGCCGCAGCTGAGGGTGCGTGGGACTGGGCGTCCTTACAGCAGAGGGATGAGCATCTGCGGGCTCTGGCGGCGCGGCTCGAGAGCGGGGAGCCCCCTCGGCGGGGGGAGCGGAGGAAGGCCTCACCCGAGGAAGGTAGGTGGTGGAGGGAATGGGAGCGGCTCCATTTACGAGGGGGGGTCCTTTGCCGCCGGGTGCAGGACGGGGCTGCTGGAGAGCCGTTGTGGCAGGTGCTGGTGCCCTGGGGCGAGGCCCAGGGTGTCTGGCAGCGGTACCATCAGGCCCTGGGTCACTTGTGCGCCAACAAGCTGGAGGCTGCCTTACGCCGGCGGTTTTACTGGCCGGGTCTGGGGGCGGACGTGCGGCGTTGGACGGCAGATTGTGGCCAGTGTGTGGTGGCCAAGGCCGGCCTGGAGGTAAGGGCCCCCCTTGTCCCTCTTTCCACCTCCTACCCCTTAGAGGTGGTGGCCATGGACCACCTTGCGCTGGGGCGCCCGGGCGACCCGTACCCCTACCTGCTCGTGCTGACGGATTTGTTCTCAAAGTACGGGTGGGCGGTGCCTGTCAGGGACCAGTCGGCGACGACCACGGTCAAGGCACTGTGGGGTGCGGTGATACAGCACTGGGGCTGCCCTGAGCGACTCCTCTCTGACCGGGGGGGCGGCGTTCGAGTCCTCCATGGTCGCGGCTTTCTGTGAGCTATATGGATGTACAAAGATCCGCACCACCCCCTACCATCCCCAAGGCAATGGGGCCTGCGAGCGGTTTAATCAGACACTGCTGTCTCTCCTAGGCTCATTGCGAGAAGATGAGCAGTCCCGTTGGCCGGAGCGCCTGCCGGCCCTGTTGCAGGCCTATAACAACTCGGTCCATAGCAGCACAGGGTATGCCCCGCATTTTGTCCTGACAGGGCGCCACGCCCGGTTGCCGGTGGACCTGGCCCTCAACGTGCCGCCCCCTGAGCGGCGATGGACCCTGGAGGGATGGGTGAAGGATCACCATCAGACCCTGCTACGGGTATACCAGCGGGTGCTGGAGGGGGTGCGGCGCCAACAGGGCCGGGACAAGGAGAGGTATGATCGGCGAGTCTGGGACCTCCCCTTGCTGCCTGGTGACCGGGTGTTGGTGCGGAACTTCCGGCGGCGGGAGCATGGTAAGTTGGCCCCTCATTGGAGCCCCAGACCGTTTGTTGTGCTGCGCCAGGTCGATCCGGGGAAGCCGGTGTATGTGGTCCGCCCGGAGGCCGGTTGGCGACGTTCATGGGGGGCCCCCTGTGGAAGAGACCCGCCGGGTGGCCGGGCCGGAGGAGCGAGGTCGGGTATGGGGGTGGAACACGGTGTGGGTCCCGGCCCGGAACCCTGGAGTGGTGCCTGCTGCTCCCCTAGAGGAACGGGAGCAGGAGGCAGTGGCAGGGCCTCCTGCACAGCCGGAAGATGCGCCCCTTCGTCGCTCCTCCCGTGAGACGAGGGGCCAGCCCCCGCGCCGGTACATTGAGGAGGTGTAGTCGGGGACGACTACCCATAAAGCGGGGGGGAAATCTGTCAGGAGTTCCTCCTGACATGATTGCGCTGCACTCCCTGGGAGAGCGAGGGGGCTCGGGATTGAATAATTGGCAATTGACGGTGTTCGCTGCCTGGTGTGTGCTCCGCACCTGTTGCCTGTCTGTAAGCGATTTCACCGGGACTATTTAGGCAGGTGAGTGGGAGTAGCACGCGAGAGACGCTGACGGAGGTTGCCACACGGGGTTTTAGCGTGGAGCCAGGTTTTTTGATTTCTTTTTTTTCTTTTGAACGTGCCGCCACGGCTGAGTTTAGGGTTTATTTTGGTTTGCTGTTTTTTTTTTTCTTTGAGCTCTGGGAGTCGCGACCCAGAGCGGGTTTGAGTTTGCTTTGTTTAATTTCTTTCGGTTTTTGCTTTGGTGTGCTGGATGCGCGAGTGTGTTTGTGCGTTTTTAGTGCGTTTCAGAAGAGCGGCGACCGAAGGGGCTCTAGCGGTGAATCCCTGAGGGAGCGGGGAAAACATCGCTTGGTTCCGGACGCAGCCGGGGTCGAAGAGAGCCCCCACCCCGTGGAAGCGCGTGCTGGGGAGGTGGATCCCCTAGCTGGAAGGGAGGTGGCACCGCGAAACCTCAAGAGAGTGCGTGGGTCACCAGCACGGGGTGGAGAGGGAGGGCTGACCAGCTGCTGTTCTGTGTCTCCCTCAGTGTGATCCCGCGGAGCCGGCGGAGTTACTACCGGGGAGAAGACGTGGGTCGCCGCCGGAGCCGCCAGCCCCCGCAGGAGTGACACGGGGGCCTTGTCTGGAGTTTATTTAATTTTTTTGTTTTTTTGGGACGTAGGCGAAGCCCGGCAGTGTGGCGCAGGCTGAGCTACGTCCCCACTTATATTTTCGTTTCGTTTTGTACGTCTTGTGTGGTGTGCGTGCGTGTGCGTGCGTGCATGTGAGGAGCCTCCCCCGCAGCGGCAGCACTTCCCCCTCGGTGGTGAAATTGAGTAGTCCTCTCTCTCCCGGCGTCCAGGTGGGCGGGGACACCAGATCACGGGTGTTTGCAGTGAGGCGAAGTGTGTGTGTGTGTGGGGATTCCTTTTTTTTTTTCTTCCTTTTTTTTGTTGGTGTGTGCGGTTGGGTAGCGTTCCTGCCTGTTTGTAGCCGGGGAGGGCAGACAGGGGTGGATAGAAGGATAGGGGGAAGGGCTTCGCTGGGAGAGGGATAGCGGCGTCTCAGATTTTATGAATTGTTAAATTTGTGTTTTTTTAAAAAGAATAAAGAGTTGCTATCCTACACACCTTGTCCTGGCATTCTTGTGGCGGGCGGATCCCTAGGAGGGCGAACTATTTGGGCATTGTGTCACTCCTGACATAACCTCCTTAGATTTATACTCAATACTTTTGGCTATATAACCCAGTATCCTGTTGGCCTTTTTTACTACTACAGCACACTGCCTAGATCCTGTTAAGTGTAGGTCAACTATTACTCCCCCCCCCCCCCCCCCCCCATGAAGTAGTCTTGTCTAAGGTTCTTATTTCCTACATGCAAGACTTTACATTTATCTACATTGAATGTCATCTGCTCGGTATCTGCCCACTTTTGGATGCTGTTTATGTCTTCCTGTATTACCTTAGTTGATTCTGTACTGTTGGCTAGACCCCCTAGATTTGTATCATCTGCAAATTTTACAATTTTACTACTAACCTCTGCATCAAGATCATTTATGTATATAAGGAATAGCAAAGGCTCCGACACCGATCTTTGCGGGACTCCACTTCGTACAGGACCCTGCTCTGAAACAGTTCCTCCCACAGTTACAGTCTGCTTTCTACTAGACAACCAACTTCGAACCCACTCAGTGATAGCTCCTCTAATTCCTGTAGATTTCATTTTCAATATGAGCCTCTCATGCGGTACTTTGTCGAATGCCTTTTGAAAGTCCAAATAGATAATATCATAAGCTTGGTTTGAGTCCAAAAATATTGTAGCTTCCTCAAAGAAGTCCAGGAGGTTTGCAAAGCATGTCCTCCCTCTGCAAAAACCATGTTGGCTATCATTTAAAACACCATTATGCTTTAGGAATAATTCCAAATTATCTCTAATGATGGATTCCAGTAATTTACATGTGATACAAGTTAAGATGACAGGCGTATAATTTCCTGGATCAGTCCGGTCTCCTTTCTTGTAGATAGGTACTACACTGCCATGTTTCCAGTCATCTGGTATTTTCCCAGTTTTAAGGGATTGTTTAAAATAACTGTCAGAGGCTTGTAAACCACTTCCGCTAGTTCCCTGAGAACTCTTGGATATATTCCATCAGGGCCTGCTGCCTTATTTGTTTTAAGTTTTTGGAGTTTATCTAGTACTTCTGCATCATTTAAATCAATTTTCTCTATAGGTCTCTGAGAACTGACTGCACCTGAAGGCATATGTGAAAACACTTCACTAGTGAAACTCTCCACAAAGTAACTGTTTAGTGTATCAGCAACAGCTTTGTCATCATAAACCATAACTCCATCCTTATTTTTTATACCTCTTATCTCATCCTTAACTATCCTTTTTCGACTGTAATATTGAAAAAAGCGTTTAGAGTTGCTCTTTGCATGTAGTGCAATCTGTCTTTCAAAACAGCTTTTAGCTTCCCTTATTTTTTTCTTAACTTGAGCTTGCATATTACTGTATTCAATCTTATTACTCTCTGAGCTCCCAACTTGTATTTTCTAAATAATTTCCTTTTTTGTTTCAGACTGTCCCATAACGACTTATTCATCCACTGTGGATGCTTCTTTTTCAGCTTCCCTTTTTTCACTTGCAGAGTGAATTTACACTGTACATCCAGAATAATCGTTTTAAATATGCACCACATTTCTTTCAGTTTTTCCATCTAGAAGAGGTACCCAGTTTATATTCCTTGTATAATCACGCATCTTAGTGTCAGCTCGTCTAAAGTTGAAAACTCTAGCATTGGAGAATGCAGACGTAACTTGCAAAAAAACTTCAAATGTAACTGCACTATGGTCACTATGGCTACCGAGTGGTTCCCCTACCTCAATACTGCTGATTCTATCAGGATTATTGCACAGAACCAGATCTAGGATTGTGTTCTCTCTCGTGGGTTGAGTGACAGACTGTATCAAAAAACAGTCATTTACAACATCCAAAAACTCTTCCTCACATTTACCTTGACCTGACACAGCTTCCCAATTAATTGAAGGGTAATTGAAGTCCCCCATTACTATTGTCTCACCCACCTGAAATGCTAGCTTAATGTTACCAAAGAGCATACTGTTGACACTGCTGTCTGAGGCTGGTGGCCTATAACATACTCCCAACATTCAGACCCTTTTCATTTTCCCTCAATATTTTAATCCATATGTCTTCACTAACACCAAGGGGCTCCATTCCTGGAATTTCCTGAATATTAAGATTATCCTTTACATAGAGAGCTACGCCTCCTCCTCTTCTATTGATTCTATCCCTCTACGTTATACTCATCCCCATCCCCTGCACCAAGCCACGTCTCTGTGATCCCAACAACATCATAATTACTATTACTCATAACAGTTTCTAGATCCAAAATTTTATTTTTTATGCTTCTAGCATTTAAACAGAGGAATTTCAGGGTACCACATGTGCACTTCCTGTCCTTCTCCCTACCCCCAGCTGCTCAAAACCACCTCTATTACAGTGCTGCTCTGACTGATTTGCAATCATGGTTCCCTCACTACTAATACAATACTTAGCCATGGTGTGTTCTATTCCGGCAGTCTGTCTATCCCTACCCATCTCACTCTATAACCTCCCTGCCCCCCAGACCCTAGTTTAAATAACCCTCTGCTACTGTCCATGTCAGGTGTAACCCGTCCCGCTTGTACAGGTCACACCTGTTCCAAAAGGAGTCCCAGTGCCCCATAAACCTGTACCCCTCTTTCCTACACCAGGTTTGTAGCCACGTGTTAAACCTCCATATAAAGGCTTGCTTCCCTTTGCTTGCACGTGGTACCATTAGAATTCCAAAGAAGACTACCATGGAGGTTCTGCTCCTAATCTTCCCCGCTAGCTCAATAAATTTGTCCTGCAGAACCCCAAATGTACCCCTTCCTATGTCATTGGCTCCAACATGGATCATGACCACTGGATCCTCCCCCACTCTGGCCAGGAGCTTCTCAGCACGCTCCAGGAGGTCTCAAACCTGGGCACCAGGCAGGCAACAGACCATGCGAGACTCCTTGTCGCGTGAACACACTATGCTATCTACCCCTCTAATCATTGAGACCCCCACTACCACTAACTCGCTTTTCTTGGAGGATGAGGCCGTCTGGGTGCCCTGGGGCTCATCATTCCTCCTAGTCTCAGGATCGTGGTCCAACTCATCCTGCAGTGACATGAAACGGTTGGTCACTGTGATCTCCGGAGATGCCGCTCCTCTTGGAATTGTGTGCCCCCTTCTATGCCTACGCCCTACTGTAACCCAGCGCTCTCACCCTATCTGGTCTGTATCTTCCCCCCTACCCGGCTTTGGTGAGAACACTATCTCCCTATAGGGCATACTAATCAGTTCCTGGTGTTTACATACATCTACTGATGCACTTGGACACATCATCAGTGAAGTACCTGGTGTCCTCGGGGGTTTCGGGTCTTTCAACTTCAGACCCCCTCTGCCAGACGACCCGACTGGGAGTGATCAGCTCCCAGCCTGTGTCCAAGTAGTGTTAGACCACGGCTTGTCCCTCATGATCCACAGCCACCTTGAGGCCTTCTCCGCGGCTTCTGAGGCTCTCATGATGGCTTTATTTCTGCGGGCACCAGTTATGCCCAGGAGAGAGTAGACCTTACACAGAGATTTCCCTGCAAAGCCCCTCCCTCCCACTTCTATGGGCATACACTGTGCTCGCTACCCCCTCTTGTGGCATTCCTCCACGAGCTCAGTGTATTTCCCCCTCTTTCTCTCATTGGCCTCCTCCATCCTCTCCTCCCATGGAACCGTGAGTTCCAGCAAGACTACTTGCTTTGTTGTTCCTGAGCTCAGGACGATGTCTTGTCTCAACGACGTCTCCATGATGTACTTGGGGAATTTAAGTTGCTTCCCAAGATCCACCCTCATCTGCCAGTCCTGAGCTGTTCTTAGGAGGCCTGCTTGGACTTTAGGTCAAGGAATGGGAGGGTTGCCTGCTCGAATAAACGTGATTACACGTCTTGCTGGTTGGAGCCGTTTGACCTGGTCGATGGTGCTACAGATGGATTCAGCGATTACCTTGAGTACCTGGTTATGACGCCACCTATAGCGTCCCTCCGCGAGCGCTTTTGGACAGCTGCTGAGGATGTGTTCCAAGCTCCCTTTTCCTGGGTACAGGGGGCATGATGGTGATTCCGCCTTGCCCCAGCAGAAGAGGTTAGCTGGGCTGGGCAAAACGTCATAGACAGACTGAATGAGGAATTTCACACGGGAGGACTCTGCCTTCCATAGTTCTGACCAAGAGATCTTACGGTCCATCATCTCTTCCCATCTAGTCCAGGCTCCTTGTTGCCGCAGGCCCACAGACTTGCTCATGCGCAGCTCCTCGACCGTAGCTCTTACTTCTTGCTGGGCCAGGTCTCACCTTTCTTTGCCCTTGACTTTGGTGTAGTTAGGAGTTGGTATCATGCCTAGCCCAGCACGGTCTGTTGCCACGGGCCCCACCACCGCTCTGTGTCTTAATCGCGCTTCCGCTTGGTTCATTGCATGTTCGGCGCTCCACTTCCTTCCAGTTCTCACTTCGATCCCTGCCTTCGAGATTTTCGGGTCACTTGACTCCCTGAATAGCAGCACCTCCCTAGCACGAGTCACCATGAACTCCTCACTCAGGCTTTTGAAGGGGAGACTCAGCTTGTTCCTGTGGCCATAAAGGGCAATGCTGCTTAAGCTCCTTGGCAACCCAAACCATCCTTGGAGATGGCTGCTGATCTTTCTCTCCATTCCTTCCACGGTTGACAATGGGAAGTCATACGCTAGCAGTGGCCAGAGGACCCTAAGCAGGATGCCATGCTGGTATATCCAGGCCTTAAACTTTCCTGGCAAACCCGATTTGTCCACGGCTGTCAACCACCCTTCTAGCTCTTTAATTGCTGTTGAAATGGCAGTGGTGTCTCTCAGGGTGGAGTCAAAATATTTCCCAAGGCTCTTCACAGGTTTTCCTGCGACTGATGGAATGCAGGTACCTCCAAGTGTGAAGCGGAACCAATCTGACACTTTGCCTTTCCTCAACACCAGAGACCTGGACTTTGCTGGTTTAAAACACATCCGAGCCCATGTGATCAGTCTCTCCAGGTCTTGGAGGATCCATCTAGTTCCTGGAACTGACGATGTTGTTATAGTAAGATCATCCATGAAGGCTCGAATAGGGGGCTGCCGCACTCCAGACTTGGTTCTTGGGCCTCTGCACTCCACTTCTGCCGATTTGGCTAGCATGTTCATAGCTAGGGAAAAGATAATCACGGAGATGGTGCACCCTGTAATGATTCCCTTCTCGAGTCTGTGCCACTCAGACGTTACAGTCCCAGAAGAGAACCTCACCCGGAAGTTGTTGTAGTAGTCTATTATGAGGTTCTTGATTTTGCTCGGGACATGGTGCAGTACCAGAGCCCTTTCCACTAGCTTGTGAGGTATGGAGCCATAAGCGTTGGTGAGGTCCAACCACACTACTGCCAGGTCTCGACTCTCCCTTCATGTGCCTCCCTGATCAGCTGTGTCACCACTCCACTGTGTTCGACACAACCTGGAACCCCTGGAATCCCACCCCTCTGAACTGAAGCATCGATGTACTGATTCTGAAGGAGGTACTCTGTCAGCTGCTGGGCGACAATACTAAAAAATATCTTGCCCTCGACACTGAGCAGAGAGATGGTTCTGAACTCTTTGATGTTAGTTGAGTTCTCCTCCTTTGGTACCCATACGCCTTCTGCAAATTTCCATTGCCATGCCACCTTTCCCCTCCTCCAGATGGCCTTCAGGATCTTCCACAGTCGGTAGCCAAGCTTGGGGCACCTCTTATACACTAGATATGGGACTCCCCTGGGTCCAGGGGCGGACCTGCTTCTTGCAGAATTCACCACCAACTGGAACTCAAACAATTCAGGATTACTGTGGAGTCAAGCTAGTTGGGCCTCGAGATCAAGAATCTTGTTCTCCAAGTGCTCAATGAGTCGGCAACGATCGTAGATGAACTCATCCTGGAGTTCTCCCTCCAGAAATCCGATCATCCGACAGCCTTTACACAGTTTTGGCCACATTTTTCTCCCCGAACTAAACACACTTTCCTTAAATAAAGATTTACTGCCAAGACAGAATTACCAGCTAAAAAGTGCTAAAAGCACCGAGGTGGCTCAGAACAGTCAAAGGCAGAAATTAAACACAATAAATGCCAGATACAATAAACTACGCAGCAGCGGTCAACCATGGCATCCACTAGAAAAGTGTCTGCTCCAATCAGTGCTAGAGAACAGAACAAGCTGCAGAAGGAAATGTCTCCATTTTACTGTAAGTAAAATCAAGACATTCTTTCACTTGGATTTCAAAAAGCCTTTTTCAAAGTTTTTATGGTGCTTTTTTTCTACACAGACATGGACTTGTTCTTCTTCTAAAGCTTTGTTAAAAATGATGTCAATTACTTCTTGGAAGCAAGACTGAATTTGTATGAGAGTTTGTAACTTTCAGGTGTTTAAACTTGATTGTTTAAAGCGTGGACTACTTTTTAAAATTTAAAAGGGAAAGTTTGTTTTTTAAAAAAATGAAATTGTCTGTCACTTTAAGCAGGCTTAGAGCCTACAGACATTAGAAATGCTATTTGGCACTTTGAAGGTTTGAGCCATTTTGAGACCCACCCATTCAAGTATTGAAATGAAAGCTTCATATTATGCAAGTGTAGCAAGGTCAGATAAATAATGTTTAACTAACACGTTCCTTTTATCAGCACTTTCCCAGCCACTAAGGGCTGCTCTCAGAAAGTACTTTGCTTTGCAATTTCACAAAATGTCAGTGAGGTTTTTGAAAATGGACTACAGGTAAAGCTTTGTCTGACAAACCAAACAAGTCAAATAGTTTTTTTTTTTAATTTTGGGTTTGTTGACCAAGGCAAAATGCTGAATATTTTTCAACGAAATTTGTTATAATATTTTTTAAAAAGGAACCACATACTGTTGGGGTCTGTGTCACTTCTATCAAAACTGTGTGTTCATCACATTTCAAAGATGTACACATGGCTATGAGTCTATCCTATCATTAATCACAACCGCACTCATCTTTTCATCTTTTCAGTCACAAGAGGATTTTGAAGGTGCAGTGTAATTTTGTGATTTCAGTTGAATATTAGGATCCAGTATGGTTAAACCAGAAGTACCATATAATGGCATTTTATTTTATTTTTATTTTTATGGAGAACACATTCTGTGATTAAAAGCGCAGAAGAACCAAACATAATGGGCATTTTCTAGTTTTAAAATGAAACAGACAGTTGTAAGCTTTCTGTCAAGTATTTTAATATCTCTCATTGTATTGGAAAAAATGGAATGGATTCAAAGAAAAAGGGGGAGAAAACTGAACTGCAGTGAATAAGTAGCATAGTAATACATGTAGCCTACTTTTCAAAATTAGTATCGCAGATATGAAAGATTCATATCTCAAAAAGATATAAAGCAGGCAAAACAAATGTTAAAAGAAATCTGAGAGCAAACCTTGAGCTAGCCAGTTGATTGTTGCCATTAGAAACAGAATACACACCAGATCCAGTAGTGAACATGGATATTGCAGAGACATTAAGATTTGCAATGGCCCTGTCCCAGCCATTACAGAAGACTTCAGTGCTTGTATTTCCTTATGCAGACCATCTGATTCACAAAGATACTTGACTGCTTGTTCTGACACAAAGCAAGCATAAGGGACAGTAAACACCATTGAGCATAGACAACAGGGGACACAAGTGAATGGAAGTCATCTCCTCTCCTGGCAGCAATTTTGTAGGACTGAGAAAACAATAATAAGAGGATACAAGTTCTTTCCTAGTGATGTACAGTTCCGTAGCCATTGTATTTAAAATGGGAGGCCATTGCAGAAGTTACTATGGGAATGGGTAGAAAACACTTAAAATACTTTTTGCAGAAGTCTTCCAACTAATTGAAAATTAGTTCATAAGTAAACAAAGAGTTCTTTAATATTAACATTAAGCATCTTGAAAATCCCATATAAGGGTATGCTTACTTCCAAGTCGCAGGGATGGCCAATGTTTCCAAAAGGAAAAAAGGAAGATATTTATTATGATTCAGATGCAAGCACTCCTGACAGAGGTAAATGCAAGAAAAAAATTATCATCTATTTGTGTACCTCTGAGACAAATACAATGGCCATGAGAGGATCCTAGATACATCCACAGTGTGGCAGACTACATTTCACATTGAGTTATGCTTCAATGCCGAGGCAGGTATACATTTGCCAAAATATAAATTCATGCAACCTTAAAATTACATTTGGGTTGAAATTGGGTGAAATATGAATATATCAACAGGACCATGGTAGGCTTCAGCTGTCAAGTTAATCAGCGAAAGCATCATGCCAAAATGGAGATGATTAAGTGTGGAATGACTCACCTGACCTCATCTGGTAAAGGACCATCTGCCTGCAATCCAGACTCACAAAGCTCCAGTCCACCTCTAATTACACAGGATGCTGCCTCTGAGATGATAGGCTCTCAGCTCTTTTTAATTGGTGCATGGCTGTCAGTTATGCATTAATTCAGGGTTTGCTTGAAGTTGTTGTTTTTGCATTTCTTATTTGCATTTCATTATTTGTAGGACTGCATATGCTTGGATGGGCCAGAGTTAGGGACTGAACCCACCTCCTTCCCCATCCTTCTTAGGGAGAGATTTACCTGTGTCACTTATTTGAAAGACTGACATGTCAGATTTCCTAGAGGGAATTGTGACTCTACATCTTCCCCTCCACCTTCCCACACCAGATCCAGCTCTCCATTTTTGCCTGTGAGCCTGATAGCCAGTCCTTGGGTTTAAAAATACCCCTTCACAATCAACAGGAAACAGCTTGGTGATGAGTCAGGGCTCCTCCAGCAGTTCAGAAGGGAGGGTGGAGGTTGGAGCCGGGTATGAGTGAGGGCCAATCTGCTGCAGGTGAAAATGAGCTTGCGTCATATGGAGAGAGGAATATGAAAAAGATGGACCACTGTTTCCTCTGCCTTTGTCAACATGAGCACAGAGGAAACATTCGTATTTTTATTTTTTATTTACACAAATGAGTAGTCATGATGGAATATGACAGATGGCTAATGTCAGCCTGACAGGAGTGTACGTAGGAGAGGAAACAAACTTGAAAGTTCTACATTATTTATTCTTCTTTTCTTTCAGATTGGTGCTTATTTGAATGAAACAGGTATATGTAAGTCTCACTGTACAATACATAGGAACTCATTTCCTGAAATGAAAATCAACAGAATTACCCAGTCTACACAAGCACTCAGGGAAACTGTTTAATGCTAGAGGATGACCTCCCTCAGTGTTAAACACTTGACATTCTGTTGGTGGTAAAGGTTATGTGGAGAAGCTGACTGACTCTTCTCATAAAAATAAAGAAGAAAAAAAACAAACTTACAAAAACAATAATATATTTTACTAGCCTGAGCACACAGTCCACTGAACAAAAGAGCCTCCTGCTCACCGGCCACACACCTATATTTAATATGCCTTTAATTAGACAGGTGTGGCTTGTGAACCAATGGGTGGTTTTCCACAAGCAGATTACACATATTGACAATTACAATGAACAATTAAACAATGAACCTGTACAGAATGAAAGTTCAGTTATTGACAAGGTTGGAAATGGAAAGATAACAATCCTTAAACAATTAACAAAGTGACAATTTAACAGTTTTGAGGGAAAGGTGAAGGTTCTCCTTCACAGCTTACCAGGGTTTAGGCACCAGATACCTGCCTGTCAATGATTCAGGTTTTACAATACATAGGGAAAGAACAAAGCAGAGTAATTAGGATGTATGTATATATATATATGGTACAGTAAGATCCAGTAAGTAGTAGATTATAAGCATAATAATATGTAGAGCTGCACAAAGGGACCACCAGGTGTATTACATGTTCCATATGTGCAGTACTATGAAACCCTGCATATATTGAAAACAAAAGAAGGTACTTTCAGAATTAATATGTAGAAAACAAGAAAAACAAAATTCCTCATTAAAGCCCTCACAGCTATGATTATTATTATTTGCTAACATCACTTGTTGAGTTGGTCACTTGGGTTAAATGTGGGAGAGTTGAAATGACCAAATGTGTCGGGGCTCAGGCAGGGACTCAGGCGCGGACCACGGGAGCTTCGGGTTCCAAGCGTCTTTTACGGAATCGTCAGGCAGATCGCTAATCAGAAAACAAGGCAGGGTCGAAAACCGGAAGCAGTCCGTGGACAGAGCGAGGATCGGGAAATCGGAGCAGGCAAGTCGGGGAACCGGACATGCAGGCAATCAAGCGAACGAGGCAAGGAGGCAGGCAAAAACGAGGTCAGGGTACAAGCAGGGTCGAAAAACGGGAGGAAACAGGCAGACAGAAGCATAAGCAAACGCCGGGGACGAACAGGAGGAAAAACACTGTGACGAACTAGCAACAGGACAGGGAAAAGGCAGGGAACATATAGGCAAGGCTGACGAGGGGATGGAAAGCAGGTGTGCAGGCAATCCAGGCGGGCGGAGACCGGGCGGGGAGCGGGGCAGGAAAAACACAAGGAAACAAAGCACGACAGCTAAGGAGGCGGAGCACTGACAGTACCCCCCCCTCTACGGACGACCCCCAGGCGTCCTAGCGGGTGCACCAGGATGCCGGCGGTGGAAGTCCCTGATGAGGGCAGGATCCAGGGATGTCCCTGGCAGGGACCCAACCCTCCTCCTTGGGGCCGTTTATAGCCCTCCCAGTCAACCAGGTACTGGAGTCCGCGCCCCCGTCGCCGAACCTTAAGCAGGCGGCGCACAGTGTACGCCTTGGTCCCGTCGATCAGGCGAGGAGGTGGAGGAGCCCGCGGAGCCGGGCTAGGGGGGCTATGGACGACGGGATTGATCCTGGAGACGGGAGGTGGGATGTATGCGGCGGAGCGAGAGCGGTAGCTTAAGGCGGACCGCCGCGGGAACGATCACTTTGGCAATAGGGAACGGCCCAATGAAGCGAGGAGTGAGCTTGCGGGAGTCTGTCCTGAGGGGAAGATCCCTAGTGGAGAGCCACACCCGCTGACCCAGGCGATAGCGGGGGGCTTTGGAGCAACGGCGGTCGGCGAAGCGCTTAGTCTGGGCTGAGGCTCGCAGCAGGGCGAGCCGTGCACGCCTCCAGGTGCGGCGACATCGCCGGATGAACGCAGCTGCTGAGGGGACGCCGACCTCCTCCTCCTGGGCTGGGAACAGGGGGGGGGCTGGTAACCTAGACAGCACTGAAAGGGAGACAGTCCCGACGACGACGAGGGCAGGGAGTTGATGGCATATTCAACCCATGGCAGTTGCTGGCTCCATGCCGACGGCTCTTGGGAGGTGAGACACCGCAGCACAGTCTCCAGTTGCTGGTTCGCCTGCTCGGCTTGGCCGTTGGACTGGGGGTGGAACCCGGACGACAAACTGACTGTGGCGCCCAGCAGCCTGCAAAAAGCCCTCCAGAAGTGAGAGGTGAACTGGGGACCCCGATCAGACACTGACGTAGTGGGCAGCCCGTGCAGCCTGAACACGTGGTGTACAAGCAGTTGGGCGGTTTCTCTGGCAGAGGGGAGTTTGGTGAGTGGGACGAAGTGGACGGACTTGGAAAACCGATCAACAATGGTGAGGATGGTGGTGTTACCATCAGATGGGGGCAGACCGATGACGAAATCCAGCGCGATGTGGGACCAGGGTCGTCGGGGAACCGGCAGGGGTTGCAGCAGGCCAGCAGGCGGCTGGTTTGAGGTCTTGTTCCGGGCGCAGACCGAGCAGGCAGAAACAAAGCTGCGGACGTCCTCTTTAAGGGTGGGCCACCAGAACCGCCGACTGATGAACACCGCCGTACGTCGGGCGCCGGGATGGCAGGCGAGTCTGGACGAGTGTCCCCATTGCAGGACCTGGGATCGGACAGAACGAGGAACGAAGAGGCGATTAGGGGGATAGGAGCTAGGACCCGGTTCGGTCCGGAGAGCGGTGTGGACGATGGTTTCGATGTCCCATTGCGCCGCTGCGACCACACATCGGGCAGGCAAAATGGTGCTGGGTTCCTGGATCTCGTCTGCTGGCGCGAACTGGCGAGACAGAGCATCGGGTTTCCCATTCTTGGTTCCCGGTCGGTAGGACAGAGTGAAGTCGAACCGGGAAAACAGCAGGGACCAGCGGGCCTGTCGGGGGTTCAGACGCTTAGCCGACCTGATGTATTCCAGGTTCTTATGATCGGTCCACACCAGGAACGGCGTCTTCGCCCCCTCCAGCCAATGCCTCCACTCCTCCAGCGCCAGTTTAACAGCGAGTAGCTCCCGGTCACCGATGTCATAATTATGCTCAGAGGGTGAGAGACGGTGGGAGAAGTAAGCACATGGGCGGAGCTTGTTGTCAGAAGCAGAGCGTTGTGAAAGGACGGCCCCCACTCCCACGTCCGAGGCGTCCACCTCCATGACGAACTGTCGGGCAGGATCGGGCTGGGTTAGAATGGGCGCTGAGGTGAAGCGGCCCTTCAGGTTGCGGAACGCCTCCTCGGCTCCCGGGGACTAGGTAAAAGCCCTATTGACAGATGTCAAAGCAGTGAGGGGAGCCGCTACCGTGCTGTAATTCCGAATGAAGCGGCGGTAAAAATTTGCAAAGCCGAGGAAGCGCTGCAGCTCTTGACGGGAAGTGGGGCGAGGCCACTCCTCTACAGCTCGCACTTTCTGCCGGTCCATTTGGATCTCTCCCGCTGTGATCACGAAACCGAATTCGCATTTCTCCGCTTTGACATACAGGTGATTCTCCAGCAGGCGCTGGAGAACCCGACGGACATGCTGAACGTGTTCGGACAGGGAGCGGGAGAAGACGAGTATGTCGTCCAGGTAAACGAAGACAAACCGGTTCAGCATGTCCCGTAGGACATCGTTTACCAGAGACTGAAACACAGCTGGGGCATTCATTAACCCGAACGGCATGACCAAATATTCATAGTGCCCAGATGGAGTGTTGAAGGCAGTCTTCCACTCGTCTCCCTCACGGATACGGACCAGGTGGTAAGCGTTGCGGAGGTCGAGTTTGGTGAAGACGGTGGCGCCTTGCAACGACTCAAAAGCAGTGGACAGGAGCGGTAGGGGGTAGCGATTCTTGACGGTAATGGCATTGAGACCCCGGTAATCAATGCAGGGACGGAGAGAGCCGTCCTTCTTACCGACGAAGAAAAACCCGGCCCCGGCAGGCGAGGAGGACGGGCGGATGATCCCGGCGGCTAGGGACTCCCGGATGTAGCGATCCATGGCCTTCCTCTCCGGCGGAGACAGGGAGTACAGGCGCCCCCTCGGGGGTGAGGAGCTGGGCAGGAGATCAATCGCACAGTCGTAGGGGCGATGCGGAGGAAGCGAGTTGGCGCGGGACTTACTGAAGACTGGCTTCAAGTCCAGGTACTCCGGCGGCACTGCTGACAGGTCCGGGAATTCCTCGGGTGCGGCGGCATCAGGTGACACCGGAGTCAGAGCATCGTGAAGACAGTGGGAATGGCAGAACGGGCTCCAACCCAGAATCTTGTTGCCCTGCCAGTCAATGTGAGGGTTGTGCCGAGCTAGCCAGGGGTGTCCCAGGACCACGGAAGCTTGTGGGGTGTCTGACACGTGCAGAACGATCTCTTCGCGATGGTTGCCGGAGATGAGGAAACTCACAGGGGGGGTAGCGTGGGTGATGCGGACCAGAGGGGCCCCGGTGATGGCGTGGGCTTCTAGCGGCGAGTGCAGCGGGATACGGGGCAGCTGCAATCGGGCCGCCAAGCCGGCATCAATGAAACTCCCGTCGGCCCCCGAATCGATTAAAACAGAGACAGCATGGGAATGACCCCTGATGAGCAGAGTGGCCGAAAAAAGAGGGCGGATCTCAGGGGACTGGTTTAAAGGGGTCACGCTCACCTGTACTCCCCTTGCTAGGGGTGAGCGCTGGCTTTTAACGGGGCAGGTCGCCACAAAATGCCCTGGCTGACCGCAGTACAGGCAAGCTCCGGCGCTGATCCTCCTCTGACGCTCAGCCGGGGACAGGCGAGTCATGCGAGTGCGGTCTACTTGCATCGGCTTCGGGGAAGTAGGCGGCAGAATGGCGGGGCTACGCGCAACTGGCTCGGGGGAACTGGTGGAGCTGGTGGGGGAGCTGCCGCAGGCGGCGAGAGGCGATTACCCTGGCTCAGCTGCAACTGTTGCAGCTGCGACGTGACGCTGGCGAGGCTGGCAACGAGGCCCTCCAGGGACCGGCCGATGGTTCCCAGCTGGGATTGGTGCCCCCCCAACAACGCGCCCTGCAGCTCCAGTGCAGCCCGCAGCTGGGGTAGGTCCGCTGAGTCCATGATGGCTAGTTCGTACTGTCGGGGCTCAGGCAGGGACTCAGGCGCGGACCACGGGAGCTTCGGGTTCCAAGCGTCTTTTACGGAATCGTCAGGCAGATCGCTAATCAGAAAACAAGCAGGGTCGAAAACCGGGAGGCAGTCCGTGGACAGAACGAGGATCGGGAAATCGGAGCAGGCAAGGTCGGGGAACCGGACAGGCAGGCAATCAAGTGAACGAGGCAAGGAGGCAGGCAAAAACGAGGTCAGGGTACAAGCAGGGTCGAAAAACGGGAAACAGGCAGACAGAAGCATAAAGCAAACGCCGGGGACGAAACAGGAGAAAAACACTGTGACGAACTAGCAACAGGACAGGGAAAAGCAGGGAACATATAGGGCAAGGCTGACGAGGGGATGGAAAGCAGGTGTGCAGGCAATCAGGCGGGCGGAGACCGGGCGGGGAGCGGGGCAGGAAAAACACAAGGAAAACAAAAGCACGACAGCTAAGGAGGCGGAGCACTGACAAAATGTGTGGACCCACTGTTCCCTCACCAGTGTAATTATCAAGCTTGAAATGCCACACGTACTTGCATCAGGGTGTTGCAAATACCATCAGATGAGTGGTTTGATGTTGGCCTGAAGGTTGTCTCATCATATTGATGCTCATTTGATTTAGAAGCACTACAGATTTAGGCCTTTTTAAATCTTTGTACCAGTACTATGGCAAACGTGATTGGAATAAAGTTATAACTGGTCTCACTTGCCTTATTTGATTGGCTGCTGTTGGATTTGGATAGATCACTGGTATCATATGTAGGCTCTAAAATGCGTACAAATTATTTGAATCACTAAATTTTGGATTAACAGCATAAGATTTCTCTCTTGCATAGTCTCCCAAGTAGATGACTTTCTATATAAATATTGTCTTGAGATCAGATGAGAAAACACAGGGCTGAGTTATACAAATGCATTTAGGAAACAGAGTAACATTGCTTTTGAATGGTGATATTTCAGTTTGTGCATATTTAAATATAAACTTCAATGGCAAATGATGGCAAATGACTTTTTTTTACTTATTTATGTTATTAGAGCCATAATGGAAATAAGTGAATAATTTAAATGAATGATTTAATTTTTGTTATGTACAATGTGTATTTTGGATATTTGAAAGAACTGACTTGCTTATTCAGTGATGTTAATTCTTAAGTTTAATATTGCTTAATTACTGTGTATTAACATATCCATGACATCACTACGCCGAAGCAGTAAGCTGCGTGAGTGACGCAGAAGGTCAGAGCGCAGCAGTCTTTGACCATGACTACACGGAAATTAGCCGATATCCTGTATAGAAAGAAAGACCTTTTATTTTGCTGTTTTTATACTTGTAATTTGAACATTTTGATTTAGTAAATACTTGAAACTTTTAAAGAAGTCTCGCGTCATTGACTTAAGCTCAAGGAACTGGTCAAAGAACGAAATTTGAAGAAACTGCACCTACATTAGTCAAAGACTGTGCTCATGGATGTCTCATGGTGGAACATGCGTTGCTTCTGGAAAAAAAATGAAATCTTCATCTATCCTGCAGCATTCTAAAAGGAAGGTAAACTAAACTGCATTGAAGTAGACTGTTCTACCGATCGTTTACTTATGGAATGTTGAAGACGAGGATTTACACGGAAAGATGCCTTTGATGTCTGAATGCTAAGATGAACAGGCTAGCGAGAACATGTTAATTCCTGCTGCTAGGCCAATTACAACAGCACTTCTGGAAGCCCGTTTGAGTAAGAAACCAGCTTTATTTGAATGCTTGATGCACTCTGTATGTGTCTTTTCACAAGAGGATTTGTTGAACATTTAGAAGACAGAAACTGTCGAAGTTTCAGTGAGTTGAGATAATTGTGTTGAGTTGAGTTAATGTGCACTAGCATACTCGTAGTAAAATGGCTGATGACTCAGCAAGTGAAACTGTGGATTCTGCTAGCCAGAAGAGGGCGCCAAAGCCCACAGAAATAGCCATAGAAGATAAATTGAATAGGCTGCGCAATAAGAGACAAGGAAAATTGGCATTGCTCACTCGCAAGATGCGTGATATTCAGCAAATGAAAGAAGTTGAAGACAATGTGGAAATAGTTGGAGTTGAATTGTCACATGGCTTCACTCGCATATTTAGTGCGTTTAAAGAAGCTAATGAAGAAATGGTTCAGAATTTATCAGAAGCAGAAAGAGAAGATGACCAGTCAAATTGGTATAAGCCTAAATGTGATTCATTTGACAAGTTTATTCTTGAGACTGAAAAATGGGTCTTGGAAACACGTAAAGAGCCTAATGAAGATGATGTCAGTGAAGACATTATGCCAAAGGACAGTGTGTCTGAAACTTTCACACTGGGTGCAAGAAGTAGACGTGGCTCTTTAGCACAATCTACAACCAGCTCAGCACGAATTAAGGCCAAGGCAGAGCATGCAGCATTACTTGCGCGTGCAGATGCATTAAAGAAAAAGTAAGAATTAGATGTTGAGGAATTAAAGGTGAAGGCCAAACGTGAACATGCTGAGATGGAGGCAGATATTGCAGCTTCTACTGCCAGATTGGAAATTCTTAGTGAATATGAAGATACTCGTGATGACATGAGCAATTATTATCAGTCACACAAGAATATTAAAGTGGAGCACAAAGCTGAATTTTCTGATTCCCCATTGAAAGAAGAAAGAAAACCGGTACTACATCAGCCAAGGTCATCGGTACAGGCACCTGGTGCACGCAATAAGCAGATGCATCAGCTAGGAGGATTCCTGACTCTGGTTCGTCACAACAGTTAAGTGGCCCTGAGAAAGAACTTCATAAGATAATTCAGCGCCAGAATGAAGTAACAGAGCTACTAGTCATGCAGCAAAGGCTATCCCAGCTTCCTCAAAGACAGGTTCCGGTGTTTTCTGGAGATCCACTTGCCTACAGATCGTTCATGAGAGCATTTGAAAGTGCAATAGAGAAGACGACGAACAGTGATCAGGACAAGTTGTTCTACTTAGAGCAGTACACAAGTGGCGAACCAAGAGACCTTGTCCGCAGTTGTGAACACATGCAACCAGATAAAGGGCTAAGAGAGGCTAAGAGACTGCTTCAGTACCATTATGGCAATGAACTGAAGATAGCTACGGCTTATCTTGACAAGGCACTCAAATGGCCACAGATCAAAGCGGAGGATGCGAAAGGTTTGAAGGCGTATTCACTGTTTCTCATTGGATGTAGGAATACCATGTCTGATGTCGAGTTTATGGACAATCCGAGCAATATGAGGACAGTGATCTCAAAACTTCCATATAAAGTGAGAGAACGGTGGAGGAACACTGCATTTGACCTTCAAGCACGTCACGGAAGACGAGCGCGGTTCGAAGACCTGGTCAACTTCATCAATTGGTGTGCTCAAGTTGCGAATGATCCACTCTTCGGTGACATTCAGGATGTGAAAGCTGAGGTGAAGGCCAAGCCCAAGCCAGTTGCAAAGAATACTAAGAAGAATGATATCAAAGGAGCCAACTTTGCCACAGGTGTTACCCCCATTGGGAAGGATGGCGCACAGCCTCTTAAGGAAAAGGAACAGCAGAATACAGTCAAGTCTACTGACGCTTCAGAAAAGGCTTGCTTGTACTGTGAGAAGGCGCACACACTCAGCTTCTGTAACAAGATTAAAGAACAGGAGCATCCAGAAAGAATACAGTTCCTGAAAAGCAAAGGACTTTGCTTTGGATGTCTCAACAAAGGACACCTAAGTAAAGATTGTAAGAGAAGACTGACGTGTGCAGATTGTGCTTTGAAGCATCCAACAATACTGCATAAGACGAAGGAAAATAGTGGTTCTGATGGGAATACCAATGGCAGCAGTCCTACAGTGTCGAATGCTCTTTTGTCACTGGATCAAGAAGCTTGTGGATCTACTGGGGCCGGCGACAGTGAGTGCATATTGTCAGTAGTACCTGTAAAGGTGAAATCAAAGAAAAGTGACAAGACCGTAGAGACTTATGCATTTTTAGACCCAGGTAGCACCACTAGTTTTTGCACAGAGGATCTGATGCACAGACTTAATGTTCGAGGCAAGAAGACAGACTTCTTACTGTGTACTATGGGACAACAGAAGAAGACTCAAGGTCACGTCTGAACAGATTTGGAAGTGTGTGCATTAGAAGGAACCACATACATTGATCTGCCAAGGGTTTTGACACAGGAACATATTCCTGTGAAGACAGGTAACATCCCTAAGCAACAATATCTGAGTAAGTGGCCGTATCTGTGTGACTTTCGTCTACCGCACATTGAAGCAGATGTTGAAATGTTGATACGTGTTAATGCCTATAAAGCAATGGAACCATGGAAAGTGGTGAACAGCAGAGATGACGGACCATATGTGGTACAGACAGTACTAGGCTGGATTGTGAATGGCCCGAAGCAAGAAAGCACAAGTTTGAATCCTGACACTCTGCAAAGCTGTATAGCGAATCACATATCTGTGGAGACTATTGAAGACTTGCTGATTCAGCAGTTCAACACAGACTTTCCTGAAAGGCGATATGAGGATACGACAGAAATGTCTCAGGAAGATCACCAATTCATGCAATCAGTGACAAAGTCGTTACAGTTCAAAGATGGTGATTACCAAATAGTCTAGATAGAGGCGCGTGCAGACGCAGCGGCTCCTCTCTGTCCCGATAGAACGGCGTTTTCGTGTTTATTCTCGTGCAAGTCAGCGTGTTTTTGTCAGCGTACGTTATGTTTGTTCAACACAAGGCGAACTTACAACCGGAAGGATTTGCTAGTCATCGGCAGATCTGGAATCTGGAAATTAAACACCACGTATTCTGAGGAACTTCAGAGACATGGTTTACTCCGCTGGCCTACCACACCACCGGCCTCGACTGCGACTCCCCACCCGGAGAGGAGGCGGCACAAGCGGTGTGAGAGAAAGCGGAAGAGGGGAAAGCGCGGAGGTACCCGAGCCAGGCTAGCAGCTAACCCGTACAAACCGACTATTCCAACCATCCTCCTCGCCAACGTACGCTCCTTAGACAACAAAATGGACCACATACGGCTTCTGAGATCTTCGCAGTGAGCCGTGAGAGAGTGCTGTGTGTCTGTATTCACTGAAACGTGGCTCAACAACAGCGTACCGGACTCCGCCATTCAACTCGACCAGCTAACATGCTATCGAGCGGATAGAGCCCTGTTTGAGAACGGTAAAACCCGCGGTGGCGGGGTCTGTGTTTACATCAGTGATGCATGGTGTCGAGATGCCACAGTGGTCTGCAGACATTGTTCACCCCTGGCGGAGTTTATGATTATCAAGTGCCGTCCATTCTACTTGCCGAGGGAATTCACAGCCATCCTGCTAGTGGCTGTTTACATTCCCCCTAGCTCTAACAACAGCGACAAGAACGGGGCAATCAGTGAGCTCTACCAGGCTATCAGCGATCAACAGACAGCCCACCCAGAGGGATTTCTCATCTTAGCTGGAGATTTCAATCATGCAGACCTTAAGACTGTGTTTCCAAATATACATCAACACATCAACTTTCCAACACGGGGAAATAACACTTTGGACCTGGTCTACACAACACATAAAGGAGCATATAGAGCCTCACCCCTCCCCCACCTTGGCCTCTCTGACCACATCACTGTTATGCTAATGCCAGCATACAGACCACGGGTGAAAGTCACCAAACCGGTTCAGAGGCAGATCAGAGTGTGGCCAGAGGGCGCCTCCTCAGCACTGCAGGACTGCTTTGCTACCACGGACTGGGACATGTTCAGACAGGCAGCCACCTACAACCAGCACACCAACATTGAGGAGTACACAGAGACAGTTACAGCCTACATCACCAAATGCATTGATGATGTCACCGAAATCAAAACCATCACCACCCGGGCTAACCAGAAGCCATGGCTGACAGGAGAAGTCCACAGGCTATTGAGGGCCCGAAATGCTGCCTTCAGAGCCGGTGATGATGC
This sequence comes from Megalops cyprinoides, assembly GCF_013368585.1. NCBI lineage: Eukaryota > Metazoa > Chordata > Actinopteri > Elopiformes > Megalopidae > Megalops > Megalops cyprinoides. The sequence goes on along the minus strand of NC_050604.1, from coordinate 2,622,415 downwards.
TGCACTGAAAATAGCCAGAGCCAACCTGTCCCGCGGCATCAGGAAAGCCAAAACAACAAATGCATAGCAATGCAGAGATTGTTAGGCCTGAAAAGGAAACTCGCGAGAAATCCTCAGTTTCACAGTGATTACTCAGGATTTATGGACAGCATGCTTGACAAAGGATATGCTGAAAGAGTACCAGAGGATGAGTTGCAGACAGACAGAAGGGTGTGGTACATCCCTCACCATGGGGTTTACCACCCCAAGAAGAATAAGATACGAGTGGTGTTCGACTGCAACGCGTCCTATCAAGGATTTTCCCTGAATGGTCAGTTACTTCAAGGACCCAACCTCACAAACACTTTTCTTGGAGTGCTGAACAGGTTTCGCAGACAGCCAGTTGCCATCATGGCTGACATTGAATCAATGTTTTATCAGGTCCGAGTTCCAGAGAAGGATGCAGACCTCCTTAGATTTTTGTGGTGGCCTGAAGGCAGTCTGGAAGATAAGGTAGTTGATTACCGGATGTGTGTCCACATATTTGGTGCTGCCTCTTCACCAAGCTGCTCATGCTTTGCTCTTCGATAGTGGAGGATCAACAGGATGAGACAACAGAGATGGCAGCTCAGACACTCCTGACCAGTTTTTATGTGGATGATTGCTTGACCTCAGTGGAAACAGATCAAGAAGCAATCTTGCTGGCCAAGGATCTGAAATCTCTCTGTAGCAAGGGAGGATTTAACTTGACGAAGTGGATGAGTAATTCAAGAGCCTTTCTGTCATCTGTTCCTGAGCAAGAGCAAGCCACAGAAGTCAAGACTCTAGATTTGGACAGTGGGTTGTTGCCTGTGGAGCGAGCCTTAGGGGTGACCTGGTGTACCGAAACTGACACATTCTCCTTTAACGTCAATATGCAGAACAAACCCCCTACAAGAAGAGGAATCTTGTCAGTCGTTGGCTCTGTATATGATCCCCTCGGATTCTTGTCACCCTTTGTGTTGCCAGTGAAACTGCTCCTGAGAGACCTCTGTAAAGACAAGAAAGGATGGGACGATGAGGTCACAGAGAACCACCTGAAGCGATGGACAAGATGGACGGTTGATCTGCAGAAGCTTTCCAGCTTTAGAGTCAAGAGATGTTTTAAGCTTGCAAGCTTTGGACCCATCAAGACAGCACAGCTGCATAATTTTTCGGACGCCAGCGAGGACGGTTATGGGACCTACCTTGTGTGGACTAATGAGCATGATCAGAAGTCCTGTTCATTTGTAATGGCCAAGTCCAGAGTGGCACCACTCAAACAAATAACTGTACCCAGAATGGAACTCACAGCTGCAACTGTGGCAGTCAAGATGGACCGAATGTTAAAGCAGGAACTGGACATGCAGCTCGAGGAGTCATTTTTTTGGACGGACAGCATGACCGTCTTGAAATACATTGAAAACAATGCTGCTCGATACAAGACGTTCGTAGCAAACCGAGTGTCACTGATAAGAGAGGCCTCCAAGCCTTCACAGTGGAGGTTTGTGAATTCATCAGAGAATCCCGCAGACCATGTCTCAAGAGGTTTGACGGCAGATAACCTTATGAGATGTGAGAATTGGATTGAAGGACCCCCATTCCTGCTGAGACCATGCGACGAGTGGCCTGTCAGGACAGACCATTCAAGTTCATTGCCAGAAGAAGATCCAGAGATTAAAGGAAATGCTGTGTCTTGTGCCGTCAGAACTGAAGAAGACGAAGATGCTTTGAGCAAGCTCATTGCATATTATTCTGACTGGCACTGCTTAAAAAAGGCAGTAGCATGGTTCACTCATCTCAAAAGGATCTTGCTGAACTTGAGCCACAAAAAAGCAGAACTGCAAAAGACCATGAGTGCTTCAGATGGCAAACAGGATGGACAGCATAGTGCCATACCTCAAGAAATGAAGAAATACAGCCTGAAAGACTTCTCAATTGGCATGGAAGAGTTGAAAAATGCTGAACATGATCTGATTCACTACAGTCAGCAGCTGAAATATGGAGAAGAGATCAAGATTCTGCTACAGGGAATGAACCAAGTTAGAAAGAGCAGCCACATATACAAGCTGGATCCGTACCTTGATGAAGGAGTGTTGAGAGTTGGAGGACGGTTGTGCAGGGCAGCGATGCCAGAAGAGGTAAGCATCCAGCTATCCTGCACAAAGACCTCAAGATTTCCACCCTTATTCTCCAACATACGCATCATCAGGTCGGACACTGTGGACGGAATCATGTTCTGGCACAGCTCAGACAGAAATATTGGATCCCGCAAGCAAATTCTGCCATAAGGAAGATGCTATCAGATTGCTACACCTGTCGTAGGCTGTATGCAAAGACTGGCGAGCAAAAGATGGCAGATTTGCCAGTGGAAAGACTGACACCAGACAACGCACCTTTTACATTTACGGGTGTTGACTATTTTGGGCCGTTTCAAGTAAAAAGAGGACGAGCCATGGTTAAGAGATATGGTGTCTTGTTTACTTGTTTGACCATGAGAGCGGTTCATATAGAGGTTGCGCACTCTCTGGACACCGATGCGTGCATCAACGTCTTGCGCCGCTTCATCAGTAGAAGAGGACAGGTGTCTGTTATCAGATCGGACAATGGAACGAATTTCATTGGCGCAGAAAGGGAGTTGCGTGAAGCTATACAGAACGTGGATGACTCTAAGATCAAGGAAGAAATGCTAAAAGGAGGAATTGATTGGAACTTTAATCCACCTGGTGCCTCCCATCAAGGAGGTGTCTGGGAACGCCAGATTAGAACGGTGAGGAAGGTGCTTGGAGCTCTGCTGAAACAACAAGTTTTAGATGATGATGGCTTGCACACACTGTTGTGTGAAGTAGAGTCCATAATCAACAGCAGACCGTTAACAAAGATGTCAGAAGATCCAAGTGATCTCGAAGCACTCACTCCAAATCATCTACTGCTGATGAAAGCAAAGCCTGCAATACCACCAGGGGTCTTTGAGAAGAGTGATGTGTATGGGAGGAGACGTTGGAGACAAATACAGTACCTATCTGACCTGTTCTGGCACAGATGGACCACAGAGTACTTACCCCTGCTGCAAGAACGCTGGTCCAAGCTGAAAAGAAACTTTGCAGTAAACGACATTGTTCTGATTGTGGATCCTTCAGGTCCAAGAAACTCATGGATGATAGGTCGCATCATCAAGACAATGCCGGATTCCAAAGGCAATGTTCGAAGTGTGCAAGTGCAGACGAAGAGCAGCGTCCTTGAAAGACCCGTAACCAAGTTATGTTTGTTGCAGGAAGCAGTATAAATGGACATAAAGGACTGTTAAAATGATTATTCACAGTTGGAGATGAGCATTGTGAATATGTTTGATGTTTGATTTAGAAAGTGAATGGCTCTATTTGATTTGAGTAATTGATGTAGCCCCCATGCCTACACAATTAGGGGCCGGGCGTGTTAGAGCCATAATGGAAATAAGTGAATAATTTAAATGAATGATTTAATTTTTGTTATGTACAATGTGTATTTTGGATATTTGAAAGAACTGACTTGCTTATTCAGTGATGTTAATTCTTAAGTTTAATATTGCTTAATTACTGTGTATTAACATATCCATGACATCACTACGCCGAAGCAGTAAGCTGCGTGAGTGACGCAGAAGGTCAGAGCGCAGCAGTCTTTGACCGTGACTACACGGAAATTAGCCGATATCCTGTATAGAAAGAAAGACCTTTTATTTTGCTGTTTTTATACTTGTAATTTGAACATTTTGATTTAGTAAATACTTGAAACTTTTAAAGAAGTCTCGCGTCATTGACTTAAGCTCAAGGAACTGGTCAAAGAACGAAATTTGAAGAAACTGCACCTACATATGTTGTTACATGTAGTTGTATTTTTGTATGGTTTTACTGAAGATAAAACATCTTAGGCATGGAGTTTGTGAAATAAAATCTGTATGTAGGCGACTTCTAACAAGTTTTAATCGCCGAGAGGCTGAGTGGGGGAGACTAACCTGCCTGACGCGCTGGCTGTTAAAATGATTCCAGTGGCTCCTCTCAGTGAAGTTTAATCCATTTATTTGCATAAAAACATAGCATCCAAAATATTCGAAGGGTCTCGTTGAGCTCAAAGTCCATAGAATCCAAAACAGTCATAAAATCTACAAACAGCAAAAACAAGTTTCAAGACTTTAGCAGCATGCGGTCAGTAAAAAGCGAGGCTCCCCCCCCCCCCCATCACTCCCTCTCCACTCATTCCTAAACCCTCGCAGGTGAACAGATGATATTACGAATGCTACCGCCACCAACACCACGTGACCCAATCACCGACGTCATCACGCACAACGCAGACACAGGGGGACGGCTACTATGTAACTAACGTTAACCAGCTAATTAGCAAATGCAACTCAGGCCTTGTAGTAATTAGCTGGCTTAAAAAATAGCTACAAGTGCTTGTCATTTTTAAGTGTTGGATATTTCCAAATAGCGCTGCAACGTAAGTTTACTGGGATCCCATGTAATGTTATTGCTCTTGGCATTGAAGCGCTCTGTGTAGGCCTATCAGGAAATAATGCAATGTAAGTTTTTTCAGGGCACCAACCAGCAAAACGTTGCACAGTAGAAGCCACTTTCTTCGTTATGGGGAAAGCAGCATTCTGGAAGTTGTTACAGAATTTTTTCCATGAAGTACAGTGTTTATCCAAAGCATGACTGCACGAAGGAAAATTATCATGGCACAAACCAGCACAAACATAGCAGAAACTAACGTGACCATTTTGGAGCAATTCGGAGAAGGTTGGGGTGCTGGGTGACCTCATCGCCCAAAAATATAATGTTTATAACTAAAAATCCATAGCAGCACAAACGAAATTTTTACGGCACAAACCGGTGTAACCCAGGTTTCAAATTGAGCAATAAATAGCCATAAATACCAAATTAAATAGCGCTAAATAAATAAATTTATGGTAATAAATAATCTTTCTTGAAATACATTAAAATGTTGCACTGTTAGTTTAATACAAGTTTTTAGCGAGGTTAAATAAGGACTTGACAATCCCTTTTAATTGAACTTGACCTCTCCTTTAATTTGCCCCCCTGGCCTCTCAGCGCAGTCGTTGTAGCTCATAAAAAAAGAGAGCGAGGCGGGCAGCGGCAGAGAGAAGCAGCGGAGAAAAACGGCGGGCAGAGCCAGAACATTTTCTCATCTAATTTGGTGAATTAATGGTTTCTTTAAACAAAACCAGTGTTGGTGATTGTTGAAAACAGCGGGGAGACTAACCAAGACAGTTTTGGTGAGTTTTATTTTGTTTTTGTTGAGTTTGAACGAAGCGTGTTTTACTACGAGCTGACAAAGCATTTAAGTTCGTCTTAGTTCGGGAAACAAGAGAAACTCGATTTCACACGGTGTATGGATGTATATTTCTGTTTAATAAGGAAAATACATGTGAGAATATTTTCTTTCTGGACAGTTTTGAGAATTTATTTTGTGTTTATTGAGTAACTGTGAGTATAAAAGAGCCAATGGTGGGAGGAAAAAAAAAAAACTCCGCCGCCGCTTATTTTAAGTTAACCTTCGTGCACTAACACAGTGTATTTCTGTTGATGCTTGTGAAATTTATAAGGACTGCCAATAGAGAGACCTTATTTTATGTACGGCCTGCTATACAGGCCAGGTTTTTTTCCCCCCTGGGATATAGTCGGCAGGCCAAGACCCTTAAAAAAACTTTTGATGGCATTTTTTGTTAAAAGTTGGCAACCATGCCAGAAGTTATCAGCATAGATTAAGGTTTCAGAATAACCCAGTTGCCAACATGGAACTTGACCTTCAAGGTCAAATATTGAGGTCAAAAGGTCAATTGAGGTCAAATTTCAAGTTTTTTCTATTTTGTGATGTACTTTCATAAAATATAAACTTTTTTAAAATAAATATTGGATAATTAGTGCATGAAGGATAGAAATTTCAAATATATTGATTAATTTGATTTGGATATTTAGAGTTTATATGGCCATTACTCCTTTATGGTATGAATAATACAAAACGTTTTTATGTTTATCTGATTGTTTGCAAGATAACTCAAAAAGTGCTGCACAGATTTGGATGAAATTTTCAGACAATGTGGGTATTGGGACAATGAACAGCTGATTAAATTTTGGTGTTGATCCGTAACACCATCTCAAATTTGTGGGTCAGCGAGCCATATTGCCTTGGCGGAGATTTGCGCTCCCTGAGTGCTTTTCTAGTTGTTGCTGTGTTACAAGTAGGCTGTCTCATCCTGATCATGTTCCATCCCTGCAGTGTTAAGACATCCATCAGCATCACAACCACATGCAGGTATACAGGGCTGTCCATTCTTAAGGCAAGTGCAGGCATGTGTACGGCATTTGGTTCTACAACCACAAGTAACCAGTTCCAAGCAACTACTTGGAACAGGAGGTTTCCTAAGCCACACAACTACCAACTGTTGGTCTACAACCTTCCAACCACCCGTCTCCTCAGGGGTTTCACTAACATCTACCTTGTCAGACTGCAGCCATACCTTTGCCTGATGATTTGCATGTGCGAGATGCAATGCCAATGCATCACTTGTTGGTGGTAACATTTCCATAGCTTTTTTCCCTTTATAATGAGAATGGCAACTTCTTGGGAAGTGTACAGTACACTCTCTACTCTCACTAAAAATATGATTTGGCTCTATTTTCAGATTAAAGAATTGTGAGCATGACAGATAAGAGAACTTAGTATAATATAAAAATAATAGAAAATAGAGCCCCCCCAAAAGACAAACCATAACATTTATGTATCTTTTTTTCACTTTTCGACTTTCAAATTTGACCTTAAATTATAATGATTTTAACAACCACTGGAATCTGGAACCTCAGACCCTACTAATAACTTCTAGCATGGTTGCAAACTTTTAAGAAAAGAATCCCATGAAAATAGAGCCCCCCAAAAAGACGAACCCTAAAAAGTTTTTTTTTTTTTTTGACCTTTTGACCTTCACATTTGAATATAAATATGATGTTGGCAACCACTGGATTCTGGAACCTCAGAACCCAATAATAACAACTAGCATGATTGCCAACTTTTTAAAAAGATTAGCATGAAAATAGAGCCCCCCAAAGAGGCGAACCATAACATTTATTTATCGTTTTGTATCTTTTGACCTTCAAATTTGACCTTAAATTATACATTTGATTTTGGCAACCAGTGGATTCTGGAACCTCAGAGCACCCTCATGACATCTAGCATGGTTGCCAACTTTTTAAAAAGATTAGCATGAAAACAGAGCCCCCCAAAGAGAGGAACGATAACATTTATCTATTGTTTTTTAACTTTTGACCTTCAAATTTGACCTTAAATTCTAAATTTGATTTTGGCAACCACTGGATTCTGGAACCTCAGACCCAACCAATAACTTCTAGCATGGTTGCCAACTTTTTAAAAAGAATCCCATGAAAGTAGAGCCCCCCCCAAAAAGACGAACCATGAATATATTGTTTTTGACCTTTTGACCTTCAAATTTGACCTTAGAATATAAATTTGATTTTGGCAACCAGTGGATTCTGGAAACTCAGAGCCCACTGATAACTTCTAGCATGGTTGCCAACTTTTAACAAAGAATGCCATCAAAAGTGTTTTTTAAGCACATTTCCTGGTGTTGGCCTGCCGACTAATAGTTTCTCAGGAGGTTGAACGTGGAGCCGGATTTTCCAGCTGTGTGTGTGTAGCCGCGGGAAACGGCACGAATGCACAAGACACCAGATGGCAAGCCTCACCCAAGGAGTTCTTACCTACAAGGATTGAAACGACATCCCAGTGACCGGATCACCTGCATACGGTTTGTATGCAGGTGATCCGGTCTTTTTTTCCGGTCTTTTGTTTTTTTTTCTTTTTCTTTTTTTTTTTCCTACACTCTCAGAGTTGAACTAATTGAATTGAAATGCTGTAACATTGCGTTTAAGGAGTTGAATTGCCAATGTTGTATTGCATTGATGTTTGAGTTGGATGGTGAATCTTGATTGTGTTTTTCTGTAAAGGTTAAACTTAAAGGGTCAATTAACCTGGAAAAGGGAATTTTAAAGGGTACTTACCTGTTCACCTGAAATAAGAAAAGAGTTAACTCAGAAGAGAAAATGGCTAAAATAAATAGGCCTAACCTGTTGAGTTAGAGTTGTTAATCTAGGAAGATACAGACCGGTTTTAACTTAATATCTAGTTGACAAAACTAATTTGAAACCTAAAATAACCTAAACAGAATAAGATAAGGGCTAAACAAAGAGGGTTTGTGACTTACCTGCCTTCTACCCACTGTGAATATTTTGTGTATATGTACTGTGAATGTATGTTCTGTTATCAGTAAACTGCCGGCTTGTTCACTCAAAGGCTCAAAGGCCTACTATTTTATTTAACTCAACTTATTCAACTCAACTCTCGAACCTAGAACTGGTCCAGTGACTTATAGCTGCCCGTACTAGTGACACGAGTGCTACACCGGCACAAACGTAGCACAAACGAACGAGACCATTTTGGAGCAATTTGGAGAAGGTTGGGGTGCTGGGTGACCTCATCGCCTAAAAATATAATGTTTATATCTAAAAAACCATAGCAGCACAAACGAAATTTACGGCACAAACCGGCACAAATGTAGCACAAACGAACGAGACCATTTTGGTGCAATTCGGAGAAGGTTGGGGTGCTGGGTGACCTCATTGCCCAAAAATGCAATGTTTATATCTAAAAAACCATAGCAGCATTTTTACGGCAGAAACGTAGCACAAACGAACAGTAATACCATTTCGAACTTTTTAAATACTTGGGGTGCCAACTTCACGCAGGTTATTTGAGTCCTCACAAAGATAACATGACATAATGCAGTTTAAAAATAAACTTGTTTTATTGTCATAAATAGTACTTTGAACAATATAATAATGATAAACAACAGCCAAATGTATAAAAATACAAAAGAGTTTAAAAAAATATCATGCCATCTTAAACCATGCAGTAAACTGATACAGTGACCTAGAGTAAACACTGCTGTTGAATGCACCTAATACTACATGACTGTCTGCAACAAGGACTTGTGACTTTTGGATTTCACACTACATGTTTGAAAGAGAAGCTAGATAACTTTGTTTGGAACATACCAAGCCATGTTAGATATTTGTTCAGCTCACGTTTACTTACTGTCCCCTCTGGTTTGATAATTTCCAGTTAAGTTAAATTCCAATAAGTTAAACGCTAAAGTTTAACCACTCATTAACGTTAGCGGTCTTCCACTGATAAACATGGCATTAGCTAGCTTTGTGGGTAACCTAATTTAGCAATGGACAGCGTTAAGCTGCTGCAGGGCCGGCCCGGCACATAAGCGAACTAAGTGCCTGCTAGGGCCCCCCGTGGCCACCAGAGGGCCCCCGAGAACGCTTGAAATGTCCCACAAGAGAGTTTGAAATGTTTACTTATTTATTTATTGTGATATATTATAGTATGTCAATGGTAATCATACAAAAACAAAATATTATGTTAACGGGCTGGCTAGCTAATACTAAGTTTACTACTAGTTTAATCAATTCCCGCTGCCTCTGTCAGAGCTGGTGTCATGTTCGTGCACATGCGCACTGTAACGGACGTTACCTGCGTTTTGATGAACGCACCCACGTAGCCAGTTATGAGGTCGCCAAGGTCTGGACCTCAGTAATTTTTCCCCCTCTCAGGCTGACGTTTTGCATTATATGTGTGTGTGAATGAACATGGTTTTATTTTGTGAACGAAAGTGTTTTGTCATAAATCCCCCTTGCCGACGCATCTATTAGGATAATGTTTGAGCATAGCCTAGCCAGAAGTCAACAAATCTGAGCGAATTCTCTGTAGGCCCTATGATCGATCTGCCAAATAAGATTTATTTCAGCCAATTAAAACTTATTCCTCAGTGATAAGAGACCGTGTTTCTGTCACATCTGATAGTCGGAGGGATAAGAACATCGAGAGCCTACCAGCAGTAACATTTTAGTGTCTACTAACTAGTGTCCTCTTTTTTGAAAACCAAAATACGGTCGCCCTAGGTAAATATTAACGTTACATATTTAGGCCTGCCATGTTCACATATCTGTTGAACGAGTCCGTTCACTACCTGTGGGACAGCAGCGCTTCTGAATAACATTTTGTATCACCTAAACTAGCTAGCATTAGCTAATGTAATCTAATGTTAGCTAGCTAGTTAGCTAAGCTTGCCAGCTAACTGCTCACTGTTATCAAACACTAAATATAATACTGCGTTGTATGGTTTACTAATTGACAAAAAAACCTCAAAGTTGTAGAAAAACTGTTTGCTGAGTAAAGAGTGGGAAAGAGAGTGGTAGTAGGCAGCGCCTAGTTCTGTTTCCAAGCAGCAGTGAGGCAACTGTCACACGTCTCTGAAACAGCTAGCTAGCTTGTAACATTAACTAAACTATAACAACCTCATTAGTAATCACAAGCGCAGCACTGGCTGGTACTCTGCTTCTTGTCAATGTGATTTCATCTTACAGCACTGGCTAGCTTCATAATTCGACAGTAGTTTTGCCAACCGTCCCGTAAAATATGGAATCATCCTGTAATTGGAAACTAAAAGACGTGTTACGTATTGAAGTGGTACGGGACGTGTGTTGTTCCGTATTTTGATAATCAATTCAGTGCAAATCTATGAGAGAAATATTACAGGTTAGACTATTAAGACAGGGTGATTTGTATGTGATAGAATGAAACCCTGCTGCTCTCCCTCAGCCTGTCTGTCATGTTATGTTCCACTACCCAAATAGAGAATGCGCTTCTCATTGGTCGTGAGTCACGAGCAATGAGAAGCGCTGTCAGCGTTGCTACAATACGGCTGACAGCGCTAATGATTGAAATTCTTTCACAATACCAGGTCTTTTTTTATTCAAAAGTTGGGCTGGGCCATAAAACGATAATAATTATTGCGATATAATTTTCCCTGATAGAAATATAACACATGTTCGATATAATTACTTTCCACGCTTAGATAGCATGCACAGAAATGAATCACTGCCAATCTGTCGCAGGACTCTATGCATTGTGCAGTTAAGGTTGCATGGTGAGAGGTATAAATTCAGGCCAGCACGTGGTATTGTTTAGACACAGTGGCTGACAGCCTTGTAGTTGGAGCGGAATATGCGAAATAAGCAAAATGACCGACACCGAAGAAAAAGCAGTGCCCATAACCAGCTCGAAGGACGAAGATATCGTTGACAAGAAAGGTCATTCAGCTTCAGTAGTTTGGAGATATTTTGGCTATTTACAATCTGACCAAAAACAGAGCAGCATGTACTGCAGGGTTCCCCAATTAGTTTTGCCCAGGGGCCAAATTATGTCAAGGATCCTAAACCAAGGCCCGAAACATCTGGGGCTTTTTCCAACGTAAAAGTAAAAACTGTTTTACGTGCTGTTGTTGTTGTTATTATAAGTAGGAATATTCATAATAATAATAGTAGTATATGTAATATTTGTTACATTAGTAGTAGTTTTAATTTTGGCCTAGAATTCTCAAAGCCTATACTGAGGGTCATGCAAGAAAAACTGAATTCTTGAAACAAAATAAGCCCAAACCAAGTATTTAATAATTATTAAAATGCCCACACTTTTTTGTATCTCCCTCAAATCAAAATCATTTTAAGTCACACTGCCCTTTCCCTGCACATACAGTGCCCTCATGTACAAAAGAAAATGAAAAGAGAACAGTTAAAAGGTTCCAAGGTGTGCGACATAATCTTATCCACATAGCAACCAGTGAGGTAACAGTAAAAAAACAATAAATAACAGAACTACAGTGACTGGCACACAGCAGAAAAGTTATCCTGAGGCAAAAGACAACTGTGCCAACATTTCTACACAGTCCTGACATCTCTGCATACCAACAATAACATTAATGCTTGTTGTAAAACAGTGCATCCATATGCAAAATGCCCAAACAGCTTTCCAGCTACCAGCAGAGACAGCTACCAACAGCTTCTCTACTACAACTTCATCTCAAGAAGAGACTGTAGAGGAGGACATCAGAACCAGCACACAGAGAAACAGAGACAGAGAGATTTTCAGTTTCTGACTTTTAAAATATGAGTTACCATAATACCATAACACAATAAGACATTGTTATTAATTTACTATTATTTGCTATTGTTTCAGTGATACTGAATTTTTAAAAAAATTTTGTACTGTAATTTCATCTGTTTATTTTTAGTCATCTCTGTGATGTTAGAAGTGATATAAATTAAATTATTAGCATTATTGTTGTGCCTGTATTCTGTTGTGGCAATCCTGAGGCACTGGCCAAGATGTCCATCAGAGAGTCTGTTTCTTTCCTGGTTCTTGATTGAGTCCATTGCAGAAAACGATGACTCACAAATGTATGTGGAGGGAAACATTGTGAGCAGCTGCATTGCAGTAGCTCTGGCGGTTTTGAATCGGGCGTGGGGAACCGCATTAATCCAAAAGTCACTCACCCCAGCATCCTTGTGTTGCGCTGTGAGTAAATCAGCTGTTTCCATCTCCAAGATCTCCATCTGAAGAGCAGCCTCATCTATGGAAGGCACTAGCTTTTTGGCCTCTGCAGTCCACTGGCCGTCAGGTGAAACGGAGAATGGCTGCCGCAGGAAGAGGAGGATGTCACCTGAGAGTTTAGAAGAGCTTTCAGCCAGGCCCATCACAAACGTCTTCATTAGCGGATCCTCCCGCATCGCGTTCTTCTCATAATGTTCCCGCAGACGTGGGAAATGTAACTTTCTTCCCTGAATGTCTTTCTCCAAAAAGTTTAGTTTTAACCGGAAAGCGTCAACCGCCTCGTACATGTCCGCAACAGTGTGGTTGTTGCCTTGTAATTACAGGTTAGGTTTATTTAGATGAGACATGATGTCGCACAAAAAAGAACACATGCCATTGCTTTGTTGTCACTTAAAAAACTTGTGGAAGTCTTGGGCTTTTTGGCTCTGCATGCTAGATAAAAATGACACAAGCTAATTGCGCAGGTCGCATACCCTCTCTAGCAATGTTCTGAAAAGGCGATGTTGCAGACTGGAACTTTACCAGTCTTGTCACGGTGTCCATCACCTCTTTCATTTTCCCACTGAGTTTAGCACACAGCACTGATTTGTGAATAATGCAATGAAATGCCAAGAGTGCTGGGTTAACGGTGGCTAGCCTGCTTATGAAGCCCTTATGTGGTCCCACCATCGACGGGGCCCCATCGGTGACAACGGACACGATTTTTCTCATATCCAAGCCATTCTTCTGGAAGAAGTGTGTCAGCTCGTTAAAGACGATTTCCCCGGTTGTGCGCCCAGGCAGTAGAAGCAAACAAAGCAGCTCCTCTCAAAAGGTCTTCCCATCAAAAAGTCTTGCAAACACAGATAAATGCTCCATATCGGTCCGGTCACAGGAGGAGTCGATGGCTAGTGATATGGCCTCTGCTTTCTTCAAATCGGTGAGTAAACTGGAAAAACACTCCTCTGCTAAAACTTCAACTCTTCTTGTGGCCGTGTTAGCCGACAGTGACACCTGCCTTAATAGCGCCACAACACTTTTCTTGTTTTTGTCATCATTAGGCTACTTAAAACCTCGCTAACCATATCAATGGCGCACTTTTTAATTAACTCGGCATTAGCGAATGGTTTCTTAGCTTTGGCAAGGGTCCATGAAACTTACAGTGATGCTGTTAGCGCTGGTGGTCGGGACACAAACGCGGACCGCAGGATGTTCCGGTTGCAGGCGAGAATAGAAAGGGACAGGCAGTTCGTAAATCCAGGGACAGGCAGGGTTCGAAGCACAGAGAAGCAATCCGGGGGCAAATCCAAAATCGGGAGTCAGGGAGAACAGGGTCAGGAATCAGGCAGGTGAGAGGCAGCGATCAGATCCAAAACGGCAGGCAGGAATCGAGGTCAGGAAACAGGCAGGGTCGGAAATGTAACAAACAACTCTCAAGTAAATGAAGCGCGGGGACGAGACAGGTGAAACACACTGAAACGAACTAGCAACAAGACAGAGACACGCAGGGAAGATATAGGGCTGGGGTAACGAGGAGATGGGAAGCAGGTGAGCAGGCAGGCAGGTGCAGGCAATCAGGTGGGCGGAGACAGGGCGGAGAGCGGGGCAGGGCTAGAACACAAGGAAAACAAAGGCACAAGGACAAGGAAAACAAAAACACTGCGGCTTAAGGGGGCGGAGCCCTGACAGATGCAGCTGTTGCGCTCTCTTGGCCAGATGCTGATTTACTGATGGTAGAAACCGAGTGCTTGTATGCCGTTATCATGTGTGCAATTTTTTGTTTGCGGAGTTTGGATTTTGCTGGGTACGTGGCATTGAAACTGTCTGCATGCATTGTGTTAAAGTGCCGTTTTAGATTCTCTGCTTTGCAGACAGCTAGGGTCTGCATGCATATTAAGCATGTTGGTTTAGCATTGGCGTGGTCAGGTAAACTAAAACAAAAATCTTCTGTCCAGTCAGGTTTGAACTGACGGTTTTCCAGATCGACTTTGCGTTTTTTCGTGCAGGCCATGTTATTCGTTTAGAGGAGTCATTGAATGCTTACCTGCATTTCACTGACTGTATTTGCTAATGTGACAGGCTGCTGCTTGTTAGTGAGGGGGCTGTGTACCTCCATGCGCGCTCTGTGTGGGTCAATTGTATGGTGTGCGATGAGGGCAAAACAAAGTAGAGCAGTGCGCACTGTCTTCCACACTTCGCACACTTTTTTCATGTTATGGCAGGTGTTACACACATGCCAGCAAGTCGAAACATGTCCTGCATGTTTTAGATCTCTCCCTGCTCCAACACAGCTGATTCAAATGATCAACTCCTGAAGCTGCTGAATAACAAACTGATCATTTGAATCAGCTGTGTTGGAGCAGGGAGAGATCTAAAACATGCAGGACAAGTGGCCCTCCAGGAGAGGTTTGGACACCCCTGCGTTAGGGTCTCATGGGCCGGATGTGGCCCGCGGGCCACCTGTTGGGGATCACTGGTGTACTGCAAACTGTGCCGAAGATACGTGCCATCAAAGACAGGCAACACCACAAACCTGTTTCATCATTTGAAACATTATCACCCGTTAGAACACGCAGAAAGTAAAAAAGTCCCAAACGAGTGCTGATAGTGGACCATCGACAAGCACCAGACAAAGACAAAAAGACATCACAAATGCAATTGCATATTGCATTGCAAAAGACAAGAAGCTTATCAGAGTCCACCAAATGTAGTTTTGTATATATATTGTTTTTCTTAAAATACAGTTCTGTTTTATTCTAAAGAATGAGAAAATAATATATGTTAAACTGTTGTTTTGCACAGCCCACATAAAATTCTTGAATGATACGCACGTATTCCTATCGCTCAAAAATACAAAACTGATCAAAATCAGGTTTGTGTGTCTGCTTGTCTTAATACATAGATACATGTCTGGTAAATGGTTGAAGCCATTGCAGTTTCCTTGATGTGACTATGTATGGTATGTATAGGACTTCTTACAACCAAGTATGTTGTCATTTTTATATCTTTAGATACAGTAAGTCTACTACTGAAGGGTAATGCAGGTGTAAAACCCATTATATTTGGTCCACAGTAGTCGGAGCTCCTCAGTCCAATCCCCCCCCCCCCCCACCCCCTTATTTCGATTTCAGGAAGTTGTCAACCCTATTCAACAGCTTTTAACGTTACCTGTGCAATGTGGTCCAACAGAGTTACTATATGTTGCTATAGCAACTGACGTACAGTACTCAAGGTTAATCTAGCTAAGATTGGGTAGCTAACGTCGGTCACTTCGGGCTGCTGTCTTTTAACCCATTCATGTTCATAACAGAAACATCTTTGCTCACAAGGGACTAGACTACTGATTTTACAGGAATCGTTCAAAATGACTTAAGTGACTTGGTGGTAAGAAAGAAGGGATGTTTGTTTAGCCTACATTTATGGTACTCAATATCCTATTAGAATCACAAATTTTCCTGGGAAAAAAGTTAAAGTACAAATGTACAGCTATAAAATAAACCCGCTCTACTGCTTCTGGACCTTGGTTAAAATGTTGCCCTGGCTACAGCCCTTCATGCAAGCACAGTAAGTCAGACTAACGTTAGGTTACAGTCCATGCGAATGATCAAGCATTGACAATAGTCAATAATATTGGCAGCGCTGAGGCGGTGCGGGGCCCCAAATCAAATTCTGCTTAGGGCCCCATAAAGGCTTGGGCCGGCCCTGAGCTGCTGTAAGTGACAGGAGTTTCTCCTGACAGTGGTAATTGTTCACGCTGTACTCCCTGGGAGAGCGAGAGGGCTCGGGCGTGCAGCAGGGCTAATTCAATCATTGAATTATGGGTTGTTTGACGGGATTCGCTGCCTGGTGTGTGCTCCGCACCCGCTGCCTATCTGGTTAAGGGACGCCAGGGCTATTTAGGCAGGTGAGTGGGAACAGCACAGGAGAGACGCTGATGGAGGCCGAGTACACAGGGTTTTAGTGTGGGAATTTTTGCTTGGATTATTTTTCATTGAATGTGCCGGCATGGCAAAATTTGAGTTGGTTGTTTTCATGTTGCTTTGTTCATTTCTTTTTGGTTTGAGCCCTGGGAGTTGCGACCCGGGCGGATTTTGGAGTTATTTTGGTTTAGTTCTTTTCTTTTTGCTTTTTTCTTTTGGTGTGCATGGGTGAGAGTTTGCCTTTGTGTGTGTTTTTAGGCAGCTCCAGGAAAAAGTGGCGACCAGAACAGTACCGTGGCGAGTCCCTGAGGGAGAAGGGAAACAATCAGCAGTTCCAGGATGCAGCCAGGACCGAGGAGAGCCCCCACTCCACGAAAGTGCGTGCCCAGGAGGTGGAGCCCCTGGTTGAGAGGAAGGTGACACTGCGATCCAACAACTGTGTGCATGAGTCCCCAGCACGAGGTGGAGAGGGAAGAGGGCTGCCGAACTGTTTCCCTCAGAGACCCCGCGGAGCCGGCACAGACTGCTAGCGAGAAGGTGATGTGGGTCGCCGCCTGAGCCACCAGCCCATCCACAGGAGTGACACAAAGGGCTTTGTCTTTTTGCGTTTCGTTATTTTTATTTTGGGACGTAGGCACGGCCCGGGCAGCATGGTGGCATGGGCGAAGCTACGTCCCCCCTTATATTTCCTTTTGTGTTCTGTGTGTCTTGGGTGCGTGTGTGGAGCCTCTGCTGTGGCGGTAGGACTTCCCTCTGGTGTGGAAAGAGCGGTTCTCTCTTTTCCCGTGCCCGAGTGGCAGGGGTGCCAGATCACGGGATGTACTACAGTGGGGCACGTGTGCAGAAGACTATTGTGTGGTGTGTGGGTTGTAGTGTGTGGGGTTGCATACCCGCTCATTTGGGTCCAGGAAGGGGAGGACAGGAGTGGGTAGCAGCGTGGGGGAAGGAGAACAGCTGCGGGTGGCAAACGTATTAGCGTCTCTGTTTTTGTGAATTTTGTGTGTATGTTTTTTTTTTCTATTTGAAAATAGTGTTCTTCCTTCTCACCTTGTCGTGGTGGGCGGATCCCTAGGAGGGAACAAACTGGTTTGGGTGGGGCTGGGCATTCTTTCCACTCCCGACATAAGGGATATTGCCAGAGAATTTTTAGAAGTGACGAGGGAGAAATGATAGGACCGTTGTTTGTTTACTCGCTAGAACTGCCACACTGTTTCATAAATAAACCTACAATCAAGTTTGTCAACAGCTTAGCCTACACCACTCAACTACCGTAATGTTAAATGTAATTTTGATGTTTGACTGATGGTACCGGCTTTCACGTTACTGCAGCAAAACTAGGCATGGCTGACATGAATATTGTCAGGCTTATTTAGGCTAAGAGGAGAAGTGATGGGGGATATTTAAGTAATGTATTTCACATGACAATTATCAACTTACCATGAACACAGATGATCTCTGTTGTGGGATACTTTGCTAGGCTCTGTTTGGGTCAGCTGATTGTTGTGATTTGTGGCATTCCAAACACGTGTTTTGCCAACAGTGGAGTTGCAGTGGTGGACAAACTATGCAATGACAACACTCAACATGGCTGAAGGATTCATCTTCTCCGTTTCTTTTTTAATTGTCATTTATCGGCCATTATAAACGCGATACCTAATCTGCAATTAGCTCATATCGGCTGATAATATTGTCACGCCGATTTATCAGTCTGGCTCTAAATCAGAACCCTGCAGATGCGATACGCTTTGGTCCATTTTGGCAATGTGCTGCTACAGTCAGAATCCTGCCAATGTGATGTGTTTCAGTCTGTTTCAGCAGTGTGCCACTAAAGCCTGTGGCTTTAGCGCAGGTGCAACTCATTTGGAGAGTCTTACTTATTTACATTCTTTGCTGAAGAGCTCATCTCTCAGTGCCTGCCAAGCATATGAAACAAAGATGACAAGGTAATTCAAAAAGACAAATTAACATGTAATCAATTGAATGCAGAAATTATATTTTAAAATGGAGAGTTGTGAAAGCAATTGTACACATGAGCTGAGCTGACATATTTGCAAAACATTGACAGAATTTGTCCATGGAAAGTACACTCACTGAGCACTTTATTAGGAATACTATACTAATACTGGGTAGGGCCTCTCTTTGCTCTCAAAACAGCCTCAGTTCTTCATGGCATGGATTCCACAAGATGTTGGAAACATTCTTTTGAGATTCTGGTCCATGTTGACATGATTGCATCATGCAATTTCTGCAAATTTGTCAGCTGCATATTCATGCTGCAAATCTCCTGTTCTACCACATCCAAAAGGTGTTCTATTGGATTCAGATCCAGTGACTGGGAAGGCCACTGAAGAACACTGAACTCATTGTCATGTTCATGAAACCAGTTTGAGATGACTTTTGCTTTGTGACATGGTGCATTATCATGCTGGAGGTAGCCATTAGAAGAAGGGTAAACTGTGGCCATGAAGGGATACACATGGTCAGCAACAATACTCCTATAGGCTGTGGCATTCAAGTGATGATTGATTGGTATTTACGGGCCCAAAGTGTGCCAAGAAAACATTCCCCACACCATTACACCACCGCCACCAGCCTGGACTGTTCACACAGCTGAAATCCTCAGCAGAAATCGAGATTCATCAGACAAGGCTACATTTTTCCAGTCTTCAACTGTCCAGTTTTGGTGAGCCTGTGCCCACTGTAGCCTCAGCTTTCTGTTCTTGGCTGACAGAAGTGGAACCCGACGTGGTCTTCTACTGTTGTAGTCCATCTGCCTCAAGGTTCGACGTGTTGTATGTTCAGAAATGCTTTTCTGCATAGCACTGTTGTAACGTGTGGTTATTTGGGTGACTGTAGCCTTTCTGTCAGCTCGAATCAGTCTGGCCATTCTCCGTTGACCTCTTTCATCAACAAGGTGTTTCCGTCCACAGAACTGCCGCTCACTGGATGTTTTTTTGTTTTTGGCACCATTCTGAGTAAACTCTAAAGACTGTTGTGCGTGATAATCCCAGGAGATCAGCAGTTACAGAAATACTCAAACCAGCCCGTCTGACACCAACAATCATGCCACGGTTGAAATCACTGAGATCACATTTTTTCCCCATTCTGATGGTTGATGTGAACATTAACTGAAGCTCCTGACCCGTATCTGCATGATTTTATGCACTGCTGCCACACGATTGGCTGATAATTGCATGAATAAGTAGGTGTACAGGTGTTCCTAATAAAGTGCTCAGTGAGTATATTAGAATGATGTAAGAATAGAGAGGTGAGCAGGTGGCTGTGATTCTGGGAGCACTGCCATCCCTTGTGCTAATGAGAGAACGCCTTTGGGAGATGTGAGTGTCAAATCCATACATATGTATTTAAAATCCACCCCTATGTTCAGCCTCTCATCATCTTTGTCCATTTCTCAATTAAATGAGGTTTAGTGGTGTGATAACATTATTTATTTCTTTCAAAACAGAAAATGTGATGTTTTGACAAAACGTCATTAGTTCAATGTTATGTTGGCCATCAAAAAAATGATAAAGAAATGGGAGGGACAAACAGTTTTTTTTTCTGTAAGTAACATGAATATTACACATGAGAATAAGAAGGATATAAAGAAGGATATAAAGTCATATCCATTATAAGATTATACTGTTATATACTGCTTGTATCTGTTTTTACCTATCCATTAAAAAGATGCAATACAGCACACATACTTCATGGCTCCATCTTCCTGAACACAAACTTGGGATTTAATCTGACGCATCAATCTCTATTCATCATGTGCGTCACAGTGTGTGCGTGTGTGTGTGTGTGTGTGTCACTTATTCTTAGGCTGCGACAGTTGAGCATGTGGTTATTAATAACACTCTCATTCCTGATGTCACTGCGAGAGAGAGCTGTCATCAGGGCCTGTCCTTTGTGCCGATAGTTGAGTGGGCGCAAGCAGTGTTTTTCATTGGACAACAGGCTGAATGGTAGGTGATTCTGATCGGGATTATGGCTGCATACTTGGACTCACCAAATTTTCCCCACATGCAGAGTGATGCATCCACATAATTTATTTTTACAGAATTATGATCAGGACACAACTGGCTCTACTACAGCTTGAAATAAAAATGCTTTCTTCCTCGCTTTGCTTATATATTATATTATGTTTATGGCGTTTGCTTTTCATTTTATTTTCAATTTGTAAGTTCATCAGTTTTACTTTTCTGAATATTTTCATGGTGATACTAATATGAAGTACATACATGCATATGTACTTAAAAAAATGTTTGTTTTACAAAACAGGTGTTTATACTCAGCCATATATCCAATTCATTGGATTGAGTTAATTCCAGCTGTAGAAATGTATGATCTAACATTTTCTGAAAGTAATCAAAGTTTTTAGGTTTCCAAAGCCATGTTATTAGATCTCTGCACCAAGCTGCCCAATTGACCACACTCTTTTCCTGCACACCTGTAAGCACTTTTTACCCTTGGAGTATTGGCTAGTGCAGTGTTTCCCACAGGTCTGAAATATACTTGTGGTAGCCAGCAGAAAGGGCCGGCAATACCTGCCGGCACAAAAATGGTCTACTACATGTGACAAACATCAAATATGTGTGACCTTTAATACAATATTTTGATTTATTGAATATTTATTTTAATTTCACAAAATATATTTCATAGATCCAAACCCCCCTCCCCAACCCTCCCCTCCACTTACTCTTCCCGTGTGGGTAAGACATAGTAAAAAAAGTTAAGAATAAAACACTCTTTAGTGTGTACAAAGATGACTGTTTGTCAGAGCACTTAATCTTAATCTTTCGTATATTAAGCCAGGACAACTTTGCTGCATGTTGCGCAATTATGTGTGCTGAATACACTCTCGAGTCTTGTAGCTACCAACGCACAGGGGTGGACAGTAACGAAGTACATTTTCTTGACTACTGTACTTAAGTACATTTTTCGAGTATATGTACTTAAATTTTACTTAAACTTATGATTTTTACTCCACTACATTTGAAAGACAAATATTGTACTTTTGACTCCACTACATTTCTATGAAGGTTCCCGTTACTCGTTACTTTGAAGCATAGCTTTGAAGTCAGTGGATGAATTTTCTTTTATTTTCTAAAATGCGATAGGCTATATGCTGTGTTTGTCACAGGAGAAAAACCAATCACAGTAAACTACTCCTATGCTGTCAGTCAAGTTGAGTGCTTGTTGCATTTTTTGAACAGTTCAATTTGAACTTGGCGGTGGTAATGATGGCTACAGCAGATAAAGCTGACGATCCCTCACCAGAATACCCGGGGCCATATTTGAAGTCCATGTTTCAGATTTCTGAAATGAAGAAAGCTTCATGTCATTTTCAGTGTTTGCTCTGTTTGCTGCGCACAAATGTAATCGCTGCCTACAAAACCTGCTGTGCTTGGACTGCCGTCCAACCTGAGAAAGCATGTTGAGGTATGTAAACATTTGTTTAATTCCAGATAAACATTTTAAACAATGTTGTCTGTGCTTGTAGTAGTTGCAGTTTTTTGCTATGGTCGGTCAAATGACTTTTTATGGATTTGCCTGCCAAGTTGTCGTATTGGGACCGGGTCCGGTGTGAATCCACTGCAGTGTTAATTTGGACATAAATTCCTGGGCTACTTGTGATTTCTTTCATTTGTATTTCACTCTGACATTGGAATAAAGAATAATAGCCAAATTAGCTCTTAATTAGCTGACCAAAATCAACATTTTGGAGAATATTTTAGCATATAAATATGTACATTTTAAATATTACCTCTTACATACTCAAAACTATGTCACTGGCTAAATATGTGTTGAGCAGCAGTGAACAGTTAAAAATGAAGTCAGGCTTGTTAATATTATTTCATTGACGTAGAAAATTCTTTGTCACGCAGTAACGATAAGGTTATCTAGTTGAACAAATTTATGAAACTTCTCTGGCAAAGGCTCGCACTCAGCTAGCTAACATTAGCAACCATTTGACCAGATAGGTTTGAACGTTGGCAAGCTAACCCGCTAACCATTTGGCGGGCTTTTGGGTTAACTGGCTAGCAAATTTACATATATGTTGAAATAATAATGAATACTTGCTAGGTATGTAGCCCAATGTTAGACCTATCGCGTTTGTTTCAATGGGTTGGAATTTACATTTAGAATTATTTGGTAGCATTATGTAATTATAGAGGACCGAGGTGGGTACGTCATCACTGGTTCTTCACTGGTCTCAGAAGTAAATTCCCTAAGCAAAATTACAGTGGGCTTCACACACTATCCATCTTTACTCAAATTTGGATACATTTCAAGAGCTGGGAATTTCCTGAATTAACCTGTTTGGTGTGAGGATATATTTGGACTCATCAAATGTTTTGATATTTTCCGAAAATGTTAAGATTTAAGCAGGGGCGTTGCTAGACATAAAGCTTTACCGGGGCACAGGCCCCCCCTTACTCATATTTCTTTTTTTCTTGAAAGCATGCAATAAGTGCGCCACACAATGTACTATACAAATTTCCCTTGCTTAGCCCACTATTCCTACACTACAACAAGTACTCGGAAAGGTAAACATAGTAATCTTTATGAAAATATTTATTTAGATAGAAACAGCACACACACACACACTATTCCTACCAAAACTGAAACAAGTACGGGGAAATGTAAAAATGTCCAACTTTGACTTCAGCAACTACAAATTAAGAGCATATACTGTACATTCTGAAAGTAAAGCAAAGTATTCCCCATAAGTTTGAAGTTGGAAGGGTTTCCTTTTTGTGAGCCAGATAGTTTTGGCCACTAAAACCTCCTCTGATTTTAGATCAACATTGCAATGATCTGCCAGACCCCGGAGGTGCTCCTCATGAAGAAAGCTATCTGATCCTGGATTACAGGCCTGAACACCTCTTAGAATTTGGCCATTAACAGATGAAAAATGCTGATCCATCTCAGCAACCATTCTGTCAAGAACAGGTTTCTTTTCAGCTTTTCTGCATCACTGAGGTCACTCACTGCTCCACAACTAGACTCCACTACATAATCCTCCATGTGTTTTTGCTTCTGTCTTTGTCTAGTAGCAGCACATGGCTCTTGGATCTGATTTGCTGCATAAATGGTCCTAACAGTATCATACAGCATAGTAGCCTTCTCATTTGTGCGCATCTGTTTCAGAGTGTCACAAACAGCTCCTTTGTACTCAGCAGCCTTAGCAAGGTCTACTGTTTCACTTTGCAGATATTTGTGCAGGTTCTCAGTTACAGACAGAAAGGTCTTGAACATCATCAGTAGGTACACAGTGCAGAATTTGCTAAGTTTGGCATGGAGTCCTACTGCCATGGAGTTGTTGATGCTGGAGAGACACTGAAGAACTGCAGGGAGATTCTCTAAGATGGCATTTACAGACCGCAGTTGGCATGACCAGCGGGTCTTTGAAAGCTGCACAAGTTCAGATGGCTTTAAACCCAGCTGATCTTGAACATCCCTGAATTTGTGATGGTTTACAAGTAAAACACTGAAAAATGAGTATACACTCTCCAGCAGTTCAAAGAGATCCCTGGCCTCTGGTATGGCCAGACAGGTGTGACATAAAACTAGATTCAGCTGATGTGCATAGCAGTGCACATAAATGGCCTCTGGGTGGTTTGTTTTAAATCTGGCTTGTACACCACCTACAGCCCCACTCATAACTGCTGCACCATCATATGACTGTGCTACACACATAAGCTCACCAATGCCATGATGCACTAGTTGCTCTTCTATAGCAGCAGTAATGCACTCTGCATCAAATTCTTTTAGTGTTGACATTGCAAGCAAGCACTCCTTCACTTTGTCCGTGAGGTACTCCCGTCTGTCTTTTATTTCTCCCGCATTTGCTGTGTGCAACTGTTCAATGGCACTGCAGCACTTTCTTTAAAACTGTGCCAGCAAAGCATGCTTGCTTTATGGGCAGGTGTTTTCTCATGCTCTCTAAAGAGATCTAGTGCTTTTTTCCAATTTGATAGGCCAGCGCTAACAAATGTGTCATGTTTCATGTTTCTACCAAACATCCTGCATGCAAAACAAAAAGCTACATCTCCAGATACAGAATATTCCAACCAGGGAAAGCTTCCGAAAGAATTTGAATTAAAAGATCTCTTTTTTAACCCAAAGCTATGTTGGGGATACTGGGACAATTTCACCTGTAGTGGGCTACAATGCTTTTCACCCAGATCACTGATGTTTCCCTCCAGATTGTGTCCAGTGTTTTTTGCACTTGCCCCATGTCTTATGTTCTCTGCTGCTGCTACTGTGTTCATGTTCATCTGTCCCTCAGTTTCTTCTCCATGCTGCTCCAGTCTTCTGTCTCTCGCCTGTCCCTCTCGACACTCTCACTTTGCCCCACCTCCGACTTTTCATCCAGCTGCGTCTCTCCTCCTCCACATCGACCACCTGTACTCTGCCCCTCTTTCTCTGTAGCAACATCAAAAATAACCTCAGCAAATTCACATAATCACTCATGATTTTATGCTAACCAGATCTGCAAGTTAGCTAGCTCATTTGTTTATCAACTCCCAAGTAGCAAAAAATACGCCGGCCAAATGCGGCTCGATTACGGCCACCCGACTCAGCCAAGCTCTGGCTTTGAATCTAGGTCCAGGTCTGGCCCGAACACTCGCTTGAGTGCAGCCTGAGTGTGGTATACCGCATGCTTATGAATTGGGCCGCTTCCGGCGCAGACAGTAAAATACCCTTTGCCACACGCTCGGCCCGATACCAGAACCTCAAGTGAGCAGGTGCTGCTTCGGTTAGGTCCAAAAACTTGCCGCTGCATACAACTTAGCTATATAGGTTTACTGCTTAGCTACTTAAGGTATTTCAGTTCTGACATAAAATAAACTGCTTGAGTTGCAACCACTGGCAATATCGCACTTTTGAAAAACTGCTAATGATAATGTAAACTAACTAGTGTTACCTATTAATGATTACACTATAATCATAACTATAAGGAGATAAACCAGGTTTTCTTTGGAGTGCTGATGCTGCCTTTGCTCTTTCAGCAAACAGCTTTCTATTTTATAACAGTGCAAACCAGAAGATAACACACTTAATGTTGGCGCGGTAGGAGGGAAGTACACCATTGACGAAGATAGTTACATTCCCAGTGGGCTTAGCAACGGCCAAAGCATACTGGGAAGCTCCGCCCACTTACCCCCAACACGTTACAATAATTGGATAATGCTGCTAAATGATTCTAAATGTAAATTCCAACCCATTGAAACAAATTTTATACGTCTAACATTGGGCTACATACCTAACAAGTATTTATTCTTTTTTTTCCCAAGTATTTATTATTCTTTAAACATAAATGTAAATTTGCTAGCCAGTTAACCCAAAAGCCCCCCAAATGGTTAGCAGGGTAGCTAGCCAACATTCGAACCTATCTGGTCAAATGGTTGCTAATGTTAGCTAGCTGTGTGCGAGCCTTTGTCAGAGGAGTTTCATAAATTTGTTCAACTAGATAATTTATTGTTATTGCGTGACAAAGGATTTTCTACGTCAATGACTTTAACGTACTGGTATGGTTTGCCATGTGGAAATAATGTTAACAAGCCTGACTTCATTTTTAACTGTTCGCTGCTGCTCAACACATATTTAGCCAGTGACATAGTTTGGAGTATGTAAGAGGTAATATTTAAAATGTACATATTTATATGCTAAAATATTTTCCAAAATGTTTATTTTGGTCAGCTAATTAAGAGCTAATTTGGCTATAATATTCTTTATTCCAATGTCAGAGTGAAATACAAATGAAAGAAATCACAAGTAGCCCAGGAATTTGTTTTATTGAAGGTAATTTATTCAGGTTATGGCTGTGATTGGTTATTCTTCGTGGTTCCCTGTGGCACATATAGGTTAATGTGCATCTGGGCCCAGTAAGCATGCATGGCATCGGCACTACTGCATTTTTCCCGGACTCGCCCCTAGTCTTCTTGCTAGCTGGGCTCTTACCTCCCTCAAACTCAGTTTACAAACTCAGTCAGTAATGCTTCAGGCAGTAATATCACCCGTGGAAGCTTACTTTAGTTTCACTGTGTTTTCATTCATATCCTACCTACTCATCGAGTGATGCGCGCTGACACTTGGAACCTGTGCGTGCGCTGCAGTGTTCAGGATACACAGGTGCATGTGGACACTTTTCGAAAGGCATATCCAATAGAGTAATGCAGGGGGAACGTCCTGACAAATCAGATACCACCATCTCATCCGGGCATTCTGGGATCTTCGGTTTAGAAAACCATTGGCTCTGAGACAACCCAGCTAGGTTTGCTAGTGGAAGACACAGTAGCAAAGACGACGACAGTTGGTAGCTAGCTAGCTAACAAACAACCGTAATCGTTATAAGTTAGCTGCTATAGTGATAGCCGATAGTGATGCCTTCCGAATGGTACAGCCTTGATATTGGGAGCATGCATATGCTTCCTCAAAATGCTGGATACTGAGGCAGCTGCCTTTCGACTGTGTTGGCTTTCGGTGAAATTGATGCACTCGCAGGCTAACTAATAAACTGTTACACAAAGAACTTCAGTCTGGACCGTGGTTGAAGGAGAGGTCTTCAATACAGCAAGGTCTTCAATACAGCAAGGCTTCACACACGATGGTTGGCTCAGATGTTACACGCACTAAGTCTCACTTAGAGTCTTACGCCTTACACACTCATCAACCTCTCACAATCCAGTCTGTCTCTGCTGCAGGTGGGTGACTGGAACTCACAGACTGACTCTCACACACTAGAACTCTGCTGCACAAAGAACATCTTATACCATCCTAAAGAGTGGGAAACTGATGACCTAAGCTAGATATTTGATTAAACCTGACCTTGTACCATCTAGAGTCTGGCGCCTAATTGGAAAAACATTGTTCCAAAGCATATCCTTGATGGATAAGGGAGTACACACTGACCCAACTCCTCTCTGTCACAAACACTGACATGGAAGACAGAGTGAATAGGAGACAGTCTTACCGGACAGAGGATATGGGGATTTTCTATCCGGTAAGACTGTCTCCTATTCACTCTGTCTTACCGGATAGAAAATCCCCATATCCTCTAAGAATGTATACATCTCCACATGATTAAACATAATGTGTCTAGAACAACAGCTAGGTAAGTGCTCGGGATTATAGGCCTCTCTGTTGGAACGGCCTGGTACCACGTACATACTTCAGTATGCCTGTGTGCATGACTGTTTCAACATAGCAGCATCTCTTGGAATGTAGGCCACAGGTCATAACTCTGTGATCAGCCTAAAAACTACACAGACACAGTCACATTATACACTGTGCATACTAATTCTACCAAACTAATCAGTCGATTGATATAATGATCACTAAATAATCACCACTATTCTTCAGTCCCCCGTCTGATCATTCCCAAACTCATCAATGATCACAAAAAAGGAAAGTGATTATGTGTGATAAATACAAGTGTAAAACAAGTGATTAGATACACAGGTTAATATATATATGTGTGGATATATATGTATGAGCAAGCAAATCTTATACTCTCAAGAGCATAGGCATCTTGCGTACTAGCATTAATAGAAAAACGAAGTCTCAGTTAGGTTCAACGTCGCTGTTATCTGGGCAACACGTGCAAGTGTCATAGCTCTGCTGACCAAGCAGGCTACACCCTTAAAAAGCAAACACATGCCCAAAATCAAAACAATAAAAGGTGTCACAATTTGAATAATCTGGGGTAACAATTCTCCTGCCCAAGATCCTAACCATGACTCCCAGCTCCACTTCTGAGATTCTTTTAAGTGGGCCACTTGCTCGTAAATGTCTTGTACATATGCGGTGACATTAACAAATGCATCTGGTACATACGTGCAACATTCTTGTTTCAAAACTGCACATGTCCCGCCTTTATCTGCCAGAATAATGTCTAAGGCTATGCGGTTTTGCAACGTCATTTGACGCACTGAATGTAATTCCTGATTTATCAGTGTCAATGCTCCTGCCGCATCATTAGCAATTTTGTCGAAGGCAAAAGCCATCTGTCTAATCTCATCTAACGCGACAGTAATACCATAAGTTGGAACTAATGAAGCAAAGAAACGTTGAGTTGGAGTAGCAACAGTTTCTGTGCTGTGAAACAAGTCCCTCTTACCTCTATGTTTGATGTTAACCACACGCATAGCTGGTACTAAATGTGCTGTATAACAAGATCCTGACCATTCAGCAGGTAAATACGAATAAGTGTGTTTCCCGCAAACATACATTGTCCCATTTGGAGCGGCTCTGTCTACAACTCCTAAATTTGGCATTAAAACAAACAAAGATATTACAGCAAAATGTCCTTGCCAATGCATCGCTTCCATGGTCTTAAAGTAGAAAGACTATAGTTACATGAACTACGTCCCAAAAACATACCCTTAGGCGCATAACTCAATTTCACTTGATCTGGGGGGCTTGATGGAATTGGTTGTGTATAGAAAGTCACGTTTTCCTCAAAGAAGGGGCTTTTTGCGTCATTATATGCTGTAGCATAATCTGCTAATGTAAATGGAACTGATATGTATGGATATGTGTTAGAAGATGTTGGCAATAACCCACACACCCAACATGAATCTTGACCTTTTGGCCAGCTCCTGTAACCTCTGGATGCTTAGGACTCGGAACCCTGAAAGATACACAAACAAACACACAGGAAAACGAACAACACATCATAGCTGTCATGACATTTTAAGCGTCCTAGCTAATTGTCAATTCCAGTAATTCCACTAATTTCCCCCATCTGGCCCTCCAGCAGGGTCGTAACACAATGAGAAGTGTTAACATGAAACAGCACGAAACACGTCATTTCATGTTTTCTTCGTCTTTAGGTAACCCCTGGAACCTACTGCCTCCAGTTCTACCCTCCGACTCTTCCCATAGCGCTGCTGTTTGCTCTCCCTATTCTTTTGGGGGCTCAGCTAATTTACAATGACTCGCATGAATCCATTTCTGCTTTCCCTGCACCTTGACTGCAGCATCTGTAACCAATAACACCTGATAGGGTCCCTCCCATTTCACCTCCAACGCCAACCTTTGGGGCTTGTGAACCATGACCCATTGACCAGGTACTAAAGAATGTCCCCCGTCAGGTGGCTGTCTCCACGCCTCCACCACCTGCTGGGCAGCTGTTCAAACTGCTTCAGTCAATTCAGTGCAGTAAGAGATCAAGGCATCTGATGTCAAGTGTATGTCAGCCTTGCGCATGTCAATTGTTCCCGGCAAAGACATAGGTCTTCCAGTGATGATCTCAAAGGGGCTCAGTCCTGTTTCCTTGTTGTGTGTCGCTCTCATGCTACACAGAACCACCGGCAGAGCCTCGAGCCAAGAAATTCCATCCTGATGTTTTTTCGCCAGCCTCTCTTTCAGCGTCCGGTTAACTCGCTCCACCTGTCCAGAGGATTGTGGGTGATGCGGACAATGAAGAGACCACTGGATCTCCAGCATTCGGCAAACCTCCGCACAAACAGCTCCTGTAAAGTGCATTCCTTGGTCTGAGTCGATCTGATCCGGCAATCCCCATCGAGGATCTTTCACCAATGTCTTCGCAGTGTGCGTTGCAGTGCCTCTCCTAGTGGGGTATGCTTCCACCCACCTGGAAAATTTATCCACAATAACCAATACATCTCGATAACCCTTACAAGGTGGTAATGAAATGTAGTCCACCTGTAGGTGTCGAAACGGTCCCGGTGGTGCCAGTGTCCTTTTGGCAGGCACTTTGATTTTCCTGTCATCGTTGTTCTTCTGACAGGTGACACACCCTAGTACTATTTGTCTCACAACACTTACAAAGTTTGAATTCCACCTTGTTTGTGAAAATCAATACCTCATCTTATCTACTCCCACATGTCCCAGGGAGTGAATCTGTGTCGCCAGATACGGTAGGAGACTGGATGGAGCCACCGTCTTCATGCCATGTCGCCACAGGCAGTCATCATGGAGTTTTGCTCTGTGCTTGATCCATCCCCATTTTTCTTCCCTACTGGCATTCTGTTGCATCTCTTTGACATCCGTCAATCATTCACTTTTCTGACACACTGCCAGGTGTGATTTTGGAGTGTCAGTTCCTGTGTCTTCATCTCCGTCTTGTTCTTCATTTTGTTCTCCCCCCTCCATCCATGCAGCCCTTTTCGCAGCTTCGTCAGCTAAGGCATTGCCTTTCGCTTCCATGGTACTTTGTTTCGTGTGTGCTTTGACCTTTAACACTGCCACTTCTTTTGGCAGCTGGATTACATCCATGAGCTCTTCGACCAATTGACCATTTCTGACAGGTGTCCCTTTAGCTGTCATGTATCCTCTTTGTCTCCACAACAGGCTAAAGTCATGTGCAATCCCAAAAGCATATCTTGAATCAGTGTATATGTTTTGTCCTCTGCTATTTTACACGCTTCTATCAAGGCCTTCAATTCTGCTTGTTATGCTGACGTTCCAGGTGCCATCGAGCCTCTCTTCAGAGTGTCATGCTCAGTCGTCACTGCCCATCCTGCATACCTTACTCCATCCTCCACTGTCGAAGACCCATCAGTGAACAGCACCAACTCCGGATTGTGGAGAGGTGTTTCCCTGAGGAATTGATCTTGTTCCAAGGTGACGACGATGTCTTCACAGACGTGGTCATCTTCCTCAACTTCAACAGGACTCATCATTGTAGATGGGTTGGAGACTGTTGCCTTCTGAATGACGATGTTCGGGGCTTCCAATACTGCTTGCCAATTGCCCCACTGGCTCGCTGAGACCTGTGTCGCACGTCTCATTGTCAGCAGAGTGTGAACAGCGTGGGGGCACTTCACAAACAGCTTGTGATCTAGGACCAGACTGGCCACTGATTGGATTGCCAGGAAGACTGCTTGAACAGCTCTCAAGCATGGTCCAAATCCCAGAACCACGTTGTCCAACTTTGCAGAGTAGTAACCCACCGGCCTTTGCAGTCCGCCGTGCTCTTGCATCAAAACAGCAGACATATATCCATCCTTCTCATTAACATGTAGGGTGAATGGCATTTCCGTGTTTGGGATGCCCAGCGCAGGTGATTCGCATAATGCTTTCTTCAGAGTTTCAAATGCTTCCTTTTGGTTCTCATCCAATTG
The DNA here is from genome assembly GCF_013368585.1 of Megalops cyprinoides. Lineage (NCBI taxonomy): Eukaryota > Metazoa > Chordata > Actinopteri > Elopiformes > Megalopidae > Megalops > Megalops cyprinoides. Next base: position 2,590,887 of record NC_050604.1, on the reverse strand, counting down.
TATGGGCTCCTTTGATTCCCGTCGACCCTTCAACAATTCAGTCAACGGTTGGGCAATTTCAGTGTAGGACTCCACCCAGGCCCTGTTGAAATTGCAGAGGCCCAGGAAGGACCGAAGTTCCTTCTGCTTCTCTTCACTCAAGTTCTTGAATCTATGCATCAAGTTGTCTTCAGCATCCTTACGTCACGGACTGTAGTTGCCCATTCGGTTTCCCATGCGGCAGTCTTTAGCCCAATGTCCACACTTCCTGCAGGCTCCTGTCTTGACCTTCTGATACTTGGCAAATTCAGTCTTCTGCTTCTGTGTGGCCACATTACGAATCTTGCATTCGAGATCTGTTTCCACTCTTCTTGCTGCTGTCACCAGGTCCTCAAATGTTGTGCAGTTATCCTCCCAACCAGGCGTGCTAAGCTTGACCGCCTTCCGCACTTCAGGTAACAGGCCTTGCATAAATGTCGCCTTCAGTGCGCCATTCGCATTCCCTCCAATGTTCCATTCATTGAGGCCTTGCAATCCAGAATGTCTCAGGAACAGCTTGGTGAATCGGTCTGAGTAATCATCAATTGCTTCTCCTGCTTTCTGGATGCAGGCAGAAATCCTTCCCCAATCTGTTGTTGCTCTTGTAGCTCGTTGGATCCACAAACAAATTGCATCCCAAGCATTGCCTAAATTCTGTCTCTCATCTCCCAGTGCTGCTTCAACTTCATGGGTAACTCTGTTAATTTCAACAGTGTTAAGAACTGTACATAGTAACTGAAGGCCATCACTAAGATGCAAGTGATAGATGTGATGCAAATGCTCAATTGTTGTCCAAGTCTCCATCCCTGCCTTGCGTGGATGCTGCAGGCCTTTGGACCACTTATCAATTTCTTCTGGCTTACATGCCTTGTGAGCATATATCATCTGATCCCCATGCCTTCTCACCACCAAGGGCCTTAAGTGCATTTCACTGTTGGGCTCAGTTTCATCTGCAACAGTTGTGCTTTCCTCATCATCTTCGCTAGAGGCGCCCATTGCCATTGCTCTGAATGCATGCCGTCTTTCAAACTGAGCTGCTTCCTCCATTTCCTTATACGGGTAGACACTGTAGGGAGGAGCGGTGGGATAGGAGTGAGCTCCCCTTTCAACTGTAGCTCCTCCCCTCCAGTAGGGCTCCTGTTCCTTCCCATTTTCTCTCAGTCTGCCTCTGAGCTCTGACAGCTCCTCTTCTAGCCTCTTGCATTTCACGTTCTTATCTCTTATCTCCTCAGCCAACGCCCTGACATTCTCTTTCTCGTGACTCAATTGCCTCTCGGACTCCGAATTTACTTGCTTTTCGTATCTTTTCCGCAATTGACCCAACACCACCAAAGTTAATGGCACTCTCTCTTTTTCAGGCACACGTTGTGATTTTCCCCAAGCCTTTTTAACATCATCAATTGGCCACACGCCACCATATTCAAGCTCAATCCCATACTTTTGCTCAATCTCTCTTTCAACTTGTTCCAGCTTAAAAGTGGACCGCAAATACGGAATCTGCCCTGCTTTGTCAGCACCAGGCTCAGAGTTTCCCTGAGCGCCAGCCATCATCATTAATCTCAGGCTGTTGTCACACCAGTGCTAGTTCTCTCACTAGAAAACTCAGATATCTTTTACACACTACTCTCCCCCTCCCACAGTTTTACTCAGTCGGATGTTTGAATAGAGCTCTTTATCCAAACACCGTGAACCACAAAATATACACACACACTCACTCACTGTCGACAGTACGAAAACACACAAAACAGATAAAGCACATCAACGTCTAGACAGCTCTTCCGTTCACTGACGAGCTTCTACAGATCTATTTCAAACTGTAGGAATATCGCGATCTTTGGTGACAAGGCACGAGCATCCACAAATTCAGGCGTACACACACAAGTGCCAATTTTCACACACGTGTCCACCAGTGTACCCTTACTCGTAGGATATCCGCTATAGCGCTCTTCCAAAGGAGCTATACATTTAACCAGTCACTACGGACTTTTTTCTCTGCAGTCAAGGTGCACCACACACTTTGCAATTTTTCTTTCACCCACGTGTACACATCAATCATACAATGATTACAGCTTTCTCATTGTAGGCACGTATCTTCACAGTTCTTTGTCTAACTGTTAGCCTTTACTTATAGTGTTACGTGTACTCTGTAAATGTCTCGGTTCTTTCTGTGACCCAGCAAGGTAAGGAAAGGGGCTCACCAATTGTTAGAGAAGATCAACAGATGTTGAAGTGTGCACAGGTGTCTTCTCTTCACTTTTTGGCAGGATCTCTCCTTTTCCCTCGTGGATCCGAGTCACGGCACCAAGTTGTTGGCTTTGGTTGAAATTGATGCACTCGCAGGCTAACTAATAAACTGTTACACAAAGAACTTCAGTCTGGACCATGGTTGAAGAGGTAGAAACAGGTTTATTGACGGTATTCAATACAGCAAGGCTTCACACGCGATGGTTGGCTCAGATGTTACACGCACTAAGTCTCACTTAGAGTCTTACGCCTTACACACTCATCAACCTCTCACAATCCAGTCTGTCTCTGCTGCAGGTGGGTGACTGGAACTCACAGACTGACTCTCACATACTGGAACTCTGCTGCACAAAGAACATCTTATACCATCCTAAAGAGTGGGAAACTGATGACCTAAGCTGTCCAGCTATTTGATTATACCTGACCTTGTACCATCTAGAGTCTGGCGCCTAATTGGAAAAACATTGTTCCAAAGCATATGCTTGATGGATAAGGGAGTACACACTGACCCAACTCCTCTCTGTCACAAACATTGACATGGAAGACAGAGTGAATAGGAGACAGTCTTACAGGATAGAAAATCCCCATATCCTCTAAGAATGTATACATCTCCACATGATTAAACATAATGTGTCTAGAACAACAGCTAGGTAAGTGCTCGGGATTATAGGCCTCTCCGTTGGAACGGCCTGGTACCACGTACATACTTCAGTATGCCTGTGTGCATGACTGTTTCAACATAGCAGCATCTCTTGGAATGTAGGCCACAGGTCACAACTCTGTGATCAGCCTAAAAACTACACAGACACAGTCACATTATACACTGTGCATACTAATTCTACCAAACTAATCAGTCTATTGATATAATGATCACTAAATAATCACCACTATTCTTCAACTAGAACACACCAATGTAATCATGGTGACTTTTTAGTCTGCTCACATTTTTGTCAGAGGCATATGCTGTATGAATTTGTCATTGTCGTCGTCTTTATTAAGTATTCTAGTGATGCTTTCGCCTTCGTCACCCAAAAACACTTTGTCAGGGCATATTTTTGTCAAATTTTTCATCAACGAAATTAACACTGAGCCACTGCTAACGCATACTAATAGTTAGCTACCGAAAATGCCAAGTTAACATTACTGATGTTGGGAGAGTACCAGGCATTTTATGGTCCTTTGCCTGGTCCTGGCCTGGGTTTATATGGTTTCCTTCATTACTCAGGACCAGACTAAGAGAAGATAAGTCAACAAATACACACACATAGCAGGCAAGAGGGCGAATGGCCTACCACCATAAATACCCCTAAATCAGCAACCTCAGGTCACGTACCTACTTAAAATAAGCAGCCATTGCTTTAAGATTGCAAGAAGTCACCTAACACCCAGTCAGATACACTATATGGACAAAAAGTATTTGGCCACACCTCTTTATTATTGAATTCAGGTGTTTCAATCAGACCCGTTGCCACAGGTGTATAAAATCAAGCACCTAGCCATGCAGTCTCTATTTGCAAACATTTGTGATACAAAATGGGTCGTTCTGAAGAGCTCAGTGACTTCAAGCGTGGTGATAGGATGCCACCTTTGCAATAAGACGGTTCGTGAAATTTCGTCCCTTCGGAAGGTGGGCCTTTCCTCACCGCTTGCTGTGTGTGTGTACGCGAATGTGTGTAGACTCTAAATTACACACACTTACGGAAGCCGAGAACGGCCGTGCTTGCAATTATTTTTTTTAATGCCATTATCTCAAGATCACGAGTTAATTATTTCGTTATCAGGGAATAATTATGGAGAACTCGAATATAAGTGTCCGGTTCATTTGATCACACCTGTTCACTGAAGTGCACTCGCCTGTGAAGTTGCAGCCGGGCTAGTGTTCTCCTTAAATGACAAGGAATGATCTGAATGTTAGCTAAAAGAAAGACACAATGCAATTTCTGCCCGTGTTAGACCTTGACTGAAGTACAGTCTGATGCGTTGATCAATAATGGGTACTCCTGACATTTTCAGCTTAAATCAGTTGCTACAGTTTAGTTGTCAAGATGCCATCTATGCATGTTGGCATGGCACTCTTGATCTCTGATAAACATTAAAAGTAATAAGAGGAAACAACCTTTTGTTTTCTTGTAATAATGAGTTAATTATCTCAAGATAACGGCATTAAAAATAATTGCAAACATGGCCATTCTAGGCTTCCATAAGTGCTCACTCACTTGTACTTCACCCCTTTGCAGTGTGTGTATGCCACCATCACCAGTATTTCCTTAACTCATGGTTGTTAAGAGACATTAGCTTATTGGATCGAATCTTTTTGACTAAAATGGAAAGCGTTTCAAGGTGTATCTATCTGACATACTCACTTGCTATTCCAAACAGAGCTATTAGAAAGATCAATCAAGTTAATTTGGATTATATTTGGAAAAGGAAAATCCACTATGTTAAGAGCTCAGAGATGACCAAAGAATTTAAAGACAGAGGCCTATGAGCTATTGATTTCGATTTTAAGAATGGAACCTTGAAAATCAATTGGTTAAAATATTTTTTGAACAAAAATAACTTTTGGTACCATATCCCCAGAGAAATATTCAAGAAATTGGGAGGCATAGAGTTTTTACTTAAATGTGATTTCACTATTCAAAGACTCCCAATTAAATTATCCCTTTTTCACCAGCAGTGAAATATATTGGAAACTCTTATACAATCACAATTTCACTCCACACAATACACTAATATGGAATAATAGACACATTATGGTTAAAAACAAATCACTGTATAGCAGTGGCGTTGTTAGGTCCGATCATTCGGGGCTATAGCCCTGAATATTTTAAACCTAGCCCCGAATATTTTCGCTGTGAAAAAGGAGGTGTTTATAGCAAAACAACAGACAGACTGTGTAACAGAGCAGAACTTAACTTGCAGCATCTGAAGGTGTGATAATATTTATTATAAAGGTGGATATAACCTCTCCTACCTACCGATGCCGATCTCCCTTAAAAAAAAAAAAAGACAAGCCCCAGGCAAACTTGACTTAGCCCCTGATTGCTGATTCACTTAGTTGTAACCTATGTAAGTCGCTTTGGATAAAAGCGTCTGCTAAATGAATAAATGTAAATGTAAATGTAAATGTAGTTGATAGTATTGGCTGTATCATCTCATTTGAGAATTTCTGCCTAAGATATGATTTAACTGGCAATCGTAACATATTTAAATCTTTTATATGTTTAATTAAAGGAATTTTAACAAATTCTACTCCTATCACCCTTTGTCTCCTGCAACTTTTAGTTGGAGACTGTGACTTTAACTGAAGTAAAAATCCCAAACAAACCAATTAAAAATATGTTTAACATCTCATACCCTATAGTATCTTACAGAAACTCAATTTCAGAAATATATTCAAAATATGCTATTCACAAGTTACAAACTAAATATTTAAAATTCCCCATAACTCCCAAAGCAAAAGATATCCAATTTAAATGGAGTATATCTATCCAGTTTGTGATGATACTGAAACTACTGATCATTTATTTTTCCATTGTATGTGTTCTGACCTCACTAGACGTAGAACTGACGCTATCCAGTTAAGACAGACAGTGAACAGAGGAGAATGTATTCAAACTCAAATTCTTCTTTATTTTGATTTGCTTCGTCAATTCACAGTTGAACATTAGTTTCTTTGAGTTCGCTTTACACGTCTCTTTTTGTTTTTCCTTTTTTTTCTGTAAAACTGAAATAAACAGAAAACAATACAGAAACTACACTGGTCATGAAAGAGTCCACGCTTCATACTGATGTCCACATTCACGTTTATTCCTCCCTGAACTATCGTGGAACACCGTGAAAACTAGAAAACAAACAAAATAGTTTCAAGCACAAAGCTCAAAAATGACAAAGAAACAAATACTCTGTGTTTCTCATTTCCTTATAAAACCAAGTATACCAGTACTTAGTAAGGTAACATAATCAATTATTACCGTGTTCGCCTGGTAGACCAGCAGCAGATTAAGACGGGAGCATAAAAATTGGCTGTTTTCGCCTGCTGTTTTTTTCGGCTTTTTGAACTGCGCTCAAGCTTCCGGGTCAGATGGTCATGTGACTTACAAAAAAAAAACAAAAAACTTGTTCATCATCATGACTATAACAAAGGCAACGTAATACTGTGAGTTAAACTCACAAAGTACCGAAATTACAGTAAACAAGATGCATTATAATTGCATAAAAAACTACTTGACAATTATTAAAAAAAATCACCCATATTGACTTCCGGCTTTGTCATGGCAATGTGTATACACCGGTCTTATCAGTGTCAGCTACACTGTATACCTTAGGCCTACATTTTAGCATTTCAATGGACTAGCTCCATTGTTTACCATATAAACGCACTAGCATAGATGCTAACATACGTAGCACAATATAAACACGCTAGCATAGATGCTAACATACGTTGCACAACAAAAATGCGCTAACGTACGTGGCAAAATATAAACGCGCTAGCATAAATTCGCTAGCAACCTGTTCTACTTACATGATAAAGGCATTCTAACATAAAATATCAAGGTTACAACACAGCATGGTAAACTTACAGGCATATGTGGGCCAACATTTCACCGAGTGAAAAGACTGTGACTGCACTTCTGAGTGAGCAACTCACAACTGAACTAGAGTCCTGTAAGCACAAGCTACAAAACTAACCATGATACCATGGTGACCATGAGAGGGCGCTAAAACCATGAAAACTATATCAAGCACAAGCACATGTTTAAAGCTGTACCAACACACTCCCCGCCTGGTATAATTAGTTTTATACCACTACCCCTTTTTACTTATCAGTTTTTCTTTAAAGGTTCCTTGGGGAGCAGAAGGACAAGCTGCGACACCAGACGTAAGTAGACCCGTGGAGTTCCTTGCTTCACAACTCTAACTTCCACCTTTCTGATTTTCTTGTCTTGACTAGGGATGCTCTTGAAAATGAGACCAATGGGCCATTCGTTTCGCTTGACTTGGTCATCTTTCAGTAAGATGACGTCTCCAACTTGAACATCGCACTTGTTGATCCATTTCTTTCTGAACTGGAGTGTTATCAGGTACTCTTGTCTGCACCGCTTCCAAAACGTATTGGTGAGACATTGGAAATGCCTCCATTGTTTCTTGTATTGGTCTTTTAGGTTAAACACCCCTTCTGGAGCAGACGCAGCACCTGCCTTTTGCATGAGGAGCATTGCTGGTCTTAAGACAGAGGGCGACTCTGCATCTGTGGTCACAGGAACCAATGGACGAGCATTCATAATCACCATGACTTCTGCCATCAAGGTGGTGACGACTTCATGAGAGAGACGAGTGGGGCCTGACTGGAGCAGCATGGCATCTAAGATCCGACGAGCGATGCCAATCATTCTTTCCCAAGATCCTCCCATATGAGATGAGTGCGGTGTATTAAAGGTCCATGAGCACGCTTCAGAGCTGAGGTAATTTTGGATCTCAGGATCATCTGTGCGGATCTTTAACTCCCCACAGGCTCCAATGAAGTTTGTTCCACGGTCCAATCTAAGAACTTTGGAAGACCCTCGTATGGCAAAAAACCTTCTTGAGGCATTAATGAAGCTTGAGATGGACATGGATTCTATTGTCTCTATGTGGACAGCTTGTGTTTCCAGGCAAGTAAACAGCACTGCTCAACATCTCTGCTGTTCCCCCTCTAGTTCATGGTGAGACAACGTTCCATGGTCCAAAGACATCTAGGCCCACTCTGGTGAACGGGGGCTCCATGGCAAGTCTATCCACAGGTAAGTTAGCCATCTTTTGCTCCTCAGGCTTTCCTTGGAGTTTGCAGCATGTTACACATTCATAGATCACGCTGGAGACCAACTTCCTAGCACCCATTATCCACACACCGGCAGAGCGAAGTGCTCCTTCAGTGAGGTGGCCGACCTTGGTGGGCAACATGTTGGTGATACTGTCTCACAAGCAAGGTTGACACGTGATGTTTCTTGGGGAGTATAACCGGGTGTCTCTCATCATCCGGAAAGTCAGCTAAGGATACCCGGCTGCCTACTCTCAGCACTCTATCCTGGTCGATGAAAGGGTTCAACTTCCACAAGGGACTTGTTTTGGACACTTGTTCTCCTCTTTGCAGTTTTTTGACTTCATCCTTGAATGCAAACTGTTGGACGCTCCAGATGACTCGCATATTGGCTTGTATTTGTGGATTTTCAGGGTTTTGCTTTGAAGCCTTGGACTTGCTCCTCTGTTTCATTGGGGAGCAAGGTCAGACCATCATCAATGTAAAAATTCCTGGTGATGAACTGCTTTGCATCTTTGCCATATGCCGTTTCTCCAGCTTTCAGTGGCTCTTCTTAGCCCATAGATTGCCACGGCTGTTGAGGGGCTGTTCCCGAACACATGCACCTTCATGCGGTACTCCGTAACCTCTTCGTTGTCTCGGTACCAGAGAAAACATAGATAATTGCGGTGATCTTCCCTTACAAAGAAACAGTAGAACATCTGCTCCACATCTGCTGTTATCGCTATAGGCTCCTTTCAGAACCGAATCAGGACACTGATCAGAGCGTTGTTTAAGTCTGGGCCGCTTAGGAGGGTGTCATTCAATGACACACCTTCGTGTTTGGCACCTGAGTTGAAGACTACCCGTATTTGTCTAGGCTTTTGTGGGTGGTACACTCCAAACAGTGGAAGGTACCAGCACTCTTCATCGGGCTTCAGGGCAGGCGCTAGCTCTGCTTGCTGATTGTCAAGAATCTTTTGCATGAACTTACCAAAATGATCTCTCATCTCTGCCTTCTTGTCGAGGCTCCATCTGAGGGTGTAGATCCGTTTGAGAGCCTGCTCTCGGTTGTTTGGTAGTTGCTGCCTCTGTGTTACAAAGGGCAGGGGCGCAACCCAACTATTTGACTTGTCTTGATACATCTCACCTCGCATGATTGTGAGGAAACGTTCATCTTCTAGCGAAGGCCCTGGCCTTTCATCATCTTCCTTCTTGGCGAACACTGTGTCACCAAAGCTGTCTGTTTGGACTTACTTGGTAAGTATCTCTATGGTTTTGTGTAATGCAGCTCAGTTGGTTTGCAGACAACTTCTCTTTTGTATACTGTTAGCGCATGTATACTGTTAGCGCATGGACTGAGATACGATGATCTCCCATTGAGCGGTGTGTTGGTTTTGTAGGTCATCACAGAGGCCGGCTTGCGTGTGCGTCCCAGACAGACATCTCCTATGACAACCCAGCTTCGGTCAAGACGTCAAGATCTTGGACCGGTCCTCCAGAATCATGTCACATTCCAGCAATGGGGGAAGAGGTACTTTTGCATGACCATCAATGGACTCGATGATAAAGTGTTTGGCTCTCCTTCCTTCCATTTCCATGATGCCCGAGCATGTCTTGAGTGTGTAAGGCTCTGTGCTTCCCTTAACACCGAAGAGGTCAAAAAACTGAGCGTGCAAGAGAGCGGTTGCTCTGATCATCTAAGGTTGCGTATAATTTGACTGCCATGTCCATCTGCCCTAATGGATACACCTTGGCTAGGCAGATCTTGGCGCAAGACCTAGGGCTACGCTGGTCTCCACAGACTTCAGTGCACATTGCTGTTGCTGAGGTTGAGGCTGCCCTCGCTTCAGGCTCCTTGTCGTGCTGTTCCATCTTTGGTAGCGGTCTGATGTCATGGGGGCAGGGCCTGGATGTAACGCCGACTCGTGCTTGTTACTTTCACACTCCTTACAGGTGATTTTGACTGTATAGTTCTTAGCTAGGTGTTTGGTGGATGCACAACACCCAAACCAGATGTTCTTCTCTTTCAGGTATGCTTTCCTTTCCTCGAGAGGCTTGCTGCAGAAGCTGTGACATTATCTGAGAGGATGTGGTTTCTTATGGAGGGGGCATTGCTTGTCTGGGTCATCGCACTTATCAGATTCCTTTGCAGTAGACTCATGTAAAATGTCATGACTGCGGCGTCTTAGCCGGTTGTTTTCTTTTCCTTGCCCATGTGCTTTTGTTTTTCCTTGTGTTCTAGCCCTGCCCCGTTCTCCGCCCACCTGATTGTCTCTACCTGCCTGCCTGCACACCTGCATCCCATCTTGTCATCTGCCTTGCCCTATATATTCCCCGTTTGTTTCTTGTCTCGTTGCTAGTTCGTCTCAGTTATCTGTTTCGCTACAAGCTATTTTTCCTGTTCTGCCTGCCAGCCTGTTTTCCCGATCTTGCCTGTTTCCCTCGACCGTGTTTTTTGGATCTGTTTGGTACTGTTTGCCGTGTTTTTCTGGTTTTCCGACTTTGCCTGTTTTTGACTTCGTTTTCTGGATTCCCCGTATCGGCTTATTATACTTCGCTTGGTGCACCCCATTCCGCTGTCTGCGCTTGAGTCCCTGCCTGAGTTGTGACAGTACGAACTAGCCAACTATGGACTCAGCAGACAGTAGCCAGCTGCGGTCAGTGTTAGACCGACAGGGAGCCCTGCTCGACCAACATCATGTCCAGCTGGAATCTGTTAGCAAGACCCTGGAGTGCTTCGCGGCGTGCATGGACAATCTCTCTACTCACCTGCAGCACCTCCAGCTTGCACAAGACCTCCCTGCACCTGCTCCGCAACCTCTTGCCACTCAGCCAGGAAGGGAGCCCCGTCTGCCACCTCCGGAACCGTACGCTGGTGAGCCTGGAACCTGCCGCTCCTTTCTGTCACAGTGCTCTCTGGTTTTCGAGCTCCAGCCGTCCACCTTTCCCACAGACCGAGCACGAATCGCGTATGTCATCACCTTGCTCACCGGGCGTGCCAGAGAGTGGGGAACGGCAGTGTGGGATGTCAGCTCGCCTGTGTGCTCCTCCTACACCTCCTTCTGTGAGGAGATGAAGCGAGTGTTCGACCGGTCCACCACCGGTCATGAGGCTGCTCGGGAGATGCTGCAGACCCGTCAGCAAGGGAGCTCAATCTCCAACTATGCCATTGACTTTCGGACCCTTGCTGTGACTAGTGGCTGGAATCAAGAGGCCCTGTACGACGTGTTCCTCCATGGGCTTTCGGAGGAGATCAAAGACGAACTCGTCACCCGGGATCTGCCGGCTGGGTTCGACACCCTGGTCGACCTCGCCATCCGCATCGACCACCGCCTGTCTGCTCGTCGGAGAGAGAGAGCAGAGTCTCGGGGATCAGCGGGGGAGTTTCGGAAGCCTTTGTCTGCTGCAGCGATGCCCTCTGTTCCGGAACCCGTACAGATTGACCGCACGCGCCTCTCTCCGGCGGAACGACAAAGGCGGATCCAGACCCGGTCCTGCCTGTATTGCGGCAACCCAGGGCACTTCGTCTCTAAGTGCCCAGTAAAAGGCCAGCGCGCACCTGTAACTGGGGAGATACAGGTGAGCACAACGCCTGTTCCAAACTCCCCAATCACTCGCCCACTGCTGTCAGCGTCCCTCTTTGTTCATGGCCAGCCACAGGTGGTTGCTGTTCTTATTGACTCCGGAGCGGACGGGAACTTCATCAATGCTAGCCTGGTCCTGCAGCTTGGGTTGCCACAGGTCCCGCTCCAGACCCCCCTAGAGGCGGTTGCCATCACCGGGAGGCCGCTCGTCAAAATCACGCATGTTACTCCGCCGGTGAGTCTTCTGCTGTCTGGCAACCACCGTGAGGACATCGTGCTGCACATCATGGACACACCCCAAGCACCGTTAGTACTGGGACTCCCCTGGCTCTGCAAACACAACCCCTGGATCAATTGGGTGGAGAACAGAATATCGGAGTGGAGTCTGTTCTGTGCATCTCATTGTCTCAAAGACGCTCCAGTCCCCGTCTCTGCAGCTTCCACCATCGCCGATGAGTTTCCTGACCTGTCTGGAGTGCCCCCCGAGTACCTGGACCTGAAGGGAGTTTTTAGCAAGTCCTGCGCCGCCTCCTTGCCGCCTCATCGTCCCTATGATTGTGCCATTGACCTCCTGCCTGGCACCACTCCGCCCCGGGGCCGCCTGTATTCCCTGTCGCCACCGGAGACGGAGGCTATGAATAAGTACATCCAGGAGTCGCTGGCAGCCGGCATAATTCGCCCCTCGTCTTCTCCTGCCGGAGCGGGTTTTTTTCTTCGTGGGCAAGAAGGACGGTGGACTCCGCCCCTGCATCGATTACCGGGGGTTAAACGCCATCACGGTGAAAAACCGATACCCTCTCCCGCTGATGTCTGTGGTGTTCGAGTCCCTGCAGGGAGCGAAGATCTTTAGCAAACTCGATCTGCGCAATGCCTACCACCTGGTCCGCATCAGAGAGGGGGATGAGTGGAAGACCGCGTTTAACACCCCGACGGGTCACTATGAATACCTGGTCATGCCTTTCGGTCTTACCAATGCTCCTTCCGTTTTCCAAGCCCTGGTAAACGACGTTCTCCGTGACATGCTCGGCAAGTTTGTGTACGTGTACCTGGATGACATCCTCATCTTCTCCCGCTCGCCTGCTGAACATTGCCTTCATGTCCACCAAGTGCTGCAGAGGCTGCTAGAGAACCACCTGTTCATTAAAGCGGAGAACAGTGAGTTTCATCGGGACTCGATTTCCTTCCTGGGGTGTGTTGTCACAGCCGGAGGGGTCCGGATGGATAGTCGCAAGGTCCAGGCGGTCGAGGAGTGGCCAACGCCAACTTCTCGTCGTGAGCTCCAACGATTCCTGGGTTTTGCAAACTTTTATCGACGGTTCATTCGTGATTACAGCTCGGTTGCCTCTCCTCTCACCTTTCTGACTTCCCCCTCCAGACGCTTTTCCTGGCCCCCGGTCGCTGCGGAGGCATTCCAGGCGCTCAAGAGGCGCTTCACCACTGCGCCGGTGCTCGCCCAGCCTGATCCTGCCCGGCAGTTTGTCGTCGAAGTGGACGCCTCGGAAGTGGGAGTGGGGGCTGTGCTCTCTCAGGTGTCCGCACTAGATAACAAACTCCATCCTTGTGCCTTTTTCTCGCGCCGGCTTTCCACCTCGGAGCGCAACTACGACATCGGGGACCGGGAGCTGCTAGCCGTTAAGCTGGCTTTGGAGGAGTGGAGGCACTGGCTGGAGGGGGCGAGTATCCCGTTTCTGGTGTGGACCGATCACAAGAACCTGGAATATCTGCGTACGGCGAAACGCCTTAATCCTCGCCAGGCTCGCTGGTCCCTGTTCTTTGCCAGGTTCGACTTCGTTCTCTCCTACCGCCCAGGTTCCAAGAACGGCAAGCCCGATGCCCTTTCTCGCCAGTCCTCCCCACCGGAGGAGGCGCCTGAGTCCAGCACCATATTGCCCGCTCGGTGCTTGCTGGCTGCGGCATTATGGGACATCGAGTCCTTAGTACGCTCTTCTCAACAGGGCGACGCCTGCCCCAGTTCTTGTCCGGTTAATTGTCTGTTCGTTCCAGAGTCTGTTCGTTCCCAGGTCCTGCAGTGGGGACACTCCTCCCAGCTGGCCTGCCACCCAGGGGTTAGACGCACCAAGGCCCTCATCGAGCAGCGTTTCTGGTGGCCCGCCATGGAAGAGGATGTCCGCAGCTTTGTCTCCGCCTGCTCAGTCTGTGCGCAGAACAAGCCCTGCAATCACCCCCCTGCTGGACTGCTGCGCCCTCTGCCTATCCCCAAGCGACCCTGGTCCCACATCGCCTTGGACTTCGTCACCGGTTTGCCCGCGTCTGAAGGTAATACGGTTATCCTAACCGTGGTTGATCGCTTCTCCAAGTCTGTGCACTTCGTCGCGCTGGCAAAGCTGCCCACGGCTAAAGAAACGGCTGAGTTGATGATCAATCATGTGTTCAGACTGCATGGATTGCCGGTTGACGTGGTGTCGGATAGGGGGGCCCAGTTCACGTCACGCTTTTGGAGGGCTTTCTGCAAGTTGTTGGGGGCATCTGTGAGTCTCTCCTCAGGTTTCCACCCGCAGACCAACGGCCAGACCGAGCGGGCTAATCAGCAGCTGGAGACGGTGCTGCGTTGTCTCACTTCGCAAGATCCCAGCTCCTGGAGTCGGCTGCTGCCCTGGGTGGAGTATTCCATCAACTCCCTGCCATCCTCTTCCACCGGCCTGTCCCCGTTCCAGTGCTGCCTCGGCTACCAGCCCCCACTGTTCCCAGCTCAGGAGGAGGAGGTTGGGGTCCCCTCGGCTGTGGCGTTCGTCCGTCGCTGCCGGCGTACCTGGAAGCGCACCCAGACTGCGCTCCTATGTGCATCTGCCCGGATCAAGCGGGCCGCTGACCGGCTCTGTTCCAAAGCTCCCCGCTACGTCCGGGGGCAGCGAGTGTGGCTGTCCACACACGATCTTCCCCTCAGGGTGGAATCCCGCAAACTGGCCCCACGCTTCATCGGTCCCTTCCCCATCGCCCGAGTGATCAGTTCCACTGCTGTCCGGCTCAAGCTCCCGTCCTCCCTCCGGCGCATCCACCCGACTTTTCATGTCTCCAGGGTCAAGCCCGTCGTCCGCAGCCCACTCTGCCCAGCTCCGCGGGCCCCTCCGCCCCCCCCGCCTGATCGACGGATCCGAAGCTTACACCGTGCGCCGTTTGCTGGGAGTCCGGCGCCGGGGCCGTGGACTCCAATACCTGGTGGACTGGGAGGGTTACGGCCCGGAGGAACGATGCTGGGTCCCAGCCCGTGACATACTCGACCCTTCCCTCATCGCGGACTTTCGCCGGCGGCATCCTGGACTGCCTGCTGGGACGCCCGGTGGCGTCCGTAGGGGGGGGGGGGGGACTGTCATGACTGCGGTGTCTTAGCCGGTTGTTTTCTTTTCCTTGCCCATGTGCTTTTGTTTTTCCTTGTGTTCTAGCCCTGCCCCGTTCTCCGCCCACCTGATTGTCTCTACCTGCCTGCCTGCACACCTGCATCCCATCTTGTCATCTGCCTTGCCCTATATATTCCCCGTTTGTTTCTTGTCTCGTTGCTAGTTCGTCTCAGTTATCTGTTTCGCTACAAGCTATTTTTCCTGTTCTGCCTGCCAGCCTGTTTTCCCGATCTTGCCTGTTTCCCTCGACCGTGTTTTTTGGATCTGTTTGGTACTGTTTGCCGTGTTTTTCTGGTTTTCCGACTTTGCCTGTTTTTGACTTCGTTTTCTGGATTCCCCGTATCGGCTTATTATACTTCGCTTGGTGCACCCCATTCCGCTGTCTGCGCTTGAGTCCCTGCCTGAGTTGTGACAGTAAAACATCTATCCATCTATGATATCTGTGTCCTGCTGTTGTTTTTCACAGGTCTCTCAACTTTCCCTGTGACCACCGACAGAAAGGAGAAGCTGGGGTCATTCCTGATTCCAGCTTGCTCTTGTATGAATTTGGAAAAGACAGAGAAAGGTGGGAATGTAACGTCGTGATCTATTTTGAACTTGGACGCCCATGAAATTCATTTCTCTTGCAGTGTATATGGTAGCTTCTCCATGATGGGATTGACGCCACGCTCTGTGTCCAGGAAGGCGAATCCAAGTGACTATCCTTGAGTGGCATGAAATCCTGCGTCATGTTTGCACATGATGGCTCTCTCTTCATCTAGCTGTCAATCGTCTCCTAGAAAGCTGGCCTGCTCTTACCTCATACTTCAGGTCCCCTGAGCAGAAGTGTCCTGTGGCACTGAAGAGAATTTTTCAGGATGAAGAAAAAACCAACACTGCTGAGATTTGTCTGTGCTTTTTCCACAACGTGGGGTGTGTTTTTGATCAACTTGTGAAGAAGCTAGAGGTAACAGCGCTCTGCATCATGGATGTTTTTGAGGAAGTACGAATGTTCAAAATGAAGATGCTTCAGAGGAAACAGGACAGCTTTTATGGATACCAGACCATGAAGCTGATGGACAAACAGCTGCCAGCACAGAGGTGCAAGCTACAACAGGACTTTGTGTTGTTTTATGACTGTCATTGTGTACATGGACAAGTGGTTTGACTTCTCATCAGAAAATGTAATGGTGCAACTGAAACCAATAGGTCTCTATGATGAGCTCTCCTTTGCTGACCTGGAGCAGGTGGTGGCTGCCCTCAAACTGACAGACAGAGTCAATATGGATCAGCTCTATGAAGAGTTCTGTGCTAGCCGGGAGGAAATGCAGAAAGCCAGACAAGATACCACAAAATCCACCAGTGAGAAGTGGGTGGCAGTTTTCCAAAATGTAGGGAAAGCGAAAATGATCATTATGTTCAGGATTGTCTCATTTGTCCTCAGTGTGCCAGGTTCAAATGCGTTTGTAGAGAGGATCTTCTCACTGATGGCCATTAAATGGTCAGACTCAAGAAACAGATGCAGCACAGAGCTGATCAAAAATGAACTTCTAGTATCCGTGAACTGTGACTTGTCATGCAAGGACTTCTCTCTGGCTGTGCAGAAGGATAAGGGGCTGCTTGAATCAGTCAAGGGCAGCAAGAAATATCCATGGAAGAAGTAGCCTAGATGGTGAGTCTTCTTTTGCATTGTTTGATAATTTATTTCAACTGAGGTTTATTGCAATTGCTTATTTATGCAAGCCCCACATATAGCCTACCACTAGAGAACTGTATGTTTGCAGGTTAAGGCCAGCATTTTTCAAACTAATTATAGTAGCTAATTTGTTTCTGTCATTTACTGCAGGGAAAGAGGAGATCCATGAGACAGACAACTGAGGATAGCAACAGAGAGACAGACAAGAGAGAAGAGCAACAGAGACAAAACCGAGAAAAGCAACAGAAACAGGTCAGGACAGACAGAAAGTTAAGTATAAGATTGAGACAAACAATTAAGACAGTTGGATGATAACAAAAAGGACTACACACTTTAAATGACACATTTTAAATGATTCGTGTTAAGGTTATAATAAAATGTAAAAAATAAAACACCGGGTCAATTTCCTGTTCCTCTTCTGGTAAGTTGCCTTCTCTCTCCCCGCAGTGTCTTTACCCGCATGCACCACAGTAGTGCCCCTACTGGCCAGGAGGACGAACTGTCGGGGTTTTTTATGGTAATTTATTATTTTATTATTATATGTAATTTTTATGCTTATGATGTGTATACCTTTTTTACTTTTTATTGACTGCCCTAATAAACCTACTGTTTTATTGTGTAATTCACGTCTCAGTTTGCTTCATTTAATTGGACGGACCTGTGCATGGGACAAAACATCTTATAAAAAGGGTGTTAATTATATCTTTGGACGAAATTCCCAAAGTGGCATAGTTGGAAGCCTAGCACCTGTTATACTGGGTTTCTGTGAAAGTTGGACCACCATACACTTGTTCACAAAAAAAAAAAAAATTCAAATCAGCTTGTTGTATTGTTGTATTGCTTGTTTTATGAATCCAAAATAAAGCCTTTTGGTTTGGATTGCTACCATAATAAACCTGAGATAAAAGTGCACATTTTCTGTTTAAAAAATTGCACTTTAAAATCTTTTGAACTTTATACATTGAGAGTTCTTTTGTGTGACTGTGCAATTCTCAGATGCAGCATTGAGAGCAGCTGTAATTTGCCAAGTTTGCCTTTCAGGTGCTGGCCTCGACTGCAGCTAAGAAGGCCAATTCCTTCTAGCCCAACACTAAAATGCTCTGACGTAGAAGGGTTTTTTATTATTATTTTGATTGTCATTCATTTCCAAGTGACTGTGTGATGACTTCAATTTCAAATGAACCTACCTAATGTCAACACCAGTAAAAGTAGCAGTAGTAGCAGTAACAATTAAAAAATGTTTTACCCATTTTATTCAGGGGTATGAAGGAATATGGAGGGCACTGTAAGTAGGAGGATTCCTGTTCTTCCAGTGCATCAGAATATTATTGGCTATGGGTGACACCACTATTACCTACTGTATGTGGGCTAATTGTTTCCTCAGTTTTGCAGTGCCTAGCACTTCTACAGTGCATTTTGTCAAACTTTACCTTCTCTAATGCCATGACTCTCTCCCTCACTCCCACATTGCTGCTTCCTCCAAACAGGACCTTATTTTCCCCATTAGACTCACAGTCAGTGAAAGGGGTCCAGAAAAGCAGTTGCACTGCCTAAGCGCAACCTGTGTCTTCTTTCTGTGCATAAAGTGCATTTGCTGAATAGAAGCAATTATTATAATATCATCTGTATGTTAGTGTTGGCAAATCAGAATGCAACCTTGATTCTCAAAGAGACTGTCCTCCGGTTCTAATACTCATATCTACTAACCTTCTTAAGTAACCTTGACTTGTCATACAGTACCTTTCTGTCAGAACTCACTGTTCACAAAATACATCATCCTAACACCCATGCTTAAACGGCAAAATGTCTGTCAGGAAAACCTTCCCCAGAAAGTCAGGCTGAAGCATGTTAGGCAGGAGGCAAATCTTCACCCTTCAGAGAGAGAACTGTGCCATGGGAAATGACAACAAAAGTGACACACATCAGACTGTTAGAATGATGTGATGCATTGCAAAAGTTAAACAATTATACCTTTTGCACTGTGATATTTTAGGTGTGATATTTTTATCAGGGGAGTGAGTCACTCTAGATTTAAATAACTTCTTTCAGAAGATCTTACATCACTACTGTTTCGAAAACAGATTTGTTACATTTATTCTATATTTGTTGTGCTGTTTAATAATATACAGCATTTGCAAGCATATTTGATGTCATACATTTATTTTCATTGCATTTGATTCATTTAAGTATATATACTCATAGGTGTGAACATCTGATCATATACTGAAAATCAAATTATACCAAACACATACCCATGCAATAAAAAGGTTACTTTGAATGTTTTACCAAATCCATTCAGCACCTGTATGTGATTCAATATGCAGAGCACTCTACACTCTACTTACAAAGAAGAAATACTGATTTGAATCAACCACAAAAAAAAAAAAAATCTGGGAATAGAATCTTATGCTAACTTGGTTCAAATCCTCCACATGTATGAATACTAGTCCAATTAGGAATGAAGTGATATGGCCGGGAAACCCCTGGCCTGGTATCTCCTGTATATTAGTTGTAAATCAAAATTAAATAACACTGAAAGTATGGGGTAATTCTGTGTGTTTTAGTAATCCAAGTCAGGAGAGGACCTTCAGAATGGGGAACCCACTGCAGCAAACTGGCCCTGCTTTGTCTTCATGGATGAGGTATTCAGAAAGACCCATTCTATATCTCCTGTTCTAACTGCTTCAATGCAGGACAGACCCAGGCCGAGCTCACAAGACAACAGAAGGGGTCAGGGGTAGCAGCAAGAGAAGGAAGTAAGTAAGAAAAGGTAGCCACAGGATTTCTCAGAGGGAGAGAGTGCAAGGAAAGGCAGCCAAGAATGTGAGACTTTTTTCTCTGCTGGAGGAATTGCTTTACAAGTAGAATCACAAATGTACACATATTCTAAATGTAATACTAAAAGTTTACTTACTCAAATATATCTTGCATGAGGGGTTTATTTTCCAAAAAATGGGCTGCCAGAACTTTTTACAAAAACAAACACAACAACAAAGAGGTATCATTTATCTACTAGAATGATATTTAAACCAAAGCAAATGACATACATATACCGCACCAACCTGATGATGACCATGAATCCAAACTCAAGTGCTTCTCTCACAGGTTTCATCACGAGAACTCAACAAATGGAATAAAACAATTTAACACAGTTATATTTCTGCAAACCTTAGCTGTGACTATATTCACGATATATTGTGGTCTTGAGTGTCCTATTGTTTTTTTTAAGAACAACTTCATATTCAAAACAATATTAAGGACAAATTTCCATTTTTAAAAAAGTTATTTCAATAAGTAAATTTATTAGATGACATTCTTCAGTCAAAGGATATTGTCCTTGAGTGGAAGTAAAAAAGAAATAGTTGCTACTGTAAATCCTGGTTGGGATCACCATTGGCAGATTATAAATGCCTGTTAAAACACAAGGAAGGTCTTTTCAGTTGTTGTTCCTGTCTGCTGTCCTCGGCAATAAAACAGTCTTAGTTAATAATAGTTTTCATTAATATTTTTTTTTCAAATTTCTTTGTTACAAGTTATATTAAACTCAAGTATATTTCTCTCAGTTACATAAACAAAATACAGTAACACATTCTTCCATTTCAATCCTCTCTCAAATACATTCAGCACTGAAAACAGTATGGGCTAGCTATTTGCTTTATGAGTAAAAGTATTCTAAATTCCCAATACCAGTGCTAAGAACAGGCATATTCTGTTTCATGAAAGTAAAATGCAATCCTTGAGGGTGCAGTTATCATAACAATACAGACCACTTCCAAAACTAATAAAAGGCTGCTACTTAGTCGCACAGGCTACTGTACAGGCTAACTCTAATCGGGATATAACAGGTAGGTATCTTAGCAACCCCAAGCTTACCTTGGCGAACATTAACCAATTTCCATCCAAAATACATCATAAAATTTTCTAAAACTGAGGTGCCCATCTGTAAACAATAAAATAATAATGGAGAGTGTACCTCTCTATAGCAACATAAAACTCTTCCAGACCTCTGTGTGACAGGGCACTTTATTTCCACAGGTAAGCAGGATTCACTCATATACAGGGAAACTTACACTTTCTGTATTCCCACCTACCCACCAAAAAAGAAAACACCACCATGAACTGAAAATGCTTTCCTTTTAAAATAATGCTGGGTGATTACTAACTACAAAATAAAGAAATAACAAAGCCTTCCTTGAATAAAATAATCATACACTAACAGCCAGACTAATGGAACTATACAAGAAACAAATACCCCAGCCTGCTAGGCTAAACCTAGCTCAAGTGGAGCTGTGCATGATCAAGATAGCGGACCTGAAGTCATTACTGGCTGGTAGAGAAGAATGGGTCCCTCTAGTGGTGTAAGAGAGAACGGTGTATGGCTCCCTCTGGTGGAGAGAAAGAGAGAAGGGTATAACTCCCTCTAGTGCTAGAAAGTTGTGTTGCACCACACCTGTGGCAGGTGGCCCTCTGCTGGTCAGAGCTAGGGCTATGTTACAATATAATACATTACATTATTGTCATTTAGCAGATATTATTATCCAGAGCAACTTACATTGGTCACAAATTTTACATGTTATCCATTTTTACAGCTGGATACTTACTGACAGGATTGTGGGCTGGATACCTTGCCCAAGGGTACAGCAACAGTACCCCTGCAGGGAATTGAACCAGCAACCTTTCTGTTACGAGCCCTACTCCTTGCCACTACATATATTAACCCACTCTGAAATATTGGAGTAACCTAAAATAAATGTGAAAGAATGTTGGATTGTGAATGAGTTACTTGCTAAAATTATGTGTGGTGCCTCTCCTGCATTCCCAGGAGAGGGAATGGGGAAGCTGCTATTGCATATTCATTACAGCCATGTATATAGTGTCCTAGTGTCACAGATAAGAAACTGCTCCACTCAATCACCTCTACCCTCCCCCCACCAGCAGGCGAGTCTCAGGGTCAGTGTGCAAGTGTTATAGTCCTGCTGATTAGGACACCAGCTGAAAGAAAAGGAGGAGAGGACAAACAGGAAGTAAAGAGGTGGAAGCTAGAAGCACTTACTCTGAAATGGCATGCACTCCATCATCACTAAAGCACAATTTGCACCCAAAATATTTTCTTGGTGAGTCAGCTGTGATTCATGGATCTCATTTATGAAGCATGCGTTTCTTTTTTTCTTTTTTGGAGGGGGGGGGGGGAGCAAATTTATTCTCCTCCTTCTCCCTCTGTAATATCGACTAGGGTCAAAGTCAAGCTTGTGTGTGACCACTCCTCCAGCCTCAACTACAACATAATAAAATATGTATTTTTTAGGAAAACATTGCACATTTGCATACATTATGGTGTTTTGAAATTATTTGCCATTTTCTGTGTATTATATTGTAAAATACCTACCATTTGGTTTTAAATGCAGGAAGGTTAGACCCCACTTTGACATTGTATTGCTGCAGCTTATGTTAGCTGTACAAGGTTGCATTTTGTAATGTAAGTATAGTTAAGTCTCATCAGCATTACCTCAGCATGTTTTGATAACACCTAAACAAAAACTTCTCCACACCACAGGACCACACCAATTTTACATCCCAGGCTTAAGTCAAAATGATCACTGTAATTGTCACAATGAATGTGTGCACTCCACCACAACAGCCCACTGTTCAGTCTGCTGTAGAATAAAGTGAGGGCCAGAAAGTCATTCTGAAAGGTAGACATCCATACACCTTTGGGACGTTGTCTTAGACATCACTAGTTTGAGTCTGGGTTTTGTCATTGGTCTAATATGCCCTGAAGTCAGCAGCTATAACTGTATCAACAACACTGAGTTATTTATCAGGCACATGGGTTACCACCACTAACTTCTCCATAGCCCCCCCCAGCTGGCAACTGTCCTGTAGACAACTATGTGGCTTAGTGTGTAAAACAGCTGTTTGCATTACAGATGAGTATGCTGGAGGGTTCAGTGAAGTGTGGTTATATCAGCAAATCATTATCACATTTATGCACTTGCATACAAGTAAAATGATCAGTCTGTGCATTTTAACCATGATTAGAGCAGTGTGAATTCCTGTGAATGTGTTCTTCCACACATCTTCCACTTCTCTTTCTACAAATTGTCAGACATTTTCAGGCATCTGAACCATATTTGTCTTCCTTTTCCTTTGCTATCCTTGGAGAGCTTGTTCTCTGATATTTGGGAGGCATTGTCTGGGTATCCTGAATGGTGAGGAAGCTGTCAATATTCTTGCAAAGCACTGTTTTCTTTCTCTGAGAGGCCGTGCTGATCTTCTCTGAGTGGTTCCAGTTTGGGACAAGGGGGTGAAAGCAGGCCTCTGAGTGACACTGCCTTACCCCAGGAAGGTTGCACTTTATTGAGGGGACAGCTCTGAACTCCGCAGTGTGTCTGTGAGAAGGGGCAGTAAAAACAGGCCTCTGAGTGACACTGCCTTACCCCAGGCAGGTTGCACTTTATTGAGGGTACAGCCCTGTGCTAAGCAGTGTGTCAGTGGCATTGGACAGTAAAAGCAGGCCTCTGAGTGAGACAGCATCACCCCAGGCAGGGTGCACTTCACTGAGGTCACAGCTCTGAACCCAGCAGTGTGTCAGTGAGAAGAGGCAGTAAAGCCAGGGCTCTGATTGACACTGCCTGACCCCAGATGGGTTCCACATTATGCAGGGCACAGCATTGAACTCATTGAACTCAACTTTCAACTTTCATTGAACATCATAGTGGAGTTGAGGGAAATCTGGTGAGCTGGATCATATAAATGGATGAAGAAAAGACGTTCAATGAAATTGTCGACGTGTTACAGAACCATTTGAACCCAAAGCCTCTGGTCATTGCTGAACGTTTTCGCTTCCATAAGTGTAATCAACAAAAGAACGAGACAATTTCAGATTACATGGCGGAGCTCAGAAGACTTGCGGAGCATTGTGAATTTGGCCTGAATTTGACAGATTCACTTAGAGATCGGCTGGTCTGCGGGTTGCATAATGAGAGCATACAGAAGCAGCTTCGAACAGAGAAAGCCTTAACTCTAACTTGTGCAATGGAGATCACTACACTATATGGACAAAAGTATTCGGATGCCTTACCATTACACCAACAGGGACTGTAATGACAATGTATTATTTGAGTTTGAAACAGTAGTCTTGTGTTGTTATTTAGCCTTTCAGAGGCTATTGCATGGTTAAATCAATGAATTTCATTAAACCTACCACCAGACCAATTTTAGGTGGTGACCTGGCAACCTGCCCCAAATATTCCTATTTCATATCATGGTCATGACGCACAAACACATGGAAAAGGTAAGGTAGGGAATTGTTCGCATCTAGTCAAAATGCCACTATATTGCTACCCGCAGGATGAAAAAAATGCAGAAATAGGCAATGGCAGGATGATAATCTACTGTTTTACTATATAAAAAGATTTGCCCCCTCAACATTTTTAACTGCCCCCTCAGTCACTTCATCCTGGCGTTGGGACCTGGCGCGATAACACTCATCAATGATTGACAAAAGACCTGTTTACTTGCATCACCGTTAGCTCCTCTTGGTGTCACCAATCTGCATATTACAAATTTAATGCGTACGCCACCTCCAGACAATGCGCAGAGGTACGCATGTTTTCCTGGGAAGTATCTTTTCATAAATACCTTTTTATGTGTAGAAAAGTGCTCAGCATGATTTTAGTGCATACGCACTGTTGATACATGTGGCCCAAGGAGTGTTGACAGTGTCACAAATCAGGCCACATACAGAAAATGTGCAGAGCCAAACCACATGACAAAAAGTTTCAAAAAAACAAAAAGAGAACCACGAATGTACATAAAACTGTGAATAAAACTGACTCTGATTCAGAATCTAATGGCGATTTGGCTTGCATTGAACTTTTCTCACACAAAAAGGCTGACAGGAGAATTATCTGGCTTACACCTGAGGTAGAGGGGATGTCATTTAAAATGGTGCTGGACACTGGGTCTGCCTTATTAGTGATATCCCACAAAGACTACAGTGAGCATTTTTCTCACTTAAAGCTGCAGCCTACCCCCGTGATGTCAAGACCATACACAGGTAAGAAAATAGCTCCAGTAGGAATTCTCACAGTCAATGTTAAATATGAGGGAAAAGCACATGTGTTGTCTCTTTATGTCATTAGGATGGGGAGGTGCATCCTTGTTTGGACAGGAGTGGCTGAGAAATGTGCAACTTAACTGGCAATCCATCAAAGCCATGCAAGCCACAGTGAGACAGAGCCACCACTCTACAGCTGAAAGATTGAATCACCTGCTCCCTCATTTAGCAAAGGTTTTCCAGGAGGGCACTGATACCCTAAAGCATCTTAAGGCACAGATTGTACTGATGGAGGATGCCATACCTAAGTTTCACAAGGCTTGTCAGGTACGCCTCTGCTCCAAGCTGGAGGCGGAGCTCCAACGGCTGGAAAATGAAAGTATCCTTTCAAACGTAGACTGGTCTGACTGGGCAACTCCCATAGTGCCCATAGTGAAAAGCAATTGCGATATACGCATCTGTGGTGACTTCAAGGTGACAGTGAACCCTGTGCTGCACGCAGAGCAGTACTCCTTACCGTGCATAGAGGACATCTTCGCATCATTAGTGCGTGGTGAGCGGTTCTCGAAGATTGATCTGGCACAAGCATACCTCCAGATGGAAATGGAAGAGTCGTCCAGGAAGTATCTCACAATCAATACTCATAAGGGTTTGTTCCAATACAATTGCCTGGTCTACAGTGTCACATCCGCACCAGCAATACGGCAGAGGACAATGGATCAAATTCCATTTCTGGCATTCCTGGCACACAGCTATTTTGATGATATCATTGTCACTGGAGCTGATGATGAGGAACACCTCACAAACTTTGAGAAGGTTCTCACCACATTAGCTAAGTTTGGACTAACAGCAAACAAAAGCAAATGTGAGTTCTTCAGAGACTCTATTCAGTACTGTGGCCACACAATTGACAAACAGGGATTACATAAACCCAAAGACAAAATTGAGGCAGTTCTGAAAGCACCAAAGCCATAGAATGTATTCCAGTTGTGCTCTTTTCTGGGTCTGGTAAACTATTACCACAACTTTTTACCAAACCTTTCAACTGTTCTGCACCCTTTGAACAGTTTGCTACAGCAGGAAAGCAAATGGTGCTGGTCCAAAGACTGTGAGTGTGAGTTCAAAGAGGCAAAGTTACTGGTCACATCGGACAGTGTTCTCATTCATTATAACCCCAGTTTACCTCTCAAGCTCACCTGCGATGCTTCACCATATGGAATCAGAGCAGTGTTGTCTCACCAGACGCCTGATGGCACAGAGCATCCAATCACTTTTGCATCTAGGTCTTTAACACCAGCAGAGTGTAACTATGCACAAACAGACAGAGAGCGCCTAAGTGTGGTATGGGGAGTTAAAAGGTTTAATCAGTACCTTTATGGGAAACACTACCTTACTCACTGATCACCATCCCCTTGTGTCCATCTTTAACCCACAAAAGTGTGTTCCATCCATGGCTGCTGCACACGCAGCGATGGGCATTGTTCCTTGGTGCACATACATACACCATTGAGCTCAAGGGAACGAAACAGCATGGAAATGCTGATGGTCTTTCGCGACTCCCGCTAGAGTCATCCAATCCAGAGGAAACTAAGGAGCCAGTGGGCATGTTCCACGTGTCTCAGATGGAGCCATTACCTGTCACTAGTGCCGAAATCCAACGAGAGACCGGTCAGGACCCCACTTTGTCGAAGGTGCGTGAACTGACGGTGAAAGGTTGGCCAACCAAAGGTGATCCACTGCAACCAGCTTACTCTGCTCTGTGTGACCAGCTTTCAGTGAGCCAGTGCTGTGTCATGTGGGGCACAAGGGTTGTCGTCCCTCCCAAGCTTCACTCCAAGGTGCTGGGAGTGCTCCATGAAGGGTGAATGAAGGGTGGTAAAGAGTCTGGCTCGCAGCTATGTCTGGTGGCCCAGCATTGACCATCAACTGAAAGACTTAGCCAGGACATGCAGTGGATGTCAACAGATACAAAAGCAACCACTGACTGCACCTTTACACACATGGGAGTGACCCACTATACCATGGTAGCTTGTTCACATTGACTATGCTGGACCTTTCCTTGACAAAATGTATCTGGTGATGGTTGATACCCAGTGGCCTGAGGTCTTCTGTACCAAAACAGCAACCTTCACAATGACCACTGACCACTGACCTACTTCACAGCCTGTTCTCCCATACAGGACTACCAGAACTAATAGTCAGTGATAACGGAAGTCAGTTCACTTCAGAGGTGTTCCAATTTTTCATCAGGAAGAATGGCATAAAGCACATCACGTCCGCTCCCTTTCATCCTGCTACAAATGGACTTGCTGAATGGTTCATTCAGTCCTTCAAGCAGGCTATAAGAGCTATGGGAAAGGATGGAACGTCTCTGCAACACAAAATCGCAAAATTCTTACTGGCATATTGGAACAGTACACATTCCACAACAGGTCAGACACCAGCAGTGCTTTTCTTGGGACGCCCCCTGAGATCGTGTCTGGATTTGCTGAACCCCCGACCTGCACAGACATGTACAGCGGAAACAGTCTGGCTGGAAGCAATGTCAAAAACAGCAAAGTGTCCCTACCTTCAACATTGGACAAAACGTGCTGGCTAGAGACTATTGCAACAGTGCTCACAAATGGCAGCCTGGCATGATTGCTTCACAGATTGGACCATTGACTTACACTGTTAATGTGGGCCCTGACATGGTCTGGCATGTGGATCAACTGCTGAACGCAGCACCTTGTGAAACCAAAATTCAGAACGAGCCCGAGATGATCACTCCATCTGAAAGCACTGACATGCCTGAGTCTCACAGTCAGGTGGTTGACACCATGACACAAGACATTACCAGCAGTATTGAGGGTGTTGCTGCCCCAGAGACTGTTGGGCCTGTGAGTCAGGGTTCTGTTAGTACCCCTGCTCCAAGGCATGCCCCGCGTTACCCTGTGAGAGTTAGGAAACCTCCAGAAAGACTTCAGTTCACTTAAAAAAAGTTAAAGAACTGTTGTTATTGTGCCATATTTGTGTTATGGTTTGTTATATTGTCACCTTATGGCTGTAGCTGAAATACTCTTTTATACCTGAAATACCTATTTACACTTTAAAGTTGTGTTTATGGACATCAACATTGGAAGGGAGGAGTTGTTATGTGCTGTATATTTGTATGGCACTACTTTGTGTTACTGGCGCATGTATACGTTGATGCGTACTGTGACGCGCATTGAGTGATTGCTCCGTTTACCTCAAGTTCAACAGTAAAAATGTATCAAGGTTAATCGGAAGTAGTGGTGTTCAAAACGATTCTTTTTAGTGATTCGGCTCCTTTCGTTCAGTTCAATAAAATGATTCGAATCTTTGACTCACTGATTCGTTCATTTCCATATCTAGTTGGGCGGCATACACAAATCTGTAAATAGTTTTATTGCATTTTAAAAGTTACTCTACATTGTTCCAAACATCATGTCCATTATTAGCCTGCTCTGTGGCAAAACAGCATGTGTGAAACCAAATGTCAATGAAATTAATAATAATTAAATCGTAATAATCATTACATGAAACTGCACCATGCTATTCATACAATCATGCAGCTGCAAAGTATACTTCGTCTTTAGGAAGGTAATAGAACCCCACATTGTAATGCGTATAATAGCCTAAGTACATGTCATTTGCTAAAACTAAAAAAAAGCACTGAGGAAAAAAGAGCCACGCTTATATCCGAAGGGAATAACTTCGTTTTACAAGTTTTGAACTAACCCAGCCCAAACATTTTAATATACTTGTAGGCCTAGTCAGCAATGTCATATTTTTATTTGTTGTTAATGTAGACATAGTACGCTACAAATTTGACGCATAGGCTTATGCATCACATTTCTGTTTTGTTTTGCAGCCTACTATGTTGATTTGTCAGTATTTATTAATAAGAACTTTATTTACGTTAAAAGGAAATGTGATGTCAACATTAAATAAATTGTAGCCTACGTAAAATTGCAGTTGTGATAAACAAGAACTGCGATACATTGTGCGCACCTAAAATATGCTACTGCTATATAAATATAAAATAATATTGCAGGTAGATGAGCAAAATAATATTTAATATTGTTTTTAATTCCTATAATAATGTCACAGAAGTACTCTGATTCCTTTTGCATCATCACAGTCAATGGCGGATGTAGCCCAAGCCTGCTATACTGAGAACTAGCGATTCTGCCATGTAGTCACCAGGTCTTCATAGTCAGTGAATCTTTGGAGTCTGAACGAACTGGTGAACTGGGGACTCAAAGGAACTGGTGAACTGAAGAACTTGTCAGCATAGTCACCAGTTCCTTTGAGTCTGAATGAACTGGTGAACTGGGGACTCACAGTTCCTTTGATTCCGAACGAACTGGTGAGCTGCGGAACTTGTCAACAGTTCATCAGTTGAGTAGGTGGAGTTTAGAGTCTTCGTACTCAACGGATCTTTTGCATTGTCCCACATCGTCAGCTGTGCAGAGATGGCCAGTGGGAGGTGCTTTGAGAGTTTTAGCATTTCAGCCATTGGCTAGTAATTGTCATGAAGGTACTGCTGATACAGTTTTATGATAGGCTGCTTCATGGACAGACCGCATATCTAATATCCACTAGAGGGAGAGTTATAGCTGCAATGCCAGCTAATAGGCCCACATGTTTGCAAAGAGGAAGAAACAAATCTTTTAGACTAGGGATTCAGTACACTCAGTTCACCTCAAAGATTCGTTCAAAAGGATTCATTCCTTCACGAACTGCACATCACTACTCGGAAGCCTGATTCTTGAAGGAACTTAGCTAGCACTCGGTCGAAACCACTACCCCCTCCGTTGGAGTCCCAAAACACGAGCTCCGAATTAGCAGCTGGCTTTCCCTATGGGTGAATCCGTGTATATAGCAGTAACTTGAAAATGCTCCCAAAGCAAAGCAAAACACGGAAATAAGCCCGACAGGCTCTCCTAAGGCAAGAAATTTAGCTAGTGCTCGGTCGAAACCATTGGAGTCCCAAAACGCGAGTTACGCATTAGCCGCTAACTTTGCCTATGCGTGATTCCGTGTACATATCGGTAAATTGGAAATGGTCTTTCACGGAAATACGCCTGATAGCCTTCTCCTAAGGTGAGAAACTTAGCTAGCACTCAAGAAACACCTGAAGACACAGCTCTTCCACTCTCATCTGAGCACCTGAAACACTCCCCTCCCCCTATGAAACTTCTCATGACTAAAACTATCTCCTACTAAACTATTAAATAAACAATAAAAAAACTGTTATGGTTTAATGCACTCATTATCTTTACCTGCTAGTTTGTACCTTGCCTGGCAACCTTCTAATTGTTTTTCACTTGTGTTGTATTGTACCTCACTTGTAAGTTGCTTTGGATAAGCATCTACCGAATGAGTAAATGTAAACGGTCGAAACCACTACCCCCTTTGTTGGAGTCACAAAACACGAGCTACGCATTAGTCGCTAGCTTTCCCTATGGGTGATTCCACATAGGGGGTTTTACGCAGGCTAGTTTTACCCTACTGATGACGTGTTGTTGCAATAGTAATCCTGCTCAGTGCAAGAGGAACCGCAGGTTCATACATTTGGTATATGGTGCTAACCCATTGCTGAGTGGGGATTCATCTACACACTTTTGTTCTGGCCAATGTCTATTGGAGGATTCTGTGTTGGTCCTCACATTTTACCTGCTGCACATTGTTCAGGGAAAATGAAGAAACCCTTTCAGATCATTCATCAAGCTTTAGTGCTGCTTGAGAAATGCTTCTTTGTTGTGCATCATTTTTTATTGTCTACGTGAGTTTACACACAAGGTGAGTAGCTGTCATTATGTAAAGTTTGGTGCAGACGTGCTTCACCCCTCTGGATTTATTCAATGTTACAAACGAATAGGGGACAGGAGTAGCTTTGAACATGTTCAAAGGATCTTGGAGAAGGGCCTAAAACACTTACCCTTCTCCTGTCCTTTGTGTCCAATTCTGCACCAACAGATTCTTAAAAAGCAGCCTCTGCCTCTGCATTGGCAACCTCTCTCTGAAGACACAACACTTCAATGCTAGCTTCAGTGCATGCTTTCTGGGACTTCATTTTAGATTCGAAGCTGGCTTTCTCTAACTTCATGCTCCTCTCTTTGTCTGTAAAGTAAACAGATGCTCTCACTGCTTCTGCTCTGGCACAGGCTTTTGCTCTTATACTGGAGGCAGAGCCCTTTGATGAGGAAGAGTTTAAACACACTCAGGGGTTAAAGTGGGCCGGAACTATCCAGAATGGCATTCTGGCACTTTCAATTAATAAGTACGGTCATACCGATGTGATTATCTGTTTTAGTGCATATGATAAAACAGGTGCGATTAGAACACTAGATTGGAAAAATTCTAGCTAATTTTAGCTTAGAGGAAACAGCGATTTGATGTTAAAAAATACAGCAATTGCTAACTGAAAATTATGAGAAGCTTAATAACGCAAAAAAAAACATAACGAACCATGTACAACACGCCTGCTACATAGCATAAAAATAAGTTACGTGCGAAAGGGTTAACAGTGTTTTTTCTTGAACTTAAAAAATGATATATATGCAACCGGGTGAACAGGGGGCACACTACACCATTTAGGGACGCACCACACAGGAATTAGCAAAATGGTTAACAGAGTCGCGTAATGACGTCAATTAGGAAGTGAGAATGTGGACCAAGACAGCGTGGCGAAACACCAGAGTTGGTACGTATGTACTACAAATAGGACATCAGTATTCATAGACGATAAAATTAGCTACACATGTAGACAGATGAATAGATGATGAACTCAACCATGTAATGCGAGTGAATAATGATGTCCTGTGTTTAACGATTCCTTTAGATAGCTGATTGCCACACCGAGCCACATTTTCCACCACGCTGGAAAGCCATCCCTGACAGAGAAGCAGCGTGAGTGCTAACAGAAAAGTTAAAAATAAACTAAGTCATGCTGTCCTTTTCGTGTAATAAAGGTTCCTTTAGCTCCTTCATTTTATTTTTATGTTTAATTTAGAGGGGAGATACAGGGCCGGGTTACCCTTGCTGAGGAGTTAGCCGAAGTTAGCTACGAGTGAAAGAGTGAGTGCACATCCTCCCACCATACGCTAACTGTACCGTACCTCCCGCTGTGTATTAAGCGTGCTACCGTAATGTGTGCTACCGTATTCTGTACTTCTTGGGGAGTGACGGATGTGATTTACAGGAGTAGCCTACTGATTAATAAGTTTCTATACTGAATGAAACCTACTTGTTTGGTGAGTCAATACACTATGAGTTAATGCACTACATGTAATGTTATATTTCTTGTGTGTGTTTTGATGAGGTTTACAATTTGAATGTATTTTGCTGAAGGCAGCTAAAATGTCATTTTGTTAAATATATCCTTGTTCTACAAATGTTGTGTATTAACAGTGTGGCTTTGTTAGTGTGTAATGCTGTTATTTATTTTCCTGTTTTCTCCTTTTATTTTTAGTCACTTATAATACTGTGAGATTTTTCCCCATTTTTTTGCATCCACGTTGATATCAAAGCCTGCTGGCAAATTTGAATGATTCTTGCAGTGTTTACCAATGATCTGAATTATTTTTTTTTCAGTGTTTACCAAAGTTTTGAATAGTATCTTGTTGTTTAACAGATAAATGCAGTTGTGAACACAGTTATTTTTTATATAGGCTATTTCCCTTTAAACCCATACAGTTAATAGGGAATAAAAGACCCACATAAGACAAAATATTTTTCTTCTGTGTCCTACTTCCTCTTTGTTAGCTAGGCCATATATATATATATATATATATATATATATATATATATATGAAAAAAAAAATATTTTATATATATATATTTTTTTTTTTTAAAGTTCAAGAAAAACCACTTAATCGGTCATTCAGTCATTTATATAGCAGGGAAAATCATTGTCATACACATACACCTGTATTACCATACAGACATAGCTTCTCACATCACTGGTTATGAGGGGAGGTCACCTAGACATTAGGGATGTGCAGAGAGCCTAGTATTTGTATTTGTATCTGTATTTGTTGAGGCAGCAAAATTATCTGTATTTGTATTCGAATAAAAGTGGAAATAGGCGTAACAATCCTGTTTTTGTTTTTATTACACTTCTAATTTTAGGATATTAAAGTGTTAATGTAAGTGTTCTTGAGCCTGTGAAACTATTGATCTTGCTGTCTGAAAAAAGGAGAGTAGCCTAACAGGCTATGCCAATATCTCACTCCATGTCAAGTAGGGTTGGGCCGATGGACGATCGTGATTTAAACACCCGCATTCTGGCTCCACCCCTAGTTGAGATTAGCAAGGTGCTCAGCCGTGTGATCTGCCAGCAGTGCCCAGAACCTGACAGTGGCAAAACAAACTGGCTCTCTCACTGCGATTCATCAGGTGCCTGAAGTCAGCTACGTAGTGCCTGTCGACCAATGTGCGTTCATTTCACTGTAATGCACCTTGTACCTCATGGTGTGAATTGTGGAGGTGAAGGCATATGAGATGATTGCTTTCAGCAAGTGTAGAGGTTGTCTCACAGACATGCTTAATGTACCATTAGGAATTCCAAACAGGGTTGTATAATATGGACGGGAAAAGCGCAAAGGAAAAAAAAGTGCTCTCAATTTAATCCTCAGTGTAATCACTCCCATAATTAGGCTACACGCTATGAGCTCACAGTGCTCCTAATATTAATCTCCAGTGCCACAGTAAAATACTCACATTGACATCATGTTTCCCTTTCAGATTAATTGCAATGCAATGCAATGCAATGCAATAGTTATTGTCACGGGTTAGCAGACCCGGACACTGAACTGCCCCGACCACTGTCAGGCCACCACAACGCGAGACCAGGTAGGTAGCGAGAAACACTTTATTTTCACAAGTTGGGGTTAAAACTTACAATAAAAAAGTTCACTGAGAGCACACAATGGAGTCACTGCCTACTCTTTCCACTTTAAGCCCCGGCGGAACCATAGCCCCTCCCCCCCAAATGATAGCGCCCCCCACAGGTAAGTGTACACACTCCAGATCCACAGCACACAGTGGTCCCCCCACACCTTCACACTCGGGCAGAAAGCAAGCACTGCAATTTCCCCTCACAGGCTGCAGTTGGCGCCTCTGGCCGGGGTGAGCCAGCCCCGCCACGCGGCTGAACAGGCGGGGGTCGCAGGCTGCCGCCGGGAGCGCTCGCACACACACACACTTGTACAGAACAGGCGTTGCTGCTGATATCACCTTCCTTCCAGCAGCAACGCCAAAAAACAAAATATACAGATGTAACAAAGGAATCCCCCCAAAATACCACCTTCGTGTCCCATAAAAACGTCCTTTGCTGTCTGGACGCCAGGCTCCACGTAGTCGTGCTGCCGGGTGGAATTACGCTGCCTCTCCGATCCGATCCCTCGCCGCGCTCTGTAACTCCTACGAACGCGAAGAGGGAACTCAGAAGCCAGCGGAGCCACCCCTGGTCACACACTCACACACGCCTCGTGCAGGACGAAATGAAACACTTTCCTTACGGTAAGCAGGGCGGACGCTCCTGCTATTTGCGCCAATCAACCAGCCGGGCAGCAGCTTCTCCGCGGCGGATCTGCGTTCATTAATCTTCCTTTTCCCCCGGCTCTCTGCTCCGGCGACGCTCCGCCCTGCCTAAGTCCCGCACGAACACAAACACGCATACAGAAACCGAACCAAAGGGAAAAACCCCGAAAACAAATACAACTTATTAAACGCCAAGACAGAGCGCTTCCCCACGCACTCCTGGTGTTTTCTCCGGGCGGCTGTTAGACAGCCCCAGGGGGAGAGAAGCAGAAAAGAACGGCCATACAAAGGCAGATTCTGATTCTCATTCTGATTCTCATTCTCTCTCTCTCTCTCTCTCTCTCTCTCTCTCTCAAATTCAAATTCAAATGAGCTTTATTGGCATGACAAAAACATTCTACATACATTAAAACAAACAAACAACAAATACAGAAGTGTGTGTGTGTGTGTGCGTGTGTGTATATATGTGTGTGTATTTATTTCTTGAAGTGTTTTACCGATGGAGTGACTCTCTTTCTCTGTGGCAGGCATCCACATACCTAGCTGCTACTCTGGCACTATCTTGTTCCTCGCCTAGTAATATTCTTAGAACCTTACTGTCCTCAAACTTTTCAAAGTCTGGGTAGATTGTTTTAAATTCAGGAAAGACTTCCTTCCGGATATCTTTGAATTTGCAGCATTCACTCAAGAAGTGGAGCTCTGTTTCTATCATGCCCTGGCTGCAATGGGTACATAGTCTCTCTTCTGTGGGCAGCCAGGTTTGCCTGTGTCTGCCTCTTTCAATAGCCAGGTTATGGTTGCTTAGTCTGTACCTGGTCAAGGTTTTCCTTAGTTTTGTATTAGACACTGTGGACAGGTAGTCTGCTACAGTGTATTCTCTGTTTAGGGCCAAATAGCATTGAAGTTTACTTTGACTTTTTGTTGTTTCAATCCAATATGTCAGATAGTTTTCTTTTTGTGTTTTTATAATTTGGTTAGGCCGAATTGTTTGTGCAAGGGTGGCATAGTCCTGAGGCTGATTGTTAGTTGTATTAGTCTGGTTATTCTTGTTAGTCATATTAGTTTGTGTGAGCTTCAAGACTAGCTGGCAGAGGGGACTTATTTTTGTGCTCATCTCTTGGCTTTTCAGGGCTTTAAAACAATAAGCGTTCGGGTCACTTGATTTGAGATGTTTCCAGAATTTGATGGCTCGTTTCTCAATTTTAATTGATAGGGGATAGTGGCCTAATTCAGCCCTGCATGCATTGTTAGGTGTGCTCCTCTGTACTTTGAGGATACACTTACAGAACTCTGCATGCAGGGTTTCAACTGGGTGTTTGTCCCATTTTTCAAACCCATTGTAAATGAGTGGACCCCACACTTCACTGCCGTATAATGCAATTGGTTCTATGACTGATTGGAAAATTTTAAGCCAGATTCTAATTGGTATGTCAAATTGGATAGATTTTTTAATGGCATAGAAAGCCCTTCTTGCTTTCTCTTTCAAGTCATTCACGGCCAGGTTAAAGTTACCGGTTGTAGTAATCTTCAGCCCAAGGTATGTGTAATTTTTTGCATGTTCGATTGTATTTGAACCGAGGGTGAATTTTTTTCCCTGACATCTGGATTTTTTCTGAAATGTTAGTATTTTTGTTTTTTGGGGGTTAATAGTCAGGGCCCAGGTCTGACAGAATTTGTGCAAGAGATTTTGGTTCTGCTGTAGACCCTCTTCTGTTGGAGAAAGCAGGACCAAGTCGTCTGCAAAAAGAAGGAATTTAATTTCAGAGTCATTTAATGAGAGACCAGGTACTGCTGACTGCTCGAGTCTTTTTGCCAACTCATTAATATAAATATTGAAGAGGGTCGGTGATAGTGGGCAGCCCTGTCTCACACCCTGTTCTTGAGTGAAGAATTCTGTTTGTTTGTTTCCAATTTTAATTGCACATTTGTTTTTTGAGTACATTGATTTTATTATGTTATATGTTTTTCCCCCTACACCAGTTTCAATAAGTTTAAAGAATAATCCATCATGCCAAATTGAATCAAAGGCCTTTTGAGAATCTACAAAGCAGGCGAATATTTTGGCTTTATTTTGGTTTACATATTTGTCAATTAGGCTGTGTAGGGTGAAAATGTGATCTGATGTTCTGCATTTAGGTAAAAAATGTCTCTCTCTCTCTCTCTCTCTATTTTCAATTTCAAATTTCAATTCCAAACAGCTTTATTGGCATGACACATATACACATACACATCTCTCTCTGGTGGAGCGCTCACAAATCTCATGGTACGCACTGTGCGTACAGCCGTACAGCTGCAGGCGCCCGTGTACATGTATATTACAATAAGTGTAAGTCATCCTTAGAACAATTGTGATCTATAAAACGCAGAATCCCTGTATAATACCTGCCAACGATGACATTACAGTAGTCTCTGAGATGAAACCTGCATGTAATTACTGCAGTACACACATCACATTTACCTCTCAGGTGAATCCTTCACGGATTCACTGTAGTTATACATTATATGGCAGTGTTCTGAGATTTTGGTGTCCTTTTATTTACTGCTATAATTAAACACATTAAAGTGATTTTATGTTAATCCTCTGTGTACACACTGTCGTACGCACCACTCACTATTAACTATGCGATTAGCTGGCTATGGATTTGGTATGCTATCCGTTAGCTTAGTTCCTAAAAGATAGCCGTTAGGCTCGCCAGTTAGTAGACTAATATACGAATTAGCCTACCCACATGAAATGTAGCCAAGAAAATACTGTAATGACCTGTGTGTTGTTTGGTGTTGTGTGCATTATGCTGTGTTCGCATGGTCCAGTCTGCCAATTACCCTGCTCTCTGCCAATAGCCGCAGGGAATGGAATGTTGTGTCATGCGCTGCGGGGGGTCGGCGGAGCACCCGGGTTATCAAGAGTTACACTGAAAAGACGTCTCTCTCTCTCTCTCTGTGTTGGTTGTTTGTGAGTGAGCAACAGTTCTTGGCATGGGCTGTAGCCAAATGAATAACGGCTCGAGTGTTATTCAATAAAACTGCTGTTAAAACAATCTCAGAGTCTGCTGCATGAGTGGCATCATTACAACTGGTGTCAGAAGTAAAGCACTTGTATTTTAAGCCTACTTCGTCGACGTTTCGTTGCGCTAGCTGGCTAGTTAGCTGATAGCATAGGTGGGCTACTATATGAGTGGAAGGTGGCTTCGCACGGTGTCATGGACAACTTTGCTGACGTGAATGTGAAGACGGAGAGAGAGAGTGAACAAGGCGGTTGGCCCGAGAAGCCAAGGAAAATGGCTCAAGCAAGGGCTCGGCTAAGGGATTCAGCCGTGAGGATGGCTGCTGGGGCTGCATGACTACGACTACAGCTTTGAAATCCTGCGCTGTCCCTCCGTTTGCTGAGGGAGAGGAAGGTCTAACCATTCACCATGCCAAAAGCTGACTGACTTCACCTATGACCAGCTGAAGTGATTCTGATTAGTCCAGGATAAAATCAACTATTCCTGTAAGTTTTTTCAGCAGGTTTCCTTTTTTGTTAGTGTATGCAAGTGTGAGGAAAACTATCAAAACATCAACAGGATAGAATTGTGGAAATGTGCAAAACAGGAGAGGGTTATAAAAATATCAAAGGCCTTAAATATATTGTGGAACACAGTAAAACAATAATCAAGAAATGAGTTAAATATGGCATCACCATGTACTTGCATAGATCAGGCCATCCCTCCCAGAGGAGGAAACTCATCAGGGAAGCCACCAAGAGGCCAACAGCAATATTATGAAACAGGTGGGGTGTTTGGACCCAGGGGATGATGGCAATTAGCCTGTGGTCAATTTAAGGGCGACATACAGAACCTTACACACTTCTTGCGAGACCTCCCATGTAGCGTTTGGTAGACACACTTCATATCATGTTTGCTATGGGTGTCACATGCGTTCGTTTGGTAATGCGACCCAGTATGCGACCATTAATAATTACATTTGTAGTATGTTACATTGTCGCTTGAAATCATTGCGAGTTTAGAAATGTCCAGATTTCCTTGTGGTATTTTCCAGTTAGATGCCACTTGCATTCTCATGAGTGAACAGTATTGACGAGTTCACGAAAAGCATTCGCGAGTTGAAGTGTTTTCAGGTGTTTTCTTTTCAATGTCTTACCTTTCGGTGGTACGGGTACATAATGTGGCACGGAGGAGGAGAAGGCGAACATAGCTATTGTACTTTTGGGTAGCCTATAAAAAAATCACACATAGCCATTCAAATGGTGCTACCAGTACACATAATTTATTATTAATTATACATTTATTATAACAATAAGGTTTTTGTTGTTTGCTATGTAATGTTAGGTCACCAGTTCACCTATCACTATTACTTAGCTATGGCTTAGCTAGCTACTAACCAGATAATAAACTACTAACCAAGGTTATTAATCATCGTAAGAGACAAGTTTTGGCAGTATAGCTATAGCTAGCTATCTCTTTAACGATCATTGGACTCAAAATAGCATGTATTTGGACGTATCCGCAATGTCAACGAAAGCAATTCACAGGCACGCGGAAAAGAGTACGAGGCAGATGTTTGTATTCTTCCCGTTTTGCGCCAGTCGCGTGATAGAAAAACACCATCAACACGCCCACTTATTCGCGGTGGATTCTCCGGAACGTTGCCTGCTCTATTCACACATCGGCTCACTCCGACATGAGACAGACTTTGTACTAGGGAGCTGGCAGAACGAAGTCCGTCACATGTCCGGTCCGACTGATTCGGACATTTGTGTTCTCACATACAGCTCCTCCAGGTAAGGATTCGTTCCGGCGTCCAGTGCATGTCTGAAAGGGGCTTCTACCACATTTCCTGTACACCATTGTTTTCATTTTGGCATTGTTCCCACTGTACATCCTGCCTTTGTTATACACCATACACCTCAGGTCACAATCTGCTAGAATAAAAATAACTAATTACCAAAATATCTGATTACTGACACTAAAAATAACTGATTACTGGCA
This sequence comes from Megalops cyprinoides, assembly GCF_013368585.1. Classification (NCBI taxonomy): domain Eukaryota; kingdom Metazoa; phylum Chordata; class Actinopteri; order Elopiformes; family Megalopidae; genus Megalops; species Megalops cyprinoides. The sequence continues at coordinate 2,551,629 of NC_050604.1, read as the reverse complement.
AAGCTTATAAAGCACACTTTTCCACCACCACAAAATGAAGATCAATGTCCTGGAATGGCCTAGTCAGAGCCCTGACCTCAACTCCATTGACCTGAAGAGAACTGTTTATAAGCAGTCCCCTCACAGTTTCAGTGAACTCAGACTCATCTAGAATTAGAGAAAACTGCAAAATCTTGTTGTGAGAAGTTAGTAGAGACTTATGCAAATAGAATCACTGCAGTTATCAAAGCAAAAGGTGCTTCCACTAAGTATTAATTTGAGGGTGTGCAGACGTGTGCAACCAAGACATTCAAAGTTTTTCATTTTAAATACTGTTTTGAAAACTGAGGCATTTGATTTTCATTTAGATATTGTTTGTTACAATGTTTAAATAAAATCTGACTTCACTTGTCTTGATTTCAGCCTTTATGATACCAAAAACAAGAATTTTTGAAAGGCTGTGTAGACTTTCTAGATTCACTGTATTTCAGGTTTATATGCCCTTGTACAGCTGAGCCTGCGTGGCCATCTACCACTGACTGCCAATGACAGCAGATGACCTGGGATGCAGAAGTGGATGGCTTATTTTGTGGAGTGGCGAGGTGGAGGCAAAAATTTCCAATTTTCAGGCAGGTTGAGATAAACTCCCCAGTGTTGAAGAACTTTCTGAATGCATTCTGTCCCTACTATGCATTTTCTTAGGACAATGGGATCTATGCACGCATCACTTCCGCTTTTGATGTGAGGGGGCTCTGAAATTTCCGGTCAGCGAGACTGAACCCGGAAGAAGACAGATCATGGCAGAGTCGACGAAGTTCACTCGTTGTTTGCTGGAGTTGCCTAAACTCACAATCAGTGATGTGTGGATCATTGTTGGGGCATCCAGTACAACGCCGCAGAGCAAACTTGAGAAAGGTTTCAAGTTTTATGTGTTGTCTTATCTCTGCAATTTTGAAGGTAATCTGCTAACGCCAGCTACCCTGAGCTAGTGTGGCTTTGGGGTTTTATATTCATGATCCGTCAAGCAGCAGGCTAATCATGTCACTAGATATTTTTCTCATAATGTGTTTGTAATGTTTTCTTAAAGTGTCAGGTAAAAATAGGGCCACAAATGAGATCTCTGTGAGGGCTCACTGCTACCGATCTATGAAGAAAGCAGACACACAACACCAGCTGAGAGTAGGACTGTCAGTGCTCCCGCCTCCTAGCCCTGCGCTTTTGGTTTTTTTTCTTTTTTTTTCCCTTGTGTTTCTGCCCTGCCCTTCTCTCCGCCCTGTCTCCGCCTGATTACCTGCGCACCTGCATCTCATCCCCTCGTCGGTCTGTCCCTTTATATGCCCTGCTTGCTGTGCAGTCTTTGCTAGTTCGTAGCAGTAGTTTTCTACCTGTTTCGTCCCCGCGTTATCATTGTTCGCTTTTTCGAGATTCGACCTGCCTGTTTTTGATTCCGTTTTTTGCCTGCCGCTTTGCTTTGTTCGCCTGATCGTGCCCTCCCGTTTTCCGACCCTGCCCGTTCTGACTTTCCCGTTTCTGGTTTTGACCCTGCCTGTGTACTGGTTTTTGATTCTGCCGTGTGTTATTACTATTATCTCTACCCTCGCATTTTTTGGGTCTGCGACTGAGTCCTAGCCTGTGCCTCCTGACATTACGAACTAGCCATCATGGACCCAGCAGACCTACCTCACCTGAAGGCTGCACTGGAGCTGCAAGGTGTGTTGTTGGGGGGGCATCAGAATCAGCTGGACGCCATCGGTCGATCCCTGGAGAGCTTCGCGACCAACCTAGCTGGTGTCACTGCACAGCTGCAGCAGCTGCAGCTCAACCTGGGCAGCCGCTCCTCTTCCCCTCCGTCCGCAGCAGCCTCCTCGCCTGTCCTGCCCGCGCCTCCGAGCCGGGAGCCCCGATTGCCACCTCCGGAGTCGTACGCAGGGGATCCGGGAACCTGTCGATCGTTTCTGTCCCAGTGCTCCTTGATCTTCGAGCTCCAGCCCTCCACGTTCCCTACTGACCGAGCGAAGATCGCGTACGTCATCACCTTGTTGACAGGCCGAGCCAGGGAGTGGGGCACTGCGGTCTGGGACGCCGATGCCCCCTTCTGCCACGTCTACACAGCCTTTGCCGAGGAGATGAAGATGGTGTTCGACCGCTCCAGGCATGGGCGCGAGGCCGCCAGGGAGATGCTGCTGATCCGCCAGGGGCGCCGGTCGGTGTCGGACTACGCCATCGATTTCCGCACCCTGGCTGCCACCAGCGGTTGGAACACCGAGGCTCAGTACGACACCTTCCTCCACGGTCTTGCAGAAACCATCAAGGATGAGCTGGCCACCCGGGAGCTACCCCCCAGCTTCGACGCTTTGGTGGAACTGGCCGTTCATGTGGACCAGCGCCTGACGCAGCGACGTAAAGAGAGAGCTGCGGGTGGACTGCCTGGTCCCTCTCGAGCCCTTCCGTTAGCGCCCGCAGCACCGAGCCCCACGCCTCCGCTTCCTGCCTCCCCAGAGCTGATGCAGGTTGACCGCACTCGCCTGTCCCCCGCCGAACGTCAGAGGAGACTCAGCACCAGGTCGTGCCTGTACTGCGGGCAGACTGGTCACTTTGTGGCGACCTGTCCGGTAAAAGCCGGCGCTCACCCGTAGCGAGGGGATTACAGGTGAGCGTTACCCCTATCTGCCAGTCCCCTGAAATCCGCCCCCTGTTCTCTGCCTCCCTGCTCGTCGGGGATCAGCCTCATGCGGTCTCTGTCTTGATTGATTCAGGGGCCGACGGGAGCTTCATTGATGCCGACCTGGTGGCCCGCCTGCGTCTCCCCCGCGTCCCGCTGCATTCACCTCTGGAGGCCCACGCCATCACCGGAGCCCCGCTGATTCGCATCACCCACGCCACTCCCCCGGTGAATTTCCTCATTTCTGGCAACCACCGCGAGGCGATCGTGCTGCACATCATTGACACCCCTCCCGCCTGTATTCCCTGTCTGCACCGGAGACCGAGGCAATGAACAAATACATCCGGGAATCCCTCGCCGCCGGCATTATTCGTCCGTCCTCCTCACCTGCCGGGGCCGGGTTTTTCTTTGTGGGCAAGAAAGATGGCTCCCTCCGTCCCTGCATTGATTATCGGGGCCTCAACGCCATCACGGAGAGGAACCGCTATCCCCTGCCGCTTCTGACTTCTGCATTTGAATCGTTGCAGGGGGCCACCGTTTTTACGAAACTGGATCTTCGCAGCGCCTACCATCTGGTTAGGATCCGAGAGGGGGATGAGTGGAAGACGGCCTTCAACACTCCATCCGGGCACTACGAATATCTCGTCATGCCATTCGGTTTAACTAATGCCCCTGCCGTGTTCCAGTCCCTGGTTAACGACGTCCTTCGCGACATGCTTAATAGGTTCGTGTTCGTTTACCTGGACGACATCCTCGTTTTTTCCCGTTCCCTGTCAGAACATGTCCAGCATGTCCGTCGTGTTCTCCAGCGCCTGCTGGAGAACCACCTGGACGTCAAGGCGGAGAAGTGCGAATTCCACCGTAGCACTATCTCCTTCCTGGGTTTCATCGTCACGGCAGGGAGCATGCAGATGGACCGGCAGAAGGTCCAGGCAGTGGAGGAATGGCCACGTCCCGCCTCCCGTCGGGAGCTGCAACGTTTTCTGGGATTCGCGAACTTTTATCAATGTTTTATTCGCGACTACAGCACGGTGGCAGCTCCCCTCACGGCTCTAACATCGGTCAACAGGGCGTTCGCCTGGTCCCCGGAAGCTGAAGGGGCGTTCCGCAATCTGAAGTCCCGTTTTACCTCGGCGCCCATTCTGACTCAGCCTGACCCTGCCCGGCAGTTTGTGGTGGAGGTGGACGCTTCGGATGTGGGTGTGGGAGCTGTCTTGTCGCAACGCTCATCGGCTGACAACAAGCTCCACCCCTGCGCCTACTTCTCCCACCGCCTTTCGCCCACGGAGCGTAATTACGACATCGGCGACCGGGAGTTGTTGGCCATCAAGCTGGCGCTGGAGGAGTGGAGGCACTGGCTGGAGGGGGCAAGTCTGCCGTTCCTGGTGTGGACGGATCACAAGAATCTAGAATACATCAGGTCGGCTAAGCGCCTTAACCCTCGACAAGCCCGCTGGTCCCTGTTTTTCTCCCGATTCCACTTCACCCTGTCTTACCGCCCGGGAACCAAGAACCGTAAGCCAGACGCTCTTTCCCGTCAGTTCGCCCCTGCAGATGAGACCCAGGAGCCCAGCACCATCCTGCCCGCCCGATGTATCGTCGGGGCGGCGCATTGGGACATCGAGACCACCGTGCGCACCGCTCTCCGGACCGAACCGGGTCCTAGCTCCTGTCCCCCTAACCGTCTTTTTGTTCCCCAGTCTGTTCGTTCTCAGGTCCTGCAGTGGGGGCACTCCTCGAGACTCACCTGCCATCCCGGTGCTCGTCGCACCACGGCATTCATCGGTCAACGATTCTGGTGGCCCACCATGGCTAAAGACATCCAGGGCTTCGTAGCCGCCTGCTCGGTCTGTGCCCAGAATAAGACTACCACCCGACCACCCGCCGGCCTGCTGCAACCCCTGCCTGTGCCCAGACGACCTTGGTCTCACATCGCCCTCAACTTCGTTACCGGTCTGCCCCTGTCTGACGGTAACACCACCATCCTCACTGTCGTAGACCGTTTTTCCAAGGCTGTTCACCTTATTCCGCTGCCTAAACTACCCTCCGCCAAGGAGACGGCCCAGCTAATGGTGAACCATGTGTTCCGTTTACACGGTCTGCCCACCGACGTCGTGTCTGACCGGGGTCCCCAGTTTACTTCTCATTTTTGGAGGGCGTTTTGCAGGCTACTGGGCGCCACTGTCAGCCTGTCGTCCGGCTTCCACCCCCAGTCTAACGGCCAGACCGAGCGGGCGAATCAACAACTGGAGACGGTGCTGCGATGTCTGACATCCAGGAGCCCACGGCGTGGAGCCAACACCTTTCTTGGGTGGAATATGCCATAAACTCCCTACCCTCTGCATCCACGGGTCTGTCCCCCTTTCAGTGCTGTGTTGGCTACCAGCCGCCCCTGTTCCCGGCCCAGGAGGAGGAGGTCGGCGTCCCCTCGGCGGCGGCGCTGATACGACGCTGCCGCCGTACCTGGAGACGTGCTCGACTCGCGCTGCTCCGTTCCACGGCCCGGATTAAGCAGTTTGCTGATCGTCACCACTCCAAAGCCCCTCGCTATCGCCAGGGCCAACGAGTGTGGCTCTCCACACGGGACCTTCCCTTGAAGGTGGACTCCCGTAAGCTGGCTCCTCGTTTTATCGGTCCCTTCTCTATCGCCAAGGTTATTGGTCCTGCAGCGGTCCGGCTCAGGCTCCCGCTCTCCCTCCGTCACATCCATCCCACGTTCCACGTCTCCAAGATCAAGCCCGTCGTCCGCAGTCCTCTCTGCCCTGCTCCCCGGGCTCCGCCGCCACCTCGCCTGATCGACGGAGCGGAGGCGTACACCGTGCGCCGTCTGCTTAAGGTTCAGTGCCGGGGACGTGGATTCCAATACCTGGTAGACTGGGAGGGCTGCGGCCCCGAAGAGAGATGTTGGGTCCCCGCCAGAGACATCCTGGACCCTGCCCTGATCCGGGACTTCCACCGCCGGCACCCTGGTTCACCTGCTGTTACGCCTGGTGGCGTTCGTAGGGGGGGGGGGGGGGGGGGGGGGTACTGTCAGTGCTCCCGCCTCCTAGCCCTGCGCTTTTGGTTTTTTTTCTTTTTTTTTCCCTTGTGTTTCTGCCCTGCCCTTCTCTCCGCCGTGTCTCCCCCTGATTACCTGCGCACCTGCATCTCATCCCCTCGTCGGTCTGTCCCTTTATATGCCCTGCTTGCTGTGCAGTCTTTGCTAGTTCGTAGCAGTAGTTTTCTACCTGTTTCGTCCCCGCGTTATCATTGTTCGCTTTTTCGAGATTCGACCTGCCTGTTTTTGATTCTGTTTTTTGCCTGCCGCTTTGCTTTGTTCGCCTGATCGTGCCCTCCCGTTTTCCGACCCTGCCCGTTCTGACTTTCCCGTTTCTGGTTTTGACGCTGCCTGTGTACTGGTTTTTGATTCTGCCGTGTGTTATCACTATTACCTTACCCTCGCGTTTTTTGGGTCTGCGACTGAGTCCTAGCCTGTGCCTCCTGACATTACGAACTAGCCATCATGGACCCAGCAGACCTACCTCACCTGAAGGCTGCACTGGAGCTGCAAGGTGTGACAAGGACTAGTAAAATGTCACGTTCAAAGTTCTGTTGAACATGTTCTGAGTTCTTACTCTTCTAATGTTACCACACTTCAGCTTCGATAACCACAGAGGCAATGCTATTCACGATAGCTGAAACAGTGGTAATGCAGTTACAGGATAGCTGAGAATAGCTAAGTGGAAACTGGCAAGCTTTCTAGTTGGTCTGTAATACTGTAAACAAACAGGTGTTTATTTTAGAATTTGAAGATTAATTATGACATTAGTAGTTTTACCTTATGTGATGGCTGCAAAAGCAGAAAATATTTCACTTACTCAGCTATTCTTCAATCCATTCATGTTCTATGTTCGAAACTGTCCTGTCATCTTTACTTCTTTTTAAACATCCCTTACAAAACATTACTGCATTACTGCAAGCAACCTGAGATTTCACTGGAAATATGTCATGCGCAGCCGTGCATATAGGGCATTTGACGATAGCAAACAAGATGATTCAAAGAAACTTCAGACGCAGAAGTAAAGGTGAACTGATTTACTGTTGTCTTCAGTGCCAATGAATCTTTTATAAAACTGAAAATGAAAAGACATGAAATTCCAGATTTTTGAACAACTCTTTTTAGTGAGTCGTTTGTACCAGTTCACCGGCACAACTGAGTCGTTCTTTTTTCAGCTGGTTCCAGTCAACTGCATGCAATCGGTCAGAAACCTTTGGTATCACTACGCAGTGTGCACAGCAATGGGCTAATAACATTCAACAAAGAGTGTGGACTAATGCGCCCTAAAAATAGGTTGCAATAACGTCTGCCTTTTACGAAAATACTTAGACTTATTACCTTACTAAATCGACAAGTGTTTACATTTACCCCAGTGAAGTAATTATTTTTAATCCTTCTATTACACCCAAAGGATCTGAATTTAGTTAAACCGCTGCAGTGTCTCGACCATCAGCCTTTTGCAGCTCTGTAGCCAGTAAGCACGAGTTCGAACTTGTTTGAGTTTGAAGAACCTGAGTGCAAAAGCTCCAGGTTGAACTCGTACAGCGCGAGTTTGAAAACCAGAGTTCGAAAGCTCGAGTTCGAAGGTTCATGCAGTAGACAAGGCTACCTGAACTTGTGGCTCAGCTCGCGTTTGATGGTTCATGCAGCAGAGCAGATGATTCTACCCGAAGACTTAAATCATGTTCTGGGTTGTTCTGTCGATTCAGTGGATACACCATTCCAGTATCCCATAAGGCCTAGCTAGCAGATACTTCCTTTGACAGTTCGGAAACAAGGAGTTACAAGGCTTAAAGATGCACAGGCTGTTGCATGATGAAATCAAAATGTGTGTATGCTTAACTGATGCGGTCAATTGGTCTATTTTACCTCACAAAATCCAGGCTGTGGCATGACGAAAAGTCGAATGTTTTATCTAGGTCTGTTTAAATAACGGACCCAATTCATTTTCAATCACTGGATAGGCTTTAATTCAAAACGGTAAAAAGTTCTTGCAAAACAATGAAATCAGAACTAAATGAGCTTATTACTTGAATAATCAAACAACAATACAAAATAAAATAGGGTGAATAAAATAACGGACATAAAATTGAATACAGTATATAAATACGAATTTGGTATTAACTAAATGTAGAAACAAAATAAGGACAATGATATTTTAAATACATATTTATAACTTAAATGAATATATGTGAGTATGTAAATTTACATGAATTTAGATATAAAGAGAACATTAGCAAAGAAGACATAAATAGCTTTATTGAAATTATGCAAAGTTTGAGTAATTAGCCTTTTGCATTCAACGTAAAACTTCAGAAAAAAAACAAGTGAGGAAACGTACCAAAAGTGCAAAAGAATCAAAACTCGAAAACCCGAAAAAACCTAGTTGTTTCTCGAACTGTTTGAAAGAATCGGTTCACTAAAATGAATCGAACTGTCCACCACTATTCTTAAGTTACATCTTTTTGCATATGGCCGAAAAAAAATATATAATAATAATAATAATATATATAGTAGTGTATACATATATATATATATATATATATATATATATATATATATATACACATTATACACACACACACACATACTACTGTATACACACACACACACACACTGTGGTGCCTATCCCCTGGGTTTGGGCCAGAGGGACCGAGGTCCTTCCTCCATACTTCGGTGTCTTCTGGAAATAAGAGTTCTTACAAAGTCTGATGTAATTAAGGTTTGGTTTATTGCATATGGTGATCAATCATATACAGTAAACCGGGTTGGTCCACAGAGCACCAAGTTACAATGCATTTGCAAGCCTATCCCCAAGCATTCTGCTCCTCCCCTGGTCTACATCCCTCTTTTATGTTATCCAGCCCCTAATTTCCAGCTCCTCCCAGGCCCCTCCTTCAAGATCACACCATCCACAATTGATACACCATTATCTTTGACCTTGTGCATTCACCCCGTCCGAAAAGGCCCCAGAGTCCATATTCATTAATTATTTTTAAACATAACACTTATATCATTTGCTCATTATTTCCAACTTCACACCTAATTTAAAAACAAAAAGAACTATATAGTACTGGGTCTGATTTATTTTTTAAACATATGTATGTGAATTGTTACCATTATTTCCAGGCCTGTGCCTGAATGATTTTTTAGTTAAATAGTCTTAAAACTGTTGGCCTGATAGTGGCGCTATAGACCGCCAGAAAGCACACAGATATCTGTATACAATGAGTTACAAACTCAGACCTGCTGTGCACAAGTCTATGAGAAGGCACGTAGCAGTAAAATCACATCAAACTGAAGTCATTCTGTAGCATTAGCTACATTGTTTTGAAGTCATTGTGTAGCATTAGCTACAAAATAAGCTACAAAGTAAGGCCTGCCTTTGCAAGAACGGCTATGTAGAACAAAGAAGTATTGAACCCTGTGAAAAGGGGGTTGTTAGCCCGACACTTCTTATGATGGGTAGCTATTGCAGTGAATCCACGTACAGTTATGTCAGCTAGACTAAAGCAGGCTACCAACTCTTATTTTCTGGATGTGTGACTCCTAAAAGAAAATATAAAACTAAAATGGGATGCATATGTTAAAAGGAGGCAAAAACGTGCTGACACGCTGCAGGGGCATGTCAAAGGGAGAAGATACAATAAGCGAAGGTGGCATGACTATGAAACCAGAGAGAGAAGATTCAATAAGCATGACTGTGAAACAATAGGAGAAAGTGGCATGACTATGAAACCAGAGAGAGAAGATACAATAAGCGAAGACCGTAAACAAATAGGAGAAGTGAAGGGAGAGAATGTCACGGTCTAGCGCCGCGACGAGATTGAGACATACACTATTACAGACGCGCAAAACACGAACATCGCAACACTTTTTACATCTTGCCGGCAAACTAAACAACATTTGTATTAAGTGTGTGTTTGTATTGCGTGCATTATCTGTATAGTGTATTAACTAGCTGTGTTTTGTTATTAATGTAGCCACTTAAAGAGCCCGCTACCCTGTTCTGAATGAGGCCTGTTAGGACAGCGGTATTAGCGTTTTAAATAATGACGCACTTATATCTTAACAACAGCGGGTAATGGTTACAAAAGACAACAGAGCGATAAAAGTATTTTTAAAAATGTTTATTGGTAAAGTTAACATTTAAAACAAAAGAAACAGGAATAAATGTTTACCTGGATGTTTGTTTCATCCACTGCCAAACAGGAAGTGGGGTAACTAGGTACTATTTCTGCAGGGGGAGTAGTGGGTACTGCCACCTGTTTGTTTGTTTTAAGGGGGAAATAAATGGATTCATAATTGTTAGTTATTACTTGCATTTAGTACCTCCTTTGTTATCCTTTTGTTCTTGATTGATTGTTATTTAACTCATGGCCATGTTTGTTATGTATTGTTTTATTATTTTCTGTTTTGTTGTGTTAATTGATTCTTTGAGGAAATGGAAGGTGCCTAGTGGGAGGAGCTACACCCTTATAGCCAGGTGAGTTGTTGGAGAAGTTTGTTGAAGAAGGTGGATGCTTGTACTTGAATCTGATTATCAGATACAGTCAAGCAAGCTTTGTTTTTGTTTTGTATGTTTATTTTGTACAGTTTTTGTTTTTTTGTAAATAATTATCACTGTATATACCTGCACTGCCACTGTTCTCCACCATTTGCCACCTGTAAATAAATTCCACCATCAGCACCTCATCACTGTTCCATCATCTTCTGTGTCCTCCGCCCTCGGCACACCCTAACAGAGAAGATACAATAAGCAAAGACCGCAAACCAATAGTTGAAGGGAAGGGAGAGAAGATACAATAAGCGAAGACCGTAAACCAATAGGAGAAGGTGGCATGACTATGGAACAGCAACATAGTGCACGAGGGTTCTGGGGTGACCTCCAGGAAGGGGCAATGCTGAAAGCAGTGTTCCTTCTCCAAGGTCGCATTTTCTGATACCAACTGTCCTGCAATAACTCTAGAATAACCCCCCTTATACTGGCCTCACACACAGAATTACTGCATATTAATAACAGTGCTTAAAGCTTTCCAATAGTGGCATTTTAATCAACACTGTAATTTTGTAGTGCTTATGTAGTTAATCAACAATATGTAATGCTTATTAATTGTAGTACTTAATGTAGTGCTTTAAGTAACAATATCAATGCCTTTCATTAATAACAGTGCTTTAGTGCATAGTAGTACTTTAGGCCTCACATAAGGCCTCACATTCTCTACCACTAAGACCTCACATTCTCCACCACAACACACACAGTATTTCATAGTGTGAGCAGTGGAGTGGAACATCAGTAAATCACTGGTCAAGATAAGCACGATTTTGAAAGGACCCTAAGATTTGAATCAATTTTAGGTAAATTGATATTTGTATCCGACACATGGAAAGTATGTAGGAGTAGACAGGTGTAAGCTAGGGGTAAGACATGCATGGCTGCGAGTAATTCATACTAGACTCAAAGACACTCATCAGTTCTATGCAAGCCTGAATCATAACCCTGTTCTCTGAACCAATTTGGACATCTCCATTGCCATTCATCTGGTCGTAAACAAATGCCTTGCTTCATGGCCACATTGTAGGGGACACAGCAGACCAACATTATTTTGCACACCCCCTCTCCCCAAAAATATACAAAATTGTTCCACCTGCTGTGTCCAAATGCACCAACACCAACAGTGTGCCTCATTACTGGATAAGTGTGTGAATGTGGTTGTATTAAACCTTTCTGGTGTCCTTCAGGTTTCCCAGCAGTGTCATCAGCCAGGTTTTGAGAACGTAACTCTGTATAAAAGAGAAGAGTAGTTGAAGGTTGCTTGACCAAAACCATGGACTAATTCAATATGACCCCTGAGGCTGACAAGGAACTACCAGATTTGACCGAAACATTTGCACTTTACCCTCTACACCTGGGTAGAACTGCATTTACCTTATTTCTTTTGTTGGGCTTTTTTTTGTAGGTCCAGGTAACAGTGTATGGGTTTAATATTGTGTTTTAGTTTTCCTAGACCAATGCAACTGTGGTACACACTGTTTCTGTGTTTTCTTACAGGCACAGATACTTCAAATGCTCTTCAGCACATAACCTCTGTCACTGACATTATAAACAGATCCGCATTTATAATATAGCAAATCAGTTAATTACAATATAATCTTTCTCATTATATTAGTTACTTAGAATGCATTTTATTTGTTGCAGATCAGATTGAATGGTGTTTTAATGTATTTCGACTGAAAAAGGTCAATGTGTTCACATATACATTTTGTAGGGAGGAAATTAGTCTTCCTCACAGGGCCAATGCCAATTATGTAGGGACAATGCCTACGATTAGAGAGGGGTACCACTACATGTAAGGTATATCCTTACATGAGGTACCAGTTATGTTAGTGATAATTAAATTAAACACATGAAGGCGCCATACAGAATATGATGTCTTTCTACCATAGTGGTTAAAATAAAATATCAGTCTCAGTTTTGTATCAGTCTCAAAATATACTAAACTACTAATCTGGAACTTCAAATAATAATTAAATTAATAATAATAATCGAAATTAGCACATCAATAGTTAATCTAAATCAAATCACATTATCATCTATTTAGCTAACTAAACAAATAACACTGTTGATTCAACTAAGCGGTGAAGGCATTTAGAATTCTGATCAGCAGAGGTTGGCGATATTCATTCCACATGTAATATTACAACACAACCTTGGAAAAATAATGCATTTATTGAAATATAAAAACCAAAGTAGTAATGCAATACATTTATGTACAATAAGTGAAGCGAAGGTGTATTTGTATGTATTTACTCTTGTATGTAGGTTGGAGCGAGTGTCTTGCGCTAGTGTGAGTGAGCGCGTCAGAGGGTGTGTGCTCCCTTGTTCTGAACTGCACGTGTGCTGCGCGTGCTCGCTGTACACACGTGTTCAAAGAGAACAATGGAACATGAGTGTGGCGGCGAGTTTGAGTTGGTTATGTGCATGTGTGAGCGAACATAACGTCTGTCTGTCACGGGGTTATTCTGTGTGGAATAAAAGAAGGTACCAGGGTTAGTAAGACGATACGCATGCAAACACCCTACGTCTCTGTGTCGTATCTTAACTAACGCTGCGCGGTGAACAGTGTGTGACAAATCATTTAAGAACAACCAAACATGGCTAGTTACATTACTCGTAATGATCTGAAACACACGGATGTACAACAGTCATCAATGTAGCTAACAATCGGGCGTTTAGCTATTCAAAGTCCTATGCCCAGAGTTAATAGCCCACTGTAGCTCATGAAATGAGGTTCCAATCTTGCGGTTCCGTCGTCGGGGAGCCAGTGCTGGTCTAAGTCGGTCTGGGTGAGGGTTTCTTTCGGGAGACGCGTTGAGGTGGATCCGGTCGCACCTTTGTCTCCGGCTGTTAATAAGTTCGCGCTGCTCTGATTGCTGCTCTCTTGCTTTACTGGTCTCTGCTAGCAATGCGTCGCTAGCTTGGAGAATCTAAGCCAGGACAGGGCCTTCAGCTCGGCTGTCCGTGTCCCGTCCGCGTGGTGTGGCCTTCGGAAGAGTGTGAGATGCGTCGACCGCTTCTTCGGATGCGGGGAGCAAGAGAAAGAGAGGTACGCCCGTCTTCTTCGGACGTACGCAGCAAGAGAGCAGGAGAAGCGTCCGTCTTCCACGGACACACGCAGCAAGAAAAAGGGTGAGCAGTACGTCCGTCTTTTTCGGACGTACAAAGCAAGAGAGAGTGAAGGAATACACCCGTTTTTTACTAGCATCGCTGCAGGGGGCATCTCCTGTTTACTGTAACTGTTTTTGGTTGGGTGAGAGGTCGTGAAACTGCAACATCACTTCCCGTGAGATCGCGTTTCACATTAAATGCGATTTACGCATTACTGTCCGTAAAAGTTGAACGAATAAAACGAACGAATCTATCTGTGGACGGCACTGTACCTACAATTTGATACTTGAATAATTTTATTTCTGTCAAAAAACGCCTTGCTGGAATTTATATGCTTATGTATGTGGTACGAGTGGTCTGGAATGGACGTGAAATTTGTTCATTACATTTGCAGGTAGGAAGAAATGGATGAATTTCAAAATGATCGACATTTCAATCGTACACGCACACAAAAACGTCCATACAACTGAATAATGACTTTAGCCCAACATGTGTACTGATCAACCCAATGACATGTGAATGACATTTCTTCATTTAAATTTTTAATATGCAATATATTTAATATATTTATGTTTACATTTATTATATCAATATATAATTTAGTATATTTAACTGTAAATGTAGTCATTTAATTAAGTCATTGAAGTGCATTTACAGTTTTTTTTTTCAAATTGTATAATTAGAAACAAAAGTTGTGGATTAGAAAATTATTTTTTGAAAAGCAGAAAAAAATGTGTAAAGTGCGTTTTAGGTACAACAGAAAAACACACACACACACACACACCACAGTGCTCTGCAGCATTTTGTTATTTTTTATCTGAATTACGCTAGTTTGGATATAGACCATTTTCCAGTCAGATCAGTCTTTTTATATTATTAAAATGTATCCTGTATCAAAAAGTAGATGCACAGGCAATGGGGTTTCTTTAATATTAAAAAACAAAGGGGAATGCTAACAACCTCACATGTGGAAGATGACAATCAACCACAAGGTGGCACCAAAACACTACATGGCTTTGGAAAGTAGCTCTTACAGTTTTTTTTACAACTGCTTTCACACGCTTTCTTAAACTAAGTCTCATTTTTTCAAAACTCTACACACAAATCCAAAAATTGCACACACAAAATGCAAAACGCCTCATATCTCCTGCAAAATGAAACACTGCATTCAAAATACCATGAACACATCTCAAAATCAAGTATTTGCATCAAATGGCAAACACTTTTTTCACAATACTAAATTTTTGGATATACCATGTACACACTGTTGTTCTAAATCTAAAGCTCTTCTGTCTTTCATAGGCTTATATCTACATTTCCATACAATGTTCTAGAATGAAAGTAATCTGCTGAGAGGGGTTGAAATGTACACAGTAAACACCAATGCAATGTTGAAACAAAATATTTACTTTTCCAACACATTACTGTAGTTACTGTAGTACAGTGTTGTATGGCATACAAGAAAACAAAACCATATACCATATGGGAATCTGTACAGAAGCCATAAATACATGTAAACCAAATGTAGAATTTTTAAAGGAAAGAAAAAATTTGGGGGGGTGGGTGTCAAATCACCAGGTCTAAGCTGCATCCCTCATCCGGACTGGGTCTGGCCACAATACTTCATCCACATCACATGCTATATTGTCTTTTGCCAAACAGTGAGGGAAGAATCTCCGAGAGTGGCGTATCCAACCTTGGACAGAGGCAGCGTCTATGTCCCCACATGCCTCTTCCATTGCCTGGAGAAGTGGCATGCGGACATAGGGCTGACGATCATACACTTTCCAGCACCACATAGAGAAAAATTCCTCAACAGGATTTAGAAAAGATGAATATGGGGGGAGGTACACAACTGTGAACTGTGTTGGGCGGCAAACCAGTTTTGGACCAGAACAGCCCAGTGAAAACTTACATTGTCCCATATTACCACAAATCTGGTCTGCCCTGGATCCGGACTTTGATCTGGAACAAGCATATTGTGAATTGCTTCCAGAAAAGTGAGCATATGGGCAGTGTTTTAAGGACCAAGTGTTGCATGGTGGTGGAGGACACCGTTCTATGTGATGACAGCACACATGGTCACATTTCCCCCACGCTGTTCAGGGACATTGATATTGGCCCACTGTCCTATTACATTTCTCCCCCTGCGCCTGGTTTTGGTGAGGCTGAAGCCAACCTCATCCACGTAAATATATTCATGGAGAATTGCAAGAGCATCCACCTCCAATATTCTCTGTAACAGACAAAAGAATATACAGATCAGTAAATGTTGTTGTTGTTGAACACTGTTGCATCATTTAGGATGTGATCTCTTATCTCCCTCCTAATGGCATTGTTGGTCAAAACCATATTTACAATAGCCATCTCTTGTTCCTCTGTAAACATGCAACCTCGTCCTCCATGATATCTTTGCCTTTCCACTTTTTAGAATAATCAAAAACAGTGTGAGTGTGTGCAGTATGGTACAGTTTTTTACAGTTGGCTATATTGTAGTACAGGATGATAACCCACCACACTGTGGCCATCCATTCCTACAATGCAGTGCAGTAAATGGGTGGCTTAGAGCTACAAATGTGTATGTAATACTATACAGTAATATGTATTTTACAGCAATGCTGAAGTAGCCATTAGATAGTTGCATACCTGTTCTCATTTCTAAAGGTTCGAATTATGGATGCTACTGTGAACCGACTCAAGTTGGGCTGGACTCTCAGTCCAGCCTCTCTCATAGTAAACCCATGGTTGATCACATGATCAATAAGCGTAGCCCTTATCTCATCAGAGACAGCTCTCCTTCCTTCTCTTCTTTGCCCTCGTCTTCTTCCCCATCCACCTCGTCCTCTTCCTCCTCGAACTTGTCCTTGTCCTCATTCTTGGCCCCTTGTTCTCCCTCCAATGTTCACATCCATTGTTCTAAACAGGTGATCTGACCTTTGGCCTATTTATAGGCCTATACTAAAGCAGTGATTGGTTAGTGATCAGTTAAGCAATTTGTGTTTGCACATGTGAGGAGTGGGTGTGACACAGTAGTGAATAAGTCTAGCATTTTGATTGGCTGTGTTTGGAAAAGGCAAGCAAGTTACTTCCTGTTCGATTTTTGTGTCTTAGGTAGAGAATTGTGTGTAGTGTTTTGCAAAAAGTGTTTTATGAAACTGAAAACTGAGAGAAAGGCTGAGAATTAGCTTATAGTTTTGCAGACTTGGTGTGTGGTTTTGCTCTTTGAGTGACAGGTTTCAGAAATCGTGTAACATGTAAAGATTTTGTGTGAAAGCATTTGTAAAAAACTGTAATAAATGCACTAATCACGCCATCATGAGTAGTGCATTTATTAACTGGTAATGACCAGTCTGTACCTGAAAAAGATCAGATACACTGAATGGCTGGTCATGTACAACTAGTGGTACCGGAAAACCTGTTCTAATACAACTTTGTTTAAAAATATTTTCAGTTGGAAAGATGGACTTCTTAAAATAAGGCAAAAAAAAAAAAAGATTAAAATGGCTGAACACATTCTGTCAATAACACAGAATGGACTGCTTAAAGAAAGTGTCTAACGGTTAGCAGTGGTGGTATATGTGTTGAAGGATACCAAACAAAGCAAACAGGTTGTGTTGCTGCTGAATTTTTACACTTTAATGAAATGTCTGTGACTGATGACATCCTTTGTGTGTTTGTTGTTTGCATGCATCCTAACTATGCTGTTTAATGCACCTTGGGATCTGCTGATCTATTGTGGAGGGCTGCTGCAGCTGTTGGTATTTTTAAGTGTTCTTGAGCCTTGTGGTTTTTGCCATACCATGCCTTTGCCATTATAATAATTAATTTATTGACTTAATCCTTTTTTAGAGAAGATGTGATATAGGCTCAGTCCTTATCTATGGCCCCAAACTTACATTACTTTAGCTACTGTTGTAACTAAAGCTGTTTTCGCACATGAACTCCAGACAAATGTCTGGAGAATCAGGTCCAGAAATTGGCCGGAACTGCCCTTTCACACATGTAGCACACAATAGGAGACTGTCCATGACAGACGCGTTCTCACCTACAGGAAATACTCCGCTTTGGTTTAGGTGGGGGGCGGCGCCTGGGTAGAGCGTGCAGGAGGCAGGACATGACGCAAAAAGTACGCTGCAGAAATCGCAGTGGCTGGATTCGAAACCGCCTACTGCATACTGTGTACTGCGTGCTACACAAGTACATACTGTATACTGCATGCTATTATTGTATAATACCAGTATGCAACCATTAATGATTACATTTGTAGTATGTTACATTGTCGCATGAAATCATTGCGAGTTTAGAAACGTCCAGATTTAGATTTCTTCGTGGTATTTTCCGTTTAGATGCCACTTACATTGTCTCGAGTGAAAAGTATTAGAAATATCACACATAGCCATCCAAATGATGCTACCGGTACACATAATTTATTATTAATTATTAGGGGTGCAGCGGATCACAGTTCGGATCGTATCATGGTTTCTGAGTCACGGATCGGATCATTTTTCAGATCAGCGGAAAAAAGGAGACAAATATAGCTTTAATTTCCATTCATTACTGAAAGAACACTTAAAGCAAGGAAATTTTGCCCATGGTCTTAAATGAAAACAACATTCAAGATGTCCAATAAAATCTTAAAATAAAATATTCAATACTCAATTGTTGAGCGCTTGCTCTGCTGTTCTTAGGCTGTGTCCGAAATCGCCCTATTCACTATATAGTGCATATATATACATTTTACACTTGATCGTTGGACTGCCAGCTAGCTAGCTAACGTTAGTTTCAACTAATTTGAACAGATGAAGATGATGTTAGTTCTAGTAGATAGCTAGCAATAGCTAGATAGGTAGCGGTATTATCTAGCTTGCAGGCTAATGTAAGTTGTAACTAGCAGTCAATTAGCTAGCTAGCTGGCACAGTTAGACACAAAGATGTTCATACAAATGTTCGAATAAACTTGCAAACATAAAACTATATCCAGGAAATTATTCATTTATTGTAAGACTGAGTGAGTGAACAAGTAAGCGATTTCGGAAGCGGCCTTCCTCTTCGCAATGCTTCTGCTAAGTAAGGTTGCTATTTTAAAATGGCGCTTGTATGTTTTCACTTTAACTCTGCATCGAAATTTAGGGAATTATTACTTTAAAAAGTAACGGCAGCAGTAAAACCGTATTTCACACTATTATGGTTAAACTCTGCAATTAATCCCCTGTTCACATGCATGCCAAACGGGGGGGGGGGGGGATCAACTACCAACAATCAAATGTTTATATCCTTCCGGTTTTGCGCCAGTTTCATAATATAAACGTCATCAACACGCCCACTCGCTCGCTGTGAACTCTCCGTAAGAGACAAGTTTTGGCAGTATAGCTATAGCTAGCTGTCTCTTAAATGATCATTGGACTCAAAATAGCATGCTTTTGGACATCCGCAATGTCAATGAAACAGTGGAAAGCTATGTACAGACGCGCAGAAAAGAGTACGAAGCAGATGTTCGTATTCTTCCGGTTTCGCGCCAGTCGCATGACAGAAACGGCATCAACACGCCCACTCGCTCGCTGTGAACTCTCCGGCAAATTACCTGCTCTATTTCAAACAATTTGTGTTTGAAATATGAAAATGTGAAGAATCTTTGTCTTTTCTCTTAATACAATTTAATGTATTTTATTTTGGGAAAAAGGTATCCCTCAAATTTATGCATTCTAGCTGGTTTTCTACCCTATGTGAAGTGAGATATATTTGCTCCGGACCAGCAGGGGGCAGGGTCGGGTGACGGGTAGCTGCGTGAATGGTGGGTTTCCTCATTACTGCAGAGTTTGTGAACCTGACACGCTGCCTCCTCATTTCTCTCCTGTGCTACAGGTGGGTTAATATGCTAAACTGTCACAAAACTAGGGTTTAGTCACATAGAAATGTGTTTGGAATGTAAGTGAACTGTTTTAGTCGATTAATTTTCGTTAGCTCTTTGTTTTGACTGTGTACGTAAAGAGTTTGAATCGAGAGAGCAAGCGCCGGTGAAATAGCCGTTTACTGACGACATATGCATTTTGTTAGAGCTAATCAGCTCAACATCCACACTTTCCCCACGCGCGTGTGCACGCGAAAATGTTTTATGAGCTTACCTTGTTAGAGTGTATCGTTTAGCTCACTGTATGTTAGCTCCCCACCATTTTAGAAAATTGTTCTGCTCAACGAGTCTATATAAGAACTGTTATGATTTAAAAATGATATTTGAAGTATATGTATGTGAAGTTATGAATATATGAAGTTACAAACGAAGCACTTCATGTTGGTTTAACGTATGCTTTGCAGTGCTGCGATGGTAAAAGCCATTGTAATTGTTTGCAAGTTTGCAAGTATCCTAGTCACTTAGCTGGTTAATATTACCATTGTCTATACATTTCATTTGATAAATAGTGTAAAATATCAGTATGAAGAGTGAGTGCTGGAATGTTTGTTTATTCTGAGTTTTGTATGGATATAGATACTGAAATTCATGGTAGTGTTAAAAAGACATTTCATTTGTAATATGTGAATCATAAAATGAGTTTAAGTAACAGAGATACATTTGTTTAATGGAATTCTTGAATAAATTTCTGCAGAGTTTGTGAACCTGACACGCTGCCTCCTCATTTCTCTCCTGTGCTACAGGAGTCAATCTGCTCACGCACGGTGCCGTTGTCACGGTACCCGTTACAGATTTTTGGTGGCCCGTACGGGGAGCGGCAGCAGATGCGCAGGCTACAAGCACAACCAGAATCAGCAATTTGAAGTGTTCCGGGAGCTGACGCCTCTTCAGCCCAGATGCACAGGCCCTGCTTTCACCAGCACGAGTGCCTGTGAGGCTACGACTGTCCTACACGCGTGGAACCAAACCGAAAGCTGCAGGTGAGAGAACTACCTGGAGGAGCGACCAACGGTGAGGAAGAGGGAAAAGCAGTCATGGCGGACAGTGAGAGAAAAAGCTTGGTGTGGAACATCAAGAAGAGTCTGCTCACTCTGACGGCTGATGAACTTTTCCAACTAGCCCAGAGTGTTGGTCCTGTGCCGGGAAGAGATTCATCCATGCTTCAGGTTGGTGAGGAAGAAAGTTGCTTCGAGTACATTCTAGCTTTCATGAACAGTGAGACTTTGGTGGAATCTGAGGATTCAGGTATGGCAGTGTTGTTAGAGCTTAATGATACTGTGAATAATGTCATTCAGAGTCGTAATGTTCAAACAGGTACAGAGGTTAATGTGCACAATGTATTGTCAATCCCAGTACTGAGTGAGAATGTGACATCAGGTCCATCAGATGCAGTTACTGATGACATGACACCTGATAATGTAACCACCAGTGTTCCTGACACTAACACAAGCCGCAAAGCTACAGTTAGTCTGGCTACCCCTTCACCAATCACCAACCCTCCACTCACACATCCTGATGTCAAGACAACGCAGAATACAGACACAGAGTTACAGAGAATGCTTGCTAGTTACGCTGAGCTCGGCAACAAAGTCTTACAATACATTAACAATCCCACATCACCGCCTACACTTACATCACCAACAATACAATCTACACCACAAGCTGGCAACACTCACACACCTGAACAACACTCGCACGAAAGACATGACCGTGACGTTCCCCTTCGAGATCTATCACTGCTTCGTCGCGAGTTCAAGATTCAAGGTGGACAGATCGGTGACCAAAGCTCAGACTTAAGCTACAACAATATATGCAGACAAATTGATGGAGTTAAAGAACGATTCAGTGAGTCTGAAATACTGCGAGGCGTTCTCCGAGTCATCAAATCAGGAAACTTTAAAGACATGCTAATGCACAAAGATGATTTGACCATAGACGAGCTCAAAGGCTTTCTGCAATCTCATTTAGGTGGGCGTAGCAACACAGAACTTTTCCAAGAGCTTATGTGCACAAAACAAAATGACGGTGAGACCCCCACAACAGTTTTTGTACCGTGTCATAGGCCTCAAACAAAAGATCCTGTTCGCTTCAAAATATGCAGACACAGAAGTGAAATACAATGCAAACACAGTTCAAGATATTTTCCTTCACACCATATACCAGGGCCTTAGCCATAAGCATAATGACATACGCCGAGAGCTTAAGCCATTGCTCTCTGACAGCAGTGTGTCTGACGAGACAATTTTAAAGCAAATGATGAAGATAACAAACACTGAGAATGAGAGACAGAGACGTTTAGGGACAGTTAAGAAGCAGAAAGAAGTAAGCGTACATAGTACAGAGCTTGAAGTTGCAGCAGTACAGGGCAGTAGTACAAAGAAAGATGCTCCGGATAAACAGTCAAAGACTGATGCACTCCAACAGTTAACTCAGAAAGTAGAGGAGTTAATGAGTAAATTTGAACTGCTACAACGACTACAGCAGCCTCAGAACCCAGAATCTTGCCGTAACTGTCAAGTTAAAGTGGATCAAAAGAAAAGATCGTATAGCTGTGCTAAGTGCCTCGAACAGAATCGCCCAGGTTGCACTCATTGTTTTTACTGCGGTGAAGATGGCCACAGAGCAGTAGGCTGTTTGAAGAAACCTAAGCGCCAGGAAAACTGGAGCCGGTCTCTGCCACGGGACAAGCAGTGACCGGGCTCCACATTCAGTCCCACAGTGCTGAGTGTAACGTAGGGGGCTCTGAGAGTCATACAAAGACAGCATTACCGAGTCAAAGAACAAAAGAAAGCAATGAACAAACCTACTCTGAATCCCCCCTTTCCCTACCCACCCAAACAAGTAGGCGTCTGGCCAAGTTTATAGGAGCCAAAGCCCTTGCACGATGTGACCTTAATGGCTTGACAGTCAATGCTTTATTAGATACTGGAGCTCAGGTGAGCATGATTGATAGAGGCTGGAAAGAGAAGTATCTGCCAGATGCACCCATTAGGCCACTCAGTGAAATATTTGATGACCAGGAAGAGCTGGAAGTACATGCTGTGAATGGAGAGATCCTCCCGTTTGATGGCTGGGTCCCCATCGCAGTCAGCTTTAGTGGAATGCCGCGTTTAGCCAGTCAATCATGGTACCTTTCCTCATCTGTAGCATTCCACTTGCCCAGCCGTTACTTGGATTTAATGTGCTGGAGGAAGTGATACAGAATCGACCAGCAGAACTTGTTCCAGCCCTCACCACGCTTCTGTCTGATGCAATATCTGTTCCTGCTGAGAAAGTTGAGTTGCTGGTGAACTTCATACAGACTGACAAATCCTCCATGTATCAGGGACATTTAAGAACTGGCAATTATGACACTGCCGTTCCAGCCGGACAAGTATTCTGGGTTAAGTGTCAGATCCCGTCCGTTGTAGATCAGTCAGACCCTCTCCTTTTGTTTGAACCTGATGACAACAATGCCCATCTCACAGAGCTCGAGATAGGGGAGGGCTTACTAGAAATACAAACTGCAAGGAGACCTTATGTAATTGTACCAGTGAAAAATAGCACAAAGCATTCTGTCACTATACCAAGGAAGACAGCCTTGGGTAGCGTCCAGACTGTGGCTAGGGTGATTGAGAGTAGTCCACTAGAGATGCCTCGGCCCAGAACAGTAGTTAGCACCACATCAGCTGCTCAAGCTACCCCAGCCTTATGGCAGCCTCCTGTGAATCTCAGCCACCTTAGTGATGACGAACAAGAGAAAGTTAAGAAAATTCTGTGGGAAGAATCAGCTGTTTTTGCACGAGACAGCCATGACATTGGGTGTATTCCTAGTTTACAGATGTCGATCACCCTCAAGGATGAGATACCAGTACAGAGAGCCTACTCCTCCGTCCCCAAACCACTGTTCAAAGAAGTGAAAGAGTATGTACAGGATTTGCTGATGAAAGGCTGGATTGTCAAATCAAAATCCTCTTATGCTGCACCAGTGGTCTGCATCCGGAAAAAGGACGGTACTCTCCGCCTCTGTATTGATTATCGTCTCTTGAATCAGAAGACCATCCCTGATCGACATCCCCTACCTAGGATACAAGACCTGACTGACACACTTGGTGGCTATTCCTGGTTTAGTATCCTCGACCAAGGAAAGGCCTATCATCAGGGCTTTATTGCCAAAGACTCCCAGCACCTCACAGCTTTCATTACCCCCTGGGGGCTGTATGAATGGGTCCGTATTCCATTTGGCCTCTCGAACGCCCCTGCGGCCTTCCAGCGGAGTATGGAAGAAATGTTGGGTTCCTTGAGAGATGATTGCTGTCTCCCGTATCTTGACGATGTGCTTTGCTATGCAAGAACATTTGATGACCACGTGGAAGGGGTCCGCAAAGTACTCCAAGCGCTGCAGAGACATGGGGTGAAGCTAAGACCTGAAAAATGTGAGCTGTTTCGACGAGAAGTGAGGTATGTGGGTCGTCTTGTGTCAGCTCAGGGAGTAAGGATCGATCCCAAAGACCTGGACGCAGTGCGGTCGTTGGCCAGCAGGACACCACAGACAGTTGGAGATGTGAGAAAGCTCACCGGGTTCCTGGGTTATTACCGTTCCTACATCCAGGACTTTTCAAGGATAGCGAAGCCCATCTATGAGCTATTACAAGTCAAGCCAGGACAAGCAGCTGTAGCGCGTGGAAAAAGCAAAGGTCCACAACTACCTTCCAAAACACCTGTGGAGTGGACTGCTGACCATCAGAAAGCCCTTGACCGACTTGTTTCTCTCCTTGTTAGTCCCCCCGTGTTAGCGTACCCGAACTCACCGTTTGTATTACACAGGGATGCATCAGACCAGGGGCTGGGTGCGATTCTTTATCAACACCAAGATGGCAAGTTGAGAGTTATTGGGTATGGGTCTAGGACTTTAACTGCAGCTGAGCGAAACTACCATCTGCACAGTGGAAAGTTGGAGTTCCTTGCCCTGAAGTGGGCTGTGTGTGAAAAGTTTAGGGACTATTTATTTTACGCACATCACTTCACGATATACACAGACAACAATCCACTGACCTACATTATGACTACGGCAAAGCTAAATGCAGTAGGCCATCGGTGGGTTGGGGAACTCTCAGATTTCAGATTTGACATAAAGTATAGACCAGGAAAGTCTAACATAGACGCTGACACACTGTCACGTCTCCCTTTAGATATTGAGGCTTATGCGGAGTCCTGCACTAAAGAGTGTACTGAAGATGTGGTTCGTGCTGTATGGGATGGAAGTAAAGTAGCCAAACAGAAAGATGTAGCCTGGGTGGCAGCTCTCAACATCTCTTCCCAAGCCGACCCATCTCCTCCTTTCGATCAGTTGAATGCAATAAGCCACGATGAGCTTGTGGACGCACAACGTACAGATGAAGCCATCAGTGAAGTGGTTAAGCTGTGTTCTAGTGTTCTAATCGCACCGGTTTTAGCATATGCGCTAAACAGCTAATCACACCAGTGTGACCATACGTGCGAAAGGGTTAAAAAAAACTTGTCCTTTTAACAGTGGATTTTCTTGAACTTTAAATATAATTCAACCGAAAAACTAATAACCCTAACCGTGCTCACAGTTATGAGGAACACTATCTATTTGACATGTTTTTTTTCCTTCCTTCCATTACAAATAATTTTTAAAATATTTGTTCGAAATAAATATTTGTAAAAACCCACTATTTGCGCGTTGCCGAATACCATATTCGGATTCGGGCTCCACCCCTACTAGACATACAATGATACAGCAGTAATGTACAAATATATACTAATTAACAATCATAACACAAGGTCATGCTGTTTAAATGATTACAATTTTGCAATCACTGTAAAATTATGATCTCATATTGATGATATTTCCTGAATAAGCTAGCAAGTATGTAGATCTCATCTCCTCTGCACAACAATGCATAGAGAATTCATGGAATTTCTTTTGTATGGCATGTCAAGGACAAGGTTAACAGGGTCTCTGAGCTCCTCAGCCTCGACTTTTCAGAGGTGATCCACACTCAAGCAACACTGGCAGAATTTGTAAAGGCCTGTTGCCTCGTCCTGAACATTCAGGTTTTTCAGTGACTGGCAGCTCTAACTCATTAAATAATAATCCGAAAGGGAACTTATGTTACAACTCTTTGATCTCAGCTTTGAGTGTAAAAAAAGCCTGTGTACCCTTTCTCATTAAATCCACCCAGTCTATTGTTTTGTACCAGACTCGTTCTGAGATAACATCGATACCGCTTTTATTCCAAACATACATATATTGAAATATATGCAGGTAGAAACAAGTTTAACTGACGGGACCAACTGCGATTATTCCATGCTAATTGATGAAACATCTCCCCATAAATTAGCCATACACTGTGGCTATTTATTTATCTAGTTTTGAATTGTTTAGACATCAATAACACAGATCAGGAAAAACAACATAAGACCATCATAACTGCATATTTTAGTTGAGCTGAATAACTTTGGGCACACATGCGCCTAAAGTAAACAAACCCCCTCTTCCTTTTTTGGAACCTAATTTCCTACCACTGCGCTTCTGTCAAACCACTGCCTACAACAGATGTCTCTTTAAAGTATATTAGACAGCATAACAACTCAGTTTTGGTTCACATGGACAGAACCCTGTGTCTGCTACCTCCTTATTTTCAAAGGCATTCACACTGTGTTTTTTTCCTCAGGTTCAGAAGCGTTCACACTTCCTGTGTCTCCTGCTTCCTTAGGTTCAGAAGTGTTCACACTTCCTGTGTCTTCTGCTTCCTCAGGTTCAGAAGTATTAACACTTCTTGCGGGAAATTTGTTGTGTTGTATTTTGTAGATTCAGGGATGGACTGTCTGTGCTGGATGTCCATCATGCCCTTGAGCAGTCCACCTCTAACTGGGCAGATTTCACACACTACAGAGAGAAACAGGTAGGTGCAGGCTTAGTGAGATCCTTTCAGGTACGGTGCAGATCAGTGACTATCAACAGATGAAGGAAGAGAGCAGGATTTTGGGATGCTGTGGAGACTCTCTGGAGACTGCTAGACTCTGACGAATACTTGTGATTATTTGTTTAGTGCATACAAAAGAACGGACACAGAACTTCAGGAGCAGGTTTTACAAGGAGCAGGATAGTGTAATGAGTGGAAGCTACTGTGAGATTTACACCACATTATTAAACGTCCTTGGATGTACTGTACCTGTATTGTTCACAGTGCACCTGCAGGTGATTGAGGTTAGGGGAGGATGTTGGAGAGGTACATCCATTCAAGACCATGTCTGCTGTATGACACTACACACCTACCTTCATGAGCCTCCTTAAGTAAACAGTTACACTTGTTATAATGTTGTCTGCCTCAATCTTTTGTTTATCTCCACATCCTTTGGAGTAAATCCCCACCTACATTACCCACAGGTTTCTAATCTGTGCTTTTGCTGCTTCAAACAAATCCTAGAATCCTAGTCAATACACTGTGCGCTGGGAACACCGTGATGCTGTGCAGAGACAGTTTTTAATGTGGAATGCACTGAGCTGACTGTCTGGTGTGTATATTAAGAATGCTGGGACCCCAATCTTTACTCGGTCAGCAAAATCCGTCAATATTTGAAAAAAAAAGTATCACTGAACCAATTGAAATGCATTTTTATGCTAGTTTTGGATCTGTATTGACCACCTCCCACCTTAGAGAATGCATTTATATGTAATTTAATTGTACATTCAAGCGGTCTTGTGCAACAGTTTGATCTCAGGGAATCTTGTCAATGGGACAAACATAATTTTACAACTCATTATAGTAAAATCCCTGTTCCTAGATAACCTGAGTTGTTCTGTAAACATTCAGCTGTGTAAATGGATGGTAGGAGACACCCTGAAAGAGAGGGCCTGCAAAGAAAACAATGTAATTGATGCAATCCAAGTCACAACTTAAGTCCACTGAATACTCTGTAATCATCTCAGATAATGGTAAAGACCCTTTTTACTGACATTTGGTCAGTTGGTGCAGTGCACAATCAATCCAAACAAGAAAACCTTCCAAGCAATTGTCAATAACCCAATTAAGTGTTTTAATCCTTTTCCATTGCAGGTCAGCAATCTCTCCTTTCAGGGCATGCTCTGACAAAGAGGTTTTAAAGCTAGGGGAAAGGAGCAGAAATTAATATTCTTTCTTAGTCAAAGAGACAGATTCACAAAGACTGCTGGTTTTAAATTCTGAATGTGTCTTCCTGACCAAATTCTCCTGTGCCTGCTTCTCATACAATTCAATTTTGGAGAGACAGGGAGCAATCCTTGCTATATATGACAAGGGCAATAGCTAGAAGTATACGGGGCCACACCCCCAACAGTCTTGTGCTGTGCACTAGGTACAATAAAACTGGTAGGATTAATGAAAGAAATCAATTTCTTACAGTACTCTTACAATCTGTGGAATAAATTTATACAAACCCTGATAACCCTTGTTCAGAGCAATCGACACCCTTTACACGAGCCCCTTTATGCTGTATACATGTGATTCTTTATGATAGGAATGTGAAGCCTTAATGTTGGGTAGACCCATCATTGTAGGATGATTTGACCTCTTTCACTCCATCTTCATCCCCATGAACTGTTTTTCCATTATGCAAGTTGGTATGGTCTGCTGCCAAGTTGTGTTGGTTTTGAGCCTAAGGCACACAATGTGCCATAATTACACATGACACATTACTGTAGATCCATTGCCTGACTCCTGTTTAGGTTATTTTAACTGTTTACCAAAAACACAGACCGCAAACCAGACTGCTGCAAGGAAGTGTAGAAGGAGCAAGGAAGTGTACTAGCATGTCATCCTGGGGTGGGCATTTGGGTATGTGGGGTGGGCAACTAAATCCAATATGAAAAGAGGTCAGCAACAACTCAAAAACCTCTCTTTCTGCCTGTACAACGCAGGTTACTTTTCATTCAAAAATACTCTGATAGAAGCTGTAGGCCCCCATATACAATAATAAATGCAGTTATGGTCGTGCTATTCCCGTACAAAAATGATTACAATTGCGATTATTTCCCTTCATATTGTAATTGCAGTTATTAACGTAGTTTGATAGACATAAAATTTACAGTACTAGCAAACTTAATGCAGAACTATTGGCTGCCATTTTCAAGGCTAGTAAGACAAAAAATATCAGATGTAAGACAACCTTGTGTTTTCTTTTGGAACACTGAAAAAAAGAAATCTGAAATAAAACAAATTCTCAACTGGTGTGGTCTATCGGCTCTTAAGGCAAAGATATATAACAGAAAAAGAAACTTTTTTCTTTAGAACAGAAATGTACAGTAAGACAAAAAAAAACTTGCTACTGGACATTGTAGAAATAAAACGGTTGTCGTACTTTCCGAGTATGAAAATGAATGCAGTCTTCAGACTTTGTTTCCTGTATCCTGAGTCAGAGAGGTGTTTTAGGATTTTGTTAGAAAGATATTCAGCATCTAACTGACTCAAATCAAGGTAAACCAATTAGATGTTTCTTTCGGATGGAACTGCAAACAAACTGATGACAATTGACAAATTTTCCCACATTGCAGCGATCCCTAGTGCCAACACTTTTGATGGAGTATCCAGGTGAGTCGGCATGCTCATATTTGCTTTTGATTTCTTTAAGAACCAGTTTGGTAAGGGTATTGATAATTTCATTTTGAATGACATTTGATGTGTATTTCGCATTCTCGAGGATTGTTTTCACAATCACGTTTTGGACAAGGCCCTGGCTCGATCAAAGTGCTAGCATCGGCAGAAACAGCAATGGTATTGTCTGTGGTCTTACTACTAGACCGTTTTTTTGAATAAGCCATCTATGCATTCTTAAAACTCAAGAAACTTAACTGCCCAAGTGAGCTAGCTTGGTTACTTTAGAACAAACCAGCAAAGAGCAAGCTACTAACCAACTAACGTTAAAGCCGTTTTCACATATGAACTCAGGACAAAGTGCGGAGAATCAGGTCCGCAACTTAGCTGGAATTGCCCTTTCACACATGTAGCACGCAATAGGAGATTGTCCGTGACAGACGCGTTCTCACCTACAGGAAATACTCCGCTTTGGTTTAGGTGAGGGGCGGCGCCTGGGTAGAGCGTGCAGGAGGCAGGACGTGACGCAAAAAGTACGCTGCAGAAATCACAGTGGCTGTATTCGAAACCGCCTACTGCATACTGTGTACTGCGTGCTACACAAGTATATACTGTATACTGCATGCTATTTTTCAGTGTAGTACCCAGTATGTGACCATTAATAATTACATTTGTAGTATGTTACATTGTCGCTTGAAATCATTGCGAGTTTAGAAGCGTCCAGATTTCCACGTGGTATTTTCCAGTTAGACACCACTTGCATTCTCATGAGTGAAGACAAGTGTTGACAAGTTCATGAAAAGCATTCGTGAGTTTAAGTGTCTTCTTTTCAATATCTTACCTTTTGGTGGTACAGGCACATGTGGCATGGAGGAGGAGAAGGCGAACATAGCTATTGTACTTTTGGGTAGCCTATAAAAAAAATCACACATAGCCATCCAAATGGTGCTACTGGTACACATAATTTATTATTAATTATAACAATAAGGTAAGTTTTTGTTGTTCGCTATGTAATGTTAGGTCACCAGTTCACCTATCTCACTATACCTATCACTATTACAGCATAGCTAGCTACTAACCAGATAATAAACTACTAACCAACGTTATTAATCATCGTAAGAGACAAGTTTTGGCAGTATAGCTGTAGCTAGCTGTCTCTTTAATGATCATTGGACTCAAAATAGCATGTATTTGGACATCCGCAATGTCAATGAAGCAGTGGAAAGCTATGTACAGACGCGCAGAAAAGTGTACGAAGCAGATGTTTGTATTCTTCCGGTTTCGCGCCAGTCGCATGACAGAAACGTCATCAACACGCCCACTCGCTCGGGGTGGATTCTCCGGAACATTGCCTGCTCTGTTCACATATGGGCTCACTCTGACATGAGGCTGACTTTTTACTAGGGACCTGGCAGATAGAAGTCCGTCACATGTCCAGTACGACTTATTCGGTCATTTGCGTTCACACATGCAGCTCCTCCGGCTAAGGGCCGGATACGTTCCGGCTTTCAGTGCATGTCTGAAAGGGGCTTAACACTGGTCAAGAAAGCGTTAGCTGCAGCTATAGGCTATAACCTAAGAAATGACAGTAAACACTAATCAACACTAGGAATGAGGAAACAACAAAAATGGATAACAAAACAATAAAAGTTTTATGAACAATTCAAAAGTTCGTTCGGGCAAACGTATGCAAAACGTTGGTGACTTGCACAAGAAACAACCAGTAGCTTTTTCTCATTTGAATGAAAGCGCTCTGACACACGGTTATGCTGATGACTGTTGAAAGTTCTTGACCGCTCGTCTTCCATTATGTCACACATTTGAAATAACCAATGATTCATTAGAGAAATGTAAAAGAAAATATAAGCCATAGACTGTATATATTAAACTAAACCTTTCACTGATTTTTCATACGGTGGGCAAACGACCCTTTTGGGCAAAACGACTGCCCACTCATAGACACGCCCCTGGAGTGTACCCTGGCTACTCTGCACCTATGGCAAGAAGGGACCATGTGTCTATGACATATGATTTTGAGTATCCTGTTACGGCCAACCTAACAATAAAATCCAGCACGTTGTTGCAAGGAAACGTAACCAGTGTTTATTAAACAATTCAAAAGTAACAGTGTAGTCAACAGAAAACATACCCAAGGAAAAACAGAACCAGACCAAAGGAAAACCGTAACCCTGGCGGGGAGGTAAAGGGGTTCCTCGCACCTACCCACAGTGCGACCCCAGGGCTGTGGACGGCAGGAGCACCCCACTGTTCCTGATGGGTGGCTTTCAAAGAGCATTCAAAGAGCGCCAGGTCCCATTCCATCCCGTAAAGAAAAGAAAAACACACAGCTACACTTACAAACCACTGATACAAGAACAAGGGGAACCAAGGGGAAAAAACAAAAACCTAAAGGAGATAACAAAACAAAACACTGGAGCTGGAGAGGTGCGTCCGCCTCGAGAGAGACATGACAGCTCTCTGCCGCGATCATTTAAACTTTTGGCACCGCCCACCTCGCTGCATCCACCTGTCACCTAGCGTCTGCAAAACAGGGAGGAGACGGGAGCAAGGGGAGCGGTGCGTAACACCCCCACCTCAAAACTATGAATAAATCAAAAAGGGGTTTCTACCCTACATCTAGCAATATAATTATTTTTCTTTTAATTACACAAATATAACAAATATGTTTATACATGCAAGCAAGCCATGAAAAAGAACGAAGCACAAGACAGTGGTACTCGCCCAGCGGGAAATACACCGGCGAACAAAAAAAATAAAGGTATCATAGACCGCCATACAGCCAACCTGGACATAACGCATTGATTTATTCATTGATGCACCCGCGAAAGGGCGTCAGCTAGCAGATCGTCTTTGCCGCGAACATGGATAATGTGTAGGTCGAAAGCCTGCAAAATCAAACTCCACCGCAAAAGTCTCTGGTTGTTATTTCTCATGCGGTGGAGAAAAACCAGCGGGTTATGGTCTGTAAAAACAACCAAGGGGTGAGACGATAAGCTCACATACACCTCAAAATTCTGAAGTGCAAGTATCAAAGCCAGAGTCTCCTTCTCAATAGTAGAGTAGCCTCTCGGTGTCGATTAAATTTTCGAGAAAAATAACAAACGGGATGGTCAACGCCCTGGGAGTCCTCTTGAAGTAAAATGGTGGGGATCCATACACAAGTACACGATTGCTGGATTGCTCTTGCTCGATTGCTCTAGCCTGGACAAGTTCCTGCTGTGTTTGTGCTGTGTTTGTTTGTACTGTGTTTGTGGAGTGGTCTCTGTGCTATTACATTCAATAGGATAAAAATAAAAATTGGGGTTATTTACCTAGCTATTACATAAGGTAGGTCTGATCTGCTCTTAAAGTTGAAACTTTTGTTGCCATTAGGGGACAAAGAGGGAATTTTCCACTTTTTTCCTCCGTCACAGCTAATTTGGCTCTAGCCGACGAGGGTTTTTTTTTGTGGTTTTTCGCCCTCTCAGGAACAAATTTTTAAATAATTAAGCAGCACACTTTAGCTAGCTAGTTGGGTAGTTGGGTAGTAGCTAGCCGGTTCACTTTTTTCTACTATTTTTCAGCGTCAGATTTTAGGATATTCTGATTCTGGTTGTGTTAGCGTGTCTGCTGAACTGTAAACGTAGTTTTATTGTATTTAGGCTAAGTGGCATTTCTTGTGCTTGATTTCTGCCTTTGACTGTTCTGAGCCACCTTGGTGCTTTTAGCACTTTTTTAGCTGGTAATTCTGTCTCGGCAGTAAATCTTTATTTAGGGAAAGCGTTTCAGTTAGGGGAAAAAATGTGGCCAAAACTGTGCGAGAGTTGCCGGATGATCGGATTTCTGAAGGGAGACCTCCAGGATGAGTTCATCTGCGACCATTGCCGACTTGTTGAGCACTTGGAGAACAAGATTCTTGATCTCGAGGCCCAACTAGCTGGACTCCACAGTAATCCTGAATTGTTAGAGTTCCAGGAACTGATTAATACGCCCTATAGAGAGATAGTGTGCTCACCCAAGCCGGGTAGGGGGGAAGATACAGACCAGATAGGGCGAGAGAGCTGGGTTACAGTAGGGCGCAGGCGTGGAAAGGGGCACAAAATTCCAAGAGGGGCCGCATCTCCAGAGATCGCAGTGACCAACCGTTTCGTGCCACTGTAGGACAAGTTGGCCCACGATCCTGAGAGTGGGAGGACTGAAGAGCCCCAGGGCACCCAGGTGGCCTCATCCTCCAAGAAAAGGGAGTTGGTGATAGTGGGGGATTCAATCATTAGAGGGGTAGATAGCATAGTGTGTTCGCGCGACAAGGAGTCTCGCATGGTCTGTTGCCTGCCTGGTGCCCAGGTTGGAGACCTCCTGGAGAGCGTGGACAAGCTCCTGGCCAGAGCGGGGGAGGATCCAGTGGTCATGGTCCATGTTGGAGCCAATGACATAGGAAAGGGTAGGTTCGGGGTTCTGCAAGAAAAATGTATTGAGCTAGCGGGGAAGATTAGGAGCAGAACCTCCACGGTAGTCTTCTCTGGAATTCTACCGGTACCACATGCAAGCAAAGGGAAGCAGGCCTTTATATGGAGGTTTAACACGTGGCTACAAACCTGGTGTAGGAAAGAGGGGTACAGGTTTATGGGGCACTGGGACTCCTTTTGGAACAGGGGTGACCTGTACAAGCAGGACGGGTTGCACCTGAACTGGAGGGGTACAGCTGCACTGGGCCAGCGTATGCTTAGGGTAGCAGAGGGTTATTTAAACTAGGGTCTGGGGGGGCAGGGAGTTTATACAGTAAGATGGGTAGCGATAGACAGACTGCCGGAATAGAACACACCATGGCTAAATATTTTATTAGTAGTGCGGAAACGATGCTTGTAAATCAGTCAGAGCAGCAATGTAATAGAGGTGGTTCTGAGCAGTTGGGGGTGGGGGTGAAGGGCAAGAGAGGCACACGTAGTACCCTGAAATTCCTCTGTTTAAATGCTAGAAGCATAAAAAACAAAAATTCTCGATCTGGAAACCGTTATGAGTAATAGTAACTATGATGTTGTCGGGATTACAGAGACGTGGTTTGGTGCAGGGGATGGGGATGAGTACAACATAGAGGGATACAAGCTGCTAAGAAAAGATAGAATCAATAGAAGAAGAGGAGGCGTAGCTCTCTATGTAAAGGGTAATCTCAATACTCAGGAAATACCAGGAATGGAGCCCCTTGGTTTTAGTGAAGACATATGGATTAACATATTGGGGGAAAATGAGTATGCTATAGGCCACCAGCCTCAGACAGCAATATCAGTAGTATGCTCTTTGATAATATTAAACTAGCATGTCAGGAGGGTGAGACAATAGTAATGGGGGACTTCAATTACCCTTCAATTAATTGGGAAGCTGTGTCAGGTCAAGGTAAATGTGAGGAACAGTTTTTGGAAGTTGTAAATGACTGTTTTTTTGATACAGGCTGTTACTCAACCCACGAGAGAGAACACAATCCTAGATCTGGGTCTGTGTAATAATCCTGATAGAATCGGCAGTATTGAGGTAGGGGAACCACTCGGTACAAGTGACCATAGTTCAATTACATTTGAAGTTTTTTGGCAAGTTAAGTCTGCATTCTCCAATGCTAGAGTATTCAACTTTAGACAAGCTGCCTTTATTAAGATGTGTGATTATACAAGGAATATAAACTGGGTACCTCCTCTAGGTGGTAAAACTGTGAAAGAAATGTGGTGCGTATTTAAAACGATTATTCTGGATGTACAGCGTAAATTCATTCCGCAAGTGAGAAAAGAGAAGGTGAAAAAGAAGCATCCACAGTGGATGAATAAGTCGCTACGGAACAGTTTGAAACAAAAAAGGAAATTATTTAGAAAATACAAGTTGGAGAGCTCAGATAGTAATGAGATTTAATACATTAATATGCGAGCTCAAGTTTAGAAAATAATAAGGGAAACTAAAAGGTGTTTTGAAAGACAGATTGCACTACATGCAAAGATCAACGTTTTTTTTTTCAATATTACGGTCGAAAAAGGATAGTTAAGGATGAAATCAGAGGTATAAAAAATAAGGATGGGGTTATGGTTTACAATATCAAAGCTATTGCTGATACACTAAACAGTTACTTTGTGGAGAGTTTCACTAGTGAAGTGTTTTTGCATATGCCTTCAGGTGCAGTCAGTTCTCAGAGACTTATAGAGGAAATTGATTTAAATGATGCAGAAGTACTAGATAAACTTCAAAAACGTAAAACAAATAAGGCAGCAGGCCCTGATGGAATATATCCAAGAGTTCTCAGAGAACTAGCAGAGGAGGTTTACAAGCCTCTGACAGTTATTTTTAAGCAATCCCTTAAGAGAAATGCCAGATGACTGGAAACATGGCAGTGTAGTACCTATCTACAAGAAAGGAGACTGGACTGAACCAGGAAATTATAAGCCTGTCATCTTAACTTGTATCACATGCAAAATACTGGAATCCATCATTAGGGATAATTTGGAATTATTCCTGGAACGAAATGGTGTTTTAAATGATAGCCAACACGGTTTTCGCAGAGGGAGGTCGTGCTTAACAAACCTCCTGGACTTATTTGAGGAAGCTACAGCATGTCTGGACTCAAACCAAGCTTATGATATTATCTATTTGGACGTTCAAAAGGCATCTGACAAAGTTTTGCACGAGAGGCTCATACTGAAAATGAAATCTGCAGGAATTACAGGAGCTATCACTGAGGGGGTTCGAAGTTGGTTGTCTAATAGAAAGCAGACTGTAACTGTGGGAGGAATTGTATCAGAGCAGGGTCCTGTATGAAGTGGAGTCCTGCAGGGATCGGTGTTGGGGCCTTTGCTATTTCTTATATACATAAATGATCTTGATGCAGAGGTTAGTTGTAAAATAGTAAAATTTGCAGATGACACAAACTAGGGGTCTAGCCAAACAGTATAGAATCAAACCAAGGTAATACAGGAAGACCTAAACAGCATCCAAAAGTGGGCAGATACCTGGCAGATGACATTCAATTTAGATAAATGTAAAGTCCTTGCATGTGGGAAATAAGAACCTTAGACAAGACTACTTCATTGGGGGAAAAAAACTAAAATTTTCTCAATTTGAAAAAGACTTGGGAGTAATAGCTGACCCAATCTTAACAGGATCTAGGCAGTGTGCTGTAGCAGTAAAAAAGGCCAACAGGATGCTGGGATATATAGCCAAAAGTATTGAGTATAAATCTAAAGAGGTTATATTGAAATTATACAATGCCTTAGTCAGACCTCACTTGGAATACTGTGTGCAGTTCTGGGCACCGCACTATGAAAAAGATATTGAAGTTCTTGAAAAGGTTCAAAGAAGGGCAACTAAATTAGTTCCTGGTGTGAAATATAAAAGCTACGAGGAAAGACTCAAGTTACTTAACCTATTTAGACTAAGCAAGAGGCTTAGGGGTGATTTAATTGAGGTAGTTAAATTTATAAAAGGAATCAATAAGGTTAACTATAATAGATTCTTTAGGGTGAGTTCAGTCTGTAAAACAAGAGGACATAAATGGAAACTAGTTAAGAGTAAGTTCCGCACTGATATAAGGAAATACTGTTTTACACAAAGAATTATCAATACATGGAATAGGTTGCCAGGTCATGTAGTTGAGGCAGAGACCTTTGCTGTGTTCAAGTCTAGACTTGATGCAGTTTTGGATACTCTTTAATTAAGAAATGGCGAGCTTAGTTGGGCCGAATGGCCTGTTCTTGTCATCATATATTCTTATGTTCTTAAAACAGCACCTGCACCCGCATCGCTCGTGTCTACGGCTAGTTTGAAGGGGAGTGAAAAATCAGGAGCACCAAGAACCGGAATACTGACCAGAAGAGCCTTCACACGCTCAAACACCAATTGGCATACCTCAGTCTATACAAACCTGACTTTAGGGCTCAGAAGTTCGGTCAGGGGAAACGTCACAGCGGAGAAGTTCTTACAAAAACTGTGGTAGTATCCAACCATGCCTAGAAAACAGCATAATTCACAACGAGTCGTTGGTGCCGGGAACTGCAATATAGCTTCCACCTTTGAGCCCACGGGACGAACTTGTCCTCACCCTCACTTTTCTCAAATAGGTCACCGTTGCTTGACCGACTCGCATTTTGCAAGATTTAAAGTGAGATTGGCATCTCTCAAACGCTGAAAGAGTTTGTCTATTTGTTTAATGTGTTTGGGCCATGAGGCACTGATGACAACCAGATCAACAAGGTAGGCTTCACAGCCTGGCAATCCCAAAGTTACCTGGTTAAGTAGCCGGTGCGTTTTTCATACCGAATAGCATAACCGAATATTGTAGAAACGCATCGGGGGTCACAAAAGCTGAAACTTCTTTTGCCCGCGCGGACAAAGGGACATGCCAATATCCCTTAAGCAGGTCAAACTTATTAACATACGTGGCAGAGCCCACCCAATCCACACAATCATCCATTTGGGGCATAGGAAAACAATCTGGCTTTGTGACAGCGTTTACCCTTCTATCGGTACAGAATTGAAACGTACCATCCGGCTTACCGACCAGTATACTAGGAGAACTCTGAGCACTAAAGCTTGGTTCAGCAATGTCATGTTGTAACATATAAGCAACTTCTTTTTGCAATTGCGAGCGTTTCTCCGGGTTAACCCTATAGGCATGTTGTTTAATCGGTGGAGTATTGCCAACATCGATGTCATGCTCTAGTAGATGAGTATGGCTAGGCACATCCAAAAACAACGAAGGATATGATTGGATTAGCGTAATGATATCGAGTTCTGTAATCTACCCTCCACCACATCCTTGGTCGGGGCAGTCACTCCCTCCTCGTCCGGCTCAGAGGGTGAAGCAGGCCTAACGATATTGACAGAAAGGGGCGAAGAGGGAGCACACGGGAGACTGACCGCTGCCGGAACTTCAGCACCAGACAGTTCCTCAATCTCAACAGTTTCTCTCATGGATAGGCTCTACTGGCGCCGCTGGCTCGGTTTCAGTACTGGACAGCGCACCAGGGTTTCCTGCCTGTCCAGGAGTCGAGTCGAACGCACGCCCGCAGAAGGCTTTCAGCATGGTTACATGGCACAATCTGGATTTGCGCCTCCGGTCTGGAGTGGCAATGATGTAGTCAACCTCCCCAAGTTTTCGCTCCACCCAATAAGGACCACTGTATCGTGCCTGTAATGCAGAACCAGCCACAGGTAACAGAACCATAACTTGATCACCTGTCTTAAATGAACGAAACTCCGCACGGCAATCAAAACGGGTTTTCATTTTATTCTGAGCCACTTTCAGGTTGGATCTGGCTAGTTCCCATGCCCGGGGCAAGTTGAACCGAAAGTTAGAGACGTAGTCAAGGATATTATTGGGAGCAGGCTCAGCCAACCAATTGTCTTTTAGTAGTTTTAAGGGACCACGAACAGTATGTCCGAACACCAATTCAGATGGGCTGAATCCCAGCGATTCCTGTACTACTTCCCTAATTGCAAACAAAACCAGTGGAACGCCATCATCCCAATCTCTCTCAAACTCTAAACAATACGTGTGTAGCATGGATTTTAGAGTTTGGTGAAACCTCTCTAATGCACCCTGGCTTTCAGGATGGTAAGCGCTGGAGGTACAGTGTTTAACAGCAAGCTGTTGAAAAGCTTGGGCAAACAACCTCGACATGAAGTTGGAACCTTGATACGTTTGTACGATTTTCGGAAGTCGAAACAATGAAAAGAATTTAAGCAAGGCTTTCACAATTGTTGGAGCTGTTATTTTCCGTAATGGAATTGCCTCGGGGAAACGAGTTCAGGCACACATGATGGTTAACAAAAACTGGTTACCAGACTTTGTACGGGGTAAAGGACCGACACAATCAACAATCACCCTCTCAAATGGTTCTCCGATCACTGGGATTGGTTGTAACGGTGCCAGAGAAGGGACCTGATCGGGTTTGCCTGAGAGCTGACATGTATGACAACTCTGACAGTAATTAGAAACATCTCGTTTGAAACCAGGCCAATAGTAATGTCGCAAAATGCGGTCGTATGTCTTATTCACTCCTAAATGACCAGCGAAACGATTGTCGTTTCCAAACCCAAAATCTCCTTCCGAAACACTGACAGGACCACGATCTGGCAAACAATCTGCCACTCGTCCTGAGCAGAGGCTTTCAGTAGCCTCCACTTTCGCATTAGCATACCACCACTGACAAAGTATCCCTGGGATACGTCTTTTAGATCGGCTTCAGAAACCGCATCAGCAAAGAGAAAAGTTAGACTTGAGTCCTTTTTCTGCTCTGAAATGAGACTGTCACTGCCTACTAACAAAGTCTCTCTCTCCCCCATCAACGGCAGTGGTGGAACCGTCAATAAATGGAAGGGACCGTTCACAAGTATCCGAAGTGGCAAAAAATGTGTTGCAGAGATCAAAACCACCATTTGAACCAATAGTAGGACCTTCTTTCACTTGTTTTCTATACATTGCGCAAGTGATAGCACACGCAGGGAATACCTCCGGGTATTTCTGCGTCAAATCATCAGGGCTAGTATGAACAAGAGGAGAAGGAATCACCTCAGGGTTCGCCAGTACCTTCCCACCAGCCAAATCGTTTCCTAAAATAAACTAAATGCCTTTCACGGGTAGACATGTTTGTAAACCTACAACACATCCCTTAATCAAATCAGAGGTGAGCATAATCTCATGCAGAGGCACACTGAAAAAAAAACCATTTCGAAACCCTGAACAAGAATGCTGGAGCCGGTAGAGGTTTCTTCCGACAAAAGAAGAACTCCCTCTAAAATAAATGACTGCGCAGCGCCCGTGTCACGCAAAATCTTAACTGGATGCTGCACGTTGTTGTTACACCACTTCTCTAAGACCCCAAGTCCAGGACCAGGATTCGCCAGCCACCAATCTGGGCCTTCATGGATGATGCTGAAAAAAGGCAGAGCCATTGACAGACTCTGGTTCTCCATCGCAGACACACCGATCCCAAACCATCTCTGAGAAGC
Source organism: Megalops cyprinoides (assembly GCF_013368585.1). Classification (NCBI taxonomy): domain Eukaryota; kingdom Metazoa; phylum Chordata; class Actinopteri; order Elopiformes; family Megalopidae; genus Megalops; species Megalops cyprinoides. The sequence goes on along the minus strand of NC_050604.1, from coordinate 2,511,813 downwards.
CAGTGAAGACTTTGGGGAAGATTTTCAACAGCAGCCTCAAGGACGCAACATCAGTCAAGAGCAAATGCGAGGAGCTGGATGGGCGGCTGAAGGAGGTGGACAAGACAGGTCTCCGAGGAAGATTTAAGGCATGGATCTACCAGCATGGGATTTTGCCAAGGATCCTGTGGCCACTGCTCATCTACAAGTTTCTGATCTCCACCATCGCTGAGGATGGTCAGCCGCTACTCGAGGAGATTGTTGGGTCTGCAGAAAAGCCTGAGCAGCATTGCCCTATAGAGAAACACCTGCAATTTTAGGCTCCCCCTGAAGTCCATTCAGGAGGAGTTCAAGGTTTTGCACACAAGGGAGGGTGCTGCAATACCGTGAGTCAGTCAACCTGAAGATGTCTGGTGCAGGGGTAGCAGTGAGAACCGGCAAGAAGTGGATTAGGCAGAGTCGTGACTGCACCATGGACTACTGGGGGGGCAGTGGCCAGGAGAAGAGCAGGACTGGGAACTTTCCCAACCCCCCATTGTGACAAAGCTGGAGAGGTCCAGCAGAGCAGTAGAGATGAGACAGCAAGGCTCCTGGACAAGATGGTAACAAGTTGTGGAGAGAAAGATCACGTGGTCTGACCTCCCGAGGACTGAACCACACTGCATCAAGTTCCTGGTCCAGGCAGTGTACATGTCCTCCCTAGCCCATCTAACCTGCACTGTTGGAACTTGATGTGTTCACCAAAGTGCCTTCTTTGCTCGAGGAAGAGGACACTTGAGCACATCCTGAGCTGCTGCCCAAAGGCACTGGATGAAGGAAGGTACCGGTCGCTGCACCCCAGGTGCCCAAGACCATTGCAGAGGCCATCTGCAGTGCCATCACCAGTTGTCGGAGAGAAAATCCAGCAAAGCCAGCCATCAGCTTCATTAAGGCCAGAGAGAAGCCAATAAAAACATCTAATGCAGCACCAGGGCTCTTCAACACAGCTCAGGATTGGCAGCTGATGGTGTACTTGGGAAGGCAACTCAAGCTCCTGCAGCATGTTGCCAAGACCACTCTCAGGCCTGACATAGTGCTGGTGCTGGAGGGAATCAAGAGCATTGTCATGCTGGGGCTCACTGTGCCATGGGGGGAACATATGACATGCCCATATGGAGCGGAAAAAAAGAGAAATATGATGGCCTAGTCAGCGACTGCCATAGACATGGCTGGAGGGCAAGGTGCTTGCCTGTAGAGGTTGAGTGCAGGGGTTTTGCAGGGCCGTCCCTCTCCAGGGCCTACTCTGCACTTGGCATCACAGGAGAGAAAAAGAGGAGAGCCATCAGGAACAGCACGGAGGCTGCAGAGAGAGCCTTGAGGTGGCTGTGGATCAAGAGGGCGGATTCGTGGACAGTTGCTGCTAGGGCAGAAACTGAGTTCTGATCAACCTTAGCTGGGTTGCCTGGGCGAAGATGTCTGATGTTTGAAAGACCCGAAACACTCGATGACTCCAGGTAACATCACTGATGATCTGCCTTAGCCTAGCATCTTATGATGTTTCACTACAAAAAAATACTTTGTATAAACACTGAAGTATAAACAGTATTAAATGTAGTAAAATTTTATTTAAATTCTTAATTGGTAGGGATGCACGATATTAGATTTTTGCCGATATTCGATAATATTTATATATTTATAATATGCCAATATTTTCGAACTCATTTTGGCCAATGGCCAATGCTGATACAGTGTGTGTGTGTGTGTGTGTGTGTATATATATATATATATATATATATATATATATATATATATATATATATATATATATATTAGTGGTAGGAAAAAACTGTATTAGCCTAGCAACACTGTGTACTAGCATGAGCTCACTGCCAAAGGTTGTATTAAGTTCACCATGCAAGCTTAAGGTTATTGCAGGACAGGTGTAATGGACCCAGGAAGTCTGGGTCCCTGCCAACTTAAGTCTTGGGAGGGTTTCACCCATTTTAAAAAATATAGCCTGGCTTAGCGTGAAAATATTGGAAGGAAAAAACCTGAGAAACCTGAGAAAAAGTAAGAATGGTTGGGAGAAATAAATAAATAATCGTGTAAAAGTTTAATTAGACCAAAAAGGGGAAAAGAGGGTGGACCATGAGAGGGGGAGATAACAGGTAAGCCCAGCAATGGGAAGGTTTAGAAAAAGGTATATAAGAAGAGGTAGTTCAATTCAATTCATTTTTATTTGTATAGCGCTTTTTACAACACAAGTTGTCACAAAGCAGCTTTACATTGTTCCCAGGCCTGAGACCCCCTGAGAGCAAGCCTAAGGCAACAGTGGCAAGGAAAAACTCCCTATCAGGAAGAAACCTTGAGCAGAACCGGGCTCATGGGGGGGCCCATCTGCTTCTGGCCGGCACTGGGCAGACAGAGTTAGAGACAAAATTATGCAATGTACTTTAAGACATTTGTAATTGACAAACAATAGTAGTTAACAGTAGAGTGATTATAAGAATGTCTCCTAGGATGTCCAGGTCTTGGAATGCAGTTGGCTTTGATGGGCAGGGCAGCGAGGTAGCAGGACTGGAAAACGGGATGAGACGCTTGCGCTACAGCTCCGGACAGGAGCCCGGAGCAGGGAATAGGAAGCAAACAGAAAACAGTGGTTAGTGGATGATAAGAATGGCAGGGATGTAGAACAGAGAGGCAGGAGAGGAGGGGCAGAGAAAAAGGTGTGCAACAAGGAAAGACCCCGGCAGGCTAACATTATGGCAGCATACCTAGGGGACGGGAGGCAAGGGACCGCCATAGTCATGAGGGCGACCCTAAGACAGTCAACACCAGATCACGGCACAGGGTCCATGAAAGCAATGACCACTTAGTCCACCAGAGACTCTATGATCCACGCCAGCACCAGGCCATGTCCCTCAGCTGAAGGATTTACTATATAGGTATGTTTTGAGCCTAGACTTAAAGGTGGAGAGAGAGTCTGTTCCCCGAATCTCAGAGGGTAAACTGTTCCACAGAAGAGGGGCTTGATAGGAAAAGGCTCTACCGCTCTACCTCTATATATATATATATATCTCTATATATCTACCTCTATATATATATATATATATTTAAAAAAAATGATCTGTCTTATTTCCTATCGCATTCTCTCCTCATGGCTTATGGAGCCACAATATTTATTTTGAATGAGCAGAGACACAATAAAGATGCAGAAAACGTTATTCCCTGTCCAGTGTCGTTGTGTAAGTGTACAAACACAAAAATTACGCCCTCTGTTCGAGTCCCGAAGCAGGAACTAGGCGATCGCGGGTTGTCTTGTTTTATTTCCCATTGCCGTCTCTAGAGCCGTGTTATTTAACTTTTTTCTCACACCCCCTCCAGAAGCAGAGAAAAGCTTAGCAGCACACAGCTAGCATCCTCCCAGGGTGAGAAACTTGGCTAGGGTTCGGTCGAAACCATTAGGACTTCCATTCGAGTCCCAAAGCACGAGCTTGGCGATCGCAGTCTGTCTTGTTTTATTTCCCATCGCATTCTCTACTTACCCAGCTGCGATATGAAAACAATGGTTTCGCACCCTTCCGGAAGCAAATAGAAGCTTAGCAGCACTCAGCTAGTATCCTCCCTGGGTGAGAAACCTAGCTAGGGGGTCGGTCGAAACCATTAGGTCCTCCATTTGAGTCCCAAAGCATGAGCTTGGAGATCATGGGCTGTCTTGTTTCATTTCAAATCATATTCTTTCCTTACGGAGACACCTTATTTTGAAATGGTCTCATGCCCCTCCAGAAGCAGAGAAAAGCTTAGCAGCACACAGCTAGCATCCTCTCAGAGTGAGAAACTTAGCTATATATTTTACCCCTCCTCGCATCACCGGTGCTTTACAAGCATTGCAAATAGCAATTTTATCTGTTTCAGATATTTCAAACATGTTGAAACATGTTGCATAGTTAACACGTCACCTTATCAGCCAGGCACATTGGCAGAAATTTTCATACATCTGCCGATGCCGATAATTAGCTTCTTAAGTTTTTATCGGCCGATACCGATGTCGTGCCGATATCATCGTGCATCCCTATTAACTGGTGCTCCTCAATGTGTTCTTGTTATACTTGTTATACACAGCAAGGTGGTCAGCTGACAAAGTCTTGTAAATCTTGCGAATTATTCTAAAATATAATTGCAGTTGATATGTTATTGCATTACTAATTTATGTTACACACTGGTTGCAACTGGTTTAGTTTTTTATATTGCCATTTAATTCTTTGTTTACTTTTGCCTCTCTTTATCAAAACATAATGCATCTCCTAAAGACAGAGTAAACCTCCAACAATGATCAATCTGTTGGGTCTGACTGGGAATGGAAAATCATTAGCTGTAAACATGATCCTGGAAAAGGCTCGAGCTCAGCCTCCAGCTGGTCGGGCCAACACCCGTGTGAGTTTACAATCTTCGACATTGTGTTGTGAGAGAATAGAGGTGGATGGCAAACACACTGTTCTGTTAGACTCCCCAGAACTCTGGGATGAAGACTCGCAGGTAAAACCGGATCATATTAAATACTACATAGCACTGTCACATCCGGGCCCACACGTATTTCCTTTTAGTGATGCAGATGGGCTAGATCATGCAGTTAGAGAAAGAAATGTAAGAGCAAATACAGATGACATTTGGCAAAGAAATCAAATGATAATCCTGTTGACCCAGGATGCTGATATGGTAAGTAACATTGATGATTACGTTATTTATATCCACTAGGAAGCCAGTCAATCATATTTACTGATGACGCACAACAAACTACAATGATGTAGACGATGCAACCACTAGTCACGTACACAAGAGGTCACAGGTACGTAGGATCACAGAATAGCCTTTACGAAATAAAGGCAAATATTGAAATGCAGGAAATAACAACATGTACCTGATGACAATATATACACGTAATATATAATGTACATGCGAAGAAAAAGCAGTGTTATTCAACTCCCGGAGGATTGAAATTTTTTATTCCGACAAAGAAGCAGATCCGATGTTCGTAGTGAAAGACAGGAAGGTTTATTTGCACAGCCGGCCATGGGAACATCAGCATGGAGCAGAAGTTCAACAAGTATAAGGTTTGTTCTTTTTTATATAGTTACAGTATGTGCATTTACATGAGTTACAATGACCAGAGCGGGTGCTGTTTTTGATTGGTTTTGGGGAGCTGTGAATTGCTAAACAGCTCCCTCTCTAATTGGGTCTCTCCTGAAACCCGTTGCCTAATTGGCTCCGTCGGGTTCAAACTTCGGAAGGGAAGCCCATATATGGTCAAGGGGGACGCTGTGTTCCGCAGACTGTTACCATCAAGAGGCGCCATTTGGCTCCGGTCGGATGTGGCGGCATCGCTTTGTATTCAAATACAGTTTGTCTCAAGGGGTTGTATTCTAATACACATCGCTGTCTCCGGATCAAACGCCGTGCCGTTCCGCGGAAACTCCTAACATCAGCCACGAATCATGTAAACAAATGTCTAAAAGGAAAGCTGTCACGGCTCAGGCGAGGACTCAGGAGCGGACCACGTAAGTTTCAGGTTCCATGCGACTTTCTTTGAGGAAGATGACAACGTAGCGAAAACGATAACAGGCAGGGTCAAAAACCAGGCAGGCAGTCCGAGGGCAATTCCGGGGAAGGCGATCGTGGAGTCAGGCAGAGTCAGGAACCAGGCAATCAGGGCAAAAACAGCAGGCAGAGAGCCAAGGTCGGGTGCAGACAGAATCGGGAACCGGAACAACGAACAGGCAGGGGAAAAACCGGCGGGGACGAAACAGGAAAGAGACGCTGTAACGAACTAGCAACGAGCCAAGAAACAAACGGGGAATATAAAGGGTTGGGGGTGACGAGAAGATGGGATGCAGGTGGACAGGCAGGTGAAGGTAATGAGGAAATCAGGTGGGCGGGGACCAGGCTGGGAGCGGGGCGGGGCTGGAACACAAGGAAAACAAAAGCACATGGAGAAAAAAAAACAAAAACACAGCAGCTGAGGAGGCGGAGCACTGACAAAAGCAAGAAATAAGCTACAATGTCATTCGGGCTAACTAGCCAGATAACCAGCAACAGGCTACATGCTGCATTAGCAATTTAGCAGCACCTATTGGTTCCGATACAGGGATTCGCACTCAATTCATTCCCTGCAAAAAGTATTGTACATGAAATGTTTACACATTTTGTACATCTGTTCATGTTTTGCTTATCTCTGTATTTTTTTTTACATGTTTCTGCTGTTTACATATATGAAATATTTTGTGATCATTTTGCAAGATTTTAAAATCATACTTTAAACACTATAAATATTTATTCACTGTGCTGTACTGTGTCAGTGTACATTTAATCTGTTATCATGAACTAAATGTACTTTTTCATAGAGTGCATAATCTTCTGCATGACTTTTAGATGTGGGGAAATTAGTAGGACAGAATTATGCTCAACAAACTAATCAGGTAAATAGGTATTCTGCACTTAAGCAAGTATATCTAGCATAGAGATAGCTGCTCCAGACAGACCAAAACCAAGGGAAGAATGAGGAACTTAAGCAACTATGAGTGACTCCTTACAAAACCTAGGGAAGAACACTAATTGAGCTGTAAGAAACAAGGAGGTCCTAAAATACAAGCAACAGAATTTACCTTTAGAAAAGAAGTAACAGTAATTATTACAGAGTCCTGGATCATGGATAAACTCATTTGGTTCATCCAGAAGACTGAACACATGACTGCATGCAGGATAAGAGATGCCAGAAAACACACCAGCATAAAGATATTTTACAATCAATAACATGTGCATGCACATGATCCGAAAGCATTGATTAGCTTATCCAAAGAAAATTCGCAAATGAAGGTTGCATCGAGCCAAATGCGTTGTCACCTTTTCCTGGGATAAAGCCTTCTTCTTCCCTAAAACATCGCTAAACAGAGTAAATCCTCTGAAATCCTGACATCAGCCGGCATCTGCCCAGGGAAACCTGGGTGGGCACAGCCACCAGCCTGCATGTAACGATTCATTCCAAACATCTCCTCTGGTGATACTGAAGCAAATACATTAGCTGTAGGCTGAATTTTGCTAAGGGCCAGGATCTCTGTTAAGGAGCATGACATCTCTCTCAAAGGGTCACTTCTGCCACTGCTTACAGAATACTCTTGTCTCAGATGAAAATTTTAAATGCATAAAAGGCACAGATGGAGCAGTTTAGTCAGCCCCTTGTCTGTTTGATGTTTGTTGTGCTTCAGTGCAGGATCATCTGCAGCTTTGTTTTCTATTCACGTTACCCAGAGTGGGAACCGTAAGTAGTCGTACACAGTGCCCCTCCAAATTTATTCATACCCTGCGATTGAAAAAAGATGTAAAAAATGTACATATTGGATCATTTTTTCCTGGATTACATTGCTGATGCCATCATTGCTATACATAACTTGGCCTTTTCTGTGTGTCATAGCCTGGGGAATGCAGCAATAGAATGGGTCTTGTTAGAACAGTTTAGATAGCTTGACTGATCGTTGTTGCTGACTGCATGATCCATTTGCCAGATACTCTGCAATTTTTGCAGAGCAATTCACATGGAGGTGCTGCCTGAGCAAGCCATCTGCCCAGTGATTAAAATACTCATATCCCATTTCAGAAGGTGAGGATAAGCCACATTTGGTACATTCTGGACAGTAATGATGACATCCACCACATGTCCAGTTCAGCTCTCCTCATTGGTCTGTATGACCAGCTGTGTTCAGAGGGACTGTCATACAGAAGTAATTTTAGAAGAGGATTGTCTGACAGAAGCTTGCAGGTCAAGCTCGTTTTGAGCAGCTTTATCTGTATACCTAATTAGTTTAAACACCCCTGTCTGGTGTTGCTGGGTTGCTTGCAGTCCTAACAGAGGAACTGGGATTGATGACTGCTGGTTAGCTATATTCCATTCTTTGTTGGTTGTGGCTGGCTGACTAACTAACTCCCTCGCTGCTTAACAACGCAATGATGCCGGTGATAGTCAAAGTTGTTTTATTGCTCTCAAAGGGCGACTTCTGGTTCTGGGGGATACAAGCCTAGATTCTGTAAAACATTCAAAAATAATATTCATTACAAGGTGGCATCACAAATAACAATTGGCTGGTTAACTGTGAAACTGTATTGCATAGTTGTCACCTTATATTATCTGATATTGTGGGGCACGCAAGTTATCAACTTATCTTTGACCATTTTTATAATTAAAATCAGAAGCAAATAAAAAGGTGGTCACAAGTACCAGGTCAGACATTTCGGTGTCCAACTTTGCGATCTGACAACTTCACAACCATTGCAGAAACTCTGTATCTGTAGCTGTGTCTGATATACAAATTTTAAATCTGCAATATTTATTAGTGCTTCTTGCTTTTCAGCGTTTATTTTATTTGTGGCTAATCATCCTGTAATGGGCCAGACAAAGCAGAACAGATATTGAAACTGGAAATGTGTCGCGCACGCTGCAATGAGAGCTGGACACAAGTGCGGAAACACAAAACTTTATTCTAGAATGGGGCAGGATACAAACAGGACACAAACAGAAAATCAGATGGGAGACTGGCAGGAATCGCAGAACTGGTTGGATTCAAAAACAGGAGTTCAAAAAACCAAGCTTAGCATACCCTCACATGAGAGTAGACTTCACACAGGAGAACTAAACACAAGGGTTTAAATAGGGGAACAAATCAAAGTTAACGAGGTGGAGACAGGTGAAGGAGATAGTCGCTGATTCAGACCGGTGATTAGCAGGTCAACAACACTGAGCGCTGGATGACTGAAGTAGAGTGGGAGGAGGCGAGGTCGTTACAAAAATGAGACAATATACAGTAAATGCAGGAATGCGTGCTGAAAAACAACCAACAAATAAAGCCTTTGAAGGTTACAACTATTGCTCAATATTTCCTGCGCAAAGGCTCTGCTCATACTAATCAGTGCAAAGCCATTTTCTAGCTGGATTTAGAGTTTTGAAACTTCTAGCATCAGTGCCACATCAAGGCAGTATGCTTTTGAGGATTAACAGCTGTCCTTGGTGTAATTACTTTTGTGTCAGTATGGAAAACCACTTGCCATACTTAGCAAAGGTTTAGCACAACGCCATGTACCCAGGCCTCCGAAGGTTGATAAGGACAACTGTAGGCAGGATGGCTTTACCTTAAGATGGCTAACATTTAAGTCCACAGTTACAAGCATAACTTCAACAGGAGCATTACTGAGGATAGTAATCTATTTGAAATCCAGTTTGTCAGTTGGTAATGCACAGTATCTTAATTTCGTGACTTTTTCTCGTAGTGAGTCAATTTCTTTCCTCACCTTGCCAGCTGAGGAAAGTGGCCAGCCTAATTATGGCCTAGGTACAAGACAGCAGCACAAGTCTGTTATGTTGTCAGTAAACTGAAACCTGAAGGTAAATCAAAAATGGAGATGTAACCAAGGTGCATGCCCCCTTCACCCTCACTGCAGATAGCTTTGATTATTCTCCTCCAAGGTTGATGTGGCCTTCATATGTTTGATTGATGTTCCCTCACTGTATGTACGATTCCTTGTCTTTGCTCGTCATCCTGCTTGATATGACCGCGGCCTTTGTCACAGTGGACCGTCAGATACTCCTGTCTACCCTGTCTCCTGTTTTATAGAGCTGGGGATCTCAGGTTCCACCCTGTCCTAGTTCTTCTACTACATTGAAAACTGCTTATGCCAGTTCACCTAGAGAAGTTCCATATTTGCACCACCAACAAAATGATATAGTCTTGACAAACATTTTATTAAGTAATTATATTTGTTGATTTCAAGATGACTAATAATACAAACCACCCACACTAATTTACTGGCATTCACATTTATGGGCTATTTGATCATGTTCACACATGTCAGCGCTGTCACAACACTGCTGCTTTCAACAATTGCATTTGTTGGACATTTTCTCAACAAACAACTGAGATCTGCTTTTAGGAAATGGTTTTACCCCTAGCTGAGAGTAGGAATGGGAAGCTTGATACATATCTTCCATTGCTACTCTGAGGTAGCCTTTTGTATTCCTGAAAGTGCTTTCAGCAGGACTCTTAGGAGTAATTCTCAGACAACTGATGAATGTCAGCATATTGGTGGCAGTGTGATGTAGTGGTAAGGCACACATCTGCTGTATCCCTGGGCAAGGTACTCAACAAGATATTGCCTCAATAAACATCTAGCTGTATAAATGGATAAAATTGTGATTTATGTAAGTTGCTCTGGAGTAGAGCGTCTGATAAATGCCAATAATGTAATGTAATAAATATAAGTCCAAGTTGCTAGGGCCACTTGAAGTCTCTTATGGGTTACATGGCTATCTCAATATGTTTTGTCTTTTAGTACACAGGTTTATTCAACTATTTTGCCATCTGTTTCTGAATGACTGCCCATCAACAGAACCTGAGCCTCTTCAAGTCCAGAAGGAATTGGTGATTCCTTTCAGACTTGAATACATATTATTATACATAGATATTAGCTGTGAACACTGCTTTTATTTGTAGAAAACATATATTAGTTACAGTATATCTCTATGTTTAGTCTTTTAGTTCTTCTGAACAAAATATGCTGTTCCCGGATGTTTGCACTAATATGAAAAATGTGTTTGTTGTGACTATATAACTGGTTATATAATTTGGTTCCGTTGTGTGAATTAAGTACAATTTCTTGATGTTAATTTTTCAAAATTTTTTCATCTCATTTCTTCATATTTTTATGTTTCTTGTTGTATGTCCCATTGAACTGCTGCCTACCCTTAATCAATTAAGATGAATACTATTATTACTAATTTGTTTAAGGAATTCAAATGAAAGAAAAATGAACTTCCCTAAAAATGTATTTCTGCGCTGCTAGAGCAAGCACATTTCCAACAACCCATATCAAAGAAATAATAGAAGATATTGAAGTGAAAACAGCATGTATGGAAAAATATGGCACTTGTCTAAATTCATCACTCAAAATTAAAGACAAACAACCTTTTTTAGCAGACACTGATATGCAAATATTTGAATCTTGGAATCTTGATATTTTTAAATCTCGGTAGGATTTTCATTGAGGTGATAGCGCCATCATGTGGAATTTTAAGGTTAAATCGAATGTTACTTTTCTGCTGGTAGGAGTCAGCTTCTTCTTAAAGTACAAAAGTACAAACCAAAAAAGACAGACAAAAGGCAAAAAGAGTGATTTATGCGATGTCTGCCATATTACTGAATATGCATGAGACATCAGATTTACTATATACTATTTAAGAAAAAGAAAGTCCAGGTAATATAATTAATGACACGGTTTACTGCTGAAATAAAGGTATAAAGATATCAGATTCTGTTGTTTTTCAGTATTTACCCCCATAACCTCAGTTATGAGTGAATTGTAACTGAATGTGCAGATATTTCTTGAATTTCTTCAATCCATTTTGCCGTGGCATCCACCAACCTCTTCAGAAAAATGCCCCAATACTGTAGTCTTTCACCGTCCATATTTTATCCCATAATTCAATAAAACGGCCCATCTGAATATTGATTTGAATATGAATGTTTTGGCTGATCTAATTTCTGAGAGGTTTCACTGTAAACATGAAGTGTTTTTTTGAGTTATGATTGCCTCCATTCATTTATTCATGAGCTACATTTATGCTGCTCTGGGGTAACTGGAATGATAAGCATAATTATGAGAGAGTGCTTCAGCTACCTCTTACTAAGCCTCCCCAGTCAGGCTATGATATGAATGTGTTATATCTCAATATGTTACAAACATGCCAAAGCTCTTGTGTTATAGGCAAGGCAAGTGCTTGTAGTTGCAGCTTCCATCCACTAGAGAGTACTTGACACTTATAAATGCAGGTTGGCTGGCTCCCATGCCATTGATTGGTGTTCAGATGAGGTGTGATACACTATATGGACAAAAGTATTTGGCCACACCTGTTTTTCAGGGTTTGGGCTATGCCCCTTACCTCCAGTGAAGGGCAATCTTAATGCTTCAGCATACCAAGACATTTTGGATGATGCTATGCTTCCAACTTTGTGGCAACAGTTTGGGGAAGGCCATTTTCTATTCCAACATGACTGTGCCCCAGTGCACAAAGCAAGGACTATAAAGACATGGTTTGATGAGTTCGGTGTGGAAGAACTTGACTGTTCCGCACAGAGCCCTGACCTCAACCCCATCAAGCACCTTTGGGATGAACTGGAACGGAGATTGCGAGCCAGGCCTTCTCGTCCAACATCAGTGCCTGACCTCATAAATGCTCTACAGAATGAATGGGCACAAATTCCCACAGAAACACTCCAAAATCTTGTGGAAAGCCTTCCAAGAAGAGTGGAAGCTGTTATAGCTGCAAAAGGGGGACCAACTTCATATTAAAGTATATGTATTTCAATACAATGTCATTACAATATAATGGTCAGGCGTCCGAATACTTTTGTCCATATAGTATATGTTCTTGGATGCAACAAAGTCCATCAGCTGCAGTGTCATTCCCCCAAAAGACACCTGCGGTAAGGTTTCCCCCAACAATCCCTTTACTGACATTGAGCCCACTCAGCATTTGAAGCCAGTAACTCCAGCAAAGGGTTTTGAATGTGAGTGTTGGGCTGATTGGAAGTGTCTACACCAAGCAAGCACATTTGCTGGCCCCAAATCACTTTAGTCTCTGTTTTATACAAAATGCCAAACAGGCAATTTTTTTCACAATCCAGAATTAATTGGATGGAAATTAAAAATGTACTCATGCTCAACTAGTATTACTGTAGTTTGTTCACAGTAATTGCACTATTGTGTGTATTATATAGGAAATATATTTTTAATGGTGTAGAATCTTTTGAGCTGGTTAATAGACTAGATTGGTTAATCAAACTAGACATTTGATTGATAATTGTTTTATAAAATAAATTAAGTTTTAAATTATATTATAAATTTTATTTTTATTTAGAATAAAAACCAAACTCTCAAAATGAATTCAGTGCACTATGGTTTAAGGATTTATTTATTTTTAAATGGAAATGTTATCAAGAATTTGTTTCCCATTCCAGAATGAAGCAAAACACATGATACGAGTGAGAGTGATTTTATAATTTATGAATTAGTATATTTAACTGACGTATTGATCAACACATTGCACTTTCTACATTTAAAACAATAATAGTCATAGTCATAAATGATGAAATCATTTTCATGTTAGGAAATATTTTTAGAAATCATGTCTGGCATAGATTTTAATGATTGTGCTTTTTGGTTAGTAGGTGACATGTACATCAAGTTATGTTGGAATAATATCTACTTAAATAGATATAGGATAATATAATAATATCTATTTAAACTACGGAGTGCAAAGTATGGCCTGAGTTTTCATTTCTGAACAGACTGTTCTGACTGTGTTTCAAAAGCAATCACACTTGTTAGCATGCCCAGGCTGAAGATTGCCACAAATTCAGTTCTAATGCTAACACACGTGCAGAAGTAGAACACGTTCATTTGCTTCCATGGTGAAGATAGTCTTCCAGTTGTACTCCCACATAACTCAAGCACAGTGAGTCAGGCACTGATAAATCATTTGGGGGATATTGGTGCAGTATGTATCCATGTCATACTAGCTGAGAATAGAGAAAATCCAGTTGACTGCCCCACACCATGAGAAAAGTCAGACCCTAAATATTCATGTTGAATTCTAACTGTGCCCCTTGGACACAGAGCTGTGAGGATTATCCTAATCCTTTAATGATGGGGCTTGTGTCAGAAGTCAGTGTTTTTATTCAGACTACAGAGGGACAAAGTTATTGCCCTATAAAAAGGTAGTGTTTTCTCAAATCCCACACCAGGAAGTGCTGGGAGATCCTTGAACCATCAACAAGACAGTGGGAGTTTTTCATTAATGGGCAACATTAATCTTTCCCATTATGATCATTAATACACACTTGGTCCTACATTCCTAAATTTCTTTTGATATTGAAAAATGTAATTATGCATAGAGTCAAATGAAACATGTTCAGACAAATAAAAAAAGTTAGAATGCCATGAAGCCACGCTTAATATTCTTATATACATATATTTTTATTGTTGCCACACAAAAATTCTCACTATTGTACTCAGCTCAGCTCTTTAAAAAATCATGAAGTAATGTAATAGATGTAATGGGGGTGTGTATGTGCTCAGGTGAAAGGTAAAATGAGGCCAAGATGAGAAAAACCTGATTCTTTATGGGGCATTGCTAATATGACATCACTACCTTTATCATCTCATACAGCGGGGTCCAAAAGTCTGAGACCACATTGAAAATCTCTAATATTTTCATGTAAAACAGGGAATAATCAAAAAGTTTGAGGATTCAGAAACATTTAAAAACACAAGAAGTTATGTCATGTAAAATGAAGAAGAAATATTTAAGATTCTGCACTATTTCTAGGTCAGCAATCAAATTTAAGCAAATTTGGGGCATTTACCAACTTAACTCCTTTGTACAAAAGGTAAGATTTCCTTGAGTTGTATCCTTTCCATTGAAGCATGCATTCAGATGACACTCAAGTGGATTTGATCTACTCATCAGAGGCTCGTTCAAGTAACTCAACTTGCAGCCAGTGTTCACCTGTTATAAATATGGCTGTGCTTCAAGTTTCCAGCAGATCAGTGCTTACTAAGTAGCATTGCGATAGTGTGAAAAATGGCATCAGAACTAAGTGAAAGTGTCAGAAGTCAAATTGTTATTCTAAGCAATAGGGGCTTTCTCAGTGTCAAATCATGGCTAGACTAAAGGTTTCTAAGTGCATGGAACTCTGAAAGGCTTTGCAGAAACCGAATCAGTTGTATCCAATGCATGATCAGGCAGGCCAAAACTGACCACACCATCAGAAGATCAATACATCAAGCTTAGTTCTGTGAGAGATGGAAAAGCAACTTCATCACAGATACAGAATTTGCTAAATAAAGAACACAAGACTCCAATCAGCAAAAGTACTGTCAAAAGAAAGCTGTCTTGTAGTGGTCTCAGAGGATGAGTAGCAGTTTCTAAACCACTTCTCAGGAAGGGAAACAAGGCATTTCACAGTGGATGACTGGAAAAAGTCCTTTTTACTGATGAATCCAAATGTGAGATTTATGGCAGTAACAGAAGGGTGTATGTAAGGAGACGAACAGGAGAGAGAATGATACCGCAGTGTACCAAACCAACAGTGAAACATGGTGGTGGGAGTATTCAAGTCTGGGGGTGTTTTGCCTACTCTGGAGTTGGACACCTGCACCGAATTGACTACACCCTGACCAAGGAGAAGTACCACTCCATTCTTCAGAGATATGCTATACCCTCTGGTTTGCATGTTTGTGGAGAAGGATTCATACTGCAGCAGGATAATGACCCCAGACACACCTCAAAGCTTTGCGAGAACTACTTGAAGACCAAAGAAGACTAAGGAGTCCTGGACTTTCCTCCACAGTCACCGGACCTCAACCCCATTGAACATTTATGGGGGTACTTGAAGACTGAGAAAGCCAAGCATTCTGTGACATCACCAGAAGCTCTTTGGAACATTGTCAAATCATGCTGGGATAACATGGGTCATCAGGTTTTGCACAAACTTGTGGAGTCCATGCCAGCTCAAGTGCATGCTGTCATTAAAGCAAAAGGGGGACATACCAAATACTAACATATTCTGAAATTCATGTACATTTTTCAAAGATTCAACTTTTCACTCAAATTGTTAAGCTGATATTATCATTTGTAATGAAAAAATTAGTATTACATTCATTTACATTTACATTTATTCATTTAGCAGACACTTTTATCCAAAGCAACGTACAAAAGTGCATATAGTGGTCAAACAGGCACAGGCACAAGGGCAAGATGTGTACAGGTCATGCAAAGCAGATAGTGCTGAAGCTGTGCACAAGGTCAGTGTAGCGAGACAGAACCAATCTGATCTAAGGTTACATATATCAAACACAATCACTGGGACAATAAAGTACCGCTATATTACCTAGGCAAAAACATGCTACAAATACAAGGTAAGAGATAGAACTACAAGTACAAGCCAAGAATCTTAGATCTACAAGGTCAAAATGGCAAGGGTGTCAGTCCAGGTAGAGTCTGAAGAGGTGGTCTTCAGCCCACGTCTGAAGGGCTGGATTGAAGGGGTTGTTCACAGGGGGGTGGGAAGTTCATTCCACCATTGGGGGGCAATGACGGAAAAGCGACATTGTGAGGAGCATGGGCCTTTTGTTCTGATGGTGGGAGGAGCGAGGTGTCCGGATAGCAGAGCGAAGTTGTGAGCGGGTGCATAAGGTTGGATGAGGTCCTACAGGTAGGTCGGGGCAGTCTTTTTTGCAACAGAAAAGGTGAGCGACAAGGTTTTGAAGTGGATCCTGGCTGCGATTGGGAGCCAGTGGAGGGATCTCAGTAAGAGGGTGACGCGGGAGAACTTCGAGAGACTGTAGATCAGTCTAGCAGCTGCGTTTTGGACGAGCCGCAGTGGCTGAATGGTGCAGGCTAGGAGGCCTGCGAGGAGGACGTTGCAGTAGTCCAAGCGGGAGAGCATGGTGGCCTGGATGAGCAGCTGGGTGGAGTAGGTGGTCAAAAAAGGGCAAATCCTCCTGATGTTGAAGAGGAGAAATCAACAGGAGCGTGTTGTCTGTGAGACCAAGAGGGAAAACAGCCTGTTCAGTCAATGGTTGGAGAAGTGTGTGGAGTAGTATATCAGTGAGGTTCAAGAGGAATTTGAATGCAGAGCTCTGGGTAGCTTCCCTATGCTGTATATACCTGAGGCACAGAACAGAGAGCGGATATTTAGAGAGTGATATTCAGATATGCAACATATTCCAACCTCTAGTCTCCAGATGCCCTGCAGTCACATCACTAAGCTGTCCCACGCTTCCAGATAAATTGTAAAATAAATGTTTGTGTTATTTGGCTTCAGATAAACAGTGAAGCTTATATTTATCTGTTTTGGAAGATTTCTGCTTTATCCTACAGATGTAGCCCTATGTTACAAATAGCTGTAAAATACATAAATATATGACATTATAATATAATGATAAAATATATTGAATTATTATATTTATAATGAATATTGTTATGTAAATAAAAAATTTAATGCTTGAATTATGTTTCAAAACGTTTACATCTATACAAATATTTTAAAATGAAAAAAACATTATATATAATTTTATAAAGTTAGAAATATGTTATGATTTTTATGAAACTCACCCTTGAAATATTTCTGCACATCACTTGATAATGGCTTTTCAGAGGTATTGAATATAACCACATCTGCAGTGAAGGAATATAAATATTCTGGAACTTGACAGTTGTAGATGAGTTTGGAGCAGTTTGAGTGGGTATGGGATAGATGTTTTATGGGAGAGGAGGTAGCACAAACACATTCCAATTGGTGAGCCACAACCCTCCCCCCCCTCCCCCATCTCATCCTCATCAGGGGGCAGTGGGGGCCAGTCAGGTGATAATGTGTTTGTATTTGTGGCTTGACTGATCCTCCTCCCCTCCCCCTACAGGCCTCTCTCTGCTTCCTGTGTCACATTCCCATCATCACTGAGACTTGCTGGAGGGTAACCATGACCCCTCAATCCCCCAACCCCTCCTACCCCATCCGTCCATCCAGCTCCTTTTTCCTCTTGCTCAATCAACAGTGCAACTGACACCCTGCTGCGTGTGGCTGGAACAGAGAGACCAGATGCAGCTCGGTTACCACGGCAGCCTGGTGCAGTGGATGGCAGTGTAGCATTGTCCCAGCATTTTATCATTGAAAAGAATGTGGGCCTCTCCTCATCCAGAAACCATGCAAATTTCTCTTGTGGCACTATAAATACATTATGGAACTGTGGGAAGTTTTGAAATTGTGAACTAGTCTCACCACCACAACACTTGAGCTTTCACATTCCTTGCTAATACACAATTTCTTCTAGGCTTCCTTTTCTTTGCTGCTCAGATTCTCACACCCTTAAACCAGCCCATACAGTGAAGCTGATGTAGCTGGAGAACATGGTGTTGTCAGCCACAGAACCATGAGCAGTCCACAAGAGTCAAACTGCCCGATCAGGACAGAAGTCAACATCATTGCTATAACCTGATCAGAGAAGGTTATAAAGATAAAAACAAGCCCAAGAAGCCCAGGACTGCTCACGGTCTGCAGTGGGAGGGTTTCAGAAGGCATGGGACATAGTGTGGGATGGGATGGGATAGTGTGGGAAGTCAAAGTATAGCTGGAGACCTAGTATTAAATCAACATTGGGGGACTACATGTGATCTGGGCATGCTAACACTACCCGGGGGTGTCTGGTATTGGAGATTTTAAAAGGATACGTAAATGATATTTTCATAACCTGCCTGGAGCCATTGCAAAATAGAGTAATTCAATTGCCAAAATAAATTTAAATGCCAAAATATATCCAGAGTAGATCTCTTCCAAAGTAATTAAACACCAAAGTGTCCTCTCTGAGCTAAACAAAACAATCAGCACTTGCGTGAAGCTTTGAACTATCGTATCAAAATGACAATATTTGAATAGACATGGAAGCACAGCACATGTAGGTCTATAAATTATGGACTTTTGGAAGCAGGTTTTCATTTTTATTTGTGTTTCAATTATCCCAGTGCGATTTCTGAATTCTTTCCACAATAGGATATTTAATGTGTTTCTGAATGGCTCATGGCCAGCCTCTGCTGTTTCCTGAGCAAGACCAGACATAAACCCATTTTTATCTCACCACCTCTCTGTCTCAAACTAGTTGTCCTGTCATGCTTTCACTTCACTTCCAAGTCAAAATAATCATGAAAGACTCATGGTCAAGCTTTTTACTTTTTGATACACATAGTCAGCTCTGCTCCTGGCAAAATATTATGCAATATTATGCATACCATGTTCCTGCAATTGCATTTTATTTATCTTCCTTAACTTCAGCTCTCCTGTTCAGATTCATTGTGTACATTACATGCATAGTTTACTCTCTGATTTACTTAGCTGTTATGCCTCAGAATGCTTATTATTGTAGGTATACAGATGAGGATGGTCTCTTTATGAGCAGAACAGCACTTTATATAAATTCTCCACTCTCTGGGTGTACATGTCTGGCTGGGGTGTAACCTCTGGTAAGCACACAAGCCAAGATCTTTTCATGCTTGTGGCTGTTCTCAGGCAGCCTGCTGCCGGTTGTCCTGCTTTAAAGTAAAAGGCGGCGGTTAATGTGCCCCAGGAGGTACTAACATTAACACAACTCTGGCCAACCTCTTTGTGAGGCTCCTTAAGAACCATCTGAGACTAACTGGGACTAATTAGGCCTCAGTAGGAAGGCCCTCCTTTGAGATGGGCCATTAGGACAGGGTGTCATTATCTGATTGACAGGTATTGTGAAGCTGTCCAATGGAGTATCTGTAATGACATCAAAATGCTATAGGCTGCAGCAGGGTGGTAAATACCCTCTCACACAGATAACACCTGTACATCAGATTATATTGGATTACCTGAGAGTCCTTGATATGTCCCTTTGTTTCTCCTCTCTGTTTATATATATTTTTAAAATCTACATCACAATGTCCGGTGAGTGGTCATTTTGATATTGTCAGTCTGGCTAATTGCTGCTTTGCTCAGCTGCATAACATAAACATTGATCCATTTTTTGACAATACAGCTACAATTATTGTTTTTTATTTCACAGATGTCTTTGGATATTGAATGAATTAATTAATGTTCATCCAGTGTGGTGGCAAAAATGGACAGCTGCTTATTTTGTTTTATTGTGAAATTGGTGCCTTATTTTCCTCTGAATATTAATGTGTAATGTTAATTCTTGATTTATCATAATGATGCATGAAATTTTGACCACATGTACTAATAGTAATACGGGCGGCAGTGTAGCATAGTGGTTAAGGGGCAGGACTCGTAACCGAAAGGTTGCAGGTTCGATCCCCGCTAGGTCGCTGCTGCTGTACCCTTGGGCAAGGTACTTAACCCACAATTGCCTCAGTAAATATCCAGCTGTATAAATGGATAACATTGTAAAACAACTGTAACCTATGTAAGTCGCTTTGGATAAAAGCGTCTGCTAAATGAATAAATGTAAATGTAATACAATAAGGAATATTTTTAGACATATGAATACATTTAGACATACAAATGTATGAATATTATTCATATTTTATGATTTAATAAATTTTAATTTTAACATGTTATATTTGTTAAAATAAACATGAAGACAACATAAAACAGCTGGCAAATGGTGACTGGCCTATATAAGTTCAGAGAAGGCTAAAGAAGAGTTCACATGGAGTTCAGCATACTCCTGTCCACTGCAGTGCCCATTAAGTTCAAGACCACTGGTACAGTGGAAACCCTGCCAGCAAGAGGATGCTAGTGCATCTAGCCTCCACAAACTGAGACAAGTGGTTTGGAGGTAACCTTCAATTTAACATTAAAACAGCCAGAGATCTCCACAAAGACTGCAGAAAAAATGTCCTATATGTACATTTTCTGTTACATTATGTTTTGATGCTCATATATCATGAGTATTTGTGTATATAGGAGAGGAAAAAATGAAAGAACCTCTGAGATTCCAGCAAAGTTGTTTAATGACAATAAAGCAACAAGCACTACGGCTGGAGTCACATGTGCGGGGCTTGTCTGTTCAAATGTTATTATATTACATATGTGCTTGCGTGTGTGTCTGTGTGTCTGCGCAGTCGCATGTGTGAGGGGGAGGAGGGACTGTGTCTCCTGGCTGGAGGGTCAGCTCAGCAGCTGGGACCCTGTAATCCTCAGCCCCCCAAATAGGATTATCCTCCTGCAATGCTAGTCATCACACTCTGCGCTCCCAGCAGTCCTTTCAGGAGCAGAGGGAAAAGGCAAGCACAAATAGAAACCCTTAACACCATCCTCTACTAGTGGCATCTCAGCTTTCAAACATCAAATGACACTGTCAAGTTGATATATTATTGTTGCTAGTGACATAAACAATATGCAAAGAACCAGTCATGCTAGTAAACAACAATGATCATTATACTCATCACCCACTGATTAGAACATTGTCATTTTCACAATCTGACAATCAGTTTCCTCAAGCATTGTCTTGAGGGATGATAGTTATTGGAATCATTCATTGTTTTGCGTCTCTTGTAAGCATATGGCCCTACTGTACCAAGACGACAAATACCAAAGATAATTTGGTACAAGGGTTGTGGGTTTGAGTCCCAGGTGGAATGCTGCTGTTGTACCTTTTGGCAGGGAACTTACTCCAAATATCTAGCTGTATAAATGGATAACATGTCAGAATTGTAGGCTCACTCATTGTAAATCACTCCAGATGAGCATTTGCTAAGAAAATATAAAGCACTTACTGTTAGTCACTAATACTTATCTGTGGCTGAGTATTTTTACCTTCCAGTGGTGCTTATGATGGTTGTTTTAGATTTACCTGGTCAGTAGTAAAGCACATTGCTGCTTTTCTGTGGTTTGAAACAGCCTCCACACACTTTTACCCGACAGAGGTTGCTGCTTATCTCAAGGCATAGCCAAAGACCAAGGTCAAATGTTACATTCACACATACACACATTTAGAAAAATATCCAAATTAATAGCTCGTTTAATTTCTTTGTCAACGGTATTAAACCACATGCCTTGCAATTTAAGTTGTAGTATTGTGAAAACATCTAACTCACTGCAACTGTCAGGGCACAGGCAAGGACTCAGGCGCGGACCACAGGAGTTTCGGGTTCCAAGCGTCTTTAGTGAAATCGTCAGGCAAATCGCAAATCAAACAGGCAGGGTCAAAAACCGGAAGGCAGTCCGTGGACAGAATCATGGTTGGGAACCGGAGCAGGCAGGGTCAGGAACCAGGCAAGCAGGCAATCGTGGCAAGGCGGCAGGCAAAAATGAGGTCTGGATACAGGCAGGGTCAAGAATGGGAAAAACACACAGACAGAAACAACGGCAGGGACATAAAAGGTGCTACACACTGTGACAAACTAGCAACAAGACAGAGACACGCAGGGAAGATATAGGGCTGGGGTGACGAGGAGATGGGATGCAGGTGGGCAGGCAGGCAGGTGAAGGCAATGAGGCAATCAGGCAGGCGGAGACCAGGTGGGGAGCGGGGCAGGGCTAGAACACAAGGTAAACAAAAGCACATGGACAGGGAAAAACAAAGACACCGCAGCTAAGGGGGCGGAGCACTGGCAGCAACAAAACAAGACACTTTTCAATTCATTTCTGTTAAGGCAGTATATATCTACATAGGCTAGTGCAGAACTTCAGAGAAAAATGTCATGACAAAGCATGGAAGACATTGACGATTTCACCCTCCTGGCTAATTACCTCACCACTAATGATAATGACTTATAAATGTCTACCTGGCAGGTAGCTGTCACTTAAAGCTTCTTTCTCTGATAAAATTGTGGTTGGATTACTGGGACAGTCCTTGCTAATTAATGAGGCCTTGACTTCTGGATTTGTTCTGGATAAGAGTGTCTGTGTAATGTCAACAATGTAAATGGAATGTTAAATTATGTCACTCTGGATTACAGCATCTGCTTAATGTGAGCAATGTAAATGTATTGCTGAATGTATTCATCTCATACAGTATCTCACTCTGGATAAGAGCATCTACTTGATGTCAGCAATATAAATGTAGCCATTCAACTTGTATGTCACTCTGAATAAGAGTGTCTGCCAATCAACAAATGTAAATGAAAATATAATGAAGGGAAATCTGAAACACCATTTAGGATGGTTACCAACTGCAAGGAAAGGAAGAACAGTGGGTAGGGCCAAAAGGGTTCCTGGAACCTCCAGGGAGTTTATCTTAAAAATATGCAATAATGCGCCCCACCAGTTAGGTATATATGGCGAAGCACCTTAGCAAATAGCTAGTTGCCTAGCTAATACTGAGCTATACGTAGCAAGCTGTCTACTAACCAGAGGTTTTGAAGAAAGTTAAACCTAATGTTTTTTTAATATATATTTATCATTAAAATGCTTGAAAATGGATTTATGAATTATATTCATATGAACAAACTATTTGGTAAGGTTGGTTATCTTCTTCTTTAGATAGTAAATTGTAATGTATTTTGATGTATTTTAATATATTTATTAGGAACCATGAAGCCGACCAGTTATTAGGTACATATGAGGTCAACTGAGGTCTATGTGTCTAAAATGCAAGTGCCTGCGGTTTGCTGCTATCTAATGAATTGTACAGGTAAATGGTAAGGTGGATTTCAGCTTTTCTGTTGCCCCTGTTGGACAGCCTGATGAAGGAAAAAGTAATTGAGTACAAAAAGGTACAGGTGATAGTACCTATTGAGAGCGTTTGAACCTCACACTGTAACTATATCTTAGCCAGTGGCCCCCTCTCGTAACTGTTTTTCACTGTTTTTCAATGTTCAAAGGAACATCCCACACTGAAGTCACCAAAAGACCCAAGAGCACCAAAACTGCACCAGAATTAGTGAAATGCTTAGTGTAAAAAAAAAAATCCAAAATTAGGGAAGAGTGCATGGCATTATATTTTTTGTCAGCTCAGTTTTATTTTAATATACTTTCTTACTAGTTGTGAAATTAGTTCCTCATTCTTCTAAATGAATGACATACTCTCACTCTATGGGTATTTACATAAACAATGTTTTCCATTGTTGTTCAGCTGTGTTTACACATTAAGCAGCAGTATAGACTTCATGTTTTCAAACATTTTCCATGGACATTTGATTCAGTGAGTAGATAAATCTTGCTCCATTTTGCTTTTGCTAAGTGTATACGCAAGCACTTCATCAAACCCATTTGTTTTAACATTGTTTACATATTAAGAGGACTGTGTAAACCTCCCCAAACAGCCACTGACTGTCAATATACTGTATATTGAGGCATATTTTACTCATGTTGAGGCATATTTGGGCAGCAGTGTAGCATAGTGGTTAAGGAGCTGGACTTGTGATTGAATGGTTGCTGGTTCAATTCCCCACCGATCCTGTACAGAGTACCATAAGGTACAGAGTACCATAAGCAATGAAATAAAATTGGACACCACATGATTAGGTTCCTCACTTCATCCCTGTAAGCCATCTCATTGTTGTCAGTAATAAGTCCTATCACTGTTGTATCACCTGTGAATTTCACAATGCTGTTAGTAGGATATTTAGCCACACGGTCATATGTGTACAGACTGTACAGTAAAGGACTGACACAGCAGCCTTGTGGAGCACCGGTGTTCAGAACTACAGTGGATGAATATCTGTTTCCAACCCTAACTATCTGCAGTCGGCCTGTCAGGAAGTCCTGTAACCACCTGCAGATGGAATTGCAGAGGCCAAGGTCTTTCAGCTTAGTTACAAGGATAGATGGAATAATTGTGTTGAAAGCACTGCTATAATCAACAAATAGCATCCTGACATATGTGTTTTTACCCTCCAAATGTTGTAACACAGTATGTAAAGCCAGTGATACAGCATCATCCACAGCTCTGTTAGATCTATATGCAAATTGTAATGGATCGATAGTAGCAGATGTGCTGTTGTTTATATGTACTTTCACCAGTTGCTCAAAACACTTCATTATCACAGAAGTTAAAGCTACGGGTCTAAAATCATTCAAGTGGGTAACAGGTGATTTCCTAGGCACAGGTACTATTATAGATTTCTTAAAACATGTAGGAACCACACAGAGGGAAAGCGACAGGTTCAGAATGTCTGTGAAAACAGAAGCAAGTTGGCTGTAGCAGGACCTTAAGACTCGAGGTGTAATGCCATCTGGGCCAGCAGCCTTCCCTGCTTTAACAGATTTAAAAACCCTGCGCATATCAGTCTCTGTCACCTGATGTACTCGCCCACTTTGCAAGTGTGTGTCCACAGTTAGAGATTGTCCCTGCTCGGGTGACTCAACAGAACGCTCGAAACAGGCATAGAAAGTATTTAGTTCATCTGGGAATGAAGCGGAGGTAATTGAGACGTCACTTGGCTTGGTTTTGTAGCTTGTGACAGCTTGCAGGCCTTGCCATAAGCGCCTCGAATCACCCTCGCAGCAGTGTTGTTCAAGTTTATTCCGATGAAGTTTTTTAGCTGGCTTAATGGCCTTTCTGAGCTTGTATCTGGCTGTCTTGTAGCGTTCATCATCCCCTGATTTAAAAGCAACAGACCTTTCTTTTAGTCTCCTATGGACATCGCTGTCCGCTTGTACGGACATCCACGGTTTTTGATTAGGCTAGGAGCAGAATGTATGAGTCGAAATACGTAATATGTCGAAGTACGTGTCCACACAGAATTTAACATAGTCAGAAATTGCTTTAGCGTACTCATGCAGGCTCGAAGAATCTTTAAAAACTGCCCAGTCAGTAGAATCAAAGCAACCCTGCAATTTGAGCTCACTTTCGGCAGTCCAGCGCTGTACGGTCCTCATGGTGGGCTTCTCCCTCCTTGCCTCCTGCTTGTAAACAGGTAGCAAGAGCACGGAAGAGTGATCTGATTTCCCAAAGTGAGGCCGTGGGACAGACCTATATGCTCCCTTTATGGTGGAATAACAGTGATCGAGAGTCTTGCTGCCTCTGGTAAAGCAGCTGACGTGTTGGTAATATTTTAGTAGCACTGTTTTGAGGTTGCAATGATTAAAGTCTCCCGCTACGATGGAAATGGCCTGCGGGTACTGCCTCTCGCACCCGCTAATAGCGTCATGTAGCTCCTCCAAGGCTACCTTAGTGTCGGCTTGAGGTGGGATGTAGACCGCGGTCAACAACACTGAGGGGAATTCTCTTGGTGAGTAAAATGGCTGGCACTTGATGGTGAGGTGTTTGAGGACCGGTGAGCAAGAGTGGGAGATCACGTCTATGTCGGTGCACCACGAGTTATTCACCAGAAAGCACACTCCGCCGCCCTTTAACTTGCCAGTCGTGTCCTTTGCCCGGTCCAAGCAATGTACCGAGAATTCCCTCTAGTTGTACGGCGCTGTCCGGGTAATCTGATGTTGCAGATGTAGCATATGCAGTGTAACATAGTGGTTAAGGAGCAGGACTCGTAACCGAAAGGTTGCCGGTTCAATCCCCGCTGGGACACTGCTGCTGTACCCTTGGGCAAGGTACTTAACCCACAGTTGCCTCAGTAAATATCCAGCTGTATAAATGGATAACATTGTAAAACAACGGTAATCTATGTAAGTCGCTTTGGATAAAAGCGTCTGCCAAATGCATAAATGTAAATGTAAATGTTAGCCATGTTTCAGAAAAACAGAACACACAGCAGTTCCTTAAATCTCGCTGGGCACTGACTCGACAGCGAAGCTCATCCATCTTGTTGCCAATAGACTGCATATTGGCTAGCAAAATGCTTGAGATGGGAGGGTGAGTAGGACAGCGCCGTAATCTCACCAGCAGCCCACCACGTCTTCCTCGCTTCCGCCTATATCGACACCTGTAGCCGGTGCGCCAGGGTACCTCCTGGACAAATCTGGAGCATTTTGTCTAATGTCCAGTAGTGTCTGGCGGTCATAGGTGATTAAGGAGGACGTAGGCTGCGTTAACAAACTTATAAGTAGAGTTAAAACTAAGCGAGAGAGAGGCTCGTAGCGTGTCGCCATCAGTCGGCGCCATATTGACAAAATATGTGACAAACAGATCAAAGTGAATCCCAAAGACAGCACCAGACCATTTCACAGAGTTACACCACATTAGCCTTGGGGAGATAACCATAGGACATTTAATGCCCCCCAACAACAACATTCCACAGGTACCCCACTGTTGTCCTGCTCCCCCATCATGCCTTTTGTTCTGCAGAGACAGCAAGGAAGTGACTGGGTCTCCGGGCACAGATACGCGAGACCTCGAGAAACATGGAAACATAGAGACTGTTAACATGGTGCCCCAGGCATCCCCCCCGCGTGCTCTGTTGCCCCTAAACGCCGTGTACACCAGCCAGGAAGTTGGCCCCCTCCAGCCCTTCAACAACAGGCAGGACCAATGGGAAGGGCTGTTTGGATGTGCATGGCCACTCCTCCTCACCACTTCATTAAGCAGGTGACAAAGGATTGATGACACAGCAGAGCCCAGTGCCAGGATGTGGAGCAAGGCCCTACACCATCCTGGTCTCCTGTGCTCATGCAAGGCTTTCAGCTTCTAAGACAGCAAGTGAGAAGACGCTTTTCTCAACCCTACTAATCTATCTCACAACAAACAGTGAGCAGCCAGCTATTGCTCAGAAGTAATTCCACTTACTCTTGCAGCAGTCTCAGATTCCAGTGATCACCTGTATATTTAGCAATAAGGCTTCCCTGAAAGCTGAACTGCTATTGATGAATATTCTTTGGCGACAACAGACTAAAGCCCCTTTCAGACATGCACTGAAAGCCAAAACCTATCTAGCCATTACCCAGAGCAGCTGTATGTGAGAACGCAAATGTCCGAATCAGTTGGACTGGGCATGAGACAGACTTCACTCTGCCAGCTCCCTAGTACAAAGTCCATCTGATGATGGATTGAGTCCATGTGTGAATAGAGCAGGTCATTTTCCGGAGAATTCACAGCGAGTGACTGGGCGTGTTGATGACGTTTCTATCATGCGACTGGCGTGAAACCGGAAGATTACAAACATCTGCTTTGTATTCTTTTCTGCTTGCCTGTATATGGCTTTCCACTCTTTCGTTGATATTGCTGATACGTCTAAATACATGTTATTTTGAGTCCAATGATCGTTAAAGAGATAGTTAGCTATAGCTATACTGCCAAAACTTGTCTCTTACAATGATTAATAACGTTGATTAGTAGTTTATTATCTGGGTTAGTAGCTAGTTAAGCTGTAGCTAAGTAATAGTGATAGATATAGTGAGATAGGTGAACTGGTGACCTAACATTACATAGCGAACAACAAAAACATAACTTCCAGTTATAATAAATGTATAATTAATAATAAATTATGTGTACTGGTGGCACCATTTGGATGGCTACGTGTGATATTTTTTTATATGCTACCCAAAAGTACAGTAGCTATGTTCACCTTCTCCTCCCCCGTGCCACATTATGTGCCCATACCACCGAAAGGTAAGACATTAAAAAGAAAAAACCTGAAAATACTTCAGCTCACGAATACTTTTCGTGAACTTGTCAATACTTTTCACCTGTGAGAATGCAAGTGGCATCTAACTGGAAAATACCACAAGGGAAATCTGGATGTTTCTAAACTCGCAATGATTTCACGCGACAATGTAACATACTACAAATGCAATGATTAATGGTCGCATACTGGGTACTACACTGAAAAATAGCATGCGGTATACAGTATATACTTGTGTAGTACGCAGTACACAGTATGCAGTAGGCAGTTTCGAATACAGCCACTGTGATTTCTGCAGCGTACTTTTTGCGTCATGCCCTGCCTACCGATTCTCTGGACATTGTCCGGAGGTCATATGTGAAAACAGCTTAAGTGTGCAAAGAATTAAATAATAGTTTTGGCTCGTTTGTACTGATTACAGGGCAATTTTGTGGTGTGTTCTGTTCCTTCTGCCACATACCAATGAAAAAAAGCGGGTGTGTGAACTTGCATGTTTGTGGCTTCTCACCATCTTGTAAGGTGAGGGTTATTCCAGGAAGCCACCTCTGTACATCCAGTGGCCCAGAGGAGGGGGATGGGAGGGTGTCTGTCAGCAAGGTGCCATCAGTCAGCCCAGTTCCTCTCGTCATCCCCAAGACATTGACCACATCCACTGCCGGGCCGGGGTGGTGGGGGGGGGTTCCTCAGTGCTGTAGAGATTCCTCTACAGCACTGAGGCATGATAATACTGTCTGACATTTAACAAATGTCTTTCACCTGATCCTGATCCCATCAAAAATATCTGATGTCATGGTTTGTGGTACATCAGCATTTTTGATATTCTAAATATGCACCAATTGGGTTTGGATAAACATTAACTTACCATATACCTAAACCTGTCAACCTGTTGACACAGTGTCTGGTGGCCATTGCACAATCTTGATTGTAATCATCTAATTGTGAGAGTAATCATTATTTCTCTTAATACAGAACTGGTGAGCTGAGAAATGAAAACAGATTCTAACAATGGTTTATGTCGTTTTACAGGATGAAACAGGACCTCAAAGATTAGGGCTTTCTCTGACTGCTTATGCACACATTTACATTGAGCCAGTCCATTCAAAACTTTTTGTCGAGTTAATCTGTCATATGAATAAATTAAATCTGTGATGAGGGGAAGAAATGAAATTATAATATATCATAATCAGCCATATGCCCTGTCACTAAGTAAATACAAATGAATCATATATTTTCCTTTCAATTCAACGCAAATGCCATTTATACACTTTCTGAAGTCTTGGACTAGACATGGTCTTCTGTTAATGTGCATGTTTTCTGCAGTACTGCTGGCAGTGTCAGGCAGAAGTTGCCCAGGCTCTAGAGTGCATTCATATTTTGATTGTCATCTCAAAATAAAAAGGAAATCAATGCTCATTCTTTTCAGTGGGGCCCAGCGCGGTGAATATAAAGAATGCTTCTATGCAGGATGCAGAGCATCTTTAACAGACATTAATTTACCCAATGTCCCTAAACAAACTCACCTTACCCCCCCCCCCCCCAACCCCCAGCCCCCCCCTGAACCTGTCACAACTGAATCATTGCATCTGCTTGACATGTCCACAGTGCCTCTCAATGAACACTGCCACAGCCAGGTACCTACATGCGTGAGAAATGATTGCTGAAGACTGCAGCAAGAGATGATCTGCTATTAGCATGATGAGTACATCCATCTGCGCTTCCTCTCTCTGAGGTCAAATCCAACTCATCTTTTTTCCCTTTCTTTTCATACAGGCCACAATCACTGTTCCTTCACATTCCCAGATCTTTACTCAGAGCCTCCATAATTATGGCAGACTGGAGCTCTCTGCGCAGGGTTACGCAATGAGACCGCCCTGTCAGTGCATCATGCCAGGGCATGCCCAGCCCCCCTTCCCATTCCTGGAGGCTCCTGGCAGGGCCATTTGCACTCACCAATGCCACAGTGGAGTAAATAAACAGTGAAATTTTAAGCCTCAGTGGGGTGCTTGCATGGGCTGGCAGCACTAGTGTTTCCGCTGCTACACCGTCGGCATCACTTACATGGAACTCAAAAGCTTTTTCCTCCTCCTCCTGGAACTCAAAATGGCTGTCTCTGTTTTTAAAAAAAAATAGTGGAAAAATAACAACAAATGGAAATGAAAAAATAAATCTGTGTTTTATCAGGTTTACAAAATCAGGGCTCACTAATACACTGGATGTTACTCGTTTAAGGCAAGCTGCAGCTCTAGTTCACAGATACCTCTGAGTTGTAGTTTTGCTCCAAATGGAATTGCAGTTGGGGAGATTTAGTGAAGATGAGGACACATTACTGTATCATACTGCAACACACTGGGTTTGTCATTAATGCTACTGGGTCAGCCAGGTTGGTGTGTTATCTCTGTATTGATCTGGTAGCCTCTCTGTAGCCTCTCCATCGTTTTCACTGGGAAAGCACACCTGTGTTCACCACAGGAAAGGTCCTATCAAATGCTACTTGTGCATTCTATCTGAGAGACCAAATCCAGCTATAAATTATTCTCTGAGCTATTACAATACTGAGAAGCTGATGTTTCTGTAATGGGTGTTCATTGGCATAGTGTGCGCCACAGGGGACAAATGGTCTGTTACTTTTTGTTGTTAAACTCTTAATTTGACAGCTGATAGGACTATGTTAACTTCACACTCCAATCTCCTACAGTTGTGCCTTTATACCAGCATATCCATTTAAAATCAATATAGACATTGACACTCTTGATAAACTTGATAAAGCAAGAAATATGTGACCAGTACGTTGTAGCAGTAAGGAGCAGGGCTCATAACTAAAAGGTTAGGAGCCAGAGGTGTAGGCTGGACTTTAGGAGGGCTTGGTTACACCTGCCTCTGTCTCCCCAGAAAGCAGTTTAAGGGGGTGTACACACACGCACACACACCTGCGCCTGGGAGCAGTCAGGGAAGGAAACTCCCCTTCTCAGGAAAAACCTGCAAATCCCGTGACGCTGATGTTCCAGTGAGAGGGACCTGCCCAAAAAGCCCAGACCACACAGGTGTTCCGCACTGTGTGGTCTGGAGTCCCAGTGTTCAATCCCAAAAACGGGAATTTCTGCGCCCAAGGAGCGCCGGTGCTCTCCCCTTCATCTCCTCCCCGCACCAAACCTCTCACTCCCTCGCCTTTCTTTCCTGGGCCCGCCTCACACTTGCTGCTGGAGAGCTTCCAGCCAGCGGATTACCGCTAAACTGCTTTAATCTCTCCTGCTTCCTTGTTCCATTCAGAGCAGGTCTGACGTGGGGCAGCATTTAGAGGCAGACTCACAGAAACACTCTCAGTGCTAATCTTGGTTATTACAGCAGGCTGGGCTGTCATCTTCATGATGTCTCGCCACTCAGCCCAAGGAAAAATACCAGCCAGGTGGATAGTCAGATTGAATCCCACGCTCAGATCATATGATAGTGCAACTGTCTCAAGCCATGTTAAATGTTGGGAATTCAAGCAAAAAGTTAAGTTCACTATGCAAATTCATTATAATTGCCATCTACATCAAGTCAAGAATAAGTATCCACTTCATTTGTGTGAGCTGAAAGGGATGAAGTGTACCAAATGAGGTTTCACTTGTTACTAATTTGCCTCCCCTCCATTTACCTGTTCCCACTCTTTTGGATTCAGGATATCTCTGGGCAGCTAAGTATCCAGGTGTACATGTGTAGAAACTCACAGAATGTGTTTAGATGTAAAACTGTTTGCAAGTCAGCCAGCTCTTATGAAACAAATGGATCATTTAGTGCGTTGTAAAGCTTTGGCCTGATGTAATCGATGTGCTTTGATCGATTTCACAGGGTGGGGAGCTGTAATTACACTCAGCCTGTCTGCGGCTGTATCCCACGGCTGCAGGTCTGAATGCTCTGAAGCAGTCAGGTGTCTGCAGGGAGTTACTGCCGTCACATGTATCCCCCCCTCCCCTCCACCCCCAGGAAGGGTCGTAATCCTGGGTTTTTTTGCTGCATTGTTGAGTAGAGCGTTTCCCCCCGGGCGGTGGTCCGGAGAGAGTGAGCGTTTCCCCCCAGCGGCGGTCCAGAGAGGACAGCTCGGGGAATCCACCGCTCACGACATCCCCCAAGACTCCCCTGCTCTCTGTGGCCAAGCCCAGGCTTTGTCCTGTGTGCACCTGAGTGACACACCCTGTTCCATCACCTGTGTGGGCCAGAGGATCAGTTCCCACGGCTGGGCTGGTGTCGTGCGGCAAGGGCTTACCTGCCTTTGGACTCACTCACACAGCTGTAGCATGTGGGGGATATCAGTCTTGGAGTTGACCATGGCTGTTGCATTGCTCAGTTTTAGACTGAAAGAAGCCTAAAAACATCTGTGGGCTGGCAGATTCAAGCAGCTTTGTGGGACAATTTCTTTCAGTTTCTGTACGGTCTTATTTTTCATTTACATTGGATCTCCCATTTTGATTTTTTTAACAATAACTGAAATATATATTTTTAACAAAGACAGAAATTATTAGTGATATACTCCCCTTCATTACTGACCCCCATTGACAATGTAGTAGGTTGAGCTAATATGTGCTGGGGTAACAAATGAGGCATTGGGATTAATAGGGAACTGTGGCAAGCATTACTCATCTTTAGAAGGAAACTACAACAGAGTGTTACGTGTTACAAAGAGTGCTACACAGCCTGTTCAAAGACTCACTCTCAGTGTTATGCAGCCTATGCAAAGACACACCCCAGGCTATGAGTGTACAGCGCCGCCTGCCCCTTTAAGCAGCACCACTGGCATGCCTGTTCAGCCCACGGTCGCTCTGCCTATACAGCCTGTATCTCCTGTCCCACGCTTTGAAGTTCACAGAATCAATAACAGCTCCCCCATCTGTCTTGGCCTAACTGAAAGGGGGGCCTCCCTGACGAGTGGAAGGTAATGGTG
This sequence comes from Megalops cyprinoides, assembly GCF_013368585.1. Lineage (NCBI taxonomy): Eukaryota > Metazoa > Chordata > Actinopteri > Elopiformes > Megalopidae > Megalops > Megalops cyprinoides. The sequence goes on along the minus strand of NC_050604.1, from coordinate 2,478,895 downwards.
CAGAGCATGGGGCTTGGGGGGAGGGATCTGGCCTCACTTATGGCTTGGAGCTGGAGTTGTGGAGTTGCCCTGGTTGTGCATCTTTCCTGCAAGGTCTATAAGGCATGTTATTTAGCAAACAGTTTCACTGAAACTGCCCCTTTTGCAAAAATACAACAAAGGAAGCATCTGTTATCCTGATACTCTGAAAGTCTACTCTGAATACTCTGAAAGGTGAACAGCATGTTTATTTATTTGCTTGACTGCTGGATCCTGCTATTCTGGGCATTTCATTCAGGTTAGGCAGTAGTGGTGGAACAAGTCAGCTTTGTCTCAGTGTCAGCTTCGTCTCAGTGGTCAGCTTGAACTTTTACTTAACTGTGAGGTGCACACCAAATCCTGATCCACATAGCACACTCATCACCCTCAGCTGCTACATCTGCAGACAGGTGGCGCCAGATCTGCAGCCTGAGAACACTAGACTATCAGTACTGTTGTCTGTGTGTGTGTGTGTGTGTGTGTGTGTGTGTGTGTGTGTTTGCGTGGGATGGACAGCCAGCATGGTGTGGAGGGACACAGCGGTGATCTGAGGGTTCCCTTCTTTGACACCGGGGTGGTTGAAGGGTTTTCATGGATGGAGGATGGAGGACAGGGGCTGACACACAGCAAACCCAAATCCCATTTTCATCAGGATGTTGGGAGCCATTCAAGGAAGGAAGCAGTTTGTGTAAGCACTGAGACACCTAGAGACACATTATAAAAACACATTTACATGTGATCCTGATTTAACCACATGTCATGCACAGTCATGCACACACAAAGACAGTGTACATACATGGTTAGTTGGGACATGAAATGTTAATTGGTTATGTTGGTAATTGACAACTTTATTTGTAATACAACCACACACACACACGCACACATACACACACACACACACACACACACACACTTGCAACAGTTAACCTTGGAGACCTTATTCAGAGTCACTGTCACTTGTGCATTTATTTTAGCCACAGCATAATTAACAATGATGCTGTTCATGTATAATAATGATTATGACACATAGATGCTCATTTGATCATAGTTCATTTTCTATCCTTGTTTTGTAGTTAATGCAACAGTCTTTTATATTCAAAAACAATTCTGGGGTGTTATAAAACATTTTTACTCCATCATCACTGAATTGTTATTATTTTGTAACCCATTTATATAGTTATATCAACATAATATTGTGTATACATTTATGTGCATTTACAAAGGTACATGAATATTAGACTTGTCATGTCACCCAGGAGTGTGCACTCATGTTTGGTAGCCCCCAGGGCCTGGGATAGAGGGATTGAGAGGTGAGGGGGGACCGGGTCTGTGCCTCAACACGTCGTGGTAGGAAACGGACACCCCCATTGCAGCCTGGCTGGCCTCACTGCCTGATCCTTCTCCAATTGTCTGGAAAAATAATTCTCCCTTTGAACTGCCATTACCAGAGAAGAGCCAGACAAGCAGGCACAGGGAAAGACAGAGAAGAAAGGGATTGAAGACAAGAAACGACAGAAACAACACCTTCCTTAGCCAGGAGTCTAGATCCCTGTCTCGCTATCACATAGGTGGTTCCCTTCACTCAGCCTGCAAACACACGTAGAGACACACACTCACACATAGACATACACACTCACATGCACAAACACACACACACACACACACACACACACACACAGACACACTCATGCATTCACACACAAACACACACACATAGAGACACACACACTCACACGCACAAACACACACACATATATAGAGACACACATACACTCACACACACATAGAGACATACACGCATTGACACACACACACATACACTAACGCACACATACTCACATACACACACATAGTGACATGCACATACAAACTCACACATAGAGGCACACACACACAACTAACACATAGACACGCTCATGCATTCACACACACATATAGAGACACTCAAACACACACAGAAACACACACAGAGACTCACACACACATAGAAACACACACACAGAGACACTCACACACATAGACATAGATACACACACACATGCACACTCATGCATTCACACACAAACACACACATACATATACATACGCACATAGAGACACACACACACACACTCACACATAGAGACACACACACACACACACACACACACACGCACACACAGAAATAGACACGCACACGCACAAACACATACATACACTCACACACACACACACACAGATACACATACACACACACACATACACAGATATATATAGACACACACACATAGACGCACACACATACACACAAGTAGAGACATATACACATTCACACACACACACACACACACACACACACACACACACACGCACACACACACACACAGCGGTCCAATACATTATTCTGGGGAGGAAATCCCATTTAAAGTGCCTGCAAGAGACAAATGAGTGCGATAGCACAGCCATGCATGGCAGTGCTTTCCAAAAGATGCTTCTTCAAGTAAAGGTGCTATACCTTAAACACGTTTTCTGCTTTGCACTTTGTTTGCAGTTCTTCAACACAGTTATTGCAGAACATTACACAGTTTCCTACATTAGACACTTCATTCAAAAATGAAATCCCTTGATATCACTGGGAAACACTTCTATTTAAAATGCAAAACACATCTGGTAATTGGAAATACTTACGCACACACCTGAAAACACTCACACAGAAAACTTAACACCAATCAGTCTGACCCTTAGCACTACAAATAGAGCTCAGGTAAGGTTTTGAGAACTCTGCAAACATGGAGGCAGTGAGAGCCAGAGGAAGAGGTAGAGGAAGACAGAGAGAGAGAGGAGTGGTACATGGAGGACGACGAGGACAAAGAAGGGGACCAGGAAGGAGAAATATTTCAGATGACATTAGGGCTAGTTTGGTGGACCATGTCATCAATCATGGCCTCATAATGAGGGAGGCTGGGCAAAGGGTCCATCCTAACCTGAGTCGTTACACAGTAGCGTCCATAATAAGAACATTCAGAATGGAGAACAGGTATGTATTCAACTCTACTGTATATGTCACATTACCTTACAGTATTACAATACAGTATAGTACAGTATTGTACAATACAGTACTGTACTTTGCTCCTCAGTGAACAAAAATGGGTAGTGCTGTGAAGTATAAGTACCATTGTTACAATACCATGTACAGTATGAAAGTACAGTATGTCAAAAAGAACCTAATCAATGACATCTTGTGGTTCCATTTTCTACAGAATGACTAGACAACCTCCTCGAGGTGGACGGCAATGCCTGTTCACCCGAGAACAAGAACTCGCTGGTGCGGATATAGTGCGGGCAAACAACACCATCCACCTCTGTGAACTACAACAGCAAATAATTCAAGATCACAATATATTCAATAGCATAAACAGGGTCAGCATTTCCACTCTCAGCTGGATTTTGCACAAACACCACATCAGCATGAAACAGCTCTACAGGGTTCCATTTGAGAGAAACAGCATTAGGGTCAAGGATCTTTGCTATAATTATGTCCAAGTAAGTGTCACTGTACTTTACATATTGATATTGTGATGTGATCCAGTAATGGCTGTTGATTGTATCAGTACTGTATAGATACATTCAAAAAGATATACAGGTACCCTTGTGTGTCTGTGTGTGTGGGTGAGGGTGTGTGTGTGGGTGGGGGTTTAGGTTGGCACCTGCCCTGCCTGTAGCTTGTAGTTTTTTTACATGTTAATGTAACCCAACCGACCCAACCCAGTCCCTACTTGTATGAAAATGTAGATATTGTAGTTGTGAGTTTTGTGTAACACTATTCACAATATATGTGTTCTGTTTCAGTGAGTCCTGGAACTTGATGCACAGGCTCATGAATACATCTACATAGATGAAGCTGGATTCAATTTGGCTAAAACCAGGCATCGAGGCCGTAATGTTATTGGGCACAGGGCAATTGTAAATGTCCCTGAGCAGCACGGGGAAATATCACCTTGTGTGCTGCCATTAGTCTTCAAGGAGTTGTCCATCACCATGCCACCTTAAGCCCCTACAATACTCCACAGATCATCACATTCCGGGCTGCTCAGGTCCGGGACTGGTTCACCAGCCACAACAATTTCACAGTTTTATACTTGCCCCCTTACACCCCATTTCTGAATCTGATTGAAGAACTCTTTTCAGCATGGAGATGGAAAGTGTACGACCACCAACCACATGCCCGCATGCCTCTTCTGCAAGCAATGGAAGAGGCATGCGGAGATATTGAGGTGGGGTCAATTCAAGGGTGAATTCGGCACACAAGGTGATATTTTCCCCGTTGTTTAACTTTTGTTGTGAAAAAAAAACTATCAGCTGATTACTACTGATTATTCCACTTTTGAGTTTCACAGAGGATTGTCTGAGAAAATGACAATAAATATAGTAAAGACTGCAGTGTTTTGTATAAAGCACATCAGTGTGTTGCTGTTGATTTGAAAGAGTGATTCAAATGGTGCATGTGTGTATCATTTTGTTGCAAGAATGACATTTTTAGAAAGGATTGTTAGGTTTTGATTGCAGAGTTTCATTTTGACATAGCTGTGAGGTGTTTGTCATCAAGTGTTGTGTCTTATTTTGCTTGTGTGTAGAGTTTTGACACAATGAGCCAAATTCTGCACAAAGCATATAAGCAATCGGCAAAAACTGTAAATAGTCACAGTTTGACATTAGCAACTTTTGGCAGGACCACATTTACATATGGTGTATACATATGCTTGATAGCACATTTATAATAGTTGTTTTGGTGCAATAATTCTTTCTATCCTCTGATAGATGTTTCAGGGAAAAAAAATCAAAAGGAGTGTTGCCTATGTCTTTGTTCAAAAGTGTTTAAAGGCGATATTTATTATACATTTAAGGTGAGCAAATTCCATTTCCATCCTTTTTAATCACTACTACAGTGGAACTTAAATCTATGTCCTTCTCAAATCATTGTAACTTTCCATATAAACAAATTGTAAACATTGTGTTTACTTGCAGAAAAACAAAAGCACCACCTGTACAAATAGTCTTTCGCCCTAATATAAATTAATACAAGAAAGAAATAAAAACTTGTATTACCAATGTCATTTTAATCAGAACAGAGGACATAAATACACTTTCCTTTGAAAAGATCATTTGCCTCCTCAGTGACCACTGGGCTAGTCCCCATCCCTCAACAGTATGCTCACAGTTAGAAAGCAGGGATCCTGGAGAGCCCTGGAGAGGCCTTTTCCCAGCTTCTCTCCATTCTTGCTTTCAGTTATAAATTATTGGTTTTCATTTGTGATTCTGAAGTGCCGCCACTTAGCTTTCTGGGTGTGTGGGAGTGTTGTATATTCACACTTTGTGTACTGCGTGCTAGTCTCTGCAAGGTGCACATCCATGGTAGAGCTACAGACGGATATCACTGCTATGTCACACTTATAAGCTCTTTGAGCACCTCTTCTTGAATTGTCCAGCTATTGATGAAACGCCTCATCCCTGAACCACCAGCCAAGTTCCTCAACCTCATGCAGCACACTGAAGATGGCTACGAGGGATGGTGACAGGTGTTGTCTTTGTTGACCTGTCTGCAGCATACTATACAGTCAACCATACAGGTAGGTGCGAACTTCAGAAGATCTTGGACATAACGAGAGACATCATCCTAACAGAACTGATTGAGAGCATGCTAGATATGACTGAGATCAAACAATCTGCATCAAAATATTTGTTTAAATTTCATTAATGATCAGTTAATTCCAAGGACAAAGTGAGTGCTGCTTCATGTTCACAGGCTCTGTCACAAGAAGCTGGCTGGTTGGTTATAAGTATAGAAAGAACTAAATATTATGTTGAGAACTGGACAATATTTAAATCCCCAGGTCTCCACTTACTGTATATTTATTAATGTGTTTCCATAGTCAGTCTGGGGAAATTGTTAGTTGTTGGATCTTATGCATCTTTTACTGTCTTCATTTAGGAGTAAACTGTCTGGTTTTCCCTCTGGAAAACCGCACCCTGTCCAGCACTGTGTGACAGTGCAATTGTGAACTGATCAATACATGTTGATTATCAACTGATATTAATTCATTGTCTTTATTAAAATAGTTTTTACTCCAGTGTTGTCTCAAAATGTGTATGATGTTACTGTATTATATCTATGCAATGAACATCAGGTTTATGCCTGCATTCCCCTCAATAACCCCCATCAAGTGATGACTGTTCAGTGGTTTGTGAACTGACTCAATACATGTTGATTTATCAACTGATATTAATTCATGTCTTTATTAAAATAGTTTTTACTCCAGTGTTGTCTCAAAATGTGTATGATGTTTACTGTATTATCTATGCAATGAAACATCAGGTTTCTGCCTGGATTCCCCTCAATAAACCCCCATCAAGTGATGAATGTTCAGTGGTTTACTAACATGACTGTTGTCATCTGACCATTGATTCCTGTGGTAATAAAAAAATTCTCAATACTTCACCCCCACCTCTTTCCATTCAATGATTGGCCGACAGCATTTTCTCTCTTGTTCAAATAATTATTTGTACTCTTCACTTGTATATTAGACAAACTGTGAACTCACACAGGAATGCAAGGTGAGGCAAATGCAATCCTCGTAACTATTTCTCACGCAACAAGTCCCACTGTGCACCTGGAGGAAGGCTCTGTGCCAGGAGAAAATAAGAGGGGTGCGATTGCAATCCACAGGGGAGCATAAAAAGTCATAAATACTATGTAGATATCAGGAGCCTGTTTCATAAAGCAGGTTTAGTGAAAACTCAAAGTTAGTTGACTCAGAAGGAAACTCTGGGTTTCCGGTTTCACAAAGCCAGTTCATCTTAACTCTGAGTCAGTTACTATGGCAACGTACTCCGTGCATCTAACCAGCTCGCTGGCAGGTTTTCTTCAACTAACCCTGAGTTTCTCCTCCTCTTTAGCTTAAGCCTGCAGATGGAAGGAGGTGTCAGACATGGCGTGTCCTTTTCTTGAAGAGCCAGTTGATATTGAAGCACAAATACTCCGCAGAAATCTGCGTCGGCAGAGGGTGATCAGACCCCGCTTGGATGTTTTATCATTCCCTGATGATTATCTGTTTGAGCGTTTCCGTTTTTCTGCACAATCGATCATTTATCTGAACAATATTCTCACCCTTCATATCGTTCATATGACACATCGTTTACATGGTCTCAGTTCGGAACAAATTCTTTGTGTTGCACTTCGTTTTTTTGCCAACGGAAGTTTTCTATATAACATTGGTGCCGCTGAGCATATTTGCTGTTTAATACGCTGTTTAATTAGGCTAAACAACATCACAATAGCTTGTAATGAAATCATACCTTAACTGTTTGAACTATATTTTTATATTTCATCTTCAGTTGCTGCCAAGTAGGTTTTGTGCCTATTGGGTTGCAGCTGCATAAATATTAAACACTCGCGCGCACACACACACGCACATACACACACATATAAACATAAACATTTTGAATAAGTGGAACACTCGTGAACTTTTTTTTTAAATGAATACTCACGCATTGACTCGGTCAGCAATTTTCTGCTGCTACTATACTGTATACTATACTATATATACTCAAATTCTGCATGCGCATTCATTAATATTACTAACTCCACTGGGGAGAAGTAGGAGGATCGAGCCCTTTTTTCTCCTGTTGCCATGATGCATCATGTTATCTGCATTCCATTGATGGGGGCTTTTTATCTCCTCATGCACATGCTTTACTCAGGGTTAACTTAAATCAGAGCTGATTGAACTACTTGTTATCACCTGTTCTGAAACCGAAAACTCTGAGTTTGACAGCTCAGTTACTGAACCCAGAGTTCAGGTTTAAATTCAGAGTTTGTTAAACCTGCTTTCTGAAACAGGCCCCAGGATTTAAGGAGTCAACTGGGGGTGCACTGAGGTCTGTCTGGGGGTGCAGTGCACCCCTAAGCACCCCCATAGCATCAGGCCTGCCTAGAGGTAAATGGTGAACAGAAGATATACACTTTTCTCTGATGGTATCTGAGTAACCAATATGTGCACGTGGTACAGAGAAAGTAACTGCCTTATTCACCCCTATCCCCAACATTGAATTGGTTGCACCAATGTTTCATTTGTAAGTCGCTTTGGTCACTTGTAAGTCGCTTTGGATAAAAGAGTCTGCCAAATGAATATATGTAATGTGAGCTTCCAGACATTCTCTGCAATGACTCCGCTGGACTCAAACCTGGGCTGTAGGACTCAGACAAAGCTTGGCATAGGCACCTTAACTTTCTGAGCCACTCAGGAGCCAAGAGTACCCCTGCTCTGATACCTACTCAAAGCACAAGGAGTGGAGGTAAGCAGTAGAAGAAAAGGAGTGCCCTGATTCCCTCCCCCAGAGCACCCACAGTCTTTCAGCTTTGAGTGATGACCAAACATTCTCACGCCACCACGTCAAAGCTGATGTGAACCACCACAATGAAAATAACCCTCTGAACACAACAGGGGCTGACTGCTGTCAGTCAGGAGGATCGCTGTCTCCTTTATTTTGATGAACGTAAACACCTGGCTTTATCTGAGACTAATTTGTTTAACATAGCGACAGTTGTTAGGGCAAATGCCGCTGCATTTGAAGTTCCTGGCTGCTGCTGCTGCTGCTGTTACAATTGAGCAGTTTGGTTCCTTAGCCCCTGGCTTTGTTATGGTCTAGACAAGCCCAATGTCAATAGTTGTCACCCAAGGGTTAGGACAGCCCATCTGCCTTTGCTTGCCTGTGTAATTGGGCCTAAAACAAGCCTGGCTCTCTATCTGTACAGACTACCCTCAAGAATAAACACAGCCGTGGGTGGCAGGGCACTATATCACTCTCCCATCTGATATGCAAATGGCTTATCCTGATTCACAGAAGATATTAATTCCTAATTAAAATACCACCAAGACATCCATTCCATGCAATGGTGTCTTATGCCATTTTTGTTTGCAAACCTTAAGCCCACCTGATTCCCCTCAGGTGTTTTCTGCACTGCAATAAATTAAATCTTCAAGATGGAAATGATGCTGGCATGACTGGCAGAGGATATACGTGAATATTAAAGCACTTAATATTATATATTTTCCTACTGAGAACAATAGTGCCATTGTTTTGCATTCCTTTGCATAGCTTTGATTTTTTTCTCTTGTGGTTTAATAATAGACTGTTCATGCATTTATGTATTTTCCTAAGCGGCTGTCCCACAAAGTTTTTTTTGTTCAATGACAGCAATACCAACCAGACACACTCCACGCACAATGGTGTTTATGTCTGATCTCTCATGCTTGGTTTTTGCATTGAACTATAATTTTTTCAACTGGAAAGTGAATCGAGTCTGTGAAGATCTGTGAGTCTGTGAGCAAATAAGATGACCCACAGGTTTCCTTTCCCTGAAACGTGAGAGAAAGTGAGCGATAGACACTACTGGGTGCTGACTTGCCCAGTGCCTACATACGCATCTGTATTCCTTACTGGTCCAATCCAATAAAAACATAAATAATTCCCATGAAGCAACATTAGCTATACAAAACGCAAAGATTACCCTACCCATGTAAAATGAAAGAGTCTGAGTGAAGCCGGAGACAGTGTTCTTCAGACAGTGAGAAGAGGCCTGTTTGTTTTTGTAAAATACCACAAACAAGGTTTATTCCCCTCAGTCACTATCAATCACAGTGGGATTCATTACACTGGAAGCCCAGTTTCCCATGGAGTGTGCTAGCACTGTCCAGGCCCATCCACTTGATTAAAAGCACGTTAAACAGGTCTGCAGTGTGTAGGTTGCCACAGTTTGGTTTCATAACCTTTGATTCATAAGTCATCTGCCAGAGCTTTCAAATTGCACCAGAAGAATAAGTCTAAGCAGTGACTGATAAAGCCACACAGAGCCTGTAGAAAATTACAACAGCAATAAATGTAAAACAATTAACAAATTATTGACATAACTACAATAACAAAAACATCAGTAAGAAAGTCTGTGTAACAAAAGGAGTGCATATGTATGCAAGGGTGATGAATTTGGATAGATTAGTCTACATGTAAACCACATGCAAACTATTACTATTGATTGGGTTATTGTGGTGTGTTGGGCGGAGCATTGCCCAGCATTGCCTTGCGGCAGTGCTCTTTTTCGTTGTAATAGTTACCCACCGTGACTATGTCTGCTTTCCCCTTGTAGTTCCCTCCTTTTCTACCTGTGAGTTTGTTCTGTGTGGTTGCCTAATAAATGGCTGGCTGACCAAATGTAGCCTTATGCAGCATCTTCCTCCTCCTCCCACAAAGGACCAACACTACAATATCTTTAAATTGCTCTTTTTTTTGCTGAAAATATAGACATCTAGATAGTTGGTTAGCTATCTAGTTTAGGACAGCTAAACCTCTGTCCCATATACTGCATCTCCATGATACAGACCTTGTTTCTTCCTAGGTCAAAGAAACAGCAGATTAAATGGCTCACAGCAATGTTTTTGAGGCATTCTGAAGGAGATGTACCTCTGCATGTCTGGGGAGTGTTGTGTCACACTGTGTGAATCTGGATTACGTGAAGGTGTAGGAGTGGAGGGAAAGGTGGGTTGGTTTATAGGGAAATTCACACACAATTAGCTGTGTCAAAACAGATCTTTGTTCACCTCCTGGAAATAAGATCAAGGCCACACCTGTCAGTTCACCTGAGAGACACACAAAGTTATGGTGTTGTTATGGCAAGAAGGTAGAATCAGTCATTCTGTATCAGAGGACTGCATGCAGAAGTATTACGTCTTTGATCCCTTCCCCAGAGTGTTGGGCTGAATTCATAAGCATGGAACTCATAGAACCCTTAAAAAAGTGCTTTTCTAATTTTAAATGCAATTTTCAGGCCATGCATTCTGATTGGGATCCCTGGGTCATACTACCCAAAACTACTGTACCTTTGGTCAACAAACTTTGCATTCCTGGATTTAATTCATTTCCAAATTGTAGATATGTGACTGGTGCATTTCTGTTTGAACTGCACATTTCTGTTTGAACTGGTGCGTTCACCTGGATACACAAAGTTTCTTTTGAACTGGGTGTTGTGTTCACTTGAATACCTCAGATCACCTGTCATCCCTCTACTTCCTCTCTGTCTCCCTGACCCTGAGGACGGGTAGCCCCATAAACACTTGACTCAGTGGATGTCAGTGACCAAAATGTCCTCACAATGGGCTTGATTACAAATCTTTGGATTCCAAGCCTCTGTGTGCAGCTCCCTCTGTGGTCTATCAGCCTACATGGCATAATAAGGTGAACTATAATAAGGCACCTGTTTAATATTTCAGGCTTTCGAATAGTGGTTGTTTAATCTTCCAATCTTGTCACCCCATTTAAAAGCTTAATTCTCTCAGGGCTCAATTTGGTCTGCAAAAGTAAACTAATTGTGCAAAATAAAAATATTTACATTTCATTACTTCATATATTTATAACTTCAAACACTTTGGCTTTTGCAGTTAAAGAAGTTGACACAGAATAAAATGGATTCATTTCTGAATTGCACATTAAAGTACACAGCCACAGTATAACTCCTCAAATCTGGTATTAAATAGGTGGCTGGCGCAGTACAATGACAGAAGAACTGATTACCTGGCATATCTAAACATGACATCTGCAGCACTCATTGTAGCATCAGTGTCAATTGAAATAATGCTAAAGGTCATTTTATACAGCCCATTTCCCACATACACCCCTTCAGTATTCTCCCCAGGCACCTTTAGCTGCAGCTTCTACAGTGATCCTGAGGCTAAATTTAACCCTTTGTTGAAGGGCGTTGGAGAGCAGGGGTGGAGCTGATACCCAGACAGGTAAAAGAAGCCACTCCCTGTGAAGGCGGCCAAGGCCATCAATACACCTCTGACACCATGCCGGGGTTTGCCAACCACTGCCATGGTGACTCATACCTGAAGAAGCTGTTCTTGCTCAAGCATAGTTTATGTCTGTCAGCAGCCACAGGAAACTGTCAACTTCCCGCAAAAAAGGATGTTTTATTGCGCTGCCAAACAGCCCTGCCAAACTGCATGGAGCAGCACGGCTGGCTTGTTAGTCTCTTCCATGAGCACTGCATACAGGCGAAGACACTGCAATGCGGAGGTGGAGGTGACCATAAGTCCATTTATTGTGGGCTGCAGTACAGCATTAGCATGTTTAATAATGTAGCCTGTGGGGTATAAGGATTTACACTGTTAAGTTGATCTATGACAACTGGCAATACTAACTGGAAGCAGCAGCTGCTCAGTACATTTAAACATTACTGGCTGTGTATATTTCATTTTGTCTTGAGAGATATGTTTCTGATTAGATTTTCTGCAATTGAACTGCATTGTTTGCTTAGATTGCAGTTAATCTGCCATGCATGCTGCTACCACAGAATGAATGCAAAACTTCCTCAGACATAAAATATTGACAGATAGGACATATGAGTGACTTTTACTTTAAATTCAGAAAAGGATAGAGCTTGGTTTCTACCCCTTGTTTATGCATGGAAAGTTAGCATTAATGGTTCTCTGGCTTGGCTAAGGGGATAGAATTATAACAGATATTAAATGTCTCTGCTACATATGCCAGTTACTATATGGGAGAAGGGAGAGAGTGTCCTTTAAACTAATGCAATACTTATAGACTTATTACACAGTAATCATCAAAATTGGGATTCTACCAAGCTTTTTGGACAGGCCTTGAAAAATAACCAGCCCAAAAACGTAAGAGATAGAGCTTCACTGTTTCTGTGAATTGTATCAAATTTAGTTAGGGTTTGAGGGTTTGTCCACTGCTCCAGGCACCACGTGGGTGCTCATTTTTGCCAAGGGCCTAGGGTTCCTGGGAAGAGCTCCTTTGTTGTTTTTAAACTCCTCCCTTCCCTGTCCCATGACTGACAGGAGCACTCCAGACTCCACCTCTGGCCCGGCCACTTCCACTTCAAGTGGCGTGTCTGTCAACGATAGGCTGACAGATTAGCTGGGGCCGTTTTCCTCTCCCTTTGATTGCGCTTGATGTTGTTTTTGAATCTTTGGCTTAGACATTGCATCACTTCCCTGCCAGAACAGACGCTGACAACAAAATTGTCACACACATTTTGATTTTGTGGTGGATATTTGGCAAGAGGGAATTTCTTTTGCAAATAGAAAGACTAAACATTGATGTTGTCATGAGTTAGCATGGTGAAATCTTCATTTCATTTTTGGTTAGTTTTATCTTATGTAAAGATAAAAAAATTACTGCATTGAGCACGGCCCATCCCTGGCATAATTAAAATGAAATACAATTTAGATGTAAGCAGAATGTTTTGTTGAAAGACTGAGATTCGGGTTGGCTGTTTAGTTAAAAGACTAAACATAGGACACATAGGTTGCCTAGTCCCTGCTGCAGGGTGAACAGTGCTTTCACACAGCTTTAAACTGGACTGCTCAGTGACAGCTGGTAGTAACTTTGAACCAAAAAAAAGCAAGCTAAATACACAGTTAGATGAAAAGACTGAATTCTTGTTGATAGTTATAATGTACCTCCTTATATGTAAACCATCACCATTATAAATTAAATGAAAACCTTTTACTACCAGACTCCAAGTCCTCTCATTATAAGTAAGTCATTGTGTTGTGTGTACAATAAATTTATGTTATTTGTTGATGTCTGAGTATTGGAGTTCTTCCTGAGAAGAACTCAGATAAAGATTAGCTTTATGATATAAAAAATAACTCTGGGAAGAAAAATATTAATTACTGCCGATGGGCAGGGTCCAGGTGAACTGCATGCAGAAAGCTGAGTGCACAACCTGAAACTGATCTGAGTTTCTATGGACAGGCGATACCATCAAATAACTGATGGAGCATCGCCACAACTTGTCGGTCTCAAACAGAGACAGGGAGTATTGTCTCTGTAGGTATGAGTCATTCATTGATTGACCACAATGAAAATGTCAGCTGTACAACTCCAGCACTGGATTACCAAAGTGCACTCTGTGTGTCAGAGGCTATGAGGCAGCTCTTTAGCACCAGTGGAAACAAAGAACAAGAGGAAAAAAAATCTTTATTTGGAAGTGTAAAAAAACTGACAGTTTTTTGGCTGGTAGGTTTACTAAAGTATGCAATAAGCAATTCATTTTGTTTTCTGTTATTGTAATGAAAATCCATTAATAAAACATTCCACTGTCAAGTCAAACACAATTCTCAATAAAGTGTGAGTCATTAAGGGTGTTTGTATGAAAGGAGATGAATGGTGACCATCCGTGGAATCTCTCTACTGATTGGGACTTTTTATTCTCGAATTGCAAACAAACCCGCTTTGCTGATAAATGCATATATGATCTGACAAACCTATATCTCAAGAAACATAGCCTATAAACAATAAGAATCTCACACTGAGGGTGACGCAACTTTGAACAGAAATAAATGCAAAAACAATTTAAAAGAATAACACAACTGGCAAGTATGCATTTTAGTAAGTGTATAGCCAAATGCATCACACTATAGCAAAACTTGCTTATTTACTTGTTTAGACCATATAAAGAATGTAAGACCTTGTAAAGATATGGGTTTCATTTCTTAATTAGAACATTTGAAGAACATTTAGAATTGGGTTTTGGTTAAGGGTGGGAAAGTAAAAAATGTAAAATGTAAATGTAAAATATGTGTTCCACATTTACAACTGCATGACAAGAGATGTGATCACATAAATTGTGAAAGTATAGTTACATAAGTAAATTACCTTAACAGCCTTAGGTAAATCACACTTAAAGTATTAGAAAACAATGTTCTATAGGGTAAACCAGCGTATTAATACATAATTACTTTGTCTTAGTCTAATTGCTTAGTCTTTACTCTCTATTGAACACCTTATTCTGTCTCAGGTGTGTAATTCTGACTGGTATGAAGAAGACCACAAAAATGGACTATTGTGACACAGAAAATTCAGTTTCAGAAAATTCTCTTTTTATTATTATGCATTTCATTATGAGTAATTGTGATTTGGGTGGTAGGACATCTGTACACTTTTAAAGAGCTGAAAGAGGGCCCTCTTGCTGACATATTTCCTATCAAAATGCATCAAATGCAGCAAGTCAACCATGCCAGCTATCTGTAAAAGATACATTTCAGGGTTTTGTAAGTATGCATTCACAATGTGTATAGTTGTCCAAACTATCTTGAAAACTATGAAACCATGTAAAGTGAAGGAAAAGAAATTACGCTGCAGCTTTTTGTATATCTTTGCAATTATGAAGAGCTTTTGGCTTTTAGTGATTACTGTTGCTAGCTTCTAGGTGGTTGGTAGAGGCACTTAAATTCTAGTTAAATGTTGGCAGCAATGAACTCAGCTCTAGCATCACTGTGTAGTTCACAACAATAAGATGATTGATGTGTGTAAGGAAATCAAGCATTTGATGTTAGCTCTATCAAAAAAGATTGTGGAATGAGAAAAAGAGCAGTTATTTAATGCATTTTGTGTAGCCCTCATTTTGTTATGAAACACAGTAAATCCAGGCTGGTGTAAGCTCTGCTTAAAACTGTTCCCCAGTGCCACAGGAAGGATCAGGCATCAGGATCTCCTGCATCGCTTCCTTTGGTGGAAATGGTTCAATGTGGGAGCAGCAAAAAATAGTGGATACTGGGAAATAATAATAATAATAACAATTTACGATAGATTTATATGTGTTTATTTTTTATACATTTCACACAAATATGTTTTCTGACCTTACATTCTTACCAGTCTTGGTTGACACATAACACAGGTGTAACATTCAACATCAATGATTCACTGTATTTGACAACAGCAGAAACGTGCGCTGTAGCAGTGATTTTGGAGATGCTAAGAACCACTCTTCTATATGAAAAAATGAACATGTCCTGATGAAAAAAATATCACAATGAATTCTGTCATTGTTTTTTCTTCAGGTCAGCATTGATTTTAAGCAAATTGCAATGCACTGCAAATTGGGTTCTCCTCTCCATAATTTGTTATTTTGAATGGAATACTATTGGTTTGCACTTTTAGAAGGAATTTCTGTAGGATTGCGAGGGGTAGTATATGTAAAATATATGTAAAATGTGTTACATTAAACTGCACAGTCTCAGGACTACTAAGAAAACCCAAGACTGAGAAGTTGTAATATTCATTGAATTTCCTAAATATTAGGAAATGCTAACAAATATACCATGGCTGATTCAAACTGAATAAACTGCAGGTTTAGCATGATGATGTATTGAAATTAAATAATAATTAATTATGGCTCAAAATTATTAGGGAATTTCAGTTGATGGACCAGAGTCAAAAATGAATTTCCTCTCCTCTCTCCCTGTTCATTAGCCTTTTGTCTACCTCAGCCTAGCTACTTTGTGTTGGATACAACATTGTCTCACCTGAGCCCAGATGGCCTCTCATTTTCCAGGGAATGTTACTGTGTTTCCTTTGTACAAAGAAAATAAAAACAGCAGAGATATGTTTATGGTCAAATCTCTGATGTACACAATTTGAACTTTGTATAATTAATTATGAGGTGTTGACTGTAGATTTAGTGAATCACAGGCCTGTCTTAAAATCAAATGGGGTTTATTCATTCACCAGGTTAGAAATCAAGAGTACATTTGAAGATTTACTGAATGGAAATGGACCCATCCGTGGTTACAAAATCTTTGCCAGATAATTTTAAGCCAAGTATAAGTTTTGTATCTTGTGAGTTTTTATGTACTGTTCGTTAATTTTCAGAAGTCATTGGGAATATGTGTAGTTGTACAAATTCATTTTCTATGGTCTTATCACCTTTGCATCAGTGGGGATGGGTTTAAGTATTGGTCAGAGTCTCCGGCAGAGTGCATAATAGCTTTTTCAAACATGGTGTTTTTTTCAAGGGTTACCTTGAGCAAGACATGCAGGTTTAGAACTCCCAGATGTCTGTTAACTGTGAGGGAGTAATTTTGTCAAGCTATAATTTCGTATGTTGTACAGGGCATTATGATTCAGATACATACAATTCAACATTAAGAGGTGGTTCTTTTGCCAAATAAGAACAATAATCAAGCCCTAATTCTCTTCTTCCACCTAATCATAATGTCCCGTGTTGTTGCTTTTAGAGACAATTTATGGGAAGAAGATAATTTACCTCTCAGATCAACTGTGTGATTTTCTCTCAAAGTTGCCAAACTTTGTTATAACAGTAAACATGTTCAAGATATACCCCTAACAATGTGCATGGATCTTCTCTTTGTCCACAGGAACAATCACATCCCTCAAAAACACCAACATCATCTCTAGAAATTCTGAGCAACAGTAGATTCTGTGAAATTATGGTAAAAATCATCTCAGGAGTATAATTGTAAAAATTTGGGACTATGAAACTGTGAATTCAATTCAATGATCAGAGTTCCTTGTTATGTGTAAACCTAATCTCATGGAGATGAGTAAAGTGGTACACATTCTACTTCTCCAGAAAACCTTAATTATTGAGTAGCAAACAGGTAAGCTCAGGAGATAAATATCAGCCACAGGTGTGTAGGTTGCAAAAACACAAATACTGGCAAAATAAAAGGAACTCGCACACTGTCAGAAAGAGAAACATCTAAACAAGTCTACATGTCTAAATATGTTGATGTGTGTGCCTCCACCTCCAGGAGCTGATGATGATTTAATTATTGAAAACTTATTTTGTGTAGTCTCTTTTGGTTTTGCACTTGTTTGCACTGGAGCAATTTAAATGAATAAATCAGCTTTTGCTAGGACTTTCCCACTGTTGACAGCTTTTGTGCAGCTTTAGTTTTACCTGTGCAAGCAGATCCTTTGGGAACATCAGCTTTTTGATGATCTGTTAATGTGCAATGTAGGAGGCGTGTATTTAGAGTGTGTGTATTTATTCATTACAATGCTTTTGCCCTTCACTGTCTAGCACATTAATCCCAGGGTGTGTGTGTGTGATCAGAGACATTTAATTTGCTATTACATTACATTACATTCATTTGGCAGATGTCTCTTATACAGAACTACTTTCAACACAAGAGAACAGTAGTCTATCCACCCAAGTTAAATGAGTAACAGTGTCAAACCAGGCTAACAACACTCTCAGACCAGTGAGTGTGAGAAAAACACTATTTAAGCACCACCACAAGTTAACCTCTGCTAATCTGAAACTAGACAGTGTAGAAAACAGAGGGAAGTCAAGTACATATACTACCATATACACTCATTGACCACTTTATTAGGTACACCCTTCTAATACCGGGTAGGACCCCCCTTTGCCCTCAGAATGGCCTGAATTCTTCATGGCATGGATGCAACAAGATGCTGGAAACATTCCTTAGAGATTTTGCTCCATGCTGACATGATAGCATCACGCAGTTGCTGCAAATTTGTCGGCTCCACATTCATGCTGTCAATGTCCCGTTCCACCACATCCCAAAGGTGCTCTATTGGATTGAGATCTGGTGACTGTGGAGGCCATTGGAGTACACTGAACTTGTCATGTTCCTGGAACCAGTTTGAGATAACATGTGCTGTGTGGCATGATGCATTATCCTGCTGGAAGTAGCCAATAGAAGATGGGTAGACCATGGTCATAAAGGGATGCACATGGTCAGGGAAAATACTCAGGTAGGCTGTGGCATTTAAATGATGCTCAATTGGTATTAAGGTGCCTAATGTGTGCCAAGAAAATGTTCCGCACACCATTACACCACCACCTCTGCTTCTGCTAAATGCCAATTATAATAATAATAATAACCCCCAGAGGGGTCTTCTGCTGCTGTAGCCCATCCACTTCAGTGTTCACCATGTTGTATGTTCAGAAATGCTTTTCTGCATAGCACTGTTGTAACGTGGTTATTTGGGTTACTGGCGCCTTCCTGTCAGCTTGGACCAGTCTGGCCATTTTCCTCTGACCTCTGTCATTATCAGGGTGTTTTCGCCCACAGAACTGCCACTCGCTGGATGTTTTTTGTTTTTCACACCATTCTGTATACACTCTAGAAACTGTTGTGCGTGAAAATCCCAGGAGATCAGCAATTTCTGAGATACTCAAACCACCCCATCTGGCACCATCATCCCACGGTCTGAGTCACTTAAATCAGATTTCCTACCCATTCTGAAGTTTGGTCTGAACAGCAACTGAACCTCTTACCTATGTCTTCATGAGTTTATGCATTGAGTTGCTGCCAGATGATTGGCTGATTAGATATTTGTATCAATGAGCAGGTATACAGGTGTATCTAATAAAGTGGTCACTGAGTGTATCTCAGTGTCACTAGATCACAATATCCATAATGCCTTGCTATACTAAAAGTAAATAAGCAGCAAGTAATATCATATCAATGGTGCACTAGACCCTAAAAGCGGTGGATCAAGGAGGGGGGTGAAGTTCATCTTCTCATACCCAGTCTTGGTACTTGGTGCTCATGACTTAAATCAACACAACACCCAAATCATACCCAGGTTCCAGAAACCTGAATGATCTTGGTGGAGCTTGCCAGCTACTCTCGTCATCTAGACAGACATTCTTTCACGGATCTATACACGGGCTTGCAGCTTGCAGCGCCCGGGGCTTGTTGAAGCCAACATTTTCTTATTGCTTTCAGAGATGTGCTGGACCGTCGCCACCTGGCATGAGCAGAGGTGCATTGTGGGCGTCCCGTCTGGGGAGGCTGGTGCACTGTGTTGTGAAACCAAAGCTGTGGTTGCACTTGACTCTGGGCATGCTGTCAGGCTGGTTTATGACATGGGGGGAGGGAAAAGATAATTAATTCATTCACTTTGTAGGATGACAGGTTTGTCATTTATAATTGCACAATAAAGAAGAGAAACATCCTGTTGCTTCCTGGCGCACATCTGAGGGTTAAGCTGGAGACATATGCTTGACACTTTTAGGTAAAGGGGTGAATAAAAAGAGGAGTTCCATCTCCTTCCATTCCACAGCCATTCATACTTTCTGATGTTTGCACATGGATCTTTACACAGGTTTACTGGTAGGACTCTACTCACCCACACACACACAAGCAACACACTCGCACCTGCACACCCACACACACACACACACAAACAGAGCAGCTGGAGAGTCAGCAGGTCCTATGTACTCCATGACACCATTTACTAAGGAAAGGGTGGGTGGGGGGCTTAGAACTAGGCCACTCCCCCACCTAATTCAGCTTTGCATTAGAAGCTCTTATTCTCCTGCAATCGCCCAATCATATTGTTAACATTACCTGTAAAAGCTCTTCCTCTAACCCTTCTTTTCACTCTGTCATTCTTCTTCAGTCTCTTCTTTATTTGTTATAATTCCACGACTGGCTGGGTCTTGCCTGGATTTGATGGGGACTTGGTTTCAAAGGGTAATTGACACCTTACCTGTAATTTCATGGTTTGCCTGCAGCTGCCTTTGATGTCTGCATCTTGGAGTTTGGATGTGATAGTGAGAACTCATGTGTGTATGAACGTGTGTGGGTGTGAGTGTTTGTTTATAGGTGTGTGTGCGGTTGGTCTGTGTGTGTGTGTGTGTGTGTGTGTTGGGGGGGGGGTTGGTATGGGTTGGTATGGGTATCCCCGTGATCGGAAACATTTCTTTTGAGTTATCTTTCAGCATGATTATTGTGTTGTGTCTTATTTCTGTTGCTTTTTTTCTTCAATGAGGGTAATGTTAAACTAATTGAGCACAATCACTGATCCAGGTTTGGCACAGCCCCCCTCATAGCCAGAGGGCAATGCTACTCAAGGCTATAGGAGCCTATGTTCATCTAGATGTTCCTCCAAATATTTTGTCAATAAATGTGTTTTTGGTCATCTATAAGTCTATGGATGTGTATATCTATGTGTGTATATTAGAACCTATTCTTGCTTGCGTGTCAATGCCTGTAAGACAGTAGAGACTTACAGTTGAAAATAAATATCTACACTGATATTTCTCTGTCCAGAAACCTCAACCCCATTTGCAGTTCCTTCTGAAAACCCAGTGTGCACACCTACGTTTCATCTGAGGTCAAAGAAGCAGGGGGGAGTTACAGTGTGGAGCAAACCTTCCCAAAATTACAAAGTAGTTTTTTCACTTTGATGTACTCCAATGTGCAGTCATACATTTTTGAAACACTCACCTTGGTGATGGCGCTCTGGTGACCTGCTATTGCTGTAGAGGAGCAATGGAGAGTCAGGCTCAGCTTTACCTTATTTGACCTCACCCCAATGCATTTGCACATGCAATGGACCCAAGAGCATCTTGGGAGGGCTGTTCCATCACAGATGGAAGATTACTTGGTTTACTCTTACTGCTTGTAATTGAGTTCTGAGGAGGAACAACAAGAAAATCATGTTTGTACACCCATGAATCACCATATACAACCCTTTAAAACTAATGTGTGGTAATTATCTGCACTCCAATGTTCTATTAAAATACAGTATATCAGCCACCTTGGCAGAGCCTGACTCCAGAGAGCAGTTAAACCCTTACCCTTGACAGGTTGATGTAGTCTGTTCTTCTTGGGCCCGGGTCTCATATTTATTCAAGCAATTTTCTTGCCAGGATATGGTTTGGGAGACGTGGGGTATATTAAGGCTGCGAGTGAGTGGACTTTCAGTGAGTGATTAAAAGCTGATAACAATTTTGATTATTTAATTTTCACCAGCTTGTCAGAAGTGCCTAAGCAGTAAACCTACTCTAGCTTTAAAAACAGGCGCACTGCTGTTTTGAGATCACAAAGGAGATCTGAGTAACATATTAGATAACTGTATTGTGTTTGCGTTCATCAGAATAGAACGCAAAGAAGAGAAAGTCACAAAATAAGGTTCAACCTTTGCTTCAACTGCATTCTTTGTATCTGTGAGTAATTTGGTACATTTGTAAGTTTGTACACTGAAAGCATTTTTGTGAGAGATAGTTAAGCATGATACATTGTAAGAGAGCAGCAGCTAACAAGCTAATTTTTCCAACCATCTGTCCTGAGTCACTAGTAACCTCATCAAGTTTAAATGAACATTTGTGAGACAGTCTTATTTGGATTAATTTGGCAAACATTCAACATGCAACAATCACCCTGAGCCATGCACACGCGCTTACTGTCTCATTAAAATCAGCCTCTTTGAAGTTGTTACTGCTTTATGAGTATCTTGTGTTGCTCACTGTATTTTCTGCTATTTCTGCACATTTGAATCACAGCTCAGCTAAGTCACAGATTCATCACCTTTCAAAGATGCATTGTGACATATAAAAGCCATTTGCCATAAATTCTAGCTAACAGAAGTCTTATATTTGACACGTAACTATTTAAGGTTATAGGTGCCTGGTATTGGGATGTGTTTTTAGTTGTCTTAGAATCCCAGGATTCACTTGAGGCCTCTAGTCTCTATTTTCAATTCTTAATTTTGGCTTTGGTATTAGCACAAATGTAAGATTTTTGATTTGGATATGTGAGACATGCCAGTAAGTATAAAAACAGCACAAAGTATGTACAGTATATATGTAATATATATCACCCCATTCTGAAATTACATATCTCTGGTGTTTCCATCTTGCGAAGCTTTGGCAATATAAGAGATGACAATGACAGAGTTTACTTTCAAAGATATTACAGTGTTTTTTATGCTTAGCCCCATTTGCACCCCTTTTTTTTGAAACAGTGACTACATATTGGGCTCGTTTCATCACAGCAACCTCTGCACTTGCTCAGGAGCAAATGAAATCCTCTGAAAGTGTATCAGAGGATTTCTCCTGTTTTTCACACTACAAGCCCCACAGTGCACCACAGTGAAGCAAATGGCAGTTGGAGTATATGTGTGTCTTCACTGATGTCTTCTGAGCAGCTTACAGATACCTGACGAATCACAGGATGCCGAAGAGCTGTGAGATGAGGAAACCCTGCCAATAAATGCACCCAGAGCAGAGCAAAGCCAATCTGCTGCTATGGGCAATGTTTTTCTGATCATTCTGGGCTAGAATATTTTACAGCTGTGTTTTACAGGATTTACATGTTTAATTGTCATACTAACAACCTAATTATTGAGGCACCAACCAAACATATGTTAGGGTCCATGTACCAGCTGTAGTTTCTATCTGCCTTAAGCTTTCAAGCCTGTTGTGAACTACCAGTATCTCTACTTTAAGCATGTTTCTGCTGGATAACAGGTTATGTTTCTAAGATTGTGAGGAAAATTAAGAACTTGACACTATAGAGTTGTGGAGCCATAATACTATTTGGTGTTGATGCACGGTACCAGCTGTCATATCCATGCCTGCAAATGTAAAGTGCTTGTGTTGGGACATGTCACATTCCAATGCTCAAGACCATGTACATCAGCAGGTGGATCTGAATTATAATTTTAGCGGTAAAACCTCTGCAGCTAATTGTGTATTTGTTACTGTTTATTTACTACTGGAGTTGTTCTAGATAGGAGTGTCAACAACGTACACGTATTACTGAAAGCACTCATATTGTGCTTCACTCTGGATAAGAGTATCAGCAAAGCAACAAAATGTACATGTAAAATATAGGTTTTTAGCTTCTCTGATCATACTTCTTTAACAACCAAAACTATGTCAGATGTCCATATTTTCACTCTATGAAAATAAACTGTGTAGCCAATGAGCAATGGGCTGTCCATTTTTCTCTTTATTTATTAGTTCTCGGAATTGACCAACATCCAGTTTTTTTAGTCAGCTCAAAACATTTTAAGACACTTTAACTCACCCTTGTGAGTTATGGCTCATTAACTTATTTGAAAACTCACATTTTAGAGAGTATTTTCAGAGCATTTTTAGCAGACTTATCCATCATTGTCATGACAGCAGAGCTGACATAGAAACTTAAATACCCTCTGTTGGAAACACCATTATGATGTCATCACTCAGTGCCCAGGGCAATGACAGAATACAACATGACTTTTAGCTCGCACACATACACACACATACACATGCATGCACCAAAACATAACACCACACTGTACTCCTAAACATTCTGCCTTCATTTGCTCCCAGCTAGACAGCAGGCAGGTCTTTTTTTAAGGGCAGACCTGACAGACACCTAGGGCAGTCCTGCATTTCTTCTTAAAGTGAAGTCCAGGGCTCCCCACAGCACAAATCCTCAGCAGGCTGCGTGCTCTGCCCTGCTTCTCTGTATAACTGTCATCAGCTCCCCCATCCCCTGACCTTAGTTCTGGCGGCGTACCGTGATGTGTGGGCAGTGTTTATTGCATAACAACGTATGTGCCTCTATCCCTGGTGGCTCAGTAAAACTGCACTGTGGCGACTCCTCTCTGTGACTACACAGCACCAGGGATTACACTCAGAAATGACAGGCGAGTTTGTAGTACCATTGACTGCAAAAAACAATTTAATTACAAAGCTGGGTTGAAGATAAATGCTAACTTGTGTTTTATGTTAATTGTTTGATGACTTTGATAAAATTCTATGACTGCTTTTTATTTAACTATTAAAACAAGTAGTTTTTAAAAAAAGCATTTTAAAAATATATTCTTACAAGTAAAATGTCCATTCAGCTGGTATAATCTGAGATGAAAAAGACCAACAAAAATGGCCAGGTGTTTAGTTTTACTTTGCTGCTGTTTGTTTTTATTCACCATTACTTTCTCATCTGGTGCTTCCATCCTGTAACATTTAATAATGTAGCATTATTACCTACCAATCTAAACATCACTAGGGGGCCTTGACACTCCAATTAGTCACCATTGCCAGCACCTGACCACACAGAGCAGCTGTGAAGCAGAGTGTGAAGACCTCTGGGTAATTGGGGCAGAGTACAGTGAGGGTACATTGGGACAAGCAGTAACCACTCAGGTTAAGCATGTACAATGGAAGCAAGGTGTCAGTGGAGAGGTTCACATATATTCCCTCAGCCCCCCTCCCCAGACCCACACACCATGGAGACTGATTCCGGCCTCTGGGTGAACCTGCTCTGATGTGAGCCGGCAGTAGGATTACTGAAGGCTGGGAAATGGAAGTGGGCTCATGGCTGGACTTGTGTTTTAATGAGTGTCTTCCTATGCTTGATGAAGTCTGGCTGCTCCAGTCGGGCCAAGTCGGGGTGGGGGGTGAGGTTGGTTAGCAGCACAGAAGGGGGGCGAGTGGGGCCAGGGGACTAAAGAGACCCCCTTTTTCCCCTTCTGATCCCTCTATTTGCTTTAAAACACACTCAGTGAGAATGTATGGTGTGGCTCTCCATACTGTGCCACACTGATGGCTGTCCAAAACAGAGGACTTCCACAGCACAGCCTTGTGAGTGTTCACTTTGAGTCTAATCATGCTTTCTCTTGTTTACCTTGTGAACAAAAGGAGCATAAGTAACATTACAATACATAGAATGCCATATATTTAGAAGCCTGAATATTGCCTTATTAGGCCATGGCATAATGTCAAACCAAAGAAGCCATTCTAATGTTTTTCTGATGATAGAGAATATCTGGTTGTCACAAATCAGCTAGTCACACCACCATGGTAAAAAAATCACTGACTGTTCACACACACACGTCCCTGAACACAGGTACTACTGCCATCTCTTACCCGTGCATACTATCACTATCTGCCAATACTTACTTGTTGGAGTCATCAGCCCACTGTGCCAAAGGACCCAAAATCTTTGATGTTAGAGACATAGGTCTCTTCCAGACTATAATACTTCTGGATAACACATCATTTAATGACCCCAGAATGGGATTTGTATGTAACTTGTACTAAAACTCAAACTTACCTCGTTTGAGTAATCAAATCTGATCCTGACTTAAAATCATTTAAGAAAGATGTATATTGTGATAGCAACAGATTCCCACAGAGGTGAAATTTGTACATAATTGTGATATCGTAAAAATGAAGAGGAAGGGAGCAGAAAGAGAAGAGCAGGGAGAGAAAGAGCAAAATGAAGGTATGGAGAGAGCTAGTCACAGACATGTGAGGTGCTTTATCAAGCTGTAGGTGTTGGCAGAGGAGAGGAGAGAGAGAACAGAGCAGACACCACCACCCCACCTACCTTGGCTCCAGTCCCGCGCCTCAACCGCAGACAGCTCCTCCACCGACCCCACCAGTCTATGGCACCTGTTCCTGCTCTCTGTCCAGGCTCGCCCTCCTCCTCCCATTCAGCATTCCTGTTGGTGGCAGCGCTCTGAGGAAGCCTCCAGCTCCCCTGATAGAGCCTGGCCCTCACCAGCACACTCATTTAGCACTGTGGTCCCTGCGCAGACAATTAGCACTGTGGTTTCTGTATGGTCAGTTTAGCACTCATGGTCCTTAAGGAGTCAGTAAGCACTCGTGTGAACCCTGTGTGGTCCAATGGCACCACAGTCCATGTGCAGTTGGTTAGCAATGCTGTCCCCAAGGAGTGCAGTTAGCACTGTGGTCCCTGTGTGGTCAGTTAGCACCATGGCCCCTATGTGGTCAGTTAGCACTGCGGGCCTCATGTGAGGCATAGTTTCACAGGCATTGCTGAATCGCATGGACAGAGTGGCAAGCAGCCAGACAAGCAGGGAGTCAGGCTGTTCCTTCAGGTTTAGGAGTTGATAAATTGCCTGGTTCAGCTGCTGTAGGATGACAACTTATATAATTCTTTGTAGTTTCCAGGTACTCATAAATGTAATATATACAAGTGATCTAAAAAGAAATCACCAAATGAGTCTAGTTAGTCCAGTGAGAATACTGCCATTTGGGAAAAAAAGACTAAACTGACGGGATTTACAACCCAGAAGTAGTGCTGCATAAACTGAAGGGCCTGAAGCTCATGTGTAGGGGAGACATCAGCTGGCAAGCCTAGCACGGGAGCTAGACGTCAGTCCATCAGTGAATCAAAAAAGCAAAGAAACCTATTCTGCATAATTAACCACAGTGGCTCTATTGAACCTATTGTGTCAGGTTTCTCAGTTCAGTCAAATCTGTGTTTCTGAAGGTTAGTCTGCCTTCCAGACAGATAAGAAGGCTTGAGAGAGGTTCTTTGAAACAACAAAACAAGCTCCTGGGTTGGCTCTTCATGTAGAACATTAACTGGAACTTCATGTCTCTTTTTAGAAAGATTGCACAGTGCTGTTTTAAACCCCTCTCCACTCAGGAGGGGTGCACACCTCCCCCCCCATCCAAGTCTTACCAAAACGAAGGCTCTGGTTACAGTGCCAAGAGCTGCAGCAGGGAGCAGCTGAACACTGTACCCTGTAATATTCTCTTCATGAAATATGGAGCTGTCTCTTTCCCTGCCAAACTTTTCTACAGATATTATAAACTCCAGACTAGCTGGGGATCTACAAACCTGAATTACCTACTCCTCCATCCCCCAACACACACACGCACACACACACATATTCTGACAGTTCTGTTATAACTTGCTCCATGTGCAGTGCTGCCAGCCTCCACAGTCCCAGAATGCCACATTGAGTTCCCTGTCTCCTTTCTCTGTTTCACAGGTGGCCAGACATGCTTTCTAGCCTATGGCAATAAATAAAAGGCTAAATGGAGGATCGGTACACAAAATTCAGCATGAAGAAAAGCCAAGGGAAACTCATATCTTCTGGGAGGATAAAAGCAAATCAGGTGTTGACCAGTTGCTCTGCAGAGGTAAGTCTCAGTCTGCTGTGAGCCACACAGCAACAGCTTTTTGATGATGGCAACCATAATCATCATCATCATCATCATCATCACCATCATTTCTATTTTGGCAATGGAATGGAAATGATCACCTGACACAGAACAGTAAGCAGATTAATGAGTTTTATAGTATGATGGGAAAAATATCCATTTATGAAAGGGCAAACTTTATGTGCTATTAAAATAAACACACTTACATATTAGTAGACATTGTGCTGTTTGTCCTACACATAAATAATGATTTGTTATTGGTATAAAATGATACAGCCATTTGTGCATTGTTGCACAAAAAATGAATACTGACTGTTAAAATGAATTGTGTTTCAGGAGTTGTGTTTCAGGAGTCACAGTGATGGTAATGGAGGGCAGGGTTTTTTTGGGTGTTTGTGGAGAATTACTCTCCTCATTCCCCTATGCCATCTCAGGACAGTCTCTCAGCACAATGCTGTGACTGTGTGCTGCCCCCAGTTGATGTGTGGGTCAGCCACAATGACCTGTCCATGTCGATTAGAGCAGAGCCGCCATGGACCTCGTTCCATAGGGCAATGGTTCCTCATGCAGCATAAGTGACAGTGTGATCTGGACAAGTGCCAGACACCCCTCCCCTCCCCCCTGAAAAGGCTCTGCGGGTCCAATTAAGGCACCAGCCATGTCTCCAACATCTCCATCTTAACTCTTCACTCAGTACTCACTTGTGCACTGTGATCGAATCCCTGTTTACAATTCCACATTCATTCAATTTCTCACTCACTCACCCACTTAAATCAGGTCCCTGTATTTTAACTCCATATTCACTCATTCACTAAGGGTACGTTCAGACTGTAACTAAAAAGTGTCCCAGTTCTGATCTAGTGTGGATGTTTTTAGAGCACTATGAACAGCAAAAAACATGAACATGAAGTCACATCTTTTCAGTTCCAAAAAGACCTGTGTGTCTAAAATTGGAATTGAGCACATTTAATGTGGCCCCAGTGATTTTTACATCACATTTGTCATTATAATTCTCCATGATTCTCCATAATTCTCTTGGTTATATGCAAGATATTTCAGGACTGAGGTCCGTTCACAATAATATCAGATATGGACCACTTTTAAAATTGAATATTAACAGTCAGGAAAAGAAAATTCAGATCAGAGGAGCAATTCAGAATTGAGCATACAGTAAGAGCAGATAGTCTGAATGTAGCCTCACTGTCTTGCCTCAATCAGCTCCCAATATTTTGATTCCATAATTGCTCACTCATTCACTTGCTTTGGTGAAGTCCCTACCAAAGCAGACAGAGACAGTTTGTTTCACACTCGGTCTCTTAGATTCAGTCCATAGCTCCACATCTTGCAGATTTACAGTGATTGTACATAGGCTCTTTCAGGGATCATTAGTCACACTAATGACAGCGATACTAAAATATTAACTAATGCTATTAAATAACTTTAATTCCACCATTAAAATTGTCTCTGAGCCTTAACACGTACTCTTTGTTTTGTTTCAATTTTTTTGCCACTTCCATGTTCCCAGCATTCAGAACAAACCACAAAGAACACACCCATTCTTCCTCACCTAGCCTGACATCCCATCAGTGGTGTCCATAGCAACTGGGCATGGACACAGTGGCAGGCACTTGCCTTCGTTCATCTACAGAACTCTTCCATGTTTGTTTTTTCTCCTCACTGTGAACATCTAAAGGATATTTTTCTTAATGGGTTTGGTTATGTCTTGATCTGCCACCACAAATTGGCTTGTGCTGAAAGCTGCTCTCTG
Organism: Megalops cyprinoides; assembly: GCF_013368585.1. NCBI lineage: Eukaryota > Metazoa > Chordata > Actinopteri > Elopiformes > Megalopidae > Megalops > Megalops cyprinoides. The sequence goes on along the minus strand of NC_050604.1, from coordinate 2,449,571 downwards.
TTGGCACAATCACAGAGTCATTTCACAACATGATGTGTGTGTGAGACCCACTGGAAGGGCCCCTCTGATGAGCTGTTGTGAACTGATTCCAGGGGGAATCAGATGCAAAAACCCCTGCATGATGGAATTACTTTACCCCCTCGTGTCTGACACGTCATTCCTGTGAGGAACATACAGTGATCCACCTGCTATAACAGCATCTACAGTGTTTGTTCACACTATCTACTTAAAGTCATAAAGCACCTGTATCAGATTATCAACATTGTCTTTTTGCACAAAGATGCTTGTATGATCAACATAAGCAGAGTCATTCTGATAGTAAATGAGGAGGTTTCAACACATTTTATTGTCATTGTATTGTATGGTCCTGCTTATTGTCCTAATTTATGTATAGTTTAACTTGCCTAAGACAATGTCCCAGAAAGTGCTTTACCAACACTGCACTACAGAATTGGTGTACATACAATCAAAGATTTTTCTTCTTTCAAAATAATCAGAAATTGAGATTATTCTATGATCAGCCCTGAAGTGGGAGCAACACACAGATTCAAAAAAGCAGGCTGGTAGAAACACATGTTATCATAGACTTTGTATGCCTGGACTGAGGGCACAGAGACATCAGGAAATGTATTGCATCCCTCAATAGGTTATCGGCTTGAAATATCATATTCCCTCTGATTTTAATCTGTGCATTGGGCTCAAGCCTGGTGCTCCTGTGTCACCTTCTGTCTACTTAAACCACCTCTCCGAGGAGGAAGGAGTTAATGAAATTAATTTCATTAGATAGGAGTCTTAATAACACGTTCATGTCTCCCCTGCCCATTGGCCCAGGCAGTTTCCATTATGCAGCCGATGCAGGTGTGGGATATGCTTTGTTGATCATAATCCCCTTGGAGGGGGAAGCTTTGAATATGTTTGACATACCCCGCCGGCAGCCCCAGTCCTCCCCTACCACGCATCAGCCTTTTCCACGTCCATTTCATGGGATCCGACAGGCGGAAAAATAATGAATAACACCTCAGCCTGGCTCTGACCCGACTCCAATTCACCAGCACCGCATGGAGGGTAAATGAACCACTTAATTGAGCTTCACAGGATAAAATAACGTATCGCACCCTCACCCTTCACCCCCACTCAAGCATATCTTAGACTGAGTTGTTTTTCACTCTGTTTTCCTTTCTAAATGTCCATGTGTTTTGAGAAAAGAATGCATTAATTAATTCATCGATATGAAGGATTTTTAGGCTAACATTTAACATTTGACTGGCAACTGACAGTGAAGAAAATTGTCGTAAAGGGAAGTGCTCCATATTCTGTTTTCTCTTTGATTGGCATGGTAGACAACACAAAAGAATGACATCACTCTAAATCCCATCATCCTTAGCGTTGGGTACCCAGTGGCACAGCTTTCACCCCAGAGGAGAATAAAGCTGGCTAATGTTTGGCCAATAGCAGAAAAGCACCAAGTTCATCACAGGTGAATAACTTACTCTTATGACAGCCTCGTGGGGCTAATGTCACTGCTGTGCACATTAAGCACTGTTATTCTCACCAACTGAGTATTCTAAATACAACAATACCCTACTGTATATCTTGACATCTGCAGGCGTAGAATATCTTCTTTTACACGAAATGTCTGCTAACTACATGGTCGTGATGAAATAAGAGGAATATGTGTGGAATGTGAGATGTGTAATATTTCATTTCATCAACACTATTAATAGTATCATTTTCAGATGGGGCAATGACAGCTTTGAATCATTGGATTCATTTCAAGACTTTTCTAACTGAAATGTGTTCTGTTGACATAGAAGACCAATTGCAAAGTAATGTGAAAATGAGTCAATTAACTAACATTTGCATTGTGTCCACACAGAGGCAACCAGAACAGTCAAGCCTGTTTGCCCTGGTGAATGACAGAGGTGGACCAATCCTGAACTTAAGGACATAAACACTAAAATAATTTCTGTATCTGTGTCCCTGCCTCAGGGCACTGCTGGCTCCATGATTTCACATGAAGTTTCCACCCTCCTCCTCCCAGCTTTTCGCTGCAGCATCCACTGTAATGTAGTATCCAATGGTTCATTTTTCTTTCATGCTACATGCTACACGTTAAGCTATTCGCTGCCATGCTCACCACTCCAGCACCAGTTTAATCCCCAGCCCTTGCAGCATTAGATTGACATAGTCCCTCTAGGCCTGAAAGTAGGAAGTGAACTACATTTCTTGAACAATACATCAGTGAAGGGGCATTTAGGAGAAACCCCTCAGCTAAAAACATCAACCAGTAAATGGGAGTGAGTTAAGAGTTTTAAATACATTTAAATACATTTTAAATACATGGCCCTTGTCAGGATGAACAGGCCACTCCACTACTCAAAAGCCAACATCCTGAGTGAAAGCAGATAGTAAGCACAGATTCACAGACTGGTGTGACCCTCTTATGGTTTCCTTGCTTTTTGATGTGAGGGTGTCAACAGCTATGATCATATGAGGGTTAAAATTAAATCTAGTCTAAATTTAGGCAGGGAAGATGCACAGACAACAACGTTAATCAAAATGAACCCAGCAGCTGATTTTTATTGTGGATTCTAATGTGTGTGCAGTGAGTTTGTGATATTTTGTAGTGGGTATGTTGTGATTTGCAGTAAATTTGTGATGGTTTTACAGTGGCAATGTTTTTTCAGTGGTTTCGTGATGTTTTTGCAGTGGCTTTGTGATGGTTTTGCAATGACTTTGTAATGTTTTTACAGTGAGTTTGTGATCTTTTTGTAGTGGGTTTGTGATGTCTTTGCAGCAGGTTGGTTATGATTTCCGATCTACACCCCCAGCGATGATGGCCCAGGCTCAGTGGTCTCTATGGATGCTGAGCCCCCTGGGCATGAAGGGGTCAGGTTAGGACATCCACCACAGCTGCGCTCCCCTAAGTAGCCCATGGGGTCCTGATTGCCATTTCTCCCAACCATTTCCCAGCCAAGTACAACAAAGGAGCTTTTCAAACCACTGATGCACCAGAGGAGCAAAATTAGAACGGGGTGCCCAATGTTCCGGGTGCAAAGGAAGACTGTCAAAATCACCCAACGGTGACAGGTCAGCCCTGGCAGCCTCGTGGTGCCGCTAATTGAGAAACTCATACTTGGCAGCCAGGCAAAGGGCTCCCAATCCAGTGACTGGGGGCATGAGACAAAGACGCGCCCATGCTCTGCCTGGAAAAGCCAATATGGAGAACATGGATGGAGCTCGCCTCCATGCGGTACTGCAGACAGGAGCTTATAACCGCGCAGACCTCTTATGCAAAGGTCCCTGCTCCTATTATGTCCTCTGTTCCCTTACTGATTAAATTTTGAGGTTCACAAGCAACTGACAAAAGAGTTGCCATTGAGTAATTGCAAATGTCCCTGGCTGAGGGGGCAGAGGAGGGTCATGGAGACTAGCTGGCCCAGAATGCTGCTAATGATCACTCCAGCCTCCTATGGCCCATCACTCATTTGGACTCCGAGTCTGCAGCCGGACAGGAGAGCAGGAAAAGTGCTAATTAATGATTGTCCCTATCAGGCGCCTCTTGTTTGTAGATGGCACATTAGTGTTTATGGAAATTAGGCAGCAAAGTGTGAGTCTATGAAGTGCAGAGAGAAGGCGAGCAGGGCTGCCCTACGTTACTGCCCTGTGACGCAGCACAGATTGGCACACATGTGTTTCAGATTACAACAATCAAGACTTTATGACATCATCACCAACTGCTGGAAATGCTGAGGAGGACATCACCGGGCCCAGAAAAATCATATGAAGCTGAAGAGCCACCCAAAGCTGAAAAATTAGCAAACAATTCAAATGAGAGTGCCACAGTACTCTTAAATACGTGTTTTTCCATGGCTCTTTGCTTGGCTAACTGATGTAATATTCACTGTTGAGTGCACCATGTTGTTTGTAACTGATGTAGTATTCACTACTGAGAAGATAATATTGTTTTTAGTTGATGTAGGATTCACTGCTGGAAAGAGTGTGCTGTTTCTGATGTAGTATTTACTACTACTACTATTATAATTTTCTTTTGATTGTGGTTACAATAATGACAATTTGCCATACAAAAAAATCCTTCCCGTCATCAAAATTTTAAGATTAATAAGCAAAGGAGGGTTTTTCTTACATGATCCTGACCCATCCCTGCAATTGATGATTTTTATTCCAATTATAGCCTGAATCAGTGAGCTATCACAGAACAAAGTTTTCATTTCTTTTAATTATTTATTTAAAATAATTAATCTGATGACCATTGCACCCATGCAGGAATGCTGGGGCATAGGGAATGCAGTCCTCTGATGCACTTGCTTGCCATCAGTTGCATTGCAACTACTGTTCACACTGCAGTCTCCCTGCACACCACAGTGAACTAAGGGCCTATTAGAGGATGGGTACAGCTTTACTAACATCATCCAATCAACCTGCAGGCACCTGACAAGCCATAAGGCACCCAAGATGAGGAAATCCCTTCAAGTCACTTTTATTTGATGCAATATTATTTGATAGGATACATTTAAGATTTAATATGACCTTACAATTACTCTGTGCTTTTAAAGAAATATAATAATAATAATAATCATCATCATCATCATCATCATCGCCGTATCATCATTATCATGATCATAAGAATAATATATTGGCATTATGTGCCAATGAAATAAAATTCAGTGTTCAGAGATAACCAAGTGTGTTATTTCATATAAAGGGCAGGACTGTCACAAGCAGATTGCTGCATTAATATGGATAAAAGATAAAAGATAATTTTAAAAAATCAATGGCATGGATTGTTTATCTCAAACAGCAGCTGTTTTTTATGTATTATGTATTGATGTATTATGTATGGATTATGTATTGATATATTAACATATCATTACATGCCTGGAGCATAACCACCCCTATCCTCAGTGGAACAAGGCCATTTCATTCCACTGATATGGGTTTCCAGTTAGGATCAACTGATGACGAGGCTAGGATCAAACCTGACCTTAAAACTGACCTTCATGAGTCATGTTCGTAAACAGGACTAGCTCTCTCTCCTGGGTTTAAATAATGGGAATGTCTGGAATTAGAAAGCTACACTACTGGGGCCTCATTACAGAAAAATATCCTAACTGCTTGTCCTATATTAACTTATGTTTCAGAGATAAGAAAAATCCTACCTTCCTATTACAGAAGCAACTCGTGGCCGTGTCCTATCCTATGCCAGACATCCTATCTTAAGAAATCCTAATTATAACTGTAAATTCAATTTTTCAATCGGCAGTCGTCCTGTCATGCCTGTATCTATGTTTAGAATGTACACGAGACTGCCTGTATCTTTGATTAGAATGTACCGGTAGGCTGCCCAACATGGACAAGCCATAATATGCTCTCACAGAATAATATCGACGGTTCTCACTGCTAATATGGACAAAAAAAGACGGGCGTACAATTTTAGCCACGAAGAGTTGGAGGCATTAATCGTGTCGGTGGAGGAGAGGAAACACCACCTTTTCGGGAAGTTTTCTTCTAAATTATCAACCCAGAATAAAGACTTGAAGTGGCAAGAGGTGGTGGATGCTGTCACATCTGTGTGCGGAATTTTGAAGACTGCGGACGCAGTTAAAAAAAAAAGTGGTCTACCATTGCCAGCGAAACGAAGAAGAGGGGCGCTTTATTAAAAAAAGACCAAGGGAAGACAAGTGGAGGCCAGCCAGAGGTGAAGCCACTGACTGCCTTAGAGGAAAGGATCCTTGCCGTGATGGGAAAGGTCTACATGGAAGGTAGGTTAACATGGAAATTAACGTTAGCTAAAACTAACGTAGCTAGCTAAAACGAGAATGCCAAGTCAAGCAAGCTAGGCTTAACATAACAAAAATTGCCATATAAGATGAACGGATGTCCACTGTTGATACATTGTAGCTAGCTAACAACCAAAACAATGTAGCTAGCTGTGAGTTGTAACTTAAAGTATGTTACTTATGTACCACAAGGGATCTCCAATGGCTCAGAGGTCAGACTGCCAGAGCCAGCTTTGCCTCCTGAATTGTCGACAGCGTCAGCTGAGCCAGAGGTCATCCTAATGCTGGTGTCAAGTTGTGAGGACGATGGGACATTGCCACCACCAGTTGTACTTCCATCACCTGGTAAGTTTTTGTTTTTACAATAATGACTAACAATATTCTTTGACAACATGTTGTTCATAAAGCAGGGTGAGAAATATCTAGAGCAGTGTTTCCCAAACCTCTCCTGGAGGACCCCTTGTCCTGCATGTTTTAGATCTCTCCCTGCTCCAACACAGCTGATTCAAATGATAAACTCGTTATGAACTCCTGAAGCTGCTTAATAACAAACTGATCATTTAAATCAGCTGTGTTGGAGCAGGGAGAGATCTAAAACATGCAGGACAAGGGGTCCTCTAGGAGAAGTTTGGGAAATGCTGGTCTAGAGGAATATCTATTTGAGTGTTTTGTTTTACCCAGCAATACCCAGCAAACCACTGGTCTGCTCACAGAATATATACCATCTGGAATGAACAGCTACCTCTACAGCAGCTTCCCAGTTAAGCAACGCAGAAGTGTGTTGGGCAGATCTGTTTGTCCTGTGGTGCTCTTATATGAATTTCCATGCTGTTTGTCAGCTTTTATGAAAACAGAATCAAAGAGGGTTTAATTGTCCTGTTGTTATTCACATGGTTGTCATTTAACCAAAAGGAAAACTTTATTTGTTTGGAATGCACAATTTTACACCTGGATCCATTGGATATCATCATTACATTACATTACAGTATATTCATTTAGCAGATGCTGTCATCCACAGCCACTTCCAGCACAATAGAACATAAGTGTATCCATTCAAGTTGAATGAGCAACAGTGTCAGACACAGGCTAACAGCACTCCCAGAACAGTGAGTGTGAACATAACACCATTCAAGCCCTACCCCAAGTTAACTTGTGCAACCTGACTAGACAAAAGGAAGCCAAGGATATTACCATACATCAGTCCACTAGATCACAGATCCAAAACACATCACAAATACGATATGTAATTAACCAGTAAATACTAGCAGTGGTAGGTGGCAGGGATTAAGGTGGAACTGAGATGTAGTCTGACGTGGGTCTTCAGTCTGAGCTGGAAGATGACCAGTGATTCCACTGTTCTGACCCCCGTGGGGAGTTCATTCCACCACCGAGGGACCAGTACAGACAGGATATCATGTCTGAGAGGAGTGACCCTATCAGGATGGGGACAGTCAATTTTCCCCCATTGGTTGCAAGAGTGTAGTGATTTTGGCAGAACATAGGGTTTGAGGACTGATCATAGGTGTGAGGGTTACTCTGTATACTCCCCTGCCTAAAAAAAAGACCTACTGCTGACCCATCTGACATGAACAATTACTGTCCAGTATCCCTCCTGCCATTTGTATCCAAATCCCTTGAACATGCTGTACTTAACTAACTGTCTCCCTTTCTCCACAAGCACAACCTCTTGGATCCCCACCAGTCTGGGTTCAGACCCGGGCACTCAACCAAAACAGCACTTCTGGCGGTGACAGAGGCCCTCCACACAGCTAGAGCCTCCCACCTGTCTTCGGTCCTAATCCTCCTCGACCTCTCCGCTGCGTTTGACACCGTCAATCATCAGTTGCTCATTGCCAAGCTCTCAGAGATTGGCATCTCTGGGACCGCCCTTTCCTGGTTCAGGTCCTACCTGACCGGTAGATCTTCCTTGGTCTACTGGAAGGGCTCCACCTCCACACCCACTCCCCTCACTACAGGTGTCCCCCAGGGCTCTGTATTGGGACCTCTCCCCTTCTCCATCTACACCAACTCACTTGGTTCAGTCATTAACTCGCATGGTTTCTCCTATCACTGCTATGCTGATGACATTCAACTAATCTTTTCTCTTCCTCCCTCCAGCCCCCGGTCAATGAAAAGATCTCTGCATGCCTGGCTGACATCTCCAGATGGATGGCCTCCAACCACCTCAAGCTTAACCTGGACAAGACTGATCTGCTGTTCATCCCGGCCAAGCCCTCTCCTCTTCAAGAGCTCTCAGTTACTGTCAACAGCACCACAGTAACTTCCTCCACTTCTGTGAAGAGCCTAGGAGTCACCCTCGACAACAGGCTAGACTTCACTGACTACATCTCTCAGACAACATGCTCCTGTCGATTCCTCCTCTTCAACATCAGGAGGATCCGCCCTTTTTTGACCCCCTACTCCACCTAGCTGCTTGTCCAGGCCACCGTGCACTCCCGCTTGGACTACTGCAACGCCCTCCTTGCAGGCCTCCCAGCCTGCACCATTCAGCCGCTGTAGCTCATCCAAAACACAGCTGCTAGGCTGATCTACAATCTCCCCAAGTTCTCCAGCGTCACCCCCCTACTGAGATCCCTCCACTGGCTCCCAATCGCAGCCAGGATCCGCTTCAAAACCTTGTCTCTCACCTTTTCTGCTGCAAGAAAGACTGCCCTGACCTACCTCCAGGACCTCATCCAACCCTACGTACCTGCTAGACAACTTCACTCCGCTACATCCGGACGCCTCGCTCCTCCCACAAACAGAATGAAAGGCCCACACTCCTCACAACAACGCTTTTCCATCTTCGCCCCCCAGTGGTGGAATGAACTCCCCACCCCCCTGAGAACAACAACCTCACTGCAACCCTTCAGACGTGGATTGAAGACACACATCTTCAGACTCTACCTGGACTGACACCCTTGCTGTTTTTGACCTCGTAACTTTGACCTTGTAAATCTTAGATTCCTGACTTGCACTTGTAGTTTTATCTCTTACCTTGTATTGTGCACATTTTTGCCTAGGTAGTATAGCGGTACTTTACTGTCCCTGTGATTGTATTCGATATATGTAATCCTTAGATCAGATTAGTTCTGTCTCGCTACACTGACCTTGCGCTTAGCTTTAGCACTATCTGCATTGTATGACCTATACACATCTTGCCCTTGTGCCTGTCTGCCCACTATATGCACTTTTGTACATCGCTTTGGATAAAAGCGTCTGCTAAATGAATAAATGTAAATGTAAATGAGGGATCTATCCTATTCACTGTGCTGTATGGTTTTGATCTTGATGCGAGCAATAACAGGAAGCCAAAGAAGTGAGATGAGGAGGGGGTAACTTGACTATGTTTAGGGAGATTTTTGACAAGTTGTGCAGCATTCTGGATGAGTTGTATGGGTTTAATGGCACAGGCAGGAAGGCAAGCAAAGAGTGTGTGTTGTCAGCATAGAAGTGGTGTGAAAAGCAATAGGAAGAGATAACAGAGCCAAGAGGTTGAACGTAAAGAGAGGAGGAGGAGGCAAGTACAGAGACTTGAGGAACACCTGCAAACAGGCTGAGGGGGCTGGACAACCCACCCTGACTCACCTACCAATGTCACTTAACATTTGGCTTCACAAAAGGCTAACATTGTATAAAATGTAGTGAACAAGTTTGTTTTTTAAAGCACTGTTATCTTGTTTGTTCCCACTGGCTAGCTTGCAGTGGCGGCTGCAAGCTAGCGAAAACACTATGCTTGCAAAACACCGCAGATTGTCTGAAATTTGTGTGCTATTGCAAAAGCTATAGCATGAGATTGTTTAATTAACAAGGATGGCAGTTTGAATAATTAAGTGGCAAGTAATCCCAAAGCTTTCTCTTAAACGTGTCACATTATAGCTTTCTTGTGTTACAAAATTCAAATTACAGAACGGAGCTAAATTTAGTTAGATTGATTTAAATTACTGAGAATAAACTTTTAGGTTAGGTTACGTGCAATGAACAATAAAGTTTAGAACACAGACCTCACAAAAGCTGTGATGTGTCATGAGCATTTAACGTAATGTGAATTGATAAATGCCATCCTTGTTAATTAAACAATCTCACGCTGTAGCTTTTGCATGCACACAATCTACAGACAATCTGCACTGTTTTGCGAGCATAATCATTTACTCTCGAGCATACTTCGCGAGCATAATCATTTATGTGATTGGTGTCAATTATTCTGTGAATTATTTGTTTTATCAATCAAGGAGGATGAGGGGGAACAAGTTAAAAGTAATGATAGATTTAAAGGTAGTGTTTAGGCTTCCCCTGTTTCCAGCTCACCAGCCACCACCACTGGCTTGGCACTAGTGGGAAAGCGGAGACATATACAGACGTATACAGTGACGTAATGATGTGGCTCTCTAGCCCGTGGAAAACTGGTTCTTAGAAGGTTTGCAAGTTGAAGCAACTCCGAACTGGCACTAGCACCAGCCCAGAACTAGCACCTAGTTCGCGTTGGTGGAAAAGGGGTACGAGAGAGCATCCAGAGAGGTAGGACTGAACTTAAATAAGAACAATGTCAGCAATCCCCAGTGTAGCCAGGATAGGCAAAAGTAGAGCATGGTCCACTGTATCAAAGGTTGTATCAAAGGCTGTATCATTCAGGTGACCTTATCAGATGTCTTAAAATATTGAAATCTCTCCTGTACATATTTTCAGTACAAGGAAGCAAATAATTGTTTTATTATTTTTAATTGACCATTGAAATGTGGCACCTTTTTTGGTAAATGATGTAATTAAAGGAGTGATTAAGGTTCTCAAATCAAAAAATCAAATCAAATCACTTTACTGTCACATCACTTATCACAGTTGTGCAGGAGAGTGAAAATCATGTGTGCATAGTTCATATCAACAGTGCAGTGTAGTACAGACAGTGGTATGCACAATACACAATATACACTATAAACACTATAAACAGTATGCACAATATACACAATTTACAAACTACAATAAATACACTGTACACATAATGGACACAATAAATACAATATAGACATAACAGTTGGGTATAATGGACACAACAGATACGGTGGTTGTCTGTTGTTGGATCTATGTGGGAGAGTTCAGTGCTCTGATGGCCTGGTGGCAAAAACTGTCCCTGAGCCTACTGGTCCAAGCTTAACCTGAACCTTAACCTGACGAGCTGTGGTACCTTTTGCATGATGGTAGCAAACAGTTTGTGGCTTGGGTGGCTTGAGTCATTGATGATTTCCTTGCCTTCCTCAGGCAACACTTGGTGTAAATGTCCTGGAGGGAGGGGAGTTCGGTCCCAATGATATGCTGGGCCAATTGCACCACCCTCTGCAGTGCTTTGCGGTTGAGGCCGGTGCAGTTCCCATACCAGGCTGTGGTGCATCCAGTTAAGATGTTTTCACTAGTGCAGTTGTAGAATGACCTGAGGATGCGGGGGCTCATGCTGAACCTCTTCAGACATCTGAGGTAAAAGAGGCACTGCTATGCCTTCTTCACCATCTTTTCTGAGTGTTCTGTCCACGTGAGGTCCTCAGTGATGTGCACACCAAGGAACTTGAAGGAGCTGACCCTCTCTGACCCTGATGGAGATGGAGGTGTGTACTCCTTTTTCGCTTCCTGAAGTCCACTGTCAGGTCCTTGGTCTTTGCTTTGCTTGCCTTGAGCACACGCTGAGTTCCATGGCCCAGGTTCGATCCCAGCTATGCCATCATTTGACAATGACCAGGAGACCACAGCAGCAGAACAAATCAGCGTAGCTCCACTGGGGATAGGGGGTGAGTAAGTCAGCCAGAGCCCCCTGTCTCACCACCCCCAGGGACCCTGTGATTCGCCAGGTGCCTGCAAGCTGCTCGGATCTATGGCAGGGGTGTGGAACCTTTTTCCTATCAAGGGCCATTTCAGTTTTTATAACATCCTTCGAGGGCCATACTAAAGTACTGAACACATATATCACACTAACCTCTCTAATGTGATGGCTGGAACTGCATCTCTTTGGCGAGGCATCAGATGGTAGTGATGATGATGCTACTCACAGCTGGTTTTCCAGGTTTGGGTCAGTCAGTCTTGAGGGAATTGAGTCTTTACAAGAGTCAGTTTTGAAAAGAATTGCTCACAGCAGTAGGTTGTTGCAAACAGAGATGCAAACTTCAGTGCATGTCTCCTCAGAATGGGAAAATCCTCAGGATGTACATACAGTTTACAGAACTCAAGCAGAGGGAGGTTGTTGTACCTAGCTTTGAGCTTGTTGTTGCTTTGCAGCTCAATGATTTCGTGTTGTAGGTTGTCAGGCACAGCAGCTGGTTCCACATTAAATGGCGTAGCAAATATGTTCAGTTCCTTTTGTTTGTTTTTCATGTCCTGAAACCTCTCGCCAAATACCTGAAGGAGTTTTGCACACTCACCAGCATATTCAGATGTCATAGCAGGCTTTTGTTCTTGCAGAGTAGGAAAATGCACAGTGAGAGAATTTTTTATTGTATTTCTGAGTTGCTTTTTTGTATTTATGAATTGCTGTCTTGCGGGCCACATACGGCCTGGAGGCTGAACGTCCCCCACCCCTGCTCTAAGGAGTGCCCACTCCATTGCAGTGCTCTGTGTGCCTTGCAATAGTGGTTAATAAAAGCCATTGGCTCAGAGGGTTGCATTCACCTTGCCTCAGAGGGCAATGGACAACCTGTCTAGAGCAGAATTGGCAGCTGCAAATCAGGGTTCCTTAAAAGGAGAAAAAGCGTAACAAAATATGTATCCTCTTGTTCTGTTGGCAATAACTTTAAGCAGAGACTGAAGAGATTAAGAATCTCTTCGTAACTTACCTGTTTGATACCTGGAACCAGTCCTGTTGCCCTTCTCCATACTCATCATACATCTCAACAGCTCCTTTGTCCATCTTAAAGTGTGTTTCCTAAAAATGGACACACTATTCCATTAAATGCGGTGTGACAAAGCCATTGAATAACATTAATATAACCTCCATTTTATAACTGATACCTTATTCCATGTATCCTAGCATCCTGTTTGCCTTGTTTGTTTTAAACACTGTTTAAATCCAGATAAACTGAGATCAGCTGTTAAAACTGTTGCACACACTGTAATATAGGTACCTCCCATAAAACAATCCCATGTTAGGTTGTTATTCGAACATGTAGAAATTTACATGTGTCCAATTCTGTTTTAAATTTAAATGTTTTAGAAATACTTTTTATTGTTCCAAGATGCTTCCCTCTTTATTCGTGCCTTTGGCAATTCTGAAACCATGGACACTCATTTTTCACGTATATATATCACATTTATATCACCATATGTATGTGTGTGTGTGTGTGTGTGTGTGTGTGTGTGTGTGTGTGTGTGTGTAATATGTACAGAGAGAGAGAGAGACAGAGGGGAAAGCAAGGGAGAGTAGCTGCCCAGACTTGAAGCTATGTGTCTGACGGAAATTTCCACCCCACACTTGCATTTTAAGTAAAACAATAGAAGAATAGAAGCCATGGCAAAGGGAAAGGTTTCACTGTCTGGCATGATGCTCTGGCATTGCTTACCTGATTATCCACAGTAAGACAGTACATCTCAGTTCTGCTAATCTACAACTTGGGTGGTTCTGTGAATCTTTTTTTCGGGGGGTGGGGGGGTGCATTTTTTGCTGTCCCAAACAACCAGTTCTTCAAAATCCAGCCTTACCAGGACAGCTGCACTACCTGCAGATTTTGGACAAACAATCCCAAAGGATAGAGACAAAGGAGATGCATAAGCCTTTTAAAATTGTGGGGTTATCCATGAGTCCCTCAGCAGGAGAATACAGGATGATATAGGAGGACTGCTGTAGCATAGAGAACACAGCAATGCCTTTGTTTCACTCTTTACTTAAACAGCCATACGTTTGAGTCAGCTTCCATTTTGCCTCAGAGAACTTTGTGCTTTGCAAAATGTAAAAAACTCCAGAGTGCTTCTGAGATTAGGGGCTTCTGGTTATGCTTGGCATCAATAATTATCACTGATGGACACATGCCTATATTTTCAATTTAGGCAAACAAAATGACTTAGTTAATTTTTCAAAATATTATTCTAGCTGTGCTCCATTCATTTGCTTCAAAAGGTTCGTAATAGGTCTTCATAATGTAAACTTCTTACAGTTGCTTTGTGTTCTTTTTCATGTTTTGTAATGTATCAGTGTTCTTCTTTAGTGATGCTTTTATGAGATGTACCAACAAAGGTCAAATGGTCAAAATGTCCTGTCTACACTATAAAATTATTTACATGCTGATCAGATGTTAAATCAATCCTGAGATCAAGGGACATTTGATTATACTTTTCTTTATCATTCTCAGTGTTTTCATGTGTCTTTTATTTAATATATACTTGCACAATGTTCCTGGAGAGGATTTTTGCAATGCAATAAAATCCGATGAATATATACACTAAATATATACATTTAAAAAACAACAAATGATTTTGACCACAGTATTCCCCCAAAGGTAGATATTAAAAATTATCATTAAAACATTTCAAATATGTAAATGTGGCCATGGGCAATCATCATGTGTTTTTCTGCAACTTTGACTATGGGTACAAAAAAGGCAGGGAGAGTTTGTAGCAGTTATGGCCAAATAAATCTAAGGCTAATGTGTCCTGACAATATCATGTCTTGAGTCACAGTGCATCCACACGGGTATAACTAACGGCTGAAAACAGCCAGGAAAGCCACACCCCACCACCCCTGCACGAGGTCAGCATAATTAAATGGTTCATTTGTGGATTGATTTTATTTTTTATTGTTTTACTTATCCTTTTTGCCAGGGAAGCCCCAGCAAAACCTCACCTGACAAATTATGAGATGGCATCATACATACACAGAAAACTGTAAGATAACACAAAGGGTAGGAAAAATTAACAAGGGAAGCATATTCCTCTATTATGAATTTTCAATTTAAAATTATTTAAAAGTGCTATATGTTTCATATCTAATGACTTCTTTTTTAATCCTTGTCTTTATTACAATATTTTTTAACATAAAGCAAGAATGTGGGTCCTTAAATTATTCCAACTCCAAGTTCACTACAGGGTCAGGGAACTTAAAAAAAAAAAAACATCACACCACTACAGTGAAGGTAATAGCTGGAACTGGAATTCCAGTGGAGTAAAGATGTAAAATGTTAATTTTCTTGTAATGGCCTTGTAGATAAAGAGATATCACTGAATGGACCGGCAGAGACTCAAGCAGGTTAATCCGACCCATTCGTGAAGAAGACAGGTGAGTTTCGAGATTTGTAATGAATGGTAGTGCACTATGACAAACAAGTATGCAAACCTGTATGGTCGTAGATGAAGCGTCGTTGATACCTAACTGCATCAAATAGTGCGACGGAGACATCTTGGTGTCTCCTTGGTCACATCAGCTCTCGAAGACCAACACAGCAACTCCGGGATGAGCTTCGTGTGAATTGACGTGTCCTTGATTACATAGTAAGCCTTTACTACGTTTTCGAAACGATCCTGGCCCCCGACATACAGCGCCCCAGTTTTGTGCGAAATAACAGCCGTGCAGTTACACAATGACAAAGCATAGCTGCGCGCGGCCAGTGTCTGTCAAACTCGCAATGATGTTGTGCTTGTGACCAAGACCACGTACTCATATTCTGTGCTATGTGCTGCATTGAGTGGAATATGATTTTCTGAGATAGCCTACAGAAATGCTCCTCTAATGGTGCTGTGACATTGGTTAGGAACATTGTGAGCAGCAACCAGAGGACACACACATTATTACACTTTTTCATTCTAAAAAGAGACCCCCAGGTTCTAAAACCAATGAGTCATAAGTGGCTTATTATTATATGCAGTCCACAGTTTGCCTAAGAAATAAATAAAACTGTATTTTGTCCTTAGCCTATAAAGTTAATATCCCAGTCACAATTATTTGTTACATTTTCAACGTCTGTGTCATTTATTCATGTGCAGTTCACGCACATTCAGCAGATTCACTTGCATGGCTAAAGGGCGAGGAACACCGAAAGGAACTCAGAGAGAGGGCAGTGACCCTGAACTCCGTAAAGGGCAAATGTGTCTGATCCACAATCCATCACTTTACAAAGCAAGTTTGATTGGGTAGGGATCCGAGCCTGTAACTTAGAACTGAAAGGGTTTTATTGCGATGAAAAAGACAGACATGAATGAACTTGTAGCCTGCAGAGTCTCGCAGTCTTGCCTACGTTTTTAAAATGTCATTATTTACTTTAGAAAAGTGGGGAGGCAGCATCATGCGCCCAGAATCACACCCATTAATGCTCATTACCTCAGGATCAGCTTCCTCCAAATTCACTTCCATGTGACAGTAATGAGGGCCGGGGAGGATGGTTTTCACCCCAGTTCGCGCCATCAAGGCTGCCAATGTCTGTTCTCACACATTTTTTAATGAACTTCGTCTGATGTTGACAAAAAAAATGACAGGGATGATAAAAATGCAGTATTCACTTAAATGCATTTTTCAAAGTCTAAGAAAAGGAAAATTGAAAAGCGGTTTTATTCATATTTATATTTACATTTATATTTATATTTGTATTTATACTATTTTATCAACAGCTCTAGAACATAGAGGTTTTTTTTTGAAGACTTTTTCAGTGCAGTTAGGATACAAAAATATACTAACCAAAACACCCTTGCATGTAACATTTTTGGCAAACTGGCCAATAATTCTTTGCACTTTCTGGATGATACCATGTTCTCAAATTATAAGATAAGATTTAATAAGATTGACAGGGTTTGTTCTAAATATGATCAGTTTCTTACTGAATGCAGACATTGAAGATCTTTGCATAATATTAATCCTTGGTGTTTGGCTGTAATAAAAACATATCTAGAGTAGCTTTTTTCAATCGAGAAAAATTGCAAGGATTATTTGTAGTTACCGCAGATGCTCACTATGTTCACACCTTCATGTTCTCAAGGTTGAATTACTGCTGTCCTTTCTTGTCTGACATTCCAAAATGCATTTTGTCTAACCTCCAGTTAATCCAAGATTCTGCTGCAAAGACTTTCTACAAATATATATATTTATTTTTTCCATATGTTGCCAGCCTTTGTCTCTCTTTGTAGGCTCCCCATTAAATCCTGGCTCTCACATTACCTGGTGCTCCTTCCCTACAATGAGGGCCATCTCCATCATACCTAAGTGATCTTATGATATCATATAACAATCCCACTCACAGTCTAACACGGTGTACATGCTCATACCCCAGATTTCTACATACAGATGGAAACTGTTACCCCAGGAAGATAATTCTAATAATATGTTAATGTAATGTAAAAAATCCCTTTAACTTTTGAGTAAGAAGCAGCTTCTCATAGTGTGAACTGCATTTATGCATAAATGTGCTGCCATAGTTTAACTCATGTTGAAATTCATACATGTGACCCTGGTGTAGATTGAATTAAGGTATTGTAAAACTCTCACAAACTTACTACATGGGAACATTCATGAGATTTCTCTCATCCTGCTCTTCTATATGTCCCTTGTATCCAGATGCCATTAAGATATCATCTCCACTTCTCCTGCTTCTTCCTAATCCAAGCCCAATCAGCACAGCAACCCTGTTCTGTTCCAGAAGTTGTGTCTGTTCTCTTTCAGGTGTTCATAAATTGAATTTTTGTGATTTGCATCCCTCTGTTGCATCTTTGTTTCTTTTCAGGTTAGCTTAATTCCCTGTCCACCAAAAGTAAGAAGCGGATTTGTCTCTTAAGGCTGATCTATGGTTACGATCAGAAGAACAAGGACATTTTTCCCACTTTTTTCTTGGCTAAAATATGAGCTTTTGCGGGGGACCCTGTGTTAGAACAGTCTTACACATGATACCTACAAAATATGTAACTGTGAGGTGCTCTGCTAGGATATTCCTCCCTCTGCAAACCAACATATTTTGAACACAACTCGTTGTGCCTTCTGGCTATCACCAATGTCTTCTGTGTTGGGAAAATATAGCTGCTTATCCTTCCTCTCTAACGTCATGCTGTCAACTGTAAATGTAATCATTTCTCTGCAATGGCCTCTGTAACTCTTCCTTTGTGTATTGCTTGTATCATTATTATTTTGCAATTTTTAAAAATAAAAAACAGAATTTAATTTCATTGAATACCACATTTCTTTCTGGTCTACTTTGTCGACTTACCAAAAGGTAGCAGTAATTTGTACATAAATTATTAAATATATTTCAATCCATCATGACAGTACATATAAAAAATATTTAGTCTCCTTTTTGCTCATTCAAAAGCTAATCGCAAATTAATGCTTGAATCATAACCCTCACTCATGCGCTCACAACGCCAGCATTTTCATTTTGCAATACCATTTTTGTTTGCCAAAAATGCTCGCATGTAGCCTATTCGTTTTTTCCACAAGGAATGAAATAATCTATCATGTTATAACAGAAAACAGAAATTTACATAAAATGAGGACAAAGTTTTCGTCCTTTTGTCCTATTAAAACGCTACTCTATTCCGGCTCTATTCCACGCGAGAAGATTTGACAGAAGTTTCCCCGAAATGCCTTGTATAATAGGCCTTTCAGAGCGGTGTCGATAGCTGACACTGCTCTTGGCTGTGGATGCGATCTCTAGGAAGAGGGCGGAGTGAGCCCAGAACTATTTAGATGACAGGAGAACCCGCCAATAAAAATGATTTCATCTGCCACGCGCAATTTATACTTTCCTTGGTCCACAAAACGGAAATGCACAACCATGGCTGTAACGCCACCGTGCCTATTTTAATGATACTGTCTTAATACGCGGAATGAGAGTACAGTGTTTATAACGGCCTCTTTTGCGATATCAAGTCACTGTTGAGGTACTGAGATTTCCGATGCATATCCATGTATTGCACAGGTGCCAGGTAGGTAGCGTTGGCACTAGCGTTGATCAGCACTAAATAGAAAATACAATACCAGGGTAATAGGCCTATATATTCATTTTTATTAAACGCTCCACATTTCTCAATAGCTTTCTCGTTAGCTCTCTTGTCCTTAACCCTGCTTGAAGAAACGAGACAAGCGTATATTTTTCTTTACTTTTGCTGTTCTTGGATTTCTACGATAGCTGAAAAAGATAAAAATAGAAGTATAAAGAAGGTTAAAGTTGTGGAAAAAAAACATAAAACTTATTCATAAAGATGAAGACAAAGATTGCCGACGATCCACAACGCGGGTAGGCTTACTATCCCAGCTTCATAAATATTTTAATGTGAGAATGCATACTTGATATTGCCCAAGGAATATCTTTAACTTGTAACAGTAGGTGTCGTAATGTTGTTGATGATGATGATGATGATAATGATGGTGATGACGACGACAATAATCTGTTGCCTGCAGTCCTTACGCTTGTAGTTATTCTGATCTGACTGTTAGCGGTATTGTATATTCCCGGTTCTTTCCTAAAGCTGACGCTATGGTCAGTGCGGTCGCGGTCAGTTCATATTTTAATATGATAGTACACGCCTATACAAGTATGGACGTTGTCGATGCATCAACAATCAAGTTTGATTAAAAAAGCAACAAAGGGTCGATTGTAATTGTATAATGTGGTACTTAATAAAAAATTACCCTAATGCAGTGGTGTACTGGCCATCGGGCATACCGGGACGAATCCCGCTGGGCCGCCGCATCGGTGGGCCGGTGGATCGTCAAAAACCCCATGAAGTTTTACCGGCCCTGTCTGTCTCTAACGGCCCTCTTTGTGTGCCTATCATCTGATGAAATGGCTCAAATGGGAGGACTGAGAAATGAACGTTTATTTTAATAACAAGATACCATAATTTCATGAATGCTTTCACTGTTAAGGCATGTTGTACAGCAGTTTTCAATGACACACGTTCGTATGTAAACCTTTACTTTGACACTGACAAAGTCACGTCACGATTAGTTCAAACAGAGCAGTTGCGTAATCTTACCAACAACGCGCTCATCTCACCTAAGTAAAACATTGCATTGTCACCGCAGTTTTCTTTTTTTTAAATTAACGCTAAATAAAACGAGACTAGTTTTCAATGTTAGTTGTGTGCCGTTATCAAGGCAAGCAAGCTAGATAGCTAGCTAGCTACCTAGCGGATTAAAGGGAACTTCAGGACCGCTGATGTACCTACCTTGCTAACTGCATTAAACGCGATGATATAAAACTTGCTGCGTGACGTATATTCAGAAGAATATTTGTAAAGTCCATGCACATTAACTAATTAAGAGGTAGTCTCAGTTGTAGACAGAACTTGAGAATCGTAGCCAAATATAATTTAATTCCCTAACACCCCCCCCCCCCCCTCCCCCGGGGGCCGGTCCTTGCGGATAAGTCCAGGGCTGAATTTCTTTCTCAGTACACCCCTGCCCTAATGACTATCTCAAGGCAATGGCCCAACGATGACCTTTAAAAAAGACCGTTGTTTGTATTCCGTAAAGTGAGAAGGAACCAATACAATTTATAGTCAGAAGGATGAGTCTGCCAGCATGCAGTGCATCATATTTTTCGGGTTTAGGTCCTTTGATAGTGAATGTCATAAAAATTCGTTCATTCGTGCATATCATTCTAAGCTTGTATAGGTATATTATCGTAATAGCATTTTAGACAATGACGTCTCCATCTGAAATGTGCAGGGACGTGTAGTACGTGTGGTATCTCTTCTAAATAATGTATTAAACGCACTGTGACAAATTAAGAGATTAGTAGCATACACAGTAATCAATAAAATTATTGGCATTCAGCATCGTATACAGGTCAATGCAGTGCCAAGGACAGCTATAAAAAGTGTAAATGTGGATATCACAGAACCAGTGAGAAATCCTGAAGAGTATCAAACCAATGAATGAGTGAGTAAACAAATAAATAGGCTGTGCAATTTACAAAGTCACACAATAATAAATAAACGTAAGAAAGAATAAAGTAATAGAGTATCACATGGCTGCTGCTCTTCTCCTTACGGGTAAGATACAGATGCAAAGGAAATAACAATGGAATAGAATATATTCCATAACTTTATTACCTGCTGCATCCCCTTATACTAGGAGCTGGGGTCATAACTGGGGGTCACATCCCTGGGCTAATAATCAGTCTGGGATGCTGGGATTCTAGTGTTGCAATTCCCTGGTCTGTATTAAATTTCGCTCTTTTTATCCTGAGTATCGTAAAATCTGCATGTGGTTGTCTGTCGACTTACATGGTTACACGCCAGGTCTCATTTTTTGTGGGTGTAAGGTTGATGTGGATCGCACAGGTGCAGTGTGAAATTAAAACCCTTGAATGAGACTTTGGTCAAATGTTCCAACTGTGTGTCCTACAGGATAAGGCACGCCTTTTCGTCTCCCATAAACATCAGCATCTCAACGTCGACATAAAAAAAAACAAAAGGAGACAGCAAATGTCTAAAATGGTGTGTTTATTCTTCAGATAACGTGCGTTTAAGATCGACCTGTTTGCAAATTGATTAATAATGGATTGAACACAATGTCTGTTTAAAAATAATGTCTTCATTGATAAAAGCAGTAACCATGTAATGACTACAAAACAGGGCAATAATATGCTTATTTTATAGAAACGTTTTTGTTTGTGATGGGTAAAGTGGTAACAGTGGCGCAACTTGTATTATCCTATGCGTTCTGAAACAGCATTTACTGACGTTTTTCAGCAAAAAAAAAAAAAATTCTGATAGTTTTGTTTGAATACGGTGAACACGGGAATATACATTGCATTTGCATTGTTTTTGTGCAGACCTCTATTTTTAATCAAATATTGACAAGTGAATAATTGCATATTTATACTAAACCACGATCTGGCATTTACGCTGGAAACATCTTTCATTCCATGTAGTATTAGGGTTTGTGTCTGAAATGTGTTTCCATCCTTTGAAAGAACATAAAATACTTCCATTTCTCCCATCACTCCAAACAACGAACTCAGATTGTATAGAGTTTGATACTATCCTCAGCGCGTATTTCTCGCGTTAGTGCACAACCATTGCCTGTATCGCAAGAAGGTATAGGTATAACATGACAGAATGTGATTTTGTACTGTTGCATAGATACCTTATATAAAGCTTAGAAATACACATCTACAAAAACGTCTTGCGTATAACTTAATATAAATAGTTGGCTACAGATTTATATGCGTAATTTACAAAAGTACATGATATACATTTTATTTACCCGAATAGAAAAATACATTAAGGTGAACATATGTCTAGACTAAAAAACAAGAAGAAAACGTTTTCAGATGCATCTCATATACATAGTTTGTGAGGGTAAATCCCTCGAAAATTGCGCACGTGTAAAAAGAACAGTTGACTGAAGAAACACAAAATATTTTCTCTAGAGTTAACATGTTTGGTTCGTCCTTGTTTGAGCATCATATGCTGCGGTTATTGCGTATACAGTGTTGCATTCTGACGAGGGCACACGTGACATCTCTTTATCTAGTATCAGCAAAAATCCTGTCAATCTTTGCGCTGGCACCTACAAAAACACTATTAAAAAGGGTCAACATGTCCAGTTGCTCCGCCGCAGGGCTGATCTTGGACATCGGAAGACCATGTGACAGGACACTTGTCTTCCCGTTAAACAGGGTTTAGTGTAAAGAAGCGATTTGGTGCGTAATCTGCGCTGACATTTATGGCCACCCAGATGAATCTCGTTAAGCACAGTTAATTGCAAACTTTGTTCATTCCTGTGAGCGACCACTGTGACCGTGATTGCAGGTTATGGGAAACATTGGTCGAGCAGGGAAAACCACTCTGTTATCGCGCAAGGCTCCAGTCTATATGGGCCTACATATCAACATATTTCTACACCTCAGTCCCCTCTCTGGGGTATATCAAACTGTTTACACTGAAGCTGTTGTAGAAATGTCCGTTAAATTGTCCACTTTGCCCGCTGCTGAACGAGTTGTAGTAGACACTACGGTTGAGGTGTAGGCTGTCCGAAATCTCAGGACCGCCACTGTCCTGAGAGGAATTTGTGTGATACGGGCTGACCCCTGTGATGTTGCGACTTGACAGCTCGTTCATCAGTCCAAGAGACCCCTGCCTACTGGTGGGGCCGGGGCCAGAGCCGACATGCTGCTGAAAAAAGTTATTAAAACATGGTGCAGCCGTTCAGCCCTGAAGGTGATACGCTTTTTTGGTCTTCGCTGCGCTGAGTCCAGCTCTGGTGAGGAAGGCTCCATCAACGGTGGGACTGTCGGAAGACTTAATAGCGGGAGCAGGTCGTCCTTCCTCCACTTTAGCGTTTCCCAGGAATGCCGTTGCTAGAGTCTGACCTGCCGCTTCCTCTTTTCTACGGAAGTTCCCGTTGTCAAACATCTTCTCACAGTTAGGGTCCAAGGTCCAGTAGTTACCCTTTCCTAAAATTTCATAAACAGACAGTAGAGTAAGTACAGATACAGTAATGCGAAATGGTAGATAATTAATGTATCATCCGATGGTCCATTAACCAAAGTAAATAAAACTTATTAAGTCAACACGTTAGGCTACACTTTATGGGTATACCAGAAGTGCATTACAATATGCAGCAACTGTTGGATACATTCGGTCAAACTCAAGAGGGCTTCCTATAATCTTTAGAATAAGCAAGTACTTTTTCGTAAATTACACAACATTGAGTTGGGCAATAGTGGAGTAATTAAAATACTGTGTTGCCCACTTCTAAGTAACGCCTATCTGCAATTTAAGAACAAACTGTTTTGAGGTAATGACTATATTAGACCCATAGGATACATTTTTATTGATGGAGCGATTAAAAGGTAATGTTACAATTCACGAATTACTTCCTCGGACCGTTGTCCCAATAAATACAACGAACAGACCATAGTCTACTTCGAAATAAAAAGTTAATAATGATTTCTAATCTATAAATATACAAACATTTATTTCATAAATGCACAAATATTTAGATTACTTTTTGCAGTGTAAAGTCGTAAGTATACCGTATACATACTGCACTAGAAACCAGTCACTTAAAATGCAATATGCAGAGGACTTTAAAACTGCTTGAAAATGTTCTTCGTGTTAAACCTGTTGCTGCTTCGACTTTTCAAATCCTTGCTGAGTGCTCACCTGGGTCGTCCTCGTCTCGGGGAACCTTCTTGAAGCAGTCGTTCAACGAGAGGTTGTGGCGGATAGAGTTCTGCCAGCCAGCCTTGCTCTTTTTGTAAAAAGGAAAGTTCTCCGCCACGTACTGGTAGATCTGACTGAGAGTCAGTTTCTTTCGTGTGCGTTTTGAATAGCCATGGCGATAAGTGGCAGAGTAGGAGTAAGGTGGACGCACCAGCTTCAGCAACTCTTCTTGAACTCGCTACAGACAGCCAGCCCAAATCTGCACCTGCGAATCCGGATGAATTGGGTAGGAACTGCCGCTGCGACCCGTAAGATGACGGCATGAACGGCGCAGAGTTGTTTCCGTGCAGGTATGATGTTGAAGAATTAACAGTGGGCCCGTTAAGCCACAAGTAGGGGTTTGAAGAGGACGCGTAGTCCCCCAACCCGTAGCCACTTGGCCTCTGTGTGCCATGAAGGCTCTGTTGGTGATACATGCTTGAAATTGTCGCAATAAACGGGACCATGTCCTAGAGTCTCCGGTGCGCTTTGAGATGAGGTTGGTGCGGGCTAACTGCTGGAGACGTGTGATGGGCTTGCGAATCAGTGGAGTTCATACTCCCCAGAGGAAGCCCCACTTTTAGACAACACGGGGACGGTTGTATGGTATTTTCTAACTTTCCCGTACGCAGTTGCTGCGACAAGTGCTAAATCCGATATAGGCTACTAGAATTCGTATTTTATAGCCTACACCCAACGCGCATGACTGCCTGGGGCAAAATATTCATAGTGAGTTTCAGCCAATGAAAACTCATCTTGAGGCATGGGAGGCGTGTTTCTGCTAAGAGCTACCTCCACCGCTAAGAAACAGGCTCCGGGGAAATAAAGTTCATTGATGCCAATGCTGATTTACAGACTCCGCAAAGGGGAGACTGGACGTTTAAGTGGAAAGCAAAGAACAGCCTACTCGATTACGGTGACACACTTTTTGACAAACTAACTCAAGAAATTGATTTATAAATGCACAATGTATGGGCGAAACTGGAGTAAAGCCCCTCTGTGATCCCAGAAATGTCTTTTGTAGGATTATTTTACAAAAACAAATTCATAAAAACATGTGTACGTAACAATGTGCGCGTACGTAAACCAAAATTCGATCACTGGCAGTGATTTATTTTAAATAGCTGCAGCTTTTTAGAAAAAATAATGGATGATTGTTCAATTTTCCCTTTCTGTAGTAAAGTATATACTGTAAGCCATGCACAGTTCCAAACCACATTTAAACACGATGTTCTTAAATTGACATAATAATCTAATCTACGTGTAATTTGTCGATAAACATTTTGGAGAACAGTGTCCTCTGTTTAAATGTGTGATGTTTCTGTGAACGAGTTCATAATGCCACTGTGGTAATGAAGCCGTTTTATAAATGCTGTTATGAACAGAATTGTTTTGTGTGTGCTTTTAAATTAATATTAGGGCCTATATGTAGGGTATTGAGGTCTGTTTTTATTCTGAATTATTAGGAATACAGTCTTATAATATTTGTAGGGGTATTATTAATCACTAAATATTGGCCATTATTGTTGTTGTTGCACGTATGCATTTGAAACGGAATTGCTTTTGGATTTAATATACGCACACATAGGTGAAAGAATAACAAATAGGCAATTAAAAGATTTTTTTTCTTATAGGAGAGCTTGAGCTGTCGTTTAGGAAGTCAGACGATTAAAATATGACTTAAATTGAGATAGTTTGAGCTGGTAATGTGAAAATGATTTTTAAAAAAAACGTTTCAAAATGTAATTTTAAGGATGTGGACACTGGTGCGCAAATAAAATAGTAAATTAAAAATTAAAACCTCAGCCTAATTGTTGCTGGTTTTGTTCAATTACTTGTAATTCTGGTAATAGCTGGTTGTTTTAATTATATTGTATTAATCATTTTGAGATAAAAAGATATTCTTGAGTTTCGTAGGTAGTCATTCTAGAATTCTCAAATCTGTTTGGTTACCTCAGTAAAACACCCGTAGAATGCGCATTTACGCATTTATTTTGAGAGACTTACAACTTAAAAAATGTAAGCTGTTGTAGGCCAGTTTAAATTTTAATAAACAAACAGTCCGTTTTCAGGCTTTCATCTTTTCCAGCAGTAATGACAGTAGAATTCACCTCCTTTCTGCATTATCCAAGCCTCGTTGCTCAACTTGTTGTGGGATCTAACAACTGCATCTGAGGCCCTCGCTGGGGAGACAAGTAGCCTATACCATCACAGAACCTTGGAAACTTGGATTTTAGGATCTTAGAAACATGTTTCCTCATGAAAGGAATTATCAAAACGTTGACCAAGCTTGTTCATCGTTTATTTAAAATGGGAATATAATATCTTTTCATATCAATATATTTCTCTTTCGGCACAAGCACCTCTTAAATTGCTGCTGCTTTGCATACAGTTTTACCAGCCAGTTATTGCTGCCTTACTGCTGTTTTGATGAGGGTGAGCTAAGGTAAATTCACAGGAATTTTATATATCTCGAGCCACCTGTACTGTGACACAAAATAGGTTCAGTTTTTGCTTCCTCACATCGAAAAGAGATTTTCAGTAATAAGCATATTAAAAGTGAACGTGTAAACATGTGAAAGTGAATGAACGAGACATATTGTCATGACGTAAAAATATTAAACCTTTAAAAAGACTATAGATAGTGTGGCGCAGCGGTAAAGCGATGTGGTCTTGTACCCTTGGACAAGATACTAAACCCGAATTGCCTCAATAAATATCCAGCTGTATATAGGCCTATGGATAGCATGCCAAACACGTAAAGCTTTGTAAGTAGATCTGGATAAAGGCGTCTGATAGGCAAACGTTAAGTAAAGCGATTAATTCGAACAATCGTTTAACTTATTTTAAATAACATATCACCCAAAACGAATAAGAGGGGATGATTGGGCTACGAGTTAATGATCGCTGACTTGTGTATCAGGCACTAAGACCTACTTGAACTGGTATAGGAATGGAATATGGTAACTGGTTAAGGAATGCTATTGAGGTTTTCCATGGAAAGCGGAACAGATTTGATATACTGAAGAGCTGGCAAAACTCCGTGTTTAAGGAAAAAAAAATGCACATATCCATTGCAGCGCACAGGGGTAATATTTATATAAACCAACATTTCTTAATTGAGAAAAAATAATCTTTAAGGCTAACATAAATGTCTCATTAACCACACAATACTGTATCTATTTTTTACCTTCCACTCCATGTACATTTGATGATGTAAACCTTTTGTTCTTAACAATATATTCACATTAATACCCCGATATCGCTTTCTGTTCATGACTTCACTATCTTTATAACTTTTTCTTGTCTACAGAGGAACGTAGCCTATTAACGTCAAAATGTAAAAAAGAAAGAATGTATTTCCTATACAACAACTGCCATTATATGAGGAAAAACATCAATAAAAAGATGAAAAGATTTTAAAAGATTAAAAATTTAGCAACTGTATATTTATATTTATATATTTTACTATAGCCTATGCTGATTTCAATACTTAAAATGTAGAATTGAGACATTTTTATCAAGTGCTACATGTGTTCAAAAGACAGAGATAACTGCGCAGGAGCATAGTGATATCAATCGCTCCGAATAAGGACAAAGATAAAATAGGCTACTACATCTGATGATTTGACTTAACCAAGTCTCCCTTGGCGCGGTAAACTGCGCTTGAACGATTTACTAGCAAATCCAGCAGTTCAGCAGGATTTGCAAAATCAGTTTAATCCTCCTTGCCACAGCCAGAGGAGGGGGCTGTTGTGTTAATTTTATTGTGTATGGTCGGTCTTCCAGGTTCTGGACAATTCATTGTTTTGTGAGATTGCCAATATTACGACTGTGGTTCTCAGTGACGCTCAGGTGTCATTTCCGATTATCTCGATGTCTGATCTGACCAATGACAGAGGAGATAAGACCTTTGCACAGGAAGAACCGTCGTCATAATTTTAAACATCATGCTCACACGCCAGATCATATGTAAGCATGTGTCATATCTAACAGCAGTAGATGTCTCAATGGTATGGAATTATATAAGGTGAATGAGTTTGGGGTACAAATATTTCATTTAGAAGTAGCTGTCTATCCCAAATGTATGAGTATAAATTGTGATTTACGAACGTTTTTGACTCTCTACAATGTACTATACCGAGTATAACTAAACAGCGATTTAACGTTAAAAAATATAGTAAATGCTAACTGAAAACCATGAGAAGTTTAATAACGCTAATGAAAACATAACGAACCATGTAAAGTCACACGAGGCCCTACATAGCATGAAAAATAAGTTACATGTGAAAAGGTTTTAAAGTGCGACAACAGGCAACATCAACTAGAGTTCGCAAGTTACCTCAAATGCTTCCAAGCCCCAAAGGTGTAATGCAATATATTACATGGAAAATGGTGAATAACACGTGAAGTGTTGTAGTTCTACAAATAAATGTTAGTAGACTATTGTGGGAGTCATAACAAGATTTACGATATCATGAATATCAGGTTACGTAGGCCCTGTTCATACCTGGTATTAACATGCATCTTGGGTGATCCGATCACAAGTGGACAGCTCTAAATACGTCTGTTCACACATGGCATTAAAATGCGTCCCTACATGTGTCTCAAGTGACCACTTGTGATCAGATCTCACTTCCCCGCTCTATATGCAAATAAACACGTACGTCATTTCTGTTTGCAAATGTAAGTTTAGGCGTCATTTAAAGGTCTGCTTGAACGAATCTTGTTATGACTGTCACTATGAAATAATGCGTGTTGTATCTGTAAATGAAAACCTAGTTGACTATCAAGCTAGATTCCGTTCATCATTGAAATTAAATACCCTTAACTCTGCAGCTCTGCAGCTGATCTTTTGTTAAATTATGTTTATTGTTAGAAAAAGCATAAACACTAGATTAGAACATTTTGAACTTCACCCTCTTTGTATGGCACCTTGCCAGTATGGTTGAATTAAATAGGCTAAGCAAGGTATTATGTTTCCAAAGTTTCTTATGTTATTCACTGCAATGAAAATGTTTCATAATGTAGTTTAATATCAAAGGGTGTTTGCTGGTTTGCTACTGTTGTGAATACATGTATGAATTAGGGCCTACTTTCCTAAAACCGAAGCGCGCTTGTTATGGCAGAAGGGACATTCTAAAACACTTAACGTGAAAGGACTTAATGTTCCAAAACAGCAATCAATGATCACCAAATTTTTGTGGACATCTCTTGTCATAAACACTCCCACATGACAAAAATCAAAAACGAAATCCTATGAGTATGGACGCTTTTTTATAGGAGATAGTGTTTATGACATGTGAGATGTCAGACAAATTTGGTGATCGCTGTTTTGGGATATTAAGCCACGTTAAGCTTTTTCCTTATAATGGGCGTCAATGGAGAGGAAAAGGAAGTGAGATAACGACCATACTTCTAGGATTTCGGTTTTGATTTTTTGACAGGAGGAACTGTTTCTGACAAGAGATGTCGGAGAGAAATTTGGTGATCATTGATCGCAGTTTTGGTAGGTTAAGCCACCTTAAGCGTTTTTGAATGTCTCCTTGATATTCATGATATTGTAAATATTGACTCCCACAACAGTCTAACATTTACTTGTAGAACTACAACACTTTGCGTATTATTCATAATACCATTTTTCATGCAATATTTTGCATTACACCTTTGGGGCTTGGAAACATTTGAGGTAGCTTGCGAGCTCTAGTTGCTGTTGTTGCCTGTTATCGCACTTTAAAACCCTTTGGCACGTAACTTATTTTTCATGCTATGTAGGGCACATGGTTATGTTTTCATTAGCGTTATGTAGCTTCTCATAGTTTTCAGTTAGCATTTGCTATATTTTTTAACGTTAAATAGCGGTTACCTCAAAGCTAAAATTAACTAGAATTTTTCCAATCTCGTGTTCTAATCGAACCAGGTTTATGCGCTAAACAGCTAATCACACTGGTGTGAACACCGTTGGCAAGCTAATAACTAAGTAGGCTACTTCTGCTTAAGCAGAGAACGTCAGTTGAGTAGGCGGTCCTTCAGTGTGGCCCAGGACGCATTTGCCTTAACACTGCTAAAAGAATGTGGCCATATGTGGCCCCTCCGAATGTGGTCTGAGAGATCGGATCTCAATGCGTCCTAAATGTGTCTTGGGTGCGTTCACACCTGTACTTAACGCTGCCCACCTATGATCGGTTCACCCAATTCGCATGTTAATACCAGGTGTGAACAGGGCCGTGCACTCTTAACTCTGAACAGGTCGCTTCTTAGGAAATGCATGCACTTCTTTCTTCGAATACTTTCTTCCACAACAGGCGCGCTTCGGTTTTATAAAAGTAATTCATAAATATGTTAACAATACTAGCAAACCAGCAAACACCCTTTGATATTAAACAACATTATGAAACATTTTCATTGCAGTGTCACTCGAGAGGCATGTGGAGACGCATTCTAATGCCAGGTGTGAACTGACGTCGCCTACTTAGAGCTGTCCACTTGTGATCGGATCACCCAAGACGCATGTTAATGCCAGGTGTGAACACAGCCTAAGAAATAAGTGGATTTTTTGTGAACTCAGAATCATTTATTTGCTGAAATGCCGTAATATGCCATATTTGCGTTTTTAATTCCTCTACCCAAAGAGGCCAAACGTGTCTTAACCGCTCTTCCGATTTCCAATACCTCAGACATGTTGGATTCTTGTATATAACAATGTCTTGATGCAAATGGCACGAGTTACCAGACTTTTCCCAAAATATGGAATATTGCTTCACTAGAAAGATATGAACCTAGGTGAAGTGGCACAATTTTTGGTAGGTTCCCCCAAAGACCGAGGAAAAATTATTTCACACCGTCAAGTGATGTGGATCTGAATTCATTTTTGTGGCGAAACAAGTTGCAGATACGTTTTTGTGTATTTGTTGCATGACTTCAAACACAGTGAGAGCTCCCCTCTTGCTCAGGCGACGTATTTAAGTGGGTCAGCTTGTTCAACAAAATATGGACATTATTTCTTTTAAAAAGGTAAAAACAGTGTTGCTGTGTTTCTCATGACTAGTGAAAAGGGGCGTGGTGAGAATTTACCAGCCTTCCATTTGGGGATGTTCCAGGCACAATCTACAAACTGAAGCTGTGGGGACTGTCTTGCCTCCACTCGCTCCCTTAATTTCTCGCTCTGAGCTTACTTAGATTAATCAGCCTCCCACCTTTCCTCTCTAAATTTCCCTCATCCTTTATTACCTTTCTCTTATGTGTTCGTTTCTGTAAATGATGATTTCACAAATGTAGTTTGTCTTGGGTATTATACTTGAACAGTATTATACAATTTTCATATTGCCAAATTGTCCTTTACAATACCCATTCTAAACCAATAGACTAGTTCATAAATCACATGCACACATCATACCCACTAAACAAATAAATTAACACATAACAGTAATGGTTTCACAAAGCAAAAAATGTTTCATACATCATATGTGTGGTTTTCTTGGGTTTGAACTGCAAATGTTCAATACAAGTGAGGTTTGGAGACTGAAAATGACAAGTAGTGAACATTTATTTTGTGTTCAGTTAACCATTTCTTTATAGCTTTGGATAAATACTTTGGATTATTGTCATCCTGGAGTGTCAATATCTGACCACACTTAAGCCTCTTGGCAGAGGGTACTAAACTTGGTACATATTGGAGTTCATGACCTCCATATATATAATAAGGAGGGTTCCAGGACCAGTAGATGTGAAGCCCCAAACATAATAGACCGTGCAACATGATGTATTTTCACATTACCTCCTTTTATGCTCCAAGGGAACAAGACTTCAGAAGCCTCTGCATTATTCCAGAAGCTTGCATTGAACTTCCAAAAAGCAAGTGTCTTTTTGGTCAAACATTTAAATATTGCTTCAAACACTTAAAGATTTGAATAAATATGATCATCATGTTTTATTAAATTTATAATGAATAATACGAACAATTTGATTCAGCTCTGCACAATGATCAAGATTACCTTGTAATTTTTTTTGAAAATGTTTAGATGAAAAAATGATCCTATTTGCTTAGCTGTGGGTATGTATAAAAATATATATGGTGATATGGCGCTTTTGTATGCCAAAGATGTTATTTGTTGAAGTACCAATACTTTGAGGGGCAGACTATTTTTGCAAATGTGTATGTGCTGACTTACGGACATGTAACTTGGCACTTGTGTACATTGAAGGAGTTTTTGTTTCTAATGACAGGATGTGAGGTATGGCATAGGAAGTCCCTCCTCTCTGCCACTCAGCATCTCTGCATGGCACGGCATCCTCACTGCTCACACACACTTACTGGTTTCCTTCTTTATGCCCAGGTTAAGAGTGCACAGTCCACATTCACTACAATGGCCTGATAGGTGAAGAGCAATCAGAATCTCCAGTTTTATTTTTTAGCTGCGTGCCACATGGCTGAAATTATTCCAATGTTGGCAGTGTATTGATGAAGTAAGATTGATACACAAAAGCAATCAAATTTGAATTTTAACACTTGACCACTGTGTTTTCATAATATTTGAAAAATATATGCAGTATGAGCGAGACTTGATTTTACACTTAATTTTATTTATTGTTATTAGGTGCTTTTTCTGAGGTTTGATTTGGTTTCATTTGCACATATACACATTCATACAACTGACTAGACAGCAGTACAGTTCAACAGCATAAATCAACATCAGTAATCAAAACCAGAGAAAAAACACAGACACTCATTTTTCATATCTGGTCAGCTTTTCACACAAAACACACAATGCACAATATTGTAAAGATGAAAACAAATAATATAACACAGAACATTTAATGTGGCTTAATTACACTTAGTTAATTAAACAAACATACTCAATTATGAAAACAGTTTCAGCCAAGATACTGTTGTTTCCGGCAATATTTACAGTGTACAATATGTGTACAGTGTACAGTGCACTTAAATCCCTTTAAATCAGTTATAGCAAGGCACATTATTTGAAAGGTTGACACATTGTATATTTCATTAACCCTAATTAGATCTGATCTTAGACTAGGTCAGCTCACCTTGGATTGCAGTCAGCTAGAAAAAAAACTTGAGAGGGGATAAATCTAAAAGCAGCACTTGAAAACAACAGTAGAAATAAACTCTAAAAATCACTGGAAGGAGGGTGCTCTACAGGATCTGCTCCAGGGGTGGCCGTGAAAATGCGGCCGCACGGTATCACAGTTCCAGCTTCTCCTGGTACCTGCACATGCAGGAGGCCCTCTGGCTGTCCAGATATGGTTTACAGCCCAGGTGCATGACAGCATCAAACAGCAGGCTCACAGCTGACTCACAGGCTGAAAGACAAGCGGGAAAAACAGTGTGAGGCTGAGTGCGATGCAAATGGGAGAAAAGGAGCAGGAGACTGTGGAAAATGCCAATTCATTACAATACATTACATTATTGGCATTTAACAGATGTTCTCAACCACAGCAGCTTACATACGTTGTACTTCTATTATCCATTTATACAGCCGGTTATGTACTGAGGCAATTCCGTTAAGTACCTTACTCAAGGTTACATCACCAGTGCCCCAGTAGGGAATCAAACCAGCAACCTGTTGTTTACAAGCCCAAGCCCTGCTCCTTACTACTATGTTATACTGCCGAACGCGATTCCTATTCCCACCAACCCCGGTTCCTTAACACATGCCGCTATTCTAAGAGGCGCCGAATGTAACAGACCTTTTTTCGTAGACAGAATGCCTTCTGTGCTACGAAGTGCATAAATTCATTACAAAACCATGTAACACCGTCCACGAAAAACACAAACATGTTAGCACTGTGTCCATGAAATATTGAAGAGAGCACATACTTTCGTGCACAGAAAACAAAATGGTTGAGTCCTGTTGTGCACTCTTCATTTTGTGGACAAAAGGCTGAATGCACTTCGCACTATGTGGATGAAAGAAACTCATTTTGTAGACAAAAGTAATTCTGTCCACATAATAGATGTCCTAGGCCAGCATTTATGCTATTGTGGCACGAAATGCAGAATGTGCTATACTATCATCATTCCGTGCCATCGAATGTTCATTTTGTCTACTTAACTGTTTTGCTATATTACTTTAAGTATGATGTGCACAAAAGAGATTTAGCACAATATATTCCATGACTCCGCAGTTACTGAAGGCATTCCATCCACGAAAGCAAATGCTGCTTGAACTTTCGTAGACATCCGTAGACATGTTACATGGTTTCATAATGAATTTATGCGTTTCATAGCACAGAAGGCATTCTGTCTACGAAAATATGTCTGTTACACTTGGCGCCCTGTACTACTTAGGCCTTACCAACCCACATTTCAGTTCAGTGAGAATAGGCCACAATGTGTGAATGCTGCAGTTTCACCCATGGGAATCTGATGTATTCAGACCTGGTCTGCAACACTGCCTTTATGCTCTTTTTGTATTCAAAGTAATAATTTGCATTAAGCCTAAATACTTCAGGAAAGCAGGCTAATGAAGTGCAGCAATGCTGAACTATTCAACTACCTTTTGGCTCTTTAATCATTGAGAAGCAAAACTGTACTCACAAGCATCAAAAACTGAAACTGCTCAGAACTCCAACATTAATTTCTTCAATATATACAGGACTCTGGTGCCATGAATAAATATATTGACACTGGAAGTGGAAAATATTTGGCCCACTAGCACCCTTAAATGTAACAACACTGTTATGTTTGGGAGACGTCTACCTGCTACTCTTGCCCCCTAGTGTTGGAACACACAACAAGTCAGAACAGCCAAGTCACTGTCTGTCTTCCACCACAGAGTAAAAACTCATCTGTTCACACTGCACCCTGGTTCAAATAACCCCACAATCTGATCATTCACACTATACCCTAAAATGTAGCTGCTAAACAGAAGCACTGTGTCCTCAGACTCCCTATTGCACCTACTATGGAATGGTGTATGTTGTGTAATGAGTCCTACTATTGGTTGCAACACTGATGATTTGGTATCGTTTTTTTGTATGTCGCTGTGGATGAGACCGTCTCCTAAATGACAAAATGAATGTAGCCAGTTAGAGCAGCGTGTTCAAACCCACAACTGAAGCAAGCCCCAGGGAAGCAGGCAAAACATTAAAGACATTAATGATCTGTAGTGGAAGCTTTGAATAATGACCACACAAGTGTTTTCTCCCAAACACATTTACTGACTGACTACATGGTACATAAAATAAAATGAATCAAATAAGCAACACTTATTGTCAAGACCGCGAGAAAACATAAAACTTTGGATAGGTCACTTCCTCTCAACTTGGTGGAAAGGCTCTATCCTGGTTCACGTCTTATCTTTCAGAGTGACATCACTTTGTCTTCATTAACAGTAAGTCTTCCAAACACTTCAGAGTAAGACATGGAATACCACAAGGATCCGTGCTTGGACCTTTGCTGTTTTCGTTATACGTGGTCCCTCTTGGAAATATCATTCGTAAACATGGCATTAATTTCCACTGCTATGCAGATGATACCCAGTTATAGACAAACCTGATGTCTCCTTGGAAATATCAATCATGGAAGCCTGCCTCAAAGACATAAAGACATGGATGGCCCATAATTTCCTCCTTCTAAATTTGGACAAAACAGAAATATTGGTTATCAGCCCAAAGTCTATCAGGAGCAAACTCATTAAATTTTCAAACTTACATTAAATTTTGATGGTGTCTCACTGGCCTCAAGTGCAACCTTCAAAGACCTTGGTGTCACAATTGATCCTGAGCTCTCTTTTGACATACATAAAAAACACCTCCAGGACTGCTTTCTTTCATTTGAGGAATATTGCCAAAATCAGGAAAATTCTATCTATACACGATGCTGAAAAGCTAATCCACGCTTTTGTTACATCCAGATTGGACTACTGTAATGCCCTCTTGTCAGGATGTGCATATGCCTCCCTAAAGCCCCCTCATCTGGTTCAAAATGCAGCTGCTTGTATTCTAACCAGAACAAAGCGCTTTGAGCGCACCATCCCAGTATTAGCCTCTCTCCATTGGCTACCTATCAAATACCGCACTGATTTCAAAATACTTCTCCTTACATTTAAAGGTTTAAATGGGCTTGCCCCTTCCTACCTTAAGGACCTTCTTTGTCAATATCCTCCAAAACAAACTCTACGTTCCCAAAGCGCGGGACTTCTCATTGTTCCAAGAGTGGGTAAAAGTACTATAGGTGGTAGAGCCTTTTCGTACCAAGCCCCTCTTTTGTGGAACAATTTACCCACAGATGTTCAGGGAGCAGACTCTCTCTCCACCTTTAAGTCTAGGCTAAAAACGTATCTTTATTTCAAATCCTTTAGTTGAGGGACACGGCACGGTGCTGACACTGATCGTACAGTCTCTGGTGGACTAAGTGGTCATTGCTGTCATTACATTGCTGTCATACATTAACATCCACTAATTACTGTTTTCTATTTGTTTCCTATCCCTGCTCCAGGCTCCTGCCTGGAGCTGTAGCCCAAGCATCACATCTCGATTTCCAGTCCTGCTACCTCACTGCCCTGCCCATCAAGCCAACTGCGTGCCAAGAACCAGACATTCTAGGATAGATTTTATAATTACTCTTGTTAATTACTGCTGTCTATCAAACTCAAATGTCTTAAAGTACATTGTACAACTTTATGTTTCTCTCTAATTCTATCTGCAGTGCTGGCCAGAAGCAGATGGGCTCGCCCTCTGAGCCGGGTTCTGATCAAGGTTTCTTCCTGTTAATTAGGGAGTTTTTCCTTGTCACTGTTGCCTTTGGCTTGCTCTCAGGGGGTTTCAGGCCTGGGAACAATATAAAGCTACTTTGTGACAACTTGTAAAAAGCGCTTTGCAAATAAAATTGAATTGAATTGAAATGAATTTCAAAATAAGAGTGTCTAAAAATGCAAATCAACCTAAATGCATTCCCTGTTAACCCTGTCAGCATTTTTTACATTGTTCCAATAACTATTAAATTTCTTGTATGAACATCTCTAAATACTGTAAATATCAATTTTTTAACATGTCTTTAACAACCATTTTTAAACTTATGAACTGTCTTTAACTAGTCATAACATCCTCCCGCCCGATGAACTGTTGTTCATCACTATAAGGTCCATCAACTTATACAATTTCCAGTGGATATATTAACGGCACAGGCCTTTTTAACACACTGCCTGTTGAAGTACGAACAATACAGGAACAAATTAGTCCATCTTTGCCTGGACACAGTTCTGTTATCATGCCCATTTTCCAGGTTTGCCTGGACATATTGTCCTCCCCAATCAGCATGACATCTCCCACCTTAAGGACAGTGGGTGTAGGTGTGTCACACTTGTGAGCTGATTTCAAATCCATTAAATAGTCCTTTCGCCAGCGGGTCCAAAACCTGGTCAAAAGTCTCTGCTGGTATCTCCATCTCTGGGCCATGTCCTCTCTGCTCAGACTGGCTGCCTGAGACTGGGAAAACATAATCTTTGGTGGCAGAGAAGTCAGTCTTTTCCCAACCAGAAAATGAGCAGGCGTTAGTGGCTGGGGCTCACTTGCATTGTTGTGCACATATGACAGAGGCCTAGACCTCAGCACAGCCTCTACCTCTGCAAGCATAGCTGTTAACTCCTCAAAGTTCAACGAGGCCCTACCTAGGACTCTTTTCAAACATTTCTTCACTGACCTCACAAGTCACTTCCAGAAGCCACCCCACCAAGCTGTTCGCTCGGCAATAAACTTCCAGGTAATGCCCTTGTCAGTGAAAAACTCTGTGAGCTCTGATGCTCTGAATGCTTTCCACAGTTCTTTCAGATCCTGGTTTGCTCTCTTAAATGTCTTTGCATTGTCAGAGTAAATAACCTTACACAGTCCTCATCTGGCAATAAACCTCTTTAAGGCTAAAAGAAAATTCTCTGTAGTCTGGTCTGAGACAAGTTCTAAATGCACTGACCTAGTGACAGCAGAAGTGAAAAGTGCAATGTATGCCTTCTTTAACTGACCATTAGACTTTAACATACAATGGTCTACTCCAGCGACTTCAAAGGGTAGGGACTCAGTAACTCTGTCCCTGGGAAGTGGAGCTGT
The DNA here is from genome assembly GCF_013368585.1 of Megalops cyprinoides. NCBI lineage: Eukaryota > Metazoa > Chordata > Actinopteri > Elopiformes > Megalopidae > Megalops > Megalops cyprinoides. The sequence goes on along the minus strand of NC_050604.1, from coordinate 2,411,598 downwards.
AACTTGCTGAGCTGGTTTCACCTTTAGTTTCTTACAGATGTAACAATGGACTATAATCTGCTTGACCAGCTGTCTGTCCTTTAAAATCCATCCCTCACTTGCACTAGAGTATCCCTCACCCCAGCATGCATTACTCTCTCATGATACTGCTGGACTAGTAACTCTGAGTATCTGTGTTTTGTGGGTAGCACCCATGGGTGTTGCTTTCTGAAACTGAAGTCAGACTGCTGTAGCCTTCCACCTACACTAATAAGGCTGTTCTCATCTTGATATGGTTTCAGATCTTTAATTTTTAAATTGCTTTTAATGTCTTGTGCCGATTTCAGCTGACCAATTTCTTAGTTGAAACCGTGCTCTTGTGTCACCTTTATCCAATATACTTCTGCTGAAGCGAGCTCCTCTGCAGTGAGCTCCCCTGTCATCCCTTGACTTGAGCGGGTATTAGCTATGAACCGCTTTACCCATGCAGTTATTCTCAGCACTGTTTTTAATCTACTGTACTTGTCTAGGTCCAACAGTGGCTCAACTTGTTTAGTGCTAGTAAACTCAGCCCTAAGCTTGGTGTTTACCTCATCTGTTATACAGTCCTCACCAATCCCTTGTGCTTCATCAGCTGACAACAGTGAAGTAGGTCTCTGTACGAGGTCACTTTGGCCTCTGGTGGGTAAATCAGCAGGATTGGCCTTGCCACTGCAGTGGGACCATGACTCTGGGTTTGTTCGATTTTGTATTTCAGTCACTCGGTTTGCCACAAATGGCTTCCATTTCTGTTTTGCGCTGCATATCCAGTGAAGAGCAATCATGCAATCTGTCCACATTTTGAGCTGATTCCTTTCCGTGTTCAGTGGCTTGAAAAGATTATTCCCTAACCTTGTTCCAATCAAAGCCCCCATCAACTCCAGGTGTGGTAAAGTCATCTTCCTTAGTAGGGTCACCTTTGACTTGGATGCAATAAAACTTGTCACAGTCTCTCCGTCCCGGTTCTATCCTTGCAGACAGGCAACAGCACTATATGCCTTATCGCTAGCATCAGAATATATGCAGTTTGTTTACCTGTGAGTTTTGCTGGATCTCAATTTGGTACTACCTTGGAATAGCCAGCAGGTGGAGCTTTGGCAGCTCTGAACACCACCGATTACATTTTTTATTCAAGTCTGGGGGTAACTGCTTGTCCCAACCCATTCCCCTCTCCCACAGTTCTTGAAACAGACACTTCACTCTCATGGTATATGGAGTAAGGAACTCAATGGGGTCAAAGATGCGAGCTGATGTCTGTAGCACACTTCTCTTTGTGTTTTCCTTGCCTCTCAAGGCAACCAATAGTGCCTTTAAATCAAACACAGAGTCATCCACTTCTGCTCTCCAAACTAACCCTAACACCTTGAGTACACTTGCATAAGTGTCCATTTTTGTTGTGCACTCCATTTCACTTTCTGCCCACTTGGCTCTCAGGGCATTTGCAGAGGTTCATCCTGGGAATCTCTTTTGCTGTTGTGGTCACCAAACAGGCCTCCTCCACATAACATGAGCTTGCAATAAAATCATCAACATAGAGTGACTCTCTCAGTGCCTCCACAGTCTTGGGCTGCTCTGTTTTGTTCTACGTGATGTGCTTCCTGATAGTTGCAGCCAATAGGAGCGGGCTTGGTGAAACTCCAAATACCACTTTACTCAATCTCATGATGCATAGCTCCTCTTCACCATCTTCAGCAAGAGGCCCATGTAGCCACAGGAACCTAACAGCATCTTTGTCCCTATCTGCTAGAGCTATCTGCAAAAAAGCCTTAGTAATGTCTGCTGTGAAGGCTATCTGGTGTAGTCTGAATTTGATTAACACATCTAACAAATTAGGGTTCAGGTTTGGCCCAGTTAGTAGACAGTCATTGAGGGATGGGCAACCCTCCACATGTGATGATGTATCAAACACCACTCTCAGTTTGGTTGGTACCTCATCCTCTCAAAGGACGGCATGATGCGGTAGATAATACTTCACAGCCTCTGCTTGCCCTTTTGCTGGGCTGTTCTCTGGGACATCCTCGCAGATGCCTTGCTGCAGATAATCCTGTATGACATCATTGTATCTTGTGTATAATGTTGCATCAGTTTTTAGCCTTCTCTTTAGGCTTTCAAACCTTTTCTTAGCAACTCTGAAGTTGTCTGAAAGATCTGGTTTGTCAGGTTGCCACAGTAACTCAACCTGATAGCATCCATCCTTGAGTTTTACAGTCTGTTCAAAGCTTTGGAGAGCCTCTGTGTCCTCTGGGCTTTGGGTTTTCTCATTAACAATGCCTAGTCACTCTACCTCCCAGAAAGCATGCAGCTGTTTTGAGATCTGTATGTCCTCCTCTAAACTAATGTGCATGCAAGCTGTCTTGGTCACACTAGATGAGGATACTGGTCCTTGCAGTACCCATCCAAATCTACTTTCAGTGGCAACAAGAGATTCTGTAATCCTCTCAATCTTACCAGACACTACTTGCCAGTAAAAGTCTGCTCCTATTAACACAATTATCTGGATCATCAGCACTTTCTAATGGGAAATCAGCAAGCTGCAGACCTCTCTTACACCCTTCTTAAATGGATTCACCAGGGACCTTTATAACAGCAGTGCAGGCTTGAGGGGTTTCGACTCCTTCAGTTTTAATCCTTTGCTGCATATTCCACACATTCTCCAGCAATACCCTCACAACATTGTGTTTTGTTGTCAGAGGAGCAGCAGATCCAAAGGTATGGAGGTGCAGTGTCTCTTGTTTTACTAATGGCAGTTTAAGTGCCTTCACTACACTCTCCTGAATAAAACTTTGCTGGCTGCCCCCATCCAGTGGACATCGCACAACTCTCCTGCTGGGCCCTCTGTCCATGCCTTGACTGTCTGACTGTCTGAAGCAGTATGGTGTTATTGAAGCCATCAGACTTCAATTTCACTGCACCAGACACAGAGGACACCACAGCATCTGTAGCACCACTGTTAGCGTCTAGCTGCGCTTGGATTTGATCACAAACAGACTGGTGATGTCTACGATTACACAAGGTGCATGAGACACCTTTAACCTTGCAGAATTTTGCTATGTGCTTTGAGCCTAGGCACACAAAGCATCTTCCCAGTTTTCTCAATTTCTCCTTGCGGGCAGTCAATGAGTTGTCTGACAATGTTCTGGTTTATGGTTGGGACTGACGCCATACACACAGGTCTGAGGAGCATTACCAGCTGTGTGCAATGCAGCTGCTGAAGGCATACTCCATTTTTTGGATTTATGCTCACTGAAGGATGCTGGCCTTATGAATGTTCTATTGTCCCTTTGTGTGTTACCTGGACTTGTCAGTTGAAGTGCTTTCTCCCTGCTCTGAACTTCTTTTTTCAGATATCAAATGAGCTCAAGCACTTTCCATTCACCATCAGAGTATAACTTGATGCGTGTGTAGGCTAATGCAAGGTCATCCGGTATCAGCTGTAACAGTACTAGGCATAGCAGGCAGCCATATGTGTCACTGTGCATACCTAAGGATTCTAGACCGCGAATCTGTATTTCACATTCATCATAAAGTTGCCTGAGTGCTGCAAAATCTGATGATCTTTTCACAGGAGTCAGGTTTAATAATTTGGACATGTGTGCACTGACCACAATATCCTTTCTTCCATCCCAGTCCTGAAGCAACTTTACTGCTGCATCATAGTTGCCATCGGTCATAGTCCTGCTACAGCTCTTGCTGCTGCCACAGTTAAATAGGACTTCAGGTAACAGAATTTGTCCCTTTTACACAGTTTATCATTATTATGAATGGCTGTGTAATATTGGCTCCAGAATTTCTGCCAAACTTCTCTATCTCTAACTTAGACAGCTTAACAGTCTACATATTTAGCGATATTTCTGAAACTGCACTTGCATTGCTCACCCGCACACTCTCAGACTCCTGAGCCTTCTGAATGTGTCTGCTTGCACGAGCCTTCCACACAATAATACGTTCTTGATACTCCAGCACACCTTCAATTTCTGCCTCTAATTCTTTCATTGCAGTTTTGTCTTCAATGCCTTTGTCCAAGTCTATTAAACCTTTTTTCATCGACAGCATTTTGCGCAGTTTATCACAGTCTGGGTTGTCTTTACTAACCTCCTCCTCAATGCGAGTCAGCAGCTTTGTTGTTGCTGCGCGGATTACCCCGCGTTTTCGTTTCACCTGTTCCTCAACCAGAGCTCGGCCATTTCTGCTAGTTCAGTTAGCTTCCAATTTCGTTAAAAAGTTCAAGTTCAAATCTCAAACCTCAAACCGGGAGGGTTTCGGCACGAAAATGATTTGTAGTGGAAGCTTCGAATAATGACCACACGAGTGTCTCTCCCAAACACATTTACTGACTGACTACATGGTACATAAAATAAAATGAATCAAATAAGCAGACATGTGCATTCGCCATTGCAAGCCTTGAACACACATATTGTCAAGACTGCGAGAAAACATAAAACTCTGGACAGGTCACTTCCTCCCAACTTCAAAATAAGACTTTATAAATGCAAATCAACCTAAATGTCAGCATTTTTTACGTTGTTACAGAAACTATTACATTTCTTGTATAAACGTCTGTAAATATTATAAATATCATATTTTTTTACATGTCTTTATCAACCATTTTTAACAGGGCCAGCCCAAGCCTTTATGGGGCCCTAAGCAGACTTTGATTTGGTGCCCCCCACCACCTCAGCGCCGCCAATATTATTGACTATTGTCAATGCTTGATCATTTGCATGGACTGTAACCTAACGTTAGTCTGACTTACTGTGCTTGCATGATGGGCCGTAGCCAGGGCAACATTTAACCAAAGTCCAGAAGCATAAGTAGAGCAGGTTTATTTTACAGCTGTACATTTGTCCTTTTTTAACTTTTTTCCCAGGAAAATTTGTGATTCTAATAAGATATTGTGTACCAAAAATGTAGGCTAAACAAACATCCCTTCCTTCTTACCACCAACTCACTTTTAAGGCATTTTGAATGATTCCTGTAAAATCAGTAGTCTAGCCCCTTTTTGTGAGCAAAGACGTTTATCTTATGCCAGTCTTAGCTAGCTTAACCTTGAGTACTGTAAATTAGTTGATATAGCAACATATAGTAACTCTGTTGGACCACATTGCACAGGTAACGTTAAAAGCTGTTGAAAAGGGTTGCCAACTTCCTGAAATCAAAATAAGGAGGGGGCGTTGGTGGTGTTGGACTGAGGAGTTTCGACTACTGTGGACCAAATATAATGGGTCTTACACCTGCATTACCCTTCAGTAGTAGACTTACTGTATCTAAAGATATAACATAAAAATGGCAACATACTTGGTTGTGAGAAGTCCTATCCATACCATACGTAATCACATCAAGGAAACTGCAATGGCTTCGCTCATTTACCAGACATGTATCTATAGGCCCATGTATTAAGACAAGCAAACACACAAACCTGAATTTGATCAGTTTTGTATTTTCGAGCGATAGGAATACGTGCGTAACAGATTATCATTCAAGAATTTTATGTGGGCTGTGCAAAACAACAGTTTAACATATATTATTTTCTCATTCTTTAGAATAAAACAGAACTGTATTTTAAGAAAAACAATATATATAAAAACTACATTTGGTGGACTCTGATAAGCTTCTTGTCTTTTGCAATGCAATATGCAATTGCATTTGTGATGTCTTTTTGTCTTTGTCTGGTGCTTGTCAAGGGTCCACTAACAACAATCATTTGGGACTGTAATTTCTTACTTTCTGCATGTTCTAACGGGTGATAATGTTTCAAATGATGAAACAGGTTTGTGGTGTTGCCTGTCTTTGATGGCACATATCTTTGGCACAGTTTGCAGTGCACGCTGCTCTGTTTTTTGTCGGATAAATAGCCAAAATATCTCCAAACTATTGAAGCTGAGTGACCTTTCTTGTAGACGATATCTTCGTCCTTCAAGCTGGTTATGGGCACTGCTTTCAGTCATTTTGCTTATTTCGCATATTCCGCTCCAACTACAAGGCTGTCAGCCACTGTGTCTGTAAACAATACCAACTGCTGGCCTGAATTTAAACCTCTCACCGTGAAACCTAACTGTGCAATGCATACCTCTCTTCCTGTGACATGATTGTCAGTTCGTGATTCATTTCTGTGCATGCTATCTATCAAAGCATGGAAAGTAATTATATCGAACATTTATCAAAAATTTGTTATATTCCTATCAGGGAAGATTATATCATGATAATTATTGTTATCGTTTTATCGCCCAGCCCTACTTTTGAATAAAACAGACCTGGTATTGTGAAAGAATTTCAATCATTAGCGCTGTCAGATGTATTGTAGCAACGCTGACAGCACTTCTCATTGCTCATGATTCACAACCAATGAGAAGCGCATTCTCTGTTTGGGTAGTGGAACATAACATGACAGACAGGCTGAGGGAGAGCAGCAGGGTTCCTTCTATCTCATACAAATCTCCCTGTCTTAATAGTCTAACCTGTAATATTTCTCTCCCATAGATTTGCACTGAACTGATTCTCAAAAATACGGAACAAAGCACGTCCCGTACCAGTTCAATACGGAACACGTCTTTTAGTTTCCAATTACAGGATCATTCCATATTTTACGGGACGGTTGCCAACCCTACTGTCGAATTATGAGGCTAGCCAGCGCTGTAAGATGAAATCACATTGACAAGAAGCAGAGTGCCAGCCGGTGCTGCTATAATTAGCTTTCAAATGACACCAAATACGATTATGTTGCACATGAGAATTAACACTTTCCATACTTTTGACAAGAGAAGAACAGAGTCCTGAGTATGGCTGTGCTGTAGGCAGCAGACAGAGTTCAGAGTACAGAATGCAGCTGCCCTTAGCGTGACCTGCTGACCAGAGATTAGCGGCAAGGGTTGGCCTGCCACTACCCCCTGGATGGGTTGCTCATTCGTCACATTTGGTGGGTGTTGCAGAGTAACTGACGTATCCAGATAACTATTGCACCCTCCTGACCTCCTGCAAGCCCAGAAGTAAACACTCACATTCATTTGGGGGGGTTTGCAGGAGATGTGGTCCTGTAAATTACACTGCGCTTGTGAATACTGATGAGGTTGTTATAGTTTGGATAACTTTACAAGCTAGCCAGCTATTTCAGAGATGTGTGACAGTTGCCTCACTGCTGCTTGGCAACAGAGCTATGCGCTGCCTGCTACCACTCTCTCTCCCACTCTTTCCTCAGCAAACAGTTTTAAGTCTAAAACTTTTAGGTAGGCTCTTGCTGAATAATTTTTGTCAATTAGTAAACCATACAACACAGTATTATATTTAGCGTTTGAAAAAGATGTGTTCTTTGATAATTTATCTGATGTTCTCAAAAAATGTAATGGCAAAGAAGTGCTCTTAATGGGCGATTTCAATCTGAACTGGTTAGATAAAATATGTAGAAAGAAGTTAAAGGACACTGCCAATGAATTTCACTTGACTCAGATGATAGAGAATCCAACAAGAATAACAAGATCCTCAAAAACCTTGTTGGATTTAATTCTCACAAATACAGTTGATTGTTTATCAAAAACATACAATTTAATTACAGGTATATCAGATCATAATCTCACCTTAGTTACAAGACAGCTGTCAAAGATGCGATATAGACATCAAACTAAATCAGAAGGGAAGAAATACATCTCATTTATTCCAAAGAAGGACATGAAGCATTTTGAAAATGAAATTAAGCAAACTAAATGGGAGAGTATAGTTGATGGTTGAGGCCAAAGCTAATTTCTTTCTTGAAATAATAAGACAGGCAAAAGGGAACACAAAAATGTTATGGAAAGGTATTGATCAACTCACAGGAAAAGAGCACCCCAAGAGTGGACCTATCAATCTTAGGTTAAATGGGATTATACAAGATGACAGTTTAGCTGTTGCAAATAGTTTTAATGAGTACTTTATTAACTACGTTCTAGAACTGGGTGGCAATCCTACAGAAACCCAATTTCCCACAGTTTTAACAAACAAAACTATTCTGAATTTTAAATATACAGATGAGGAAAAGGTAAACAAAATCCTTTCATCATTATCGAGTTCAAGAGCAACAGATACTTGGGGACTTGAAATTGACTGCTGTATTTCTTGACCTGCGTAAGGCTTTTGATACAGTCAATCATTCAGTACTCTTTTCTAATGAAGTCTAAATTCAAAATTTCTGTTAATGCACTAAATTGGATTCAGTCTTACTTACTTGACCGCTCCCAATGCGTCTGGATAAAGGATAAAACATCATTTCTAAGAGCTTGCGTTATGGGAGTGCCGCAAGGTTCCATTTTAGGGTCATTGTTGTTCAGTACATACATCAATGATCTTCCATCTGTGAATGATGGTGTAGAGACCCTGATGTATGCAGACGACATGGTCTTATATGCACATGGGAAAGACTCTGAACAAGTTGCTGCCAAATTGTCATTAACAATGGAAAAAGTTGCAAATTGGCTTAGTTATTCATATCTCACTCTGAATATTGAGAAAACAGTGAATATGTATTTTTTGAATAAACAGAAACAAAGGGTTTTTCCAAATATTTATGTAAATGGACAAAAGATAAAAAATGTTGATGAGTTTAAATACCTAGGTGTTACTATAGATTCCACTCTTAGATTCAAAAGGCATATTAAAAAGATGCACCATGTATTGAAATATAGTATCGCTAATTTTAGACATATTAGGAATTCTTTAACAGTTGAAGCCTCTAAGACATACTTGAATGCATGATTTTTTCCTGTTTTCATTACTGCATATCATGTTGGTCACAGGCAAGCAAGACTGTCTTAAAACCTATTAGGACGCTTCACAAACAAGCCCTTAAAGTCCTGGACAGGAAATCACAACAGTATCACCATTGTGATATACTTAAATATAAAATGTTAAGCTTTGACAACTCAATTTTGTATTCAGATGTCCGTTTAGTACATAAGATTATTCATAATGCTGCTCCTGCACCATTGAAGAGCTTTGTTCAGCTCTGCTCTGAGCAAATGAGCAGAGCTGAATGGTCCCTGATATAAATAATTTAAATAAATAAATAAAATAAATGATAACAGTGAGCGTTAGCTGGCAAGCTTAGCTAACTATTTAGCTATTGTATCAGCTAAACTAGCTAACACTAGCTAGTTTAGCTGATACAAAATGTTATTCGGAAGCGCTGCTGTCCCACAGGTAGTTAACGGACCCGTTCAACAGATATGTGAACATGGTAAATATGTAACGTTAATATTTATCTAGGGTGACCATATTTTGGTTTTCAAAAAAGAGGACACTAGTTAGTAGGCACTAAAATGTTACTCACTGCTGGTAGGCTCTCAATGTTCTTATCCCTCCTACTATCAGATGTGACAAAAACACGGTCGCTTATCACTGAGGAATAATTTCTAATTGGCCGAAATAAGTCTTATTTGACAGATCGATACGACCATAGGGCCTACAGAGAATTCGTTCACATCTGTTGACTTCTTCCCAGGCTATGCTCTAACATTATCCTAATAGATGCGTCGGCAGGGGGATTTACGACGATGTCAAAACACTTTCGTTCACAAAATAAAATCATGTTCATTCACACACACATATAATGCAAAACGTCAGCCTGAGAGGGAAAAAAATTACCAAGGTCCAGACCTCGGCGACCTCATAACTGGTTACAGTGCGCACGCGCACGAACATGACACCAGCTCTGACAGCGGGAATTTATTAAACCAGTAGTAAACCTAGTATTAGCTAGCCAGCCGGTTAACATAATATTGCATTTTTGTATGATTACCATTGACATACTGTCACAAAAAAATAAATAAATAAATAAATTTCAAGCTCTCTTGTGGGACATTTCAAGCTCGGGGGCCCTCTGGTGGCCACGGGGGCCCTAAGCAGGCGCTTTGTTCGCCTATGCGCCAGGCCAGCCCCGATTTTTAAACTTATGAACTGTCTTTAACTAAAATAAGTCACAACAATTAATTCATTCAGTGATACTGCCAAATAAAGAAAAAAGCAAATAACTATGGACAGAATGAAGATTTTACTTGGTTTAATTGCTCTAGATAAGAGAAACTGCCGTAGCAATAATTTTTCTGTGAACATAAATAATACTCACAAGCTACAAACATCTTTCTAACCAGTAATTTATTCTCACACACAGTGTAAATAAAATGATACGTTAAAAGAGTACACTGAGATGATCTAAAACAAAACGCCGTTGGAAGAATTTGCCCTCTGCCGAGAGCAATAGCACAGCATTTACCTTGTGTATGAGAAAGGATATCAGCCAGCCATTTGGTGGAATGGTTCTGGCACTGATGAGATGACTAGATTTCATTTATTACATTATTGTCATTTAGCAGATGCTCTTATCCAGAGCAATTTACATTCAGTAAGTTACAATATTTATCCATTATACAACTGGATATTTACTGAGGCAATTGTGGTTAAGTACCTTGCCCACAGGTACAACAGCAGTGCCCTAGAGGGGAACTGAACCAGCAACATTTCAGTTACAAGCCAAGATCCTTACCACCATGCCACACTGCTGCCTACTGCCCCATTATTGTCTCTACATGAGGGAATTAATTTTATCCCAAGTTCACCCCTTCACAGTGGTGTAAAGAAAGTGCTAGTGAGCACGTACTGCTGGTGTAGACGTGGGCTCCGGACCTGTCCACACAGTCCTCCCACATGCTTGGCTTACCTTGGACACTCTGGGACAGGCCCAGAGTCCTCTGTACGTTCCTGCAGATGGTCTCCAGGCAGACCTGGAACTGCTCATCACAGTCGTGCTTGTCGTTGCCGCAGGTATCATAGCAGCGATCGTGCTGGTTGCAGCACTTGGTCATAGATGGAATGCCAATGTCGAACTGGAAACAGAAAGCAAAGTCATCGTCACCTAGCCTCAATGAAGTGCAAAAGCAGGTACGGAGCAAGGATCCAAAGTGAATTTCTATGAAAATAATGGGATGCATAAAACTTTTTAAAGAGACAGTACACCTGATGGAAAGATAGATGCCATGGTTTGGTAATGCATGAAAGTATGATGCTGGCAAAATGCCCCTATTCCTCATTTTCAAACCATTAACGAGATACATAAGTTCAAAAGGTCACGGTATTACTCTTAAAGTCATACACCTGTCATATCTAATCTTGGGCCGTCGAGAGTGTATAATAACTGCTAAAGATGAATCCTGTGTTTATGGCCATAGACTGTCATTTGAAATAATACAATAACAGTAAAGATGCTCTGTACTCAAGAAAATGGTGGCAACTAGAGATATGAGATTATGCTGCCATGGTCAATTTCACAGTAGATGCAATTTTTCCATGTTTGAACAGTCCTGCATTTGTTAATATTTTCAATCTGAATAGACTTGGAAACAAAACATTAAATTATGCCTAACAGGTCCATCCACAAGTTCCTTGGTTCATTTTTTCTTTGAAAACCACCATTCCATCAGAGTAGAATTTCATGTTGTGTCTGTAATATAGGGTATGTTTAGACAAAATATTTTAACATTAAATCATTAACTGAAATTTAGCTACAGCACCTGACTTTAATGGTTTAAAAACAAGGAGCAGTCAGCAAAGGCAGAGCAATTGTTGTTGTTTTTTTGTGTTTGGGATGCAGTGGTTATTTTGGTACAGTGGTTGTTATTATTTGGTGTGCGGTGGTATTTTAGTACAGTGCTTGTGAATATTTAGGTATGCTGCACAAGATATGTAATACTTGTATCATTTGTACACATCACCTCCTATGTTTGTCACTTATTACAAAAATGAATTTTGCTGTTTTGCTGTGCTGTTTTTACAAGTAGAATTAACCACATATTCCCTCACACATGGATAGGGCATTGACCCTCACAGATGTGCTTGAAAGTTGACACATAGGTCACGCATTTAAAGTAAAGACTCAAACATTTCAGATTGTAAATACAGTGCACTCCATTTATAAGAAGTACTGACATAAGAATCAACTGCATGGAGTGATCAAAAACACAGAATCATTCCTACGGAATATTAATGCTGTCTACTCAGTCTGTAAATATCAGTTCACTCACATGTAATATGATATTCAATGAAGCATAAATTTAAAAGCTGTTTCAAATTTTAATACATTCTATATCAAATTCCTATCTGACGCCAACTACTGAATCACCTTGCACCTAGGATATGTTGAGAAAAAAAAAAGTAGCTGGAGGTGTTTAAGTTCTGAGGTGCGGGTTAACATAGACTGGCAGGGCGAATCTTACAGATCAATGCTGCCCTCTTCAGTCTTACGCCAGAGAAGTCTCACAAAAGAGACATCTGTAAAACCAGGAACCAGGTCTGCCCTAAGATTATAAATGAGCATCTTACAAAGCAAAGGAAAATGAAACACACATTTACAGTCTACACAAAGCCAATTATGGTGGAGATAATCAGATACCAATGACAAATTAGTATTTTATTTTTGAATTCAGTTCAGGATATCAACTGCACCTTGGAATGGCTAACACTGATTCAAATATTTAACATATTTTGTTTGTTATTCGTATTTTAAACAGTACCATTTTGAATACATTTTTGTTATATGTCTGAAGCTTTAAGCTATGAATGTTTCTCACTTACATTTAAGAATCAACTTTTAAGAATCAACTGCTTATAAGAATCAAATCCTCTCAAACGGACGTGATTCTTATAAGTGGAGTGCACAGTAATCTGGCAGAAGTCATAGTTGTTGCCTTTTTTACCTACCCAGGCATACTTAAGTACTGCTCTTGGTGTACCGTAACACATTTGTTTTCAGACATGTGGCAAGTACACCCTGTTCATGCTAAAGGGTCTGCATTTGTGAACACTCCAGCATACAGCTAAGCCACCATTTTCCATCATATTGTATTGTGGCAAACCTCTTATGTTTCCAAAAACTGTTTAGTCTTGCTCAGATTTCCATGTCACAAATACATAAGCCAACTTTCAAGAGGGTCATGCCAAAGCTGATCCCATTGCATATTGAATGAAAAAATGGACAAATGCACATGTTTAGCCAAGGACTACAAATGCAACATGTCAATGATGATGATACTGTACTTGAAATCCAAACATGGGCGATCCACATCCATTAGGGGGGGGTGGTCTGTAGCCATGGCGAGGCACTGGCTTATAACCTACAGGTGGAAAATAAAATGCAGTCACCATTTTGCAATCCCTCAGATTTTACCACTGCAACTAGACGAGAATTAATTAATATTAATATGACTTTACTGTACTATACTACGCTATAAAATGGATTGACCGTTCCTGCATTATTTAGAATAAGTTCCAGTATTGATGTTATTCCATACATTACAAACCACATGCCATTTTTTCCAATGTAGAAGTGTCCTCTTTTTGAAATTAAAGTGTTTCATTGTCAGGTAATGTACATGTTTTAATGACTATCAATTCTTTGTCTGCTATATCATTATTTTTTTTTTTTAAAAAAGTTTGTGAAGCAAAGCAAAGTTTATTTTGAATAAACAAGAAACTGCAGTTTTCTTGATGTTATTGTGTTCCAAGAGGCCACCTCATATTAATACACAAATCAGTTTGGGTGATGAATTATCCCTTTATTTATATGTAAATAGAGTTATCATTAGGGGAAACACCCCTATAAGCCAACCAAAATCTCAGGTGTTTTTCATATGAAATCTCAAGTTCTTTGTTGTGAAAGTTATGTTAGATATGAAGATTAATCTCTTTTTTGAAATGATAAACTTGTGATCTTATTACAATTAGGCAAGATTTGAGTCTGGTCTGAGCTTAAAGTATTCAAGCACACCCTTAAGCCCGAACATTATGTTTTCATAAAATCAGCAATTTTATTGATTGATGAACTCCATAAATTCATTGCATTAAATATTTTCAGCTTAAATATATAAAAACAAACTAGCTGTAAAAACACATATCTGGTTGTTGGCTAATAACATGTATAAAACTACTATGTATCAAGTCATCATGTTCTGATGTATCAAGTCATCAAGTTCATGTATCCTATCTGAATGAGGAGAGTCTTTTGCCACATACATGAACATTCCCACATAAAGCTAAAGGCCAATCCCCTATATACGACTCAATGAGTTCAACAGTGGTTACAATTTGACTTAATCCTTGACTTTCATTAAGATTTTAAATAATGAAATGTATGATCTTATCAAAAAACTTGATTCAAGACTAATTTAATTGCTAATTTAACAAAATTCATAACAGATACAGCATCAAAATGTTTAATGAATCAAAAACTAACATGCCTTGTTTTAAACCACCATACATATTTTTTGTTTGAAAACTTTTCAAGAAAGAACACAAACTGTCACACCACTATTTTCCCTCTGTGTGATTACCTACTCAAAAAGCCATCTTTTGACATATAAAATATAGCATCAGAATACTGAGGAATCTATCACCATCAGTATCAACTTACAAACTAATCTCTTAAATTTGCATATAATGTTATTATTCACAGTTGTTTCCAGCAAAATATTGAAAAACATATTACTAGGTGGCCCTGGATAGACACAGTTTTCATTCCTGCTTCACCATGACTGCAGCACAGTCATGATATGGGCACACATATCTTATCATGGAAGCAATTTATTGGCTCCAAACAAAAGGTAACACAACAAGAAGATATATGTTTATTGGTTCAGACTATTGTTATTTTTCAACTTATTCCTCTTTTTTCACATTTCAAAATAAAAGTGGATATGGGCTTACAATGTACTTGGGCTGATTGGTGGTGTTTCCCCTAATAGGGGTGTAATGACACTCAGCTCATGGTCCAATTTGATACACGATACTGGCTTCACAGTTTGAAACTGTCATGATATTTTCATCAAAAACTGAATGGAAACAAATTTTGAATGTACAAGATTCCTTGTCTATTCCTGTGATATGAAAACATTGTTTTGCACATTTTTCTTTATTGCTGTATGGAATCTCATGATATAAAAGTTTTCTAAAATAAATGACAAACTCAGCTTTTTAAAAGCAGATGTCCGCATTCAGACAGTGCTTTCCAGTGCAAGCTATCAAGTATGGCTACACAGATTGAACAAGGATAGTTGTTTTTTTCGCGCCCCCTACTGTTCACACGATGTAATTAAAAGCAAAGAGTGCGTTTTGGGTGTATTCTGCAGTGATAAACAGGCTAGTATAATTACAAGAAACACATAACAGATGATACCACCAACCATTAATAATCATTAATATGTATGGAATATAATAAATAACTTGGTACTGTTTTCCATCTTACCATCTATGGAGCATGAGGTTTTTAAAAATGTTATGTCCCATGATCCAATCCAGGACAGAGACAAAAGATACCTGCCCAATTTGTGGAGATCCTTTATTTAAAAGATGTACTGTACATAGTATAATTGACAATTAACTCTTTCACCTTACAGTTGAATCCACATTTATGCAGACCCATGACAAAATAGGAAGAAAAAAGACAGCAGATTACACAACAGAAAAATCGATGTATTTAATAATTCTTTCTACCTTGTAAAAAATCATAATCACAGAGCATGTTGTTCATATTGTCATATTGTTCAAAATTGATGCATTTTCTAAAAGAAAACACAACGGTCATATATAAACTATAAAAAATAAATTAGTTAAAGGTGTGAATTAAATACAATTCAACAAAAAATAATTTAATAAAGACCACAGTTCCATTCCAGTGTCAAGGAGGGCGATCATTTAACACAACACTGGATTGGTTACTATTAAACTAAATTATTTTAGAATGAGATGAAAATGCAGATGTGCCAAAATTAACACCCTTTACACTTAACAAAGAGCAAAAACACTCTCTAGCTCTAGTCTGCAAAGCCGATCTTGTGTTCAACAACACTTGCACTGCATTGAAGGGTGATAATTTCAAGTGGGAGTTGAACTAGTTGGAATCAACCAGATAATGACTTCAGTTACTGATAGGAATATCATGGTGAGACTTTGTTGGACTAAAATCAGTTTTCCCTTTTACATATACACAGACATACAGAGTGGCCTCAGTGTAAATTCTCCCCCAATTAAACATGCACAAAAATTACACAAAATGACATAAAATGTATGCTTAAATATTTTTAATCTTAGCATTAAGATTAATGCAATAATGGAATTACAAAAGGGAAATTCACATAGTTCAATAATAATACATTTTATTACAGAAAACGTACAGAAAACATTCACACCTTTAAGAAACAGTTTAAATGACATCCAATAAAAAATCCACACCAAAATTCTGCTTTTTAGAGATTCAGTTGAAGCTAATGGAAATATACAGAAGTCACAAAAGATTTGCTGGGAACAAAATTGGTTGCATAAAGAAAAATCCAGGAATAGCACACGTAATCATCGGTAAGATCAGAGAAGGAAAAGGCTGCAGGAAAATGGCAATTATCCTCCATAAACAGGAAAAAGCAATAAAAGTATTCACAAAATAGTGAATCTTTCCATAGTGAAAATGTCCAAAATTAAGAAATAATACAGTCACTGCTACAGTGGCAAGGCTGCAGTTAATGAGGCACAGGTTTATCTTGTCACCATAGGTTCTGGTGGTAACAATAAATCCAGACAACAGCTGGAGTTCTCTTGGGCAGCAACGTGGTATAGAGGACAGAGATTGTAACCCAAAGGTAACAAATTCAATTCCCCAGTGGGACACGGCTGATGTTCCCAAAGATAAGGTACCAGTGTTACTTTTAGCAGATTTTTAGATTTAGTTTTAGTCTTAAACCATTTTCGCATATGACCTCTGGACAATGTCCAGAGAATCAGGTGCGGACATTTGTCTGGAGTTGCCCTTTCACACATGTAGCACACAACAGGAGATTGTCCGTGTTAGACGCGTTCTCACCTATTGGAAATATTCAGTTTGGTTTAGGCAAGGGGCAGCGCCTGGGTAGAGCGTGCAGGAGGCAGGACATGACACAAAAAGTACGCTGCAGAAATCGCAGTGGCTGTATTCGAAACCACCCACTGCATACTGTGCACTGCATACTACACAAGTATACACTGTATACTGCATGCTATTTTTCAGTGTAGTACCCAGTATGCGACCATTAATCATTACATTTGTAGTATGTTACATTGTCGCGTGAAATAATTGCGAGTTTAGAAACATCCAGCTTTCCTCGTGGTATTTTCTTTTGATTAAAATACACGTTAGTCTTTGTCACATTTTAGTCATTTATCCCTCTAGTTTATTTTAGTTTTAGCTGGTGGAAATCCTGGGCATTTAGTCTAGTTTTAGTCACATCTTTTTAAGTCACATTTTTGTCTTATTTGTTTCTGTTTTATTTGGTACATTACTTTACACGCATTTAGCAGATGCTCTTACCCAGAGCGACTTACATCGGTTAGAGTTTTTTGTTTTTTTTTAACCATGTTATCCATTTATACAGATCGATATTGACTGAGGCAATTGTCGGTTGAGTACGTTGTCCAAGGGTACAGCAGCAGTGGCCCAGTGGGGAATCAAACCAGCAGCCCTTCAGTTACAAGTCCTGCTCCTTAACCACTATGCTACACTGCTGCCCTTACATCATTACAAAGTTTAACCTTTCACTGAACACACATAGATGGGCTGAGATAATATTCCCATCATATATCTATAACTGCCAAGCCAACAAACCAACCACTACTGTCAGATTCTATCCTAAGGGTCAAGGACTCCCAGCTGGGTATTTGTTGTATTCCGAAACCACCAGCAAACCTAAATGCCTTGTTTATTAGTTGACAGGTTGAATCAGCCACGCTAATATTCGAATAATTCTAATGTATGGAATGATTGGGTCAGCTGTTAAATGAATTTATGAAAAAAATGCAGGGAAAATAGAGCAGACATATCAACCAGTATTCTAATTTAAAAGCTTATCAAGTATGTACAGTTCAATTCCAATCGATTCAATTTAAAATACATCTTGAGGGCAATTACTCACTAGCTAATATTATTTTGCCTTCATGACAAGAGAATGTCAACTTTAGGTTTTGTGAGAAGATTAGTATGTTGCTATAATATAATACAGTTAGGTCCATAAGTATTTGGACAGTGACACAATTTTCATGATTTGGCTCTGTATGCCACCACAATGGATTTGAAATAAAGCAATCAAGATGTGATTGAAGTGCAGACTTTCAGCTTTAATTCAAGGAGTTTAACAACAATATCATATAAACCATTAAGAATTACAGTAATAGTCCCCTCATTTTCAGTAGAGCCCAACAGATATAGGATTTTTAAGACCGATACCAATTTCGATATTTTAGGATTTAAAAATCTGATAATGACTTATTGGCTGATATTCTTTTTTTTTCAGAAACACATAACATAAACAAAGATTTTCCCCAACATTTGTAATGCATAGTTATTTAAGAGTCCTCACCAAGATAACATGACATAATGCATTTTAAAATAAACTTGTTTTATTGTCATAAATAGTACTTTGAACAAAAGTATAACAAAATATATTAAAGTTTTGATAAGAGTCAAATGTATAAAAATACAAAAGAGTTTAAAAAAATATCATGCCATCTTAAACCATGCAGTAAACTGATACGTGACCTAGAGTAAATGCTACTGTTGAATGCATCTAATACTACATGACTGTCTGCAACGAGCACTTGTGACTTTGGAATTTCACACTACACATTTGGAAGAGAAGCTAGATAACTTTGTTTGGAACATACCAAGCCATGTTAGATATTTGTTCAGCTCACGTTTATTTATGTGTCCCCTCTGGTTTGATCATTTCCAATGCACCGACTGTAACTACAGACATGCGAGTCGCAGATATATTTATCATAGCTTCATTTAGGCAGAATGTTACTGCAGCAAAACCAGGCATGACTGACATGAAAGTTGTCAGGCTTATTTAGGCTAAGAGGAGAAGTGATGGGGGATATTTATTATTTTATTATAAGTAATGAATTTCACGTGACAATTATCAACTTACCATGAACACAGATGATCTCCGTTGTGGGCTACTTTGCTAGGCTCTGCTTGGGTCAGCTGATTTTTGGCATTCCAAACACGTGTGTTGCCAACAGTGGAGTTGCAGTGTGCCCTCTGGTGGACAAACTATGCAACGACAACACTCACAACGTGGTTGAAGGATCCATCTTCCGTCTCTCTGTTTCTTTTTTAATTTTCATTTATCGGCCGATATAAACGCGAATACCGATTTATCTGCAATTGGCTCATATCGGCTAATAATATCGGCACGCCAATTTATTGGTCAGGCTCTAATTTTCAGGGGCTCAAAAGTAATTGGACAACTGAGAGAAGCTGTTTCAAGGCCAGGTGTGGGTTTATTTCATTAACAATTAAGCAGTTAAAAGGTCTGGAGTTGATTCCATATGTGGAATTTTCATTTGGAAGCTGTTGCTGTGAACTCTCAATATGAGGTCCAAAGAGCTGTCAATGCAAGTAAAACAGGCCAAAGCAATCCATCATTAAGCTGAAAAAAAAAACAAAAAAAAACCCATTTACACTTCACACAAACAAAACAAACCCCATTTACACTTGGTTTTAAAATGTCTCTTGGGTGATTGGATCACAAGTGGACAGCGCTAAATCCAAGTGTAAATGACCACCAAGACGCACTGTGATCTGATCACTCAAACCGCTTGCCGAGGTAGTCTGGGACACATTTGACCACGTATCTTTTGTAGTGTAAACGCTAATTCAATTCAATTCAATTCAATTCATTTTTATTTGTATAGCGCTTTTTACAACACAAGTTGTCACAAAGCAGCTTTAATGTGTACTCTAATGTGTCCAGATGCATGCCCGACAAGGACGTAACAGTAAAATACGTCATCAATGCAGGACATGGTGGTTGTTTTGGTGACAGCGTGCCATCGCTCGAAAAAATGCTTTTCTAGCATTCTTCCTTTTTCGTCTTGTCCTGCGCTCTTTCGCAAGTCGCAAATGACTTTGTCCTGCCAATCTCAACAGTTGGAATAGCCGTACATGTATATTAGGTCTTCAAACATTTTTGATTTCTTAGCTAGCTGGAGCTAAACAAATCTGGCGCTTGTCTGGGTCCCTTTGACCTTCTAGCGGAAGTGACATAGGCAGTAACAAAATCTGAACACAAGTGGTCAGCTGGACTACAGGTGTAAATGGCAATGTGTCTTGGCTGTCCACTTGTCCATCGCCCAAGACACATTTTAAAACCAAGTGTAAACAGGGCCAGAGAGATAGCATAAACATTAGGAGTGGCTAAATCAACACTTTGGTACATTCTTGAAAGGAAGGAACGCACTGGTGAGCTCAGCAATGCCAAAAGGCAGACAACTGTAGTGGATGATCGCAAAATTCTTTCCTTGGTGAAGAAAAATCCCTTCACAACATCTAGCCAAGTCAAGAATATTCTCCAGGAGGTAGGTGTATCAATGTCAAAGTCTACAATGAAGAGAAGACTTCATGAAAGTAAATACAGAGTAGGGATGTGCAAAAATATTGTTTTTCCGTTTAATCGTTTTTTAAAATTAGTCCGATTCAATATCGATCTGTAAAATTTATGGATCAATCTTTTACGCTAATATGCATTTTTTCCGGTTTTCTAGGTTCATTTCCGCAGTGGTTAAACATAGCCAGAGAATTAAATAGACGGGCTCTGACACAGCCTAACTGTCATATTAAAGGCAATTACTAGTCCCCCCCATTAGATGTCGCTCTCTCGCTTAACTTTTAACGTTTAACAACCTGCGAACGCACAAGGGAAAATCTGTTACATAATTTTTTTTTACTGTTATGCGACCTCTCAGTGTTCACCATGAGACACAGGAGAGAGACAAAGTGACCGGCTGCCATTCATTTTCAATGAGAGTTGGCGATTTACAGCGACAAGAGACAAGTGGCTGTTGCAAAGCCAACTAGGTGGGGCTAAAATAGACTAAACTCGAGGTCTGTTTTATGCACATACTGAGTGATGCAACACAGCGTCTACGAAGCGAAGGCAGCGTGACACATGTTGCTGAAACAAATGATCCAACATTTTGATATGTACAGAGATATGAATAAAAAAAATGATGCATGGAGAAGGGTGTCCGAAATCGTGGAGATGCCTGGTATACATATTCATATATATGTGCACTGCAGTCACAGCTTTTTAAGCTTTAACTTTACTACAGTGCACAACCACTACCTAGCTACCTAACTAGCTAGCTGACCAGCAACACTTGCTCATGAATGCAATGTAATTTAGCGCAATTCAACAGAAACGTAGTTGTTCATGTTCGTTTGCTAGGTAGCTAGCTAGCTAGTTGTTCATATTAGGCTAGCAAGAAAACGTTCACAATTGCAAAGTTGCTACTGGCAGTCAGCTACGTTTTGTCAGTCATTGTAGCTACCTTACAAACCAGCTTTCCCTGAGCTAACTAATGCAAACACCTTTCCACTTCATGTCATTAATAAGTAGGAACTGATTAATAAGGAACTATACCTATGTGTTCCTCAAATAAAAAGATTTTGGTGTACAGCCATGCGTCCCTTAACGTCCATGATACGTTCTGTGAAATAGGACGTTATGTGATTTGGATGTTGTGCGAACACCATACTATATACTTAGCAAACCTATATGGAGTAAGCACGAGATTGGATGCAGCTGCCTACGAGTCGAAGCATAGGCTCTTATGCGGTAAACTTTTTAACTGTAAGTATGCAAAGTTCACATTAAAACAATGATAGAAAGTACAGTATAGTACATACATAAGACATTAGCATAGGCGTTTATTATGACTATCAAGACATATGTATTATATGGTATACTATGTACTGTACCATTATATGCCTGGCAGCGCAATCGCATTATTTCCATGAGACATGAGATGCACGTATTGCGTACGGGAAGCATTGCCTTCACTACGTTCGGTTATGTCCGCTACGTCCCGTTCTGCGGTCGGGATTTTTAAACTTTTATTATAACCTTACGGGACTACAGATGGATGTGAATGGACATTGTCTGAATGGATGTTAAGTGGCGCATGACTGTACAAGCCTTTGGCCTTTTCTTTAGTGGTTTTCACAATTTGTTTCCAGTGACTCTGCATTTGCAAATTTGTGTTCCCTTTAGAGCTTTTCAAACATTTCTCCAAATATGGAAAGCTGCTATATAGTATTTCATATCTCATTCCTAGCATCTGTGCCAAAACCCAGCCCTAATACAGAGGGTTTACCACAAGGTGCAAACCACTGGTAAGCTTCAAGAATAGGAAGGCCAGATTAGACTTTGCCAGAAAACATATAAAAAAGCCTGCTCAGTTCTGGAACAATATTCTTTGGACAGATGAAACTAAGATTAACCTGTACCAGAATGATGGGAAGAGAAGAGTATGGAGAAGGGAAGGAACGGCTCATGATCCAAAGCATACCACGTCATCTGTGAAACATGGTGGAGGCAGTGGTATGGCATGGGCATGTATGGCTGCCAATATAACTGGCTCACTATAGTGTTTATTGATGATATGACTGCTGACAGAAGCAGCAGGATGAATTCTGAAGTGTATAGGGCTATACTATCGGCTCAAATTCAGCCAAATGCTGCAAAACTGATAGGATGGTGCTTCACAGTACATACGGACAATGACCCAAAACATACTGCAAAAGCAACCAAAGGGCTTTTCAAGGCCAAGAAGTGGAATATTCTTCAATGGCCGAGTCAGTCACCTGACCTCAACCCAAATGAACATGCATTTCACTTGCTGAAGACAAAACTGAAGGCAGACAGACTCACAAACAAGCAGCAACTTAGGACAGCTACTGTAAAGGAATGGAAAAGCATCACTAGGGAGGAAAGCCAGAATTTGGTCATGTCCATGGCTTCCAGACTTCAGACAGTCACTCAGTGCAAAGGAATTCTAACCAAGTATTAAGAATGATCATTTTATTTATTATTATGTTAGTTTGTCCAATTACTTCTGAGCCCCTGAAAATGGGGGGACTATGTATAAAAACTGCTGTAATTCTTAACGGTTAATATGATACTTTTGTTAAACCCCTTGAATTACAGCTGAAAGCCTGCACTTCAATCACATCTTGATTGCTTCATTTCATCCATTGTGGTGGCGTACAGAGCCAAAATCATGAAAATTGTGTCACTGTCCAAATACTTATGGACCTAATTGTATGTTGCACCTAGCCTCTAAAGCTAACAGACGAATTGGCCTGCAAAATGAATACATTTAGCTACAGTAAACATAGCACTTTCTACAGCATAGATACAGCACTCTCTCTCCATACTCACTTAAAATGAACATATTTAGCAACAACAAGCTAGACTGAAAGAAAGGAAGTTAAGCCAGTGAGGGTGGCATGTCATTTGGATTGTTGGATTGCTAGCTAACTATAAAAAATTATTTTTCTCCACACTCACTGAAGGCTGCTGCGTATGCCCGTCCCACATTGTCAAAATGATCGCGTTGTACTTTCCTTACCTCTTCCATAACCGTTTCAACCCTACATGAGCTTGCAATATTTGTAAATATTGACAAGCTAGAAAACAGTGTCTGAGCATCAGAGTATACACTCTAACTTTTCCATTCAATATGACCTAGCTAATTGAGCTGGGAAGAACAGCATTAGGGAAGAACATTAAGAATGACTTACGTTTTGCAAGGCACGCATGTGTATGATTGAACAAAACAGATATCATGCAAAAGCTTCACGGTAAACTAAACGTCTTTCAGTCCATCACTGAATTTTTGCCTCGAATTTGTAGGTGAAAAAGAAAATGTGTTTAGTTATAGTTATCATTTTAAATGGTGTATCGTCTAGTTACCGTCACGGCTTCGTCATAGGTCGCCGTCAAATAGTTTCATCGTTTTCGCTGACGAAATTAGAGCTGAAAGGTACTTCACCTGAAATGCCTACTTAAATGGATAAATTAATTTGGCAGCGATAGCACTCACAAGGCTTTGTAGCAACAAGTTACTGCACAGTAATGTAACAAATTCAATATAACATATGGAAAAGCGAGCGAAAAAGTGAGTCAATTCACACTATCGTCGCTACTTTTACCCGACTATCCGTACCCCTGTCCGATGTCTAATGGCGCTTGAGAATAGGAGGCGTTTCTGTTGCAAAGGACAATATCCTTTCTACGATCAACACCCAGCTCAGACTAGACCCTGCTATAGCCTGCGTCTGAACAGGCGCCATGGTTGATTGGCCTTTTCCATTCAACGTTACTGTTACAAAACGCCCTAACATCAAAGAAATTCTACTACCACTCCCGTAATTGCCCCACACCACATAGTTTTAAAATCAATGCACCACATGTATTTGAGGGAGTTCGCTGAACTGCTACTCCAGGCATTTTACGCAGAAAACTGTATTATTATAGGATTTGCCTATTATCAGGCGGACAATGTAAAGAATATACACACATACTTACGAATTGCAAAACATACATTTAACACCGAATGACAGGACTCTCTTACCGTTATTTCAGTTCTTACACATTAAAAACTATTTTACTCAGCAGCAGGAGTATGGCCATGTTCATCGCTTGTATTGCCGTCAATAACGCCATTTGCGTCATATTCTTTAAGTATTACTTTTAAGTGTAGTCTTTAGTTGTCGACTGTCGAGGCATCTGACTTATTACATAAAACAAATGATATAATTGTACTTTCCGCGAAACATAGCTACGCGTTAACAGGCGATCCTTAGTCTACCTGTCTACTGATGAGTCAGCCTCTGTCAAGGGAATAAAAATGCTAACCGTTTTCGATCGTTACGTAAAGGTGCTGTGGGAAGCTGGCGTAGAGCGGGTTGGCGACCCTAAGAAAAAGTATTTTCAGAAAACCGCATATTGCACACTGAAACTGACGCGGGTTAAAATTGGTGAACCCCCCCACCTGCAATTGTGACGTACCCATTACACTCATGTAAACGTCCTATGACAACAGGCAAATACATCGCAGAAAGTGCGATAGCAGTCTTCTACCACATCTTGCTACTTTTGTGAACGGGAGAATGACAGAAGAAGAACCAACAATAAAGACATGTTCCTACCGTCGTTGCATTTATAATGACACAATCCATCTTCTCCTCCAAATAAATCAAGCGCCGCGTTGAGATATGTGTCTATTTTATGAATCCCGTTCCGGATAGTTTTCAAAGTCATGCGCCAATCCGGAGTTTCGTGCTCGCGGTCCTGCTTGCAAGAGCACACACGACTCACAAATCCAAAGGAAAACAGTACGATGAAAATGGAGATGAAAAAGTAGTGCATAGTCCACCTGATGCTGCCTTAGTTGGCTAAACCTACCAATTTGAAACTTCACTAAAGCATATGACGGCAGAATTTGACGGAACCTTCTATTTAACTAATTGTGCATAGTCTCTCTTTTTATATTTCATCGAACTCACTTTAATCCATTCAACTGTAAAGTGAGTCACCACTCATGTACACTCATGTGTACACACAGTTACAACACGTAACGCCATTCCAATCTTTCTTGTTCCGGGTTATTTTAATTCACGTGACTGGAAACCGGAGCCATGTAGAGAGAGAGTCGCGTCAACTCCGTTCTCTCCAATGGACCTTTTTTTTTTTTACAGCAATGGCGGATCGAGGAGGCTCTCAATAGTTCCCGGAAGTTAGCAACAAATGCTCGCAGCGCAGATGCGCTTGTAAAGGGTAAGACGTTTAAAGAATCAGATTGTATATTATCAGCTCATCTGAATCAAATTAACGTGCATTAAATCATGTTAGTGGATTATACCCCACTAAATTAGTAGATTTAGGGAACGTTAACAGATAACAGATTAGGCTAGGATACTGGATAAAGTTAGCAACACATAACATTAACCACGAACAGCCTATTAATGATTACCTCCCATATTTTTTGTTGTTGTAATCTTTAGTATTGGTAAGATTAGCTCCTGCTGACTTGAGCCAACCATTTTTCTCCTCTCCGTGTCAGTGGGGAAACCGTCCATTCGTACTCCTTTCTCCGAGCGACTGGAGCATCCCCATGCAGCACAGCAAACCATCGTGGAGACTATATGCAAGGACAACACGGAGGAAAGGACACAGACAAACTGCTTGACATACTATTCATTTTTCTGAGTTTATTAGAGATTTATTTAATGAATTCATGACAATCATTGATAGTCACCTGTCTCCTTCTGTCTTATCTGAAAGTCATAAAGATTACATTAGTCATTAAATCATTAAGATTACTTAGGCCCTCAATTACCATGGGATTACTGAAACCACCATGAATTAAAGAAATGTTAGAAAATTAACCTGATCTGAATTTTAAAACATTCCTTCCCTTTCCCTCCCTCTAAATATATCAGTAAACATTAGGATATGATTGCTCTCGACTACCATACAAGTTTAAGAATATAATAATAATAATAAGAAGAAGAAGAAGAAGAATTTAAAGCAATAAATAACAGCAACACACCAAGGTAATGGTCTTTAACCAAGGTAATGTTAGCCTAAAATATGTCAACAAGGCAGGTAACGCTAGCTGTTCACACTAATGCCCAAATAGTATTGAATTTTACTTTTTAAAAAAGCATTGATGTAATTACATACATATGTCATTGTGCTATATAACATGGCTATATACATGGTGGCTCTGGTAGAGAGAGAGTTGTGTCAACAGAAGTCCAAAATGCTTGATTGTCACGTGATTCACGTAGAATTCAAATAGTTCCAGGAAGTTCTTGGCTGGCAATTTGAATGCATAAATACAGAAACTGCGATTTTTGGTAATTGGTAGTCAATAAATGCATTGAGTTGCAATATTTATATAGCACACCGACATGTGTATGTAGTTAGTCCCCTTTTTTCAGATGTGCAAAAATAGAAGAATTTCAAAAATCAAAGTGATAAGGTCTAATACTTGCATTAAAGGGCTATGCACCCAATGACTGCATCAAGTCTACACCCGATTGACATTATCAAACATGTGGCATCTTCTTTGGAAATGATTTTCAAGGCCTTCACTACAGCTGCTTTCAGCTGATGTTCGTTACGGGGGCTGTCTGTCTTCAGTCTCCTCTTCAGCAAGTAAAATGCATCCTCAATTGATTTAGAGCTGGTGACTGACTTAAAGACTAAAACTTTTTTTCATTGATAAAAGCTTTGGTTGCACGGGTAGTATGGTTGGGGTCATTGTCTTGTGGCAGGGTGAAGCGCAGGCCAGTGAGATTGGAGGAATTGCTTTGTACATAGCCAGACAAAATCCGTCTGTGCACTTCTGAATTCATCCTGCTACCATCATCTGTTACATCATCAATAAGGACGGGTGAGCCAGTTCCAGAGGCAGCCATACGTGCCCAGGCCATGACATTACCTCCTCCATGTTTCACAGATGAGGTGGAATGGTTTGGATCATGGGCAGTTCCTATCTTTTTCCACACTTTTGGCTTTCCATCACTGGTGAAGGCTTATTTTGGTCTCATCTGTCCACAAAACTTTGCTCCAGAACTCTTCTGGCTCATCTCTGTATTTTTTGACAATTTCTAATCTAGCCTTTCAATTCTTGCTGTAATGAGGTTTGCATCTTGCAGTATACCTTCTATAATTCTATTATCAAAGTCTTCTGCGAACAGTGGATTGTGATACTTTCACACCTGCGCTCTGTAGACTGGTGGTGATGTCACTGACCATTGTTTTAGGTTTTTCTTCACAGCTCTTATGATTTGTCTGTCATCAGCTGCAGTTGTTTTCCGTGGGTAACCTGCTCTGTGTTTATTTTGAAGTGCACCAGTGGTTTCTTTTTTTCCAGAACTTTTCAAACTGCTGTACTTGATATAGCCATTTCCTGTGCTATGGTTCTTAATGACTTTTTTTGTTCTCTCTTCTTACAGATTAGCTGTTTTTCCTGTCAGTTCTCTGGTTTTCATGCTAGTGTATGTCTTCTTTCTCCAAATGCAACCTCCAAAGATGAAACGATGTGTGAACAATCCATGCAAATGGAAACACATGAGCAACAAGTTACACCTGTCAGTTTTACTTACTCTTGCACACCTGAAAATGGGGGCACTCAACACAAAAACAGCCATTTCTCTAAAATGGTAAAATGTATGTGCATGTGAAGACCATTAAATAAAACTTCATAGTTTCTACTTTCATTTCACATTCATCTTTTCATTTCAAATCCAAACACCTTAAGTTAATGACAAAAAAATTACACATTCCATTCAACCATTAACATACTTTTGGAGGGCACTGTATGTGTCTGTGTTCAAGAAACACAATCAGTCTGTAAATTTATTTGGACTACTGTTCAGTATTTCAAAATAAAAGTAGACTAAGTGGGAGATTATTCCTTACTCCATTTGTGATGTAATGGGAAGGGGGAGAGTTTGGAAAAGGAGACTTTGGAAAAGGAGTTGAAGAGTTTTAGTTTGACCTGTGACCTGCCAAGGCAGCCATTTTAGTTTATCAGCGTGAATCTGTCACACACGTAAGAAAGACAGAGGACAGAGAAGTTCATGTTCATCCAAACAACTTTATTCTGGTGTTTTCTCCCGGCATTGCCAGTAAGTAATTGTTTATGAACCTGAAAGTAAAGGAAAAGGATAGTTAGACAGTTATGTTACGTTAGCACTAAGAAGCATACTTTCCTGTTAATCCGGTTGGAAACCTGTGGAAGGAAGATTGTTAGTAAAATAGCTATAATTTGTAATACTTTTATACTTACCCGTACCTGTATTTGTATTTATTTCAGTTTTACCTTTTCTTCATTAAATTCTGTCCAAATACAACACCCGTCTGTTCCTTGGAGAAGATAATGGGAAATGAGTTTAAGCTTGCTGTTTCATGCTAGATGAAGACAGTACAGTAAAATGGCAGCCCCTCAACAGAAGACAGCGCAGGATAAAGGTGCTCAGGCAGCGTGTGCGGTTGAAGAAAGAACAGTGATGAAAGGTGAAAAGTACAATTTTGACTGTAGATCCCAGTCATCGAGCTCTCAACGTTCCACACGCTCAGCGCTAAGTGTTAGCATGGCAGCTACTAAAGCACGAGCAGAAGCGGAAGCGGCGAAAGTAGATAAGTTTCACCCGCAAGAAAAATGGACAACGTTTGGGTCCAAATACAAGGAAGATAACAAAGTTCCTTTTCCACCATTCCACGTTTTCTCTCAGTTCGTGAGAAGAGAGGCCAAAGCAAGGAACGACCCAAGTTTCAATACATCCTATTATTCAACACCTACTCCAAAAAGGGAAAGGTATGGAAACTCAAGAAATCAAGTCACTGTGCACAAAACCAGTGTGTCCACAGAATTCAAAGATAACACAAGAAAGGAAACAGAGGATCCAAACACAACATACACAAAAATACACAAAAAACCTCATCCACTTAAGAAATGTAAGACTTTCAGAGAAATGCTGTTTGATGACAGAAAAAAACTGCTCAAAGACAAGGGCATATGTTTCTGCTGCTGTGCTTCAGTCTTTCATCAGGCCAAGAACTGTGAAGCTCAGATAAGGTGCGTAGAGTGCAACAGCAACTGACATGTAGCTGCTCTCCACCGGGGCCCAGCTACAACACAGTTTAAGGCACCCTCCAAAGATCATGGCGGGGAGCCGGAGAACACTCATGAAGATGAGGCAAGTACATCTGTGACAGCTACATGTACACAGGTGTGTGGCAAGGGCTTCAGTGGTAAGTCATGCTCTAAGATATGCCTGGTTAATGTATACCCTCAAGGCCGTCGCTCAGAAAGTAAGAAGATGTATGTGATCTTAGACGATCAAAGCAACGTATCATTAGCCAGGACAGAGTTCTTTGAGTTCTTCCACATACAAGGACCATCTATGCCATACATCCTAAGAACATGTGCTGGAGCTGTACAGGTGTCTGGGAGAAGAGCCCATGGCTATGTCATCGAGCCACTCACAGGAGAGCTGAGTATATCCCTACCAACTCTCATAGAATGTAACAATGTGCCTAACTCAAGAGAAGAGATTCCCACTCCAGAGGCAGCATTCCACCACAGCCACATGCGAGCCATAGGTAAAGAGATACCTGCTCTGGATAACTCTGCAGACATCTGGCTTCTCTTAGGCCGAGACATTCTCCAGGTCCACAAAGTGCGTCAGCAGTACAATGGGCCACACAACGCTCCATTCGCCCAAAAGCATGACCTAGGATGGGTCACCGTTGGCGACGTATGTCTGGGTGGAGCTCATTCACCAAAGACAGTGAACACATACAAAACACACTTCATGGAAAGTGGACGTCCCAGCTACATGCAACCCTGTGAGGTTGTATGAAGTCCTCCTTGAAGTCAAGGAGGACTTCAGTCAGAACAGCAATAAGGACAGCTGTGTATCTTGATCCTATGCTCCAGTGCAGCAAGACGACCACTTAGGCAAAGCAGTCTTTCAGAGGACTCCGAGAGACAATCAGCTAGCACCTTCAATTGACGACCTGTCCTTCCTCCAGATAATGGACAAGGGGTTTGTCAGAGATGAAAGTGGCAGCTGGATGGCGCCATTGCCATTTCAGAATCCAAGAAGGCATCTGCCCAACAACAGGCAGTATGCATATGATCGCTTCAAGTCTCTACAGCGTTCATTCCAGAAAAGACCCAGCATGAAAGAGGATTTCATGGAGTTCATGCAAGAGATCCTGGATAACAACCATGCTGAACAAGCACCACCGCTAGAGGATGGAAAGGAAGTCTGGTACCTTCCAATGTTTGGGGTATATCACCCACGGAAACCCGAGAAAATACGGGTAGTGTTTGATTCAAGTGCCCGCTTCCAAGGAGTATCATTAAATGAAGTTTTGCTTCAAGGGCCAAACCTCAACAACGGACTCTTGGGGGTGCTTATGAGGTTCAGAAGAGACCCTGTTGCCATTATTGCAGACATCAAGCAGATGTTCTACTGTTTCCTAGTTAAGGAAGAACACAGAGATGTTTTACGCTTTCTGTGGTTCAAGGACAACAACCCTGAAAAAGAAGTGGTGGATTATCGCATGAGAGTCCACGTATTCGGGAACAGCCCTTCCCCAGCCGTGGCGATGTATGGGCTAAGAAGATCAGCTCAAGAAGGGGAAGAGGACTTTGGCAAGGACGTGTGTCAGTTCATCAACACTGAGGCTATTGATGTCTTACAGAGAGCCCAGAAGTTACTGGAACGCTACAACATAAAGCTTCACAAGATCGCCTCTAACAAGGCACAAGTCATGGATGCCTTTCCTAAAGAGGACCGTGCCAAGGGAATAGAAACCCTGGATCTAGCAGTTGATGACTTACCTGTTCAGCGTAGTCTAGGTGTGGCCTGGAATATGACAGAGGACAAGTTCACCTTCAACATTCCAGAGTCCCAGAAACCATACACACGTAGAGGTGTTTTGTCAACAATCAACAGCCTGTTTGATCCGTTGGGCTTTCTGGCGCCAGTGACAATCCAAGGTAGGCTCCTCCTACGTGAGCTAATGTCTCAATGTACAGACTGGGACACACCCCTGCCTGACAAGAAGTTGATCAAGTGGCAAGGATGGCAGAATTCTCTGCAAGAACTGAACAAGTTGACCATCCCACGCACCTATGCTTCATTTCCACTCACCAGGGCCATAGTCACAGAATTGTGCATCTTCTCAGATGCCTCAGTAAATGCCATCGCAGCAGTAGCTTACCTGAAGGTAGAATCTGAAGAAGGTCTTGAAGAAGTCAGCTTCATCCTTGGCAAGGCCAAACTTGCACCTCTGGCAGAACTCACCATCCCAAGACTAGAGCTCTGTGCTGCAGCGCTGGCCACAGAGATAGCAGATCAAGTCAGAGAGGACATAGGTCAAGAACTGGACAAGACAACATTCTTCACTGACAGCAAGGTAGTATTGGGATACATAAACAACACATCCCAGCGATTCTATGTTTATGTGAACAACCGCGTACAAAGAATCCGCCAGTCAAGTCATCTGTGCCAGTGGAGGTATGTGCCCACAGAACACAATCCGGCCGACCATGCCACTAGGTGCTTGTCTGCAAACCAGTTGCAAACTTCCAGTTGGCTGACCGGACCAAAGTTTTTGCTAAAACCTGGCAGTTCATCCTCAGATAACACTCACTTTGAACTGATTGATCCAGATTCAGATGTGGAGCTGCGTCCTGAGGTCACAACCTTCCTGACTACGGTCCAGGGACCACAGCTAAACACGGAGCGCTTCCAAAGATTTTTGTCTTGGAGAAGACTGACAAGTGCCATAGCACGGCTGAAACATGTTGCACAGAGTCACCACAAGCCATTGCATGATCCACGGTGTGTTGGCTGACATTTCTGTAAAATGAGTATGACCAGTGCAGAACTTACCATGGCAGAACACATCATCATCAAGGCTGTGCAGCAGGAGGTGTATGCAGAAGAGATACAGTACATTCAGCAGAATCGATACTTACCTGCATGCAGTCCTCTGAAGAAACTTCACCCTTTAATAGACAAAGAAGGCCTGTTGCGTGTAGGAGGCCGCATCACTCACTCAGACTTACCTGGAGATGAGACTCATCCGATCCTGATTCCTGGTAGGCACCATGTTGCCACACTGCTCATTCGTCACCACCATGAAAGAGTTCAACATCAGGGAAGGCACTTCACTGAAGGTGCTGTGCGCGCAAGTGGATTGTGGATAGTAGGAGGCAAGAGAGCCATCAGCAGCCTTATTTTCAAGTGTGTGACATGCAAAATATTGCGTGGCAAATTGCAACAGCAGCAAATGGGAGCGCATGATCGGGAGGGGATCGGGAAGTTGGGAGCGCATGATCGGAACAGCACGACGGATCCTTGATTCAATGTTACTCCAAGCTGGAACATCAAAGGTCACCCATGAGGTGTTATGCACTCTAATGTCAGAGGTCATGGCCATTATCAACTCAAGGCCACTCTTACCAGTTTCCTCAGATCCTGAAGCGCCTCTGATACTTACCCCAGCTACACTGCTTACGCAGAAGATTGGCACTCCGTCTCTTCCACAAGGAGACTTCGCAGAAGCCGATGTCCTGAAACATCAGTGGAAAAGAGTTCAGGCTTTGGCGGATACATTCTGGGCCAGATGGAGACGAGAGTACTTGAGCACGCTTCAAGCCAGACAGAAGTGGCACGTAAAGAAACCAAACCTAAAGGAAAGAGACTTAGTGCTACTAAAGGACAAACAAGCCAGAAGAAATGAATGGACAAAGGGAATCGTCATGAAGGCCATCCCGAGCGCAGATGGACTAGTAAGGAAGGTGGAAGTGAAAGTCGTGTCCCACCAGCCCCCCAAGTCTTACCTGAGACCTGTCTCCGAGGTGGTCTTACTGTTGGAGTCAGAGGTAGTTTAGGTCGAAGTGTGGCACTCTAAAAGTGCCAGGCAGGGAGTGTGATGTAATGGGAAGGGGGAGAATTTGGAAAAGGAGACTTTTAAGTTGAAGAGTTTTAGTTTGACCTGTGACCTGCCAAGGCAGCCATTTTAGTTTATCAGCGTGAATCTATCACACACGTAAGAAAGACAGAGGACAGAGAAGTTCATGTTCATCCAAACAACTTTATTCTGGTGTTTTCTCCCGGCATTGCCAGTAAGTAATTGTTTATGAACCTGAAAGTAAAGGAAAAGGATAGTTAGACAGTTATGTTACATTAGCACTAAGAAGCATACTTTCCTGTTAATCCGGTTGGAAACCTGTGGAAGGAAGATTGTTAGTAAAATAGCTATAATTTGTAATACTTTTATACTTACCCGTACCTATATTTGTATTTATTTCAGTTTTACCTTTTCTTCATTAAATTCTGTCCAAATACAACACCCGTCTGTTCCTTGGAGAAGATAATGGGAAACGAGTTTAAGCTTGCTGTTTCATGCTAGATGAAGACAGTACACCATTGCAAAAAGGATATCTATATATTTTGTCAAATACATGTGGAAAAACACAGGTTTTGTTTCTGCCAGTAACAGTTTTTATGCAATTGAGTGAGGAAAGAATGTGTAGGGATTTTTCATATCCTCAGCACTGTGAATGGATGGTCTGAAGAGTAGCTTAGCTGGGCAGGTCTTACTTCAGGTCCCTTTTCTGATTTTATTCATTAGCCAGGTGTGATCCTAAGTCCTCCACAAAATTGCACTAAGCGAGTAATATCCTGTTGAAAATGAACCAGAAGCAGCAGGCAGATGAAGCACAGGAAAAACATTTCTATCATAGCTTAAAGTCATTTCTGAGCAGCTTGTCTCCAGTTAAACCCAGAGGTGTTTCATACAGCACATCTTTATGTTGGGCCAAAATCAGGAACACACCAGTTCCAGTGGTCTCAGTTCATTAATTCATACGCTGGTGGGAACACATCCATGTCAAACTTTCACATGTAGCCCCACACAAAACTGCAAATTGTCAAATGAACTAGGTGTGAAAGTTGAAATACTTGAATAACAAAGTATTTCAAAAGCAGTGGATTGAATAGAGGACACAGGTGACAAGGAGAAATGTCATCAACCTTGTGCATCTATGAGGCATCCTTCACCATTGAAAATAATACCTTCTGTGTTGCGCTGTATAATTCTCAGCATGAAAAAAAATAAATAAATGTATGTACATTTGTACATTAACTGTGTAAGGGTAACACATTTTGATGATTTCCCCCATTAAACATGATTACCAGTGATTGCTGGAGATTTTGCTTGTAATGGAAAAGATCTTGTGTTAAAGTTCAATTTTCATGTGTTACACATTAATGTTGAAAAATGTATTTTAATGAATAAATACACAAAATGGACAAAAGTATTTGGCCACAACCGTTTTTCAGGGTTTGGGCTAGGCCCCTTATCTCCAGTGAAGGACAATCTTAATGCTTAAGCTCACTTCACTTACATAAACGATGGCTTGTCCATCTAAAATATGGTTCAAACTAAATTTGGGCTTGGCCTCATAGGTGCATTTACCATACTTCTTTCATCTTCCAGCTTACCCTCCTGCAAAGTGAGACAGAAACCGCAGACTCACCAATATTAAAGCAGTAACAGTAGCACATAATTAAACAGCTGAAGGAAATGTAAAAGCTCCCTCTCACCTTAGCATATGATTTAATATTCTCTTGTTTATAACACTGGAAAGGAGCACTATTGCATTTGTTTTTTCTTTGTTATCTGAGTAATAACACACTCTGGACATTATGCAGACAGGTGTGTGGGGTCTCTTCCTCCACTTACAGGGCATTGCAGCACCCCTGGCAGGATGTATACCTAGCATGGGCATCAATGCAAATACCCTATATATGTACAAATAATGTAAATTAAATAACAAAATAACAGAGTATAATGAATAATAGGAAATATACAAATTACTGCTCTTTACCAAAACTAACCAATCGAGAAGCTATCAAACTGATACTCCATTTTTTCTCACCCTCAGATTGAACGTGACACACCAAGTCTTAACTAGCAGCTGCCCTTGTCTGGGTTTGAGAGAATTCTCAGCTTGTAATGGGTCCTCCTGAGGACTCCCAACTTTTAGCCATTTTAGCAGTACAGATACACCTTGCTTTATAATACTCCAGTTTACAAAAAACGCATTAACAACATTAATAAAAATGCCACCATTATTTGATGTACAACACAGAATGCCAGCTTTCCATGAGAAAAAACCTGGAGAGAACAAGAGAGACAAATACAATGGGAAAAAGCCAGTATCTTCCTTTTAGTTCGCTGGTTTCTTTCAATGAACTCTTGTTGATGATGCATTTATTCTGTCCTTTATGTGTGCTCTCTCTCTCCAACCCTATAGCTAAATCTACACCTGTCTGAAGAATATGATTTGCATGTCTTACTGTTCTTTCATGTCCTTTCATTCCCAAACATTAAGCAGCTTCTGTCACAATACATAATATTTCCACTCCACTTTCTGTGGGTACTGGGTACAAAACACTACTGGTAAGAACTGGCCATTGGGTCATTTTGCTCATATCTGGAATAATGACAATACATTTTATGAATCATACTTGTTATCCCTGACAAACAACAGCCATACGTATAGCTATAAAATACATTTAAAAGAGTTATGGAAGCTAGTAAAAAGTAAAATAAGTAAAATATTTTAAAATATATAAATGATTAATAAGATAAATGACATATTGAGATGGCAAGTATGCCATCTGCTAAGTTATGGCGGGCAGGACCTCTTAGAATGCTCTAGTGTTCTTTTTATGCTTCTCGCCATAGGTCTCTCCTCACACGGACAATTGCAGGCAATTGCAAGTCATTTTTTGTCCTTAGCAGAATAAAGATGACCACCATCTTGTTGATGCATGAAAGCTTGCTAGCTAATTAAATTCCAAACCATTAATAATAATATTAATTTAGTGATATGAACTCAATATAAAGGGTGCAAATACATTTTAGAACAGATTCCCTCTCATTTCTGAACTTGTGTCCCAGGTTAGTGCTCCTCTGGTACAGAAATGCTTCCTACTGACAGGCATTCAGAATTCTGGGTGGATAGAACCAGCTGCCAGGACAGTACTGGCTATGTATGAAGTTCAGAATGCTGGGAATATTTCCCCAGAGTAGATTTAAGGTGTGAGGTGCTTTGACAACTTGCATAATAATGTTTAAAAACTGACTATGCTCTGAGCTTGCCCAACAGCAAACAAGGTTCAGAATGAGTAAGAACATGCAAAAATGTAAAGTATTCCTGAACTACCACACAAAGATTCACCATTTACAGATGTTTAAGTATGAGGGTGTCCTGAAACAATTTTGTCACCACTGCTGTTACACTGCATAAATTAGTACGCATAATATCAATCTAACACATCACATACAGTACCAAAAATATCTTTCAGTGTACAGAAATGGCAAGTTACATGTATAAAGTGCTTATTCTGTCAGTAGAACATGAGTAGTAATTTTCAGACTCAGGCCCTACTCCAGCAAGCCTTTTGTTAATTTAAAAGCTTCAGCTGCTAGAGCTGGATCTACGACAGTACCTGCATTTTCCATAGTAAGTACACTTTCCTACCCCTGTCACATGGTCTTGGGAGGAGTGCGGAGAGAAGTCATGTGCTTTCATAGCAGAGGAAAAGAGAGGTGTGGCCATGCAGTCTGATACATTTATTCTAATCAATCATGTAAACCTGATTAAGGCAGACTTCCCCCATCACCCCATCCCCCCCAATCAAATTAAAATCACAATGTTGACAGCGATCTGTCAAATCAAGCCATAAAAATAATTGGGTAAAATCCAACAATCCAAACCATTTTCGATAATAATTTAAACTTTATTCAAATCATTAGTTGGGCAATGAAGATAAACCTCTCTCTCTAAATACTTAAATAACTCTTGCATTACCTCAAACTGTCAAAATGAAAATATTTACAAACATTAATAAAACGGCTTGATGTCTACTGCCTACAGAGTTCTGACACCACACTGAAGCCAGAATATTCAGAGATGAAGTTCCATTTTCCCTTACTGGCCGTCTATGGCACACCCGTTCCAGCCA
Source organism: Megalops cyprinoides (assembly GCF_013368585.1). Lineage (NCBI taxonomy): Eukaryota > Metazoa > Chordata > Actinopteri > Elopiformes > Megalopidae > Megalops > Megalops cyprinoides. Next base: position 2,374,124 of record NC_050604.1, on the reverse strand, counting down.
CTCCCAGGAATCCAGTATGACTATGGACTCTGACCAGAGACAGCACATATCCAAGGGAGCAAACCTACAGTACACTGGAAATGATCTACAATAAAGCACATGGTCTGGTTAAACTGAGGAGTAAAATTGTGAAAGTGCACAAAAAATGCTACTCGCCTAAATCCAACCACCATAACACAACTCTTGCATACAGGCAGTCTTTTAGAGAAATATCCCAGCATAACAAACCAAGGTACTGAATGGTGTGCACTAGTATTTTCAAGATGCCTTTCTCTTGGTTGAGACATAGCAAGGCAAATTCCAAAGGGGGAGTGGAGAAGGTGGGGCAGTTTAGAACTTCCATAGTAAGGCTAATGTCTTCTTTTCCTATTGGTTTAGCTCTCCCCTGGTTTCTACGTTCATATTTTTTCTTTAAAAAAGTATACACATATACATACATACATATATATATATATATATATATATATATATATATATATATATATATATATATAATACACACACACAGAGTCCCAATGGGGTCAGCTCATCCCCCACGGAACAGGTCATTTAGTCTGTCCAGCTCCTTGCAGTTGTCCATGGTCATTAGCTCTGCCTTCCTGCGAAGTCGCTCATCTCTGTAGACCTTGGCTGCGTACAGCAGGTCTGTTTCTGTGAAAGACACAAGAAAACACAAACAGAAACTGTTTATGGGTTTATGGGTGAGTGAGGGAAAAAAACATATATATGTATACAAACTACTACAGTCCATGCGGTGGAATCGTTCTGTTTTTTAGATGATTGCTGTGATAAAATAGTTTCATGAACTCCTTGGAGGGATACTGTGTGGTAACTTGTGATCCTGAGCTACAAGACATTCATTAAGTCGCAGGTGTAATTCAGTCCAGGAAAAAGGTAGTGAGAAAGAGGAAGCTTACTTGTTTGCCTCTCCTTCCAGCAGTTGTTGCGAACATTGGAGACATAATCCTCCTCAACGCTTTTCTCTATTTTCTGCAGTGCAGACCCTTTGTATTCCCACTTAAAGTCTCTGGTGACGTAATAATCCACATGCAGGTTCTCTGTCTGCCGCTTCACAGTCTGTCCAGTGGAACTGCGGGCAAAGCATTTGCATATGGAAATCATTTCTTCAAGCATTTTTTCTGCTGTTTAAAACTGTTGTACTTTGTACTGTGATATTAACTGTGTAATGTGCTTTGTACTTTGTACTGTACTTACTACTATGCTATTAAGACTAAACTAATATTAATCACGAAAAATGAATTATATGCCAGAAACATATTATTTGAATGTGCCAATCACTGTTTTAAATAAATTCAACAATAAAATCAAATATATACCAACATTCTGCTTTTTAGAAGTTAAGTAGGACCTTCTGAAACTATACAGAGGCTTGTTAAGCCTTCTTGTTTTCCTGGGGTATGAAAGGAGGTAACATAAGACATTAATCAGAAGTGCATGTCATTATGTTTAAGGTCAAAGAGCTCTCAAGACTGTAAGCAAAGGGGCACTGGCATCCACAAGCTGAGAAATGGCTATGAAAGAATTCAAAGCTGCAAAAGCTTATGACTATAATGCCTAATACAGAGAAATTTAAGGTTACTGGTACAATGGTGATGGTGTCAAGAAGAGGATGCAAAGTTATCTTGCCATTGTGAGTAAGGCAAGTTGTTGCGGAGGAAACCCAAAATGCAAAGGCACCAGTTCAGATCTCCAAAACAAACTGGCATGTATCTGGAGTCTGGAAAAGCACCCTTTGTCATCACCTCCATGAATTTGGTGTTTATGGCCAGGTTGCAACAGTGACACCTCTTCTGAAGGTAAACCGCAAAGAGGGAACCTGAATTTTCCAAATCTGAGTGACAGTTGTCAGCGTGTCTTACAGTAAGATGTAACAAAAATTAAGCTTTTGAGACGTTTTCTTGTGCGATGTTTAATAGTCAATAGTCAATCGGAAAATAATCATGAATAACTTCATGTGAATCAATTATTATTCCTGATCAACTGACTGTGTGTAAAACAGCTTTAAATAATTTTTTAGACAAAAATATATCCAGTATGAACCAGTTTCTTACTAAGGTTTAATATGGAGTATAACCATATAACAATGTTTAAGTTAGTTGGTTAATTGCGGCAGGTGAAGGGAAACATTCAGTAAGTCACTGTTCAGGCTATATAGCTGCTTAACATACGGTTTGGAGTAGAGGCTATAAGGGGGAGTGGACACCATCAGCTGGCTCAGGATGGACACCAGGATCAGCACTACAATGGGCATCAGTTGGATGAACATGGAGAAGCCACCCTGGAACACAGGAAGTAGTCGTTCAGCACCGTTGCACCATGACACACAGAAAGCAGTCAGGTTGTTCAGCATTAGGGGTGGGAATCACAGAGTAACTCTCGATACAATACTATCATGATACGTTGCCCACGATAACGATGGTATCACGATACAGTGATTCTACAATACATTGCAAGACAATCATCTACGACACATCACGACATCTGTGTAACTGAAGAAAAAATGCCCCTAAAAAGGCAAAAAGCAGGAATTATGTATTTATTCACTGCATTGTGGTGTCAGTTTCACAGAATTTGACAATCTAAACTTGGAAGGCATTGGAAAATGCAGTTGTTGTGCTACATATTTTGCGGCAATTAAAGTCATTCAATTCAAGTCATGAGTTCATTCTATATTTTACATTAGGTGTTTTCTGTATGGCCTCCATGTGTATTGAAACACAGTGGTTATGCTAGGTGACAAGCTAGATCATGTATTTCCCATTATCAGCTGGCTCCATTATTTCTTGTAGGGACAAGTTGATGACAAGCTCCTATGTGTCATGGATTACTTGGATTAGCTTGTAATGGTTACATCATTCAGTCTAGTTTCCATATTAGAGCAGTACACAACCCCACACCATCAGTACGAAACTGTTTTTACTGAATACACCCTTTCTCCGGTCTCCACTGATATGGTGATGGTGTGTGTGGACGATCGTGAGTATGAAGAGGTGTTTCCGAGGCCAAGCCGCAGTTCAAATTAGTTTTGAGGAGTTGGGAGGTTGGCTAACCGTAAGGGAAGACACAAACCACGGAAAGCCCTATAAGCACTGCAAAGTTAACAGCATAATTCAACGTGACAATCACCATATACAACAAACGATGTGTGTGGATACATTTTCAACTCGATTCTGGGAAATGGTACCAAGACATTGGATTACATGGTAAGAGGGAGTTAACGGTAGCTAGCACGCTAGCTGATGTTTTTTTTAAACCAACTTTGGTAGAAAAAAAGAAGTATGATGAGGGACTGGTTGGCCGACTTGACAGCCGTAAGTGAACATACATTTTTCCTCTTTAAATTGCATAATGTTACTACTTTGCCAGCTAAGAAATGTTAGCTAGCTTATCTCAGTTAACTCGATGCCCTGTTTTCATCAACCTATAGCTACAACATTATAGCTAGTTGATCCTACAGTTGTTACATCACACATCTAAGTAGGTCATCAAATTAACATAAAGCAAGTTATTAAAATGAACGTCTGCGAGTTAAGGATTATGCAAAGTAACGGTGTAAATTCGCGAGCTAGCTAGTACCACCGGGGTGTAGGTCTGGAGCTACATTCAAGGTGGTCAGGGAAAAGACTAGGTAATGTTAGTTAAGTAACTGCTAACAGGAATCAACGACAAATTCGAGCTGCGAGTGTGATGCTTTAACCACTTTCTGTTTGTTGGATAATGTTAGGTAGACAAGCTTTTGTTTAAATGCCTAATCACGCAGAATACTAGCAATATAATTGTAAAGTACCTTTCAATTTAGACAATTTTGTAAGAAGGAGCTACCTAGCTAAGTTGGATAACTACTCACCTGAAGCTAGCTATTTATATAAAACAACAGTCTCTGCCATCCAAATCATATAGTCAGCGTTACTTACTGAAATTGAGTTGGACAGGTCTCATTTCCAGGGAGGACTGAGAAAGAGTTGTGCACATTTCTTCACCCCAAGTTTACCCTCATTCATTTGATAAGCACCACCACGAGGAGTCGTGAAGTAGTGACTCTGGTAAGTCAAATTGGCAGTCAAATCCGTTTAGAGCGCCTGCATGTTTTAATAAAAATATTGATATTTGGCACCAGTGTATCAATAACGTATCGCAAGAGGAAGTAATACGATATATTCCCGTATTGTTATTTTGTCCCACCCCTATATCAGCACCGTTACACATAGGAAGCAGTCAGGTCATTCAGCACCGTTACACACAGGAAGCAGTCAGGTCGTTCAGCAGTGTTTCACACAGGAAGCAGTTAGGTCGTTCAGCAGTGTCACACACAGGAAGCAGTCACGTCCTTCAGCACCGTTACACACAGGAAGCAGCCAGGTCTTTCAGCACCATTACATACAGGGAGCAGTTAAGTGCTGCTTTCAGACCACTGAGCTCTGTTTCATAGAGATCTGCCTCCATGAGGAAAGAGCCCTGGACCACTGACATTGCCTGCATGAGCAGTGCAACATGAACATAAGAAGCCAGCACTGATACTTACATCTCCCCTCTCCTCTGCCCTCTCTCGGGTCTGGTTGGGCTGCTGGCTGTACCGGGCCCTGCCACTGGTGAACACGTGGGCATTTGCTGTTGAAAGGAACACAGAATCACTCTGCTAGCATAATACAAGAACGAAGATCACAAACTTGTCCTAAATGGGTGTGTCTACTTAAACAACATTCAGGCTGTTCTCTAGGCTTGTACTGTACATGTAAATAGAAAGTGAAACAGGGAGTACATATTGAGATGTTACAAACCTCTGCAAGAGAACACTAAATTAGGACACCATGCTTCAATATTAAACACTCATAAATGGTACCTGTAAGCAGTGTGGTTTGTTAAGCATCTTATTTGTGGCTGATTCTGAGGGTGCTGAGATTGTGCATGCATCCTCATACAGTTAGTGTGTGGATGCTGAGACTGCAGGTGAGTGTGTGAGTGCTGAGATTATGGGTGTTGGAATTGTGGGTGGGTCTGTGCTTCTTGAGATTGCAAGTGAGTGCGTGAGTTTTGAGATTGCAGGTGAGTGTGTGGATGTTGAGACTATAGTTGAGTACATGGGTGTTGAGATGGCAGGTGAGTGCGTGGGGTTTGAGATTGTGGGTGACTGCGTGGATGTTGAGACTATAGTTGAGTACGTGGGTGTTGAGATTGCAGGTGAGTACAGGGGTGTTGAGATTGCGGGTTTTTTAAAGCAGAACGTACTTGAGGGAAAACTGCCCCCAAAGAACATGTTGAAGAGGTCCTCGGGGGTGATGTCCGCCTCAAAGCCACGGTGGAAGTCAAAGCCCCCCTGTCCATGCGCAGAGCCGGGCTTGTCTTCTCCTCCCGTTAGGTCGTACTGCTTCCTCTTCTCTGGGTTACTGAGCACTGCATATGCATTGCCGATCTCTGCACAAAACACAGACCCACACCGTCAGTCCACTTAGCTGAATATAGCATGGAGATGAATACAACTGATCAACACTGTTGGGAGTGAGCTGATCAGAAAGGAAGAACCCTTATCAGAGGTACACCCCAGGTTTGAGTTTTCCCACTGATGCTCCAATATGGAAATTCACAGTTGTAACCCTCAGTCACCAATGATACTTGGGAACTACGTCTTAAATGGACATCCTTTACCATCAGCTGGGAGAGGTTACTATTGGTTTACACATGTTATTAGGGCCGAAACAGCTCCTCTCGGCCAAAGAAATGTATAATACAAGACAGGTTTGCTTTTCACAAACCTGGAGATCTAATTTTGCCAACAACCTTAGTGATGATTAGCTAAAGGTTCACTGATGCAATTAAACCATGTCAGTGATGGTTAGCCGATATTCAACAATGAACTTCAGTGACTAGTTTGCATATTGTCCCAAAAGCAGCATTGGGAGACTCAGTTCTTTGAAAGTTAAATGGATAAAATATATTCATTTCAACGTGAACCCAAAGCTTTGAGGACTACAGGCACCCTCAAATAATTGTAGCTAATTGCTGTAGTTCATAGCCCCACCTACCCCCACTGCACTGTGTTAACCAAACCCCTCCCCCAGCCACTGCGCTGCAAACTCTGCCTCTTCTCTTGCATATATTACATACTTACGTCAGCTAAACAGTGTAACATGGAAAAATAGACATGGCATAAAAAAAACAAGACAGTTTTAACTGGAGTCAGGACTGCAAGGAACAAGATCATTAAATCAGTTCAGGGAAAAAAAAAACTACTCTATTCCATCTGAAAGTAGATTCAAGCTTGACTTGGTAAGTCACTGTGGGAAACCAAGTCCCCTCTGCCTCCCAGTTGGGACCTCTGCTGCTTCCTTATTTACATGGATTACCTCAGGTGTGTTGGACCAGTAGAGTAGCCCCTCCACCTGCAGGCTGAGACTAATCAACCTACCCATCTCCCTATCCCCATCCCACAAGACTGAGTGCCAACAAGCCTACTCCTGTATACATTCCTATATAACATTTTGAAACTGAATTTGATCCACTTCAGTTTATGCACTTAATCATTTCAGTATTGAACCAAAATTTCAATTCTTTTCAGCTCTACATGCAGGAAAATTACTATTTCCTAGCAGTGAGTGGGCTAATGAACAGTGTTGGCAGAGAGGCATCGTTACTTTTGAAGGCCTCCGTTGCTCCTGGGGCATGGTTTTTATCTGGGTGGAACTTCAGTGCCAGCTTCCTGTAGGCTTTCTTCAGCTCCTCCTCATTGGCCTCCTTACTGATGCCCAGAACCTCATAGTAGTCCTTGCACTGCTTTATCCTAGAGTGGGAGAGAGGTTTCAGTGCATCAGTGCATCTCAGGAATCCAGGAGCAGTATTGGTACACAGTTACTTGATGTTCAAAAGCACTAATTGCTGTAAAGACTTGCTGCTGTAAAGACCTAGTAGAGTGGACACTAGGGCTGTGATGGTAATGATTTTTTCTTCCCGCAGTAATAAAGCAACAAATTACCGCGATTTAGCGATTTACCCCACCCCCCGGTGCCGCCCTCCGACCCCACGCAACACAAAAAGCCAACCCATAACGTTTGCACATGAACAACTTGTTTATTTTTCTGCAAAATTCTCGGGAAGGCTGATTACAACTTAGAAAGTGATTGCAAACTTACAAATATTTTACATTTTAACATTTTAATTTTATATTTTAATTCACATAATTCTGTAGGCTATAGGCCTACAATAATGGCGTCTAAAGCAGCATGAACAGGTAGGCTATATGTAGCCGCATTAAAACAGTTTTAATTATTTTTAAAATAAAATGACAAGAAGATGGTAAGGGAACATTAGGCTAATGGTTTTTAAACATGCAACATAATTGAACATTCATGATGTCGGTGGGCTATCTACTACAATCGCTGCTTGTATAAAGTGCTGCAAAAAATCGAAATGTACTCATTCTTTATTTTACGGTCTTTTTATTTTACGTGGCAAACACAGATGTGCTGAGCGGCAAATTTCGTTTTAACCCTTTCGCGCGTAAGGTAACACCGGTGTGAATAGCTGTTTAGCACATATGCTAGAACTGGTGCGATTAAACACTAGATTGGAGAAATTCTAGCTAATTTTAGCTTTGAGGAAACAGCGATTTAACTCTAAAAATATAGCAAATGCTAACTGAAATCTATAAGAAACTTAACACAAATGAAAACATAACAAACCATATAAAGTAACAAGCGGGCTATATACCATAACAAATAAGTTACATGCCAAAGGGTTAAAACGAAATTTGCTGTTCAGCACATCTGCGTTTGCCACGCCTTTCAGTAATTCAGCCAGGGCAATGTCCACGCTGGAATTAAGGAAGGAAGTTGCGGTCAAACCTGATAAAATGATTAATTTGCGTTAAAACATTAACGCGTTAAAGTTTCCAGATTAATCGCGAACGAACGTTAACGTGTTAACGTTAACAGCTGTAAAATAAATAAATAATTGTGATGATGCGGTAATGACCTCAACCCCGCAGTAGGACTCTCATTTTTTTATTGCGGTGATGCGGTTATCGTCACAGCCCTAGTGGACACTGCTAAGTGATCCAACGACAATCACGCTGGGCTCTCTCACAACATGTAATAGAATACTTTATAGTGTGCACACTGCACTCAATGCAACAAAATATAGATATTTAGAATTTGAATGCAGTGAATCTTGTAGCCTGTGCTACTTGGCTTATAAAATATCTAGAGGAAAGAAAGATGTGTTTGGATGCTGTCTAACAAGCCAGAAAAATACTTTCTGTCGGTGAAAATCACCATTAAAAGTGCCATGAAGAATGAAAAAGACAAAAAAGGAACACAAATCAACAAGGCATCTTCCAGTCTAAATGAAACATTCATAATTACTGATGCAAGCTGCATTGTTTTTCTGTCTGAATTTATTTGGGGACTACACCCCACACAGGACCGAACACTTGTATGTACACATTAAAATAAATAACCAATAATAATAATAAAAATAATAGTCAATTTTTTATTTGATGACTGATCGAATATAACAGAAACACTTAAAACAAGGATACAAATTCATTTGTAATTTCTTGTTAGAAAACAACCCATTTGTGCAAACTAAATTTCCATGGTCTTGAACAGGCAGAGACTATATGATACAATGATACAATACAACTCACTGCCTGAAAATTATTTTGAATATTTTCTGAGAATACAGGGCATCACATAATCTGGAAATGGAAACTGCTTTTTCATGGGGCACCTGTAGCTCTTAATAATATAGAGTTAATGTAATGTAATGTAAGGTTCCACTGACTATATCACATGTATGCTAACAGCTGACCATGCTATGTACACATGAGATCGTTCCTGACTGTGTCAATTGTATGAACTTCCCTTTTACAGCAAGAAAGAGCAGAGGATTCTGGGCACTTTTCTGCACCTGCCTATAAGGGTCTTGGAGTAACTCAAGCTAATATCTTTTTTTCTACACCTGAAACCCCAGTGACTGATGTCTGAGACAACATCCCATAGGACCAAATTAAAACTAAAAAGGACCAAAGAACATGCAATGCACAAGACTAGTTGCATAATATGTTGCCCCTAAAGACCCACTTGAAGTACCTGTATGGGTGTTGCGTTGCAACCAAACTACTATTATGTAGCAGGGCCACACTGACGAAATCTCCTTAAATATGGACATTTTCCCTTGGTGTTGAACCTGTCCCTGAATCTTCCAGTGGAGACCCAGCCAGCTCTCAGGGTTCCTATGGTTATTGCTGGATACAGCCATCAACATGACAGCATTAAAAGCAGGAACAGTTAATCAAGGCATTAAACCCAAAACCACAGTGCTACACATAGCTCACCTATTATATCAAGTAATAAAAACGTTCATGCTTCGTTAGAGAGAATCTTGATTTCCATTATGATGTAAACTAGGCTGTCTAAGAATCTAAAGTGTGACCAATGCCTAATTTTTCACAAATTAGGCAAGTTATTTAAATCCAGTATTATGGTGTCATAACCAGCAGGAGCAGGAATAAGAGGTGATCATTGCTCTTCTGTGTATCCTAACCATTAAAAATATGAATTTGATAAAAAGCACAGAAGAATAACTGGTTTCAACTTAAAAACTGATGCCCAACTTCTTTGTTACAATCAGAATTACTTGAACAAACGTACTGCAAAGCTACAATATTCGCTAAAATTATGCCAAAAAGAGAATCAGATTGTAACACTACAATGTCTGCCAAAATGAACTCAAAAGCCAGGAAGTAGCCTGTAATGCTATAAAATCAGCCAAAATGAAGTCAAAGGAGGGAATTGGCTGCTGCTAGGTAATCCTTACATAAAATCAGGCTCAGCACAGTTATTGCTTTAAAGGCAAGTTATCCGTCTTTCCTAAGAACATAAGAACATATTATGATGAGAACAGGTCATTCGGCCCAACTAAGCTCGCCATTTCCAATTAAAGAGTATCCAAAACTGCATCAAGTCTGGACTTGAACACAGCAAGGGTCTCTGCCTGAATTACATGACCTGGCAACCTATTCCATATATTGATAACTCTTTGTGTAAAATAGTACTTCCTTACATCAGTGCGGAATTTACTCTTCACTAGTTTCCATTTATATCCCCTTGTTCTACAGACTGAACTCACCCTAAAAAACTATTATAGTAAACCTTATTGAATCCTTTTATAAATTTAAAAACCTCTATTAGATCATCCCTAAGTCTCCTCTTGCTAAGTCTAAATAGGTTAAGTAACTTGAGTCTTTCCTCAAAGCTTTTATATTTCAAGCCAGGAACTAATTTAGTTGCCCTTCTTTGAACTTTTTCAAGAGCCTCAATATCGTTCTTATAGTGCAGTGCCCAGAACAGAACAGACAATATTCCAAATGAGGTCTGAATAAAGCATTGTATAATTCCTGCTTCTTGTTCATGCGCCACTGATACAGTGGGACACGAAAGCCACCTGAAAAGGGTAAGTAATCCGCTGCTCAGTGACAGCTGTGGAGCAGCGGCCATAATTACATAATTATCATTGAGGCTCCCAACTCCAGAACATCACAATCAGGTGGATCTACTGAGGGTCCCTACACCAGAACATCACACTCAGGAACAGGGCCGTAGGAAGAGGCTTTAAGCTGGGGGTGCTGTAGTGGGAGGTGCATTTTTTGGGTGTCCAGCCAGGGGGGGGTTTAGCATTAGCGATGAATAAGCTATAGGCTAATTCATACACATAAATGAATTTTGTTAGAGTTTGAGTGAAAGCTTTTTTGGTGAAAATTCCATGCACAATGTCACATTCTAATATAACATACACTATAGCACAAATACATTACATTACATTACATTATTTAAACCTCTGGCTCTGTGACAGGGCGCAGACATCAGGTGCACACACACAGCAGACAAGAAAATACAAATAGCCTACACATAGTTAAACAGGTCCATAAGCCCATTGCCCACAGCAGACAAAAACATATTAAAATACGCACAATATTTTAACCGGTCCAAAAGCCCATTTTGCACAGCACACAACAACATAGCCAAATACATTTTAAAGCAAAAGTATCTTTGCCAGTTTCTGTGCCATTGTGATAGCTCGCTACCTTGAATGATGCAACATTACTAGCTACTAGATGACTAGGCTACGTGATGTCCAATGACCATGATGCTTGGCATTATTTTAATAACTGATAATTATTCAGTATTGCTAAATATTTCTCAAAACTTCTTCAAGCAATAAATTCATAGGTAAATAACAACAGGAGAATTATTTAAAATGTTTTAATACGAGTGGCAGCTGGTGAGCTGGAAACAGGGGAAGCCCTAAAAGTACCTTTAAATCTGTCATTACTTTCAACCTGTTCCCCTTTATCCTCGATTAACAATAAAACAAATAATTCACAGAATAATTGACACCAATCGCGTAATTAGAATAAATGATAATGCTCGCAAAACACGGCAGATTATCTGAAATTTGTGTGCTATTGCGAAAACTACAGCATGAGATTGTTTAATTACTATGGATGGCAATTTGAATAATTAAGTGGCAAGTAATCCCAAAGCCTTCTCTTAAATGTTTCACATTATAGCTTTCTTGTGTTACAAAATTCAAATTACAAAATGGAGCTAAATTTAGTTCAATCGATTTAAATTACTGAGAATAAACTTTTAGGTTAGGTTGAGTGCAATGATCAATAACTTTAGAACACAGACCTCACAAAAGCTGTGATTTTTTTTTTTTTTTTTACCTGAGTAGTGGGTGACCATAGGAACCTATCTATCAAATTTGGTAGCTCGAGCATCTATAGTTTTTGCTGTGCAAACACTTTTAGGGCAGAAAAATAATAATAAAAATCGGAACAAACACAATAGGGTTCCAGCACTACGTGCTTGGACCCCTAATAAAATGCTACATTTCTTTTAGTTTTATGTTGTGAAAATCGACACATACTTAGGCAAAGATGACTTTTCAGCATGTCATTTTGTACATCCTGATGGGTGGTCTCACTCAAAGAAAAATCATATGGGTGGTCCTTCAAAGGAACCTCAACCAATCACATCTAGAAGAGTTGGTAAGAGCATGGTAGCTGTTGCAGGCTACTCTTGAAGGATTCTGCTGCTTTAAAAAGGACTTAGCAATGTCAAAAACAGCTCCTGTGAAACAGAACATCTGGTGACAGACAGGAAGATATCAACCACTGTTCACTTGCAGCTCAAATGAAGGATGGAGACATGTAATGAAGTAGACACTGGGAAACTCCAGGGTGCTAAGGACACCATCACTGGCTGTCACAGAGACAGACTGGCAGCCAATTTCAAGTCACTCCCAGTGGACCAAGAAACATAAAACTTCTTACACACTGAAGAGGAAAGGGGCTTGATGTGGATGCATAGTGTGGGATCTGTTTATGCTGTGGGACATTGTAAATGCAGAGACACATTATGTGCAGGGACTTGCTTTCACTTGCTTTTTTCGGCGTATCTTATTGTGGCCACGATTTTGTTACTATGTGTGATCTCCCAGACTGTCTAATCGTAAAAGACCTTTTACTGAGGTTCTGTGTGCATTTCTACTGAATGACCCAACTTTTTCAGAGTGGCAAAGACAGATACTTCTGGCTGTACTTACTACTGCTAAGAAGGGTGCTCTACAGCCGTGCAGTGACCCTCCTTTCCTGTTATAACAACATGGATAACCAGCCTTAAGATCACAGCAATCCAAAGCTGGAGCAATATCACAGCAGACCTTCCGAGAAAAAACACCCCCCTTATCTGTTTCTCACCATTAGTTTCTCCTCATATTCAACCACCAGACACACCTCAGGGCTTGACGCTTACTTTTTTCCCAAGGAGCACATGTGCTCCTAAGTTGAAAAATTTAGGAGCGCATAAAGAACTTTAGGGGTGCAGTGAAAATTTATCAAATAATGTCTTTTTCCTTAATAAAGGGATATGAGGAGACATTTACAAGCAAAATGATTTGATGTATTTGAATACAAAATGTACACTAGGTTTTTAATTACTTCTGCTTCAAACTGTATTTAATAATTATGTAATTATTTATACTTTAAACTGCTTTAAACTGTATAAACAATATGAATGGTATGAACATCTCTATAATAAAATAGTTTGTAGTTCTAAACGCCAAAAAAGTCTGGTCAGTCCGTTTAGACACAAAGGACATCACTGGTCCAGCAGCTTTTGTGAGCAGGTCGTCTGGCCCGCTTTGAGCTCAGCCAGTGGTCCACAGCAGTAGGGGTCGACCAATATGGTTTTTTCAGGGCCAATACCAATATTGATTATTAGTAATCAAGGAGACCGATAACCGATATTTGGAATCGATATATATTTGCAGTAAAAATGAAAATCTTGGTGTCAAAATTTAGAATAACACAAACTCCAACACAAAACTTTGTTGAAATGCCTTCAAGCATATGTTTTATTAAAAGAGAACTTTTCAACATTATCTTGAAACAAAAAGTACAGGGAGCTCCCAGCAGCATTTCTTATAAAGTTAAAGTTAAGTTAAAATTTTAATAAATAAATAACCAAAATAGCTCCCCGAAGTTTTATAAAGTAAATAAAGTAAAAATAAATAAAACTAGTAAAACTTAAATTTGTACTGAAATTTGAGTCTCAATTAGTAGTCCCAATTCAGCAGCACTAGACTGTGGTGCAGAAAGCAGAGTTGCTCAGTGTGCTCAGCCAGTCAGCTGGCTAAATTATGGATCAACAAATGAACTTGTTGACTTTCGCTATCGCATTCAAGTTAGCTCTACGAATCAACATTAGCTTATGTTATTATGACCATCGGCTACCTATAACATGTAAAAACACCAACTCATGCGGGCGAATAATGTTACGTTCGCAATATGGTAGCTAAATAAGTTCCAGTTACACTGGCACCAACATTACTCAAAGATATAGCTATCGCTACATAAATAAACTCTATTATCTTATTATAGTTAACTTTATATCACTGCAACAAAGTGCATTATTCAGGCATTTTCAGTGTAACTGGGAAACTGGGCATGTTTGTCATCATAGAAATGGATCATAAAATTGTGGTGTTTTTGCAACTTCAGGATAGAGGACTGTGATGTTTATTGCAACTTCGGCAATATCTGCTGCCTTACCTTCGAAACACAGCCCCCCTTGCTCACCAGAGCTGCTGCTCCAGTCTGCAAATGCGTTCCTCTGTGCCCGTCTGTGGCACAGTAGCCTTCAATGTTGATAGGCTATTATGTGGGCGGGACTGCTCGAGATCACAGAGTGGTGACTACAGACAGAGAGAGGCGGCTGCATCAGAGCCAAAGTAGCGCAATTTTAAATTTATTTATTTTATCAGCAATCAGATAAAAAAAAAATAACCAGGCACGGCCCGACGCATAAGTGAACTAAGCGCCTGCTTAGGGCCCCCATGGCCATCAGAGGGCCCCCAAGAGCAGTGGTTAACTTGTTTACAGTAAATGCATTGTCTGCTGGTTTATTTTGTTACTTTTGAGTATTACCACATTCAGTATGCCACTTAGTACTGTATCATTTTGAATATTAAAGTGCAAATTAACACCAAACCACTCTTGTGAGTTTGCTACCTCTTAAGATTAAAAACCATAGAAGGGTAAAAACATGGCGGGCTGACACTGGTATGATGTAAAGCGCAACACAGCTACAACTAATAAAATTGCTAATGGGTGTGTTAGATTTACAGTAGGTGTGTGAATGATCAAGCATTGACAACAATCAATAGTATTGGCGGCACTAAGGCGGTGGGGGGCCCCCAAATAAGATTCTGCTTCGGGCTTGGACCAGCCTTGAAAATAACGATGCCGATAATCGTAAAAATGCTGAATATCGGATCCGATTATCAACCTTTTTGTTGAAGAAAAAAAAAAATACAGGCTGCTTGGGCTGAATTTTGTAATACTTGTTACATTTTGCAAAAGATGCAGTTTTTATAGGAATCCTAATTAAAGTTTTTTTGTTTGTTTGTTTTATTTAGTCACTGTGGACAGCCATTCTGGCACCCTGGACTGCAACGTCCCTGTAATGTCCCTGCATGCCAATTTCAGACTTAATTTTTTTGTCTTTTCTCAATGAAAGACAGCCTATGAACAGCTGGTAAATGGCCATGAATCCAGCACTCACTTCACTGAAAAAGTATACTTGTGTCTGTAGTTCAGTGAGCACATTTTGATAAGAAGACCTTGAAACACAACAATCTAGCCTTCTCACAGCCAGCTATTTGATTGTCTATGTAGTTGAATCCAGTGATAATGTAACTCATAGAAAAAGGAATTATTTGTCAGACTACATTAGCGACCTGAACTGTTTTGTCGCTAGATTGACCCATAATTGGCTAGCATCTTGCAAGTTTACACTTTAGTTTTTTTATTTTGAAACACCCAAAATTTTTCCCCCCCAATATGGAATGCCCAGGTGTATCAGAGATGCAGCTCATCACTGCAAACCCCACTAGCTATCCAACAGAGTGCAGACAAACATAGTCTCTTCTCTGAAGCACATGGCGCCAAGTGCTGCTTCTTTACACACCGCAGTCATGTGGAGTCATCAGGAGAACTGCAGGGGTCGCTGGCATGCAATGAGATGGATAAATCCTGGCCGACCTATCCACTCCTATCCCTGGCAGTATGAAGATTTAGGCAATAGAGCTCATATTGGCTTCAAGGTGAACATCTTGACCACTAAAGTAAATTGGCAGCCCCGCACATTAGTCTTTTTTCCCCAATGAACCAGTAAAATACACATTTATTGTATCAACTTGCTAGTGAGCTAGGTTGCAAGCTTTATTCTTTACTGAAAGCAACCATATCTTAAGTGCTACATTAGTAAGCCAAAGAAATAGAGAATTTCACAAACACAGTGTTTTGCAGCTACAATTTGATCATCTTCAGTCCCTTGCAAACAAAGGAAGCTAGCAAACTACCTAACACCTGCTCACTAGCTAGCTAGCTACTTTCAGTGTTCAAGGTTAAGCGGCTATAGGTTAGCTTGCAAGACTTAGTTAAGCATTTTAAAGTTAAAAAAGCAAAGTTTAGATTGTTGGCTTGCTAAATGAATATCGATGTACATCAAACCAGCATTCGACACATGGACACATCTAGAGCCCCTAATAGTCCCGCTCCTCTTTTGCGGCAAAATACCTTTAAAATTGCATTCAAATGGACTGGATAGCTGTTTACCCTCTATGTGTGGTATTGACAACATCTAATTTATGTGTGGACAGAAAGATGAAGATCTACAGCATCATGTTGTGGGGGTGCTTTGCTGGAGGGAGGAATGGTGCACTTCACAAAATAGATGGCATTATGACGAAGGAAAATTATGTGGTTACAGTATATTGAAGCAACATCTCAAGACATGACCCAGGAAGTTAAAGCTTGGTTGCAAATGGGTCTTCCAAATGGACAATGACCCCAAGCATACTTCCAAAGTTGTGGCAAAATGGTTTAGACAACAAAGTCAAGGTATTAGAGTGGCCATCAGAAAGCCCTGACCTCAATCCAATAGAAAAATTTTGGGCAGAACTGAAAATGCGTGTGCAAGCAAGGAGGCCAACAAACCTGACTCAGTTACACCAGTTCTGTCAGGAGGAATGGACCAAAATTCCAGCAGCTTATTGCGAGAAGCTTGTGGAAGGCTACCCGAAACGTTTGACCCAAGTTAAACAATTTAAAGGCAATGCTACCAAATACTAAGTATATGTAAGTATATATAAACTTCTGAATATAATAGTATTTATATAAATGTTCCACAGTGCGCTGTGCGCACGTTGTACCCCCACCGTGCAATGACAATAAAGTCTATTCTGATTCTGTTAACACTGTGCTACATTACAGAGAAATACAAAACCATAATAATGAACCTTTAAAATATAAATTTTACAAGCGCATGCACGACAATGCTGTTAACGACAATGCCAACGGCAAAAGCAGTAATGATTCTGAATGTGTCGGAACAACCAGCAAGAGGACTGAACATTTTCTTAATTTATTTCAACACAGTATGACATCACACAACGTATTAACTTTTAACACCAACACAATAACTTGTAAAACAAATGATAAATAAAAACAGCCTTTTGTTAAAAAACTAAATTGAAAAAAATATTTTCGTTTCTTTAAATAAATATAAACGAATAAATAAATATACAGCAAACTGAAACACAAAGAAAAATCAGTGCAAAAATAAACAGGCCTACCGAGAAGTAGCCTTTCAATTTTTTCTGAGGTCAGAATGCAAACAAAAATGTAACATTAACACACATTTCGTTTTTCACAACAGCCCAAACGAATTATCAATTAGCCTATAGCCTATATTAGCAACAAACTGAACAAAGGTGTGTTTATTATATTAGGCTAGGCTACTACCTGACTCACTGTCACTGTTTTTTTCCTCCGATCTCAGTCTTCTCATATTATGAGAAAGGAACACGAGTTTTTCCACGTTGTCAGGGAGAAGTGAGCTCTGTGTCTTGCTCACAATAAAGCCAGCCTTCAAGAAGATGCGTTCCAATGGCGTGGATGTGCAAGGGATGGAGGAATGGAGATCACGCTGAACTATTTTGTATTGATTTTCAGTGTCCCTTCACTCTAAGGGGACATGTGGACCCAGACCATGCCAGCAAAATGCCCCCCACAGCATAACAGAGCCACCGGACCCCCTCACTGTAGGGGTCAAGCATTCAGGCCTGTACCGTTCTCTTGGTGTACGCCACACATGCACTCGCCCACTTGTTGAGAATATGGTGAAGGATGACTCATCTGACTATATCACTTTTTTCTACATCTCTGTAGACCAATGCCTATGGTTTTTGCACCACTGAACTCTCAAATGTGCATTCAACTTGGTAATGAGGGGTTTATGCACTGCAGCCCTACTATAATATCCCTCTCTATGTAATTGTCGACGGACTGTTCTTGCTGATACAGTCTGATCACGTCCTGCATTGACATTCTCAGGCACCTGAGGAAGATCTGCTCTTCTGTTTTTCCTTACATATCGCACTAATGCACGAGCATCACGGTCATCGAATGTGTGCTGTCAACCATAATTTTCTCTTGCCACGGACAATCTGTCTCTGGCCCAGGCAATTGTCCCCACAAGCTTCAAGATGGCCACCATTGTGCCAGTGCTGAAGCACTCCACTGCTACGGCCCTGAATGACTTCCGCCCAGTTGCATTCACCCCCATCATTAAAAAGTTATTTGAGAGACTTATCACATCTGAAATCCTGTCTGCCCACTACCCTGGACCCCCATCAGTTTGCCTACTGCACCAACAGGTCAACAGAGGACGCCATCTCCACGGCACTCCACTCTGCCCTGACCCACCTGGACAGTCCCAACTCTTACGTCAGAATGGTTTTCACTGACTTCAGCTCAGCATTAAACACTGTGCTCCCCTCCAAGCTGATCTCCAAGCTTAGCCAGCTCGGTATTAGCACAGCCGTCTGCAACTGGACTTTAGACTTTCTGACTAACAGACTCCAATCTGTTAAATTAGACAACCTCTCCTCCTCCACTCTGACCCTGAACACCGGCATGCCGCAAGGCTGTGTGCTGAACCCTCTTCTGTACTCCCTCTTCACCCACGACTGCGTTCCTGAACATAGTTCTAACACCATAATCAAGTTTGCAGATGACACGGTGGTAGGCCTGATCAGAGGGGGTGACGAGACGGCCTACAGGGACGAGGTCCAGCACTTGGCTGCGTGGCGTGCCAACAATAACCTGGCCCTTAACACCCAGAAGACCAAGGAGATCATTGTGGACTTCAGGCGAGCTAGAAACCACGCACACACCCCCATCTACATCAACAGAGTTGTAGTGGAGCATGTATCAAGCTTCAAATTCCTTGGCGTCCACATCTGACAATCTCACCTTGTCCCTGATCTCCTCCATTCTGATCAAAAAGGTGCAACAGCGCCTTTACTTCCTGCAGAGCCTCAAGAAAGCTCACCTGTATCCTAGGATACTGGTGGACTTTTACCGCTGTACCATTGAGAGCATACTCACCAACTGCATCTCAGTGTGGTATTGCTCTACATCAGACCGCAAAGCACTCCAGCAGGTGGTGAAAACTACCCAAAGAATCACCGGCACCCAATTGCCCACCATTGAGAACATTTATCACAAATGCTGCCTGGGCAGGGCAAAAAGCATTATCAAGGATACCCCCCCTAACCAGGAACTTTTTACTCTCCTCCCATCAGGCAGGCATTACAGGAGCATCCGCTCCCGCACCAGGAGACTCAGGAGGAGCTTCTTCCCTGAGGCTGTGACCCTGCTTAACTCCACACCATAGCGCTAAGTATTATTTGCACTCATTACTGCACTCTCAGTACTTTTACATTTGCACTGCTTCAAGCTGTTTCAGATAAATAATAACGTAAATAATACTATTCATTTGCACTTATGGTTAATTGCTTAATTGCACCATGCAGTACACCTTTGTGGAAGCATCTGCGTTCGTTATGTTTCTCCATTTATTTATTCAGTGTTTTCCTTTCATTTGTCACCCGTCTGTAGGCCCCAGTACAGCAGTGAGAAAAAGTGTAGACAGCTCAGTTAACTGATAGTGTGCTCGTCCTTAACTTAGAGAAACAACCTCAAGCCACTGATTCGATTCTTACTGCAATGATTATTTGTTCTAACATTATTTTGGTTTGCAATAGCAACTGCCAGGGTGAGAATAACTGTGCAAGATTCTGAAAGATGGAAGGCTTGCTGGTATTTCCTAAATATGGGAAGAAAGCTGCAAGGCAGTCATGCTGAACACACTCCCCGGAAAGACACTCACCTCTGCACCCCTTCCGCCTGCTCCTTGGTGAAGCTCTTGGCAGATTCTCCCGTTACCGCTTCCTGGCTATCCTTCTCTGGCCTGCTCCTCTCGGCGCCCTCCGTTGGCCTGCGGTGGTATGTGCCATTTGCTGTCGTATTTCCATTCTTCGTCAAAGCCTCCAGCAGCACTACACAAAAAAAAAATGTTCTGTACCCCCGCATGAGACACACAAGACAGACTGCTGTCATGTGACAGCATAGAGAAGATGGTATATTATAATCGGACCCCAGTGGCCATTTAGATCATGCTCTTTTACCTCACAGAAATGTAACCCATATACCTTCATTATGATTTAGGGAAGAAGTTCCTGAAATTTCTTGTACATTCAGGTTTTCATTTATGCACAATAACCACTCTTCCTCATGTGCTACTTCTGTCTGTTCTGAAAAGGTTATACAGTGATGTTGCACTCCTCCTTAGCACCTGTATTCAGTCTCTGTAATAACAGCTCTGTCATAGCACTCAGCTGAAGCAAGAACATCTAGCCCTAAAAATTCTTTTTAATACTGCTACTCAAATGAAAGCACTTCAGTACATTACCTCTCCTGTTCCAACCTCTCATTGCATCAGGCCTCCCACAGAATTATGCCATCACTGCTGTTATCAGGAGCACCCCTGACATCTGCCATCCAGGCTAGAGATTAGAGTTATGATCCGATACCTGAATTTGGATATCTGCTGATACTGATACCAATACCGATACCAGAGCTCTTTTTTCTTGAATATCATTATCATTATTATCATTATTATTAATGTTATTGTTATTGATGTTATGTGTAAGGTCACATGAGGCTGTAGTAAACCACACAGCACTTCTTATTAATAGAGCAAAAAATATACAAAAATGCATTAAATTTAAATGTATTCCAAAGCAATTTATTTGAACTGTAGTTTAAGTAGACTTCACATACAAACAGATGTAGGAGTACAAATTGCTATGGCAACTCCTTTAATGTTTTGAAAAACCTGAACAAATCAAGTGCACAGCAATGCATTAAATTACTTGTAAGTAGATTTCTATACATGAGTTCCAAAGTAATAAGAGAATTTCAAAGAGAGCGGGGCACAAACTAACGTGGGGCACATTGTAACATTGCTTGTTACTAAGCTTATAAACACAGTAGTATGACGATACTTCTTTTATTTGTTGCCATATCAACAGTGCACAGGCCAAACATAGCGTGAAAATTTTAAACGGCCAGCGCAATAAAATAAAGTTTGTCAAAAGTTCATTAAAATTAGAGTAAGTAATACTTCACACCAAAATTCATTTTTGATTACTGTTTTCTGTGTCAACTATAAATGAGACAATCTATCACTATTTTGATCTTTAATATGTTGGTAAACATCTTGTATAGTGTTGTAATGTTTTGCTAGCAAGCAGAAGTGACTAGCTAGGTTTAAATCCCAGTTGCACTGAGGGGGAACATAGTAACGCTGTGTTACAATTTGCCCTGCTTTGAAGAAACATGAAGCGAAATACGAATCTGTGCAGCGCGGTATATTTTACACAGTTCCTTTTTATGAATATTATTTATTACAGCATGAGGAACAGGCCATGAATAACAAACAGAGGAGGTCATGTTGCAATGTGCCCCGCCTACACCTTCTTTGCGAAGAGATAAAAAAAGTATATGTTGCATCTGTGGAACAAGAGCACATTACGGTAGCAGACACACATAATTCACATACTGAATTATGTCAGTATCGGCACCCGATACCGACATTGGATTGGATCAGTCCCAACTCTAATCCAGGCAGTCTGCGTTCCCCCATATGTAACCTCATGTCTCCTCAGTTCCCTCCTTCCCTCAGCTACCCTACACATTCACAGGCCCAATGCATCCATGACCCTTCTACTCAAATGTAACCCACAGCGTTTGTACAGGACCTGTCTCAGCCCCAGTGCCACATAAAACTGAACCCATTTTCCTACACCAGATTTGTAACCACACCCTCAACCCCAAATTAGTTACATTAACATTTAATGGTATTGTATTCTATTGTATTTATTGTATTGTTTTGTATTGTATAGTTCTGTCAGTGTTCATGTTTTCAATGTCAACTCCTGCACCAAGGAATTCCTTGTACATTTGTACTTGGCGAATAAAGTTCTCATTCTGGTTTATTTGACAGGCACTTTAATCCAAAGTGACTTACAAGTGAGGCAGAGTACAACACAAGCAACGCAACAGATACAGTCCTGTTTAAGGAGCACCAAGATATAGGCCCCAGCATAACAGTGAGAAATTAATAAGAAAAGATAATTAATATGAGAAAGGAAAAATATACTTTCTGCTACAGCAGGTATCTTTTTTTCAATGTTATCCATTGTACAGATGGATATTTACTGAGGCAATTGTAGGTTAAGTACCTTGCCCAAGGGTACAGCAGCAGTGCCCCCGTGGGGAATCGAACCAGCAACCTTTCAGTTATGATTCCTGCTCCTTAACCACTACCCTACACTGCTGCACTTCTGTGGCTTGCTTCAAATACAAGTATCTGTCAAAGCAGTGCATGTACCCTAAATGCAAAATGTAGCATTTCATAAAAATGTTCAATACATTTAAAATACACTTCCAAGCGGTTTCAACAATACTGCAGTATGGTCAACAAAGTTAGAAAGCAAGCAAAGGATTAAAAAGGAAATGTGATTTCAGCATAAAGCAACATACAGTGGCGTGAAAAAGTATTTGCCCCTTCATGACTTCCTCTTTTACTGCATGTTCCTCTCACTGTGTAGTTTCATATCATAAAATAAAATTCATTATTAGATGAGGGAAACCTGAGAAAACACAAAACAGTTTTTAAATCATTATTTCATTTATTTAATATAAAAAGTCACCAATTACCCATATTGCCCCCTTAGTTTTGAAACAAAGAATCCACAAAATTTTAGTTCATAAACAGATTCAGGTGACTGAACACAGCCAGGCTTGATTGCAACCAGC
Organism: Megalops cyprinoides; assembly: GCF_013368585.1. NCBI lineage: Eukaryota > Metazoa > Chordata > Actinopteri > Elopiformes > Megalopidae > Megalops > Megalops cyprinoides. The sequence continues at coordinate 2,351,314 of NC_050604.1, read as the reverse complement.
CCTGTTGAGTTTAAATGGCATACAGCGGGGAAAATAGGTTTCTCCATACAGGAGTCGTCTTGAAGCTGTCATTACCAACAAAGGCTTTTCTACTAAGTATTAAATAAATTTCAGTAAGCGTGTTCAATACTTATTCCCTGTGTCCTTTCACTTTATTACACATAACTTAATTTATGGACATATATGTTTTGATTTCTTTGTATGTGTGGATTACTTGGGTTATTACCGACATCTGGTGAAATTTTCATGTCAATAGCCCCATCAGAAATATATTTACTGAGAAAAATGTTGACGCGTTCAATACTTATTTTCCCCGCTGTATATATTTAACCTTACCATCAAAGAAAAGCAGTCACCACAAACCTTCTACAAGCACACAGTGCCACAATGAAAGGAAATTCCAGAACATCTGAGAAAAAAAGTTGTGGAGATATATCAGTCTGGAAAGGGTTACAAAGCCATCTAAGGTTCGTGGACTCCACCGAACTACAGTGCAAGCCATTATCTCCAAATGGAAGAGGTGAAGGTGAATATTCCCAAGAGTGGCCGACCTGCCAAAATTTCTCAGAGGGCACAGTGGCACCTCATCCAGGAAGTCTCAAAGATCCCAGAAAAATTTCCAAGAACTGTGCAAAAATGGGCTTCATGGAAGAGTTGCAAAGCGGAAACCACTGCTCACCAAGAAAAATATCAAAGCTCATCTAACACTTGCAAAAAAGCACCTGGATGATCCCCAAGAATTTTGGGACAATATTCTATGGACAGATGAGCCAAAAGTGGATGGTACAAGGCTTTCTTTTTGAGGGTATAAGGCTTTCTATGTCTGGCATAAGGAGAATACAGCATTCCACTGTAAGAACATCATACCTACAGGGAAACATGGTGGTGGCAGTGTGATGGTATGGCGATGTTTTGTTGCCTCGGAACCTAGACAGCTTGCTATCATCGATGGAATACTGCCACGTACCAGACAATTCTTAAGGAGAATGTCCGACCATCTGTGTGTGAGCTGAAGCTAAAATGGGTGATGTAGCAGGACAATGATCCAAAACACAGAAGCAAGTCCACATCTTGAATGGCTAAAAAGAAGCTAAATTAAATTGTGGGGTTGCCTAGGCAAAGTCCTGACTTGAATCCAATAGATATGATGTGGCAGGACCTGAAAAGAGCAGTTCATGCTCCAAGGCCTACCAATCTGTCAGAGTTAAAGCCATTCTGCAAAGAAGAGTGGGCCAAGATTCCACAGAGATATGCAACGCCCATATGAAATTATAGGAAGTGTTTAGTTATAGTTAATGCCATTATGTGTGGTCCAATCAGATATTAAGTTTAAGGGGGAATGTACTTCTTCACAGGGGTGATATGGGTGTATGTTAACCATTTTCCCTGAAGGAACAAAATAAACATTAAAATACTGTGTTTTGTGTTTACTCAGATTCCCTTTGGACAATATTACATTTTGTTTGAAAATCTGAAACAATTTAGTGCTCCAAATAGGCAATTATAGACAATATCAAGAAGGAGGAAAATACTTTTTTCACACCACTGTACAAGCACAAGAATAACATTTGGTTTTTAAGTAGAGTGAATGTTTCATGACCAGTCTTCCCCACAACTTCAGTTGCAGAAAGACACAAACTAACAGGTGTAGCACAGTGGTCAAACACAGTACCTCTCATTTAACACTGCCAATTTGATGAAACTGCATTTAGCAACAAATGAAAGTGATACAAAAGTTAACACCAACACAACAGTTCATTTAGTGAGTAACCAGAGTTTTTGTTTCACTGTTCGAATACTTACTCAGTAAAAGTGAACGTTTTAATCTCCAATATTCCAATACATTTACTATACTTCATAATCTACAATGTTTTATAAGAGGGCAGAGGTACCAAAGTAAAAAAAAAGTGTGAGAACCTCACAACTCAATGAATTTATATTAAATCAGGCCCTGTCCACACGTACACGGGTATTTTTAAAAACCTAGCTTTTTCTATGCTTTTTGGCCTTTCGTCCACACGCAAACGGCGTTTTAGGTCACTGAAAACGGAGCTTTTGCAAAACGCCTTCCAGGGTGAAGATTTTCAGAAACTCCGTTTTCAGTGTTGATGTGTAGACAGGGAAACAGTGTTTTTGTTTGTAACGTCAGAGTGTGCGCCGTTATCTTTTTTGTTTACATGATTTTGTGCAATGGCGGACATCGCCAAAATACTTTTTTTTTTTGGTTTTAACCTTTCTGACAGGACTTTTTACATGTTTACACATACATGCACAGTTACATACATCCACACATACAATTCCCCCCTTCCTCGTTGCGCCATTGTTGTTAGCCTACCAGAACCGTTAATAACTTTTTTCAAGCTTCTGATTGGCCAACATGGCTTTACAGTTAGGGTTATATCGCCACCTGTTGGTTTGGCATGCTCCTGACAGCGCGTTTCTGCGTCTTCATGTGGATGGAGATTTTTTTAAAACGGTGCTTGTGTGGACGGAGATTTTTTTAAGAATGAAGGAGGAAAACCCCCGTTTTTAAAAACACCTGTGTATGTGTGGACATGGCCTCATAATGACTTAATACAGCGCTTGTGTAGTCACTGCGAATTCTCCACAATGCTAAACTCAGAATGTAGTCAATCATGCAGTTAAAGGATTGCACTCAAGCCTCATAATCTCTGCTTCAACCAGCATGCTCTAGTTACCTCTACTGATCTTTCTGGAATCCCTCCTGACCTGTTCCTCATGAAATCCCCTTCACTGCCACAGACACTCATTAATGAGTGTACAGAGAATGCTGTGAAATGCTTTCCTTTTTAAGACTGTCCCCAAACTATGATGCTAGGTGATCACTTTTAACCCTCCAATTGTCCCCACTCAAGGTAGACCATCATAACTTCCTCTCAATGTGATCATACAGACAATGTCACATGTGGAGCTTGACTTTTTTTAATCAAACCTACACTGAGAGTATATTGAAGGAGGTAAGATCAAATAAAAAAACTACTCCATCAAACAAGAACATGAAACTCTGCCAGTAAAATTAGACTTGTGATTAAGATATCGGCCACTAAACTAAGCCATCACAAGTGATATTTCACGCCTGAAGGTATAAACTGGTGTTCTTCTAAAATGCACACAGAGACATTGACAAACTATATAAGATATTAACATAATACTGCACAAACATACTTTGCTCTGCATTCTAAGCAGTCACGACTAGCTCTCCTTCAACGTTGCCTGTGACCAATTGTAACTACTGCATCAGAAAAACAACAACCTATTTTATTGTAATATTATAACCGTCAACAAGATAAAGCTATGATTATTATTGTTAACAATACTAAAACTACTAATACAATCATGAACCACTGTTAGAAAGGGCGATGTACGAAACTGAGACACACATGCAGCACTCTCCCCACTGTACTTACTCACCCCTCTATGGCCAGTTGGCTAACAACCGTGGAATCGACTACGTCTCTCGATCCAATCGTACTGTACCATTCATTAAACCAAAGACAACAAAATATGAGCTCAGTCCTAGGCCTCAGAGGCGATACCGACTGGAGCTAGCTAACGTTGGCCTAGACACCTTTCTGTAGATTTCAGCAATTAGCAAACTAGTGGCTAGCATGCTTCTAATGTGACGAGCAGCCAGACAATCACTTAAATGCATCGAAATTATACGTCTACTGCTGTTTATCTAGCTAGCTAGGCACACATGTATGATCAGGCAGACGCAGATTTAGGGTGAATCGATGAGCCTCTTTTTTTTTTTTTGCTTGTAGGTTAATAGGTTCGAGAACATCAAGCCGCGGTTAACGTGGTTACCCTGGATATGATAACCTAATTGTTCGGCACAAGATGGCAAACGCTGTGCTAAAAACGCGTAGCCAGGCGTAGTTACTTCTGTCGTTTCTTTCCTTGCTGAGATTGCTAGCTAACTTGTTACGACGATCAGTGCTCGGTTAATATGTTTCTAGCTAGAGGTGAAAGAATACAGCCTGCAGCTAGCTAGCCCAATATTTAGAGCAAGATATGCAGCTAACAAAAGTGTCAGATCAGCTAAACGTTACCTTTTGCTTTATCGGTTGGGTAGAGTTTTTCTGCTTTATTTAAAAATTTTAAAGCCCTTTCTTTATCTCCTGCTTCGAGAGCCTTGATTGCTATGCTTATACATTTTTCTGCTTCGTCCCTGTTCCCTTCCATCATTCTTCCTCTTCTTCCCCCAGCTCAGCTGACTTCTTCACTCTTCTTCTTCTTCGGTAGACGTTTAGTATAGGTTTGTTTCCTTACGCATGGGCGCATACCGCCACCTACTGTGCAGGAGTACGGACCAGAAAACACTCAAGTCAAACTTTTCACCTCGCAATAATGTGGAAAATATTGTAGCGGGGAAACACCTATAAATTTCCTTCTACCCAATGTACTTCCCAACAATCAGCGCAAAGACAACTCTGTAAGTAACCGCAAATTATGGAACGTTCCTTTTGAGTTCCATAGGTGAATAAACGTAGTCTACCTCCAAGGGCCGGCCCAAGCCTTTATGAGGCCCCCCACCGCCTCAGCGCCGCCAATATTATTGACTATTGTCAATGCTTGATCATTCGAACGGACTGTAACCTAACGTTAGTCTGACTGACTGTGCTTGCATGATGGGCCGTAGCCAGGGCCAAATTTTAACCGAGGTCCAGAAGTATAAGTAGAGCAGGTTTATTTTATAACTGTACATTTGTACTTTTTAAAAAACTTTTTTCCCAGGAAATTTTATGGTGATTTGTAATATGATATTGTGTACCAAAGATGTAGGCTAAACAAACATCCCTTCTTTCTTACCACCAACTCACTTTTAAGGCATTTTGAACGATTCCTGTAAAATCAGTAGTCCTTTCTGTAAGCAAAGATGTTTCTGTTATGGACATGAATGGGTTAAAAAAGACAGCGGCCCGAGGTGACCGACGTTAGCTAGCCAGTCTTAGCTAGTGTAACCGAGCGTTGGCACTTGGGTGAAATAAAGAATCGCGTAAGCAAAGTTGGGGAGAAGTCACAAACTTGGTTTTACTTATGTCATTCACTGGAGCAACTAAAATGATTCTTGCGAGTGCACAGGAATACACTTTACCATTTACGGAAAGCCCCGAGGGGAAAACATACATGCATTTTACTCTAATCTCCCTACTCACCTGATAGAAAACCAAGTCTGTTACACTAGCTTAACCTTGAGTACTGTAAGTTAGTTGATATAGCAACATATAGTAACTCTGTTGGACCACATTGCACAGGTAGCGTTAAAAGCTGTCGAATTACGAGGCTAGCCAGTGCTGTAAAATGAAATCACATTGACAAGAAGCAGAGCACCAGCCAGTGCTGCGCTTGTAGGGATGGGCGGATCGATACCAAAATATCGATATTTCCACCCTGATGGTTCAGTTTTAAGGATCGATCCTTATATTAAAAAATCGATAACAGGTAATGCTTTAAACGTCTGATTTCATTAATTTAATTTCATAGTATTTTTGCTCGTTTTTTTGAAGGGTTAGTTTGGATAGGAACTACTTTTCCTTCCGCTTTCGCACTCAGCTCCCAACAACGTCTGTAATAAGGCACACACAGAAACAGACTCGGTCACTCAGCCCCAGTGCCGGTTGCAGAATGGCAGTGTAACTGTGTAAACGGTGCCTCGTGTGGAGTTATTTTGATATGGTAAATAACAATGATTCGAAATGTAGCATATGTGACAAAACGGTCAGATATCGTGGCAATACCACAAATCTCATGAAACATTTAAAAAAATGCCACCCAAAAGAGAATGACCAGTTACAGGAGAAACGACGAGAGGTGGAGAAAATGCAGGCAGATACCCCCACTTCATTGAGGCAAAGTTCTTTAGCAGAGGCGTTTCAGAAAGGCAGGAAATAGATAATTAGTGATAATAGATAAATAGTGATAATAGAATTGTTAAACATGTAAAATGTAAGCAGGATATTGATGTGCAGGATATTTATTGTATGAAAAGCTAGTCATGGTATTGGTGTAGATTAGTTTAGGCCTACATATAAGCCCAAGTTTTGCAGTCAGTAGGCTTTAGGCTACTGTTAGATGTAGGCTATGTGAAGCTATAGGCCTATATAGGACACATTTTCAAAAAGAGAAACAAACATGTTTTAAAACCACATCTTGCTGATATCTGAAGAGAAAAGGCCATCTACAATGAATATTACTCTTTTATAAGTCATCATTAGCACACTTTATCAATTTTATCTAATGGTGGATATTAAGAGATTTTGGAATGGCTGTAGTTTCATTCAAAATGTGTCATTAAAGTAGGCCTATTCTAACTGTCTGTGGCTACTTGGTGAAACTAGGCCTAGGCCTATTTAAGCTTTTATGAAAGGTTTAGTGGCACATAAAGATTAAACTACATGTAGTGTAGCTGAAGAATTTTTCTTTTTTTTATAGATGACTCTCCAAGAGCCATACTTATTACAAGACACCTTGGAGAGATGATATGCAAGGACCTCCAGCCTATTTCAGTTGTAGAGGACAGGGGTTTCATTGCATTTGTGAAGACTCTCGACCCATGCTATAAAATCCCAAGCCGCAAACGGCTAATGGAAGGGATCACAGACATGTACAAAAACTGTTAAAATGAAGTAAAGGCAGCTTTACAGCGTGCAAACAGTGTGGTTCTGACCACAGATATGTGGACATCGAGGTCCACAGAGGCCTATTTGGCTGTAACATGTCATTTTGTTGACAACTGGCAAATGGAAGAATTTCTTTTAGAAACCTGTTGTTTCCGTGAACAACACACAGCTGTCAACATTAGTTTAGAGCTAAAAAGAATCACAGATGAATGCGGCATAACTCAGAAGGTGCTAGCAGTTGTCACAGACAATGGTCCCAATGTTGTCTCTGCGGTACACAAGGCTGGGTGGATGCACTACCCCTGTTTTGCCCATACCTTGAAATTGGTAGTCAAAGATGCCATTAAAGCTGTCCCTGCAATTGTTCAGCTCTTGGAAAAATGCAGTAGCATTGTATCATTTTACCACCACAGCACAAAAGCCACGCAGAAACTCACAGACATACAGAAGCAGCTGAATGTGGCAGAGCATAAACTGGTTCAGTCAGTAGAAACAAGGTGGAATTCTGCATTCTATATGTTGGACAAACTTCAGGAGCAGAGGGAAGCAGTCATCACCGCACTTTGTGTACTTGGAAAGAATGCCCTCTGCTTAAGCACTGAAGAGCTGGACTTGATCCAGCCAACCATTGAGGCCCTGAGAACGTTCGAAGAGGCAACTTCTGCAGCAAAATATGTGTCCATGTCGAAGGTGATCCCTCTTGTTTCTCTACTTTTGAGAGCAGCTGCAGCCACAGAGTGTCAAGGAAACACACTTTCCAGAGAACTGTTACAGCAGTGCCAATGGCGATTCCGTGGAATTGAGACGTTTCACAGTCTTGCTGCTTGCACATTCCTAGACATCCGTTTTAAAAACCTTGCGTTTTGCAGCCAAGACAACATTGAAAATGTAAAAAGACAAATTCTGACAGAAATGCAAGAAATTCATGATCCTACGTCACAAGCACCATGCACTGCCTCCACGTCTGTGCCAAGTTCTGCCTCCCCATGTCTTCTGCACTTACACCAAGCTCTACCACATCCACAGCAAAAGGAGGGTTATGGTCGCATTTTGACACTCAAGCTCTGTCAGCCCAACAGTACCGCTCAGCCGGCACTGATGCGCTCATTGAGATGCGTCGCTACTTAGAGGAAAGGGTAATTCTCAGGGACCAAGACCCGTTACACTGGTGGAAAGAGCATGAACAAACTTTCCCATCCCTAAGTAGACTTGCAGTGAAATACTTGGGCATCGTTGATTCCTCTGTCCCTGCAGAGAGAGTTTTTTCCAAGACGGGAGAACTGATCAGCCAACGGAGAAACCAACTGAAGGGGAAAAATGTAAACATGCTGCTGTTTCTAAACAAAAACCTAAAAATGTAGAAAAATGAATCATTAGACCTGGATGTTTTTCAGATGTAAAGGAAGTCTTTGTTTTATTCTAAATTTTTGTTTGAACCTATGTGACGAATTTCACTGCTTGTGAAAATGGCAATCCTATCGCCTGGTTCTCACTCATTCTTTCCCTCTTTTTTGTCTTTATGTTTTTCTGTCTCTCTTCTTTTCTCACTTTGTCTATCTCACTGTTGCTCTCTCTCTCTCCCTCGCTCTCTCTCTCTCTCTCTCTCACACACTCATTAAGAAATAGGTGAGGCCTTAAGAGAAAAAAATGCCAAGTTTGAATAGGGAGGGGAAGAATTAGAGCAAATCTGAATGGCTCTGTATGTACTGTACTGAACTTCGTTTTACAAGTTTTGAACTAACCGAGCCCAAACATTTTAATATGCTTGTAGACCTAGTCAGTGATGTCGTATTTTTATTTGTTGTTAATGTAGACATAATACGCTACAAATGTGATACATAGGCTTATGCATCACATTCTGTTTTGTTGTGTAGCCTACTATGTTGATTTGTCAGTATTTATTAATAAGGACTTTATTCACGTTAAAAAGGAAATGTGTTGTCAACATTAGGGTGACCATACGTCCTCTTATTCCCTGACACGTCCTCTTTTTGGGACGCATGTTTTATTTCCCAAAAGGACGTGTCTGGGAAAAAGAGGGCGTATGGTCACCCTAGAACATTAAATAAATCGTAGCCTACGTAAAATTGCAGTTGTGATAAACGAGAACTGCAAGACCTTGTGCGCACCTAAAATATGCTACTGTTAAAATGTAAATATAAAATAATATTCCAGGTAGAGCAAAATAATATTTAATAATATTTTTAATTCCTATAATAATGTCGCGGAAGCACTCTGATTCCTTTTGCATCATCACAGTCAATGGCAGATGTAACCCAAGCCAGCTATACTGAGAACTAGAGATTCTGGCAACACGTAGTCACCAGATCTTCATCGTCAGTGAATCTTTCGAGTCTGCAGGAACTGTTGTACTGAGAACTTGTCAACAGTTCATCAGGTCAGTAGGGGGAGTTTGGAGTCTTCGTAATCACCAGATCTTTTGCATTGTCCTATATCGTCAGCTGTGCCGAGATTGCCAGTGAGAGGTGCTTCGAGTGTTTTAGCATTTCAGCCATTGGCTAGCTGTCGACATGAACATACTGCTGATACCGTTTTGTGATAGGCTGCTTCATGGACAGACGGCATAGCTAATATCCGCTGGAAGGAGGGTTATAGCTGCTATAGAGACAGAGCGCAACACGTCATCGGAGGGAAAACCATGCCCCTCCTGGGGGAAAACATTCCGCGAAGTTGAAAGGCAGTAAATAGGAAATTGCGTGTCTTCAAACAGCTTTAACATAAAATGTCAACACCAGCCTATTTCAATACCTTTCTGCCCAAAGAAAGGGCCAGTTATATAGAGAAACTGAGTCTGATTGGACTACCTCAGTGTCCCTTTTCTATCCCAGAATCAGTGTGGAAAAATGACCCCACAGAGTGGCCAGCCATCGCTTATTTTGACTTTTACCATTACCTGATCGAATCACCAGGTAGGCTAAGCTAGTCAATATTGTCATCTAGATAGCTAACGTTAGCTAACACTGTGGTCAAATTGCTCAAGTCTATTGCCTATTATTAGGCTACAAATTATTAGCACTACCATTACCCTCCTTCTGTATCAATCTGAATCAATGCCGTATGAACTTTCCATATTGTCATGTAAGATCAAATGCTCAAGTCTAAATAAAATACAAATTGCAGTTACACTTGAGGCATAGAGACATTGGCTGGTGAAAATGATGGCAGCTAATGTTAACTTTGGAAATCAACTAGCTACAGTGGTTGATAGCTGAATATTAATGTCAAACCCTGATTACAATGTTATTCTGCACATGCACTTCCCAGAAGCCTTTATTAAAAGTGACTAACAGGTGAGGATAAGCCATTTAGTCCCTGCAAACATGAAGATTGACCATAGATTGAGTACTTTGCTAGCTAGCTAGCTAACCTAGAGCAAGCATGTTTGCAAAGAGGAAGGAACGAATCTTTTAGACTCATGATTCAGTACACTTAGTTCACCTCAAAGATTCGTTCAAAAAGATTCGTTCATTCACGAACTGCACATCACTAGTTCTTATCCCTCCTACTATCAGATGTGACAGAAACATGATCACTTATCACTGAGGAATAAGTTCTAATTGGCTTGAATAAGTCTTATTTGGCAGATCCATACAACCATAGGACCTACAGAGAATTCGCTCAGATTTGTTGACTGTTCTGCCCAGGCTATGCTCTAACATTACCCTAATAGATGTGTCAGTAGGGAGATTTATGACGATGTCAAAACATTTTCATTCACAAAATAAAACCATGTTCATTCACACACATATATAATGCAAAACGTCAGCCTGAGAGGGAAAAAAATTACCGAGGTCCAGACCTCGGCGACCTCATAACTGGATACGGGGGTGCTTTCATCAAAATGCAGTTAACGTTCGTTACAGTGCGCATGTGCACGAACATGACACCAGCTCTGACAGAGGCAGCGGGAATTTATTAAACCAGTAGTAAACCTAGTATTAGCTAGCCAGCCGGTTAACATAATATTTTTGTATAATTACCATTGACATACTATAATATCACAATTAAATAAATAAATAAACATTTCAAGCGCTCTCAGGGGCCCTCTGGTGGCCACGGGGGGCCCTAACCAGGCGCTTAGTTCGTTTATGCTTCGGGCTGGCCCTGATTTAGTCTAGCAAAAATTTCAGGCCATTGAATGTAGCTAAATAATTGTCATTAAGCTAGCATTGGTTAAATTAGCTAGATATTTTAGTTAGCTAACTAATGTTAGATAGCTTGTCATGGAATCTTACCTTCTAGAAAGAAACTTTGGTGATGAAACAGTGCAGTGAGACAATTCCATGTTTATTCTGAAAGCTCTCAGGGGAAAATTCATCCAACAACTTGCATAGAGAAATCAGAGCAATTGCCCCTTTCAGTAGTGTACATCACAATTTTTTATGCAGTGATAAGGTGTGCAATTCTCAAAATAGACGCATACATAATTTCTAGGCAGTATTCAGGCAGAAAAGTTATAACTGTGTTTTGAAATATTCTGTGGTTGGCAGTTAATTAAAAATGAAAACTCCCTAAAAAACATTCTTTTAAACTTGAGCCAGGTGAAACCATATCTATTGCTGACCGGGCATGGCCTGTGTGCTTCCTTAGACCCACACAGGACAGAAACCAGTCAAGGCCAGAAGCAGATAATCTGCTCCGCTCAGGAAAAATACAACATCATTAACATTTCAGGAGAATACACAGAGGGCTTTGTGAAGAATAACATCTTTGTGTATAAGTTTTATACATGCAGGGGAAAACAAAGAGTACAAAATGGTCACACAGAAGGCACTCAGATCTCACAAACTAGATCCTTAGGTAGAGTGAGAGACACAACAGACAACTCAACACACTCCTGTGACTCCTGAACTCTTCTTCTTTTATATTCCCCCGGTCAACAGTGAACAATATACAAGAGTTCCTACCTATGTAAATGACATTATACTACATCCCCCTTTCTGAGATAGTGTTTTTTTTTCTTGGGAGATGTATTCAATGAACAGTTTCACAATCCATAGTGCAACTCAACTTCTGTTTCCTGTATTTACATTTCATGTTGCTATTTTGAACTCAACAATTATAACAAAATAATTTACCTAAACTTTTTTTTTCTTCAACACCATTTCAACATGTTTATTTTTTAAAGAAAGGTGGGGTAGACTGCCCAGCCCTTCTACTGAGTGTAGGGATTATTCTGCCCTATTACCCACTCAGTTCTTGGTACCTCTACCTACGAGTACAAAGTCCTTTAGGTACCCTGGGGCCCTTCTCTCTCTGGATGGCTATCGGCTCTCAGTCCTTTGGCACTGCTGCTGCTGTTGATCTTGAGCCTTTGGTAAGATAGGTGTTCTCGCTGTATCTGATGTGTTTACTTTTGTCGATGTGTCAGGTAAGTTGGTTTCATTTTCAGGAGTCACCGGGGTTGAAGATAGGTGGAACCTATTTCTCCATAGGGTGCCTCCAGGTGTCTCCACGATGTAAGATCTGGGTGTGCCTGCAGTAGACACCACTGTGCCTCGCTCTGCAGTGTCTTTAATCCACATGTTTGCCTGGATGGAGGTGTGACATGTGATGTGTTCTATGTCTACGGTTGTAGTTACATTTTTGTTTTTGCCTGTATGTAATTTCTGTCTTTTTAAGCTTTTCAATGTCCACACATCTCAGTTTGAGTTGGGATGGAATGACAGGAACAGGTGTTCTAACCTTTCTTCCATGAGAAGCTCAGTGCGGCTGTACCAATTGGCCAGTGGAGTAGCGCCGTAGGCCATGAGAGCGAGGTAGGGATCAGTTGACTTTTTTATAAGATTTTTGATTGCTCTCACTGATCTCTCTGCCTCCCCGTTGCTCTGCAGAAAGTGAGGACTGGATGTCACGTAGCTAAAGCCCCAATCCTGTGCAAAGTTTCGCAAACAACCTGATGAAAATTGTGGCCCATTGTCTGAACGCACCACATCTGGAATTCCATAGCGAGCAAAGAAGATTTGAAGTGCTGGATCATTGCTTCTGACGTTGTTGATAACATTTTGGCAACTTCAAAGTATCTAGAAAAATAGTCGACAATGATTAAGTAGTGTTGGTTGTTGTATTGGAATAAATCTGCTCCCACAGTGGACCATGGTCTCAATGGAAGCAGTGTAGTCAGAATCGGTTCCCTTAAGTTTGTTCTCTCATGTGCACGTGTCACAGTTCAATTGTTTAGCCCTCTCTCTGCATTTCATTATGCCCAGATATCCTTCGTGCACCTTATGTCTGTTTGGGGTGATGCTGGGATGACTATGATTATTCTTGTCAGCCACGTGTGATATTGTGTATGAGAACCTCATCAGGCTCATCCTAAGACACTGTATTCACGGTGGGAGTGTGTCTAGTGTTTTTGAGCCTAACAGAGGGACCAATGGTTTGTGGTCTGTCTCAATGTGGAGGTTTTTCCACATGAGGTACTCATAAAACTTCTCACAGGCCCATGTGGAGGCCAGCGCCTCCTCTATTTGAGCATACTTCTGCTCAGTGCTGGTGAGGGCACGCGAAGCATACGCTGCTGGTTTACATGCTTGATCTGATTGCCTCTGGAGGAGGAGGGCACCTGGCCCATATGACGAAGCATCGTTAGAGACAAATGTTTCAGCATTCGGGTCGTATAGTGCCAGCCAAGGTGTGTTGTTAGTTCCTTTTTAATTCTATCAAAAGCCTTCTGCTGTTGGGACCCCCATGCCCACAGGTTTGACTTCTTCATCAGGTCTCTCAGTGGATGGGTTTTCCCAGCCATATGAGGCAGAAATTTGCCCAGATTATTTATTATCCCCAGCGGTCCTCTCACTTCACTGACATTACTGGGTTCTCTCATGGCTTTCACTGCATTCGCTTTGTCAGGATCTGTGCTCACGCCTGATGCCTCTATGACCTGCCCCAGGAACATGATTTTGCTCTTGGAAAACTCACATTTTTCATTGAGCGTGACCCCAGCCTCCTGGAGTTGTGACAACACCGCACGTAGCAACATCACCAGATAGCTAAACACTCTTGACTGACTTGACTGAAGTAGCACTAGGTAGCATCAATGACGAAGGAGCATCAAGTAAGTTATCAGGCACTTGTGTGTCCGTTTAATGAAGATACAGCGCTTCCATGTAGTCAAGTTGTTTTAGAGTGAAAAAACAAAGTTTTTCCAAGGATCACACAGGCAGATTAAGCAGGAAGAAAATGGGGACCTAAATCATGCTGTTCTATAGCTTGTTTTTCAGGAAAATGGCTGAACTGATCACGTGACTTTTAACAACCAATGAGAATTCAAACATCCAAAATAACAGGAATAGGAGTCTAAGTAATCCTAGGGGGGCATGAGCACCACCACTTCAGTGATAGGGCGGAGGAAGGTCCTGGAGGTCCCTCCTCTGTTGACCTTGAGCTCCAACTTCCTGCCCTTACCGTTGCTTGCAGGGAAGGTTTTCGTGACCAAAGCCATGGGCCACTGGTTTCTCTCCACCTGGGTATCATGAAGAAGCACTAGGTCTCCCTCCTTGATATTGGGATGGCTATTCTGCCACTTGGAACGACTCTGGAGCATAGAGAGATACTTGCGCCTCCACCTCTCCCAAAAGGTATTGGCTAAGTGCTGGACTCTTCTCCACTGCTGGCGTTGTAAATCTGCATCGACGAAGCACCCTGGGGGAGGATGAGGACTACAGACTTTCTGAGTAAGAATCATGGTTGGAGTAAGAAGGGATGGAGCATTCACATCCATTGAGATGGTTGTCAGAGGTCTGGCATTGATTTTGGCGGATACCTCTGCCATAAGAGTAGACAGAACCTTGCGGGTAAAATGAGAAGGTTGAATCTGGGACAGCATGGAATCCAGAATCCTCCTGGAGATCCCAGTCAACCTCTCCCACATGCTGCCCATGTGAAAGGAATGGGGCGGATTGAAGATCCATGTACAGCCTTCTTTGTTGAGAAACCTGGAGATGTTGGGCTCCTTGTTATCTTGTAGGAGTACTTTCAGCTCTTTGCAGGCCTCCTTGAAATTCGTGCCACAGTCGGAGCAGATCAGCCTCACAGGACCCTGGACAGCAAGAAATCGACGAAGAGCATTTATGAAGCTTGATGTGTCCACGGCCTCGATGAGCTCTATATGAACAGCATGCACACTGAGGCAGGTGAAGCAACCACAGGTGCGTCGAGTAGAGATACTCCAAGGGTCAAATACATCAATGCCTACATTGGTGAAGGGCGGCTCTGTGCTCAGCTGATCTGAAGGGAGGTCATCCATCTTTTGCTTGGCTGTCTTACCTCAGAGCTTCTTGCATTTCACACACTTGTGCAGATGTTTGGCAATGCCTGTCTTGGCTCCAACAATCCAGATGCTGTCTGAGCGTATAGCTCCCTCCGTAAAGACCCGGCCTTGGTGTTTGACTCTCTCGTGGTAGTAGTTGATGAGTAGAGTGCCAATGTGGCTGCGACCAGAGACGATGAGAGGGTGTTTCTCCTCTGCTGTGAGAGTTGAGTGATGAAGCTGGCCCCTGATTCTCAGGAGTCCATCACCATCGAGGACAGGATCCAACTTCCTCAATGGACTGTTATTCGGGATGTCTATCCCTTGCTTCAGACAAGCCATCTCAGTCTGATATGTTTCACTTTGGGCGCCTCCAATGATAACTTCTTTCGCCTTTGACAGACTGTCAGGTGAGTGGGCTTTCAAACATTGATGCTAACCTCTATATTCTGTGTTCTGCTTTGTAGTCTTGGATCTGGTGGTCTTGACGATGTGGATCAGAATGGCTATGGCCCTGATGAGAGACTGCCATGTTGAGAACCTTTCAAATCGCTGAGAGTCCGGGTTTGTGTTGGTGCATGCCATGAGTGAGGTGAGATCAAACTTCTGCGTCAGACTCTGGGTCTACGAGGTTCTAAGGTGTTTCCACAGGAGCATCTTCCTTCGTGGGTAGCAGCAGGAACTTGGTCCTGGTGAGCCAGTTGGTGTTCGAGAGTAGCGCTGCAGGTACTGACCTTGTTGCTACATCTGCTGGATTCTGGCTGGTGGGTACGTAGTGCCACTGTTCAGGGCTCGAGAACTTCCTGATGCGTTCCACTCTGTTACTGACATACACATAGAACCTGGGGTTAACATTGTGAATGTAACCCAGCACGACCTTGCTGTTGGTGTAAAACCTCACGTCATCAAGCTTGACATCCAGTTCTCTGGACACCAGCTCTGCGATCTCGACTGCCAGGACTGCAGTTCCTAGCTGGAGCCCTGGGATTGTGTGGACTGATGTAGGAGTGAGCCTGGCCTTCCCCATGATGAAACCTACGTGGTCCATGCCACTGTCATCTAACAGCTTCAGGTAGGCTTTCACAGAAGCATCTGAAAAGATGTGCAGCTCCATGCGCTGGGCATTAGAGACAGATGTACTTGTATAGCAATGAGGGGTCTCAAAGTGTTCGAGAGCTTATAGTGAATCTCTCCAAGTGATCCACTCTGCTTCCTTTTCAGCTGGGAGGGTCTCGTCCCAGTCAACAGTATTGTGGGTGAGTTCTCTCAGCAGGAACTTTCCTTGTATAGAGATCGGTGCCACTAGACCAAGTGGATCGAACAAACTGTTCACAGTAACAAGCACACCTCTGCGTGTGAATGCCTTTTTGGTGCTGGCAACTCGGAGGGTGAACATATCGTTGCTCAGGTCCCAGTTCAATCCTAGACGGTGCTGCACTGGAAGAGAATCATTGTCTAAATCGAGATCCTTCAAGTCTTTAGCATACTCAGAGGACGGAAATGCCTGCATGACTGCTGGACAGTTGGATGCAATCTTGTGGAGGTGTAATTTGGACATCATACCTCGTGCTGCTTTGAGTAGGACAGCTTCAGTTATGGAGGGCAGCGATATGAGGCCATCGTCCACATAGAACTCTATATGAATTCCTTTGCTGCATGGCCGAACTCATCTTCTCCGTGTAGAGCAGCTCGTCTGAGGCCATAGGTTGCTTCCGCTGGAGAGGGGCTGTTGCCAAATATATGGACCCACATACGGTATTCAACAACCTCATCCGTAGGGTCGTTTTTCTTGAACCATGAGAATCAGAGGAAGTTCCTGTGGTCTTCCCTCATGAAAAAGCTGTGAAACATCTGTTTGATGTCTGCGGTGACAGCAATCTGTTCATGTCGAAAACGCATCAGAACTCCCAGCAAACCGTTGTTCAAGTGTGGTCCAGTCAGCAACACATCATTGAGAGACACTCCAAGTTGTTTGGCGCTGGAGGCAAACACGACTTGGATTTGACCTGGCTTGTGGGGGTGATACACTCCAAATATGGGTAGGTACCAGCACTCTTCTCCCTCTGCCAATGGTGGAGCCAGCTCTGCATGATCTTAATTGAAGATCCGTTGCATGAAGGTGACGAAATGTTGCTTCATCTCAGCCTTTCTTTCAAGAGTACGACAAAGAGTGTTAAAGCAACTCGGAGCTTGCTCTCCATTGTTAGGTAGACGTGACCTTGACATGCGGAAGGGGAGTGGGGCTACACAGCTGTTTCCTTTGTTGATGAACATCTCCTTATCATTAGCTCGATGAAGTGCTTGTCCTCGATAGAGGAGGCAACCTTGTTGTCATCCTCTGTGCACTGGAAGATCTTACATCCCAAGGAGTCATCTTCAGTGCACGGAGCTGGAAGACAAGCGAGCTGTGAGCTTTTTAGATCGTGGGAACTGCGAGATCCTTGACTGTTCATAGTGAGCTTCTCTTTCAGAGTGAGATGGTTCAGACAGGGCATGAAGTGAGAGTGGCGCCTGTTCTCAAGAATGTTAGTGTGGAACACCCTTGCATGTTTGGATTTGTGAGCTGCGCCTAGACAGGCTTCACCGATGATGACCTAGCCGGGATCCAAGCGTTGGGCATATGGCACGTTATTAGGTCCGTTGCACTGGTCTCTCACCTTGTGGACCTGTAGGACATTACGCTCAAGAAGAAGTAGAATCTGAGGCTCTGGGTTGAGTGGAGGAATGTGCTTAGCAATGGAGTTGAGGTGAGTGTGATGCTTTGCCACGTCTGGAATGGGTATCTCTGACCTGTCTTCAGGGATGTAGTTGCATTCTATGAGAGTCTGGAGATTTATGCTGAGACTCCCATACAAAGGTTGCGCGACGAAGCTCATGGCTCTCCTTCCAGACATCTCAGTGAGACCGGCACATGTCTGGAGTGTGTAGACATGTAGGCATCTGTACCTTTAAGGCCAAAGAGGTCAAAGAACTCAGATCTGGCAAGAGAACGGTTGCTCTGGTCATCAAGAATAGGGTAGAGTCTCACTGACCTCTCTTGTTGTCCATTAGGATGCACTGTGATGAGGCAGATTTTGGAACTGGAGCATGGACTGTTTTCTCCACAGCCCTCTGTACACTTGGAGTTCACAGTAGGAGATGACTCACCTTGCTCCTCCCCACCATTCTCTGACTCAGGGGTCTGGCTAAACCATGGAGCTGGTCCAGGGTGAAGAGCTGCTATGTGCTTGTCACTGTTGCACTCTTTACACTGAATTGCGATTTTACAATCTTTGGTGAGATGTTCACTTGAAGAACAACATCTGAAACATATGCCAGCTTCTTTGAGAAACACTTTGCATTCTGCAATGGTTTTGGTTCTGTAGCCTCTACAGTGTTTAAGGGGGTGAGGCCTTTTGTGGATAGGACATTGCCTACTGACATCCAGCCTAGCACTGCGGGTCACTGTAGTGTTAGAGTCAGACGTAGAAGAGATCTCTGTCTTTCACGAGGAGATGAAGTTTCTGGAGCAGCTTATCTTCTTCACTGCGTTATCTGCCTTCATTGTTGTAGCAGCTGAAGAGGACAGAGAGAAACTTGGGTCATTGTGGATGTAGGCCTCTCCGCAAACAAAGTTGGCAAAGTAGCCGAATGGTGGGAGATACACCTTGTAGTGTAGCTTGTAATTACTCCCTTGAGAGATCCATTTTTCTTGGAGGCTAAATGGCAATGTCTCCACTATGGGGTTCAGGCCTCTAGCAGTGTCTAGGTAAGTCAGCCCAGGTAGGTTACCCTCATGCTGCGCTGATACTAACTCCTGTAGTAGGTCACCAAGCTCTCTGAGCTTCTGGGGATCTTTGTTGCTGATCTTCGGAAACCTCTCCAATCTGTTGAAGAGAGTCTTCTCGATCATCTCTGGTGACCCATAACACTCCTGAAGATGAGTCCATGCCATTCATTCTCAGGCCTAGAGGACGGCTCAAATACTCTTGACGTGTGCTGAAAACTGCGAGCCTAACCACTTAGTTAACAGATCGAGCTCTTCACTGCAGGTAAGTCCTGTTCCTCGAATTGAGTTTAGGAAACTTTATTTCCAAGCCCAGTAGCCTTTAGGACAATCGTCGAATTTGGTGAGACCAGAGCTCAGCAGTTCACGTCGAACGTGGAATCTAGCGATGTCACTGAATTCTGTGCGGTCGGCAGAGAGAGTATGAGCTTATTTGTAGAAAGTGGAGTGGAGTGGCTGATGTAACCTCATGGGGTGTGAGCTGTGAGGGTTAGTATCAGGATGTGGCTCCGCTTGCTGGCTGGTTGAGACATGTGGTCTAGTCCCCTTAACGCCACCATTGGAGGGGTCTGAAGCGGCACTGTTGAAGGCGGCAGGATTGCGTTGCTGAGGCTGACGATGTGCTGAGAAGCTGCTCAGAAGGCTCAGAAGCTGCTTTAGAATGATACTCAATGTACTCTGCTGCTGCAATCTCTTTTTCTTTCTGAACAAAGGCTGTGCAGGCTCGCGCAGCTAACACTTTAGCCCATGCTTTAGCTGCAGCTAAGTTAGCAGAAGACTTGTTTGAGCTTGAGCTGGAGACGCTAGCTACTGACCTGGTGACAAACGTCTCATCTGCTAGCAGAGCTGTCTGCCCTTCTTCTGTGAGTGGAGTAGCGTCCATCTTGTAGCTTTTGATGAAGCTGGCACAACTGGAATGGCCAACAGAGAGTACTTCTCTTGTTCATGAGGGTGTCTGCTGTGTAGAACCCACTGTGAGAGCTGTTTTTTTCACCATTCTGGCACCTGAGCATGTAGCGAGACACACATCACCAGATAGCTAAACACTCTTGACTTACCTGACTGAAGTAGCGCTAGGTAGCATCAATGATGAAGGAGCATCAAGTAAGTTATCAGGCACTTGCATGTCTGTTTAATGAAAATACAGCACTTCCCTTTAGTCAAGTTTTTGTAGTGTGAAAAAACAAAGCTTCTCTAAGGATCACACAAGCAGATTGAGCAGGATGAAAATGACTTAAATCATGCTGTTCTCTAGCTTGTTTTTCAGGAAAATGGCTGAACTGATCACGTGACTAAGATCATGTGACTATCAATGTGACTGGACTGATCATGTGACTTTTAACAACCAATGAGAATGCAAACATCCAAAATAACAGGAAAAGGAGACATTTTCTTAACGGCCTATAGAAAGTGCCAAAAACACTTAAACAGAATGATGTTCTTCCCAGTCTACTGAGCTGGTCCTGACTGCACAGCGTCTCTGGCACTGCCGTTACATCTGCCACTGTGTTTATTTTACACACAATGTTGTAGTGATCCATTTTTATTTCTGTCATCCATGGAACCTTCACCTGCAACAACAGTCAGTGAGGAAGGAATCAATTTCAAGGAATGCAACCTTGAAATCTTCAGTCACTAGGGCAGTGTACTCCTCATTGACCTTTCTTGCTCGGAACACTCTGGCATAATGTCCCTTTTTCCTACAATGGTTACACATTGTTTCCCTAGCTGGACACTGCTGCAGGCTGTGGCCTTTTTTGTCACACCTTTTACATTGGCTGTGTGCCAATACGAAGTCAGCTGCCTTAGAAGGCAGCATTTGAAGGGAGCATTTTCACTATTTTCACAATTTTGCACACTTGCCCTTCGTAGGCATGTCCCACACCAAAGTCATCATTTACCTTTACATTTACATTTATTCATTTGGCAGACGCTTTTATCCAAAGCGACTTACATAGGTTATAGTTCTTTACAATGTTATCCATTTATACAGCTGGATATTTACTGAGGCAACTGTGGGTTAAGTACCTTGCCCAAGGGTACAGCAGCAGCGTCTAGCGGGGATTGAACCGGCAACCTTTCGATTACGAGTCCTAATCATAAAATGCGCCCTTCTGAGGTGCCTTATTTTGCTTAAATTTGAAGGCAACATCCGATGTATCGTTCACTAGGTAGGGTATCCCGTGAGTCTTTGCGATTACCTCAGGCTTCTCAACTTCCATTAAATTAATGGCAGCTGAAAACACTACAGCCGTAGACAGGGTGGTAGCAGAGGAGCTCATTATAAATGTCCATATACAGTGAACACAGTAATTTTTTGTGGTTATAAATAATTACAATGTATTTTTTAGATACACTGGAATAATGTACGTAATGTTTTTAAGCCTCAGTGAGCTTTCCATGAACTAGCTAGCTAGCTTGCTAGTAATCACATTATTTACGATCTATGACGTCATCCTGCCTTCAAAGTGTGTCCCGATTTTGTTGCCTTTTGAGGTTCCTTTTCCATTAGGTTGCTACCTTATAAGGGAGCTCACTTCTAAGGATGCAGGCAGCAGGCAGCTGATTTAGTATTGGGACATTGTGTCTGCTTGAAAGTCTTTTTCTGTGCTACTTTCTGTGCTACTTAACTGACTGGGACGACTGTGGCTTGTGTGTATTTAACACTGCCTTGCTGCTGGACATGCATATTGTCGAGCTGCGTGTTAGAAATGTCTCCTTTGAAATTTCTTTTCATCATTTCTTGTTACTTTTTTACTTTCTCACTCTGTTGTACTGTGGTGACTGCTTTGATAAGTGTTAATTCAGGGTCCATTTGTAACTGCTCTGATTTTTTGTTCTGAGTTTTGTGTCTCTCAGCCCAACTATTAGCCTGTCTCTCACCATTTCATCATGCAGCGCTCCGTATCCGCAATGTTCGGCCAGGCAATGCAGTGCGGTAATAAAACAGTCAACTGACTCACCCAACTGCTGCTGCCTCTGACTTGGCCCTCTCAAAGATGACATTTCTGCATGTTATGAAGTGAGCATCCAACCTGCTTTTGACTGTGTTGATTCGCTTGCTTTGGCGGGACTCAAATACAGAGAAGTCAGAATATCCTCTGCCTCTTCCCCCATCACGTAGACCAGGGCATTCACTTGGTTTTTGTCTGATTGCGTTTCCAATCCTGATGCAATCTTTCTAAACATTTGATCCATTTGGGCCAGTCTTCAGCCTTGAATGTGAATTTCTCCAGCGGTTGGACTTGAAACAGCAATGTTATCTCAGCAACTATGCTAAGTACCTATAAACTGGGTACCTATAAACTGGGTACCTCTTCTGGATGGTAAAACTGTGAAAAAAATGTGGTGCATATTTAAAACGATTATTCTGGATGTGCAGTGTAATTCATTCATTCCGCAAGTGAAATAAGGGAAGGGAAGGGAAGCTGAAAAAGAAGCTTTTTAAGGGACGCTGAAAAAGAAGCATCCACAGTGGATGAATAAGTCATTACAGGACAGTTTTAAACAAAAAAGGAAATTTAGAATATACAAGTTCAGCTCAGAGAGTAATAAGATTGAATACAGTAATATGCAAGCTCAAGTTAAGAAAAAAATAAGGGAAGCTAAAAGGCGTTTTGAAAGTCAGATTGCACTAGATGCAAAGAGCAACTCTAAACTCTTTTTTCAATATTACAGTCAAAAAAGGATCGTTAAGGATGAAATAAGAGGTATAAAAAATAAGGATGGAGTTGTGGTTTATGATAACAAAGCTATTGCTGATACACTAAAAAGTTACTTTGTGGAGAGTTTCAGTAGTGAAGTGTTTTCACATTGCCTTCAGGTACAGTCAGTTCTCAGAGACTTATGGAGGAAATTCATTTAAATGATGCAGAAGTACTAGATAAACATAAAGAAAATAAGGCAGAAGGCCCTGATGGAATATATCCAAGAGTTCTCAGGGAACTAGCAGAAGTGGTTTACAAGCCTCTGACAATTATTTTTAAACAATCCCTTAGAACTGGAGAAATACCAGATGACTGGAAACATGGCAGTGTAGTACTTATCTACAAGAAAGGAGACCGGACTGATCCAGGAAATTATAGGCTTGTCATCTTAACTTGTATCACGTGTAAATTACTGGAATCCATCATTAGAGATAATTTGGAATTACTCCTGGAGCATAATGGTGTCTTAAATGATAGCCAACATGGTTTTCGCAGAGGGAGGTCATGCTTAACAAACCTCCTGGACTTCTTTGAGGAAGCTACAGCATGTTTGAACTCAAACCAAGCTTATGATATTGCCTATTTGGACTTTCAAAAAGCATTTGACAAAGTTCCACATGAGAGGCTCCTATTGAAAATTAAATCTGCAGTTATCACTGACTGGGTTGGAAGTTGGTTGTCTAGTAGAAAGCAGACTGTAACTGTGGGAGGTATTGTATCAGAACAGGGTCTTGTACGAAGTGGAGTCCTGCAGGGACTGGTGTTGGGGCCTTTGCTATTCCTTATATACATAAATGATCTGGATGCAGAGGTTAGTAGCAAAGTACTAAAATTTGCAGATGATACAAAACTAAGGGGTCTAGCCAACAGTATAGAATCAACTAATGTAATACAGGAAGACCTAAACCAAAAGTGGACAGATACCTGGCAGATGACATTCAATTTAGATAAATGTAAAGTCTTGAAGATGGGAAATAAGAACCTTAGACAAGACTACTTCATGAGGGGAAAAAAACTAAAATTTGCTCAATTTGAAAAAGACTTGGGAGTAATAGTTGACCCAAGCTTAACAAGATCTAGGCAGTGTGCTGTAGCAGTAAAAAAGGCCAACAGGATGCTGGGATATATAGCCAAAAGTATTGAGTTTAAATCTAAAGAGGTTATATTAAAATTATACAATGCTTTAGTCAGACCTCACTTGGAATACTGTGAGCAGTTCTGGGCACCACACTATAAGAAAGATCTTGAGCAACTAAATTAGTTACTGGCATAAAATATAAAAGCCTCAAGTTACTTGACATATTTAGACTTAGTGAGAGGTGGCTTAGGGGTGATTTAATTGAGGTTTTTAAATTCATAAAAGGACTCAATAAGGTTTACTATAATAGATTTTTTAGGGTGAGTTCAGTCTGTAGAACAAGAGGACATAGATGGAAACTAGTTAAGAGTAAGTTCCACACTGATATAAGGAAATATTATTTTACACAAAGAGTTATCAATACATGGAATAGGTTGCCAGGTCATGTAGTTGAAGCAGAGACCCTTGCTGTGTTCAAGTCCAGATTTGATGCAGTTTTGGGTACTCTAATTGAAATGGCAAGCTTAGTTGAGCTGAATGGCCTGTTCTCGTCATAATATGTTCTTATGTTCTTATGTACAATGCTAATCTCGTTAACTCCATTTGTTTACCAGGAAATTGCCAGTTTGTTATCGGTCTGCGGATTTAGTGAAGTATATAAAAAATGTATATCAGGTACATACACCTTTACTTCTGACACCATGTTCTATTGTTTTAGGTACAACGATATACCTTAGATAGAGCAAGAGACACGACAGATGACAAGACACTCCTGTGACTCCGGAACTACTCTTCTTTTTTATTCCCCCGGTCAACAGTGAACAATACAAGTGTTCGTACCTATGTAAATGACCTAATTCTACAGCACCTCCTTGCTCATGTAACGGGTGGTCTCTTGCGTTGTGTTTTAATGTGATGTTACGTGGGTCGGCGAGCGAGCGAGTTTCGAACCGAGGTTCTTACTGCTCGCTGCCAACCCCTTAAAGCCAGCGTCGTTGCCAGTTGAGCTAAAGGCAAATTGCCGTTAGCCTGTCGGCAACAACGCTACTTAGCCAGGTCTCAGAGGGAGTGACGTAGCCGCTGCAACCACTCGGCTACCTGCTACCCGCTACCTAAGGCTTTACGCAGGACTCACACGAGCTAATCACTTCAGCTCCGCTACACTCACCCCCCTTTGACCTCCTCTGACTCCTCAGCGACCACTGGCGGCCAAGCTGTGCTTTAGCCAGTGATCCGGGTCACGGCACCAATGTAACGGGTGGTCTCTTGCGTTGTGTTTTAATGTGATGTTACGTGGGTCGGCGAGCGAGCGAGTTTCGAACCGAGGTTCTTACTGCTCGCTGCCAACCCCTTAAAGCCAGCGTCGTTGCCAGTTGAGCTAAAGGCAAATTGCCGTTAGCCTGTCGGCAACAACGCTACTTAGCCAGGTCTCAGAGGGAGTGACGTAGCCGCTGCAACCACTCGGCTACCTGCTACCCGCTACCTAAGGCTTTACGCAGGACTCACACGAGCTAATCACTTCAGCTCCGCTACACTCACATATAGTGTTTTATTTTAGGATATATCTACTGTTGATCAGCTCAAACTGTTTACCACCCTGTTAAGTATTTATCTAAAGTGTAGGGTATTTTTCAACTCTTGCTATGTGGCTAACGCAAAGTGGGCTAGCTTGTTAACTATCATCCTCTTTCAACGATAGGTTTGAAATGCCAACATCTTTTTTCTTGTTTCTTTTTCCAAAGGAACCAGTAATTTATGGTTTTGAAATCTGAACATGAATTACTGCCAGCAGTAAAATTGTGTTAGCTAGTTAGCGAGAGTTGAAAAGTTACACATCCATACTTGCATGCAATGTTGTACTTAATGAATGAGTGAACTGTATAAGTGACCTTCTGTATGCTGAACCAGCTCAACCAGCCCATCGCTCTGGGGATGGAGTGGCATGGTCCGGGTCTTCCTGATGCCCAGCCACCGGCAGACCTCACCAAACACCTAGCCCTCGAAGTTCCTCCCCTGGTCACTGTGCAGCTCCTCGGGTGCACCAAAGCGGCAGAACATCTCGCTGACCAGGCGCTCGGTCGTGGTGGTGGCACTCTGGTCCAGAACCGCATACGCCTCAGGCCACTTGGTGAGGTAATCCATGGCCATTAGGACGTAGCAGTTCCCCTGGTCAGTGGTAGGGAAGGGGCCCAGGATGTCCACACCCACACACTCCATCGGGGCCCCCACCAGGTACTGTTGTAGGGGAGCACGTGAGCTCCGGGTCGGCCCCTTTGGTGCTGTGCAGGGGTCGAATTCATGGACGTGAGCTCTACGTCTTGCCAACACCCTGGCCAATAGAATCGGGACCACTGCCGGTGCAGGGTCTTAGCGACCCCGAAGTGGCCCACCCCCACTGAGCCATGGACAAGCTGGAGGACCTTAGGGTGCAGCTGGCGGGGCACTGGCAGGTGTAGGATGTCATGGTGGCCCTCGGGGGACTGCCAGCGGCGATGGAGAAGGGTGCCCTGGCTGGTGAGGCTGGACCACTGGGAGTAGAGGGCCTTGGTCTCAGGGTACAGCGCCGAAACTGCTGCCCATGCCAGTCGTTTACCTGCCCTGACCCAAGCCTGGACCCGGGAGAGGACAGGGTCTTGGCTCTGGCCCAGTCAGAGCTGCTGAGGGTCCATGGTTTCCACGCCGCCATCGCCGCCCAACGGAGAGGCGCTGTTGTTGCCCAAGGGGGTTGTCTGCAGGGCCACCACCACTGGGGCCGGCGCGTCCCGGTCCTCGACACGCTGACAGTACCGGCACTCTTCTCCCTTACAAGGGTGTCAGGACAGAGCGTCCACGTTGGTGTGAAGATGACCAGCCCGGTGGTGGATCTTGAAATGCTAATCCTGCAGAGTCTCGAGCCACCGGGCCAGCTGCCCCTCTGGCTCCCTGAAGCTGAGGAGCCAGGTAAGGGAGGCATGGTCCATGTGCAGGACGAACCTCCGCCCGTAGAGGTAAGGCCAGAAGTGACAGAGCCCCAGGATGACGGCCAGCAGCTCTCGATGGGTGACGCAGTAATTCCGCTCCAGTTGACTGAGGGAGTGGCTGTAGTAGGTGACAACCTGCTCACTGTGCTCCCCCTCCTGAGACAGCACTGCGCCGAGACCCACATTGCTGGCATCGGTGTCCACGATGAATGGTCACTGGGGGACAAGATAAGACAGCACGGGAGCCTCGACGAGCACTGACCGGAGCCGGGTGAACGTGGCGGCACAGTCCTCACCCCACTGGAATACCTAGCCTTTCTGGGTCAGCTGGTGAAACGAGCTGGCGATGGTGGCAAAATGCCGGATGAACCACCAGTAGTAGGATGCCAGGCCCAGGAAGCTCCGCAGCTCTCGGTCGTTGTGGGAGTCAGGCCAGTCCCTTACTGCGGCCACCTTCACCAGGTTGGTGGACACCCCTGCGGTGCTGACTACATGCCCCAGGAAGGACGTCTTCCGTCGGAACAGGTAACACTTCTTGGGGTGAAGGCGCAGATCAGCTGGGTGTATGGCACGGAAGACATCCCTCAGGTTGGCCAGGGCACCCCCGAAGTCCACAGCGTGGACAAGGAGGTCGTCCAGGTAGACGACGCAGTGGCTGCGGGGGATGCCAGCCAGGACCCTCTCCATCAGGCACTCAAAGGTGGCCGGGGCATTACATAGGCCGAAGGGCATGACCCGGAACTGCCACAGCCCCTGGCTGATGGAGAAGGTGGTCTTAGGGCTCGCTTCTGGCATCAACTCCACCTGCCAGTAGCAGCTGTGAAGGGCGAGGCAGCTAAACCAGGGGGACCCAGCAATGTAGTCAAGGGCGTCGAGGATGCAAGGCAGAGGGTAGGAGTCCTTGCTAGTGACCCCGTTGAGGAGGCATTAATCAATGCAGAAGCACCAGGTGACGTCCTTCTTCTGGACCAGGATGGCTGGAGCCAGCTGGACTACTGGAGGGCTCGATGACTCCCACCACCACCATCTCCTTAACCTTTTGCTCCGCCGCAGCCCGCTTGGCGAGGGGTAGGCGACAGGGGCAGAGGTGGATGGGACGCGCACCACCGGTGTCGATGCCGTGTTGCACCAGGCTGGTGTTCGTGCAGTCCTCGTCCCCTGCTCCTGCAGCTCACACCTCTGGTCCGCCTCAAGGCCCCCGCAACTCCTTTGATACAGGTCGTTGACAGCCTGTTTGGTCCCGGTCAAGCGTAGCCCTGGGTACATCCACCGTGGCCTCCCACTTAGCCAGCAAGTCCAGCCCAACAATGCAAGGGTCCTGGATGTCAGCTAGCCAAAACCAATGGTCGATGCTATGGCTAGCGATGCTATGTTTTTTGATTGGGACAAGAATGGTAGGTCTTTAATGGAGAGTTCTTCACATATTGACTGTTCAATTTCAATCCAAGGATCTTGTTGCATGTCTGACTATATCCATTTCATTATGTACTGTAACTGATGAGCTAAGAAGTAATGAAAAAAGTTTGGGCCATTTAAGCCACCAAGCAGCTTGCTTTCATGAAGTATTGAGAGTTTAATTCTTGGTTGTTTATTTTTCCAGTAAAATTTTGTGATTATTGAGTTTAGAGTAGGAAACAAATTGGATGTTGGAAAGATGGGAGTCATTGAAAAAAGGCTGATTCTTGGTAGGATTGACATATTCTCTGCAGCTATGCGGCCAGCAAGTGAGAGTGGTAAGTTATTTCATCGGTTTAAATGATTTCCAGTGGTTTTAAGAACTGGCATAAAGTTAAGTTCAAACAACTCTGAAAGGTTGGAGGAAATATCAAGTTTTGGCAGATGGCAGCTGCTAGGGGTTCAATAAACAGGGCAAATAGTAGGGGCGAGAGTGGATATCCTTGTCTTGTACCCCTGTGAAGTGTAAAACATTGTGAAATTATACCATTTGTGATTACTGGTGCTGTGGGCAAGTTGTACAAAATTTTGATCCATTGAATAAATGACTTCCCAAAACCAAATCTTTCTAATGTGGAGAATGAAAATGTCCAATCAACCCTGCCAAATGCTTTTTCGGCATCTAATGACAAGATCATTGTATTGGTTTTTTTGTTTTTCGCTATACTGGAGGAGTGATATAAGTGCTGTGTTCATATGGGGTGGAATGACTGGGGAATTTCTAATTTCGGTGGTAATTTTAATGAATACTGGTGATATTGTTGGCCAAATGTTTATAAAATTCTGTTGGGAAACCATTGGTTCCAGGTGCTTTAATTATTTGACATTTTAAAAGTCATCTGATCAAAGTGGTGGATTTAAATTTATTACTTGATTTTTATTTAGCCTATGGAGTTTGATATTGTCAAAAAAGGTTTGAATTGCAGACGGATCACATGTGCAGTTGGATTTGTAAAGGTTTTTTATAAAGGGATTGGAAAGTTGCTGAGATATCGTTTGGAGTTGACATGGTATTCCCTTCATGACTTTTTTTGAGTTTTTAATAACTGGTATGATTGTTTTTTCTTGTTGTCTTTTTAGTTGATTTGCCAAATACTGTCCAGATTTGTCATTTTGTTCAAAATGGTTATGCCTGAGTCTCTGTGTAAGAAATTGGGTTCTTTTATTCATGATGGTATCAAGTTCATATTTGGCTTCAATGAGTTCTTTGCAAAGGTCACCTGATGGATTTCCGGCTACTAGCAGAGTAAGCTTACCAACTCTCTGCTCAAGTTTTTTTTCCCCAAGTCTTGTTCTTTATTTTTTTCTGTGGGTGGAATATGAGATGATTTTTCCTCTTAATATTGCCTTAGCTGTTTCCCATAATAATGTAGATGAGGTTGTTGGGGAGTCATTCAGTTCAATGAAGGATGTCCACTCTTGGATCAGGTATGTATTGAATTCTGAGTCTGTCAGTAATGATGTGTTAAACTGCCATCTAGTCTGTGGTTTTATTTTTATAGTGATTTTGTTTATGAGATTGAAGCTGATTGGGGCGTGGTCGGAAATAATAATTGTGTGAATCTTTGCATTTTCTGTTTTAGATATAATAGAATTGCTTATTAAGAAGTAATCAATCCGGGACAATGAATTGTGGTGTGGAGAGTAATAAGTATATTCTCTGCTAGTGGGGTTATGTAGTCACTAGTTATCACTGAGACCAAAGTCATTTATGTATTGTTGTAATGTTTCTGTGGATTTCATTGGTCTGGAGAATTTTGTAGTGTTTGAGAGGTCGAGGTTCAAGTCCATAATTGAATTGAAATCACCTTCAAGGATGGTAGTTGTATCAGAGAAGTTCATAAGCTGAGAGAAAAAAACTATGGAAAAATGTGGGGTTGTCCTCATTGGGTGCATATATGTTTGCTATTGTTAACTTGACATCTCCAATAATATATAATAATATAATAACGTCCTTCAGGGTCTGCTGTAACTGAACTGTTAGTATAGAGACAGAGCGCAACGCATCATCAGAGGGAAAACCACGCCCCTCGTGGGGGAAAGCATTCCGCGAAGTTGAAAGGGAGTGAATGGGAAATTGCGGGACACGGTGTCTTGAAACAGCTTTAACATAAAATGTCAACACCAGACTATTTCAGTACCCTTCTGTCCAAAGAAAGGGCCAGATATATAGAGAAACTAAGTCTGATTGGTCTCCCTCAGTGTTCCTTTTCTATACCAAAATCAGTGTGGAAAAATGAACCTACAAAGTGGCCAGCTGTCACTTATTTTGATTTGTACCATTACCTGATCAAATCACAAGGGTTGGAAATTGTCAGTGTGTAGTAGATTTTAGAACTCATTAGCCAAAGTAGCGGGTCGACAAGATCTGACATTCACTGTCCTTACAATAATCACAAATACACTTAACCAAGAGAAAATAAATTGAATTCAAGAGAAAACAAACTATATGTTATATGCATATGTTAATATGTTTGTATGTTGTATGTATGTATTTTTTTATTTAAAATATAAATTGCAGTTAGACTTTGGCTGGTGAAAATGATGGCTGGCGACTAATGTTAACCTTCGAAATCAACTAGCCACAGTGGCTGGTAGCTAAATGTTAATGGTCAAACCCTAATTACAATGTTATATTCTCCACATGCACTTTTCCAGAAGGCTTTATATAAAGTGATGGGTGAGTATAAGCTATTTAGTCCCTGCAAAACATGAAGATCAACTTTGTAGATCGGTGAAGATCAACTGAGTACTTTGCGCTAGCTACGCTAGCTGAGCTAAACTACTAGCTAAACTAATGTATCTGTAATATTCATATACATAATTAGTTAACAACAAATTCTCAGATAGAGATTTAATTAACCTGACACAAAATGTCTGCTGCACACATAGACGTGAATAGTATCGGGATCACATAAGGGTCCCTGTGGCGTAGCGAGCCCTCCTTTCTGTTAATAGCTTAAGCAAACTATGACGTCTTTTTGGCTCGTTTTGTGTCTTGGAATCCTGTAAAAAGCTTAAAATCGGGGTTAGATATCTTATTTGCCATGCAGCCCACCATGCAACAGCTTTTTGGCATGGTTGCAATTTTAGTTTTAAGACAATAAAGAGAACTGTGCAATGCAAATGAATGGAAAGTGCAGCGCTGTTTTCCCCCGCGGTGTGGGCGTGGCCTAAATGTGCTTTGTCTCTATAAGGCGTGTTTTTGTTGATTAAAATTACCACACCTCTTTTCGTACAGGTGTAAGATTAGGGTTGCGGGTATAAAATTTTCCTAGTCGACTAGTAGTCGTTAATTCACTCCATTAATCGACTAGTCATTGCATGTTTATGACATTAATTTAACTATTTAAATATATATATTTTGGGGCATCAGAAAATGGTTTGAGTTCTAGGGCTGAGGAAGAATGTTATAAGTAACATTGTTAACACTGTGCTACGTTACAGAGAAATAGGCCTACAAAACCGTAATAATGAGGCTTTAAAATATAAATTTTTCAAGCGCACGCATGAAGCGAGCATGAAGAGAGCCGGGACGAAGTTACGCTTTTCAGATAGATAACGTTTGAGACAGAAACTAATTTTCATTGTGATCAACAACTCACGTGTGTGTTCTATCAATACCAAGGTGGCTATTATTGTACAAATGTGGAATGGACTTCGTTATAACTCATATAATAAGTAGTAGTTGTTATTGTAGAGATGGACGAAAAAGAAACAACTGTTTACAATCGTCCAGCACAATGACTCCTGACAGTTAAACCTTGACTTGCTTCTAAACTGAGAAACCTGCATGACAATGCAAACCTCAGGATGTGTGAAAGTAGGCTCACTAATTATCTGTCTAAATGATGTCATGACTATGTACCACGTGAACAATAGACACAACTTGTCATTCAAAAAAAAAAATTACCGCTTGAGTGAATTTACTTTCCGTGATTGAAGAACGGCTTCTGGGGTACAACCTCCGCGAAATGTATGATGTATCCGACAACGATTTTCAAGGGTTCTGTAAGTGTTTCGTACTGTACATGCTGACTAACAGTCAGGCATATCAGACTGTATGGAATCGAAAGGAAAATCGCTGTGTTACTATTCGCCCCGGCTCTCCCTACTATGTTTCAGGATGTGATGTCATGTTTGAGCTCAACGGAATGATAGGCGATCTTGACATGCAGAGTTGTGCAATGTCCACCTTCTTGGGGTCGTCCTTTACACAGCTCGAAATGCTCCCACACTTGGATGATTTCCTGTCTGGACACAGAGCTAATAAACTTTTTAAAACAACAAGGCGCAGCTCCGAATGTAGTTTGAGGGGGTTTTTTGCGGAGGCAACTAACGAAAATCTGCGACTAACTGAAAAACTTGGCCGACTAAGACTCTTCTCATCGACTAACGTTTGGTGGACTATCAGGGGGCAGCCCTACATAAGATACTTGCAAATACCTGTGGTAACCCAGTGAATATTTTTATTTTTCATGGGTCTGAATTAACAAAAAATTAAAGAACTAGACTGAAGTAATAACATTACCAGGTTTAGACTATATTTGGGTCATTCCAGATGAAAGCACCTGATCTGAAACCATCTTGGATTTGCTTCTACTTTATTTAGTTGAAAAGTATGAAGTATTAAGTGAAAGACATGCGACTTAGCACTCACGAGAGCCCATGTGTAAGCATTTATGACACTAATTGTGCTGTGCCTAGATTATAGTTTATTGCCATAGAGGAATGTGTAAGCTATATTTAAAACTAAGGTAACATTTGGATAAATGGGAATGCATGGAATGTATAGGCTATTGGTTTATTACTTTTCAGTTTATGTGAAACCTGTTGCAAGGAAAAGCCAATGTACTTATTTTTCTACAACTGAGGCTTTGTAAAGATACCACAGAGAAAAAAGGGATGTATTGTTTAAATAAAAGACTGCTGATGAGCAGAACTGAAGAACACAACAAACATTCTCCCTCCTCGTTATTTCTTTTCACCTTAACAGGCTACTCCACAGTTATTACCTGTTCATGGGACCCCAACCCCCTTGCACCTGTAACACATACATGGGCAGATATGCGTTGAATAAATAAATAGTAATTTTTCCCTGTTCTTAATGCCTCATAAATCAGAATTTTGATTTCTTTCAGACATGCCACCTAGTTGCTAAGAAAGGTACTATAACATGAGTATTATACATCAAAATTTACAAGATCTGATCATAGGTCGGAGTTTGACATTTGCGCTGGGGGGGCGGACTTCACATTTTTTTAACTGACGTCAATACACAGTCCAACTGTTGCGTGGCGTGTTACGCATAAACATACAGTAACAGAAGACAATAGTGCCAAGCTTGCCATAAAGCCAAACAACACAGCGCATCAAATCAGTTTCGGACCACTTTGCACTATATCACACATCGGCTTACGTAGGGTATTTGTCTTTCACACATGAGCGCACACAAATGAAGCGCGCTAACCATAAAGTTTAAGTCTGTTAAAAGTGAATATCAATTTGTTATATTATACTGTTATGCTTTCATTTCCCATGTACCCTTTAAAACATTTAGTGTAACACATGAAATAATTTCGTGTTAAATTGAAAACTATGTGTAACCTGGGTAGGCTGTCCTCTTACTTTACGTGTCTTAGATAATTGCGGGTGTGGTATCTTACGCATAGCCACTTAGCTTTCCTCATTTAAGCTGCGTATACCTGCCTGTTTAGCGACCCTGCTTCATGAAATCTCCCGTTTCATGTCTGTACGATGGTGTTGGACTGCACGCTGTCAGCTGTCCTGTGCTTGCCTAGCGAGTTAATCTTTACCATATCTGGTGTATAAGTAGGTATAGTTCATAGCGGCGTTAAACGGGAAGCGCATGCGGGTATGTCAACACATGTATTATTAACCCAATACTTTCATGTTTGTTCAGAGTATCGGTCGGCT
This sequence comes from Megalops cyprinoides, assembly GCF_013368585.1. Lineage (NCBI taxonomy): Eukaryota > Metazoa > Chordata > Actinopteri > Elopiformes > Megalopidae > Megalops > Megalops cyprinoides. The sequence continues at coordinate 2,317,495 of NC_050604.1, read as the reverse complement.
AGTGCTGTAGCCATAGTTTGCCTCTGTCTGTGAGCTCTTGGGAGTAGTGTCTCCTGCTGTGTTTAGTCGAGGTAATGATTCATGGCGTAAGTTCGTCTCTCCAGCATTTACGGTAATTCCTGTTTAATATATATATATATATATATATATAATATGTATGAGCCGGGGCAATGATTAGAGCTTTGTGTCGACTACGCCACCTACTGGAGGTCTGATCTCTATGTAGGAAATAAGCCTGGTAGGAACTAACCACCGGTTACCAAATACAACCAGCTTCCTGTATAATCCACACCAAGGCACACAGGTTCGTGCAAGGATGAAGCAGAGACAGGGTTCTATTAAAATTGTATACACTCTTTATTTTGATTGGTCTGATGGTTACACTGTCATTAGTGGGGCTAAACACCCAGTTAGACACAGGAATATCGTACCGATAGCGGATACCGAAGACACAAAATAAACTAGGATGAACAGGAGCGGAGCTTACCAGAGGGAGACCTTGTTTGGAAGGAGGGTCAGAAGGACCACACGTGGCTACACACACACACACACACACACTGCACTGCACACCCCGGTGACACTACACTGCAAATGATGGTGGAGCAAAGACACAAATACCCACCACCAGGTGTCAAGCCTCCCTACTGGATGTCCCCAGTCCTGCCAGGAAAGAAAAGACAAGACATCAGAAAAGGGCCCCACCAGTTTGGTTAGCCCTGTGGGCTCAGATCTAATAGCAATTATGGCCACAGGTAATAACACCAGTACAAATCACAACACATAACACTTCCTCAACGGGCACAACAAGGTGCCTTAACCAATCCTGGAATGTGTGAAAAGTCAAGGTGAAACACACGGGCCCAGGAGGGCAGACTAGTCACAGATGGGGCCTAGCATCAGACGCAAGACACCCAAACCGAAAACAACAACAACAACAACAACCACCAAGACAGCTAACAAAGAAGATTATGTTTACAATACAATACCACAGTAGATCATTCCTCATGCTACCCACCAGGAAACCCCATACCCGATATCCATACGCACACACACACGCACGAGCATGCACCCCACACCAACACGGAGCATGTCTACAAACACCCAGCGCCCTCAACACTAACTCACACAATCACCTGCACGCACACACGCACCAACACACACGATCACACGTTACCACTCAGATGCTCCGGCCACCCTCGTACGGTGCCGCCGCGATAGAGCATTCGCTAAATAAGAGTCATAAAACGAAAACAGTTATTGATGACAAAACATCAGCCGGTGACCAAAATGCGGCCTTGATCTTGTGCACTTCCGGTAAGCGACCCACCACGGCCAAAGACGAAGAGAGGTGAACTCCCGTTGCTAAGTGCTGACACCGCAACACAGCAAAGCAGCCTAAGTAAAGCAGATAGCAGTAGTTTAGACAAGCAGGTTAAGAATCGCTGACGATAATTCTAAAACACAGAATGGCTACGTACCGGTAACTTAAACAAGGACACGCACCCACCGATTGAGTGGTACCCCACATACGGCACACTGCGACTCACGATAAGGGCAATATTCCAAGTGTTTGGCCCTAAAACAAAGGCAGAAGTTAGCAACCCGAATCTGGCATACATAAAATCACAGCGTCAAGCAAGCGTTGACCAACATACCTTCACGGCTGAGACGTGGGCACCCAACTACTGCTCAACAACGATAGCGACTGGTTTATAAGACGCAAAATGCCAAATCGAGCAGAATTCAAATCGCCTACCTGGCTGCAGCAATGCCGGGCTTTTAAAGGGATCCCACGGCAAACAATTAGCATGACTACTGTCGCATACCGTGACGTCAGTTGATGCGACGCCGCACTGCCGCTGTTGCTTCTGCTTAAAGGTACAGGCACTCCGTTACATATATATATCGGTCGTAGGTATGAGGCTGCAAGCCGAGTGCCGAAGATAATCACAGCCGTGCTGATCTTCAGTATAACAGCACAACTTTGAGTGTGATGTTGCTTTTATACAACAGTTCCACAAACAAGGCTGTTTATCAAGTAACTATAATTTGAGACAACAAATTGTTTTTTTGTCATTTATTCATCTCCGCCGACAAAAACACTTCCTTCAGGATTACATTTACACGTGTTGTCAAGCAACACATATACAGTTTCTTGACTGCAGGTTAGTTAGCTAGCTGGCTAGCTTTTTTTTTTATAGTGGTAGGCTTGCTAGCAACATATTGTTTATCATACCCAACTGCAGGCTAGGTAGGAGTATTTTAAAATAATTTTAAATGCTTCTCATGGCAAATATTAGATATGCGATTAATTTAGATCATAAAGCATGTAATTAATTAGATTACTTTTGGACCTATTTTAGACTAAATGTAGTGACATATTTCAGTGACTGGGGGGTTAATGCCCCCCCTGCCTCCCCGCAAACTCTGCCTATGCCTACAAGGCAGGTAACGTTTGTTACCTACTTTAGACGTTAATGTTATAGAGTTACAGAACCTATCCTAGCCACATCAAATCCCCAGAACATAATTGGAACAGAACTGGCTTGGAACTGACGAACAACTGAACTATCTTCCATCCTGCTCTGAGGTTGTGAGGTTTCCCATGTCTCCTCACAGACCTCACTCTGTCTGTTCGTTGATCTTTATTGATACTGGGGACAATATCATGTCATCAACACACTTAAAACTGGGTCATATTAGTCGAATTGTCAAATTATCCAATGTTAGATAGCAAAGTTAGCTGGTTAGCAAGATTGCTAATCCTCTGTGGCTGTTTATGTTAGGTAGCTACTAAGCTAGTAACTTAACTTACCTTTGTTACGGACAGGCCATTTCCTTTGAGATCTAAAATGACCCTTGAGAGTGCGCGGAGATCTTATTAGTCCCCAGATGAGCCTGTTATTATTATTGATACATGTTTTGTCAGATTTATTTAAGTAAATTTCATTGTTAGTATTAGTGGGTCCCTAAAACACTTCGGCTTGCTTTGTACAATATGAAAGGAGGGTTGGCGTTGCTTAATTAATGAGTGGTTTGACCCTGTGACCCGGGGCGATGTGTGGAATGAGGCTATTTCCAGTGGGGTTGCGCGTGCACCGGTGTGGCTGCCACTGTGGATCGATGTGGACTGCTGAAGCTGGCCTCCCGCGGGAAAACTGAATACCCTACTGCAGTTTATGACCGACCACTCTACCGCGACGTTGTTTTGCACGATTTCCTTTTCTTTGTGTTAAGTCCTGGGAAGGCGACCAACCGAAGAGCGTCAACAAGCATAGCGCAACTGAAGTGAACGGGGACCTTTTAGATATTAAACTGAACAACGCAAACACAAGAAAGCCAGCGAACGCTACTCTCTTCGCTACGCCAAGGCCGGGCTGTCCGTCGCGGGGCGACTGGTGCGGGCTGGCCACGGAAAGGGTGAAGCCTTGGCATTCATGTCCCGAAACTCTAGGTAACGTCAATCTTTCATTTCTTTCTGTTGTATTTAAGCAAGCCGAATGTGTACTAGCTGCACGCCGCCCTGAGAGGTTTCGGGGATAGTGTGATAACCCCTTAAGACAACGACATTGCCTGGCGTAGGAAGGTAGACCACCAAGGCTGACAGGCTTGTAATATCCCTGCTCAGGGAGGGCGTGACACCTTCATAATTATCGATGTAACTGGAGACGTACATTTTGAAGCCCTTCTCTCACTTACTCCTTGGTGCTGATGTCCCAGCTTGAATGATGCAGTGAACATCATTGATTGTTATCTTTGGAAGTCTTAGAAAGTCATTTTGTTGTCTACCAACTGACTGGCGTCGGGAAGCGGATATGCTTGTGTCCACCATCCTCAAACCGGAAATTGTACAACATCGTCTTATGCAACTAGCCAATCGAAATCAGCGGCAAAGCCGCCACACAGGATGTGAGATCATATCTCAGCAAATGTTTGATGTGTTGACACCAAACTTGGTACATGGACTCAGGACCCCTTCCTGGAGGTTGTGCAAAAATAATTGCGTCATTTAACCACAGGAGGGCCACAATACGTAAAAACACGTTTTGCCCAATAACTATTGATGTGTTTGCCTTAAAGTCATTCTTGTGTCTGGTGATACCTTGGGAGGTCCCAGGACACAGAAAATAGCGTTCATCCATTACAGTCAATTGAAAATGGGGCCAGGCCGCCAAATGAAGAGAGGTCATAACTCTTTAACTAACTAATTACTGCTTTGATGTATCGATGCCAAACTTGGTACATGGACTTGGAACCCCATTCTGAGGATGTCCAAAAACTTTTTCATTTGACCACTGGGGGGCGCTGCAATAAGCAAAAACATCTTTTGCGTTGTGTCGATGTGTTTTCCTTGACAAAAGTGATTCTTGTGCCAGGTGATACTTTGGGAGATCCCAAAGATGAGACATGACAAGTTGTCAAGTCAACTTAATTGACATGGTTGCCATTTTGTTTTTTTATGAAAAAATTAAGATTTTCACAGGCCACAAATTTTGTCCAGTCTTCATCAAATTTTGCATAGATCTTCGGACCAAGCCTCACAAAGGAGGATGGATTTTTTTTATTTTTGAAAGCATCCATCCGTCACAGTCCATCGAAATTGGAGGCAAATCCGCCAAACAGGATGTAAGGTCATATCTCAGCAACATTTTGATGTGCTGACACTGAACTTGATTGATACAGTATGTTCGGTACCCTTTCCTCAGGATGCCCAACAAATCTTGAGCCGTTTGACCTCTAGGGATGTTGCCGTAAGCAAATATGCATTTAGACATCTTTTAACCAACAAAGGATGCTATACCACGGAGAAAATGTAATTTTGCTTGTAACCTTTCGGCTTATAACAGTTATTGTTTTGTTTTCCATTGTTGGGTGATTTTAAAGTCAATATATCTTAAACTGGGGTTCATGGGTTAAGATCTTGCTGAAATAGATATTTTGCTACTCCTACTATGAAGTAAGTGTAGTGTTCATCAAATTTGTCTTTGTAGCATCATACTGAGCTTTACAGAAGTTATCATTTGGATTTATAATATTTACAAACACTCACCATACAATCTGTTATATAAAGTATAGTCCATGCATCACATGATTTTGCAAGTAAGCACTAAATTTTGTGACTATGTTTCTAACCATATTGCAATGATCTGTAAAGTGTTTACTGCATAGCACCACCTAGTGGTAAAGTAAAAGGAACATTGGATAGTTTGTCTTACAATAATTATTTTATCTTTCTTGATTCAAGGGATTTTGATAAGTGTTTACCTGCAACACCCCAACAAATTTTGAAGGTCAAGTGTTATTACTCGGCAACAATTGTGCATATGAACACAGTATTTTACGTTTATAACTATTTCTGTTTATAACAATTTTGGGATTTATGATGTGACAATGAAAAATGTAAATCTGTAAATCATGGCCAAGGTTTACAATAGACTCAATTAGTTATTATTAATCAGTCATCTTTTTTGAAGATCCCAACAATATTTAAAAGATCTGTTATCTTTTGTTGTCATTTTTTGAATATTAGATATTGTTGGAGAAGATGCCAAACAGGAAATGATGTTATACTTTGGTACATAATTTTGGTCATAGCACATTCAGTTTTTACAAATGTTCCTTCACCATCAAAAGTAACAAAAATGGTCAAAAAGTGTATAAAAAGAAAGTGATAGTGAAATAATGGAAATTATATCAGTCCAGAAGTTTTCATCCCCCTTTATGAACATTCAGTGAAGATAGCTGGGTCCTTATCTGTGAAAGGGTATTCTTTAAAAGCACCTCCATTAATCTACAGATGCTAAATTTTGGTTTATTGATAGAATTTACCCTACCCCCGTTGGCCTTCAGGAGATGCTTTCCAGCACCTCTCAAATGTGCTATGAATGAATGACAGTACAGGTACTCATTCATAATATTTTTGCACTTAGTCATGGTCCAGTCATTTTGGAAGTAGCTCAATCACTTAATTGACTCGATTGATTTTGAATTATGACCCTGACATTGTCTTTGAGGAAGGCTCGTCATACACTTGTACACTACTGTAAAGTAATTATTGTTGAGGCAGTCTTCTCCCAGAAGCACCAAATATTGATTTTATTTTTATTTGAATCAAAAGTCTCATACACTTTCAAAAATATTGTCACCTTTATGTATGTCTTTGGAGAGTGTTATATGACCAGAAAAAGTGTGATTGGTAACAGGAGGTTCAGGTGCTGTCTGTGTTCCTGTGCAGTTCTATGGATGTTCTGTTCTGGCTCACACGCCTTCAAAAATACTCATAGTAAACCAGACAATCAGAATACTTTTAGCTGCAACAATGGTAGAAATGGTCTTTTCAATGTGGAATACACTGAGCTGACTGACTAGTCCACATGAAATATCTGTGGTAAAATACACATGGAAGCAGTAGAATTATTGTCTTTCTGTTAGTGTAAGTGGCATATAAATGCATTCCTTTCACGGTAATGAATGAAACCCAATGAGAACACACATTAACAGTGTTTTTGTGCTACTCACTTTAGAAGTAAATACAAGACCTACACAAGCCTTGTGAGTTTTTTCTACTTGGTTTAGCAGGATTCTTGTCCACCGATCTAGTATGAGGGAGTCTTGGCCTCACTTTTGGATAAGGAATGAACAGTTTTAAAGCTGATCAGTTTTATTACGTTCACATACAGTGTTACTTCCTGTTATCATTATTTGGAAAATTTAGGTTACATCACAGACCTTCCTCTTGTACTTTCTGATCCAGTCCTCTCAATAACTGTACATGAGGCCATGGGATAAGAGGAAACCGCAAGACCAACACAGCATTTTTTTTCATTTTTAGGAATGAAGACTACTCATAAGGATGCAGAAATAAAATTTACAAACTCCTTTAAAAACACAAGACTAATAAAAACCATTGACTGTTGGCGTTGTCCTTTGGGGGTGTGCTCTTTGATGGGTGGTACTGGTAAAGGCTGCTGCAGTTGAAGGATGGTGTGGTTACAAGGGAGTGGTGCCAGAGTCTTCCATGCTGTCCAGTGCAGCGTGGATACGAAAGTGCAGACGTGATTCCATAGAGTAGCCCTTATAGTTCAGCCTGTAAACCAAACAGAGGAGGGACGCTAGTAAGGCATTGCTTTCTGACATCCACCTCACATGCCACACAAAACGGTATCTCTCCAACACACACAAGATGAGATTGTTGAGAGATTTAGAAGAATAAACTCCAGTACATGGTTCTGTGCCATCCATAGTATTACACTTGGTAAGTGATGGCCTGTGAAAAGAGACACTTACTTTGCATTTTCTATGAAGCTTCTTGCCTTGGGGAAGTCTCCCTGAAGTTTGTAGAGCAGGCCCAGTTCATACAGGCAGAATGGGACCAGGTAATGGTCGAACTGTATTCTGCTCTCACTGGAGGATACACAAATGCAGCTTTTACAGTATTTCCTTCTGAGGACAAGCATAGCGTGATCAGTTCTGAGAATAAACACATTCAATTATGTCATTATTAATAACAGAGGTTCAGGATGAGGCTTGAGTGCACACCATTCAGGGTTACGATTGTGTGTATGTGTGGTTAATAAATGAGGTCCCAGGACCCGAACATGAGTCCAGGTGCTTTCATGTGTGCAGTCGCAGTTGCTCCTAATAAACTGTGTAGTTGAATTCAACCAGGTTTCCTTCGCTGTAAGGTGCTTTGACACCCTTGGAAATTTGCACTATACAAATGCTATAAATTATTAGCATTGATCATGTGCATTCAGACCACCTGTCCTCAACAGCCCTCAGTTTGTGTGTCTCACAAAACACCTGATCAGATTATTTCAATTCAGTTCAGTTCAACCCAACCCAACATAACATAACATAACATAACATAACATAACATAACATAACATAACATAACATAACATAACTTAACATAACATAAAACACATAACATAACATATAACATAACATGATTTATGTATACCTACTTGGACAATTAAGAGGGAAGTATTACAGGTAAATCCTCAACACGTAAAGCAAAGTCATTACCATATACAAATACCACACTCATATACACCATATACAATAAACACTCCTCAAACATAATTCAAACATGTACGGTGACAACACAATTTCAAGGGTATAGGTTAAGTGCAAGTATAGAGCTTTTAAGGTGAAAGGGAGACCCTGAATCGATATGCTCCAGGACACAGTGGGTCTTGTCATACATAGCCAATCCTTACCTGGATATCACCTGTGTGAAGCACAGTTCTGCCTGAAAAAGCCTGCAGAGGTGTTTCAAACAGAGGCCCTTCAGCATCTGGACAAGGCACTGGTCATCAGTGTGGTATTCTGTGGGGTCTAAAAAGGGAAACAGAAGCTAGCATAAGGCATCACAACCCTATCCACAAACAGGGGTTCACAAAAGCTGTGTCTCCTCACCTGTGCTGTCAGTACCTGCAATGTTCCCAAAGTGGAAATGATATTATTCATTCAGAGAGTGGGTTCAGAGAGCTTCTGCCCCTGCAGCAGCCTATATATGAAGCATTTCAACTCATATTCAGACTCCTACCCTACCCTGCCTTAGGGTCCTAACCTACCCTACCCTAGGGTCCTACCCTACCCCACCCTACTCTGCCTTATCCTACCCTGCCCTACTCTACCCTACAGCAACAGACAAGCCTGTGCAACAAAAACACAATGTGATTAAGATATAATTTCACCTACCCTACCTTACCCTACCCCATTCTACCCTAGTGTCCTGCTTTTATCGCCTATACAAAATGAATGATCTTATTATTCGGTGTGTTTATATACTGATTATTGATGGAAGACAGCAGTGGAAACTGCATCAAAATTGGATCTCTGTTTCATTTGTGTGCAGAAGGGCTCTGTAACAAATTCCATGTATAGATGCTCTGCATCAAAAAATTTCATTCATCTCATTCATTCACAACTCAACCAGTTGGACAGCTGACACCCCTGCGTCCATATCTGTCTGTCTGTTCAGACATTTGTAGCTGGGTTTGAAATAATGATACATCTACACCATTTGCATGGGTCATACTTACATGCATATGCACACACACACACTGAGATGCTGTTTCACTCTTAGGCAAGGAGTACAAGTTTTGCTGGACTCACTGGTGTCACTCTTCAGCTGCTTTTCTGCCTCCTCAATAGTGACAAGCAAACGCTCTGTTAGTTCTGGACTCTTCCCAACGATGGTGAAACCGCTCCACACATACATCATTTCCTGGCAGGGCAAGAGGACAGACACATACATGCACACACAGTCCTTTAGCAATGTTGCTACCCTGCTTGAAGCCAAGCAATAAAAAATGAAATAAATGTTCATTTATAATGTTTACCATTGTCTTAGCAAATAGTATATTATTAGAAAGTAACTCTGCCAACTCTTGCCAATTTTTCACTAGATTTGGATGAAGGACAGTTCATGATCTGTTTAGTGTTTCTGTCCTGACACACTTACCAATACAGGGATCACAAGTGGCACTGGGGTGAAAGAGGCGTAGCGCCGGGCCTTCCTGACCACAAACTTCTCTGTTGGCATGGATTTGCCAGCAAACCGCATCCTCAGGCCCTCCACCTGTCTGCCATAACCCCAGGAACAAAGACAACCAAGTTCTTTGAGGCATTACATCTATGAACTGAAAACAAGGCTGACCACCACAGAAGACATGAGAATATAACTTTCAGTGAGCTAGACAGCCATGTGTATACATCATTTATATGTAGGCTGTTACCAGCTGTGGGTGGGGTGAGTGGGAAAACGAGCAACCGATGCAGATGAATGAGCTTTCACCTGCGTCGGTTGCTTGTACCCATCACGTTTGCTGTAGCATCCCAGAATCCCTTTCGTCTGGCATTCACATAGTCTGCTTGTTACAAATTTTACATGAGCTTCATTCAGCTGTAGTGATGCAGAAAATCACTACGCTGTTACCACAGATAGTGTTGAATTTTACTTTAAGAAACACTGGACCAAATGTTGGACCAAATGATTCCAGTGCATTTTAATTAGAAGTTAACAGAAAATATGACAAACAACTTTGCATTTACATTTATTCATTTGCCAGACCAGAGCTTTACCCAGTGTGAACTATGATATGCATCTGAACATCAAGCAGACAAAGTCAATAGTGAAAAACCCAAGATGTTTCATACCGTTAGCCACATTTACATGTGTATGCTTCTCACTACAATGTAGATAGCCCACCAAGATCAGTTTAACATTTAACAATTTAACATTTAAACTGTCACATTGCTTGTCTGAAACTAAGATTAACTGGACCAGGATTCTTTCATTGAAGTAAGGTTTTGTGCATGTATCCACATAAATACTTTAATGCAGATTGATTCAATTTTATTTCTAAACTGTCCCTCAGTTTCCAAATCACTTGTAAATAATGGAGAAGATCAGTGTGGGAGAGGACAAGATTTTTCAAAATTTTGTAGTGTTTAAATCTACATTAAGATGATAATATTTTCAATATTTTCAACTAAGACAGTGAAGTGCTTTCCAGATGTCATCAGTTCTGCTATTCCCATGGCTTTGAATCATTCTTTGGAGTCATTCCTGTTTCGTCACAAGCATGAAGAGAACAGAGTGTGTCTCAATTCCCTCCTAAATAACACCCTTGCCTCTCCTTCTCAAGTATGTACTTGTGTGATGTTACGTGAAGTGTGGACTGGTTCGCTCACTTCTCTTGCTCACTTGCACATTGAGACGCAGTGAATGTCACATGGTAGGGTTGTACAGTAAGGTGGAAGGGTTTCAGTAGAGGAACAAACCTGAACAGCTCTACCACATTCTCCCCAGTCTTCTTAACATCATCCTCATGGAGCATGCTCAGGATGGAGGCTTTCTGAAACATGTAAATCGCCTACAAGGAAAGTCATAGCATGGTATATGGTAAACCAGGTACAAATCACAAAGGAGTTGAAACTATGGAATTTTGATTTTGATGAGTGTGAATTTTTAAGTATCTGGTAATTAGAACAGAAAGCAATTATAATGATCCACAAATAAAAATAAAGTTAAAAATCCATATGTAAAAATCAAGGTGAGAAATCATTTAATGTAAAACTAAAATCAATGGGGCAATTTCTAGTTTCTAAAGTGCTTACAGAGAGGAATCAAATGTCACAGACAGTATCCTCTGATTACAGACAGGTATGGTGGTACCTGGAGCTAGCAGCAGGCTGAATTGTGTGGGACCAGGGATGCTCTCCAGTACCTGAGACCACTTGCTCTCCTTGCAGAGGAGGTCTGCATAGCGATAGGCCTCCAGCCACTCCTGCTGGAAGCAGTGGCACCACATCAGCTCCCAGTAGCACAGGTGGTGAATCTGCTTCCACTGCGTCTGGGCAGCAATGCACTCCAGGAATTTCCCCTGGGCCTACATAAAACACACAGTGGTGCCGCACTGAGTCACTATTTGTGCCTTTCAGTAAAGGGTGCTACACACTGCAGGAACAGCACCTGGGTTTATGCAGCCTGGTAATCTTCTGAATTAATTTCTGATGATAATCTGATGTAACTCACCACTTCAAAGTTTCCTTTGAGCACTGTAATCCTGGCTACATAAAACAAAATAAGTGACCCCTGAAAAAGAGAATACAGATGGTATGAGGTCAAGGGAACCTGGGGTCACTGGACAGAGTTGGGCATGTGTGTGTGTCTGTGTGTATGTGTGTGCATTTGTGAGAGAGAGCAGGAATCTGGTATACACACATTGGGGAATCTGTCAATGTAGGGTGCCAGCAGGACCTCTGCCTCAGCCAGATTACTATCCCCAGTTCCTATTGGAGACAAGGCGTCATTGGTTACATTAATACATACTGTACAGAGGCAAACCCTACAGGCTATATTAATTCATACAGAATGATACCATCCAAATAAACTGATGCATCCCTATTTATAAACTTCTACCTCTACAGTGGGCTCCCACTCTTTGTAGAACCTTACCTGTTTGAGCCCATATCAGAGTTGTAAGAGCAGTACAATGTCTAAAACATCATGAGCATGAGTTCAGTCTTTCAGTAGTTTCCCCAAGGAAGTCCAGGAAATTTATGATCTCGCTGTGTGAAAACAATGCTGGCTTTCCCTTATGCCAGTTTTGTCCCGGAATAATTTGAGGCATTCCCTCATAATAAATTACAAAGTTTTACACAAGATATAAATTAAACTCACTCTCTTGTAGTCCCCTGGATCAGTGTAAATCCCTTACTGATTTCACCAGTATAACTGTGCTTTTTTTCCAGTGTGACTGTATCTAAAACAGTATGACTTAACCTGTATGATTGTATGAAATGACTGTGGCTGATTCTTACCCAGTATGATTGTATCTAATCCAGTATGGCTGTTTCTAATCCAGTGTCGCTGAATTGTAACCAGTGTGACTGTATGTGATCCAGTGCGGCCGATTCTTACCCAGTGTGACTGTAGCTAACCCAGTGCTGCTGAGTCTTACCCAATGTGACTGTATCTAATCCAGTGTGACTGTGCTTTCCTCTGTGTGGCTGTGCTTTTGCCAGTGTAACTGTATATAATTCAATGTGGCTGTTTTACCCAATGTGACTGTTTCTAATTCAGAGTGGCTGAGACTTACCCAGTATGACTGTGAAGTAGGTGTGGTACATGAGCAGCATGAGGACGCTTAGGATAGCCCGTAGACTGTGGCTAGCTGCTCCTTCTCGCAGCTGGGACAGGCCAAACTCCTTAAGAGGAGAAGACCAACAGAGAAGTCACCTCCACTTTCTTCAGACCTCGACACATAGACATCTATCCACTTTCTCCAATACTCAATACATGGAAATCTATCATATCAAATCCCTTGTGACCTTTGAATATGGTTGAGAATGTATGTATATTACATTTTCACATTTTCAAAAATATGCTAATGAATATTTAGGGAGTACAGCCTTTCAATTTGATAACATTTTGGCCATGTTATGGTGATGGGTGGGAGCCATCAAGGCAATAGTACAAACACTGCCAGTGCACTGAACAATTACTCTTATTGGATCAATTACTCTTATTGGAACTTGTATGAATCTTCAGCCTTAATGTTAATGCGTTTGAACCTGTCTGAGTCTTAGTTAAGGTTCTGAGATTACAAGAATATTGCTATCGTGCATATAAACCTGTCTGAGTTGCACTTTAGTCAATGTGTAATTATGGGATGGACATGATAAAACTGGGTTCCAGATGGTGTGTTGGCAAAGAACCTATGCACCATTGATCTTAAGTGACAAAAAAGTAAAAGTAAAAAAAAAAAAAACATACTCTATTGCCAGCAAAGCCGATGAACTCCAGCAGCCGGAGAACCTTACTGGGCAGGAGAGACAACATCTGACAGAAAGAAGGGGGAGATACTCCGTCAACATAGTGCACCACATAGTCATCCCCAAATTACAGCCCTCAGAGTTCCCACCATAATCTCTCACTGTCCAAAACATTTATAGTGACCCATTTTAGCTGCAGGTCAGCTATACCTAAGGAATTTCCACTGATACATCTTAGCTATAGGTCAGCTATACCTGAGGTGTTTCCACTGATACACCTTGGCTGCAGGTCTGCTATACCTGAGTTGTTTTCACTATGGCTGCAGTGATCACAAAGAACATAGTCTTTGTCTTACAGGCTAAAATACCAATCAGAAACTTTATTAGTTCACAGAAAAGTGATGACAGCAGTGTTATGCAAGTTCACACTTCACAAAAGCTAGCTCAAAGTTCAGTTCACACTGATTAAAATGAACAAGTTCATGTTCATAGCTATTTTATGTGTACGTCTACATGCGCAGTGATTGTTAAGCGGGATATGGGCAGTTGGTTACGAGATGTCGAGTCTATCTGATGAGTTGCACTAATAAAAACGTCTGGAAGTATGGAATAACACCGTCCGTGTTTATTCATCAAGCAGTAACTTTAACACACCTAAGGATTCTGAATCTCACGCAAACCTGAACAAGCTCAAGTTCTTTAGTTGCAAACGGATACATTCAAATTCACCGTTCACCAAAAAAATGAGCACGTTCAATGAACGCCCTCTTTTAACGCGTTCATGCACAAAACTGGATGACAGTGTATTACATAATAGAGCCCGACCGATAAATCGGTGTGCCGATATTTCTGCTTCTTCCCTTGAACCACCACTTAAATTTAGTTCCATAGAGACAGTGTCTGTCCCCCGATCTTTGGTCCCATACTGTTTAAAGAAATCTATTCGGGGCATTTGCCCTGAGAAATTGATAAAAATTTAATCTGGTGAATCTTAAATTAATACCTGCAAACAAATGGTCCTTAGGATTGGGTTATTAAATATAAGGTCTTTAACACCCAAAGCAGTGCTAATAAATGAATTGACTACTGACCATAAATTCGACATCCTATGTCTGACTGAAACGTGGCTTAAACCAAATGAATCTATTGCTTTAAATGAATCAACACCTCCCAGTTACAGTAGCTACCAGGTCCCTCGCTCAACTGGGAGGGGTGGTGGTGTTGCTGCTGTATATAACTCTAATCTTTGTGTCACTTTTAAATCTAGCCATAACTTTAATTCATTTGAATTGTTAGTACTTAGCTTTGCACATCCTGACAAGACTGCATCTCAGGTGTTTACCCTAGTAATTGTTTACAGGCCACCTGGCTACTGTTTTTTTTATCTGAATTTTCAGACTTTCTTTCCAGCCTGGTTGTCAACACAGAAAAGGTTGTGGTAGTGGGCGATTTCAACATTCATATGGACAATGTACAGGATCCCTTCAGAACAGCATTTTTGTCCATTATTGACTCCATTGGATTCTCTCAGTTTGTGGACAAACCCACACATTGCTGCAACCACACGCTGGATCTGGCCCTCACTTATGGCACTGACATTAACAATGTAGTAACCTTGCCACACAATTCTGTACTGTCCGATCATTACCTGGTGACTTTCAACCTTCCTTTTGCTTGTTACATTAACTCAGAGTCCATATTTTCCCTCAGGCCCACCATCTCTTCTGCTACTACCAAAGCCTTTATTGATGAGCTCCCTGCTTCATACAGTCTGAACAACAAAGAATATTTAAACTTATGCTCGAACCCTAGTTCGGCTAAAATAAATCAACTCACCAAAAATATTGAGTCCACACTGTGTAACACTCTAGATGCTGTTGCACCCCTCAAAAAGAGGAAAGTCCTTGACAAAAGACTAGCACCCTGGTATAATGACCAGACCCGTGCTATGAAACAAACTGCATGGAAACTTGAAAGGAAATGGCGCTCCACCAAATTACAGGTCTTTCTCCTGGCCTGGAAAGAAAGTCTTCTACGCTACAAGCATGTGCTCACAGCTGCCAGATCAGCATATTTTTCTACCCTAACAGAGAAAAACAAGAACAATCCCAGGTATTTGTTCAGCTCCATCTCCAGACTAGTGAAGAGCCCTGCGTCAGCCAACCCCTGCATCCCAGCAATTCATAGTAGTGATGACTACATGAACTTTTTTGACAGCAAAATCACAAAGATACATGACACAATTCAAAAAAATTCCTCTAATTCTGCATCCAGTCTGGCCTGTCCAAACTCAGATAACGTAGAGATATCCAATAGGCCAGCCACATGCCTTGACTCTTTCACACCCATTGAATTTAGTGACTTTTTCTCCCTAATTAATTTGTCTAAAAATGCTACCTACCTACTAGACCCCATTCCAACTGGACTCTTAAAACAGCTGCTACCTGAAATTGGCACTCTGTTACTAAATCTTATAAATGCCTCCCTTACGCTCGGACATGTACCTCAGTCTTTCAAGCTAGTGGTCATCAAGCCCATTTTGAAGAAGCCCACGCTAGACCCGAATGACCTGTCGAAATACAGGCCCATCTCAAATCTCCCATTTCTTTCGAAAATCTTAGTTGTAAGTTGTAAAGTTGTAACAAAGCAACTTTGCTCCTTCTTACAGTCCAATAATATTCTGGAAGTCTTTCAGTCTGGATTTAGACAGCATCACAGCATGGAAACTGCTCTCCTAAAAGTAACCAATGACCTACTTCTATCCTCTGACAATGGCTGTATCTCCCTACTTGTGCTCCTAGACCTAAGTGCAGCCTTGGATACTATTGACCATCTTATTCTATTAGACCGACTTGAGAACCTTATTGGCATAAGTGGAATGGCCCTATCATGGTTCAGGTCTTATCTTTCAGACCCACACTTTGTCTTCATCAACAATAAGTCCTCCAAACTCCCCAGAGTAAGACATGGAATACCACAAGGATCCGTGCTTGGACCTTTGCTCTTTTCGTTTTACATGGTCCCTCTTGGAAATATCATTCATAAACATGGCATAATTTCCACTGCTATGCAGATGATACCCAATTATACATATCGGCCAAACCTGATGTCTCCCTGGAAATATCAATCATGGAAGCCTGCCTCAAAGACATAAAGACATGAATGGCCCATAATTTCTTCCTCTTAAATTCGGACAAAACAGAAATATTGGTCATCGGCCCAAAGTCTGTCAGGAGCAAACTCACCAATATTACATCAAATCTTGATGGTGTCTCACTGGCCTCAAGTGCAACCATCAAAGAACTTGCATCACGATTGATCCTGAGCTCTCTTTTGACACCCATATAAAAACACCTTCAGGGACTGCTTTCTTTCATCTGAGGAACATTGCCAAAATCAGGAAAATTCTATCAATACACGACGCTGAAAAACTAATCCACGCTTTTGTTACATCCAGATTGGACTACTGTAATGCCCTCTTGTCAGGATGTGCATATGCCTCCCTAGAGTCCCTTCAGCTGGTTCAAAATGCAGCTGCTCGTATTCTAACCAGAACAAAGCGCTTTGAGCACATCACCCCAGTATTAGCCTCTCTCCATTGGCTACCTATCAAATACCGCATTGATTTCAAAATACTTATCCTTACATTTAAAGCTTTAAATGGGCTTGCCCCTCCCTATCTTAAGGACCTCCGCCCATATACTCCAAAACGATCTCTACGTTCCCAAAGTGCGGGACTTCTCATTGTTCCAAGAGTGGGTAAAAGTACTATAGGTGGAAGAGCCTTTTCGTACTGAGCCCTCTTTTGTGGAACAGTCTACCCACCGAGGTTCAGGGAGCAGACTCTCTCTCCGCCTTTAAGTCTAGGCTAAAAACGTATCTTTATTTCAAATCTTTTAGCTGAGGGACACGGCACAGTGCTGACATTGTTCATAGAGTCTCTGGTGGACTAAGTGGTCATTGTTGTCACTATATCACTGCCTGGGTACTCTGTGTTCAGCTGATCTGGCTATGGTCTGGTGTTGACTGCCTTAGGGTCACCCTCATGATTGTGCTGGCCCCTTGCCTCTCGTCCCCTAGGTATGCTGCCATAGTCCTTATCTGCCGGGACTTTTCCCTATTACACACATGCACCCCTCTTCCCCCCTCTGTTACCCCCTTTGCCTTTATGCTTTTTGTTTCCATTCCCACATTTAATATCCACTAATCACTGTTCTCTGTTTGTTTCCTACCCCTGCTGTAGCTCAAGCGTCACACCCCGACTTCCAGTCCTGCTAGCTCACTACCCTGCCCGTCAAGCCAACTGCGTGCTAAGAACCGAACAGTCCTGCTACCTCGCTGCCCTGCTCATCAAGCCAACTGCATGCCAAGAACCGGACATTATAGGATAGATTTCATAATTACTATGTCATTTAATTACTGCTGTCTATCTAACCCAAATGTCTTAAAGTACATTGTACAACTTTAAGACTCTCTCTAATTCTATCTGCCCAGTGCTGGCCAGAAGCAGATGGGCTCCCCTGTTAACTGGGGAGTTTTTCCTTGCCACCGTTGCCTTAGGCTTGCTCTCAGGGGGTCTCAGGCCTGGGATCAATGTAAAGCTGCTTTGTGACAACTTGTGTTGTAAAAAGCGCTATACAAATAAAATTGAATTGAATTGAATTGAATTGAATATTACCGCCGGACATGAGCTAATTGCAGAGAAATCGATATCCGCGTTCATAACGGTCGATAAATGACAATTAAAAAAGAAACGGAGAGACGGAAAATGGATCCTTCAACCATGTTATGAGTGTTGTCGTTGCATAGCTTGTCCACCAGAGGGCACACTGCAACTCCACTGTTGGCAACACGTGTTTGGAATGCCACAAATCACAACGATCAGCTGACCCAAGCAGAGCCTAGCAAAGTAGCCCATAACGGAGATTATCTGTGCTCATGGTTAGTTGATAATTGTCACATTACATTACTTAAATAATAATAAATATCCCCCATCACTTCTCCTCTTAGCCTAAATAAGCCTGACAACATTCATGTCAGCCATGCCTGGTTTTGCTGCAGTCACGTGAAAGCCGGTACCGTCAGTGAAACATCAAAATTACGTTTAACGTTACGGTAGTTGAGTGGTGTTGGCTAAGCTGTTGACAAACTTGATTGTAGGTTTATTTATGAAACAGTGTGGCAGTTCTAGCGAGTAAACAAACGGTCCTATCATTTCTCCCTCGTCACTTCTAAAAATTCTCTGGCAACATTGCATAGCAGTTTATTGCTAAATTAGGTTACCCACATAGCTAACTGTTTATCAGTGGAAGACCGCTAACGTTTAAACTATAGCGTTTCACTTATTCTGCCGAAATGAAGCAATGGTAAATATATCTGCGACTCGCATGTCTGTAGTTACAGTCAGTGCACTGGAAATGATCAAACCAGAGGGGACACGTAAATAAACGTGAGCTGAACAAGTATCTAACATGGCTTGGTAGCCACACAAAGTTATCTAGCTTCTCTTTCAAACATGTAGTTTGAAATTCCAAAGTCACAAGTGCTCGTTGTAGACAGTCATGTAGTATTAGATGCATTCAACAGTAGCGTTTACTCTAGGTCACTGTATCAGTTTACTGCATGGTTTAAGATGCCATTATATTTTTTTAAACTCTTTTGTATTTTTATACATTTGACTCTTATTTATCCTCAAAGTACTATTTATGACAATAAAACAAGTTTCTTTTTAAACTGCATTATGTCATGTTATGTGAGGACTCTTAAATAACTACATAAAACAAATGTTAAGAAAAATCTTTGTTATGTGTTTCTGAAAAAATTAAATGTAATTGTAAATAATTGTAAGTCGCTTTGGTTTAAAAGCGTCCACAAAATGACAAATTGTAAATTGTAAAAAAAAAAAAAAGAATATTGGCTGATATGTCATTATCGGTTTCTCAAATCCTCAAATATCAAATTCGGTATTGGTCTTAAAAATCCTGTATCAGTCAGGCTCTATTACATAATAATTCCACAAAGTTTGTTCAGTATTTTAGCATTGCTATATGCACTCTGTACCTCGTTATTTACACATCACAAATGTCTGTCACCAACACACAATGTAGACACACAGCAGAGGTACACACATGAATGCAAGCAGCCACATCTTACAAACACAAAGGCACACAGATACACACAGTATGCACACAGCACAGGCACACAGCATAGGCATACAGCATTGACACACACAGATATGTACAGTGCAGACACGCACACTTCGGTACAGTCTCACCAGATTAAAAGATCCCATTCCCGTGTTAACGCCTCCCTCAAAATGCCTGTAGGTAGCACCATGTCCAGCCATTTCCTGAGTCATCTGATAGCATTCCCTGGCAGACAGCAGGGATACATGGCAAAGGAGTCTTTTCAAGGCAGAGATCTTCCTATTGACTATCTCAAGTTTAAAAAACTACAGGTACGAAAGGTAACTGAGAGCTGATACCCAATAATGGTGTACAATTATTCCATAGGCCTGATAAATGTAATAAACATGTAATAAAAGCAGGCAACTCCTTGGACATCAGTGGACTGCTGTCTAATCTAAGGCAGCTATGCTTGGAGAGATGTGCAGGCTAAATTAGCCACATACCTTTTTCTTTACTGACAAATAGTGTTAGTCAATATAAGATATGGTGTACAATGTATGATTTTCTTAAATTTAGCATGGGCAATAATGATAGCTGTTTTAGCTATTTATAATGTCTTGCCTTTTCTGTTTGAATAAATGAACAACTCCTGAAATGTTGTTCTTTCTCCATTTTATTCACAGGGTCATCATTACTTTACAATACTGAGCCTAATTTTCCCAAACCTCCAAACATAAATGAACATTTGTAGGAAATGCACTATGTCCATGTGAATACAATACATGAGATATTGCTGCATACACTTATTCAGTGAAAGGTTTTAGATATTTTCTTGTATTGACAGAATTATCTAGTCTAGACCTTTAAGTTAATGCATTAATTTTAGAAACTCTACCAAACACATTATGATCACTGTCTCTATGTCTAATTAATTATCACTCACTCACAGTGAGTTACCTTACAATGTGTTCAAATAGAGTGGCTATAACAACATAAACAACACATCAGATTTCAAAACCCATTTGCTCAAAATGCAGGGTGCTAATTGTAATTCTGTTCTCCAGAGAACTGCATTGTCGTATGGTACACTAATAGAGAATTGAAAGGGGTTATGCTTACTTATAGATTTGATAACTTGTTCGGATTCTGATACCTCCCTTGATTAAGCCAATCATGCTTTCATCCTGTAGGGAGAAATAAGAAAGGGCTTAGCTCTGCAAATACTGTAGAAATATTTATCTTATACACATTTGTACATTTACATATATATGAGTATACATACAGAAACATACACTGATGAGCCAAAACATTATAACCACTCAAAGGTGAACCAAATAATGTTGATCATCTCCAAACAAGGGCACATGTCAAGGTCTGGGTAGATTAGATAGTAAGTGAACAATCAGTTCTTGTAGTCAACATGTTGGATGCAGGAGAAATGGGCAGGAGTAAAGACCTGAGTGACTTTGATAAAGGCCAAATTGTTATGGCCAGACAACTGGCTCAGAGCACCTCTGAATCGGCAAGGCTTGTGGGGTGCTCCTGGTCAGCAGTGGTCAGTACCTACCGACAGTGGTCCAAGGAGGGACAAACCACAAGCCGGCGACAGGGTGTTTGGCGCCCAAGGCTCCGTGTGCGAGGGCAATGAAGGCTATCCCATCTGGTCCGAACCAACAGAAGGTCTACTGTGGTACAAGTCACAAAAAATTTTAATGATGGTTACGGGAGGAATGTGTCACAACACATAGTGCATCGCACCCTGCTGCATATGGGGCTGTGTAGCCTCAGACCGGTCAGAGTGCCCATGATGACCCCTGTCCACCATCAAAAGGGGCTACAATGGGCACGCGAGTATCGGAACTTGGAGCAGTGGAAGAAGGTCGCCCAGTCCGATGAGTCCCTTTTTCTTTTAGATCATGTGGATGGCCGTGTACATGTGCATTGTTTACCTGGGGAACTGATGGCACCAGGATGCACTGTGGGAAGACGACAAGCCGGCGGAGGGAGTGTGATGCTCTGGGCAATGTTCTGCTGGGAAACCCTGGGTCCGGCCATTCATGTGGACGTCAATTTGACACGTGCCACCTACCTAAACATCATTGCAGACTAGGTACACCCCTTCATGGCAATGGTATTCCCTGATGGCAGTGGTCTCTTTCAGCAGGATAATGTGCCCTGCCACACTGCACACATTGTTTGGGAATGGTTTGAGGAACATGATGAAGTGTTCAAGGTGTTGCCCTGCCCTCCAAATTCTCCAGATCTCAATCCGACTGAGCATATGTGGGGTGTGCAGTTTAATCCACGGCAGCTCCACCTTGCAACTTACAGGACTTGAAGGATCTGCTGCTCATGTTTTGGTGCCAGATACAACAGGGCACCGTCAAGGGTCTTGTAGAGTCCATGCCTCGGTGGCTCAACGCTGTTTTAGCAACACACGGAGGACCAACAGCATATTAGGCAGGTGGTCATAATGTTTTGGCTCATCAGTGTACATATACTGTAAAACTGTTGCCACTTACTTCAATGAAGGTGAGGGCAGCCCTTTGCAGCAGACACTCAGCATAGCAGATTTCAGCATGCATCTCCTCTAGATAAATGAACAGAGACCTCACATTTGCACCCAGAGCACTGCATGCCCCATGCCCAAACTCAACACAGACAAGGGTGTCTCTCACCTTCTGTTAGCCCATCAGACATGTGTCTGGTGAGTAGGCTGGATATTGTCTCAAGAACACCATTCTTCCTTCTAAACCTACATAATGGACACACCCATAATCAGACACACATAGTGTAACTTTTCTATATAATGTATTATGCCTAAATGCCCATTTACAAAAATCCCACACTCAGAGGATTTTGTTCACTATGCTGTTTATTCTTTGTTACCACCATTTTCTTACCCACTTAAGGAAGCTTTGTCTTTCATGCATAACATTACATAATTGTCATGTAGCAGACACTCTCATCCACATACAGTTCTGTTGCTGTTACAGTTCTGTTATCCAATTATACAGCTGGATATTTACTGAGAACATTGCGGGATAAGTACCTTGCCCAAGGGTACAACAGCAGTGCCCCAGTGGGGAATTGAAACAGCAATCTTTCAGTTACAAGCCCTACACTGTTGCCTCACTCATGCATCATAGATTCGTGAACCACTCAGCCTTTGGTGAGGAATTACAGTGGTACCTTTGGCAGGTGTGAAGGGCCTCCTTTAACGTGTCCATGGCCATCTGGATGTCCTTCTGCTCAAAAGTCATTCCTGCCTGAATGACCAGGATGCTGCTGTAGCCCATTGCATGGTACATGCTGTCCTTTGCCCTGGAACCCAGATATAGCAATCACACACTGGCCT
Source organism: Megalops cyprinoides (assembly GCF_013368585.1). NCBI lineage: Eukaryota > Metazoa > Chordata > Actinopteri > Elopiformes > Megalopidae > Megalops > Megalops cyprinoides. The sequence continues at coordinate 2,294,719 of NC_050604.1, read as the reverse complement.
CTGAAGAAAGGCAATTTAATTTACACAACATGATGAGGGAAACAATACATTACTGACCAGTGTCAGTATCTGCATCACTGTACCCTTTTGTGCTAGGGAATGTAAATTCTACAAGTTAAATCACTTTTATCTTCCCTTAAGCTAATACTGCAGGTAGAATGACTCCCATGTAAAGAAAATGGAAAAGTGAGAGAATGACTACAGAACATGATAAATCAAGTTGAAAACTCTCCTCCTGAACAAGCTATCTGTCATTAAAACCACACCCACTTTGTGTACTGATATTATGTTACAATAAAATTGTCAGGGCTCGGGCACAGACTCAGATGCAGACCACGAGTGCTTCAGATTCCAAGCGGCTTTATTCAGGATTGATGTACGATATCGCAAACTCAGAACATGCAGTGTCAAAACCAGGCAGGCAGTCAGAAGGCAAACCGGGGGCAAAAACAGGAAAAGGCAGCGTCAGAAACCAGACAGGCAGGCAAACCAGGCAATCGGGGCAAGATGGCAGGCAGAGTCAACACGGAAAAAGCTATCGGCAAGAAACAAAAAACAAACAAAAAAAAAAAAAAAAACCAACCCCACAGTGGGACCGAAACAGGCACGAAACACTGCAACAAACTGGTGACAGGACAGAGACAAGCAGGGTAGATATAGGGCAGGGCTGACGAGGTGATGGGAAGCAGGTGCGCAGGCTGGCATGTGGAGACAATGAGGTGATCAGGTGGGCAGGGACAGGGCAGGGCTGGAACACAAGGAAAAACAATAAACAAAAGCACATGGACCACAATGACAGATGGGGAGAACATCCAAACAACAACTAAGGGGCCGAAGTACTGAAAAAAATACATTTCTTTTTCGACTGAGATGCTGTTTTGACATGCATGGGGCAAATTACAGGTGTGATCTCAATGAGAAGACTTTTACAGGAGGAACAGGTGTGATCCCTCCCCAGGGCAATGCCAAATACCAAGGTTCAAGGATAGTCAGTGCTTCTGAAAACTTGTTGTTCAAGAAGAGGTTCAGAGCCAGAGAGCATTCCTCTAATGCAGTCGTCAGGTCCATTTTGGGTGAACTGAAATGAAGGGAGGGAAAACTTCTTGTCAGTTTTGGTGGAGTGACATTTTCATTTTAACTTTTACCAACCCAAAGTGCTCTTTTAGGTTGATGAGGTCTGATTTCAGCATTACTCTATGTCCACTGGAGAAGCTGCTTGGTTGAGTGCACAACACAGTCGTCTGTTTACAGTATGGTAATGAGAGACAGTAACGTACACCTACACCTATGTGGACGTCATTCAGCTGTTTCCAATACTGGTTATACTTTGGCTATCTATACAACTGTAATACCGAAACTGATGAAAAATACAACATACAAATACTTTTATGAATATCATTGCATTTCGTGAAAGGCCCTAAAGCCAAACTAATGATATTCATACAGTTGTATACTTACACAGGAATCTGGTCAAACATATCTTCAGAAGCTTCCTGTAACAGACAGGTTAAAAGTGGTTAGAATAACACTGACACCCTGCTAATCTAACAGTACTCAGATGAACAAAGATGAGTGTAACAGTCAGGTAGATAAACACAAGAATATTTCCAGCTCAGCCTGAGGTCGGCACTGGTATTTCACACCAAAAACTGGTTCGAGAGCGGCACCAACACTTAGCTGGTCTAGATCTCTAGAACAAAGAACCGCTACGTCAGGGGCTGGGGGCAGGATTATCGTGACCAATAAATCCAACCAGAGCCTCGGATAGCAATTAGGTTTGGGGCGGATCTGCTTGACCGTCAGAAGATCCTCTTAGCAGTCGTATCCGTTCTGTGGACTTGTGCTAAACATGGCCCAAACGAATGTTGGCTCCCTCACCACTGTGTCGGTCAGCGGACTCAGAACGCATCCGGGGCACATCCGTAGGACGGACGCACCAATTCTATTCCTGCTCTCTCGTCTGTGGAGTAGCCGGCACAGCCACAAACTCGAGGGCTGCATGAATATTGAGGTAAGCGATCTTTTATTATTTTGCATATAGCTATATTAGAAATATGACTATATATCACAGGTGCAGTTGAGTGATGAGTGTTTAAATATGTAATCCAATATTTTACTTAGGTTGTGAATGAGACGGTTATCTAACTAAAGAAGTTGCAAGACATGAAGTTGGCTGTTAGTTGATATTAGCATGCTAACTAACTAGCTATGATCGTTAGCTGCCAACTGTATAGCCTGCACTATAGTCTGTGGCTGTGATGGTTTAAAAAAATAATAATAAAAAGGTAATGTGAGCTACACAGAAGGCTAAATAGCTATGGCTTGCCAAGCACCGAATTGGCAATTCTCTTGTTTTAACGTTAAATCGAGTGAGGGGTGGATTCGGCACTATGCAAGTCATAGCTACTGATTAGCTACACATGAACTAGCCACCGCTATCTACATACATAATAACGAGAGAAATGCTGCTAAACGTAATGTGTGACTACATCTACAGAATTCTTGTAGTTAAATAATTTCGTCAGGGGTTTGGGCTGGACAGTTCTTCTCTGACATTCCGATTGACATCGAAAATCGTGTGGGAGAGCAGAGCATTCTCCAACTGATCGCTATAGCGTCAAAACACTACCACTACTAAAGAACAACATGCACAAAGTATGTTCTTTATTATTATTTTGTTAGTGATACTAATGCTATTTTGGTAAAATCAAACATTAGCTTGTTAGTTTTGTCATGGTGGCTAGCTAATGTTAGTTTTTCTTGGGCACGGCAATAGCTATATCTTTAGTGATACTAAGTATCCAACAACGGTCTATTTCCTCATTTTACGTAAATGTAGATAAATGATTTGTTGTGTGGATTAACTGAGCAAGATAGCAAATGTTACCAAGATAGATTGAAATTAATTTTTTGCACTTTGCAATTAGCTTAATGCTACAGTATGCACCAAGCTACAGTAGGTACTTAGCAAGTTTGGTTGTTGCTAGCTTGCTAACGTTTTGTTAAAAAAAATACAAAATTAAAAAACTAAGACAACAGAGTTACACAGATGGTTTCATAGATGTGAATCAGTCAGTTTGTGGAACAGAAACTTGCCTGGGAGAAGTAATTAATCCGAATGAAACTAATGTTAATCTCAAGAAAACACACACCCATGACATTAGGTTGATAATTCTGTACTATAAGAATGCAATAATTATAATACATTTTTTATTTGTTCTCCTTACTTTGTCTTTCCCATAATTCATAATTCTCTCTCTCAATACATGTGTGCATGTGCATACACGCACACGTTACATTATATAATGACTGATAGCAGTATGTTTTGAGGAATGTGTGAATGGGTTTGTCTTATTTCGTTTCGATCTGATTTTATGATTTACTGCAAGAAAAGAGGAGATTCATGGTGGCAGCACAGAGAGACCAGACAGAGGGTGTATCAAAGGGACAGAAATACAGACTGATAGATTTGAGATGGTACACACACAACAATAAATGTGTGTAAATGAGACAGGTCTATAAAATGTAAATGTTAATGATACAGTATTAATGTAATAACATTTTATAAAAATACTTTGTAATTTTTTTTCTGAAAATTATATAAGCAGGACTGAGGGGTTGAGAGCCTTTTCAGTAAGATTTTCCTGTGGTATGTATGTATTCTTGTTCATTTTTTTCTCCTTTTCTCCCTGACCCCAGGACCTTCTTTGGCTTTTCTGCCGCTGGACCAACCAGCCTGCTATGCTTGATGCAGTACTGGATACTCTTTAGTATTAAATGGCAACCTTCGTTTGGCCAAACGGCCTGTTCTCATCATAATATGTTCTTATGTTCTTAGTGATGTCATAAGTGAACACTAACTCATTGAATACAGCTTAATTACTTTGAGATAATATATTTAAGGTTCCCTTGTTGATTGATGACTCATTACATCACTGGGACGACAATGACATCACCAGGGGGACATTTTGATGCTTAAATAACTTTTATATCAAACACAATTGCACAAAAGTTTGGAGTGTTGACACATGGAATCTGTAGCTTAAAGTATGGAGTAAATGGCACTCAAAATTTGAGAAAAATAAGAAATGGCAAGAATAACTGATGTGCTAGCTTACAGCTAGCCCACTAATAAGTGAGGTTAATTTTTTGGTGGCCAAAAGCAAAATGTATCTTTTGTATAGGTGCTGTACGGAAGAACCCCATTGCTGCACAAGCTACCAATGAGGAGGTGCATAAGCATGCCATTAGGTGGTTCAACCTGGCCTTGGACCGTGGAGGTGGATGTAAGGAGCACCACCATGCACAGGAAGAACAGAATTAACTGACTTTTTTAAAATATAATTTTATACAACTACATGATGTTTTGAGTATAATTCAAGTAGAATGTAGAGTGGTTTGTCAAATAAACCTTGATTATTGGTAATGTGTTTGTTTTTTGTCTTTGAATTTAATGATCTTTAAGGTCTATGCCGGATCAGGGGCAGATGTCATGGTATTTTCTTTCAAACTTGGCCAGTTTAGGGACTGTTTTGGCATGGATCCGTAAAAAGGGACCATGCCAGTATTGGTCTGGTTTGTGGGTCTGGGCCAGATGAGTTGGAGTTAAAGCCGCAGTGCCACATCCGGGCCAGATCTGACCATTACATGCGGATCCGTGCCGCATCTGTGCCGGATCTAATAAAATTATTGGCTAGGCTGGTTCAGTCCTGTCCCTTTTCTGTTCCGGATCTGTAAGACGGATCTGCCCCAGCATTGGCCCGTGATGCATAAGGACACAACTCTGTTTTGCAGATGCGGGCCAGATGCAAGGCTACTTTTGGCCCAGATCCAGCACGTTTCAACTTGTTATCTGGGTAGGATCTAACAAAGCCATCCACAATATCTGTGCATTTTATTTTTTTACAGATCTGTCCAACTTAAACTTTGTTACCGACATTTTTTTTACAAAACAGCTAGTGTAGCGTCTAGTCTGCCTAAAAACAAGAAGAAAAAAGTTTTATTTTTCAATAAATTGAAATTTCTTAGCTGTTTAGCGAGCTACTAATTTCTCACATCAGTGTTAAGAATGTAACATTGATGGCTAGCTGTTGGTCAGCTAACATTACCCCAGCAAGCATAGCTACTAATTTCTCACATCAATGTTACGTTCGACGTTTGTATCACTGATTTGAGAAATTAGTAGCTATGCTTGCTTGGGTAATGTTCGCTAACAAACAGCTAGCTAGTCAGCTACCGTAACCTTGGTAACAGTAAGCATGCTACTTTCTAACATTGCCATTGACTCACCTACCAATGTAACTTAACATTTGGCTTCACAAAAGGCTAACATTGTATAAAGTGTAATGGACAAAAATTCGCTAAAGCGGTCTGAAAAGTCGCTAAAGCGGTCTGAAAAGTCGCTAAATCTAGCGACAAAGTTGCTAAGTTGACAGGGCGAGATATCGAAACGTAGATACCGCGTTTGCGATTTGATGTGCGTCTGCGTGGTCGCCATATTGGAGCGGTCAAGATCCGCTAGTAAACAAATACAATGTGTACTGAGAGATGCAGACTTCTCTATAAATTCGACTGTAACTCGCTTAATTCTGAACCGATTTTCATGACATTTGGTTTGTTATAAACATGAGAAATTAAAGATGATACTGGTTACGTATTGGGTTGGCACCTGGTTACTTATTGGGATAGCATCATAGCCGCTAGCTAGCTAGTTTGGTACGTCAACCCAAAATTAGCTAGCTAGCTAGCGGCTATGATGAACTTTATCCAAGTGCTAACGCATACAGTTTCAATACTTTTACTTTAATGCTTCCAATACTTTTTGTAGTTGGCTAGCTAGCTAGCTGGCTAAGAGGCGTTCTAGCTAACTGCAAAAGTATTGAAGCTGTATGCGTTAGCACTTGGATAAGGTTTAAAGGTTATTGGACGTCTGTTGTAATAAAAGAAACCAAAGTCCGTTTATCTGTATATTTCATGTTTGTGCACATTTAATAAAATGTTAATAATAGCCTGTTGTTGGTTAGCTGGCTAGTTTGCTAGTGTATTTTAAGCCAGTTAGTCAGCTTTGTACACGACAGTTCATACTGTCACTATCTGTTGACCTCGGGTAATTACAAAATTTAGTTAACTGGGGTTGGCAGCGAACAGTGAGAACCACTGTTCGAAACTCGCTCGCTCGCTGACCCATGTAACTAATCTAATTGAACACTACGCAAGATCCCACCCGTTACATATAGAAATCTACATTTTTGGAGGAACTCACAAAAGCTGAAATTCTAAACAATTCACACTTGATGTTGCCTATTCATAGATCGGAGCCTGCATATCCCAGAGGAAGTTGTGGCTATTCAGAAGGTTGTTTTAGCATAGAGCTGATTAGATCCGCCTCCAGGAACTGAATTTACTTCCAATAAGTAACCAGTATCATGTTCAATTTCTCACATTTATAACAAACCAAATTTCATGAAAATAATTAAGCGAGTTACAGTCGATTTTGTAGAGAAGCCTGCATCTCTCAATACACATCGTATTTGTTTACTAGCGGAAAGTGAAAAGTGACCAATCATAAGAGGTCCAGTGCCCCCCTTGGTTTCCGCCCCCAACTTGTCAAAATTCAGGTCGCTTCGCGCGAGCAGAACTCAGCTTCGAGAGCAGAGTTAACCTGTGAGAGCGTGTATGCCCTCCAGCGCTTGCCAAGCAGGAACTCTCGCGCGTGGTGGCTGCTTTGTGCGCTTGGTTGTTGAATTTGTGCGTGAGGACTTGGGCCATGTCGTGCGAGTGGCGTGTGAAATAGAATATAATTGGCTCGCGAGCATGTTTTATGTGCTCGTGACATATGACATAAATCTGACGCCATACAAAGGGGACAATTTTGAGCGAAATGTCTCGGAAGTTATGTGCCTAGCTTTTTAAAGAAAAAATGGAAAGAAATGCGCGTCTGATGGCTTCGATCTCGCTACTACATGCACATTTCAAGAAGATTAAATCCAGGGGAAGTGTTAGCATTTTGTCAAGTTGACAGTTGCAGCTGTACAAATCACAGATGCATAACCGAAAAAATAACAATAGGCCTACATGCTGTTTATTTCAGGCTTTGTAAACCATTCAAGCATTTATATTTAATGCTTTGTTCATTCAATACTTGGTTTCCATTCAAGTATTGATACTAAATATAAATTCTATGTGAAATAGAATGTGATAGTTACAATACTACAGTACATTTTCATAGTAGGGAACACTTTCTATAAATATTTTAACATAGAATAAAGCATATGAACTATTTTTAATTAGTCTGAATTAATCTGTTTTGCGCGATTCTGAGCCGTAGTGCGTGGTATCGCGGCCCGAACCATGATTTTATATATATATAATTTGTATGGTAAATGTCAGTATCATTACAATTACATTCATATTTGGCAGACGCTTTTATCCAAAGTGACTGGCAAACGAGGCACAATTACAACACAAGCTAAAAAAAAAAACCATAGAGTCAACAATATTATAAGCACTGCATGACCAAGTATCAATGGTTTGCCAGGCAAGGTACAAACTAGCAGATAAAGCTAAGGCGTGCGTTATAACATTTGATTACTTTTTATCATTTTATTTTATAGTTTAGTAGGAGACAGTTTAAGACTTGAGGAGTTCAGGTGTTCAAATTTCAGGTGCTCCGGTGAGAGCGGAAGAGCTGCGTCTTCAGATGTTTCTTGAAGACAGAGGGACTCAGCAGAACTGGTGAGGTGTGGAAGTTCCTTCACTATCCGGGGACAACGGCAGAGAGAAAGTCCTGGAAAGTGACTTTACGCCACGATGCAATGAGACAACGAGGCGCCGTTCGGTGGCAGAGCGTAGCGGTCGGGAGGCAACATAGGGTTGCAGCACTGAGTTCAAGTACTTGGGTGCAGTTTTGTTGGTCACCCTGTACGCAAGCGTCAAGGCTTTGAGCATAATGCGGGCAGCCACAGGGAGCCAGTGGAGTGAGACCAACAAAAGAGGTGTAACATAAGCCCTTTGGTTGGTTGTAAACCAGGCGTGCAGCCGCATTCTGTATCAACTGTATCATGCTGCCTTTCTGGTGATACGTTATTGTATACTAAAGAAACAATGATCTACTGGCCGATGACACTAATAACAGGCAAAATCTGGTTATGACGTATTTTTTACACCGTTTGTCATTGTGAGCGATGAAAGTGTATCCTTACGGAAACCGTTGAATGGGTATAGAACTGTAGGCCTTAACAAACAAAGCAACGTTTTACTAATTGCCATTTTGTGTCTTGTATGAGAGTAGATTAGGTTAGATAGGTGAAAAATATAAGTGAAAAATTTCTTCATCCACTTCAGCACACATACAACCACAAAATTAAATATAACTTCAGGCATACAACATAGCAAAGTGCACAGTTCACGTCATCACAAGTATTGAGGTCATTCTGGCATTTTAGGTAAAGTAAAAGTCCAGCTGGAATGCTAGCTATGACGGCCACAACAATTAAAGTTATCACGTCCATTTCATGTCTCAGATGCATTCCTTGAGTTTTACAAATTGAACTGTTGAGTTTCTAGGTTCATTTTCTCTGACAGAAATATGTATTCAATGGCTTCACCATATTTCGGCATCCACTGCATCCAATGTTTGTTTTGGGTCAGATTTTGTTACTTGCACAATATATGCCAACTGTTCTTTAAATTGTGCGTTAATAATTACATGGAAATACGCAAATACAGTAAATTAATAAAATGAAGTAACTCCAGACACAATTCTGTCACCGAATGCTTCGACAAAAGTCTTGATACAGAAAGAACTAGCAAGTTGAATATAAGTTGGCGGTTTCGTTAAAGATATTAAGGTTTGAAAATTAAACGTCTTATGTATGTCCAACGTCTCACTAACTTTACTACAGTCAATAACGAACACAAATGAAGTATCGATCATACATTTGAGTACAGATATGCCATTTATATACAACAAAAACTAAATATGAGTGTTTTGTGAAAAAGATTATGGATTCGTTCTAAAAAATCTACAATGACTCGTAGAAAAGCTACGTGTGTGTGGCTACCTACAATGCTGCTTATACAATGCTACAATGCCAAACGCAGTTACTGCAGATCTGATAGCTGCTTCTGAGGTAAATATTAATATGTTTCGACAATTGTCCCTTCTAATTACCTTATGACAACCTTATGACAACAGCTGTTTTCTTATAACTTACCTCGGCGCCCATATATTCAGCTCCATTGCCAGCACACAACATTCTGTTTCCGTGAATTTAGGATGTATAGAAAGACTAGTTAAAAAGCAGTTAGGCTGTATGTTTGTGGATCACTGGGGCCAGGGTTAGCCTATTTGTTGCGTATCCCTGAGCTCAGGTCACAATAAACATTGAGTTCTTTTATCGCGAATTTAGCTACTAAATGCCCCATGGACGCTCTTATTCATTTTTAAATAACTTTAAATTATCTCCGTAGTTTTCGTCATTAAGGGATACACCCACAACTATCGGGCGTCATAAACCCTGAAGGGAAGAACTCGCCCTCAGGTTGGCCAAACCATTTTTAGAACCAAACCATTTTTAATGGCCAAACCATTGTGTTTGTAGTGATGCGTCTCTCTGGATAAGGCCAGTATGATAAATAGCAAACGTTCACTGTAGACAATATCATCTCTCACCCAGAGCGGACATACTGATTTGGCAATCAGGAATATGCATTTGGGTGATTTCACACTACCTCAACTCCAAGCATCGACCTAGGCAAACTCCAAGACAACGTACAGGGCAACTCTGTAAATAATCAGCAGAATACATTTGTTCCAATTGCTGGACTATCACACTTGCTGCTTTTTCTCTGAAATGTGATTACCCTAACTATTACATAATTAGGTTGTTATCCCAGTAACCAACCATGCAACATACATAAATTCATCTGCTAACTATAAAATAGTTTGCCACAAACTTGATTGCAAACACAAGCACGTTCACTTTAAAAACAACAAATATTAAGGATTTTGCAAAGAGTATGGGTTCAACACATTTCTGGAACATCATTTTAAGCATCTACGTTTAAGGTCTTGATTCTTCATCTATCAGGAAAATGGTAGATAATATAGAGGCTTCTTCAGCAGATGTTCATTTTTCCCAACATCAAAATTGAGTAGCTGGTCATACAATCAATCATACTTTTTTCAACCAATCTATGAAAAAACTGCATGTGCATGTAGCAGAGCTGAAGTGAATAGCTCGTGTGAGTCCTGCGTAAAAGCCTTGGTTGAGGGTAGCAGGTAGCCGAGCGGTTACAGCGGCTACGTCACTCCCCGAGACCTGGTTAAGTAGTGCTGCTGCCGATATGCTGGCGGCAATTTGCCTTTAGCTCAACTAGCAACGACGCTGACCGTAAGGGATTGGCAGCGAGTAATGAAAACCTCGGTTTGAAACTCGCTTGCTGCACCACGTCAAAAACTAAAACACAACGCAGCTAGATCCAACCCTTTTCATTGCAGTAGTTCAGGATTTCCCAAGCAAGCCCTTGCCCTGCCAAGGTTCTTCAGGTTGAGTCCTGGTCCTGATAATAGTTTAAGGTGCCATTGTCAAGGTCTGTGAGGAAAGGACCCAGATGCAGACAGTACAAAAACTGCTATTCTTTAATGACCAAAACAAAAAAAAAAAAAAAAAAAAAAAAAAAAAAAACACACACACACAACACAAACACACAACCCCATACAAGCTTAAATTTAAGTCAGAACAATCCAAATCAGTAGGCCTAACCAAAAATCCAGTAGGGAACAGACAATATCCAAAATGGCAGGCAAAAATCAGTCTTGATTACTGGCAGAGTACATTACCAAGAAGACAGACAAATGGCAGGCAGGAATCAGGTTCAATACAAGCAACAAGCTGTCAGGCAAACAAAATTTCAGGGTAGTAGGCAAAAGGGTAATCCAACACAGGCAGAGTCAACAATAAACTGGTACAAACCAGGCTTCCTAACAAAGGTGGGAACAGATAAGGCACAGAGAAAATCTAGTAAAGAACAAAGAAAACAGCAGGGTATTTGTCGGCAGGCAGATGATGAGGGGATGAGACACAGGTGTGCAGAAATAGGCTTCAGGTGACAGGTGTGGCAGAGTAACAGGAGGTGGGGAGGCAGGCAGGACAAGGAAACACATGGACCTGTAAACAAAAACAAAAGACACACCCACACAGACAGCCAGGGAGAAACCGAGTGGCTCAGGCCAAAGTGCTGACAGCTGTGACAGTCATGATACATTCCATTTCTTCCATCAGTTAATTTATTGCAGGCTACTGACAGGATAGAACTCTAACAAGCTTCAGTTTTAAACTTAATGCAAGTTAATAATAATAATAATAATAATAATAATAATAATAATGAAAAAAAACAAGAAAAAGATGACGACAAAAGAAGAGGAATAAGACTATTAAAAATACAGATTAGAAGGTTGGGGACATAACTGGCATGTCTAATATTCTATTGCACAATGTAAGATAAAAAAAAAATGGGAGAACAAATTGACTTTTTGCAACTATTAAGCTATGAGTATCAAACATATTTGCACGCCTAGGGGTGATTTTAGGCACTACGTTAATGATGTAATGATGTAACCAGTAAAACGTTTTCAGTTTGGTCTCTCCCCTTACTTTATGTAGCTAACTAAGTAGCAATCTAACGTTAGCCTTATATTATAAAAACAGCAGGCACTCAATTCGCAATGATATTAAAACGATACAAGAAAACCCCACTCCCCCTGGAATATTATAGAAGACTGCTCCAACAGGACGGCAATTTAAAATGCGACACCCTTCCGTCATTCACTGCCGTGACGTCACTTTTACGCGTCCTCTAAAAAGCATGGCGGCAACCCAAATTAATTCTAATAATAACGTGCCAGTTTACGAATATACGGATATAAATACAAAACCGTTTCATGTTGGCGCTTTTCTAAGTCTGTGGAAAGAGACCCTGAAACCTAGTGATTATTCTTTTCAAGATACACCAGAGGAAAGGGAGGATGCCGAATTTGCAGAAGAGATGGGAGTCCCCTCAGAAACAGTTGATGAGCTCAAAGCTATCTGCAGGTTCGCAGCTAGCTGGCTATATTATAGCGTAGTTCAGTTCAGAATGCAGACGTGTAGCGGTAGCTAGCTGTTCCTCACTCGGTTGCGTGTCTACTCTGTCTTTTGTCACAGAGACCTAGCTACTTAGCGCAAACTAGTGCCGTTTCATATCACCTAGGAAAGTAGCAAGTGGCTGCTTGTGATGCTTCTGATTTTCATTTACATTACCTAAATGGTCATGATTGTTATCCGTTATCAACAGTTATCCAGCGGTATCAGTCTGCTCATTATCCAGCTTGTTACCACTTATTATGTAGTTAGCTAGCTGGCTGCATCATGTGGCGAGCTCTTAGCTCTCCCCTGAGAGGCTTGGTCGTCTTTCGCTGCTTTATGCTGTCTGTGCTAAGTTGTAGCTAAAGATCTACAAGTAACGCGGTAACGTCAGCTTTATTGTCAGCGAGTCTGATGTTTTTTTGTTTTTTTTTTATCTTCGGTACCCCTTGAATACAGTTGTTAGCTGTAAATTGACGGAGATGAATGCATCTGAGAGAACCTTGTTATAAGTGAACTATTTACATTTATATGCCACTTTGTAAATATTTCGACTTAAAATTCAATAGAACCATTGTGCGCAAAACTAGGGTGACACAATATCCACAAACCACTGCTCGTGACATATAACATAGTTACCATTTTTTGACCAAAATGTTAAACGATTTAGGAATAAAAAACCTGTCCAGAACACCAGGCAGTCTACTCAGATGCTGAGAGTGTGAAGTGTATGAAACAGGAAATATTAAGGGAATGCTGAATATAAACTGTGGGGTATGTGGTTAGCCTGATTGAAATCATCTTGCTTTGCTAATGTTTTTACACAGCCCGCATACTTTAAACAGTCATCCAGAAGATGAGAATCTTGATAAGGACGTTGTACCGGAGAACCCCAGTCTGCAAACCTTACGGTAAACATACTTAACTTAGTGTACTGCTCACTAAGTGTTACAGAGTGAAACTTTGAGAAATATCTTCATGTTATCCCTTGGTGTGCATTTAGTTATATACAGGTAACTGCCAAAATAAAGGAAACAATTGAGTAAATGAGGGATTCAAAGTATTTTAAAAGCCGAGGCTTTCACATAGGTTGTGTTCCTGCATTAATGAAGCAGTTAACATCCCATCCTGTTTAAGATTATGTACAAAAATGCTAGGCAGGCCCAGTTGCACAGTATTTTGGTTACTATGGTTAGAGGAAGAGATTTTGGTGACTTTGAGAGGCGGGTGATTGCTGGGGCAGTTTTGGCAGGAGTGTCAGTGATGAAGACTGCTCAACATGCTGATGTGTCATGAGGCACAGTGGCTAAGGTGATGCTGGCATGGAAGTCAGTAGGAAAGACGTCATCAACTGGGGCAGCTGTAGTTGAGAGTGCATACTCCTTGACATGATACAAATACAATTTATATGGAGCCAGTCACTTAAGATTGTTTTTTGGGAGGAGGTGGCATGTGTAAGGTAAATGGTTAGGGGTTAGTTAATGTAAAAATGGTTTTGGAGGCATGTTCCAGCTCTTCCCCTAAAGTGATACTAGATTTATAAACTCAAGGTCAGTTTACCAGATCTACAGATAAAGTTGTTAAATTACATTCCTTGTATATTTGCTTTGCAGGGAGCCTCATCAAGGCAAATTGCAGTCATTGTTATTTTACTACTTAGTCTGTGTTCATGCTGGTGATTATTTGAGGAGTCAAGGTGAACAACCTTGCTCAGGGTTGCAAGATACTCACACACATGTTTGTGTTTATATGCATGTGTACAGTTCAGGAAAAACCATTTCTTTTCCTGATTTTAAAAAGGCTGAGGAAGAAGAGGCAGGACTATAAAGAAACCCTTCTTAGAGACATGACGTGCCGACAGGACGTTTATGCCAATGAACTGGTGAGTTTCCTTGGCGTATCACTGTAGTGCACACTGGCGAAGGTGAGTTTCCTTAGTGCCGTGTTTCCCAACCCTGCTCCTGGAGGCACACTGTCCTGCATATCTTCTATGTATCCTTCCTGCTTGACTAAATCAGGTGTGCTCAGCTAATCAAAAGTGCCACTGATGAGTTCAGTCAGGTAGGTAGAGCAGGGATAGATAGAAGATATGCAGGACGGTGTGCCTTCAGGAGCAGGGTTGGGAAACGCTGCCTTAGTGTATCATGGTAGTGTGTGCTGGCGAAGGTGAGTTTCCTTAGTGTATCACGATAGTGTGAGCTGGTGAATGTGAGTTTCTCCCAATCAGCTTCTGCAGGAGCTGAAAGGGGTTGAATCATAAGATGAAGGATAGAGCCAGATCTGTTACACTCTCAAACTCTGCTCATGGCACTCTGGTGAGGTTCTGAAGCTATAAGCAATATACTTGTCACCATATCCCAATGTCACTAGGTCACAATATACATAACACTTTTGTATAAAAATGGAACATTTTTGACTCCTGATGCCAAGTTACAGCAGTTTATGGGTTAAAGGGTAACTGCTGCTGGATCCCAGAGGCTTTTATACTCAAATGATTGTTTATTTTATGTATGTTATTTTTCCATGCTATGGAAGCATCAGCATTTGCAAATGGCACCTTTCTCAGTGCTGGTCATCTGCAAGTTTGCAATGATCAATTTAAAAATAACCAAGCAGATCAGTTCCTTGTTGGATACCACTGCTGCTGCTGGACTGTGTTGCATTCCAGCATTGCATTTCCTAGCATGATCTTTGCATATAAGCAGTAGATGGATGTGTAGTGCGTCAGTGTATAGTGTATCAGTAAGTCTCTCTGAAACTGTAGGAAATCCTGGCAATGGGCAGGAGGCCTGAAGATCCTGAGGACCTGGTGCCGGAAGGGGAGCTCATTCTGAGTGTCAACGTCCTGTACCCAGTTATATTTGAGAGGGTGAGCCATGCTGTTTTCCCCAGCTGCCAGAGCCTTGCATGCCTGTTCTACTACGGGTGTTATTTTGTTTGCCAAGGAATGGGCCTCACTCATAAACACAAGCACAACCCTGGAGAATAAAGTGAGTATTGGAGTGCCAAGGCTTTGTTGTGCTTTCATCTGCAGTTTAAGAACGTCCGGCCTCACCAGACCTTCCAGGTGCTGGGGTCCCAGAAGCTGACGCAGCTGCGGGATGCTGTGTGCTGTGTGAGTGACCTGCAGGTGAGCGGGGAGTTCAGCAACACACCAGATATGGCCCCGGAGTTCATCAGCAAGGTAAAGACACACACACACACACTGACATTACATGCATTTAGCAGAGGCTCTCATCCAAAGCAGCCTCCAGCACAATAGAACATAAGTGTATCCATTTACAACTATACACCTAGTTGTTTTCTCATAGTATAATTGTGCAAAAGCAGTTTAGATTTTCAAGTGGGAGTGGGATCAAGTTTGTCAATTTGTGTTGTAATATATCTTTTCCTGACTTCAGCAGCTGACACACTTAAGTTATCCTTCCCTATGGAGGCCTTGCAGTGCATCATGGGTAGATGGCGTCGGAGCACAACCAGCCCCGCTGTATTCTCTCTCACCCCTGTATCTCCGGCTTTGTGTTGCAGGATCACTACAAGTCGGCATTCTTTTACTTCGAAGGAGTCTTTTACAATGACCTGCGCTACCCGGAGTGCACAGATCTCAGCCTGTAAGTCCTGCTTGTGATGGTTGTACAGGTACACAGACAGCCCTCTCTTATGACACTCCTAACCCTCACACAGGGAAACCTCCATCATGAGCCCATAAGGGTGTGCCTTGCGATCGGAGAGGTAAAACCATTGTATGATTAGTGCACAACATATTAACTGTGTGTAGAGGGCAGCAGTGTGGTATAGTAGGAAGTAGTAGGGCTTGTAACTGAAAGGTTGTTGGTTCATTTGCCTACTGGGGTGCTGGTGTTCTACTCTTTGGTGAAGGTACTTAACCCAGATTTGCCTCAGTAAATATCCAGCTGTATAAATGTATAACATGTAAGAGTTGTACCTTATGTAAATCGCTCTGGATAAGAGCATCAGCTGAATGACAGTAATGTAATGTAGGATGTATCACAAGGCTTAGGATTCTCGTAATACCACTCTTCCATTCCCATGCAGGCCTGTAGCAGTGGTGCCTAGCAATAGATAAGGAGGACTAAAAGTGGAACATCTGTTTAGTCACACCCTGCTTCGAGACACTTCCCTCAGTGTAATGTTGCTTGTCAGCGGCTAAGTCTTGTGAGGTTTGGATTGAATCGATCGCTAGACATTTCCTGCCATGCTGGTCTGTCCTGGCTCCCCTGCATCAGACGTGAAATGTCAAAGCATGCATCACAAGGTTTGGGCTCAGATGAGGAAAACAGATTAGTGTGTACGGATCAGTTTTTAAGGGGGCATGTGCTTGTGGCAAGAATCTTGTGAATGAACTGTGTCTGATGAAGCTGTTAACGTGTAAGCAGGGAATTGTTTGACCCATGTTCTTATGAAACCACTGTGACTGATGAATTGGCCCATTAATCTACGATAGGTTTGGATGTGTTCATTTTTGTGATTATGTGCCACTTTGTCAGGACCGTTTTGGAATGGGCAAAAACCCATGACTTCCCAACTTTCCAGACCGCAAAGATGGAAGACACCACGTTCAACAAGCTGAATATAAGGATCGGGTACCCTTACCTGTACTCTCATCAAGGAGACTGTGAACATGTGGTCATCTTTACTGACATTAGGTGGGCTTCAGCTGACTCGGTGTACAGGTTTAGTCTTATGTCTTTCATGAACACAAACAGTTTGAGTTCTCCATCAGACCTCTTTGCATGTTAATTACACAGAGAACTCGAATGAATACCTACAGCTATGTGCCTATTGACATCTGAAAGCAAGTTCCTGTTTGTCTGTGTATCCTACAGTTAAGTCTATACAGTAAAAATTTGACTGACTCCAGTAAGTAATACAGTATGGAAGGTGGTGGGGGTGGAACTTAGGGCTGTCGCGATAACCGCAATATTGCAATACCGCGGTATTGACAAGCCAACAGCAGGGGATAGCAAGCAACCTCACATGCGCACAAGAAACTATTTCGGATGAGCAAAAAAAAAAAATTAAATAGTTTCTCATGCACACTAGAAACTTCGATAATTTTTTTTTGCTCATGTCCCTTCCATAGATTTGCACTTAAGATTTAGCCTAAATAATTTGCTTTATTTATTTTTGTTTGACAGTTTATATCCAGCCTAGGCTATAGGCTAGGCTTAATCCTTTTTTTTTCATAAAGGAGAAAAGGCGTGTGAGCCTACCTTGCGCTCTTATTGCACCTCATTGCCCTTCTGTGTTCTGCATTTAACAATAAACAAGGTACCGTAAAACTTCCAATAATAGCAGAGTCTCCAATAAACTCAGGCCTTGTAAAATCAGTAGTCCTATTTATTTTTTGTGGCTAAAAAATGAAACAATACAAATAATTTTTACATTAGGTTAAATGACGTTGTTTTAGTGAATTCAGTTTGCCTTTTGCATGTTTATCTGTTCATGAATTAGATTAAACATAAACAAACAAAACAAGCTGTCTTTCAGATCATGGTAGCCTAAATTCACAGTGATACTGCTATTCTTAGACTGTGCTCTCCCATCATAGGTTGCAATAACAATGTTTAACTTACTTTATTAGTGATTCCTGTTTGAATTGCTACCAAAGAGCGTTGTATAATGTTTGTTAAGTAGGCTACTTGGGGGGGGGGGGGGGGGGGGGGGGAAGGGAACATGGTGAATTTTCCTGGTCAGTTCAGCTACCAATAACTTGCAGAAGCCTGAGGGCTTTAGGTGAAATAAACGCAGGTCTCTCATTATCACCGTGTCTCCAATAAATGCTGGTAAAGTTAAGTAATTAAAGCAAATAAACGCCTTGGTGTTTTTTGGAGGTTTTACGATATTTAATTTGTTTTAAAACTGTCATCTTTGTCATTTGTTAAAGGGACAAAAATGTCAAAAAGCAACATTATACCTAATAATAGCCTAACAATAAAGCTTATTTATATAGCACTAAAATCAGGAAAAATTAAGTAATTTGCAAAAAAAAAAAAAAGGCGGTAATACCGCATATCGTGGTGCTGAGCCACCCTAAATCACCGCAGGGGAAATTCCTTCACTGCGACAGCCCTAGTGGAACTACTTATTTCCCCTACCATTAAACAGACTTGCCTCCTGGTTTGCTGTATAATCAGATGAAGTTCTAAGATGCTAAGATGCTTTTCAAATTCTGTAACTGTAATTTAAAGTGCCCCCTACCTGTGATCCCATAATGCAGTGCGGTTTCCCTCTTCCTTATCAGATTGGTACTCCCATAATTGAATACGGTTTCTCTTCTCCACATCATTGGTCCTGTCATAATGCAATGCGGTTTCCCTCGTAATCAGATTGGCCCATCGGGATGACTGCCTGGACCAGACGCTGTTCCCACTCCTCACCCACAAGCACAGGGTCATCACCCGGAAGTGTGCTGTGTGCCACCTGTACATCAGCAGGTGCGAATTGCTGTGATTGCACAGCATGGTTTTGTACTGATATGAAGACATATGCTGATAAGTAACTCTCTCCTACTTTCTGTGCTTCAGGTGGATAACCACCAATGACCAATTAGCCCCTATGGACCCCTGCCTGTTCTGTGATGTGTGCTTCCGAATGCTGCACTACGACAGCCAGGGAAACAAGATTGGAGATTTCCTGGCTTACCCCTATGTGGATGCAGGCGCATTCAACTGACAGCTATGTTCATAGGCACAAGCTGTACATTACATTTTTCTGGCTGCTATGCAGTGTGAAAGTGTTTTTTGTTTTGTTTGGGTAATTCTTGCATCTAAAATTGGCATGAAACATTTTATGTGCACATTTGTATTAAAATGTAATAAACACAAAATGACAAGAATGTTATTTTAATGATTTCAGCATGATGATCTGAACCCTGAGGTGATGGCAGTATATTTCGTATCAGTGGTTGCAGAGACATGAAGTGGTCCATTCCTAATAAAGCCTGTGAATGAGGTTCTCAGTGAATCTAAGCTGTGGTAATCAAAGGAAACGTTTCTTTGTTCTACACTTGTTAAATCCTTTACATCCAAGTTCAGTTTTTCAGTTAATTTCAGGTATGAAATTAAAATGTACAAATGCTGGTTACGCTGCAGAAGTCGCAGTGGCTGTATTCAAAACCGCCTACTGCATACTGTGTACTGCGTACTACACAAGTATATACTGGATACTGCATGCTATTTTTCAGTGTAGTACCCAGTGTGCGACCATTAATGATTACATTTGTTGTATGTTACACTGTCGCTTGAAATCATTGTTTAGAAACGTCCAGATTTAGATTTCTTCGTGGTATTTTCCAGTTAGCCGCCACTTGCATTTTCACTTGCATATTGACGAGTTCACGAAAAGTATGGCGCTTGTATCTTTTCACTGCAGCTCTGCATCGAGATTCAGGGAATTATTACTTTAAAAAGTAAAGCGGGAGTAAAACTATTTCACACTATTATGGTTAAACTTTGCAATTAATCCGCTGTTTACATGCGTGCCGAACCGTTAAATGTATAATTAATAGTGTTGTAACGGATCGTAGTTGATTCGTGATCCATGCGGACCCCCCCGGTTCCGCACTCTAACAAGCGCTCAACAATTGAGTATTGATTATTTTAAGATTGTATTGGACATCTTGAATGTTTTCATTTAAGACCATGGGCAAAAGTTCCTTGCTTTAAGTGTTCAAGTGATAAATGGAATAAATGGAAAGCAAAGTTATATTTGTCTCCTTCTTTTTCGCTTATCATAAAAATGGTCCGATCCGTGACTCAGAAACCATGGTACGATCCGAACCGTGAGTTTTGTGATCCGCTGCACCCCAAATAATTAATAAATTATGTGTACCGGTAGCACCATTTGGATGGCTATGTGTGATTTTTTTATAGGCTACCCAAAAGTACAATAGCTATGTTCGCCTTCTCCTCTGTGCCACATTATGTGAAAACACTTCACCTTGCGAATGCTTTTCGTGAACTCGTGAATACTTTTCACTAGTGAGAATGCAAGTGGCGTCTAACTGGAAAATACCACAAGGAAATATGGACGTTTCTAAACTCGCAATGATTTCAAGTGACAGTGTAACATACTACAAATGTAATTATTAATGGTCGCATACTGGGTACTACACTGAAAAATAGGACAGTATATACTTGTGAAGTACACAGTATGCAGTAGGCGGTTTTGAACACAGCCACTGCGATTTCTGCAGCGTACTTTTTGCGTCATGTCCTGCCTCCTGCACGCTCTATCCAGGCGCCGCCCCGCGCCTAAACCAACCGGAATATTTCCAATATGTGAGAACACGTCTGTCACGGACAATCTCCTGTTGTGTACTACATGTGTGAAAGGGCAATTCCGGCCAATTTCCGGACCGAAAACAGCTTGAAAGGGGCTAATGATTAGTTACATGCCAGGGTTTTCAGTGTTCTCAGTGGCCACTGTTATGCCAAGATTCAGGGCAGGTCTAATACCATGTGCTGATTTTCATATAAAAACGGTTTAATGATCATTAAACTACTCACCATGCCCAGCCCTCATAAAGCACATTCTCAGAAACAGGAATATGTACCAGGGTTGTCATAGTCTGTCAGTGACTTGCAGCTAATCACTCAAGTCATCTGTAATGTGATCCTTGTGAATTCCTTTAGACAGGAAAGTAATTTTCAAAAGGTGACAGGAGTGTAGAGTGGAAATAAACTAGAAAACCAAAGCATTTAACAACTTGAATTAGATACTTCTCTAACTGCTCTGGGGTGGGAGTACTGTTTCTGTGGAGGGAGGTTCGATAAATTGTTCAAATATCACTACCTCCTCCAGTTTTGCTGCACTGAACTGGAAAGGCCCAATTTCCATGTTGCAGTCTGAATAGAGACTAATGGATATAGACTGTAGACGCAGCTTGTGCTGGAAAAACCTTCCTAATAGTAGTTGCTGTACCCAGCTTAGAATGATTAGCATCTCAGATTTCTTTCCTCAAACTGAACCATTACATTCTTGCTTAGCCTAACCCTTTTCCTTGTGAGTCACACACTACAGCAAGACCTTTACACCCATTTACTAGTAAACCCAACAGAAATGAGGAGTGAGGTCCATTTCTGATGAAACCATCGCTTTATTAATGGAGGCAAAACACTTTGAGACAGTCACAAAAATACTCTTATTTACATGAATGTCAGAAAAATGGACAACTTAAAACAGTACACATTTAACCATGAGAGCACTTGGCAAAATAAACTTTGGCACACTATTTATCTTCTGCAGCAGTAGACCTGCTTTGAAATGACAGCCTTAACAAATATGTACATCTATACCAAAGAGTGGAAAAATGAGTATCTTTAGAAATGACGGACAAGACATCTTTAATCACAGAAGTACTGTACTTATATTAGCCACAGATCACAACTCTATCTCCGGAACTGAACTTGCTAGAAGAGTGGCATGCTTTATGCTCTGTAGGGTTATAGGGGGACGACAGGAGGAGGTGGTCAGGAATGTTATTCATGGAAAACACACTTGGAAGCCACTGCAATATCAGACAGTAAACAAAGTCTCTGGATTATTGCATCTCAACATTAACCTCTACCCTGTATTCATTTCAGTTTAGACTTCTTTGAAAATACTGATGGATGCAGAGTTGCCATGCAGGCTTACAGGCGTGCCCCAAAACTGCTTGAAATATAAGAACAGCCATTCATCAGCATTCGGGGGTGGTAAAAAGGAGGACTGGTGGAATATGCTGTGTGGATGTGGGAACCGATCACGGTTTCATAGCCTTTCACACTTTAAAAGCTAAAATGCAGACGAATGCAGTAACAAACACAAAGGCCCAGACTGCGGGCAAATGGATCAAAGCAGGACAATCCTAGATGGACAGACCAGTATCATCTGACCTACTGTCACTAGAGAAGCTGAAACTGCAGAGGGGCTTGGCAGATGTGTGTCCTTATGGAGAGACAGGTTTGGGAGGCTCGCTTACTTCATTTCCAGGATTGTCAAATACTTCAACTTCAGGCCAACTCTTCACTAAAATCAGAGAAAGATTCATGCAAAAGTTCAGCATTCACCATCAGGTCTTGATATCTACATAATTAGGCAACATTTATGGAACAGCAGTAGCGGTAATAAGACACTGTGAGAACACTACAGTAAGAAGCTTATTTTGGCTGTGGAGTTTGGTTACCCTATGCAAGGCCTGACTGAGAGACATCAGTCACACTATCAAAGGAACAAGTGATATGTATAATGCTACCCCAAGAGCTACATTTAAAACACAGGAAAGTTTTTTTTTTTTTTTTTTTTTTTTTAAATCAGTACATACCCCTGTGTATTAGAGCGTAGTACACACAGTCTCACCCATACGATCACGCACACACGCAAACAAGAGTGCCGCCCCTACAATATCTCACCTGTACAATCAATCATGTAATGTAATGTAATGTAATGTAAATGTAAATCACACACACTCTCTCACCCATACAATATCTCTCTCTCTCACACACACTCACTCACACACACACTCACACACACACACGTGTCAACCACGCAATCACAACAACACACCCGCACTCACAGCCTGGCTCCCAGAGTCTCACCTGCCCTGTGCCACAGGTCTGGTCGTCTCAGAGGGCTGCTCTCTGTCCTGCTCCCGCTTCTCCTCAGCACTGGCATCTCCATTCACACCCTTATCTGAGAGTCCACACCCAATTACAGCAGCAATGACAGCAGCAGCCTCTGCATTCAGTCCTCACTCACATGCCATTTCATATGTGATCTCTTGACTCATACCCACACACTCCCTATTTCTCATGCAATTTCTGGAAACCTACTTTGACAAATATCTACAAGCAAGCATGCGATGGACACATTTCTGTAATGTATTGCATGTGTCCTCACCTGTGCTCTGCTCCTTCACCTGTTCAGCCTTCTTCAGGGCACCCCTCCTGGCCTCCTCCTGTTGCCGCTGCTCTGCCAAGGACTTGTTCAGCACCTGGCTGATGACCGAGTCACCCTCCCCAACCAGGAACATGGTCTTGAACTTGTTGTAGAGCATGGTGGCCTTGTCCATGATGTCCTGGCAGGCTTTAAACCTACGGATCTGACCACACCACAACACAGCTCGCTGAGCCATTCAACACCTCTGGGAAACCAACCAGCCCCACTGAGCCGTGTTCATTAATAAAGACATGACAGAGCCTATTACAGTTTCTCCACAGAGGTGTGTCTAGATGTCTGAGCCCTGCTTTTGGGCACTCTGGGTGGAACGCACCTTTTTGAGGGTGGTGATGAGCTCGCTGTGTTTCTGCAGGTGTTGAGTGGTTACCTGCAGAGTGCCCAGCTCGTCCAGTGCTACCAAGCACTTCTTCACATCCTGTTCCAGGAGAGAGAGTCACTTTCTATAAGCATTCTCCTTCTGTCAGCCCTCTAGGCTTTTACACCGCAAACAGATGTTAAGTATGATGCATTACATTTAGGCAGAATAAAAGGTCTTTCTGAAAACCCAGTGTCATCCTCACATTTTTTCCTTACTTTACATGGTACCACAAAATCTAAAAAAGACCTTTACTAGAGTTCAAAAGAATTATTTCTTCATTCATGTATGACAAACACCCATGAATTTTCTTGCCTTGACTGTCTTTTTTGGACACAAATAATGAAGTATGACCTTTGCAATATTATTCAGCTTTGATCCAGTGTTGCTGACGGCTCACTTTCTTTCCACTCCGTCACACCAATATCACAAACAGTTACATTACCACACTGAGCTGTAGTTACACTAAAATACTGAGTTCCTGTAGCTCCTTTAGTTGCATTACTGTGCTGAGCTCCTTCAGTTCCATTATGACACTGAGCTCCTGTAGTTACATTACTGTCCAGTTATACCTCGGTTACAAAGCCAATGAGAATGACGCTCTTTCACAATTTACAGCAAAAACATACAAATAAATACTATATATATATATATATATATATATATATATATATATATATATATATATATATATATATATATAAACTTACATACATATATATGTGTGCATTTATTTATGATGTATTTGTTATCTGTATCTCCAAACAAAATTTTTGGCAAGGAATTGATTTAACTGTACTCATCTATTTCATTTCTGAGGTACACCTGTATTGAGGTACTGTATAGTTATGACTGTATCCAGTTACTGTACACAGTGACTGCAATGCTTTTTCAGAAGAACCCATAAAGGTGCTCTTGAAGGGTGTTGGACTTACAGGATTATCGATCTTCAGAGAGAGTCTGATTTCTCCATGTAACCGCTGCAACCTTGATTCTGTTGATAAATCTACATCATCAGGGAAAATAAACTGATCAATGTTAAGCTATCAATTTCTCAAAACAACTGGATCACCTGACCTCAGTAAATCTTTCCAAAATGTTTTTCACCAAGAAATGTTACATGGACATCAACATTTTCAAATAATCTACATTTTAGTGCTCTACAGACTTGTTACAAATTGCAGAATTATTTCTGTCTGCAGCAAAATTGCACTAACACGCAGTTCCTTACAAAGAAATGAGGCAAGCTCAATGTCAGTTACTAGTACTCTGTTGGGCACAACCAACATATTTAAAAATTACTACACAGGAAGCAATGACTTGATATTCCCCAAGTGATACTGTATGAGGGCAGGTGTCTACAGACGATTACTGAAAATCTTACTCACCTTTCTTCCGCTCTCCCTTCCTTTCATCTAGTTTCTTTCCATCATCTTTGGTATGCCTGAAGGGTATGGGATACTGGTAAGGCAATGTCCTAATTCTTCTCTACCTGTACATGTGTGTAGTATAATATTTAACACTGGTAGGTGTTAGCTGCCTTGACTTTAACTTCATATCAGAGTATCATGGCTAAAACCCCTACTGACAGGGTTTCAAAGTCCTGCTACATTTCTGCAAGGTCCGGGAGCCAGACATTTATGCCATGACAGCTACCCTGAATTTGCTATAGCCATACACATTACAATGTTGAATTAGCACCTTTACTTGTGTCTGTACTGACATAAATGCACCTCCTTATCTTTCAAAACAGGCTAACAGCAAAGAGATGCCAAATTCAGATCAGCCTTTAATCGACAGTTCTTTCCAACTTAATTCAGCTGCAAGAAAACTAGCATGCACTGCAAAATAATGGTACTGCAAGATGATGCAAAGAATAACAGCCTCCTAATTAACTCATAGAACATTTTTGATAACTACAACAAAAACATAAGAAATGCAAACATATTTTGCCAAAAAATAACTGATTATGTTGTTATACTTCCAAAATTACATAGTAATGTCAATGTGTTTTGCAAATTCCATGTTTTTTTTAATATAAAATCATGTTTATTTTATAGTACTAGTACAAATATTACCCTATACACCACTAAAACAAATGTAAATATTATGTAGCTAGCTAGCTAACAAGAGGCAAACGGTCCTGCAGGGTTATCTTTAGCTTTTTTATCTTTTTAAGATCTTGCCCATCAATACAATTTAGCTAGCTGGTTAGCCAATACAATTTTAGTAAGGTGCAGAGTAGCCAACATGGACAAGTAACTGTGAAACAGGTGACAAGAGCGTTATTAGTGTGGTTGTGTGCCTTATTATTATTATTTTTATTTATTCTTCTAGCAATAAGCCTAAATGGTTCACGCTACAGACACCAAACCAACGCCAAATCACCATTGGTGTGCTTGTACTGTACTTTCATAAATTTATAGTTTTAATGATATATAACTTTTTAAACTTCCATTATCTCCGTGAGTACTGCCCCTACATGCATTTTGTAGCAGAGCTGAAATAAGTAGCTTGTGTGAGCCCTGTGTAAAGGCAGTGGGATAGCAGGTAGCCGAGCAGTTTCAGTAAATACCGTTGTTTCCGACAGAACTAGGGGCAAACTGCCTTTAGCTCAACAGGATGCTGGCCGTAACAGTTTAGCTGAGGAGTGAGAACACTGGTTCGAAACTTGCTTCAAAATACAATTTTTTTAAAACATCTCTTTTTTGTGGCTCTGCACACATAAATAATACATCAAAACAGAGGGTAACTTGTTTGGCGGCTAAAAAAAAAAAAAATTCCTACAGTTTTTTACAAACTTTTTAAACTGCCGGACCTCCCCGAATTCTGGCTCTGCATGCATAAATTATACACAAAAACAGAGGATAACTTGTGCAGATTCTAACCATGTCTTCGGTTCAGTGATGATGGTTTCAAAAAAAAAAAAAAAAAAAAAAAACACACACACACAAATTTTACCCCCATTCAAAACTATAGGCGAGAAGAGCGGGAGTATTTTACCTCTGCATTTGAAAATATTTTTTAAAACTGCCATATCTCTGCAAATACTGGCTCTACATGCATACAATAGATTAACACTTGTGCAAATTATCACAATGTCTTTGGTTCAGTGCTGTGATAAACGGTTTCTGAATCATGAGCCAAAATTGTCACCGAGTTCACCCACCGCTCTAAGTCATATACCCACATTCCTTTGTCTCAGGGAGCTTGCAGTGCCAAGCGCAGAGGGAGTGGGGATGGAGATGGCACATGGCAACTCCAACACTAATATTAACCCTTTCGCGAGTACGATCAATAATGCAAACAGGTAACGACATATTGCATTTTCTTCAAAAAATGCACACAAATCTAGTTTTACTACTGCACTCTCTCAATCCCCTTTTTTAGGAAGGCAGGGGACAGTTTAGGAAAATACACCCATTTTCACTATGATATTATCTGAAACACAGCTTACTTAATTATTCTCAAAGAGTCACATATTTCATTGAAGTCACTGTTGTGAAATCATGGCTGGCTTTACCAATGTACTCTAAGGAACTCTGGGATATGTTACATTGTTTCATATAATTGTGTATTTCCAAGATATTTTCAAAGATAATTTGTAACAACCACGACTGAACACTATAGCCTAGTGACTTGCAAACAAACAACAGTAGCTGCTTCTACTTTGCAAGACATTCTTGCTTCAATTAACTGAGAAAAACCAAACAGTGTGTTGGGCTGATCAAAACACACAGGATGTTCGATTTAACACTATTGTGTTTCATGGACTGGTCATATTATTAAATATGGGCAGTGGTACAGGAGGAGGGCTTGTAACCAAAAGGTTGCTGGTTCAGTTCTCTGCTGGGGCATTGCTGTTGTACCCTTGGGAGAGATAATTAACCCACAATTTTCTCAGGAAATATTCAGATGGATAAAAGGATAAAATTGTAATCCATGTAAGTTGCTCTGGATAAGAGTGTCTGCTAAATGACAATAATGGAATATAAATAAACATAAGTCTCTAAAACTGGGGTCCGTTGTTGCTGTGGTCTTTAACGTCTAATAATGTCTAATGCATCAGATAGCCTTGGTAGCTTGATAATAACTGGGGACAAACAAAAGCCAGCCTCTTTGAGGGAAACAACAGCAGGCTCGCCTAAAACCAGCTGAAGTGGACAAGTTGGTGTTTACCTATGATCAAACAGCTAAAACAAGGCAACGTTAGTAGTTTGTTTTTCCTGCTGCAAGTTTTACACAAATTCAGCTAATTTTTTCTTTGAGTTTCCTAAATAAATGTCAGCAGAAGTTAGATAACATTAATATAATAAATCTTATGTATTTCTATGAAGACATTTTAAAAAGTAGCCTTAATAAAAATAAATACTTGCAGAAACAGTTGAATTGTGTTTTTTTTTTTAATTTCTGGTAAAAGTAATAATTACGATTTCTAAGACTTGCATTTTTTGATTAAATGGATTAAAATAATACATCTCTAACAGAATCTCACAAAATTCACAAAATGAATCCTTACAGCACAGTGAGTTGATCTGGTCATTGGTCACTTTTTCATTATATTTAGTTTGAATCATTTTGATTGTTATCTGTTTTTCCCATTCATTAGTTATGAAATATCTATGGCACTGAAAGTACGGGTTACAGAAATGTTTTCATTCTAATTTTTTCCCCATATACGAAAGCTCACTATACCACTACTGATTTTGGATCAGGCCCACCATTAAGAT
Source organism: Megalops cyprinoides (assembly GCF_013368585.1). Classification (NCBI taxonomy): domain Eukaryota; kingdom Metazoa; phylum Chordata; class Actinopteri; order Elopiformes; family Megalopidae; genus Megalops; species Megalops cyprinoides. The sequence goes on along the minus strand of NC_050604.1, from coordinate 2,266,547 downwards.
TATAGAGGGGTATACAAGTGCCCTAATCACAGGATCATACATTGTTTTTACTCACAAAGTTCCACGAACAAACGAGTCATGAGTTCTGACATCTCTGATGAGTGATTAAGTACCCTATAACAGCAACGGAGCATCAATGTACAGATCATGCTTCTATCACATGCACACTGGCAAAACGAAAGCTATGAACTATCTACCTTTCATGGCCATTAACCCACTCAGTACCGTTGTGGACTAAAGTCGCCCAAACAATGAACATTCTCGAGTGCCAAGGGTGACTTTAGTCGACAGAAATGCATCAGCAACAAAAGATGTCATTTTATCCAGTCAAAATAGTTATACTGTGTAATGGAATGAACTGATGAGTCAATAATTTGTGCCAATAATTATATCATAGTGTGTATAAGTTATCTACATAAAATTTATATTTATTTATATCATAATTATAAATAAAATTAGGAGCGCAGCATAGCTTCTTATGTGGATACTGATGTGAGCGAAGCGAACCAAACGCAAAGCAGCTAGCTAGCTAGCTATACAAGTTTATGAAATGTCTTACCTCAAACTCTTTGACATATGCATTACTGTATATGGGGCTGACCGATTGACATTGCTTAAAAAAAACTGGTTGTCATTTACTTACACAAAAGTGAATAAGTTAGCTAGCTACCTTACATTACGCTGTCAACTTCACATAAGTTACACAGGTCTGTAGGAATAGGATATCACCACAAGGAACCGAGCCAGCAAAGTCAACAAAGTTGATGTGTGTGGTTGTTGATGTTAACCTAATTTGCATATCCAGTCCTACAAAAGCCTAAAGTTTTTTAGTTGGGACAGTGACAGTGAGGAGGAGTTTTTTTGAAGAAGAAGAGGAGTTGGAGGGGGTGCTGGAGAGTTTTGGGAGTGAGGAGGTGGCAGAAGAGGAGGGAGAGAAGGAGGGAGAGGAGGAGGAGGAGGAGGTGGAGGAGGAGGCAGAGAGGGCGCTCCATGGCAGCGGCGAGTGGCATCAACTTGATACTAGCTTGTCCGGGAGACGACTAGGCACCTCTGAGGGAAGAAGAGGACGGGAGTTTTCAAACCTTCCCAGGCCTGGTCCACAGCGAGTATGGAGTAGCAGTGACCCGGTGGATTATTTTCTGTCCATGTTTTCACCTGACATGATTGATCTGATGGTGACCGAAACTAACAGGTATGTTGAGGCTGTGCAAGCTCTCGAGCTAGCACCGAATGCTCGCCTGAGGGAATGGAAGCCCACAGAAGCGGCAGAGATGCAAGTTTTTCTTGCTATACAGATTAGCTATTTTCTCACTTAGAATGTTGGCGCCAATTTTGGCTTGGCACTGTAGGGGGGTCAGTGTTCTACAACCGTCTGGCAGTTATTGTGTTAAACTCAGGAAGAGTGCTCTTGTGGATAAGGTAATTTGTTGATGGTACTTGTGCTGATAACATCTTAGTATGATTCTGTAATGTCATATATCAATGTGTACTATGATAAGCTGTTACATGTCATATGTTTTTTAATATGATGGAATCTGCCCATTATAAAGAATGGCTAGTCAATGTACAGTTTGATGTTCATAATGAAGGAGTGCAGAAACTAACAGCTAACTGGGCAAAGCTAACACTGAGCTGAGAACAAAGGAGTCTACCACATCTCCTTAATTTGACTTCAGACTTTTACATTTTGATATACAATTTACATAAGAATTTACCTCATACCAAGGTGAAAGGGGTGAAAGAATCTTAAAACATGCTGAAGTAAAGAAAAATTGAACTGAATAACAATTAAAATTCAAAGCTATAACCTAAAACAGCTTTCAAAGCCTGTTGGTATTTCTCCTGAAGAGAGAACACTTCAATTGATGGTAAAGAGAATAAAAGGCTGAGATGGGAAAAAGCAGTGACTGTGCAAAAAAAAAAAAAAAACCTATTAACTCCCATAAACCCCTGAAACTTCCTGGTAATTTTGCACCACAAACAGGCACTAGCACAGTAATACAGTGATACAGATTCCAGACTCACTCGGAGCCCTTGTGTTCCTCATGTTTGCGTCGCCTGTCCTCTTTGTCTGCCTCTACAGAGCCTTGCTGAGACTTCAGCAGGTTACGCCTTCTGGCAGCTGCACTCTTGCTCTTCTGTTGGATTAAACAAAAGGGGCAGGTCAAATGGCGGCATCCTTTCTATTTCTCAAACTTTTTATTGATTTTATCTTCATATTACACACAAGACAATCACATCCAACAATCCCCACCCCCCCCACCCCCAACTCTTCCATACCGCTTTTAATCTCCATCAAAACCCCATCATTCCTTCCCTGCTGACCATTACAGTATCATTTGAGAAATAAATAATATTTGAGAATTCGGTGCATGTTTTGCACAAAATTATTAAATATTTAGCTAATCTGAGTATGTAACATTTTACAAAGTCTCAAAACACACAAATCAGAGATTTAAGGGAAAAAATGAACAGTGTTGGTATACATCTATGGCTTGTTGGTATACAAGCCAGAGGGTGCTACAATAAAATGTAGGTCTACTTTGCATTATTCAAAAACTATAATTTTGGAGTTGTAGAGACAGTCAGGGAAAGGATCCCAAATATTATAAAACCTCTTTTCTGACCCCCATAAAGAGTATCGAATCTTCTCAAGTTGAAGGCATGACATTATGTCTCTAATCCACTGGGAGTGTGTGGGTGGAGCAGCCTCCTTCCACTGACGTACTATTGCATGATATGCAATAGTACGTAAATGGAATACAATTGTTTTGTTGCAGATAACCACGACTCTTCTGGGGCAACCCCAAACAGTGTCACAAGGGGGTGTGGTTCTATTCTGAGTGCTAAGACTTCAGAGTCTCAAACACAACATATGAATTAGTGAGGCATTTGCAGATTTACATGTATCACATAAAGGACTTGTCCTGGGCTCCTGTGTAGACAGTTTACCCTTATATGAGCTCAGTCTAAAACCAGTCTGGATGTGAGTGTCTTGCACACATTGAAGATGAGTGTACTTGTTTAAGAATTTACTCCCACAAGTGCTCCGAGCAAGGTGTGCCAAGATCCTGCTTTCAGTTAAAATTATATTTTAAAAATTATATTAAAATAATTTGGCAGGAACATTTTCCTAAACTTAACCCACACCCTTGGTGAGTGCACACACAACTGGACTGCTAATAGGCATGTTAGGGATGAGTGGGAGCGTGGCTCTGAGAAGTGCTGGGAGGGAGCTTTTCTTACAAGCATGTGTTTCCATAGCAGCCCAGGATGGACAGTTAGGTAGCTGATGGTAATGCCACCATTATAACATGCATTGCATGCTGGCTGCCCAATAACAGAACTTGAAGTTAGGAAGAGCAATACCACCACTGTGTTTGGACCTCTGAAGAAGGTTTGTACAGATGGGGTTGCTTGCCATTCCATATGTATGAAGTAGTCATGGAATCTAAAGATTTAAAGAATGACAGGAGAATAAATTCACGTAAACACTAAGAAAGATAAAGGAATTTGGGAAGCACAGTCATTTTAATTGAATTATCCATCCAATGCCTGAAATGTTGAGAGGAGACCACTTGGTGATATCTTGTTTAGTTTGATCAAATACTTCAGCAATAATATATTTGAAAAGGTGTTTACAGCAGTGTGTAACAGAGACTCTGAGATATGTGAATTTACTTTTCACCATCTATAGTGGTACACTTAGGTGGTGTAATTGGGAAGAGTTCACTCTCCTCCAAGTTTCAATTATGTCAAGAAAACTGACCAAAGCATTAAAGTAGGGAGAGAGCTGAAGGCAGAGAAGCCTCTGGATTGGAAACATAAAACATCAGGGTGTAAAGACACCTTGTATTCAATGCCTCACCATACCAATCACCTGCTGCCAGTTACATAGAGCAATTGCCAAGGGTTCAATGGGTACAGTAAAACATAATGGACTCAGAGGGCAGCCCTGGCAGGTGTTACAATGCAAATTAAATGGTTTTGAGTACTGGTTATTAGTCAGGACTGTTGAAAAAGGACAGCTGTATAATAACAATCCAACAGATATAAACTGGTCCAAATCCAAATTTTTCTGAATCAAAAAATTTACAGTTCCACTCCACCCTGTCAAATGTTTTTTCAGCATCTACAGACATAATGCATCCCAGAATGGCCTGTGATGGGGAATGCAGAATATTAAATAAGTAACAAATACTGAGACAACTCTTACAACAAACCTAGTCTAATCATGGGAAACAACAGTGGGGAGGGCATCCTCAAGCTAAAACTTTAACATTGCAGTTTAGCAATGAAATAGGCCTGTAGGAGGCACAGCCCAAAGGATCTTTACCTTTTTAGCTAATAAAGAGATACAGACTTGGTTCAGTGTTAATGGAAGAGCACCTTTCTGAAGAGATTCAGAGAAGTCGAAAACCATGTGAGGAGTCAGCTGTACAGGTAATTTCTTCTAGAACTCTGATGGAAAGCCATCAGGTCCTGGGGATTTCCTTGACTGCAAAGACATGGCTGCTTCCACCTCTTGAGTGATTGGTTCTTCTCATCCTTTCTCTTTCAAATGCTTGAAATGTGAAACTACAGCTGTTCTACATCTGTTCTAGAGCCACTGTGGCACCATTTGTCTCCATGGAGGCTACTTTTTCCTTGTTGCGGTTTCAAATTCCCAGCTGTATCTTAACCCAGTGCTGCTTCAGTGCTATGTAAAATGTAATATACGTCACTCTCAGTTTCAAACCTGGACCATTGCCACTTTGTGTATGCCTTACACAACTGGCCCTTTTTTAAATGTTAATGTGAAATGTAAAAAGGAGCACGCACCTGGCACAAGAAATATATTGGCACTAGGGCTGAGCAGCTAATTGTAAACTTGTTTCCAAATGCAAGAGTGGTGTTCCTGAGCACCCACCTCATCCTCCTCTGTGTCTGAGGAGCTCTCTTCCCTCCCACTCTTCCTCCTCTTGGCCTCTGGCTCCTGCTTTCCCTCGGGGTCCTTGGACCTCTCCTCCTCTCCCTTCCTCCGGCCATCGTTCTTTCTGTCCTCCTCTGCTTTCTCACCTCTGCTCTTGTCCTCGGACCCCCGCTTCCTCTTCCTGTCCGCTTCCCCCAGGTCCCTGCCACAGAGGAATAGTGCTGTTAATCTCAGAAACACACACTCTCTGCCTCTACCTCTCACTCACACAGCTGCTCCTCCTTCCAGTGACATTCTTCAACTGCTGTGTCATCATCTGTGCCATTTTACTGTGTCACGTCTCAGCTCACAGTCAACCCAATATATGATTTTGCATCCCCTAAAGAGATATGCTGATTTATCCAGCTGAGGTTTAACTGGAGAGTTAAGAAAAAGATGTGTGATATTGTTCTACCTGCAGTACAACAACCATGCTAATGTTCAAACCCCCCTTGATATTTCAGCCCGTGTAATCAGTTGTGTTCTCACACACAATGTTAACTTCAAAGTGTTCCATATCTCAGCTTATAATGAACTGAATATATACAGTGCCCTCCAAAAGTATGTTAACAGTTAAATGGAATGTGTAATTTTTGCCACTAACTTAAGGTGTCTGGATTTGAAATTTAAAGATGAATGTGAAATAAAAGTAGAAACTATCAACTTTTATTTAATGGTCTTCACATGCACATACATTTTATCATTTTAAAGAAATGGCTGTTTTTGTGTTGAGTGCCCCCATTTTCAGGTGTGCAAGAGTAAGTTAATGAATGACTGACAGGTGTAACTCGTTGCTCATGCATTTCCTTTTGCATGGATTGTTCACACATCTTTTCATCTATGAAGGTTGGATTTGGAGCAAAAAGGCATACACCAGCATGAAAACCAGAGAACTGACAGAAAAACAGCTAACCTGTAAGAAGAGAGAACAAAAAAGGCATTAAGAACTAGAGCCTATAGGACTTTTAAGACCAATATCGATTTCGATATTTGAGGATTTAAAAATCCAATAACGACACATCGGCAGATATTTTTTTTCCCAGAAACACATAACATAAACAAAGATTTTCCCTAAGATTTGTAATGCAGTTATTTAAGAGTCCTCACCAAAATAACATGACATAATGCATGAGTTTTGATAAACAAGAGTCATATGTATAAAAACACAAAAAAAATGCCATCTTAAACCATGCAGTAAACTAATACAGTGACCTAGAGTAAACACTGCTGTTGAATGCATCTACATGCACTGTCTGCAACGAGGACTTGCGACTTTGGGATTACACACTACACTTTGAAAGAGAAGCTAGATAACTTTGTTTGGCTACCAAGCCATGTTAGATACTTGTTCAGCTTACGTTTATTTACGTGTCCCCTCTGGTTTAACCTTATTTTAACTTATTTTTTATGCTATGTAGCGCGCGTATTACATCACATGGTTCGTAATGTTTTCATTACTGTTATTAAGCCTCTCATAGTTTTCAGTTAGCATTTGCTATATTTTCAAAGTTAAATCTCAGTTTCCTCAAAGCTAAAATTAGCTAGAATTTCTCCAATCTAGTGTTCTAATCGCACCAGTTTTAGCATACGCGCTAAACAGCTAATCACACAGGTGTGACCATACGCACAAAAGGGTTAATAATTTCCAATGTACCGACTGTAACTACAGACATGCGAGTCGCAGATATATTTATCATTGCTTCATTTAGGCAGAGTAAGTTAAACTCTATAGTTTAACCACTGATTAACATTAGCGGTCTTCCACTGATAAACATGGCATTAGCTAGCTTTGTGGGTAACCTAATTTAGCAATGGACAGCATTATAAGCTGCTGTAAGCGATGTTGCCAGAGAATTTTTAGAAGAAACGGGGGAGAAATGATAGGACCGTTGTTTGTTTACTCGCTAGAACTGCCACACTGTTTCATAAATAAACCTACAATCACGGCTGTCAACAGCTTAGCCTACACCATTCAACTACTGTAACGTTAAACGTAATTTTGATGTTTCACTGACGGTACCGGCTTTCATGTTACTGCAGCAAACCAGGCATGGCTGACATGCACGTTGTCAGGCTTATTTAGGCTAAGAGTGATGGGAGATATTTATTATTAGGGCTGAGCAGCTAATTGTAAACTTGTCACCACGGAGATTCACAGATGATCTCCGTGGTGGCCTACTCTGCAAGACCCTGCTTGGGTCAGCTGATTGATGTGATTTGTGGCATTCCAAACACATGTGTTGCCAACAGTGGAGTTGCAATATGCCCTCTGGTGGACAAACTACACAACGACAACACTCATAACACGGTTGACGCTACTACAGATTTATTTGCAATTAGCCGATAAAAATAAACACAGAGCAGGCTGCCCATGGAAAACAACTGCAACTGATGACAGAAAAATCCTAAGAGCTGTTAAGAAAAACCCTAAAACAATGGTCAGTGACATCACCGCCCGTCTACAGAGTGCAGGTGTGAAAGTATCACAATCCACTGTTCACAGAAGACTTCGATAGCAGAATTATAGAGGGTATACTGCAAGATGCAAACCTCATTACGGCGAGAATCGAAAGGCTAGATTAGAAATCGCCAAAAAATACAGAGACGAGCCAGAAGAGTTCTGGAGCAAAGTCTGTGACAAAGTCAAAAGTGCGGAAAAATATAGGAACTGCCCATGATCCAAACCATTCCACCTCATCTGTGAAACATGGAGGAGGTAATGTCATGGCCTGGGCATGTATGGCTGCTTCAGGAACTGGCTCACTCGTCTTTATTGATGATGTAGTGGTGATGATGGCAGGAGCAGGATGAATTCAGAAGTGTACAGACGGATTTTGTCTGGCTATGTACAAAGCAATTCCTCCAATCTCATTGGCCGGCGCTTCATCCTGCCATAAGGCAATGGCCCCAACCATACTGCCCGTGCAACCAAAGCTTTTATCAATGAAAAAAAGTGGAAAGTTTTAGTCTGGCCAAGTCAGTCACCAGATCTAAATCCAATTGAGCATGCATTTTACTTGCTGAAGAGGAGACTGAAGACAGACAGCGCCCGTAACAAACATCAGCTGAAAGCAGCTGTAGTGAAGGCCTTGAAAATCATTTCCAAAGAAGATGCCACACATTTGGTAATGTTGATGGGGTGTAGACTTGATGCAGCCATTGACTGCATAGCCCTTTGATGCAAGTATTAGACCTTATCACTTTGATTTGTTTTGAAACTCATCTCTTAAAACATCTAAAATGGCTCTTTCTGTAAAATGATAAAAACGTATGTGCATGTAAATAGCATGAAATAAAAGTTAAAAGCTAGTCTCTACTTTGGTCTCAAATCATTTTTTGATCTCAAATCTAAATGCCTATTCCACTCATACATATTTCTGGAGAGCACTGTGTGTGATTATATTATACACATATACACACACACACACACACACATTATATATATATATATATATATATATATATATATATATATATATATATATATATATATATATATATATATATAAATGTAACATTACATATTACATCTCCTTTAGATGTACTTTTCAATCCGGTTGTGAACTGGAGCTTGTAGGAAAAGAATGTGTGCGATAGTGTCAACATGCTACTGTGTGAGCAGCTGCTCCTTGTTTCATGTGATTCTCGGTGTGCAGTGTTGTGTGACCAGGAGGATGCGAGGGTTAGCTACATTTCACTGCTAGAGCTGCGGGGGTCCAGAGAGGCCTGCTGCTGAAGGAGCAGCATCTTCTCAGCTTTGGGTTTCCTGCCTCTGCGTTTGGGAGTGAGCGCCTCGCTACCTGCAGAGAGCCACACCACACGCTCAGCTATCGGAGCCACACGGAGTGCTAACAGACATCTTCTCAACATCCTAGCTCAAGGATCCCAAAGAGTCAAGCCTTTTGAAAGGTTTACCTGGAGGACTTGATGTAGGGCTAGTGGGAACTTCATCTTTCTCTGAATCTTGTTCCATTTCACTCTGACAAAAGATATTTTACAGTGTTTTGAGGAGCTACAGATGAGGGCCAAGATCAGTGCAGTTTTCACAATAATGAGCATTCAGCTTTGTCTGCAGGATGCAGGCGCATGTACATGTGAGAGCCAACTCACCTTCTTCTTTCTACCCCTCTTGGATTTCACCGGAGTTTCGGCAGTTTCTTTTTGTGTTTGTCCCTAAAAATACATAAGAACCTTCATGATACAAATTCAATTTCTAAAATAAATTGACTGAATGTGTTGTAAATGGACACTGATGTACAATTGTCATTTGCATGACACAACTTACCTCTTCTGCACTAGGGATTTATCTAAACGCTAATGTAAAAAAACACAGATCCTTTACACCGCTGTTAAGATCAGTCAATCAGGCCACAGTTCATATTGTCAAGGCTGCACATAGTCTGTCAAAATCTATCAAAACACATATTAACTATAAAATTATAAAAATTAAAATTAAATTAAAATTAAAAAAATTAAAAAAAAGTCTAAAATCCATTCATATACTGTGATGTTCTCATGCCAGCTGCATGGAGATAAATGTGCTCTCACAATTCAACTAAATCCTAAACCAATATCAATAGTATACATGCAGTCAGGAATATGCAGTCAGTATTCCAAAAAATAACATTTAAAAACATGCACTTCCCTAAATTGTGGATGACATGCATACTGTTATCAGACAGTAGGGAGACTGATTTCAAGGCCCATGGCCCTTGTTCTCTACTTATTTCTATTAATACTGCTGAGACACTTGACCACTGTGAAACTAGAGACTGAAGCAAGGTCACATATCTCCCACTGCAAAAGTAAAAGTGATAATTGTTTCATTGTCATTTTTACATCAAACACTAGGCATGAGACAAAATACCGTAATATCAAATTTTGCAAACTTAGAAAAATGACCAAATGTTTGATTTCTTGGACCCTGAGAACATGCTGTCAAATCAAATTACCACCTGACTTAGTTCTGATCCATTGTTCCAATTGATCCATTCCTAGTGATTAGCATTGCATATGAACAAAGACAAAAAATGTTAACTGATCCATTCCACATCACCAAGAGCTGTTACCAAAGATTCTGTAAGACATTGTGTTGGTCATTTCTGTATAATGTCTGATTATCTGATCTCAAGCTACGTATGACAGTGTGATGCTTTACTTGTTACATTGTCCTGCTGGCTTGATGTTTAAATTAATAGCATAATGTCCTGCCACAATACAGATATGTACCTTGCAAGATCCAGTTAAAATGTAGCTTGATTTGTAATAAATATTGTTTTGGTTGGTAAAATATTTGGTGAATTTTCTCTTCTACTAGCCTTGCTGACTAGTGGACCAAAAAGTTACTGTTGGACCTACAGCAATAGTATCGTAACAAGCAAGGTGCTACTTTTATTGGCAGTTTTCAACACAAATCCTGTCCCTCTTCTTACTTCATGTACCTAAACAGCTAACATTATATTACACAAGTTACTGAATTGTTCTATAAAAGTGACATATTACTCAAACCCATGATACATCCTGAATATGAACATGGCTAAAGGTTTGATATGAATAAAAGAGAGAAAGAAATAACTTAGTCAATCATTTGATATTTTTGTTTTCCTAGCAGCATTAATTCTCAGGGGAATAAAGTTTCATGATAACTTCACACTGCACACTCAATTTTATAAAACTTATCGCCTCATGCCTATCAAACACCGCCAAAAAAGCAACTAAGAAAAAAAATCACCCTCATGAAATGTTCATGAAAGAGACGTGTCTGTAAAATGAAGCCAAAACGATGGATCAAAGTGCATGCCTTTTCCCCCATTCAGAATGTGCCAGATTTACATAAGGCACCCAAAGAAATGTCTCTGCCAATGGCAGCATTAGCGCCCATGCAGTGTACGTACATCATTAGTCACAGGCTCAGACACAGCCATGACCCCTGACCTCTCCTCCTGCACAGCCTCACTGTTGGACACCTGGAGCGACACCAAACACACAGGTGCACACAGCACATACGGTTAGAGCGGCACAGCCTCTCACTCAAAGCACACAAGGTTAGAGCAGCACAGCCTCTCACTCACAGCACACAGGGTTAGAGCATCACTCACAGCCCACTAGAGATGTCACGAGAATCGATACTTCGGTACCAAGTCGATGCCAAAATTCTGAAAACATGACGCTACTTGTTTTTCTACAGTACCGTAGGTATCAGTAAGAGTCGTGTATGGAAGTACTTTGCGTTCGAGGCGGATCATCAGAGATTAATAATAAATTCGCAAAAACCAGTATGCAAACGGAACTTTTCAGATGAAAGGAGGAAACACTTCCAACTTAGCAAAGCACCTCAAAGACAGACATCCAGATTTATTCAAAATAATTCAAGGTGAGTGAGTTTCATTTCATGTTAACGTTACATTAACAACGTATCCAAAGTGTTGTCCTTGCTACCCTGAAATACACGTTACCATTATTTTTGTTTGAGGCAGCTGGCATTGCTGTGTAGCCAACTATGTTCCATACGATGTTTGCAATGGTTAAACGCTAAAGGCTACCGTGTTTAGGCTAACGTAATGTAACCATAGCTTGTAACAGTAGGCTGCCGTCCTTACCGTTCAGTCTGTGTCATCTGTCATCAAAATATAACGTTAGCGTTTTAAATAAATATTTCCGGACTAATGGTCTGTCACCATGTCAGTAAATTTAAACTACTGCTTGCACTCTGAGTATACAGAGGTGTGTGTGTGTATTAGTATATTTTGTGTGCAGCCTCTGCTGTTTTCTTACAGTCATTGACCTATACCTGATAACTGAAATCTCATAATTTTCCTTTCACACTATCAGCCAGAGGAGGGTGTCAACCAGGAGAGGCAGGAGCAAAGTTAGCAAACACATACACAGCCAACCATATCAGAAGCTTTTCAGAGGCACAGAAAATACCATGCCACTGTTCTTTTTTGTAATGTTAATAGTTGTTTCTTTTTATTATTATATATAGGCCTATTTATTATTTCCATATTTTTTCATGTCTTGGCCGGGTACTGCAACTGAAATGCTGTACCATCATAAAAAGTTGATTGTAATTAAGCACAGTATTGTTTGATTTAAATAATTTAAGGCTATATGCCACTGTTGTTTTTTGTAATGTTTAAATGTTTTTAATATAGGAATGTTGAAGTACATGGGATTTATTGTTTTGTTTTTGTTTTTTACCGTAGTATCGAATTGGGTATCGAGAATCGTGGAATTTCACTGGTACTGGTATCGACTACTAAATTTCTGGTATCGTGACATGCCTACAGCACACAGGGCTAGAGCAGCACAGCTTCTCACTCACAGCACACAGGGCTAGAGCGGCACAGCCTCTCACACATATATACGATTTGAGCAGCAACGGGTCCATTTTGTAGCAGATGGATCTATTTGAACAGTAATACAGTTACTGCTACAGCTCCTACTAATACTGTATGATTGTGCCAACTCTACTACCCCTTCTAACTTGTAAACTGAACCTTGAACAATACGCTGGACACAGCAGATGGGAGTATGCTTGACAGCTAAAGTAATCAACAGACCTTTACTCAGCTTGCAATATTTCCTTTGTTTCCCTTGATTGTTTGAATTTTCAGGTTTGACTCTTCTGAATTTGTTTTTCCAAGAAGACTGGGAAGTGACAGGTGGATAGCTAGCTCTACAAACGGTGTTATAGACTAATTAGCTACAAGACAAACTAAGGTATCTGGCAGAGAGAGCTAGCTCATCAATATTACAAAAGAAAGTAGCTATGTAAATCAACAGCAAAAGGTAACAATATACTAGGGGTGTGCAACAATATCGTTTTTTTTGATTAATCGTTTTTTAAAATCCGTCCGATTCGATATTGATCTGTAAAATTTGTCGATCGATCTTTTAGGCTAATATGCATTTTTTCCAGTTTTCTAGGTTCATTTCCACAATGGTTAAACAAAGCCAGAGAATTAAATAGACGGGCTCTGACATAGCCTAACTGTCATATTAAAGGCAAATACCAGTCATCCCACCCCCCTACCCCCCATTAGATGTTGATATTTTGTTTAACTCTGAACGTTTAATGACCTGCCAACGCATAGAGGAAAACCTGTTACATCAATTTCTTTACTGTGATGCGACCTCTCAGTATTCACCATGGCTAACCCCACGGTCACATGGACGACACAGGAGAGAGACAAAGCGACCGGCTGTCATTCATTTTCAATGAGAGTTGGCGATTTACAGCGACAAGAGACAAGTGGCTGTTGCAAAGCCAACTAGGTGGGGCTAAAATAGACTAGACTCAAGGTCTGTTTTATGCAAATACTGAGCAATGCGACACGGCAACTACGGAGTGAAGGCAGCGTGACACGTTGCTGAAACAAATGATCCAACATTTTGGTTCCAGTCAAACATGGAGGAGAAGCTTGTCATGGCAGTGGCGGGTTTCCCCATACTCTACAATTTGATATGTACAGAGAGATAAATAAAAAAATGATGCATGGAGAAGGGTGTCCGGAATCGTGGAGATGCCTGGTATACATATTCATACTGTATATATGTGCACTGCAGTCACAGCTTTTCAGCTTTAACTTTAATACAGCGCACAGCCACTACCAAGCTAGCTAGCTAAACTGAACAGCAACACTTGCTCACGAATGCAATGCAATTTAGTGCAATTCAAAAGAAACGCAGTTCATGTCCGTTTGCTAGGTAGCTAGCTAGCTAGTTGTGCATATTAGGCTAGCAAGAAAACGTCCACAATTGCAGAGTTGCTACTGGCAGTCAGCTACGTTTTGTCAGGCTTGTCATTGTAGCTACCTTACAAACCAGCTTTTCCTGAGCTAACTAATGCAAACACATTGCTGCTTCGTGTCATTAATAAGTAGACAATGAGGAACTATACCCATGTGTTCCTCAAATAAAAAGATTTTGGTATACAGCCACACGTCGCTTAACGTCCATGATATGTTCTGTGTTTGTTTCCAGTGACTCTGCATTTGTAAATTTGTGTTCCCTTTAGAGCTTTTTAAACATCTCTCCAAATATGGAAAGCTGCAATATAGTATTTCATATCTCATTCCTATCAAATCAATATCGAATCGGAATCAAAACAAATCGAATCAAATCGGGGCATCTGTGCCAATACCCAGCCCTACAAGATAGCGAGCTCTGTCTTCAGGAAACATCTGAAGACACAGCTCTTCTGCTCTCACCTAAGCACCTGAAACACGAACGCTCCTCAGGTCTCAAACTGTCTCCAACTAAACTATAAAATAAAATTATAAAAAGTTATCTAATGGTTTAACGCACTCATTAGCTTTACCTTTACATTGATTCAAGGCCCTGACCCTCGCTGATAATCTGACAGTAGTGTGTCCTCAAACAGACCTTGTTCTCAGCTGAGAACAGTCTCATTGTGGAACTGTACACATCCTGTCCCCGTACTGTCGCTATACTTACTGTATGCACTTTTGTAAGTCGCTTTGGATAAAAGCGTCTGCTAAATAAATAAATGTAAATGTAAATGTACCTGCTAGTTTGTACCTTGCCTAGCCAACCATTGATACTTGGTCATGTAGTGCTACTAATATTGTTGACTGCGTATGGTTTTTCATGGTTTTGAATCTGCACGTAATGTGCTGTAAGCTTATGCCAAATCTCGCTTTGATTTTCATTGATTTGTAAAGTAATGTTAGTCAAGTAGCTCCCTCACCACTCTCCTTACAATGTTACAGTAGGATTGCTGTACAACTGCCTGTGTACAGCTTTAACCTCAAGGCCAGGGAGCAATTCCAGAGACTAATGAGGAGACTTCAATTATCACCAGTGTTATAACTTTCTGGGCTGCCGCCTTTTCACACAAGCACATTATCCTCAAGAGTGAGGACAAAGCTGTTTTGTTCGCTTGTGATTAAGAACAGGATGTGAAATGGATGGGCTACGTAGCATGCAGTCCCAGAATTGTCTCAGTCATCAGTCACCAGATCATGTGAGAAATCAGTTTATTGCACAACACTACATTAGTAATCCCTATACATGCAAGCCTGTTTGAACACTACAGCACTAATCCCTGTGCATACACGACTGTTTTAACACTACAACTGACGCTGCACTTATCTCTTTTCCCCCCATGATATTGTACAATTTCACAGTATTGAACAAGAGAAAGGAGGTACTCAAACTAATTTATTATCACTGATTTTTATTTTTGTAGTCACTACCTGGGGATAGTAAAAATATGAAGTGTTTAGATGGCTATCTTAATAAGAATGACT
Source organism: Megalops cyprinoides (assembly GCF_013368585.1). Classification (NCBI taxonomy): domain Eukaryota; kingdom Metazoa; phylum Chordata; class Actinopteri; order Elopiformes; family Megalopidae; genus Megalops; species Megalops cyprinoides. The sequence continues at coordinate 2,251,322 of NC_050604.1, read as the reverse complement.
ACTTTTAAAACCTCTTCACCAGTGGTTCTCAATGTGTGCCGTGAGGCAAAGTGAAGTGTGCCGTGGAATTTTGAGGAACCCAATGCGTTTTTATACAGGTGTGTGCGTGCACTTATACTCTGTGAAAAGACTGATGTTTTATATTGTGCTATTAACTCTTTCGCACGTAACTTATTTTCATGCAGGTGTTACCTTTACCGTTATGTTTTCATTAGCATTTGCTATATTCTTTAATGTTAAATCGCTGTTTCCTCAAAGCTAAAATTAGCTAGAATTTTTCCAATCTAGTGTTCTAATCGCACCAGTTTTAGCATACGCGCTAAACAGCAAATCACACCAGTGTGACCGTATGCACGAAAGGGTTAATGAAGTAATGTTTTATTTATTTTATTTTAATATGTTGCTGTTCATGATGCCGCACTACGTAAGACAAGTTCTTGCTCCGATGCACTTCAATGCATTTTTAATAAATTATACAATTGCCTGTCTGATTTAACTATCTGTTTGGTAATTAGGCCTATTTGACAGTCTGCTGTAGTGCAATATGGGTCAAATCTCACTAATGACACTATATCATAATGTGTGTGACTTTCTTCATAATTGATAGCCAACTTTAAGTTGGTGTGCCTTGATATTCTGGATTGACCTTTGATGTGCCTTAGCCCCAAAAAGGTTGAAAACCTCTGCTCAAGACTACAGAGTGGAAAAGAATGCAGTGTCCCATCATTGTGCATAATAAGCAGATACGATCTAAGCCTGACAGCTTGCCACCAACACAAACATGTCATGGTGTAAGTGCTATCATGGACACCAAAAAGCATACATGTAAGCTACAGGATGACGAGCAGTAGTGCATATTTTGTGCCTGCAGAGAGACACCTTACTTTAGCTAATGCAGATTTCCTCTTCTTGTCTGGAGTGGTCCCTTCTTCCTCCTCCTGCGGCTGCTCTGGGCTACTGTCCCTCTCAAAGCCCGCGGGCCTCATCTGCAACATATTGGCACTGAGGTCAGGGGCGAAAATGCTTCTAAACCTATGACAAAGCATGCATTTTCATGCGGGACTAATGTAGTAAAATATGTATAAAGACCAATGCTGTGTGGGATACATGCCTTTTGTCCATTCAGCTCAACTTTTGGGTTGTTTTCAATCTCCCACAGGCCTTCATTAAAACCCTTCCTTTTATTTGGTTTACCATATTTTTCTTTGTTTGGCAGGTAGGGGAAGATGTCCTTTGGCCCCAAGAATGCACTAAAGTAGAGAAGTAGAGAAACTCCACACGATAATACATTTTGCATAATATACCCATCATCTGCACTGCAGCAACACACTCGCCAAGGTGACAAAGTAATTCATTACATTTAATTAGTCAACCTGAGCCAGTCCAGGTCAACATTCTTTGAGTAAATTAATAAGTCCCAGAGATACAAGCTTTCGAAAAGCACCTGGTGACTCTAAGCGCGAAGAAAACCCCAAGAATGCATTTGACAGACCATCAATAAACCTGCCTTGTGATGGCCAATGACTGCATCCTTGCTGACTGGATTTTCTAGTTGGAATTGCCACCTCATTATATCAAGGGGTATCTCAACTAGGGGCATCGTACATCCTGAAACACCCCTTAACGGCAAATCTGTGACAGTACAGGCTACAGGCAGGGAATTGAGTAACGCACTTTAATTTATCAGCAGAGGCAAGCCAAGACCGACACAACACAGTAGTAAAGGTAGACAAAACAGTGTACAATTGTAGCATAAATTGTCAAGGTGTAGTAAATCTCAATGTGTATCAAGCTATGGTCAGAAAAGTAGATGGCAAGTCATCTCATTACATGCATGACATGTACCCTAATCTCACTAATAACAAAGCTGTAAACCAGTGTCACAAATAAACTAACAATAACATAACCGAATAAAACAATCATTTTGATTGTCAAAGAAATTTCCAACCCTTTCCCCCCTTGATAACAATTTTTCCCCCCAGAAACTAACCTCGAGAATCCAACAGACCAACATGGTACACCACTTAGTTACTGTAAACAAGTGGTCATCTTCAGAGAACAAATTTTGGTGCACTTTGGTAATGACAGTATTTCTCTTATTTAAAGATATAATGTATTCCATAGTACACACAGAAAAAGTGAGCACCAAAAGTACACAGAGCATGACATAAAAATTAGCACAACCTCAAATTGTACTTACGTCTCATGAGTGCCAAAGAAAAATATTGGAAGTTTGACATTTGATGGTTTCACTGCACCATCAGGAACCTCATCGATCTGGAAGGATAAAGCACTTTAGCTAACCCTCACAAGTGGACTGTTTACACCTCTAATTATATCGCAACATAAATCAAAACTTTATGAAATTTCACTTCGTTCATACTTTAATCTCACAGCATATCTTTACAATGAGTGTGTCTGAGCTTTTTGCAACAAGAAAAACAAATCTTAAACAGTGGATGACCAGGAAGCATCGCCAGGACGTATTTTAGGAATTTCAGTGAGAGTATCAGAGAAACAGTGCCCTGTGGACTGAACAGAGATGAAAGGAAAATGTGTCTACCTCCCTATGATAGTCATCACATAGAAAAATACACTACAATACACTAAATCATAGATCTCTGAAAATGTGCTCACCCTGGCAGGCCAGTGGGGATACCCTTTCATCTTTGCAAAAATCAGGTCTCCGGGTTTGAAGTCTCGAGTCATTCTGCGGGCTTCTGGTGACACTAAACACATTAAATACAAGAGATACATACTGAATGAACATATAGTTCGTTAAAAAATGACGTGCACCTGTATGTTAGATAAAAACCATTACAACGTTACAACGGAAACACAAGAAAGGAATTCAAGGTCGCTTGTAAAGTTTAATCGGAGAAATACTCCCTATGAGTGTCCTGCTCAGCGCGCGGAGTTTGACGTTCAGCGGATGAGCGCAAACGGGCACGTGCGCATCCGGTGTGTATCCGTGCAGATCCCGAACCAGCGGCATGCTCCCCGGAGGAGCTCATCTGACCACTGAACCCTCCCCCTTTCCAGCCACATTGCAACTCCATGCAAACAAGCGAGTGCTTGCGTGCGTGCAATGCAAATATACGCACTGCACAATACCCAAAGACACTATCATTTCTTTACGATATGCCTAATTATATATAGCAAATTTCTCAGCAAGCTAGCCGTTTAGCTACTCAAATGTTTATGACTACGTAGCTAGCTAGTGTTCGCTAACTAGCTAGCTGGCTTGCTGTTTTCCGGTGACACAGGCAAAATGTCGTCCCCACATATACCCTGTAGCCACGTTAAAGTTAAACTTTTATAAGAAAATTCTAGTGTTCAGGCTGCAGACATGTAGATACGGTCACGAGGACTATTTTAAATTTCGCATTGATAAACACTCCACACTTACAAGCAGCAGCTTCCATCGGCGGATGCACAGCTTGTAACCCAGTCCCCGCACTCCCGCGCGGCTAAGCAAAGGATTGTACTATAATAGCCCTGAATCGAGGGGGAGTGTTTGTAAAAACACTACAACTGTTTTCTTCTACAAGGTGTGACTGTCAGTATTTATTTCGGGACAACATTACAATATATGTTTAATCTCTGCTTCAGACTCGGAGTAACGTCCAAGCGTTGCTTGCATAGTTACAGCGAACGTTATTCAGCGCTGTACACCCCTTTTTGGTTCGTGGCCGTAAGGTTAAGTCAAATGCGCAGAACGGAGGAGATATCCAATAACTTTAAATGGTTAATGAACACCACTGGAGTTGAGAAATAAAAAACGCAACAATAAGACAGTGAAACTTATTAAAGGTCGTCAAGACACCGTTATTTCAGGGTTTCAGCACAGACTGAGGTGTAACTAGACGTCAGTATCCGTATTGTCATCTTGCTATTTTTTCAGCCTTGAGCCAGGAAACGGCAAACTCAAGCTGTATGAGAGAACACAAGTTGCAGGTGTTGTCATTGTTTACATTCAATTAGGCTTATTAGAAGAAAAAGATAACAAAACTGTTAAGTATGTAAATCTCATCAATAAACGTGAAAATTTTAAGCTTGCTGATGTGGACGAAAATACAAGCAACAAAATGAAATGGAAATGTGAAAATGGAAACACTTAAATACAGCAATGCTATTGCTAATAGCTTATATTATTTTAAAAACTATTTTAATTGGTCTGGATGTAACATGTTACTCTTGTTCAATAAGACTTTAGGCTGTGTCCGCAGGGTTTAGTCATTAGAATGGTAATATATGGGTGAACTGTGCAAATGCAACCTAAACTCGCAGCGTTCAATGAAGTAATGCCACAGATGTTTCAGTATTCTGTGGCTGGGATCAGCCTTTTGATTCATACGTCAACGATACAGTTTTTAAAATGAAGAATTTTACGCTCAAGAGCAACATACACAGTTCTGTTTTCATTGAAGCGCTTACTTCAGTTAATTTACCAGTGAACACATTGGATATGGAAGTCTTTTTGGCTCTTTAAGTTTAGCACTTCATGCTTGAGATCATCCTGCTCATTAAGGTTTCGGTTGTCTGTTCAAACAGGCTAACTATGATCAGATGTATCCACTTTTCCCACTAATGTTTGAATTAAGGACTTTAAGCTCCTTGTCCGCTTGACTGCAAAGTTCAATTAGCTAACCTACGCCGGTAATGCGTTGGACACCGTAGTGCTTCACTCTCAAAATCAACTTGCACATTTCGGTTTTCCTTTACATTAACCGTAAAGCTGACCAGGAAATCGTAACTCCCACTGTCGTTTACAGGTCACTGTTAAGACACACCGTGGAGAACGCCATTCTGATCTATTAGTTCATTTACATAAGTAGGAACCCTGGTATTGTTCACTATTGATCGTGGGGACAATAAAAGAAGGAGAGTTCCGGAGTGACAGGAGTGTGGCGGGTTGTCTATCTTGTATCTTGCAAGGTTTATCGTTGTACCTAAAACAATAGAACATGGTGTCAGAAGTGTAGGAATACGTACCTGATACTCACAGGTGAAGTTTCATCTGAGTCCGCGGAGGGAAAAACGGCGTTTCCTGTGAATGAACGGAGTTAGCATAGTTGCTAAGATAACGTTACGGCGCGAAAATATGAGTTTGTTTCAAGTCCCACCGCCGGAGAAATTCACGTTCAAGGCTGAAGACTGGCCCAAATGGACTAAACGGTTTGAAAGGTTTCGGATCGCGTCGGGATTGGAAAAGCAAGCAGACGAAAACCAAATGAATGCCCTGATCTACGCGATGGGAGAAGAGGCAGAGGATATTCTGACTTCTCTGCATTTGAGTCCCGCCGAAGTGAGCGAATTCAACACAGTCAAAAACAGGCTGTATGCTCACTTCATAACACGCAGAAACGTCATCTTTGAGAGGGCCAAGTTTAATCAGTGGCAGCAGGAGTTGAATCAGTTGACTGTTTTAACGTCAGTGCCCAGTCCGGGCAAATTTCTGCCTCATCTGGCTGGGAAAACCCATCCACTGCTGAAGTCAAACCTGTGGGCATGGGGGTCCCAACAGCAGGAGGCTTTTGATAGAATTAAAAAGGAACTAACACCACCACCTGGGCTGGCACTATACAACCCGAATGCTGAAACATTGGTCTCTGCTGACGCTTTGTCATATGGGCTGGGTGCCATCCTCCTCCAGAAGCAATCAGATCAAGCATGGAAACCTGTAGCATATGCTTTGTGTGCCCTCACCAGCACTGAGCAGAGGTACGCTCAAATAGAGGAGACGCTGGCCTCCACATGGGCCTGTGAGAAGTTTGCAGAGTTCCTCATATGGAAAAACTTCCACATTGAGACAGACCACAAACCATTGGTCCCTCTGTTAGGTTCAAAAACACTAGACATGCTCCCACCGCAAATAAAACGTCTTAGGATGAGATTGATGAGGTTCTCGTACACAAGAACCTCCGGCAAGAATATTGCAACAGTAGACATGCTTTCCAAAGCTCCTGTAAGCAGCACAGCAGATGGACTACAGGAGATGGAAATAAATCTCTATGTTGACACCATCATGGCGAGTCTGCCAGCTACAGAGAATAGGCTCAGAGAGATCTGAACACACCAAGACAATGACCCGACACTTCGCCAGCTTAAGCTTAAGTATTGTGTAGAAGGATGGCCAGATAAGTTCTCCATTGAAGGGGTGATTTGGCCCTACCTGCTTTTTCAGGAGAGTTCACGGTGCAAAATGGACTGCTGCTCAAAGGAGAAAGAATAGACATCCCAGCATCACTCCGAGCAGACATGCTGAACAAGCTGCACAAAGGACTTCTGGGCATAACGAAATGCGGAGAGAGGGCTAAACAGTCAGTGTGGTGGCCGGGCCTCAGCAAAGAGCTGCAAAAGATGATAAAGAACTGTGACACATGTGCGCGTGTGAGAGCAAACTTAAGGATGCTGCCTACATTGTTTCCAACGAGACCATGGTCCACTGTGGGAGCAGATTTATTCCAATACAACAACCAACACTACTTAATCATTGTCGACTATTTTTCTAGATACTTTGAAGTTGCCAAAATGTCATTGTCATCAACAACGTCAGAAGCAATGATCCAGCACTTCAAATCAATCCTTGCCCGCCATGGAATTGATGTGGTGCGTTCAGACAATGGGCCACAATTTTCATCGGGTTGTTTGCGAAACTTTGCACAGGATTGGGGCTTTAGCCACGTGATGTCCAGTCATCACTTTCCGCAGAGCAACGGGCAGGCAGAGAGAGCGGTGAGAACAATCAATCTTCTAAAAAAGTCAACTGATCCCTACCTCGCTCTCATGGCCTACCACGCTACTCCACTGGCTAATAGGTACAGCCGCACTGAGCCTCTCATGGGAAGAAAGGTTAGAACACCTGTTCCTGTCATTCCATCCCAATTCAAACTGAGATGTGTGGACATTGAAAAGCTTAAAAAGACAGAAAATACATACAGGCAAAAACAAAAACGTAACTACAACCATAGTCATAGACCACATCACATGTCACACCTCCATCCAGGCAAACGTGTGGATTAAAGACACTGCGGAGCGAGGCACAGTGGTGTCTACTGCAGGCACACCCAGATCTGAGAAACACCTGGAGGCACCCTATGGAGAAATAGGTTCCACCTATCTTCAACCCCGGTGGCTCCTGAAAATGAAACCAATTTACCTGACACATCGACAGAAGTAAACACCACATCAGATACAGCGAGAACACCTATCTTACCAAAGGCTCAAGATCAACAGCAGCAGCAGAGCCAAAGGACTGAGAGCCGATACCCATCCAGAGAGAGAAGGGCCCCAGGGTACCTAAAGGACTTTGTACTCGTAGGTAGAGGTACCAAGAACTGAGGGGTAATGGGGCGGAATAATCCCCACACTCAGTAGAAGGGCTGGGCAGTCTACCCCACTTTTCATTAGAAAAAAAAAGTTGAAATGTTGCTGAGAAAAAAAATGTTTAGGTAAATGAATTCTTTTATTATAATTGTTGAGTTCAAAAGGGGGATGTAGTATTAGGTCATTTACATAGGTAGGAACCCTTGTATTGTTCACTGTTGACCCGGGGGTCGGGCGAACAATAAAAGAAGGAGAGTTCCGGAGTGACAGGAGTGTGGCAGGTTGTCTATCGTGTCTCTTGCAAGGTTTATCGTTGTACATAAAGCAATAGAACATGATCCAGTTGCTACGATGAAGGGAAAGCCGATTTTCTATGTGCCCCTTCTAATAGTTGACTTTTTGCCCCACAGAGACTGGGTAAAAGACTTCCAACCATGCACTTTGGATCATCATCAGGAACTATGGGATGGTGTGATTTGCTTCTTTTTCGTGCCTCTGACTTTGAAGTTGTTCTGGAGTCATACCAATGAAACATATGGTTGTAGCCCGGATTCCCATGCGATTTGTGGTGGTTGTGTGGAAGATTATGGAGTTTTCAACTCATTTTACTGACATATCCAATGAAGGCATGCTTTTTTCTATCAAGTACACAGCTACCCAAAAGCCGGGCATCTCAATTGTAAAGAGAATTTTGACACAACAATTTTTCTGGTTGTACTACTACTGTAACACAAGAGCAGTAAACAGCTTATGTTGCTGAAGAAGGTGTGCCTTGGGGATCAAGTGCAGCCACTAAGGATGCTGAGCCACTTGGCATGCCACAGGAGTTGCAGGACATGGAAGATACTTAGCACAACTTTAGCTACAAATATAGCTGCAAGCAAGGATACAGGGGCCAAGCACAATGAGGGCCTGTTTTGCAATATGGCAGATATTGAAACCATTGTGTGCTGAACTTGATTTATGATTTTAGGCCACGCAATTCAAAATATATGTTAAAACATAAGTATGAGTTATATGCTATATGTGTTATAGCACCACCTTGTGGTCAAATGACACTAAAACACTTCAGGGCATAGCCACAAACACAGGCACCAAATTTGGTGTCAGTACTTGGACTCATCAGTCCAGAGCACCTGCTGCTATTGTGCTGCATCCCAGGTCTTGTGTTTTCATGCATAGATGAGTCACTTGGCTTCCACATCTGAGGAATGGCTTTTTGGCTGCAAGTCTTCCCATGAGACCACTTCTGACCAGACTTCTCCGGACTGTAGATGGGTGTACCAGGGTCCCTGTGGTTGCTGCCAGCTCTGAGCTGATGGCACTGTTTGACATCTTCCGAGTGTGGAGGGACGTCAACTTGATGTGTCGTTCATCTGCTGAACTAAGTTTCCTTGGCCGACCACTGCGTTTCTGGTCCTCAACCTTGCCCATTTCTTTGTGCTTCTTCAGAAGAGCTTGGATAGCACATCTGGAAACACCTGTCTGCCTCAAAATTTCTGCCTGTGATAGACCTTGCTGATGCAGGATGACCACCTTGTGTCTTGTGTCTATGCTCACCCTAAGATTAACAATCTGTTCAGCAACCTCACCTTTTTAGTATGGCTGATCCTCACCCAGTTTTATTCCCTCTACAGGTGTTTCTGTTTCAGTTAATAGTTGTGGTTAAACCTGCTTATGTTGCTAATGATTACCACCTGTTTTGTTTAGTTGTTTGGTATAGTTGTTTTATCATGCATTGGAGTATATGCCTACAAAAAAAGGTTTGGAGGGTCTGGACGGTTTTGTGATAAAGAAATGTTCGGAAATCTAAAACGTGATATTTGTTATTGACACACTAATGGAGACGATAGAAAAGAACTGTTTTAAGACAAATGTTTTGTGAAAAATCTTATGTGCCTAAGGCTTTTGCACAGTACTGTATATATATATATATATATATATATATATATATATATATATATGTATATATGTTTCTTTTTATTGGAAATTGACAGTGCCGCACGGCGCAAAAATCCTGGTGATGAATAAAGAATGCACTATTTAGATTAAGCGTGTTTTGTCTGTCTTTGTGATTAGAAAAAAAACAGCCTACAATTTTTCGAAGAAGATGTAGAGAGTTATCTCTGCAAACGGACTATATAAAGCAATATGCCTATATAGCTTTTATTTCACACAGTCAAAATAAGTGATAAATGTGATGAATGAAATTTCTTGAAGACACAGCAACTGAGATCAAGCTAAACCTCAGCAGTAGTATGTTAAACCACAGGTACTGATGACACAGCAATGGGGCTTAAGAAGCCATGTGACTTCTTTCACAACATGCACATTTAAACTCTAATCAATTGAATTAATAGCCTCATGTATAGGTGCAGCCTCAACCATATGGGAAGACACCCTAGCACTAATCTGCCCGTGAGACTCCCCAACATCTTCCGTTACCCCAGCAGGTAAGCTCACAATATTACCATGACTTAAAATCTAGTGCGCGGGTGTAATACAGCCTCAGTAGGCCCTACATTAACCACTGGGATGTATGCGGTGCCTTTACACACCTGGACCATAGAGGATGACACTAGTAGCCCAGCAGGTAATGTCTCACCATTAGGTAGGGGTTCGAACAGCACAGTACGAGGGGAATCAGAGTAATGCTGGGAGCACGTAGCAGCCACCAGCTTCATGGTGCCACCTGGAACATGTATCACCCTTCCCCCTTGAACCTTTGCTATGCCAGTTCTTGCAGGTCCTGAATTAGGCTGCATCTGGTGACAATGCTGCAATGCCTGCTACCACAAGGTGCTTACTTGCTGTACAAGCAGATTATCAAAAAGGGCAGGGCCATGCTGACTAAACACCTCATTGTAGCATTCAAAAATGATGTTCATCCCCAGGATGCTCGGAACTTCCTTCTTGGATAGAGAATCAGGTGGGTCTTTTACAACTAACACCCCTCGTGCTGGAATTACCCTACCTAAAACCCCAATGTCAAGCTCTAGGTAAGCAACATAGGGAATGTCAAGGCTGTTTGCTACGTGCAGCTGTAGCCAGTGGCAGGTCTGAAGCTTCTCGCTACCCCAGGCCCCGAAATTCTGTAAAAAGAAACTTTCTGTGATGGTTGAAACCATAGACCCCGTATCTAATCCAACAGTTCACACTCACTCCCCCAATATTAACAGTAACATGAGGGCAGGAACCCAATAATTTAGAGACAGACTTAGGGCTCACTGGGACTGTAGAGCTTCAGACAGAGACGCCCCCTTCTGACTTGTGGCTCTGCAATTCAGAGGGGATCAGTTTCCTGACGGCTGGCTGAGGGTTGGAGTAGCACCTAGATGAGGAGACTGCTGAGGCTGCTGTGCCTGTGGGACTACACGGTCGTTATCACAGTTTCAGGCAAAATGTCCAGGCTTTTCACAACACCTACAAATCACTGGCCCAGTACTTTTGGGTTGGTGTTGCCTAGGTGGGTTTTGAAATAGCAGCACGGTCTGGGAAAGTTGATTAAGCTGTTCTTGTTGCTGCTTCATCATTTCCTTTAATTCTACTATTCCAGCCCCATATGGAGTACCTGCCACAGCTTCTGACCTTCCCTGGACCTGGTATTGGCTGCCACAAGGAAGAGGATAACTCCTTGTCCTCACCCCACTTGCGCTACCTTCCCGTTCCCATCTGATGGCCTCACCCTGGATGTCTAGGAGGGTGTACCCTTAAAGGCGACAATTTGTTTCAATTCCCTGCGAAGGCCACTGTCATTAACATGTTCCACAAATTGATCTCGCAATAAAATATCAGAATTAGGGGCATTTTTCACTATCATTTCCATCAGTGAAAATAGGGCATGGGAATACTCCTGTAATGACTCCCCTTCTAGCTGCTTTCTAGAAAAGAATTGTTCCTGCAATGCTTTGTAGGACTGTGTACCCATAGAGCTCTTGCAGGATAGCAAAGATCCTCTCAGGGTCCTCTCTATCCACTCTAGAGCAAAATTTAATTTCATCCCTAGCCTCCCCTTCAAGGTGATCAAAGATAAAATATGCCTGGTCGATGGAAGACAATTGTCTGGCCCCCATACATGAACAAACCTCCTCCATCCATTCTAATATACCCACCCCAGTCCTACCCTTGAACATAGGGCACTTCCTTTCTCTAGGAACGTAGTGCACACATTCCACCACAGGGATATTACCATCAGGGCGTGGGGACCTGGGATTGGCAGTAATGGTGGTCTTGTCCAGGCTGTTTTGCTGTCTGAGAAGACGCTGGGCCTCTGTGCAGTCTTGCAACAAACATTCATTATTGGCCCTTAGCTGCAGAACCATCTCCCTCAGCTCCTGGTGTTCTCCCTCCATCTTCCGAAGGCCAGCTGTCGCCTTTGAAGGTACTCCCGGGCGTGGAGAGGGAAGTCATCAGGTAGTGCCAGCTGCTGTTTTGCCTTACAATATCAATTCTTAAAAGAAATCAGTTATTACTACAATTGCTATACACTGCAGTTGGAACCCAACAATTGTAGTGACAAACCAACTAATAAAAACCACAAAAGAGTGCACGTCTCTGCTTGTATCCTGCCGACTGCGCCAGATTGTAACCAGGGGTACTGGTCTAGACTACGCCATCTTGGGAGTTGCGCCCAAGGAAATAGTTATTACAATACTGTTTATTCCCCACTCAGGTCCCCTTAATTAAATAAAGTCAGGATTCAAGGTTTCAAAGATAAAAACTCAGTTCATTCCAAACCAACATTCCATAAAACAGTAGTAAAAGCAGAGTAGTGACAATAGGTCCTCCAGAACCACTAGAGCGACACCGGAAGTGGAGGTGACACCACAAACACACGTGATGTGGAAATGCAGACACACAAACAAGCACAGCAAAAAGGTGATTTCCAAAAAGGTGAAAATAGCCACACAAAATATCTCACACACACACACTGTGTTTGTGCAAAAAACAACCACCTCCTATATATCGCTACCGCCTCCTCCCCGCAAATACAAACCCGAACCATGCACAAATATAAGGAAATAAACAAAGCCAATTAATCAAAACAGTAAAACCAATTAAAAACCCATGGGAAAAACAACTAACTACAGTTGGTTTTTCACATTGGACTAAAAACAGATAAGTTTTCAAACTAAAAATTCACAGTAAGATTCACACAGGGCACACTAAGGGCAAACAGGACAACCTCCACTGACCGAGGGGCCAATATACATAAAATAGAACCACGGAGGGCAAGTCGCGCTGAATATAACTAGCTAGCAAGCTAGTTACATCAACACAGCGCGATCTGCCACAACAGGCAGAACATACAACACAGGGACACTAACACAAGGGGACCATGAACGTAGGCTACCCCGTGCGATATACCGTAGCGTATGTTATACAGTAAAACAATTTTAAAACATAATAAAAACACAATGGTAAAACAGCAGCCAGCAATGTCCTGTAGGGATCAGATCAGGATTAGTGTATGTAGGCACTGTAATAACAACACCTTGGGAGCCAAATGCTTCCCTACTTTTACCACTCATTCACCATGAAGGCTGGTATTATTAGCCAGGCAGCACCGCTCAGTCTATGGCCACCTATAAAACAGACAGCCGTCAGATCTACACCAAGTGTAAGTAGCATGCATGTCCACAGTTTAAAACCTACCTCCAAGACAGCAAGGAAGTTACACATCACACAGAACACACCACATGAACAGCAAAAGGTAAGGCTTTTTTTCTGCTACCACCCATACAGTGTAATTATAGTGGCTCATCTTGACTGATTTATGTGATAGCACAGCAGGTAACAGTTATGTTGTCAGTCCTGCCTACCATGCTAACTAGCTTGTGTGTGCCAGCACATTGTATTAGCAATCCTGCTACACTAGTTTATGGGTGAAACTGCCCCCTCAGTTTGAAAGTTGCTGAAACACAATGTGGACCATATCAGGAGCAGATTGACAAATTGATGAAGGAGAGAGACTTCCTGAAGGAATGCATAGCTGCATGTAAGTTGCATCTGTTATACTTCAGTCATGTATGAGTTATATGTTGCTATATGCTGCCCCTATGTTCATTCCTGAAGTGGCCCTAACTGGGGCACTGTTAGGGCAGCCTAACATTTTTGAAAGTGAGCACACATTTCTGTTGTAGACTTGCCTTTATATGAGCATTGTGTGTATGTTTGTGTCAGGGCTCCGCCCCCTTAGCTGTGGTGTTTTTTTTTTTTCCCTGTCCATGTGCTTTTTGTTTTCCTTGTGTTCCAGCCCTGCCCCGCTCCCCGCATGGTCTCCGCCTGCCTGATTGCCCCATTACCTTCACCTGCCTGCCTGCCCACCTGCATCCCATCTCCTCATCAGCCCAGCCCTATTTCTACCCTGCTTGTTCCTGTCTTGTTCGTCTCAGTGTATCTTTGACTGTTTCGTACCCGCTGGTTTTCTATTCTGCATATTACCGTTTTTGACTTTGCCTGCACATCGACTTCGTTTCTGCCTGCCGCCTTGTCCTGTTGCCTGATCACCTGCCTACCTGGTTCCTGCCCCCGGTTCTGCCCTCGGACTGCCTTCCTGGTATGACCCTGCCTGACCCCGTTTTTGATTTCGCCTGTGTTTTTTGCGCTCTCAGTAAACCCGCTTGGAACCTGAAGCTCCCGTGGTCTGCGACTGAGTCCTTACCTGAGTCGTTACAACCACACACAGTATAGACATTTATCATTGCAAGCATTTGTTAATGTTGAGTTGTATGAAACTTTTTATATAGTGTAAGTAATTGACATCATATATTGTAATGCCTTGAGATTTTATTTATTTATTTTATTTTATTATTTTTTATTTTATTTTTTTTACTCCTTTGTTTTAACAAGATACCCTTAATTTATCCAAAACCTGGTTTAGACCAAACAAAACAAAGCTACGCCTGATGGATATTCCAATAGCCTAATTCCTAACCCTAACCTTGGGTATTGGGTCATGGGTATGGAGTTGCAATAGTCTTTGACTCAGATATTGGCTTAATATCCTTTGAAGATCTTTTTTCAAACTACTCTCATTCTTATGCTGACAAGAACATGCATGTTTACAAACCGCTGCCATATTCTTAACTGTTGACAGACCATATGTACCATATATAGATTTTCAACATGAATTTACCAATCTCGCAACAAACCTAGCCATCATAGGAGGCTAATTGAAGAGGATTTTAGTGTTCATTTCAACAGTGAAACCGGTATGCTAAAAATGGCCTTTACCTCTATTCTTACCTGCATTGGTTTTTCCCACTGAGCTGACGCACATCGGAAACACACGTTAGATCTCATCACCCTCAGAATGGACTTGAAAAACATAACTATTTTTCCACATAATTCCGTTTATTCTGACAATTTTCGGATAACGTTTGTAATTTTCTTTGCTTTTCCCCAACATGCACAGCTGAAAAGGTCCAGTGGTCATGTGTTAAATTCCCTGACAGTTCCAAATTTTATGGGAGCTTCCAAATTTCTTTCCAAAGGAAGAATACCTTCGTGATCTAAGAGTCCAGATGACTTTTTGGGTATTTTAAGTTTAATACTTTAATACCGTTGCTAAATTACCTAATGCCCAGTCTGTGCCTCTAACTGTCTATAATGGTAATGATCTTGTGAACTTTTTTGATACAAAAATTGAACATAAAAGAGGTGAGAGATCCACCCACTCCCTTAACCTTACCCCAGGAACTTCACATGTCCTGACATCTCACCTAAAGTCACTCAATTTCTGTCAGCCTATGCTAAATATTGTTAACACTTTATCTTCAGGCTACATTCCTAAGCCCCTGAAATGAGCAGTAATCAAGCCCCTTATGAGGAAACCAAATATAGGTTTGACGAATCTACAGATCTACTGATTTCAAATCTCCCTTTCATAACATAAATATTGTTAGATCCATAGCTTGACAACTCCTAGCCTACCAGAACTGAAATATTATCTTAGAGACCTTTCAGGCAGGTGTTAGATCTGGTCACAGCACTGAGACAGCTCTTGATAAGGTTGTAAATGATGTACTCCTGTCTACTGACTGTAACGGAGTCTTTATTCTTGTGCTTCTAGACCTGAGTGCCACTTTCAACACTATATCACCAGATCCTCTTGAAAAGACTTGAATGTACTATTGGTCTCAAGGGAAGTGCACTGTCCTGGTTCAAATCATACTTACCTGAAAGATTCCAGTTTGTACAACTAAATAATTATTCTTGTCTCTCAAGTTAATTATGGTGTTCCACAATGCTTGGTTCTTCGACCCTTGCTGTTCTGTCTTTATATGTTGCCAGTTGCTATCTGTAAACATGATACAAACTTTCATTTTTATGCTCATGACATACACCTTTATGTCTCAGTGAAGACCTCCAGGTATCTAAATGTGTCTTACAGACAAAGCTCTGGATATCATCAAACTTTCTACTTATAAATTCAAGCAAAACCAAAATTATAGTCCTAGACCCAAAAATTTTATGTTATAATGGCAAATGTTGTGCTCAATTTTGATGGTCACTTACCAGTTAGGTTAGAGGTGGCTAATGACCCTGAGGTTACAATAAATCTCTCTTCAGCTCCACACAAGAAAATTTCGAGGCCTCTTTCAGCTACAAATTATTGCCGAAATTGGGTCTATTCCGTCTATGAGAGCCCATGCCGATGAAAGCTAATTCATGCATTTATTATCTCTTGATTATACTACTGTAATGCCCTTTTTATGGATGTTGAAATGCCAACTTAAACCCATTGCAGCTTGTTCAAAATGGTGCCACAAGAATCTTAAGAACAAAAAATGTGCTCCCGTTAGTCCAGTTTTAGCATTGCTTCACTGGTTACTGGTTACCAGTTATGTAATGGATTGATTTCAAAGTACTACTCCTTACCTACTTAAGGCTGCAAATGGCCCATTTACCTGCAGGATCTGTTAATTCCTTATAACCCGCTAAGATTACTTCATTCACAGCAGGCTGGCTTGCTGGTGATTCCAAAAGTTGAAAAAAGTAAATCTGGTGGTAGAGCCCTTTCACAAAAAACTCTGCTTTTATGGAACAGACAACCTAATTATGTTTGGCAGTCATGCACAATCTCACATTTATCTTTACAGTAAGTCATGTAGTCATTTGGGTACTGACTACCAGAGCTTTCTCAACAGGCTTCTTGGCAGGTGCATTGCTGAGGGGGGAGAACCATAACTCACTCACCATGCTTGGAAGCCTCTGTTGAAGTGGAATGTGAGCTGATGCTAGCTGATGTATCCAGAGCCAAAAAAGGTTATAAAAATATCTTACTCATCTTGGCAAGCAGGTGTGGTATTTATCTTTGGACACCCCAATCATAGTCCATGGCAGCCACCTCTAGGGCCGCTCAGCCTACAGATGGATGTCCTCCTGCTAGTGAGTAGTCCAGTCCCAGTTACCTTCAACAATTACCACAATGGCCTCCCCCTGGACCGGGCAAAGCAGATTAGCTTTGGCATTGTGAATGTTGAGCCGTTGCTTTACCTCAAGTTTTAAACTGGAGCCACCAGAGCCGCCAAGGGAATGGAACTGTCCGTTCTTTGGAATTGAAATTTGAAATTGAAAATTGAGAGAGAGAGAGTGGGGTGTGTCAGAGACATTAAAAAGGAGGAGACAGCCCGCTTGTTGAAATATAAATGGCATTGGCTGTAATGTTCACAGTTCAACAAACTGTGATGCACTGACTTTATTAAGTACCGGGCATAAGGAAAAAGCTTAATGTAAGATAACGACCATATTTGTTGGATTTCGGTTTTGATTTTTTGATATGTGAAAGTGTTTGACAAGAGATGTGTGAGAAATTTGGTCTTCTTTGATCGATGTTTAGGTACATTAAGCCATGTTAAGCTTGTTTCTTATAATGGCAGAAAAGCCTTAATGTTCCTTATTGCAACAGTAGGCCTATACATTGCTGATCATACACATTGCTGATCACCACCCTAGTGTAGGCTGTAGCTCAAGTAATGTCGTAGAAGGTTAAACATGAATATTTACGTTAAGTTATTCCCAATAGGCTAACTGTAGGCCAGCTGCAGGCAGTGTCTTTATAATGGGTTCCTATGGGGAAAACTTCAATAAAAACATCAGTGTTTATATTAAACCCATGGGGTCGTCGTACTGGTTCTTGAACGTGGTCATGATCAGATACATGTTAGAGAAGTGTAGTCCTGATACGTCTCTGTTTTGGTCCATAATGCTATGTTAAGCTTTTTCCTTATAATGGGGGTCAATGGAGAAGAAATGGCTTAACACAAGATGGTAACCCCTTTCATTGGATTTCAGTTTTGCTTTTTTGATAGGAGATAGTGTTTATGACATGTGAGATGTCAGACAAATTTGGTGATCACTGATCGCTGTTTTGGGACATTAACCCCCGTTAAACTTTTTCCTTATAATAGAGAATGCGAAGTTGACGTCAAGTCGTGTTGAATTTTTGTTTTGTGAGGATCCCGCTGCCTTTCTGTTTGTGAGTTGGAGGCTGTTTTGATTTTCTGTTGTGATTCTGAAAAATGTCGCCATGGTAGGTCAGTGCTGCTGTATCAAGAACTGCCATAGCAGGTCACACCATTGTTCAGGGAGAAAACTGGACAATAGAATACATTTTCTCGTCTTTCCTACATGGAAAAAACACAAAGGGAAGCAGGTTGAGGAGGTGACAAGAAGATGGCGGATGGCGTGGGTAGCTGCAGTAAGAATGAGGTCCAAGATTATTAATAAAAAAGATTTGCTATAATGTGACTGATCAAACTCACTGCATATGACTCAATCAAACATTGCTGAATGTTTTTGAAAGTTTTGTATTTTGTTTGGTTTAATAATCGGGCCAAAAAGAGGAGTGCCACTTTACCATTGTGTGTATGACTGTGCTCTCACAGTTTGCCGGATTGTGAATTAGCAGAGCTTCTAGGGATTTATAACTTTTAAAGTCACACAAAGTGTGTTCACTCAGTCCAAAAACAGGATAATTTACAATGTCCAGGTATGGGAGTGGTGATAGTGCATCGGGGTCTGTAATCCAGTCTTGGGCTGCCAAGTCATATGGATCTAGGTTGTTTATCATTATTAGTTTGTCCAAATACCGTTGCTTGGCATTGCGATTTAATTTCTCCTGGTAGGGTCCCTTTTCTTTCTCTTTCCCCTTCTCCATCTCTTCCATTTTCCATCAGATTTGAACGATTTAAACAACTTTTTAGCCAAACAAAACGTAAGGTATGCAGTTAACCACCGTAGCAGGCACAGGTAAACAGAGCGCGTTCCTCACAAGGTGGTGTCCCCGTCCCAACATGCAACACGGTGTGACGTATCTTCATATTCTCTATTGGTCCATTGATCCCATCTAAGACTATAAAAACCCTTGGATGATATTGCATGCGTTCAGCTTCTGAATGGCTTGGGCAATGCGTTTTTTGCTTCCATTTTCACGTCAAACCATTTTCTTTTAATTTCAGTTACTTTGCGTCCCTCTGCTGACACGGCATTTACAGCATGATGAATATTTTTCCGTTGCTGGGTTTTTGATTTTCCTGTAGCGCCAGTACTGACGCTCTGGAAAATCAAATGTTTACTTTAAGTTTATTTAACAGTACATCGATTTCACTACTGCTGAAGTACTTCTTATTCTTACAGCCTTTTCTCTCCAATTCTTGGGCATGTGCCAAATTATTTGCAGTATTTGCACACGACACAACACCTGCCCTTATATAGTGTTTAGGGGGCGTTACCTATGCTAATAGCAAACAATTGGCCACGTGCCTCCAATTTATGATCAAGTTGGTTTCTTCATTCAGCACACCTGGGTAATAGCAGATTTGCATGGTTATGAACATTTGGTGCATCTGGAGTTGACTTCTCTTATTTTTTCTGTTAACAGAAAATTAAGAGAAAATATAAGAGAAATTTAAGAGAATGTTGCTGCATGAGGCCCAATGTTACATTTAAATTGTTAAATTGCTTGATTAATTGGACTGGGACTCTCGTGTTAAAGTAAGGTTCAAAGCCTCACTAAAAAAATCATCCACCCAAAAACATAGTTCCTCCTCATAAACTATTTTTCCAAGTTAATACTATGGCGTCAAAATAACGCCAGATATATTGAGAAGCAAAATCCAAAATCTGAGAACCAAAACCCAGAATGAGAGAAGCAAAACCCAGAATCCGTAACCAAATCAAACTCTGTAAACGAGAGCCCTGTGATGATATGTTTTCTTGATCCGTTAACCACTTTCGCTTTTCGAATGGTCTTTCTCGGTTACGCTTTTCTCTCTCTCTCTCGCTTTCGGTTCTAAAAAGATTCTCGCTTGAGTTTTGGCATCAATTTGACAGCGGGAGGTGGCACAGCACTTTACATAAACGTCAGCGCGCCAGACTTGCCCAGATATTAGGTTCACAAGATGAACTCCTTCGGTAATAAGAAAAATCAACGAAGTATGTAACGCAAGTAGGATATGTTTCATATATATATATATATATATAGATATTTGCACCCTATTTACTTTATTTTTCTCAAACATTTGTGTGCACTTTGTTTATAAAAACTAGAGAAGATTTTTTTATTTTGTTATGATATTGTTTCTAAACAAAAACTGAATACAAAGTCTAAAGCCGTTTTCACGTATGAACTCCGGACAAAGTGCAGAGAATCAGGTCCGCAACTTGGCCGGAATTGCCCTTTCACACATGTAGCACGCAACAGGAGATTGTCCGTGACAGACGCGTTCTCACCTAAAGGAAATACTCCGCTTTGGTTTAGGCGAGGGTCGGCGTCTGGGTAGAGCGTGCAGGAGGCAGGACATGACGCAAAAAGTACGCTGCAGAAATCGCAGTGGCTGTATTCGAAACTGACTACTGCATACTGTGTACTGCGTACTACACAAGTATATACTGTATGCTGCATGCTATTTTTCAGTGTAGTACTCAGTATGCGACCATTAATAATTACATTTGTAGTACGTTACATTGTCGCTTGAAATCATTGTGAGTTTAGAAACGTCCAGATTTCCTCGTGGTATTTTCCAGTTAGACGCCACTTGCATTCTCACGAGTGAAAAGTATTGACGAGATCACCTAAAGTATTCGCGAGCTGAAGTATTTTCAGTTTTTTTCTTTTCAATATCTTACCTTGCGGTGGCACGGGTACATATTGTGGCACGGAGGAGGAGAAAGCGAACATAGCTATTGTACTTTTGGGTAGCCTATAAAAAATCACACATAGCCATCCAAATGGTGCTACCGGTAAACATAATTTATTATTAATTATACATTTATTATAACAATAAGGCAAGTTTTTGTTGTTCGCTATGTAATGTTAGGTCACCAGTTCACCTATCTCACTATACCTATCACTATTACTTAGCTACAGCTTAGCTAGCTACTAACCAGATAATAAACTACTAACCAACATTATTAATGTTGAGACAAGTTTTGACAGTATAGCTATAGCTAACTATCTCTTTAATTATCATTGAACTCAAAATAGCATGTATTTGGATATATCTGCAATGTCAACGAAACAGTGGAAAGCTATGTACTGGCACACGGAAAAGAGTATGAGGCAGATGTTTGTATTCTTCCGGTTTCACGCCAGTCGCATGATAGAAACGTCATCAACACGCCCACTCACTCGCTGAGAATTCTCCGGAAAATGACCTGCTCTATTCACACATGGGCTCAATCCAACATCAGACAGACTTTGTACTAGGGAGCTGGCAGAACGAAGTCCGTCACATGTCCGGTCCGACTGATTCGGACATTTGCGTTCTCACATACAACTCCTCCGGGTAAGGGCCGGATACGTTCCGGTGTCCAGTGCATGTGTGAAAGGGGCTTAATTGAAAAAGACGAATTTAAGTTTTACAACATGTTCTCCAGTAATAATTTTGTAACTTTAATAACTTTGTTTATTTTTTCAAAAAAGCCAGAGAAGAAGTGCAATGTTATTATATTTTTGTTTTTGAACAAAACCTCTAACTGTGAAGGAAGAATTTGACTTTTTAACATTTGTTCTCTAGTTTTGTGCACTTTGCTCTTTAAAAAAAGTCAGAGAAGTGTAAAAAAGGGAAAAATTGTTTTGTTATTATATAGTTTATTATATAGTTTATAATTTCTGAACAAAAACCTCAGACTGAAGGTGTCAGGGCTCCGCCCCCCCTAGCTGTGGTGTTTTTGTTTTTTCCCTGTCCATGTGCTTTTTGTTTTTCCTTGTGTTCCAGCCCCGCCCCGCTCCCCCGCCTGGTCCCCGCCCTCCTGATTGCCCCATTACCTTCACCTGCCTGCCTGCCCACCTGCATCCCATCTCCTCATCAGCCCAGCCCTATTTCTACCCTGCTTGTTCCTGTCTTGTTTGCCAGTTCGTCTCAGCGTTTTCGTACCTGTTTCGTTCCCGCAGTTTTTTGGATTTCTGTATTCTCCGTGCCTGACTCTGCCTGCCCTTCGTCTTTGTTTTCTGCCTGCCGTTTTGTCCCTTTGCCTGATCGTTTGCCTGCCCGGTTCCTGATCCTGCCTGCTTCTGTTATTGACCCTGTTTTTGTCCGCGGACTGCCTTCCGGTTTTCGACCCTGCCTGCTTTTGGTTTCGCTACTTTCCTGCCGTCATTAATAAACCTGCCTGCAACCTGAAGCTCTCTTGGTCTGCGACTGAGTCCCTGCCTGAGTCCTTACAGAAGGGAAAAGGAATGTAAGTTTTCAATATTGATTTTTCTTTTGTGCAGATTTTATGTTAATAAAAATATTTATTTGCCTAACTTTGCTTAAAATCTGTTCTGGGTTTTAACATGCACATAATTAACAGTGGAAAGCAAAAATCACAAATGCATTTAGTGGTCAGTAAATGTATTCGGATTTAACATATGATGACACACTGCTTGCCCCTACATGAAAGCACATAAGCTGCTTGTTTAGTACAAAGTAGAACAAAGTATCGGTATCGTAACGGTATCGCCAATACTGGCCCTGTATTTACTTGGTGTTGGATCGGTAAAAATTTGCAGTATGGCACAGTATGGCCCTAGTATCCAGAACGGGCTACTCGATTGCATGCTAGATAATGCAGGGATACATTATACAGGGATACATTATACAGGACCTGAAAAACGCAGAATTCATGTCAGTGCAGGCTGATGAAACGACAGATGTTTCTACACACTATCAACTCGTTGTATTGCGTTACATAGACTCAGCTAACATTGTACAGGAAAGACTTTTTTGTTTCAAAGCAATTGATGGAGGTACGACTGCAGAGTCAATCTCCGAAGTGCTTCTGGAACAGTTGAATGTGGTTTGTTCACCGGAGAAGGAGATGGACAGGAATAGGCTAATAGCGCAGAGATTTGATGGGGCTAGTGTAATGCGAGGAGCAACAGGTGGAGTGAGGAGGAAAATTCAGGACATTTATCCCAACACACATTTCATACAATGTTGTGCACATCAGTTGAATTTGTTGATGCAACAGGCTGTCTCCTCGATAACGCCAGTGTGTTGCATTCTCTCTGATATCAGTGGCTTTTCGGCCTATTTCTCACATTCTCCAAAGAGAACTGCCACTTTGGACAAGATTGTAGCAAGGAGGCTACCGCGTGCATCACAGACTCGTTGGAACTTTCGTAGTCGAGCAGTCAGCACAGATTATGAGAAAAAGGATATTTTGCTCAAATACTTCAGCACTATTCAAGCATCTCAAGATTTTGACTCAGCCACAATCAGAGAGGCTAAAGGTTTCTGTCGTATGCTGATGGATAAAGAATTTTTTTTTCCTAGACTTGTTCCACCAGATCTTGCCCCGTGTAGAGGCAAGAGAAATATTGATACTGTGCAAACAGAGTCACAGCAAACTTTGTTGATGCTGTTTCAAAAGTTCATGACTCTGTGCCTTCGATGCTGATGCAGGGTCCAGACGAGGGAACGTTTCAAACTTGCAGCGAATGACATACAAAGGCTTTAAGGCTAAAAACTCAGTTATTTAGTCTGTGCTACTATTAACTGTAGTCTGTATGTAGGAGAACATAGCCACAGAGCTAACAGTGCCAGAAACCTTTCTTACTGTCATACCTCACTTCAGCCACTATTTAAGGCCAGCTGACTGATGGGATGGGCTGGTTTGAGTGCTCTGCCATGACTGTGCACATTTGCTGTTTCTGCCCTTGTGGTTACACTGCTGTGGCTTATAATTGGCAGAGATTCTTATCTATGTTACTGCCTCTGCACTTTCTTGTCTTTTATTGCTGGTAAAAACTGTAGTGACTGTGTTCTACCTGCATGCACGGCCGCCTTAATGCACGGGCTTACCTGGGCTGAAGGCCAGGGGCCTACACAGTTCAGGGGCCTATCATTTTTGGCTCACAATAGCCTATCATGAGCCAAAAAAATCACATAGTTTTGTAACTTGCTGGATTTTCTGTCAATCACTTGATATACACGTTTGTGGCTGCTGATTGATCCAATTTACAAGTGACCCACGTGGGCTCCAACCTATCAGAATGTGTATAGGAATAGTTTTGGGGTTTCTCTCTATGATTGAGAAAATGAGTTGCAAAATGCTAATGCTAAATGCTAAAAATTTCGGGGGAAGAAGTTTGAGAGCGGTGCTCCACAAAAAACTGATTCATAAAAAGAGATTCGGGAAAAGAATTACTGAAAAAATATACCAAGAGCTTACAGGATTCTTAAGACCAGCTGAGTCTACTGAAGATGGCCCACCGGAAAATCAATAACTCACCCACCAGAGGGAGCGGACCGAGGCATGGCCCGCGCGGGGTAGATCGAGCCGAAGAGGAGCAGACAGGTGGAGGTGGGAGGAGGGGGGAGCACACGAGGACAAGAGAGGACCAGGCAGCAAACCAGGCAAGAGGAACATGAGTCAGACGACCCTTATAGTAATGTTGCAACATGTGGAATACCATTCTTCAACATTTCCAGGGCGTGAGTACTGCACTACAGGCAGTGGAATTGGACCTGTAGCACACCTGCGGGATCAGTTTGATTGCTTTGAGACAGCTGCAAAGAACATATCCCATCATGTCTGATGAGTACTAAAGCAGACACCCAACGAAAGAAAAAAGAAAGAGACAGGCTGACGAGTCATCTGGAGCCTGAGTGCGAGCTATCAGGCCACAGACGCTTCTGTACATCTGTGTATATCTGCGTCATTGACCGGCTAGTGTGTCAGAACTGGACAGAAGATATCAGTCATATATGATGTGTGTGAAAACTTCGGGTTTTTAAACAGATTGCCCTTGATTTCCTCCCAAGGCCTCCACTCAGCAGCATTGAGCCTGCAGAAGAAATACAACAGTGACTTGGAAGAGGACTTTGTGGCGGAGGCAGTACAGTTCAGGGAGTTTGTACGGGATGAGAAGGTGGGCAGCACGGTCTGCAGTGGAGTTACTGAAATTAAGAAGAAAACTCCATACAGCGTTTCCCAACACAGACATAGCTCTACGGCTATTCCTGACTATGCCAATGACCAACGCAAGCAGAGAGCGGTCCTTCTCCAAACTGGCCTTGGTGAAAAATAGACTGCGATCAAGCATGCAAGGAGGAGACTCTGTGGAGACCTCAAAACCTTACAAATGTAAATGTCCATTTGTTTCTCTGCCACCCAATCAGGGACAGGAACCTGCATTTTATTTCAACATTTTATTTAAGGTTTTGGGTATAAAGGCTTGTACCCAAACAACATCACTTTGTAAATGACCTGCCTTGCCTGCCTACCTGGTATGTTTCATACTGTAATTCAACACTAGTTTTGCTTTGTTATTAAATTGCTTTCAACCTAAACTTTGGAACTACGAGCCTTACTTTACAAGAAGGAAAAACCCCTACAGGGTTTTAAATTGTTGTAGTTGTGCATTGTTTTAAAGAGGAATGCATGTTTATTTAGATCTTTGTCTAGATTATACTGCTAATCTTCTATAAATGTTGATCAGTGTCATCTTCTGATACCTGGCATTTAGGCCACATGTTGCTATCCATGGACCATGGTTCTGAATCAGGTGTTTTTGTGTATGTGCTATTGATTCACAGGGCCCGCCGAGGCCAGAGAAGAGGCTCTTATACTTTGATTTGTTGCTGTTGTTCTTTGCTTATGCTGTTATTATCAGTGTTTGTGCAGACAGGTGATGGTTGGTGATGGTGATGTTTTTCATAATATGGTGTGGAATCAAACATTCACACATCTTGGTTTTATTATCACCATTGGTTGCTGTGTGTGGTTGTTAAAAGTGATTAAAAGTGACTTTTGTGTTTATGCTCAAGTGGTGTTAGTGATATGTTAATAAAAATATGATGATGTTTTCTGGCTCAAAGAGGGAAAAGTCACCGTGTCTAGCCTAATTAGTTAATAAACAGTACAGAGTAATTAGTAATCAAATCTATTCAGACCCCATCTCAATTTGTCACTTAAACCAGCAACAATAGGCCTACATGAAAATGGTCTGACCTTAAACATAGAATCCAGCGCTGACTTTTCCTGTGGGTTTATTGGTCTACACATCCAAAACATTAGAGTCTAGGCAAAACACTGAACTCCAGCTGTGCAACAGAATGGCTTGAGAACTATGTACAGCCACTGTGCAAGCCAGAGGAGCTGCTAATACATCGAAGAATCAAATCTCCCCAACAACTGCCAGGGAGGTTTGAAAGCAGCGGACGTCCATCCATTCCTGCTTAGCCCAGAGCGCACATCCGTGAGACTAGATGAGTGGCAGTCCCATGCGGTTCCTTGTGTCATCCTTCAGCAGTGTCACTTGGGAGAATGCTCTCTCTGCATGAGCATTGGATATCGGCAGAGTCAGCAATCTGATGGCACCCAGTGCTAACTGTTCGAAACACTGATTTCCCCCAGCGTCTTCAACCTCCAACCAAAATGCATCAACGGTCTGGTCATTTGAGAAGCCTGCCGATGCGACATTTCTCCACTGACACTCTAAGGTGTCAACTGAGCATGAGAAAAATTCAATAGGCAACTCTCTAACTCCTGGTCTGTTTGTGGTAGACATCACAGACTTCGGAGAAAGCTGCTCTAGTTTTCACATTTCCAGTGATGCCGGTAAGCACATTTGATATTGTACCAACAATTTTTTAATAAAGGAGAAACACCACATGGAGAATCTTTCCTTTACTTCAGGTGCTAATGCACTTGATTTCAGCTGCTCTTGAATGTGGTACCCAGGTCTGCGTCTTAGGGTGAGAGGTAGATGCTGATTGCTTTTAAATCAAGTTCTCTGTCGCTGTCGCTTTTAAATCGAGTTCGATTGTCGCTGTTGGCTTGCAACATGCTGGGCTTTAAGGCTCTCCTCAATGTAGACACATAGTCTTTCAAGGTCATGAAACACACCCAGTGAGTCCCCTGTCCCTAGTTGGAAGAACTTGTTCACTGTTTTGATTTCCATTAAAATGGGCCAAAGAAAGTTCATGTAAAGGATGTTTGATTGGTTGCTATACATTTCATTCAATAGCCTAGCTGAGTAGCCGTGTTCTGCATTGGATACTAAATTGAAGTGTAGCTTTAGTGCGTCTTGTTGATCTAAAATCCTATCTATGCAGTCGGCTATCCCTAACCAACGGGTAGAGCTAGGTGAGACTACTTTCAGCAGACACACTCCATCATTTATAGTCTCATGAACTCTCTTGTAGTCCGTCTGGCATTTTGAAGAATAAGCAAACCAGTTGTAGGTTTCTCTTATCATGTACTCTAAGTTGCTAGGGAGAAGCGTCATAACCCTGTTTGCAACTATATCCAGAGAATGACAGTGAATTAGTTTTAGATCGGGCTGCTTTTGTTTCACTAAAGTGAAGACGGAATGATTTTTCCCAACCATAACACTTGCTCCATCTGTAGCAATCTTGACCATGTTTCGGATGTTAAGGCCATAGTTTCCCAGAAAGGCAAGGATCACACTCGTTATCCCACTGGCATTAGCGTTATTCAGTTTAACTAGGCCCAAGTAGGTGCTGATGAACTTGCCTTGTTTTTGTGACCGTACTTCATGCATAGTGTTACGGCCAGACTCCTGCCAAAGGTGACTACAGGCAGTCACAGGACAATTAGCAGGATAAATATTCTGCACATAAAAATAAATCAACCCGGCTACTCACTCTTTAGTGTTTGGTCCAGCCGGATGGACAACGCAGCGGTGAAGTGCTTCAAGTTTAACTAGCTAGATAGTATTTATGTGGATCAGAGGAAAGATAGGTGAAGAGATAGCAGTGCACAGGAAATTCAGAAAGAGTGGTTTGAGAGAGGGTAGAAGGTAATGAGGGGCAGAGAAAAGATGGGTTCTGGAGATTGGTACGCAGAAGAATGAAATAAAACGGTGGGGACCAGCCAGTCTGCAAAAGACCGTCGGACCGGCTCCGCCATCCTATCCAAAACAACAAAACTAAACTATAGAATAAATGCGACAAAATGCACCACCATCTCACAGACTATATACACACACGGTTGCACTTAAACTCTATATGAGAGAACGAATAGATAAGCACAATATACCACGCTGGTAGCTACTCACAGTAATCCCTGATGTCTGTGCTTGCCACCATAGTCCTTCAAAATACCTGAGGTGCACACCTTTGTGCACCCGTGACCCTGACATCACATTACCCATAACCCCTACGTTTATGCACCCTTTACCTGTCGTCATGTGGCATATCCGTAACAATAGGCACAGAAGCTTGTTCACAGATATATTGGTGGTTTCGTCCAGGTAAAGAGAGCAAGGAGACTCACCGATATCCTCCCTTAACTCCTCTCTGAAGTGCGTTGCCATGACAGACTTAATGACAGCAGTACATTTAGTTCTGTGCATTTTAAATTCTCCAAATTAATCTTGCAGTATATCTGATAGCTCGTCCACAGTGTTAATGGAAGTATGGCAAGCAACATAAGTTGCAATCTGAAATTCCCTGCGTTTTTGGTCATCAATGATTGTGCTTGCCTCACCAGAAGCTGTCGGTTTTGTAAACAACCTAATGCTAACATTAATGCTAGGTAGACCTTTTCGTGGCAGCATGATCTTTCAAATCGCTGAGTTGAGCCCTGATCTCACTTTTGCAGTACTTGCAACAGGCCTTTGAGGGATCTTGGGGAACAGGTGCAATCCATTTTTTTAAATCTATATCTTCCTCCCACTCCTTCCTATAAAACGTTTTGTATTTTCCCCACTTTGACATAGCTATCCAACTTCAAAAACTGATGGCGCGGCGGGCTGTATTAATGGTAGCCTAAGCAACATTTGATTTTCGAATGTATCATTATCAGAGATCAATGCTTCAGTGCAGCTGGCTAACATTAAACATTATCAAAACAAGAAACAAAAGCAAGTGAAAACAAACAACTTTATAATATATTTTATATCTGTATTTATTGTTAACTTGTTTCGTTATAATGTGTAAGTATTTGTCAGAAAACAAAAACCACCCAATATTGTGAAAAGTGGCCCAAATTTAATCTACCTGCCCAAAGCCCTTTTCCCCCGCCCGTTGGAGTCAAAAAGCACCCAACTGGGTGTGAATCCACCCAATCTGGCAACACTGCCTGCATGCAGTTGGTACGCTACTCTTGGGTCTCTCACAACCAGGGTACACGCAATCCGTTGTGTCACCATAACAACACCCACCCTTCAGACTTCCTTGTAAGATGGAGATTTTATTTTTGTCCAAGAAGAGAGATTTGGGAAAAAATGTTTGGCCTTATTAAATGGTCAGGAGGGGATGATGAGGAAAATTAAGCATTGTGCCAACCAAAAATATAAGAAACTTTGACATAGATAAATACTTAGATGGGATGATTTCCTCTGAAGAGGAATTTGCGGTTGAATGGGGACCAGGGAAGTGCCCAAAGGTGGTTTCCCCATTTTCATGGCGACCATATAAAAAGTTGCTTGCAGGTAAGATTTTTCATAGTTAAAGTTGTAGCATTAAGTTATACATTTTACAATCAAAATCATGATGTACAAGAGATTAGTGTTATGCTTAGTTATAGTTAACATTGGCTTAGTTATCCGTGATACCAAGCTAGCTTTGCTGGCTAATGTCACTTTTCTGCTAACTGGACAGACTTCACCTGAAGGCAGCGCTGTTTCACACAATATTGTGCCTCACAATAATAAATTGTGAGCAATGTTTTTGAATCCCAGCACTTTTTTCTTATTGGCTTGGCATAGAAAACATTTATTATGATCAAAGTTGACATAAAGTGATATTCTAAACAATATTTTCTTATAGATTGTTGTTTTTGTTTTTTGCTGCTTTTCACCTCATGTCTTAGAGAAACCTCCTCTGCGGGAGACCCATTTTTGTGTACAGTTTCTTATTTGGCTTAATCAAGGATATTTTTTAATACGATTTATTAACATGAAGAAATATTCTAAGGATCGGGGTAGTCGGAATGTGTGGAGGGCAGCCAACCAGGATGCCACTGGGACCTCTATGGCCAGGGTTCTGCTGCTGGGCGTGTTTGACATAGAAACACTAATGCAGAGCAACTTGAGGGGTCAGTATTGTGTGACACCTGACCAGTCAGGCCAAGAAAGTTCAGAACTTGTCAAGTATGTCCATTATTTTCTAAGCAAACCCAATAAAATCCCACTCTCAGAATCAAAAGTTGCAAAAGGGAGCAGCCTTGATGAGTTACAAGTCAAAGCCATTATGGGTGAATTAAGATTTTATTCTTTCGGAATTTAGTTGCATCTCCTATCTCCCATCTGTCTGTTTGTCTGTCTGTCCATCTATCTATCTGTCATGTAAAATAAGAGGTTGTTTTCATGGCTGTGAATATTTACCATACATAATGTGGTCAACATACTTTTATAAAGTTTACAGAACCCATGTGTCAAAAGGTAATGTGGTGTTGCGGTCGTAGGGGGGCAGTAAACCAGCCACAAAAGAAATTTTACAAGAAAGTGCTTAAATTTATTAGCACACGTGACAAAACAAAAACAAACAAAACACTTGTAAGAGCAAAAAAAAAAAAAAAAACGAACAAGCTAAGGCAAACTCAAGCCTATGGCCCTACTGGCCCAAGTACTGGCATTGCAAGGTGACCAGACCAAAACTCTCTTCTTCTCACAGTCACCCGAGCCAAATCTAGCTAGGAGGTGATGAAGGAGGGCCCAACTAACTTCATCACACCATGCTACTGTATGTTTAGACTAATGGTGATGAGTTAATCCAAACCAGTATGAAGACTGCTTCATAATTGATTACTTTTTTCTCTACATTCCTAGATGCTGTTATGTCGCAGCCCCGGGGGTAACCCAAGGCCAAATTGGAACGGCCTTAAATTGTAAAATGGCGGAGCTTCGGCTGGCAGCAGCCAAAAAATCGACTTGATGGAAAAAAAATTTAAAAAAACTTTTGAATACTGTTCAATATACTGTTCAATATATACTATTCAATAAAAAGAATTAAACAGTTATTTGTCTCTTTTCTTAGGAATATCAAATATTTTATATTTATGTCTATTGTGACATACAGTATGTTGATGCTACATAAATGTTACATGTAAGAACATTACACATTTTAATATATTTGGATCCCTAATATGAGTACCAGTATATAACTAAATCATATATTAACATTTATCCAATAGACATATATTTATAATATATGTATATATCTGGAAAAATATGAGACATATGAAAGTGGACATTTTTGCTATCTGACATACATGCGTATATATAGTGACTTACATGTGTGAGACATACATGGACATACACACTATATATGTAGTTTACATATTTTGTCATATATCAGATTTATGTATGGAAATTTAGGACGATTCCTGCACTGACAGGGGGCCCTCATAGAACACTATTATTATTATCATAAGTAAGTTAATGTCATTAAAATTATAATTTTATCTATTAAAAAGTTACAAATGAAACAAACTTGTGGTTTGTTTATCCATTTTGGCAAAATTATCAGGATAGCCTTTATATTTCACCCTTCTCTCTATTCAATTGCATGGTTCAGTCTTGCGTAGTGTAACGAGCATGATGACGTGGTGTGCATGTGATTGAACAGTATAAGAACCCTGCAGCGCGCAGGTTGCGCGTGTGTGGGAAGGAGACATTACTGTGGTGAACAGCTCCTGGGGTGGTTTCCCTAGCTGTCCGTGCCCCAAATAAAGAGCCATTGCTAAGTTGCCCCAAGTCCGTGTCTGTGCCAGTTCATGCCACATGACTGTGTGCTGCCTTGTGTCTTCTCCTCACACCACCCTGACGGTCCGGCTCGGCGGAGCGAAGCAGGGACGAGCCTTCCTGCTCACAACTCTGAACGCCCAGTGCCACCAGGAGATCGTCACATTGGTGCCCAAACAGGGAGCAATCGACATGCATGCTCGACCAGTGGACTTTTTATCCCCCTCGATCCCACCCCATGTTCTACACGCCGCATTTTGACTGGGAAGACAAGGATGAAGTGCTAGCTCGGCTAGGAGTTGCTACTGTGGTTGGAGGTAATGGTAGCTACCTAACTGTTAATTTTGTTTGGTTTTCCTGGACGAACTTTGACAAGGAATTGGATTGTGGCACTTGTGGGGATGATGTGGATTAACTATCCCCGTAACACTAGTCATAAATACCTAGCTACCAGGGTAGCTAGACGTTCTTTTTCGGTTTTGTGATCCCGGGGGATTTTCGTTTATTCAAATGGGTTTAGCGAGCTAGCTAGCTAACGGCGTTTGTGTTGTTTTCCTATGCTTTATGCCAACCCAGTGTAGTGTGGTGGAGAAATGTATTGTCTTAAGCACTATGTATGGTTTTGAGCACTACTATTAACATAAGCACTACTTAAGTATGTTTTAAAACACAAGCACAAGTGGAATATGTTTTTGAGCACTACTAAGCAAGCACAACTACTGAAAAACATTAAGCACTATTATTAATATGTTGTGATTTTCTGTGTGTGGTTTTAATATGATTCTATGGGTTTAAGCAAGGCATGGGGTGAATCTAGGTTGCAAGCATTTGGGAGTTATTACAGGATGGTGGTATCAGAGTATGTGACCTTGGAGGAGTGCAGCATTTCTAGACCAGCCGTTGAAGTTATTTAACCCTTTTATTAAAAAAAAAAAGGCGAGGGCCTGGAAATAATGGGAAACTCCAAACATAGGTATACGCAAGAGATAAGATGAACCTCTGTATTATTTAATTATTTTAAAAATCATCCAAGTGCAGACTTGGAAAGTGATATGCTTTAAAGGTAGGACTTTCCAGGTAAAAGATAATGGTGTATTATGTGAGATGAGGTGATCTTGAAGGAGGAGCCTGGGAGGAGTTAGAGAATCAAGTCACGGTAAAGGAGGAGTTGGGAAAACAGCATAAAAAGAGGATTCAGGCCAAGGGCTGTCAGAGCGTGTATGGGGATATGCTTGTGAACGCATTGTAACCTGTTGCTCCGTAGACCAACCTGGTTTACTGTATGTGATTGATCACCATATGCAATAAACCAAAGCCTTAACTTACATCAGACTCTGTAAGAACTTATTATTTCCAGAAGACATCGAAGTGTGGAGGAAAACCCTGGGTCCATCTGGCCCAGACCAGGGGGACATCCGCCACAGTAGACTGAATACCTTCCTTAAGCATAACATTCTCATATATTATGGAAGCAATGTTTTAATGTGTTTTTGAGCACGGGACTCAACACGGAAGTCTGATTTCTCCCAAATTGAATTTGTGCTATCTGCTAGACTCTGGTTTTCCTGCCCTGTCCTGCCCCCCTCCTCCCCAACTTTTTTGCACCGTTTGTGTGTGTGTTTTTTTTTTTCTTTGAAAAGACTCTGCCCAGCAACAGTTTCCGCTGTGCCCTGTTGAAGCTGAAGGTGATTCAGCAAGGACTCTAGTGCGTGACATCGCTGAATCAGGTGTTTTTTGTTATGAAAGGTATTGTAAAATGTTCTGTCTTGTTCTTTAATTTGTCTGCTATGTAGATGTGACGGCTCATTGTAGACATTATGTATTACTATTATTATCCCCCCCCCCCCCCCCCCCCGTTGGTTTGGTTGTAACTTAGCGATTGCAGCTATTTTGAGTTGAAAGAATACTCAAATTGTCTGATGTTGGGATTGCTCCCCAGTAATTCTGCTATTTAGAGGCGATATATAGTAATATGTCCAATGTTTTAATTACACTTTAGCATTGCACTGCTATTGGGGGGTTAATGTTAATGCTGCCATCTTAGGTCAGCTGTACATTTTTGTTCAGGACTTCTACTGTTCTTATTTGTGACTATGGACAGGCCCGCATTCTTTCCAACTGGTGCTGGGGCACGCCCCAGGACTTCGACAAGTAATCCCACTGTTGATTCCTTTAGAGTCCAGACTGCAGGCGCTTCAGCTAGAGGTGTCCATGCTACACAGTTGCTTAAATGACTCCCTTGGGCTTCACACTGACTTGGTCAGACAGTTAAACTCCCAGTCCCCTGAGTCATCCTGCAACCCACCCATCCCTCTGCCTACGCCTTTGGGTGCTATGCCAATGCCCCAAACTATGCGTTTGGGTGCGGCATCCACCCCTGCTCCGAGGCCAGGTCCTGACGCTACCCAAACTTAAAGTAGCTTACCGAGAGCACTGGCGTCTCTGTTGCATGGCCCTCTCCTAGCCCCAGAAGTCTTTTCTGCGGATGGCATGTTACAGCCCGAGGAATGGCTAAAATCTGTTTCAGTATGTAAGGAGGCATTGCAACTAACAGATGCTCAGATATTAGCGGAAATGCCAATTTTTGTAGCTCATTGGCAGTCATGGGCTTATTTTAAAGATATGTTTAACGCTGCACTCTTGCCCTCTGATAACAAAGAGCTTATTCTGAAGGGTATCTTGGACAGAGTTCCGCAGCCCGGTGAGCTCCTACCTACCTTTGTGGCTTGTATGGTAGGTGAGTTTAGGAGGCTGCGACGCCCCCCTCCTGAGGCTGAAAAGGTGGAGGTAATTCGTAGACATGCATCGGACTAATATAGGCTTGCCCTCTATGGCACCCAGGTGTCTTCAGTGTCTGACCTCCTACTTAAAGCACGTGAGTTGCATGCTGCATTGGGGCCTACCAGGACTGAGCAGTCTAAATACAGAGGGCATGGGAGAGCCAACAATTCTGTTCATTGTTTTAGCTGTTCCTTTCCAGGAGTGACAAGACTGAACTGCCCACGTTGCAATACAACACCAGCACCTTCTACCACAGGTACTGCCCCCCTTTCTGGGTCGACATCACAGACACCAGAGGTATCTGGCAAGACAACATCTGACAGTAACGCTCATAGTGGCGGTCGTTGTCAAAGACGCAATTCCACTAACATGTCCAACCGGATGAGGGCATCTGTTAACTCGGTCTTGCTTCCTGAAATTACAGACTGTTCCTCTGCAGTGTCATGGAACATCCCGTTTTTAGTTTCGGTGAACATAAAGGGTAGTTGGTTACAAGCTACCTTGGACACAGATGCATCAGTCTCTGCTGTTCATCCTGCGGTTCTCTGCCACTGTGGCCTTGCTCTGAAAGTGCAGCCGTGGACAGCACCTCCCTTGGCCCTAGCTGATTCAGTACCTTGTTCTCCAGATGGAATGCTTTTCTGTTTAGGGGTAAGTCTTTTTACCACCGCTTTGTGGTCATTCCCTGGTTGACATTGCCTTTGATGTTAGGTATGGGTTTTATGCTGAGAACATCACTGAGTATCCACATACAGTACCCTCTTGTGCAATCACCTTTGCAGACAAGGGTACATCAGAAATCTGATGGTGAGCCACGCTTTTGTGTTGATTATCAGGGGCTGAACGACATCACAATCAAAGATTCCTTCCCGCTTCCTCAGATCGACGAGATGCTTGACTTTCTGTCTAGAGGGAAGTTCATTTCAACATTTGACCTCTCAAGAGGTTATTGGCAGGTGGCAGTGGCTCGGGCATCTCGCCCCAAGACAGCGTTCGTCTCGCACTGTGGGCTATATCAGTTTAAGGTCCTTCCCTTTGGCCTCTGCAATGCACCAGCCACGTTTGAGAGGCTTATGCACTCTGTTCTGGCAGGCCTGGTGCATAAGATCTGCGCAGTCCACCTAGACAACATCGTGGTTGTCTCACCGTCTTTTGACGAAAACCTGAGGGAACTCCGTGCAGTGTTAGCTTGCCTGCGTGATGCTGGCCTCCAACTCAAGCTTGACAAGTGCCAGTTTCTCAGGGAAGAGTTGCTGTTCCTTGGCTACATGGTGTCACCAGATGGTCTCTGCCTCAACCCAGAAAAGGTCAGGGCCATCACAGAGTACCCTGTCCCCAGCTCTGTCACTCAAGTACGTCAGTTTTTAGGCCTGGCTGGATATTACAGGAGATTTATAAGTGGATTTTCCAGCATTGCAGAGCCTTTAATCTCACTGACTCGTGAAGATGCAATCTTTCTGTGGGGTGAGCCCCGCCAGAGAGCAATGGATGAGTTGAAGACAAGACTTACCTCTTCCCCTGTTCTAGTTTTCCCAGATTTCAACAGACATTTCTTCCTCCATGCCGATGCATGTAATACTGGTCTTGGATCGACCCTGATGCAGCGTGATTGTGAAGGTAGAGAAGTGGCCATTGCTTTTGCTAGCCGGACACTACACAGGGCGGAGCGGAAGTATTCAACCTCTGAGAACGAACGCCTTGCAGTGGTGTGGGCTTTAGAGCATTTCCGACCCTACGTAGAAGGGTCCCACGTTACTGTCTTTTCTGACCACAACAGCCTTCAATGGCTCATGTCCAGACCTGACCCCACTGGCCGTTTAGCAAGATGGTGCTTATGGCTTCAAGAGATTGATTTTAAAATTGTCTACAAGCCTGGCAGAGCAAATGTTGTTCCAGATGCCCTTTTCTGCAGCCCACTCCAAGACCATTCAGAAACCACTGACCTCTTGCCTGCACGCTTAACTTAAGACTCCAGCTCCAGGTGAGGACTTTGGAGGACTGGGAACAGCTCAGACGGCTCCAAATGGAAGATCCAGTCATCAACAAACTGCTCTAATCAATGGATTTAGACCAGGCCTCTGATGATTTTTACATTTACATGTATTCATTTGGCAGACGCTTTTATCCAAAGCGACTTACATAGGTTCTTTACAATGTTATCCATTTATACAGCTGGATATTTTACTGAGGCAACTGTGGGTTAAGTACCTTGCCCAAGGGTACAGCAGCAGTGTCCCAGCGGGGATTGAACCGGCAACCTTTCGGTTACGAGTCCTGCTCCTTAACCACTATGCTACACTGCCGCCCTATGATGATGATCCCCAATCAAAGTTCTGCTGTGATGACGGCCTGCTGCTTTATCGGGACCTCAAAGGCAGGTGCCAGCTGCATCCACTGAAAAACCTCCGCTTGTACCTACCAGCTCCACTTCGTCCTTCACTGGCCTATTTTCATGACCATCCAATAGCAGGCCATTTAGGAATTTCCAAGACACTCCACCGCTTACAGACACAGGTATTCTGGCCTGAAATGAGATGGGACGTAAAAGCCTATGTGATGTCATGCACGGTGTGCCAGCTTGTTAAGCCCAGCCAGCAGAAACCGTCTGGTCTCTTAGTGCCCATAATCGCCACACACTCATGGGAGTGGAGGTGGACTTTGTAGGTTCTTTGCCATGCACTTCACGTGGTATTGCCCACATTTTAGTTTTTGTAGACTACTTCATGAAATGGGTTGAAATACACCGGCTTACAACAGCATACCATCCACAAACCAATATGACAGAGAGAGTGAACTGCATTTGTTGGCGGTCTGCACAGATCGTGGGATAAGTACATCCCACACCTCTAATTTGTCCTCTGTACAGCACCCCATGCTAGCACTGGTGACACCCCTGCCTTTTTGCTTTATGGTAGGGACCTGCATACCCCTCTTGACTTGTTGCTGTCTCCAAATACAGATGAAGTTCCATGTAGTATGCAAGAATACAGGGATGATTTGGTGAGGGTCCTTAGTGATGCCCATAACCATGCAAAGGCATGCCTTTTGAAGAGTCATGCCTCCCAAAAGGAGAAGTACGACCGCTGCCGCCAGTTTGTCTCCTTCAAAGTGAACGATCTGGTGAAGGTGCGCAACCACCCGTGCTCTGACAGTGCATTGGGCTTTGCAGCAAAGTTAGCACCAGTCTTCAGGGGTCCAGTCCGTGTGGTGCAGCAGTTGTCAGAGTTGAACTACCAGCTGGTGTCTATGGATGATGGGAGAGATGCAGGAGTGTTTCATGTGGCCAACATTTGTCCCTTTTTCACGTGGGAGTCAGCCACAACCAATAACCCCAAGCCTTTAGTCTCCGTCGATACCCCTTCTCTCTTCAGGACACGGAGCAATTCCCCAGTACAGCCCAACCTGCAGATGCAAGCGCCATGCCTGTTTTCCCATTTTCAATTATGGAGGATGAGAATGTTCCAGGGACACAGAGCGACAGTCTGCCTCGAAACCCCTTGGAAGACTGTTTCATGCCCAAACCTGAGGATGCAGATAAGGTGGGCAACATGCTTTTTACTGTATCGCAAAGCCCAAGTGGAGACTTGCAAGTCATGGTACACTGAGACCCATTGGGGGATGATTCTCTTACCCCTACCCAGGGAGAGCCCTGTCCCTATAACCTACGGGTGAAGAAAGTTCCCAGGATTACTGCACAATGGGCTTCCACTCAATGGACTGACCCATTCCACTCTGACTGACTTGACTTTAATGCCTGACGTTACGTTATGCTGATAGTCACGGTGGCATACTAATGGAAGAAAATTTTGCTGTTCTTTTTCTTTGCTGTGTTGTTGAGGAAAAATATGCAAATGTTTTCTGTTAAAAAATGGGGAAAATGTTCCTTTTTCTATGTTGTAGGCTGGGACAATGTGCTCTTGGGTGCTCTCTGGTAGATAGGACAGTGCCAAAATGTGTGCATGTATGCATTCGTTGACTTAGTCACTGTAGGTATCGCTTGTATCATGCTCCCCTTTGCCATTTGTATGTAATGAGTTATTATGATAGGGCACATCTCCATGTATGGTATTTGTGTGCACTGTTTGTTTTTTTATCTTTTATGGAATGTTGTTTATAGCATTTGTATGGGAGGTATTTCCATGTATGGATTATGTTGAACCTTTTCTGCCTGCCCATTCCATTGTGTGTGCTTGGTACACTGCCATGTATGGTGGGTTGAATGTATTGGAGCACTTAATATTACTCCCATGTGTGGGTTTACTTGTAGCTTTTTATATATATATTTTGCTTTGCAGGCTAGGGACAGCCCTTTTTCTCAGTGGGGGGAATATGTAACGATATCGCCACAGTAGGTACACTTAACAGCAATGATTACAGAGCATGCTAGAATCATTGCTTTCCAGTAGGTGCGCTTACAAGCAGAACAGATGGTGAACTGTCAGTAGATTTGACATGTTGTCATTGAAGAAGTCGGGATATCAAAAACGAAAAGCGAGGCAACAGAAAGTTGAGAGGGAGAAAAAGGGCCGACAGTCACCCAGTTTTTTCCAAAGAAAGGTATATTTATTTACGGACCATCCTTTGGTGCCCGTTAACACGTAGCTACCTAGCCAGCATTACAATTGTGGCTTAACCACTGCCTTGATGATCTAGCTAACTAACAAGTTAAGGTAACTTACAGTGCAGTGTCAGTGTCATTTCGCTTAAATATTCAGTAGGTTAACTTTATCGCCACTGAAAATGAGATGAGTTGAATTTTGGTCCAAATATAATTAATATAGCTCAGTGAATTTGTAGCCAGTTAGTGCACACTCTTGCTATAGCTAGCTAACTAGCATACATGCTAACTAGCTTATTCAGGTCTTCCCTTGTCATGCACAGATGCAGCTTTAGGATTAGGAAACCTTCCCTCAACCCACCTCCCAGTTGAAGGAGAAGGAGGTGAGCAGTATTTCGTTGATAATATATTTACAGCGCAATCCATGAACCTAAAGGTCTTTGGGGTTAAGGCTCACACA
The DNA here is from genome assembly GCF_013368585.1 of Megalops cyprinoides. Classification (NCBI taxonomy): domain Eukaryota; kingdom Metazoa; phylum Chordata; class Actinopteri; order Elopiformes; family Megalopidae; genus Megalops; species Megalops cyprinoides. The sequence goes on along the minus strand of NC_050604.1, from coordinate 2,212,046 downwards.
AACTGATTTTGAATATTTTAATGTATGCTGTATTACCATGTGAGCAGCTAGCTAGCAAGCATGGAATACAACTTTAGCTAATAGTCACATTTAGCCAGTGTTGGGCAAGCTACTTGGAAAGTGTAGTGAGCTTTGTGAGTATGCACTGACGTCACTCTCCCTCATTCGGACTGAGTGGTAAAACATCCTGCAACATGGCTGACTTTAGTAGGGGACACTGCGAAACCGGGAGTAAAACAAACTATTATTTGCTTAAATTAAAAGCAGTTGGACTCGACATTGACATGTGGCCAGGAATTGGGTTTCCTGACATTTATATGTACCTGATTTCGACGCCGGAGAAATACACAAAGCCTGAAGGCATACAAAAGCAGGGACATTCTAAAACGCTTAACGTGGCTTAATGTTCCAAAACGGCGATCAATGATCACCAAATTTGTCTGACATCTCACAAAACACTATCTCCTATAAAAAAAGCAAAACTCTCTACTGACGTCCATTATAACGAAAACACTTTGCAGCTTAATTTTCCAAACAGCGATCAACTAACAAAACTGAGAGGACAGCGCTTAACGTAACGTCGGCCTAATTACCATATTCCTTGGATTTTAGCTTTTTTGATAGGAGATGGTGTTTATGACATGAGATCACTAGCGTAACATAATTGTGATTGGCCCCGGTGCAAATATTTTTCTTGCCCCCCCCCCCCCCCCCCCAAAAAAAAAAAACACAAGCACACGCTGATGCACACACACTCGCAGTTTCTTCCCGTATTGTTTTCCCTTTAGTCATACCTGATGCAGGAGCACACTTCCAGTTTTCCGAGGCCATGTGAAATACTTCCGGGGGAAAAAAAGCCATTCGTAGAGCCATGTAGAGAGAGAGTTGCGTCAACGGAAGTCCAAAATGCTTGATCATCACGTGATTCATGTAGACTTCAGATAGTTCCAGGAAGTTCTTGGCGGGCAATTTGAATGCGAAAATACAGAGAGACAGAACTGTGATTTTTTGGTAACTACTCGTTAATAAATGCATTGATTTACAATATTTACATAGCACACTGACATGTGTATGTAGTTACATCAATATGTTTTTTTAAGTAAAATTCTGTACTATTTGAGGATTAGTGTGAACAGATTTACCTGCCTTGTTGACATATTTTAGGCTAACGTTACCTCGGTTAAAGAGCGTATTGCTGTAGTTTATTGCTTTGAATTTTTTTTTCATTATGTTCTTAAACTTGTATGGTAGTCAAGAGCAATCATATCCTAATGTTTATTGACATATTTAGAGGGAGGAGAAGTGTAGGAATGTTTCAAAATTCAAATCAGATAAATCTGCTAACGTTTCTTTAATTCATGGTGGTTTCTGTAATCCCATGGTAACTGAGGGCCTAAGTAATCTTAATGACTAATGTAATCTTTATGACTTTCAGATAGGACAGAATGAGACAGACAGGTGACTATCAACGATTGTCATGAATTCATTAAATACATCTCTAATAAACTCAGAAACATGAATAGCATGTCAAGCAGTCCTACTTCCTTGTCTCCAGACCGCCAGATGGCGCAGTTTAGACTGTGTGAAACCCCTTGCGCATAGCCGCATCTCTTGCCGAGAATTTATACCCAAGTTGTCACCTCGTGACTCATGACCTGACATAGATGATATATTGCAGTGTTCACGTCAATCATTGCCTTTCGCTTTCTCGCATTTGCTGAGAACGGATCATTGCTAGTGCTACTCTACTGTGGTTGCGAAACAGCTACCTTCAGAGGATATCTCCAACAGCTGGCTACCACAGCTAACTTTCGCTTCAGCACTGAACTGCTTTGAATTCTTACGGAATTGTTAGTTTGCTGTGAGACTTAACGGGTAAGTATACTCGAGTGCTGCAGACCCACCTCTCCGGTCTAGCACTAAGTGAGCTAGTATTCCTCAACTACAGGTGATGCCCAGCCCCCGGCATCATTACCTTGTCTAAACACTCCACTGCACACCGCATGTGCTAGCACCCAGCCCCCGACGCAGCACGGCACAAGTTTTAATCGTCGCCCTTTCCCCGGCATGATTACAACGGGTGAGTGTTAAATAAATAAAATAGAGTGCTGTAGACCCACCACTGCGGTCTAACGCTACTACCACTAGGTGAATTTGCTAGCGCCCAGCCCCCGGTGCAGCACAATAGTTTCAAACCGACGCCCTTCCCCTGGCGCAGCTACACTATGCTATAACTGCGCCCTTCCCCCAGCGCTGCTCAACAATAAACCGGTGCGTTTTTCTCGCAGGACACAAACACCGACTGTGACACGCTCAGTCCCCAGCACTGAAGCACTCGGTTTATATCACATACGCTCACATTATTATAAACGGATCTGTAAGGCAATATTATTCTACTGCCAGATTATTTTTGCATTATCAATATAATAAGATTAGTGGTGTGTTCTGTGCGGTGCACCCATGGAGTTGGATGACCCACATGACCGCTGCCCCAGTTGCTTGGGGATTGATCACCTCAGACAAGCTATGTCTGACCCCTGTGTGCATTGTAGTCAGTTCACCATACAACAGCGGCAAGCACGCCTAGCAGGGCTTGGTGGAAATGAGGACTGCCTCCTTTCCTCTCCACCTGCCCAGGAGCGTGGAACGCCCAGCAGCATCACAGCCCCCCTTGAAGACAAAAAAGCCCAAAGGCTCACACAATCTGATGCGTAGGGTGGATGACCTTACTGAGAGTGTCACATAGATAAAAGAGTTACTTCTGAATATGCAGCTGCAATTTTTGTTGCAACCGGGTTCTCAGAGAAGTGATGAGATCTCCGTATCTACATCACAGCCAGACCCACCTACCTCCCCCCTGGACAGGGAGGGGGATGTTGTTTCTCTTGCTGCTACTGATACGCTGTTTCCCCTGGACACAGATGACCCTTCACTTCCAGAGGATCATGTAGCTTTTGACTCTTCTGCAACAGAGAGTGGCAGGGAGTCAGAGGATGAAGTGGAGCTTTCAGCAGTCAGCACAACGACAGGAGCCATTCGGATGGCTCTAGCAAAGCTTAATCTGGAACTTCTGCCCCAGGCAATGGTACAGACAAACTGTCTCTGCAGCCTATCCACACGCAGCAGCAATCTGTTTGTTCCTCACTGTGAGAACTTCATAAAGATGTTTACCGACGCATTAAAGGAGGGGAATACTAGCAGAATGGACCGCCAAACTAGGCTGTTGGCGTCCATGGCTGAACCAGGCTCTGCAGGCTTGGGCCCTATGCCACCGGTGGAATCAGTGGTGGTTTCCCTCATTGTCTCACCTGACGAGGCTCTTCGCGCTGACCCGCGATGCCCCAGCCCTGAATGCAGGTGTACTGACAACCTAGTGTGCAGGGCTTATAATACACAGGCGACGATGGGACGGGTCCTGAACACCATGGCCCATGTCCTACTTGCTCTGCAGATGCCGCTGCAGCCATCATCGGACACGGCAGCTTCTGAGTTGGTTGACAGAGCACTTCAGGGCGTGGGAGCGCTGGCTTAACAATGTGGGAAATCTATGGGGCTACTAATTCAAGGCAGATTTGGGTCGCACAGTCCCCCTTCCAGATGCAGCTAGGAATGTGTTGCGCCAGCTACCTTTGGCCCCTGGCCAGGTGTTTGGCCCGGCAGTGCAGGAGGCTCTAAACCGCCGCCAGCTTGCTTCAGAAACACACACTCAGCATTTGAAACCACGAGTTGTTTTCAAGCATCCACAGCCACTGCCACCACCTACATTTCATGGCGTCCCCTCCTACTGCCACCATACACCAGCAGCCAGCCAACAACCGCAGAGGAGACAGGTGGAGCATGGCTTTGCTCCACGTGGAGTGCATGGCAGGCCCACCCCCTCCTTTCCTAGGGCCGAGCAAGCTGCCAAGGGCCGCCCCCCCGAGGCTAGACGCAAGACTGATGGTGCGCGGCCAGCGGCAGGGCGTTTCACTCCTCAACAGCTAGAGTATTGGGCCTCTGCAGCATCAAATCCATGGGTCCTCAACACCCTGGCAAATGGCTATCGCCTCCAATTTCGCCGCCGGCCCCCTCTGAACTCCGGGCTACACCCCACACGTGCGTCAAGCCCAGAAATGCGCTCCGTGCTTCTCTCAGAGATACAGTCACTCTTACACAAGGATGCTATCGAGGAGATAGACCCTCAGACACAACGAGACGCCGTGCCCAAGAAAGATGGCGGGCTTCAAACTATATTAGACCTGCGTCGTCTGAACATTTACCTCAAGCAGCTGCCCTTTCGTATGCTGCGTACATCAGATGTCCTCCATTCAGTGGAACCAGGAGACTGGTTCATTACAGTAGACCTCAGGGACGCTTACTTTCATATACCCATCGCCCCTCAGCACTGTCTCTTTCTTCGTTTTCATTTCGAAGGCCGCTCGTTCCAGTTCAAGGTGCTACCCTTTGGGTTATCAATGGCGGCACATCCAAACGCTGCGGCTCTGTGCTCCATCTATCATATACTGCGCATAGTTTTTAATATATACTGCTCATAGTTTTTATATACTGCTCATATTTTTTGAAATGTCTTATGGACTCTCATTTTTATTTTTTTCATTCACGGAGAGTGCACCAAAAATTTCGTTATGCTTTATGTACAATGATAAGGAAAGGAATTCAATTTGAGAAATTATTGGAACCCAGTCTACAGACTTCATAGGTACCCTGTTAGATTCAACCACTGAGCGAGCATGCCTTACTCAGGGAAGAATTTGCAATATATTGGGACTGGTGATGCGTGTCCGGTCAAGCCAGACTGTCCGGTATGGCGTGCTACTACGCCTTGCAGGCATGTTGGCCGCCACAACACCTGTTGTGACACTGGGGAGGCTACATCTCCAACCCTTCCAATGCTGGCTGAGAACCAGGAGGCTCTCAGTCCAGACACAAAAGCAGGTGCTAGTGACCATCACCCCCAAAGGTGCTGCCTCCCCGGACAAGTGGGCACTGAGGTCTTTTCTCCTCAGAGGGGTTCTGCTGGGACCACCCCCAGTGAGGAGAGAGGTCACCACCACAGATGCCAGCCAGCACGGCTGGGGTGGAGTGTGGAATCACCGGGGAGTACATGGTGTGTGGCAAGCCACGTCTCAGACCTACCACATCAATTACCTGGAGCTGCGTGCGGTCTGGCTTACGCTGCAGCACTTCAAAGAACAATTGGAACACAAACATGTTCTGATTCGGTCGGACAACACATCAACGGTCTAGCATATCAACCATCAAGGGGGAACGAGGTCCCTGATGCTGAACAGTCTCACCTGGCAGATCTGGTTGTGGACGGATGTGCAGCTACTATCTTTGAGGGCAATACATGTGCCTGGGAAAGAGAACTGTGTGGCAGATGTCTTGTCCCGGGGTGGGCCCCTCATGGGGGAGTGGCGTCTGAACGAGGAGGTTGTTCAGATGATCTGGAACACCTACGGGCAGGCAGAGGTGGATCTGTTTGCCACCAGCGACACGACCCACTGTCTGAGATGGTTTTCACTGCAGGACGAACCAGGGTCCCTGGGCCCACCATTGGCCAAATCTGAGACGATATGCATTCCCACCATTTCCATTACTTTGGCAGACACTTCAGTGAATACGGATGACCAACCAATCAGTGCTTCTGATTGCACTGTACCATGTCCACAGCCCTTGGTTTTACCTTCTCAAGGTGCTCTTGACAGGACTGCCCAGCCCATTACCGTTCAGGGCGGACTTGCTGACCCAGTTGAATGGCTGTCTGTGGCATCATCAACCGCAGAAACTGAAACTCTGGGTCTGGCCCTTGGGGGCTCATGCAGCATATTAGATTGTTCACAGGGGGTCAGGGACACTATTTTAAATGCCCGTGCCCCGTCTACACGCTTGCTGTATAGTAACAGATGGAGGTACACTATATGGACAAAAGTATTTGGCCACACCTGTTTTTCAGGGTTTGGGCTAGGCCCCTTATCTCCAGTGAAGGGCAATCTTAATGCTTCAGCATACCAAGACATTTTGGACAATGCTATGCTTCCAACTTTGTGGCAACAGTTTGGGGAAGGCCCTTTTCTATTCCAACATGACTGTGCCCCAGTGCACAAAGCAAGGACTATAAAGACATGGTTTGATGAATTTGGTGTGGAAGAACGTGACTGGCCCGCGCAGAGCCCTGACCTCAACCCCATAGAGCACCTTTGGGATGAGATTGCGAGCCAGGCCTTCTCGTCCAACATCAGTGCCTGACCTCATAAATGCTCTACAGAATGAATGGGCACAAATTCCCACAGAAACACTCCAAAATCTTGTGGAAAGCCTTCCAAGAAGAGTGGAAGCAGTTATAGTTATAGCTGCAAAAGGGGGACCAACTCCATATTAAAGTATATGTATTTGAATACAATGTCATTACAATGCAATGGTCAGGCGTCCGAATACTTTTGTCCATATAGTGTATTTCTCAACTTGGTGTTCTGAGTGTAACATTGAACCACTAATATGCTCATTGGGAGACATCCTGAATTTTCTGCAGGGCCTATTGGAGGCTGGTCGCTCTTCGTCCACCCTGAGAGGCTATGTGACAACAATGTTGGCCTACAGGGGCTCAATTGAGGGGTCTCCAGTGGGGAGCACATCGGATGATTGTGGCCTTCTTGAAAGGTGCAAGGTGTTTGAACCCACCTCGTAAATGCTTAGTTCCTCAGTGGGATCTTAAGGCAAGATACGGTAGGCAAAAATGTTTTTGCTTCCACTCATCAATTTTCAGATTTTTGGTTATTTTGCTTCTATAACATGTCTTCTACAACACTATTGTCATAAAATGTACAAACTACACACAAATATGTTTATTTTACTACATTTTGTCTACTTAAGTCCTCTAATTTTTCGAAACCTTAGCCAATGTTAGCTTTTTTGAGTGCGATATAACACCACGATCTTTCATAAAACCATAGAGTGTAATACCTTGTTGTAAAGCTCGTGTTCTGTAGCTCAATGCTCAATGAGATATTGCCTAATTTGCATATTTATTGTGAATTTCTGGAAAACTTGCAATACAAAAAAAAATTATAATAATGAAAGTAATCAACTGACAAAGTTTCATGGTGATACCTTTTAGTTAAAAATTTTCCCCTATTCACCTGTAGTGTCTCACCTTAATATTGTATTGGACAGCCTTTGCATCCCCCCCTATGAGCCTCTGGGGAAGGCAGACATTAAGTGGCTTTCAATGAAGACAGCCTTTCTGATTGCAATTGCTTCAGCAAGAAGGGTTAGTGAGTTGCATGCCCTCTCTGTCAGCCCACAGTGCCTGCATTGGGGGCCAAAGTTCTCATGAGTAACATTGTGGCCAAACCCTGCATTTCTGCCAAAAGTCTTGGGTCCAGATTATGTAAACTGGCCCATTACAATTCCTGCTTTGAGCTCTTTTGACAATACACTAAACATGGACCTTTGCCCTGTCGGGCAAGAGGTTAATTGTTGCAAAGTAGGAGAGGGATATAAAAGAATATCGAAGGCACTGGATGTACCATGGAGCACTGTCAAACCCATCATCAATAAGTGGACAAAATGTGGCACCACAGAGACATTGCAAAGATCAGGATGACCCTCCAAAGTTGATGAGAGGATGAGGAGAAAACTTATCAGGGAGGCTACCAGGAGGCCAACAGCAACACTGAAGGAGCTACAGGAATTTCTGGCAGGTACCGGTCACTCCTTGCATGTAACCACCATCTCTTGTATTCTGGGTTATGGGGTAGGGTGGCAAGACGGAAGCCCTTTCTTACAAAAAGGAACATCTAAGCCTGTCTAAATTATGCCAAAAGATTCATTCAGTCACCCCAAACCGTGTGGGAACATGTACTATGGTCTGACAAGACAAAGGTTGAACTTTTCAGCCTAAACTGTAAAAGATATGTTTGGCGCAAAGCCAATAAAGCTCATCATCCAAGGAACACCATACTGACTTTGAAGCATGGTGGAGGTAGCAACATGCTTTGGGGCTGCTTCTCTTCAGCTGGGTCAAGGGCTCTTGTCAAGATAGTGAATAGCTCCAAATATCAATATATTTTGGCACAAAACCTGCTGGCCTCTGTCAGAAAGCTGAAGATGAAGAGGAATTTCACATTCCAACATGACAATGATCCAAAGCAAACATCCACGTTGACCAAGGCATGGCTTCAGAAAAGGGAAATCAAAGTCTTGGAATGGCCCAGTAGAGCCCAGACCTCAATCCCATCGAAAACCTGTGGAATGACCTAAAGAGAGCTGTACATAGGAGATCCCCTCGCAATTTGAAGGAACTTGAACTGTTTTGCAAACAAGGGTGGGATAAAATTCCAAAGTCTAGATGTGCAAAGTTAATAGAGACTTATTCATTCAATTGTCTGAGATTAGTGCAGCGTGAAAAATAATCTACTTATCACTGAAGATATCAACTAAAAAACTAAAACACACTAAATTTAACTAACATATGCGATACATTTGTTTCAGACTACACAGAATTTTGGGAGTGTGACCAGTGGCGGCTCCTGCCAAATCTCTCAGGGGGAGGGGGAAATTGTTGCAATGATGGCTAAGCGGTGACATGTTCAATGGGTAAATTAACAGCTAGCTAACTTGACAATGTCACATTGAATTGAGCAGGGGTAGCAGAACAAAACGTTACCTACTTCGCAGCCTGCTAGCCACGTTTTCCGCTCATACCAGCTCCTTGAAATTTGGTCTGGGTGGTCCTAATTCTTTAGTTGCCAATTTATCCTGCTTACTACGACGACTGAACGGTATTTTTTTAATGCCACGATCGAGTTGCTCTGAGTTGAGGTAACATTAGCCATGTTGACCTTGAATGTGACAAGATCGCTGGCTGCCCCAGCGATCCCTACACCAGGTTCTGTATGACGAAAGCACATTAGTGCAAGCCCACCCAGAACCCATACAGATTGCATTGCAGCGCCTGCAGTTCGAAAAAATCGCCTTAACATGAGTCTATCAAAGCGATCTGTGCGATTTTCAACCAGACTGAAATCCCCCGAAAGGGGCGGTACTCCACGGAACACGACTTGACACTGATTGGACTATGATATTCAGAGGCAGAACAAACTATCTAGAAGATTCACGGCTAGTGTAGCACTGTGGTAGGATGTATGATGTGAAAAATTCCCTCCCTTTCCTCCTTTGGTGGTGCGTCGCCCGATCGCCCTAAGGAACAAACCGCTCCTGAGTGTGACACCCACCGCCTTGAATGGATATGACCTCCGCTGTCTTGAAACGATAACGACAATTATTTTTTGTGTTTTCTTATTTTATTTTTATTAGTTTTTTAGCAGTCATTCTTAGTTTCGTTTAGTTTTAGTTTTACATTTTTTAGTATGGAACTAATTTAATTGCCCTTCTTTGAACCTTTTCTAGAGCTTTGATATCTTTTTTATAGTGCAGTGCCCAGAACTGCACACAATATTCCATGTGCGGTCTGACTAAGGCTTTGTATAATTTCAATATAACCTCTTTAGATTTATACTCAATACTTTTGGCTATATATCCCAGCTTTTTTACTGCTACAGCGCACTGCCTAGATCCTGTTAAGCTTGGGTCAACCATTACTCCCAAGTCCTTTTCAAATTGAGCACATTCTAGTTTTTTTCCACCCATGAAGTAGTCTTGTCTAAGGTTCTTATTTCCCACATGCAAGACTTTACATTTATCTAAATTGAATGTCATCTGCCAGGTATCTGCCCACTTTTGGGTGCTGTTTAGGTCTTCCTGTATTACCTTAGTTGATTCTATACTGTTGGCTAGACCCCCTAGTTTTGTGTCATCTGCAAATTTTATTATTTTACTACTAACCTCTGCATCAAGATCATTTATGTATATAAGAAATAGCAAAGGCCCCAACACCGATCCCTGCGGGAGTCCACTTTGTACAGGACCCTGCTCTGATACAATTCCTCCCACAGTTACAGTCTGCTTTCTATTAGACAACCAACTTCGAACCCACTCAGTGATAGCTCCTGTAATTCCTGCAGATTTCATTTTCAATACGAGTCTCTTGTGCGGAACTTTGTCAAATGCCTTTTGAAAGTCCAAATAGATAATATCATAAGCTTGGTTTGAGTTCAGACATGCTGTAGCTTCCTCAAATAAGTCCAGGAGGTTTGTTAAGCACGACCTCCCTCTGCGAAAACCGTGTTGGCTATCATTTAGAACACCATTTTGTTCCAGGAATAATTCCAAATTATCCCTAATGATGGATTCCAGTATTTTGCATGTGATACAAGTTAAGATGACAGGCCTATAATTTCCTGGTTCAGTCCGGTCTCCTTTCTTGTAGATAGGTACTACACTGCCATGTTTCCAGTCATCTGGTATTTCTCCAGTTTTAAGGGATTGCTTAAAAATAACTGTCAGAGGCTTGTAAACCACCTCTGCTAGTTCTCTGAGAACTCTTGGATATATTCCATCAGGGCCTGCTGCCTTATTTGTTTTAAGTTTTTGAAGTTTATCTAGTACTTCTGCATCATTTAAATCAATTTCCTCTATAAGTCTCTGAGAACTGACTGCACCTGAAGGCATATGCGAAAACACTTCACTAGTGAAACTCTCCACAAAGTAACTAGCTAGCAATAGCTTTGTTATCGTAAACCATAACCCCATCCTTACTTTTTATACCTCTTATTTCATCCTTAACTATCCTTTTTTGACCATAATATTGAAAAAAACGTTTAGAGTTGCTCTTTGCATCTAGTGCAATCTGTCTTTCAAAACACCTTTTAGCTTCCCTTATTTTTTTCTTAACTTGAATAATAGAATAATCGTTTTAAATATGCACCACATTTCTTTGACAGTTTTACCACCTAGAAGAGGTACCCAGTTTACATTCCTTGTATAATCATGCATCTTAATAAAGTCAGCTTGCCTAAAGTTGAATACTCTAGCATTGGAGAATGCAGACTTAACTTGCCAAAAAACTTCAAATGTAATTGAACTATGGTCACTTGTACCGAGTGGTTCCCCTACCTCAATACTGCTGATTCTATCAGGATTATTACACAGAACCTGATCTAGGATTGTGTTCTCTCTCATGTGTTGAGTAACAGACTGTATCAAAAAACAGTCATTTACAACATCCAAAAACTCTTCCTCACATTTACCTTGACCTGACACAGCTTCCCAATTAATTGAAGGGTAATTGAAGTCCCCCATTTCTATTGTTTCACCCTCCTGACATGCTAGTTTAATGTTATCAAAGAGCATACTACTGACATTGCTGTCTGAGGCTGGTGGCCTATAGCATACTCCAACATTCAGACCTTTTTCATTTTCCCCCAATATTTTAATACATATGTCTTCACTAACACCAAGGGGCTCCATTCCTGGTATTTCCTGAATATTAAGATTATCCTTTACATAGAGAGCTATGCCTCCTCCTCTTCTATTGATTCTATCTTTTCTTAGCAGCTTGTATCCCTCTACGTTGTACTCATCCCCATCCCCTGCACCAAGCCACGTCTCTGTAATCCCAACAACATCATAATTACTATTACTCATTACAGTTTCTAGTTCCAAAATTTTACTTTTTATGCTTCTAGCATTTAAACAGAGGAATTTCAGGGTACCACGTGTGCCTCTCTTGCCCTTCACCCTGCCCCCAACTGCTCAGAACCACCTCTATTACAGTGCTGCTCTGACTGATTTACAAGCATCGTTTCCTCTCTACTAATAAAATATTTAGCCATGGTGTGTTCTATTCCGGCAGTTTGTCTATCCCTACCCATCTGACTGTATAAACTCCCTGCCCCCCCAGACCCTAGTTTAAATAACCCTCTGCTACCCTAAGCATACGCTGGCCCAGTGCAGCTGTACCCCTCTGGTTCAGGTGCAACCTGTCCCGCTTGTACAGGTCACCCCTGTTCTAAAAGGAGTCCCAGTGCCCCATAAACCTGTACCCCTCTTTCCTACACCAGGTTTGAAGCCACGTGTTAAACCTCCATATACAGGCTTGCTTCCTTTTGCCTGCACGTGGTACTGGTAGTATTCCAGAGAAGACTACCGTGGAGGTTCTGCTCCTAATCTTCCCCGCTAGCTCAATAAATTTTTCTTGCAGAACCCCGAACCTATCCTTTCCTATGTCATTGGCTCCAACATGGACCATGACCACTGGATCCTCCCCCGCTCTGGCCAGGAGCTTGTTCGCGCTCTCCAGGAGGTCTCCAACCTGGGCACCAGGCAGGGAACAGACCATGCGAGACTCCTTGTCGCGTGAACACACTATGCTATCTTTCCCTCTAATGATTGAATCCCCCACTATCACCAACTCCCTTTTCTTGGAGGATGAGGCCACCTGGGTGCCCTGGGGCTCTTCAGTCCTCTCACTCTCAGGATCGTGGGCCAACTCGTCCTGCAGTGGCACGAAACGGTTGGTCACCGCGATCTCTGGAGATGCCGCCCCGCTTGGAATTTTGTGCCCCTTTCTACACCTACGCCCTACTGTAATCCAGCTCTCTCGCCCTATCTGGTCTGTATCTTCCCCCCTACCCGGCTTGGGTGAGCACACTATCTTTCTATAGGGCGTACTAATCAGTTTCTGGAACTCTAACAATTCAGGATTACTGTAGAGTCCAGCTAGTTGGGCCTCGAGATCAAGAATCTTGTTTTCCAAGTGCTCAACAAGTCGGCAACGGTCGCAGATGAACTCATCCTGGAGGTCTCCCTCCAGAAATCCGATCATCTGGCAACTCTCGTATAGTTTTGGCCACATTTTTCTGAAACGCTTTCCCTAAATAAGGATTTACTGCCGAGACAGAATTACTAGCTAAAAAAGTGCTAAAAGTACCGATGTGGCTCAGAACAGTCAAAGGCAGAAATCAAGCGCAAGAAATGCCACTCAGCCTAAATACAATAAAACTACGTTTACAGTTTAGCAGACGTGCAGATGCGCTAACACAACCAGAATCAGAATATCCTAAAATCTGACGCTGAAAAATCATATCTATAATAATCATCATATACTAGATATTTATAGATATTAGGGCTGTCGATCGATTAAAAAAAATTAACTAATTAAGTAATTAATCACACAATTTGCTGTGATTAATCACTTTTTTTCTTCTTAAGACTGAAGCTTGTAATAGTGGTGGAAAATCACAGAATTAATGTAGAATCAACACAAAAAAAGGAAATATATTTAAATTCAAAAACTATTGTTTTAGAGCATCTTTTCCCAGTAATGAGTTTGAGAAATCTTTCCAACTAGGTGTGAGGAACCTGGCTTTAGATGACTCATGCCCCCAAATGTGTTTGTTGTGTGCATGACGTTTTATTTGAAATGTACTATAAAATATACAAATATATTTTACTGCTCTTGCAGTAGAGCATTCTATGTGTAGATATTCTAAACAAACATGCACAACACATCAGCTTCATTAGTATCTAAAGGCATGCCTTTGTAATATCTATTGAATTTCTTGTGTGTGCTTTGTGACACATTCAACTCTCAAAACGCAAAACCAAACATAAGTTAAAACGTAATTATTTCAACCTGCACGTTGATGCTGCTCATTCCCGAGTGCATTTTGTGAGACTTGTTCATGGAAATTGTACAATATTGGTGAAAATGGTGTAATTTCATGCAATTTCAACCGACGTAAAGCTGCGAGTGGTGCCTGTATTTATTCGTTGAAAGCTTTTTAAAGTGAAACTTTCCGCCTAAAACTCCATCCTTGTCCTTATCATCTAAATTTAGCCAGGATGGTTCGGTTTGGCGGCACACGTCGTCACAGGTCATAGGTCTGCTGCCACAGGAAGTAGCCTAAACACAACGCTAATTAACTGCATTAATTTTGTCAGCACTTATACATACACACACGCACGCACATAACTAGTCTACCTTATAAAGCTAATTAGCCTAGCCTAGGATATATGTTATCCATTGTTATCTGTGAATCTTCTTTACACATTTATGAATGAAGACTGCTTACTTTGTTAGCTAATGCCTGGTGCACACTAAAGGATTTTCAAATCTTAACCGATTTTAAAAAACGTGAGAGACCACAGACATAACAACAGATTTAATCGAGTTTTAATATTATAATCGTAAGAAAGCACACACCAAACAATGTACAATTACAATTTGGCATTTCGCAGATGCTTTTAAACCAAAGCAGCTTACAATTAGTGCATCAATCAGGTTTAGCTGACTTCCTCATAGGCAAAAGATCACAGTAGGAATGCAAATTAATTATTTACAGTACCATGCTCCTGTATATCCTGCAACAATAAAACAAGAATCTGCAAACAAAACCTGCAACACAGAGACAGGGTTAGTACAGAAGGGTTTTTTTTTACCCAACAGAAAGGTTACACAATAGGGGACAGGTGGATTCTGAAAAGGTGGGTTTTCAGGCTCCTGCGGAAGATGGCGAGTGATTCCACAGTTCTGATTGGGTGAAGAAGGTCATTCCACCCCCGTGGAACGAGGGCAGAAAAAAGACGTGGCCGAGTGCAGCTGCCAGGTTCCCGAAGTGAGGGGACCGCCAGCTGCCCAGAGGAGGTTGTGCGGAGAGATCTAGTTGGAGTGTATGGAGTGATCAGAGACTGAAGGTAGGACGGGGCAGAGCCTCTTGTGGCCTGGTAAGCCAGTACTAGTGTCTTAAACTGGATGCAGGCTGCTACCAGAAGCCAGTGAAGTGCAGTGAGCAGCAGAGTGACATGAAAATGTTTTGGGAGGTTGAACGCCAGGTGTGCAGCAGCATTCTGAACCAGCTGAAGCGGCCTGATAGCGCAGGCCAGTATGCCAGCCAGTAAGCTGTTGCAGTAGTCAAGGCGGGAGATGACTAGTGCTTGAACTAGGAGCTGGGTTGCTTGTTGGGTAAGGGAAGGACGGATCCTCCTGATGTTGTAGAGGGAGAATCTGCAGGACCGGGTGACCGCTGCGATGTGGCCTGAGAAGGTTAACTTGTCATCCAGGGTCATGCCCAGGTTTTTGGCTGACCTGGAGGGGGCCACCACAGAACCCTCAATGGTGATTGTTGGAGTGTGGAGTGTTGATCGTTGGGGAGTTCTTTGATGGAAAAAAGAGAAGCTTAGTCTTCTCCAGATTGATCTTAAGATGGTTAGCGGACATCCAGGAGGCGATGTCAGCTAGGCAGACTGCAATGTGTGGCTGGACCTGAGAGTCAGAAGGGGAGAAAGAGAACAACTGTATGTCATCTGCGTAGCAGTGGTAGGAAAGACTGTGGGCAGAGATTACCTGTCCAAGTGATTTAGTGTAAAAGGAGAAAAGGAATGGACTAAGTACAGAACCTTGTGGGACCCCGGTCCGGAAAGGGCGGGGGCAGGAGACTGATTCCCTCCAAAATACCTGATAGGAACGGTCAGAAAGGTAGGATTCGAACCATGTCAGCGCACATCCTGAGAAGCCCATCCCAGCAAGGGACGAGAGAAGAATCTGGTGGTTCACAGTGTCGAACGCTGCGGAGAGGTCAAGTAGTATGAGGACAGAGCTGAGTGACTTCGCTCTGGCCAAGTGAAGCACTTCTGTGACTGCAAGGAGGGCAGTCTCAGTGGAGTGGCTGGCTTTGAATCCCGACTGGGTCGGATCCAGGAGGTTATTCTGGAGAAAACAGGGAGCAAGTTGGTTATAGACTGCGCATTCTAGGGTTTTGGAGAGAAATAGTCGAAGAGATACTGGATGGTAGCTTCTGACATCAGCTGGATTTAAAGTGGGTTTCTTTAGCAGTGGCATGACCCGTGCCCTCTTCAGAGCAGAGGGAACTACACCAGTAGACAGGGAGCTGTTGATTAAGGAAGAAATAACGGGAAGAATGTCCTCAGAGATGGAGTGAAAGAGAGAAGAAGGGATAGGATGAAAAGGACAGGTAGTGGGATGGTGGGATTTTATTAGATATAGAACATCAGTCAGTTAGGGGGGAGAAGGAGGAGAAGGTAGTGGGAGTGACAGCGGGTGTGGGATCCAAAATGGGAGGAGACGAGGGGAAAGAGTTGCAGATGTCTTTTACTTTCATCTCGAAGAAGGAGACAAAGTCATCAGCAGAAAGGGATGAGGGAGGAGGAGGAAGAGGAGGTGGGAGAGGAAGGAGGAGAATGTAGAGAACAGTTAGAGGGTTAGAGGAGGCAAAGTGGATCCTGGAGTGAAAGAAGGCAGACTTAGCGGAGGATAGGGTAGATGAGAATGAAATGAAAAGAGAGTGGAAATGGGATAGGTCATCTGGAGATTTTGATTTCCGCCGTCTCCTTACAGCCGCACGATGTTTGGCTCTGTCTGCACGAATGCAGTATGTCAGCCAGGGACTGGGAGGGGACAGGCGAGCTGGTTTAGTAATAGGGGGACAGGGGATGTCCAGGGAGGAGGACAGCACAGAGAGGACAGTAGAGGATTTCTCCTCAACAGAGAGAAGTGAGAAGGATTCAGCAGAAGGGAGAGAAGAGCACACGGCAGAAGAGAAGGCACTTGAGGAGAGGGTGCCAAGGTTGCATCGAGCTGACACTAACAGGGTGGGAGCAGAGGATTTAGGGGAGGATATGAGTGGAAGGGAGAAGGATAGGAAGTAGTGATCAGGTCTGGAGAGGTGTGACAGTGAGGTCAGGAGCAGGGAAGCCTCTTGTGAAGATAAGGTCCAGCTGGTTGCCAGCCTTGTGTGTTGGTGGGGACTCCACTAGGGTGAAGTCAAAGACGATTCAGTCAAGACGCAGGACCACACACTTGGTGTTTATACTAAACGATTTCAGAGTGGCGATTCCATGAACTTGTGACCTCACAGAAACTCACAATCAAACATGACTTCAGAGCAAAACAAACATGGAGGTGGACCGTCGTCTGCAGCTTGTTGCACTTGTGGTGCAACAAGCTGCAGACTGGTGTTTTGCACCAAAAAAAACAGGAGAAAAAAACTGTGGATGAAGTCATGGCTGAGAAGACGGAATCAGCATGGCTTATACGTTTTGCAACATGAGCTGGAGTTGAGTTGGAAATAAAGTTTTATTGTTAGTCTTAAATGGGGCTAGTGCAAGCTACTGCTACAAGATAACGTTATTGTTATTTGTACACAGGTGGAGGGGAGAGTGAAACCTGTGATCATTAGAAATGCAGTTATTTTTATACATTCTCTGACCTTCCACTGCCATGAACACAGGCCCGGCCCAAACCAATTTGGCGCCCTAGGCGAATTTTAGGTGGCGCCCCCCTTGCATCGGAGTAAATTCGACTGCTGGTGTACATACTCACAAGAAACTGAATAGCTTTGTCTTCGACATTCTTTTATTTGCGATTGCAAAATCAAAATCATTTTTTTAAAATACAATATGAATAGCTTAAATAAAGTATAAATACCTACAAAATAATTTAAAAAGTGTAAACCAGTGGCATAAAATAAATTATAAATACAATATAAATAAGGCACTGCACACAATAAGATGTTAAAAAAAACCCAGTATTGCCAAAAAAAAAAAAATTACAAGAATATCAATAAAAGGGGAGAAAGGGGGCTCTTATAAAGACATCTACTGGTGCTTTTTGGTACTGCATCAAAACTACACAACCACCTACTCAACCTCATATCACCTGCTGCTACAGCTTAACTCTCCTGCTCTTTCTTACAGCAAAGTCATCTATAACATCATCGTATGATAGCTTACTTGAGACCACATGATTTATACTAATGATGGCAAGTCCACTTAGACGTTCCTGCATCATTGTAGCTCTCAAGAAGGTTTTTATCAGTTTAAGCTTTGAGAAGCTTCTTTCTGCAGTAGCCACTGTGACAGGAAGAGTGGCAAAGATTCTCAGAGCAACCCACATGTTGGGGTAAATTTCTGCCAGCTTCTTCTCATGCAGGAAGGTCAAGAGTTTGCAGGGATGGGACTGAGAAACCTCAACAGTGCATCTGAAGAGAGAAGAGGAATATATTACACCAATCTAATAATAAATATGATATGATACATAATATGATTTTAAGAATAAACTGAAATATGACAAATTAAAAATCTAAGGGATATGTGCATGATGACTACGCTGTACATGTTTAATACTTTTCTGATATGCAAATGATATAAGATTCAATTTTTGTCATTACAAGGAAATGCTGATTAGCAGAATGCAAAGAAGTAGTAAACTGCACTATAATATAGAATGTAGGAATGCTAAGGTATGCTATAACAGGAATGATGTGCACCGATGTGCACTGTGCAACTATAGGAAAAGGAATAACACGTTAGCTTTTTGATTAAGGCTAATATTGCAAGCTAAGAAAACGTGAGCTAACCAGTTTTCAATAAAAATGTAAACAAGTTTTATTTTAATTTTAACTCTTGCTGACTCTATAATATTTACATATTTGGAAGCTGGGTGGGAGTGCCATTTTTCATAACAGCTTTGGTCCTTCGTAACATGCCATTAGCCTAACTGAAGTTAAAACAGTTCACGCTAGCTATTTATTGATTAGCAAACCATGTTTGGTTAACGACGTGTCGTTGTTCTCCTACGTACAAATAATGTCATGACATCACCTTTATTGTAACATTACCTCTGTCTTTCTCTCTTTTTTTCCTCCCCTGGGCACCAGACAGTTTGGGACGTTTTGACATGTTGTTGTTGTCCTGTCGTCGTTGTCTTGTTGTCGAGCTTGCTTTTGGGGTCACGTCAATGCGTGCCCCCTCCCCCCTCCGCCAGCAGGTAGAGTCTAATTAGTCCGGGGGGAAGGGGGAGCGTCTCAGGAAAGTAAAGTGTGATCATCATTTTTATTATTATTTTTATTCATATTTAATAGCGTTTGCTATGCAGTTAGATATTTTTGGCTCATTATCTTCCTATTAAGATATATAATATCAACTAGTTTTAAGAAGAGTAATTTTTTTTTCTCCCCCGTTTTTGGCGCCCCCTGGATGGTCGGCGCCCTTAGCATTTGCCTATACTGCCTATGCCGCGGGCCGGCCCTGCATGAACATGCCGTTCCATATTAATATTACTGTGCTCTGGGCTTGTACAAACTAGGTTAACTGTCAATTGCTGGGTTGGTGACGCTTCCCGGTCAGCTTGCTCTCATTGGCTATTGCGGGTTTCTGCTCAATATTACATCGCTGTTCCTTTCACACTACAGGATGTCAAGTCGTAAATATCAAACATGTTTGATATTTATGATTCGAAATTGGGGAGTCTCCGATGAAGTCGGTAACATTAAGATTATGTCTGTAAACCCCTCACACTACAGCACATATGTCAGTATCAAGACACGGCCCTTCACAACTTTTAATCCGGCCCACCAATAAATTCTGACAATCAATTTAATGTGGCCCGTGCTCTGGTATTTAAATTTACGTCCGTGACAATACAACATTTTGAGACGCAGGAGGCGCTGCCGCACTCCACTCTCACGCTTTTATCATAGAATTAGCCTACAATACAAACAACATTAATAGCTATCTGCCTAATCCCTAAAACAGCTCACTCAGCACATTATAAGAGAGCACAGATCCTCTCACTTAAGGTATGCAAATATCTGTATTCATTTGATCTAGACGGCCTGATTGTAACCACAGTTCTGATCAGTTATCTGACTTCAGTTGTCTGGCCATTGTGGCAATTGATACTTCTAAAGAAACCAGTGATGGGTGATTGAGAACTGTTCTTTCTAGGGAAGATAATCTAATTACCAGACCTCCTGTAATTCACCACATGTACTCTCACTCTCAAATTGATGGTTATTTAATTATTGTCTATCCTGATCAAAACTCTATCAGTATAAAGAATGCTTTCAGTGAACCCTCATGGTCCAGATTGACTCCACAGAACCCAGAGTGCGTTTCACGTATTTCTGACAACTGCCGTTCCTATAGAAGTCTTTTCTACGAAGATCGGAATTGTGCCCTTTTTTCCTCAATGTACATTCACACCAGGAGTGGCAAGACCGTCAAAATTCGCTCTGGCTGCCCTGCCAACAACGCTGTTGAAGAAGTGGATGCTCTGACGTAGATGGCTACAAGTTCGTTTGGAATGCTTGGTCTTGCAAACATGATTTAAAGGGGCCGCAAGGCAAACAAACGTGTTGACCAGTATCTTTGTGCCGACTGACCACAAGTAGGGTATAAGTTAACCTCATTAAATCTTTGTGTGAAGGTAAGAAATTGATTCATGAAGGAAAGAAATAAACAATTATAATTACATTTTGTAACGAAATAAATTAATTAAAAGTGATTTGTGTGGTGTGACTTTTGTGTTGATGCTAAGTGCGAAGTCAAATTTCAACATGCAGTTTATAGGACACGTTTACTAACCTTGGTCTTTAATAATAACCTTAATTTGTGTGTAGCCTACATTAAAGTAAATAATGGCAAAACCTGCCATGGCAATTATCAACCTCTCCTCCATTGTGCTTGGGAACTAATGTTTGGTGGGAACAAAAGTTTACACGGTTGTGTTCTGTAGAATTCTCTAGAGCGGAGCACAACCTATTCCAATTGGTTGCCGCCAAACCACGTCATAGCTTATTACCATAAAGTTGCCCGAACTTCAACTTTATGCTGACGCCCATGCCGCCCAAGACACGCTGCCAATGGTCTCGCCGCCAAGAGACGCTGGCTCACATACAAAATGAATGACTTCCGGTCGCTTTGATGCTCTCGCCGCTCCTGGTGTGAACGTATGGTTACAGTAGCTAGTGTAACCAGCAGAGTTACCCTTTTGCCTCTCACAATTTGTCCTCCTTGCAGCCACCGTAGCTCCTTCCCTTCTTGGCACGCCCCCCCAAATAGCCTCGGGTGGCTAACTACTAATTAGCCAAGGTGTATATATAGCAGCTTCATCAGGTATGGAAGTTCAAGTCCCCTGGTTCCTTGCTTTCTGGTTTGAATTACGATCGATGCTGAAAGGTATGTGCTCCCTGTTTGGTTGTTATCACCATTAAATCGCTCCCGTTGCTCACTCGTGTCTAAATTTGAACGGTTTGGTAACAGGTGTTTGTAGGTCTACAAACAACTGTGTTGGTGTGTGTGTGTGTGTTCCGCCAAAGGTATCTGTGTTTTATTCAGTCTCTTGCACCCATAGCTTAGTTCAAATCCGTGTTACAAACAAGTGATTCTGTATTTCAAATATGCATGTATGTAACGACAATGTTTTAATTTAGGTCTGTGCTGGGAGGTGCTGAGTAAGCACGAGTCTCGCTCACGTTAACTGGAGGGCACGTAGAGGTAAAATTAACCTAGGGTTGTCTTTTCCTGTGTGTGTAGCTCATGGCAATTGAGGGTAGCGTGTGTTGTGTACTCATATTACTGATATGTGAATGTACAACCATGATGAATATTGTTTTTACCTGTTTAGGAAGATTTGCCACTGCAGCTTTGCCTCCTATAGATTTAGATTAGCTTTTTTAGCTTGGGTTTATATATAACATATAATACGTGACCTGAATTTGTGTGTTGACTGGCCACCTCTTGGTGTGGTTTTTAATTGTGACAGATCAGTGGCATGGTACTGGCTGCCCCAGTGTTTCTCCTTTATTTCATTGTTTTTACTGTGTCTTGCCCAGTATCTCTCTATGTGACATGTGTATTTAGTCCTTGACCAGCTGGTTGGGGCCCTAATTACTCTCCGCCCTTTTCCCCCCTTCATAGAGCTAACAGGGAGTGTAGCAGCTGGTCTGCGGGGCGGGTTGCTGGATCTGGGTCCCCTCCTTCACGCACTGCATGCAGTGTTCGTAGTGGTAAAGTACACTTCACCATTAACTGTGGTCAGCATTTGCTGTGCATGTGTGTGTAAGCAGGCACCAGTAACAATGGCACGCATGGTGTATCGGTCTCTCTCCTCTCCCAGCAAAGGTAACCTCCCCAGCTGTCAGCCTACTCATCCCTTGCCATTTTCCCTTCCATTTATCGCCTCTGGTGGCAGCCATTACCCCTTTTTGCGGCATTGCTCGTCGCTCATTACAGACTAATCTGTTTTTACAACATTGGTAGAAATACACTGTAGACTCGTATTTTAATTAATTTATTTGTTATTAAACTTTTGTATTCAAACTGAAATGCTACGTCTCTGTCATTACTTCTAACTTACTTGCGGGTGAGAACCCTCTTGTCTCAGTGCAATATTTTAGGGCTCTAAGTTGAAAACATTTCTTGGGGTGAAAGTCCCCAGGTAGCGTACTCAAGTACCCTAGAGCCAAGACCTTTACTTTACGCCCCCCAGGACACACAAGCATAAACAATGCCCAAAAAAAAAGAAAAGTAGACAATGAATATTGACAATTTCAAGAAAGATGGGAAACAGAATATTTATTTTGTGAATTCAAACAAAAGCCAATGTGTCTCGTATGTCAAGAGTCATTAGCAGTTTTCAAAGAGTATAACCTTCGGAGGCATTTCGAAACAAAGCATGAGCATTATGGAAACATGGACATGGAACAGCGACTGCAAAAAGTCAAAGGATTAAAACACAAGCTTCAACAACAGCAAAACATGTTTACTCACGTCAACAGTCAGAGTAAGGGAGCTGTGAAGGCAAGCTTTATAATAGGAAATAGCAAGAGCACGCAAGCCATTCACAGAAGAAAAGTTTATTAACTTGTATTGAAAAGGTATGTGATGTTGTATGCGCTGACAAGAAGCAGGCATTTGCAAATATCAGCCTCTCCCAAAATACCGTGGCTAGTCAGGTGGATGAACTGGCCTCTGACTTATAGATCCAGCTAAAAACTAAAGCCAAGGAATTTGTTGCATTTTTGGTTGGCTGCAGATGAGAGTACAGACAGGATGGATACTGCTCAGCTTTCCATATTCATCCGGGGGCTGGATGCTCAGTTTTCCATCATTCCAACTTTTGGATTTAAAAGCAATTCATAGGACAACTACTGGACAGGACATTTTCACACGTGGAGCAGTGCATCAACAAAACGGAATTGCAGTGGAATAAACTTGTTGAGCTGATAACAGATGGTGCACCTGCAATGTGCGGGGAGGTTCTTGGTTTGGTTGGTTTGGTTTGAGAGAATATGGGGCACATGGGAAAAAACTTGACAGCCTACCACTGCATCATCCACCAGGAAGCCCTCTGTGGAAAGGTGTTGGGCATGGGACATGTAATGACAGCTGTAACCAAAATGGTGAACTTTATTCATTCACGGGGCTTGGATCACTGGCAACTCAGGGCACTTTTAGAGGAGGAAAACTCTGTGCACGAGGATGTGCCATAAGACATGGAGATGCACTGGTTGAGTCGGGGGAAAGTGTTGCAAAGATTTTATGATACCTGCATTGAGATTGCTTGTTTCATGGAAAGCAAACAAAAGGTCATCCCTGAGCTTGAGGATGAAAAGTGACTGAGCGACTTGGCGTTTATGTGTGACATAACAGAGCACCTCAATGCCCTAAATGTAAAACTCCAGGGTCCAAATCAGTTGATCACTGAAATCTGAGACTCAGTAAAGGTGTTTTAAATGAAACTGCGTCTATGGGAGGGCCAGATGCACCAAGGCAACTTGTCTCACTTTCCTACTTGAAAGACTACAAAGTTACCATCCCATTCTTGAGTGTATGCTGACAAACTGAACACACTCAAAGTGGAATTCAGCAGGAGATTTGCTGATTTTGGATCACAGAAATTCAACCTTGATCTGTTCACAAATCCATTTGTAATTGATGTTGACAGTGCACCTGAGCACTGCAGTTGCAATTGGAACTCATTGAATTGCGATGCAACAGTGCTCTGAAGACCCAGTACCAGTCAGTTGGGGCTGTTGAGTTTGCACCTGAGTTTGATTCTCTGAATGAATGCCACAGCTTCGCCTTCACGCTGCACGAGTCATGTCTATGTTCAGAAGCACCTACTCGTGCGAACAGATGTTCATGAAACTGAACAAGACATGCCACAGATCCCGCCTCACAGACTAGCATCTGGTCTTGGTATTTAAAGTGGCCATGGCAAAGGACATTAAGCCTAGAATAGATGAGATCATTTCTAAGAAAAGGTGCAGAGTGTCCGGTAAGAGTTGAACTAAAAAGCAAGCACAATGCCTATTTTGCTAGGTTTGGCATTATAGGCCCTATTGTTATGTCCTTTCAAGTTTCCAGTTTCCAGAGTAAGCCATACATGGCTGTAACCAGGGTTTGGTTGGGGGGGTGGGGGGGGGGGGGTTTGGTGGTTAGTTTTTGTCAATGTTGTTGTCGGGGGGGGGGGGTTGGGTTGTCAAAATTACACATATAAACATTACATACATAGAAAGAGACCTGTTGCTATTTACAAGAAACAAATTTTATTTGTGTTTTAATTGTCAGTTCGCAACAAGCCACCTGCTGCTGCCAACGTGCATAAATTCCAATTGCTGCTGTCAGTGGAAGTGCTGATGATGCCAGGAGCTGCGCTCGTGCCCTGTCTCACAACTCTCACACGCAGCACACACTAAATGACAATTCTAAACTGAATTACACATGCACTCGTCTCAGAGGAGAAGTTCTCAACCAATGATTTTTTTATCCAATTGAATTTAGCTTCAAATTTTATTTTTAGCTCTAAAAAAATTACTGAGGTCCGGACCTTGGTGACCTCATAGCTGGTTACGGACATGAGCACAAATACCATTTTGCTTTATTAATCAGTTCTGCTGGTAACAAAAACCTTATTTGTTGTTTTGTTAAAGACAAAAGTACTGTACACAAAAAGTAGACTACTTTTGTCTGTTACAAACGCAGGCTACTGTGATGCAAATGTGGTTTGTGAACTCATTTTATACAAAAACATTGTTCAGCACTTGATAAATACTATTTTGCTTTATTAATCAGTTTTGCTGGTAAGAATTGCCCACAAACATGGAAAAACCATAATATTTGAACTGTGCATGCATGCAATATTTTTTATTTAATACAGTTACTGGCCTACTTATATTTCTTCAATAAAAAAATAATCATTGTAATAAATGTCTGGCTCCTGATTTTATTCACAACCCTCAGCATGGCCCTCAGTAAGTTTGAATTTGACACCCCTGCACTACAGGATCATTTGGGCAGTTAATCAGTTCAGACCAGCCTCGTGTCGGAAACGCCCCCGCAAATTGGACCCAAAATCGGCCCAATCCGCTAGAGTGGGGCCGGCATAAACAGTTGTCTAAATTGGAGGGGACCTGTTGGCGCAGGTGTCTTTCCTTAACTGAACGCTGCTGTCTTACTGCCTGCTGCCAATGAAAACATAGGCAAATGATGATACAGCCACAAAAGTAAACACTGAGTAAGCATCATGACTGAACTGTTAAAAAACAAGCAATGAAACCTTGTGGAATGATTCTTGTAATATCTACATAATGTAGGATAATGGAGAGCTGGGTGTGACAGGCTGTGTCAATAGTTCTGAGTATCAACCATGCAAAAAAGAACTGTGATAACCTCAGTGTCTCTAGCACTGAATGGAGGGAGGTAGATCATTCTGGGTTGGCACAGATGAAAACACAGCTGAAGATTTAAAAAATCCCCAGCCAGCACTAGATCATCCCAGGCAATTAGTTTGACTAACACCTTGTAGTTTCCCTTATTGTGATAATTTTGCCCTCATCATATCTGATGCTTCTCTGCTTGGAGATGAGTGTCTTCTGCATGATCAACTTGAATTCTGCCCAACAGACTTAATCAAGCCCTTCCAAAGACATATTCTTTCAAATTCTCATACCTTTTGCAAGCTCTGTCAAAATGACTCAGATCATGAAATCCTATTCTTGACGATGTTTGTAGACTGAGCCAGCAGAACATTTGCTTAGTGATCATGCTAATACTAAGCTCTTCTATTTTCTTGTGCTTGAAGGCCTGGAAAAAAGACCCAATATCTTACTTTTGAAATAAAAAATAGTACATGAATTATAATTCAAATTTTTACCTTGGCATACAGACTTCCCTAGTTTTCATAATTAAAGTTACAGTAAGCAACAGTTTTTGTACCTGTTACAACTTATTTTTACTGAAAGGTATTTCAGCATTATTTAAATGAATTAATGTGAATTCTTTGTGGGGTTCCCTCACAAGGGTTAAAACAAAACTTGCCATTCAGCACATCTGCGTTTGCCACGCCTTTCAGTAATTCAGCCAGGTAAATATCCGCGCTGGAATTATGGAAGGAAGTTGCGGTCAGACTTATAATATGATAATATGACAGATAATATGATTAAGTTGTGTTAAAACATTAACGTGTTTAATTAATCGTGAACGAGTGTTAATGCGTTAACGTTGACAGCCCTAATACAAACACAAAAGTTCATCAACCATCTCTGCTGTGTTGCATTCTTCATGCACTTTTATGATGTCACGCTACTTACCTAGCTGACGCAGCAATGTTGCAATGTTGAAAAAAGTCAACAAACCTAGACACAACACCCTTTGTATCAGGATCTAAGGTCATAGAGAGATAGAGGTCCCCAGGGTGTTTATATCTTTCAAAATTAGGGATATTTGACTTAATATAGTTACGCATTTGTAAATGTTTTGTCAATTTACAGGTCTCCTATAGTTACAATACCTCTTCCTTTCCATGATAAGAAAGCCTGCTCTGTCTGTGAAGGGAGGAATGCGTGATTAAAAGAAGCAGGTGTCAGAGTGCTCGTTTGAGGAAGTTTGAAAGCTTTCCTGATCTGATGCCAGATTTTAAAAGAATTTTCATCCACAGGGTTATCTTTAATGATTGCTCCCATAGGCTTCCTCTCTGCAAAGAGTAGAGTGGGGAGGGAGGAGCCCTGGATATCTTGCTCTATGGCTAACTATGCAGGAGCTGAGGTAGACACTTCACCAAGATACGCACAACACCAGTACATTAAGACCCTGGCATTTGCTGCCTAGTAGTAATGCTGGAAACAAGGTGGACAAGGTAGGCCTCCAACATCTCTAGGTTTACAGATGTGCTTTTTTGCAATGCAGTGCACTTTGTATCCCCAGATATAGGGCATAATCATGGAATCAAGTGTCTTGAAGAATAATTGAGTCAAAAAATGAGAAGATTTTGGAATAAGTACAAAAATCTAGGTAACGTGCCCATTCTTATCGCATTGACACATCCAATCAGTGATAGGGGTAGCACTCTCCAAGTCTCTGTTATTTTTAAGTTTGTCTATCATAACTTTGTAGTTGAGCCCATAAAGCTTTTTGTAGTTTCTAGGGACTATGATTCCAAGATATTTAGGTTATTAAGGAATCCTGAGTCTACATTATCATATAATGGGATGAATTAAGTTTTCTGCCAGTTAACTGTATATCCAGATAAGTTACCAAACTCCCATGGGCGTTGCAACCATGGGGATGTGGGTGTTGTAACACCCCCACTTTCGCTGAAACACGATTCTATCCCCCCCAGTTTTTTGTGGGATTAAACAAAACTAAAATCTGCAAAAACTACTCCAGAGTAGTTCTGTATCTGAAAATACACACACACATACACACATAGGTCAAGCTAGATTGATTGAACGGCCATCCAGCCGCAAAATGAAAAGCACAATGGTCAATTCAGTGCATGACAGGAATCATCCGTTTTGTTTTCTGTACACGAAAGTATATGCCTCTTCAGTATTTTGTGGACACAATGCAAACGCATTTGTGTTTTTTGTGGACAAAACGCGTTACAGTGTTAAATGGTTTCGTAATGAATTTATGTGTTTCGTAGCACAGAAGGCATTCTGTCTACGAAAGAAGGTCTGTTACACTTGGCGCCCCATACTAATGCACTTGCTGCAATGATTGTCCTAAATTAGCATTTAGACTTCCATGATGACATGGAAGTCATGAAGGGCAGTACGTGTATGGTAACATCCATAAGACATCATGCTGCAATTCAAGGGGACACCTATAAGGCTGGCTATTTGAAGGCATGCTTGTTGCTTACGGCCATACCACCCTGAACACGCCCGATCTGGTCTGATGGCGGAAGCTATGTAGGGCTGGCCTTGGTTAGTACTTGGTTGGGAGACTGCCTGGGAAAAGCGGGTGCCCTAAGCTTTTTCCCTCGACAGGAAGCGCTATCTGACCACAAACGGAGATTTCAGCCACCATTACTCAAGTGACAGGAGGAGGACTAGCTCTGTCACAGGCCTTAGGAGCATTTTGTTTCCATCTTGAGCAGCCACCTTGGCCTCCATCTTTCTGACCCTTCCATCATTACTAGAAAACACTTGTTAATGTGTCCCACAGGCTATTGGTTTCACTTAGTTTGGTTGTCTTTGATGAGGACGATGCTTCCTTCTGTTAGGTTAGGTCTACCTGATTGCCATTTCTTTCTTGCCTGGAGGGTAGACAGGTAGTGGGTACGCCATTGGTTTCAACAGGTATTGGCAAGGCTCTGTATCATCTGTCTCCACTGACGTTTATGCAAGGCATCGCGATTGAAGTCACCAGGAGGAGCGAGGCAAGGACCAGTATTCTGGGTGAATAAGGTCACAGGGGTAAATATGAATGGGTCCTCTGGGTCTGTGGACACAGGAATACGAGGTCTTGAATTGACAATGGCCATCACTTCGGCCATCAGGGTTGTGAGAACCTCGTGAGTGATACTTGAAGACCCCAGTTGGAGAAACATCGAATCCAGAATCCTGCGCGTCACGCCTATCATTCTTTCCCATGCTCCTGCCATATTTGAAGAGTGGGGTGGGTTGAATTTCCACACGCAGCCATGATCTGTAAGAAACCTGTTCACCTTGCCCTTGTCGATGTTAGAGGGGATCTGCAGTTCGCAGCTGGTACCAATGAAGTTTGTACCATGGTCTGAGTGTAGCTGTTTAATTGGTCTGCGGAGGCGGTGAATCTTCTCAATGCATTAAGAAAGGAAGAAGTGTCCACAGACTCTATGATTTCAATTTGGATAGTGCGGATGTTCTGCGGTTATGTCAGACATTTGTTGCACTACTGTTGGAGGAGCTACGGAGTAGCCCAAAACCACCTTGCTATCTGTGAAGAAGCTAATGTTGTCAAGCTGGATGTCTAATTCAGAGGTAATGAACTCTGCTATATTGACAGCCAACACAGCGGCAAATAGCTCCAGGGGTGGGATGGTCAATTCTGGTCAGGGGGCTAACTTGGCTTTCCCTAAGACAAAGCCTACGTGACTGCTTCCATCGGACTCAAGAATCTTAAAGTAGGCTACTGCAGCTATTGCCTTGATGGAGGCGTCTGAAAAGACACACAATTCTCTGCGACAAGCTGCAGGAGGAGAAACTTGTGTGTATGGCCTTGGTACCTGCAGGTTTTGGAGATCTTGCAGAGAGTCTCTCTGTACTTCCCATAGCTGCTGTTTCTCAAGAGGTAGAGGTGGATCCCAGTCAGGAGAGTCAATCATCAGTTCTCTGAGAATGCTTTTTCCTTGCATTATTATAAGGCGGCAAACCCCAAAGGGTCAAACTGTTAACTGTAGACAGGACTCCACGACAAGTGAAAGGTCTTTTCTCACCTGAGACGTGGTAAGTAAAAGTGTCATCAAATTCCAGCTCACGCCTAGACTGCATTGCATAGGGAGCGAGTGTGCACCTAGATCCAGGTCTTTGAAGTTGCTGGCATGGTCATTGGTGCCACGCTGCCATGACCGCTGTGTTGTTTGAGGCTATCTTGTGCAGCCTGAAGTTAGAGCATGCTAGCACCTCCTGTGTTCTTTTCAGCTGCTTGATAGCACTTATAGCTGTTGGAAAAGATTTAGGACCGTCATTGACATAGAAGTTTTTCTCAACAAACTTTCTGGCATCTTCTCCAAAGGTCTCCTCTTCTTCCTGTGCTGCTTTTCTGAGAACAAAGATAGCCACAGCTGGGGAGGGGCTCTTGCAGAACACATGTACTGTAGGGTGTGTTGTCGGGGTTGTTGTCTTGATACCACAGAAAATGTAACAGGTTCCTGTGGTCTGGTCTTACTACAAAGCAGTGGAACATCTGCTAGATGTCTGCAGTGACAGCAACAGAGTCTTGGCAGAAACGGATGAGCACACCAAGGAGGCTATTGCTTAGGTCTGGGCCTGTCAGGAGGACATTGTTCAAAGAAACACAGTTGTGCTGGGCGCTGGAGTCGAAGACCTCTTGGATCTGTCCAGGTTTCTTCGAGTAGTAGACTCAAAAAAAAGGGAGATACCAGCACTCTTCATCTTCACCAAGTGGGGGTGCTATTTCTGCATGGTCATTTTGGAATATCTTGTCCATGAATGTGAAGAAGTGTTCTTTAATTTCTGGTTTTTTGTTGACTGAGAGTTGCAGCAACCTGAAGCGGTCGATTGCTTGAGCTTTGTTGTTGGGTAGACGACGCTTGGGTGTCTTAAAGAGCAGAGGAGCTGTCCAGCTATTATCTTCATCTTTGTAGAAGCCTTGTTCCATGATCCTCAAAAAGGCCATGTCCTCAAACAAAGGGGAGGCCTTTTGTCATCGTCTTTGGTCCTGTCAAAGACACCACACCCTAAATGCCGGTTGTCTGTGTCACAGAGGTGGTTTTCAGGATGGACTGGAGAGCTGAAACGCCAGGGTCTGTTAGTGTCATATTTTCCCTTAATGATGTAGTAGTTTGGACATGGCTTGAAAGAGGGATTGCCGTCGGTTCTCTAGCGTGTTGTTGTAAAAGGTGCTCACCGTCTCGGACTTGTGGACCTCTCCAAGGCAGACATTGCCAACAATATTACCCACCCCAAGTCAAGTTTCTGTGCATATTGGGAGTCATGAGGGCCGTTGATCTGCTTACGCACCCTGTGAACCCTTAATATGTCTTCATGACCAGCAACATGATGGGAGCCTGCGGGTGTAGATCTGGGATTTGCTTTGTGATTGGCTAGAGATGAGTGTGATGAAGAGCTGCTTTGGGGGTGGGAAGCTCTGACTGCTCATTGGGAATTTCATTGCAGGGTGAGAGTGACTTCCCCATCCATAGATTCGACCTGAAAGCCGTGTACTCTTCTCCCCGCCGTCTCCACAACACCAGCGCACATTTTGAGTGAGTATGGGGCGCTGTGGCCTTCTATTTGGAAAAGGTTGGAAAACACTGATCTCACCAATGACCGGTTACTTTAGTCATCCAGGATGGCATATAGCTTGATTGCTTTCTCTCGTTGACCAATGGGAAAGACTTTAACTAAACAAATCTTGGAGCAGGATCTGCCTGCAAGGTTTTTGCTACAAACCACAGTGCACTTTGCCATCACAGAGTCTCTGGAGTGACACGTTCTCCCTCCCCACATACTTGTGCACAGCAGTGGACATCTCTGAGGGCTGTCTTGCGAGCCCTGGGTGTAAAGCTGAATGATGTCTATCACTGTTGCACTCTGAGCACTTCACCTCTTTCTCACAGTTCTTTGCGATGTGTGACGTTGAAGCACAGCAGCGGAAACAGATGCCATTTCGTTTGAGAAAGGCCTTCCGCTCTTCCAGAGGCTTCTGTCTGAATCCACGACACTTAAAAAGGGGGTGAGGTTTGTTATGTATGGGGCACAGTTTCGCTGGATCTCCAACCTTTGACTGCACAGCAGCATCAAATGATGAGTTGGCTGACGAGACCTCAGTCTCATGGACTGATACAGATTTGTGTGCTTGAGTGTGTTCTTCTCTGCTCTAGGTTGGTCTGTAGTACAATGGTTGAAGACAAACCTTGGATTTGGTCTGGTTTTTGGTCTTGTTTTTCATCTTGGCCTGCTGGGAGATAAAGTTTACAAAGAAAGAAATGGGGGGAAGTGCACTTTGTACCTGGAGTCTTGTACCACGCATCTCTCCTGTAAAGCGAATGGGAGCTTTTGTACAACACTGTTAAGTCCTCATGCTGTGTCTAAGTAAGCAAGACCTGGAAGTACACCTTCTGTCTTAGCAGCCTGTAGTTCCATTAACAAGTCACCCAGCTCTCTGAGTTTGTGTGGTCTCTATTTGAGATCTTGGGGAAAACCATCCAGTCTTTTAAGTAACGCGTCTTCAATTACTTCAGGTGCCCCATAACATTCATCCAGTCTCTCCCACGCAGCCCTCAGACCATTCTGTGGGTAGTTAACATGGACAGCTCTCAAGTGTTTCACAAATTCTGCAAATTCAGTGCCAGGCCATTTCACTAACAAGTCAATTTCTTCTTTCACAGATACATTAAGACTTCTGACAACGTTTAAGAATGAGGTCTTCCAGGCTCTGTAACTCTCAGGTCGGTCATCAAACTTCAGCAGCCCTGTTGTGACTATCTCACGTCACATCAAGAAACTCACCAAGTCTGTCACATTGTTACTTTCACCTGGGTAGGTCTTCTGTCAGCATGCTGGTAAGTATTGACAGGTGTCACTGCCTGGTGATGATGTTGAGCGTAGGCCCTCAGGTTGCCCTCATTCAGGTGTGTGCAGTGGGTGTCGGCATGATGGTGAATATTTGTGAGTGGTCTTGGAGTGCAACGATGGCTATCAAATGATTGTCTGTGATTCTCACTTAGGTGAGCCTGCTGAGCCTCAACATATTGGTGAATATTGACAGGTGGTTCTGAGGGGTAGTGACTACTGTTAGATGCCCATCTGCTACTCTCACATGGGTCAGCCTGTTGCATGCCTACATACTGGTAAGTATTGGTAAGTGTGTTTCGTATCATGTGCACCTGGTGCCCACCATTTCTTTCCCTTCTCACAGGATGCATGTCTCTGTCATCAGTCATCATGGCTGTATCTGTTGATGGACGAGTGGGATGTCTATTTACCAAGGGAGAACGTGTTGGTGGACAACATATTTCATTTTGATCAGTTTCATTCCTGGGGTATTCATTCTGCATATGGTGATCAACAGGTGATGTGTTTGATCGCTGTACTGCTAATGAAGGCGGATGAAAGTCAACAAGGGGAGCCCAGGATGGTGAATTAGGTGGTCTGATATCATGCAGCTTATTTTGTTCCTGTACAAAGGTCTCTGTACGTTGTTCACATGACTGCAATGTGCTGTGAATGATTTCGAACCCTGGTTCACTTGTGTCTAATTTAAGAGTCTAATTTATCATTGACATACTCCAACGCTGCCGCTAAGGCTTCTGCTTTTGCTAATGCTGCTGCCGCTATCCTATCTGAATTTAGTTTATCCAGTAATGCTTCTAAACGTCTTTTCAATTTTAATATGCATCTTTTCTTCTGCATATGCAACTCTCACGTTAGCTGCCTCTACTTTGGTGCATGCCAGGGATGCAGCTGCAGTAGCAGAAGAGCTGTGTGAATGTGTGGACAAGCTTGAGACATGAGAGCTCGTTGTCCATGACTGACTCGTTGGTGTACGCTGTCTCTGCATTGTTTTGTGGTTGCTACCTGCGTTCCCGTTGTTCTTTCTGCCAATTAGCTTGCTTATGAGCCATTGTTTCACTGTTCCATCCTCTCTACAACCCTTTAAGTAAATTGACGGGCAGTGGTCAATCATCATGCAGACAACACTGGACTGGCTTCGTCTTCCTTTAATGACGATTGCAGATAGGGTGAAACTAAACACAGAAACACAGTCGTAATGATTATAATCTGTTACGGCCCGGTCTAGGGTCAGACCATAACAGGGATATAAGGGGAGACCAAAGTCGGGAACATCGGGAAAGTGTAACAAAATTCATTACATAAACATACGCACGACGATGTACAACTAGCAATTACAAATACATAAGCGAATCGGACAGCGAACGTCGGGGAGCGACAAGTGGTCTCTTCTCTTGCGCGGACTGAACCTCTTTGAAGGGAGTGGGATGGCCAGGAAATAATGAAAGGCTCCAATCACGGGCAAGGGGAGGAGACACCCAACGAAGGAAAATATAGAAAATATAGAAAATATACTTAACGTAAAATATAAATTATGTAAAATATCTAATATATGTAAAACATACCAATGATGCTTGTATTAAGCTTGAATGTGAGCAAATTAACTAATGTTAACAAAGTAGATGAAGGTGACCGTTACTGAGTTTTTGTTGGATTGTTACCAATGGCAACAGCTGTAGCCCATTGCCATGGAAACAATTGTAGCCCATTAGCGTGGAGAAAAGAACTTTAATGTGGGTGACTAAATACAGAGAACACATGTGTAAATGTGCAGTGTAGAATGATGGGGCAATTGAACGTTTTTGACCATCCAGGGCATTGTTATGTATGTACAATAAAAACATTTCAAAATTTTCTCTGAGGACGTCTTGAGTAGTAAAAGCCAGATAACGTCAACAGATCCCTCCGCCACAGATCCAAGAGGAACTTCAGTCCGTGGAAACAAGAAGAGGGAATTTCATACTAAACAGGATGTAACTTTGAAATATAACAACTCGATTTAACTAAAGCCCCTTTCAGACATGCACTGAAAGCCGGAACGTATCCAGCCCTTACCCGGAGGAGCTGTATGTGAGAACGCAAATGTCAGACCGGACATGTGACGGACTTCGTTCTGCCAGCTCCCTAGTACAAAGTCTGTCTCATGTTGGAGTGACCCCATGTGTGAATTAGTGATGTGCAGTTCATGAACAAATTAATCTTTTTGAAAGAATCTTTGAGGTGAACTGAGTGTACTGAATCTCGAGTGTAAAAGATTTGTTCCTTCCTCTTTGCAAACATGCACGCTGATTAGCTGGCATAGCAGATATAACTCTCCCTCCCGTGGATATTAGATATGCGGTCTGTCCACGAAGCAGCCTATCACAAAACTGTATCAGCAGTACGTTCATGACAACAACTAGCCAATGGCTGAAATGCTAAAACTCTCGAAGCACCTCCCACTGGCCATCTCGGCACAGCTGAGGATGTGGGACAATGCAAAAGATCCGGGGATTACGAAGACTCTAAACTCCACCTACTGACCTGATGAACTGTTGACAAGTTCCTCAGTTCACCAGTTCGTTCGGACTCAAAGGAACTGTGAGTCCTCAGTTCACCAGTTCGTTCGGACTCCAAAGATTCACTGACTATGAAAACCTGGTGACTACGTGTTGCCAGAATCGCTAGTTCTCAGTATAGAAGGCTTGGGCTACATCCGCCATTGACTGCGATGATGCAAAAGGAATCAGAGTGCTTCCGTGACTTTATTATAGGAATTAAAAATAATATTAAATATTATTTTGCTAATCTACCTGCAATAAAAATATTTATATTTTTAGCAGTAGCATATTTTAGGTGCGCACAATGTATCGCAGTTCTTGTTTATCACAACTGCAATTTTACGTAGGCTATGATGTATTTAATGTTGACATCACACTTCCTTTTAACATGAATAAAGTCCTTATTAATAAATACTGACAAATAAACATAGTAGGCTACAAAACAAAACAGAAATGTGATGCATAAGCCTATGCATCACATTTGTAGCGTACTATGTTTACATTAACATCAAATAAAAATATGACATCACTGACTAGGCCTACAAGTATATTAAAATGTTTGGGCTGGGTTGCACTCTCCACCCAGGCGCCGCCCCTCGTCTAAACCAAACCGGAGTATTTCCAGTTGGTGAGAGCACGTCTGTCACGGACAATCTCCTGTTGTGTGCTACATGTGTGAAAGGGCAATTCTGGCCAAATTGCGGACCTGATTCTCCGGACCTTGTCCGGTGTTCATATGTGATAGTCACTTGTTGGTCTCCTTCTGTTCTATCTGAAAGTCATGTTGATTACATTAATCATTAAGTCATCAAGATTACTTAGGCCCCCAGTTACCATGGGATTACTGACACCACCATGAATTAAAGAAATGTTAGAAAATTAATCTGATCTGACTTTTGAAACATTCCTTCCCTTCCCCTCCCTCTAAATACATCAATAAACATTAGGATATGATTGCTCTTGACTACCATACAAGTTTAAGAACATAATAATAATAATAATGTCTCAAGATGGCGCCATACTATGGCGACTCGTTACGAGCTGCTCTCAACTTGTTTGTTTTCGTGTTATATATGACTTTTTTGCACAAAGCGCGTCTTGCACATTTGTCTATGGCCGCCAGACTTAACTGGACATAAGACTACACGTTCCCAACAGCTGGAAGCCGCGGGATTTATGGAAAGAGATCGCCAACGACAAACAAGTACCACCATGGAGTAATGGCTGCAGAGAGCGCCGGCGGCGGCGAGGTAAACGAGGTGGCGCCCTGGTGAGGCTACGACGGCGTCCCACTCGGCCCCTACTTCCCAACATACTGCTGGCCAACGTCCAGTCCCTCGACAACAAGCTGGACGAACTCCAATGCCGAATCAGCTCTCAAAGGGACATGATGGATTGTTGTGTGCTCTGTTTCACAGAGACATAGCTGGGCCCTAATACACCCGATAGGGCTATTACAACTGGAGGGTTTTTCCATGCACTGCACGGACCGCTCCAGGACGACCACTGACAGGGCAAAGGGAGGTGGTGTATGCTTCTTTATTAACAACTGATGGTGCACTGACATGGAAATAGTTTCCCAGTCTTGCTCGCCAGTGCTGGAACAACTAACAATAAGGTGCAGACCATTCTATCTCCCAAGGGAATGTCCCTGCGTGTTGCTAACTGCTGTTTACATACCACCGCAAGCTAATGCAGCGGCGGCACTGGACAAACTGTATGGAACCATTAGCAAGCAGGAGAATTTGCGCCCTGGGGCCATTTTAATTGTGGCAGGGGACTTCAACCACTGTAACCTGAAATCTGTGCTACCAAAACTTTACCAACATGTCAACTGCCTGACCAGAGGCAATAAGACTCTCGACCACTGTTACTCCACAATCAAGGCAGCTTATAGGGCTATCCCACGACCCCACTTTGGACAATCCGACCACCTGTCAGTGCTCCTGCTACCGAATTACCAGCAGAAAGTAAAGCGCGTGCAGCCCACTCTGAGGACAGTACAATGCTGGACTACAGAACACGAGTCCAAACTTCAGCGATGTTTTGAATCAACAGACCGGTCAGTCTTTAAAGATTCAGCCTTCAGCTTGGATGATTATATTGAATCGGTCACTGGCTATGTTTGGTTCTGTGTGGATAACTGCATCCCAGTATGGACTATTCGCTCCTATCCCAACCAGAAACCCTGGATTAACAGCGACATTCGCCTGAGGTTGAGGGAACGCACCACTGCTTTTAAATCGGGGGACAAAGAACGCTACAAAAAATCCAAGTACGACCTACGGAGAGCCATCAAGGCCGCAAAAAGACAGTATAGGGACAAACTGGAAAATAACTACAGTGGCTGGGACATGCGGCGCATGTGGAAGGGACTGCAGGCAATCACGGACTACACCAGTGCAGCTACCAACACCACTGCCTCTCTCCCGGACGATCTTAACAATTTTTATGCCCGCTTTGAAGCTCTCAACCTGGATCCAGTGACAGCAGGACAATGCCCACCCGATGTAGTCGATCTACAGGTGACAGAGGCTGATGTGAGTAAAGCTTTTAAAACGGTTAATACTCGTAAAGCTGCTGGCCCAGACGGCATCCCCTCCCGTGTACTCGAGACATGCTACACTCAGCTATCTCAGGTCTATGTTGACATTTTTAACCTGTCCCTGTTATTGTGTGTGGTTCCATTGTGTTTTAAGAAAACCACCATTGTGCCTATACCTAAGAAAACACACGTCTCATGCTTGAATGATGCTTTAACCTCTATTATTATCAAGTGCCTGGAAAGATTGGTTATATAATATATAAAACGTAACATTCCTGCTACCCTTGACCCATTACAGTTTGCCTACTGTTCTAATCGATCTGCAGATGATGCTATCTCGCTTGCTCTGCATGCTGCTTTAGTACACCTTGAAACGAAAAATACCAAAATGTCAGAATGTTGTTTATCGATTATAGCTCTGCTTTTAACACAATTGTACCATCCAAGCTGGTGTTGAAACTCAGAGGCCTCGGTCTGGGCAACTCTATCTGTCAGGATCAGAGATCGGGACACAAACGCGGACCACAGGGTATACGGTTCCAAGCATTTAATCGTAATCGGTAGGCAGTTCGTGGTACAGGGACAGGCAGGGTTCAAAAACACGGGGAAGCAGTCCGGGGGCAGATCCAGAATCGGTAGTCGAGGCAGGCAGAGTCAGGAACCAGGCAGGCGAGTGGCGTCAAACAAATCCGAATCGGCAGGCAGAAAACGAAGTCAGGAATCAGGCAGGAACGGCGACAGCAAGCAAATCACGGGAACTAATGCGAGGACGAGACAGGAAAAATCACTGAAACGAACTAGCAACAAGACAGAGACACGCAGGGAAGATATAGGGCTGAGGTGATGAGGCAATGGGATGCAGGTGAGCAGGCAGGCAGGTGTAGGTGATGAGATGATCAGGTGGGCGTAGACCAGGCAGGGAGCGGGGCAGGGCTGGAACACAAGGAAAACAAAAGCACAGGGACAGGGGAAAACAAAAACACCGCGGCTTAAGGGGGCGGAGCCCTGACACTATCTGTAACTGGTTATTTGATTTTCTGACAGGCATGCCTCAAACTGTGAGAATAGGCAAAACACATTCATCTACATTAGGTCTGAGCACCGGCATGCCCCAGGGCTGCTGTCTCAGCCCCCTATTATACAGTCTGTTTATGCACGACTGTGTTGCCAAATATGACAACAACAGCATCATAAAATTCGCAGATGACACCACAGTGATTGGCCTAATAAGCGACAATGATTAGAGGGCCTATAGGAGGGAAGTGGAAAAGCTAACCATGTGGTGCCATGATAACAACCTCTCTCTAAATGTCAAAAAGACAAAAGAAATAATTGTTGACGTAAGAAAGATCAGAGGAAATCACACTCCTATTTCCATCAATGGATCATCTGTTGACATTGTTGACAGTTTTAGATTTCTTGGCACACTCAGACACCCTCACATGGTCTCTCAACACCAATTTCATCCTCAAGAAAGCACAGCAGAGACTGTACTTTCTGAGGAGTCTCAAGAATTTTGGCACAAGTACCAAAGCTCTTGTGAACTTTTATCGCTGTACCATAGAGAGTGTACTGACAGGCTGTATCACAGTGTGGTTTGGCAACCTGACTGCTCAGGACAGCAGACTGCTACAAAGGACTGTAAAGACAGCAGCAAAAATCATTGGTACAGAACTACCACAACTCCATAATATCTACACTGCTCGATGCAAAAGTAAAGCCCAAAACATCATAAAGGACACCAACCACCCCGCTCATGTTCTGTTATCGCTCCTTCCATCCAAAAAAACGCTACCGGAGCATCAAATCACATAATACCCGTCTCCGTAACAGTTTCTTCCCACAGGCAATTAGGTTGTTGAACAGCTGACGCAAACATTGTCACTGCACATTGTCGTTGTATAATATGTAATGTTGTGTACTGTATTATGTGTATATAATGTTATGTTATTGTGTACTGTATTCCGTGTAAATAATGTATACTGGATTCTGCGTATATAATGTAATGCTGCTGTGTACTGTATTCTGTGTATATAATGTATATCTACATGTGCAAGGTGTACATAGTCTGTGTAGGTCTGTAGTATCCTTCTTTGTTGGTTTTGTGACGGTGTGCCCTTCATGTTAAGGCAGAGAGAGTCGGAGCACAAGTATTTCATTGTATTGTTAATACACATGACAATAAAGGTGAACTTGAATAATAAGAATAAGAATAATAATAATAAAGAATTCAATGAAATAAACAACAGCAACACGCTCTTTAACCAGGCGTTAGCCTAAAATATGTCGACAAGGCAGATAACGCTAGCTGTTCACACTAATCCTCAAATAGTACCGAATTTTACTTAAAAAAAAACAAAAACAAACAATTTGATGTAACTACATACACATGTTGGTGTGCTATATAAATATTGTAAGTCAAAGCATTTATTGACTACTAATTACCAAAAATCGCAGTTCTGTCTCTCTGTATTTACGCATTCAAATTGCACACCAAGAACTTCCTGGAACTATCTGAAGTCTACGTGAATCACGTGAGTATCAAGCATTTTAAACTTCCGTTGACGCGACTCTCTCTCTACATGGCGACCTGAGGCTCTGAAGGTAGCCTACGAATCATTAGACGTGGGTACGGATATATAAGTTGAGGGTACGAATTACGAAGGAAATTCGAAATTTATTTTTTTCTCTTCGACTGAGGCGAATTTAGTTGACTACACTCCCACTGTGAATATTTAAATCTGAGTCCTAAGCCAAAACAAAAAATCTATTGGTCGTAGTTGGTATCAGTCATACCAATGTACGAATCATAGGCACCCTCTTCGTGTTACATCATTGGCTGATTCATATCATAGCCAACTCAAACATAGTGCCCTCCCTCTTTAGTCGGAGGCTTGTTATTCGTCTAAATTTGCACTGGTGACTCATCCAATCCAATCCCGTTGAAGTGAACGAGAGGTTTAAATTTGAAAGCTAACGGTACCGGACACCATGAGGTAGCCAGTCAGTCCAACTGGAAACAACCCTTGAGATCTTCTAGTGTTTTGGTTATCAGTATATGATTTGGCTGAGGTAGGTGCTATTTGGGAATGATCTCTTCAGATTTCAGCTAAGGAAATGTTGCTTGTTGAACAATAAAGTTGGCCTCCTAGGTAGATGATAAACTAACGTTACCGAACTAACCGCACTACTCAGGCTGCACAGTCCTTGCAATTTGGGAAGCGTTAACGTTAGAGTTAGTTAACGTAGTATTGCTGTTCTGGAGCTTTTGGGGTGTTTTCTTTCTCGTTACCCTTTAGCGGTATGGCTCTTTGAATTGCACAAAGAGCCATCCCAATTTGCGTCGATCAGATACCAATACGAAAGAAGCTAATTTGATCAAGCTAACTGTCTAACTTTTTGTAGGTTATCTAGACGAGGTCGCTAACTGAGCAGTTTAAAGTTCTTGGTAGCGTTAAATGGTATTAATTTGATGCTAGAGTGTGTAACATTAGTTGGCCAGGTTGAACCTGATTCTCCCCTCTGCGCTTCCAGGCAGGATGAGTGCCTTTGCCGGGAATGATGAAAACGTTGCGATCGGCTGTCCTAAGAAGCACTGTGGCTCGGAGATGACCAGCGACTTTGTCTCGGCGAAACCCACTGGAAGACCATCAATCCTACGCCAGTCCCAAATGGAGAATCTGGGCTTGGGAAATGTGACGAAGACTGTCAAGGTGCGCATTTCCTTGCTGTAAATTGTATAATTTTGACTTGTATGGACATTTCCCTCCTTGCTTTACAAATGCCACACATTCTAAAACGGATTTGTTTCTTGGAGATATGACGTTACATGTAGTATCCCCTTGGTTAGGTTTGTTTTCAGACGCCAAGGAGAGACCCTCTTACAAAGAGAATTGTGTATCCTGAAAATCCGCAGATGTCTGGCCATGTGGATCCCACGGAGACAATGAGCACTCTGGAGTCTGTCAGTAGAGTGTAAGTACATGCTGCTGTTGATGGACCACATCAAGACATCACTTCTCCTTGAGGAACTTGGATGGAGTAATATCTGTGAATGAAGTGGGTGTGAATGGGGACAGAATTGATAGAAAAGGTGCAGTCAGATCCTGTAGATGCAAAAAAGAGAGGTTTGGTGCAGGCAAAACAAAATTCTACACAAAATGAAGAGGCATAAAGGGGCTTGTTTTATATGCATATCTGACTGAAGGACATTTGGTTCCCTATTGCCTTAATTCACCTTACTTTGAGTGACTAACGTTCACTGAAGTCTAAAAGATAATTCCACATCGTATATAATGGAGCTGATAAAATGAGATCTATTCCAGAGAGTACAAGGAGAGCCAACTTATTTCAGGTTCAGGGTTACTTAGGTTTCAGTTTCAGATTTTCTTTGTACACAAGTGCATGACGTTTCTCCTATACCAACAGTGTACATAACTTAAGAGAGAATTTAGAACAACATATATCTATATACAATACACTCAGGTTTGTAAACATTTGGGGGGAATAGCAGTATGTACTGTCAAATTCTTTAGTTGTCTGTACAAAAAGTGCCAGGTGCAGCGTGAAAAGGATTGCACTGGTGGAGAGAAGTCTGTCTGGTCCTATGGGGGGGTTAATGGTTCAGTGAGGGGGGGGGGGGGGGGGGGGGGAGAGAGAGAGAGAGAGAGCAAGAGTGTTCATGATCCTCACAGCCTGGGGTATAAAGCTGTTTAGAAGCCTGGTGGTCCTGGTACCTTGGGTGTGCTGTCATGTGTGTTGAGGTTTTCCTTGCTGATGTAACTCGTGGAAATTGGCTTGTGAGTGCAAGACTTCGTCTTTGATTATTGATGGTAACCTTAAGTGTATTCTGACTACTTTCACTTCTCTCTTTACTGTGGTGTACACAGTCCAAAGGAGTAAAATTTTAATTCATTTCTGACTTAAGTAAAACCAAAAAACGAACTGTTTGAGGAAGTTATCCCTCACGAGAATATCAAATTCATGATGCCAGTCTGTTTTTAAAGGTCTAAAGGAATGCTAGTTACTTGAAAGACTCCAGTCACTACATCGATAGGGACTATGGAAAATGTGAAAATGACCTCATGTGACATCCTCAAAGTATTTTTTGATAGATCTGTATATATTTAGCCAATGTACTGTGGATGTACATTACATGATAGTCATTTTCACATTAGCCTGATTGTTAGCCTGGTTTGACACTCACTCATTTAACTTTGATGGATACATTTCTGTTCTGTTGTGCTGGAAGTCACTCCAGATAAAAGAGTGTCTGCTAAATGAAGGTAATGAAAAGTGTTTCTAAATGCATACCTGTATTTACAGAGTGCCATCAGATTCATCACAGACGACACAGTTGCACCAATTAACTTAAGTGCTGGAATTGTACTGTATGAAAACTAATGTGACCAATGTGGCATCCATTTGTCCCTGAGGCTGTTTGGACTGCAGGATTATGTACCTCTAAGGTACAGTACCATCACATACATCTTGCACATGGATGGTGGAAGTTGGAAGTGTTCCAAAAACACGTGATTGTTACCAGCCCAAATCTGGGAAGGGAGGAATCCACGAAAAGCATGTGCATGTCCATCACACTGCCTCAAGTTGAAAATCTCACTTCAGTCAGCTGACCAAAGTTGACAACCCTGGGAATATCTAATACATTTTCCAATCCAACTTAGTTTTTCCTCATTCTTTCCTTTTTCTCATTTTACTCTTCATATTTAAACATTCTGTGTGATTATAAGATGAGTTTTTATTTGGCAGCTGGCAGCCAATATAGTCTT
This sequence comes from Megalops cyprinoides, assembly GCF_013368585.1. NCBI lineage: Eukaryota > Metazoa > Chordata > Actinopteri > Elopiformes > Megalopidae > Megalops > Megalops cyprinoides. The sequence goes on along the minus strand of NC_050604.1, from coordinate 2,168,944 downwards.
AAACCATGGCCCCACGTCAGGAATCCGGCATGCAGAGATTTTAGATCAGGCAATAAATTATTACCAGCGTATACGGGCTCTGATATTGCCAGTGCGGAACGCAATTTTATTAAAAACAATCACTGACGTGGTGGTTTTTCGGATGAGTTTTTACCAATGGTAGCCTGTTTGGGCAACGTACTGGCACAAGAGCACTGTTCTTCTCCAGTTGGCAAATAGTTTCAACTTCCTGGCACCGCTTCACAGAATTTGCGGGAACTGCATCAGTTGATTACTGCATAATAGGCTAGCATGCATTCAAATAGATGGAGCATGGGAGCGAAACTTGTGAAGGTTGGTGCAGACACAAGCACAATAGAACGAGGGGTGAAAAATAAATGGTGATAGGCTTGGTTAGATGAAAATGGTAATGACGGACAAACATTCGGTGTATGTTGTCACAAATTAAACGAGCCCGGGAGCTGCTTTGCACCGTGTGTTTGAAAAAATACAGTATGGGACAAGCGACAAAAGGTATTGTCTCGGCATGATGCTGACCCCACACAAAGCAGCTGTTCCGGCTCTTCGTTATACGTCAACGTTGCCGGGAGCTGTGGCCACTGTAGCTGCTACCGCTTCATCCACCCAATACCGCGTGTGCAGTCATTAAGTCTGCATTTATAGTGGAACATGACCTGTCTTTCAGGATAGTGCCAGCGCTAGTTGACCTGTGCAAAACATCACAGGACAGAACTGCACTCTCCAAACTTAGCATGTTAAATGCACAGGCCAGCTACCTATCCAGTCACGACATAGCCTGTCACATTAGGCAATGTTTAGTGCACAAGATGTTTTCACAGAACATTGACGAGTCCACAAACCGCAACATGGACAGAATTTTCAATGTATTGGTCCAAATCTATGATGATGACTTGGACAAAGTTGTAACACAGCATCTTGCTACTTGACCAACTTTTATTGAAGTTGCCCTTTTCATTTTTAATAGCATTTAAGAAAAAAAGAAAGCACTTTTAATTTGAGCGGTAATACAAAATTGTATTATTAAATATATTATTGTTACAATTTTGAATTAAAGCTGTTGTGGTAACGCAAAATGTATGTTCCCCCACCCCCAAAAATTTCAGGCTCAGAAAATTTGTTTTAAGCCATGTTAAACAAATACATTTCTTTTAGTGTACTCACAAAAGATATAATGTAACCAGTGAACAATCAATATTTTTGCATTTAAACAATTGGATTCTCCTTGCATAGTTGTATGGCATAGGAAACATGATGGCATTACAGGGTTTGTTGGATCATCATATTGAGTTGTCATCAGTGTAGAATATCAATATTGGGGTGGGGGGGCAATATGATACTGCTGAAAATATGACAAGGTCCAACAAATGTCACACTATGTAAAAAATGTCAGCATTTATCAGCAATAATGGTGCAATGAATTAAGTTTTCCCTGGCAAAGAGTAGGGAATATGTCCACTGACTGCTGTAGGGTCCAGGTTCAGTAGAGTCTGGCTGCAGGCTCCACTGGTGGGACATAGTTTTTTCAGTGTTTTTCATTGGTCAGTCGTATTCTGAGGCTTGAGACTCTCAGTTTTCCTCGTAATAGCCGATATTTTCAATGTTTTTAATCAGAGATGAAGAGTAATTGTGTTTAATTTCTATTGATAACCTGACTAGCCATATCATGTCTCATGTAGTTGCTGGCTAGACATGAAGGATAGTCTCCAATGTTTTTATCGTTTAATTTGGGGGAAAAGGAACATAGTCGCTAGGGATGCAACGGTACACGGTATTTTGTCAAACCGTTTGGTACGCCCACTACAGTTCAATACGCACACGTGAACCGCGGTAATATGCCTGTCATTTTCCCATAATTTCCAAAACTTGCTTATTGCGCTGCAGACTACACGCATGTTGTACATTCAGATCCACAGAACGTCTCTGGAGCCTATCAGCGCTCTGTATGCAAATACAAGCTGGAGAAGAGAGGGGAAACTAAAAACAAACATTCGTGTAAAGTCACACTGGTGTGATTTGCCATTTAGCGCGTATGCTAAAACCGATGCAATTTAGGGATGAAATGGTTGCCGGTAAAATTCCCAACGGTTAGTATTACCGTTTCAGATTTTAATTATCATTAAAACCGTGGTTGATTACCGCGCTTTGAAAAACTCACGTTAAATACTGCTTAGTATCAACCAAATTTAGCACGTCTCCCAGATGCAGGTGCGCAGGCGCAACATGTAACGTGGGTTTGTTTTGAAGATATGGCGGAAGGCAGTGATAGTGCTCTGGAGATTTTTCAACGGTATAAATTTTCATACCGTTTCATCTCTAGTGCAATTAGAACACTAGATTGGAAAAATTCTAGCTAATTTTATTTTTGCGGGAACAGCAATTTAACGTTAAAAATATAGTAATTGCTGACTGAAAACAATGAGAAGCTTAATAATGCTAATGAGTCAATGAGTAATCGTGTTAAATAATCGTGATCTCAATATTGACCAAAATTGTGATTATTATTTTTGCCATAATCGAGCAGCCCTACTAGTCAGTCATGCTGCCATTTTTCTCAATGGAAAGTTTTATTTGTCTGTAGGCTAGATAAAGAATTCATTGTTTAAAGGGTCATGTGTTTTTATTTTTTTTCTTAAATATAAAGATACCAAAACCGTACCGTTACCGTGACCCAAAAACCGTGACACATACCGAACCGTGGGCCCACTGTATCGTTACATCCCTAATACCTGCACTAAGCCTTTTAATCATGTTCGTTAAGTAAGCCCATGTATGTGTCTGCCCACAGGACTGCATCTCCGGAAGGCAAGGGGACAGTGTCTACTGCCAAACGTAATTCGGGAAAAGGTATAGCCTTTAGGGTTGTTCACGTGCATGAAGCTGCCTTCATTGTGAGTACAGCTGAGATGGCCTGTTTGGAAATGCTTACACCACCTTTCTCTCCATTGTAGATGCAAATGACCAAGACAAGCCTGTGGTACCCTGTTCAAATGATGACGTGTTGATTCCAAAAAGTGGAGCCTACCAGCTGGATTTTGACAACCTTGAAACTATGGACCCCTTCAGAGTTTCTAATCTGATGGGTAACTCCCCAGCAAAGATCAAGAACTCCACCAGTTCCCAAGACACCAGTCAGAATGAGCCCATAGCCAAGATCACAGATGGAGCAAAAGAAGCACCTAAGACTGTGCATGAAACCGATGAGGCGCTGGATGCAACGCTTCACTATGATCCAGTCATGGAGCATGGACCAGCAGATCTGTCAACTGAGGTGTGCTCCACTGACAGCACCGTGATCATTGAGGTGAAACAGTCGGGAGGAAAAGCTGAAATGGGAATGAGTTTGGAAGAGGCACTGGATAGCAACGGCTGCTACAGGCTTGACCAGGGTGGTCTCGTCAGTGGCAACGCTTCTCAGCCTGTATTATCTAAAGGCTCTTACAGCATTGATTTCGGCAATCTAGAATCTGTCAATCCTTTTCAGACAGGTGGTTCCAAACTTCAGAATTCCCCTGTGATTAACAAGTTGCCAAGAAAGGGCTCCCTTTCTACCACAGAGGAAGATGAGAAGCTTGAATTAAGAAAAGAGGAGTCTGTCCTGCCTGAAAGCAAGCCTGTTGTTGTGACTCCAGATGTTGCCACCGCAAAGGCCTCTTGCAGCTTAAACTTTGATGACCCCAACTTTGACCCATTTGGTGTGGGTATGAAGATGGAGAACAGTCCAAAATGTGACATACAACCCGGTCCCAGTCAAACAGGGAAGGTGATGCTGGAGTATTCCACCCAAGAGCTGGCCTCTCAGCTGGAACAAGAGGATACTCCTGTCCAGAAGGGTGAAGCTGATGAGTCACTACCCTGGTAAATTACTGTGATTAAAAATTTTCATGTACCATTTCAGATGTCAGAACTCTCTGACAGATTTTGTCAGTACCTTTGTCAGTTAGTGTTTGCATTGTAAAAACCATGACCGTTATTAATAGCAGTACTGAGGTTCTTGGCTAGCTGCCTAATGAATAGTGTGGCCATATTTAGGATGTTATCTCATATCACAGCCTGGCCAAGAAATGTCAGGGCCTCATATGCAAGCTAGCATTGACCCTGATTTAGTTTAGCTTGTTCAGATTGTTGCACTTCATGACAGACGATGGTGGATCTTCCCCCTGGTCTGGGCCAGATGGACTTGGGCTTCCCTCCACACTTCAGTGCCTTTTCAGAAATAAGTCTTCACAGAGTCTGATGTAATTGGTTTGGATGAATTGTATATGGTGATCAATCACATACAATAACCGGGCTGGCCCACACGGAGCAACACATACATCCACTCTCCCCAAGTGTTCCGAGAAACCCCCTGATTGCATCTCTTTTATGCTTCTTCCCCGGCTCCTCCTCAAACTCAAACGCCTCCTGCTGAATCACGCCACATTCTCCTGTTATATAGCATTCATTTCTGATACACCATTATCTTCACACTTAGCATTTTTTAAAAACATATCTCATCAGGAATTTCCACCATTATTTCCAAGGCTGGGCTTGCGTAATTTTTAAAAAACACAGACAATTGGCTTGGCATTCCCTCAATACCCCAATGTCACATGTTACTGATACTGATTGTCCCACAATAGCCTCAAGCAGAGCTTATGAACTAAAACAACCCCTTAGCGATGGCAGTGCTTTTCAATCACATGTGTATATAGCAGCTTTTAGCAGCTTGAAATGTCTTTACCACCACAACGCCTGGTAGGCTTTGCATGGATTCTTGGTGGGATATCCTGTGAGAACCTGGGAAATCCCAATGTTTTTTAAGGTCAGATAAGATGGGTTACAAACTATTATATGACCATCAGTTTGGAAGTGCTTCTGTGATACTAATTTAGGAAATGTTTCTAAACAGGGGTGTTCCTTTGCAGTATGGCCTGTTTTACGTTCATTATATGATCGTAGGGCATTTAAATTAGCTTCTGGTTTCTTCTGGTAAAGACTTGCGCTTCCTATTACAGCATCTGACATGCAGCTTGTTTAAAGGAGTTTTTGTTTTATCATATCCTCTTTGTATTTGTAGTGGAGAGTAGGGCTGTGACGATAACCGCATCACTGCAATACTGCGGTCATGAGACGCCTACCGCGGGGTTGAGCTCATTACCGCATCACTGCAATTATTTATTTATTTTAGGGCTGTCAACGTTAACGCTCGTTCGCGATTAATCTGGAAACTTTAACACGTTAATGTTTTAACGCAAATTAATCATATTATCAAGTTTGACCGCAACTTCCTTTCGTAATTCCAGCGCAGATATTTACCTGGCTGAATCACTGAAAGGCGTGGCAAACGCAGATGTGCTGAACGGCAAATTTCATTTTAGCCCTTTGGCATGTAACTTATTTGTTATGGTATGTAGCACGCGTGTTACCTTATATGGTTCGTCATGTTTTCATTTGCGTTAAGTTTCTTAGATTTCAGTTAGCATTTGCTATATATTTAGAGTTAAATCACTGTTTCCTCAAAGCTAAAATTAGCTAGAATTTCTCCAATCTAGTGTTCTAACTGCACCAGTTTAATCACACTGGTGTGACCGTACGCGCAAAAGGGTTAAAACGATATTTGCCGTTCAGCACATCTGCGTTTGCCACGTAAAATAAAGTGAGTACATTTCGATTTTTTTTTTTGCAGCTCTTTATACAAGCAGTGATTGTAGTAGACAGCCTATCGACATCATGAATGTTCAATTATGTTGCATGTTTAAAAACCATTAGCCTAATGTTCCCTTACCATCTTCTTATTTGTCATTTGATTTGAAAAATAATTAAAACTGTTTTAATGCGGCTACATATAGCCTACCTGTTCATGCTGCTTCAGACGCCATTATTGTACAGCCTACAGAATTATGTGAATTAAAATATAAAATATTAAAATGTAAAATATTTGTAAGTTTGCAATCACTTTCTAAGTTGTAATCAGCCTTCCCGAGAATTTCTTCGAAAAATAAACAAGTTGTTCATGTGCAAACATTATGGGTTAGCTTTTTGTGTTGCGCGGGGGTCGGAGGGCGGCGCAATGGGGGGAGAACTGCTAAATCGTGGTAATTTGTTGCTTTATTGCCGCAGGAAGAAAAAATCGTTACCGTCACAGCCCTAGTGGAGAGTATATTTCAAGCAAAGGTAAAAAGAGTGAAAGGCTCAGAGGGAAAAAGCAGGCAGTGTGCAAAAAAGTTATTCCCATACATTCTCATGACAAAATATTTACAATTTTAAAAATTCCTAGAATTTTGCATTCCTATTAACTGGATTTATTGCCACAGACGTTATATTTACACCAGTTAAGTTTAGTGTTGGAGTGTGTTCATGACCAGGATTTATGTGTTGTCTTACATAAGCTGAATAAACAGAGTATCAAGTAGAATCTGGTTACCCTCATCTTGGAGGTGCTGTTCTATTGTTTGGCAGCTAATCTGGCTGGCATCTGTTTGTACCAGTAATCATCAAATGGTGTGTACAAGGTTCAAATTTTTAAAGCAGTTTTTTTTAATGCCTATGGAAAATACCAGAACTATTGTCGTTTAGAAACAACAGGTTGACAAGGTTGTCAGTAGTTCAGTACTTTGCATGCCTGCACTAAGCCTTTTAATCATGTTAGTTAAGTAAGCCCATGTATGTGTCTGCCCACAGGACTGCATCTCCGGAAGGCAAGGGGACAGTGTCTGCTGCCAAACGTAATTCGGGAAAAGGTATAGCCTTTAGGATTGTTCACGTGCATGAAGCTGCCTTCATTGTGAGTACAGCTGAGATGGCCTGTTTGGAAATGCTTACACCACCTTTCTCTCCATTGTAGATGCAAATGACCAAGACAAGCCTGTGGTACCCTGTTCAAATGATGACGTGTTGATTCCAAAAAGTGGAGCCTACCAGCTGGATTTTGACAACCTTGAAGCTATGGACCCCTTCAGAGTTTCTAATCTGATGGGTAACTCCCCAGCAAAGATCAAGAACTCCACCAGTTCCCAAGACACCAGTCAGAATGAGCCCATAGCCAAGATCACAGATGGAGCAAAAGAAGCACCTAAGACTGTGCATGAAACCGATGAGGCGCTGAATGCAGCGCTTCACTATGATCCAGTCATGGAGCATGGACCAGCAGATCTGTCAACTGAGGTGTGCTCCACTGACAGCACCGTGATCATTGAGGTGAAACAGTCGGGAGGAAAAGCTGAAATGGGAATGAGTTTGGAAGAGGCGCTGGATAGCAACGGCTGCTACAGGCTTGACCAGGGTGGTCTCGTCAGTGGCAACGCTTCTCAGCCTGTATTATCTAAAGGCTCTTACAGCATTGATTTCGGCAATCTAGAATCTGTCAATCCTTTTCAGACAGGTTGTTCCAAACTTCAGAATTCCCCTGTGATTAACAAGTTGCCAAGAAAGGGCTCCCTTTCTACCACAGAGGAAGATGAGAAGCTTGAATTAAGAAAAGAGGAGTCTGTCCTGCCTGAAAGCAAGCCTGTTGTTGTGACTCCAGATGTTGCCACCGCAAAGGCCTCTTGCAGCTTAAACTTTGATGACCCCAACTTTGACCCATTTGGTGTGGGTATGAAGATGGAGAACAGTCCAAAATGTGACATACAACCCGGTCCCAGTCAAACAGGGAAGGTGATGCTGGAGTATTCCACCCAAGAGCTGGCCTCTCAGCTGGAACAAGAGGATACTCCTGTCCAGAAGGGTGAAGCTGATGAGGCACTACCCTGGTAAATTACTGTGATTAAAAATTTTTATGTACCATTTCAGATGTCAGAACTCTGACAGATTTTGTCAGTACCTGTTAGTGTTTGCATTGTAAAAACCATGACCGTTATTAATAGCAGTACTGAGGTTCTTGGCTAGCTACCTAAGGCAGGGCTCCAGACTGCGACCATTTAGTTGCATTTTGCGACCATTTTTGGAGACATTGCGACTAAATTTTATAACTAGGCACACCAGTGCGACTTGCAAATATGCCCGCATATGCAACCATTTTTTTGACAGTGCAAGTTAAAATTTCCCGTGGTCGCATTGATGCGAGTGCATGATGATCATTAGGCTGTTTTGGTGCCCCTCCGGCACGGGTGTGGCATTAGTGCCCTATCTGCACTCTCCCTGCCTGTACACGCGCACTGATGATGAAACGCACGTAACAACCATTTAGTTGTTACTGTGTTCCAAAGATGAAGCAGTCTATGGCTGATTATTTTAACCCTATTTTAACCCTTTTGCACGTAACTTATTTTATGCTATGTAGCGTGTGTTACGTTACATGGTTTATGTTTTCATTAGCGTTATTAAGCTTCTCATAGTTTTCACCGCCGCATTTGCTTTTTTTTTTTTGTTTTGTTAAATCGCTGTTTCCTCAAACTAGAATTAGCTAGAATTTTTCCAATCTCCTGTTCTAATCGCACCCATTTTTAGCAAACGCGCTAAATGGCTAATCACACCGGGTGACCGTACGCGCAAAAGGGCTAAAAAACAAAATGAGGAGAGAGAGGAGTAGGCTGGTGGAGAGGGAGTGTCAACGAGGGTCACGACCCAGACACAACTGATGAGAGTGCAGGCTGCAGGGAGAGTGCAGGTGCAGGCACGGAGAGACCGACTGAGCCAGTGAAGAAGAAAAAGTACTGCTTTCAACCTCAATGTCTAATGCAGTACTCGTGGTTGCGGTACGAGGACAACTTGATATTTGCAAAATATTTTAATCTGAACATTGTCTTGAGTCACTGTCAATCTTTACATCAATGCAAAACTAGGGTATGCAAATTAAGACAACTATTCATCAGCATGCAAGGTCATTGATTAATACCACGCTGTACCAAAAAAACAAAAAAGGTGCGACCAACTGAGAAAGTTGGTAGCACCAGTGCTACCAGTGGAAAAGTTAGTCTGGAGTCCTGACCTAAGGCATAGTGTGGTCATATTTGGTATGCTAGCTTGTATTCCTGCCTGTCCTACAAATGTCACGGTCTCATATGCAAGTTAGTATTTACCCTGCCCTAGTTTAGTTTCTAGCATATGTTCTCTTCTAGTACAGCCCTTTTTTTTTTTGGATCTCAGAGCGGTTAAGATCACTCCTGGTATCTTTTCTGGTAAACACTTATGCTTCCTTTTACAGCATTGGAAATGTGGCTCCCTCAAAAGGGGACTTGACATCTATCATAACAGAGGTGAGAATTTTCATTTTAACATTAAATGCGTGCATATCCACGTTTCTCTCATGTGGCACAATTTTACCAGACAATTTTAAACAAATTTCTTTCATTATTCCGTTGAGACCCAAGCCACAGGTTGGCAAAGGAAACCCCTGGCAGGGGTGCAGGTGTGGTGTACTTTCCTTGTATAAACTTGAATGCATGGTGTTTTCCTAGCTCCTGTGGTGGTGTAATATGATTCAATGCAGTCTGCCAGCTGCCAATGAATTGCTTCCATCACTGGAGGTCATATGATCCTCCCAGTTTGTCGTCAACAAGTATCTTTGAAACTTTTACTTTAGATGGAACATGCACAGGATTACAAGTGATGCTTGTTGCATTATTGCAATGCCTTCATTGCGAACCTTTCTCAATAGTAGCTGTCATTGGCATGACATGTTTTATTTCCATATTGTTGTAATTTTAGATGGCTTGTTAGCTACCTGCATGCCTCATTTGAGGTGACTTTCTTGTTGGCTATCTAATACACTCTTTTCTAGGTGCAGAAGTCATGAAGATGGATCTAAAGGATAGATATTTAACAATGATCTTCTGCACCATGCTGGTTAAAATCTATTTATTCATGGTGTAACTTGTATTTAGGTTGTAACCTGCAAGAAAATTGTGTACTGTTGTAGATAAATTAGCCTCAATTTTTTTGTTTTTTTTAATCATCTTTTTACACTTGGATAGCCCTGCTTAATTTACGTGTGGTTCACATCATTATTTTGAGCTGTGGAAGCGAAGGGTGATCTCAGCTCTCTATTAGTGCGCCTAAGCCCAGCAGACGTCGGCACAAGTACATGAAATGATCGGCTAGTTGGCTTATTATTCACTCCCCCCCCTACTCCTGAAATGAAGTCATGAATCAAATGGTTTAAGAAAGTTCAAAAGTATCTAAACAGTCTTCATGCAAGGACAATTAAGAACAAGGATTTGGGTCCGTTGGGTTTTTTTGTCCCATATCACCCTACCTGTTAAGGAGCCAAGTAATGCTGTTACTGGTGATGAATTTTACAGGGTGTGCACACAATCCTTAAGCAGGAAAACACTGTGTAATTTGTGATGAAATGCTGTCCACTCCTTTTCAATCAGGATACGCCTCCCCCAGAAGCAAACAAGTCCTCAACCTGTGATGTAACTCAAGAATATGCAGCTGAGCTTGACCGGCCTCTGTGTAGAACCCCTGCCACACTGGAGCAAGTGGAAAGTTCACAGAATGGCTTTGCTGAAGCAGATGAAATGTTTCTTCCTGGAACCACATGTAAGCAAGTATTTGTACATTTCTCATATTCAATGTGTATGGATACCTTTATGCCATTGTTTAGAGCAGTAATGAATTCTGATGGTTACTCATCATGTGATGAGCATGATGTGTAATTATCGATTCCTGACACATCTGCATGAAGGGAAAAGGTTAATCATACTTTTATTGAAAAATCTTCCCACAGACTTGTGAAATTGATAATTATTTTGTCACTGGATGAGTTGTGTTAGTATTTGCTCTGTGCAGCTTTAAACTTCTCACTATAGGATGTCTCTCTCTCCCAGGTAGTCAACACCCCTTTTTTCAGTTTAACCATTAGGAAGTATAAGACACAGGGTAGTGTAGCTGATCACTGGTGCTCACAGGGCGTAGCTTCCAGCAATGAATAAACCCTGTAGTTTACTGGATTTATCTTTGTTCCAGGTTTCTAACTTTTACTTTCTCACCCTTTTCAGTCATGTCTGCTGATTTTGGACAGATTGATTATCTGGAGCAATTTGGGTCCACTACAGTGAGTATGGGTAGATTAGATACACCAGCAAAGGGCTGCCAAGGAAATACTTAAATGTTGATTTGTGGAAGCCAATAGTATGTAATAGTGGCTACCAGTAGTCTACATATAAAGCTGTAAATGCAGTGTGTCTTAAAATGTCAGATTCATAAAAATATAAAAGCCACTTTCACTCCACTAAATGTTCTTTTGAACAAATTTTCTGAGTCTGATGTGGAGCAATGCTAGACCCAAGGGCTCTTTGGGATTGATAAAAACAAAGTGCTTAAGTGTCTGTAATGTTAAGTGTTAACAGTGTTTAATGTAAGTTCAGTTTTCTAGCTGTGGCACCATTACGAGTATTCCCATACACATTGACAGTGTAGGAAGGGAGAGGCGTGCGTACTAATTGAATACTAATTGAAGCAGCGAGTTAACTGGCTTCTACTTTGGTGATTTTAATTTTGCCTTGTTACTAATGTGTTAGGCTGTGATAGTGCCTGTGAAGCTAATATCTAGCTATCTTTATTCTGGTAGCCATCTAGGTTGATTGCATTGACATGAACAGCTTTCTAACAACTAGCTCACCCCGTGAAGACAATAGCAGTGTTATTAGCTAAGACAGACAGACATTTATCTATTACACTGGTTGCCAACATTGCTAAACAATAGCAATCTTTAGAGTAGAAATTAATGGTTTTGTTCCAATAGTAAGTATATTATTTTTCTAGTTATATGGGGGGCGGGTGTTACGTTCTACACATGCAATTTGATACATTGTACAAAATGGCCACTTTCAGTTATGAAGTGTTAGCATGTTGCTTTCCATGCACTTACAAGTTGTGCTTTGTGGTATTTTGTTTAATACTGTCATCAGCTGGAAAAGGCAGAAATATCATAGTGAGTGATTTAGAAAAGAAGTTAGCCTGCTGGTCTGATTTTAGAAAAATCACATCCATCGTGTCTTCCGTGGGTTTTCTACAATATAGCAAAGGGCAGTCGCTTGTAAATTCGGCTGCTGACTGGTATGAAATTCCATAGGGACTCATATTAGTTTGGTGATTCAGATTAGTCTGAGCCTTGAAATCCAGCCTCAAACTTTTCGTATGTTGCCTTGAACGAGTGCGTCTGGCAAATGAATAAATGTAAATGTTTGTACCAGTTTTTATTCACTTGTATTTGAAAAGCACTTGAATCATTTGTTTCAGCAGTACTGCTGTTTTGTGGCTTTCTAAGATGTTTGTTCACACAGTAAAATTCAATACTGGCAGTTGAATTGAACTTGTGGCATTCACAAAAGGCGGTCTGTACACTCGCTGGAAGGGAGCAACTGAGGGCAAGTGAAAAGTTCATTTTGCAGTTTGGGTTACCCTCAACAACATGACTTGCCACCATTTTGAGGGGGGGTGCTTAGGGCTATTGAGCAAAAGTGCAGATTTGGACATAGACTACAAGAAGATCATATACATCTTTTCCAGTGGGAGAAAGTGATGTCAGCAGAGCAGGCTTGGTTTGTTTTCTCAGCGGGTACAATATTAATGCCGAATATAGTGCCACTTCACACTGCTCTGCTTGCAACACACGTCATTGCATTTATAGTTTTCGCCAACATTTGGCAGTGAAATGAAATGCATGTGAGCAAGAATCTTTCAGCGTCTTTTGAGTGAGCACGCAGTGAACATGGTGTTTATTCTCCATTGAACACAATGATGACAACCATATGACTGCGGGAAAAAATAAACACACGAGTGGGTAATTTGGCAAACATTACATTGAAATATTTATCACATTGAAATGAGCATTTTTTCTAAACTTGTACCAAAAGATGTAGACATTTTTGGCTCCTAGATGGCAATTGCTGACAGTTTAGCTGATCACGACACCACAGTGTGTGGAGTTCATGATGTGCAAGGTCTCCACCATTGATTCATGTAGAATGTCACAATAAACCCCCCATACTCAGATAATATTGCATCATAATATGAAGGTCATGTCTTGTAAGAAATTATGATGACAGCTTCTTGTTAAAAGGGATATTTGGAGAGTCCCCCCTCCCCCCCATTAGACCTGACCTTGTCTTTCAATTTTAATGATTTTTTGAATGCTATCAGTTCAAGGAATCTGCTCTGAGGAAGCAGTCTCTGTACCTGAAGTTTGACCCTCTACTGAAGGACAGCCCTAAGAAGTCCACTGCATGCCCTCCTGAGCTGCACAACATTCCTCTCCCAGCTCCCATTACAGCGTGGTGAGTCTTACTGCCGTCTGGTCACAGCTTTACTCCTATGTCTTAGAATTACAGCCAACATGAATGATTATGATAGACATTTTCATGAGGGAACTTCAACTCTGAATGCTGATGTTGAGTAAGACGCTTAACTGCTCACATTTTTACAGCTAGATATTTACTGAAACGGCTCACGTTGTCCCGAATAGGGCTATTTGCTGAACAAGCAATGTAATTATGTGAACGTGGAGTGAAGTGAATGGCATATGGTTGCAAAAGGGAGGAATGTTTGCAGTAAATTTCTGCATTGATTTTGTCTTGGCAGCTTTGGGGATTGATTTATTAAACCTGCACATGCGAGCATACTTGGCTCAGGCTTACCTTTAAAATTACATAGAATTTCTCATCTTTAAACTATTCCCTACTCACTGGATCATGGATTGTTGAGTCCTGACATCTCAGATGAGTGAGTAGGTGTCCTACAAGATTATTTGAGCATCAGTGTAATGATCGTACTTTGGTCATACGCACATAGGGAAAACTAAAGCTTCCTGTCTCCCTAGCACTGCTTTTACTTTGAGAGGAGTGCTTCTGTTAATGAATTTATTGATGTAAATCTAAATATGAAACTGTGATGTTATTTGTCAAGTCCGCCAAATTGAAATGTTATGTCATGCATTTTTATTATGAAGGGAATGTCAGCATTATACAGAATGGCTGCTCAGTGTACACTTTATTCGTAATTGCAAACCAAATAAAGTTTGCCAGCAGACATGCATGTTGCAGCTTAACTTGGTGCTGTATTCATCCACATTGCTTGCAACACACACACACACACACACTTTCCTCATTCAAAGTCAAAGTCAAAAGTCAAAGTCAACTTTATTGTCAATTCTCCAATATGCACAGGACATACGGAGGATTGAAATTGCGTTTCTCTCAGGCCCACGGTGACAGTACAACAGTTCAACATAACACAATGACACTGAGAGACAAGAACAAGAATTTTCACAGAAAACAAGCTACAAATATTTACAGCAAGGGCATCCAGGCACATGGTAGGTTTATAAATATGAAAAATAAATATAAAAAATATAAATATAACTATATATTCCACAAGAATATGATGTAGACTATTTTTATAAGTAAAGTGACTGTGCAGATCTGTGTGAGTTTTCGTGTGATTAATGTTGGGAGTAGGAATGGGTGGAGAATAGTCCAGGCTTCAGTATGGGGGGGGGGGGGGTTCAAAGTTCAGTTCTGTGTTGGAGCTGAGGGGGCTGAGAGGAAGAGAGTTCAACTTCCTAACAGCCTGGTGGATGAAGCTGTCCCTCAACCTTGAGGTACGGGCCTGGAGGCTTCTGAATCTCCTCCCCGATGGGAGGGGACTGAAGAGCGTGTGCGAAGGATGAGTGGGGTCAGCAGCAATGCTCTGTGCTTTACGGGCTAGGCGCGTGTTGTAGACGTCCAGGGGGGAGGGGAGTGAGGCACCAGAGATCTTTTCTGTTTCATCCACTATGCGCTGCAGGATTCTCCTGATGGCAGTGATGCAGCTGGTAAGGATGCTCTCAATGGTGCCACGGTAGAAGGAGCACATGAGCTCTCTGGTTGCGGAGGAAGTAGAGGCGTTGCTGAGCTTTCTTGGCCAGTGATGTGGTGTTGTTTGACCAGGAGAGGTCTTCTGTTATGTGCACACCCAGAAACTTGGTGCTACTCACCCTCTCCACAGCTGCACCATTGATGGTCAGGTCTCCTGAAGTCGACGACCATCTCCTTTGTTTTCATCACATTCAGGGAGAGATTGTTGTCGCCGCACCACTTGGCAAGTTGGCTCATCTCTGTCCTGTAGTTAGCCTCATCTTTGTTGGTGATGAGGCCCACCACAGTTGTGTCATCTGCAAATTTGATGAAGATGTTGGAGCTGTACTTTGGTGTGCAGTCATGGGTCAGCAGCGTGAAGAGAAGGGGGCTAAGCACACATCCCTGAGGGGCTCCAGTGGGACTCCAGGGGCTCTTGTGTCTCTGCTGTCACTGAAGTTCTGTGCTAACTTCTGTGTGAACTGCTTTTTGGCTTTCCTGATGCCGCGGGACAGGTTGGCTCTGGCTGTTTTCAGTGCAGCGTCATCACCGGCTCTGAAGGCAGCATTTCGGGCCCTCAATAGCCTGTGGACCTCTCCTGTCAGCCATGGCTTCTGGTTAGCCCGGGTGGTGATGGTTTTGATTTCAGTGACATCATCAATGCATTTGGTGATGTAGGCTGTAACTGTCTCTGTGTACTCCTCAATGTTGATGTGTTGGTTGTAGGTGGCTGCCTGTCTGAACATGGTGCTGATAACATTCTGAGAAGCTTATAGACAGAAGAATGTTTCTTCAATACGGTTATTATATCCAGGCAAATGTAAAGACATGTGTAGCGAAGGGCGAGAGCAGTCACCCCACCCGGCCTCGAACCCAGGTCTACGGGGTACCAACCATGCCACTTTGACCGCGACGCCAAAGAGCCAGGCTCGTTGGTATGGCAGTCAGAGCGCATACTCGACCGTAGTGACAGCACTCCGTCACAACATGCCTTAGGTTTATTGTACATAATACATCATTTCAAATTACAGGTCAATTTAATTACCAAACTGTACTTGCAACGTGTCATACTTTTGTTTCTTCGTAAGAATTTTTCTGCATGTCATGTTTACCATCAATTGTGAGGAGGCATTTTATCTCAGCCAACATACAGTGTACTTTTTGCATTTACTGTGCAAAGTGCCTCACCGTTTGACAAAATGCAAAAGTTCCCTTAAAGCAAGATGTTGCGTTTTTTTTTTGCCTTAATTTCAGACATTTTCATTTTACAGTACAATTTGGACACGATTTACTGCATAACAAAGGTAAAATGGGTAAGGATTGACAGAACATTAAAAAATAATATATATATATATATATATATATATATATATATATATATATATATATATATATATGCATATGCATATGCCCGTGGAGTCTTAACGTTCCTGTTGATTCAGAAGGAAAATTTCTTGTTTTGAATACCCAGAATTTTGCCACTCTATACAGACATTAGGAAAATAATCTATATCTAAATTGTCTTATGAATCCTCAGCAATCACAGTACATAGACATCGATTATAATAGTCACTAGCATTTGAGCATGGTCACTTATTTATATTAATTGACTAACTTTACAGTTCCCACAGCAAAAGACCCAGTGGTAATAGTCCATATGGTTGAGGATTGTGGGCTGCAATTCAAATGAAAGTCTTGGTATTGTGTTACCCAGGAATAAGGCTGTCTTGGGTCAGAATTGTGTACAATTGATGTTCAGACATCAGACTGCAGTCTTGTGACAGTCTTTGGGTTTCAGGTTGGAGAAACAGGGAGGTGGGGCCCAAGACAAGAAGGACTGCAGTGGTGAGAAGACAAATGGGTTCAGTTTCCTGGAAGATTTCCCAGTGCGGGTAAGCTCCTATCCTTCAGTGCTCCACAGAGTTTCTCATGGCTACATACCTACAAAGTCAATTCGTCTTATGTGCTTCACATATTTTGTAGCAAGTTGAACATTTTAAATACATTTTGAAGTGATTTAATGAGTGCCACGGGGCAGGAATGAAAGGAATGAGATGTTTTACATTATGGAGATTACACATGGACAAAGCGTTGCAGACAACTGATGGATTATTTGGAAGGAAACTTCTGAACTGAAGCAGAATATTGATGTGAAATGACTCTTTGGACACTACCAGTCTATTTGCATTTATTTCAAAGGGATGCTGTGCATTGTAAGGAACTTCAGGAGTGATTAACTATAAAAGCAGCCCATCAGCCAATGTACTTTCTTCCCTAGGCTGCAGGTCCTCTTACACCTAACATGTGTGGCTCCTTTGATTCTCTGGTTTCCACCCTCCCCAAACCAGTCACTAGTGAAGATGCCATCATTGAGGTGCTGCAGTACAGCCAAAAGGACATGGATGCTGCCATTGCCAAGGTTCAAGCAGAGGTAGGTATGAGTCAGCTGAGCAGAACTGATCCCGCTCGTCCTTTTGCCTTTATTCTTTCTTGCAGATCTTCTCCTCCTTCAGTTTTGCTCGCATTTTAAGTGAGGTTAATATTCGTATGAGATGAGGAGGGGGGATTAATTGTAATTTTATTTTACAGGTGAAAGAAAGAGAAGATGAATGGAAAACAAAATATGACAAAGTATTGCTGGATAACAAAGAAATGGGGTAATTGTTTGATCTATTGGCACAGGACTGTTTGTATTTTACCTTGTGTCTTTGCTTTAGTGACTTCCCACACCTGCATAAATCCATCAGCTGTGTCAGTGCTCTGCTGGCAAAGGGCTGGGGTTCTAAAATGTGACTGCAGGAAGTCACCTGGACGTTGTATATTTTGAATGTGTTAAATGTAGCCACAAACAGACGTGGGCTGTGCCGTAAGTTGCACAGTAGCATACTGCATACTAGTGGAGTGGGCAAAAAGTCTAACTCGGGAGACCTGTGTGAACAGGACTTATGTCCATGTTTGTGCTCTCTGCAGGCATTAACACAAGATTTTTATTTCAGGAAACTCATACATGGCTTTGAGGAGACTGTACTTGAGATTGAGGGTATGTTGTACACTTGTTAAATGTGATGCCTGCTAAAATGAAGTTGATCCATGAATGTTAAGCATGAGATTCTCAGTGATTTAATGTGTCTCTCCTCTGTAGCGACGGCACAAAAGGAAAAGGAGGCTTCCCAGAAGGAGCTCCAGAAGGTTCTGAGGGAGAAGGAGCAGATGGCCACAGACCTTAATGGCATGGAGAGGACTGTGGCTGGGCTTTTGAGAAGGCTAGAGAATCACAAAGAAGTCTTTGAAGGGTACAAAAAGGTCAGCAACACTACGGACACATCTCTGCGTATTTTTCTCTTGAACTGGTTGGAGATGTTGCAGTGTGAACATGTGGAAAAGCCGCTCCTGAACATCTGAGGAATATGATTTTTAATTTGCGACTTTGCTGTCCTTCTCCTCAGAATGAATGCACCCTCAAGAAATGTGCAGAGGATTACCTTGCCAGACTCAAAAAAGAAGAGCAGCGCTACCAGGCACTAAAGACCCTTGCTCAGGAAAAGCTTGACCTGTAAGAATCTTTTTGTACCAAAGAAGTTATGCATTTGTCTTGATAGGTGAACAAAATCCAACAACAAAGAGTGAGCCATTAGTATATGGTGGACTTATTTTTTTGTTTATGCTGCAACTTCTTATGCCTGGTGCATCCCAGCTGTGACCATTAACATAAATGGCAGCAAATCCAGACCAGCATTTGAGTTCTGAGGTTGTCTGCTTTGTATTGCATGTACCAGAGTGTGAAAATGATGATGAGGCCCAGTGTCTTTGAAGGCGTCTGCAGTGTTTCCACAGACTTGCATGTTTACGTGGAACCATCAGTGGGATTTATCTCTCTCTCTCCCCCCCCCCCCCTCCTCTCTCAGGGCAAATGCGGAGATTGCTCAGGTGCGGGCCCACCTGAAGGCAGAAACCTCTGCCCTGCAAGTTCAGCTGCGCCGGGAGCAGCTGAAGGTGGAGTCTTTAGAAAAGAGTCTGGAGCAGAAGGTACATTTGCGCGCGCCTGTTAGCTGGTATGCACTGCTGGACAGTGCTGCTGTTGGTTCAGTCTGTTAGTTGGTAACAGTCAATAAATGGGGGGAGGATTCTTTCTCTTAACCCTGTAATTCAAGCACTGTAGATGCCTAGCCATGCAGCTCCCAAACAGTGCATTTGTTTCACTCTGTTGCCAATTAGCACATGAAGTCCTAATGCAGGTAAATGGGTTATCATCCCATTTTCAATTGTGCAGAATAAAGTACTAAGGCTGAGAGCCTTAGTACTTTATATGTATGTGTGTATATATAGATATATAAACTATCAATATGGGAAAATGACTTTTTTGGGTTATATCATAAATTCTTTAAAGGTTTCAAAATTTATTTTATGAAAATTCTGCACATAAATGCCTCTAAAACCAGTTAGCAGTTCGCAAGCTACCAATCCATTTTTCATATTCAGCAGCAGAAGCACTCAAGTTGAAGAGACATTGAGTATGCTATTACAGCTAACGTAACAGCCAGGTGATCACCCCTATTCACCAGCATTGATCTGCAGATGGTCCACTGATGCTGTGAAAGGTGAACACCAGAGCTTTCTGGAGTTTGTCTGTGTGGCACAAATGGTTTTAAGCACTCTTGCCACATCTGTCTCGAGCGCACAGGGCTTTCAGTAAGGCACGGCACACTGTAATCAAATTCAGGTCCTGTGTGAAAGGGAAAGGTTGATGTTGTACTCTTCCTGAACAAAGAGAAAGATGCCTAGCTAGCTAGTTCGTGACCATTTTCACTCTGCTAAATATTGTCTGTTTACTCCAGAAAGTATCACTAGGAAAGATGCTTTTGTGTGTGTGTTTGTATGCACAATTTGTTTGTTTAAAATGGGCATGTTATTGAATGCAGATGACTTCCGTCAGTATTGTGTGGGACGTCATTTGTTTTCTGCCTTTGTGTCCCTGCTTACGGAGTTATATTGTGTTACTGTCTATAGAGCTGTCCACTATCGCAAAGCCTGCTTAAATATGGTCTTGCTTTGCATTTCAATAATTGACCGTTAAGGATTTTCTATTCTCTGACACTTAGCATTAGCCACACTGCTCCCATGTAGTAACTTTAAGGGATGTTAAGGAGTCTGCCCCCAGCTCCTCAGCATCACGGGCCAGTATACACTTCTGTTTTGACATCACTGACCAACCTTTTCACATATTTGCCCTAGTAGGTGGTTAAGGAAACTTGGGAGATTAGCCGATTGACACCATTTCATTTTATTAATAAATTTTAATAAAACCTGCTTTGTTGTTGTGCACTAATGGTGCTGGTTTTCCCCTTTCTAGAAAAAAGAAGTGGAGGAGCTCACCAAGCTGTGTGATGAACTTATAGTCAATGTGCAAAAACGCTGAATACAACCACTGTCTGTCTTTGTGCTTTCAGCTGTATATGTTTTTAATAAGTAATTGAATAAAGCTGTCATATTTGTCGTAGTTTTACTTTTTTTGTTTGCTGATCAGTATATTTTTAGAACAAACAACTATAACTATAACTTAACTTTATTCCCAAACAATGAATTCTGGCTACACTTTCAATAACATAATTAACTGTTGCACAAAATTTTTGAACTGTACATTAACTAATTTAAAATGAAAACATTTTATTAAAAATTCTTTGAAATGTTTTTGGCCTGGTTGCTGCAGGTACCTGTTTTCATTCTTATTTGTCATTAAGTGCTGCCTTTGATATAATTGACTGTCAGATTCTTCTAAATAGACTTGAAAGCAGTGTTTGTCAAACTGACACAAAAACATTGTTTTTCATTGTATGCTTTCATGGTTTATGCACCAAAATTCCATTGTCACCCCTTTCTAAGCAACAATTTCTAAGCACCGCTACCCGCTATGATAACCAGGCACTGCAAAAATAATGCCTGGACCATTGCTGTACCTTCTACCCTCAGAAGGAGGGTCCCCACTCATAACCTGCCTGAGGCCAATATTTCCATCCTCTATCCACCTCACTGGCTATAGAATGGAACTATGTTGATGAACTGCTGAAATGATCTGATGCTTTATGTGTTATGCCAGTGCTATCTTTTCTATTATTATTTTCCAGGAGTATCTTGCCTACCTTTTCTTGGGATGAACTTTTCAGTTTTTCCCAATTGGCCTGGGTTTTCTAGTTTTTTGATTCCTTCTGGAAAATGCACAGTGATATATGTACAGCACTTTGTGACAGTCTTGATTAAAAAAAAATGCGCTATAACAAAAATGGATTGATTGAATATCAGTCATGTTTGCAGAAATCATGACACATTATCAAATACGATTTATGAATAGTTTATCAGCAATAACCTGTGCCGTTCATGTACTGCACTCTCTTCTAACCTCAGGGAATTTTCACATACCTACATTCAAATGGATAGAATAGAGGTGACTTCTCTATGCTTATTCAATGGGCAGTCCAGAAAAATATTTTTGAAATCCTTCCAAAAAAAAAAAAAAACCCAAACCTATTGTACATAATTTTTTTCTTAAGTATTTTTAAAGATATGAAGTTTGTGATAATAAAAAAACATTTCCTCCATTTTAATGGGCCAGGCTGATCCCACTTTTTATAGAGGGATAAATTAACTTTATGTATGAATAGGATGATTTTATTATGAGTATAAATGCCAAGGGCACACCAAAAATTAATTTACTGTAGCCATAATGTCTAGGGTGTCACACCAGGCTTTGAACTAAGTCTCTACAGTGTCTACTTTTGAAGACTTTTAAGAGAAGACAGTGTTTTTTTGCTTTTTGTATGTCCTGTATCACCATGAGGTTTTTGAAATGTTCATGGTCATGTTCATTAAATGCAATCTCACACCTCTCTCCACAGTCAGAGGAGCTAAACTGAAATTATTCAAGATCCTTTTGGGGGATCAACAACCTCAGCGCACAGCCAAATAAAAGTTCCACTATAACCACATCAATCGCAACCTTCATGCTTTGACTATGGAAATTCATGTACTGAATCATAATTAATGTCATTAATCTCCCTCTTGTCTGCAGATGCCTTTCAGCTCACATGGACCCAGACAGAAAGAACAGAGAGCTGTGTCTTTCTGAGAGGGACAGGAGGGTGACATGGTACAGTGCAGCCATATCCTGATAACTAAGACAGATTTGACTATTGGGAGTAGGCACTGTGCAGAGAGGGTCTGTCTGGGACTTGCTGTTACTGGGAGGCTGAGTGGCATGGAAATGGGAGTAGGAGGTTTATATAGCAGTGCCATATAAAGGAATCAACTGGAAAGGATGGGGTGCTGACTATTAAAAACTCCAGGAGGCTAAGCTATTCTGGTGGCTGATAATGCACAATGATAATGTCACAGCCATACCAGTCTCCCCACCACCTGCAGAATAGGAGTGTCTGTGCTCTTTCCTTCTACAGTGTTACAACACACTAACCCTCCTGCAGAGTCCACACCACCTTCACTTAACCTGGGTTTCAGCTTTGGGACACTTCAGTGTCCCAGTGCCCAATGGAGGCATTGCAGCCTTGCACCTGTATTTAACAAGCCAGATGAGGCAGGTGTGAGGCTCATTAACCAATAGCTGGCTTGGACAGACAACTACAGTCTTCTTGGCAAGTCCACGTTGTTGGTCTACGATGTTCAGTAGTTTCCATTGTTGTTTGTCGTAGGGTTGGTTGGTTATCCAGGGCCGCGTGAACAGATGCTTGGATGCTCCTACCATCGCCTCACAACTACAGTTAACTGGTTAGATGTACCTGATGTGAAATGAGCTCAGTTATGATGAAGTTGAAAATGGAAAGACAATGATCATTAGACATTTAACAAGTTGACAATTAAACAATTTTTGGGGAAAGGTGAAGCCACACAAACACATGCTCACTCTCAAACACAGATAGACATGCAAAAAAAAAAAAAACTAGTAGAGTCATTGTACGTAAACGTCCTCAATCACTGAATGAATCAGTACACAGTAACAATGATTCTTGTTCAGTACCTGAAGTTTGTTCAACCAGCACTTTCAGTTCACCGAGTCACTACTGAATCTTTCTGGTCTTCCAGTTCATTCAATGTTTCACTACGTCTCGTGCAGTGAATCTTGTGTGCTTTCTTTTCCAACCACAGGCAGACTCCATCCCTTGTCATACTGTGCAGTTTAATACATAGCCTACAAAACTGCTCTATTATGGAAAAATCTTATACTTGTGATATCAGCATGCCATAAAGCAAGTCTCCATTGTCATTTTAAGATGCTTACTAATGAAGCTAGGTACTAAGTTTAGTTATTAAAGACTAGCCTACTTCATTTTTAGCAGAATAGCATAATTATGCTATAACAACATTTTACTAAGGAATGTACAATATAGTCTGTTTCATGATGTCATATTAATTGAAAATGTACTCTACACTGTGTACATAATTATGCAAGTCCATATTCTAATGAAATAGCATCTCCAAGAGCATTTATTTTCAACTGAAATATATTAACCTCATTATTCACTCAGTGTAAACATTTTCAGATGACTTAATTGCTTTATTGAAAGAGGTTGTGACCTAAAGTGAGGAAAGCCTTAAATTCAGGTGTGCATATGTAACTAGCTCAATTTGTACTCTGCAATGTATTTTAAAGACGCAGACCCACGACAACGTAGCTGCATTCATATTTATTGCCAGTCATCTGCATAAAAGTGCATGTAACAGAAAAGGAGAGAATCCACGACGTGGAATGAACGTTTCCACCTCGATCATCAGAGCGTACAGTAAAAGGGGGGTGCAATACAGCGCAACAAGGGGGCAGCGCAGGTGGCTAACACATACACCCACGTGGACCAGATACATAATAATGATACGTATAGCTTAGTGATTAAACAAAACTATGTGATCGCCATATCTTTACACTTTCCAAAATAAAGTATACAGAAACACAATGTTTGTAAAAGTAAAGAAAATCAATGCATACCTGTATAAGAGTGCATGTAACAGAAAAGAAGAGAATCCACGACATGGAATGAACGTTTCCACCTGTCAATAAACCATCGCAGCAGTCACTCTCAATAGCCCCGACGACACAACCATCAAACACTCGATTTCGGCAATAATTTTTTTTATAATGGAACATCCATGTTACCAAACTCGTGTTTGACTTTGACAAGCCAGGAAAATTTTAGCAAGCTAGCTGATTGACAGCCTGCAGCTTGCAGTTAGCTTGTCAATCATTTAGCATGTGATGTCGGTATACGATCGAATGTATTAAAAATAATAAGTATAAAGCAAAATTTGCATTCAATACACAGATAATAAAACCATACAGAACCTATGTGAGACAGGGGATTATACATGTTGATTGTGGATGGATATTATCAACTTTTATAAAGAAGTTGTACATGGAGCACATGTCACACTGACCTCGATCATCAGAGCGTACAGTAAAAGGGGAGAAATATGGATGTGCAGGGGACTTAACCCTTTGTTAGCCACACCCCCTTTTCAAGTGACCTCCCATGAATCACTAAAATCTCAAAATGCCTCAACACAGGAAGAACACCGAAACAATTCAACAAAATAAAAGCAGGTAGGCGACCACAAAGAAATGAATAACTAAAAAATAGCTAATCCCAGCAACATGGATATGAAATACTAGTGAAATAATAATGTCAATATTAATCCTGCTACACATAATTATTAGGCAGCTTTTTGCTGCTGGTAAAATGGGGTGAAAAAGAGACCTCTAATAGATGATGAAAAGGCAAAAATAGTTAACTGGCTTTCAGAGGGATACAAAACTATTGAAATTGTAAAGATGTTGAGTCATGATCACCGCACAATCAAGAAATTTGTGAGTGTGACTCCACAGGGACGCAAAAATGCATTGAGAAGAAAATACACAAATTAACCACAAGAGACTTGAGAATAATTACAGGAATTAACAGGAAGTATCCCGGAACCCTTTGGCCTCAAGTGCCATCATCTTCCAGAACTGCAACCTTCCTGGACTCTGCAGAAGCACAAGGTGCAAAGTGTTTTGCATGATTGGCAAGGTCAGAAAGGCAGAAAACCAGCCTCCCTTAAATAAAAAACACAAGCAAAAGCATCAAGAATGGGCAAAACAATACATGAAGACAGATTTTCAAAGGTTTTGTGGACAGATGAGATTGACACAGGATGGACCTGATGGGTGGGGTCCTGTGGCTGGATTGCTGATCGACATCTTACACCAGTTCAACTGAAGCACCAGCAAGGTGGGGGAGGGATGATGATATGGGCTGGTATTATCGAAAGTGAATTGGTTGGAGCATTTCGAGTGGAAGATGGATTGAAAATGAACTCCAAAAACTACTGCCAGTTTCTGGAGGCTACCTTCCTCAAGCAGTGGTACCAGAAGAAGCCAGCATCATTCAAAAGGTCCATGATACTGATGCAAGACAATGCTCCATGCCATGCATCCAAGTACACCAGAGATTGGCTAGCCAGCAAAGGATTCAAAGATGGTAAAATGATGACTTGGCCCCCTTACTCACCTGATTTGAACCAAACTGAAAACCTGTGGGCCCTAAAGAAGGAGAGTTACAGCCAAGGAAAGCAGTACACATCTCTGATCAGCCTGTGGGCATCTCTCTTGATTGTTTCAGCTAAAATTGGGCATAATCACATTAAAAACGGACAGAATCTGTGGATATGAGACTAATACAGGTGTTAGAAAAGAAAGGTGGCTATATTGGCAAATAAACATATTTCCAGTAAATAAAAATAAAATAAATATGTTTTCATTAGCTGTTAAACTACTGAATTTGTTGCTTTAGTTCATAATTATTATTTATAATCATGTAAAATGACTTTTTGTGGTTTGTTTATGAAATAAACTGAAAAAAACAATGTATTTCATAATATATGAATAAATCATTATTTATTTTTCATATTATCCCCTTGTAACATAAAAATCTGAGTTTTTCTTTATATAACATTTACTTTTCCTGCAAGGAATGAATTGGGATCACTTATAATGTTGTGTCTATTAAAATATTTTAAAAATCCGCAAAAAACACATTTGCATAATTATGTAAGCAGTGTATTTCCCTATGCACAATGCGTCAACGCAGTTTTATACAGTTAATTGTGACATTTCTTTAATGCCTTTATATTGAGATTCACACCTTGGAAGACTGAAATTTAAAGCATATCTCTATAGGCCGACTGTGCTAAATTTTACCATCGTCTGGGTAACCAGTTATCTCGCTACCATTCGTATAACGTGTTGCAATAACTAACGAGACGTACAACAGCGCAGTGCATTTTAGCTAACACAAAATCCAGTAATTAGAAGTATTTATTATAATATGATATTAAACGATGATGGCTCCAAAGCAGAGTTACAGGTATGAATATGGTATTTGAGTCAAAGTGTTCATACTCACGGGCGCCTGCAGCTGTACGGCTGTACGCACAGAGCGTACCATGAGATTTCCGATTTGTGAGCGCTCCACAAGAGAGAGGTGTGTGTGTGTGTATTTGTCATGCCAATAAAGCTCTTTGGAATTGAAATTTGAAATTGAAAAATGAGAGAGAGAGAGGTGTGTCAGAGACATTAAAAAGGAGAAGACAGACCACTCGTTGAAATATGAATGCCATTGGCCGTAACGCTCAGTGTGGCGGTTGCATTAAAGGGAGGTCCCGCTTTTACACCAAACGGCTAATCGCTTTGTTGGGAAAGGCGTAACCCGGAAAAAGGCAGGCCTATCATATTCTTAAGGCAAAAAATGAACGCCCACAACCCACTCTACTGTCACAATTATAGCTGCGCAGCACACAAACGGGGCAAATCTACACAATGAGTAATATTAGGTACCAAGCTAACGTCCTATATAATGTCTCTGTTGGACATCGGCACATTATTGCGCCAGCTTTTCCACCAAATATTACATGTAAAAGATGACACAATTCTGTCTGACAGAATTAGCCTAAAGTATAGACCATTTTTTGATTGTATGATCGTAATAGCGTGAGCATTTATTAATATTTGGAATTTACTGTGCTTTTTTCATCAATCTTTTTTCATCTAGCTTTTTTTCATCTTATTTCTATCGAAGTAGAAATTAGCTTGGTAACTAGGTGTATCAATTAGCTAGCTAGCTTGCAAGCTAAAGTTATCTTGTGGCACACTGAAAAAGTAGCTATTAAACAAACAAACTGATACGCCGACTTTATTAAGTAGCCTACAGAAAAGAAAAGCCTTAATGTTCCTTATTGCAACAGTAGGCCTACACATTGCTGATCATACACATTGCTGATCACCACCCCAGTGTAGGCTGTAGCTCAAGTGATGTCATAAGAGGTTAAACATGAATATTTGCATGAAGCTATTCCTAGGGATGCACGATGATATCGGCATGACATTGGTATCGGCCAATAAGAACTTAAGTTAATGGTATGAAAAATTCTGCCGATGTGCCTGGCCAATAAGGTGATGCGTTAACTAGGCCTATGTGCAGGTGATGACGCCAAATGTTTATTATGAGCGCCAGCAACAAGCTTCAACATGTAAGCTGTATGGAAGTATTTCGAAGTATCTGAAACAAATAACAAAATTGCTATTTGCAATGCTTGTAGTGACCAGTGACGCGAGGAGGGGTAAAATATATGGCTAAGTTCCTCACTCTGGGAGGATGCTAGCTGTGTGCTGCTAAGCTTTTCTCTGCTTCTGGAGGGGCGTGAGACCATTTTTAAATAACGCTGAGAATGCGAGAATGCGATTTAAAATGAAACAAGACAGCCCGTGATCGCTGAGCTCGTGCTTTGGGACTCGAATGGAGGGCATAATGGTTTCGACCGACCCCCTAGCTAGTTTTTTCTCACCCAGGGAGTATACTAGCTGAGTGCTGCTAAGCTTCTATTTGCTTCCGGAAGGGCGCGAGACCATTGTTTTAATATCGCAGCTCGGTAAGTAGAGAATGTGATGGGAAATAAGACAACCCGCAATTGCCTAGTTCCTGCTTTGGGACTCGAACAGAGGGGGTAATTTTTGTGTTTTTACACTTAGGCCTACACAATGACACAGGACAGCGAATAACGTTTTCTGTAACTTAATTGTGTCTCTGCTCATTTAAAATAAATATCGCGGAGAATAACGAGAGAATGCGATGAGAAATAAGACAGACCATTTTTAAATTACATGGAATACATATATATATATGTATGTATGTATATATGGCCCATTCCAGAATTACGGGTACATTTCAAGTATAGAAAGAAAACAAAAAATAGGAATGATTTTTTCCATTAAACTTTTTTTATTCTCAAAGAACCCACTTTAAATTTAACATTTTCAGTATTTTCTGATCTTAAACCTGTAAGATTTAAAATATTAATTCTGAAAAACAATGTGATAACAGAAAAATTGGTCAGCTCTGTTATAGACAGATTGGGTCAAATATATATAGTCAACAAATGTAATACAATTTAAAACCCTGTCTTCCCCAAGAGAACTTTTGTCTCTACGTCCACTAATAAGATAGAAACTTTTTGTTTTGGAGTAAAAATATCAACACAATTTAACTGAAAAGTTGCCAAGATGGTGTGGATTTTCTCTAAAAATAGCTTTAAAAATGAATGAAATGCTTTGAAATTTCATGTAGTAAGAATGTTAGTTGTGACACAGCTTCTGATCAATTTGTTAACAATAAAACATATCTAATGATCATTTTCAAAGCAAAACCTTAAACAAACAGTTGACGTTGATGGTAACAGAGTTGATATGAATAACAGAGTTTACCACCCATAGTTAAAAGACCAAAAACAACATTTTCTGCCTGACTCAAAAAAACTTTTAAAACCATTTTTAAATGTAAAAACAATTATTTAATCTTGACAAAAACATCTGAATTACAGATCTTTCATGAACTTGAATAATAACATGTGTAACACCCTGGGCATGTGAATCAATCATTGGTGATTTCTGCCCATATTTCTTTGTTTATTTCCACATGATGTCCCATCACTGAGATTGGTTGAGGGATGATTCTGAGGACATCATCAAAGAGATACCACAAAGTATCCTCACAGTTTGGCCAGAAGAAGCTATTTTGCCCCACCTTGTGCATGCATGTGACTTTTACATGTGCCTCATTGACCTCGACCACGGTCCCAGGATAAATGTCATCATCATATTTGATGACACACCACTGTCCAATAATACTGTATCTTTGCTTTCCCAGTTGATTTCGTCTGTTGTGTGCGCTTGTTGCTCTTTGGTGGTGTCAGAAAGGATGGGCTGAACATCAGATTCGGTGGTGGCAGAAAGGATGGGCCGAACATCAAATTCAAACCTTTGTGTGTTGTGACATGTACACTCAAGAATCTGCTTAGTTGAGCAGAGACAGCTGACATCTCTGTAGATGATCTGAGAGATGGGTGAGAACAAAGAGAGTACATTGCCCATCTAGAGGTCCTACAGTTCAAGAAAAAAGGCCTACATTATATGCAAAATTGTTACAAAAAAAGTTACATAGTGCACCTTTAAACAAACCATGCATAAATTATGGAGTGTACCTTTAACACACAACACCTTGGGAGAAACAGTTTAGTTACATACTATCATGTTGATAATCCTAACAAAGAACTATACTTATCTCAATCTACCTATGACTTACTGTATAGTTACTCTATATAAAGTATTTATAGACTCATGGACCTATGCACTAATCTAACCTGGATATCCGTGGTTCAGGGTTTGGTTCAGGACTTTGTGGTGGTGTCATCTCTACAAGTTTCTGCCTTCTTGCTCTGCACTTCTGCTGCGCCTCTCTCCAATACCTACACTTGTACCTTTGCTCCCTTTCACCCAGATCGGCCACTCTGCTTGTCTGCCCTGCATTTCTCCTTTTGTGCCACCTGTTTCTGTCTTTTTGCAAGTCTTCTGCCCTCCTTACAGGGTCGGCATTTCGCCGTGCCCTGTATTGCCGTTGTCTTTCTGCTGCTGACAGCTTCAATGGAATGGTATACCACAAATGTACCCTTAACCTGGAATGGTATACCACAAATGTACCCTTTACATTAAAATGACCCAGAATCCATAATAAATGTAAAATAATGCAAAATGCTTAAATGTAATTGGGAACATTTGACTCTGTTACTGATCGTCAACTCTGTTATCGTTAAACTGTTTAAACCATTAACAGAGTTGACATTTTCCACCATTTTGTGCCTTAACTCCATGTGCTAACCTCAAACCAGATACCACATGGCATGTCTAAAAACAGAATTTCATGGATTTTCATCATATTTAAAAAATTGAATGAGAGATTCACTGTAATTTCACAATAACAGATTTGACAAATAATTAATCTACTGTTGGTGTATCCTCAACATTTTGTACAAAATAATGAGAGAAGAAGCATGACATACCTCACTGCCTGCCAGACGTTTCCTGCCAGAGCAAGTGACATCACTGGGTGCAGGTCACATGCTTTTTATTGGAACTCTTTGCAGATTTTTATGCGGTTTTATAACAGAGGTAACAGAGATGAAAATTAGACATAATTTTTTCATGTTAATTCAAGTTGAATGTCTGAATCAGGAGACGAAGACAGTCAATAATATGTGGGCTGGGAGTCATTTAGTTAATATTTTATGTATAAATTGTGCCTAAAATATAAATCAAGCATTATTATTAGTGAAAGTTCAATATAATTAGAATTATTATTCAAAACTTTTTGAAAAATAACATAAGGTTTATCTGGGAGACGCGAAATATATGGGGCGCCAAATGTAACGGACCTTTTTTCGTGGACAGAATGCAGAATGTGCTATACATTCCGTGTCATCGAATGTTAATTTTGTCCACTTAACTATTTTGCTATATTACTGAAAGTATGATGTGCAGGAAAGGGAATCAGCACAATATATTTCGTGACCCCGCAGTTACAGAAGGCACTCTGTCCACGAAAGCAAAGGCTGCTTGAACTTTAGTATACATCAGTATTTCGTGGACACAATGCTAATGCGTTTGTGTTTTTCGTGGTTTCACGCGTTACAGTGTTACATGGTTTCGTAATGAATTTATGCGTTTTGTAGCACAGAAGGCATTCTGTCCGCGAAAGCAAAATATTGATGTCTAAGAAAGTTCCAGCAGCCTTTGCTTTCGTGGACGGAATGTCTTCTGTAACTGACGGAAGGCATTCCATCCACGGAAGCAAAACACTGGTCTACGAAAGTTCATGAATGATGATAGTATTGCATTCTGCATTTCGTGTCACAAAAGCATTAATACTGGCCTAGGACATCTGTTACGTGGACAGAATTACCTTTGTCTACAAAATGAGTTTCTTCTTCTTGTGCGAAGTGCATTCCGCCTTTTGTCCACAAAATGAAAAGCACAACAGTCAATTCAGTGCACGAAAGAAATGATCCGTTTTCTTTCTGTGCACGAAAGTACGTGCTCTCTACAATATTTCGTGGACACAATGCTAACGCGTTTGTGTTTTTCGTGGACAAAAGTCGTTACGGTGTTATATGGTTTCGTAATGAATTTATGCATTTCGTAGTTTCTGTCCACCAAAAAAGGTCTGTTACATTTGGCGCCCCATAGAAATGTACCCCATATCGAATATCTGCAAAAATCCAATATCATGCATCCCTAGATATTCCCAAAGGCCAACTGTAGGCCAGCCGCAAGCAGTGTCTTTATAATGGGTTCCTATGGGGAAAACTTCAATGAAAACGTCAGTGTTTATATTAAACCCATGGGGTGTCGTATTGGTTCTTGAACATAGTCATGATCAGACACGTATTAGAGAAGTGTAGTCCTGATACGTTGCTGTTTTGGTCCATAATGCTATGTTAAGCTTTTTTTCTTATAATGGAGGTCAATGGAGAAGAAACGGCTTAACGGAAGATAGTTACCGCTTTCATTGGATTTCAGTTTTGCTTTTTTTATAGGAGATAATGTTTACGACATGTGAGATGTCAGACAAATGTGGTGGTCATTGATCGCTGTTTTGGGACATTAAGCCACGTTAAAATTTTTCCTTATAATGGGCGTCAAAGGAGAGGAAAACGCTTAACGTGAGATAACGACCATATTCCTAGGATTTCGGCTTTGATTTTTTGACAGGAGGAAGTGTTTCTGACAAGAGATGTCCGAGAGAAATTTGGTGATCTTTGATCGCAATTTTGGAACGTAAGCGTTTTAGAATGTCCTGAAATACTTCTCCGACTAAAAGCTCTTTGTAAAAGCTCTTGGATGACCGCAGCAGCCAGGCAAAAAGATTCCAAAATGGAGCCGCACAACAAATGAAGTGGCAAGGGTTTTTATTGGTTCCCAGGCGTGCAGGTAAAGGTGACAGCTATGTACAGTGCAGGTGGCAATAAAGTATCAAAATGAAGAAAAACAGAACTTAAGCAACAAAAAGGCAACAAAAGGAAAAAAAAAAACAACAAGTAAACAAAACTATTTACAGGGGTTTCCAGTAATTCCCCACAAACTGTCCACACACAGACTCTGACCAATCTTCCTCTCTCCCAACCAACCAACCAACCAAAATGAGGGCAAAGACTGCCTTATATACCCTCCAAGCCGGCTGGGATGATCTGAAACAATTTTAATGCTTTTCCATCCTAGACTGTTAATACTGTAATAAATCACCAAAATAATTTACATTACAAATAGCCTTTCAATTCTAACGTAGAGGACGGAGAGAGAAATGAACAGAAAGAATGTAATGTTGAAGACAAGAGGAGATGAGAGGGAGCAGGTTATGGAAAGCAGAGAGACACAGGCCAAGAGAAAGAGCAAAGGAGCAAAGGAGACACAAAGAGAAAAGAGTCAGAGAGACCACACAAGCAGAAAAATACTGGAGGAGACCAGGCTGGAAGAGAGGTGACAGGAGGAGAGGAGAGAGAGATGAGAAGTGAGAGAGCTGAGGTCAGTCAAAGAGAAACATTTCTACATGAATTTGATCCAGCCAAGTTTAAAAATAAACCACTAACAGATGAAGATAAGTACTGCCTTCTCAAGAATAAGTGGTTCAGTGTAATTTCTTACTTTCTGCCTGTCCTAACGGGTGATAATGTTTCAAATGATGAAACAGGTTTGTGGTGTTGCCTGTCTTTGATAGCACGTATCTTCGACACAGTTTGCAGCGCACGCTGCTCTGTTATTTGTCGGATTGTAAATAGCCAAAATGTCTCCAAACTACTGAAGTTGAGTGACCTTTCTTGTTGACGATGTCTTCGTCCTTCGAGCTGGTCATGGGCACTGCTTTTTCTTCGGTGTCGCTCATTTTGCTTTTTTCGCATATTCCGCTCCAACTACAAGGCTTTCAGCCACTGTGTCTGTAAACAATACCACGTGCTGGCCTGAATTTATACCTCTCACCATGCAACCTAACTGCGCAATGCATACCTCTATTCCTGAGACATGATTGGCAGTTTGTGATTCATTTCTGTGCATGCTATCTAAGCATGGAAAGTAATTATATCGAATATTTATCAAACATTTGTTATATTTCTATCGAGGAAAATTATATTGCGATAATTATTGTTATCGTTTTATCACCCAGTACCTAGCCCAGAGGTACAACAGGTGGGAATCAATCTGGCAACCTTTCGGTTACAAGCACTGTTCTGACACACTGCTGTTGCATTTTGGTCCAACTAGATTGACATCTAAATAAAATCTTAACTCAGCTAATGAAGACATGTCTCTGTCCAGAGCACCTACATCAGGAAAGTACCATCAGTAGGCTGACCTGTAGGTTATTGTCTGAGGAATTAGTTAACCAATGGACTCAGTTTCAGTCAGTGAAGGAAAACATCTAGGCCTTTCATTTTATCAGAGCATATCTATCTGGATGATATATTTCATTACATATGGTGCCTTCAGAAAGTATTCAGACCCCTTCACTTTTTTCACATTTTGTTATGTTGCAGCCTTATGTTAAAATTGTTTAAATTCATTTTCCCCTTCATAAATCTACACTCAATACCCCATAATGACAAAGTGAAAGCAGGATTTTAGCATTTTTTTCAAATTTATTAACAATAAAAAACTGAAATATCACATTGACATAAGTATTCAGATCCTTTGCTATGACACTTGATATTTAGCTCAGGTACATCCCATTTGGCCGGATCATCTTTGAGATGGTTCTACACCTTCATTGGAGTCTACCTGTGGTAGATTCCATTGATTGGACATGATTTGGAAAGGCACACACCTGTCTATGTAAGGTCTCTCAGCTGACAATGCATATCAGAGCAAAAACCAAGCCATGAGGTCAAAGGAACTGCCTGCAGAGCTCAGAGAGAGGACTGTATCGAGGCACAGATCTGGGGAAGGCTACAAAAAAACTTCTGCTGTATTGACGGTTCCCAAGAGCACAGTGGCCTCCATAATTCTTAAATGAAAGAAGTTACTCTTTGTAGAGATGGCCACCCGGCCAAACTGAGCGATCAGGGGAGAAGGGTCTTGGTAAGAGTGGTGACCAAGAACCTGATGGTCACTCTGGCTGAGCTCCAGAGATCCTGTGTGGAGATAGGAGAAACCTCCAGAAGGACAACATCATTGCAACACTCCACCAATCTGGCCTTTATGGCAGTGTGGCCAGAAGGAAGCTTCTCCTCAGGAAAAGACACAGGAAAGCCTGCTTGGAGTTTGCAAAAAAAGCACGCAAAGGACTCTCAGACTGTGAGAAATAAGATTCTCTGGTCTGATGAAACCAAGATTGAACTGTTTGGCCTCAATTCTAAGTGTCATGTCTGGAGGAAACCAGGCACTGCTCATCACATGTGCAATACCATCCCAACAGTGAAGCATGGTGGTGGCAGCATCATTCTATGGGGGTGTTTTTCAGTGGCAGGGACTGGGAGACTGGTCAGGGCTGAGGGAAAGCTGAACGGAGCAAAGTACAGAGATATCCTTAATGAAAACCTGCTCCAGAGCACTCAGGACCTCAGGCTGAGCCAAAGGTGGACCTTCCAACAGGACAATGACCCTAAGCACACAGCCAAGACAACACAGGAGTAGCTTAGGAACAACTCTCTAAATGTTCTTGACGGGCCCAGTCAGAGCCTGGACTTGAACCCAACTAAAGATCGCTGGAGAGACCTGAAAATGGCTGTCCACTGATGGTCCCCATCATATCTGACAGAGCTTGAGAAGATCTGCAGAGAAGAATGTCAGAAAATCCCCAAATCCAGGTTTGTAATGCTTGTCACATCATATCCAAGAAGAATTGAGGCTGTAATTGCTGCCAACGGTGCTTCAACTAAGTACTGAGTTAAGGTTCTGAATACTTATGTCAATGTGATATTTCAGTTTTTTTATTTTAATAAATTTGCAAAAATTTCTAAAATCCTGTTTTCGCTTTGCATTATGGGGTATTGATTGTAGACCGATGAGGGAAAAAAATAATTTAAGGCTGCAACATAACAAAATGTGAAAACAGTGAAGGGGTCTGAATACTTTCTGAACGAATGCACTGTATTCTATATATATATTTTTTATCGAGAAATTATGAAAGATTTGCATATGACCTTCTTTTACCTGAGAGGTTACAGGATGCTTCCATGTAAAGATCTGAGATCTGAGAGTTTTGATAATGTGCAAAAAGTTTTTGATGTGGTCCAGGGTGTAACAAGGGGGCCGAAGTTTTACTGCCGAGTTTTATTGCCTTGCCCAGTGGTGAAGGTGTTTATAAGGATAAAAATGGTGTCATTAGCTGCAGGACAAGGCTCTGAAGGTAGTGCTGGAAAAAGGTTGGTGGTTTTGTGGCATATGACTTAAGAATGTATGGAAAGGTGCAAGGATAGAAAGTCATAGCTGTCTGGAGTCATACCACTAGAGGGCCACAGGGAAAATGAAATTGATAGATGGAGATTGAAACACATACTTCCACCACTTCTGTGCATCTCCTAACCCATGCCACCACCTATCCCACACAGCCACACAGTCTTTGTACAGTGTTTACTTATAATTTCAATGCATAATGTCAACACATTATCAGCAAGAGTCAAGGTAATGTACTGCAAAGACTGCAAAGTCGGGGGAATTTCAGATGTTTCAAATATTCACAATGGAGGGCACAGTTCATGCTTTTGGGAGAGCTAGGGGCAGAGGCAGATTTTACCATTAGGCAAAGGTCGGCAATTGCCTTAGGCCCCAAGCTACCAAGGGCCCCATAAAATGGTTATGGTTAAACTTGTAGTTAAGAAAGTTTTTTTTTTTTTTACTTTTTGCTAATTAATTATGTCTTTCTAAAAATCCATGTGCTAAAATGGCATCAATATGCCTAATTCATGAGTGTCTCAGGGGACCCCCTCAGTCCCCACTACATTGGACTATTCCATGATCTTATTGTGCATCTGCAGAAATGATTCAGGAAGACAGTAGCCAACTCGTGTAAACGGCTCAACGTGGTGTACAGACTGTTGAAAAATAAAGCGAAGCTACCTCAGCAGTGCTGAAAAAAGGAAGAAGCGGGAGGAAAGCAGAAAGTTTTTAGCAAAACTGCCAAAGGTAACATCCTTTTTCACGGCGGCTACTGACGACACTAACATTACTAAAGAGCAGCAAGAAGCCGCTGCTTGCGCTAGCACTAGGCATTGCTAATACTAGTAGCGAAGAGGAGCTACCCGTTGCTGCCAGCAGTGCCAGCCAAGGTTGCAAGTGATGCTGCTGCTACATGAAGACAACCTTACAGGATCCTTCGACTTCGACTGGAGATGGTAATGGAACTGATGAAGGTGGTGATACAGATAATAATCAACAACTAGTGAGTAGCAGTCACCCTACTAACCAATGTGTTACACTTGAAGATGACCCAGCACTCTGGTCGAAACCGTTGTCTGCTGTTTGGAAACTGAGAAAAGAGCACTCAGCTAAGTGGGGATGGGTTCAATAAGAACATAAGAACATATTATGACGAGAACAGGCCATTCGGCCTAACTAAGCTTGCCATTACAATTAAAGAGAATCCAAAACTGCATCAAGTCTGGACTTGAATGCAGCAAGGGTCTCTGCATCAACTACATGACCTGGCAACCTATTCCATGTATTGATAATGTATTGTAAAATAGTACTTCCTTACATCAGTGCGGAACTTACTTTTCACTGGTTTCCATTTATGTCCCCTGTTCTACAGACTGAACTCGGCCTAAAAATCTATTATTGTTAACCTTATTGAGTCCTTTTATAAATTTAAAAACCTCTATTAGATCACCCCTAAGCCTCCTCTTGCTAAGTCTAAATGAGTTAAGTAACTTGAGTCTTTCCTCGTAGCTTTTATATTTCATGTCAGGAACTAATTTAGTTGCCCTTCTTTGAACTTTTTCAAGAGCCTCAATATCTTTCTTATAGTGCAGTGCCCAGAACTGCAGACAATATTCCAAGTGATGTCTGACTAAAGCATTGTATAATTTAAATATAACCTCTTTAGATTTATAATCAATACTTTTGGCTATATATCCCAACATCCTGTTGGCCTTTTTACAACTACAGCACACTGCCTAGATCCTGTTAAGCTTGGGTCAACTATTACTCCCAAGTCTTTTTCAAATTGAGCACATTCTACATTTTTTCCCCGATGAAGTAGTCTTGTGTAAGGTCTTCCTGTATTACCTTAGTTGATTCTATACTGTTTGGCTAGACCCGGGGGGGGGCTCAGTTTCTTGCCGCGATAGGCTATGTATTTTGAATGAGCAGAGACACAATAAAGTTACATAAAACTTTATTCGCTGTCCAGTATCGTTGTGTAAGTGTACAAACAGAAAAATTACACCCTCTGTTCGAGTCCCAAAGTACACTCTTAGAAAAAAGGGTTCTTGAGGGGACCATATGGAACCATAGAGGTTGTTACGCTGGGAAAACGCAACATCGCCATCTACTGACCATGGATAATCACAGCAGAATGCACCATAAGAGAATACACCTCTAATCATGTTATTCTGACTGTGAAATCATCCATAAATCTATTAATTATGCTTGGAAACATTTTGTGTTGACCTGCATAGCTACAGTTGCATAGTAATGAGTGTAATCCATGCATTATAAGTGTGTGTGTTTGTGTTTTTTTTTTTTTTTAAAGAAATATGGTTGAGACTTGGTCCCCTAAAGACACCTGTTTGTGGCTGGAGCAACACAATTTAAGTGAAGCTAAGCAAACCTTCCTTGGTAATGATTTCAAGTTGATGGAAGAATTTTTTAGATGTAGTTTTTGCAGTGTAGTCAAGTTCACTGTTCCAAAGTACTTGAGCCATGTGCAACTGACACACCAGCACCGACCAGATTTTTTTTGCTTTATGTGCGATTGGACAGTGTAGAAAAAAATACAAAAGTGTGGGTGCCTTGAGGGTTCACATTTACAGAAATCATCAACATTACGTACAAAACAATCCTGTGCCTCCTGAAGACATAGTCCATGCTGAACCTGAGTCTGGGGTGCTGGATCTGATGCACTTTCAGACAATGAATTAGAAGAGCAGCCTGTGGTCAATGGTCACAATTTAGATATTCTGTCTGGTCTGAAAAAACATGTCTCTCTCTTCATTCTCGATCTCCAGGAGAAACATCTACTTCCTAAATTAACCCAAGACACCATAGTCACAGATCTGAAATTTATTTTGAAATTTTCCAGGAGCATTACAGAAACATTATAAAAATTCATCTCGCTCAATCTGGATTTGTTATTGAAAATAATGAGGAGTTGAATGACCTTCTGTCAAATGCGACTGTATTTGATCACACATTTGAATACAAGTTACTGCAATTTGCCTCTACTGACCTCAGTCAGGTATTGCCAGTACAACATACGTTAGGGATGAATGAAAAAGGATTACCTGATACGTTTCAATATGTTCCAATTGAGGATCTACTGAAAGTGATTTTGAGAAAAGAAGACATATTTCAGAATGTGGCGCATGGTAGAGTCCATGAAGAAGGTTATTTGAACTACTTCACTGATGGAGAAATTTTTCCCATTTAAGATTCCCATTTAATGGTGATGAAAATGTAATTAGGCTTCATTTTTACACTGATGAATTTGAAACTGTAAACCCTCTAGGATCTAAGAAAGCCATCCACAAAACTGGTTTTCCAGTAGATTACTTAAGAGTGTTCACCCCATGTTTAAAAAAGGCCTTTTTCCATTCCTACAAGTCAAGCCTATGCATTATTCAGTAATTACATATTCTCTAATGTCTCCACTTTTTTGAAACAAGCTCTACAAAGTTGGTTACAATACCAATTTCATCCACCAGAAAATACAGAACAAGTCTTACAACAATTCATATGGCTGAACCCCCACATTATGATGGATAGAACAACCATTTTTTGAAAACAAATGTTTAACAAAGGCATAATTTTTATAAAGGATATAGTTGATGAAGAAGGTAAACTCATGTCATATACACAACTAATTCATATTTATGGAACTGTTTGCACATTACAGCAATACAATCAACTTATTGGATCTTTACCACAAACCTGGAAAAGGAAAATTAGAAATGGTACTGGATACCAGTTAGTCTGTAGGCCACATATGAAAATGGCAACTTGGCTAAAAAAACAAAGGTTAATAAAGATATCTACAAATTTTACTTAAGAACAAACAACTTAGTTGCCATACCATACAAGATTTTAGATAGCTGGGAAAAAATGTTAGATACACCAATCCCATGGAATCAGATCTTCAATATCCTTTATAAAACAACACTAGATTCAAAAATAAGATATTTCCAATACAAACTAATATATAAATTCCTGGCAATGAAAAAGATGTTAAATATCT
Source organism: Megalops cyprinoides (assembly GCF_013368585.1). Classification (NCBI taxonomy): domain Eukaryota; kingdom Metazoa; phylum Chordata; class Actinopteri; order Elopiformes; family Megalopidae; genus Megalops; species Megalops cyprinoides. The sequence goes on along the minus strand of NC_050604.1, from coordinate 2,129,361 downwards.
AGGGAATGACCCTGTATGCCAATTCTGCCAAGAAGAGGTGGAATCTGTAGAGCATTTGTTTTGGTATTGTCCGATTGTGGCCTTATTTTGGACAAAGGTTCAAGAATGGTTATCAATGCAGGATGTTTGTTTTCAATTAAACTTGTTTACAGTGATACTGGGCCATTAACACTCTCACACAATACACAACATAATTATATTGCTGGGAAAAGTATTTATTTTTGGGTTGACATCAGTGGAGACTCTAAGAATTGAGAGATTCAAGAACTTTGTCAACTGTTATTGTAGAACCGAGTGTCTTATGGCACATGAAACAGGAGCTTTAGCTTATGCCAAAAGATGGGATAAAGTTAGAGAGGCTGAAGGATGGAATTGGTAATATATTTAAACAAAGAAGGTAAAGAATAATGAAATATATTGTATAATAATGGAGAAGACAGAACAAGATGTTGTCCTCCTCTGGGGCTAAGGGAAAATGTCATCATGCCTAACAATGGAAAAAAATAAGGGTAAACAAGACACTTTTGAAAAGGATTGGGGTCCATTTTTGGATTTTGTTGAGCAGAGTGATGTGGGTGAAATATTGGCTAATGAAGAGAACTCGGGGTAATATTCTACACCTTGTGAACAATTGAGTAATTTTGTCTGTTCTACGCTTTTGTAGTACTCCTGTTTTGTCTTAGATGTTTGTTATTGTTTTTTTTTTTGTTTTTTTTTTTACTTTTGATGTGGTTATTGTTGTTTGTTTGACTTATGTTTGCTCTGTTGCTGTCGTTTCATATCTTACATGTAATATTTCTGCTTATACTTATACATATTTCTGCTTATGTCTTGTTAAAGAAGAAAAAAAAGCCATCCACAAAATCTGTGCATTTTATTTTGTCTATTGGAAACATTGAGCCAAAGTACCGGACACAACTTCCACACATTCATCTTTCCATACTTGTGAGGCATCAGCTGCTTAAACAAAGATACACATACGCCGATATTTTGAACCCACTGATTACAGACTTTACAGTGACAGTTTCACAGTCAACAATAATGATCAATGCATTGACTTCCGTGTTGTCTTAGCCACAGTGTCACAATCTCTCAGCCCATAGCCTGGCAGGATTTTCTTGCAGTTTTAGCCATGGGCGGGTATGTTGTTTCTGTATGATTGACCATTCGGACATATCAAAAATCTGAGGAAGAAGTTACCGTTGAACACCAGAAGTCCACAATTACCACCTTCAGGCTCTCAGGGAAAACCCTGAAATATCAAAACAAACACATGGTGTGGTCAAGGATTGTCCCTTTTATACTCTGGAGTATTTTGATGTCACCTCATGTTTTTCACCAGATTTAATGCATGACTTTTTAGAAGGCGCTGTGCCCCAAGTGCTGTTCCAACTTTTTTTAACACTGCATGGGGAGAAGATTGTTTCTCTGGAAAATATATGTAATGAGATTGAAGCATTTGAATTTGGCCAAAATGATATGGGAAACAAGCCACAAAAGATAAACAAAATAGCACTCAGAAATGGTTGCTTGCCAGGCTCTGCAAGTGAAAGGTGGTGCCTTTTTCGTCTTTTACCCTTCATTATCGGTCATCACATTCCAGAGGGAAGTGCACACTGGGAGCTCTACTTTCTGTGCAGAGACATAGGGGACATAATTCTTTCTCCCTCTATCAAGAAGAGCATTCTCCATTTCCTTGCCATCCAAATTGGACACTTCCTCTCTCTATTCAATTCACTGTTTCCTGGAAAAGTCACCCCCAAACTTCATTATCTGATCCACTATCCAAGACTCATCCAACAATTTGGGCCTTTGAGGCACCTGTGGTGTATGCGATTTGAGTGAAAGCATCAGTACTTCAAAAGTCTAGCTCGAAATGCATGCAACTTTAACAACATCTGCCTCACACTGGCCAAACGTCACCGACTAAGGCAGTGCTGGGAGTCAACATCAGTGGATGTCCTCAGGCAGGACGAGTACATGGAGAAGGGACGTTCTTGTCCAGTGAGGTCTCTTTCACATCAGGTTCGAATAGGTCTTGTGCAGAGATTTGGTGCTGGAAACATCAAACAGGAGGAGAATGTTTCAGTTGTCAACCAACTTTGCCTTGACAACATAAAGTACACCATCAATGACATTTTTATACTAGACGTGATTGAGGAGGACATCCCAATTTTCATCACATTAAGGAAGATTCTACGCTTCAGAGGCAGTTGGCTTTTGTCTTCACAACTTTTTATCCCTTCCCTGTACAATCACCACCTGCATGCTTTTGAGGTAACAGATGATGAGGGGCAATGGGTGGTCACCAAACCTGGTGAAGAAAGGGATTAACACCCCCTTGATCTATATAACCTGGACGATAAGGCTGCCATATGCCATGCTGTATATAAAAGGTACATGATGTAAGAAACGGTGCATCACTCAATACCAAATAGGCTAACTGGAGGAAAACACGAAATACTGTGTTTTATTTTGATATATGGCACAGTTGCTGTATTTATTTTGATACATTTACACTTTGAGAATCTGGTATTTTATGTCAAAATGCACTTTTATGTATTTTTGCCCATCCCTGTAGACAATATAGTGCATTGAATTTGTTTCACAAATGATTTCTTTTAGATGTAGAAATTGATGGAGAGCCATCGCTGGGCTTGACCGAAAGTATGGTATCGTGGCTGTTTCCATGCATGTAACAACAAGTAAAATTCCTTTCAGAACTGGTGCAATTAAAGAATGATATTCTTCCAGCACGGTATGTACTTTTCACATTTTCTGGATAATTTGTTACTATACTTCAGCGTTTCCCAAACCTCTCCTGGAGGACCCCTTGTCCTGCATGTTTTAGATCTCTCCCTGCTCCAACACAGCTGATTTAAATGATCAGTTTGTTATTAAGTAGCTTCAGGAGTTCATAAGGATATATATATATATATATATATATATATATATATATATATATATATATATATATATCTTGTAAAATGTTTAATCTGTAAACATATATTATTTAAATGTAATTGATGAGATGTCTCCATTTGTATGTAAAATTGTCACATCATATTTTCCAGCATTTCTTACATAATCAAACAATACCAATAACACCAACATTATAATAACAATCGTAGTAGTAATATAGTAATAGTAATAATAATAATAATATTCCCGGTTCCATATGGAACCATTAGTATGCTGAAAAATGGCACCCTGTATGGTTCTTTATCAAGAACCGTTTAAAAGGGTTCTATTTGGAACCATTTGGAGTGTCTTATTTGTATCAAAGGGTGGAGCCTTTTTTTCCTAAGAGTGTAGGAACCGGCTGTCTTATTTCCCATCGCAGTCACTGCTGACAGAGCCGTGGTATTTCTAAATGGTCCACGAGAAATAGCACACCTGTAATTCGCATTTCTCTCCGTTCCGCCCTTCCGTCTCCGTAAGTTTCCCCTTGGATCTGCCTTACATCTCCATACAGCCTATAACAGAGGTTATGCACTGACGGGTTTCCTGACATTTATATAGGCTACCTGATTTCGACGCCGGGGAAATACACAAAGCAAAGCCTGAAGGCATACAAAAGCTGGGACATTCTAAAACGCGCTAAAAAGCGCTTAATGTAAGAACGTCCATACTCATAGGATTTCGGTTTTGATTTTTTGACAGGAGGAAGTGTTTATGACAAGAGATGCCCGAGAGAAATTTGGTGATCATTGACCGCTGTTTTGGAACATTAAGCCACATTAAGACATTTTAGAATGTCCGCAAAAGCCTTGATGCTTGGTCATACTTCAAGGCGGGATTTGTTGGCGAAATTAAAGTGACGAGGACACTAATGGGTATTCTGGTTGTATGTGGACAGGTTTGTATAAATATTTTTATTTTATTACAACTTTTATTTGGAAAGCTGTAAGCTACACGTTTCGGTTCCTGGACTCCAGTTGTTTCTGCGAATTGCAGTGATCCATTTGCTTTCTCTTGTCTTTAGCTTTCGACAGTCTGTAAAAAGATAGCTCCGATTTCTTGTTGAAGCTATTTGTACAGTCAATCGCAAAACAGCTCTTTCCCATTTTAGATGTGTTTTTTTTTGTGTGTGTGTTTTCACGGCATTCAAGCTGAACGCTAACGTTGCCACACTGTAGTTCTTTTTGCCACTCAGTGGGTGTAACCCACAGTGACTCCGCCTAAGTTGACGTCACATGTATAACCTCGGTTGGCTGTATAAGGGCCCACTATAGGTCCTAGCCCCCTCCGCAATGAGCCATCGGCTCCGCCCCTGATGTTAGCAATATGGGAGAGGCAGCCCTCGCTAGTAATGCCAACGGAATGAGGCACGTCCAGTATGAGAGGATGGTGAGAGATGGCACACCGATTATTAAAACAAAGGAATATAATTGCAGTGACTGTATTTTGAATGTTTGAAGTGGGTATGAAAATAACTGACATGGCATGAATGGAAAAGGTTGTTTAATTGTAATTTAATAATTAGGCCCAATCTGTGGAGTAAAGCACACAATTTTATGTACTTGTAGGTAGTGAAAGGTCATGGACATTTCATTAAAAGTCATTGAAAAGTCATGGAAAAGTTTTGAAATCTTGTCAGCGAAAATGGGTGGGAACCCTGAATATCAAAAGCTTGGTTTGAGTCCAAACATGCTGTAGCTTCCTCAGAGAAGTCCAGGAGGTTTGTTAAGCATGACCTCCCTCTGCGAAAACCATGCTGGCTATCATTTAAGATACCATTTTGTTCAAGGAATAATTCCAACTTGTCCCTAATGATGGATTCCAGTAATTTACATGTGATACAAGTTAAACTGACGGGCCTATAATTTCCTGGTTCAGTCCGGTCTCCTTTCTTGTAGATAGGTACTACACTGCCATGTTTCCAGTCATCTGGTATTTCTCCAGTTTTAAGAGATTGTTTAAAAATAACTGTCCAAGGCTTGTAAACCACCTCTGCTATTTCCCTGAGAACTTTTGTATATATTCCATCAGGCCTGCTGACTTATTTGTTTTAAGTTTTTGGAGTTCATCTAGTACTTCTGCATCATTTAAATCAATTTCTTGCATCAATTTCAAATGCACGTGAAGGCATATGTTAAAACACTTCACTAGTGAAACTCTCCACAAAGTAACTATCTAGGGTATCAGCAATAGCTTTGTTATCATAAACCATAACTACATCCTTATTTTTTATACCTCTTATCTCATCCTTAACTATCCTTTTACGACTGTAGTATTAAAAAAGCGTTTAGAGTTGCTCTTTGCCTCCAGTGCAATCTGTCTTTCAAAATGCCTTTTAGTTTCCCTTATTTCTTTCTTAACTTGAGCTCGCATATTACTGTATTCAATCTTATTACTCTCTGAGCTGTCCAACTTGTATATTCTAAATAATTTCCATTTTTGTTTCGAACTGTCCCGTAGCGACTTATTCATCCACTGTGGATGCTTCTTTTTCAGCTTCCCTTTTCTCACTTGTGGAATGAATTTACGCTGTACATCCAGAATAATCGTTTTAAATATGCACATTTCTTTCACAGTTTTGCCATCTAGAAGAGGTACCTAGTTTATATTCCTTGTATAATCACACATCTTAATAAAGTCAGCTCGTCTAAAGCTGAAAACTCTAGCATTGGAGAATGCAGACTTAACTTGCCAAAAAACTTCAAATGTAACTGCACTATGGTCGCTTGTTCCGAGTGGTTCCCCTACCTCAGTACTGCAAATTCTATCAGGATTATTACACAGAATCAGATCTAGAATTGCGTTCTCTCTTGTAGGTTGAGTAACAGAATAAATCAAAAAGCAGTCATTTACAACATCTAAAAACTCTTCCTCACATTTACCTTGACCTGACACAGCTTCCCAATTAACTGAAGGGTAATTGAAGTCCCCCATTACTATTGTCTCACCCTCCTGACATGCTAGCTTAATAATATCAAAGAGCATACTGTTAACACTGCTGTCTGAGGCTGGTGGCCTATAACATACTCCAACATTCAGACCCTTTACATTTTCCCCCAATATTTTAATCCATATGTCTTCACTAACACCAAGGGGCTCCATTCCTGGAATTTACTGAATATTAAGATTATCCTTTACACAGAGAGCTACACCCCCTCCTCTTCTATTGATTCTATCTTTTCTTAGCAGCTTGTATCCCTCTACGTTATACTCATCCCCATCCCCTGCACCAAGCCATGTCTCTGTGATCCCAACAACATCATAATTACTATTACTCATTACAGTTTCTAGTTCCAAAATTTTACTTTTTATGCTTCTAGCATTTAAACAGAGGAATTTCAGGGTACTGCGTGTGTATTTCCTGTCTTTCCACTCCCAGCTACTCAAAACCACCTCTATTACAGTGCTGCTCTGACTGATTTGCAATCATGGTTCCCTCACTACTAATAAAATACTTAGCCATGGTGGGTGCTATTCCAGCTATTCCAGCAGTCTCTCTATCCCTACCAGGGCCGCCCGAGGCATAAGCAAACTACGCGCCTTCTTAGGGCCCCCCGTGGCCACCAGAGGGCCCCCGAGAGCACTTGAAATGTCCCACAAGAGAGCTTGAAATGTTTTTTCATTTATTTTTTGTGATATGTCAATGGTAATCATACAAAAACGCAATATTATGTTAACGGGCTGGCTAGCTAATACTAGTTTAATCAATTCCCGCTGCATCTGTCAGAGCTGGTGTCATGTTTGTGCGCATGCGCACTGTAACGGACGTTAACTGCACTTTGATGCACGCAGTTATGAGATCGCCGAGGTCTGAACCTCAGTAATTTTTTTTTTACCTCTCAGGCTGACGTTCTGCATTATATATGTATGTGAATGAACATGGTTTTATTTTGTGAACGAATGTGTTTTGACATCATCATAAATCCCCCTGCCAACGCATCTATTAGATTAATGTTAGAGCATAGCCTAGGCAGAAGTCAACAAATCTGAGCGAATTCTCTGTAGGCCCTATGGTCGTATCGATCCGCCAAAAAAGACTTATTTCAGCCAATTAGAACTTATTCCTCAGTGATAAGCGATCATGTTTCTGTCACATCTGATAGTCGGAGGGATAAGAACGAGAGCCTACCAGCAGTGAGTAACATTTTAGTGTCTACTAGTGTCCTCTTTTTTGAAAACCAAAATATGGTCACCCTAGGTAAATATTAACGATACATATTTAACATGTTCACTACCTGTGGGACAGCAGCGCTTCCGAATAACATTTTGTATCATTTTGTATCAGCTAAACTAGCTAATGTTAGCTAATGTAATCTAATGCTAGCTAGCTAGTTAGCTAAGCTTGCCAGCTAATGCTCACTGTTATCAAACATTAAATATAATACTGCGTTGTATGGTTTACTAATTGACAAAAATGGTTCAGCAAGAGCCTGCCTAAAAGTTTTAGAAAAACTGCTGATGAAAGAGCGGGAGAGAGTTGTAGCAGGCAGCGTGTAGCTCTGTTTCCAAGCAGCAGTGAGGCAACTGTCACACATCTCTGAAACAGCTAGCTAGCTTGTAATGTTAACTAAACTATAACAACCTCATCAGTAATCACAAGCGCAGCACTGACTGGTACTTTGCTTCTTGTCAATGTGATTTAATCTTACAGCACTGGCTAGCCTCGTAATTCAACAGCTTTTAACGTTACCTGTGTAATGTGGTCCAATAGAGTTACTATATGTCGCTATATCAATGAACTTACAGTACTCAAGGTTAGCTAGCTAAGATTGGCGATCTCTGGAGATGCCGCCCCTCTTGGAATTGTGCGCCCCGTTTTACGCCTACGCCCTATTGTAACCCAGCTCTCTCGCCCTATCTGGTCTGTATCTTCCCCCCTACCCGGCTTCAGTGAGCACACTGTCTCCCTATAGGGCGTACTAATCAGTTCTTGGAACTCTAACAATTCAGGATTACTGTGGAGTCCAGCTAGTTTGGCCTCGAGATCAAGAATCTTGGAGAACAAGTGCTTAACGAGTCTGTAACGATCACAGAAGAACTCATCCTGGAGGTCTCCCTCCAGAAATCTGATCATCCGGCAACTCTCGCACAGTTTTGGCCACATTTTTCTCCCCTAACTGAACATGCTTTCCATAAATAAAGATTTACTCCTGAGACAGAATTACCAGCTAAAAAAAAAGTGCTAAAAGCACCGAGGTGGCTCAGAACAAAGGCAGAAATTAAACACAAGAAATGCCACTTAGTCTAGATACAATAAACTACGCCTACAGTTCAGCAAAAGAAGACACGCTAACACAACCAGAATCAGGATATCCTAAAAGCAAAGACAGAAGAATGGTAAAAACAAGGTAAACAAGCAAACTGGCTGGCTAGCTAAACTACCCAGCTAGCTACCTGAAGTATGCTACCAAGAGATTTAAAGATTTGCTCCTGAGAGGGCAAAAAACCACAAAAAAACCTCTTGTCGGCTAGAATATGTGCTGAATTAGCTGCATTTGCTAATGAGCTAACTCGTTGGCCATGCTTCAATGGAGGAAACAAGTGGAAAATTCCCTTTCTGTCTCCTAATGGCAACAAAAGATTCAACTATAGGAGCAGATCAGACCTACCCTTATTTAATAGCTAGGTTTATAGCCCAAATTTTTTTTATCTGTTTGGATGTAGGAGCAGACAGACTACTCCACAAACACAGCACGAACTTGTCAGTCAAGAGTGTTCAGCAGACTTCTCATGCTGTCTCAAGTGAGCTGGAAAAATCTTTCAGCCCACTGGAGACAGCATGAGAAGTCTGCTGAACACATCACAAACATGGATACCTGGCACAATCTATCACAGAAACAAACACAGCTAAAGAACAGGTGAACCAAGATCAAATTGCTCTTGAAGTAAACTGCTGGAAAGAGATTTTAAGAAGATTAATTGGAATTATGATCCAGTTTGATCCAGTCATGCAAGAGCATTTGAGGATAATTCAGGCAAAAGAGCTAAGTGACACTTATTTAAGCAGCAATAAGCAAGCATATTCAAAATGAAATAATTTGCCTTGTGGCAAAGTGTACAACTGATGCAATTGTAGAGAGAATAAAGAAAGCCAAATATTATGCAGTAATCATGGACTGCACTCCAGACCTCAGTCACAGTGAGCAGCTACGACTTGTAAATTGTGAGACCTCAAAAGGTGTCTCCATTCATGAGCACTTTGTTGGTTTTCTTCAGGCACTTGACACAACAGGAAAAGGCAAGTCATTTTTAGGGCACCTAGAAACACCAGGTTTGGATCTTTCCAACTGTCGAGGCCAGTCTTATGATAATGGGAGTAACATGCAGGATAAAAAGCAGGGGTTCCAAAAGAGAGTGCTGGAACTAAACAGCAAGGCATTATGTGTTCCTTGTGGAAGTCACACACTGAACCTAGTTGTTGGTGACGCAGCCAAATCATCTGTGACATCAATCAGCTTCTTTAGTCTGTTACAGCAACTTTACACTCTGTTCAGCTCCTCAGTTCACTGCTGGACCATTCTCACAGAACATGTCAAGAACTTTACCCTGAAGGCATTGTCAAAAACCAGGTGGGAGTGTCGGGTTGAAGCTGTTAAAGCTGTTCACTACCAGCTGCCTGAAATTGTGGAGGCATTGACTGCTCTAAAGGAGTATACCACAGAGAAATGGGATGCAGATGTTGTCTCAACAGCTGGAAGCATCTGCCAGGAGATGCAGAGATGGCCTTTTGTGGTAAGTACCATGGCGTGGTACAATATGTTGTTCCAGATAAATAAAGTGAGCAAGATCCTGCAGAGGCCCAAAGTTTCAGTCAAGACAGTGAGGAAAGAAATCAGGGCAGTGACAGAATTCCTTCAGGAATTTTGAGATCATGGATTCAACTCTGCCAAAACAGATGCCAGGGAGATAGCAGAGAGGCTTGAGGTGGAGATGAGCTGGCCAGAGGGGCGTCAGAGAACAACCACACAGTTTGAGTATGAAGGAAGAGAGCAAACTCTGCAGAAGAGCTCTTCAAAAGAGTTTTTCCAGCCTCCTATAGATACAGCCCTTGTCACATTAGAGGAGAGATTTTCACACATGGAAACCTTCTGTGAGCTGTATGGATTTCTCTACTCCACTGATATAATGAGAAGCTGGATGAATGCTGCCACAGATTGGAGCAGAGAATGGATGATATTGATGCAGAGGACCTGAAGCTTGAGATAAAGGATGCAGTTAGATCCTTCCCCACACATCTCATCACCATCTGAGATGCTTGATTATACATAAAGAGAATATCCTTGACATCTATCCAAATTTGAGTATAGCTCTCAGACTTCTCACTCTCCCTGTGACAGTAGCTTCAGGTGAGAGACGTTTCTCATCACTGAAACTCATTAAAACAGACTGTACCTCAGGTCAACTATGTGACAGGACAGGCTGTCTGCACTTGCTGTTTCCTACATCAAGCATGAAGTCAGGAGGTCACTGAATATGGAATTAGTGATAGCAAGATTTGCTGAGGCCAAGGCTCGCAAGGTCAAATATTAGTATGGCCATCTAAACTGTGCCTCCCAGCCATACACAATATAGCCTCATGGCATATGACGTACCACAACATCTGGGAATCCATGAAAGAGATCCATCACTGTCCTGATTACTCTTGACGTAATATGGCAACAGCCCAGGATTCCCTTCATATGTTCCCCACCCACTAAAGCTGAGTTGATTAGGGAGAGAAAGCAAGACAAACTCAACCAATGTAAAAAAAAATAAAAAAATACATTTAAGGGAGAGGAATTCGGAAGACAGGGACAAAGACAAAGAGAAAAGGTAAACATTTTTAACAGTATATTATGTTTATTATTTTTGTGTCTTCATAATTGACCTCTTATTGTCTTGTGTGTTTATTATCTTCTCACTTTAGTAACACAAGATAGAAGACAGAAGACCATAAACATCAGAGAACCTGCTGGAAAGGAAAACCAAGGTAAATGATGACAACCAATGAGAGATCTTCCATGTGAATGGACAATAAAGTACAATTTTATCATACAGAGATCATATTGTTTATGATTTTACAGTGCGTGCATTTGTTAAACTGAATATGTTTTGTTGTGTTTTTTACAGATGCAATTCTTTATTTCAACCCTACTGTATACTTGTATATGGATGGGCTGACAATAAAATCTCTCTTGACTCTAAGGGTGGTGGTCCCTTTCAGCCCTCAAAATGAACTCGGAGCGATTAGTCAGCATTTTCTGCGTATATGTGAACACTCCAAATGAACTCGGACCCCTCTGAACCGAACCGAACTGAGACCAGCTCGGGAGGTGGTCTCAGTTCGGTTCGCTTGAAGTGCGCGTTGCGGTTCGCTTAACCTGTGCATTGTGAACACAAAACGCTCCAGGTTTGCTTCACCTTTTGCCAGTGTACTTTAGCCCTCTGGGCTTGCTGTAGACAGATCACATGGTATTGCACTGGGACGCTCGTAAAAACAAAAAGAAGAAACCTAGGGCTGCTCGATTATGGCAAAAATCATAGTCACGATTATTTTGGTCAATATTGAGATCACGATTATTTAAGACGATTACTCATTGACTTTGGAAACATCATGCATTTATCTTACTGTTTTTAACAGTGGATTTTCTTGAACTTTAACCCTTGCGCATACGGTCACACCGGTGTGATTTGCCGTTTAGTGCGTATGCTAAAACCGGTGCAATTAGAACACTAGATTGGAAAAATTCTAGCTAATTTTGGCTTTGTGGAAACAGTGATTTAACGTTGAAAATATAGCAGATGCTAACTGAAAACTATGATAAGCTTAAAAACGTTAATGAATGACTAACATGAATGAATGAATAACACAATGAACCATGTAACGTAACACACGTGCTGCATAAAATTAAGTTATGTACTAAAGGGTAAGGGTTAAATCCAACTGAAAAACAAATTTAAAAAACTAAATGTAAAAAGGAGATAAATAAATAATACATATTACATATATATAAATTACACACACACTTCAATAATGCGGCACAATAATCGTTTTATCTCGATTATCGTGTTTTCATAATCGTTGGAAGCCACAATTGTAATTGAAAATAAAATTTGATTAATCGTCCAGCCCTAGACAGAACCATGGCCGCTGGTAGCGATAGCAAGACGATAACCAAACTACCACAGGAATGTGGATAAGACAAGTATAGCAACAGTCATTTCTAAGTGAAAGCTACCTATAATCCAAAGCAGTAAAGGTATGAGTGCTCCAGAGGAACAGTGTGAACAGCAAGTGGACTGAGGCCCCATCAGAGCTGAAATGCACCAGAAAGAGAACTGAGTCCTCTTTCAAATGAACTCGCATTGTGAACGCAAAAAGAACTGAGTCCCTTTTCTCTTGGTCCACTTTAAGAGTAGAGTTTGATTCATTTAAAAAGGACTATATTGCCGTTTTCACATATGAACACCGGACAAGGTCCGGAGAATCAGGTCCAGAACTTGGCCGGAATTGCCCTTTCACACACGTAGCACACAACAGGAGATTGTCTGTGACAGATGCGCTCTCACCAACTGGAAATACTCCGTTTTGGTTTAGATGAGGGGCGGCGCCTGGGTGGAGCGTGCAGGAGGTAGGACATGACACAAAAAGTACACTGTAGAAATCGCAGTGGCTGTATTCGAAACCGCCTACTACATACTGTGTACTGCGTACTACACAAGTATATTTAGAAACGTCCAGATTTCCTCGTGGTATTTTCCAGTTAGACGCCACTTGCATTCTCATGAGTGAAGACAAGTGTTGACGAGTTCATGAAAAGCATTCGCGAGTTTAAGTGTCTTCGTTTCAATAGCTTACCTTTTGGTGGTACAGGCACATAATGTGGCATGGAGGAGAAGGCGAACATAGCTATTGTACTTTTGGGTAGCCTATAAAAAAAAAAATCACACATAGCCATCCAAATGGTGCTACTGGTACACATAATTTATCATTAATTAAACATTTATTATAACAGGAAGGTAAGTTTTTGTTGTTTGCTATGTAACTGGTGACCTATCTCACTATATACCTATCACTATTACTTAGCTACATCTTAGCTAGCTACTAACCAGATAATAAACTACTAACCAACATTATTGATCATCGTAAGGGACATCTCTTCATTGGACTCAAAATAGCATGTATTTTGATCTGTATCCGCAATGTCAATGAAACAGTGGAAAGCTATGTACAGGCACGCAGAAAAGACTACGAGGCAGATGTTTGTATTCTTCTGGTTTCGCGCCAGTCGCATGTCAGAAACGTCAATACTCGCTCGTGGTGGATTCTCCGGAACGTTGCCTGCTGTATTCACACATGGGCTCACTCTGACATGAGGCGGACTTTTTACTAGGGAGCTGGCAGAACGAAGTCCATCACATGTCTGGTCCGACTGATTTGGACATTTGCGTTCTCACATACAGCTCCTCCGGCTAAGGGCCGGATACGTTCCGGCGTCCAGTGCATGTGTGTAAGGGGCTAGATGTGAGAACCCCCTTAGTATTTAGTGACTCCCACTGTTTAATCAAATGTGTCCATTGTCTTCCTCACTGACACTATAAAACATACTGGCAAATATGAAATATCACATTTAGAGTCCAGGGCATTGTGGAGTACTGCTCAGGGTGAACCTAGAGGTAATGTGTCCCCTAGTGTTAAATCAGCGGACGCTTCCACATTCAACCTAATTGTGAAATCTGACATGAACAAGCTGGGACAGAGATAACCTCAGTTCATGAATGGGGGAAAAAGGTAATGGTGTTTCTAAGAGGAAAAAGGAGGTTAACCTACAGGGCCAGGCTGGATTGGTGGTAAGGGCATGTGATGTGGTTAGGGTAGGACTGCACCATGTAGAAATAAAACAGCGGTTTTACTTTCCATGTATGAAAATGAATGCAGGCTTCAGACTTCATTTCACAAATAGGTTCTTTAAAACAGTAAAGGAACTAGTGGATCTTCTCCCCAAGTACAGAGATAAAAGAACCCTGATGGTATGGTAACGCTGATTTTTAAAGGAATTTTTCCCACCCCCTCCAACATTCTGGGTACACATCCTGGCGGGTGACCTGTGGGGGCTGGCATATCCCAACACACCACACCCTTCAGCTGACCTGACTAAAGACCCCAGACACTCAGACAGCATTTGAGTGACAGTGTACTCCTGTATGCCCTCAGCTGACTTGCCACTGCCATTACAAAGCCCATTTGTTGAGTCTGATCCAGCCTACTGGAGATGAGACTTAAAGCTACTGACATGGCAGAGAACTGTTTAAAGAGAAAGGGCTAAACTCTCCATAACCCCTCTCATGAAGTGACCATCATAGTCATTTGCTACTTTCCTGACCCAGAGCTTGCATGCATTTTATATTCTCATTCCACACAAAGCAGAATACTTCTATCATGAGAGGATGCCAATGTCAGTCACCCTCGTGCTCTCAAAGAAGCTTGTTTGTTTGATAATTAACAGGTGGTTCCACTCCCCCAGTAACATAAAATCTAGGCCAATATGGAATAAACTGGGTGGTAGATCTCTAGGCTCTAGGCTGGAATCCATGGTTGTAAGTACATTGTCTTGGCAACAAGTGTTGGGGAAGGTTGTTTGCTGATCAGTATATTTTTAAAACAAACAAAAAAAAAGTAAAACAACAAATATGACAGCTTTATTCAATTACTTATTAAAAACATATACAGCTGAAAGCACAAAGACAGACAGTGGTTGTATTCAGCGTTTTTGCACATTGACTATAAGTTCATCACACAGCTTGGTGAGCTCCTCCACTTCTTTTTTCTAGAAAGGGGAAAACCAGCACCATTAGTGCACAACAACAAAGCAGGTTTTATTAAAATTTATTAATAAAATGAAATGGTGTCAATCGGCTAATCTCCCAAGTTTCCTTAACCACCTACTAGGGCAAATATGTGAAAAGGTTGGTCAGTGATGTCAAAACAGAAGTGTATACTGGCCCGTGATGCTGAGGAGCTGGGGGCAGACTCCTTAACATCCCTTAAAGTTACTACATGGGAGCAGTGTGGCTAATGCTAAGTGTCAGAGAATAGAAAATCCTTAACGGTCAATTATTGAAATGCAAAGCAAGACCATATTTAAGCAGGCTTTGCGATAGTGGACAGCTCTATAGACAGTAACACAATATAACTCCGTAAGCAGGGACACAAAGGCAGAAAACAAATGACGTCCCACACAATACTGACGGAAGTCATCTGCATTCAATAACATGCCCATTTTAAACAAACAAATTGTGCATACAAACACACACACAAAAGCATCTTTCCTAGTGATACTTTCTGGAGTAAACAGACAATATTTAGCAGAGTGAAAATGGTCACGAACTAGCTAGCTAGGCATCTTTCTCTTTGTTCAGGAAGAGTACAACATCAACCTTTCCCTTTCACACAGGACCTGAATTTGATTACAGTGTGCCGTGCCTTACTGAAAGCCCTGTGCGCTCGAGACAGATGTGGCAAGAGTGCTTAAAACCATTTGTGCCACACAGACAAACTCCAGAAAGCTCTGGTGTTCACCTTTCACAGCATCAGTGGACCATCTGCAGATCAATGCTGGTGAATAGGGGTGATCACCTGGCTGTTACGTTAGCTGTAATAGCATACTCAATGTCTCTTCAACTTGAGTGCTTCTGCTGCTGAATATGAAAAATGGATTGGTAGCTTGCGAACTGCTAACTGGTTTTAGAGGCATTTATGTGCAGAATTTTCATAAAATAAATTTTGAAACCTTTAAAGAATTTATGATATAACCCAAAAAAGTCATTTTCCCATATTGATAGTTTATATATCTATATATACACACATACATATAAAGTACTAAGGCTCTCAGCCTTAGTACTTTATTCTGCACAATTGAAAATGGGATGATAACCCATTTACCTGCATTAGGACTTCATGTGCTAATTGGCAACAGAGTGAAACAAATGCACTGTTTGGGAGCTGCATGGCTAGGCATCTACAGTGCTTGAATTACAGGGTTAAGAGAAAGAATCCTCCCCCCATTTATTGACTGTTACCAACTAACAGACTGAACCAACAGCAGCACTGTCCAGCAGTGCATACCAGCTAACAGGCGCGCGCAAATGTACCTTCTGCTCCAGACTCTTTTCTAAAGACTCCACCTTCAGCTGCTCCCGGCGCAGCTGAACTTGCAGGGCAGAGGTTTCTGCCTTCAGGTGGGCCCGCACCTGAGCAATCTCCGCATTTGCCCTGAGAGAGGAGGGGGGGGGGGGGGAGAGAGAGAGATAAATCCCACTGATGGTTCCACGTAAACATGCAAGTCTGTGGAAACACTGCAGACGCCTTCAAAGACACTGGGCCTCATCATCATTTTCACACTCTGGCACATGCAATACAAAGCAGACAACCTCAGAACTCAAATGCTGGTCTGGATTTGCTGCCATTTATGTTAATGGTCACAGCTGGGATGCACCAGGCATAAGAAGTTGCAGCATAAACAAAAAAATAAGTCCACCATATACTAATGGCTCACTCTTTGTTGTTGGATTTTGTTCACCTATCAAGACAAATGCATAACTTCTTTGGTACAAAAGATTCTTACAGGTCAAGCTTTTCCTGAGCAAGGGTCTTTAGTGCCTGGTAGCGCTGCTCTTCTTTTTTGAGTCTGGCAAGGTAATCCTCTGCACATTTCTTGAGGGTGCATTCATTCTGAGGAGAAGGACAGCAAAGTCGCAAATTAAAAATCATATTCCTCAGATGTTCAGGAGCGGCTTTTCCACATGTTCACACTGCAACATCTCCAACCAGTTCAAGAGAAAAATACGCAGAGATGTGTCCGTAGTGTTGCTGACCTTTTTGTACCCTTCAAAGACTTCTTTGTGATTCTCTAGCCTTCTCAAAAGCCCAGCCACAGTCCTCTCCATGCCATTAAGGTCTGTGGCCATCTGCTCCTTCTCCCTCAGAACCTTCTGGAGCTCCTTCTGGGAAGCCTCCTTTTCCTTTTGTGCCGTCGCTACAGAGGAGAGACACATTAAATCACTGAGAATCTCATGCTTAACATTCATGGATCAACTTCATTTTAGCAGGCATCACATTTAACAAGTGTACAACATACCCTCAATCTCAAGTACAGTCTCCTCAAAGCCATGTATGAGTTTCCTGAAATAAAAATCTTGTGTTAATGCCTGCAGAGAGCACAAACATGGACATAAGTCCTGTTCACACAGGTCTCCCGAGTTAGACTTTTTGCCCACTCCACTAGTATGCAGTATGCTACTGTGCAACTTACGGCACAGCCCACGTCTGTTTGTGGCTACATTTAACACATTCAAAATATACAACGTCCAGGTGACTTCCTGCAGTCACATTTTAGAACCCCAGCCCTTTGCCAGCAGAGCACTGACACAGCTGATGGATTTATGCAGGTGTGGGAAGTCACTAAAGCAAAGACACAAGGTAAAATACAAACAGTCCTGTGCCAATAGATCAAACAATTACCCCATTTCTTTGTTATCCAGCAATACTTTGTCATATTTTGTTTTCCATTCATCTTCTCTTTCTTTCACCTGTAAAATAAAATTACAATTAATCCCCCCTCCTCATCTCATACGAATATTAACCTCACTTAAAATGCGAGCAAAACTGAAGGAGGAGAAGATCTGCAAGAAAGAATAAAGGCAAAAGGACGAGCGGGATCAGTTCTGCTCAGCTGACTCATACCTACCTCTGCTTGAACCTTGGCAATGGCAGCATCCATGTCCTTTTGGCTGTACTGCAGCACCTCAATGATGGCATCTTCACTAGTGACTGGTTTGGGGAGGGTGGAAACCAGAGAATCAAAGGAGCCACACATGTTAGGTGTAAGAGGACCTGCAGCCTAGGGAAGAAAGTACATTGGCTGATGGGCTGCTTTTATAGTTAATCACTCCTGAAGTTCCTTACAATGCACAGCATCCCTTTGAAATAAATGCAAATAGACTGGTAGTGTCCAAAGAGTCATTTCACATCAATATTCTGCTTCAGTTCAGAAGTTTCCTTCCAAATAATCCATCAGTTGTCTGCAACGCTTTGTCCATGTGTAATCTCCATAATGTAAAACATCTCATTCCTTTCATTCCTGCCCCGTGGCACTCATTAAATCACTTCAAAATGTATTTAAAATGTTCAACTTGCTACAAAATATGTGAAGCACATAAGACGAATTGACTTTGTAGGTATGTAGCCATGAGAAACTCTGTGGAGCACTGAAGGATAGGAGCTTACCCGCACTGGGAAATCTTCCAGGAAACTGAACCCATTTGTCTTCTCACCACTGCAGTCCTTCTTGTCTTGGGCCCCACCTCCCTGTTTCTCCAACCTGAAACCCAAAGACTGTCACAAGACTGCAGTCTGATGTCTGAACATCAATTGTACACAATTCTGACCCAAGACAGCCTTATTCCTGGGTAACACAATACCAAGACTTTCATTTGAATTGCAGCCCACAATCCTCAACCATATGGACTATTACCACTGGGTCTTTGCTGTGGGAACTGTAAAGTTAGTCAATTAATATAAATAAGTGACCATGCTCAAATGCTAGTGACTATTATAATCGATGTCTATGTACTGTGATTGCTGAGGATTCATAAGACAATTTAGATATAGATTATTTTCCTAATGTCTGTATAGAGTGGCAAAATTCTGGGTATTCAAAACAAGAAATTTTCCTTCTGAATCAACAGGAACGTTAAGACTCCACGGGCATATGCATATTCATATATATATATATATATATATATATATATATATATATATATATTATTTTTTAATGTTCTGTCAATCCTTACCCATTTTACCTTTGTTATGCAGTAAATCGTGTCCAAATTGTACTGTAAAATGAAAATGTCTGAAATTAAGGCAAAAAAAAAAACGCAACATCTTGCTTTAAGGGAACTTTTGCATTTTGTCAAACGGTGAGGCACTTTGCACAGTAAATGCAAAAAGTACACTGTATGTTGGCTGAGATAAAATGCCTCCTCACAATTGATGGTAAACATGACATGCAGAAAAATTCTTACGAAGAAACAAAAGTATGACACGTTGCAAGTACAGTTTGGTAATTAAATTGACCTGTAATTTGAAATGATGTATTATGTACAATAAACCTAAGGCATGTTGTGACGGAGTGCTGTCACTACGGTCGAGTATGCGCTCTGACTGCCATACCAACGAGCCTGGCTCTTTGGCGTCGCGGTCAAAGTGGCATGGTTGGTACCCCGTAGACCTGGGTTCGAGGCCGGGTGGGGTGACTGCTCTCGCCCTTCGCTACACATGTCTTTACATTTGCCTGGATATAATAACCGTATTGAAGAAACATTCTTCTGTCTATAAGCTTCTCAGAATGTTATCAGCACCATGTTC
Source organism: Megalops cyprinoides (assembly GCF_013368585.1). Classification (NCBI taxonomy): domain Eukaryota; kingdom Metazoa; phylum Chordata; class Actinopteri; order Elopiformes; family Megalopidae; genus Megalops; species Megalops cyprinoides. Next base: position 2,109,995 of record NC_050604.1, on the reverse strand, counting down.
AGACAGGCAGCCACCTACAACCAACACATCAACATTGAGGAGTACACAGAGACAGTTACAGCCTACATCACCAAATGCATTGATGATGTCACTGAAATCAAAACCATCACCACCCGGGCTAACCAGAAGCCATGGCTGACAGGAGAGGTCCACAGGCTATTGAGGGCCCGAAATGCTGCCTTCAGAGCCGGTGATGACGCTGCACTGAAAACAGCCAGAGCCAACCTGTCCCGCGGCATCAGGAAAGCCAAAAAGCAGTTCACACAGAAGTTAGCACAGAACTTCAGTGACAGCAGAGACACAAGAGCCCCTGGAGTCCCACTGGAGCCCCTCAGGGATGTGTGCTTAGCCCCCTTCTCTTCACGCTGCTGACCCATGACTGCACACCAAAGTACAGCTCCAACATCTTCATCAAATTTGCAGATGACACAACTGTGGTGGGCCTCATCACCAACAAAGATGAGGCTAACTACAGGACAGAGATGAGCCAACTTGCCAAGTGGTGCGGCGACAACAATCTCTCCCTGAATGTGATGAAAACAAAGGAGATGGTCGTCGACTTCAGGAGACCTGACCATCAATGGTGCAGCTGTGGAGAGGGTGAGTAGCACCAAGTTTCTGGGTGTGCACATAACAGAAGACCTCTCCTGGTCAAACAACACCACATCACTGGCCAAGAAAGCTCAGCAACGCCTCTACTTCCTCCGCAACCAGAGAGCTCATGTGCTCCTTCTACCGTGGCACCATTGAGAGCATCCTTACCAGCTGCATCACTGCCATCAGGAGAATCCTGCAGCGCATAGTGGATGAAACAGAAAAGATCTCTGGTGCCTCACTCCCCTCCCCCCTGGACGTCTACAACACGCGCCTAGCCCGTAAAGCACAGAGCATTGCTGCTGACCCCACTCATCCTTCGCACACGCTCTTCAGTCCCCTCCCATCGGGGAGGAGATTCAGAAGCCTCCAGGCCCGTACCTCAAGGTTGAGGGACAGCTTCATCCACCAGGCTGTTAGGAAGTTGAACTCTCTTCCTCTCAGCCCCCTCAGCTCCAACACAGAACTGAACTTTTAACCCCCCCCCCCCCCCATACTGAAGCCTGGACTATTCTCCACCCATTCCTACTCCCAACATTAATCACACGAAAACTCACACAGATCTGCACAGTCACTTTACTTATAAAAATAGTCTACATCATATTCTTGTGGAATATATAGTTATATTTATATTTTTTATATTTATTTTTCATATTTATAAACCTACCATGTGCCTGGATGCCCTTGCTGTAAATATTTGTAGCTTGTTTTCTGTGAAAATTCTTGTTCTTGTCTCTCAGTGTCATTGTGTTATGTTGAACTGTTGTACTGTCACCGTGGGCCTGAGAGAAACGCAATTTCAATCCTCCGTATGTCCTGTGCATATTGGAGAATTGACAATAAAGTTGACTTTGACTTTTGACTTTGACTTTGAATGAGGAAAGTGTGTGTGTGTGTGTGTGTTGCAAGCAATGTGGATGAATACAGCACCAAGTTAAGCTGCAACATGCATGTCTGCTGGCAAACTTTATTTGGTTTGCAATTACGAATAAAGTGTACACTGAGCAGCCATTCTGTATAATGCTGACATTCCCTTCATAATAAAAATGCATGACATAACATTTCAATTTGGCGGACTTGACAAATAACATCACAGTTTCATATTTAGATTTACATCAATAAATTCATTAACAGAAGCACTCCTCTCAAAGTAAAAGCAGTGCTAGGGAGACAGGAAGCTTTAGTTTTCCCTATGTGCGTATGACCAAAGTACGATCATTACACTGATGCTCAAATAATCTTGTAGGACACCTACTCACTCATCTGAGATGTCAGGACTCAACAATCCATGATCCAGTGAGTAGGGAATAGTTTAAAGATGAGAAATTCTATGTAATTTTAAAGGTAAGCCTGAGCCAAGTATGCTCGCATGTGCAGGTTTAATAAATCAATCCCCAAAGCTGCCAAGACAAAATCAATGCAGAAATTTACTGCAAACATTCCTCCCTTTTGCAACCATATGCCATTCACTTCACTCCACGTTCACATAATTACATTGCTTGTTCAGCAAATAGCCCTATTCGGGACAACGTGAGCCGTTTCAGTAAATATCTAGCTGTAAAAATGTGAGCAGTTAAGCGTCTTACTCAACATCAGCATTCAGAGTTGAAGTTCCCTCATGAAAATGTCTATCATAATCATTCATGTTGGCTGTAATTCTAAGACATAGGAGTAAAGCTGTGACCAGACGGCAGTAAGACTCACCACGCTGTAATGGGAGCTGGGAGAGGAATGTTGTGCAGCTCAGGAGGGCATGCAGTGGACTTCTTAGGGCTGTCCTTCAGTAGAGGGTCAAACTTCAGGTACAGAGACTGCTTCCTCAGAGCAGATTCCTTGAACTGATAGCATTCAAAAAATCATTAAAATTGAAAGACAAGGTCAGGTCTAATGGGGGGGAGGGGGGACTCTCCAAATATCCCTTTTAACAAGAAGCTGTCATCATAATTTCTTACAAGACATGACCTTCATATTATGATGCAATATTATCTGAGTATGGGGGGTTTATTGCGACATTCTACATGAATCAATGGTGGAGACCTTGCACATCATGAACTCCACACACTGTGGTGTCGTGATCAGCTAAACTGTCAGCAATTGCCATCTAGGAGCCAAAAATGTCTACATCTTTTGGTACAAGTTTAGAAAAAATGCTCATTTCAATGTGATAAATATTTCAATGTAATGTTTGCCAAATTACCCACTCGTGTGTTTATTTTTTCCCGCAGTCATATGGTTGTCATCATTGTGTTCAATGGAGAATAAACACCATGTTCACTGCGTGCTCACTCAAAAGACGCTGAAAGATTCTTGCTCACATGCATTTCATTTCACTGCCAAATGTTGGCGAAAACTATAAATGCAATGACGTGTGTTGCAAGCAGAGCAGTGTGAAGTGGCACTATATTCGGCATTAATATTGTACCCGCTGAGAAAACAAACCAAGCCTGCTCTGCTGACATCACTTTCTCCCACTGGAAAAGATGTATATGATCTTCTTGTAGTCTATGTCCAAATCTGCACTTTTGCTCAATAGCCCTAAGCACCCCCCCTCAAAATGGTGGCAAGTCATGTTGTTGAGGGTAACCCAAACTGCAAAATGAACTTTTCACTTGCCCTCAGTTGCTCCCTTCCAGCGAGTGTACAGACCGCCTTTTGTGAATGCCACAAGTTCAATTCAACTGCCAGTATTGAATTTTACTGTGTGAACAAACATCTTAGAAAGCCACAAAACAGCAGTACTGCTGAAACAAATGATTCAAGTGCTTTTCAAATACAAGTGAATAAAAACTGGTACAAACATTTACATTTATTCATTTGCCAGACGCACTCGTTCAAGGCAACATACGAAAAGTTTGAGGCTGGATTTCAAGGCTCAGACTAATCTGAATCACCAAACTAATATGAGTCCCTATGGAATTTCATACCAGTCAGCAGCCGAATTTACAAGCGACTGCCCTTTGCTATATTGTAGAAAACCCACGGAAGACACGATGGATGTGATTTTTCTAAAATCAGACCAGCAGGCTAACTTCTTTTCTAAATCACTCACTATGATATTTCTGCCTTTTCCAGCTGATGACAGTATTAAACAAAATACCACAAAGCACAACTTGTAAGTGCATGGAAAGCAACATGCTAACACTTCATAACTGAAAGTGGCCATTTTGTACAATGTATCAAATTGCATGTGTAGAACGTAACACCCGCCCCCCATATAACTAGAAAAATAATATACTTACTATTGGAACAAAACCATTAATTTCTACTCTAAAGATTGCTATTGTTTAGCAATGTTGGCAACCAGTGTAATAGATAAATGTCTGTCTGTCTTAGCTAATAACACTGCTATTGTCTTCACGGGGTGAGCTAGTTGTTAGAAAGCTGTTCATGTCAATGCAATCAACCTAGATGGCTACCAGAATAAAGATAGCTAGATATTAGCTTCACAGGCACTATCACAGCCTAACACATTAGTAACAAGGCAAAATTAAAATCACCAAAGTAGAAGCCAGTTAACTCGCTGCTTCAATTAGTATTCAATTAGTACGCACGCCTCTCCCTTCCTACACTGTCAATGTGTATGGGAATACTCGTAATGGTGCCACAGCTAGAAAACTGAACTTACATTAAACACTGTTAACACTTAACATTACAGACACTTAAGCACTTTGTTTTTATCAATCCCAAAGAGCCCTTGGGTCTAGCATTGCTCCACATCAGACTCAGAAAATTTGTTCAAAAGAACATTTAGTGGAGTGAAAGTGGCTTTTATATTTTTATGAATCTGACATTTTAAGACACACTGCATTTACAGCTTTATATGTAGACTACTGGTAGCCACTATTACATACTATTGGCTTCCACAAATCAACATTTAAGTATTTCCTTGGCAGCCCTTTGCTGGTGTATCTAATCTACCCATACTCACTGTAGTGGACCCAAATTGCTCCAGATAATCAATCTGTCCAAAATCAGCAGACATGACTGAAAAGGGTGAGAAAGTAAAAGTTAGAAACCTGGAACAAAGATAAATCCAGTAAACTACAGGGTTTATTCATTGCTGGAAGCTACGCCCTGTGAGCACCAGTGATCAGCTACACTACCCTGTGTCTTATACTTCCTAATGGTTAAACTGAAAAAAGGGGTGTTGACTACCTGGGAGAGAGAGACATCCTATAGTGAGAAGTTTAAAGCTGCACAGAGCAAATACTAACACAACTCATCCAGTGACAAAATAATTATCAATTTCACAAGTCTGTGGGAAGATTTTTCAATAAAAGTATGATTAACCTTTTCCCTTCATGCAGATGTGTCAGGAATCGATAATTACACATCATGCTCATCACATGATGAGTAACCATCAGAATTCATTACTGCTCTAAACAATGGCATAAAGGTATCCATACACATTGAATATGAGAAATGTACAAATACTTGCTTACATGTGGTTCCAGGAAGAAACATTTCATCTGCTTCAGCAAAGCCATTCTGTGAACTTTCCACTTGCTCCAGTGTGGCAGGGGTTCTACACAGAGGCCGGTCAAGCTCAGCTGCATATTCTTGAGTTACATCACAGGTTGAGGACTTGTTTGCTTCTGGGGGAGGCGTATCCTGATTGAAAAGGAGTGGACAGCATTTCATCACAAATTACACAGTGTTTTCCTGCTTAAGGATTGTGTGCACACCCTGTAAAATTCATCACCAGTAACAGCATTACTTGGCTCCTTAACAGGTAGGGTGATATGGGACAAAAAAACCCAACGGACCCAAATCCTTGTTCTTAATTGTCCTTGCATGAAGACTGTTTAGATACTTTTGAACTTTCTTAAACCATTTGATTCATGACTTCATTTCAGGAGTAGGGGGGGGAGTGAATAATAAGCCAACTAGCCGATCATTTCATGTACTTGTGCCGACGTCTGCTGGGCTTAGGCGCACTAATAGAGAGCTGAGATCACCCTTCGCTTCCACAGCTCAAAATAATGATGTGAACCACACGTAAATTAAGCAGGGCTATCCAAGTGTAAAAAGATGATTAAAAAAAACAAAAAAATTGAGGCTAATTTATCTACAACAGTACACAATTTTCTTGCAGGTTACAACCTAAATACAAGTTACACCATGAATAAATAGATTTTAACCAGCATGGTGCAGAAGATCATTGTTAAATATCTATCCTTTAGATCCATCTTCATGACTTCTGCACCTAGAAAAGAGTGTATTAGATAGCCAACAAGAAAGTCACCTCAAATGAGGCATGCAGGTAGCTAACAAGCCATCTAAAATTACAACAATATGGAAATAAAACATGTCATGCCAATGACAGCTACTATTGAGAAAGGTTCGCAATGAAGGCATTGCAATAATGCAACAAGCATCACTTGTAATCCTGTGCATGTTCCATCTAAAGTAAAAGTTTCAAAGATACTTGTTGACGACAAACTGGGAGGATCATATGACCTCCAGTGATGGAAGCAATTCATTGGCAGCTGGCAGACTGCATTGAATCATATTACACCACCACAGGAGCTAGGAAAACACCATGCATTCAAGTTTATACAAGGAAAGTACACCACACCTGCACCCCTGCCAGGGGTTTCCTTTGCCAACCTGTGGCTTGGGTCTCAACGGAATAATGAAAGAAATTTGTTTAAAATTGTCTGGTAAAATTGTGCCACATGAGAGAAACGTGGATATGCACGCATTTAATGTTAAAATGAAAATTCTCACCTCTGTTATGATAGATGTCAAGTCCCCTTTTGAGGGAGCCACATTTCCAATGCTGTAAAAGGAAGCATAAGTGTTTACCAGAAAAGATACCAGGAGTGATCTTAACCGCTCTGAGATCCAAAAAAAAAAGGGCTGTACTAGAAGAGAACATATGCTAGAAACTAAACTAGGGCAGGGTAAATACTAACTTGCATATGAGACCGTGACATTTGTAGGACAGGCAGGAATACAAGCTAGCATACCAAATATGACCACACTATGCCTTAGGTCAGGACTCCAGACTAACTTTTCCACTGGTAGCACTGGTGCTACCAACTTTCTCAGTTGGTCGCACCTTTTTTGTTTTTTTGGTACAGCGTGGTATTAATCAATGACCTTGCATGCTGATGAATAGTTGTCTTAATTTGCATACCCTAGTTTTGCATTGATGTAAAGATTGACAGTGACTCAAGACAATGTTCAGATTAAAATATTTTGCAAATATCAAGTTGTCCTCGTACCGCAACCACGAGTACTGCATTAGACATTGAGGTTGAAAGCAGTACTTTTTCTTCTTCACTGGCTCAGTCGGTCTCTCCGTGCCTGCACCTGCACTCTCCCTGCAGCCTGCACTCTCATCAGTTGTGTCTGGGTCGTGACCCTCGTTGACACTCCCTCTCCACCAGCCTACTCCTCTCTCTCCTCATTTTGTTTTTTAGCCCTTTTGCGCGTACGGTCACCCGGTGTGATTAGCCATTTAGCGCGTTTGCTAAAAATGGGTGCGATTAGAACAGGAGATTGGAAAAATTCTAGCTAATTCTAGTTTGAGGAAACAGCGATTTAACAAAACAAAAAAAAAAAAGCAAATGCGGCGGTGAAAACTATGAGAAGCTTAATAACGCTAATGAAAACATAAACCATGTAACGTAACACACGCTACATAGCATAAAATAAGTTACGTGCAAAAGGGTTAAAATAGGGTTAAAATAATCAGCCATAGACTGCTTCATCTTTGGAACACAGTAACAACTAAATGGTTGTTACGTGCGTTTCATCATCAGTGCGCGTGTACAGGCAGGGAGAGTGCAGATAGGGCACTAATGCCACACCCGTGCCGGAGGGGCACCAAAACAGCCTAATGATCATCATGCACTCGCATCAATGCGACCACGGGAAATTTTAACTTGCACTGTCAAAAAAATGGTTGCATATGCGGGCATATTTGCAAGTCGCACTGGTGTGCCTAGTTATAAAATTTAGTCGCAATGTCTCCAAAAATGGTCGCAAAATGCAACTAAATGGTCGCAGTCTGGAGCCCTGCCTTAGGTAGCTAGCCAAGAACCTCAGTACTGCTATTAATAACGGTCATGGTTTTTACAATGCAAACACTAACAGGTACTGACAAAATCTGTCAGAGTTCTGACATCTGAAATGGTACATAAAAATTTTTAATCACAGTAATTTACCAGGGTAGTGCCTCATCAGCTTCACCCTTCTGGACAGGAGTATCCTCTTGTTCCAGCTGAGAGGCCAGCTCTTGGGTGGAATACTCCAGCATCACCTTCCCTGTTTGACTGGGACCGGGTTGTATGTCACATTTTGGACTGTTCTCCATCTTCATACCCACACCAAATGGGTCAAAGTTGGGGTCATCAAAGTTTAAGCTGCAAGAGGCCTTTGCGGTGGCAACATCTGGAGTCACAACAACAGGCTTGCTTTCAGGCAGGACAGACTCCTCTTTTCTTAATTCAAGCTTCTCATCTTCCTCTGTGGTAGAAAGGGAGCCCTTTCTTGGCAACTTGTTAATCACAGGGGAATTCTGAAGTTTGGAACAACCTGTCTGAAAAGGATTGACAGATTCTAGATTGCCGAAATCAATGCTGTAAGAGCCTTTAGATAATACAGGCTGAGAAGCGTTGCCACTGACGAGACCACCCTGGTCAAGCCTGTAGCAGCCGTTGCTATCCAGCGCCTCTTCCAAACTCATTCCCATTTCAGCTTTTCCTCCCGACTGTTTCACCTCAATGATCACGGTGCTGTCAGTGGAGCACACCTCAGTTGACAGATCTGCTGGTCCATGCTCCATGACTGGATCATAGTGAAGCGCTGCATTCAGCGCCTCATCGGTTTCATGCACAGTCTTAGGTGCTTCTTTTGCTCCATCTGTGATCTTGGCTATGGGCTCATTCTGACTGGTGTCTTGGGAACTGGTGGAGTTCTTGATCTTTGCTGGGGAGTTACCCATCAGATTAGAAACTCTGAAGGGGTCCATAGCTTCAAGGTTGTCAAAATCCAGCTGGTAGGCTCCACTTTTTGGAATCAACACGTCATCATTTGAACAGGGTACCACAGGCTTGTCTTGGTCATTTGCATCTACAATGGAGAGAAAGGTGGTGTAAGCATTTCCAAACAGGCCATCTCAGCTGTACTCACAATGAAGGCAGCTTCATGCACGTGAACAATCCTAAAGGCTATACCTTTTCCCGAATTACGTTTGGCAGCAGACACTGTCCCCTTGCCTTCCGGAGATGCAGTCCTGTGGGCAGACACATACATGGGCTTACTTAACTAACATGATTAAAAGGCTTAGTGCAGGCATGCAAAGTACTGAACTACTGACAACCTTGTCAACCCATTGTTTCTAATTAATATGGTTGTGGTACTCTAAGGGGGCTTTAGCAATCATGTGTACCTGTACATGGTCAGTGATAAATAAGCGTCGGCAAGATTCAAAAATCTTGTAAAAATTTGTCTTAAAAGCATGCATCAGGTTTGTTAAAATGTTTATGTTGGTTTCATTTCATTTGAAATGACATTTGCACCTTTTATTTATTTATTTTTTTACAAAAGGTAAGACTAAATGCGCCTGAAAATGTCAGGTGTTGGTGCTGGTGGTGGTGGGGGGGGGGGGTTGCCAGTGAGCAACAAATGGAGTAAGACGCACCTCTCAGAGCTCCTGCAGAATCCTTACTAATTCCATATTTAAACGACTTATATTTCCATCTGTGTGTAAAACGCTCAAAATTTATCATTAACAAACTAAAGTGTAGTCAAAGGACAGTGAAATCAACGTACAAGGTGTCAAATCTGCGAATACACAAATATGACGGCCAGTCCAATGAGAACAACACCTCCTTGGCGCAGAGTTGAGGAAGGATTGTCAACATGGTCGGATGAGGTAGTATCTGTTCAGGTCAATGTAACAAACCTTAAGAAGCAAGTAGAAGATCTAAAAGAAAAACGTGAGGACTTGGAGGGGAAGATGAGGGGGGTAACATTTGGATTGTGGGGGTCGCTGAGCAACCAGGATCGAGTTCTCCAAACTTCTTAAGGAAGTTTTCCAGTTGGACAAAGAGGTACACTTGAAGTGCTCACACTGCAGCCTGACACAGAGAAAGCTGGGAGATAAGCCGCGCGTAATCATTGCAAAACTACACAATGATGGAGATGCCACGGAAATCCTGAGGAAAGCCCATAACAGTGGTGGTCAACTCAACTACAACAGCAAACCAATAACCATATTCCAGGACTAAACGGCCAAAGTTGCTAAAGCCAGAGCAGCCTTTACAGACGTCAGGAAGATACTTCGAGATAGACCAGGCGTTCGTTTTGGAATACTCTTCCCTGCCAGATTCCGTATCTCCCACAACAATGAAGAGGAGGAGTTCGTGGACACCACCAAAGCCATGTCCGATGTAAAGAATGTTATCCCAGCAACGGAGATGGAGAATTGATCGTATGTATCCTTATTTTATATGGGAAATGATATGCGAACACAAAAACACCACCAATAACTTTCTAAAGTTTTATATGCAATATATACTGTGCAAACGTTTTAGGCACTTGTGAAAAAGTGATGTAAATTCAGAATGCTTTCAAAATAATGAAATGAATAGTTTTTAATGTATGAATTAACATACAAAGTGCACGAAACAGAAAAATCAACAGTTAAATCAATATTTGGTATGACCACCCTTGGCTTTCAAAACATCACCGATTCGCTTAGGTATACTTGTGCACAGTTTTGTAATGGTACTCGGCAGGTAGGTTTTTCCAAGCATCTTGGAGAACTTGCCACAGTTCTTCTATGGATTTAGGTTGTTTCAATTCTCTCGGTCTCTTCATGTAATCCCAGACTGACTCCATGATGTTGAGATCAGGGCTTTGTGGGCGCCACACCATCTGTTGCAGGACTCCTTGTTCCTCTTTTTGGTGAAGATAGTTTTTTATCACTCTGGCTGTATGTTTGGGGTCATTGTCATGCTGCAGAATGAATTGACAAATCAGATGCCTCCCTGATGGTATTACATGATGGATAAGAATCTGCTTGTATTTCTCAGCATTGAGGAGGCCACTAATTCTGACCAAATCCTCAACTCCATTTGCAGCAATGCAGGCCCAAACCTGCAAGAAACCTCCACTATACTTTACTGTTGCCTGCAGACACTCATCCTTGTATTGTTCTCCAGCCCTTCGACAAAAACTGCCTTCTAGAGCCAAATATTTCAAATTTGGACTCATCGTTCCAGAGCATCTGCTGCCATTGTGCTGCATCCCAGGTCTTGTGTTTTCGTGCACAGATGAGTTGTTTGGCTTTGTTTCCACGTCTGAGGAATGGCTTTTTGGCTGCAACTCTTCCCTTGAAAGCACTTCTGACCAGACTTCTCCGGACTGTAGATGGGTGCACCAGGGTCCCTGTGGTTGCTGCCAGCTCTGAGCTGATGGCACTGCTTGACAGCTTCTGATTGCGGAGGGACGTCAATTTGATGTGTCGTTCATCTGCTGGACTAACTTCCTTGGTTGACCACTGCGTTTCTTGTCCTCAACCTTGCCCGTTTCTTTGTGCTTCTTCAGAAGAGCTTGAATAGCACATCTGGAAACACCCGTTTGCCTCGAAATTTCTGCCTGTGATAGACCTTGCTGATGCAGGATGACCACCTTGCGTTATGTCTCTATGCTCACCCCTGTCATGGTGTAAAATTAGCAATCTGTTCTGCAACCTCACCTTTTCAGTATGGCTGATCCTCACCCAGTTTTATTCCCGTTACACAGGTGTTTCTGTTTCAGTTAATAATTGTGGTTAAATCTGCTTATGTTGCCAATGATTGCCACCTGTTTTGTTTAGTTTGGTATAGCTGTTTTATCATGCATTGAAGTATATGCCTACAAAAAAGGTTTGGAGGGTCTGGAAGGTTTTGTGTTAGTTTGCCACTTTCATTCTTTATTTAGTCTTAGTGGCACATTTCACAATTTTCAAAAGAAATGTTTGTAAATCTAAAATATGATATTTGTTATTGACACACTAATGGAGAAGATAGAAAAGAACTGTTTTAAAACAAATGTTTTGTGAAATCTTACGTGCCTAAGACTTTTGCACAGTACTGTACTTACTTTGATAATTGAGACATTAAGGGTAAGATGTTATCCTTTCTGTGCTTTATTTTGAGGCTCTACAGGAGCTTGAGTTTCATCCATACATCTAATTATATATGTGTCTTATTTTTATGATTTTTTCTTGTTTAGACACCCCATCTCCCCCCTATTACCCTCACCCAAACCTACTGCACACATTTACCTTCATACACCCACTCACATAGATATTGTATACTACGCTCCACTCTCAACTTCCTCCTTTATCAAACTTGTAACAACTGAACTAATTACCTAGATACAAATACCGCACCCGAAATATCACCTCTCACTCTATGGGACTGTGCTAAGGCATATATCAGAGGCCGCATTATTTCATTTTCAAGCACAAAAGAGAGAAGGGAAGCAAAACAATGTGAATTAGAAGAAAAAATAAGGCAGCTTGGGCAACATAAAAGAACACCAACCCCCAATCTACTTAATGCTCTTAAGCAAGCTCGCAGAGATCTAAATAGCCTCATCACCGAAAACATTGGTAAACCGTAAATTGCCCTCAAACAAAAACATTACAAAAATGGTAACAGGGCAAGCAGATTGTTAGCAATAAAAATTAAAAAAAAAAAAAAAAAAAAAATCATCTAATATAGTACAGAAATTAAAGTCTGGTGATTCAACACTCACAAAACCTGATAATTTCAGAATCTTCTGCAAGATTTTATAAGTCCCTATACAAAAACACAGATACTTATACGGATGATAAAGAACTGGCACAATTCCTGAAAGACATCAAATTAAAAGAGCTATCTGAATCTATGGCAAAAGATCTGCATGAGCCAATTAAGGAACAGGAAATACAACAGGTTGTTTCTAAACTGAAAAATAAAAGCCCTGGGCTGGACGGGTATATTAATGAATTTTATAAAACGTTTAAAGAGACAATATCACCTTTACTGTTAAAAACTTACCATCAGGCACTACAATCTGGAACCATGGCCCCCTCTTGCCGGGAGGCAACAATAGTTGTAACACCAAGAGTGTACATATGAATATACAACCCAGGCTTCTATATCCATTTCAGATGCTACCTATTGACATCCCTAAATCTACATTTGACAAATTGGACAGCCTCATTTCAAAATTTACATGGCAAGGAAAGGGCCCAAGAATCAGACTAAAAACATTGCAGTTATCCAAATTACATGGAGGGCTCAAACTCCCGGATCCAAGATATTATTTCTGGGCTGCACAGTTAAAACCTTTAACAATATGGATTCAGGATCTTTCATGTACACACTGGCTCAACATTGAAAAAAGTCTATGTAGGAGGCCCCTACAGACCTTGCCCTTTCTTGACGCCCCCTTAAGAGAAATTCCAATGGGTGAATGGACTACTGTCACGCTAAAAATATGGAGGAAAATAAAATTATTTGGACTGCCTAAAGTAATTTCAGCACTAACCAATATTGGATTTATAAAGGATTTTGTACCCTCCCATATAGATGCAGGCTTTATAAAATGGTCAGCATATGGACTCATTAATCTATACCAACTCCATAAGGATGGCTGCTTTAAATCTTTTGATCCGTTAAGAGAGGAATTCAAGCTTCCCAACACAGAGACTTTTTCAGATATTTACAATTGAGGAACTTTTTAACAAAACAAAGAATGGAATAAAGTCCTGGAGCCCACTCCAATTGAAGAGTGAAGAGAACAGGGAAGGGAACAGGGAACAAGAAATTTGTCATCTTTACCAAATATTTTTAGGCATCAATCTAGATAATACACTACAGAAAAAAGTGAGATGGGAAACCGAAACAAATACAGACATACCACAGGGCATGTGGGAAGAAATATGCTCTGAAGCACATCTAGTAACCAATTCAAGTACATGGAGGGAATTTAAATGGAAGGCAATTAAGAGGATTTTTCCAGACACCAGAAATAGTGGCTAAAATGAGCCCAATAAACTCAAATAAATGTTGGAGAAATTGTGGCACACAAATTGGCAATCATACCCATGTGTTTTGGACATGTCCTAAAGTAAGAACCTTTTGGGAAGAGGTGTTTGAGGCCCTGAAAGAAGTATTCCACCAAAATTTCACAAAAGATCCAAAGGTGACATTGCTAGGAGTAACACCGAAAGGCACTGTGGGAAGACCTAAGAAATATAAACAGCAGCAATTAAATGTATCACAATTAAGTGGTTAAAACCTGAATGCATACTGAGTATTCGGATGAAGCCATGGTCTTCTTGTACAATATTAACAAAATGGCTCCTTGAATGGTGGTTGCACCACCTTGACACTTCAGGAAGTTGACTTGACTGACATCATTCCCCAAATTAATTATATTAATTGTAATTATTGTACTAGTTACTCACAGCACCCTTATAGGTAATTTTATTGTAAAATAGTGCATTGCTCGCACGTCACGGGCCTGCCAATTCCTCCTCCACAACAACAGGAGGATTCGTCCGTTCCTGATAACATACGCGACGCAGCTCCTTATCCAGGCCACAGTTCTCCCTCGACTGGACTACTGCAATGCTCTCCTCGCAGGCCTCCCAGCATGCACCACCCAACCTCTCCAGCTCATCCAGAATGCAGCTGCCTGACTAATCTTCAACCTCCCCAAATTCTCCCATGTTACTCCCCTGCTGAAATCCCTCCACTGGCTTCCTGTCGCTGCCAGGATCAGATTCAAGACCCTGACCCTCGCCTTCTCTGCAATCAACAGGACAGCCCCTGCCTACCTCCAAGAACTCATCCAACCCTACACAGCAGCCCGACCCCTGCGCTCAGCAGCAACTGGACGCCTCGCTCCTTGCATGGTCAAGGCAGGAGGTGCTCGTTCTGCCAGACATCGGCGTTTCACCTACATCGCTCCCCAGTGGTGGAACGAACTCCCCCCCCCAATCAGTGCTGTCGTAAATTGCTGTGCTTTTTAAATTGTGCTTTTTAAATTGTTTCTTGTTGCCGCCTTTACCCTGACGCTCATTGCACCGTTTGAAGTTGTCGAAGTCCACCGTTTGTATCGTATTAGTTGCCCTATAGGCTGTAATTGTACAAATCTAATAGTACTGTGTCCTCAAACAGACCTTGCTCTCAGCTGAGAACTGTCTCATTGTGGAACTGTACACATCCTGTCCCCGTACTGTCGCTATACTTGCTGTATGCACTTTGTAAGTCGCTTTGGATAAAAGCGTCTGCTAAATAAATAAATGTAAGTGTAAATGTAAATATCAGGGTTCATGCTGAGCTGAGCTCCACATTTTTAGGGGAAAACAATGTTAGTTATTATGGTTAGCTGGGTGGACAATTAGTCTTTTTGTAAGTCAATTGACTTCAATGTCAAAAATGAGTCCTGTGATACAACAGCAGATGTCACTGCTGTTTGGCCACTTGATCAAAATCTTTATGAGGCAGCAATAAATGAAGGTTAACAGATGGAGTTCTCATGGGACCCATTAGAGAAACTCCCTTAATACCTTTTGGATCAAGACCCAATGGTTGAGAAACAATGTGGCTAGGAGGGATCACGACATCCCTGTAAGCAGCTGCAAGGTGTGCAGCATAGAAAAACTGCCTTATAGGACTGACACCAGGAAGCTGATGTAATCCACTTCCACTGTCACAGGCAGCAAGTTTAGAGCTATAGTATGATTGTTCACAGGACTCAGTGTGACCTGTCTCCTGTTTTAACTTAAAAACACAACTGTTTAGGTGCTTGCACATGAAGATATCACTATAAGATTTTGTTTACTTACATAAAACATCTTACAAATGTGTTGCAGGCTACTCCAGAGGGACATCAATGTTTTGTAAGACTCAACATATACCCTCCAGCAGGAGACACACTAGCACCAGTCAATCACATCTGCATTTGAACAGTTCCAACTCGTCACTGTCAATCAGGGCAACCTTGCATTACCATTCATGTGCAAGGTTAGCATGAAGGCATATACGTTCTACATTTTCCTGCAGTGCAAACTGATGTCACCATGGTGAAATTACTTCTCGTACAGTAGAACAGCTCTTCCATGCTGAAGATGCCCAAACCCTAATTTACACATTATCTGATTAAATGATACAAGGCAACACAGGCTTATTCCTTATATACACAATTCCAGGCTTAAATTTTTTTCAATCACAGCGTCATCATGTATATTTAGCCAAACAAAACATTTGACAATGTTATGTGAGGCAATTTTCCACATTTTCCATACTCTCCCTATCAATGCAGAGTGCAGTCTGTCAATTGTCTAGCATTCCTTTCAATTCCAAACAATTAGACTGGTAAGAATGACATTTTCTTGCTTGATAACATGCTCTAACAGTTTGTATGTCATTTTAAAGCCAAATCTAACTAAAAAATTAAATCCTTGGGATTATGAATCACCACAGTGCAGAGAGGACTGAAAGAATAACCAATAACAACCAATAATCAAGGACAACTTGCACTCAGTCAATTTACTCATGAGTGATGTCAGCAAGGAAAACCTCAAACAACAGCCCTGAACATGAAATAATTTAGCTCTCCTTGTACTTTCTGGAATGGATCTCATTTTATCAGCTGTTATATAAGAATTAGAATTGTAATCTTTCAGGCTTTGGGGAACTTTAGTCATTCAGAGTAAAGTGAATTAAGGCATGACGTCAATACGAAATCAAATGTCTTTCGGTCAGATGTACGCATGTAAAACTGGCTCCTTTTTATCTTTTGCATCTACCGGATCTGACTGCACCTTTTCCATCAATGCTGTCCTCATTCATACCCATAAGATACTTCACTCAGATATTACTCCATTCACATACTTCAACGAGAAATAAGGTGCACATTTCCATCAAGCACACAATGTACTTACACTTTACTGACAGACTCCAGAGTGTTCAGTGTCTCCGTGGGGTCCGCATGGCCAGTCATCTGCGGATTTGCGGGATACACGATTCTCTTTGTAAGAGGGTCTCTCCTTGGCGTTTGAAAACAAACCTAACAAAGGGCATATACTACATGTATCTCACCTCTCCAAGAAACAAGTCCGTTTTAGAATGTGTGGCATTTGTTAAGTAAGGAGGGAAATGTTCATACAAGTCAAAATTATACACTAATTTACGGCAAGGAAATGCGTACCTTGACATTCCTCGTCACATTACCCAAGCCCAGATTCTCCATTTGCGACTGGCGTAGGATTGATGGTCTTCCAGTGGGTTTTGCCGAGACAAAGTCGCTGGTCTCCTCCGAGCCACAGTGCTTCTTAGGACAGCCGATCGCAACGTTTTCATCATTCCCGGCAAAGGCACTCATCCTGTCTGGAAGCGCATGAAATTAATGACATTTCACACTACCAGGAAATTTAAGATGCTCAGTTGACAGCCTCGTCTATATAACTTAAACCAAGTTAGAGAGTTAACTTGATCAAATTAACTTGTTCTGAATTGTACTGAAGTTAGTGTTAGCTAACTGAGCTAATAACTTATTACAGCTCTCCAGGCGAAGCAATCACACAGCTGTCTCCCGCATCTATGTTCAATTCAAAGAAACTAAATGCCCTAACAAACACACGTATAACCAAAAAACACTTATACATACAAACAGTTGCACATAAAGGATTACAAGAAAGCCAACACTCCGAAAAGCAACAGAACAGCGGTACTAAGTTAGCTAACAGAAGAAAAGTTTACATTCACGAAACTACAAGAAACAAGAAAGGCTAACTTGGTAACTTTTAGCTTGTTATCTAGTTAGGCAGCAAAGTTTATTGTTTTGCAATAAACATCACCCTGGTTGGACGCTGAAGAGCTTATTTTTCAAATAGCACCTACCTCGGCCAAATCAGATTTAACGAAAACACAAGCAAATGTCAAATGTTACACAAAACTGAACTGACTTAAGTACTTTATAGTCGTTAGCTTTCAAATTTAAACCTCTCATTCAATTCAACGGGATTGGAGGATAAGACACCAGTGCAAATGTAGACAAATCACAAGCCTCCGATTAAAGAGGGAGGGTACTATGTTTGGGTAGGCTATGATATGAACCAGCCACTGGTGTAACAGGAAGAGAGCGCCTATGATTCGTACATTGGTGTGACTGATACCAACGATGACCAATAGACATTTTGTTTTGTCTTTGGACTCAGATTTCAGATATTTATCATTGGAGCGCACTCTACTAAATTGTCCTTCATCAAAGAGGAAGGAGGACTGAATTCCTTACATGACATAGTTTCTTATTCGTAATTCGGACTTTAAATTTATAAGTCCTTACTCACATTTACTGATTTGTTGTCCTGGATTTGTCGTAAGTCGCTTTGGATAAAAGCGTCTGCCAAATGAATAAATGTAAATGTTATCAATGCTACCAGTAATTAGTCATTCGTATCGTTAAATAGCAGGGTTGCTGGGTAAAGCAGTTGTCCGCGGTGACACGCAAACGATGATTTTGTATTTCATGCCTACATATTTCACTCAAGAATAAACCATCATGAATAAATATGCAGAATACAAAAACACTGTAACAGAGAAAGTGAGGAGTGAGGCCAGAAAGGAGTGCTGGGCGAAATTTTCAGATAATGTTAGTGCGTAAATACGTAGGCTCATCACTGCCTCATCATTAAGGCACAGCGGACACACCTTTTTATTACTGGAAAAATACAATATTGTGTCTTCACCTGGATTAAAATGTAAATTGCATTCCCTCTATTACAAATGGTTTGTGAGCATAGCTATATTTTCATTAACTGCAACCCGAGCAGTGTAACAGCAGATACAAACTATACAAACCATCCAGATGCAACATTCTCATTCTTTTAGTGTTTTGATTATCTGCATATTGTAAAATTTAAGAGCTGATAACACCTGCAATCATCAGGGAAAAATTACTGAAGAAGATAGGAAGGGCCCACTACTGTTGGAGCACACTCCTGAGGAGCTGTCTCTCTCCAACAATGAGGATCAGCCCATAATTAAGGAGATCCAGGGAGGTGTGTGCTGTGACCTTGGTGCTGGCAGCTCCTAATTGTACCTTTCATATATGGATAATATATGAATATATGTATAAGTGAGTATGTGCTTAACAATTCAAATGCAACTACATAGGTGTAGTGGTTAAGTTCTTTTGTTTCATTTACGGTTGTCGGAAATACTCTAATATTGTTGGAGCCACCAGCACACACTATTACTGCAGAGCACCATACAGAGGTAACTGTTAAAGCAAGCTGTTAGGTGCATTAGAATCACTGTGTTTGCTGATCATGTAATGAATGTACTTCATGCATCACACTTTTTTTCAGGTGGAGTCCCATGATGAGGAAGAAATTTTATTTGTGTGCACATAAAGGGCTTTCAAGGTAAATGCATCCTTTTGTATTTTGTTATGGCAGAGATGGTGAATGTGGACACAGGCTATGCAGGTGCATGCAATTATTCATGGACCAATGTTGCCACAATGGCAGAATTGTGGTGGTCTGTAGAGGCTTGTAAAGTAACTGCTTCAGGTACTTTCTTTAAAGAAATTAGTAATTGCTTCCCTCACTCTGATGTGTATTGTTCCATAGGAAGATATAAATCCTCACCCCTGAGACTGTGGCTCCCACCTCTAGGTCTCTGAGAAGAGCAACAATGGTAAAATATTAACCTCTAAACTGAGTAGTCACATTGATATTTGCATCTTTTAAGTGACCATCATCCAGAGTGCACCATGTCACACAATGCATCCCAGTGTTACTAAAAATCCCAACTCATTCTAAGTCACATTTCTGATGGCATTTTTCTGTTTTTCTTTTCCTAGAAACAAGGGAAGTACTGAAGTGTGTTTTATCTGTGAAACATGTCATTTATTGGCAGTTTTTCATGTTAATAATGATAATGAAGTTTCCTATGGCCTTGCCATAAGGTGTAGCTAAGTGTAATGGGGTCCACAATCGGCTTTGGATGTTGTACAAAAGGAATCTGCAAACCCGACTCACCGCTGCTAGAGTCTAGGCTGATGCAGAGATCTTGATGCAGCGAGGACCTGGTTTGGATGAAAAGCATCTCAGTTTTAGCAAAGTTAAGCTTTAGGCAGTGGTCCACCATCCACTGTGAAATGTCTTTCAGGCAAGCTTAGATGTGCAGAAACCTGTGTGTCAGATGGTGGAAAAGACAGGAAGAGTTGCATTTTATCAGCGTAGAAGCGGTATGAGAAGCTATGGGATGAGATGACAGAACTGTGGGGTCTAGACAACCCACTGTTCCATGACACCCTGAAAGAGCATCCAGAAAGGTAGGATTCAACCCAGAGATAAACAGTATCAGTGATCCCCAATATAGCCAGGATAGAAAAACTGTGGTCCACTGTGTCAAAGGCTGCAGAAATGTCTAGAATAATCAAGACAGAGGAGTCAGGGGAAGCTCTGGCTGATTGAAGAGTCTTAGTAATGGAGAAAAGGGCACTCTGTGGACTGACCAGCCCTGAAGCCAGACTGAGGAGGGTCAAGAAGGTTGTTCCGGGAGAGAAAAGAGGACAGTTGGTTAGTGTTACGGGTATGTCACATGACGTCAGGTAAAGGGTGCACAAGAGTAGGGGTTAAAGGTCGCGTGACGTCAGGGTCATGGGTGCACGAAGGTGTGCACCTCAGGTATTTTAAATGTTAAATGGCTGTATCTCTCTTCTTGTGCTACTAGACCTAGACCTTTGATACCATTGATCATTGTATCCTCCTCACCGCCTCAAAAACTCATTGGTATAAGTGGACAGGCTCTATCTTGGTTTAGGTCCTATCTATCTGAACAATATCAGTTTGTCTCCATTAACAATGAATCTTCCGCTCATTCCAGAGTAAGATATGGTATACCACAAGGATCTGTGCTTGGGCCTCTGCTCTTCTCGTTATACATGTTGCCTCTTGGTGATATCATCCGTAAACATGACATTAGCTTCCACTGTTTTGCGGATGACACTCAGTTATACATATCAGTCAAGTCTGATGTCCCTCTGAATATATCAAACATGGAGGCCTGCCTAACAGACATAAAGAATTGGACAGCCTGAAATTTTCTCCTCCTTAACTCAGACAAAACTGAAATATTGGTCATTAGCCAAAATTCAATCAGGAGCAAATTCACTCATTTTACACTGGACCTTGATGGTGTCTCCCTTGCCTCGAGTGCAGCTATCAAAGACCTTGGTGTCGCCCTCTTGCCAGGATGTGCAAATGTCTCACTAAAACCCCTTCAGCTGGTACAAAATGCAGCTGCTGGAGTCTTAACTAGAACTAAACCTTTTGAGCACATTACGCCAGTTCGAGCTTCTCTCCATTGGCTACCCATTAAATACCGGATCGATTTTAAAATACTCTTACTCACATTTAAGGCTTTAAATGGGCTTGCCCCTCCCTATCTTAAGGACCTTCTTAACCCATACCTTCCCAGCTCTTGGGCTGGGAACAGGGGAGGTTGGTAACCGAGACTGCAGTGGAAGGGTGATAGCCTCGTGGAAGCAGAGGGAAGGGAGTTGACGGCGTATTCGACCCAGGGAAGGTGCTGGCTCCACGCCGACGGCTCCCAAGACGTCAGGCATCGTAGCACCGTCTCCAGCTGTTGGTTGGCTCGCTCGGTCTGGCCGTTGGACTGGGGGTGAAAACCGGAGGACAGACTGACAGTGGCACCCAGTAACCTGCAAAAAGCCCTCCAAAAGTTAGAAGTGAATTGGGGCCCTCGGTCGGACACCACATCGGAGGGAGACTGTGCAGCCGGAACACATGGGTAACAAGTAGCTGAGCAGTCTCCCTAGCGGAGGGCAGTTTGGGTAAGGGGACGAAGTGCACAGCTTTGGAAAACCGGTCTACGATGGTGAGGATGGTGGTGTTACCGTCGGATGGGGGCAGGCCGGTAACGAAGTCCAAGGCGATGTGGGACCAGGGCCGTCTGGGAACAGGCAGGGGTTGCAGCAGACCGGCGGGAGGTCGGGTGGAGGTTTTGTTCTAGGCGCAGACCGAGCAGGCGGCGGTGAAGCTCCGGATGTCCTCCGTCATGGTGGGCCACCAAAACCGCCTAGACGAATGCCCCCACTGCAGGACCTGGGAACGAACGGACTAGGGGACAAACAGGCGGTTAGGGGGACAAGAGCTGGGACCCGGTTCGTTCTGCAGGGCGGCGTGGACGGCAGTCTCAACGTCCCAAAGCTCCGCTGCGACAACGCATCGTGCTGGCAGGACGGTGCTGGGCTCCTGGATGTCTTCGGCCGGAGCATGCTGGCGTGAGAGGGTGTCAGGCTTACCGTTTTTAGAGCCCGGACGGTAGGACAGGGTGAAATTGAAGTGGGAGAAAAACAGGGACCAGCGGGCTTGTCAAGGATTCAGGCGCTTAGCCAATCTGATGTACTCGAGGTTTTTGTGGTCAGTCCATACCAGGAACGGAACGCTCGCCCCCTCCAGCCAGTGCCTCCACTCCTCGAGTGCCAGTTTGATAGCCAGTAGCTCCCGGTTGCCGATGTCGTAGTTACGTTTGGTGGGCGTGAGGCAGTGGGAGCTTGTTGTCGGCAGGCAAGCACTGGGACAGGACAGCCCCCACTCCCACGTCCGAGGCGTCCACCTCCACCATGTACTGACGAGCAGGGTCGGGCTTCGTCAGGACAGGGCTTCGTCAGGCTTCATCAGGACAGGACAGGACGAGGTGAACCAAGCTTTCAGGTTGCGGAACGCCTCCTTGGCTGCCGGAGACAAGATGAACACTCGATTGATGGATGTAAGGGCGGTGAGGGGAGCCGCTACCGTACCGTAATTGCGGATGAAGCGGCAGTAGAAATTGGCAAAGCCGAGGAATCGCTGCAGACTGCACGTACCTTCTTCCGGTCCATACGGATACTTCCTGCTGTGATGATGAAGCCCAGGAAGGAAGTGGTGCTCTGGTGAAAGGCGCACTTCTCCGCTTTCACGTACAGGTGGTTCTCGAGCAGACACTGGAGGACGCGGCAGATGTGCTGTACGTGCTCAGGCAGGGAGCGGGAGTAAATCAAGATGTCGTCCAGGTAAACGAACACGAACCGGTTCAGCATGTCCCGAAGGACATCATTGACTAGGGACTGAAACACGGCTGGTGAATTCGTTAACCCGAACGGCATGACCAGGTACTTGTAGTGACCCAATGGGGTGTTGAATGCCGTCTTCCACTCGTCCCCCTCTCAAATCTTGACCAGGTGGTAAGCGTTGTGGAGATTGAGTCTCGTGAAGATGGTGGCCCCCTGTAGCGACTCAAAGGCGGAAGACAGAAGCGGCAGGGGGTAGTGGTTCTTTACCGTGATGGCGTTGAGGCCCCGATAATCTATGCAGGGACAGAGGGAGCCGTCCTTCTTCACCACGAAGAAGAATCCGGCTCCTGCAGGCGAGGAGGAAGGGCAAATGATGCCGGCTGCGAGGGACTCCCGGATGTATTTATTCATGGCCTCCGTCTCTGGCGGAGCCAAGGAAAACAGGCGCCCCCTGGGTGGGGACGAGCCGGGCAGCAGGTCGATGGCGCAGTCATAAGGCTGATGAGGGGGTAACGAGGTAGCGCGGGACTTGCTAAAAACCGGCTTCAGGTCCATGTATTCAGACGGCAGTGCCGACAGGTCCGGGAAATCATCGGGAGCGGAAGCAACCGACGATACGGGGGCCACGGTGTCCCGGAGGCAGTGGGAGTGACAAAAAGGGCTCCAGCCCAGGATCCGGTTACCCTCCTAATCAATGTGGGGGTTGTGTCGAGCTAGCCAGGGGTGGCCCAGGACCACAGCGACTTGCGGGGAACCGATGACGTTAAGCACAGTCTCCTCGTGGTGGTTGCCTGAGACGAGGAGGTTCACCGGGGGAGTGGCGTGGGTAACGCGGACCAGAGGGGCCCCGGTGATAGCGTGGGCCTCCAACGGCAAGCCCTGTGGGATGCGGGGCAGGCGCAGCCGGGCTGCCAGGTCGGCGTCGATAAAACTGCCGCTCACCTGTACTCCCCTTGCTATGGGTGAGCGCTGGCTTTTGCCGGGCAGGTCGCCATGAAATGGCCGGGCTGCCCGCAGTACAGGCAGGACTGGGTGCTGATCCTCCGCTGACGCTCTGTGGGCGACAGTCGGGTGCGGTCGACTTGCATCGACTCTGCATCGGGGTGCCAGCCAAGGCTCCCGACTGGGAGACGCAGGCGGGACCGGCGGGGAGGCAGCAGCAGGCGGGTTCTCCTGACTCAGTGACCCCAGCGAGGCTGGTGGCGAAGCCGTCCAGGGACCGGCTGATGGAGTCCAGCTGGCTCTGGTGCCCCCCCAACAGAGCACCTTGAAGCTCCAGGGCTGCCCTCAGCTGTGGGAGGTCCGCTGGGTCCATGTCTGGCTAGTTCGTTCTGTCACGGGAGTGACTGGGACACAAACGCGGACCACGCGATGTTCAGGTTCTGGGCGTTTATTTGAACAGGCAGTGCACTGAATTGACCGTTGTGCTTTTCATTTTGTGGACAAAAGGCGGAATGCACTTCGCACTATGTGGACAAAAGAAACTTTATTTTTATGCTATTTTTATGCTTTTATAATTTATGCTTTTGTGGCACGAAATGCAGAATGCGCTATACATTCCGTGCCATCGAATGTTAATTTTGTCCACTTAACTATTTTGCTATATTACTGAAAGTATGATGTGCACGAAAGGGATTCAGCACAATATATTTCGTGACTCCACAGTTACAGAAGGCACTCCGTCCACGAAAGCAAAGGCTGCTTGAACTTTCGCATACATGAGTATTTCATGGACACAGTGCTAACGCGTTTGTGTTTTCAGTGGTTTCACGCGTTAGTGTTACATGGTTTCGTAATGAATTTATGCGTTTTGTAGCACAGAAGGCATTCTGTCCGCGAAAGCAAAACACTGGTCTACGAAAGTTCATGAATGATGATAGTATAGCGCATTCTGCATTTCGTGCCACAAAAGCATAAATGCTGGCCTAGGACATCTGTTACGTGGACAGAATTACTTTTTTCTACAAACCGAGTTTCTTTTGTCCACATAGTGCGAAGTGCATTCCGCCTTTTGTCCACAAAATGAAAAGAACAACGGTCAATTCAGTGCACGAAAGGAATTATCCGTTTTGTTTTCTGTGCACGAAAGTACGTGCTCTCTTCAATATTTTGTGGACACAATGCTAACGCGTTTGTGTTTTTCGTGGATAAAAGGCGTTACGGTGTTATATGGTTTCGTAATGAATGTATGCGTTTCGTAGTTTCTGTCCACGAAAAAGGTCTGTTACATTTGGCGCCCCATAGAAATGTACCCCATATCGAATATCGGCAAAAATCCAATATCATGCATCCCTAGCTATTCCCAAAGGCCAACTGTAGGCCAGCCGCAAGCAGTCTTTATAATGGGTTCCTATGGGGAAAACTTCAATGAAAACGTCAGTGTTTACATTAAACCCATGGGGTGTCGTATTGGTTCTTGAACATAGTCATGATCAGACATGTGTTAGAGAAGTGTAGTCCTGATACGTTGCTGTCTTGGTCCATAATGCTATGTTAAGCTTTTTTCTTATAATGGGGGTCGATGGAGAAGAAACAGTTTAACGCAAGATAGTTACCGCTTTCATTGGATTTCAGTTTTGCTTTTTTGATAGGAGATAGTGTTTACGACATGTGAGATGTCAGACAAATGTGGTGGTCATTGATCGCCGTTTTGGGACATTAAGCCACGTTAAGTTTTTTTCCTTATAATGGGCGTCAATGGAGAGGAAACGCTTAACGTGAGATAACGACCATATTCCTAGGATTTCGGCTTTGATTTTTTGACAGGAGGAAGTGTTTCTGACAAGAGATGTCCGAGGGAAATTTGGTGATCTTTGATTGCAGTTTTGGAACGTAAGCGTTTTAGAATGTCCCGAAATACTTCTCCTCCAGCTAAAAGCTCTTTGTGACAGGATGACCGCAGCAGCCAGGCAAAAAGATTCCAAAATGGAGCCGCACAACAAATGAAGTGGCAAGGGTGTTTATTGGTTCCCAGGCGTGCAAGTAAAGGTGGCAATAAACTATCAAAATAAACATAAACAGAACTTAAGCAACAAAAAGGCAACAAAAGGAAAAAACAACAGGTAAACAAAACTATTCACAGGGGTTTCCAATAATTCCCCACTAACGGTACACACACAGACTCTGACCAGTCTTCCTCTCTCCCAACCAACCAACCAACAAACAAACAAACATACCAACATGAGGGCAAAGACTGCCTTATATACCCTCCAAGCCGACTACGATGATCCAAAACAATTTTAATGCTTTTCCATCCCAGACTGTTAATACTGTAATAAATCACCAAAATAATTTACATTACAAATAGGCTTTCAATTATAACACATTTCCCACGCTTTCTGATTTACCTGGTTCAGAAAATAAACGCATATGAAAACTGGTTTTAGTTGGACCATACCACCCGAAGTATATTAAATTATAAATACAGTCCCAGCGCAATCTACTACCCTCTTGCTCCCAGATGACCCGGAAACAGTGGATGCGGACTGAAACACAGACAGATACGCGGTAAGGCTTTTGCATGCTAGCACACTCAGACAGTACCATAAAACATTTAAAACAAAGATAAAACTGTTTAGCTATGTTTTTTGATAGCGTGTAGCTTCACTGCCGTGTTAGTTGTCCACCCTAACAACAACAGTGTCGCCTGACAGTAATTTAAAACTTTGTTTTTAAACGTGCGCAGTGCGCTCAGTTGCAAACTAACAAACTTGCGTCGTAATTCTGCGAACTGTTTTTGCATAATAAAACGGGTAAGTTGGAGTCATGTACGGCGTTATTTCTTTATCGTTCCAATTACAGAAACATTCCGTAACGGGCTAGCAGCTCCGTTCACTCTTCAATTAGGCTATGTGATCAAAGGTCTGTGAGGAAGTGCTCAAACAATTCGATACGACCGGGAGGAGGAGAGTAAACTTCAAATAGGTAGGCCAGCTTTAATTATTCATTAATCAGTCAGTGGCGTTTCTCTCTCTCAGCTCTCTCTCTCAATGTGTGTATGCGCGCGTGCATGCGTGGTCAGGTTTCTGTGCGTACCCTAAGATGAAATCCTGCAGGCGCCCCTGGACTACTCCATAAATTCCTGCGACCGGTAGCAAAATCTGATGGATGCAAAAAAAGGCAGAACACCGGTCCATTTTTTTCTCTCGGAGCAACAGTATGGAAACACTCTCAGTTGTGCACCTAGGCTACTGAATAATTAAAAAAACGATAGATTTAAAATTTAAGAACTTTTTTTTTTTTTTTTTAAACTTGTTTAATACATTCAGACAGAAAATCATCTCGACCCCACCCATTTTTTGGCGAACCCCCGAGGGGTTGCACCCCCAGTTTAAGAACCGCTGGTCTAGAAGAAAGAAGTTAGTTTCTTAACAGCAGGGTTTTTCAGCCTTCAACAAATGAGTTTGTTTTTTCTACTACGTCTTCCCAAAGCCACACTGAATAAGCATTTAACAAGTGCAACATGGAAAATGAATTTCGGATAGCTGCCAATATTAGCATCTCTGACACGGGATCAATATTGGATTATGGTTGGCAGAGAGAGGGTCTACGGGGTACTAAACTGCAACGCCAAAGAGCCAAGCTCGTTGGTATTTGGTAGCATCCTGTTAACATATCTGCTCAAATTATTCCATGGATCAGCAACAAAGTCATACCCATATAATAGATTTTCATCACTCTTCCCACAAAAATCACTGGTATCACTAATATCAGAATATTCTCCATAACATGGAATTACAAGCGTATATTCTATGCAACATTCTGAAGTATACTTCCTTGACCAAAGTTGATACAGAATTTTGTATCATCCAAGCTTTTTCCAGTCAATATCTGAAATATAAGTGTTCCAAAAGAATTACCCCCTTGGGCAAAACTTATTTCTTGTATGGTACTTGTCTAATGTATTTATTATTGCAAGATGTATCAAATAAAAAAACTCAGTCCAAGGCAAGTTCTGAAACTCTCCTGCATTTTTACCCAAACCTAAGGTGATCCTCATCAGTTAAACTGAAACAAGAAGAATAGCTTTGATTACACAGTTACAGAACCATGGCTGTCATGAGACTTGTGAACATCCAGTCCCCCTGCAGTGGCATTGAAACAGCAGACTCAGGAGAGGATTTCCCTTTTAACTGTTTCATGACACTTCATACGTACAAATAGCTTTAGCTTGAGTGTTAACATATCAATTTTGGATGTCACTGCAGTGTCAATAAAACACTCCAGAGTCCAAGATAACATGGCTTTGAGAATGTATATGAATGATATGACAACTTAGAGCTTTGTGGATTTATTTTCTAGTTAAATAATATCTGACCCCAGAAGCACAGTCTAATACATGGGTTCTCAGAGACATCACACAGCGTAACTGTGTTTTAAAAGACATAATAAATTAGCCAAATTGTTTCAGTTTTGTCTGTCGTAGGTGGCAGTATGACTTGGCTTGTTTATAACTGTTCATTAAACTTAGTACTTAGTGTTTATTACTACAAGTACTACTACAAGTATTACAATACTTTTAACAATTATAATCATAAATAAATTATCATGTGTGTGTTCCTTTCATTCTGGAAGCAGCCTACACCAATCATTCAGATGAATGGAGAAAGACCATGTCTAGCCTACATTATTCATAAAATAAGTTTATTGTTCTCCCCAGCATGTGTATGATTACATATCACATATTAAAGCTTCCTTATCGTGAGAAATATGACATTGCGAGACTGCAAATGGGAGCATGATGAAATTTTGTTGCCATTAAATTGGTCCCTCTCAGACCCTATTCTGTGCTAATCCACATACATAATGGCAACCCTTACGTGATGCTAAATATGTATTCTGTTGTATTAAGTGGGTCAAACATGAGTGTGGCATTCCATACAAATAATTAACTTATTTTCAAAAGCTAGGTCAGAAATGGCTTTAATGACATGCAGATCAAACTCATTAGAACTCCTTTATGCACACTATCCAGATTATATTTTAGTTTAACTATGCCAAATCTGGGCGAACAGATTAGAGCAGATTTCAGACCAACTTGTCCAACTAGGAAAGTGAGAAAAAAAAACATAATATTGAACGCTGCCAAAAAATACCTTGAATTTAAGAATATCTGCATCTGCAAATAGAATAATTTCATTTTCAATAACTGCTTTTATTCCATTGATATTAATTGGTAACCTGTGGCTGTATCCGAATACTCTTACTGCCAGACTATGTAGTACGCAAAAAGCAGTAGGCCTACATCACAATACTATACAATACAATAATACAATCCGAATACTCAGTAGGCATTTAATAGTAGTGGAATGGTACCCGGATGACCTAAGTACATCCGAAGTATGCAAATATACTACACTACGCTATCCCATAAGTTAGCTGGAGCCCGAAAAACCGAAGAAGAATTCCCCGGGGGACAGAGAAAGAAGACGGCGATGTAGTCAACTTGGTTAAGTTAACAAATCAATTGGCTTTGTTACATAACGTTAGCTTTTCGTTTTACCTCAGGTTGACAGCTAAGTAAAGCAGACTGATTTTTAAAACATGTAAACATGTAATCATCAAAGGTCAAATGACAGGTAAGATGGCGGCGGAGTACGTCCGAATTGTGTCTTTACTACTCGCTCGCATACTCATAGAACGTACTACAGTAACGGTCGGGTAGTAAGTTCTTAACCGAAGTTAGTGCATACTGAGTATTCGGATGCAGCCTGTGGCTTTCCCTGATGAAACGTATAGGAGAAAAACTGGATAGCTGGATATTGCAAATTGTGTGATAAATGACTGATTTCAGGGTACTTTAACATTAGTGTCTTCTATACTTCACAATTCTATAAATATGGAATATGGTGTAGCATTCTCACCATCTGGGGGGGGAAAAGCAGGGGACTAATGATAAGAATAACGGTTCTTTGATGGGAGCTGGATTTTATAGCTCCGTTCATCATTCTTTTAGGGGGCAGGGATTACTAGGTTTATCTGTGAAATGATGATATCGTATAATGATACCCTTATTGCCAGATCTAACGTCATTTTGTATATGTGCTTTACAACATAACTGCCATTAAACAATCAGAAGGCGAAATCTCTTTCTCTCTCTCTCTCATCGGGGATCGAACCAACGGCCCGTTATTTATGATTCCTGCTCCATAACCACTATGCTACACTAACTGAACTTAACGCACGCAGTGAAATTTGGGCGCAACGATAAAATGAACGGCTCTCAAGTACGACTCGGATCCTTTTGTTCGTACGAAATAGCCATTCAAAAGACTCGGATCGGTCGCGAACGTAACATCACTACTGTGTTGTCTGAGTGTACGTTCTGTGTGGTTGCCTAATAAACGGAAGGCTAGCTAAATCTCTGTGCACGAAATGTTCTCTTCCAGTGCCCGTTCCCACACTATTTTCTCTGCCCTGTAGATGACATAATTGATATGTGAAAAATTAATTAGGTCATTTCCCAACACTGCAGTGCAAAATAGGTGTTTTACTTGGGACAACAGCTGTTGTACTTCAGCTGTGCACCTGCACTGCAGTTGTGGGAATGAAGTAATTGGCCTTGTTTTTTGGAACACAGAGTAGATGACATCGTAAAGACTGCATCTGTCTGACGAGTTCAGTAATAAATAAAATACCCTCCTTACCGGACCGATATTTATCAACCATTTCAGATTTACTCATAGAAATTCTGCTAAAAGCATTTTTATGACTAAAAAGTCCCACCTAAGTGAGGCAAGTGGAAAATTCTTTCAGCCGGAACTAAAACCATTTCCTCGGGGCAATGGCAGTTCTAGCTGGTATGGCGCCCTGGGCGAACCAACCCTTCAGCCCCCCCAAAAAATAAATAAATAAATAAATAAAAGCACCATTCTTCACTAAACTGTGATTTTTATTCAGATATTTGGAACAACAATTTGGCTCGATTGCTCTTGCTTGACTGCTCTAGCTTGGATGAGTTCCTGCTGTGTTTGTTGATGTTGTGTTTGTGGAGTGGTTTCTGTACTTTTACATTCAATCGGATAAAAATAAAAATTGGTGCTATTTACCTAGCTATTACATAAGGTAGGTCTGATCTGCTCTTAAAGTTGAATCTTTTGTTGCCATTAGGGGACAGAGAGGGAATTTTCCACTTTTTTTCCTCCGTCACAGCTAATTCGGCTCTAGCCGACGAGAGGTTTTTTGTGGTTTTTCGCCCTCTCAGGAGCAAATCTCTAAATAATTAAGCAGCACACTTTAGCTAGCTATTCGGGTAGTTTAGCTAACTAGCCGGTTCACTTTTTTTACCTTTTTCTACTATTTTTCAGCGTCAGATTTTAGGATATTCTGATTCTGGTTGTGTTAGCGCGTCTGCGTGTTTGCTGAACTGTAAACGTAATTTTATTGTATTAGGCTAAGTGGCATTTCTTGTGCTTGATTTCTGCCTTCTGACTGTTCTGAGCCACCTCGGTGCTTTTAGCACTTTTTTAGCTGGTAATTCTGTCTCGGCAGTAAATCCTTATTTAGGGAAAGCGTTTACAGTTAGGGGAAAAAATGTGGCCAAAACTGTGTGAGAGTTGCCGGATGATCGGATTTCTGGAGGGAGACTTCCAGAATGAGTTCATCTGCGACCGTTGCCGACTTGTTGAGCACTTGGAGAACAAGATTCTTGATCTCGAGGCCCAACTAGCTGGACTCCACAGTAATCCTGAATTGTTAGAGTTCCAGGAACTGATTAGTACGCCCTATAGAGAGATAGTGTGCTCACCCAAGCCGGGTAGGGGGGAAGATACAGACCAGATAGGGCGAGAGAGCTGGGTTACAGTAGGGTGCAGGCGTGGAAAGGGGCACAAAATTCCAAGAGGGGCCGCATCTCCAGAGATCGCAGTGACCAACCGTTTCGTGCCACTGTAGGACAAGTTGGCCCACGATCCTGAGAGTGGGAGGACTGAAGAGCCCCAGGGCACCCAGGTGGCCTCATCCTCCAAGAAAAGGGAGTTTGTGATAGTGGGGGATTCAATCATTAGAGGGGTAGATAGCATAGTGTGTTCGCGCGACAAGGAGTCTCGCATGGTCTGTTGCCTGCCTGGCGCCCAGGTTGGAGACCTCCTGGAGAGCGTGGACAAGCTCCTGGCCAGAGCGAGGGAGGATCCAGTGGTCATGGTCCATGTTGGAGCCAATGACATAGGAAAGGGTAGGTTCGGGGTTCTGCAAGAAAAATTTATTGAGCTAGCGGGGAAGATTAGGAGCAGAACCTCCACGGTAGTCTTCTCTGGAATTCTACCAGTACCATGTGCAAGCAAAGGGAAGCAAGCCTTTATATGGAGGTTTAACACGTGGTTACAAACCTGGTGTAGGAAAGAGGGGTACAGGTTTATGGGGCACTGGGACTCCTTTTGGAACAGGGGTGACCTGTACAAGCGGGACGGGTTGCACCTGAACCGGAGGGGTACAGCTGCACTGGGCCAGCGTATGCTTAGGGTAGCAGAGGGTTATTTAAACTAGGGTCTGGGGGGGCAGGGAGTTTATACAGTCAGATGGGTAGGGATAGACAGACTGCCGGAATAGAACACACCATGGCTAAATATCTTATTAGTAGAGAGGAAACGATGCTTGTAAATCAGTCAGAACAGCACTGTAATAGAGGTGGTTCTGGGCAGTTGGGGGCGGGGGTAGAGGGCAGGAGAGGCACACATGGTACCCTGAAATTTCTCTGTTTAAATGCTAGAAGCATAAAAAATAAAATTCTCGATCTGGAAACCGTTATGAGTAATAGTAACTTTGATGTTGTTGGGATTACAGAGACGTGGCTTGGTCCAGGGGATGGGGATGAGTACAACGTAGAGGGATACAAGCTGCTAAGAAAAGATAGAATCAATAGAAGAGGAGGAGGCGTAGCTCTCTATGTAAAGGATAATCTTAATACTCAGGAAATACCAGGAATGGAGCCCCTTGGTGTTAGTGAAGACATATGGATTAAGATATTGGGGGAAAATCAAAAAGGCCTGAATGTTGGAGTATGCTATAGGCCACCAGCCTCAGATAGCAATGTCAGTAGTACTCTCTTTGATAACATTAAACTTGCATGTCAGGAGGGTGAGACAATGGTAATGGGAGACTTCAATTACCCTTCAATTAATTGGGAAGCTGTGTCAGGTCAAGGTAAATGTGAGGAAGAGTTTTTGGATGTTGTAAATGACTGTTTTTTGATACAGTCTGTTACTCCACCCACGAGAGAGAACACAATCCTAGATCTGGTTCTGTGTAATAATCCTGATAGAATCGGCAGTATTGAGGTAGGGGAACCACTCAGTACAAGTGACCATAGTTCAATTACATTTGAAGTTTTTTGGCAAGTTAAGTCTGCATTCTCCAATGCTAGAGTATTCAACTGTAGGCAAGCTGACTTTATTAAGATGCGTGATTATACAAGGAATATAAACTGGGTACCTCTTCTAGGTGGTAAAACTGTCAAAGAAATGTGGTGCATATTTGAAACGATTATTCTGGATGTACAGCGTAAATTCATTCTGCAAGTGAGAAAAGGAAAACTGAAAAAGAAGCATCCACAGTGGATGAATAAGTCGCTGCGGAACAGTTTAAAACAAAAAAGGAAATTATTTAGAAAATATAAGTTGGAGAGCTCAGATAGAAATAAGATTGAATACAGTAATATGCGAGCTCAAGTTAAGAAAAAAATAAGGGAAGGTGTTTTGAAAGACAAATTGCACTAGATGCAAAGAGCAACTCTAAACGTTTTTTTCAATATTATGGTCAAAAAAGGATAGTTAAGGATGAAATAAGAGGTATAAAAAATAAGGATGGGGACGACAGTGGCTCAGGAGATAGAGCAGTCGACTGGGGATTGGAAGGTCCCTGGTTCGAATCTGGCTCATCCTGGCAGAGTATCGAAGTGTCCTTGAGCAAGACACTGAACCCCCAACAGCTCCCAGTGGCCAGTTGGTAAGCCTGTATAGCAGCCTCTGCCACTGGTAGGTAGATGTGAGGCATATAACTGTGAAGCGCTTTGAGTACTCAAAATGAGTAGAAAAGCGCTATATAAATGCAGTCCATTTACCATTTATGGTTTACGATAACAAAGCTATTGCTGATACACTAAACAGTTACTTTGTGGAGTTTCACTAGTGAAGTGTTTTTGCATATGCCTTCAGGTGCAGTCAGTTCTCAGAGACTTATAGAGGAAATTGATTTAAATGATGCAGAAGTACTAGATAAACTTCAAAAACTTAAAACAAATAAGGCAGCAGGCCCTGATGGAATATATCCAAGAGTTCTCAGAGAACTAGCAGAGGTGGTTTACAAGCCTCTGACAGTTATTTTTAAGCAATCCCTTAAAACTGGAGAAATACCAGATGACTGGAAACATGGCAGTGTAGTACCTATCTACAAGAAAGGAGACCGGACTGAACCAGGAAATTATAGGCCTGTCAGCTTAACTTGTATCGCATGCAAAATACTGGAATCCATCATTAGGGATAATCATTAGGGATAATTAGGGATAATCATTAGGGATAATTTGCAATTATTCCTGGAACAAAATGGTGTTCTAAATGATAGCCAACACGGTTTTCGCAGAGGGAGGTCGTGCTTAACAAACCCCCTGGACTTCTTTGAGGAAGCTACAGCATGTCTGGACTCAAACCAGGCTTATGATATTATCTATTTGGACTTTCAAAAGGCATTTGACAAATTTCCGCACAAGAGACTCATATTGAAAATGACATCTGCGGGAATTACAGGAGCCATCACCGAGTGGGTTCGAAGTTGGCTGTCTAATAGAAAGCAGACTGTAACTGTGGGAGGAATTGTATCGGAGCAGGGTCCTGTACGAAGTGGACTCCCGCAGGGATCGGTGTTGGGGCCTTTGCTATTTCTTATATACATAAATGATCTTGATGCAGAGGTTAGAAGTAAAATAGTAAAATTTGCAGATGACACAAAACTAGGGGGTCTAGCCAACAGTATAGAATCAACTAAGGTAATACAGGAAGACCTAAACAGCATCCAAAAGTGGGCAGATACCTGGCAGATGACTTTCAATTTAGATAAATGTAAAATCTTGCATGTAGGAAATAAGAACCTTAAACAAGACTACTTCATGGGTGGAAAAAAACTAGAATGTGCTCAATTTGAAAAGGACTTGGGAGTAATGGTTGACCCAAGCTTAACAGGATCTAGGCAGTGTGCTGTAGCAGTAAAAAAGGCCAACAGGATGCTGGGATATATAGCCAAAAGTATTGAGTATAAATCTAAAGAGGTTATATTGAAATTATACAATGCCTTAGTCAGACCGCACCTGGAATACTGTGTGCAGTTCTGGGCACCGCACTATAAAAAAGATACCGAAGCTTTAGAAAAGGTTCAAAGAAGGGCAACTAAATTAGTTCCTGGCATGAAATATAAATGCTATGAGGAAAGACTCAAGTTACTTAACCTATTTAGATTAAGCGAGAGGAGGCTTAGGGGTGATTTAATTGAGGTATTTAAATTTATAAAAGGAATCAATAAGGTTAACTATAATAGATTCTTTAGGGTGAGTTCAGTCTGTAAAACAAGAGGACATAAATGGAAACTAGTTAAGAGTAAGTTCCGCACTGATATAAGGAAATATTATTTTACACAAAGAGTTATCAATACATGGAATAGGTTGCCAGGTCATGTAGTTGAGGTCATGTGTTCAAGTCTAGACTTGATGCAGTTTTGGATACTCTTTAATTAAGAAATGGCGAGCTTAGTTGGGCCGAATGGCCTGTTCTCGTCATCATATGTTCTTATGTTCTTATGTTCTAACACAAATAAATAATCATATATATAAGTATATACAAAAATAAGACTCATAAATATCAAAAAGAAGTAACAAAGACAAATAGAAACAAATTGACAAATTGCAGTATATAAATACAAATAAAGAGAATCGAATTATTGCACTATTACCCTATTGCTAACAAAAAACACACAAATAAAACTAAATTGCACAAATCCTATATCACACAAATACACAAATAGAATAACACACTTATAAAGAAGAGAACCTGATTATTACACTATTGCATTTCAAACAAGAAACACACAAACTAAATTGTACAACTGCCATCTAAACCCCGACCTTTCTTGCCTTCCTTGATGCAAAATATGCACAATTTATCAAACATTCAGAGTAGGAACCAAATGAACCATACAACCTCCTTGGCTAATACTAGGCATAAGACACCCCAAAAGACTCAATATATCACAAAAGATACAAAATATCAGCATAATATAGACATCTTTTAGGTTAGCTTACAGCATTGGAAATTCCCCTTACTGAGCTCAGGACCTAGTCAATACAATCACAGAAAACCTTTATGATGTCACCTCAATGAAAGTTAACTAAATAAATAATGTGCTAGTTAGGTTTTAATCGTTTTGCTGCAGGCTACACACATTATCATGATGAAACTGTGTGAAATTATATCCAATGCTATGTAAGCTAGGACAGAAAACGGAATATTGTCGCCCTATGTGTGATAGCATAACAAGCAACATAGCAACATAGGGTAACAAATATAAGTGTTATACTAGCCTAATTCATTACATGCATAATATTATACTCATAAAGAGATGCCATATCTGCATACCTTTATCTTTTGCATGTTTCTCCTCTTCTTCTTTCCTCTTTTTCCTAAACTGGGCACCTGATGGCTTAGACCTTTTCTAATCCATTTGTGTTGATTTGGCACTCGAGCATAATACATTACCCATCCCTCAACACTGTCAACCAAGAGTCAAGACTAAACCAATTCACCTTGGTGGTGTGCAGACTGGTTTTATATTATTCTTAACGATGTTGCACAAACCAGAAAAAATGCAACAGTATGTCTGTGAAACTATATAGTCACAGTATTATGAATAAATTGTGGTTTATTTGGTAGCATTTCTTAGTGTGACTGATTTTACTAATTGCATTAGTACTGTACAAAGTTAGAGGTGCGCTATTTGATAGATTCCCCCGCACTGCCTACCTTGGGCTTCCAGTGGGGAGACCTGAGGTCAACCTACCCCCGCCCTCCTCCCCATCTCGTACTTCTGAGTGGCAGTAGCCTGCCTAGCTCACAAACTATAATCAGGGTGCCCAGTCCGACAAGGTTAATTGACCCACATGATATCATTGACGTGACGTGCAAAGATGCAAGATGTTGCCCTGGGCGGCTGCCCATGTCGCTTGTTCTTAAATCTGCCACTGACACACAAGTGAAGACTCTTCCAAAGCAGTTCCTATTCATTTCTTAGTGTGGACACTAATTACAGCATAACTGTTGGCAAGGGTGTAATTTTGCATATGGACGGTAAGGACATGTCCCTACCAATA
Organism: Megalops cyprinoides; assembly: GCF_013368585.1. NCBI lineage: Eukaryota > Metazoa > Chordata > Actinopteri > Elopiformes > Megalopidae > Megalops > Megalops cyprinoides. The sequence continues at coordinate 2,072,968 of NC_050604.1, read as the reverse complement.
TTTGAGCGAACTTGTTCGCATTATCTTTGGAGTGAAGTCATATTACATAATTCCAATGTCCCCTCGGTTGTTGTGTCCCTACCAATGTTGAGACCAAAACTACGCCCTTGCCTGTTGGGCTAACAGTGACAGTGGACACAGCTGACTAGGGTTGGGTATCGTTTGAATTTTATAGATTCCGATTCCGATTCTGCTTATTCTTGCTTATCGCAAGACATCAAAGACAGCCTTTCAGATCAACGCCGTGCTGCCTTAAATGTTTGGTCAGATTTGATGTGCAACCTGACTTGCAGCTAATTAGCTTCCCACATGCATTGCTCTTTGCCTTGTTGTCATTTTGTTTTCTAAAGTGAAGCCACACTTTTGACCGTTTACTGCGGTCCATCTTTCACTCTGTTGTGATGTTAGCCATGCATGCTGGCTCGTATTTAACCCTTTCTCACGTAACTTTTTTTTATGCTATGTAGCGCGCATGTTATGTTGTGTGGTTTGCTATGTTTTCATCAGTGTTATTAAGCTTCTCATTGTTTTCAGCTAGCATTTGCTACATTTTTAACGTTAAATTGTTGTTTCCTCAAAGCTAAAATTAGCTAGAATTTCTCCAATGTAGGGTTCTTATCGCACCAGTTTTAGCATATGCATTAAATGGCTAATCACATTGGTGTGACTGTATGCGCGAAAGGGCTAAACAAATGGACACGTAGACATTTAGAAACCGGAATTCAATTTTTTTCCAGGTACCTGGTACTTGGATTCGGTTCTAATTTTGGAACCAAGTTTCAGTTCCCAACCCTACAGCTGGCTCCTCTGTCTCTACCTGCTCTCTGCCTTGCTCACTCTCTTCCATGTCCTCCTCCTGAGCAATTTCATGATCATGTACATACGTGTATGTAGTGCAGTGGTGTAAAGAACTAAATCATTTTACTCAAGTAAATGTACTGTTACTATGGTGAAATTGTACTAAAGTAAAAGTAAATTTACTTGTGTAAAAATCCACTCAAATAAAAGTAACATTGCATAAATATTTTTAAATGGAATAAAAAATTAAAAATGATATAAAATAAAGTGCATTAATAAAAAGTTAAATTAAATAAATTAACATGAAATAAATACAATTAAAAACTGAAATAAAAAATAGACATGATATAAAATTAAGTATACTAACAAAATAAAATCAATTGCCTTCTCAAGGACATTAATTCTTGTCAATGGATTTAAAACACGTGTGGCAACAGACTTAATGAGACCAGTCACTGAAGTTTCTAAAAGCCTGAGCGGGTCTCCTTGCTCAGCTTCAAAAGCCTTCACAGCTGCTTGGACCTCTGATGGAATTGACCTTAAAAATGTTAGGTATAGTACATTCTGAGGGTCACTGTACATTACATAAAGTGCCTCCGCCATGTAGCAATGCTCAGAAGACTCTTGTAAGGCCAAAGTGCATCTTCAACTCATCCCACTGGTTCAGGATGCGGTCAACTGCAGGCTCAATAGACAGCCACCATGTTGCACACACCTGAGTGATTTGCAGGGGCTTTTCTCTAATGTTTATTGTCTCATAGACTGCCCTGTAAGCATCCCTCCATTTAGAAGATACAGAAAACAAATTATGTCTCCCTCACAAGGTACTCCACACTTCTTGGTATGGTGTCATGTGATGTATGGCTGACAGCTAGCTGGAGAGAAGGGCACACACATCTAATGAGCACAAAACTGGACAGGCCGTACTCATCCCGAAGGACTTTGTAAGCACCATTATTTATGCCAGTCATTACAGAGGCATTGTCAGAGGCATCAGATGTTCCTTTTTTAAACCACATTTGACCAGAAAATCCATTAGTGTAGTCACAGTAGCCCTAGCATCACCACCCGTTAGCTCAACCAAACCAAGATATGTGGAGTTGACCTGATTTTTATTGTTACTTAAGTCACTAAATGCTGCTTTGCAGGCTTCCCCCAAATGATCCATGGTTAGCAACGAGCAGGGGCACCTGCAAGATTTCTTCTTAGGGTACGCACAGAAACCTGACCATGCACGTGCACGCACGCACGCACACTAGTGGTGTTCAAAGCGATTCTTTTTAGTGATTCGGTTCCTTTCGTTCAGTTCAATAAAACGATTCAAATCTTTGACTTACTTATTCGTTCATTTCCATATCCGGTTGGGCGGCATACAGGATTCTGTAAATAGTTTTATTGCATTTTAAAAGTTACTCTACATTGTTCCAAACATCATGTCCATTATTAGCCTGCTCTGCGGCAAAACAGCTCGTGTGAAACCAAATGTCAATGAAATTAATAATAATTAAATCATAATATTCAATACGTGAAACTGCACCATGCTATTCAAACAATCATGCAGCTGCAAAGTATACTTTGTCTTTAGGAAGGTAATAGAACCCCACATTTTAACGCGTATAATAGCCTAAGTACATGTCTTTGCTAAAACTGGAAAAAAGAGCCACACTTATATCTGAATTGGAAAAACTTCGTTTTACAAGTTTTGAACTAACTGAGCCCAAACATTTTAATATACTTGTAGGCCTAGTCGGTGATGTGGTATTTTTATTTGTTGTTAATGTAGACATAGTACGCTACAAATGTGATGCATCGGCTTATGCATCACATTTCTGTTTTGTTTTGTAGCCTACTATGTTGATTTGTCAGTATTTATTAATAAGGACTTTATTCACGTTAAAAGGAAATGTGATGTCAACATTAAATACATTGTAGCCTACGTAAAATTGCAGTTGTGATAAACAAGAACTGCGATACATTGTGCGCACCTAAAATATGCTACTGCTAAAAATATAAATATAAAATAATATTGCAGATAGATGAGCAAAATAATATTTAATATTGTTTTTAATTATAATGTCACAGAAGCGGTCTGATTCCTTTTGCATCATCACAGTCAATGTTGGATGTAGCCCAAGCCTGCTATACTGAGAACTAGCGATTCTGGCAACATATAGTCACCAGGTCTTCATAGTCAGTGAATCTTTGGAGTCCGAACGAACTGGTGAACTGAAGATTCACAGTTCCTTTGAGTCCGAACGAACTGGTGAACTGAGGAACTTGTCAACACTTCATCAGGTCAGTATGGGGAGTTGAGAGTCTTCATAGTCACCGAATCTTTTGCATTGTCCCACATCGTCCCACATCACAGTTTGTTGCTTGTTTTATAGCTACATTCCTCAGTGTGCCGAGAGCTACCTGCAGGTGACTAGCAAGCTAACTTTAGCTTGCAAGCTAGCTTGCTAATTGATACACCTAGTTAGCAAGCTAATTTCTGCTTTGATAGAAATTGAAAAAAGCACAATAAATGCCAAATGTTAATAAATGCTCATGCTATCACGATCATACAATCCAAAAATGGTCTATACTTTAATTGTCAGACACAATTGTGTTGTCTTTTACATGTAATATTTAGCATAAAAGCTGGTGCAATAATGCGCTGATCTCCATCAGAGACATTTGTAAGACGTTAGTTTCAAATGCAGAGAGAGTCGCGTCAACTCCATTCGCTCCAATGGACCATTTTTTTACAGCAATGGTGGATCGTGGAGCCTCTCAGTAGTTCCTGGACATTATCAGCAAATACTAGCAGTGCAGTAGAGTTGCACCAGAAAAGACCGTTTGTGATGCACTTTTAAAGGGTAAGACGTTTAAAGAATCAGATTGTATATTATCGGCACATGTGAATCAAATTAACATGTGCATTAAAGTATGTTAGTGGAATATCCCCCACTAAAGTAGTAGATTTAGGGAATGTTAGATAACAGATTAGGCTATACAAAGTTAGCAACACATAACCATGAACAGGCTATTAATATGATTACCTCACATATTTTTGTTGTTGTAATCTTTAGTGATAGTAAGATTGCTCCTGCTGACTTGAGCCAACCATTTTTTCTCCTCTCCGTGTCAGTGGGGAAACCATACATTCGTGTTCGTTTCTCTGAGCGACTGGAGCATCCCCATGCAGCACAGCAAACCATGGTAGAGACTATATGCAAGGACAACACGGAGGAAAGGGCACAAACTGCTTGACATGCTATTCATGTTTCTGAGTTTATTAGAGATGTATTTAATGAATTCATGACAATTATTGATAGTCACCTGTAGGTCTCATTCTGTCCTATCTGAAAGTCATAAAGATTACATTAGTCATTAAGATTACTTAGGCCCTCAATTACCATGGGAATACAGAAACCACCATGAATTACAGAAATGTTAGAAAATTAATCTGATCTGAATTTTGAAACATTCCTTCCCTTCCCATCCCTCTAAATATATCAATAAACATTAGGATATGATTGCTCTTGACTACCATACAAGTTTAAGAACATAACAAGAAAAAAAACAATTTGTTACAGTAACGAGAGTAATTGTAATTCGTTACTTCCATCCCTGATGTAGCGTGTGGATTGTGTGTGTAGATTGTGTTTCATAGACGATCTTGCAACTTGGGTAATGTCAGGCAAACATACAAAACTTATGGATCCATGTATTACGATTATTCATAATACTTTACCTTAGTCTGATCTGTCAACGTGATTACTTCAGTATGTAGTGTTCCATATCTATGCAATGACAAGTTCATGAGTAATTCAAACAAGAGTAATGGGTGTGGAGATGGATGCAGAGCTGTATGCAGATTGTAACTATGATTAAATTTGATGTAAATTCAAAATTATTCTTCTCGCCAACACTTGCATAGACAAGCAACTAGCAGCGTTAGCGATGAATACTTCGTGAGCAATTCAACTGAGAAGAAGGGATGTCAGTTTGCATGCAGGCTGTGTCTGTTGGGCTTTAAGGGTTAAAAGACATTTTTAGTGACAATTGCAAGTGACAAATAATTTTTTTAAGATTTTTCCAGAGACCCCCCCCAAAATTTTGCTGTTGAGGCTTTCAGGGGGTCTCAAGTGTTAATCAAGGGGTCTCAGAGTCGGACCCTCAAGACCGTATTTCGCACCCTGCTCCCAAGTTAAGCTAATGTTGCGTTAGCTGTAGCTAGCTAGGTTTAGTCACCAACAATCTACTGTAACTTGGCAAGCTTAACATTACTAACGTTAGCTAGCTACATGTTTATAATAAACCCATGGAGAGATCTTAGCAGGTTCTCAAGGAATAACCAATAAAGTTTTCAGTTCTGTCGAATGAATAGGCTACTCAATTGTTGCGTTCCGTTCCTCCAGCACGGCAATCTCGTAATGTCAGTTGAGCAATGTCAAAATGAGAATGGGGGCCAAAAAACAAGGGAATTGTGTGCCCTTGTAAAAGTGTCCTGTAATGCTATGGCCACAACCTCAATTGTTCTGCCTTAAATGTATATCAGATTTTTAAGGGCTAAACATTAGTAAGGGATTGAGTAATCTCAAATTGTTCTGCTATTTAATAATTTTAGCTTTTATAATTTCATTAATTATCTGTTTTGCATGCGACATAAATCTAACGCATTTGATCATAAAAATGTTAATATATTGTATGTCTGTTTACAGGTTTCAGGTTGCCTGTCCACAAGGGTAAAGTGTAAGTACTATCAATCTTTTTTTTCCATTTTTCAGGTTTACTGTCTACATTAAATAAACAAGGGATAAATAAACACAACATTACCACCCAATTACAGTTATAGTAATTGCCTCTTCTTTACTAGTGTAAATAGTTTTGCTCAGAAAAATGCCAAGAAAATCAAGAAAATCCCAAACAAAAAGGTGCAGTGGAAATTGCTCACTTTTGGTCCAGAAAAAGATGTCATGATGGTTGATAATGATGAGAGAGCAGTCAGTACTGATATCAACCCTCTGATGTGCCAAGTGAGATTGCAGTGACTGCTTCATCTAGCCAGGCTGATTGCAGGTTTTCCGAGTATAGTTGTAATGGCCAATGTGTAGCCAATTCACTGATGTTTCTGGCCTACCTAAATGAGGTGCACCAAATGGATGGACCAAGTTTAAATTATGTTTTGAGAAAGGGAGACGAATTGTATTGTCAAATTAGATGCAGGTTGGAGTTCAACAAAACATTTATTACTAGGCATTTACATTTTGATGAGCTACCTGATACAGTTGACACGGATAACAGCCAATACACTGTGGTGAAATCATGCCCAGAGAGTGGTTTCTTACTGACAAGTGCACCGTCAGGAATGGAATTCTTTTCAAATCTCTCAAGTCGGCTCCAGTGTTTAGGAACTACTTATTCTCAGGCTTTGTTGTTGAAAATACGCACAGAGAACCAACAAAGACAGAAATGGTAAATATGGATTTTTTGATCCACACTCGCGAAGTGCTGCTGGAGCATGTTATCAGGAAAACGGGACAGCTGTGATGGTTACATTCAGTCGAGTGACAGATCTGGCACACTGACTAGTCCATCTTTTTCATGGCTCGTTATCACTCCCTTCAGATGAACAATATGATGTTTTGCCAATCTTGAGCTTTGAGAGAGTAACTGCTGAAGACAATGTAATAGGAATAAATGCAGAGAAGAGTGGTGAAGCTCACGTGACACAATACGTAGTACATGCAGAGAACAGTGCTGAGGCCGATGTGGCACAAATGGGAGTAAATGTGAAAGACAGTAATGAGGCTCATGTGGCACAATGTGCATCATTTACTGCTGAAGATCTTATAAAACTCCAAACACCAAATAAACACCAAAGAAAAAGACCTGTTAGAAAACTGAATAGATTAAAGGCAGATAATACAGAGAGAGGGATCAAAGAGAGAAGACGGGATACTGACAGAAAGAGATAAAGGCTTCATTCATCTAAGAAGGCTGACATGAAAACTCGGTATAGAGATGCTGCCATCTTTCGCACAAAAGGTATGCATGAGAACTCATTATAGACAAGACAGTGCTTACCAGCTGAAAAAGAAAAATGACATCAGAAATTGTTACATCTCCAATTGTTACAGCTCCAAAAAAGGAACTACACCAGAGGTCATTACAGGGATGACACAGCTTTCCAGCTCAAACAAAGAGAGCAATTCAGTTGTCGTTACAGGGATGACACAGCTTTCCAGCTTGTAAGGAAAACGCAAAACTTGCTTCAGTGTTCTTGGATGGTCACCTAATACAATGAAAACTAACTCAATTATCAAGGGGTGTTAGAGACAAAGGGAATTGATTGGCATGCCTTGATGTTGACAATGACCATTTGGTTGCCTTCCACACTACACCCTTTGTTTCTGTATGAGGTGCAATACCCCTGTCCCTTCCCATGAGCAGGATGAAGGAGGAGACTCTGTGGAGCCTCGAAAACCTTACACATGTAAATGTCCATTTGTTTCTCTGCCATCCAATCAGGGACAGGAACCTGCATTTTACTTCGTTTTTGGGTATAAAAGCTTGTACCCAAACAACATCATTTTGTAATTGATCTGCCTTGCTTTTACTCAGTATGTTTCATACTGTAATTAAATACTAGTTTTTGCTTTGTTATTAAATTGCTATTAACCTAAACTTTGGAACTACGAGTCTTATTTCACAAGAAGGAAAAATCCCTACAAGCTCAAACAAAGAGAAATTCAGATGTTGTTACAGGGATGACACAGCTTTCCAGTTTAAAAAAATGGATTACGCCAGAGGTCATTACAGGGATGACACAACTTTCCAGTTAAAAAAAAGGACTATGTTAGAAGTCGTTACAGGGATGAGCCTGCTTTCCAGTTGAAAAAAAAAAAAAAAAGGAGTACATCAGAAAGCACTATAGCCTTGATGCCACTTTCTCTTTTAAACAGAATGTCAACTTAAAGGCCTACTTTAAAAACCAGTATGCCCTGGACAGCAGATTCCGTATTGTACACTGTATGGTGTGAGGCTGCTATTTTAAATTCACTCACAACCTCAAAGCAGAGCATAGCATAAGATGTGGCAGTCGCATTAAGAGCAAATACAGGACCATTGCAAATTTCACAGAAGGACAGCAAAACAGTGCAAACTCATCAGATCATTTAATAAAGGAAGCACAATCTCTGTTTAAATCAAATATTCAACAAGGGCCCACCTATATTTGTACTGTCTGTTACAGATGTTTTTTCCCTGGCCAGGTGAGGAAATGTGACTTGTCAAATTACTCCAAAGATTCTGAGCTTGCTTCCTTGTGCTTAACTGGCACTTATCTTAATGCTTCATGCAAAGACAGCTGCTCAGACCAAGGAGAGTGCATAGTACCTGAAAGGAAAGAAGAATGGATTTGTCACTGCTGTCATGAAAACTGATCACCTGCTGTCTATCGTTGTGGTAAATAAGTTACAACTTAGCCCCATACCTGATGAACTGCAAGGGTTGAATGTGCTTGAGAGACATGTCATTGTGAAATTCATACCTTCCACAAAGATCATTTCTCTCCCAAAAGGACAACAGAGTGCAATACATGGAGCTGTAGTGTGTGTCCCATCTGAGGTTGAATTAACTGTTCAGTGTTTGTTGAGACCCCCATCAGAATCACAACTCTTGAAGGTGAAGCTGAAGTGACGTCTAAGCTACAAAGGCCATTATCCGTTTCAGAACCTGGACATGAAGAAGGTGCGAACTGCATTACTGAAATTAAAGGAGATTCATTAGGAGTACAAAGACATATCTTTAAGCGAGGAAGCAGAGTGTGAATCCCTCAAAACCATGGAATGTGGTGCAACAGAAGATGGTGACATTTCAACTGGTTCTCATGTGGACAACAACAGCAATGAACAGCAGGACGGTGAAGTGCAAAACTATGGTATTGTGTTTGGTACATGCTTGCAGCCAGCTGATGTTGGGCAAGAAATATTGTCATTCAGAGACAATATTTACTCAATTGCACCTGCTGAAGGAAATAGCCTGGTTAGCTTTTGCAAGACTCTTAAATTGGAATCCATGGCATTTCCAGTGTAATTTAACACAGGCAACAACATGATTGATGAGCAAGAATGACCCAAGAAGATTTCTCCAAGCAGATATTTCAATGCTAGGCTGTTCAGTGCCGATAATCTTTTTGTTATGGACACCAATTACATATTCTTTGCTCAGTATGTAACAGAGATGCACTTAGCTGTCAAGTATGTCAATTCAGCTGCGAAAGGGAAGGTATATACCAAGGATGGATGCAAGATAAACATAGCATTGTTGAAAGACCAGTGTTAGGTTCAGAGGCTTGTTCAATACGGGGAGGCTATGAGATTTATGCAGCAGCGTCCAGGAACTCCTGCCTACTGGGAAAGAACAACGAAAGATCTCTTTGCCATTGCAATTGAGACAGTTGGGAATCCCTACATTTCAGTGCAGCTGAGATGAGGTGGCCAGAAATAACAGCTATCAAAAGACAACAAGGCGAAACTGTAAACTTCTCTGACTTGGACTGGGCCAGTAAATGTGAAATCCTATGCAGTAATCCTGTGACGGTCATAAGATTATTCAAAAAAAGAGTGGAGGCCCTAATGAGAGATTTAATTTTGTCACCTGCTCAGCCCATAGGTGAAGTGGTGGACATGTTTTATAGGGTAGAGCTCCAAGCCAGAGGATCAGGCCACGTCCACTGTCTTTTTTGGGTCAGAGATGCACCAGAGTTTGACATTTACCCTGATGAAAAAGTAGCTGTGTTCATTGACACATACATATCATGTCAGCTGCCGGATGAAAAGACAGACCCTGAACTGCACAACATTGTGAAAGAGGTGCAGGAATCATACAAAGTGATGCAAGAAAGGTAAGAAGTATTGCCGCTTTGGGTTTCCCAAACCCCCGGTGAAGTCCACTTTCATAACAAGACCAGGTCCAGCTGATCCTGATGGACCAAATCCAAAAGTGCAAGCCAAAGCCAAGCGAAAGCATATTTGGGATTTGTTGAATGATCCAATGGCTTCATTTGGAAGCACAGCTGACATCCTTTGAAAGTACAACATGACCTACGAAGAATTTTTCTCTTTCCTTCACTTGATGTCAGACACCAATGTTGTCATGATGAAACGTGGACCCAAGGACTGTTGGATTAATGGCTACAATGCACACTTGCTGAGAGCCTGGAATGCCAATATGGATATTCAGTACATCTTGAATCCTTACAGTTGCATAATGTACATGTTGTCATACATTACCTAGGCAGGACATGAGATGAGTGAATACCTCAAATGAATTGTGAAGGAATCAAGCCATGAAAATGCATCTGAGCTGGAGGAAATGAAATGGATAAGGCAAGCCTACTCCAAAAATCATGAGGTATGTGTGCAAGAGTCTGTTACTCGTGTGTGCAGCTTAAAACTAAACTCTTGCTCTCACCAAGTTATCTTTATTCCCACTGATGACAATGCATTGAAGATGAGCTTACCAACAAAATATCTCGACATGAGAGATCCAGACTCTGAGAATGTGTGGAGAATGTGAGAATCAGAAGAATGGTAAAAATATCTTGCCCCTTCAAGACAACATGGGATTTATTCAGAAGCAGACAAAAGGCAAACCTGCTGTCATTAGATATGCACAGTTTTCTGAAAGGAAGGAACCGGAAAAGTTCTCTCTCTTCTTAAACTTTACCTTCCACATAGAAGCAATCATCAACTAAAGTCAAACACATTCAATTCATATCAGTCCTTCTTTGCATGTGCATTTGTCACCCTGCCTGGCACTGATCTACTGACACCTGTTTGTGAAGACCTGTTTGGGAAGAATAACAGGTCTCGGTTTGAAAAAGAAAACGAAGCAATTGAGAGAGCAATAGAGGACTTTGCTCCAATTGGACCCATTGAGGATGGATGGGCCACTTTGGCTCCTACTACAGAACTCGTTCGGATTGTATGCATTTCAGAACGTGAACCGATGGATGCAGACAAGGTAAATGAGCAAGACAATGTTCCGGAATACAGCAGAAATTCTGACAGCACAACAGCTGTCGTAGAATGCCCTCTACTGAGTCCAGCAGCTGTGCGGCAGATGTACTAAAATCTTAATCAAACCCAAGTGGCTGTGTTTTACACAGTAAGAGACTGGTGCTTGAGGTTTGTAAACGGAGAAAGACTTGAACAGTTCTTTTACTTTGTTACAGGTGGAGCTGGCACCGGTAAATCTCATTTGAACAAATACATCTATAACGAAGCAACAAAAATTCTGAGAAGACTGCCTAGTATGAGTGAACAGGGCGACATATCAATGCCAATAGTGCTACTGACATCTTTCACAGGAACCACTGCATTTAACATCTCTGGCAATACTCTACATTCAAACTGCCAAGGAACCTGAATCCACCCTACCAAGGACTTGAAAATTCTTTGGATGAAGTCAGAGTCACTCTCTCACATGTGCAGATAATAGTCATTGATGAAATTTCCATGGTGTCCAAAGAGCTCTTTGCATATGTGGACTGGAGACTTCAGCAGATTAAAGGCAGCAAGAAGCCATTCTGAGGAGTGTCAGTGTCATTTGGGGACTTTTTTCAACTGCCGCCACTGGGAAAGGCAAAAGCACTGTGCATCTATGAGGACATTTGCAGTGGATATTTGAAGAGATTGCTTCCAGATAGTGCTGCTGACAGAAATTATGAGACAGAAAGAAGACGCCGCATTTGCTGAGTTGCTCAACAGGCTTCGCGTCAAGAAGAAAACAGAACCTTTATGTGCCAGTGACACAGCTTTACTAGCCATCCGCACTTTTTCTAACCAGGCTGACTGCCCCTCGGATGTTTTACACATTTTTGCCACAAACAAGCAGGTGAATCGACACAATAATGAAACTATATCCGCCTTCTGTCCCAGCATAACACGTATTGATGCGGAAGACTATAAAAAGGATGAGCGAACAGGACAAATGAAAAGGCAAGCAGCTCCATTTCAAGGCCACAAAGGAGATCTGCCTGACACATTAAAGCTGTCAGAGGGTGTGAGTGTTGTCCTCACGAGAAATTTGCACATAGAAGATGGTTTGGTTAACAGAACATTTGGAAAGGTCTCAAAGATTGTTACCAAAACAGGCAATCCATTTGTGGATTTAATCGGGTTGGAGTTGGATAACCCTACTACAGGAAACCAGAGACACGATTGGTTTCCTCTGGTTTCCTGCACAATTAAAAGGGTGCCCAAATTTTTGCACAGCCAATTTTTCACCTTCAATTTTATTTCATAAAACTCAATACTGCTACATTAAGAATTTTCATCTGAAAAACATCACATTATCCAGCTTTCTTTAGAAAATGAATGACATATTGCTATGATGTTGCCTTATAAAGACAGAGCAAATTAACATGCAGCCACACAAGGGTGCCCAAACATTTTTCATAAAACTGTATGTGTGTCAAGAGAGCTCAGGATCAGTCGTGACTCCAAGGTCTTTGATGGTTGTACTTGAGGCCAGTGAGACACCATCAAGATTTAATGTAATATTGGTGAATTTGCTCCTGATAAATATTGGTTATCGGCCAATAGTCTATGTTTTGTCCAAATTTAGGAGGAAATTATGGGCCATCCATGTCTTTGTCTTTGAGGCAGGCTTCCATGATTGATATTTCCAAGTAGATATCAGGTTTGGCCGATATGTATAATTGGGTATCATTTGCATAGCAGTGGAAATTAATGCCACGTTTACCAATGATATTTCCAAGAGGGACCATGTATAACAAAAAGAGCAAAGGTCTAAGCACGGATCCTTGTAGTATTCCATGTCTTACTCTGGAGAGTTTGGAAGACTCATTGTTAATGAAGACAAAGTGGTGTTGACCTGAACCAGGATAGAGCCTTTCCACTTCCAATCAGGTTCTCAAGTCGGTCTAATAGAATAAGATGATTGATGTCATCGAAGGCTACACTTAGGTCTAGGAGCACAAGTAGGGAGATACAGCCACTGTCAGAGAAGTAGGTCATTGATTACTTTTAGGAGAGCGGTTTCTGTGCTGTGATGCGGTCTAAACCCAGACTGAAAGACTTCCAGAATATTATTGGACTATAAAAAGGAGCAAAGAAAAAGTTGTAACAAAGCAACTACGATTTTCGAAAGGAATGGGAGATTTGAGATGGGCCTGTAGTTCAACAGGTCAGTCGGGTCTAGAGTGGGCTTCTTCAGAATGGGCTTGATGACTGCTAGTTTGAAGGACTGAGGTACACGTCCCGTAAGGGAGGCATTGATCAGATTTAATAATGGAGTGCCAATTTCAGGTAGCAGCTGTTTTAAGAATCTTGTTGGAATGGGGTCTAGTAGGCAGGTAGCATTTTTAGATGAATTAATTAGGGAGGAGAAGTCGCTAAATTCAATGGGTGTGAAAGAGTCTAGGCATGTGGCTGGCCTATTGGCGTATTGGACATTTCTGAGGTTGGACAAGCCAGGCTGGAGGCAGAATTAGAGGAGAGTTTTTGAATTGTGTCACGTATCTTTATGATTTTGCTGCAAAAAAATTCATGTCATTGCTACTATGAATTGCTGGAATGCAGGGGTTAGCTGATGCAGGGTTCTTAACTAGTCTGGAGATGGAGCTGAACAAATACCTGGGATTGCCATTTGGTTTAAGCCAAGTTTCAGTAAGAAATAGGATATCGAATTTATGGTCAGTAATCAATTCATTTACTAGCATTGCTTTGGGTTTTTAAGACCTTATATTTAATAAACCAACCCTCAGGACCATTTGTTTGCACATATTAATTTCAGGTTCACCAGATTTCATTTTTATCAAGTTGTCAGGGCAAATGCCCTTAACAGATTTCTTTAAACAGTATGGGACCGAAGATCAGGGGATAGACACTGTCTCTATGGAACTAAATGTAAGTGGTGGTTCAAGGGAACCAGCAGAGATCTGTTTAAGAAAGAAAGTCTGCTGCCTGGCCTTTGCCCTGATGAGTCAAGGTTTTGAGATATTTAGACTATAAGCCAAATTTTTAGAGATAAGAGCTGCACCCTCCCTCAAGGGGTGGATGCCATCTCTTTTTAAAAGACCAGGCCTCCCCCAAAAGGTGTGCCAATTGTCTATGAAGCCTACGTTACTGGAGGGACACCACTCAGACAGCCAACGATTTAGTGATGATAATCTGCTGTCGATCTTGTCACCACGCCGCATAGGGATGGGACCGGAGAAAGTTACTGACTCCCGACATATGTTTTGCGATTTTACACACCAATTTAATTGTTAACTTAGTTATTTCTGATGTCTCATATGGACATCGTTAGCGCCGACATGAATAATTCGAGAATTTCCTTTTACCTTTACCTCTCGCCAGCACTTTCAGATTAGCTTCTATGTTGGATGCTCTGGCCCCGGGAATGCAACTAACTATGGTCGCTGGAGTCTATACGTTCACGTTTCTCAAAATGGAATCACCAATTATCAGGGCTCTTTTAAAAGGTTTCTCAGTTGGTGTGTTACTGAGGGGGGAGAACCTGTTAGAAACGTGAACTGGGGGTTGGTGGTGCACCAGGGGCTTACACTTAAGTCTATTTTCCCGAACCATAACCCAATTGCCTTGCTGCGAAGGCTCTGCCGGGGCTGAGCTAGGGGAGCAGCTACCTGACACATCTGGTACCGAGAAGGATTCAATAAACTCCTTGCTAGCTTTGATCTTATATAAGGTGCGGATGCGTGCCTCTAATTCTGCTATCTTCCTAGCAACTTATCAACCTAGCGCTTAACTCACATTTTGCACAGGTGAAATTAGCAGTACCGGCTGAGAAGGAGAACTATACATATTACACACAATGCAGGGGGGACGGCGAGAGGTAGGAGAGTTGAGGATAGGCGAGACAGAAGAATAGGTAGAAGCCATTATCTCAGAGGTTACTTACGTCTATATTTTACTTCTTTAGATAAGTGTTGTGGTTCACGTTGTAATTTCCTGTTTAGTTGTAACTTTTCTTTTTGGAAACCGCAAACACTCCGAATTTGGGTCCTGGCTGGGTCCTAGTCGATCGGCGTCTGCCTCTGGTGTTCGGGAAGTGAGCAACAGGAACCACGTAGCAAGCAGGTAGCAACTACTAGTCCACTAATGGCTTGAACTAATGACTACTAACGACTACTAGTTGACTAGGAAAATTGGGGGCAGCCCTACTAGCGAGTAATTCTAATCTATGCATTCCCACTCCCATTTCCATTCACCACTCACATGTATTTAGGCATAAATACAAGCTTAATCCTGATTTAAACAATTACACCCCCCACATTTTGTAACACCTTGCCTTGTTTACCTTCATAAAAGTAGATTCTATTACAAAAAAAAGCACACTAAACCATTAACTTCTTCGAAAACCAAACTTGTGGTCCCAAGGGTGGGCAGCTCAAGTGTGCAAACCTTGTGGCAGGCGCTGCTTTTGAGCCACAGTGTCATTCCTAGTGTGCTTTCTCCACCAAGGCAAAGTCCAGTACCACACTCACAGGCACCCAAAATAATCAGTTTGTATTACTGGTATGTACTGTAGGTACATTATCCCTTTTATTTAAAAAAAAAAGTTTAATGCAATATTACTACATTTAAATGTACAGCTAATTGTACAGTAAAATCATAAAATGCAATACTGAACACTTTCCCCAAATGTACTGTTTCATTGGACAGAAACATCCCCAAGAGCCCAGGAGTAGGGTAAAACTGCATCTCACAAATCACATTCAAGCAGAAACTGGATAATGTTTGATATCATTTGCTAGAACACGTTTAATGTATTTTGGACACCAATGTAGAAAAAATTCTTCAGTCCACTTATTTCATTCTATTGTCAAGTAAGCCCACATTAATCTGATCACTGCTCCATATTTTTAGTATTCCTCTCTGAAAATGGTAGATTCAAACCCCAGAAAGATTTACCATACCTTACCACAAATTCAAAATGAGCTACAACACAAGATCATTTTACTGAGCTATTAAATGCAACCTATACCTATCACATGAAAAAGACAGTCATTAAGAGCTACTAATAGTGTCTTTCCTTCAGTTTTAAGATATTACTCATTCTAAAACAGTTACTGGTTGCCAAACTGTAACTATAACAATATTCCAGTCTTATAATTTTGGTCTTTAATATATACTTCTACCGTATAAAAATGAATTCTCTCAGGAGAAAACTAAAAAAATTCAAGTTTGACTGTAATGCTGTGTTATGAGGTGGTTTTCTGTTGCGTAGTCACCTTTTTTGTGCTTACCACATTTGCTTATCAGTGTAGAAGCATTAAAAAAAAAAAAAAAAACAAATGTAAAAAGCTAAGAAAATGGACCTTTCCTAGTGGCTCAGTCGAACTCAAAGGCAACTGGGCTTCCCTGATAACAACATAAGCTGTACAGTGCTGGCAACTGAAGACATTTTGCATGATTTCTGTACAGTGCAGTACAAACAATAGAACACTGCAGTCTCTATCCCTCTAAGCTTTTTTGTAGCTTTTGGGGACCCTAGGCCCTTCAATAGAGGGTACTTCGGCCTCCCTACTGTCCAGAATGGGCCGAAGTTCCATCTCCTCATGTTCTTGGCAACACAACTGTCCTGTGGGTGCCCAGACACGCAGCGCCCCTTCCTGGTGGTCCTTGCAGAACGAGTTAGGGCAGAGCTGGCAAAAGGCCTCAGAGTTCTTCCCGCAGACATCACAGTGGTGCCAAGGGCAATCCCAGCGGCCTAAAGGAATAACAGAAAGAGAGGAAGGGGTTAGTCAATATCAGAGATTCATTTATGCAACACCACAAGTCAAACCACATTCACTGTGCATCTAATCCAAACTCTCCCTGTTCAAAACCAAAATTATGATTAAGAGAACTTAGACTATGAAAATACATTTTCATTTACAAACTTTCATATTTCTTTGCTCTGCTGTTGCCTTTTCTGGTTTCTCCCCATGTGTGTCACAGCCAGCTTTCATTCGCTCCTATACAGCATTTCACCACATTTTTTGAAATCATGTTTTTTTTGACAGGTACGATGGACATTACACAAAATTCTACCAGTGCCAAAGTTGCTATAATGCTAGTTTTCATGTATGGTCCCTGTACAGGTTACAGCAGCACAACAGACAAACTCATAACAGTTAAGAATGACATGATAATATTACATCATCTAACAGCAGCAAACAGCAATGTTTTTTAAAAAAGCAGCTTAGAGTAGCGTAGATCAATCAAGGAACATCGCGTGTATTAGCCATATGTAATACTAGCACAGTCGATTGAATAGCAGCAACACAGCAACCACACCTATTAAGCAGCAGAGGACAAGGTGCACACAAAGGCTGTCTACATTGTATGACTGCAAGAAAATTTGCTTTGGCCTTCCTGACATTTTTCAGCATTTTAAATCTGCTTATCCTCCTCCAATTCGATTGCCGAGCACTTTTAAGAGCTAAACCACATTCATTTCTTGCCAGAGGTCACAATCAACCAAGGGGCTGTCCTTTTACTAAAATCAGTGTAAGTAGATACAAATGTGTTTCCATCATCCCTCCACACTACAGTTGATAGTAACAGCATTTTTAAAAGTTCATTTTCACTTTTTATTTAATACAGATGACATTGTCAGGAGGAGTTAAACTTTATGTTTTCTCACTATATGAAAACCAATATCATTAAAGACAGTTGCAAATTTGAATGCCAGCGCTGCAAGAAACATGACAAAAAAACTGGTGCTTCTGTAAGCACAGACAGGACCACTGCAGTATCAGACCAGCAGAATCATTCTGGCTGTAAATAATTTTGGCCATATAGCGGAATATGGTCCAGTTTAATATACCATATATCATATACAAGACAGCCAAGTAACAAAAATGCAAATATAATAATAAACTCACTCCATTAATCTTAATTTCCATCTTGGATTGGGTCCTTGTGGGATAAATTGAGCCCAGGTTTTCTTAGTTAAATTGTGTATCACATTTATGGAGCTAACTTATCTCCATGGAGTTTACCAGAGAATGGCGGAGTGTGAGGATGCTGAATTTTTGTGAGCCACAGACAATCATGCTTTATTATTTTACTAAATTTTTTCCATTATTAAACACAAACTGATAATTACATTTTATGTCTTGAACCTTTGCATGGAGGGTGTTTCCTTTAGTTTTGCTACACTGACTAATTTATGAATTTATGTAATTTAAAAAAAAAAAAAAAATCAACTATTAGGTATTTCCCTGCTATGACACGCTAGTCGTGAGCATACATGGCCTCTTGTTGAGACCTAGAGAGAAGACTAAGCCCAAAAGGAGGCTCACCAAAGGGGCGCTTGGTGCGATCCAGGCAGGACAGGTGATAAGCCTTGGTACAGCTCTTTTTGTCACACAGCACCAGCTGACCCCCATCACCACAGCGGAAACACTCATCCTCTGACCCACTTCTTCCCTTCAGTGCGAGACTTGCGCTCCGTGGCTTCTTCTTGGTTTTTCTTCCTTCACTCAGAGGCCTGGCTGCTGGAGTTCTGAAAGGAGGGCAAGTGTAACCAAATGGAACACACCACACATGCATATCAAAAGACCATATGATACTGCAAGAATGTATCCTGAGCAAAGACTGAAAAGCTGAAAAATCTGACTAAAAACACAGCATATACACACAGGCAAACATGCTTCTGCATTGTGCCTGATGAAGGACCTTTTTAGTTGTAGTTTTAGTAGTAGTTTTTAGCAGAGTTGAGACATGAAGTCGTAATGCTTTGCTGAGCAAAGCCATTCTGCAATTGCCCATGCAGATTCATCTAAATGAGTCCCCCTCATACAGTACGGTTCCAATTCTCATGGGCTCAATGTTTTGTTACCTACAGCAAGAGCGGGACGATACATAATCGAAAAGCAAACTTGAAGCTACAACGACAGGGACAATTAGTGTGCTCTGCTTAGCAAGAAATACTTGCACTGTACTAAGACCTGGTACAAACAAAAAGCAAGCAAATGGCTTGCTTTTTGTTTGTACCATTGTGCTATAGGACTGACCGGACCAAAACACGCTCCACATTCTCTGCACCCCCCTCCATCTGCCAGGGGATGTTCTATGTGTGAAGTGGCAGTGGTACATTTTCATAGCACAAGCAATGAAGTAAATGCATTTACTGCACTTTATCAGAATTAGTTTATTAGGTCTGCTTCAAGAGAATGGTGTCACCTTGGGGCGATCTCCAAGGAAACCACTGCAGTTGGGGGCTCCACAGCGGCACACGGTCTTCTCGTTGCCCAGACAGTCCAGGTTATAGTTGAAGGTGAGCTCTGTGCCTGGAAACCACAAACAGAGTCACTCCATATTAGATTAAGGTGCTCCCATGTATTGTGCTGGAACTGGTCGTGTGTCAATGTAGCGAAATTGACTTTTAGGTATTAGACGAAATATTGTATTGTTGAATTTGGTGAAATCAATAAATACATACGGATAAGCACATACCTCAAAGTCAAATTCCTTTGGCTAGAATGGAATATACATTTTTGTCAAAAAAAAGTCATAAACAACATAACTATAAGCTAACTTTTCAATGTTGGAGTACCACTACTGTAGCTAGACCACCCAGGAAAAAAAAAAACAAGTTTGATTAGCTAACTAGCTCCACTGCGTACCGTTTATGGCATAGCAACCATTTGCCATTTCTTTTTTGTTCTACTGTAATGAAGGTAATTAATAAAATAAATATACTTTTAGAACACATTATGCCAAAACACACCATTTAACTGTGGCAATATTCACAATATACCTATCCCTGCCTCATATTTATTCTAGCATGTAGCTAAGTAGCTAACATTATCACATCACTTCCTTACTTGGAAGGGGATCAAAGTATCTATGTTCTATTACTTTTTCCGAGTGCCCCGGTATATCACTCGCATATGCTGAAATCTGACTTTTCACATTTAGAGTTACAGTAGGAATGCACTAACAGCTTGAATGCAATGGATAATTTAAATACAGCTTACACTTTAATTGTAATTCAAGCATAAAAATCTATAAAATCCAATGAAAGGTGTGACATTCAAACATGAACTTCAATATCAAATAAAGTGCTCTACATAAGATGCCAAATTCAAATTAAAACCAATTCAATTCAATCCAATTGCAATTCTCAGGCAGAACTACAGTATGATGTTAGGTCCATGTCAGTCAGTCCTCAGTAGTGCCATGACAAAAAGCACTTTATAAAACAGTTAGTTGGAACACACTGTTCCTGTTGGTTCCAGTCGTGACAATAAGCATCACGGGTAAATGGAAATTTCATACATTTTTTTTTTTACCATCATTGCACAGTGACAAACAAATATTATGACTGATTCATTCCATATCACTAAGAATTAACTTAAGCTACCAAAGACAGAAATATTTACTCTCTCTATTGACAAGCAAGTGGTTCTAATTCTTTCTCATGCATTTGAACTTTACCATGTACAGTTACTATGAAACAAAGAAAGATATCTTGAAAGCCACCTTGTAACCTTTTCTTTTCCAGGCAAGCAATTTCAGCAGCATCATTTAAATGTTGGGAAGATTATTATAGCAAATGTGTTGTAAAAAGCTAGGTAATACTTTCATTGATGGTTTCATGTAATCAGTACAACTTGTTAAATTCAGTCTCTCTTCTTATTAAATATGTAGCTAAACAGCTAACTAAGTTCATTATTAATTATGGATGTTTTATTAAAGCAATATGGCACCAAACCAACAGTATGTCATGAATATTTGCATGACTAGGGGATTGACGTCTGAATAAAGGAAAAAAGACGAAAAACATGTTCAATTATGTTGTATTTTAGTTTTCCTACAAGCATTATTTCTCAGGGAAATATTGTTTCGTAATGACTGATTCATTACACAAAATGGAGTTTGCAATACATATTGTGACCAGTGTACCGTCTCATGCCTACATGTTTTACATTCTTTACTGAAAGATTGTTGCACTATTTTCTTGCTTACACTTAATCAACAAAGAAATTTCATCCAGGTAAATACATACTGAGCATCTGAAAGTGCAGTTTTACCCATACTGTGGCATTCTCACCTGCAGGGATGTCACAGATGGCAAACAGCCCAACCCGAGTGTCCCCATTAACTGTCCACTTTTGGGTCTCGCAGTTTGGCTGGCAGCTGTGGTTCATGAAACGGGAGTAGTTGCCTTTGGGTCCAGCATCAATGATTCGGTCCTATGGACAGAGTTTGCCGTCAGAAGCAGAGTCCATTCACTGTGCATTGACCAACTGAAGAGTACAGATGCCCTCAACACACAAATACCTTTTTCCCCCCTACTCTGAATTTCTACACAGCACATAGGGCCTCTTTACAACACGGTCCCAACTTTTGTAATGAATTTTCCAAAAAATACTGTCTAATGGAATTCGCCTAGGTTTGGCACCATCATAACTTTGATGTCATACAACAGTGTATCAGAAAAAAACTGAATATATGATTGCTATAGCAACACGTGCATTGTTAACATGGATACAGGGCTTAAAGCAGCAAATTTTTCAGAGCCTGAAATGTTATTTTTTTTGGGGCGGGGGCGGGGGGTGGAACGCCACAAAATGGGACGCACGTACATTTAGCATTACCACAAATTCAAAAAAAAAAAAAAAAAAGGAAAAAAAACATATACAGTACACTAAGAATTTTTCTCAAATTAAAAGTGCTTCCTTTTCTTAAATGCTATTAAAAATGAAAAGTGCAACTTCAGTAAAAATTGGACGAGTAGCAAGATGCTGTGTTACAACTTTGTCCAAGTCATCATCATAGAATCGGACCAATACATTGAAAATTCTGTCCATGTTGCGGTTTGTGGACACGTTAACGTTCTGTGAAAACATCTGTTTTGACAGCTGGTGCGCTAAACATTGCCTAATGTGACAGGCTATGTTGTGAGTGGATATGTAGCTGGCCTGTGATGTTTTGCAAAGGTCAACTAGCGCTGGCACTATCCTTAAAGACAGGTCATGTTCTGCCATAAATGCGGACTTTATGATTGCACACGCGGTATTGGATGGATGAAGCGGCAGAAGCTACAGTGGCCACAGCTCCCAGCGACGTTGACGTATAATGAAGAGCCCAAACAGCTGCTTTGTGTGAGGGATCTGTATCATGCCGAGACAATACCTTTTGCCACCTGTCCCATACTGTTTTTTTTCGAACACACGGTGCAAAGCAGCTCCCAGGCTCATTTAATTTGTGGCAACATACGCCGAACGTTTGTCCGTCATTACCGTTTTCATCTAACCAAGCCTATTGCCATTTATTTCTCACCCCCCATTCTATTGTGCTTGTGTCTGCGCCAACCTTCACAAGTTTTGCTTCCATGCTCCATCTATTTGAATGCATGCTAGCCTATTGTGCAGTAATCAGCTGATACAGTCCCCGCAAATACTTCCTGGCGCCGCCTCACAGAAAGTTGAAAGTACGTCGCCTAAACAGGCTACCATTGGTTAAAACTCATCGAAAAACACCATGTCAGTGATTGTTTTTAATAAAATTGCGTTCCGGTCTGGTAATATCAGAGCCCGTATATGCTGGTAATAATTTATTGCCTGATCTAAAATCTCTGCATCCTGGATTTCTGGCATGGGGCCGGAGATCTTTAACCTATGTGAATACTTTTGAATATGAAATTATCATCATGGATTGGATGGATTTTTCTTTTCCCTTCCATATACTGCTGCACTCCCCTTGCCTGACAATGCCCTGAGCTACACTGAACTACATTTCACCAAGAGGCTGGGGTGATCAGACTCTGGGTGCCAGAGTGGAAGAACCAAGATGAAGTGTGAGTAGGTATGCTTCAGTAGTCATTTAATGATGGTGTGCAATTGCAGTTGAATGGCTACAAAATACTGGCATTCAATCCTGAGAATTTTGAGTAGTTTCAGTCACATGTGTGACTATGGAATACCACTATACAATAGCCAGTAAAGTAAAATAAACAAGCTAAAAAACTCTTTACATGTCAGGGGACAGTAGTTACCTTGTCTATGGTTAGCATATAGAAGTGTGTAATGTCATTCTCCTGGGCATATTTGATCCTGGCCCGGCACTCCTCTTCATCAATCAGCTCCCCCACGTACTCGTTCACAAACTCCCCCTGAAAACAGTGACACACTCATGCCAAAACTCCCCCTGAGAACAGACACATGTGCCCTCTCTCTCCCTCTCTTTCACACACATACACACTCACGCCCAAATTGCCCCTAGGAACACTGACACTCACCCTCTCACAAATGCATACACTAAAGCCCACAAACCTTTCCTGAGAATAGTGACACACTCGCACACTCAGTTGCTTTCTGTTGCTCTCACAGGCATGCACACGCTAAAGCCCACAAACTCCCCCTGAGAACAATCACACAACCACATGAGCATCTGTATGTCCCAGTACTGACCTGCACTATTGCACTACTGGGTGCAGGACTGGGCAACTAATCACCGATACAACACATCTATGTGGAATGATTGTGTACTTGTTCAACATGTCAACAGATTTTGAAGTTTGTGAATCCAACAGAAGGGGAACGTGAGGCTTGGACTGACATCCTCTTGGTTATATATGTCCATCCTCATTGAAATGATCCAGGTGGTTAAATCCTCATTGTTCCCATCTCTTGGACTCATATTATTCTATTGTAGAGTTCTTAAATGCCATAAATAAAAATACACTTAACAAAAACTCCCAGTCAAAACCACTTCTGCACACAAGCAGATGTAATTACTGTATATGTGTTTGCAGCTATAGCAGTTATGCTGCACACAGGCACCAGAAAGGCCTGTGATAATACATGTGTGAGACATCACTTGGATTATCTTTGCATTTGTAGTGGTTTCTTATTAAAAGTGCAAACATAGTTGCCAGACCATGTGACTCACAGATGTGAATGTGTCAGATGTGTTAGACTGCTTACCTTCTTAATGTCCCTGAGGGCCAGCAGGCCCCAGCCCTTGCCAGCGGTCTTGGTGATTTTTGTGTCAGGGTACTGCCGCTTGGTGAAGCCCTGGTTGTGGCAGCGGTCGCCAGCTGGACAGACCTGGGGGTGGCACTCGTACATAAGCATGCGGTTCAGGCACTCTGACTCAAACCCGCACGGCTTCTCATCTGTGGGCTTGCAGTTGCACTTTGGGATTTCAGAGATGTCTGCTGTGTAGATCTGTACCCTGCCACATGGCTTGTTAACCTAGAACAGTGATTGAAAGCGATCAAAATGACATTGAGAACTGTCCCCACTATTGTTCCATCTTAGCTTAATAGAGGTAACAATGGGCCTCAGACAGACCTTAATATACTTGTAGGGTGGAGGTTTCCTCTCACTCTCCTGAGCTTCCTTGGCTTCGCGCTCCATCTTGATCTCCTTGAAGCGTGCCTCTGCTTCCAGCAGGGCTGCAGAGACAATGACAAGCACAAAAATAAGACAAAATAATGAAAAGAACAAATGCAAAAGTAGCTGAAGCAACTAAGTCCTACAATTACCAATGTTTCTGCTATAAAAGTCATGTTAAAGCCAAACATATTGGCTTTATTATGGGAGTTTCAAAAAGAAAAAGAGATCTAAGATTTTGAAAGAGGTCAAATAGTTGGTGCATGAATTCCGGGTGCACAAATCACAGAATCTGCAAAATTATTTATATGTCAAAGGGAACAGCAATGAAAATCATAACACCAAGTGACAAACAAGGAAAAACAGCATCAGGAAAGAGGACTGGACTCATAACCAGTGGAAGGAAATAATATTGTCTATGGAGTCATCTTTTACACTTTTACCTACATCTGAATGGGTTTATGTTTGGTGACAGTCAGGATGAAGTCATACACCTCCCATGGCCTCCCCAATCACTAGATCTAATCATCACTGAACCTTAACGGGACATACTAGTACAAATAGTGTGGAGGTGGCTTCCACGTTCCTTATCTAAGAACTGGAGGTTTTCATTCTTGAAGATGGTCCAATATCTCACTAAAACAGCTCAACACTTGTATAACTGCAATGGCAGTCTGTCTTTATAATGTCACCTTTCACCATCCCAGAAAACCCAACAATAAAATATTGTATTATACCTTTTGACATGGGGTAAGTGCTTTAGGTTTTACTGTGTCCCCTCATTAGTCTCCCTGTTGTGTTTGGGGCACTCTGGGTATGGGTTTTATGTTCCCCACCATGGAGTGGATGACTGTGGTACAATGTGATGCTGTCCTTGTCTGGATTACTAATATATTCAGACATGTGTTTACTTTATGTTGTCTGGCAATCAAGCTATCCACAGTATGTCTACTTAAGATTTGATCCCTTGTCTGATTCTTTAGCTTGCAATGTCACAGTGTTACCTGTCTTTCATTTAACGTAACAATAGGCTATGAATTTCAATGTGGAGAAAAAAAAAATCCTTCTTGTAACTACTTCATCTAGTGAGGTTGCAAATCACCTATTTGTAGATCTGCTGCAAATCAATAGGCTATATACATGAATGATGTGACTGAAGGAACCAGTATATGTGATCTGCTCACCTCTGCGCCTCTGTGTATCACTCTTGATTCAGGCACACTTCAGTACGACACTGACACGCCGACCGACTAGTGGCTCTCAGTCTTGTCGTGAAGCAAACAAAGTCTACACGTTTTTTCTATACATCTTACTATATCTAATCCATGTCACTGGAAGAAGTGTACCATGTCGGTCGCCATGTGTTGGTAGTTTTGAGGTTGAAATGCAGTGTTTTTAAGTCAAACAAGCTACTAGCAGCAAGCAAGGACACTAGCTAGTGAGTGTGCTTACAGTTTGCTGCCTCTCCAAGACAAAGGTGGCAGGGAATTATTTAGTGTATTGGCCTACACTGTGATAAGGCAAATTGATTTTATTTAACTTGCTAACTCGGTTTTACTTCCAGCTAGCTGGCTGTAACTTTTTATGCTATGTAGCGCGCATGTTACGCTGCATGGTTTGTTATGTTTTCATTAGCGTTACTAAGCTTCTCATAGTTTTCAGTTAGCATTTGCTATATTTTTTAATGTTAAATTGTTGTTTTCTCAAAGCTAAAATTAGCTAGAATTTTTCCAATCTAATCTAATCACACTGGTTTTAGCATACATGCTAAACGGCAAATTACACCGGTGTGACCGTACGTGCGACAGGGTTAATGGAGTAATGTTTTGTTTTGTTTTATTTATTTTATTTTAGTATGTTGCTGTTCCTGATGCTGCACTATGTCGGACAAGTTCTTGCTCCGATGCACTTCAATGCATTTTTAATAAATTATACGATTACCTGTCTGATTTAACCGTTTGATAAGCATTAGACAGTAGGGCTGCATACTTACAATTAAAAAGTTTACCGTATAACATTGTATGCTTCGACTTGTAAGCAGCAGCATCCAATCTTGTGCCTATTCCATATAGGTTTGCTAAGTATATAGTATGGTGTTTGCACAACATCCAAATCACATAACGTCCTATTTCACAGAACATATTATGGATGTTAAGCGACGCATGGCTGTATACCAAAATCTTTTTATTTGAGGAACACATGGGTATAATTCCTTAAAAACAAAAACAACGCATCATTGCCTACTTAATGACACGCAGCAGCAATGTGTTTGCATTAGTTAGCATAGGGAAAGCTGGTTTGTAAGGTAGCTACAATGACTGACAAAACGTAGCTGACCGCTAGTAGCAACTTTGCAATTGTGAACAACGTTTTCTTGCTAGCCTAATATGAACAACTAGCTAGCTAGCTAGCAAACGAACATGAAGAACTACATTTCTCTTGAGTTGCGATAAATTACACTGCATTCATGAGCAAGTGCTGCTGTTCAGTTTAGCTAGCTAGCTAGCTAGCTAGGTAGTGGTTGTGCACTGTATTAAAGTTGTGTATAAAAAGCTGTGACTGCAGTGCAAACATATGAATATGCATTCCAGGCATCTCCACGATTTCGGACACCCTTCTCCACACATTTTTTTTTTTTTTTTTTTATCTACATCTCTGTACGTATCAAGAGACAAATTGTAGATTATGGGGAAACCCGACACTGCCACGATAAGCTTCTCCTCCATGTTTGACTGAAACCAAAATTCCTTTCAGCAACATGTTTCACGCTGCCTTCGCCGTGTCGTATTGCTCAGTATTTGCATAAAACAGAACTCGAGTCTAGTCTATTTTAGCCCCACCTAGTTGCAAAGCAAAAGGCTGTCTAGGTGTCTTGTTGCTGTAAATCGCCAACTCTCATTGAAAATGAATGGCAGCCGATTGCTTTGTCTCTCTTCTGTGTCGTCCGTGTGACCATAGGTTTAGCCATGGTGAACACAGGAGTCACACCACAGTTTAAAAAATTGATGTAACAGGTTTTCCTCTAGGCCTATGTGTTCGCAGGTCGTTAAACGTTAAAAGTTAAACGAGAGAGCGACATCTAATAAGGGGGGACTAGTAATTGCTTTATATAAATTTTACAGATCGATATCAAATCGGACGAATTTTAAAAAATGATTATCGGAAAAACGATATTTTTGCACAGCCCTATTATTGCTGTAGTGCAATATGGGTCAAATCTTGCTAACAACATTATAGCAAGAGAGAGAAATCTACAAGCATCTTCAAGTTCTTCCTCTGAAATACTCTCAAGATGACTGGATATAATCATTTAATGGTTTATACAGTGTTATTAGCCCAAGGAGAAGAACCCAAAAGGTTTCATGTCAGCTGAACCTGACTGTCTGGCTGAGATGGATGCAAATGACTCTCTTGTCAGCAATTTACCGTTGTAGGGGGTTGAGGGTGTCAAAATGTATATGTTAAAACACAGCAACCATTTTGTACATTGGGGAGACCAAAAACTGATGACTGGTTGCCCAATAAGACAACCACATGAAAATGTAAGCATCAAACACTATTAGTTTAAAAAAATACTCATGTTTCCATTATTTTGTCTACCCTCTGTACACTTTCATTATCAGAGGATTTAACTTCCTTTACGATATAGGCTGAAAAAAGGAGGGTGTGGATCAAAAGAATTCCAGTAACTACACAAATAAAAAGGTTGTGGGTTGTGTCAGTATGTGTGAAAATGTACCAGTAAGCTATCATGTACCATTCAGCCATTTGTGCTGCTGTTTTGGGAACAGTGTTCTGTCACTGTAGTTCTCCCTGCACACTACATGGGACCTACAGTTGTGAGCTTACCATTCTTAAAGACCTTGCCAATGCCATTCTTTTGATACTTGCTACCACGATCACCCTCCATGTAAGGAAAGACTCGAGCCTGATGGGTCCAAAAGTAGTCCCTGGAGCCGAAGAAGAACACGGGGAACTCGCCAATCTCGTGCCGCAGGTGCTGAATATTTGAGGGGATGCTGCGTGGGTGTCGGATCTCTGCAGGCCACCATCTAGAGGAGAGGGCAGGAAGTGAAACACAAAAGGGTGGGGGAAAATCCATAGAGGTTCGACTTTTTTCTTCCTTTGACACAGTAGGTGCAGCCAATACCACTAACAAACATTCAGATAAAATGTACTCTTATATCTCAACAATTTAGCATGTTTGGGACAGAGTTTCCCATTCCTACCTGTAGTTGCCCAACTTGACCCAGATTATGTCCCTATACTTGGGCTTCTTTCCAGCCCTGCAGTCGTTGCAGTACCAGCTGCCATCAGGCATGGCAATATTGAGACAGTCAGGATGGAAAGCAGCAGGGCAGGACTCACAGCACAGTAGACTTCCCCCTAGTGGTTAAAGAGGAAACAGGAAGTAGGTAATCAAGTTACTACCCAACAAAATGACACCAGGGAAAATGTAAAAATCTTTTTAAAAACATTTTACTATCTTGAATAGTTATTTAATAAAAGGACTAACTAGTGTGTTTAGACATCTTTGCTGAAAAAGTGTACTATATACATGTGTGTGTGTGTGTGTGTGTGTGTGTGTGTGTGTGTGTGTATATACATATGTCAAAATAAGATTTCACTGTACAATCATCCACATTTTAAAAGACTAACACTCTTTTGGTGCTTTAACAATACCCAGGATGCCAGATAAAATAAAAGCCATTACACTCACTGACACTCAAGATAGTGAATGCTACAAGTAAAAGAGTGAGAAACAATCCATTATCAGCAAGTGACATTATATTTACAACCAGAAATACATTCAGTCAAACAAAAGAATGACGATAGCTTCTTACAAAAATTTCTCCATCTTGAGAATGCATAGGCCTTGAGATATGTCAGTAGATTTGTCTAGACAGAACAGTGAGGAAATGAGGAAGTGTGCTAACCTTTAGAGCAGACAAAGCACCAGCTGACATTGACATGGGTGTGATGGCTGTAGCCCTTCTTCGCAGTGAAGTGGTTTGTGCAGATGATGGAGGTAGGGGTGAGCATCTCACTCCCAGCAGCAACACAGAGGTCTCCAGTGTGATAGGCCACAGGACATCGTACACAACGCATCATTTTACCTGTGACATGACAGATACATTGTTGGGGTTCAGACGGTGCGGGGCCCATACAGTCAAAGGTTTGTAAAGTGTCAGGGTTCACACAGTGTGGTTTTGATATGGTGTGTGCGTGTGTGTGTGTGTGTGTGTGTGTGTGTGTAGAGGGCTATTAAAAGGAGGGCTGCAACAATTAAAGACATTTTTAGGTGCCAAGAAATAATAGGCTAAATGGCTTTCAAATGGATTAAGACAGGACCCAAGTAGCTTCTGGTTATTGTAACAATTCTGCAAACTTAAATGTTAGTGTCAATGTTTAGAATATTTCTGGATGGTTCAGTTGTAATGGTTTAACACACTTGTTAGAAGTACTGCATGACAAAGATCCAGAGGTTGGTGAGGTGAGGTACAAACTAGCAGGTAAAGCTAATATTGTTGACTCTATGGTTTTTCGCTTGTGTTGCATTGTACCTCACTTGTAAGTCGCTTTGGATAAAAGTGTCTGCCAAAAGAATAAATGTTAATGTTCTGGATATTGCGCCAGACTGTCAGTCTGAAAACTGATCCACCACTTGCAATCTACTATAAGTGATCAATATGTGACTTCTACCTCATTCTTTTAAAATACTTTCGTCCTGTGTTAAGCCAACCCATGCAGAATACAGTTAGCTTATCAGGATGTTTTCCAAAATAACTGAAAAATTCAGACTTGGGTAAAGAACCTCGATAATCTGAAGAATTACAGGTTCATCTCAAATCTTCCATTGATCCAAAATGTGCTGCAGCTCAGGGAAAAAACTGCAGTCTTTAAATTCCATAAAGTGTCTGAACCATTCCAGTCAGGTTTCAGATCATTTCATAGCAGTGAAATGGCATTTGTTAAAGTTGTAATTAGTGTGGATGCACGAAGGGGAAGCACACTGTTTCTTGTGTGGCTTATTACTTACTCGTCTTCCAGCCTTAATACCGCTTACACTGTTCAAGCTACAGACACTGACACCAAAAACAAATTGACTGCTCATTCACCATTGGTGTGGCTTGTACTTTTACAATTTTATACTTTTACATTTTTAAAGACATTTACAAAAAAAATTACTCAAAATTTTACTCCCATTATAAAGTATAGGAGCGAAGAGCAGGAGGATTTCGCCCCGGCTTTGAATACATTTTTTTTTACACAGCCGTATCTCCTTGAATTCTGGCTCTAGGGGGCATTATACAGTCAAAATGTAGGATAAATTGTGCAGATTCTGATGATGCTTCAGTTGAGCACTGTGATGAATGGTTTTTGGTTTATGAGTCTAAATACTTGCGCAGTTCAGCCGCCACAAGTCACGTGCCGAACACTGCTTTCTCTCAGGCTACAGAGCTGCGTCAGACACAGAGGGAGGGAGATAAGGCAGACCTGGCAACTTCAATACTGATATTAACCCTTTTGCGTGTACGGTCAATAATGCAAACATGCAACCTCTACCATTCTCTTTATGTACAATTCCCTCTTGATAACATTATTCCTAAGTACCTGTATTTGTCAGGTATGAGCTTCTCATGTGTATTGATGAATCCAGGTTAACGGTTACAACTCAAGAGACGAGCAAGAGACATGCATTACAAACATTGTTTTGCATGATTGTTTATTTCCTGTCCCTTAACACTGATAGCTACTGGTAGCTTGCTGCCCGTTTTTGAGTAGCTACTAGCTCACCAAAAGGTTCAAAGATTATGTACAAAAAAATCCAACAAATAAATGCACCCTGGAAACCTCTTCTCATTTCAATCCAATCAAATACACAGATGTCCCACCCCCCTCCAACACAAAATGATATGAGCTGTTTATCAAATAAGTTATACTACTGTCAAGTTTGTCAACACGTCGTCACGTCAGTTACGCTGTAGGCTAGCTACTGAGATAGCTATTGAGTTAAGGCAAGGAGTTCGGTGGTGTTAGCAAGTCAGTTTAGCTTATAAAATAGCCAGATTTATGATGAACAAAGAAAGTGGCCAGGCAAAAAAAAGCAGAACATATACTATTTCCAAGAGGAATGGGAGTGCGAGTTTTTTTTTTTCCCCATGAATGTGAGGGACAAGTGTGTGTGTCTCATCTGCGGTACCAGCATTTCAGTCGGTAATGCAATGTTCAGCGCCACTTCAGGGACATTCTAAAACTCTTAACGTGAAAAAGCTTAACGTGGCTTAATGTTCCAAAACAGCGATCAACAATCACCAAATTTCTCTCGGACATGTCTCGTCATAAATACTTCCACCTGTCAAAAAATCAAAACCGAAATCCTATGAGTATGGACGTTCACTTACATTAAGCATTTTCCTCTCCACTGATGCCCATTATAAGGAAAAGGCTTAACGTGGCTTAATGTTCCAAAATAGCGTCCAACGATCACCAAATTTGTCTGACATCTCACGTCATAAACACGTAGTAATATTTTCTATGACTTTGATGTGAATTTAAGATGTTTTGATATGATGTGAGCTTGACATATTGAAATTTGAAACATATGGATGCAGAACATACATTTGACATGCTATTGATGTGAATTTAAGATGGTTTTGATCCAAAACATGAACTTTGGATATTGACATTTGATACATGTATATACAAAAAGCTTAATTCAGCTGGTTAATGTGAACGATACGTTATGTGAGTAAGTGTGAGTAATAAAAGACATGAGTAGCTCTCGGCCACTCATTTTTTCAGAGTAGCTCTCAGATGAAAAAAGGTTGGAGACCCCTGATTTACATAGTATCTCCACAATTAGGGCATTTCTATCACTGAATCATGCAGAAAGGCTGATCCATGCTTTTGTCTTCTAGAGATTGGATTACTGTAATGCCCTATTTTCTGGCTGCTCTGATATCTCTTTGAAGTCTCTCCTGTGTTAGTCTCATCACTGACGACTTGTCAAGAACGAGGCAGATTTAAAGCTTTTAAACTTCAAAAGCTCTACATGTTCTTAAAGTGGAAGAACCTTCTCACAGAGACCCTGGCCCTTGTAGAATAATCTAAGCATAAATTCCTTGTCACTGTCACTATCTAAATTTGATATAAAAAACTCTTTCGTAATTGTGCTACCATTCTTTTCCATCTTGACTCTAACAACCCTCATCAGTTTTGTAACACCAGGACATTATGCAAAATGCAAAAACCATATATACAAATGATACCACACAAGGAAATCTGTAAATCTGACTGACAGAGGGAAAAGCTGACTTTTCCCCATACATTTTATTTACGCTAATTATGTTTGTACCTCCAGATATGTGTGTGTGTCAGAGGTGGGAAAACCCCAGCTTCAGAAGCCCCTTTCAGACATGCAATGAAAGCCAGAACTTATCTAGCCATTACCCGGAGGAGCTGTATGTGAGAACGCAAATGTCTGAAGTCCTGACTTCGCTCTGCCAGTTCCCTAGTACAAAGTCCGTCTAATGTCGGATTGACTCCATGTGTGAACAGAGCAGGTCATTTTCCAGAGAATTCACAGCAAGCAAGTGGGCGTGTTGATGACGTTTCTATCATGCAACTGGCGCGAAACCGGAAGAATAGAACATCTGCTTTGCTACTCTTTCTGCTTGCCTGTATAATGCTTGCCACTCTTTCGCTGATATTGCGGATTATGTCCAAATACATGCTATTTTGAGTCCAATGATCGTTAAAGAGATAGTTAGCTATAGCTACACCGCCAAAACTTGTCTCTTACGATGATTAATAACATTGGTTAGTAGTTTATTATCTGGTTAGTAGCTAGCTAAGCTGTAGCTAAGTAACAGTGATAGGTTATAGTGTGATAGGTGAACTGGTGACCTAACATTACATAGAGGACCACAAAAACTTACCTTCCTGTTTATAATAAATGTATATTAATAATAAATTATGTGTACCGTAGCACCATTTGGATGGCATGTGTGATATTTTTTAGGGGTCGAACGATATGGTTCTTTCAGGGCTGATACTGATAGATTAGTAATCAAGGAGACCGATAACCGATATTTGGAACCAATATACATTTGCAGTAAAAACGAAAATCTTGGTGTCAAAATTTAAAATAACACAAAACTTTGTTGAAATGCCTTTAAGCATATGTTTAATTAAAAGAGAACTTTTCAACATTATCTTAAAACAAAAAGTGCAGGGAGCTCCCAGCAGCATTTCTTATAACTCTGATAACTCTACACCATCTATGTAGTCCATGTATGGATTAACACAGGCCTTAGATGCCATTCCGTTACGTCTAAAGTCTCTAACAACAATATCCTGCACCTCTCTACAAGAAACAGTCAGACAGCTTCAGGACACACTTCAGTAACATTACGAAACAGCGATTTAACATTAAAAATATATAGCAAAAGCGGCAGTTAAAATGATGAGAAGCTTAATAATGCTAATGAAAACATAAACCATATAAAGTAACATGCGCGCTACGTAGCAAGTTACGTGTGAAAGGGTGTTAAGACTAGACTATAGTCGCATAAACTATTCGATTTTTTTATAATTTAATGACTATTCGAAAATTCAAAAATCATGCCCCATCCCTAAGTTACTAGTAGTCATGGGTTGAGACTGAGAGTGTCGGCCCTGGTAAGTGACGTACAAGAAATAACGTTATATCAGTTTTTTGCCTGCTAGTTTTTTTTGCTAGCTAAATTATGGATCAACAAATGAACTTGTTGACGTTTGCCATCACATTCAAGTTAGCTCTACGAGACTCAACATTAGGTCATGTTATTATGACCATCGGATACCTGTAACATGTAAAAACACCACCTCATACAGGTGAGTAATGTTACGTTCGCAATATGGTAGCTAAAATAAGGGCGTACTCACACTAGGCCTGGTTGCCTTGTACCGTGCCCGAGCATGATTGTCCCCCCTCCCCACTCCCCCACTGGCCTGCACTCACATTGCGCTTAACGTTCCCGGCCCGAGCACGCTGCAACTTTTTGTGTTGAAGAAAAGCGCTCTCGCACAGCACAATGGAGTTCATGATTGTACTTACTTTGTGGCTTATTTGGAGTGACACACGGCCCTCTCTCAACGATTGTTGAAGACTAGCTACTTAAACAGGTTGGCTGTTTCCTTTGTGATACTCTAAGCCCCTGACAACAGCATTGCTTACATCGCCATGTTAAGTGGTTAGTTTTATTTCGTTTGCTAGTAATCAAGCTAATGTGGGGATCCACATAGTTATTTTTCAGGCATAGATCTACAGAACTAACCAATCGAATTTTGGAGGTAGCCAGCTTGTTATATCGTCAGCTGGATAATCAAATGATGGTTTAAAGGAATTATTTTGACTGGGCGTGTAACTAACAGATATCCAGCTAACTGTTGCTATAATGGATATATTTGTTAAATGGGACAGTCACATCACTGACCTCTTGTTCGAGTTCCATGCTGAACTGTCCGGTATCCAACTGAACTGTGCTCGAGCCCACCTCTTCAAGCAGGCCCGGGCACAGTACGGAGCGGTCACACTAGTCAAACGAACTGGACTTTGGGGAACAAACATGCTCGGGCACGGTATGGATTGCCTAGTGTGAGTACACCCTAAGTTCCAATTACACTGGCACGAACGTTACTCAAAGATATAGCTATAGCTACATAAATAAACTCTATTATCTCACTATAGTTAACTGTATATCACTGCAACAAAGTGCATTATTCAGGCATTTTCAGTGTAACTGGGAAACTGGGCATGCTTGTCATAATAGATATAGATCATAAGATTGTGGCGTTTTCGCAACTTCAGCGTAGAGGATTGTGATGTTTATTGCAACTTTGGCAATATCTGCTGCCTTACCTTCAAAACACAGCTCTGCTCGCTCACCGCAGCTGCTCTAGTCTGCAAATGCGTTCCTCTGTGTTACAGTAGTCTTCAGTGTTGATAGGCTATTACTTGTGACGTGTAACCAATCAGATAGTGCTGTGGGTGGAACATTGCTCAAGACTACAGACAGAGAGAGGCGGCTGCATCAGAGCCAAAGTAGTGCATTTTTAAATTAATTTATTTTATCGGATAAAAAAATAACAATGCCGATAGGCATAAAAATGCTGAATATCGGATCCAATAATCGGCCAGGCCGATAATCGGTCGACCCCTAATATTTTTGAAAGGCTACCCAAAAGTACAATAGCTATGTTATATATAGCCTTCTCCTCCTCCGTGCCACATTATGTGCCCGTACCACCAAAAGGTAAGACACAAGAAAAAACCTGAAAATACTTCAACTCTATAATACTTTTCGTGAACTCGTCAATACTTTTCACTTGTGAGAATGCAAGTGGTGTCTAACTGGAAAACATCATGAGAAAATCTGGACATTTCTAAACTCGCAATTATTTCATGCGACAATGTAACACAAATGTAATGATTAATGGTCGCATACTGGGTACTACACTGAAAAATAGCACGCAGTGTACAGTATATACTTGTGTAGTACGCAGTACACAGTATGCAGTGGGCGGTTTCGAATACAGCCACTGCGATTTCTGCAGCATACTTTTTGCATCCTGCCTCCTGCATGCTCTACCCAGGCGCCACCCCTCGTCTAAACCAAATGGAATATTTCCAATAGGTGAGAACACGTCTGACACAGACAATCTCCTGTTGTGTGCTACATGTGAGAAAGGGTAACTCCGGACAATGTCTGGACCTGATTCTCTGGACATTTTCCGGAGTTCATATGTGAAAACGGCTAGAAAGTAAAAGTCATGCCACGTATTTGTTCCACCCACGAACTACACCAGCTAAATTTAATTAGCACAACCCTTCAGCCAGGTAGAGGACCAAATTAGTGAAATCACCTTGTTTAGTAAATGGCTAAATACATGGTAGGACTTTTACTTTCTGAAGCCAGGGTTTTCCACCTCTGGTGTGTGTGTGAGAGATGGCAAGCAAATTAATCA
Organism: Megalops cyprinoides; assembly: GCF_013368585.1. Classification (NCBI taxonomy): domain Eukaryota; kingdom Metazoa; phylum Chordata; class Actinopteri; order Elopiformes; family Megalopidae; genus Megalops; species Megalops cyprinoides. The sequence goes on along the minus strand of NC_050604.1, from coordinate 2,036,784 downwards.
CACTTCATCTTCCTAATTCAAGATACTTAATCAGTAGATAAACAATTGTAACACTGTATACATTTCAAATCTTTAACATTTGACAAATGCTAATAACCAAATAACTACCAAGGGGATTCTGAGAAAACTGAACTGCAGTTGTCACAATATCTATTTGATTCTAATTAAACCCTCAACTTGATGTAACCAGTTTCATATTTGAATGAATTTTCAGTATAATTTATGGTAAATTTGGGAGTTCCCTGCTGTGGCTGCAGTTGCATATGATAGGTTTGAACCAGTTACATCCTATTTAAATAGCATTTTGTTTGCATTACATTTTGTATTTACGTTCCCACACTCACAATCTAAAATAGCCCTCTGACTGTCAGAGACAGCCAACCACATATAGGGTTCAAAGAGATGTCCCCAGTAGCTGACCCAGTGGGTGTCCCCAGGACATCCAGGTGTGATATGCACTTCCCGACGGGAATGTTCACACCTGCCATTTGGTATACCTCGGACAAGGTACTTAAACCCTGACTTGTAGCCATTATGTTGAAGATCTCGGTCGGAACACATGTTGCTGCTCCCACGCGAGTCTCCCTTTGCGCATCGAAATAAATCTTTTCAATTGAAAAGTGGTCATCAGTGTGTTACTTCGCCGGTCCTGACTTGGTTCCACGAAGGAAGAAAATTCCTAACACATGTAACGAACTATAAATTTCATGTGTGAGACCTCGCAGACCTCATGGTATCCAGTGAAAGGACTCCTGCCATATCAGGCCAATGCACATATACCTCAACCACCCAACTGCGCCATTTTGAGGGAAAATGCTTTGGGTAATTAAAAAAATGTCCAATGGGATGACATGAGAAAGTGTAATGCAACCAGCGGAGCATTAGAGCACCAAGGTCATAAGATGTGTTGGTTCCATTACTGTACGTTCACACCGGGAGTGGCGAGAGTGTCAAAACTCACTCTGGCTGCCCTGCCTACAACGCTGTCGAAGAAGTGGATGTTCTGACATAGTTGAAATAAGCAGCTCCAAGTTCGTTCGGAATGCTTGGTCTTGCAAGCTTTATTTAAAGGGGCCGCAAAGAAAACAAACACGTCGACCGGTATCTTTGTGCCGACTGACCACAAGTAGGGTATAGGTTAACCTCATGAAATCTTTTAAATGTGAAGGTAAGAAATCAATCAATGAAGGAAAGAAATGAACAATTATAATTACATGTTTGGTAACAAAATAAACTAATAAAATAAACTAATTAAATGCCATTTGTGTGGTGTGATTTTTGTGTTACTCCTAAGTGCCAAGTGATGCAGTTTATAGAACACGTTTACTAGACTTGGTCTTTAATTAACATTAACATTAATTTGTGTGTAGCCTGCATTAAAGTAAATAATGGGAAAACCTGCCACAGCAATTATCAACCTCTCCTCCACTGTGTTTGGGAACTAATGTTTGGTGGGAACAAAAGTTTACATGGTTGTGCTCTCTAGAATCCTCTAGAGCGGAGCACTTCTAAATTCCGATTGGTTGCCGCCGAACTGCATCATAGCTCATTATCATAAAGTTGCCTGGACTTCAACTTCATTCTGACACCCACACCGCCCAAGATGCGCCGCCAACAGTCATGCCGCTGCTCGCCGCCAAGGTCTCACATAGAAATGAATGACTTCCGATCGCTTTGATGCTCCCGCCGCTCCTGGTGTGAACATACGGTTACAGATAAAACAGGTAGAGAAAGAGGTGTGTGGGTGGCCCTTACCTTTCATGGACTTCAGCTTTGAGCGGCTGCTGAAGTAGCAGCTGAGGCAGGCATGCAGTGGGCAGCGGAAGCCCTTACTCTCAAACACAGACAGGGCACTCAGGCGAACACAAGCTTCGTGGTAGAATTTCCCACAATGCTGTACCATGCAGCGCTTCACCTCTCCATCCGTCTGCTTACAGGAGAAACAGGGATGCACACCTGCCACAGACCATAGGCGCAGTCAACACTCAGAGAGAGAGAGCAACCAGGTAGCACTTGACACTCAGAGAGAGGAGAGGGGCTCTGCAACAGGGTGGCTGCCTGAAAAGCTGGCTTAGAAAACAACAGATCTTGTCCATGTGCCTGGGCTGCCTCTTTACCTGTGCTGCACTCCTGGCAAAGGAACTTGCCCTGGGGCTTGCAGGTAAGGCCCAGGCAGTGCAGGTGGAAGCTCCCGCAGCACTGGCCCTCACACAGAAGCAGGGCCTCCCCACTTTCTTCACACACCTGCAGATGAAGAACACAATCCACAGAACTCTTCAACACAGCCCAGGGGAAAGCACAGACTTCTGCCATTAGAGGCTCTTACTACCACCTGAATGTACAGATGACACACAAAGTTTATGTTCTTAAAGGCTGCTTTACGACAATTTTATAAAAACATGTAAATCTAAAACTTTCAAACTGTACAACACTACTGCCAAATCTAAACTCAAATTTGCCGACCATCTTCTACCCGCAAGGTAAAAACACCTTGAATACATCACCTTGGTTTCCAGAAACCAGACCTCTCTTATGCCTAGCAACTGAAATCCAATTGATTTCTGGATGTTGTATGTATATTTGCATGAAATGCTCAAAAAGTCCTTATCAAATTACATTCCCTTTAAAGTATAAACAACATGCAATTTTTCATGACAAATTGTAACTTGAATAAACAATATAGAAGACCCAATGCGAAAATAAAATAGCAAGACAAACAAAAAACACAGTGAGAAAACATAGAATAACAGACCAGGTAAACAAAAAGAGAAAAGACAGTGATGTGAATGCGGATAAGGGCTTGGCAATATGGAGACAGACACGGCGATGTCAATGTGGATAAAGGTGCAGTGATTTAAACGTGGGTAAGAGCACAGTGATGTGTATGTGGATAAGATTGCAGTGATGTGAATGTGGAGAAGGATGCAGTGATGTGAATGTGGAGAAGGGCACAGTGGTGTGGATAAGGCCACAGCAAAGCTCACTTGGCAGACGTTCTCCTTCTTGGTGCTGGTCCCACGGTCACCCTTTTTGGCAGCGTGTGTTTCGTCAGTGCTGTCACTGGGGGACTCAGAGCGCTATTACAAGAAGGGGACATAGGGATCACTGCTGTGCTCAACAGCTTGAGCCTGTTCAGTCCTCCCACACATTCACTCTAATCCCCTCACACACCTCACACTCCCCCCGCACCTCTGGCTCCAGGCAGGACTGAAGACGCCTCTTCCTGGGTCCTGGAGCCGTTGACTGCGTGCCCGAAACCCTCCTGCGCTTCTTCAGTGGCTCAGGCTCAGGCAGTGTGTGCTCTGCATGGGAATGGATCAACAGTCTAACTGATGCTGTGCAGCACCACAGGTGCAGCATTTCCCTCACCAGAGGTTTACATGGGTGAGCTGCCCAACTGACGCCCAGTTCTACTGGAGGAAAGCCAAAGTAAAATTGCCCTACCCTTTCACTCAACAGCCCCTGTTTCCACAGACTGTACACCTACTACACATTCTTACAAATAAAAAAACATTAATATTACAATCAAAACGTTATCAGAAATTATTAAAACATTAAAACATACGTGCACTTTTATGCAATACACAATGTGTGTGTCCATCCACAATCAAGAGATTAAACAATGTTCTCATGGTTTCAGACGCAGACTAAAATTTTATTTTTTCATTTTATTCATCAAAAAGCCAATTGGCCTACTTCCACTCAAAGACAAACTTTTACTTGCAGCTGTAAAGCTTTCCCCTTTTTGCTTCCCTTGAAGCTTTAATGTGTATTTGAAATGTGAAGCATACGTGTTAGTTGCATTTTCATTGGTTAGTCTCCGTCCAACGTGCTCACTAGACAAGCGCAAGCCATGAGTACCCTGGAGACCTATACATGCCTTTTCTCACTTTTAGAAGTTACTTACAGTCAGTTACTTTAACTGACTAGTCCCCACCCCCATGAACACAACTTCTTTCAACCATTGCTAATGTATTGCTCATACAGAGCTTAATCAGAACATGCAACAGATGTGCGATGTGCAAGTTATATTTTCAAATTCTTTAAATCCTAAAAAAAAAAAAAAAAAAAAAAAAAAAAGTTTCATCTTGATTTCACAGTAAAAACTATGGTTTTGAGAAAGTAAAATAAATTACCAAAGAGCTTGCATGGGGAGTGCTCAGGCTCTCTCTTCCTTTCTGTGGTCGGTTTTATTTTTAACTTCCTTTTCACTAGCGCAGTGGAATCAGCCTGCATCCACACACAGGGAAAGAATGAGGAAATTCAATTAGTGAAATGAGCAACAAATGATGAAAATCATAAAGAGGAAACTAAGGGGCACACAAAGGTCTGCCAGGGTATGACTGATCCCCCTAAATAATAATGCATTAAGAAATGTAGAAATTTAACCGCTACTCAAGTCTCAGCCCAGGAACTAGACAAAATGTTTATATACAAAATTATGGATCATAGATGAAATGAGCATCTTTTGCATTCGGCAGTGGAGACATTGCCACACTATTAAGTTAGAAACCTTTTGCTTCCTCAAATTGCTGTCCACTTTCAGCCTTTTCTTGGGGTGTTGTGCTTTTTCCATGCCTGTCACACTCAGTGGTCTCTTGGAGGGCTTCTTCAGCATATTTGACTTTCTTTGCCCTGAGCAGGGGAAATGAAAAGGTGTTCATGGTTTCAACTCTGCAACAGTAACTTGAACCAATCAAAGCCTCTTGTGTGAGAAATAAGCTTCAATGAAAGGTACTATTAGTACTGCTTATTATTATTATCATCATCATTATTAAATACCATGTCCCACAAAGCAATTCTTAAGTTGGCACTAATATTGGTATCACATTCCACTCCAAAGAGAACTCCATGAATGGATGCCTTTAAAAAGTCAATTTTTCCCTTGCTCCCGGTGAGCCTAAAAGTGTGCAGAGGTTACGAACCTCAACTACTTAAGCAAATATATTTTTATTGAAATGTTGATATTTATTAAAATGCTAGATGGAACACAGGAATAAAGAGATGATTTGCACTGTCTGCTTTCGGTTCCTAGAATTCACTGTAAATTAGGTATATCCCTTCCTCTTATTAACATGCAATTTGTAATCTGCTAAATTGGGGGAAAAAAAAATCTAAATCCACAATGCCAGTTTAGCCAATTTACTCAATTTACAGTTCATTGGTCTACTCTTAGTTGCAAAATTTCTATGGCAAAATGTTTCTTTGCTCATTTTTTTATAGTTTGCAAACAGTAAACCCAGAAACAAATTAATGATATGTGCTACTAATTTTAAAACTGACTGAAAAGAATACTGTTCTTCATAAAATCATGCATTTGAAAAGTCATGATCATTACTTAAAAAAACTTTTAGTTTATTATTAAATGTTTATTTTTGTAAGACTAGACAGATGTGTAAAATGGATATTTTTTAAACCTAACTGTAAACATAACTTCAGCCATGGGTTAAGCAATTCCTATACACTGTTACCTTGTTGCTGGCTAAATATCAACATTCATGTAGTAAACTGTGCATATTATAATAAACCATCTGATAATACACAGAGAACTGTGTCAGTCTTGGTAGACAATTTCTAGAACTTATCTTCTCAGGTTCAATTTATCTTGTCTAGCTGAAAATGTTCATGAGATAACATATATGTAGATAACATAAGTAGTAGTTAGGTTAATAACAAAAGCAGCCCAGTTAGGCTATTATTACACAGCTGCAATGTTTTATTAGGCAATAGGGTCCACAAATAACCCTTTGGGCAACCAGCCAGTTGGATGTGTCACCAGCCAAAAGAATTCCCGCAAATCAAGCTACATTTTAATTGCAGCCTTTGAGGCGTTGCTCTGTATGGTAGGAACATTGTATATTATTTACTAAAACCACTAGCCAGCAAGAAAAAAATCCAGCTAAAGAAAACAACTAAACCACAGAAATGTTTGCTACTACTACTAGCTAGTTAGCAAGCCAGACACATTTTCTAAGTACATAAAAAGGGTCTTCCCCTTTTCCGATTGCATGTGTCATTCTAAATATGACCTTCACTTTTCTGCTGTCTGTTCACACAGTGTAGTAGCATCTCCACATTTTTTAATCATTAGTACCAGTTATCAAAATATGTGATGTGACAGATACAGTGAAAACTTTTTATTTTAAACAAAAAGCACCAAATGACCCTGCAATTTCAACCCACCAAAGAGAAAAATCAATGGGCTGGTGGGTGTTGGATAGCTAGATGGGCTAGCTAGCTACATAAAATGATATTTAAATGTGTCATTTATTAAAGCCAAGATATTAAAGGCTATAACACCCAGGTTGATAACAGCTCATCTACATTTCCAGCTTACCACGATATAAACAACTTTGTTGAGGAGGACTGGAACAATACTAATTAGGCAATTAATGATTATCTAAAGATTGTGTGCTCCATGGCAGACAGGTTGCTCATACTGAGTGAGACTAATACTGAATGCAACCTAAAACGTACTGTGAATGTTACATAGTTGCTACTTACACCAGCCTTGTTAACTGTGTAGTTCTGTCTGTGTGATTTTAAATGACAAAGATTAAAGTTTTTGCCTGAGCATCCATGACTTTTGTTTTGCAGGTCCTGCAGACAGCAGCTCTTTGTTGAAAGAGTGAAATCTTTCAAATGAATTGCAATAACCTTTGGCACTGGTCCAGACACAGCTAGCTTTGAATGACGGTGTTGCATGGTATGTAACTGAAGATAAACTGTTCATGGAACAGTTTATATCCACGATCCAGTTTGGATCGTTTTGTTTTGCAATATATATCCACCGTTTCAGCAACCTGTGAGAGGTGGAATTTTGGCAGATTTGCCAAAGATCCAGAGAATATCAGACACACATTGTTGACCGGAAGTAACTTTACCCCCTGTTGCTTTCCAATATGGTGGTGTGAAAAAGGCCTATTACTGCAAATCAGGAAGATGCTCTGTATGCACTTTGAGGAAAATATGAGTTGGTCACAGAAGAAATCATGTAGATAGGGAACCATCCAATGGAGACAATACTGCCTAATATACAAACATAGGGCTGGGCTACATAGCTGTCATGATATATCGAATAGCTATCTTTAGCGCAATAACAGCTATCCCCAGTATGTGGTGTTAGGTTTTTTCCCCCCCCAATTTTTTTCCGTTAGTCATACCTGATGCTGGAGCACACCTCCAGTTTTCTGAGGCCATGTGAAATGCTTCTGGGGAAAAAAACGCTACTCGTATCTATTCAATGTTGATATCACAGCAACAGCACTATGCTGCTTCCATGTGGTAGATAGAAACACATGGCTACAAAGATAAAGAGTGAAAACTAGGGCTGTCAAGCAATTAATCTAATTAATTACATGCTTTGTGATTAATTAATCCAAATTAATCGCATATATCAATATTTTCTGTGAAAAGCATTTTATGTTCAAATTGTGCTTTATACAACAGTTAGTTCCGACCAAGTGATTTGATTGGACAACAGGCATTCCATGAGTGCTGATATTCAGTATAACAGCACTGGCACTTTTAAATACACATGTATCACTCCGCTTTACAGATGTTCCGATGCAATCATTGATTACACCAATGCGAACTTAATTCGCATTTACCGACAGCACAAATGTGGATATGTTTCATGTATGATATAAAAGAACCTAGCTAGCCTGCAGTTGGGTATGATAAATGCTTAAATGCACAGTGACGTATGGGGTCATCATAGAGTGCGATTAATCCGTGTTCATTTTTTTGACGCATTATTTTTTTCTATAATTAATTAATCAAAATTAACACGTTATTTTGACAACCCTAGTGAAAACATATGCTGTGTGTTTTTCAAAGATAATAGGTAAGTTCACCAACATACAGATACAAGTTATATTTTTCTGCCCTGGAAGCATTTCACTGTACTTTGGAGGCGTGCTCCAGCATCAGGTATGACTAACGGGAAAAAAAATACAGGAAAAAACCTAACACCACATACTGGGGATAGCTGTTATTGCGCTAAAAATAGCTATTTGATATATCGCGACGGCTATATCGCCCAGCCCTATACAGATATATTTTCTTTCAACTCATATGAAGCCAGTTTATAAATGCATCAGCACAGATCTGTTTCAAAATGTAAGACATTACCATGACAATACATAAAACTGTGCGCTGCCAGCTTACCTTTGCAATCTGACTTTATCCTTTCCTTGGCAGGATGAGATCTGGACTTAGCCGGTTTCTTGGCTTAAGGTACAAGAAAAAAAGTCCATAACTACTAATTTTAACATTGTTCTTCAGACGTTTTTGTTAAATCTCTGAAACTGATGGTATCATTACTGCTGCCTCACCTGAATCTGAGAGGTCTGGGGGCTGAAGCAGAGGAGTTTCTGTGCTATAGTCCACTGCCTGGCTCTTCCCTATGTGGCTTTTTGCCCTTGGTTTGAGTGCCTTGGGTTTGCACATCTTGTCCTCAGTGGAGGCAGAGGAAGGACCCTGGACAGAAAGAAGTGAATTAATCAGGAAAAGGAGAAAATTTAATGAAATGCAAAATGCTGATGATCCAAGGAAAACAAAACTTTTCCATGGCCATGTATACCTGATGTATGTTACCATTCATTACCAGGTAGCTCTTTAGGTGGTATTTGGTTTTGTGCGTGTATTTTCATGTCCAATTATATGATAAGACTAAATAATAAACAAAGGGGAAGAACAAAAAGTTGTGGTGAGACCTTCACAGAGCCACCGGAAGGCATGTCACCAAAGCATAGCCAAGGCATGGCATGGTAAAGTACATTACGGATGCAGAGCCATTGAACAGCACAGCAAAAATGCTGTACAGCAGAACAGCACAGCAGAAATATACTTCATTTGTTCTATATAACAATGTGAGGCTTATTTAATTACATAAACATATTGCTGCCATGGTAGATTGTTTAACATAATTTGAAGCACAGCTTGACAGTTTACAGCACAAAAAGGCATTCATGTGTGGCCAAGTGGGCAAAACTTTTTGCAAGAATTTGGATGAGTAACATGAATGTGTTTAAAGTATCTGGCTAGCTATAAATGTAAATCATTATGCTTTTAAACAACAACAGCTCATTAGACCAACTTAATTTATGTTTTATTAAATAAATGCCATCTCTTATTCAGTCTTTTGAAACCAGTTAGGGTTCTGACAGGGTGATGAGGCATGATAAAGGAGCTTGTGTTAACTTTGTGAAGTGAACAAAAGTGCCTAAATTATTTTAGGAAAAAAAATGTATGAAGCAGGCTACATTTGTTTTCTGTTATTTTAATTTTTTGTTTTGGTCTGTGTGATGGGTGCATTTTGAGCAAAATCCTGTCGAAAGATTACAAAAAAGCTTGTCACTTATATTTCATCCTCCATTTTAATGATGCATCAAAATCTTCCTTCTCAGTCATCAACTAAAAAAGTTTGTGTCATTTACGCCACTTGAGGAAATTGCTCCTATTGTGGTCAAACCCTTCTCTTGTTTTCCCCTTTTCCCTTGAATTTTCCCTTGAATAAGGGGGAATCGTTATTAAATACACCCTGCAAAAACAAAATTAAAAAAACCACACACACACTTCCAAACCGAACTTTACTCTTTTTAAGATGCTTTTATCCAAGAAAGAATGTCTGAGAATAAAGATCTCAATTACACCAACATGAGAAAGCATAAGAAGCCTTTAAACGGACCACCTGTACTGACCTGTGGGACTACCTGCCGCTTTGGTTTGTTTTGTGTAGGTAGTAATTGCTTCTGTTGCTGTCCTCGTTTTGTGCTGCTGGAGGCTTTTTTGAGAGGAGTCTTTTTACTCCGAGAAGTGCTACTGTTGGGAGAGGGGTCAGAGGGAGGGGCACCTTCCTTGGGGTGGGAGCTTTGGGAAGAGGGCAGCGGGCTGGGCTGCATGTCACCCTGGCCTTGCTCCAAACCCAACTCCACCCGCACATGGGGGTTGAGATGTGGCCGGCCACTGATGTAAGTGAAGGTGTATTTGGCGATTCGTTCCTCCTGTGCCATGCCAGCAGCTGCCACGGCCTGGAACACACCTGCATTCCACTGGGCCCGCAACCTGAGAGGCACCGAGCCAGGCTTCTGCTGGGGAGGATGACACATCACAACTCATTTCCCCATCTACACTTCAGATGCACATCACAACTAATTTCCACATTCACAGTGCAGTTACACAACTCATTTTCCCCATCTATACTACAAGCACACAGTACTCATTTCACCATCCACAGTGCAGTCATACATCACAACCCAACACGGTCTGAAATGAAGCTTGTTCAACAGCTAGTTTCATTTTTCATGAGCCAAAATAAGTTTTTGCATTTTCAAAAAATACCATAATTGTACAGAGCTGCTGTGCAACACTTGCTGTTGTGTTGTATAAGTGTTATTTATTTCAATTGATCTTAAAAATTCATATTTACAGTCCAGGTAATGACAAATTTAATTCAAAATGCACTTCTACTTGAACAACTTCATCAGACAATTTGTCGAACAGTAAATGAAGGAAAACCACAGATGAACACTGCTGAGCATGTTGTGTTCTACAAGGGTTCTCTGACAGCAGACCAAAGAAATCTGTTTCAAAAACCCAGTGGCTGCCCACTTTGCATTTGCAACATGGCTTTTCTACATTTAAATACTAGGGCACTGAAAGTCAACTTACCTCGCAGAGAAGGAGATTTAGACAATTCATTTTTAAAAAGAGAATGTTTACGGATTTACAATCTTAATATGCTTTCTCCCAAGGATCTAAACAAGAAATCTGACACAAGGCCCTTAATCTGACATAAGTCCCCATCTCAGCTCAGATACCAAACCGGTGTGTGGACTATTGAAAATGCATTTCCTGTACAACTTATATAATATTTTCTGTGCCTCTGAACTTAATTATGACAGCATGACAGTTTCATACAAGATGACATTATTGTAATTGTTTCATCACAGCTGCAGTGTTCACTTAATGTAAATTTTGTGAATTGTAAAAATGTGATTCATCTATGGTAATACACTATCATTATATATTTTCACACCTACGTGACGTAAACTGTGTTTAGTTTTATAATGTGTGTAAAAGTAATGTAAATGTAGCATTAATTCTGCAAAAGTTATTCAGAGTTTAGACAGAGTTAGCCACTTTGAGAGCACAGACTTCAGTTTACAGAAATGTAACAAAACTATTGAGAAAAACTCTAAACAAAGGGTTTCTCAGACTCAGATTCATGTTTCTTGTGTACTGTTCATAAATTACCTTTTCAACGTTTATTTCCATACAGGTTGCCAAAAGACATTACCTGATAAGAGCACATATCGCATATATGTACCTTTGTGTACATATTCATGCTACATCATCATTAACAGAATGACATTCAAATCCGCAGTTAGGGTTGAGTACCAAAACCCAGTGCCAATATGGCACCGGTTCCTATACGACCGATATCTACCAGACCGAATCGCTGGTGCTCCGAAATGGATGTTACATCCATGGCCCTTTTCTATTCCAACATGGCTGTGCCCCAGTGCACAAAGCAAGGACTATAAAGACATGGTTTGATGAGTTCGGTGTGGAAGAACTTGACTGGCCCGCACAGAACCCTGACCTCAACCCCATCGGGCACATTTGGGATGAACTGGAACGGACATTGCGAGCCAGGCCTTCTCGTCCAGCATCAGTGCCTGACCTCATAAATGCTCTACAGAATGAATGGGCACAAATTCCCCCAGAAACACTCCAAAATCTTGTGGAAAGCCTTCCAAGAAGAGTGGAAGCTGTTATAGCTGCAAAAGGGGACCAACTCCATATTAAAGTATATGCATTTGAATACAATGCCATTACAATGTAATGGTCAGGCGTCCGAATACTTTTGTCCATATAGTGTGTGTGTGTGTGTGTGTGTATATATATATATATATATATATATATATATACACACGTATATACATACATACACACACACATATTCGGTCACACCAGTGTGATTAGCCGTTAGCGCGTATGCTAAAACCAGTGCAATTAGAACACTAGAATGGAAAAATTCTACCTAATTTTAGCTTTGAGAAAACAGTGATTTAAGGTTTACAATTTTGTGCATATACTAACTGAAAACTATGAGAAACTTAACGCTGATGAAAACACAAACCATGTAACGTAACACATGCGATACATAGCATAAAAATAAGTTACGTGCTAAAAGGTTAATATATTGTTCAATTTCAAGTTCAAATTTGCGTCAGCAATAATAAAAAAGGCGTTTTTAATGTCGTCGACTGTCGTTTTGTCTTTTTTTTTTTTTTTTTTAAACGTATCGGTTCAGGCACCGTTTAGGCACCGATACCGTTTTAAAAGTATCGCTTTAGCACTGGTATCGGAAAAAACCCAAACAATATCCAACCCTATCCGTAATTAAGCATTTCTGGACACTATAGATCAGGGAGCCATGTTGTCATTCCATTACTGGGTGTTAATCCACTTCACTTACTGTAGTTTAACAACCAAAAGATTTTTCTCAAACTCAAAGTAACATACAGCTGACACTCCATTCTTTGAACTAATGCTCAGTCCTCTCTTCACTTATCCAAAAAGCATCCTCTCTTATCCAAAACACTTCCATTGATTTTGAGCCTCTATATCATTCAAGATTCTCTCTGAAATTGCATATGGTAAAAGCTGTTTTTTTATTTTTTCTTATTACTTCCACACATGCCCACTACTAGTAACTGCAAAGATTCATAAAAGGAGGTGGCATGTAAATGATCCATGTGCCAGCTATGACACAAATGTTTGATGTTCTGTGTTCATCTATACCAGGGGTCGGCAACCTTAGGCATGCGTGCCACCATTGGCACGTGGCAGCGTAATCATTGGCACACTGGTGATAAGCACGCGAGAGAAGATTTTTAATTTTTAACTCTTATTAAACATAACTTATTTTTATTCTATATAGCGCGTGTGTTATATTACATGGTTCATTATGTTTTCATTAGCATTATTAAGCTTCTCAGTTTTCAGTTAGCTCCTAAAACTGACATTCCACCAATGAGCGGAAAGGGGCAGGGGTGTAGCAAGCCCTGGTTGAATAGGAAATAAAATGCACTAAAGAAACGTGTCTTTGTGATAAACTACAGTCGGCCCTTTCGACAGGGTTGCCAGTCTGATTTCATGTGACGTCACATAGAAAACTGAAATCGTATTACATGCTATAAAAACTGATTCCCGACAAGGTTCACTTTGGAAAAAGCACTAAAACAACACTCTGCCAAGTGTTTACTTACAGCTGCTAACCATAGAAACAAACTGTGGCTATTTCTGCACAGGAACGAGTGTTGAAATTCATGGCTAAAATGCATGTTTTATTTTGTTTAGTTTGACCCGATCTCAGTAAGGAAAGCAAACTATTGCTATTTCAGTCAAACAAGTCAGTGCGAAGTCACTACCAATTAGGCAAAATAATTATGCCAAACCTGGCAGCCCGGGTTAGTGGATTCTGTTGGATTTCTGACCAATAATCTGTTGTTGGTGTCAAGGGCGTAGGTTTGATGTCAGCATTGGTAGGGACACAACAACCGCGGGCACATCGGAATTATCTAATATGACTTCACTCCAAAGATAATGCGAATGAGTTCGCTCAAATACTGGTAGGGAAAATTCTGTCCTCCCAAAATATTGGTAGGGACATGTCCCTACCGTCCATATGCAAACCTACGCCCTTAGTTGGTGTTATTAGTTAGCCAACGTTACTATAAAACGAAATTACCAAATCGTTCCGAGGGACCCTGTGAGTGAGAAGCTAATTTTCATTAAAGGTTTTGATATTGTGGCTCCCCATATTAGCTACCATATGGGGACATTTTGTGATGATGTGTAACTTAAATGTTGCTCAATGTAAACTTGGACAATACAGCCGTTTTCAACTTAATTTTCTAAAGCACCTTGAGTTGTATACACTTTGTCAGAAAGGTGTCTTTTCTTTTAAATATGTTTATGCTCCCAAAAAGCATATGGATGTTTTATGTTTTTGACAATCTTTGCTGCAAATTAATAAAATTACCATTAAGCAGATTAGTGTTTTTATTATTTTGAAAATTTATTTTAGATTTAGAATGCTAATTTTCTATAAAATATATCACATTTTAATGTAATTTCACATAACATCAACATTTATTTTTGGCCTGCAGCCCTCCAGATTAATTTTTGGCCCTTCATAAGAAAGAATTTGGGCACCTCTGGTTTAGAAGAAAATATTTTAAAGGGATTAATTTCTTCTAGTTATAATGTCTTATTTAAATTAATGTTCTGTTTAATTGGTTGGGCATTCATGTGCAATTTGTTCAATAAAAGAATGTTCGAAATAATTTATTTAATTTCTTTATTCAGTGGGCATAGGCTTTTCAATGTATGGGGTCTATGCTAGCAGTGTATCTATTAAAGCAGAAAGACAAAGGAACTGTATAGTTAACATGCACATTTCAACATTTATTTATCGCAAGTCATATCGTCATTGCAATATTGAACAATGTTATCGCACATTGCAGATTTTCCTCATATCGTGCAGACCTAATGTTAAACTTAATGTTGATATAGCACACTAATTAACAAGAACATTTCAAACTGGCACTTCATGTCAAAAAGGTTGCCGACCCCTGATCTATACAGATATTCCAGCACCAACTGGTCTGACACGTCTGGCCAGTTCAGCTCTGTCATTACTTTTGTATCAATACACTATTACTATTACTACGACCCGATACCATTTATACCTTCCTTTTTAAAATGGTTGGCTCGTCTCCTTTTGACAAGAAGCTTAAGTATAGACAAGAGTTACCCAAGACGATTATGTGCACCACCAATGGTTGTATGAGGTGGAAGTGAGAAAGTGATGAGGGTGATGTACCTTTCTGCGAACGGGACGAGAGGTGGCTTGCTTGGTCCTACCCCGGCACAGCTCTTGGTATTGTTCTTCACCCTCAAATGGCACCACGCTCTTCTCAAAAATGTAACCTCGCTCTGGGGTGTCACCGAAATACTGCACATGGTACAGCAGACTTGTTCGGCTATTGACAGCTGGGGGACAAAGAGAAAGATAAGTCATACACCTGCAGACCTTGTAAAGGCCTGACAAAACAGTCTCACTAATTCCCCACCCCCAGTACATAAAAAAATAGTAAAATATAGACATTAATAAATAAAAACAAAATTAGTGAACTAAATTCTGAGTGCACAAAATTGACTGAACAGAGGCATATAAAATGGTTCAAGGCTACAACCATTAGCTGGCACAAAAATCTGCAAACTACTACTATCATTTAGTAGATGTGCAGCCTTTTTCCTCATACTTAATGCAAACCTCTTTACCAAGTTTGACACCAGTCTTGTAAATGATGCACATTATACTCTATTACACGTGTCTGCCAAAATAAAAAAAAACACTTGAGTAAATGAGCGATACAAAGTATATTAAAAAGCTGTGCTTCCACACAAGTGTGGTTCCTGAGTTAATTAAGCAATTAACATTCCATCATGCTTAGGGTCATGTATGCAAATTCTGAGTAGGCCCAGCTTTCCATATTTTAGCTACCATGGCTACAGGAATAGATCTCAATGAACTTCAAAGGGGTAACTGTTGGAGCATATTTGTCAGGAGCCTTGGTAATAAAGACTCTTGAACTTGCTGATGTTTCATGAGGAACAGTGGCTAAGGTGTTGTTGGCATGGAAGACTGAGGGACAGACATCATCAACTAAGGGTAACTGTGGTTGCACATACTCCATGACTGATGCCCATGCACTGGTTCAAGATGCAAGGCAACACAGGCACACAACTGTCAACACAAAGTTGACTGCAAGTACAAAGCTAGGGAGCATGCAGTTTCTTCAAGAACAGCCCATGGAGAACATCACAGAGAGGGATACTACTGTCAGGCTACAGTACATAAACACCTTATTACAGCTAAAATGCACATTTCTCATTCATTTTTAATGTGGTGGAAAGAACAAAGCCAGTGGTAAAAGTGATATATTAGATGAGTCACCCTGTTCTCAACAAGTGGATGAGAACACCCAACCCTTAAGAAGGCATGGTAAACTCATTCTGTGTGATCACCTCTTCCCATGGAGAAGTATTTCTTTACTGATGAGCATTCTCTTCCAGGATCACAATGTCCCTATCCACAGGTCACAAATGGTCACTGAACCAATGTAAGCCATATGCCATGGCCATCTCAGTCCAGATCTCAACCCAAGTGAACACTAATGAGAAATTCTAGAGCAGGGCCAGAGACAGCATTATCCACCACCATCAACAAACACCAGATGATGGAATTTCTCATTAAAGATAGGTAGAATCCCTCCAATAACTCCAGACACTTGTAGAATCTATGCCTGTACATCCAGAGTCTGTGCTTGCAGACAGTGCTTACTGAGGCAGTTTTCAACAATTTACAACTGTCAAGTTTGTATTTTCCACAGTACTTCATCTAAAACAGTGTCATTGCCCAATCCAACTTGATTGACTTGTCAGACCTACTTTTGTTGCACTGCAATACATTAGTACTGACACCAGTTTCATTTACAACTTATAAAATTGCGAGAAGTAGTGGAGAGGATGTGCTGAGTGCAGTGACAACTGTTTTGCTTCATTTGCTTCACAAAGAAAATAATTCAGAAACATTAATTATTCTGAGTTTGTAGGCTACAGTAATTTTTAGGTAGAAAGAAAAGAGAACCTAGACAGCCACAACAACTCTGGGACAAAGGATCAAAGGATCCCTGTATGAGGGAAATTGCAAATCAAACACACAGGAGATCAAAAACACAAGTCATTTTTTACATGTTTTATATTACAGTTTGACTATGGTATATCTGGACAGGTAGAAATTTAATTTGGGCAATTTCTGACCCAGTTGCCCAATATGAACAGGAAAACAACTTCATGTTGAAAAAGTCACAAAATTCATCAGTCTACACTGAGAAAATACAGCCAACATCTTACACTGAACATGAACAATATTATGAAAACACGTGATGATGATGAGATGCTGTTCTCTCACCTTTGTGTTTGACATGCTTGTTGAGAGCTGGATCCGTGGTCACCATGCATGGCCACCAGGGGTACCCAGACACCTTGGTCCACACAACATCTCCAACACAAAAGCGCACCCCCAACTTCCCCTCCTCCCTCACCTCAGGCAGGGGCTCAGGCTGCTGGCACGCCTGGGAGGAGAGAGAAATGCCAGAAATCGAAATCTCAATACAATTGCACTTATAAATTCAACTCCTTTCATGAGCATTGAGAAAATGAGTGAAGCATTAAGACAGTCATAATATGAAAAGGATCTCTGTTACACAGTATAAGCAGTAAATGATTTGTAATCTCACAAGATTAGACAAGCCTTCAACCTTGGGGCCACATCACAGCACCCCACCAGGCTTTATATTTATACCACAGCATAGAATGGGCTATTCCTTAAGAAGCACATGTACACTCACTTCCAATGTACACAGAGGAGAAGGAACACACTAATCTGATCGCTGGTGTATTACCTAGCTAACTAAAGTCAGTATTTAAGTCTGAATGATCCATGCCTCCTCCATTTAAACAAGAAAATGGCAAGCAGCAACACAAGAGGGCAGATTAGAAATAATTAAAACTACTGTGGTTTATCTTTAAAAACTATTTACACCTGAAAGCAAGTACCCCGCAAACAATATGGACTGCCAAAAAGTGTGACCTTGAATATAGTAACTGAAATAGCATTTCAATGTCACTTCTGCTGTGTAACTTATTTTGTGTAAAAAGTGGTGGCAATCAGGATTGCTTAGTGTTGGCATTAAAAAATTGACTTCTACCAAGTGGTACGTGAAGAATTTGTTTTAAACATCAACACTTCTCAACGTGAAGACTAATCCTAGAAAAGCTGGAATGGCTAAGATACCTAATACTTCTTTGCTGACGGAGTTGGTGAGAGATGAAAGCTATACTCAGGACTGTGGTAGCAATCAGTGTTCAGTGAAAAGGGAATAGAGGCATATTTCTTGCACCAGTGTGAATCAAAAGAGAAAGGTCCAACCTTGTCTGGAGTCTCAACAACGTCCTCTGCCTTCAAGCTCACAGAAGACACCACTGGCACAGGCAGGAGACTGGGTTTGGCCTTGGGTCCTGACCTCATTGGCCTTTTCCTTTTCTTCTTCCCTACCATCCTCTTGCTGGGAGTCCCTGGAGCCACTGTAGGGTCCAGGCGTTCACCATCCTCATTGAAGCAGGACTCAAAGCGTGGTTTGCCATTGGGTACCATCTTGGTGATCTTCAGCTTAAGTTCAGGGGAGGTGCTCTTCCTCTGGGGACTAGCATGCTGAGGAGGGGTGTCTGCCCCCTTCAGGAGGGGAGCATCAGTTCCGCACAGCTTGGGCAGCTTCTCCTGCTCACCATTCAGAACACGGGAAGTCAAGTCCTTCAGCCTCTCATGACTGTGGCTACCCATCTTCTGAAGGACACTATCCTGAAAAGTGGCAGCTAGTTGGGCAGCAGCCTTGTCCATCAGGAGGGGGTCAGTGCTCTTGTCTGATCGGCTCTTGCGACTGCCCAGTGACTCTGAGGTCTGCTTCATGCTGATGGGGTTCAAGGTCTCTGGGATCAATGGCAAAGACCGGCCTTTGCAGTCCATTCCATTTGACCCCACTGTATCCAAGCTCATTCAACTGCAAGACAGAACAAAGAGAGAGTAAAAGATTAGTTAGTCACTGTAGAAAGTCTCTTCACAATGAGATTCAAATCTACCAATCCAATGTAGCAGACCTAAGCTGCTCAGCAACAGGCCTTGATATTAGTGTCTGTCCAACTGTGCAGGATAGGTGTGGTGAAACAAGTGAAGCATTCTTTCATGGTGGCTAATCAGGTAAGTCAAAATATCTGACAGGTTTTCACTGTTTGCAATACAATGATTTGGTTTCGTAACTCTTGAGCCAACATTTTGTTCAACGCAGAGAGACCTAGCCAGTGTTTTCATTTGTCCATTAGAAGTATGCAGCATTTACAAAAACACAGGTTTAGGTTAGCTGGCTACCTAACAATCAGTATGAATGTTGTTACACCAGCTACCTATCTATCCAACCACAGACAGATGAGATGACTCCTACTGTATCTATCTCACAATAGCACAATTAAGATAATGTAGCCAGCTAAAATTAACAGCTTTGAGTTTCATTTTC
Source organism: Megalops cyprinoides (assembly GCF_013368585.1). Classification (NCBI taxonomy): domain Eukaryota; kingdom Metazoa; phylum Chordata; class Actinopteri; order Elopiformes; family Megalopidae; genus Megalops; species Megalops cyprinoides. The sequence goes on along the minus strand of NC_050604.1, from coordinate 2,017,573 downwards.
AAGTACTTGCTGCTGCATTCTCAAGACAAACCTCTGAAACACAGACGAAATCAAGAGTAGGCATGGTTTAGCTGGCTGAAGTGGTCAAAATATCCATGGAACAAGAATGTGAAATGAAAATTCACAATAGACTACAAAAGCATGCAGCATGACTATTCCTAGAAAGCTAGAAAAAGACTACAGTGACATGCATCCTAAATACACAGACTAATCTTTTTTCAGCTAGACTTATAGCTTGCTAGCAAGGTAAAGGGATACTGAAGAAGTTTAAAGCAACTAAATAGCAATATAAATATAATTCATTTTATGCTTGAGAAACAAAGTCTGACTAAACCGAGTTACTTGTCCAAAGCCCCCCTACATGAGCTACCTAACATCAGTAATGTTAGATTACTTTGCCAATGTCATTTGCTGATTGCTTGCTTGCTGGCAATCACATTTACCTCATTAAAATGTAGTCCTGTTGGCTAAAATGTGCCCATTTAATGTTGACTAGCTATCTAGGTTAGTTTGATTAAAGAGTTTGCTATGGAGAAACATCACTGTCCTTTTCACAGAACATCTAACTGCATCTTCCAGCATCCAAATCATGTTAAGCATACTGGTGTCACAAAAGATGGTTATGAGTATGACAGAAATGTTAGTTAGCTAACTCAGCAGCCAGCAAACCTTCTCAACTAGCCAAAGCTGGAGAAGTGTTATAAAACGTAACTAGAGTAGCTAATCCAATTAAATTTTAAATAAAAAAAAAAACCTCCATGGACAACCCACAATATGTGGAGGAGAATCTCTATAACAAGAGACCACATGGGGGCTACTGTTCATGCTGATTTTGTCTCTGCACTTATTAACTGGGCCTTACGGAAAGCTTCAGTGTTAGACTACATTGACAAAGCTTAATCAAGTTACATTATACACCGGGGTCAATAAATTTCACTAAAATCACTTCATCTTAGAACTTCATTTCAGTGTATCTTAAACAGTTTATTTTATTTAAGATATTTTACATTTCAGATTCATAGTGCACACATAAGACATGAAGCAAAGCATGCTGTTGGGAAAACCAAGCAAAGCAATCATTACTTATATTCATATTCTGGCTGAGAGGTATTTAATCAATGCATATTTAAGAATAATGAATGTATTTAAATAAAGCATATTCTGGTCTTCATCAAACAAGAGTACAGGAGTTTTTGTCAAACAGCTAGTGGAAGATGGTGTCACTGACTGGAAGACTAGACTGAGTGATTTCACAGTGATGGTCTATCAGTAATTGCCAGTGGCAAAAGTAGTGAGAAAATTTCTATAAATCAAGATCACACACAGACCATGCTACATTGCCCAGAGACTTCAGCTGGGCATCAAGGTCATATAGATTTGGGATAAGCCTGAGATTGAAGCAGCTTCAAGAAATTAACATTTCTATGACCACTGTCACTAGTCACAAAAAGAGCTACAGATAACAGCATATGTACTGGATGAAAAGGTTTCTGCTGACTACTGGTTCCCTGACAATAATCATGTATCCAAAGTAATACAATACGAAGAGCAAAGCTCTGCATGGAAACTCAAAACTTTCTTTTCAAGGTCAATTTGGTAGCACAATATTTAGTAATTGATGATGAATCCACTGGAAATGTCATATTGCACGTGACAGTTGTACTGTCATTGTCACTCACTTGCAGGACATGATGAATTCAGACAGTCACACTATGTACTGGTCGTAAAAACACCTCTTAACTATAGTCCAAGAAAAAGGTAATTTCAAGCGTCATTATCAATGTATGCAATCAAACTCAAGTGTTCCTCCACCTGCCTGCTGTGATGCATACAGGAGCAAAGGAGTTGAGCCAGCCAGCTAGGTGGAAGGAGATTAACAAAAGAGTAGCTCACCAAAACATTCAACAAAATCACATAATGGCATACGTTTGGAATGAAATAATTTAAGCGCTGTTTCGATCAGTATTTAACGCGAAACTAATTTATGTTTATCCCGTTTGGAGCCGTGTCTACAAAAAAAATCGAATTCACGTGTGCTGCATTTCAGAATGCAAAGTGTTCATTCTAAAAAGCACCCTACACAAATATTGGGCATATTACTTTGTCTTTATCAAATTGCCCGTTGTATAATTACACTATAAGGTTATAATGACAGAAGTCTGAGGGGAATATTGCATTGAATATAAACATTACAACAATATATAACGTTAAAGTGTTTTGGAAATGTAACATTATGTCCCTTTGTAGGCATTTTATCACATTACTGCCAGTGTGTATCCTGACCACGTAAAGTTAGGGATGGTTCGTAAGTTAATTATTTTACAATCAGGTTGCTTACAAATAATTAGGTTTCTCTGCTATCTGAGTAGATCGTGCTTAGATATCCACTTTAAAATCTTGCTTACAAAAGCAAAATGAGTGAGAACTGAGCGCTGTGTTGTGTGACCTAACGTTAGCGCTAGCATGGTATTTATCTTGCTTGCACAAACTGCCACGGGGGGTGGCATGTTGCTAAAAATGGCTTCCCATTAAAGTACCAACAAACTGATCTGCGTGTGCATCCTTAGGTAGGTACATAACCGAGTGGCTACAAATGAGACGAATTTAGCGTGCCAATATGAGCTATTCGCACCATCTTGTAACGTGATGCTTCGAATCATTCCCCTGTCGTTTCTAGGTATGAGGAACAGTATACAACCGTTCTTGGTATCATTGCTTTAAACAGCTAAGGCAATTATCTGCGGCCAGTAAGTAAGTCAATATCCATCGAGTACAGCACCTTTCGACATGCCGTGGCGATTTTGTTGAACTGGACAGTCTAACTACAGTGGGATGTTACCTAATTAGACTAAAGTCAGCTCATTTCTGCTTGGACCCTTTTCACCGAGCGCAGTTCTAACTCGCCAAAGCAGGACAGGCTGCTATCTGCTGGCATGCTTAAACGCAACTCAAAAATGAATCGCCTTTCAACAGACATATTTCACTCATTTGTAAGGCAGCTTGCTCGCTAGTCGTATGTTGAATAAGTAAGACTTGCATCAATGGAGTTGGATGTTGCCGCAAAACACTTTTAAGGGCCATTTTGACTCATAGCTCCTGGCTACCGCTAACCCCCTGAACACTACGTACCCACTACATGTCTGTCTCTGAAACAGAATAACGTTAACTACCTAACTACTGTATTGTCACATTGTCCGGTACAGTTACTTAAAAAACACATCTAGTGAGCTACCGAACATTCGCCAACGCTCACAAATATACCCATTCCCTCAGCAAATAACTTAGCTAGTTGCCAGCTGTAGGGTAGGCCAGAAGGTAAATCACCAAACAATGTGCAATTATTGGACAGCTGCACTGTGATAATATCTTCGGCAATAAAGCTGCCGTATGATGGTGCTAAATAATCCATATTAACCAGGCTGTTCGCTTTAGATGGCCAAACGGTGGCTAGCTGCTGACTCACTGACTCGCGGCTAATTTCTGCCCCGCTAGCAGGCTAACTAATACAAGTGATCACGATACAACAGAAATGACCTTTCCTCTTTTTCTTATCTTGGAAGGGAGTAATGTAAAAAAAAATGCAAATACAATGCACGGGTTAGACGAAATGACAATGTAAAAGAATAATAACCTGATTGTAGCATCTTCCAAGCGCCGACAACATGCAACCAGATCGTACGCTTGCGGGAAACTCTAATCCCAATCAGCGCGAAAAATACTCACTTCCGATTGGCTGGCAGCAGCGCAGCGTTTAACCGGCCTTTTCAAAAAACAACTTTGCCTTTATGTCGCCCGGAAACAACATCCCAAACCTTTCGATTTTTTGCTCGCACAGATAGTCGCAGTACTTATTATTTATTATATATTTTAGTTTTTTTCCCAATAAATTGCATTTTTCACAACTCATAAAACTATGAACCGGCTGTCCGAGCCCTCCACAAATTAGGGGAAAGGCATCCTCCTTGACTGACGTCATATAAATTGTGCCAGCGCTTCAGAAAATGTGTCCAGATTGGGGAAAACGCCAAATGATCCAGATAGCCCGAAGATTTTAAGGAGATATATGATGTAATGGTGCGCCGTCGTAGCAAACTACAATTCAGAGTTATGTGATTATATTTCATCATTTTCATTATGGCAGACGATCTTATCCAGAGCGACTTTCACGGTGCACGCAGTGAAGTGTTATGAAAAGTTGCATAAACAGGATACACTGACACATTGAACAAGCCTCAGTCCTACACACACAAACATGATTGACATGTTAAGTGCAAAGCAATAATTGTGTGTGCGTGCGCGCGCGAGAGAGAGAGAGCGAGAGAGATGTTTAATTCAGTGTATACTTTTATTGTGCAAGCTTGTTTCCCAAGCATAGCTAGTTTTTCCAACATATTTTGTGACACTCTTCAGTGCTGGAAATGTGCAAATTCAAATGTCACGACTGCTACAACAAGTCACTGGCATTTCAACTTAGCTAGTATTATCCATCTATCACTCAATATGCCTGCTTTACATTCAGTATCTCCATTAAAATGCTGTTGTTGTTTTTTTTTAATAAGTTATATGGTCTTAGCACCACAGATTGAAAAGGGGGGATTTTACAGCCGATCTGGCAACCTCCATTTTCCGCGCATTTGCCATAGATCATGGGGCCTATTCCTGCCTTCCATACATTTCACTCGGGGTGGCCATGTCCCTATCCCACCCTTTATTCGAATGAATACTTGATGTGACGTTCTGCTGACATCAACACTGTCCGTACTTGACTGCTATGGCAAGCCGCTCGTCGTCAAAACGGGCAAACGTATACGTGTTCCGTAGTTTACAGAACGCGCTAGATTAATACTTTAATAAATAAATAACATTTAATAATAATTACCAATAAAATCATGTTCCTTCCTAATGTAAAATCACAGTCATTATTTAACATGTAAAATAAGATAACAAACGTGCAATGCTTGATTCTTTGTGGTATTAGATTCTGAGAGGGGGTCTTCAAATTGTAATAGAACCATTTTTATATTGTTTATTAAAATTCTGATCGGACATCTTTATAGCAACCTTTCAATGTCCTCATTTACATGCACACAATAATATGATTATTATCAATGCTGTGGTAAAGCCAATAATTCAGTTGATCCGTTTACATGTCTCTGTCCAAAGTGAGTTACAAGTGAGGTAAAGCACAACACAAGCAAAAAATCCATAAGGAGTCAACAATATTAGAAGCACTGCACTACCAGGTTTCAGTGGTTGGCTAGACAAGATAAAGCCAGCTGGGAGAGCTAACGAGTGCATTAAACCATTAGATTACTTTTTTTTTTTTTAATAGTTTAGTAGGAAACAGATTTGAGACATGAGAAATTCCTTTAGGGGGTAGTGTTTCAACTGCTCAGGTAACAGCAGAAGAGCTGTGTCTTCAGATGTTTTCTGAAGACAGAGGGGGATGTCTGGAGACGACGGCGGAACAAGTTCTGGATAGTGATTTTGCACCATGATGCGATGGGACCACCTGACCTGATTAATTTAGATTAATTAATCACAAAGAATGTAATTAATTAGATTATTTTTTAATCGCTTGACCGCCCTAGTTTTCACTCTTTGTCTTTGTAGCCATGTGTTTCTATCTACCATATGGAAGCAGCATAGTGCTGTTGCTGTGATATTAACATTGAATAGCAACGAGTGGTGTTTTTTTTTTCCCAGAAGCATTTCACATGGCCTCAGAAAACTGGAGGTGTGCTCCCGCATCAGGTATGACTAATAGGAAAAAACCTAATGCCCCATACCGTTATTATAGTTGTTATTGTGTTAAAAATAGCTATTCGATATATTGCGAAGGCTATATCGCCCAGCCCTACGGAGAGATAGCCTGTAGGAGATGGGAGGGGATTGGGTCCAAGGGGTAGGTGGTGGGTCAGTTAGAGAGTAGAAGCTTGGAGATGTCAGCCTCAGAGATAGGGGAGAATATGGACAGTAGTGTGTTGCATGTGAGTGGAGACTGGCTGTGAATGTGTGGAGTGGAGAACTGACCGCTTATGGCTTCCACCTTTCCAGTGAAAAAAGTGGCAAAGTGATCAGAAGTGAGAGAGGTTGAGGGTGGAGGCGGCAGTGTAGGGCAGAGGAGAGTGGTGAATATTGTGAACAGTTTGCGGGTTTCTGAAGTGTTGCTGATCCTGTCCTGGTAGTAACTGGCCTTGGCAGTTAGATGTGTGAGAAGAAAGAAGAGAGGAGAGATTGATACTTGGTCAGATTGGCGGGGTTTCTGGATTTGTGCCATTTCCTCTCGGCTGCCCTGAGCATGGTCGCAGAGAACCTCAGAAAGCCAGGGGTTGGAGGATGTCGTGGCCAGGAGGATAGAGGTCAAATGCTGTCCAGACAGGTGGTTAGGGTGGAGCAGAGAGTGTCAGTGGCATCATCTACATCATCTCCTCTAAGTGAGGAGAAGCGGTTTGGAGAGGGGAAAGAAGCAGAGATCAGGGAGGAGGTTGTGGCGAAAGGAAATGGGAGGAGGAGAGGATGGTGGACATGGAGGGGGACACACAGTAAACTGAACAAAGAAGTAATCAGACATGTGTAGTGGAGTGACAAGGAGGCTGTCAGTGAGACAGTTATGTGTCAGGATGAGGTCCAGCTGGTTGCCTGCTTTGTGAGTCGCTGGAGTGCAGACGTTTCAGGTCAAAGAAGGCCAAGAGAGTAATGCTGGCCCTACACACTACACGGAGACTCCCCGACTTTCGAAACATGTTTAATATTTACGACTTGAAATCCTGTAGTGTAAGGAACAGCGATGGAATATTGAGCAGAAACCCGCAATAGCCAATGAGAGCAAGCTGACCGGGAAGCGTCACCAACCCAGCAACTGACAGTTAACCTAGTTCGTACAAGCCCAGAGCACAGTAATATTGTAACGAGAGTGTGAATATTTTTTAAAAGTAAACGTTTATAGAATTCATATCCCCAACAGAAATGATTATGATATACTTTTGAAACCCGCTAAGGTAATCGCGATTGTTTTAGGTTGGAATTATCACCTATCTGTCTGTTTCCTTTCTGGGTTGGGTGCATTGCATTCGGGAATCACTGAGTTGTTAATTAATGACAGGTATGCGTGCGGCCACTGTGGACAGACTGACGGTTGTCTGACTAATGAGCGACTGATTGATAGCCAAGCGGCTCTTTAAATAACACACATTTGGATGTGTGTGTTCGTTGTTTTCACCGGTGAAGACTGTGCGAATTGGGAGACACGCAAACAAGCTCATAACTGTGCAGTATTGTTATTTCTTTTATGCTTGAAGTATTGATACTTATCCAGCCTCTGTAACTAAGGAGTTCCATTTGTATTTTTTTAAATATAGTATTCATGTATTAAGCGTTCCGCTAGTGGCTCGATTTGTTCGGAGTCTGGTGCGGTTAGATTGCAAATCTCTTCCGGATCTGGTTGCACTCGCGTATTGTGTGTCCCAGCTCGCACAGGTCTGTGACGTCACGCAGTCCCTGGAATCACCACTCTGAAATCGTTTAGTATAAACACCAAGTGTGTGGTCCTGCGTCTTGACTGAATCGTCTGCTGTGTGCGTTCCTACGATTAAATATTAAAAGTCGATTAAATCTTGTCTGTGATCTCCCACGTTTTTTAAAATCGATTAAGATTTCAAAATCCTCTAGTGTGCACCAGGCATAAGGGGGTCTGCAATTTGGTTTGTTGAGGTGGATATTCAAGTCGCCGGATCACAAGCGTGCTGCGCCTGAATGGGCACAGCCTTGTGGGGAGCAGGCATGGCGGGGTAAGGAGAGAACAACAATAGTAACACATTGTCTTATATTTTGATTGTGGTATGTAACATTTAAAATTCCACTCTCCTTGTAAAATTGTACCAAGTTGATGCATCAAGAGAGAATCTGTTAAAAATATGAAAACATAAACAAATAGCATGCTGATTGCCTAACAACTGAAATGTGGATGTAATGTTTTTAACTGAGCTTTAAAGCTAAGAATAGTGAAAGGCAAACAAGGTTTGCACCTCTGCCTGCAATCCTCACTCTGACACAGGTAAGACTATTGCTCTGTCCTTTTGAGTGAGTGGCTTGGTTTTGTATACAAACTTACCGTTTAACAAACGGTGGCTGGCAAACTTGACTAAAGTTAACATTAGTGACAAGCCTTCTTTTCTGTGATGTAAATGTTAACTTGCTGTAATTAATGAACAGGTTTCTGTCCTTGGGCCACATTGCTGAATCTAAAGCCAAAGGTTGCCATTTTTAAGGCAGTGTGATAGAGCTTGGCAGCACTGAAAGTGATATAATTCTGTCAGCTCTCATTTGAGCTAACAAGAATATACACCTCAATGGTTAATTGTTTTTGGGCATGATGACTTGCACATGATGAGCTCATTAGCAAATAGTCATGTTTTACTGCTATGTTTTCAACCATTTGTTTGAACATGGATATATGAGGTGGTAGGCATCTTAAGTGTTTGTGATACTTTACAATAAGGGTTTGAGCCAACAAGGTCTGGACCTTCCTCACACTTAACCCCAGACAGGATTACCTCACCCACAGCCAATACACAAGGACAAGTGACGATTTAAACAAAACTTGATTAACAATTGTTTCTCTACAGCGATTTTCAACAGTTAATGTATTACAGGACACAAGGTGTTGGTCTCCTCCTTTAAATTCCCTCCTCAGGACCAGGATGCTGCTCTTCTGGATGTGAGCACCCTGCGGGTAAGTGTACCTGTGTAGCAGAGCTGAAGTGTTTAGCTCGTGTGAGTCCTGCGTAAAGCCTTAGGTAGCGGGTAGCAGGTAGCCGAGTGGTTGCAGCGGCTACGTCACTCCGCCTGAGACCTGGTTAAGTAGCGTTGTCGCCAACAGGCTAATGGCAATTTGCCTTTAGCTCAACTGGCAACGACGCTGGCTTTAAGGGGTTGGCAGCGTGCAGTAAGAACCTCAGTTCGATACTCGCTCGCTTGCCGACCCACGTAACATCATATTAAAACACAACGCAAGATACCACCCGTTACACCTGCACACACACCAGCAATCCACTACACTTACTCTCACCTATAGACTCAGTGCACCACCTTATATGCGCACAGCAAGCTCAGCAGTAAGTTACAGCAGTACACAAAACCACTAGCAAAACTGCCTACCCCAGGAGACCCAGCCCTGCCCTCCAGAGCTCACACCAGACCCAAGGTACAGGGCTATAAGAAAACAGGCAGAGCATTCCCTCCACATGACACATAAAACAATGAAAATGGTGCTTTGGTAGGGTACCCCAAGCCAAAGAAAAATGCAATAAAATGGTGTCCACTGCATTGCCTCTTGTCTGGAACTGCAAGCCCTTCCATACATGACACTTTAGCTATATTGGGTTACTTCACAAAACATGTACTCACCACTTGCTAGACTGCTGAAGATTTTAACTTTATCTGAAACAACAAAATAAACAGCCCTCAGCAGAATAAAGGAAATGGCCATGTCAATATTTGGTTACTATGGGTACTTAAACTTTCATTGATTCATAAGTTGCTAAATGAAATTTATCAATTATGCATTGTTACATTCTAGCAAATACCTGCTTGAGTCACTATCTAAAGCCCCTTTCACACATGCACTGGACGCCAGAACATATCTGGCCCTTAGCCGGAGGAGTTGTATGTGAGAACGCAAATGTCCGAATCAGTTCGACCGGACATGTGATGGACTTCATTCTGCCAGCTCCCTAGTAAAAAGTCCGCCTCATGTCGGAGTGAGCCCATGTGTGAACGGAGCAGGCAACGTTCTGGAGAATCCACCGCGAGCGAGTGGGCGTGTTAATGACGTTTCTGTCATGCGACTGGTGAAACTGGAAGAATACAAACATCTGCCTTGTAGTCTTCTGCGTGCCTGTATATTGCTTTCCACTGTTTCGTTGACATTGCGGATACGTCCAAATGCATGCTATTTTGAGTCCATTGATCGTTAGAGATAGTTAGCTATAGTTACACTGCCAAGACTTTTCTCTTACGATGATCAATAACATTGGTTAGTGGTTCATATGTGAAAACGCCTTAAGACATACTGGATCAGTTTTCCAGACTCCGATTAACCCGATTCCTGGACTGAATACCACTGAAAATCTCCAAAATTGCATATTGACCTGCTGGAAATCTGGGAAATTTAGCGCTACTGACTGCTAGCTAATATAACCACACCTTAGTTTTATGGTATAGTGAATTGGCTGGGTAGCCAACTATGAATTACTGCAAGCTATCTTGGTAAAACAACACTAACAAGGTAGCGTAACTGTTTGATACAGCTAGCTAACTACATAGCCAGCGATAGTGTTATAGCTAGCTATCTCTAACTGGACATACAGTGAAGCTAGCTAACTTAATAGCTCACTGGTAGCACGAATGCTGCCATAATTTAACCAGTTCACTAATGTACAATTGCAATAGAGAAAGGCTGAAATGCTACCCTGTCTCATTTCCAACTCCTGACTGAAGAGCTTGTGTGCTTTTGTACCCTTTTCAGAGTTTTTTAGGTTCTGTCTAGAATGCTTCTAGTGTGTTCTACCATCAACGCTTTTATTTCCCAATGGTGCTACCCAGAACCCTCTTATCTAAGATTTGCTTAAATTGCAGCTTAAAGAGTAATTGGTGGGTTACACATAGGACCTTTTTGAAACCCATATATTGCGTATGAATTATTTTGGCGTTTCATCAGCATTTTCACGTTACAATTACCATTAATAATGTTAAAACCACACAGTTCTGAGTACAGTTTTATTTAGAAATCTAGGACCAGTGGTGGGAAGACCAGTTGAAAAGGAGCAATCGGGGCAGGAGAGGTTGTGTTGATCCAGCAGAAATGCTGGAGTAAGGAGTAAAGAGCAGTAGAATCAGCAAAATGATTTACAGCAACATGACAGTTATTGGCAACATGACATGACAAAGTCCACTCAGTACACCAGATGAAGTAGTATGACCCCCTGCTATCTATAAATAGCATAAAGCAACAGAGGGTCCTATGGGTGCAGTTGGAGGGTGGTCACAATATAATGGTTAGAATGGAATAGACTGAATGGCACCAAACATACAAAAATGATGTGACTGATGTGTTTGACACCATTCCAATCCAGCCATCAAAATAACCCTGACGTGTTGTGGTATTGTGCCTCTGGATTAGATCTTTCCTAAGAAAGGCGCTTTTGCTGAATTGCCTGGGTCATCCATTATGGCCATGCATTACAACAAAACTGACTTCACTTTGATGATATGAATTGAGGTGGTTCTCTCCCACACCTTAAAACACCCACACGTCTTAAAACACCTAACCAATTACTTTAGTCAGTGCCTGTTCAGTACGCACAGAACTACACAATTGTGTTTCTTGGGGGGGTGAAGAAACGTCTGAAGTCAATCGGTGCTGAGTGAAAGCAAGTCTACCCTGCCTCACTCAAAGTCACCACAGCTCCACCGAGATATTCCATGATGGTGAAGCATTACATCGAGTCGCTGGATGTGACTCTTGCTGATAACGCATGAATGTCAGACTGACTCAAGTTTTTGAATTGTGCAGTTGACTAATTGGGATGTCCACCGAGTTGTGAGTAGGCCTATATGCTACTGGTGTGGTCTATACCATAAATCGAGTTTTCTTTAAAAAAAGTCTATGTAGGTTAGAATAAGAGCGATGCCTCTCAGCATCCTGAGCAGATAGTTCTCTTTTGTTGTCAGAGAGCCCTTTCACTCGAGTTCTCTTTGGATTAAGATAAGGACAGTGCTTAACTTAAATGCCAATGTTAGGCAAGTTATACCTTAAGTGTACATTTTTTATTACATGTATGATAGTTGGGTGTTGGTTGTTACTCAGCTCCTTTTCACTTTAATGACGTGTTCAAAAAATGTGAGCAAAAAATGTGCTCAGGAAATATCTTATTTTGTAGCTCATGATTATACCAACGTTGAATTTATGCACCTGAAATCTTAATGGTATCCACACACCTGTTAAACGGAGAAAGGTCTTGACTTAAAGGGAGGGGGTACATATAGCAATACTGCAGGAGACCCACTTAAATGATAAGGACCATTTAAAATTGCAACAAGGGGGATTTGGCAAATCTTTTTCTCTTCATTTACATCAAGGAGTAGAGGCATGGCTATTTTATTTTGAAAAAACGTATCATTTAAACTTCTAAACTGTATAAAGGGTACAGGACGTTATTTAATTGTGAGGGGTGTATTGTATGGGGATGAAATTGCTATTGTGAATGTCCCCCTGGTCTTCCAGTTGATTTTCTAACCACTACATTCTCTAAATTGGCAGATCTCAATGTCAGGAACTCGTTCATTGGAGGTGATTTTAATTGCCATTTAAGCCCAATTATGGACAAATCTCCCCTGAGCAAACCAACTCTCTCTCCCCAGGCAAAGATTCTTACTGCCCTTTTTGAGGACCTGGATTATGTAGATGTATGGAGGGCTCAGAACCCGGTAGTTAAAGAATATGCCATAAATGCTATACACGAATAGATTGTTTCTTTATTCCATACATATTGCTGCATTCAGTTACTTCTAGCTCCACAGGGAATATAGTTGTGCCCGACCATGCTACTGTCTTCATTCAATATAACCTCAGAAACGCAGTTACTCAGATTAGACACTGGAGGTTTAACCCTTACATTCTAACGTAAGTTCATATCTTATTTCACAGAGGAATTTAAATCATTTTTATCTATTCATTCAACCTCTACAGAAGATTTATCACTGCTATGGGAAACCAAATCCAAAGCCTTTTCAAGAAGTCTTATCATATCTTATATTTCCAGTAAGAGACTTTGACAAGCTGAACACAGGGAGATCTTGGAATCCAAACTTAAGCAGGTTGAAAAAGCCTCTTCATGGAGGCTTAAAGAAATTTCTGCACTCCACTCTGCTTTAGACTGTCTCTTAACAAAGCATGCAGAGGGCAAAATTATATTTGCCAAACAAAAACTATATGAACATGGTGATAAGGCAGGGAAATACTTAGCATATCTAATGAAGAAAAAGGCAGACTCCCAAACTATCCTTACAATTACAGATGGTTATGGTAAGCAAACTTTTGACACTACAACCATTATGCCAATGCCGATGCCCCGGAGTTAATGGACACTTTTTCTTCTTAATCTTCCCAGCTTGTCAGATGATCAGAGATCTACTCTTAATGCTCCTATATCTAGGGAAGAGGTGTTTGATGCTACTAAGGGGCTACAGTCTGTGGAATATGTAGTTATATTTATATTTCTATATTTCTATATTTATTTATATTTATTTTTCATATTTATAAACCTACCATGTGCCTGGATACCCTTGCTGTAAATATTTGTAGCTTGTTTTCTGTGAAAATTCTTGTTCTTGTCTCTCAGTGTCATTGTGTTATGTTGAACTGTTGTACTGTCACCGTGGGCCTGAGAGAAACGCAATTTCAATCCTCCGTATGTCCTGTGCATATTTGAGAATTGACAATAAAGTTGACTTTGACTTATTAATGAGGACCAAACTGGTTTTATTAAAGGTTGTAATTCATGTAACAACATGCAGGTTACAGAACACAATCCAGTTTTTTTCATCAGCAGTCAATAGATGGTCTGGTTGTTTCACTGGATGCTGAGAAGGCATGTTGAATGGCCTTATCTGTTTCATATTTTACATAAATTTGGTCTAGGTGAAAAGTTTATTAGATAGGTCAAGTTACTCTATAATAATCCTCTTTCTGCAGTACTTACCAACGGTTTGTGATCTCCCAATTTCCACATTTGGAGAGGTATAAGGCAGGGCTGTCCTCTCTTACCTCTACTGTTTGCCCTAGCCATAGAGCCGCTGGCCGAGGCAGTTAGGACAAACCCTGACATACATGGCCTAACCGTTGCAGATAGACAGCATAAGATTACTCTTTATGCTGATAACGTCCTAATCTTTTTGACTAAGCTTCAGGTATCCATTTCCACTCTTTGTCAGTACTTCAGCTCCTTAGCTGTTGTTTTTGTGTTTCTCCTTGTCTGTCAGTGTTGTCCATGTGCTTTTGTTTACAGATCCCTTGTGTTCCTGCCCTGCCCCACTCTCCACCCTGTCCCCGCCCGCCTGATTTCCTGACCGTCTCCACCTGCCTGCCTGCCCACCTGCATTCCATCTCCTCGTTAGCCCTGCCTTTATCTACCCTGCTTGTCTCTGTCTCATTGCCAGTTCATCTCAGTTTTTGTCTGTTTTGTATCCACCTTGTGTTCCTCCTGTGCTGACATCCGACTTTGTTCCCTCCCCACCGCCCTGCCTTGGTTGCCTGTTCTGCCTGCCCGCCCAGTTTAACCCAGCCTGCTCCTGTTTTCGATCCCTGCTCCTTGTTTATTCTTTCTCGGACTGCCTTTCTGGTGTTTAACCCTGCCTGTTCTGCCATACATACCTGCCCTGCGATTTCCCCTACCAATAAAGCATCTTGAAACTTGAGCATGCCTGGTCTGCGTTTCAGTCCGTGCCTGTGCCCTGACACTCTTATTGAGACCATCATCAAGTTTAGTGCTTTTTCAGGTTACAGAATAAATTTCTATTTTAAGTCAGAAGCAATGCCCTTGGGTAGTTTAAAACAAAAGCCTCAAACTTCATCTCCTTTCCCTTTCAAATGGTTCCCAGTGGGCTTCGTATACTTAGGAGTATATAACACCAGTTGCGGCTGGTGAGCTGGAAACGGGAAGCTGAAACATTACCTTTAAATCTGTCATTACTTTAAACCTGTTCCCCTTTATCTTCCTTGATTAACAATAAAAAATAATTCACAGAATAATTGACACCAATCGCGTAAATGGAGTAAATGATTACGCTCGCGAAACAGTGCAGATTTGTGTGCTTGTGAAAGCTACAACGTGAAATTGTATAAATAATTAACAAGGATGGCATTTATAGATTTAAATTACATTACATGCTCATGACACATCACAGCTTTTGTGGGGTCTGTGTTCTAAACGTTATTGTTCGTTATTGCTCAACCTAACCTAAAAGTTTATTCTCTGTAATTTAAATCGATCTAACTAAATTTAGCTCTGTTTTGTAATTTTAATTTTGTAACACAAGAAAGCTATAATGTGAAACGTTTAAGAGAAAACTTTGGGATTACTTGCCACTTAATTGTTCAAATTGCCATCCTTGTTAATTAAACAACCTCATGCTGTAGTTTTCGCAATAGCGCACAAACTACAGACAGACAGATCTGCGCTGTTTCGCCAGCATAATCATTTACTCTATTTACACACTGGTGTCAATTATTCTGTGAATTATTTGTTTTATTGTTAATCAAGGAGGATAAAGGGGAACAGGTTGAAAGTAATGATAGATTTAAAGGTAATGTTTCAGCATCCCCTGTTTCCAGCTCACCAGCCGCCACTGTATAACACCCATTTTTGACCAAATGTACAAAACAAATTTTGTTCCCCTATTTGAACGCATTAGACTGGATTTAGAGAGATGGAACATCCTCCCTATTTCTTGATTGGGTCATGTTGCTCTTTTAAAAATGAACATTCTCCTTAGGTTGCTATATCCAATTCAGATGATTCCAATTATCTTCTTACATAAAACTATCAAAAACCTGATTAGCTGGTTTAGTTCCTTTATATGGGCTAAGAAGAAACCATGCCTCAGAATAGATAGGTTATGTCTCTCATCCTCAGAGCTCCTCATCTTGACCTCCCTGACATTTGAAAATATCAACTAAGTGCTCACCTGCGCATGATAGCTGACTGGGTGCATAATAAGCCCGTATCTATATGGTTTGATATAGGAAGCCCCATGTCCAAACATTTCCTTAACAAACTTATTTATTAAAAGGCTTAAATATCTCTGAAATCTGCCTGCAATAACCTGATAACAGTCTGCACTGTTAAAGCATGGCAGACTATTAGAGGATTAGAGGGTAGATCTCGAATCACCTCATTCCAATATGTGATAAATTTGATTTCTTACCAGGAATAACAGGTTTTTGGGTTTGGGCAACTAAAGGGCTTTCTAATCTGTATGATTTATTAGATGGACCCACTTTAATGTCTTTTAGCCAATTAACCGAAAAAGGAAGGAAGGAACTTGAACTTTTTTGCAGAGAAGAGTGGGATAAAATTCCAAAGTCAAGATGTGAAAAATTAATAGAGACTTATTCACAAAGACTTGCTGCTGTAATAAATGCAAAAAGTGCTTCCACAAAGTATTAGATGGGCGGGGTGTGTAGACTTATGCGATCAGGGTGTTGTAGTTTTTTTATTATTTATTATTCCTAATAATTAACTCTTTCTTTGTATGGACTTTTGTTTGTTGGAAGGTCACATTAAAGATGAAAAGAGTCTGACATTTATGTTGTTGTTGTTGTTGTTATTTCTGTCTTTACATTTCAAAAATCTGCAATTTCATAAGGATGTGTAGACTTTTTATATCCAATGTAAGGAATTTTGTTAAGAGGGATACTACAGTCCTTGCCAACCAACGTGTCTCACACAGAGAGGCAGCTTTTCTTATTACAATTGAGCAATTCCATAAGCTCTTTCTACAGTGTTTTCAAAGAGTATGATACTATAAGCACCTTTCACCTAAAGGAAACATGGGAAAGGGAACGCAACGTAGAGATCAACGTAGAGCACCCTTATATGAGCACATCAAGCAAAGCTGAGCAGGTCCCTCCTCATCTTTCTGCGATGCAACATTGATTAGGTGCTGTCGCTCTGCCTTGTTAAAATACGTATGTCTCCATTTATATACATTGCACATAAATAGCTATACAGTACATAGCTGTTTTGTAAAGTAAATAACATTAAAGACACACATTTATTGTAGCTATTTCTTTTCCATTGTAGAAGACCTGGGAAAAGAGGAAACAGAGGAAAAAAATTTCTCTTAAATGTAGTATTTTTTTATGTAGTCACGTTCTCATTGTTAAATCTTTCGGACTTTTGCAACTAAACTTTGTAGATTTGTGTTGACTGATACACACATACCCCTCTCTGCCTCTGTCTTTCCTTTTATAATTTTATATACAGGTATAATTGACTTCTGACTCAGATTTTTTCCCTTCTTGTCAACTGTATATCACAGCTGGATAGCACTGTATATACTGAATACTATATACTGAAGTCTTTTACATTTATATTTATTCATTTGGCAGACGCTTTTATCGCTTTTATCCAAAGCGACTTACATAGGTTACAGTTGTTTTACAATGTTATCCATTTATACAGCTGGATATTTTTACTGAGGCAACTGTGGGTTAAGTACCTTGCCCAAGGGTACAGCAGCATTATTGTTAAACAGCGGGGATTGAACCAGCAACCTTTCGGTTACGAGTCCTGCTCCTTAACCACTATGCTACACTGCCACAGCTACACTTTTCCCACAGACACCAGTGGTACTTTTTCCACACCCTGTTCCTTTGTTAGATTGTGCATTGCTTGTGTTTTTTCCCCTAAAATTTAATTTTTAAACAAAAATCTACAACTAAAAATATATAAAAGTTCTTGCAATTGGTTGTACCTTGGTAATTTTGTAACGCTAACATTCCTGGAAGTATGAATTGAGTTGTGCAGATTACAATGTATGGATTACACTAACTGTGATAGTGTAAAAACCTTGTTTGATTAAATGTATTGATTTGATTGATTGTCATAGTCAGCAAATTTGATAAATTCAGCAACACCCTCAATACTGAGTACTGAGATATGTAATGGATCCTGTTGATCTGTATAAAATCTCCTTTTTCCTCAAAACCCCTCCTGCAGTTTGTCCACCAATATTAATCAAATGTCTCAAAAACATTGATGGAAGGTATGTAAGGGGAATATATTGGTCAGCTATGCCTGTTTTCATAGCGCAAGTCAGTGTAAGTTTAACTCAGCGCAAACCTGCAAGCTAAGGCAAAACTACAAACGTGCTCGTAAAACACATTCTGACGGTGATCTCAAGGTGGGGATATTTAGACGTTTAGCTTAGGGCTTAATGTCCAGATGTATGGACACAGAGTCACTGCCAAAAAAGAAAACATAAAGAAGCATGACTGCCCAGTAGTGTTAGTGAAATCCACTCTTGCTTGTTCCTGCTTGCTTAAAGTTATCCCTATACTGTCTGTTAATAGAGTAACACTCCTGTATAGTCCCATCACAATCCCACCTTCGAGCTTTCATGCCTGTCCCACACAACTAAATGTCACCCTCTTGTATGTGCCATGCAGCATTTCAGTTTGTAGTAGATCCAAGATGGCAGCAAGCAGGAAGCTACACAAAGAATTTGATGACATCTGCAAATCTGGAATTAAAAATTTACAAATTGAAAACCATTGAAGTTGATCAATCAAACATGACCCCTGCACTGAAGTGTTTGCCTTATTTCTCAGCCTTGCCATACAAAGATTCAGTAGCAGAAAGACTACAAAGGGAGCCTATCTGCAGGAGTCCACCAAGGGAAGTCCTGTCACATCACTATCCTATACTGTGATTGTTAATTAACTTTATTAACAATGTGCATCTAATCCCATCCATTATATGTGGAAGTTTTACTTCAGGGTAAGTGTTGGAAAAGTAATGCAACAGAACATTTCTGTAGGGCATATTGTATGGACACGATCACACTTGCATGCTGGTGTGGGTGTGCACTTGTCTTGGTCCTGTGTTTGGCACTGGGTCTTATTCATGTGTGTCCTTATTTGTGTAACATTTCATGTTGTTTTGTTAATTCCACTTTGTGCATGACTTTGTAACTTTGGGAGTCACTTTGGATGAGATGTCAAAAATGTAAATGTACTCACATCTTGTATATTGCTCTGGATAATACTGTTTGGTGGATGTCAAAAGTGTGAGGGCTTATTGTTCCTGCCAACAACCCATACATCAAATGAGTATTCTGAATGCATGAGAATTCTGAATGCAAATGCATCTTTTTAAGCCCCCCAAGATCACATTCCAAAGGCCTGCCACCCTCCAATCAATTCAATTCAATTTTATTTGTATAGCGCTTTTTACAGGCCTGAGACCCCCTGAGAGCAAGCCTAAAGCAATAGTGTCAAGGAAAAACTCCTAATTAACAGGAAAAACCTTGAGCAGAACCCAGCTCGGGGGGGAGCCCATCTGCTTCTGGCCGGCACTGGACAGATACAGTTAGAGAGAAAACAGAGTTGTACGTACAGTAGTAAATAACAACAGAGTAATTATAAAATGTATCCTAGAATGTCCGGTTCTTGGAACACAGTTGGTTTGATAGGCAGGGTAGCGCAGTAGCAGGACTGAAGATCCTGATGTGTTGCTTGAGCTACAGCTCCAGGCAGGAACCCGGAGCAGGGACAGGAAACAAATAGAAAACAGTGATTAGTGGATGATAAGAATGACAGGAATGTACAGCAGAGAGGCAGGAGAAGAGGGGCAGGGAAAAAGGTGCTAGTGTGCAACAAGGAAAAACCCCGGCAGACTAACATTATGGCAGCATAACTAGGGGACAGGAGGCAAGGAACCGGCATAGTCATGAGGGTGACCCTAAGGCAGTCAACACCAGGTCATGGCACAGGAGTCCATGTCATGACAACAATGACCACTTAGTCCACCAGAGACTCTATGATCCACGCCAGCACCAGCCCATGTCCCTCAGCTGAGGGATTTACTGTATAGATAAGTTTTGAGCCTAGACTTAAAGGTGGAGAGAGAGTCTGCTCCCCAAACCTTGGTAGGTAAGCTGTTCCACAGGAGAGGGGCTCGATAGGAAAAGGCTCCACCGCCTATAGTAGTTTTGCCCACTCTTAGAACAATGAGAAACCCGGCATTTTGGGAACGGCTCTTTGTGGAAGGTATGGGCGAAGAGGGTCCTTAAGATAGGGAGGGGCAAGCCCATTTAAAGCCTTAAATGTGAGTAAGTATATTTTAAAATCGATCCGGTATTTAATGGGTAGCCAATGGAGAGAAGCTAGAACTGGCGTAATGTGCTCAAAACATTTAGTTCTAGTTAAGGGGAGGTGGTCTCAGTTCGGTTCGCTTCAATTCCACGTTGTGGTTCACTTAACCTGTGCATTGTGAACACAAAGCACCCCAGGTTTGCTTTGCCTTTTGCCATTGTACTTTAGCCCTCTAGACTTGCTGTAGACAAATCACATGATATTGCACTGGGACACTCAAATAGACGGAACTAGGGCTGCTCGATTATGGCAAAAATCATAGTCATGATTATTTTGGTCAATATTGAGATCACGATTAAACCGGTAGGATTAGAACACTAATTTGGAAAAATTCTAGCTAATTTCAGCTTTGAGGAAACAGCGATTTAACGTTAAAAAATATAGCAGATGCTAACTGAAAACTATGAGAACGCTAATGAAAACATAATGAACCATTAACACACGCACTGCATAGCATAAAATTAAGTTCCGTACGAAAGGGTTAAATATAATCCAACTGAAAAACAAATTAAAAAATAAATGTAAAAAATTATGTAAATATATGTACACACACACATACATTTCAATAAATAATGCGACACAATAATCGTTTTATCTTGATTATCTTGTTTTCATAATCGTTGGAAGGCAAAATTGTAATTGAAAATAAAATTCGATCAATCGCCTAGCCCTAGACAGAACCATGGCCGCTGGTAGTGATAGCAAGACAATAATTTAACCAAAATACCACAGGAATGTGGATAAGACAAGTATAGCAACAGCCATCTTGTTCCAAGTGAAAGCTACCCATAATCCAAAGCAGTAAAGGTATGAGAGCTCCAGAGGAACTATAGTGTGAACAGAAAGAGGACTGAGGCCCCATCAGAGCTGAAGTGGGCCAGAAAGAGAACTGAGTCCTCTTTCAAATGAACTCAGAATGTGAACGCAAAAAGAACTGAGTTCCTTTTCGGTTAGTCCACTTTAAGAGGACTGAGTTTGGTTTGTTTAAAAAGGACTATATGTGAAAACACCCTAAATCACACCTTGATCTGGAAGCAGAAGTCTTTGGATCAGACAAATCTTACCGCTTGGTGTTGGCTTGGGGCAGTTACTAACTTTTAATTTAAGACAACAGCATATGAATATGGGAACTAAAAATAGAGAAAGAAAGAAGACATTGTTTTGGTTTCATTTTCTATGTTTAAAAATCACAGCTTGAGTACAGTGCATGACTGTTGTAGACATTTTTGCCTTTTCAAAGTGACATTTAGTGCCCTTAGAGGATGTTGTTAATCCTTTTTTCCATATTTAATCTCTTTCCGTGTTTCCTGTCCTTCCCTCCAATAATTTGTCTTACGATAAAAACAACACTTCAAACAGCAATTTCGTGGAGGTGTTTGACAAAATATAGACTATACAGGAAGAAAATATTTGTGTTTGAAAATAAAGACGAACAACAACAAAACGTACGCAGTGTGTTGGTGTGCTGCAGTTTGATAAACATAACCAATAGCTTCAAGAACAAGGTTCATTCATTCATTCAGTGCAGTGAAATAACTAGACAGGCAATTGTGCCGCTTCCTGAAAAGGCTGAGTCTTTCAAAGGCTGTCAACAAATATGCTAATCAGAGAACACTGTGCTGTCTTATCCATCGTGGTATTCTAAAGAATAACTTGTGTTTGTGCTCGCATAATCGTTGACAGGGAATCCTGAAATTATCACTTGCCTTTACTTAATTTAGCTCAGTTTCCCTTACTTTTTAAAATCTTTATTAGATTTTTGCAAGAAAGATTCCATTTTTATAGATGACATCACTTTCTCTTACCATGCGCGTCCCTATACTCGTTTCTGATTGGCTTACATGAGTCAAATGGGGCACCTTTGATTAGCTACGCGTTATAGCTATGTAATATTAGCATGAGAAAAATGCCTCAATTAGCCTCAACTAGGTTAAAATATTGCGCTGAGGACTTAATGTCTAACTTTATTTTATTAGTGGACATTCCAACCTCTTCGACTGTTAAGACCTGGAAATTTGAATTGCCCGGCTGTACAAACGCTTGCAGTTTTTGGCAGTGTGCCGCGCACGCTTTAAAGCTAGCCCGGGTGAGATGAGTTCAGAGGAAGGCGGAAGCGAATGTAAGGTTTACCACCGTCACCACAACGGCCGGGAAAGAAAGGGCATGGGGCGACAAGTTCAGTCTCTGTCTCACTGGCTAGCTAATTAGCTACCTGTAAGCACGTAAAACAAACAAGCGTTATTTCATTATTTTGTTGTATTTAGCTTGCTAAGTGTTAAACATTAACACAGTTTAGAATGGCATTAATCCTGTTTACCAGATCTTGGTCTCCACTGATGAAAACATCCAGGTCCTTAAACAAGGACTTTCGGAAAGGTAAGTTGGCTAACGCTAATGGTGTTTATTTTTTAATTTTGCCATCGGTCTAACCGATGACTGTCGGCAGTTGGCTACCTAGCCACGAGGTAGCTAACAGTTACTTTTCAGCGTCCGATAGTTAACATTAGCTCTCATTTAAGTTAGTAAACAGATAGCCAAATGGACTAAATGTTGTCAGTCTCGAACTGTCAGATAAAATTGTACTGCTACCGTTGCGTTGCTATTGAAACAATGTTCGCTAACGTTAGCTAACTTAAAAACTACGCTGTGTTGATAGTTATTTGGCCAGCTACCGGTAGCTCATAAGACAGTGAGCAGCGAGAAAACATAACTGGATAGCTAACGTTGGATGGCTAGCAAATTAGCCTTTAACTATGATGAAGGTTCCATAACCAGTGCGTCAAGGTCATTTTTAGCCAGCCAGCTAGCAAACATTAACTAGTCTAACTAGGGTGCTCCCCTTGTGTGGTTAGCTGTTTAGCAGGCTTAGCTGCACAGTGTAACCCGATTTGACCTTCGTACGTCAAGCAAGCTAATGTTAGCTGTCTAGCGGGACATGCATTGAATTCTGAAAGAAAACCCGTCAGTCGCTGCCGCCGATCCAGGGAACTTGCTAGCTTGAAAGTTGGTAAACCTGGGGAATGTTCGCTACATAATTCACAATATTTCATGTGGTTTTAGAAATGTGTGTTAGCTAGTTATTAGCCGATTATAATTCGTTCAGAAATGTAGCTTTACTATGGGGTGGGGGGTTGCGGTTACCTCTCCATCTGGGCAGCTAGTGAGATAGTCATTCTGAGTCATTTGAAGCTTTTGTTAATGTTAGTTAACCAGCTAGACAATTTATTTTTAATCACAACACTACCAGCTACACTGAAGTTACGTATGTATCCTTTCCGTAACTGTCGTTAGTTTGACATGCTAACAGTTCCTTGTGTGTAATCATTCATCGCTAGCCACCTGCTGTTTAAAGACAGCTTCTGGAACGAATTACGGTAACGTTATAGTCATGTTCCTGTTGTCCTCGTTTTACCAGTGTTTTCCATACATCTAAAGAAACTGCGTATGTGGCTGAAAAATGACTGAGTCATGTTAAGCCTTCCTGGCCGATGTCTGAACCAAACAGTAGCACTAGTCCTACGGCTGCTGTCAGCCATATTTTTGGTGCTCCTACAATTGATTTCTTTAACATTACGTATGATAGATAAGTGCCAAGCAAAGTTCATTTTTAAATACTTATTAAATCCCATGTGTAGTTTACATAATCTAATTGTTATGACAGTGTTAGAAAAATGTGAGATCCACACATTTATTTTATAAGGTCGGACAATTCTGGCGGACCGCGCTTGCTCCATTTGTGCAGTGAGCATTAAGTTGCTGGGATCGTCAATAAAATACTTAAATGAAATCATTTTGGCGCAAAATAGTATAAGTTTACCAAAAAATATAGCAGTGTATAGCGATGTGGATAAGGAAAAATCATTGCACACTAGTGATTGCATTAGCAATAATATATCGGAAATGGTTTGAAATGGTAGACTCAAGAGTCCATCAGAGGTAGTCTAGGAGCAAGAAATATGGAACTATAAGCTCACTTTGAACCAGTGTGTCCTGAACCTTTTTTTAAAATTATTTTTGATGGCTTTTTTGATTATCAACCTTGCCGAAACTTAATACCACCCATTAGCTGCCGATTTTAGCATAGTAATTGTCTCTTGTTTGGTAGAAAAAATGTATTTCAGTTTACGTTTTTGGAGGTTGAAATAATGCTTCAAAGTGGAATTTTGTTTTTATCGTGTGCATAGTCAACTCAGTTAATACTTGGTGTTTTCCACTGATTTTCACTGATTTCCATTATTCATAACTGAAAAGCCCCACAGGCAATGTAACAATACAAAAATGGAAGACAAGCCCAGAAAGTCTGAACACAACAGTTACAAAAGATTCGTAGCATTATTCATTTGGCAGATACTTTTATCCAAAGCGACTTGTAAAAAATGCAGAATACAACAAAGCAAAAAGCCATATGAGGAGTCAACGCATTAGAAGTGCTGCATGACCAAATTTCATTAGTTGGCCTGACAAGATGCAAGCTGGAGACAAGGTACAAGTTAGTAACAGTGTAAGGGAAGTAACTATGTGGGGGGAGGAGGGGTTGGGAATACGAGCGACCAAAAGGTTTACAGGTGTTAAAAATAAGCTGTTATGATGGCTGCAGACTGACGTTGGCACTCTTATTAATCATGAAAGTCAGTTACATTAAAGAGTTGAAGGACATTTTAATTTTTAAGCCAAATGCTTGTTGTCTTCTACCTCAGCCTATCAGCCTCTGCTGATGTGCTTGGGTGGAATCCAGAGAAAATAAAACATCTTTTTTTAGGAGGCAGTAGTTTTTTATGTGGGCATAGTAAAGAACAATTAAGTGAGGCTTTGCAATGGTAGCACCCGTGGTGTCATTGTATCACATTACTGTATATGTGTCCATGTTCCCTTTGTTAACGTTCCAGCACTCTCTCCCATGTTGCCAAGGGTTCTGTAACCATTTGTAACCAGTGGTTTGTTCAAAAGGGAGCCAGTAAGATGCATACCTTTTTAAAGTCTGTTTCAGTGACAAGTGTTGATTGATGTTGACCTCTGTCTTTAAATGTTATGATCTTTATTAACATTAAATGAAACACAGCAGAACAAAAAAAGAAAGGGAAGAATAGTGGAAAAACTGGTGATCTTTCACTCATAAATGAACCGAGAGACCAAAGCACATTTTTTAAAATCTTTTTTAAAATCTTTCCCCATAAAGTATTTATTAAGTACGCAAGGAGAAATTATCTGGTTTCTTATCTTTCACATATGTAATGTAAGAAGAAATGTTCAGGACATACATATGGATTGCAGACCCTTTGCAAGTAAAATTTCATCCACTGAGAAATCATTTTTCATGAGAACACTGCATGGTTTCCTGAAATTGCCTGAAATCTGAGAGACTGAAAGTTATGTCATATGTTGCCTACTAGCTGTCCCAACAGACGATCTATGTGTTATTGCCAGTAGAGAACAACTGTCCACATATCCCAAATTCATGCATACTCTGCTTCATAAAGAAACTGGGCATTTACACAAACTGGGATTGAGGTTCACTTCTGGGCATACCATGTCCCATGCAAAATACCAATCAAATGTAGTAGAGTTTTGATTTGTTTCCATGTTTTCTTGGCTTTTATGATGATCCTAAGCAGCTCAGTTGGCAAAGCACTGACAGTCCCTGAGTGTAGGCTGAGCCCTATGTCCCTTCCTGATAGTAACTGGGATCCCACAATGATGGAACAATTGGCAGTTCCAAAACAGGGTTGTTGAGAGGGGACAAAAAAGAAAAAACTTACATTCAACTTTCTGTATCATGAACTTTATTTGAGCTGAATGTGGCTGGTTAGAATAAGACAAAAGTAAAGCCCTGATCTGCTAGTGTGAGAGAAACTCGCAGAGTAGTATTTATGTCCATAGAGAGGCATTTGAGGATAAGCTGGCTTCACTAATACTCTGCCTTTCATGCTGTGCTGGAGTTACATTCTCAGCTGATACACTGCTGTTGTGTCATTGAGAAAGGTACTTAACAAGAATTTCTGGTGTCATTCTGCTTGAAAATGGAACAAAAAATGTGACATTTTTGATGTAAAGGTCCATTCGAGGAAGGATTTTTGACATATTTGACTTTCATATCTAAAAGTATGAATGAGAGAAAATCAAAGTTGGCATTTGCATTACATTTTGGCCATATTCAGGATTATTACAAGACACTGTTATAAGAATGAGAATAAGAAATCCTTTATTAATCCTGAGGGAAATTTGAGTGTCACAACAGCCCGTCCAGCACAAATCAAACGCAACGATAGAATAAAATAAAAACAATAGAAAGGTTACATCTGTCAGTCAAACACAATAATAGAATAAAATAAATAGAAAGGTTGCATCTGTCAGGAAAAGTTATTGTCCATTGTGCAATGAATATATACATAGTACAGTATATAATGACATATGACCCAAATATAAACAAGAGTAGAAATTATTGCAATTTACTATTTACTATAAATTTGCTATAAATTTACCATTTGCATGTACGCAATAGAAAAAACACCGTTATTATTATACTTGTGAATAACAATTATAAATAACTATATAGTGTAATTCTTAAACCAGTATCTGTGAGATGGGAGTGAGATAGGAGAAATAGTTATTTTTTTGCCAACATTCTTTTTAGTGTTTTCACAACATAAAAATACAGTTACATTGTATTGAACAACATATCACCCCACCCCACCTTCCCAGTTGTTCCAATTATTGGTTGGGGGTCCAAATAATTATAGTCCATTAAATAGGAGAAAAGGATAAAAAACAAACATTCCTGTAGAATTGAGTATTACAGAGCGGCCACTATTCACACGTCTCCAGGATCTTCCATCACATGTGACAAGTCCGTTCCTGATATATAAGAAATGAAGGTGCCCCAGATGTGATGAAAATTATGTTCTTGATGTTTTAATGTGTAGGTGATTTTCTCTAAAGGGAGAGTGGTAGATAGCTCTGATAGCCACTTGTTGATTCCTGGTGTTTTTCCAGGATAGGGCTATTACTCTCTTTGCAATTAATATGCTTATAAATCTATAAATGATCGTTGATTTTTTTAAATCTTTCAAATTCTCTGGGTGCAAACCTAATATAAACAGCTGTGGGATTAAGGGTACTTGAATCTGTAAAATATTCTGAATGGTATTGTTTCACTTCTTGCCAGAATTTTTGTATTTCTGTACATTGCCAAATACAATGGAAAAATGTACCCTTTTCCCTCTCACATTTTGATACAAATATCAGGAATAGCGCTATTATATTTGTTTAGCTTTTCTGGAGTTACATACGATCGCATCAACCAATTATATTGCAGTAATTTCAAGCGGGTGTTAGTAGTTCTTGATTGTACTTTAGTACATGCCTCTTCCCACTCTACCACTGAGATGTCCTCTTGTAGATCCTCTCTCCATGCCCCCAGCCATTCTACAGACGTTTCTGTACATCCATCCACCAGGCATTTATACATTTTGGAAATCAAACCTCTTCCTAAACAATTTGTGTTCATTAGTTTTCTCTATAACAGGACATTTCAGGAATGTCTAATGTTGATTTGTCGAGTTCTAATGAATTTCTCAACTGCAAGATATTGAAAAAATGATTACGGTGGTATATTAAATTTATCAACTATTTCTTTGAATGTCATCAACACCTTTTGCGCATTGTACAGATCTCCTATTTTCCCCAGCCCCTTCATAACCCAAGATTTAAATCCCCCCGTCTGCTTTTCCTGGGTGGGAAGGAGTCATTCCTCCATATTGGGCTGAAGACAGAGAGAGAGGGCGTTTCTCTGAGATATTTTTTAACTTGATGCCACACTACAATCATGTTTTTCACAATAGGATTTTTTGTATTCTTTTTAAGGATTTTAGTGCTTGCTGAGTACAGGTATGTAGGGAGGGGCAGACTTAGCTGGAGTTCCTCCATTTCTTTCCAGAGAGGAGCATCTCTTTCCGTGAAATGGAACAGCAATGTGTTCAATTGTGCTGCCCAATAGTACCAGAGTGGGTTGGGACAGTCCCCCTCTATCAAAGGGTAAGTACAGTAGTGACAGTCGTGTCCGGGGACGTCTATTATTCCACAAAAATCTGATAAACAATCTTTTTAGTTGAGTGAACAGGTTACTTGGAGGAGGAAGTGGGAGATTTTGAAATAGATACAATAGTTTAGGCAGTATATTCATTTTAAGGACATTTATTTTACCTATTAGTGATATTGGTATATGTGTCCATCTATCTAGTGATTTTGAAATTTCATCCATTAATGGTTCATAATTACATGCTATAATATGTTTAAGTTGTGGTACAATTTGGATACCCAGGTATGTGAAGCAATCCACAATTTTAAATTGAGTGGCTATTTTAGGAGGGTTTTTTACTTTCTAATTGATTTAGGAACATAATTGATCATTTTGATTTGTTTAATTTATATCCTGAGATTTTTCCAAATATATTGATGAGTTCTAATAATTCAGGAATGGATATTTCCATCTTTTTCAGAAAAATTATTATGTCATCCGCAAATAGAGCTAGACGATGATCCTGTTGTCCAACTATTATGCCTGTTATGTTTTGGTGCGTTCTTACAGCTATTGCCAGTGGTTCTATAGCCATAATAAACAGCAAAGGGGATAAGGGATCTCCTTGCCTACATCCTCTTTGTATTTTAAAAGATTTGGATATATTACGATTAGTCATGATTTCAGCATATGGTTCTGTATAAAGTAGTTTTATCCACTTATTAAAGTTTTCACGTGTAAGGATCTCAAATAAATAAGGCCATTCCACTCTGTCAAATGCTTTTTCCGCGTCTAATGACAGTAATGCTGTATCTGTTGCTCCCTTTTCCTCTATCAGTATATTTAGGATTCTCCTAACATTATGGAAGCCTTGCCTACCTTGTACAAAGCCATTTTGGTCTTTGTCAATAATATTTGGAATAATTTTCTCAAGTCTCTTGGCTATTATCTTACTCAAAATTTTTAAATCCACATTTAAAAGACTTATTGGCCTAAAATTTTCAGTTATTATTTGGTTTGCCAGGTTTTGGCAACAAAGTAATTAAAGCTCCTCTTAAGGATGTTGGAAGGATTCCATTACGAAAAGATTCCATGAACATTTCTAATAGTGGTGGCATAACTTTATGTTTGAACATTTTATAAACTTCAATGGGTATCCCATCTGGCCCCGGGGTTTTCCCTCCTTTGATACTGTCTCAATGGCAAACAGATAATTCCATTAAAGTTATATCTTTCTCTAGTTCTTCTTTAATTGCTTCCGATATCCTGGGAATATGAATGTGGTCCAGGGAAATTACTTAATTCAGATGTGTTTAGACCTATTTCTGAAGTATAAAGCTTTTCAAAAAAAGAAATAGTTATTTTAATTGTGCAATGAATATGTGTACAGGGGAACAGCACAGGGCCTCAAGCGTCAGTCTGATCCATGTTGCAGCAGAGAGGGGAGGAGTTGTAAAGTTTGATGGCTGCTGGCAGAAACAACCTTCTGTGTCTCTCAGTGGAACACCTGGGGGAGATCAGCCTGCCACTGAAGGTGCTCTTCAGCTTAACAAGCCCGTTGTGGAGGGGACGGGAGGTGTTGTTTAGGATGCTCACCAGCTTAAGCATCCTCCTCTCCACCATCGCCCCTAGTAAGTCCAGCTCAATTCCGCCTCCTATGACAGAGCTGGCTTTCTTAACAAGCTAGTTCAGTTCAGTCTGTTGGCGTCCCTGGCTTTCAGACCACACCCCCAGCACACCACTGTGTAGAAAATGGCACTGGATATCACAGACTGATAGAACATCTGTAGCATCTTGTTGCAGACGTTGAAGGATCATAGTCTCCGCAGGAAGTAGAGCCGACTCTGGCCCTTCTTGTAGAGGGCCTGTGTTCTCAATCCACTCCAGCCTGTTGTGTAGGTGCACTCCAAGGTATTTGTAGGAGTGGGCTACCTCGACATCTTCTTCATGGATGGAGACAGGGGTCAGAGTAGGCTTATACCTGCGGAAGTCCACGACCAGCTCCTTCGTCTTGCTGACGTTTAGCTGCAGATGGTTCAGGCTGCACCGCTCCACAAAGCGGTCTACCAGTCCCCTGTATTCTGCCTCCTGTTGCACGTTGATACACCCCACGATGGCAGCGTCATCAGAGAACTTCTGAAGGTGGCATGACTCTGAGTTGTACCTGAAATCAGAGGTGTACAGGGTGAACAGGAAGGGGGAGAGGACAGTCCCCTGGGGGGCCCCTGTGCTGCTCAACACTGTCTCTGACACACTGCTCCCTAGTCTCACATACTGTGGTCTGTTGGTCAGGCAGTCCGTTTTCCAGGTCACCAGTGGAGCGTCCCAACCGCATGCACCTGAGCTTGTCTCCCAGCAATAAAGGCTGTATGGTGTCAAAGGCACTGGAGAAGTCGAAGAACATGACTCTTACAGTGGCCCCAGCCTCGTCAAGATGGGAGTAGGCTAGGTGTATCAGGCATATGACGGCATCCTCCACTCCGATGCGTTCCTGGTAAGCAAACTGCAGGGGGTCCAATGCTGGTCTGACCAGGGGTCTGAGGTGGGAGAGGACCAGCCTCTCCAGAGTCTTCATCACATGTCAGAATCAGAATCTAAATTTTTAGTTTTGAGGTAGTGCAGGATGAGTCTCTCAAAGCACTTCATGACAACAGAAGTTAAGGCTTCCAGCCTGTAGTCGTTCAGGCAGGAAATCTTCTGTTTTTTGGGGACTGGGATGATAACGGAGGTTTTGAAGCAAGCAGGCACGGTGCACTGGGGCAGGGACTTATTAAAGATATCAGCCAGGATGGGAGATAGGCACTGTGCAGAACAGTTAAGTGTTGCCGGTGAGACACGATCAGGGCCAGCTGCTTTTCTGATCTTTTCTTTCTTGAGAATACAGCTGAGTTGATGGCTAGTGATAGTGATAGGGGCTGGGGAGTTGGGGGTTGTAGGTGTAGGGAGGTTAAGGTCAGAAGAGGGTTGGGGGGGAGGTGGGGGAAAACAGTGTCTCAAGCCGTTTTCACGTATGAACTCCGGACAAAGCATTCGCGAGATGAAGTGTTATATTTTCAATATCTTACCTTTCGGTGGTACAGGCACATAATGTGGCACGGAGGAGGAGAAGGCGAACATAGCTATTGTACTTTTGGGTAGCCTATAAAAAATCACACATAGCCATCCAAATGGTGCTACCGGTACACACAATTTATTATTAATTATACATTTATTATAACAGGAAGGTAAGTTTTTGTAGTTCGCTATGTAATGTTAGGTCACCAATTCACCTGTCTCACTATACCTATCGCTATTACTTAGCTACAGCTTAGCTAGCTACTAACAAGATAATGAACTACTAACCAACGTTATTGATCATCATAAGAGACAAGTTTTGGCAGTATAACTATAGCTAACTATCTCTTTAACGATCATTGGACTCAAAATAGCATGTATTTGGACGTATCCGCAATGTCAACAAAACAGTGGAAAGCAATATACAGGCACGCAGAAAAGACTACGAGGCAGATGTTTCTTTTCTTCCGGTTTCGCACCAGTTGCATGACAGAAACGTCATCAACACGCCCACTCGTTGGCGGTGGATTCTCCAGAACGTTGCCTGCTGTATTCACACATGGGCTCACTCCGACATGAGGCGGACTTTTTACTAGGGAGCTGGCAGAATGAAGTCCGTCACATGTCCGGTCGAACTGATTTGGACATTTGCGTTCTCACATACAGCTCCTCCGGCTAAGGGCCGGATACATTCCAGCGTCCAGTGCATGTGTGAAAGGGGCTTCAGTGAGTGTGGCTGGGTTGGGGAGAGGGGGCTGGGGTGAAAGTTCTTTGTTTTTCAAATCTGGAGTAGAAGGTGTTAAGCTGGTTTGGGAGTGAAGGGTCTGCTGTGGTGTTGATGGGTTTAGGTTTGTAGTTTGTGATATTCTGGAGTCCCCTCCAGATGGAAGAACAGTCATTAGTGGAGAAGTGGTTCTCCAGTTTGTCCCTGTATTTGCGCTTGGAAGTTTTGACTGCTTTGAGTGCATACTTGGCTCTCTTGTATGCGTCTCGGTCACTACTCCTTTCGGCGTCTTCCTTGGTGGAGCGTAATTTCCCCAGCTCAGAAGAGAACCAAGGTTTGCTGCTGTTGTACCTACAGTGCTGCTTGAAAGTATGTGAACCCCTTGAGCAGTTCAGAGTTTTCTGTTTTACCATGATTTTCTTATTTTATCATCACCAGTTTTTTATATATTAAATGTCAGATGTATGGTTATCAATTGCATGTGTTTCTTTAGAGGGAATTGTGTGAGTAGCCAAAAAACTACATGAAAGATGGAATTGCATTGGTAACGTCAAGTGGTAACAGATTCAGGTGAAACACATTTGGGTGCTTAATTAATCAGTTGAGCAGACCAATTAGACATCCTTAGGAAAGGGGTTGGGCAACACTGATTAAAAGAGAGGTGCCAAGGTGTACCCACAAAGACCAACAATGCCAAGAGGAAAGGAGATATCCGAGGACATCAGGAAGGTGGTGACAGCCCATCAGTCTGGGGAAGGCTACAAGACCATCTCCAAAAGATTCCAGCTCCATCCATCCACTGTAAGACAAATCATCTACAAATGGAGGGCATTCAACATGACCACAACTCTGCCTAGAAGTGGACGCCCATCAAAACTATCATCAAGAAGCACCAGAAAAATAATAAATGAGGTAAAGGCCAACCCACACATCACCTCTAGAGAGTTGCAGACCTCTCTGGCAGCATCTGGGGTAAATGTGCATGTGTCTACAATCAGATGGAAATTGAACAGACATGACATTCATGGGAGGGTTGGTAGAAGGAAGCCTCTGCTCTCAAAAAAGAACAAAGCTACCTGTTTCAACTTTTCCAGAGAGCATTTGGACAAACCAGAGGCCTTTTGGAAGTCCATTCTCTGGACAGATGAGTCCAAATAGATTTATTTGGTCATAATCAAAACTGCCATGTTTGGAGAAAAGCCAACACTGAATTCCAAGAAAAGAACCTCCTCCCAACAGTGAAGCATGGTGGTGGAAATGTGAAGGTCTGGGGCTGCTTTTCTGCCTCCAGGCCTGGACGACTCCATATTATCCAGGGAAGCTTGAATTCTCAGGCCTATCAACAAATTCTTGATGAGAATCTCCTGCCATCAGTCAGGGAGCTGAAGCTGGGCCGAAAATGGGTGATGCAACAAGACAACGACCCAAAGCATTCAAGTAATACCACCAAGGAATGGCTTAAAAGAAAGAAGATTTGTACTCTGGATTGACCTAGTCAAAGTCCGGACCTCAATCCAATCTAAATGTTGTGGCTAGACCTGAAGCGGGCGGTACATGCCAGATGTCCCTTCAACCTCTCTCAACTGGCTGAGTTCTGCAAGGAGGAGTGGGCAAAAATCCCCAATGGCAGATGTGAGAGACTGGTCAGTGGTTACAGAAGACGTTTGGTTGAAGTAATGGCTGCAAAAGGAGATGGCACAAGCTACTAAATAAAAGGGTTCACATACTTTTGCACAGTTTTCAGTTTTTATGAGATAAACCACTTTTGTTGAATAAATAATGAAAATATCTTTTTTTTGTTTGTGTCTATCATTTGGAAAGTCTGCTTTACAAATTGGGGTTTGGATGTACATTTAATAAGGTTATTTTAATTTTTTTAACAAAAACAATGACCATGTCTGGAGGGTTCACAAACTTTCAAGCAGCACTGTATACACAGTCTTTGGGATGCAGGTCTCCTCACAAAAACTGATGTAAGAGGTAACTGCCTCAGCATAGTCATCCAGGCTGTCGTTGGTGGTTCTGAAAACACCACAGTCTGTGGAGTCCAAGCAGTCCTGCAGATCATCTATGGCCTCAGGGGACCATATTTTCACCGTTTTCACCTCAGGCTGGGTAGTTTTAAGCTTTTGTCTGTATGAAGGGATGAGGTGAATAAGGGAATGGTCAGAGTTCCCCAGTGGGGCACGGATGGTTGCCTTGTATGCATCCTTGATGGTGGTGTAACAATGATCCAGGATTTTGCCCTCTCTGGTGGGACACTTGATCAGTTGTTTGTATTTAGGGAGTTCAACACTCAGGTTGGTGTGGTTGAAATCTCCCATAATGATGACTGGAGAGTCGGTGTTTTCCTTCAACCTGTACAATCTGGTCTGCCAGCTGTTGTGGTGAGTGGGCATTTGCCTGAGGTGGAATGTACACCCCAACCAGTATTATAGAGGTGAATTCCTGCGGAGAGTAGAATGGCTTGCAGTTGACAATAAAACTTTCCAGCTTGGGAGAGCTCGTTTTGCCTAAAACGGACACATCGCTGCACCAGTGTTGGTTAAAATAAAAACATATTCCTCCACCCCTGGATTTCTGGCAGAGTGCAGGATCGCAATCTGCTCTGAATAGTGAAAAACCAGGCAGATCTACCTCAGCATCGGGAATGTTCTCACGTAACTACGTTTCAGTGAAGCAGAGTGCAGATGTAGTAGAAAAGTCCTTTATTGTGCTTACCAGCTTTCGCAGTTCCTTGGGTTTGTTGTGTAGAGAACGAACATTTGAAAGAAATATCCCAGGAAGTGCCGGTCAAAAGCCACGTCTGCGAAGCCGCGACACCACGTCTTTCCCGTGCTCGCCGCTTTGCCATGCCTTTGTTCCTTGATGAGGATTGGTAATCACCCAGAGAGTTCTTTCATAGAATGCTCAGAAATTCCGGAATAATATCTTGTAGTAATAGGCTCCTAATATATAGGAGATCGTGTCGGTTGAACGTAATCCGAATTGTGACGCTATGTGTAGGTTTAGCGAACAAAACAAACATAAACATAAACGACACCATACAACCATGGCTGCCTCTCGGGGGGCCATGTTAATTCATGTGATGTTAACGCCACTGGCCTGTAGTTATGTAAGACCTTGGGGTACCCCCTCTTAGGCACAGGGACCAGGCATGACGTTTTCCACAGTGTGGGAACCCTTCCAAGACTCCGGCTCAGATTGAAGATGCTTTGGAAGACTCCACATAGCTGTTCGGCACACGCCTTAAGCACCTCCGTCGTCACGCCATCAGGGCCTGCAGCTTTGCCTGAGTGGAGTCTTTCCAGTTGCATTTTCACCTGGTCAGTTGTGATGGTTGGGGGGAGTGGCGAGGGGAGAGGGGCAGTTCCGGATACAGGGCCCTAAGAAGGGCTGGAGGGGGCCTGTATGGTGATTGGGGAGGTGTGAATGGTCGAGGGGCTGGGGGGTGGGTGGACAAAGGCTCCAGTGTCAAACCTGTTGAAAAACAGGTTTAACTCATTGGTCCTGGCCACACTGTCCTCTCTCATATCAGGGCTCCAGACTAACTTTTCCACTGGTAGCACTGGTGCTACCAATGTTCTCAGCTGGTCGCACCAGCACATGATTTTGTCGCACAACATGGTATTAATCAATGACCTTGCATGCTGATAAATAGTTGTCTTAATTTGCATACCCTAGTTTTGCATTGATGTAAAGATTGACAGTGACTCGAGACTTGATATTTGCAAAATATTTTAATCTGAACATTGTTTCCCTCATCCTTGCCTTTGATCTATACATGCCACAAACATGATCTTCATATCTTTATATCCTAATAGTGCCCTAGTAAATGGGAAACATTTTTTTAGGTTAATTATGATTATGAAAATGTGAAAATAAATATTGAAATTTGCTAATGTGTATTATGTAGTGATGTGGCAATAAAGAGTCCAAGCAGCAAAAGCCTGGTCGATGTCCAGAAAAACCCTGTATTCTGCAACTTACAGCAACTGTTTGGGCACTTTAAAGATGCATGTCCTGGAAAGAAAGTCAGCTTTTCAAAGTTTGCAGAGTGAAGACCCAAAGAGAATATGCTTGCTGGTAGAAGTGGCATCCATTCTGTATGTGTTCAGAATACAAATTGGATTATGATTGTTGCAACTGTTGCAATTGCAGCTATTTCAGGATGATGTGAAGCTAAATCCTGTCACCTGTCAGCATTGGCAGAGCTGGGTTACACAGCCCAGCCATCAGGCAAAGTTCCATCTGTCAGGAAAAACAAGGTACAATCCAGATCTTCATGGAAAACACTTATTTACAGGAACGGCGGTTGTCAGAAATGCGTCCAACGCACTCTGGGTTCAGTGGAGTCAAAATGAACCCAGAATTGTTGATTAAGACTTATTTTATGCAGTATTGTTGTCGGATTTTTGCTTTGAATGCAAATGAAAGACGAAACCGATGAAACAGCTCACTCCCGGCCCTCACATCTTAGCCCATTTTATTTGTTTGTGGTCTCTTGGTTGCCACTCTAAGTTAACTATCGTCTCCCAGCTACTTTACTATTTCAAAAGGAGAATGGCTGGAAGACCCCCAGACTGTCATCAGATAGTGTTTCCTTGATTAGGTGTTAAATAAGAGGTTGAGCAGGTGGTTGAGACAAAGGGTGGATTTACACACTGTTATCTTGGTTGCTTCACAACCTTACACATCTTTGAATGTAAATGAATGTAAAAAAGGAATATCTACCATAAAAGAGACCCTTGAAAGGCTTTTTTACATGAATATGAAAGGGGAAAAACAATTCAAGTAATGGAAATCAAAAGACAGGTCAACACTGCAGACATTGGCCATGTGCCCTTTTGAGTTTTTTTAGAGGAATTTTTAAGAGGAGACTTCAGGATCTTGGACATGATTATATTGCAAGACGGCAGTTATAATTTTGCAAAACAGTAAAAGAATCCTTGAAACCAGAGGTATACCTTGTTCTTGGCTATTTTTCGCAAAAGAACCTTTTTTAATAAATGATATACTTGTAAGGTACTGGACTAAATTCTGAGTAACTACTTTTATCTTTAAATATCAGTTCTATGCACTATATAGTCTAACCTGCAAAACTGCACAGTGCAATCCCACACGTTTTATACATGTACGTTGTCATCATTTTTTAGGTACTCCTATTTCTTTGACAGCTCAGTCTTTTCCAGTTGCTTTGTTGATTTTGGTTCTTGATCAAAAACAGTCCCCACATGAACTATGGTAAAGGCTTTGTTTACAGACACTTCAGTTCGGCCTATATACAAGTTGTCTACTAGTGTACGTGTGTGTAACACGTTTTCGTACTGAAGCAGGTTAATATACGTCACCAGAAGTCTTCTGTGCTCCTCTCCTCCTAAACATTCCGTCACTTGTATTTTCATTGCCAAGTACACAATACAAAAAACTATAGCATCAGTTGTGGGGATGCTACTGAGATCACAGAAGTGAGGAAATGAAATCTGATGTATATGTGCGGCTTGTCTGCAGATGGAGTCAGAAGGACTGATGGGTAAATTCTAAAAGCTGTGAATTCCACAGACTCTAAGGTAGTTGTTTCTCACCAAGGTGAGCCAGTGAGCGAGAAGCACTTGTACTGAAGACTCTCTGTGTCAGAAAATGTCCTTTTGAAATGTGTGATGTTCTTTCAGTGAAGTTAGATTCAATAGAGGCACTGGAACAGGTGAACTTTCATTTGCAAATGGCATTTTTGTACTTCTTTATGTTGCAGTGTATTTCTAATATAGGCTTCAGTGAATCTGTCTGCAGTTAGATTAATGCTGTCTGTGTCTGTACTCACGATGACTGTTTGTGTCATGTCTGTTGACCTGTAGACCTGTGTGATGATACCGTGACATGCTCCTGTTTTCCTTCCTGTAGGCCTGTGTGATGAAACCGTGACATCTTCCTGTCTTCCTTTCTGTATACCTGTGTGATGATACCATGACCTATTTCCGTATTCCTTCCTGTAGACCTCTGTGATGATACCGTGACATGTTCCTGTCTTCCTTTCTATCTCTCAGGGAAACAGCAGGATGGTGCCTGCTTCAGCTGTACAGCTCTCCGTTTGTCACTCCAAAGGTAGCAATCCCATATTGCAAGAAACTGTCATATTACCATGCTCATGTTTAGTGCCCTCATGTGATTGCAGATGATGTCAGATGACTTAGCTTATAGACAGCACCATATTTATTGGATGCCCTCCTGCGTTTTGTAACAATTTACTCTGTTAGATGTGCTGCCTCATATTTCCTATCAGGAAACTTAAATTTTCCTAGTACTGGTTTAAGAAAGACACCGTCTGGAAAAAATCTGTATCTGCACTAGTGTATATAGTCAGAAAAACATGAGACACATCGGTATTATTCCAAAAAAAAATCTTAATAGGAGTACCTTAAGTGAAAGATGCAAACAATGAAAATATGATTCATTGGGAACTTGTGAAACTAAAGTGGAAGTCAGGTGATCAATCAAGCATATCAAACCAAATGTGGGAATGGTTTCTTTTTATGAACAATGTTTGTGCAGTGCTGCCAGCTTTAGAGTATTTTCACTTGTTGATATGAGTTGTATTATTTTCATTTAGCAGATTCTGTTACCCAGAGCAAATTACATATGTTACAAGTGTTATCCAGTTATACAGCTGGATATGTTTACTAAGGCCACTGTGAGTTAAGTACCTTGCCCAAGGGTACAACAAACGTGCCTCAGCAGAGATTCGAACCAGCAACATCTCATCCCTGCACCTTCTTACACTGCTGTCCAGTAACTCAGAATTAATGAGTTCATTGATAGTCAAGACTCCTGTGAAACCCTGAAATGTGCAAAGCTTTGCTGTGTAGCCACAGATGTCTGCCATAACTTAGCTGGATTTTTAGCTGGACTGTAAGGCCTCTTTATAATTCCTCCACATTATAATAGAGCTTACTCCATGACCACAAATGAATTATGTTACTAAAAACAGGATGATCACAAGGATGATCAAAACGATGTAAGAAAAAATTCTGTGAATATGCTTTCCCATGTCACTTGGTTTGCCAGTGTATTAAATTTGTGTAAAGTGCCCTTCAATCCATAATGACAAAGTATGCCTTGTACCTACATATGCATTTGTCTCTTTTAGGACTAAAGAGTTGAGAAGCAGCAGATTCTTTCCAGCTTTGCACACTAAAGGTGGAGATGGCCACCCATGCTTGGCCTCTGGGTCTCACAGGCTCTACTGTGCCGCAGTAGTGGGAGTCCCGTCCTTTCTGGGCGAGAATCCAGGACTATGGGCTCTGCATCAGCAGGTCCCCGTGCGGTGGTGGCACTGCACGGGCAGGCTGTATGATGATTCCAAGGTGGAGAAGTCCCTCAAGTCCCTGAAGGACAAGAATAAGAAGCTGGAAG
This sequence comes from Megalops cyprinoides, assembly GCF_013368585.1. Taxonomy (NCBI): domain Eukaryota; kingdom Metazoa; phylum Chordata; class Actinopteri; order Elopiformes; family Megalopidae; genus Megalops; species Megalops cyprinoides. The sequence continues at coordinate 1,978,432 of NC_050604.1, read as the reverse complement.
AGGGAGGCCCTGTGTACAGTCCCACAGTGGACGTGGAGCCGATGCGACGGTCGATGGGCCAGCGCGTGCTGGATGAGATCAAGCACTACTACCACGGCTTTCGGCTGCTGTGGATTGACACCACCATTGCTGGCCGCATGCTGTGGAGGATCCTCAATGGCCATGCCCTGTCCCGCCGCGAGAGGAGGCAGGTGAGCTCCTGCCATCAGCTTTGCTTACAGGTCAACAACGAGACTTCAGTCTTTAGTTAAAAAATTGCTTTAATGTGAAACGCAGATAAAATTTGTCACAGTGTAGAGTGGAACTTGCAGCCAAAGGGCGATCATGTAAAAACCACAGATCTTGAAGTGAAGGGTGGATATATCTACAAGTGTACCAGCAAGAAACAAAAACTGTCAAACTGCAGGTGGTTTTGGAAAAAAGTAAAAATGCAAATTAAAAAAAGAAAAAAGGAAAACTAGACAAAACACTATAATGAATCAACCCTATATACAAGCAACTTCTAATATTAGCTATTTAAGGAAATGAACATGGTACAGTTTAATATTTATATGTTTGGTCAAGACATCTCCAGAATATATGTAGTTTAACTGTCCTGCTTGGTCCCTTCCTTATGGAGCCCTAGTATGTACCCATTGCTTTAGATAAGGAGGTATACGGGTCACCTGAAAAGCAAGGTGACCCATACACTCTGTTAACTTTGAAACAAATGAGGTTAGCATGTGTCACAAGGACAGCCAACATAAAAGTAAAAGTTTGCTTTATCACGCTAGCGCTGTCATGAGGAACAAAGTAACACTTTGCATTGCTACTCAAAACAAATGACCGAGCTCATCCATTCTAAGACCTAGTGCAGATGGCAAAGCAACACACTCAAACCCACAAGAGTACTGCATTTTATTCTCTTTAACATTTACTATGTAACATGTAAATGCACAAATGTTAAGTTGCAGCCTGTACAATTGCTACAGGATCAGCCGTGGGGATGTAGGTAACGTGATGAGGTGTAAATGCATTCACATCATCACATACCCCTCCACTTATGACAGTTCAGCCACATGAAGTGGGGCACAAGTCAGCAATCACATTGTCTTTACCTGCCTGCTATTTGATGGTAAACCGGTACAGCTACATCCAGAAGTGCCACCAGTCCTTCATATATTTCCTCTACTGCAAGGTGCAGTGGTCTGTCTCCAGCTGGGAGTCATTCTGCAAGTCTATGTTTGAGAGAGCCCATTTTATTGCAAGAAAAATTGCTTTTCAATGGCTGTGTTCCTTGCGAACAGCTTCCAGCTAATGTACTGCACAGGCATACGGGATTCCCCTAGCCCAGAGGTGTCAGTTTGGGCAGTGAATGACAGATCAAAGTCTGAACACGTCCCTGACTCATGCATGCCTTCAGGTCATGAAAATCAGTTTCACAATCCTTCATCCAGACAATTTTGTTTGGGCTTGACTTGTGAATTAGGTAAATGACCGCTGCATCTTTTGTGAAAAAGCCCTGAATGAATTGGCAACACCACCATTCTAACTGAAGAAAGGACAGTACCCTCCACCGTTCTTGCTGTTGAGCTTTTTGCTCAGCTTTTTCCCTTGAAATTTCAAATTTTTATGGGACTTTATTCATTCACAGCAGTGGTAATTGTGCATGTATGTGCACTGTTTGAACAATTGTGAGACTAATCAAAACATAATTGTCCGTCATCGTTTTAGGTGATGTCAGGCCTTTGTGAAGGTAATGTGGTAAAGGTGAGGGAGAGGGTAGATACCTCTTCTATTTTTTGACCAAAAAAGTTCATGAAATTGTTTCTTCTGCAGTCTGTTAGACAAGGTGCAGGCTGGGCTTTATTTAATTTAGCAATGGTATTAAATGGGGATCTATTTTTTTTTTTTTTTAATATTTTCTTCAGTTAACTTAGAAAAGTATGATGACTGGGCTGATAAAACTGCACGTTTATAGTGTAAAAGACCATCCTTCCCTGCCAGAAAGAATACCTCTAGGCTTGTAGACCACCATATCTGTTTCATTTTCCAGCAAGCTTGTTTTAGGGCACATACGTTAAAGTGGACATGAAACACTAGATGTAGTTAGCATAATTTGCAAGATGGATTCCCACTCTAAAAATCCTTATAGGTTTAACACTGTCAGTGAAACTGGATTAAAAATAACAGGTAATCTAAGTTACATTTTTGAAACAAGTGTAGCGCCATCTTGTTTTAGCGTAGAATGTGACGTCATGAGGTTGGTTGTCTTGGACATTCTACATTAGTTCACATTAATTAACTAGTGACAGCACTGACAATCACTGACTCACTGGACAATAAGAAAAGCCAAACTAAAAAGCGATGCAAGGGGGTCACTTTTGTATTGCCCCTGGATGCAGCAATTAATTTTATAGAGTCAAAAACCAAAGAAAGATTGTCCACTTTCATACTTTGCCTCTTAAGCGGCAAGCGGTTCTTTATTGTTGGCTAGCTGCACTGAAACGAAAGAATCCCCCAGTTATCCGTGATGCTAGGATTTGTAGCGAGCACTTTGTAAACAATGACGATGTGGACGAGAGTCAGGCGTACTGGTGGTTCGCCGGTCCAACAAGCTGAAGTCTGAGGCCGCTCCCTGTGTTTGACTTTTTCTCTTATAAGATTGGGTGTACAGACCATCTGACCCAGTCTAATAGCAAAGAAGTAGCTGTGCGCTGTAAGGAAGGGGCCCAACGGCATGCCCATCTGGCAGAGCAGAAAGAGGTATGACCAGGATTGTTACGTCTTTTCCCGTCAAAGCACAGCCATCTAGTTTACAAGATAATGATTAGATGTAATATGTAAGGGATAATGTACAGCGAGCTGGTCATTATTGCGAAATAAATGATGCAAGACCCCGACGCGAAGCTGTACATTATCAGTTTATTACACGGCTACTTACTAAAGAAATCAATTTGACACAAGATATTGATTTAAAAATGATTTTATTGATTTTTTTTAAATTACTTTTCTCTTGAACAACAAGCAAGTTTCTCTGGAAATTCTGCGTACCATCGCCGCAACTGCTGTCTTCCTTGGTCGACTTTCCAACTAACCAACCTCATGACGTAGTCAATGACGCAACGGCAATATGGCGGCGAGCCAGAGCGAAAGCTAAGTTTGGTAAGTTAGTACCAAACATAAATCTATTGTAATTTAACGTGTAATCGTTTTATATCTAAAATTTTCTCAAAATAAATTCCAACAAACTTAATTCTATACAAAACTCGTCAAAATTAGGCTGTTTCATGTCCACTTTAAAATAAACAGTGGAGGGTTTGATGTACAGTATTGTTGAAAACACTCAAAAAGTCTTTTGAGGTTAAGCTATTAACATTTTCCATTTGAAGGAAATTTGGGAGGTCCTTTTTAAAGTTTGAACTGTGAGGGAATTCAACACATGGCTTAGAGGAAATTTTTGGTAGTGTGTTTTGGGGACAATAATTTGGGGACTGTAAGAATTTCAAACATCATAAGTCAAAGTCAAACTCAAAGTTTTTTATTTGTCACATGCCAAGGTACAATGTACAGTGCAGTAAGAAGTGATCAGAAGGCAAAACAGTTGTTTAAGTTCATATCAAGGGTGATAACTTGTGTTTCAGATAATGCATTGGCTCAGTTACGCACTGAATAAAACCAGTGCAGTCGAATATACATAAAAGCATATATATTTTTCATTTATCGATTTCACTGTCAATGTTAATATTTAAAATGTCCTATTTTAAAATGACACCATCATGGAGAATGTGAATAGTTCACAGTGCTAAACAAATATCATTCAAAAAAGTTAAAAAAAAAAAATAACATAGCAATACCACCCCTGTGGCCAGATATGTTGTGTTGGTGGCTATTGGAATCCCCCCCTCCAAGGGTGGCTTCATTAAGAGCTGTGTTTTCATTCTGTCTAAACCTGGTTTTGGACAGATTAAGGATCTACTTTGTCAGATCTTGTGAATGACTACACGGTGATCTAATATTCATTTGCCCTATTTTCACTGCCATCAAATTTTCAGAACGCATTTCACTAGATGACTTTGAGTTAATGATATTGATGTGAATTATATTATCGTAGCAGAGGTCCCTGTGGCATAACTGGGCATTGATAATATGGGGAAAGATCACAAATTCGACAGAAAAATTAGGGGGTCTGAGAAGCTGGTAGACATTAATGTAAGACTGTGTGCATGTCTCCTGGCAAGTGCTGCAAACTGTCAACTGTGGGCAATAAGACTATTTTCTATATTTCTAGATAAGAGAAGAGAACCTCTCTAGCTGGGGTGGAGTCCCTTGCTTCTCTAGGCCAGCTTTTAGAGTTCCAATTGTCTACAAATTCCACATTGATATGCACCAGTCAGCCAGCTATCAATTTAGAGACATGAGTCTTGTGCTTATAGGTCACATCACCTCTGAAAGATGGAGTGGCACTAGAGAAAATGACAGACCAGCTCAACCTTTTTAGCAGTCTCATACACTGAAACAGTATTTTTTAAGGACCTTTGATTGCCTCACTTTAATGACATTTATGCTGGCATGAATAACAATTCTAGAGAATTTATTTTTAACCAATATACAAAAAGAGAGGATGGAGAAGAAGAATGCATGTTGATGTGAAAGTCCATCTTTAATTCAGTAAAAAAAAACAGTATCGAAGCACATGAAAAGCACTGACTTCGGGTTTAGTGGTGTCGGAGTGAACACTGATTGTTCAAACCAATTCCAGTATGTACAGTTTAGGTTATGCTCTTGATGTAAATGAACCAGACCTATTGCCTGTATGATAATGAAATCAGAATTCCGTGTTTGAGTAAGTCAGGAGACCATTTGTTCTCAATTGCCCACTCCCGGTCCCATTCTATAATTGTTTACCATCTCACTTGACCCCATTGTCAGGGTGTCGTCAGAGGTGTGGACCATCTTGTCTGTCTTTATGATAATCAAGCCATTTGGGATGACGTGGCTATTGAAATTAGACAGGGTTTGTACGGTCATGAAAAACCTGGAAAAATCATGGAATTTGAAAATAGCAATTTCCAGGCCTGGAGAAGTTTTGGAAAAATAAATAAACCTGGAAAGTTTTGGAAAAGTCATGCAAATTTGCTTCACAAATACTTGTATAATAGAGTATACGTGGTTCAGTTAAGATTGACTGAGAAAAACTATATTGGTTAACCCTTTGGCACGTAACTTATTTTATGCTATGTAGCACGCCTGTTACGTTGGTTTATGTTTTATATGGTTTATGTTTTCATTAGCGTTTTAAGCTTCTCATCGTTTTCACCGCCGCATTTGCTATATTTTTGAATGTTAAATCGTTGTTTCCTCAAAGCTAAAATTAGCTAGAATTTTTCCCAATCTTGTGTTCTAATCGCATCGCTGTTAGCATACGCGCTAAATGGCTGATCACACCAGTGTGACCGTACACGCGAAAGGGTTAAACTACAGCCATACTATGCCATATCTAGGAAGTAGAAATTTTCACACATTATGCACTGCAGTGGTGTTTAATTTCCCCTGTGCAGATATTCAGATAGATATTCAAATAGTGAAATTAGCTCATCCCTAATATATGCTACACATTTCAGATTTATTATGTCCATATTTTTGTATTTTAAGAGGACTTGTGTAAAGTTGAGTTTATGTATGAGGAGTGATTTGTAACACAGGGACTGTCTGTCTACATAGAAAATTCATTTTAAGGCAACTCTTTCTTCCAACAAATTGTCTCTGTAAAGCATAGAATGTAGTTAGAATAGATATTCATATTTCTCTTAATTTTGAGGAGTGCTTTCTTGTGCTCCCCACCTCATTAATGACAAAAACCACTCATGTCTCTCCTGTCCAAGTTCTTGAGAACATGTGCAGATGTCTTCCGCCTGCTGCCCTTCCTGGTCTTCATCATTGTGCCCTTTATGGAATTCCTGCTGCCCGTGGCTCTGAAGCTCTTCCCCAATATGCTGCCATCGACCTTCGAGACCCAGTCGAAAAAGGTAGGAGCAACAGTTACTCCTCTTACAGGAGGATGAAAACCAAGCAGTCTGCTGAAGATCAGACAATATGCCTCCAAGGTTCATACCACAAAGCCTGCAAGTGGAATGTGTGGGAACTGTGTGGGAACTGTGTGGGAATTGATGGGAATTAACAGGTTTCTTGCACACTGACTGCTTTTTCCTTATGATTATTTTATTCTCCTTAACCATCAACTGAAATATGCAAGAGAAATATACAGGACAAATATAGAAGGCTTTAAAGGCCTTTTTTAAGATTATAGGTTTGAATTAAAAAAAAAAAAAAAACTGAAATGGAAAATTCCTTAATTTTTAAAACATTTTCTCATTTATTTTATATTCTTTTACCTCTTAACATAAGAGGTAAGATCTTATGTAAATTGAACACCAAAATGAAATTGTCTGAAATGAAAGTAAGGTTAAAAAAAGTTAAAATTAAAAAAGCTCAGTCTGTTTGAGGAATCTTAGTGGATTTTGTCAAAGATGTACTGTACAGATGACTTTGTACAGTAATTATATATGTATACACTTTCCATCTCTGTTTACTGATGCCTCCATGCATCTGATGGTAAGCATGGCATTGTTCTATGGAGGGGGGTGGTGAAACAAATACAAGATACACCTTGTAATTTTATGTGAGCAGTTGGCTGAGGAAATTGAACTACGATAGAAATTATAATGCCTTATTAATATCTACAATAAATGAAAGATATTTATAAGATTTGATTTTTATATTTGCATGGATATAATAACCCTGCTAAACAAACAACGTTCGTCTGTCTATAAAACTCAGCACATGCTGAAATGGCAGTGGCTGACATCACATGGAGGAACTAACCAGTGACTCAACTGTAACGCACAAACTTGACAGCAGTTGAATTTCATGCACCTCGTTTCATGCAACATTCTGTCAACGCGCAGATATTGCCCACCTTTCTTTGGGGAAACACTAGCACTTCACTCCAGTCATTTTTGAACACAGTAATTAGCTAGGTTTTTATTCAGATCATAAAGTATGCAGAATGAATTCATATTTGGTTATTGACAGATGGAGAAAAATACACTATGGACTATGGGAAAAAATGCTCATTGACTTTTTATGAAGGTCTGCACAAGTAGTAAATAAAATGTCAACATGAAATGTCCACATTGAATAATAACTAGCTAGCTAACTGAAGTTAGTTACAAAGAATCCTGTTTTGCTGTATTTGAGCGAGTTTCTAGCTAACTAGTTTTGAGTTTGAAGTGATCGGTATCCAGTTTGCTAGCTATGACTTTATTTACTTCACTTTTATTTCTGAAAAATGTAGTAGCCTGATGCAATCAGAGAGGAATAAATTATTCAAAAAATTAATTACATGCACTATATAAATCTGCAATTTAAATCATGTTTCAATTGCTTGTGAATTGTTTCATGTAGCAATAAAGTTGCACGTGATGACATCACATGCAAATAGTGTATGCAGCTTTAGTTGTAAGTTGCTCTGTAACATTTGGCCAAAGTGTGTAGTTTTAAAGCTGTGCATACAAACATATTGTGGCTAAACTTAGCATTATATCTCATACATTTTTGTGAACTTGTGTTATTTAGCAATTATGAAGATCAGACTACTCTGATGATCCATTCTCGATAATACGCACATTCCTATCACTTTTTAAAAAAATGCATGACGTGTAACATCTCAACTCTCTAGACTTTTGACTAAAAATCATCACAATATCATCAATATCATATTTAGATTACACATTATCACCACATGTACCATTAAGTTTCAGTGAAAGCAATTGAGGATTCAATGAATAGGGAATCTGCCTAACTGTCTATCCTCAATGCAGGAGGAGAGGTTAAAAAAGGAGCTGAGAGTAAAGCTGGAGATGGCCAAGTTTCTCCAGGACACAGTAGAGGAGATTGCCCTGCGCAACAAGGCAGCCAAGGGCAACGTGACCGAGGAATTCTCCACCTTCTTCCAGAAGGTAACCTTTTCTTTGGGCTTCCAGGAGGAATAGGCAGCTAAAACAGAATTAAAAAGTCACCTTGCAATCCATTGACTTTTCCCTAGGTGTCATTAGTAACCTATTTATTCCCTTAACCTTCTTGGACCTGGCAGTAACATCTGGTTAATCTTGGTCTCATTTCAATGTGGGGATTTGGACAAAGGGATCATGTGAGTTTTACCATACATTTTTATTCTGTAGGGACTCTGACAAACAGTGAATATTAATACTGATTTATCCCCCCCCCACCACACACCACACACTTTTAAGTCTTATGCTAATATACTGCTACTGTTGCAGAATGAGATCTGTGCATACAAGTATTGTACAATTAAATTTTTGTTTGCAATCCAAGCTCACAGCAAAGGGACAAAGTAACCTGCATGTCCACACATTGAGCTCTGATGTTAAGTGGTCATTCCACTCCTTTCATAATTAGCCCAGATTTTCTCACAGAAGCCCAACGCAGCATATTTTTTCAGTTTATGGGAACTGTCATCATCGCAGTGTGATTTTTTTTTTTTTTTTTCTGAAAAAGCTTGCTACCTGAGTATCAGGTTGGAAAACAAGACACAGAGGTTCCCCCCCAAACTAGGCCAAACTGTGGCTATGTAACCATACAAATTCCATGAAAACCCGGATCCCACTGTAGTGCAGCTGAGACTGTGCCAGTGTAAGTATGGTTTAGTTATAAGAACATCATTTTTGGGTCCCCAGAGAGCAGCTGCAGCAGATGGTAACCCGTTCAAAGTAATGCTGCTGATCTGAAGGATATAGCTCAGATTCGTCTGAAATGAACAGTTCCAGTGGTAAAGTGTTTAGAAAACATTTTTCAAATCTGTGTCCTGCATCACACTTATTTTTGCTAAAGAAGTGAGTTTAGATGAAAGTAAATTCTGAAGGATTTATTAGTGGTTCGCTACAGTTGGTCTCTCTGACATGCTGTGCTTTGAACCCATGCAGATCCGTGACTCAGGGGAGAGGCCCAGTAATGAGCAGATCATCCGCTTCTCCAAGCTGTTTGAGGATGAACTGACCCTGGACAACCTGACGCGCCCTCAGCTGGTGGCCCTGTGCCGCCTGCTGGAGCTGCAATCTATCGGCACCAATAACTTCCTGCGCTTCCAGCTCATCATGAAACTAAGGGCCATCCGTGCTGATGACAAGGTAAGTCTCACTCAGAATGTGCCTGAGGCTAGAAAGAGCAGAGCTTCATCCACACTGGGCTGAGACTGTTTAGGTTAACAAAGTCACAGAGCACAGTCATACGGTCAAAGAGCGTAGTCACTAGGGTTGTTACAAAAAACCGCAAAACTATACAAAAACAGTACAAAAACATGATGATATGCTTTGTGGGGCTGAAAATGATTCACAGTAGATGTACTGTGATGAATACTAATTATTCCATTAATTTAATTTAATTTAATAAGAATATATCCAAAATACATTCTCTTCAGTTCTAATTATATTGTGTGAACATTGTGTGAGGATGCAATTAACAAGTAAATTTGTTTAACTTTGTTTAGCTGTATTTCATGGCCTGCACTGGAGAGCACAGAGAATTTGGGCATCTGCTTTAAAAAATTTGCTTTTAAAAAGCTGTGCTTTCACACAGTTACTGGGCATTAGTGATGCGCAGGTCAGGGTTTTTTTTAATACCCGCATCCACCCAACCCGTTATGAGAGCCAATCCGCACTGCCCAACCCGCAAAAATATGCGTTAATCAACCACCCGAACCCTACCCAACCTGCAAAACGCCAACTTTACCCTGTATAGCAATGGCATCCATATCATAGAGTAAGAGAACATTTTCTTATTTAGAAATATATATATATTTTTATTTATTTATTTATTTGTTCCTGGTGCCTGCTAACACACACACGTACATATACACACGCACAGCAAATAGTGACCACAGCAAAAAGTGAAGTGCACTACAACACTGCATGCAGTGCACGAAGGAGGGGACCCAGGTCCAGTGACCCACCCTGCAGACCAGCAGCTACACTCCCTGATAACTATATAAGGGGAAGGGGAAAAAAGGGGGGACGATTAGAACCCCAACCAGTTGGTTGAGGACTAAATACAAAGTTAATGTAAAAATGTCAAGCACAAATAATTAAAAAGCAATAAAATAGAAAACACTGGGGCAGCCAGTACGCCTAAAATCCATCTGCCGATAAAAATCACGCACAAACAAGTGGCCAAACACACCAACTCAGGCCACTTACCTAAAAACCTCGCAAGGCAAAAGCTAACTAAAATTACAGGAGGCAAAGCAGCAGTGGCAAATCTTCCTAAAAAGGTAACAAAACAATATTCGTCATGGTTTAGCGTTCGCATAGCAGTACCAAGTACACAACATACATTGTCCCCAATTGCCGCGAGCTGCACACACGGGAAGAGGCAGCCCCTAGTTTAAATTTTACCTCTACGGGCCTTCCGGTTAACGTGAGCGAAACTGCTGCCTACTCGGCGTCTCCAGCACAGACCTAAATTAAAACATTGCCATTACACACACGCATATTTAAAATACATGATCGATTGTTTGCAACATGGATTTTAACAAAGGTACGGGTGCAACAGATTGAATAAAACGCAAATACCTTCAGTGAAGCACATACACACACCACAGGACGCGTTGGTAGAACCACGAATACTTGTTACCAAACAATTCAATTTTAAACCCATGCGTGAGCACAGCAATGATCTAGTGGTAATTGAAAATCAAACAGGGAGCACATACCTTTTCAGCATTAATAGCGTTACGCACCGGAAAGCAGTGAACTAAGGGACTCGAACTGCCGTACCTGACGGAGCGGCCATATATATACACAAACGGGAACCTTGGCTAATTAGTGGTTAGCCACCCGAGTGCTACTAGGGGGCGTGGCCAAGGGAAGGAGCTACGGTGGCTGAGAGGCAAACGGGTAACTCTGCCGGTCACAAAGACATGAACATCATGTTTGTACAATGCCTCACAACTGAAGCAGGTAACATAGTCTGGTGTCATTGGACAGGACAACCTGCCCAAATATCTCCCATACCTTACTTTTTTGGTTCACTTTGTGTGCAGCCTTAGCATTCGCCGTTTTCTCTGATTGTCGGCCATATCCTCAGTGGTAGCGTCTTCTTTCTGAGTCCTCTTTCTGAGAGAAAAGAGTTTTGGTGGTGTATAATGTAAACAAAAGCTTAGGGAAAAAACTCATAGGTGAAGCCTATTATCAACACTCTAAAACACATGCATTGACACAAACCACAATCGCAAACTGATGATAAAGCTGCTAGGCTTTATCTGATAGCTGATAAGCTATTAGACCAGGCTATAATTATAAATTATGGCCTAGCCTAATGCATTATAAATTATAGTCTGGGTGCTGAGAGATGTGTGATAGATGCAGGTTACTTTATAGTTCAGTAATGCAGATTATTGACATCCAGGGCATAAGAGGACCTGCACCCTCCAGTGCGTGTGTGTTTAAGAGAGGGGGAGAGAGAGAGCGAGAGAGAGAGACAGAGAAGGAGAAGAGAAGGTGGACTAGTAATCACGGCCTAGCCTGGAGCATGCAATTCAGAGAGCCTATAACGCAAAGCCTATTGCATGCAATGTTTCTGTAAGTTATTTATAACTTAGTCGGAACGCTGCTTCACTTTTTTACCTGATCCGCCCAAACCCGTGATATTTTCTAGTAAGCCTACCTGAACCCGCCCGAATCACGGGTTAACCCACGGGACCCACAGGTTATGGGTCGACCCGCGCATCACTACTGGGCATAGTCACTGGACACAGAGCACTGTCACACTAGGGCTGTGGCAGTGAAGGAATTTCCCCTGCGGTTTTTTCTTTTCCTTTTTTTTTTTTTTTTTTTTGGAAATTACTTTTTATCTTGATTTTAGTGATATATAAATAAGTTTTATTGTTAGCCTATTATTAGGTATATTGTTGCTTTTTAAATGACAAAGATGACACAGTTTTAAAACAAATTAAATACCGTAAAACTTCCAATAAACGGCAGGCGTTTACTTTAATTACTTAACTTTCACCTAAAGCCCTCAGGCTTCTGCAAGTTATTGGTAGCTGAACTAACCAGTAAAATTCAGCATGTTTTTTTTTCCCCCAAGTAGCCTACTTAACAAACATTATACAGCGCTCTTTGGTAGCAACTCAAACAGGAACCACTAATAAAGTAAGTTAAACATTGTCATTGCAACCTGTGATGGGAGAGCACAGTCTGTAAGAATAGCAATATCACTGTGAATTTAGGCTACCATGATCCGAAAGACAGCTTGTTTTGTTCGTTTATGTCTAATCCGTGAACAGATGAACACGCAAGGCAAGGCAAATTGAATTCACTAAAATGACCTCATTTAGCCTAATGAAAAAAATTGTTTGTTTGTGTTATTTCGTTTTTTAGCCACAAAAAATAAATAGGACTGCTGTAAGCATTTTAACCCGCTGCTCTTTCATTTTATAGTCATGAAAAATAAATATAATTTTCCCCTGCGTTTATTGAGGCAGGCGTTTATTTCACTGAAAGGGTAGCCTAGGCTAGATATAAATTGTCAAACGAGAAGAAATAAAACAAATTGTTTAGGGCTAAATCTTTTAAGTGCTAATCTACGGAGCTCCTAAAGCGACATGAGTAAAAAAATTTTTAAAAAACTTTAAAAAAAAAGTTTCTTGTGCGCATGCAAAACTATTTTAATTAGGGATGCACGATGATATCGGCAGATGTGAAAATTTCTGCCGATGTGCCTGGCTGATAAAGTGACGAGTTAACTATGTGCACGTGATGATGCTAAATGTTTATTATGAGCGCCAGCAACAAGCTTCAACATGTCCGCTGTATGGAAGTATTTCGAAGTATCTGAAACAGATAACAAAATTGGTATTTGCAATGCTTGTAAAGTACCAGTGACGCGAGGAGGGGTAAAATATATAGCTAAGTTTCTCACTCTGCGAGGATGCTAGCTGTGTGCTGCTAAGCTTTTCTCTGCTTCTGGAGGGTCATGAGACCATTTTTTAAATAATGCAGCTCTGTAAGGAGAGAATGCGATTTGAAATGGAACAAGACAGCCCGCGATCACCAAGCTTGTCCTTTGGGACTCGAACGGAGGTCCTAATGGTTTCATCCAACCCCCTAGCTAGGTTTCTCACCCTGGAAGGATGCTAGCTGAGTGCCGTTAAGCTTTGATTTGCTTCCGGAGGGGCATGAGACCATTGTTTAATATCGTGGCTCGGTAAGTAGAGAATGCGATGGGAAATAAAACAAGACAACCCGTGAGCGCCTAGTTCCTGCTTTGGGACTCGAACAGAGGGTGTAAATTTTGTGTTTGTACACTTACACAACGACACTGGATAGCACATAACGTTTTCTGTAACTTTATTGTGTCTCTGCTCATTCAAAATAAATATCGCAGCTCCATAACGAGAGAATGCGATGGGAAATTAAACAAGACAGCCCGCGATCGCCAAGCTCGTGCTTTGAAACTCGAACGGAGGTCCTAATGGTATACATATATATAAAATATATGTATATGTATTATATTCTCTGTGTGCCGCCAAAACAGCGCCGATCTGCCGAGGCATGGACTCCTGAGTCCTGTGGTATCTGGCACCAAAACATTAGCAGCAGATCCTTCAAGTCCTGTAAGTTGCGAGGCGGAGCCGCCATGGATCGGACTTGCCGGTCCAGTACATCCCACAGATGCTCAGTCGGATTGAGATCTGGAGAATTTGGAGGCCAGGCCAACACCTTGAACACTTCATCAAGTTCCTGAAACTATTCCCGTACAATGTGTGCAGTGTGGCAGGGCGCATTATCCTGCTGAAAGAGGCCACTGCCAGCAGGGAATACCATTGCCATGAAGGGATGTACTTTGTCTGCAACAATGTTTAGGTAGGTAGCATGTGTCAAATTGATGCCCACATGAATGGCCGGACCCAGGGTTTCCCAGCAGAACATTGCCCAGAGTATCACACTCCCTCCACCGGCTTGTCATCTTCCCACAGTGCATCCTGGTGCCATCAATTCCCCAGGTAAACGGCGCACACGTACACGGCCATCCACGTGATCTAAAAGAAAACAGGACTCATCGGACCAGGCGACCTTCTTCCACTGCTCCAAGGTCCAGTTCCAACAGTTGCATGCCCATTGTAGGCGCTTTCGATGGTGGACAGGGGTCATCATGGGCACTCTGACGCAGCAGGGTGCGATGCACTGTGTGTTGTGACACATTCCTCCCGTAACCATCATTAACATTTTCTGTGACTTGTGCCACAGTAGACCTTCTGTCGGTTCGGACCAGACGGGATAGCCTTCATTGCCCTTGCGCATCGATGAGCCTTGGGCGCCCAACACCCTATCGCCAGTTTGTGGTTTGTCCCTCCTCAATTTACAATTACAATTTACAATTTGGCATTTCGCAGACGCTTTTAAACCAAAGCGACTTACAATTAGTGCATCAATCAGGTTTAGCTGACTACCTCATAGGCAAAAGATCGCAGTAGTAATGCAAATTATTTACAGTACCATGCTCCTGTATATCCTGCAACAGGAGGTCCAGGAAGTTATTCTGGAGGAGATGGGGAGAAAGTTGGTTATAGACTGCGCGTTCGAGGGTTTTGAAGAGAAATGGTAGAAGAGGTACTGGACGGTAGCTTCTGACATCAGCTGGATTTAAAGTGGGTTTCTTTAGCAGTGACCAACAGTGATCTGAGCTGTCGGTAGGTACTCACCACTGATGGCCGGGAGCACCCCACAAGCCTTGCCGTTTCAGAGATGGTCTGACCCAGTCATCTGGCCATAACAATTTGGCCCTCAGGTCTTTACTCCTGCCCATTTCTCCTGCATTCAACAGGTTGACTATGAGAACTGATTGTTTGCTTACCATGTAGTCTACCCAGACCTTGACATGTGCCCTTGTTTGGAGATGATCAATGTTATTCGGTTCACCTATGAGTGATCATAATGTTTTGGCTCATCTACATATATATACAGACACACTATATCGGCATTGGCAATCGGCCATCGGCCAAAATTTAAAATAAATAACGCGAGTTGTGAGAGTTTGAAAATATCAGCAAATATCGAATATCAGCAAAAATCCAATATCGTGAATCCCTAATTAAATTTTTTTTTTTTGCTCAATCGAAATGGTGTCTCGTGCGCACGTGCGGTTGTACGGCTGCTTGCCATCCCCTGTGGTTGGCTTGACAATACCGTGGTATTGCAATATTGCGGTTATTGTGACAGCCCTATGTCACACAGTCACAGGGTGTAGTCATGCAGTCACAGATCTCTGTCACGCAGTCACAGGATGCAGTCACAAAGTAGAGTCACACAACATTTTTGATGTTTCCATTAAAAAGAGTAGAAACTCAGTTTTAATGCCTGTGTGTGTGTGTCTGTGTTCATGTATGCATCATGCGTTTATATAGCTGATTGCAGAGGAGGGCGTGGACAGCCTGAATGTGAACGAGCTGCAGGCAGCCTGTCGAGTTCGCGGCATGCGGGCGCTGGGTGTAACAGAGGAGAGACTGCGAGAGCAGCTCAAGCAGGTACATCTCCCATAGCTCACTTTCATCACACCATCCACCTCATATTTACTCAGAGGGCAGTGGTGTGGTGTAGCGGTAAAGGACAGGGTAGCAGTGTGCTGTAGTGGTAAGGACCAGGGCAGCAGTGCACTGTAGCGGTAAACGGCAAGACTTTACCCTTGAGCAAAGTATCCTAACCCAGATCACCTGAGTCACCTTTAAAAATCATAAGCTATGCAAGTTGCTCTGGGTAAGATAATATGGATAATATATGCAGAGGTCATATGGGATGTGTAAGCATGTGGTGGTATTTTCCTCTCAGTGGCTGGAGTTGCATCTGAACCAGCACATCCCCACCTCTCTGCTGCTGCTGTCACGGGCCATGTACCTGCCTGACACATTGTCCCCAGCTGACCAGCTCAAGACCACACTCAAAACCCTGCCGGAGATTGTGGTATGTGTCCTGGACCCTCCTCTCAGGCTGAAACCCCTCTACTGGAAAGATGGGCATTAATCCATCAGCTGTTCATTCCTTCTTGGCTGAAATGACTTTGTGCCCAACCACCACATATTGGAACAAACTGAAGGCTGTTCATATTGATTCAACAAGAAAACAGCTTGAAATTGTATGTTTAGTATAATTCTGACATTGTAGGTGTGTGGAGTGATGCCTTAAAGCAAACGTTTAACTCTTCAAAACTAGAGCAGTGTCGTTTTTTTCATTGTGTGATTTGCCAGTTTTGCTTAAGGTGACACAGTTCAGGTGTCTGTCTGTCTGTCTGTGTGTCTCTGTAGGTGAGTGGTCAGTTCAGGTCTGTGTCTCTGTAGGTAAATGATCTGTTAAAGTGTGTGTATGCGTGTGTCTGTAGCTGAGCAGTCTGTGCTTGACTGTGGACTGTCTCTCAGGCAAAGGAGGCGCAGGTGAAGGTAGCGGAGCTGGAGCTGTCCAAGGTGGATAATAAGGTGAAGCTAGAGACCATGCTGCAGGAGGAGGCTGCCATCCAGCAGGAGAACCGCGAGAGGGAGATGGAGCGCCTGGCTGATGCTGTGGAGAAGGCGAAAGAGATCCTGAAGGGGACAGCGCAGGTGAGTAGCCAGAGGAACTTGTGCTGCAAGAACAACACGCTTGTGGCGTAACATTGCCCGATGCCTTTGGGCATTTTCCTCAGGGAATAAAAAAAGAAAATGGAGAGATGAGACAGAGAGGAGAGGGAGGGAATGTAGTAGAGTGAGATGAACAGGCAATTTGAGTGCATTAAGTTTACATTTACATTTACATTTATTTATTTAGCAGACGCTTTTATCCAAAGCGACTTACAAAAGTGCATACAGCAAGTATAGCGACAGTACGGGGACAGGATGTTCTCTACAACTTCACAACAGCCCCATTTTCAACATTACTGCAATGTTGGGAGAAGATTGTGCTTAAACTTAGGTGCCTTCATGAACATCACTTGGAAACAGAATTCCTTCATATTGAAGTTATGAGGCAATGCAACATTAGGCAGCTCAGCAGAGATGAACTGTGGCAGCAAAGAGGGGATGAACAGAAAGGTTAGGACTTACTGCCACAAAGGTGATTCGAGATTGTCCCACCCCATTTAGAGCAGGAACTAGGTAGGGGCAGTTCAAGTTTTCGTGTTTTCAGTCTAGTCTTAAAAACTGAGATTGTGTGCAATTCCCTACCATAATCATAGCTAAGCTACTCCTTAATAGAGGTTTTTCACACAGAGCTCTACCATCAGATTTAGTTTGTTCCACTGTTGGAACCACCCGCAAGTCAGCTACTTGTGAATGAAGCTATTTAAGTGGGCTATTAATAGAGTATTAATAGGATTAATAGACCCTGCAGGTAAGGCAGTTCAAGTCCACCTTTGAAATCATTTTGATATTTTACTGGTACCCGGTGAAGTGAGGTAGTATAGTAACTTTTTCTTGTTCCCATCAAGTTTCTTGCGGCAGTATTTTTAACAGTTTGCAAAGGTTTTAAATTGGAATTCCATCATCCTGATTGAAGGGCATTACAGTAATCTATTAGAGATGTAAGAAATATTTCATTTCAATATGAGGGAATTCTGTTTCCAAGTGATGTTCATGAAGGCACCTAAGTTTAAGCACAATCTTCTCCCAACATTGCAGTAATGTTGAAAATGGGGCTGTTGTGAAGTTGTAGAGAGCTCATGTGAATGTTGTGTGCTAGCTCAGTTTGCATTGATGGATCAGCACAGAGGCTCTTCTCCTTCTCACAGAAAGGGGGGGAATTGGCTGGGGAGCTAGAACCACCCACTGGCAGGGCCAAGAGCCAGATAGCTGTGGATATGGAACAGGAACTGGCCAGTGTAGACGTAGCAATCCACTCCGAGACCCTGAGAGACACTGCCCCAGTACTGGAGGGGATTAAGGTAAGACAGGTGGGTGTGGCACGTGTACTGCTTACACATTTTCACGTTTCTGTTAAGGTTAAGTTAGAAGGAATGATTTCTTAACAACATATTAGTAAAGACTTCATAAAATGGGCCTTACATCCTTAAGGACAAAATATAACGTGAAGAACATAGTGACTTGAATGACAGGTTTTGCAGTAATTTGTGATTTAACAATCTCTGATCTTTGACAGGTATGTTATATGTTATACTTGTTATATGGCTCTGACTATCTTACTGCCTTAGTAATAACACACTTCCATTTCTCCATGAAACTTAGTTTTGTAGCGATTCCTTCCCAGTCACATTGTTGATTTACTTCAGAAATGTGCATATCATGGCTAACATCAGTAGTGCTCCATGATGCATGCTGTAACCCCTGGCACTAAAAGCTCAGAGACTCACACCAGTAGATGGCTTCCAAGTGATTCACTGTGGATGTGTCAGTGGAGGTTACCAGCCAGAAGAAACCTTGGCTCAAAGGGCAGAACCTGTGTGCCTCTGGGCAGCACTGGGTAGTCTGCTTATCTTAAGGGCAGGGGGATTTTTTTTTTTTTTTTTTTTTGGGAGGAGGAGGGGATGTTCTTGTTGGTGGGGCTGACTGGCAGTGGCAGAATAGCAGGTGGAGCTGGACCAGGGGGGCGAGGGTGGGCTGCTTGATCGATTCTAGTGGCTGAAGCAGGAGCTTGCTATCGCAGAGGAGAGAAAATCATTATTAGTGGGAGGCACAGAGAGCATTAGAGGTAGACAGAGAACAAGAAGAGAGGGATGAAAGGAAGAGGAGTAGAGAGGGTGAGCAGTTGTACAGAAAGCTGTTGAGTACAACTAAGGAATGGGTTGCAGAGGGTGAGCGTAGTCATGAGGGCAGACCTAATGCTGTCACCACCAGATCAAAGCTGGAACTGCTAAAGAGTTACCATACCTAGGGACAGCACTGATAACTCAGTCCTCCAGAGACACTATAGCCTAAAAGTGCCAGTCCTTTAACCCCTATCCCGCAAAGGATTTACTGAAAAGGTCAGTTTTAAGCCTAGACCTGAAGATTGAGAATGTGTCTGTAGTCTGAATATTAGCACGTAGACTTCTCCTTCTCCTCTTAAGCTCCTCTCTTATGGAACAAACACCTGCAGTACTTTTTGCTCCTCATGGAATAATGAGAGAGCACCATGTGAACAAAGCTGTCACATTTGTCTGCAAGCACATGCAGTTGTGTGTACATTTACATTTACATTTTGTCATGCAGCAGATGCTCTTATTCAGAGCACCTTCCAATGTGCAAATAGTGCATTTGACAAAACAACAAAACAAACTGTCAACAATCCTTGACGTGGTTCAACATGTGGATTTGAATGCAATGTCTCCATTATTATGAGTGAAATAACTTCATCAAACAAAACTACAATATATAAAAATGACATAAAGGGGAAGAAAATCACACTAGGATTGGGGACATCATGTAAATCATGTATTGTTCATTACATTAGGCTACTTCTACTAGCAAAAGCTTGGAATGGGAAAAGAAAGCCCCACCCCTTTTACAATATCATCCAGTGATAACGTTTCAGTGGTCTGCTTGTTTTTTCCCCTAACAAACTTTTTTGATTAATGTTAACTTAACTTGTTGACTTGCACGTTTATAACTGACAGTTGAGTATTCAACAGATTGGTTGCATCCTTAGCTCTGATTGCCTCTGGTTAGAATGTGAACAGCTGCATTGTGGACAAGTTGGAGACCCTTCAGAGAAGCATTTGCACTTCCAGACATCAAAACATTACAATTATTTAATAGTGGAATAACATGAAAAAGGCATCAGTTCATGACCTCTCTGACAAGGTTATAATTTTCCAGTCATAGCCTGCCTGTTTTTGCTCAGCCTGTGTCATTGTGGTTCTCTTCACTGTATTCATGGTTGTTTTATATTGATTTATTTCATTGTCTGATCTTCTGTTTTATTAACATTGTAAAGCTCATGCTGTTCCATAAGTTGCTATAGTATTTTATTTGCTGCTGTGGTGCTGAGTGGTTTTGTTTCTGTCACTAATGGACTCCGTTCCTATCAAATGCTTGTTTTCTTGCATGCTGCACAGTTTGAGCAATGGCAGAAATATCTTCGTATCCAGGTGAGATGAAAAACTGTGTTGACCATCTGCATCAGGTGCACTTATGCAGTATTCACATTTGTATTACATACATTACCGTTTAGGTAATAGTTTGCTCTTGTTTGGTAAATTTCTATACTCTGCCTTCAACAAATTTTACAAATTCAGGGGTCAGGATTGAACTGGATTTGAATCTCCACAAATGCAAGGCACTGACCCCCTCGCCATTGCTCCTATAATACAAAGCACTAACCCAATCCCCATTGCTCCACAAGTACAAGGCACTAACCCCCTCCCTATTGCTTCACAACTACAAGGCACTGACCCCATCCATATTGCTTCACAACTACAAGGCACTGTCCCCCTCCCCATTGCTCCTTGAAGTTCAGTTGACATTTTCCACCATTTTGTGCCTTAACTCCATATGCTAACCTCAAACCGGATACCACATGGCATGTCTAAAAACAGAATTTCATGGATTTTCATCATATAATCTTTTTTTTTTTTAAATTGAGAGATTCACTGGAATATCACAACAACAGAGCTGACAAATAATTAATCTACTGTTGGTATATCCTCAACATTTTGTACAAAATAATGAGGGAAGAAGCATGACATACCTCACTGGCTTCCAGATGTTTCCCATCAGGGGAAAAGACATCACTGGATGCAGGTCACATGCTTTTTATTAGAACTCTTTGAAGATTTTTACGTGGTTTTATAACAGAGGTAACAGAGTTGACCAGAACATTGGGACAGACGTAAAATATATATTTTTTATTACTGAAATTGCATATTCTACAGAAAATAGATATTCTATGTTATTGATTTTACAACTGTTAATAGAGTAAGCACAAAAAACTGAAAATTAAACTTTATTTCATGTTAATTCAAGTTGAATGTATGAATCAGGAGCCGATGACAGTCAATAATGTGTGGGGTGGGAGTCATTTAGTTAATATTTGAGGTATAAATTGCGCCTAAAATATACATCAAGAATTATTATTACTGAAAGTTTAATATAATTAGTATTATTATTCAAAACTGATTCAATAAAGGTTTTTTTTTTTTCTTTTTAAAAAAAGGTTTCTCTGGGAGACACGAAATGTACCCCCAATTCTAGAATGTACTATATATATAAAATATATATAATATATGTGTACACACACACACACACACACACACACACACACACACACACACACACACACACACACCACTTTATTAGGTACACTTCTCTACTACAGAGTAGGACCCAGGGGTGACATAAAGCTCCAGGGGCCCCCATTACTAAAATCACACAATTTTTGCTTTTCGGTTGAATTAGTCACAAAGTCCCTATCGCTTCACAATGTTTCTCTGTGCGACAAAGCGTTGTTGAGTATTCTGGTTTTGAAACCATAGCATATTTCTGCATTATTTATTTACTTATTTATTTACTATCCTCCCCCACCCTGCCGAAAAAACCTCCCATATTGTGAAACATAAATGTTGGGTATGGGTAGGAGGGACCCCTCAATTGCCACCGGGTATTTCGCACACTGGCTGTAACCCCAGCTGATTCTGAACGTCTTTGAATGTGTGATAATTTACAAGCGAAACACTGAAAAATGAGTACACACTCTGTAACAGGTCAAAAAAAATCCCTGGCTTCTGGTACTGCTCGACAGGTGTGGCACAGTACTAGGTTTAGTTGATGTGCATAGCAGTGCACATAAATGGCCTGTGGATGATTTACTTTAAATCTGGCTTGGACACCTCCAACTGCCCTACTCATTACTGCTGCACCATCATAAGCCTGTGCAACTCACTTAAGGTGTTCAGTGCCATTATGAGCCAGCTGTTCTTCAATTGCAGCAGTTATGCATTCTGCATCAAATTCTTTCAATTCTGTCTTGGCCAGCAAACACTGCTTTACTCTACATGCAGTGACATAATGGACACATATAGCCAACTGCTCCGTGTTTCCATCTCTGGCTTCATCTGCCATAATTGAAAACATTCCTGCATCTTTTAATTCACTGACAATAGTTGCTGTTACCTCTTGAGCACAGCACTCAATTATCTCCTTTTGAGACGAAGGTGATAAATATGTACTGTGTGATGGGGCTATGACTGCAGAAATGGATCAAACTGTTTTAGGAGTTTCATACGCTCAAGAAAGTTTCCTTGATTGTGGCTGGAGATTCCCTCATCGTGGCCACGGAATGGAATGTTTTGTTTAGCTATGAATTGTGTGACAGCCACAATATGGCTGATGTACCCCCCTCTCTCTTTGATTTCTGCTTCATTTGCTGAGTGTAACTGTTCATCAACACTACCATGAGCAGCACTGGCTTAGAAGCTGTGCCAGGAAAGCATGCTTGCTTTATGGGCAGGTGTTTTTTCATGCTCTCTAAAGAGATCCAGAGCTTTTTTCCAATTTGTTAGGCAAGTATTTACAAAAGTGTCATGTTTCATGTGTTTACCACACATCCTACATTAAAAACAAAAAGCTGCATCTCTAAATATGGCATATTCTAACTGTGGAAAGCTTCCAAACCAGTTAAAATTGAAGGATCTCTTTTTTAACCCAAAGTTGTGCTGGGTTCACTTGGTTTGGGCCACAATGCTTTTCCCCTAGGTCACTAATGTTCCCTTCTACATTGTGGAACGCTTTTTTCCCTTGCCCCCAGTCTGATGTTCGCTGCTACTGTGGCAACTGCTCCCTCAGTTTCATCTCTGGGGTGCGGTCTCTCCTGTATTTCGCCTGTCTCTCTCCTGTCTCTCTCCTCTCTCTCGCTTTTCCCCAACTGTTTATCCAGCTCTGTCTCTCTCCTCCTCCTCCTGCATTCTGCTCCTCTTTCTCTGGTGCAATATCCAAACAAATCTGATCAAATATAGCCTCACCAAATTTATATAATCATCCAGGCTTTTACATGTGCCAGACCTACAAGTAGGTTAGCTAGCTAGTTTGTTTATCACCAACTACAGCCAGGTCTTACCTCTCTGTGTCATTTCTCCTTACTGCTTCCCTGTCTCTGTTACGTCCAAAAAATTTTCTGATGTCCATCTACAGGAGTCAGTAATGTTCGAAATCAAAATAAGATCATCGGTATTATTTAAAAACTTACTGTCGTGCTTAGACCCGTCGTGCTATCATTCCTCAATCCTGATTCTTGTTTTGTGCGCTGATACAGATTGCTGCGTGCACGCCGCGGTGCACCTGCTACAACATGCACACTGCCGTGCACGGACAGTAATGTGCGTGCCGTGGTGTACGGACCCGGAGCGCAAGGT
Organism: Megalops cyprinoides; assembly: GCF_013368585.1. Classification (NCBI taxonomy): domain Eukaryota; kingdom Metazoa; phylum Chordata; class Actinopteri; order Elopiformes; family Megalopidae; genus Megalops; species Megalops cyprinoides. The sequence continues at coordinate 1,955,068 of NC_050604.1, read as the reverse complement.
GCGCGCCTCGGCTTGTATTTTGGGTTAAGCCACGTTGCTTTGACATTGTGGATTAGAAGCATCCATTCTTTTCCCGTTATTATCAATCTAAATTAATCCACTGCCACAAATGTAGCAGCTTGTTAAAACTCGAACGTAAGATTTTACTGGGGCTCAGCAGATCAATACTGAGGCATGTGCCTACCATCTGCATGTCGCAGTAGAAATCGAGATTCGTCAGACCAGGCAATGTTTTTCCAGTCGTCTTCCGTCCAGTTTTGGTGAGCCTGTGCCTACTATAGCCTCAGTTTCCTGTTCTTCGCTGACAGGAGTGGTACCCGGAGGGGTCTTCTGCTGCTGTAGCCCATCCACCTCAGTGTTCGACATGTTGTATGTTCAGAAATGCTTTCCTGCATAGCACTGTTGTAATGTGTGGTTATTTGGGTTACTGTCGCCTTCCTGTCAACTTGGACCAGTCTGGTCATTCTCCTCTGACCTCCATTGACAAGGCGTTTTCTCCCCCAGAACTGCCACTCGCTGGATGTTTTTTGTTTTTTCACCATTCTCTATACATTCTAGAGAGTATTGTGCTTTAAAATCCCAGGAGATCAGCAGTTTCTGAGATACTCAAACCATCCTGTCTGGCACCAACTATCATCCCATGGTCTGAGTCACTTAAATCAGATTTCCTACCCATTCTGATGTTTGGTCTGAACTGCAGCTGAACAACCTCTTGACTATGTCTTTGTGATTTTATGCATTGAGCTGCTGCCAGATTATCTGATTAGATATTTGCATCAACAAGCGTACCTAAGCATACAAGTGTACCTAATAAAGTGCTCACTGAGTGTGTGTGTGTGTGTGTGTGTAAAAATGTACATGTACATACAATGTACATACCTACATACATTTTACATACATATCCTTGTCCTCATGTGTGAGTTCTCTACTGAACCAGTACCTATCTCTGCTCAGGGAGAGGAGATCACCAAAGAGGAGATTGACATGCTGAGTGATGCCTGTACCAAGCTGAAGGAGCAGAAGAAGCTGCTGACCAAAGAGAAAGAAGAGCTGGAGGATCTCAAGGATGATGTGCAGGAGTACAATGAGGTAAAGAGTGCATATGCACGTGCGCACACACACAGAAACATGGTGTCTTTGTATATGCAGTGTATTATCCTTCTGTCAATCTTTGCTTTGACTCAGGACCTTGAGGAGATCAGAAAGGAACTGTCTAAGACAGGCCAGGGGAGGGCAGTAGAAGTGTCTAAGGCCAGCAAACGGCTCTCCAAGAGGGTCAATCGCATGATTGGGCGTATAGATAACATTATCACTGAGCTGGAGAAGGACAAGAAGGTGCTGGATGGACAACTGGACAGTGGAACAACGCCCCCTGTTGGGTAAGAGTGCTCCCTCTCTTCCTTAATCTTTTCTTTAATTAAGTCAGCACTCTTTCAGTAAGATTGCTGCTTCTCTTCATAAATTTTTCTGTCAGTAAGAGTGTGTCTTTTCTTCCTTAATCTTTTCTGTCATTTTTCACACAGTAGGAAGGACCAAGAGGTCCTGCAGTTCTTTAAGTTGATTCCTCAACAGATTTGGCAGCCCGGCCAAACTAATGTGTTTGTTTCCAATGCTGCATATATCATACAACAAAAAAGACTTTACTCCAATGAAGAGCAGCAGGACTCTGGTTTTGTAGTCATTGCGTGTCAGTGATCCTGAGGTAGAGTGAGGTAGAAAACAAACAGAAGTAACGTATAGCTGCAGCAAATGACCATTTTTAAACTCCCTGCACTGACAAAGTCTGGTTACAATTCTTACAACCATCATTGTAATAAAAACATATGTTATATGTTTCGTTAATGAAATTTTATATGTAAATTTACTCATCAAATGGTTAAATAACCGGGCTTCCAAGTAGCTCAATGGTTCAGACCCTGTATGCAAGCTGAATTCTTTGGGTTCAGTCAAACAATGATGACCAGGGCTCCACAGCGACCAAACCAATTGGCTCTGTTCTGGCAGGAATAGGTGTGGATATGGCAGCAGGGATTGATCGTCTCACTGCTGTCAGGCACCCTGCAATTCATCAGGTGTCTGCAAGTTACATGGGTGGCAGTATAGCATTGTGGTAAGGAACAGGGCATGTAACTGAAAGGTTGCTGGTTGCTGTACTGTCGGGCAAGAATCAGTAAATATCCAGCTGTATAAATGAATAGCATGTATAAAATTGTAATTTATGTAAGTTGCTCTGGAATGTCTGCTAAATGCCAGTAATGTAATATCCACTGATATTACATGACTAGCGTTGGTCCTCCAGGGGGTGGTCATACTGATGGAGTGTCTTACTACCGCATAGAATTGGAGACTCCGAAAATCCATGTACTTTATGGAGGAAAAAAGCATAAAAATTGTCTATTGACTCCATGTTGAATAATGTGTTTGTGAGCACTCCACCTGCTCTGTAAAATAACACTGTTGGGATTCATTCAAAAACCCATAAATGATGACCCCCAGGTGCTCATCTAGGGCCACCTTTTCAGACTGCTCCCTCACACCCTAAGGAGAGATCCAGGAAGGAGATTGTGTGGTGCATGCTGGGAAGTGACCTACAGTGCTCGTGTTCAGTTTCTTCAGTAAAATGGTGGTGAGGACATGATGAGCATCATGGCTTTATAACAACATTGGAGGGGGCCGAGGTTGTCCTGCCACAATTGCCATCTCATTGTACCCCATGTTTATTTTTCCTAAATTTTACAGATTGCTATCTGAGCCACAGTGATATAAAAAGGGAGGAAAACTGAGGAGAGGCAAATATTTTGGAAATATTTTGCCCTGTTTATGTCATGCAGAAATTCAAGTCATGAAGTCAAATTCAAAAATGTATTCAGCAAGTAATTTAGTGATTACTTTTCTGGACTAGAAATCACTTGCATACTTACTATGCTGTATTCAGTTAGAACTGTTTAATGTTTATGTTATTAATTATGCTCTGCTTCTTATTGACAGTATTACACTTAAGCTTATAAACAAAAGAATTTATTACTATACAAACTATTGCTGGTGTAAACCAGTCCAGTCCTTGGACTTATGACAATAACTGATAACAGGAAAACTGTTATATACACTATATGGACAAAAGTATTTGGACACCTGACCATTACACCAACAGGGACTGTAATGACATTGTATTCAAATGCATATACTTTAATATGGAGTTGGTCCCCCTTTGCAGCTATAACAGTTTCCACTCTTCTTGGAAGGCTTTCCACAAGATTTTGGAGTGTTTCTGTGGGATTTTGTGCCCATTCATTCTGGAGAGCATTTATGAGGTCAGGCACTGATGTTGGACGAGAAGGCCTGACTCGCAATCTCTGTTCCAGTTCATCCCAAAGGTGCTCGATGGGGATGAGGTCAGGGCTCTGTGCGGGTCAGTCAAGTTCTTCCACACTGAACTCATCAAACCATGTCTTTATAGTCCTTGCTTTGTGCACTGGGGCACAGTCATGTTGGAATAGAAAAGGGCCTCCCCCAAACTGTTGCCACAAAGTTGGAAGCATAGCATTGTCCAAAATGTCTTGGTATGCTGAAGCATTAAGATTGCTCTTCACTGGAGATAAGGGGCCTAGCCCAAACCCTGAAAAACAGCCCCATACCATTATCCCTCCTCCACGAAACTTCACAGTTGGCACAATGCAGTCAGGCAGGTAACGTTCTACTGGCATCTGCCAAACCCAGACTCGCCCATCTGACTGCCAGACAGAGAAGCGTGATTCGTCACTCCACAGAACACGTTTCCACTGCTCCACAGTCCAGTGTCGGTGTGCTTTACACCACTCCAGCCGACGCTTGGCATTGGACTTGGTGATGTGAGGCTTGCATGCAACTGCTCGGCCATGGAACCCATTCCATGAAGCTCCCGCCGCACAGTTTTTGTGCTTACATTAATGCCAGTGGAAGTTCAGAACTCTTCAGCTATGGAATCGGCAGAGCGTTGGCGACTTTTACGCACCATGCGCCTTAGCAGTCGTTGACCCCGCTCTGTGATTTTACATGGTCTTCCGCTTCGTGGCTGAGTTGCTGCTGTTCCTAAACGTTTCCACTTTCTAATAATATCACTTACAGTTGACTGTGGAATATCCAGCAGGGATGAAATTTCACGAACCGTCTTATTGCAAAGGTGGCATCCTATCACAGTACCACACTTGAAGTCACTGAGCTCTTCAGAACAACCCATTTTGTATCACAAATGTTTGCAAATGGAGACTGCATGGCTAGGTGCTTGATTTTATACACCTGTGGCAATGGGTCTGATTGAAACACCTGAATTCAATAATTAACAGGTGTGGTTAAATACGTTTGTCCATATAATGTATTTATGTTATGGAGAAATGTGAGTTGTAGTTTTGGTTCCTATTGAAGATGTGTATCCACCCAGTTACTTTTTAAACAGTGACACAGGTGCTCAGTATTTTAATATTTTCATTATTAAATGTTAAGTATTTTTCCACAACAGATTATAGAAGGGCAAAGCTGTGCTTGCGACAAAGCAGTAGTCGACACTGTTTACTGAAAGCATTGTAACTTAATGGATCTAACCATATTGAGTCTCAGGAAGTTTACCTGCTGTGATCTGGGACCCCTGTGTATGTCACTTCCTGTTAGCAGCTCATCGTCTCACCACCATCTTACTTCTTGCCAAACTTAGTAGTGGTTTCCTGTATGCAGCATGTACTTCACCTTTAGGGAGAACCTCATCAGCATCAACGAACTCATTGCCGTCCTGCGCCAGATCCAGAACATTCCAGAGCACAAACTGCTGAGCATCGTCGACGCGCTGGATGAGAACAAGGATGGCAAGATTGACATTGACGATGTCATCAAGGTACCTTTGACAGAGGCTTGCATTTCTCTGAAGTCATGCCATAAAATCTGGCAATCAGCATTGGAGAAACATCCAGTGCCTTTTTCCCAGACCGTGAGAAACACGTGTGAAGAATTACATAAGAAATGCAGATGCATACCCAGATAATGTTACTGCTAGTGAAGCCATTGTTGTTGTTGTTTTGTTTTTTAAGCACTGGCCACTCCCCATTGGTTTCAGTGTTAAATGAGCTCTTTTAATGTCAAAGGTACACCCAAATTTTGTTCCTTTTAGAGCAGTTAATTATGATTTTTAGGTGTACAATAAGTTAACCAATAATACCTTACTTAGCTGCCGAAATATGCAACAGCCAGTCCCAGTTGGTGGGGAGGGGTTGGAAATGTTGAGAATCTTGACACTTCAGGGCTAATGAGCAGGTAATGGATATAGCTTGGTGAAGTGCCATAACTGCTCTTCTGTGCTTACATTAATCATCCATTTTGGTTATTTTTTGAGGCTCATCAAAAAATCTCAGATCTCTGAACTACCACTCCAGTAGTCCTAGTGTAGCTTTGCTGTTTGTATGTCCCTTTTTAATAACTGTATAGCCAAAATGTTGTTTTCAAGTGTTGTGGTCTGTTTATGATTATCTTTACAGTGAATATGCTTGTTAGTTGTATGTGTCTATTTGTCTCTTTAATTGTAAAATGCATGAGTAACCATGGTTAAAATACTGCTTTTGTTCTCCTACCACTCAGCAATATTAAACAATATTAAAACTCTGAAAGCAGTTCCCATGTAATACTACATATTTTTCTTGTACAGCAGAGAGGGTCTGGCAGCATCACTGTCCCATAATTACAATGGTGTGCAGTGTTAGGGAGGCTCCTGTCTGCATGAAGTCTGAGGTATCATTTACCTGCTGATTGTGTGGCCTGATAGGTCTGAGACACTGAGGGGCTAGCGTGGAGCTCATGTGTAATATCAGTCAGAGGCTTGATTGAGAAGAACTGGCCACACTAACATAAAGGTTATGCTGGTAACTGTGATTCTGTGGGCAGAAATGCTTTTCTAGAAAACTGGGTTATACTTTAACTTTACTTTTTGTTGTAAGGTGAACACAGATACCAGTATGTAAGAACCACTGTGCCATTGTTGATTGATGGCATATTAAAACTTATAATTTAAAAGAAATGGAAAACATGGCAATGACCAGAACTGGTGTTTTGCTCATAGAACTACATCAAGGAAGAAATCATGGTTAATTCTCTCCCTCATCACTGGGAGCCAGCTAATATCAGTCGATATTATCATGTTGTAATATACCTCTTTGCAAAGAACAGTCAACACAGTTCAAGATGTATTTGTAATCTGTTATACTTTAACAACTCCAGGAGGTCTGTGCAGCAGGAGCCAGTGCCTTTATCGTTTTTCACAACTGTCAGTGCAGAGGTGGCTTGGTGTTTAAATGGCCCATGTTTCTGTGTGGCCACAGGTGATAGAGCTGATTGACAAGGAGGACATCGACATCTCCACTACGCAAGTGGCTGAGATCATGGTGATGCTACAGAAGGAGGAGCAGCTGGTGGAGAAGGAGAAAGCCAAGGAGAAGGCAGAGAAGGAGCAGGCTTTAAAGAACTGAGTGCATCTGGAGACACCAACTCCTTGTCCTCATTGTTCTGTGATGAAAGCCAAAACACCTTTCTACTAGCTACTTTCTCTGGAAATTTCTACAAAGTAAGGGAGTGGTTGAAAGTGGTTTGAATTAACAGAAGTACAGAGTTCTACAAACAGTTAGTTTTACCTCTTAATAAGAAAAGTGTGATTGTAACCCTGCCTAGGCATATAATGAATTGATTCTCGTATTATTCTGTTAGGCAGAAAAAACATAAAACTGGAGTCTTCTACTTATCAGTGAAATTTGCTTTTTATTTTACAAAGTGTGATCATCTTGTAGAAATGCATCAAAGCATTTCTTGACTTTGCACACAAAATCATTTTCATTAACATCATTCCAGAAGTGTAGAACTTCAGTATTTATATAATTTTGTTTATATTGGTATTTTGTTGCAGCATTTAGGTCATTGCAATACAAACCATGAAACTGGTAATTTTATTGAATGTAATTTTGTGATGTAGCAATCATAGACATTGCTGTGGTGTTTAATAGCCAAACAGGCTTGCATCAAATGAAGTTTGGAAAAATTTGGGATAAAAATTAAGCTTGAATAGGATCAAAAATGCGTGCATTGAATACCTAGAAATGTGACCACCCTTTTCATAAAGATAAATATTTATATAAAGTGGCATAAGTGGTCTCTGATATAACAAAGGAAAGTGGTTATATGTATTTTAAAAGTAGTAGTACTGGAGTTGCCTGGGTTTGATGGATCCTCCTTGCCTGCAGTTGAATGCAGGATCAGTCTCCAGTACTGTCTCCTGCAGTGATGTTCACCAATCTGTGTGAAGAGGCATTGTTGAGCAGTCTCATGTAATGCAAGACACACTTCCTTGGAATTAGCTGCTTTTTTACTGTTAGAATGTTTTTAAATTCCCATTTGAATGAGTGCTTGAAAACTTCAAGAAGGTGTTGTATTCCCCAAATGTCTGAGAGCTTTCCTAAGATTTTTTTTAATTAAGAGGAAAAAAATCAGACCTGAAAGGTATAGTTACCATTGAGCTAAGAGTAAGTTTTAGTAAGGCTATAAAACATTCTGAGTGACATCAGTGGCTGTATTGAGAAGAATTAAGTGTAACAATTAAGAATGGAAGACCATCATTTAAAGGTTGCCTATGAAAGTATACTTAAAATGTCACAGAGAAAAAGTCCTTAACAACTGCTATATTCCAGTTCTCCCCCCTCGCGCACTTCATTTGCATTGAGAGATATCAGCCATTTTTAGAGGGGTCTCCCAATACTTCATGAGAACTTGAGCAAAGAAAAGAGGCTTATTATATCCTCAGTTGCCTTTTTGAGTTTTTTTTTTTTTTTTTTTTTTTTTTTGAGAGGGTGTGACCTTCAGCTTTTTGCTTTATAGACAAAGAGAAATGAATGGAGATGTTTAACAGCAATAATGGTGGGTGATTAATAGCGCACAATGTAGGAAATGTTAATAAACTGCCCGTTGGCTGTTTGTTTACTGAATAATTTGTGATAGTTACTTATGTATGGAATTGTTTATTGAAGTAAAGCTCTAGGTTAAAGTAAGCTGGTTGTAGCAAGTCATAGGAAACCAGTCGACTGTAATGCAAGCTGCCTGTTAAGGGGTCTCAAACAGTTATAGAAGTTATAATGTAGTGTGTGTAGTTCCATATTTGGTTGTTAATTTTGCAACTTGACTGAAGTTTGTATTGCGAGGGAAGTGATATATGGTGATATATGATATATAACATCAAATAACTAAATTGGCTATATTTACAGCTATTTCTGAAGTTAATATTTGTTTATTTAATACCCAGCTCAACAGATTTTCATTGACAAAATCCTGATTTTCAATTTTATCAATGATGCATATAAAAAGCCCTAAGGTAGCTGGGTAACTGCTACTGAGCACAGTAAGGAGACCTCAGATATATCCTTTGAGATAGTTTGAGTAATTTTAAGTCCTTAAATGGTTTACAACTTCAGTCATATTCTTATTCTCGGACAGATTCTTAAACATAAGCGTAACAAAATGTATAATGATTCTCTCTCTTAAATGCTACTTTAGCACTTTCTGCTTCTTTATGAAGAACTAAAAAGACCAGTGCAGACCACTAAAAAGAAGAGTAAAGCCCAAATGGAGTTTCTGTCATTGATACAGAAGTATCCTGTTTTCACAATGCAGATGGCTACTTAGAGGATGTGTGTCAGGATGGAGCAGAAGGGCCGTAACACTGCTGATATTGTGTAGCCATGGAAGTAATGGAGAATGCAGAAGCCATGTCTCAAGCAGTGCCACTAGCTACACCTTCACTTTCAGATCAGAACATTAGTTTGTGCTATTCAGAGCTGGCTGCCAAGGGACACTGTGGTCTTATGAATGACACAGAGTCTATGTGATACTCAGCACTTTCTTGTGGCATACTGTTCTCACCTTAAACGTGCCACCTAGTACATACAGCAACACACTGCGTTGTTTGGGCAGAGCATTTGCTTCGGTGGCTTAGTGTCTGCAGATCTTCTGATGAGCAAAGCAAAATGGACTGCAAATGGATGCATCATCAAGTCCTGTTTTGTATATACTATAGTATGTGTTGATCAGCCTCATCATTAGGCCTTAACATTGTTGCTGAATTGGTACAATGTGTAAGTAGTAAACTGTTTATGTACAATTGCACTATGAAATCATAATCTGCTTTTCTAAATTCTTTATTTTGGACTCAGGTATAAATGTTGTGTCAGAGTCCACTACAAGGGCAGCTGTAGAGAAGGTGTGATGCCTTGCAGTTCAAGTTGCACAGGCTGTTCCAGTCTTGAAGCCGAGAGGTGACATATTGCACTGGGTATTTGATTAAGAGCAGTACCAGTATTTCATAGACAGGGTAAACTTATGTAGTTTAAGTTCTATAAAGGCACATTTGTCTAATATTGCTTTAATGTTTGTCAGTATTGACATTGCTTTTCTTTATTTAAAAACATGTAATTCTGTTTAAATTTCAGCTAGGATTCTTTTTAACTTAAGTTTAAAAAAAAGTGGTGTGATGTTTTGTTGAGAGCAAATTGTGATAGCAGAATTGGCCAGCAGGAGGCAATACCACATGTTACTTGAGTTCATAGAGTGTAAATATGCTCACTCTCCTTTCCAGAAGCAAATGGATCTATGGGTGGTAAAGTACAACTGACTAAATAAGTAAGGAACATACAATGAGTCTGACATGAAACGCTGGAGGAATTTTAGGGATAGCTGCAGTGTTCCCATTGCCACTGGAAGTGTGTATTCATAAAAAATTTTTAAGCTCAATAGCATGCACTAATAATATTATTTCATAGTGATGTTTATTCTAAAAGTTGTATGTTTTTATTTAATGTATTTAATTAAACTTACATTTCAGTATCATGTACCTGTAACATTGCCATATGGTTTTTATTCCAAAAGTTACATCAGAAAAAATTCACACGCAAATAAGCACACTGCAGACCAACAGATGGTAGAGATAGACACCCATGCTAAAAGATTGGTGTAAATTTCTCTTTAAAAAAGTATCTTGGAGGTGATAGTGTGTGAGCCTCCTTTCTCTTATTATTCCACAGAACATATTGATTTCATGTGTTTATATCCCTCAGTGTGCATTTTTTCAGTTAAAATAAAGTCTACAGAATAGAGAGAAGAGATTTAGAAGATGTAATTAAGGCTAGGAAAGGCTTAAGAAAATGTAATTTTTTAAACTACTTTAGATCAATATGCGCATAAATCCATTTCCATCCTTGATTGTTGTCATGAGTCATAATGCAATGTAAATGTTTACATTTACATAAGATGGCACTAGTAGAATTCAGTTTCATTCAATAAAAATCTGGTTGATCATTTAGTCCCTTTGTACCCTTTTGCTTAATATCAAACCATTCATCCATTTCACCCATCCAAATAGGCAGCATTCCCTCATTGCCTGACACCTGCCATACTTCATTTCGTCATTTATTGCCATGTCCCATGCGTTCCCAACTCTTGTTCACAGTCCTTTCTTGCTTTCATTTTTTCAGTGACCAAAAGCATAGGTGAACTTGACTGTGTTCCTTCAATTGAGCCAGGAAGCACAACTGCTTAAAAGGCTTTGAAAAATAACTTGGGAAGCCCAGAACTGTTGGGTGTTTGTGTTGGTGTAGTACAGTATGTTGCAATATCCATATTGGACCGAAAGTCTAGGTCTGGAAAGACAAAAAGTGATGGGTCAGCTTGATCAAATAAACCATTTGTGTTATCTCTATGCATATACATTACTAGGGGTGGGAATCGCAGAGTAACTCACGATACGTTGACCACGATAACAATCGATACATTGCGAGACAATCATCTACAATACATCACGATATCTGTGTAACCGAAGAAAAATTACCCCTAAAAAGGCAAAAAGCAGGAATTATGTATTTATTCACTGCATTGTGGTGTCAGTTTCACAGAATTTGACAATTAATTATGTAAACTTCACAAATGAAACTCCAGAAGGCGTCAGAAAATGCAGCCGTTGTGTTACATATTTTGCGGCAATTAAAGTCATTCAAGTCATGAGCTCATTCTATATTTTACATTAGATGTTTTCTGTATGGCCTCCATGTGTATTGAAATACAGTGGTTAGGCTAGGTGACAAGCTAGATCATGTATTTCCCATTATCAGCTGGCTCCGTTATTTCTTGTAGGGACACACTGATGACAGCTCCTGTGTGTCGTGAATTACTTGGATTGGCTAGTAATGGTTACATCGTTCAGTCTAGTTTCCGTATTAGAGCGCTACACAACCCCACACCCTTTCTCCGGTCTCCACTGATGTGGCGATGGTGTGTGTGGACGATCGTGAGCATGAAGAGGCCAAGCCGCAGTTCAAATTAGTTTTGAGGAGTTGGGAGGTTGGCTAACTGTAAGGGAAGACACAAACCACGGAAAGCCCTAAGCATTGCTGCTCATCCTTATATAGTGAAAAGTTGATAGCCAAATTCAACGTGACAATCACCATATACAACAGCCGATGTGTGTGGATACATTTTCAACTTCATTCTGGGAAATAGTACCAAGACATTGGATTACATCGTAAGAGGGAGTTAACGTTAGCTAGCACACTAGCTGATGTTTTTTTAAACCAACTTTGGTAGAAAAAGAAGTGTGATGAGGGACCGGTTGGCCTACTTGACAGCCGTACGTGAAGATATGTTTTTCCTCTAAACTGCATAATGTTTCTACTTTGCCAGCGAAGAAATGTTAGCTAACTTATCTCAGTTAAGTCGATGCCCTGTTTTCATCAACCCATGACATTATAGCTAGTCAACTTGCTGGCTACCTAGTTGATCCTACAGTTGTTACATCTTTATGGCGGTCAGTTGTCCGATAATAACATAGGTCATCAAATTAACCATAAAGCAAGTTATTAAAATGAACATCTGCAAGTTTAAGGAGTATGCAATGTAACGGTGTAAAATCACGAGCTAGTCGCGAGGAGTCATGAAGTAGTGACTCTGGTAAGTCAACTTGGCGGGGGGAATCTGTTTAGAGCACCTGCATGTTTTAATAAAAATATCGATATTTGGTGCCAGTGTATCGATAACGTATCGCAAGAGGAAGTAATAGGCTACGATATATTCCTGTATCGATATTTTGTCCCACCCCTACATATTAGGCCTACTGCAACTTTCTTTTTTTACATATTTTATCCTGCACAAATAAATGCAAAACATTTTCCCTGTAAAGAGCTATAAGTTCAAAACCAGCACTAGCTGAATTACCCTGCAAAGGGCTGTATTCACTGTGTATTCACCATCAGTTTCCATGGCCCTTCCTACAGAGAATGTCCTTGCCTGATTCCCCATCTGGTTCTTATAAAGTAATCCCACTCTTCCCCACCTCTGGTGAGGTGTAGTGAATAAGTGGTAGAAGTGAGCCACTTCACCTTCAGCCTGTCACTGAAACCAATTCTGAGATCCACATGAATGCAATGCATTAACTTTATTACCATTTAATTCTGCATTCATATATTCTTAATATGACATTTTTTCCTGTAATGTAGTTTTGAATTGTATGATCTAGAAATAGCCAGAAGCCAAAAGCCTTTAAATTCCCTTTATTTGGGTGCGGTCTAATCAGCAAAGATTCCAGCTTTAAAAAAGAATACTTAAATGTCTTTAAAGTACGTGAAACTTCGTTTTTCAGTAAGTATAGTAAAATGATTAATTGAATTGGAGAACAGGGTCAGATGTTAGTTGATTGAGGATTGTGAGCTGTAAGTAAATACTAAGGTTCCCAAGATCCCTATTGATAAGTCCTTGAATGTGAAGTGGTATTGATCAGCCAGCAGGGGGCAGTCTTTAGTTGTTTTTATACAAAGTGGTAAAATTGCCCCTGTTCCACTGAAAGAGGAAGTCCCCTTTGAGGGAATTGACTCTTTCTGGTCAACTTCTCCAGATGCTCCTCATCAATCCTTCTAATTGACTCAATCTGACTATGTAATTACAGCTGTTGGCATGATGCTTGCTCCTCCTGAATACATTAAATAAGGCCTCAGATTCTCACTGATGATGTACCTTAAAGTCCTATTTTTAACTGTCTATCTTAAGAGGATGCAAATATACTACAGTATAATAATATAGTAAAATACTACAATAATAGTATACAAGACATCTCAATGTTAAATCCAATATTGCCTTTAATTCCACTGAATGAGCACTTTAAAATGAAGATTTGCACAGCAGTAATTAGTTTGGACTTCATGGAACCCTAATAAGTGACCAAATAAATCAAGCAAGAGTCCTAATTAGGGAAAATTAACATTCGTAAATGTAACATTCTTCACAGGGGTGCCTCATTAAAAATGTCAATTTAAGATGTTATTTTGTGGTTGCTGTACACAATGTAATACTACACATAAACCGGTAAGCCATTTCAAGTAGGCCATGCCTCTTGTTTGTTAAGCTGCAGCATGCTGCGGCTATTTGCTGTAGCACTGGATGCCCTTTATCTCTGAGATGTAAAAACTTTGCATCAAAAGCAGCAGTGACTGATATAGATTATTGGGTAGCTTATCCTAGAGCAGTTTTACATGGACAATGTGTTGCACACCTGGCAGCACTCTGTATGAAACATAATTTGGTAAAGGACTGTGGTGGCTGATCATGTTTCAGTCTCTATGATTTGCACTGATTAAATCTGGTTTTTGTATGATGTACTAGATGCCAAAAGGGACAGCCTGTCATTGGAGTCATATTTGTTTGTGTTTCTGTATGTATGTTTATGTATATATGTAATGGGACAAGGGATGAATGACCCAGTTCTGTATATTTCAGTGGAGCAAAAGAATGTTGATTTGTCTGTCAAATCAGACAAAATGTAACCTTTTAACAAGGATGATAAGAGACAGCATGCAGCACACATCATATTAAATAGCAGCATCTGCTTATGAGCCATCTGTGATTAAAGCAAATTTCAACTGAAAATTCAAAATTTATTTAACATTTTCTTGCCTTGAGTGTAGTTATCAAAGGGGGATTTTGCTCTTTTGTGACAAAAGTAAGTGCAAATGACAAGCTGATGGAGACTGAACCAATCCCAAGTCTCAAATCCTTCTGAATCCATTTCAGTCTGATTTCCTTGCCAGACAAATTCAATTACAAATTGATACATGCATTGATTGTCCATGAGCCTATGCAAAATTAAGAAAAAACTTTGCATTGTTGAGGTAAGAGCAACCTCTTCCTTCTCATCGGGTGATGAAAATGTCTATGTGTCCATCATCATCCTATGTGGCCATTTACCTGGAAGTGGCTTCATATCAGTACTGACAAGCAAGCATCACCCTCCAGTATTTCCTATATTCAAGGTAACAAAATGTTCAGTGGATTTATATTGTCTTGCTTTGGCTAACTTTGGTTTGGTGTTCACAAGTTAATTGGGCTTCAATACTTCAAAACACAGCTGACAAAACAACTATGCATGTTGCATGGCTGAATGTGTTGTGGAATAACATAAAAAAAAAATAAAAATTATGAACTTGACTTGTCTTTCCTGAAATTTTTTTCCCATTTGTGAAACCAAAGAAACCAAAGTTCAATTCTGTGTGCAATCTCACAGGGGATTTCCTCTGGGGTAGTGATCAGCTAAGCTTGTCTTTAACTCTATCTGCCCAGTGCCGGCCAGAAGCAGATGGACTCCCCCGCTGAGCCTGGTTCTGCTCAAGGTTTCTTCCTGATAGGGAGTTTTTTTCCTTGCCACTGTTGCCTTTGGCTTGGGATCTCAGGCCTGGGAACAATGTAAAGCTGCTTTGTGACAACTTGTGTTGTAAAAAGCGCCAAACAAATAAAAATGAATTGAATTGAATTGACTTGAGTGAAAAGAGCAAACTTTTTCTGTTTGCTGAAATACATGTTCAGGAAAGTTGTTGAGATAGTACTTGAGGTTCTGTCTGCCTTATTTCTCCCACTCTCTACTTTTTAAAAAAGCGCTTCCGTGATTACATATCTAGGATACTTGCCATGTGGAGGACTGAGCGGCATGTCAAACCTATGCTGAGCGTTGCGTTGATGCCCCAACGCTAGTAGTGTGTAAGCAGCTTTACGCGCTTCGGGCAGCAACCCCAAAATCTGGGTGTTTCTTATGTAAACACCATTTACACGTATTCTGCCCTTGACTTACGTGCTTTTCAGCTATGTGCTTCTGAGGGCTGTATTAAGTCAGGCGCCACTACATAGCGAAACACCATATTGCCTTTTAAGTCGGCGGTAAGCCTACTTTTAACATTATTATACATGTACAAATAAAGTTCAAAATGTACGATATTTGTGTGTTTTTAAACTGCAATAACATTTCTTGTAACCCTATATTACATTGTTAAACATAAAAAAACGTTTTACATCACATGGTGTTGTGAACAAGCCTGGTAAATAATTAGTTCAATTAGAATAAAACTAGGGCTGCCCCCGACCAAAGATTTTCCTAGTCGACTAGGAGTCGTTAGTTCAATCCATTAGTCGACTAGTTGTCGCACGTTTATAACATTAATTTAATTATTTAAATATATATTTTTGGGGCATCAGAAAATGGTTTGAGTTCCAGGGCTGAGGAAGAATGTTATAAGTAACATTGTTAACACCAATGTTGGGAGTAACGCGTTACTGTAACTTCACTACTTTTGGCAGTAACAAACATATAACTAATCATTTTTTCAAATTAAGTAACACAATTACAGTTACTGAAACTTAAATGTGTTCGTTACTCATTACTTTGTTTATCTTGTATGAAATGGACAACTGCAGACATGCAGACAAATGCTGCCTGTTCCCTAACCTACCTCCCTCCACCTTATGGTGGCGCAATCAGTAAATGAATCAATCAATCAGCATTAACCTATACACAATGTGACACAATGGCCGACAGTTCGGGTAGTGCGAGCTTGCTGTCCTGGAAATATGGGCATTATTTTTCTCTCATCGAGAGTAAAGAATAAAAATATTGTGGTGAGTTGTCAACTGTGTGCAGGTGTGAAAACCTAGTGAAAAAGACTAGCAATTATAATCTTCAGAAGCACCTGATAAAGCAACACGCTTTGACAAAGCTAATTGCAAAAGGTCCAACCCATAACGATGCTGAAGAGGGAGCCACTCCAAGCAAACAGCCAAGTCTAGATTTTAAACGTAAGACTTCTGTACAGTCGATAAGCCAGGCAGAACTAAACAAGATGATAGCTAGATATGTTGTCGAAGACATGCATCCCCTGTCAACTGTCGAATCAGTTTCCTTCAGACATCTAATTAGCACCTTTTCAAGCTACCTGGATAGAGAATATGCTAACATGCAGATCGAACTCAAGAAAACATTTGAGGGATTAGAATGTCTCTACCAAAGCAGACATTTGGACTGTGCATAATAAAAGTTGGCATAACCGCACATTGGATAAATCCAAACGACATGCTATGTCAGAAAGCAGCATTAGCATGCAAAAGAATCAAAGGCCGGCATACATATGATAATATTGCAAGTGAGATAGACAGCATCCATTCATCCTATGGCCTATCATTCAAAGTCACAGCAACTGTAACTGACAATGGCTCAAATTTTTGTGAAAGCGTTTCAGATGTCCCACCCGCCTGAGTCGGACTCTGGAGATTTGGAAGAGGATGAGGTGAATTTTACGAACATTGGGGATGTGCTGGATAGTGCCGCCGAAATTAATGATGACGTAATTTCTTTACCGCCACATCACAGATGCGCATCGCACATACTGAACCTCATCTCATGCACTGATGTGGATAAGTGGCTTATGTCAAAAATGGAAACGAAAACTATCTACAAAAGTGCTACCACAAAATGCACAGGGATGTGGAATCGGTCAACTGTGGCCTCGGAGATTGTGAATGACGTTATCACCAAGAAACTGCTAGTACCTTGCACAACCAGGTGGAATTTGTTTTATGATGCCCTGGCACAAATTTCAGAGATACCTATGGTCGAGTTGAATACAATCTCCTCCAAACTTCAGATGAAATGTATCAGTGAAAGGGAATATCAATTCCTTAAAGAGTACTGTGTTGTGATGAAGCCACTTACTGTGGCACTGGACATTTTGCAAGGAGAGGACAATTGTTTTTATGGAACACTCTTGCACACACTGGAGACCTTGATGTCCAAGATTCTGGAAGTGAAAGGTCGTCTTGCAATCCTTGTCGGCCTACCAGATGTAATTGTTCAGGTAGGAGCTGCTATTTTATTTTGCATTTATCTTTCATTAAACCAACAACTTCAATCACAGTTATGTATGTGTCTAGGCAATATGCAGAATTTGTAGACCTATTAAGTGCAGTTTAATTTTGTAGTGATTGATCTGTAGCCTACAGATTTATGCTGTATACCAGATATGCTTACAATGTAGAGTATAATGCACTAATACATGTCATTTATTTCAGGCAATCAAAACAAGATTCGCATGTGTTCTTGAAGATAAAGATGCTCTGCTGGCTGCTGTCACACTACCTAAATTCAGATTACATTGGTTGCGTGACCAGGAAAGGAAGGACCTAGCAAAAGCAAGTCTGGTAACAGAATGCCGAAAATATGTCCCAGAACAGGAGGAGCATCCAGGGAAAACACCAATAACACAGCACCGGGCTTCTAGTAAAGAGGATGATTTCTTTTCCTTTGAAGAGAATGAGGAGGATGCCTATGTCTCTGCTGAAAATGAAGTAGCTGATTACTTCAAATCAGGATCAACAGGGATAGACACTGAATCAGTTTCCGATAATAAAGAGAATATCTCTTAAACATAACACAACCCAGCTAACACAGTCACGTTGCCCTTACGTTGCCACAACATAATTTAATGACCAAACATGCTGCTACAACGTTAAGTTGGACGTCGCGGCAACGTGGAAAGTGAAAGGTGCCATTTTGAAACGGCAACGTAATTTTGTGATGTTGTCAGTCCATAACCGAGTCATCCTGGCGACCATATTTCGTCCTGGCGACCCTCTTAATTACATCCGCTTTTATTGGGGTGGATCTGCATGCCCTGCAGTCCTCATTTGCCCAAAATATAAAAGCTACCTGCTGCCTTAGGAGGACTAATATTTTTGTTTGATGTGTAACCTACGCTAATCAAAAAACAGGCATTATCTCCACCATGTCACAGTCAACAATTTTATTTTCAATAAATTTAAATTTTCAAAAGACAAAAAGAACAAAAAAGTACAATTTTTTGTACCATGAGAAAAATGAATTGGTCCCCCCCATTCCTTCTCCCAAACTGTTTCATCTGCAGGTATAGAATGTGTCTCGTGTAAACAAAAAATATTGTATCCTTTATCTTTCAGCCAGGTGAAAATTGCTTGTCTTTTTTGTGGTCTGCTAAACCACTGCAGTTATAGCTGGCTATTCTCAGTTCTCCTATAACCATATTTAGATATTAAGGTTTGAGTTTGACAGAGTTTTTAATCCAATGGGTCAAACAAGGCAGTGTAGTTATGTCATGCATAAAATTAAGATGGTTGAGTTTTACATAAATTATGCATTGTCCCCACACCTCCCTCCCCCCTCCCAGTGTCATCCCTTTCCCAACGTACTGTGAAGTAACATCTACCTCTGTCCACCCACCTCTCCTTCCCTCACTACACTCCACACATCCCCAACACCACTTCCACTTCATCCACAAAGGGCACCCCTCAACACTATCCCACAAACATGTTTCATGCTGCTAGAGAAGGAAAATACCCACTTACAGCCACGTTGTTATCTTGGAGTCCCTTAAAAGCTGGTTGTTAATATGCAGTTTATCCACTGTCAATCGCACTTTATTGTTCAGTGCCCTGTTGCTTTTCTTTATGGGTAAGAGAGCGCGTCTCCTTTCCACGATTTCGGGAGGGAACTACTTGTACATAGAAAAAACTGTGCTTTTGAGCTCCCTTCCACGCTCTAGCACTGACATTTTCACTTTGAAATGAGAAATCGCTGGGTTTCTTGGGATCCTTTTTGTGGCCAATCCTATGCGCTCTCTCAATTTCAGTTTCTGCTACCTGCTTGTCAGACATCTTAAGTTCGTTTTTCATGAACTGTTTCAGCAGGTTTTCAGTCGCAGTATAAATTTCTACATTTTATGTCCAGTAGTTCAGCTTTCATTTGCTTATTTTCATCAGAGTTTTTCTGTTGTTGTTAGGAAGGTACTCACGGTTTTTGAGAGCCGCATTTTCTTAAGTTTATTATTGTATTCTACTGCTGTTTTTTATTCCACTTATATATCTTGATATCTGACGTGATATCTTTTATGACATCGTGCAGCAGATCCAGCTTTCTTAGGTGCTTCATCTGTTCGTTCACTGAAGCTAACACCGCACGGTCTTCTTCTGATAGCGCCGCAGTCATTTCAGACTCCGTTTCGCTGGAATAATTCTCTCGGGCGCTTTTGCTTCTTGTTTAGAACTCCTTTTAAAATAATAAAGATCAATAAAACTCTCGAGTTTTTCAATCTCGTTGTGTTCCAGCTTGTTTTATGAAGTAGTTTAGGTTTAGTAACTTTGTAGATTTACATGGGACGTGCTGAGAGTGTCGTGTTCAGCACACCACCCGCTCCGCCATCTTCTACCAGTATTATACCAGTAGGCTACGTTAATTTCAGTGTTAAAGTCATAAAATATCATAAAGTCTGGATTAGGCTATCTAGTGTTAAATTCATATTTCAGTTGAAATGTACAGTACATTAGTACATTTTATGGTTTCTGGTAGCCTGCGTTATGATGGTGCTAATTTCTCTGAACTGATCGAATTAAAAAACTAACCTGTCACTTGTCAGCGCCTTTTCACACCAGATGTCCGAATTTTTCGTACAAATGATTCACATCAGTTATTAAATTCAAATCCCATGGGTTCTTGCACACGCATCAAAATAAATAAATAAATGTAATTTTTTTCCATTCTGTTTTTTCATAACTGCAGTGAAAAGCTGTGCAACCCATAGGATTTAGAATTTTAATCATGTGACTGTGACAAAGAACTGCAGCCTATGCCAAACAATTTAAAATCTCCAACGAATCTAAATAATAATAATAAAAATAAATAAAACTAGCTTTAAACAACTATTAGGTCTGGTCGAACGATTTCCCGTATTTCCCGTGTCCCGTGTTTCCCGTGCCTATATCCTTTACCAACCCCACTCTCACTCTCACTCGTATCATACTGGAAAATAGAAAAACTGCAGTGGGAGTAATAATAAAAGGATCTGAGCTTTACGGTTACGCAAACGAGGTCTGCGTTGACGTATTATGTTTGGTCGTGTCAGATCTGGCGTGAAAAGATCTCTACTTAGAATGTACGTGATTCAATATATTTGGACCATCCCTTTAATTGTTGAGATGAGTTTTTAACTTTTCCATGTTAAAGAATTCTTTAAGGTTGGACATGCAATCACAATTAATTCAC
Organism: Megalops cyprinoides; assembly: GCF_013368585.1. Taxonomy (NCBI): domain Eukaryota; kingdom Metazoa; phylum Chordata; class Actinopteri; order Elopiformes; family Megalopidae; genus Megalops; species Megalops cyprinoides. Next base: position 1,934,643 of record NC_050604.1, on the reverse strand, counting down.
TTGGGCTTGTTTTGAATGGGCTGATGGGTCGTGTTTTAGAGTCTCCGCTATCAGGAGCTCCCAGTCCTTCTCTCCCAGTCCTGCCTTCCACTTCACCACTGTGTCTGAAATTAGATAGAAATCATGAACTTACTGTTAGCACCAATTTTAAGTTTTTTTTAATACAAGGTAACGCCTCTGACATGTTTTGATTCTTTTGTAGAAATACGTGTTTGGACTCACGTTTAATTGTTGTGCACAGTGCTGTGCCAAGGAGTGGCAGCTTCCCCTTCTTCCCCTTGAGGCTGTAGCTGCTCCATACATAATTGGTGGCTAATGCCCGCATCACCCTCCTTACACACTCTCCAGGGCTGGACCCACTTATGAGGCTTAGATGGGAGATCTGAGAAAACAAGTGGACATCTTTAGTGAACAAGGTAAGCACAATATTACAATAAATTGCTTAATTGTTTACTTGTATCAAAATGATGTTGCACACTATGTGTAAGCTATAGTTTATGGCTTAAGTTTACTTTAGTATTATCCAAACACCTACCACTCTTTTCCGGAACTCCAGCACCTTAAGGTGCTCCTCAAGTTCTTGGAGTTCGGCCTGTGATTGGGCCACCTGTAGGTCCATCACTGGCACCTCTTCAGTGTGTCTTCCTTGAGTTCTTCTGTGCAGAAGGAGAGCCTCTCTCTGGTTCTCCTCCAAGGTCTCTACATTCCTAAGAAGAACTTGTAATGTGTCTGTAATTAAGGACATGTAAGAAGATTTTTTTTAGAGTTTATAAGAGTCAGTGTAATTGTCATACACTGTGGTTCTTCTAGATTAGATTTAATATTTTAAAATAACAAGTGTTACCTTGAATGGTTTTGGCCCAAGTAGGAATTTTTTCTGTCCTGTCAGCTGAATAGGGTATACAAAGCATTAGTATGACAGCATTTGTTCTGTTTTTACAAAGATATAATTTTTTTATTCCACCATGAACAGAACAACTTAATTATATATTAAAAATGTGTTGGCAAAGATATTGAAAAGTTTTGAGTATTTTTTGGAGTGTCTTTTATTTGCACTCACCTGGCTGCCCGCTGTTTTCATGGGCCCCCAATGGGTTCTCCTCCACCAGACCATTGGCACCTGGAGGTATGGCACCTGGTGGTGCAAGACTTCAAGTCATGCTTTTGTTTCAAACCATAGCCTTCAGGGTGGCCATGGCCCATACAATTATTGCCACTTGTTTTTAACCATCATTCCCATTCACCACTTTACCATCATTTGCCAGGGACACAGAGGTAGGCCGTGTGACGGTGGTAGGATAATCTGTTCAGAAATGAAAATGTAATGTAGTTAACGTAATGTAGTTAAGATGAGTGATATTGTGATGAAATGATGGCATTTATCAGTACTAGTACACAGTCTTTGTGTCCGTTAAAAAATGATCTAACCTTTACTGGTCAGATCAGATGTGAGTGATTTTCCCAAGGTGACTTCCTGGTCAGATTCCTCCAGGTCTCCCCCCAAGGCGTCCTCCAGGTCATCCTCCAAAGCATCATCCTCGAAGGAGTCCTCCAGGTTATGCCCCAAGGCGTCCTCCAGGTCATCCTCCAAAGCATCATCCTCAAAGGAGTCCTGCAGGTCATCCTCTAATTCTACCTCCATGATGTCCTCCTCACTGGCACCTGATGTACCACTAGAGTCACTGGCATTAACCAGATTGTCTGTGTTGCTCTCAGATAGCCTCTTTAGGATACTTTACAAGCGCAGGCACGAAGCGAGCCTCCTGTTAATGACAATGCTAACGGCAAAAGCGGTAATGATTCTGAATGTGTCAGAACAACCAGCAAGGAGACTGAACATTTTGTTAATTTATTTCAACACAGTAGACCATATTACAACTTATGAACTTGTAACACCAACACAAAAACATAAAACAAATGATAAACAAAAAAGAGAACATGAAGTTAAACATGCAGTAAGCGAAGTAATTTAGCTTCCCCAGCCCCCACGAACACTTGAATAAGCCTAATAGCGCATATGACAATATATTTATTTAGCTGCATATAGCCTTAACTTTGCAATTCTTAAATGTTAATTAGGCCATTAATTATTTAGCATAATGGAATAACCCTTTCGCGCCTTAAACCGGTGCGATTAGAACAGTAGATTGGAAAAATTCTAGCTAATTTTAGCTTTGATGAAACAGTGATTTAACGTTAAAAATATATCAAATGCTAACTGAAAACTATGAGAATTTTAATAACGCTAATGAAAACGTAACGAACCATGTAACGTAACAGCGCGTTACATTGCATACAAAATAAGTTAGCCTACCTGCGAAAGGGCTAATAACGTTAGGCTAGGCCAGCGTTTCCCAACCCTGCTCCTGAAGGCACACCGTCCTGCATATCTTCTATCTATCCCTGCTCTACCTACCTGACTGAACTCATCAGTGGCACTTTTGATTAGCTGAGCACACCTGATTTAGTCAAGCAGGAAGGATACATAGAAGATATGCAGGACAGTGTGCCTCCAGGAGCAGGGTTGGGAAACACGGGGCTAGGCTACTTAGGGCAGAGCCGGGACGTTACAGACAGAAACTAATTTTCGTTTCTGGTCGATCAACAACTTGTGCGTGTTCTATCAGGTGCTATTTTGTACAAATGTGGAACGACTTAGGTATAATAATATAATAAGTAGCCTATAGTCTTTTTTTTATTGTAGAGCAGTGTTTCTCAACCCTCTCCTGGAGGGCCCCCTGCCCTGCATGTTTTAGATCTCTCCCTGCTCCGACACAGCTGATTCAAATGATCAGTTTGTTATTAAGCAGCTTCAGGAGTTCATAACGAGTTGATCATTTGAATCAGCTGTGTTGGAGCAGGGAGAGATCTAAAACATGCAGGGCAGGGGGCCTTCCAGGAGAGGGTTGAGAAACACTGTTGTAGAGGGACGAAAGAAACAACTGTTACAATCGTCCCGACAATGACTCCTGACAGTTAAACCTGACTTGCTTCTAAACTGATGTACCAGATTAGGTTTTCCTCCTCTCTCTGCTTACTTACTTGTCTCCGTGCTGGGTTTGCTAATTGTCCTCGTGCGGAATGTGCCGATTTACGGGCGTTTTAATTGTCGGGCGGTCCTTCTTCAGCATTATATCTCGGTAGGTGACCGCTTTCTGGCTGTGCGCTTGCTCTCACTCCCTTTCTCTCTTGGGGAACTTGGTTTCCGTGTTGGTGGCGTGTACAGTTTGATTTGGCTGGTTGAGTTACTGTGTCTTTTCGCAATTTGTTTTCCCACGACAAAGGTATGTGCCTTTACCGTTTACCTGTTTACAAGCAGGAGGCAAGGAGGGAGAAGCCCACCATGAGGACCGTACAGCGCTGGACTGCCGAAAGTGAGCTCAAATTGCAGGGTTGCTTTGATTCTACTGACTGGGCAGTTTTTAAAGATTCTTCGAGCCTGCATGAGTACGCTGAAGCAATTTCTGACTATGTTAAATTCTGTGTGGACACGTACTTCGACATATTACGTATTTCGACTCGTACATTCTGCTCCTAGCCTAATCAAAAACCGTGGATGTCCGTACAAGCGGACAGCGATGTCCATAGGAGACTAAAAGAAAGGTCTGTTGCTTTTAAATCAGGGGATGATGAACGCTACAAGACAGCCAGATACAAGCTCAGAAAGGCCATTAAGCCAGCTAAAAAAACTTCATCGGAATAAACTTGAACAACACTGCTGCGAGGGTGATTCGAGGCGCTTATGGCAAGGCCTGCAAGCTGTCACAAGCTACAAAACCAAGCCAAGTGACGTCTCAATTACCTCCGCTTCATTCCCAGATGAACTAAATACTTTCTATGCCTGTTTCGAGCGTTCTGTTGAGTCACCCGAGCAGGGACAATCTCTAACTGTGGACACACACTTGCAAAGTGGGCGAGTACATCAGGTGACAGAGACTGATATGCGCAGGGTTTTTAAATCTGTTAAAGCAGGGAAGGCTGCTGGCCCAGATGGCATTACACCTCGAGTCTTAAGGTCCTGCTACAGCCAACTTGCTTCTGTTTTCACAGACATTCTGAACCTGTCGCTTTCCCTCTGTGTGGTTCCTACATGTTTTAAGAAATCTATAATAGTACCTGTGCCTAGGAAATCACCTGTTACCCACTTGAATGATTTTAGACCCGTAGCTTTAACTTCTGTGATAATGAAGTGTTTTGAGCAACTGGTGAAAGTACATATAAACAACAGCACATCTGCTACTATCGATCCATTACAATTTGCATATAGATCTAACAGAGCTGTGGATGATGCTGTATCACTGGCTTTACATACTGTTACAACATTTGGAGGGTAAAAACACATGTCAGGATGCTATTTGTTGATTATAGCAGTGCTTTCAACACAATTATTCCATCTATCCTTGTAACTAAGCTGAAAGACCTTGGCCTCTGCAATTCCATCTGCAGGTGGTTACAGGACTTCCTGACAGGCCGACTGCAGATAGTTAGGGTTGGAAACAGATATTCATCCACTGTAGTTCTGAACACCGGTGCTCCACAAGGCTGCTGTGTCAGTCCTTTACTGTACAGTCTGTACACATATGACCGTGTGGCTAAATATCCTACTAACAGCATTGTGAAATTCACAGGTGATACAACAGTGATAGGACTTTACTGACAATGAGATGGCTTACAGGGATGAAGTGGGGAACCTAACCATGTGGTGTCACACAATCTGTCTCTTTAATGTGGAGAAAATGAAGGAGCTCATTAACTTCAGGAGGAGTAAATCAGTACACATACCTGTTCCCATAAATAACACTCCTGTGGAAATTTAATAGCTAAGTTCTTAGCCATTCATATTTCTGACTCTCTCTCCTGGTCTCTTCACATCAGCTGTGTCATCAAGAAAGCACACCAGGGGCACTATTCTCAAAAGTGTTTAAAAAAAAAAAAAAAATGGCTTGTTTACAAAAACCCTCTAACTTTTTTACTGTCTTTTGACAGGAAGCTTATTGGTGTGGTTTGGCAACATTACATCACATGATCATAGACTCCTGATGAGGACAGTAAAAACAGCATCTAAAGTCATCGGATCACCATTACCACCAATACAGGACATTTACATCAAACGCTGCAAGAAGGCACTATGCATTATGCAGGACACAAGTCACCCTGCTCTTTTTTTCTTACCTCCCTTCGGGGAAGCGCTTACAGAGCATCACAGCACGGACCTCCCGCTTCAGGGACAGTTTTTACCCTCAGGCAATAAGGCTCCTGAACAACAGTTCAGTTAGGAGGGCTGAGGTCTGATCTATGTGTTTAGTCTTTTTTTATTGTACTTTTATTGATATTGGGCTGAGAGCGCCAGGGCACATTTTATTTCATTGCTTATGGTACTCTGTACTTGTATGCACATGACAAATAAACCTGACCTTGAAAATAAACTTGAACTTGGCGTTATCTGCCCCGTTTCCTTGCTTTGAAGCATTTGGTGGACGACGCTGGAATTGGCTCTACGTTCGCTTCCGGTTCTCCTAAGTTTCGATTCCACCTTAAAAAAATGCGCATTTCGGCCACTGGGTGGAAGTGTTTACCGCAACATCGATCCGATCAGAGCCGTTGGTACTGATTTCCGACCTTAATTTCACTCTCGCACTCAGTCCTTAAACCGAGTTTGCATTCATTTATAAAGCGTTCAACAACCATTTTTTTCTAATTACGTTCTTATTGCACATTTTGTGTTTAGACCCTTACGACTGCAGTTATTGGACAAAAAACCAGTTTTACTGCTGTAAAATGCAGTAGGCCTACTGTAATATTTTTGTGTCCAAAAGGTATGTAGCGCAATAGTTTTCAAAGCGTCCACATATAAGGAACAGCAACGTTTGGTTTTTCTGCATTGCATGTTGTATGAAAGGGTTTTTTTTTTTTTTTTTTGTCCAGGGTAACTTTATGAATATTAATGGACTGGTTGTCTATGCCATAAAAGTCTTTTTTGGCTTCAGGCTATTATAATAAACTTGTCCTTATTTGATGTTTGTAATTACTCGTATCAGAGAATTATACAAGTATCTCCTTTTGGCCTACCTGCAAATGTAAAAGGTTAAAGTATTGTTCCTCATCACTGCACTGATTACTTCAAGGCAACATAGTGTTTTTAACTTGCTGTCTTTTTCTCCTCCAAATCTAGGTCTTATCCACTGTGGTATACTGCCTCAGCCCTGTCACCTAATCTGCCCATAGGAACCCTTTGCTGACCCATTCCCACAAACCTTTTACACCACAAGGACTACTGGTTCATTGGTTTATTTTAATACATTTCAGCTTGTTTATTCATGAAATGAGTTTTATTTAAATTCTGTGTAGTTTGAAACTGTTTGCACTTTTTGGCATACATTTTGAGTCATCTTTCGCAAAATTGGTGGACACACTTCAGGCCTTGATTTGAATGTCTGGCAACTCCAAGTTCATATCCATGGTTGAATTTTGGAAAAAATCCAGCTCAAACAACTTTCACCATATCCGTGCTAAAATTCCTGAATTTGCACTGCCCCCTTGAGGCCACATTTGGGTTCCTGTTCAATGTCTCACCTGATTCATAAACTAGAACTCCCCACTTTGAGTGATCTCACATGTCCATATCTACTGTAGAATTTGAGAAAATCCACCTCCAATATCAAGATTTTCACAATATTACTGCAAGAATTCCTGACTTTGTAACAACTGAAGCATGTGGTTTTGTTTAGTCACTTGTGTTACATTACACCTGCTTCCTGGAATAATCTTGAATACACTAAAAATGAACTTCCTCCTTTCATATGGTCAGTTCAGATCTGTAATCACAAACCTTATGTCAATTTGAAACTGTTTAAATGTTTTTATTCCTTTCTAAATTTCACTCACTATTGTGTACCATTTAGTTGTCTTTGTTTTATGATTGTAATCTTGACATCACTGAAAATGAATAAATGACATTAATAAATGAATGAAATGATGACATTAAATGAATAAATGTATAGGTTAAATGAATGAATGAGCTGAGGTGTGACTCACTGAAAGGTGCATGATTTTTAGTGTGGTGTTTGAACAGGTCTTTTTTTTTTTTTTTTTTTTCTTAACAGAATTAGGCCATGCCTCATGTTCCAGTATACAAGAGATCTATCTTGCCCATATAGCTTATACCTCACTAAAGCACCTTGGTTATGTGGCACATCTTCCCTAAAATATTGCAGTTTAAATTTACACACAAAGTCCTGACATGGTGGTATCGCTGTGGTATTTTTGTTTTTTGAACAAACTCTGAGAGCAGTGCATCTTCAGAACTGCACATTTACAACCTTGGCTCAAGATCAATAATGGTTAGGCCACAAAAACAGCCAATGTAGTAGTAATGGCAAACTTCTCGTTGGCATATATTAGGCCTAATTGGCATTATATGTATTCCTCTTACATTTTTCAATGGGCCTTCATGTAGGCCTACTCCTGTCTGGAATATACTTTCACTTACCTTTTGTGACAATGTGTTTTGGTTCTTCATCTCAGGATTGAATTTTTTTTTTCCTCCATTTTTTTTCCTCAATTTTTTTTTTCAATCCATGCACAAAACTTCATCACACTGAATGAAAAAGATCAGGGTGGGAAGGACAGTGAACTGCCTTCTAATCCTCACTATTGCCCTGAACCTCTGAAGGTCCTAAAGCCTTACATTGGAACGCTCCCACTTTGGAGTGGTCTCATGCTTAACCACATGGGTCGAACAAGGGACACAAATGCCTATATTAAGAACTGGTTCCACATCACAAAAAAGTGGTGCTAAAAGACAAACTCCACCGTCGTCCGGGACAATTTGTCCAAATCATGGAGGAATTTGTTTTGGGGTGCTTCAAAGGAGCGGATGTTCACAGTGCTCATCAGGCAGTGGTGTGTGAGGGGGATGAGGACGTAATAGAAGATCCAAAAGACCTGTCATTGAGCCAGCAGGAGACGTGGAAGAAAAGGGCATCAAAAACCAAAAAAAGCAAATATTACAATCCACCAAAGGTGCTGAGAAACCAAGAAAAGAAAAACACCAGCCCACCTTGGTCGGGTGAAAGAATAGTCAATGGCGAACAAATTACTGTGACAAATACATGCACTATTGACAACCTGTTGTACATCTTACATCTAGTGATGTCAAGACACCCACTGGTATTGAAGCAGGTGGAAGGTGAACCTGTTCACGATGAATGGCTGCAGTCCTTGCTTGAGGTCCACCAAGAGTTCTTGGGAAGAAGGTGGAGCCAGGGGAAAATAGCCTGGCTTAAGAACTTCCCACAGTTTCAAGATAAAACTGCCTGGAATTGTTTTGGAACTGAACATCATTTTGTGGTTTCTCACCTGACCACCCTACAGTTGGTCAGGGAGGTTACCAGATGTCCTGAACAGGACTGTGCCTTTTCCAGGATTCCCAAAAATGAAATGGTGATTGAAGTTGTGTAGGTATATTTGTTAATAACTCCAAAAGTGCATGTGTTTGTAAATTTCATGTGTAATAAAAAGTTGTGTAATTCTTTCAGGTGCAATGATTTTTCTGGATTACAGAAAAACCTAGATGATTGGGCTCATCCTACTCCAAGGCAGTGCAGACTCATAAAGTAAGCCATGTGTCCAAAATTTTTTGAGCATCTTCACCACATACTGTAACTAACCATACTGTCCATACTACTGTACACAGACAGACAGACACTCACTCACACAACACTGCAATGTACATACAGTATAACTGATCATACCATTTGATATGTCAATGTTAAAACCATATGAACAGGTATTTGGCTACCATTAGATGATGAAAAACAGAAAAAATAATAAACTTTGATAATTCTGAGACAGTTATCTCCAGTTTTCATCTCCGTTTCATTTCACTTTTACTGCTAGAAAAAGACTAGTTCAAAGTACCTTTTTGTCAGTATTAGACTATGGTGATGTAATTTATATGCATGCATCTTCATCTCTTTTGAAAAAACTGGATGTAGACTATCATGCTGCTTTGCGGTTTGTAACTAGTGCAAGCGCTCGTACACATCATTGTAACATATGAAATGGTTCAATGGACTTCACTGTGTCTAAGGAGAAAAACCTATATGTTAATTTTTATTGTAAAAGCTTTACTGGGTAAATTACCGCAGTACATATCTAGTTTGCTTATATATTGCCACAGTAGCTATAACACTAGATCATCAGAGAAAATTCTCCTCATGGTCCCAACCACCCGAACAGAGCTGGGTAAATCTGTCTTTTCATTTCATGTGCCGCAAGCTTGGAATGAGCTGCAAGGCATACTTAACCTGGAATCATTACCCTCTCTTGACATGTTTAAAAATATTTTAAAATCAGTTTTTACAGAACAATGTCATTGCTTTTAACATGTGCCATTATTTTTTATGATTCTTCTTAGCCCATGATCCCTGTATGTTTTGTGTCCGTTTGTTGTATTTTTGATATGTTTTTATGGTTTATCTGTCTCTGTTTGTATCTTTATATGAAACCTTTTTTTTCTTATCTTATTTTGCTGCCCATCTTGACCAGGACTCCCTGGCAGAAGAGATATTGTATCTCAATGGGACCTTCCTGGTTAAATAAAGGATAAATAAAATAAAAAGAAATAAAATTATTGCAGCGCCAATTATTGTGATAAAAGCAGTTATTGTGACGATTTCTCAAATATAATTGTGATAAAAAAATCTGTTATGGTGACAACCCGATTCATAACACATGTCCCCTCCGCAGGTACACACCTGTTGGTTTAACTTATTATCAGAACAGGTCTGCCCATTTTGTAAGCTTCCATCGGGTAGGCAATGAGGGATGGCATTTCTATGACGGAATGAAGGAGTCATTCAAACCAGGTGGTGGAGTTGGCAAAGTTAATGATGCACATGTGAAAAGACTAATGCTACAAAGTTGGATGGTTGGACACTTGGTCCTTGTAAAACTAAGTGTTATCAAGACATTCCTTAATGCCTCCCCTCTAAAAAACACTCTCTCAATACAACATGCTGCTTCACAGGAACAAGACAAAGATGATGCTGACGAAAGTTCCAAGGAACATCAGGATGAACAGGCAGAGTCAAAGGGTGTAACAACAACACCACAGGGTGATGACATCACGAAATCTGAAGATCAGGTAAGAAATGTCTTCACTCAAAGCTGCTGAAACTAATTTACATGTATTCCTACAATAAATGAATAAGTAAGTAAGTAAATAAATAGATAAATAAATATTCCTACAATAAATGAATAAGTAAGCAAATAAATAAATAAATAAAATAAATAAATAAAAGATGTTAGTTATTAAATAAATTCAATATTAAAATTACATTTTAAATATATCTATTAAATGTTTTTTCTTTCTTTCTTTCTTTACTGATTGATTGATTGATTGATTGATTGGTTGGTTGTGATCAAACAGAATGTTGCCCTTGAAGATCAGGGTTGTGCTTATGACACAGAAGACACACTGTAGGCTTCCAAATACCATCTCATCAGAAGAAGTCTAAAGGTTGGATAATCAACAGGAATGTATAAACGCCCCTGAGCACTGTTCTGGAATGAAAAATACAATTGAAGCTAAGTGACAGATATTCCTGTATGTAATTTCAAATACTCAACACCTAGAACATTGGACGTTGTAACTCGTATTTTCCTATCATTAAAAACCAGGGCCCCCCGTTTTATAATAAAGGCTCAACACTGAAATCTAAAAACGTTATGTTACGTTATGTTACGTGATGTTAAGTGATGTTATGTTAAGTGATGCTATGTTAAGTGATGTTAAATGATATTATGTTATGTTATGTTATGTCAAGTGAACCTCCCATCATCTGAGAAGCAATACGTAAAGCATACATAGCTTCTGTGGTTTGGTGACAATTTGAGTAATTGAGATATTGCAATGACTGTACATATTTGTAAGTGAAATATTGTAAGTGTATACATAAAACTGTTTGATGTTAACAGCGTATTTTTGCAATAAAGATAAATTATTGTGAAATCACTATCAGAATTTAAAATACTTTTTTACAAAATACTACAGTAGATATGGACATATGGGATATTAATGGAAAGGTGGGGAGTTCTAGTTTGTGAATCAAGTGAGACATTGAATGGGAAACCATATTTGTCCTGTAGCGGGCAGTGCAACATCAGGAAATTTATCAAAACTTTAAAAAATCTTGGATTTTTGAGCTGGTTTAACTCCAAACTTCTACAAAGACATGAACATGTGGGATATCACTGGAAAGGTAGTGAGTTCGAGTTTAACAAGAAACCAAATCTGGCCTGTAGGGGGCGTTCCAAATTCAGGAAAATGAATGAAACATTGTGAAAATCTTGTTTTTTGAGCTGGATGTTCTCCAAAATTCTACAGTAGATAAGGACATGTGGGATATCACCGAAAAGGTGGGCAGTTCTAGTTTGTGAATCACGTGAGACATTTAACGGAAAACCATAGTTGGCCTGTAGGGGGCAGTGCAAAATCAGGAATTTAAAAAAAACTTTTGAAAATCTTGGAATTTTAAGATGATTTTCTCCAAAATTCTACAGTACATATGGACACGTTGGATATCAATGCAAAGGTGGGGAGGTCTTGTTTGTGAATCAGGTGAGACATTTAACGGAAAACCATATTTGGCCTGTAGGGGGCAGTGCAAAATCAGGAATTTTAACAAAACGTGAAAATCTTGCATGTTTGAGGTGGATTTTCTCCAAAATGCTACAGTAGATATGGACATGTGAGATATCACTGTAAAGGTGGGGACTTCTAGTTTATGAATCACGTGAGACATTGAACGGGCAACCAAATTTGGCCTGTAGGGGGCAGTGCAAAATCAGGAATTTTAGCACTGATATGGTGAAAAATCTTGATTTTTGAGGTGGATTTTCTCCAAAATGCTACAGTAGATATGGACTTGTGGGATATCACTCTAAAGGTGGTGAGTTCTAGTTTATAAATCAGGTGAGACATTGAACGGGCAACCAAATTTGTCCTGTAGGGGGCAGTGCAAAATCTGTAATTTTAGCACTGAGATGGTGAAGATCTTGATTTTTGAGGTGGATTTTCTCCAAAATTGTACAGTAGATATGGACATTTAGGATATCAATGGAAAGGTGGGGAGTTCTAGTTTGTTAATCAGGTGAGATATTTAACGGGAAACTACATTTGCCCTGTAGGGGGCTGTGAAAAATCAGGAATTTTAGCAATAACATTGTAAAAATTTTGATTTTTGTGAAGGATGTCCTATAGGGTAGCATTCAGGGATTGCCCAGTTGTAATCAGTATTAAAAAAATCAACGTATAACCCATCTGATAGGCCGTAATGAAAGTGGCTATGTGATGGGATTACTAATTGTGGGAATGGGTGTCTGTAAGCAGAGGGCTCTAGAACCAGATGAGTTGATAGGACTGAGGCAGTAGACATCCCACAGTGGAGAGGAGTAAGTCTGGAGTGGGAGTGAAAAAGGTAGAACAGTAGTGAAAAAGCTAGTTGCTTTAATTATGTTTGGCCATATTATATTACATTAATATTATATTAATATTAAATGGACGTCTAAGCTGTCTTGGACAAGCATATTCAAACAATAGACTATAGGCTAAAGGAACAAATGCAAAATAAAATAAAATAAACCTTGTTGTTTGCTTTGGTTGAAGACTAAAAGTAAGCCTGGTCTGCAAAACTTTCCTCTAAACACAGAAAATACACACAAAGGAAACGTAACTGGAAAGAAAAGGGTTGCAGTAGCCTACGTGGGTGTACTCAGTGTTTTCAGACTGACCACAACGACGGCAAAAATAAAGCTCGGGGAAGACGATCACCGTCGACGGGCTCTGGCGATCTGCAGAATATCTCGATGTTGCGGTAAACACTGCCACGCAGTTGCCGAAACGTGCATATTTTAAGGTGGAATCGAAACTTAAGAGAAGTTAAGAGAAGGCAGTTACGCTTTCGTTCAAGGTAGGCTGGTTCATTTTATTTTGTCAATGTTTTTTGGTTCCCTTTGTGTTTTTAGCTAATATAGCTTTCTCCCTCTCAGTATCTGGGCCGTTGTGAGTGATTGAGTCGTGGCCTCACCCCTCGCCATTTGGGAAGCTGCGCCTGCTCCCTGCCATTCCTAGTCCCGGCTGTGCATGATGGTGGATGGTCCTTTCCACATGCACGGCCGCCTCTCCCCGGCAGCGCTGCTGTTTTGTCTCTACGCTGATTTTTGCTGTATTGTCCCTACGTTTTTGTTTTATTGCTATTATACGTTTTGGTGTCTGTATTAATTGGTTATCCTTTGCCTGACGCGTATGTGGCTGAGCAAAGGCTAACTGCTCTCTTTTGTCCCTTGATTTTCGATTATTTAGAGGTCTGTGTTTGTATTGCCATTCTGTGCTTATGTGTTCAGTGGATTGTTTCCTGTCCAGTACGTAGGTGGCTAAGCAATTGCTGGCCGCTCCATTTCTCTTCTGATTCTGTTGGTCTTTATTTACATTTACATTTATTCATTTAGCAGACGCTTTTATCCAAAGCGACTTACATAGGTTACAGTTCTTTACAATGTTATCCATTTATACAGCTGGATATTTACTAAGGCAATTGTGGGTTAAGTACCTTGCCCAAGGGTACAGCAGCAGTGTCCCACTGGGGATCGAACCGGCAACCTTTCGGTTACGAGTCCTGCTCCTTAAGCAGGACTCGTTAACCACTATGCTACACTGCTGGACTGTTTTTCCATTTGGTTTAACTAGTCTGGAGCTACTGGGTGTCCTTCAGTTACAGCTGACCCTTGGGTTGCACTTATTTGGCCCAGTTTACAGTGTTGGGGTGGCGGGAAGGCAACGCTGGTGTTCATCCTGGTTAAAAAAGCGGCCCTTGTACTTTATAAGGAGCCGGCTATTACCCATTGTCCCTTGCCCCCACACAGCTTGATTTTAACTTTCTTTTGCTTTCTCCTCTGTTTTGCTGGACAGGAGCTGTTGGGCCTAGCGGTTGGCAGGCTGTCTTCCCTGGTGGTGGAGTCCCTTCACTGTTCCTTTCCTGAGGAGCACTCAGGGTGTTTGGATTGTGGTGTGTATTCATGTGTGGTGTGTAATATTAGGACCCTCTTCCTTCAGCTAGTCTCTTTTGCCATGGTTGGCCCCAGCCCTGCTCCTGCCTTCCTTTGCTTTCATTGTTAGGCTACTGGGCCTATAGGGCATTGTGCAATATTTCACATGCAGTTAATTTGTTGCAGTGTTCTGTTTGTGTGTTAATATTTGTCTGCCTAAGCTGTTACTCGTGTACTGCCTTATCAATTGTAGGTTGCCTGACTCTATTAACTATTTTTTAACTCTATTGACTATTTTAAATAGAATTGCTAGGTTTTTAACATAATTGCTAATCAAGTGTTGGGGTTGCCTGTCTGTGAATTTTAAATAGGGTATAAAATTTACAGTTCTATTTGTGAAAGCATGTCTCTGGTCTTTGAGTGTTTTGAACCTGTGTGGTCCTTTTGGGCTCAGTGGTTGAATTTAAATTCCTTGGGGTGAAATTCCCCTAGGTGGTGTAGTCAACACTACAAACCCCTCCCCGCTCCTGCCACACAGAGAAACTCTGACATGGCAAACTTCAGGATGTGTTAAAGTACTAATTAATCTGTCAAATGACCATGACTATGACACATGAAACAACAGACAACTTGTCATTCAAAAAAATTTACTGCTTGAGTGAATTTACTTTCCTTGATTGAAAACAGCTTCTCGGGTATAACTCCGCGAAAGTATGATGTATCCATGCGATTTTTCCGGGTTCTGGTAAGTGTTGCATGCTGTACATGCTGAGGCAGTCAGGCATAAACAATTCTTTAAGTATACTTTAAGATATTTTAGTAGCCAACATGATAACCAGATATCAAAAAAAACTTTGGATCTTTTGATGTTTTCGTACCTTGAACAGGGTCAACCCTAATCTAACCAATTACATGATGGGGGACACAGTAGTAGTCCATCAAATGTGGTCAGATCATATTAAGGGTGGAGTATTTTACCTAGGCTACTGACTAGTTATGGTTTTGTGTTATATCAGCATTATCCTACAGTTAAGTGTGTGGGGAAAAATATTTCAGAGACCAAAGGCAAAACAGAGAATGAAGAGAAGGAGAGTCCTGAATGAATGGTGTGAGGACAGAATGAGGGGCGCTGTAGAGGAGTACAGGCAATAGGAAGAGGAAGGGATCAGCCCAAACTTAAGGCTGATAGCCAGGGCATGGAATGTGTCAAAGAGCACCCTACAGTACAGGGTCAAGGGCCAGGTCAAAGGGTTTAAACATGGATCAGGTAGGGAGCCTGTTTTATCAGAGGACGGTGAGGAGGAGCTGGTGACATTGATCAAAACCCTGGCCAGTAGGGGTTTCCCACTCCCACGCCGCAAAGATATACAGAAACTTGTGTATGAGTTTGCAGAGGCAAATGCCTTACATGGCTTCTCTCAGACAACAAAACAAGCTGGCCAGTTTTGGATAGACAATTTCATTCGTAGACATGCAGACATTAGCTTTAGGAAACCAGAGGCCCTGTCAGCTGCAAGGGCAGCCTGTGTGAACTCAATAACAGTGAGGTAGTGGTTTGAGGTTTATGAGAGCCTTCTTCAAAATTTAGGTATAAAAGATGTTCCAGGTCGTAATTGGAATTTGGACGAGACTGGAGTGCAAGACCACTGCCTGTCCTCAAAAGTTATTGCGGAGGTGGGTAAATCTTGTGTTGAGATCACATCAGGAGAGAAAGGTGAGACCACCACTGCCCTTGCATGCTTCGATGCTGCTGGGGACTATGGGCCACTGCTGGTCATTTTCAAGGCCAAAAGAGTGAAAAGCGAATGGCTTTACAATATTCCCCCCAACACTATTCTGCGGGTATCAGAAAATGGATGGATCTCAGCTGAGCTTCTCCTGGATTGGGGGAAGCAGTTTGTGAGAATGCTTAACAAAGAGGACCCTAGACCACACATGCTGCTGCTGGATGGCACATGCACTTCACACACAGAGGGGTACCTGGCGCATTCCCCCACCGTACTTCTCCCATCCCAGGGTGCCCCACTCACTAGTGCTTCACCCATCTCTGGGGTCCCTCACACCGGGGTCAGGTCAACCTAACCTGGGGGTCCCTCATATGGCTGACACACTGGGCATGCCTCCAATGGCCTCACGGCAAGCCATCCCACTACTAGAACCATATGTAGCAGTCACCCCACCCGGCCTCGACCCCGGGTCTATGGGGTACCAAACCTGCAGCTTGACCGCAATGCCAAAGAGCCTGGCTCGTTGGTATGGCAGTCAGAGCACATAGTCAACCGTAGTGACACCACTCTGTCACAGGGGGGTTTTACTCTCTGAACAACTCATTGGCAGCTGGCAAATTATGACTATTCATAGACAATTTTTTGTCTAAATGTTTGTCCTCCATTTAGAAGTGGATTATAGTCTACAGTAGTCATGGTTTTTTTCATTGGTTGTAATGCTTAGCAAACACTCAAAAAAATAATATTTACAGTTTTCTCAAATGATTTGAAACATTCCTGCAAACTAAGGTCCATGTTCTCAAAAAAGTTAACACAGCTGTCTAAACAGAATTTACATTTGCAAAGCAGCCCAATTCCACAGCAAAATGAAACATTCTTTACATTACTGATAATACCTTAACAAAATTCAGATGCCTGCATTTATAAATTATGAACTATAAAAATGTCACCTTGCAGAGATTGTGCATTCACCTATATACACATTTGAATACTAATAGTAAAACATGTTTCTCAGAACTTGTACAACAACTAGCCTACAGCCAAACCCCACATGGCATGGACAACTCACCGCTATCTCATAGCCAGCCTCCATTTAGCATGAGCAGCTCACTGCTATCCCATGGTCAACCATACTAAGTGTGGCCAACCCACGAATTGGGCCTTCATGGAACCCAGAGTATTTATTACAGTGGCTGCACACACATATACATATGTATATACAAGCATATCAAGCATATACATCCATATGTATACAAGCGTGTTTGATGATTTCATACTATCACTGCTTAAAGCGGTTTAACGCAGTATGTACAACAATTGGTTGGACATTTACCCTCAGTATAAATGAAACCATATTTGATGGGTGATCTATTCCAGTAACTGTTTACTCTTTTGAGAGTCCTGGGTGCTATCAAAATGCAAATAGTTGTACTACTGTTCTCATTTTACATACTTCCAGTAAGTGTGTCAAACTAAACAGCCAGCTAAACTCTCTTCAGCATCAAAGTCCTCCAAGGAGGAGACAGGAGTTGTAGTTTGGCAGGTTTAATGCGGAAAAGAGTGAAACTGTGAAATACAGCAATGAACTGTATTAATAAATAGTAAAAAAACTAGAAAAGTGCATTTCCTGAAGAAAATGTAGTGTGATTGCGACCCCGCAGCAAAAACTTGGGTGTAGCTAAGTGGTTGCAAGGGTGTTGCTAGGTGGTTGCTAGTGTAAACAATGTGGTCACTGGGGCATTGATAGGACGTTGCTGGGTGGTTGCCAGGGTGTTGCTAAGTGGTTGCTAGGGTAAACAATATGGTCGCTGGGCATTGCTAGGGAGTTGCTGGGTGGATGCCGAAGTGTTGCTAAGTGGTTGCTAGTTGGTTGTTAGGGTGTTGCTAAGTGGTTGCTAGGGTAAACAATATGGTTGCTAGGGACACACCCACCTTTGGTGAGTGTTGGGTCACATCACCCAAAGCACCATATCAGGTCCCGTGGCTATTGATCAAATGGTGACCGAGTGTTAAGACTTTGACAAATGGATTGAAGTGAATGGGAGGATGGAGGGATGAATAAACGACAAAAAGACGAGTGTGGGTCAGTATGGCTTTCAATGAGTGTTGGGTGATTTGAGCTGAGGTAGCATCAGGGTTCCCACTCTATTGCAGAAATCATTTTCCAGGACATTTCCAGGACTTTTTCTTGACAATTCAGGACAGCATATTCTCATTAACAGTCATATAATTTACAATAGATCCAGTTTTACTGCATCATTTTCAATTACGCAGGATTTTCGTGTAGCCATCACCTGGAATTATAATGGAGTTCACAACTGACTGTACAATAAGGTCACCTGGCATCTTTTTGTTTTGTGAACAGCACTGATATGTTTTTTTTTTTTTTAACTTACAAAGCTTTCCTCAACAAATAAACACAAACATGGCCTGAATCTCTGTTATACTCCAAACCCTGGCTATGCAGACCCCTCATATGAACAGATTTTAGATTTCTATTTGAAAAGTAAAGAATAATATAAATATTTATGTAATAAGTTGTTACATGCACCTCTAGTAGTTTACAAGTGTATTGATATTGATGTGTAAATTAAATTTACATCCATCTGAAAGTGCTGGCTAAAGCTAAAGGTAAAAGTAAAGCGAAATACTCAAAAATTGTTATTCACGTCGGCGCTAACGATGTTCACATGAAGCAATCGGAACTAACAAAGTTAACTATTAAATTGGTGTGCAGGATTGCCAAACAAATGTCGGATTCAGTAATTTTCTCTGGCCCCATCCCCATGCGGCGCGGTGACGAGATCTATAGCAGATTAACGTCACTTAATCGTTGGTTGTCTGAATGGTGCCCCTCTAACAACGTGGGTTTTATAGATAATTGGCACAAGTTTTGGGGGAGGCCTGGTCTTTTTAAACGAGATGGCATCCACCCCTCGAGGGAGGGCGCAGCTATCATCTCTAGAAACATGGATTATAGTCTGAATTCCTCTAAACTTTGACTTATCAGGGCCAAGGCCAGGCAGCAGACTTTCTGTCCTACAGAGATGTCTGCTTTCTCCCTGGAACCACCGCTTAAAAATCCCATAGAGACAGTGTCTGTTCCACGACCCTCCGTCCCAAACTTCTTAAAAACATCCAGTGGGGGCATTTGTGCTGATAATTTGATAAAAATAAAGTCTGACAAACCTGAAAGTACTACCTGTAGACAAATGGTCCTTAAGATTGGGTTAATAAATATCATATCGCTATAACCTAAAGCTTTATTAATAAACGAATTGATTACTGACCACCAGTTTGACATCTCATGCCTGACTGAAACATGGCTTAAACCTAATGACTTTGTTGCTCTCAACGAATCAACTCCTCCCAGTTACTGTAATCACCAGGTCCCTCGACCTACTGGTAGAGGTGGCGGCGTTGCTGCTGTACACAGCTCCAAACTCTGTGCCACCCTTAAACCTGGCTACAACTTCCATTCATTTGAACTATTAGTACTTAGCTTTGCACATCCTGACAAGACTGCATTTCAGCTATTTACCCTTGTAATAGTTTACAGGCCACCTGGCCCTTACAGTGTTTTCTTATCAGAATTTGCCAATTTTTTATCTGACCTGGTCGTCAATACAGAAGAAGCTGTAATAGTAGGCGACTTTAATGTGCATATGGATAATGAGCATGACCCGTTCAGAACAGCATTTTTGTCCATCATCGAATCCATTGGACTCTATCAAGCTGTGGACAAACCCACACATTACCGCAACCATACTCTTGATTTGGTCCTCACATATGGAGCAGACATTAACCAGGTGGAAATTATGCCACACAATCCTGTGTTATCCGACCACTATCTCATCTCTTTCAATTTACCACTAACGTGCTTCACATACTCGGAGCCTAGATTTTCTTCCAGGCGCACGTTTTGCTCTCTTACAGCAAATGCCTTTACCGACGAGTTCAAACCCTAGCTCAACTGTAATTAATCTACTCGCGGACAGTATCGACTCTACCTTGCGTAAAACTCTGGAGGCCGTTGCTCCCCTCAAAAGGAAGAAAATCACAGACAAGAAGCTAGCACCTTGGTATAACGACCATACTCGTGCTCTCAAACAAGCTACGCGAAAACTCAAAAGAAAATGGCGCTCCACCAAATTACAGGTTTTTCTCCTGGCGTGGAAGGAAAGTCTCCTAACTTACAAGCATGCCCTCACAGCTACCAGATCCAAATATTTCTCTACCCTTATTGAGAGAAACAAGGACAATCCTAGGTACCTGTTTAGCACTATCGCCAGATTAACCAAGAGTCCTGCATCAGTTAACCCTACCATACCAGCAATTTATAGTAGCAATGACTTCATAAACTTCTTTGATAGTAAAATCTTAAAGATAAGAGACACAATACAAAAGTTCTCATCAACTTCTGGCTCCTCCCTGGCCAGTCCCATTCCAGATTATGTAGGCATGTCTATTAGGCCCGCCTCGCGCTTTGACTCTTTTATAACCTTTGAATTTAGCGACTTTTCTTCTTTTATCAATTCATCTAATAACTCTACCAGCCAACTTGACCCCATACCAACTGGCTTCCTAAAACAGCTACTGCCTGCAATTGGCACACCGCTATTAAATCTTATCAACGCCTCTCTTCTGTCTGGACACGTACCTCAGCCCTTCAAAGTAGCAGTTATCAAGCCTATTCTGAAAAAGCCTAATCTTGATCCCAATGACCTGTCAAACTATAGGCCCATCTCGAACCTTCCATTCCTCTCAAAAATTCTGGAAAAAGCAGTATCAAAGCAACTCTGTGCTTTTTTACACTCTAACAACATTTTGGAAGTTTTCCAGTCCGGATTTAGGCCTCACCACAGTACGGAAACCGCTCTCCTGAAAGTGCTCAACGACCTTCTACTCTCCTGTGACAATGGCTGTATCTCTCTTCTTGTGCTGCTAGACCTAAGTGCAGCCTTTGATACCATCGATCATTGTATCCTCCTTGACCGCCTCGAAAACCTGGTTGGCATAAGTGGACAGGCCCTATCTTGGTTTAGGTCTTATCTATCAGAATGATATCAGTTTGTCTCCATTAACAACGAATCCTCCACTCGTTCCAGAGTAAGATATGGTATACCTCAAGGATCTGTGCTTGGGCCTCTGCTCTTCTCATTATACATGTTGCCTCTTGGCGATATCATCCGTAAACATGACATTAATTTCCACTGTTACGCGGATGACACTCAGTTATACATATCAGTCAAACCCGATGTCCCTCTGAATATTTCAAACATGGAGGCCTGCCTAACAGATGTAAAGAATTGGATGGCCCGAAACTTTCTCCTCCTTAACCCGGACAAAACCGAAATATTGGTCATAGGCCAAAATTCAATCAGGAGCAAACTCACTCATTTTACACTGGACCTTGATGGTGTCTCCCTTGCCCCCGAGTGCAGCCATCAAAGACCTTGGTGTTGTTATTGATCACGAGCTCTCTTTTGAAACTCACATAACTAACACCTCCAGGACTGCCTTCTTCCATCTGAGAAATATTGCTAAAATCAGGAAAATCGTATCAATTAACGACGCTGAAAAACTAATCCACGCCTTTGTAACATCCAGATTAGACTCCTGTAATGCCCTCTTGTCAGGATGTGCAAATGTCTCATTAAAATCCCTTCAGCTGGTGCAAAATGCAGCTGCTTGAGTCTTAACCAAAACTAAATGCTTTGAGCACATCACCTCAGTTCTGGCTTCTCTCCATTGGCTACCTATTAAATACCGGATCGTTTTTAAGATACTCTTACTCACATTTAAGACTTTAAATGGGCTTGCCACCCCCACTATCTTAAGGACCTTCTTCACCCATATCTTCTGCAGAGAGCCCTTCGCTCCCAAAATGCTGGGCTTCTCATCATTCCAAGAGTGGGCAAAACTACTGTAGACGGTAGAGCCTTTTCCTATCAAGCCCCTCTCCTGTGGAACAGCTTACCCTCCGAGATTCGGGGAACAGACTCTCTCTCCACCTTTAAGTCTAGGCTCAAAACATATCTATATAGTAAATCCTTCAGCTGAGGGACATGGCCTGGTGCTGGCGTGGATCATAGAGTCTCTGGTGGACTAAGTGGTCATTGCTTTCATGGACCCTGTGCCGTGATCTGGTGTTGACTGTCTTAGGGTCGCCCTCATGACTATGCCGGTCCCTTGCCTCCCGTCCCCTAGGTAAGCTGCCATAATGTTAGCCTGCCGGGGTTTTTCCTTGTTGCACACCTTTCTTTGCCCCTCCTCTCCTGCCTCTCTGTTCTACATCCCTGCCATTCTTATTATCCACTAACCACTGTTTTCTGTTTGCTTCCTATCCCTGCTCCGGGCTCCTGTCCGGAGCTGTAGCCCAAGTGTCTCATCCCGTTTTCCAGTCCTGCTACCTCGCTGCCCAGCCCATCAAAGCCAACTGCGTTCCAAGAACCGGACATCCTAGGAGACATTCTTATAATCACTCTGCTGTTAACTACTATTGTCTGTCAATCGTAAATGTCTTAAAGTACATTGCATAACTTGTCTCTAACTCTATCTGTCCAGTGCCGGCCAGAAGCAGATGGGCCCCCCCTCTGAGCCCGGTTCTGCTCAAGGTTTCTTCCTGATAGGGAGTTTTTCCTTGCCACTGTTGCCTTAGGCTTGCTCTCAGGGGGTCTCAGGCCTGGGAACAATGTAAAGCTGCTTTGTGACAACTTGTGTTGTAAAAAGCGCTATACAAATAAAAATGAATTGAATTGAATGTAAGGGGAATCAAACCATTGAAAAAAATAAAGTAAACCCTTAGACATGGTACCAGCAGAATTCCTGAGAAGACAACTGCAAAGGTACGGCTCCTGATTTTGTTTGAAAATCTGTCTTTGAGAACCTCAAACCTGCCCCTGCCTATGCCATTAGTTCCACTGGGAAACAAACCTCTGAATCCACCTTTGCTTCAGCCAGAAACTTGTCCACATGCTCTAGTGTAGGAGGTCTCCTCTCAAAGCATCAGGCAGGCAACAGTCTACCTTCAGTCTACCTTACAGTCTTACCAACGGATTCCTGAGATGAGTTAACTTTGGTTGCAAGCCAAATAAAATTTAATGACAAAATTAAAAGGGCATAGCCAGGAACACACATGAGACCAGAAACAAAAGCACTGTTAGAGTGACTGCTCATCTAGCCATTGGGAAGTGAAAAACAAAGGTAATGGACAATGAGGAAGAATGTTAATGACACCTATATTATATATTATATAATATTACAATTTCACTTTGTATGGAATCAGATCAGCACTAAGTAAATCTCTTTTGATTGTATATTATCTATGCAGCTCCTGCTTCAGGCCCTGGTCCTCTGACACCTGCAGTACCGTCCCTCTTTGTTTGCCTTCCTGCCTGTTCAATCAAACCCCTACAACTAATCCTGAATGCAGGTGGAATGAACTGCCCTATGTATGTTAAGACTACATCTCGTTCCACTTCAATCCCCACCCCCTAACACCTGCTACCTCCAGGATTTAATGTTTATTTTACGTATAGTATTGTAAGGTATTTTGGAGGTATTATTCTGTGTTTTAGTGACTGGTGTATTGCAGTGTACATGGCTTCTGTTGCCTAGTCAGGTAGCACAAGTTAACTTGTTGTAGGGGTTAAATGGTGTTATCCTCACGCTCACTGGTCTGTGAGTGTTGGTAACCTGGTCTGACACTGTTGCTCTTTTAACTTGAATGGATATACTTATGTTCTATTGTGCTGGGAGTCACTCTGGCTAAGAGCATCTGCTAAATGCATGTAATGTAATGCCTTTTACAGTTTTTACTCATTTGTGAATAGCTCTCAATGAACACTGATTTCACATAGCAATGATTAATAGAAAACACTCCCTTAAGGATTTATGTATGTTTATGGCCTGATCACACCTTATTATGGATGACCTTCTTACATTTTCAGTTTCAAAATGAACATAATGTTCAATGGCAGAGATTCTAACAAAGGGCATGTTTCATTGTCCTGTAGACTAATTACAATTTCCACACCATGTCCACTGTTGAGTTCTGTTGCTGTACAGTGAGGAGCCTGTCACCAGCAAAGAATTTTCTTTCAGTTCTGTACATACATAAAACAATGATGACATATTGGGGCTACGATTCCCACACATGTAAAATATAGCTGTGCTTCATTTCAGTAGTTCACTTTTTTGTATTCACTTACATGCTGTGCTGTGTTGCATATTCTATGATACTGCACATAAGGATACAACAGAGCACTTACTAATGTTCCCTGGTCTGTTCACAATTCTAAATGTGTCAGGGTTCGTGAGAAAGGGACCTGGGCGCAGACAATACAGGCAGTAAAAAAAAGCTATTCTTTGACAAGTCCAAAAAAATCTCAAGGTTAATCGAAGTAAGAGAACAGTCCGAGTCAGTAGCCAAAAATCCAGTAGTAAATAGACAATATCCAATCCAGGGCAGTAGGCAAAAGGGTAATCCAAGACAGACAGGGTCAGCAACAAACAGGTATAGAACAGGCTTTCTAACAAAGGCAGGAACAAAAAGGTACTGAGATGATCTGACATTGAACAAAAAATAGCAGAGTATTTGTTGGTAGGCAGATGATGAGGGGACGAGACACAGGTGTGCAAAAACAAGCTTCAGGTGACGGGCGTGGCAGAGTAACAGGAGGCAGGGAGGCAGGTGGGACAAGGAGACACGTTGACCTGTAAAAAAAAAAACAACACTACCTGTATGACAAAAAAAAGTGAAACAAAACAAACTGTCCAGCCTCCCTCAAGCTCAGCCCATGGTTGACAAAGTGTCACTGGGGAAGTTTTACCAGCAGTTGAACTTGTCCCCTTACTTTACCTCTTCCTCTCCCTTTTTCTGCCACATTTCGTAACATACTGGTTCTTTGCCACATACATGTTCAAGTATGAAGAGTTCACCTGACTTTTTTATTCATTCTAAACCTCAGACAGGTAACTGAACAGCTACAGTTTTTGCCGATTGCTTACATGCTTTGTGCAGAATTTGGCTCATTGTGTCAAAACTCTACACACAAGCAAAATAAGACACAACACTTGATGACAAACACCTCACAGCTATGTCAAAATGAAACTCTGCAATCAAAACCTAACAATCCTTTCTAAAAATGTCATTCTTGCAACAAAATGATACACACATGCACCATTTGAATCGCTCTTTCAAATCAACAGCAACACACTGATGTGCTTTATACAAAACACTGCAGTCTTTACTATATTTATTGTCATTTTCTCAGACAGTCCTCTGTGAAACTCAAAAGTAGAATTTCTGCAGTAATCAGCTGACAGTTTCCCACAACAAAAGTTTTTTTTTTTTTTTTTTACAAGGAAACAAAAATGCTTACAAATAAGAAAAATAGAATTACGGTTATCAATATACCATCCAATCACAGTACATTTGTTGTGTTGTAAACAAAACAAAAATGGAACCAAAAATAATTACTGGAAAATATAAAAAAGGGATTTTTTTGTTTGGGGGGAGGATGGTTATGGATCCCGCCTTCTATTTGGATCTGGCCACAAGATCTCATCTACATCGCAGGCAATGTCCTCTCGGGCTAAACAACGGGGAAAATATCGCCTTGTGTGCCGAATTCACCCTTGAATTGACTCCACCTCAATATCTCCGCATGCCTCTTCCATTATTCCATATTTCCCCCATGCTGCCCAGGGACATTTATATTTGCTCTGTGACCAATAACATTACAGCCCCTATTCTGTTCTCACTAGTGTGGTGCTTATAGCTTAACAGATAGCTAACAGGCTGCTTCAATAAACACTCAGGAAACTTCTCTTGCCAATTTGAATGTTTACTGGGAAGCATTAATTTGTGAAACTGTAACACACAGAAAAGAACAACATCACAATCTACCTTACACTTGACTTGCATTTACAACGTTGACAATTCACACAAAGCAGTATGGATGTGTAAAAAGTGAGTAAGAGTCAGTAACAACTGAAAACGGTTAGCTTTAACATGCTACGCTAGCGGGTAGCGCTATGCTAATTTGACTGAAAAAACCCATTGACGCGCTAGCGCTATTAGCGTCTATTAATTCGAGCGACTTTCACCAACAACAGGTTGCAAATCATCTCAAAACATGAAAGGCAAGTGCATGTACATATACTATTTGGTACTTACAGACATATGCTCTGTATGGACAAAAAAAAAGGATGTTAACACTGACGGCAACTGATAAGCAACTGAATTTTGAACTGTACAAAGAAGACCCAAACTACGGCAAGCCAGGAGGGACAAAACTTAAAGCCCACTACCTCTGCCTTAGGGGCAGCACAGCCCCGACGCCTGGTTTTAGCCAAATTGAATCCAGCTTCATCTATGTAGATGTATTCATGAGCCTGTGCAGCTGCATCAAGTTCCAGGACTCGCTGAAAAAGAACACATATATTGTGAATAGTGTTCATGGAGGCTTTAGTGGCGAAATTTCAGTCTTTGTTTTTGTTTTAATTAAGCCACTTCATTCACGTGCACATACTAAGGCAACTTCTGACTCGTATCCGTATCCCCGTTCTATTATACGTCTGAACTATAATGGAGGTACTCACGATACCGAATCCGAAAGGTTGATGTCATTTATTTTTGAAGGTTGTCAACTTTACACATTCGGGTATCCAGTGCTCACACTATTCTTAATCAAATAAAGTTTTAAACAAAAGGTACAGACCACGATACAGACCATGGTCAAAAACTGTGTGCCACCATCAATCTGCACATGTCTCAGGAATTCGCTGAAAAGAAAGTTCCGTTTTCTTTAACACTATACATTGCACATGCGCAATGGAAGATCTACAATAAACTAACATAAATTCCTTCAGTCTAATTAACCTTCATCTCAGAAATATCTAATTTGATACATGCAATCCAATACAAAAACATTGTCGGAGAAATTGTCCCAGGATTTGGCTCTTACATTTCCATCCCCTAATTGGAAGACATGCAGACTGACAATTACTTAATAACCAATGAAACCAATGAGCCAAATGAAATCTTCATACATCTTGCATTAACTAACAAACATTACACCAAGATGTACAGAATGAAATATTCAGTATAGAGTATGTACAGAACACTAACCTTTTTCCTTTTTTAAGACATACAAACTTACGTGACAGTTTCACAGATGAGACAAAGTTTGTCAACAGGTCTTTCTAATGTGTTTTTGATTAGCACACGCCGTACAAGTCCCTTGGCATCAGGAATGACTTGAATAACTCTACCCAGCACCCATGAGCTCTGTGGTGCTGAATTATCCATGATCATAACAATGTCTCCAATGGACAAGTTCTTCCTGATCTGAGTCCACCTTTGACGCTCTTGAAGTAGGGGCAAATACTCACGTACCCGCCGCTTCCAAAACAAGTCTGCAAGATATTGCACTTGCTTCCATCTTCGGCGAGCGTACAAGTCCTCCTTTTTGAACAGCCCAGGAGGCAGAATTGGCTGTTTCTTCAGCAACAGCAAGTGAGTAGGAGTCAGTGCTTCAAGATCTGAGGGATCATCCGTTGATGT
The DNA here is from genome assembly GCF_013368585.1 of Megalops cyprinoides. Classification (NCBI taxonomy): domain Eukaryota; kingdom Metazoa; phylum Chordata; class Actinopteri; order Elopiformes; family Megalopidae; genus Megalops; species Megalops cyprinoides. The sequence continues at coordinate 1,907,295 of NC_050604.1, read as the reverse complement.
TGTCAGTGGTCTGTTATTTAGTACTGACTCTACTTCACACATCAGTGTTAGCAAACATTCAGCACTGACTGTTTGCTCTTTCAGTACAGACTTTAAAACTTTCCGCACACATCTGATCTGTCTTTCCCATATTCCTCCGTAATGTGAACCAGCAGGTGGATTGAATACCCACCGGATTCCCTTTTGCAAGAGAGACTTAGTGATCTTTGACTGGTTCCATTCTTGAATGGCATCGTGCAGCTCCCGCTCAGCAGCAACCAAGTTAGTCCCATTATCTGAACGCATAACAGACACCTGCCCTCTTCTGCACACAAAGCGTCGGATTGCGTTCAGGCAAGAGTCAGTGTCCAGTGTGTGCGCAATTTCAATGTGCACTGCTCTAGTTGTGAGACAAGTAAATAGCACCCCATACCTTTTCACTGTGCTACGACCTTGTTTCACATCAAAGGGTCCGAAATAGTCAACCCCAACGTTGGTAAAAGGTGGTTCATCTGGTAGAAGTCTGTCTTTAGGCAGATCTGCCATCTTTTGTTCTAAAGCTTTACCTTTGACTCTGCGGCAGGTCACACATCTTGACAGAAACTTTCTCACCACTGAGTTTGCTGAGGGGATGAATGAACGTCTTGCAAAATCAGTGTGGTGACATGCAAGTCATTTGGGATTATGGCAGGATGCTTTACATGTTCTGGCATTGCAGCTGTGGAAAGACGGCCCCCGACTCTCAATACTCCATCCTGGATTACTGGATCAAGTTTCCTCAACTGACTACTTCTTTTCACATTATTTTCTTTCTTCAGCATAGAGATTTCTTCTTGAAACCGTTGGCACTGGCTAAACTTGATAATCTCCATTTCTGCTTGCATCAGGTCTTCTACTGTGAGAGCCGTCTTAATTTTTGTTAACCTGCCATCTTGTCTATTCTGGTTCACCATTAACTGTTCATGACTGAGATTTGTTTGTGAGTATTCATTCTTTTTTCTACAGCGTTGTAGAAGCAGGTCTTTGAGTTTGAGAACCCACGCCACAGCTCTTTTCAACCGGTACAAACTGGAATAATAGTTGATCAATTTGTTCACAGCATCTGTGCCTTCAGCTGCATGTGTGAGGTGTACTGTGGCTGTGTGTCTCACCTCACTGTCATCTTCTTGAACCTTTACTTCAACAGGTCCCTTTGGCCATTGGCTTTCTGGTTCTTTCAGGAAAGATGGACCATGAAACCAGCTCAGTTTCTTGATGAGCTTGGTAGGTGTAAGCCCTCTGGATGCACAGTCAGCTGGATTAGTTGATGTGTTGACATATTTCCACTGCTGAAGCCTGGTTGCCTCTCTGATGATAGCAATGCGATTGGAAACAAAGGTTTTAAAGCGAAGCCTTTCATTCTCAATGTATTTCAACACAGTTGTGCTATCGGTCCAAAATACTGAGTCAAGAAGATCCATCTGAAGCTCTTTTCTCAGCATCTTATCTATGTTCACAGCAACTACTGCTGCAGTCAACTCTATGCGAGGAATGGTGGTCTGCTTCAGTGGAGCAACACGTGATTTTCCCATCATGAAGGCACAGTGAACACGTCCATCTTTGCTTGTCAGTCTCAGGTAAGAAACTGTTCCATATCCTCTCTCACTTCCATCAGAAAAGTAGTGAAGCTGTGCAGTTGCGACTGCTCCAAAATCCCTTGGTTTCACACATCTGGGTAGACTTACATCTGACAATTCCTGTAGCTCTTGTAGCCACGTGTTCCACTTTCGACCTAGCTGTTCTGGAATCTCGTCATCCCAGGCAAGTCCATATTTACACAGTTGTTGCATGAGCATCTTTGCAGAGAGAACTGCAGGGGCAAGGAATCCTAGTGGATTGTAGACCAAGCTTGTGACTGAGAGAATTCCTCGTCTTGTAACGGGTCTGTCTTTAAGATTAATCCTGAACCTAAATGTATCTGACTCCGTGCACCACAACACACCTAAAGCTCTATCCATAGGGAGTACGTCATGAGTCAAGTCCGGGTCTCTTACATCTTTGGCTCTCTCACAGTCTGGAATAGAGGCAAGTAAGGCATGACTGTTGCTTGTCCATTTTGTCAAATGAAACCCTCCATTACCACACAATGTTGTGAGGGCTTTGCACAATTCAACAGCTTGAGTTTCACTACCCACTGATTTCAACCAATCATCTACATAAAAGTTCTTAAGCACTGTGTCTACAGCCTCAGGTGTTGACTTACAGCGGTTGTCTTCTGCTGTTCTTCTAAGAGCATAATTGGCACAGCTGGGGGAGGACGCCGCACCGAAGAGATGAACAACCATCTTGTATTCAGCTATGTCCTGATTAAGATCTCCCTCTGGCCACCACAGGAAACGCAATAGGTCAGTGTCATCCTCAGGAACCCTCACTTGATGATACATTGCTTCAATGTCAGCAATCATAGCGACTGTTTCTTGTCTGAAGCATGTCAGCACTCCAACGAGTGAATTAGTTAAGTCTGGTCCTTGAAGAAGCTCACTGTTTAAAGACACTCCTTGATAACTGGCCGCACAGTCAAACACCAGCGCAGCTTCTTCTTTTGTGGATGGTATACTCCGTGGTGAGGGATATACCATACTCTACCATCCTGACGGTTCAGATGCATCACTGGAACTTTAGTTGCATATCCTTTATTCAACATATCACCTATAAAGCTAGTGTATTCTTTATGGAACAAAGGATTCCTTTTCAACATTTTCTTGAGGTTTAGTGCCCTCTGCAATACAGCATTTCTGTTGTTTGGCATTTGGATACCCACTTTCTTCATGGGAAGGTTTATGTAGTAATGTCCATTCATAAAATGTGCAGAGCTTGATACAGAGTTCATGAAGTAGTGGTCCTCTTGTGACATCTCTGACTTGTCATTACAGTTGCGTTCAGGAAAGTCATGATTGTATTGCTGTATTAAAAGTTGCTCTACATTGTCAATGGCAATTGTGTTAACAACACATGATTGTGCATTGTCATTACCTGTGGCGTCTGTCTCTCTGAGAGGCCCATTAAGAATCCATCCAAGTGCTGTTTTTACAGCATATGGTCCTTTGCCCTTGCTAGGTATCACTTTCCATGGCTCTAACACTTTGTATTCTTTGGTTCCAACAAGAAGTTCTACTTTAGCATCAATGTGAGGCAGCTTTACTTCACTGAGGTATGGCCACTTGTCAACCTCCCTTTGCAGCGGTATGTTTTCCCTGGATACAGGAATGCTTTTCTGTGTGAAGACCCTGGATAATTCAATGAAATTATTGTCATCTAGACTGCTGACTTCCAAATCAGTGAGAATATAGCTCTCTACTCACCTTTTGGAGTTGATGGTGCTCAACAGGAGCTCAGTTCTTCTACCTTGAACATTCAGCTGCTTTGCCAATGCTTCAGTGCAGAATGTTGCAGAGCTGCCGGGGTCCATGAATGCATAGGTCTCTATAGCTTTGTCACTCTTTTTGGATTTGACTCTAACAGGCACAATAGCAAGCACACAACTGTCTCCAGCCCCAGTACAGGCACTTGTCTCTCGAAAGAGAGCTGCTGGTGCACTGGCAGCACTGCTTTCACTGACCTCAGTTTCAGTTGTCTTCTCCTTTGTATTTTTCTCCTGCTTTGAGAAGTGCATCATACTGGGATGTTTAAGAGAACACATCTTACATGACATCCTCTTCTTACATTCCTTGCTCAGGTGACCCTTTCCCAGGCAGCCAAAGCAAAGTCCATTTTTCTTCAGGAACTCTATTCTGTCCTTATGTAGTTTTTCTCTGATTTTGCAGCATTCTTCCAGTGCATGATTCTTCTCACAGAACAAGCAGGGCTTTGTAAAGGCATTTTTGAATGAAACATCAGTCTTTGACTTTGATGGCTCATTTTGCTCATAACTTTCTTGAACATTAGTAGCAAAGCTACTTCCTTGCCTTTCTTGTTTCTTTGGATTGTTTCTTTGTTGAAACTTCTTTGTGTCCTTTTTGTCACCTGCTGATAAGTCAAGATCTCCGAAGAGTGGATCAGACATTATCTCTATTTGGCGTTCAACAAAGTCCACCAATTCTGTAAACTTGACTCTTCTCTGATGCTGTTCTTGGATATCATATGCGTGAGCTCTCCATCGTTCTCTCATCTTAAATGGCAGCTTTGAAATGATGGTCTTCATATTTGTGGGACTGTCCATCTCTTCCATGTAATCAATATCTTCCATGGCATTGCGACAACTCACCAGGAACAATGAAAAAGCACTTAAAGCCTTTACATCTTCAGATTTTATTTGAGACCACTTGGAAACCTTCTCAATCAATGCTGTAGCAATCTTCAGCTTGTTACCATATTTATCTTGAAGCAGCTCCATGGCTTTTACATACCCACGATGTCCAGGTATATACTGGCAACTCCTCACAAAGTCTCGTGGCTCACCTCTGGTGTACTGCTCCAAGAAGTATATCTTGTCAGCATCACTGTCGGCTCTAGAATCAATGGCTTGGATAAATGCTCTCATAAAAGATCTAAACTCTAATGGGTCTCCATGAAACACTGGCACATCTCTTTGGGGTAAGCGAAACACCTGTTGGTTCTTTGCAAGCATTTCTGTAATGTCCGTTTGCCTTTGTAACAATTGATACATCTCTCTCCCATCATCATGTTGCGGTTGCGAGGAGTCTTTGAGTTGACCATGCACCTTCAGGGGAGCTTTTATCTGCTTGGGTATAGCTCCAGACGCTGCACCTGGATCAATGTTCACAGATGCAGAAGACTTTTCAGTGTGTTTCAGCTTCTGGTGGAGGTATGGTGAGGTTTGCACATAATGATGACCATCATCTTTAGAAAACTGAAGTGTTGTTACTGCAGGTTTGTCAATGCTCACTTGGGACTGCCGTCCTTCACATTCTTCATACACCTTCATTTTAGCAGTGGAAACTGCAAGAGCCGTTTCAATCTCCAACCTTTCTTTTGCAGCTTTAATTTCGGCTTCTCTCAATTCTAATGCCTGTTTTTCTTTTAATGCTGCAGCCTGAGCCATCAGGGCAGCTCTGTTGGCTTCTTCTTTCATGCGTGCTGTGGATGCAGATGAGACTTTTGACACCCTAGATGTACTATCCATTGATACTCTAGATACACTGTCCATTGGCGTAACCTCTTCATGACATACTTGTGCATCGATCCATTTCTGAATTTTAGACATGAATTGTAAGCACTGATCTGCCTTTGGCTGAAACCAAAACTGTTGATCTGCCTCCTTTTCATCATCATTAAGATATAATAGCACAGAATAATTTAATTCAATAAACTCATCATAAAGTCTCTTGTAAACTTTCATTTCCTTTTGAAGAACATCACTCAAATCAGGCAGACTTTCCTTTTACAAAAGCATCTCAATTTCGTTCGACTTTGCCGTCATTTGTCTTAATTTACCTCTTCTTGCGTTTGTGAAGCGAAACAATTTTTCTTCAACACCCTTAGCCGTCAGTATCCTTTGTCGGTCACGAGTATCCATGCCGTCTTCTTCGTTTTCGTTTGCCATTGTTGAAAAGAATTCCACGTGGTCTCAGTCAGCTAATTCACCAACACTGGATTGTATCGGTTGAAAACAACTGTCTTCGGTTCTGACACAGCATTCAAACATTCACAATTCCAATAAACTTTCTTTCAATCAACAAGCAGCATTGCAGATAGCAGCGTGGTTTACTCCCGTGCTTCGTTGTCCACTTGGCGTCTTTGCCAACTCGTTTGGTAGGTAAGTTCTTTCACTTATCAGCGATATTTTCTGGCTTGATAGCAGTTTTTGACTTTACTTTAGTGGCGAAATTTCAGTTTTTGTTTTTGTTTTAATTAAGCCACTTCATTCACGTGCACATACTAAGGCAACTTCTGACTCGTATCCGTATCCCCGTCTACTTTCTATTATATGTCTGAACTATAATGGAGGTACTCACGATACCGAATCCAGTGAAGGTTGATGTCATTTATTTTTGAAGGTTGTCAACTTTACACACTCGGGTATCCAGTGCTCACATTATTCTTAATCAAATAAAGTTTTAAACAAAAGATACAGACCATGGTCAAAAACTGTGTGCCACCATCAATCTGCACGTGTCTCAGGAATTCGCTGAAAAGACAGTTCCGTTTTCTTTAACACTATACATTGCACATGCGCAATGGAAGATCTACAATAAACTAACATAAATTCCTTCAGTCTAATTAACCTTCATCTCAGAAATATCTAATTTGATACATGCAATCCAATACAAAAACGTTGTCAGAGAAATTGTCCCAGGATTTGGCTCTTACAGAGGCGGATAGTGTTGTTTGCCAGTGCTATATCCACAACAATGAGTTATTGTTCTCGGGTGAACAAGCGTTGCCGTCCACCCCGAGGAGGTTGTCTAGTCATTCTGTAGAAAATGAAACCACAAGATGTCATTGATTAGGTTCTTTTATACATACTGTACTTTCATACTGTACACGGTAATGTAACAATGGTACTTATACTTCACAGCACTACCCATTTTTGTTCACTGAGGAGCAAAGTACAGTACTGTACTGTACAATACTGTACTGTACTGTATTGTAATACTGTAAGGTAATGTGACATATACAGTAGAGTTGAAGACATACCGGTTCTCCATTCTGAATGTCCTTATTATGGACGCTACTGTGTAACGACTCAGGTTAGGATGGACTCTTTGCCCAGCCTCATTGTGAGGCCATGATCGATGACATGGTCCACCAAACTAGCCCTAATGTCATCTGAAATATTTCTCCTTCCTGGTCCCCTTCTTTGTCCTCGTCGTCCTCCATGTACTACTCCTCTCTCTCTCTGTCTTCCTCTACCTCTTCCTCTGGCTCTCACTGCCTCCATGTTTGCAGAGTTCTCAAAACCTTACCTGAGCTCTATTTGTAGTGCTAAGGGTCAGGCTGATTGGTGTTAAGTTTTCTGTGTGAGTGTTTTCAGGTGTGTGCGTTTTCAATTACCAGATGTGTTTTGCATTTTAAATAGAAGTGTTTTCCCAGTGATAACAAGGGATTTCATTTTTGAATGAAGTGTGTAATGTAGGAAACAGTGTGTAATGTTCTGCAATAACTGTGTTGAAGAACTGCAAACAAAGTGCAAAGCAGAAAACGTGTTTAAGGTATGGTTACAATGTGCTTAAGGTATTGTTACAAGGAGGTTAGGTTTTGAAGCTTTGGTCTAAGCATTCCTTTTTTGGATGTAAGCAATTGGCAAAAACTGTAAAATGATTTTGTATGGGTGAGGTGTGAATGAGGGCAATTGGTGCTTAGATTTGCAATATGTTTCCCATATGAATACAGTAGAATTCACCATGAAAACTGTGCTGTAATTTAAAGCTATGTGTGAAGTGTTTCGCAAAAGAGTGAACTGGAAATGCAATATGAGTGAGTATAAGTAAAATGTGCTTAGAGTTTTGCAGAAGTGGTTTAAGAGATGGATACATGAATTTCAACTTCTGATTGTAGTGTCTATAATTGGAATTACAGTGTGTAAACAACTGAAAAAACTGTAATGAAGCATTGCAGTTCTCTGATGAAAAGCAATCCAGGTCATCACAAGCACAACTTTTCATCAACGATTTACACTCCAAACCTTCTCTTTCTGCACGCAGATTGGAATTTGTCAGTAGTGTGAAAATGTCCACATCCTCTCTGTAATTCCAGTTTCATGGACAGAGTAGCACAAAGCCCTGTGAACTGCACATCTGTGCTGGCCCTGGCTCACTTTGACAACCTTGTGAAGGGATGAGTCACCTGGACACTAGATTCTCCACATTAAAAATGCAAATGGTGCATTTTTGTGTTTAACAGGCAGACACAACTCACATGCTGCTGTGACTTATAAACATGTAGTCATCATGATTGCAAATTGAGTCACACACATTTATTTTAAACATCGTTTTCATGTATATAAACCTTGGCTCTCTGTTTATCCAATGGACATGTACAGATCTTCCTGTCCTTAACAATACCTCTCATGCAGAGGTGATTTAAACTTGTTTGCCTTGAAACATGAACCTGCCAACTATCCTGACGGGGCTCAGGCAGGGACTCAGGCGCGGACCACGGGAGCGTCGGGTTCCGAGCGTCTTTAACGGAATCGTCAGGCAAATCGCTAATCCGAAAACAAGCAGGGTCGAAAACCGGGAGACAGTCCGTGGACAGAGCGAGGATCGGGAAATCGGAGCAGGCAAGGTCGGGGAACCGGACAGGCAGGCAATCAAGCGAACGAGGCAAGGAGGCAGGCAAAAACGAGGTCAGGGTACAAGCAGGGTCGAAAAACGGGAAACAGGCAGACAGAAGCATAAAGCAAACGCGGGGACGAAACAGGCGAAAAACACTGTGACGACCTAGCAACAGGACAGGGAAAAGCAGGGAACATATAGGGCAGGGCAGACGAGGGGATGGAAAGCAGGTGTGCAGGCAATCAGGCGGGCGGAGACCGGGCGGGGAGCGGGGCAGGAAAAACACAAGGAAAACAAAAGCACGACAGCTAAGGAGGCGGAGCACTGACATACCCCCCCCTCTACGGACGCCCCCAGGCGTCCTAGCAGGTGCGCCAGGATGCCGGCGGTGGAAGTCCCTGATGAGGGCAGGATCCAGGATGTCCCTGGCAGGGACCCAACACCTCACCTCGGGGCCGTAGCCCTCCCAGTCAACCAGGTACTGGAGTCCGCGCCCCCGTCGCCTAACCTTAAGCAGGCGGCGCACAGTGTATGCCTTTGTCCCGTCGATCAGGCGAGGAGGTGGAGGAGCCCGCGGAGCCGGGCAGAGGGGGCTACGGACGACGGGCTTGATCCTGGAGACGTGGAAGGTGGGATGTATGCGGCGGAGAGAGAGCGGTAGCTTAAGGCGGACCGCCGCGGGACCGATCACCTTGGCAATAGGGAACAGCCCGATGAAGCGAGGAGTGAGCTTGCGGGAGTCTGTCCTGAGGGGAAGATCCCTAGTGGAGAGCCACACCCGCTGACCCAGGCGATAGCGGGGGGCTTTGGAGCGGCGGCGGTCGGCGAAGCGCTTAGTCTGGGCTGAGGCTCGCAGCAGGGCGAGCCGCGCACGCCTCCAGGTGCGGTGACATCGCCGGATGAACGCAGCCGCTGAGGGGACGCCGACCTCCTCCTCCTGGGCTGGGAACAGGGGGGGCTGGTAACCAAGACAGCACTGAAAGGGAGACAGTCCCGACGACGACGAGGGCAGGGAGTTGATGGCGTATTCCACCCATGGCAGTTGCTGGCTCCATGCTGACGGCTCTTGGGAGGTGAGACACCGCAGCACAGTCTCCAGTTGCTGGTTCGCCCGCTCAGCTTGGCCGTTGGACTGGGGGTGGAACCCGGACGACAAACTGACCGTGGCGCCCAATTGGTGCTTAGATTTGCAATATGTTTCCCATATGAATACAGTAGAATTCACCATGAAAACTGTGCTGTAATTTAAAGCTATGTGTGAAGTGTTTCGCAAAAGAGTGAACTGGAAATGCAATATGAGTGAGTATAAGTAAAATGTGCTTAGAGTTTTGCAGAAGTGGTTTAAGAGATGGATACATGAATTTCAACTTCTGATTGTAGTGTCTATAATTGGAATTACAGTGTGTAAACAACTGAAAAAACTGTAATGAAGCATTGCAGTTCTCTGATGAAAAGCAATCCAGGTCATCACAAGCACAACTTTTCATCAACGATTTACACTCCAAACCTTCTCTTTCTGCACGCAGATTGGAATTTGTCAGTAGTGTGAAAATGTCCACATCCTCTCTGTAATTCCAGTTTCATGGACAGAGTAGCACAAAGCCCTGTGAACTGCACATCTGTGCTGGCCCTGGCTCACTTTGACAACCTTGTGAAGGGATGAGTCACCTGGACACTAGATTCTCCACATTAAAAATGCAAATGGTGCATTTTTGTGTTTAACAGGCAGACACAACTCACATGCTGCTGTGACTTATAAACATGTAGTCATCATGATTGCAAATTGAGTCACACATTTATTTTAAACATCGTTTTCATGTATATAAACCTTGGCTCTCTGTTTATCCAATGGACATGTACAGATCTTCCTGTCCTTAACAATACCTCTCATGCAGAGGTGATTTAAACTTGTTTGCCTTGAAACATGAACCTGCCAACTATCCTGACGGGGCTCAGGCAGGGACTCAGGCGCGGACCACGGGAATCGTCAGGCAAATCGCTAATCCGAAAACAAGCAGGGTCGAAAACCGGGAGACAGTCCGTGGACAGAGCGAGGATCGGGAAATCGGAGCAGGCAAGGTCGGGGAACCGGACAGGCAGGCAATCAAGCGAACGAGGCAAGGAGGCAGGCAAAAACGAGGTCAGGGTACAAGCAGGGTCGAAAAACGGGAAACAGGCAGACAGAAGCTTAAAGCAAACGCGGGGACGAAACAGGCGAAAAACACTGTGACGAACTAGCAACAGGACAGGGAAAAGCAGGGCACATATAGGGCAGGGCAGACGAGGGGATGGAAAGCAGGTGTGCAGGCAATCAGGCGGGCGGAGACCGGGCGGGGAGCGGGGCAGGAAAAACACAAGGAAAACAAAAGCACGACAGCTAAGGAGGCGGAGCACTGACATATCCACCTTATATAAAACTGCACAATTTACATACAGGAATTGAAAATCAGCGGTTATGATTTTTATGGTCTTGCAGTACACAGCTGTAACTTTGATGCATATGGGCAGGAACCTTGCAGAATACAATTCAAAACAGAAATGTAAGCATAAAACAATAACACTGTAGAAAGGGGATGGACATTGTTTAAAAATCGAGGTGTAACTGATTGATCAGCCATGTTGCCTTGAGGAGTTAAGACCACAATAAAGATTGGCAAGACATGCAGAGGAGGACATAGCAGACAGAGCACACTCTGTTTCTGTCACTGCAATCAAGGTTAACAATATCAGAGTCCTTTTATTTCTTTAAATTGTGGCTATTGTTGAGCCCCCTGAAGAAAACAATTAAACAAAACTGATTCTGTAATGTTTTAATAATACTGAAACATGTAGCATTAAGAGATCAGAGGAAGTGAGCCAATACAATAGTCAAAGTAAACTCTAAAGTGACCTGAAACAAAATAAAGCTTCTTCACGAAAGAAGGACTGCATCACATGGGAGTCATTTTCAAGAGTCCTATGCTAAACACCACCTCAGCTAAAAAAGAATAATCAACAATTAGAAATAAAGTAGGCTATTATTATTATTATTAGTGGTAGTAATAGTAATAGTAGTAGTAGTAGTAGTAGTATTGGTAGTAGTGTAGTAGTAATAGTAAAAGTGATAATAGCAGTAGCAGTAATATGCAAAATATTTCTTGTACATTCCATAGTTTGTTAAGGTAAATGTTTCCAACATTACAATTAAGAATTGATTAAATTTTGATAGTTACTTGAAACCTGGGTGGTATTCTTTGTTCTTTTCTCTTAAAGTGTGTCATGTGGTCCAAATATTTATATGTAATATTCCAGTCTCTTATAGAGGGCAACAAGATTTATCCATTGATCTTGGCCCATTGCCACAAAGAGCATGTCCCTAATGTGTTGCATGTTGTGTGCAGCAATACACACAACAGAGTCCAAGATACATTATAAATCATAAACAAAATGACAACAGTGTTGAATGGCTTGTTCTCATCATTAAATTTTTCATATTATGTTCTTATGTATATATAGCTATGTGGATAGAAATGAACACAGGATATAATCCAATGATTTTATGAGACCAAAACAAGCCATATGTTCATTGCAACTGGGATGGAACCTCAGGAATGTAAATGGCGGCTAACGTAGATTTGCCAAACCACAAGTAAGGGGTGCCAAAGAACTATCAGGGCATGAAAGACAACAGTGCTACAGGAGCTGTGGACTTACAACAGCACCTCTTTTTCTCCCTCCAATACACAGCATGTGTGTTTTTCTCTTCAATTTCAAGGGAAGCTGTGGGGAAACCCTGCACAGTGTCTTTTTGTAAAGAAATTACAGCTGCAGGGAGATATTTGACTTGAAATAACTGAAGAATAGGGGTCAACTAAGGAGAGTTAGGCAGTCAGAAAAATGAATGTGTGAGTGATTGGCAGACAGTGTCTGATGTGTTCAATCACTTACTGCTTGTAGCTTCCCCGCAGTAAATGCACCCATGTGTACGGTAAGTATATATAAGTGTGCTTGGTAGTGATGTGCGGGTCAACTCATAACCCGCCGGTCCCGCAGGTTGACCTGCGGGGCGGGCGGGTTCGGGTAGGCTTACTAGAAAATATCACAGGTTCGGGCGGGTTGGGTCAAAAAGTGACAAAGCAGTGTTCTGACTAATTTAATAACTTACAGAAACATTGCGTGCAATAGGCTTTGCGTTATAGGCTCTCCGAATTGCAATCTCCGGGCTAGGCTGTGATTACTAGTCCACCTTCCACCTTCTCTTCCCCTTTCTCTGTCATTCTCTCTCTCTCTGTCTCTCTCTCTCTCCTCTCTCTCAAACACACACACACGCACGCACCGGAGGGTGCAGGTCCTCTTATGCCCTGCCTGTCAATAATCTGCATTACCGAACTATAAAGTAATCTGCATCTCTCACACATCTCTCTGCACCCAGATTATAATTTATGCAGCAGCTTTATCATCAGTTTGCGATTGTGGTTTTGGTCAATGCATGTGTTTTAGAGTGTTGATAATAGGCTTCACCTACGAATTTTTTCCGTAAGTGGTACACTAACAAAACCCTTTTTTTTGGTCAGAAAGAAGAGGCTACCACACTGACGATATGGCCGACTTAATCAGAGAAAAGTAAAAAACGGGCGATGCTAAGGTTGCATGCAAAGTAAGTCAAAATTTTTTTGCTACTATTCAACAATAAAGAACACTGTTTGGAACAACTTGTCTGTTTATTTAGTACCCTAGACCCAGACACTATTAGGCTAAGATACAATAGGCTATTCCACTATGTAATCAATGTATTATGCTAACGTTTGGGCAAACAGCCCAAAAACGAAATAGTGCAACACTCACTTTGCTGTAGCCTACGGTGGCTCGTGCAAAACCTTGTTGTCTACACGAGTGTCTGTCCTTTTTGAAACGTGCACTAAATAAGAAAATGTTATCTCTTACTTTATGATATGGATGCCATCACTATACAGGCTAAAGCTGGCGGTTTGCGGGTTGGGTCGCGCTCGGGTGGTTGCTTAACGCATATTTTTGCGGATTGGGCGGTGCGGATTGGCTCTCATAATGGGTCGGGTGGGTGCGGGTATTAAAAAACCCTGACCCCCACATCACTATTGCTTGGCAAAAGAGCAGACATAGCCCTATGAGACCAGCTTTCACCTTGATCAAAGGTGGTCCACCCCTATCAGACACGATACTCACTAATCCCCTCTCTCTCTCACTTGGTGCGGAAAGCAGAGGCCTGCAGGTGAGGGCACTCCTGTCAAACATGGTAGTTAGAAGGACAATCTGCTCCTACCCCCATCCCTGTTCTATGGAAATCTGCCAGAGTGCTGAAAAAGTCAACAGTGCCAAGCTCTCTCCTTGGCTCCTGTGCTTTCCTGCTTTGACAAAATGGCTCCTGTTTGTGTTCCTTGGCACACTCTGAAAAACTGCCAGCAATTTCAAGTTTTACCAAGCAATATTAATTTTTATTTTATTGCTATTATGATTGTCCATACCAACCCCTTAATTTAGCTTTATTCCAAGAGGCAAGGTCACAGTTTACATGGATAATTACTGGTATTCTCTTTCTCTGAAGTCAGCAGCCAAGCTTTTATCTAGTGTTGCTAAATATGTATAAATATGTAGGTATAATGTAAATATGACAATATATTCTCCTTACAGTCTTGCTGTTCTGTTTTAGATTGGTAGTTTGATGACACACTTGGTCTGTGTTCTTTCCAACTAACACACTCTGTTTGGGCAGAAATCAAAGGCTGATAAGACAGTTTTTCTGAAATTAGAGGCTCTACCATCCTGTAACAGCAAGAAGGTTATAAGTAACAGATTAAAATATTAATATTTTCATCTTCCCAAGGCAACATATATGAAACACTCAGGTCTTGCATTCATATAAATAATTTTTTAAATTATAGATTCTGTGAATATAAAAGTGGATCCAATCTCAAATTCTTCTGTTGGTATACTTGATGAATGAAAGTTTAGTGGGTGCTCTGTTTTCACATGAAACTACAGTCTCCACCTTGAGAGAAGCAGAAGAAGGAGAAAGGATAAAAAAAGGTTTACCCTTCCTTCCAGTGACTATGTAGGTCCTTTGTAGATCCATTCCACATCCAGTGTCCTCCATTTTTTTGGATTGGGATGCAGGGAGGACTGATATGAAATATGACATGACACACCAAGTTACCCTGTCTTGGAATTTGGGGTAAAATGGCTCGTTCACTCTGCAGTCTTTGCCGCCTATAGTATGTTTCTTGGATCCTTTATTAACTGGTCCCTTGTTATATATTATACAGGTTTTCCCAGCACAATGCATTATTGGAAATGCCATAAAGAGGCTGGCTGGGAATCCAATCTTATGTTCCCATATACAATCTTACAGGTATTACATTCTTCACAAACCTTTTGTTTGAGCCTCTAGTAAAGTTTCTTTGTTTCCTTATAATCCATCTGTGCTGCTGTGTGGTCTCAGCCATTGGATTCATCCTACTCACTTGTTACAACATATTTATTTTGAATAATTATTTGTTTTTGAAATCCAGATTTAATCATATTTTGTGATTTGCATTAAATCTGACAGCCAGTCTTCCTCCTCTGCCCCACTGCTAATGAGTACCCAGTGTTTGAGCAGCCATGCTGCCCATGAAAGCCTCAATAGTGATCTCCAAAAGCCGCCTTTACTCTGCCCTGCCCATTCACCACCTATCTCTATTATCCATCTCCAGTGAGCATATATAATAAGTTTAAAACCAAGATATAGCCATAAACATTTTGTATGGCAAAATTTAAGACATAAATACATTGGAGTGCAATGCAATTAATTTATGTGCATTTTAAATCTAATTTTGAATTATTTTGAAGAAACATTTACATTTACATTTATTTATTTAGCAGACGCTTTTATCCAAAGCGACTTACAAAAGTGCATACAGTAGGTACAGCGACAGTACGGGGACAGGATGTGTACAGTTCCACAATGAGACAGTTCTCAGCTGAGAGCAAGGTCTGTTTGAGGACGCAGTACTATCAGATTTTTACAAGATAAAATAATTATTTAAACAAAATATTTAATTAAAAAAACAACATTTTAACCAATTTGAAGACCAAGCTTTAGAAGTATTTTTGAATTCCAGATTTATTTTGTTCAAGTATTTATATTTATATTACATTTATTTTGCACAGACAAATTTAAGATTTAAAACAATTAGTCATTCAGATTACAATTACAATTACAATTCAACCAGGATACAGAAAAATCAAAAGCAATTAATTGTATCTTCACTGACAATTTAAATTATCACCAGAGTGCATATGTGAGTGCTTCAGTCCAAGTCATTTCCTCGAGACCAGGTCCAAGTCCAAGTCCAGTGATGAGTTATGAAAATCATGAGTCGAGTCACATTTGAGTCCTGGACTCGCATTTTAAAAAACCGTCTATAAACTTGAGACTGAGCAAAATCAATTTCATAGGGCTGATGTACATGTCTTTGAGAATTGGTTGGTATGTTCACTGATATTTCATTCTGATAAAATCCTGCCATATCTGACTGTTGGTCAATTTTGACTTTGCAGCCATCTGTAAGAGAGGTACATAACACCATAATTGGAATGAAAGTGGGAAAAAATTGAAGGCTAGAGCATGTTCAAGCTGTACATACAAGGAGGACATCGGGGACATGTTAAGCCTTACAAACGAAACCTCAGAGACAATGTTAAGGAGAGGCTTCACCTAACCTTTTCTCCCAATGCAGCATTTATGAGGGCTATGGGGTTCTGAGGGGAGGGGGGAAAGGCTGGACAGTGCACCACTGATCATAATGGGGGCTCTAGCTATGTTCAAAGTTAACCAGTCACATTCAAAATCATGCCTGTAGGTAAATAGCATACACCTGCCATCAATGAAAGTGATTCTGATTAAACCCAGATTAAAGTCAGCTGTTGCTGTAGGATTTGCTTGAATGTTTGGGGTTGCATCCTACTGGGAGAGCCATGGTCCGCAAAGAGTTGCCAAAGAAACTGCAAGAGCTAATTGTTGAAAAGTACCAATCAGGAGAGGGATATAAAGGAATATAGAAGACACTGGATGGAGCACTCTCAAAATCATCATCAATAAGTGGAGAAAATGTGGCACCACAGAGACATTGCAAAGATCAGGATGACCCTCCAAGGTTGATGAGAGGATGAAGAGAAAACTTATCAGGGAGGCTACCAAGAGGCCAACAGCAACACTGAAGGAGCTACAGGAATTTCTGGCAGGTACCAGTCACTGCTTACATGTGGCAAGACGAAAACCTTTTCTTACAAAAAGGAACATCCAAGCCCATCTAAATTATCCCAAAAGATTCATTCAGTCACCCCAAACCATGTGGGAAGATGTGCTATGGTCTGATGAGACAAAGACTAAATCTAACCTAAATTGGTCTAAACTGTAAAAGATATGTTTGGCGCAAAGCCAATAAAGCTTCATGGAGCTCCATACCGACTTTGAAGCATGGTGGTGGCTTCTTTTCAGCTGGGTCAGAGGCTCTTGTCAAGATAGATGGTATAACGAATAGCTCCAAATATCAAGATATATTGGCACAAAACCTACTGGCCTTTGTCAGAAAGCTGAAGATGAAGAGGAATTTCACATTCCAACATGACAATGACCACAAGTCGACACATCCAAGTCGACCAAGGCTTCAGGCTTCAGAAAAGGAAATTCAAAGTCTTGGAATGGCTCAGTCAGAGCCTAGACCTCAATCCCATCGAAAACCTGTGGATTGACCTAAAGAGAGCTGTACACAGGAGATCAGCTTAATATTCTGTATGTAGATTTGATAGACCATTTTCCACACCATACTAAAGTTATGGGTGAATTCCACATGATTTGTGGTGTCCTTTATTAAAAGTCCATCAGACATTTCTGAAGGACCAGTCAACCTGATACTGACATTATTTTTGGATGATCTCAGTGTGGACCTAATTTTATCTAACGTCTTGTGGCATTCAAATCAGGGTTCTAATTTTAGAACATTCTGTTTTTGGTGCCATCAGAGTCCCCTGATGAAGTATGTTTTGAAAATTCACAAGCATGGTCAACTCCACTCACAGAATCAATGATTACTCACTGTGGGGAATAAAAGTGAATTTATAGCTGAAGCTCAAAATTGTAATGACACAGACTGGGATCCAAGATTTAATCACAGAAACCAAAAACAAAGTCAGGGACAAAACAGGTCAGCAACAGGAAGCAGCAGTACAAAAACCAGATCCAGAAAACACAGGCAAGGTTCAAGGAACAGGTGAGGGGTCAAACACGAGATTCAAATGTCAGAATAGCAGCAAGCCGACTTGGTAGAGTCGTAGGAAACAATACTTCGCAATGAGGCAACAGAAACTGAGTCCTTATGTAGCCAGGACTTGATTGAGGAATGAGTCACAGGTGC
The DNA here is from genome assembly GCF_013368585.1 of Megalops cyprinoides. Classification (NCBI taxonomy): domain Eukaryota; kingdom Metazoa; phylum Chordata; class Actinopteri; order Elopiformes; family Megalopidae; genus Megalops; species Megalops cyprinoides. The sequence goes on along the minus strand of NC_050604.1, from coordinate 1,889,690 downwards.
GCTTGATGAGTGGGTGTGGTAGAGCCGGGTTGAACTGGGCGTGGCTGAGGTGGCTGACTGGGAGCAGGTGTGACAAAAGTCCAAAGGCATTGACCAACATTGCCCCTACAAGTGAATATTAAATTTTCTGTATATACTGGGGATGCTTGAATGGACAAAAGGAATTATGTGTACCTTTCAGTAAAGACATATAATATTCTCTTAGAATACAGTTCAAAGCTAATTTTTTAAGCTTAAATTCTCATTTAAGTTTGTCTGTTGTGGCTCACGGGCTATACTGGAGTGGTTGGTAAACCACTTGATTATCTGGTCATTTATTAAGTATATTAACAGTATATTAAATGTTAAAGCATTCAATAGGAGACAAAACCAACCAGTTACTGATGGCTGAGTGTCATGCTCATGTTTTAACATACAGATCTGCATAATTAATGTGTAAAGGCAACTGCTGCTTTTATAGTGGCGTAGCTGTCCCTGTATTTCAAGGATCACTGTTATCTCAAATTAAATTTTATTTAACCTGTCTGGATGTTACACAGACAAACAACAGGAAAGAATAAATGATTTGTAATGAAAACATTACTCTGACAGTATCATGTGACCATACAAACACAGGAATAAAGAAAATACTTTAGCAGACACTTTTATCCAAAGCAACTTACAAGTGAGGTAGAGTACACAAGCAAAAAAAACACAAGGAGTCAACAATATTAGAAGCGCTGCATGACTAGGTTACAATGCCAAAAGTACAAAGTACAAGCTAGCTGGTAGAATAACAAATGCATTAAAACATTAGATCAAATTTTCCTTTTTTTAAATAGGGAAACAGTTTTGAAACATGAGAAATTCCTTGAGGTGGTAGTGTTTCAGGTAGTCAGATGAGAGCAGAAGAGCTGTGTCTTCAGATGTTTCTAGAAGACAGACATGGCAATTTTTAGGGATTTATGAAATGGTAACCAAATTTCATTACATTTTTCACTACATTACATTATTGGCATTTAGCAGACATTCTTACCCAGAGCAACTTACAAGGGGTTACACTTTTTACATATTATCCATTTATAAAGTGTGATATTTACTGAGGCAATTGTAGATTAAGTACTTTGTCCAAGAGTACAGCAGCAGTGCCCCAGTGGGGAATCAAACTAGTAACATTTTGGTTGCAAGCCCTGTTCCTTACCACTATGCTTCAAATAGATGGTGATACCCTTTTGAGTCCAAGTGGTGAAGATAAATGCTGCTTTATTCTTTAGGAAGTCTGGATTCAGCCATATTGGTGTGACCATGCTAGGTGTCATAGTGAAATTTCTGATTTCATTGATTTTCCACCGAGTTGTAGAGATCACAGTGTTTGTAGAGCAGTCATTGTGTTACATTCAGTTATGTCACATTAGTGATGGATATTTCTGCTTGTTCTGTTGTTATCCATGAGTCACAGTTGAGATTTGGCTGGATCCATTTAGTTAGGTACTGTAGCTGGCTTGGTAGGTACTAGTGGTTGAAGTCTGGGGAACCAAGGTTTCTCTGTGATATTTATCTTATTATTTGTAAGGTTGTTAGTTTATTTTTGTTAGTTCATAAGGGTCGTGTTCCAGTAGAAATTTGTTGTTAACCTGTCCAATTGGTGGTGGGTTGGACTGGGATCACAGAAGACAGATCATGGATTTTTGGGTGGTACTGTCCTTTTGAGAGTTGTGATGCCTCTAATGGAAAGGGGTAAACTCATCCAATGGTTTCAGTTATCTGCAATTACTTCTAAGTGTGGATTGAAGTTGAGATGGAACAACTCTGAGAGGCTGGTGGCAATATTCACAACATAGTATCAGATGTTGTTTGTGGTGAAGAGGAGATGTAGCCTTCCAGCCAACAAATTGTGAATTTGTTCCATTTTATAGTGTAGCCACATATATTGGGATACAAGTTGATGAGCTTAATGACTTCTTGGGGTAATTTGGTCAGGTTATCACAGAACATCATCTGCATAGAAACTGATCTTGAGAGTTGAGGGTTAGCATACCAGTAATATTATCATTCTGATGTATTGCAGCAGCTAATGGTGCTATAAATGATGCAAATCAGTTGCATTATTTATTGCTGCATTCTGAAACTTTCAGTGACTCAGTAGTTTTGACATTTTGCCAGCACAACATTACTGTAACATTACTGCAGCTGATGCTGCACAAGTTTCCTATTAATCACATATGCTGTTTTTTAGCAAACCAGCTGTGTGTGTCAACAGTGTAGACCTATCTGACTAATAAACCTGTCAATTTTTATGAAAAGAAAAAAAGAATTATTTTCAATGTAGCCATACAGTTACAAATAAAACAAACATGCGCGTGTGCTCGCACATTATTGAAAATCTAGGGAGTTCCCCCAAGAATCACTGGTCATTTTCAACACTGTTGACACCCAATCTTCAATGCAGGTCAAGAGTCAAATCAAAACAATTTATACCAATCATTAATCATACGTACTGGAACAATTACATTAATTCCTGCAGATTGATTTAAGATGACTCTCTGCTCTCTCAGTTTCAAACAGTGCTTGGAACTAATGGGAAATATCGGTAACCCTTCCTTTTACAGTCCCCTAATTACCCAGTATTTACCCAATAAATACATGGTAAGTTAAAGATCATTACTGGATAATTACCAAAGGTCTCAAGTAGGTAAGTAAAGGGAAATGATAGATGAAGTACTGAGTAAGACGCCAAATGTTACCCATCAACTTCTGAAAGTACCATGTAATTTTGACCGGTTTAGCTTGGTAACAACTCCAATATTAATTTTGTACTGAGAATTTATTCGGTCGCTAAGTAGGTTGAAATGCACATTTGTGTCACACATATTCCACAACCATAGAATGTGTAATCACTACAGTATTCCCTTTTCATGCAATTAACACAAACTTTTACTTAGTATGTTCCGTATAAAATGACAATTTACTCGGTAAGAAAAATCCTACTGTACTTGCTTGTTTATATGGTATTTCCAGACTGTTGTCACATGACTTGAAATACATTTTCCCTTTTTCATGCAATCAACACAGACTTGTAACATATATTCTACATGTAGTCTGCAGTGTTATGAAGTAAAACATATTTACTCAAATTTACTCAGTAAGTAGGGAAGCAATGTTTAATCCTATTTTATTACACCTAAATTTAAGACCCTGAAAAACACAACCTTTTTGTTACAAAGTAAATACATAGGTCTTACAAAATTTTATACAACCTGGACTGAAACAGAGCCCTTCAAAACACACATGAGCATATATGAAAATACATGTTAATACAAAGTTACTACTTTCACAACAAGTTTGAATTGACACTATCCTACAGACGCAAAGGGGAGCAGTTCTGAATAATGCAATGGTGAATGGTGGCACATGCAATGGTGGCAAATGCATTCACAGATTTGTCATCATCCAGGCTGCTGGAATGAGCACACACTTACACCCTGTAACAATCTCTTATGTCTCTGAATAAGCTCCCCAGAGTGCCCTTTCTGTATTCTTTTGCTAGCCAGTGATTCCACTCAATGAATCTTAGGTTCATTTTCAATGCTTTCTCATTAAGATTCCCCCTGTATCTGTATATATCTTCCTTGTAACTTCTCCACGCTCTCTCTATGTGTTGAGTGTGGGCACCACTCCCAGGGTGAACAAAATGTCTTCTGTGATTGACTTGGTAGTGAATGTAACCTTGTTGAGATAATCTGTTGTAGGCCCTCCAGGAATCACTAATTACTTCAGTACCAGGTCAGATATTTTTCCTGATTATATGCAGTAGTTGCCTCCTGGACCGGTTCTGCACCAATTTTAGTATGGGACGTCGTCGAGACCCCTTCACCTCCACCATCCCAAAGACCCACGAGCATCTTTTCCAGGTTGGAGCCCGTCGACCACGTCCATACTGAATAAATAATAGATAGATAGATAGATAGATAGATAGACAGATAGACAGATAAATGTCACATTTAAAGGCAGTCCACACAACATCCATAATTTGATAATTTTACACTTATGGTCTTGTTGATCCACCCTCATGGTCATTGTAATACTGCATAGAACATGGCCATGTCATACGGTAAGTTAACAATATTGCTGGGCGGTGTACTGATTGAACTGGTATACTGTTTTTTTTTTTCCTGTAAGGAAATTTTCGTATGCAAGCAGCAAAAAGGCAGCAAATTCCATAATATTGCTAGAAGTCGTACAGTGTGTTGTGCTGAGTTCATGCAACCATAATTACAAATCTACAGCAGGCAGTGAGTATATGGTATTGTTACTGAAAACATCAATTAAACAGAAATGTTTTGTATCCTACGTACTCCTGACATTAGAATAAGACACAAAGCTATATAAAGGCCCTGTCATGCAAAAAAAAAGAAGATTAAATAAAAAAATATCCACAAGCGGTGATCATTGAGGTCCAAGCATAATTGGGAGAAGTGCCCCTAAGCAGTAAAAAGGTTAAAGATCGGGACGGGATAATGCATAATCACACCAACTTTCACATTTCTACGTGAAGGTGACCTTGAGATATTGATATGTGGCAGTTTCAGCGCACCCTATATGGAATATCACTAAAGTTTGTGTTTGTCCATTAGGTGTGGTGTTGATCGTGTGAACCAAGTAAGGGATAATGGACGACACGGCGTTCGGGTATCAGAAAGCTACTGCACGTTCCAAGTGGTGATGCGGCCACAACGCGAAGCTTTAAAGTATACACTTTGAAGTGTAACAGCCACAACGCAAGGCGGAGTATTATCACTTCGAACGTGCATTAACTTTCTGATACCCAAATGGAGTCCATTATCCCGCTTATTCCACTGTTGCCACACTTGCATTGTGTTAATTTGCTGATATAATTTCCACATTTTGATTGCTAAAACTGTCTTGATAGTAGATCTACTTCTTTCCGCCACACATCGACTCATTTCTCAACTTACACAACAAACTGCCATTACTAGGTTCTACATGCGGCAGTGTAGCATAGTGGTTAAGGAGCAGGACTCGTAACCGAAAGGTTGCTGGTTCGATCTCTGCTGGGACACTGCTGTTAAGTACCTGCCTTAGGCAAGGTACTTAACCCACAATTGCCTCAGTAAATATCCAGCTGTATAAATGGATAACATTGTAAGGAACTGTAACCTATGTAAGTCGCTTTGGATAAAAGTGTCTGCTAAATGAATAAATGTAAATGTAAATGTACATGGATGGTTGCTAAGGTTAAAGCCCAGTTGTTAGTTCCATCTCTCTCACTGTCAAGCTAACATATCCCAGGATTCTGCTGAGCCTTAACTTTGTAAAATCACTGCTGTCTGTACTTCAAATGCAGCGTAACGGAGCTACAAGCCATCTCAGTCATATGTTACAATGTTGCTATGCCCTGAACGTCTGTCAAATGGCTAATTTGTAACTTGTAATGTGACAGTTCATTGAAACTTCACAGTGAGTTTGGCGTATTAATATGCAAGTGTAATACGGCCAAAAAACTGGAACTACTTCATAGGTGTGCAAATAACTAATGGTTAATTGAGCAGTGGTATAAGTTTGGTTATGATTGGACCTTTATCTGAGAAGATAGTGGTAATAGAATCATTACGGGTGACACCATGAAATTTGGTTGATGTGTAACTTTGGCAAGGAGCAATTAATAAAAAAATTCAAGAAAGTCATTTTTGTTCACATGTGTAGATGTTGTATACCAATTTCCATGACATATGGATGAATAACCATTAAGGAGATAGTGTAGTTTCACTTCTATTTTTTGAAAATTGTGTAGTTATATTTGTCAATTTGTGTCATATTTGGTACATACCATCCATTTGTCATTATGAATGAACCTATGAAGTTACATGAGGATCAGCCTTTTACAATGGCATATACTGACAGCTGAAATTTGACTGGCCGTTGGCAGCCATTTGAAGGGTGAGTCAACTGGACAATATTGGTCCTTTACAGGAGAAGAGAAGGCAGCAGAACCATAATAGGCCACTGGATGCTAACAAATGGGCGTAGGTGAGACTAGCCTTTAATAAATTATTTCAAACCATTTTGAAGAAACAAACCCTTTAAATATATTAAAACCAGTTGCTTGCATTTGTCGTCTTCTCTCCAGTCTTTTGACTGCTTCAACGCAGACTTCTCGCAAGAGTGTTGTTACCCTTGTCAGTGATTGGCTGCTCCCACATACTGCTGTCCGTAGCGGGACAGGGAGTTCGTTCCACCACTGGGGAATGACGTAGGTGAAACGCCGATGTCTGGCAGAATGAGCACCTCCTGCCTTGACCATGCAAGGAGCGAGGCGTCCAGTTGCTGCTGAGCGCAGGGGTCGGGCTGGTGTGTAGGGCTGGATGAGTTCTTGGAGGTAGGTAGGGGCTGTCCTGTTGATTGCAGAGAAGGCGAGGGTCAGGGTCTTGAATCTGATCCTGGCAGCAACAGGAAGCCAGTGGAGGGATTTAAGCAGGGGAGCAACATGGGAGAATTTGGGGAGGTTGAAGATTAGTCGGGCAGCTGCGTTCTGGATGAGCTGGAGAGGCTGGGTGGTACAGGCTGGGAGGCCTGCGAGGAGAGCGTTGCAGTAGTCCAGTTGAGGGAGAACTGTGGCCTGGATAAGGAGCTGCGTCGCATATGTTGTCAGGAACGGACGAATCCTCCTGATGTTGTGGAGGAGGAATCGGCAGGCCCGTGACGTGCGAGCAATGTACTCCTTGAAGTCCAGGTTGCTGTCGAGGATGACGCCCAAGCTCTTTGCTGACTGAGAGGATGGTATTGTGGTGCCATCGACGGTGATGGAGAGGTCATGCAGGGGGGAATTTCTACAGCTCCTGCAAAACATCACATAGATTGTAAATATCCAAGATATTTTTGGACATTGTTGATCCATTGTTGTACTGCAACAGCTCAAGTGTGACTTCTTGGTTAAAGTGCACACAGTCAGCTTTAGTTTTAGAGTACCAATATCCATATGAAATGCCAGCACATTTTGTACACAGTTCACCCATATGTTACCATAAATATTTGCACAAATCAAGAATATGCATTTAATATTGCGTCCTTGTTCACACATCCTTTGTATGCTGATGGAGGCTAGATAATCCATTGTGAACATCAAAAAAATGTAAATGTACACATACTACATACATCCTTCAGTATGTGAAGTATGTGTATGATAGGTGTGTGACCACAAATCTATTATGTTGATCTGTCCTGAACTTCTAAATGGGGGAAATCTGTGCAAAATGTGCTTTTATGTCATATAGATGTAAATAGGCCAAAATGTACAAGAACTTATTTAAGCCAATACTGACTGCCAATACGCAGGCTAAAGCACAAAGCTTTTTGCTTCAACTGCAATACTTCTTCACTGTGAGGTAGAACTAGTCACATGACCACCGGAAGGCCAAAAAAGTCCAGCTTCAGAAAATAAAACTCCTACCATGTGTATGGTTCTGTGTGTGCTTAACACAGGAGATATCACTAATAAGCTGATCTACCTGGCTGAAGAGTTGTGCTAATTAGAATCAGCTGGGGAAGGGCTGGAACAGATATGTGGTAGGACTTTTGCTTTTTGAAGGCGAACTTTTCCACCTCAGCCTTTAATGCATATATATATAGACTTACGTTAAAATAGTTGTCAGTTTAACTTCACCTTTTCAAACTCAATAATCTCTGTGTAGCCTGTGTTACAAAGATGATAATCCTTTACCACCTACATCCATCCTTGGTTGTGTTGGTTCTTTGGAATGTCATCCTGTTGTTGCACACAGGGCATGGTTTTTTCCTTGCCAATAGTCTCTCCCTCTGGAGCCATCTTATTATCTTTTACCCCCTTGTGCTGTCCTCCCCAGTAATGTTCTTGTCAATGACATACTTCTGGAAATACAAACAATTTATAATGTTGCAGATTAAAGCAAGAGTCACACAACATTTCTAACCATGTATTGTTTTAACCATTGAACCATTCTTTACGTTTACCAAAGTTAGAAAAGATGTCACCAATTCTATGCAGTAGGCTGCAGGCTTACATTCCCCCTATTTTCAACACTTCCTTACCTAATAGACCTACTGTGAAATACACCGTTAAATATTTCACTGCCTGCTAGGTAATGTTATAACTTGACAAGGGGTTGGGGCCTCCATAGTCAGCTTGTCAGCAACGTTACAATTTAAAGAAAACGGTTAAATGTTTCTGCCTGTTTCAGTAAAGCTTCAGCAGAAAACGAGACAGAGCCATGTCATAATCATAGTAGAAAACAAGACAGAGGCATGTCATAACCATGATAACCACCAACGGAGACAGTGTGCCTTAGGTGGAGAGAAACAAAACCATGTTCGAAGCATATAGTGAACATGACCATTAACTGTATCAACAATATGCATTATGAAGTACAAATGAATGACTAATCAACAATATGCATTATGAAGTACAACTGAATGACTCTGGTCTATGTCTGAAATTATTGCACTCATATATATTTGTAGATACAACTGCACTATCAAAAATAGTTGTTGGCTAGTTTTGTTAACTGTCTAGATTAGATTAGCATACGTCGTTATGGTAATGAACGACAGTAGGCTACCGCTAAAATAATAAGGATATAACGTTAGTAGGCTAATGTTCTAATACAGATTTACCAACACAACGAGGATCCTAGCACATAGGCCTATAAACAAATTGTCTCAGAGAGTTAACGCTATGATAATAGCTAAACTTGAGGTGGTGTTACGAATTAATCTGGCCTTGTTTTGGTTTAAATCAGAGCGGGTAGAAGCTTTAAAGCAGGCACGTTATTGTTTAAAACCAAGCATCCCCGCTAAAAAGACAAGAAACTATGGCGTCAGATTTATGTCAAAAGTCGCGAGCGCAGGAAACATGGTCGCGCACAAAGCAGCCACCAAGCGCGAGAGAATTTCTGCTTGGCGAGCGCTGGAGGGCATAAGCGCTCGCGCAGAGTTTTGACAATTTGGGGGCGGAAACCAAGGGAGGCACTGGCCCTCTTATGATCGGTCACTTTCAACGCAATCACACCCACACGACATCCTTGAACCTTAATTGACAGCTTCCGTGAACTGAACGACAGGCAGGCACTGTTTGGCCAGAGGCTTGATTATTTCAAAGAACTGAGTCCTGACAACAAGTTCGGAGTTGAAGACGCAGTGGACGGAACAATGACGGTAACTCCTTAAGATATACATTTACATTTATTCATTTGGCAGACATACATAAGATATACATGTAAGTGATACTGCTAGCTGGCTTCGTCTAACAACCCAGCAATTTACTAACGTTAACGTAACTTCTAACGTCTATTGCATGCAATCGGCTGAATGATAGGGGAAGCATAGCTAACGTTAATTGGCTAACGTTAGCTATTTACATGTTCCAGCCACATTTCAGAGTAAGTAAATTGCTGGGTTGTTAGACGAAGCCATCTATCAGTATGACTTACATATAAATCTTAAGGTATCGCCGCCAGTGTTCCGTCCACTGTGTCTTCAACTCCGAACTTGTTGTCAGGACTCAGTTGTTTGAAATGTTTGAAATTTCTCAGTTGTTAGCAATTTCAGACGTGGGGTGAAGACACCTCTTCAGACTCTACCTGAACTGACACCCTTGCCATTTGACCTTCTAAGATCTAAGATTCTTGGCTCGTACTTGTAGCAAGTTACGTTGTATTTGTAGCACGTTTTGCCTAGGTAGTATAGCAGCACTATATTGTCCCCGTGACTGTATTTGATATGTAACCTCAGATCAGATTAGTTCTGTCTCGCTACACTGACTTTGCGCTCAGCTTCACATTGTATGACCTGTACACATCTTGCCATTGTGCCTGTTGTTTGCCCACTATTTGCACTTTTGTACGTCGCTTTGGATAAAAGCGTCTGCTAAATGAATAAATGTAAATGTAAAATAACAAGCCTCTGGCCAAACAGTGTCTGCCTGTCGTTCAGTTCACGGAAGCTGTCAATCAAGGTTCAAGGAGGTCGTGTGGGTGTGATTGCGTTGAAAGTGACCGATCATAAGAGGGCCAGTGACTCCCTTGGTTTCCGCCCCCAAATTGTCAAAACTCAGGTCTATTCGCGCGAGCGCGTATGCCCTCCAGCGCTCGCCAAACAGAAACACTCTCCGCGTGGTGGCTGCTTTGTGCGCGAGAATGTTTTATACGCTCGCAGCATGTTTCCTGCGCTCGCGAGAATGTTTTATACGCTCGCGAGCATGTTTCATTCGCTTGCGACTTTTGACATAAATCTGACGCCGTAGGAAACAGACTAATCCGCGCGAAAGTTGTGCAAAGTGGAGGAGCTGTTGGAGCTAGCATCTAGCAGGTAACTTACAGATACAACTTATTCAAAACAAATAGCGTATGGCTTGGCTTTGACATCATTTATTGTTGTTTTGTTGTCATAATATTTAATATGTCAGTGCCGATATGCCAAGGACCAGGCAAACAAATGCCAGGAAGAACAAAGATCCACCACCAAGTGATGTTAACACGGTGCAGTCAGATAATGAAGGTAAGATAAACTGCGACTCGATCTAACCCGCTGCACATAGGCGACATGAGGCGTTTTTGAATCATTTATCTGTCGCCCATCTCACGTCCGTCTATTGTTAGCGACAGAATTCCTTTAGAATCAGTTTATCAAATTTACGCCAGCAGCGCTTTACGGGCGTATTACGGACGTGAAAAGTAGGGGGAAAGCATATCTTTATGCTTCACCTCTATTTTTGGAGCGTCCCTGAGGCGTATAATGTAAATATATACATGGATGATTCTTCAATTGGGGGGCTATTTTCACTGTCTTAACTGTTGATAATTTTTTAAAACTTTTTCCTAAATTAAATAATGTCAAGGCAATATTTACATGCCTTGATGTAAAGATACAATGATGGCCAGAACTGAGCTTAAATATAATTAAAATATTTCAAATTTATTTGCCAACTGGCATTGGATTGCATTGCAAAGTGTCATTACCATCACACCATTAAAACATATGTGTGTGATGGTAGTGACGTGTTGCGGTAATGACATTTTTTATTTATTTATTTTTTCTCCTCTCAGAAAAAAGATGCTAGGTCATGGATTTCACAACACTTCGCAACAGCTATTGTAACAGGCACTTTAAATACATATAAATAATGTGAATATTTCATTTTTTCAGTAAAAATATTGCTGCAATAGCCGCGATGGTAATGACGCTGAATAAGTATACTCCATGATCTGCAGCAATACATGATTAAATTCCTTTTTTTTTCAGACATGAAATGTCACTCTTCTCTCATGGCTGACATGTGCTCCCTTGACAGTCTTCATTTCCATTGTTACGGCATAAACAAGTCTTACCCTCAACATTTTCTTTGTAGTAATCATTAAGTGTTGCGGTAATGACAGTATTGTTGGGGACAGTACTAAATTGTTAAAAATATTCACAAATTGTATAGATATGAGCCCAAATTATGCATCAAGTGCTTTTTTAGATTACTATAAAAACACAAATTGCGATTTTTAAACGAATTGATCATTCGAACATTTGAACATTTAATCACACTTTTAGAGCAGAGAAGATTTAAAGTCTTGGTTGGGGACAAGGCCCAAATACCCAAATATTGGTGTTGAAAACATTTTAAAAATTTTCATAATGATTTTAGTGTATAACTTTTTTGGTAGTGCAATAAATATTATTTGAAATAACTAAGCTATTTATTTTGTAATATAGTATTTCCAACATGAATTTATAACCTTGAGACATAAAATTTCCCCTAATTGAAGAATCACCCATATACAAAATACCTTTCTCCTTTTGTTATATTACAGTACACAAATGGTGGCGGTGTAAATTGAAACGCTTATGCACCCATTTCACTATAGGTCTTGCTTGCTGTGTAAATCCGCTGGTTAAGTTGACTAAAAAGCCATAGGTAAGATGGATAGCCTATAAGAAAATGGCTATACAGTGCTTCAGTTGGTGCAGCTAGCATTTGAAAGGGACTTGAACCAAAAAGTGCACAAGCGAGGGGAAGCACCAACATTGATTGCATGCAGGTCTTCTAATTGTAAAGGTCTCTGCACACTGGCGCCGACATGAGTGCGGCGTAACGCGCTTTCGACGTTCACTCATATTGCCATAGCTACCAGGCTACCATAGTTCATTTTCAAAAACAAGCAGAAGTGTACAGCTAGCAACAGGATGAAGCAGACTGCTTACATTAACAGTTACGCAGCATGGTGGTACAGTGAAGAGGACCTATCTGGGTTCAAATGCTGGTCTTGCTAGATCAGGATAGTGGTCTGAGGGAGCAGCCTATCTGAGTCTTCAGGGTTTCTTGGTTTGGTTGTGTCTCCCTTTAGATCTTTGTTATATACACAACAACCTTTTTTGATATCACTGACCCGAATTACATTAAGATATTTGAGGTGCTGGCTAGTGGGGTTGTGTAAGTACAATACACAGTATTCTAAATATAAAGCTTAGCTGTACAGTTGAGAAAGAGCAGTTGGTGTCCAAGTTCTTTTCCAAGTTCTACTCCTTCAAAAAAGGGGTGTTGCAATTTAATTTAAAAAGTTCAAATGTTATTTGGCATGCATTCTATAGTATATTCAGACTTAGAGAAGTAACAGCTGTGTTGATGCTGAAAAGTTGTGTTGGACTACCTTTTCCTCACAGAAAATTGAAAGGGAATGATAAGAGAATTGATAAAGAATTGGATCGATATGCAGAATCAATAATGGCGTCGATATCCATAAAATCCTATCAATTCCCATCCCTACTGCCTACCTCACTTGATGCCCCCCATCCCAACATGTGTGACATAACTGGGCTTTCTCAGGTGAGTAGATCATATGAAATGAGAAATTTTCAAATACAAGGATGAAACATTTCTGTTTGCATCTTTTACAGTTGTAGAGGTTCAACTAAAAGCCATGGCACCAACTATGGAGAAACTTCGGGAGGAGTAAAATTTTCTGAAAGAGAACCGGCTTCTTACGAGGAGAATCGGCTTTTGAAAGAGGAGCCGGATTTCCTCAGAGAAAAAGCCCACAGCCCAGTAAAGACTGGCCACTCATCTACCTCCAAAGGTACCCAGACCATGTTTGTCCCAAAACCAACATGGAAGACTGTTTCCTTAGTTAATGACTTTAAATTAGCAGCCTTATTTATTAGTATTTCTGTGTATTCTGAACATATTGATATATCACATCATGTAATTACTATGATAGAGCACTGTTTTTAAAGATTTTTTTAGATTTATAAAGTGCAAAATCAGCACAATGAAAATTATTTTTGTTACGCTGCTTAGGGGTCCAAAAAAAGGAGGCTTTTGGATTCTTCTGACTCCTCTGCATCTTCCTCCTCCTCTGATGGGAAGAGGAAGAGGAAGAAGAAGAAGAATAAGACCAAGAGTAGCCTTGCAGAATTTGGAAAAAGAGGTAACTTGCATAATTTGGAAAATGATGGCTCACAATTATATTCAGGGGTGGCTCATATCAATGAGCTAGTTAATGTATGAAATTATCTGTTCAAAAGTAGGGAATATTCTCTGTAGTTTTATGTTCCTCAGCCAACATGCATTTAGTTTCTTAATCTCAGGACTGTAAATTCAAGAAAGAAGGCACTGTCATGTCCCATGATTAATATTCCATCATACTGTAGTTTTAAAACACTGGGGATGGAACGCAGTTTCTACTACTGCAGATAACACAAATGCTAAATTTAGCTTAAAGGCGGTTTACATGTTGTGGGCCAGTAGTATTGCTAGTGTTTGGTCAAACTTAGCACCCTTATTTGTGTATTAGTAATTATGGAAAGGGTTAAGGTTAGTGCACACACACAATCCACATTTTTATATATGTTTACCATGATCAAGGTTGGGCCTATTAATAAGTCAATAAAGCCAATAAAGTTAATAAGTCAATAAAGACACTCAATAAAGATGTGCATTAATAGGTAATTCTTAGACTCATTGCCAGCTCAACTTCTTAAGGTAAATAGAAATATTAAAGCAACACATTGTAGTTTTTTATTTTATTAAAAAAAACAAAATAAAAAACTTAAATTAATAGCTTCAAACTCATTTTGATACCACACTGAATTACAATTAGAAGAATAGAGTGTCTGATGCCTGGAACACATAGTATTGCACGTTTTAATGTGGTCGTGGGTAGGAGCATGCTCTTTTTGTGATGAAGTTGGCACCTGTTTAGCACTAAATGGGTACCCAGTACATTGAAAATTGTTGAAATTGTGTTATAAATAGAAATACTTATATAATAACTCAAGTCTTTTCAAGTAAAATTATTGCAAATAAGTAAGATATGAAGAAGATATAACTAACATGGCTACAGTTTAACAGGGCAGACAGCAAAATCACTTCAAAAAATAAGAGATGTATGGGTTGTGTGGGGTTGTAGAGGGAAGAAAAGTTGAAATCATACTAGATTGTTTTGGTATATTTCTATGTTAAACTCCTGAATGTCTTGTGATGTATAATGAGGATTGTCAAGATATCTGTGTAATTAGTAAGTTCATGTTTTCATTTTACGATCTGTCTTGTAGTTCAAAATCCCGAGGACGTCGTACATAGGTACGAAGCCGTTCTGAAGGAGTACAGACGCACTAGAAGCTTTTCTCTCAGCTGCCAGATGCTGAATGTGGACCGAAATACCATTGTGTTGACAGCTGTCTTTGCAGAAATTTTCATCGCTGGAAAGGGGAACACTTACCGGAGTTTGGTGAGGGGGAAACTCTCACCAACTTTGCAAAAACCTGCAAGGCCTTTTTAGATGCACATGAAAGACTTGCGGAAAAAATAAAGAAAATGAAGAAGGAGTCTGAGTTGCTCCCAATTAAATGCAAATTTTAGTTCTGGATAATTTCTAGTTTTATACTTTTATCTATATATGACTTGTTTACACTGTTAACAAATATATATTCTTTATGTTTCTGTAAGTGCTTTTATGTGCAATTAAACCATGCTTCCATTTGCAGTACAGTTTCATCTTACTGAGTAAATTGTCATGTTATGCTTGGGACTGTTACAGAACATACATGGTAAAAGTTAGTGTTAATTGTATGTCAAAGGAATACTGTACTGATTACACATTCTATGGTAACAGCCTTGTAATATCATGGAAATAAACAAGACTTCCTTTTGCAGTACAGTTTCAGTTTACTTAGAAGGTACATTGTCATGTTTTTAACTAGTAACATTGAGGAATATGTGTGGCACAAATGTCCACTTATATGGAAAATGGATTATCCAATTACAACATTTAGTGTAAAAGCTTGGCAATTCCATGGGAACAAGCAAGACTTTGTTTTACAGTTCAATTTCTTCCTTCTTACTGAGTAAATTCTCTTGTTTTATTTGGGATTTTTTGTGGAACATATGGTAAAGGTGTGTGTTGGTTGCATGGAAAAGGGAATACTGCACTGATTACAAATTCTATGGTAAGAGCCTGGTAACACAGTGGAGACAAACAAGACTTCCTTTTTGCAGTACAGTTTCAGTTTTAGGGTGTTACCAAGCTAAACTGGTCAAAACTACATGGTACTTTCAGAAGTTGATGGGTAACATTTGGCGTCTTACTCGGTACTTCAGCTATTATTTCCCTTTACTTACCTACTTGAGACCTTTGGTAATTATTCAGTAATGATCTTTAACTTACCCAGTATTTACCCAATAAATACATGGTAATTACGGGACTGTAAAAGGAAGGGTTACTGAAATATCAGGTCAGGAGAGGGAAGAGAATGTGATTTAAGTATGTGTAGCTTTAAAAACCCATTCACTTTCATTTTTTTTCACTTTAACAACCAACACTGCGAGCGTTATGATTTCAACATGTGATCCAGAGGCCACTGTTTCTGACGAGTCAATGAAATGTGTCCAAAATGTGCTACCAAAAACACCCTTACCCTCTGTCTGTAAGTACAGTATATACAGTACTGTTTTTGCAACATGTCAAGTGAAGTATGGACCCCTTCAATCACTAATTTGGGAAGCTATCTGTTTGCTCGTCACCTGCTTCATGCTGCTTGCTTCCCGAACGCCAGACGCCGATAGGCTAGAACCCAACCAGGACACAAACTCGGAGTGCTTGCGGATTCCAACACTTTCATAAAGTAACTATAATAGGGATTTGAATTTTAAGAAGTGTCCTTAATCGATTGTTGTTAACCTTATCAAATAATGATTAATTGTCAGGGTTTTTTCTTAGCCCACCCAATACCATTTAGTAGGCTAGGCATAAATTGTAGGATCGTTGAAGTTTATTGTACTCTAGGCTATTATAAAAGTGATAGTTACCTTGTATATATTTAACACAAATGCATGTTATATTCCTCAGTTAAATGTTTATTGTAAATCAAAAATATAGGACATTCTTGTATAGCATATCAAAAAATGTTGTGTAGGCCTAGGTTTTGTTTTCCTATTAAGGCCAACAGGAAAAAGGGGGAAAAAACTAAAACAACTCTGTTTCGTTTGTCTTAAGTGAACCAATAGCCTAACATTATCCCTCTTGAACGGTATAGACGACACTAGCCTAAACTAAGCCTTCTGAACTAAAGGCATACACACTTCAGAGTCTGATCTCCTATGCTCACATAGACCTAAATAACCTAAAATATTTTTATTCAGGAAGATCAGCATATCTACGTGGTCAGGGGTGAGTCTTGTACGCAGTCTGTTCACAGTAAGGCCAGCTGCTGAGATTATGTAACTTATTTGTTATGGTATGTAGCGTGCCTGTTACCTTATATGGTTTGTTATGTTTTCATTTGTGTTATTAAGTTTCTCATAGTTTTCAGTTAGCATCTGTTATATTGTTTTAACGTTAAATCGCTGTTTCCTCAGAGCTAAAATTAGCTAGAATTTTTCCAACATAGTGTTCTAATTGCACCGGTTTTAGCATATGTGCTAAAGGGCTAATCACACTGCTGTGACAGTACGTGCGAAAGGGTTAAAGTTAAAAACACAAGTCCGATAACTGCATGATGTTTCCAAAGTCAATGAGTAATCATATTAAATAATCGTGATCTCAATATGTGATCTCCCCGACTGATTTGTGCTGATAATCTGATAAAAATTAAATTTGGCAAACCTGAAAGTAGTATTTACAGACAAATGGCCCTTAAGATTGGGTTAATAAATATTAGGTTGTTACAACCTAAAGCTACGTTGGTAAACAAATTGATTACTGATCACCAATTTGATATCTTATGCCTGACTGAAACTTGGCTTAAACCTAATGACTTTATTGCTCTTAATGAATCAACTCCTCCCAGTTACTCGACCTACTGGCAGAAGTGGCGGTGTTGCTGCTGTACACAGCTCCAAACTCTGTGCCACTTTTAAACCTGGCTATAACTTTAATTTGTTGAACTGCTAGTACTTGGCTTCGCACATCCTGACAAGACTGCATTTCAGCTATTTACCCTTGTGATAGTTCACAGGCCACCTGGTCCTTATAGTGCTTTCTTAATGGAATTTGCCAACTTTTTATCCGACCTGGTTGTTAATACAGAAAAGGACCCACACATTACTGTAACCATACTCTAGATTTCGTCCTCACATATGGAGCAGATATTAACCACGTAGAAATTATGCCACACAATCCCGTTTTGTCAGACCACTAATTTAAGACCACTTAAATTTACCGCTAACGTGCTTCACGTATTCGGAGCCCAAATTTTCTTCTAGGCGCACGTTTTCTTCTTTTACAGCTAATGCCTTTATCGACAAGCTTCCTACATTATACAGCCTGTACAATAAAATCTCCTCTATCTGACGTTCAAACCCTAGTTTAACTGAAATTAATCAACTTGCAGACAGTATTGACTCCACTTTACGTAAAACTCTGGATGCCATTGCTACCCTTAAAAGGAAGAAAATCACAGACAAAAAGCTAGCACCTTGGTACAATGACCATAGCCGTGCTCTGAAACAAGCTACGCAAAAACTCGAAACAAGTTTTTTTCCTGGCGTGGAAGAAAAGTCTCCTAACCTATAAGCATTCCCTTATAGCTGCCAGATCCAAATATTTCTCTACCCTTATAGAGAAAAATAAGGAAAATCCTAGGTACCTGTTTAGCACTATCGCCAGGTTAATTGAGTCCTGCATTAGTTAACCCTAACATGCCAGCAATTTATAGTAGCAATGACTTCATGAACTTGATAGTAAAATCATAAAGAGATGCAATACAAAAATTTTCATCATCTTCTGCAGTGTGGGTGTCAATGTAGATGTCTATTAGGCCTGCCTCGTGCCTTGACTCTTTTATACCCATTGAATTCAGTGACTTTTTTCTTTTATCAATTCATGTAAAAACTCTACCAGCCAACTAGACCCCATACCAACCAACTTCCTAAAACAGCTACTACCTGCAATTGGCACACCGCTATTAAATCTTATCAACGCCTCCCTTACATCTGGACACGTACCTCAGTCCTTCAAAGTAGCAGTTATCAAGCCTATTCTGAAGAAGCCCAATCTAGATCCCAATGACCTGTCAAACTACAGGCCCATCTCGAATCTTCCATTTCTCTCAAAAATCCTATCAAAGCAACTCTGTGCATTTTTACACTCCAACAACATTTTGGAAGTCTTTCAGTCTGGGTTTAGACCTCATCATAGCCTCATCATAGTATGGAAACCACTCTTATGAAATTGCTCAACGATCTTCTACTCTGACAATGGCTGTATCTCTCTTTTTGTGCTACTAGATTTAAGTGCAGCCTTTGATACCATTGATCATAGTATCCTCCTCGACTGCCTCGAAGACCTCAAGAATCTGTGCTTGGGCCTCTGCTCTTCTCGTTATACATGTTGCCTCTTGGCGATATCATCCGTAAACATGACATTAGCTTCCACTGTTACGCGGATGACACTCAGTTATACATATCAGGCAAACCTGATGTCACTCTGAATATATCAAACATGGAGGCCTGCTTAACAGACGTAAAGAATTGGATGGCATGAAATTTTCTCCTCCTTAACTCAGACAAAACCAAAATATTGGTCATTGGCCAGAATTCAATCAGGAGCAAATTCACTCATTTTACACTAGACCTTGATGGTGTCTCCCTTGCCTCAAGTGCAGCTATCAAAGACCTTGGTGTTGTTATTGATCCTGAGCTCATATAATTAACACCTCTAGGACAGCCTTCTTCCATTTGAGAAATATAGCCAAAATCAGGAAAATTGTATCAATTAATGATGCTGAAAAGTTAGTCCACGCCTTTGTAACATCCAGATTAGACTACTGTAATGCCCTCTTGTCAGGATGTGAAAATGTCTCACTAAAACCCCTTCAGCTGGTACAAAATGCAGCTGCTCGAATCTTAACTAGAACTAAACATTTTGAGCACATTATGCCAGTTCTAGCTTCTCTTCTTTGGCTATCCATTAAATACCAGATCGATTTTAAAATACTCTTACTCACATTTAAGACTTTAAATGGGCTTGCCCCTCCCTATCTTAAGGACCTTCTTCACCCATACCTTCCACAAAGAGCCCTTCTTTCCCAAAATGCAGGGCTTCTCATCATTCCAAGAGTGGGCAAAACTACTATAGGCGGTAGAGCCTTTTCCTATCAAGCCCCTCTCCTGTGGAACAGCTTACCTACCGAGGTTCGGGGAACAGACTCTCTCTCCATCTTTAAGTCTAGGCTCTAGTCGGCAGGCCAAGACCCTTAAAAAAACTTTTGATGGCATTTTTTGTTAAAAGTTGGCAACCATGCCAGAAGTTATCAGCATGGATTAAGGTTTCAGAATAACCCGGTTGCCAACATGGAACTTGACCTTCAAGGTCAAATATTGAGGTCAAAAGGTCAATCGAGGTCAAATTTCAAGTTTTTTCTATTTTGTGATGTACTTTCATAAAATATAAACTTTTTTAAAATAAATATTGGATAATTAGTGCATGAAGGATAGAAATTTCAAATATATTGATTAATTTGATTTGGATATTTAGAGTTTATATGGCCATTACTCTTTTATGGTATGAATAATACAAAACGTTTTTATGTTTATCTGTTTGTTTGCAAGATAACTCAAAAAGTGCTGCACAGATTTGGATGAAATTTTCAGACAATGTGGGTATTGGGACAATGAACAGCTGATTAAATTTTGGTGTTGATCCGTAACACCATCTCAAATTTGTGGGTCAGCGAGCCATATTGCCTTGGCGGAGATCTGCGCTCCCTGAGTGCTTTTCTAGTTGTTGCTGTGTTACAAGTAGGCTGTCTCATCCTGATCATGTTCCATCCCTGCAGTGTTAAGACATCCATCAGCATCACAACCACATGCAGGTATACAGGGCTGTCCATTCTTAAGGCAAGTGCAGGCATGTGTACGGCATTTGGTTCTACAACCACAAGTAACCAGTTCCAAGCAACTACTTGGAACAGTAGGTTTCCTAAGCCACACAACTACCAACTGTTGGTCTACAACCTTCCAACCACCCGTCTCCTCAGGGGTTTCACTAACATCTACCTTGTCAGACTGCAGCCATACCTTTGCCTGATGATTTGCACGTGCTAGATGCAATGCCAATGCATCACTTGTTGGTGGTAACATTTCCATAGCTTTTTTCCCTTTATAATGAGAATGGCAACTTCTTGGGAAGTGTACAGTACACTCTCTACTCTCACCAAAAATATGATTTGGCTCTATTTTCAGATTAAAGAATTGTGAGCATGACAGATAAGAGAACTTAGTATAATATAAAAATAATAGAAAATAGAGCCCCCCCAAAAGACAAACCATAACATTTATGTATCGTTTTTTCACTTTTCGACTTTCAAATTTGACCTTAAATTATAATGATTTTAACAACCACTGGAATCTGGAACCTCAGACCCTACTAATAACTTCTAGCATGGTTGCAAACTTTTAAGAAAAGAATCCCATGAAAATAGAGCCCCCCAAAAAGACGAACCCTAAAAAGTTTTTTTTTTTTTTTGACCTTTTGACCTTCACATTTGAATATAAATATGATGTTGGCAACCACTGGATTCTGGAACCTCAGAACCCAATAATAACAACTAGCATGATTGCCAACTTTTTAAAAAGAAAATAGAGCCCCCCAAAGAGGCGAACCATAACATTTATTTATCGTTTTGTATCTTTTGACCTTCAAATTTGACCTTAAATTATACATTTGATTTTGGCAACCAGTGGATTCTGGAACCTCAGAGCACCCTCATGACATCTAGCATGGTTGCCAACTTTTTAAAAAGATTAGCATGAAAACAGAGCCCCCCAAAGAGAGGAACGATAACATTTATCTATTGTTTTTTAACTTTTGACCTTCAAATTTGACCTTAAATTCTAAATTTGATTTTGGCAACCACTGGATTCTGGAACCTCAGACCCAACCAATAACTTCTAGCATGGTTGCCAACTTTTTAAAAAGAATCCCATGAAAGTAGAGCCCCCCCCAAAAAGACGAACCATGAATATATTGTTTTTGACCTTTTGACCTTCAAATTTGACCTTAGAATATAAATTTGATTTTGGCAACCAGTGGATTCTGGAAACTCAGAGCCCACTGATAACTTCTAGCATGGTTGCCAACTTTTAACAAAGAATGCCATCAAAAGTGTTTTTTAAGCACATTTCCTGGTGTTGGCCTGCCGACTACTCAAAACATATCTATACAGTAAATCCTTCAGCTGAGGGACATGGCCTGGTCGTGGCATGGATCATAGAGTCTCTGGTGGACTAAGTGGTCATTGGCCGTGATTTGGTGTTGACTGCCTTAGGGTCGCCCTCATGATTATGCCAGTCTCTTGCCTCTCGTCCCCAAGGTATGCTGCCATAATGTTAGCCTGCCTGGGTTTTTTCCTTGTTGCACACTGGCATCTTTTTCCCTGCCCCTCCTCTCCTGCCTCTCTGCTGTACATTCCTGCTACTCTTTATCATCCACTAACTTATGTTTTTCAATTTTGTTCTCCCCCACCTGGCTCCGGGATCCTTCCTGGAGCTGTAACTCAAGCACCACTTCGGGGCCACCGGCTCAGCTTCCTCGCTGTCATTTCTGTGGAGCCCTCCATGTATCAACAACTGGACCCTCGAGAACTACATGCCATGCATATTCTGCTGTATAACTTTTAAAATTTAGGATTTACAAGACTTATTGTGTCTTACGCACCCACATTGCTGTATCTTACTACCTACATGTTTCACCATTCTTGAGTACTGTTAAGAACTTCTTAGGAAACTCTCTCCTACTCTATTTGTCCACCCAGTGCCAGCCAGAAGCAGATGGGCTCCCCCTCTGACCCAGTTTCTGCTCAAGGTTTCTTCCTATTATTCAGGGGGTTTTTCCTTGCCACTCTCGCCTTCAGCTTGCTCTGAGGTGGTATCAGGCCTGGAATACCGATGAAAACCTGCTTTTTAAAACTCATGTTGTGCTATATAATTAAACTGAATTGAATTGAAATTGAATTATCATGTGCTTAAATATCTGCCAGTATGTCTAAGGATTCAAATATCAAGAGGCATTACTAATATTTCTACAATCCCTTCTATATTTGTGCAATGGCAGAGAAATGTTAAAAGAATTAATGTTAGAAAGAAAAAATGTTAGTGCTATATAGTTTTATCATATTTTCCATTGCACCTATGTTTTTCCCTTGTGTTCTTTAGTTTTTGGAAAAAACACACAAATCTGGGGGACACTTCTCAGAAACTGCAATTGGGAGGTCATTGCCAAGAGTTCAGCTGGCCCTGGCAGCAGGTGCCAGATTTTGGAGGAAGAGGGGGACGGGAATGCCACATGTTAGGCGAGAGGGGGAGGGAAGTGCCAGCTGTGGAAATTTCTCACAGCTGAGAGAGAGGAAACCTGGAGTAGAAGATGATATGGGGGTGGGGTGCAGACAGGCATGTGACAGAGTTGGCAGGGGAACACAAACAGGAAGGAGCCCTGTACTACCCCCACAGTGCTCTTCCATTGCAGTCCACCATGCACTCAGAAAGTCAAGTCTAAATGGCAGCTATTGACTGGACCTGGCTGGGTCTCCCACTCAGCAAATGTTGTCTGGGAGAGGGACACAGACAGCTTGCAATGGCACTCTTCTCTGCATGTCCTTTCACAGCCCTGCAGAGTCTGAAGGAGTCTTGAGGAGGAGCAGACTCTAGAGCCCAGGGCTGGGACTAATTCCTCAATAAAAGGCTTCCACTTGGGTTGGCAGCGCTGCATCATGTGAGGCATCCCTTGTTGGATGTACTTTAGCAGCTTGCTCTGCTTGTTTACGTGGGACTGGTAAACAGGGAGTCCATTCACATCCTCAGAGTCCCCCTCTACTCCTTTCATTTGCACACACAATGGCCTCACACCACCACAGTCCAGTCACATCAGTGCATGAGACGTTATGTACAGCTGCAGCAAACAGCATCAGTTCCTTCCTGTTCACTATGTCCTCATTCCCTTGTCATTTGCTATTTACATTTACATTTATTTATTTAGCAGACGCTTTTATCCAAAGCGACTTACAAAAGTGCATACAGTAAGTATAGCGACAGTATGGGGGGGATGTGTACAGTTCCACAATGAGACAGTTCTCAGCTGAGAGCAAGGTCTGTTTGAGGACACAGTACTATCAGATTTGTACAATTACAGCTTATAGGGCAACTAATACGATACACCTTCAAACAGCAAACTTCAACAACTTCAAACAGCGCAATGAGCGTCAGGATAAAGGCGGCAACAAGAAACAATTTAAAAACCACAAAAAGCATAGCAATTTACGACAGCACTGATTGGGGGGGGGGGGCAGCAATTGTGTGCTGGGTCAGTCCAGGTAGAGTCTGAAGAGGTGCGTCTTCAGGCCCCGTCTGAAGGAATGGGGTGAAGGAGCTGTCCTTAGCGGGACAGGGAGTTCGTTCCACCACTGGGGAATGATGTAGGTGAAATGCCGATGTCTGGCAGAACGAGCACCTCCTGCCTTGACCATGCAAGGAGCGAGGCGTCCAGTTGCTGCTGAGCGAAGGGGTCGGGCTGGTGTGTAGGGCTGGATGAGTTCTTGGAGGTAGGCAGGAGCTGTCCTGTTGATTGCGGAGAAGGCGAGGGTCAGGGTCTTGGTCTTCCTCCTGATGTTGTGGAGGAGGAATCAGCAGGCCCGTGACGTGCGAGCAATGTACTCCTTGAAGTCCAGGTTGCTGTTGAGGATGACACCCAAGCTCTTTGCTGACTGAGAGGATGGTATTGTGGTGCCATCAACGATGATGGAGAGGTCAAGCAGGGGGGAAGGGCCGGCTGGGATGAAGAGCAGTTCTGTTTTTCTGAGGTTCAGCTTTAGATGGTGGGATGACATCCATTTGGAGATGTCAGCCAGGCATGCAGAGATTCTTTCATTGACCTGGGAGGTAGAGGGAGGGAAAGAAAAAGAGTTGGATATCGTCAGCATAGCAGTGATAGGAGAAGCCATGTGGTTTGATAACTGAGCCAAGAGAGTTGATATAAATTGAGAAGAGTAGGGGTCCCAGTACTGAACCCTGTGGAACTCCTGTAGTGAGGGGGGTGGGTGCAGAGGTGGAGCCTTTCCAGTAGGTCTGGGAGGATCTACCAGTCAGGTAGGACTTGAACCAGGAGAGGGCGGTTCCAGAGATGCCCGTCTCAGACAGCTTTGATATTAGTGTCTGGTGGTGTCGAAAGCAGCGGAGAGGTCAAGGAGGATGAGGACAGATGGCAAGTCTGAGGCTCTAGCAGTGTGGAGAGCCTCTGTCACGGCCAGGAGTGCGGTTTCTGTTGAGTGGCCAGCTCTGAAACCTGACTGATGGGGGTCCAAAAGGTTGTTCCTGAGAAGAAAAGGGGATAGTTGGTTAAGTACTGCACATTACAGGGTTTTAGATAGAAATGAGAGGAGAGATACCGGTCGGTAGTTTGTAACATCTGATGGGTCGGTGGATGGTTTCTTCAGGAGTGGTGTGACCAGAGCTTTCTTGAAGGCTGTGGGGACAGTACCAGAGATTAGAGAGGAATTGATAAATGAGGGAAGAAATGGGGCGTACTCACCAGATATGGATTGGAGCAGAGTAGAGGGGATGGGGTCCAGAGGGCAGGTTGTGGCATGGTAGTCTGTGATGAGTTGGAGCACTTCCAAGTCTATGAGCGGCATGAATGAAGATAGCTGGTTGATGCAGTTGCTCGTGGTGGTCAAGAGTGTTGTTGAAGGAGTGAAGGAGTCCCGGATGCTGGTCACCTTTTCCTCGAAGTAAACCCTGAAATCATTGGCAGGGAGGAGGAGGGGGGAGAGGAGGGTTGAAAAGGTGGAGAAAAGTTTTCGTGGGTTAGTTATATTAGCATTAATTTTGGATTGGAAGAAAGAGGACTTAGCTGATGTTGCATTTGTAAATGCTGTTAGCAGAGAGTGATAGGTAGCCAGATCTGGATTTCCTCCACTTCCTCTCAGCAGCTCGCAGCGTAGTCCTGTCAGAGCGGAGGGAGTCAGTCAGCCATGGACATGAGGGTGATGGTCGCAATGGCCTGGAGACAGTAGGGCAGAGAGCATCTAAAGATTGAGAGAGACATGTGTTAAGGACTGATGTAGCAGACTCAGCAGGCATGATGGAGAAGGAGGGAAGGGGAGGGAGGGAAGAGAGAACAGTAGAGGAGAATGTAGAGTGGGAGAGTGTGTGGAAGTTTCTTCTGAAAGTGAAGGTGGGGGGATCAGTAGGGGGGATGAGGGTGGAGGGGAGAGTGATGGAGAATGATACGAAGTAGTGGTCCGATACGTGGAGGGGAGTCACCGTGACCATGAGGGGAGTCACCGGGTGTTGTCCGGGGAAATCCAGGTCTCGGTGAGTGCCAGGAATTGGAGTGACATGGTCTCAGCGTAGGCTGTGATGAATTCAGCCTTATGAACCGATGACCGGCAGTTCCATAGTCCACCCACCACTGACAGCACCTCGGAGGAGGACAGAGGGGGATAAACCAATTAGATAAACCAGGTTAGTCAGGTTGCATTTGCGGAAGTTGTATCTCCTGGAACGAGAGGAAGAGTGGATGAGGATAGGAAGGCGACACATGGTGATGAATGAAGGGTCTGGTGATAGAGAGGAGAGGAGAGGAATCAGAAAAAACACTGGTAAAATTGCTGAAGAAATGACGACGAGTATGCCGTACCAGCAGCCGTTAGTGACGCTAATTAGCTTGATCAAGCGAACAAAGTACAAACAGCTGGTTACAGCTGAGCACAGGTGATACTAATCGATGATTAACACCACAATAGAACGAAACTGGTCACTGCAAACACGAAGTTAATTACAACTACAGCTGACAATTATCAACAATTATGAAAGCAATACACTTAACCGTGTCCTGCGCGAAGATGCCGCAACGCCAACTAGATGCACACACGCTATGTCCTCATTTCTTTGTCTATAACCACCTATACAGCCTCATCATTATCAGGATTTGTGCTTATAGTGTGGGTATGATCAATCTGACAAACATTTTGAAGTTCATTAATTTGTTCTAAGTTGGAATTTGTTCTTATTTAATGTCCAACTGATATGTAAACAAAACAACCTTTCACAGCTGAAATACAAACATGTAGTTCTAATTCCAATAAACAAATAAATATACTAGGTGGTTAATAATAGTGGGTTAATAATAATCAATAGTCTTATTGTGTCTCATCATCTATACCCAAATCAGGAAGAAATGGAGTGCTGTTAAAAGATTTATGGACAGATCCATGAAGAATCCCAGCCTCAGTCACAGGCCCTGTTCACACCTGGCATTAACATGCATCTTGGGTGATCCGATCACAAGTGTACAGCTCTAAGTACATCAGTTCACACCTGGCATTAGAATGCGTCTCCACATGCGTCTCGAGTGACCACTTGTGATCGGATCTCACTTCCCCCCTCTATATGCAAATAAACATGTACATCATTTCTGTTTGCAAATGTAAGTTTATGCAACATTGAAAGGTCTGTTTGAACGAATCTTATGACTGTCACTATGAATTAATGTGTGTTGTATCTGTAAATGAAAACCTAGTTGGCTAGCAAGCTAGATTCTGTTCATCACTGAAATTAAATACCCTTAACTCAGCTGCGGCTGATCTTTTGTCAAATTCTGGTTATTGTTGGAAAAAGCAGAAATGCTAGATGCTACTAACATTTACTTGTAGAACTACAACACTTTACGTATTATTCATAATACCATTTTTTCACATAATATATTGCATTACACGTAATATATTGCATAAATGCTTGGAAGCATTGAAGGTAGCTTGCGAATTCTAGTTGTTGTTGTTGCACTTTAATATGACGCCGTTGGCACGTGATTGAGTACATATTTCCGCTTAGGCAGAGGACCTCAGTTGAGTAGGTGGTCCTTCAATGTGGCCCAGGACACATTCCCGTACACACTGCTAAAAGAATGTGGTCTGAGTGATCGGATCTCAATGCGTCCTCAATGTGTCTTGGGGGCATTCACACCTGTACTTAGAGCTGTCCACCCAAGACGCATGTAAATGCCTGGTGTGAACAAGGCCACAGATAAAGACTAATGGCTCAGCTACACTGTAATTGGCTGTGTTAGTGCCCTGCAGATTACTGTGCTTACCTACACATGTTCTTGCTGATGCTGTGGATCTGGCGATGGAAACCTAGTAACCAGGGGGAAGCAGGTGTACGCAGCAAAAAGGGGTGTGCTGTGACAGGGTTTTTGCATTTATTTCCTAAAACTGACACAACATCACAGATTGGCACTCACTCGCAGTGGATTCATATTACCTTGGCTACTGGCTGGGCTGGGCTGGACTGGGCTACAAAAATCATTCCCCATAGATGAGAAGTTATAAGCTTTGTGTAGACCAATCATATCACCAAGTAGTGCTTCATAAGAAGGAATGTGTGTTTCTGTTACAGAATCTATAGTATGGGGAAAAATCTGATTTTTCGTAATCACCAGGTTGTTAGCCTGAACAGGGTTATGGACCACAACTTTGTATGGCATAAAATCTCTGTCAAAGCATACAGTATTGTATGCCTGAATGTCAAAGCAATACAATGTCAAATTTATGACATACATGCCTGTTATTGGTCAAAATCCATTTTATTACATTACATTGCATTACATGCATTTACCATGTGACATTACATTACATGCATTGTGTCTGAGAGGAATGACCCCTGTGGGACCAGTGGCGGAGGGTGAGCTGGAAACAGGAGAAGCCCGAACATTACCTTTACATCTATCATTGCTTTCAACCTGTTCCCCTTTATCCTCCTTGATTAACAATAAAACAAATAATTCACAGAATAATTGACACCAATCGTGTGAATAGAGTAAATGATTATGCTGCGAAACAGCGCAGATTGTCTGTAGTTTGTGTGCTTGCGAAAGCTACAACGTGAGATTGTTTAATTAACAAAGATGGCAATTTGAATAATTAAGTGGCAAGTAATCCCAAAGCTTTCTCTTAAATGTTTCACATGATACCTTTCTTGTGTTACAAAATTCAAATGACAACACAGAGCTAAATTTAGTTAAATCGATTTAAATTACTGAGAATAAACTTTTATTAGGTTGAGTGCAATGAACAATAACGTTTAGAACACAGACCTCACAAAAGCTGTGATGTGTCATGAGCATTTAACGTAATTTAAATTGATAAATGCCATCCTTGTTAATTAAACAATCTCACATTGTAGCTTTTGCAAGCACACAAACTACAGACAATCTGCGCTGTTTCGCGAGCATAATCATTTACTCTACCCGCCGCCACTGTGTGGGACAGGACAGTCAGGTACCCCATAGATGCAGAGCACAGCGATCTTGACGGATCATAGGGTTTGAAGATCGGTTGTAGGTATGAGGGGGCTGTCCTATTCACTGTCCTGTATGCCAGCACCAAGGTTTTGAACTTGATGCAAGCGATAACAAGAAGCCAATGAGGCAAATTGAGAAGGGGAGTAACTTGACTCATTTAGGGATATTGTAGATAAGTCGTTCACCTGCATTTTGGATTAGTTAAAATCTATGTCTAGTTAAAATGCCAATCTGATGTCAGTTAATTGTAATTTACCGATGACAATAATTTGCCATTTAGCCACCCAGCTAACCATATTGACTCTATTTGTCATTATTAAATGGTATTGCAAATATTAATATAGCTGCAAGCAGCAATGAAGGGGCCAAGCACCTCAGGGCCACCAGGTAGACAACTACTCAGAACAACCCCTGAACAAGACACCAGTCCATCACAGGGTGAACAGACACATTGACACCCACTCTTACACTCACACCTATGGGCAATATAGCATGTCCAATTGACATTACCTGAATGTGTTTGGACTGTGGTAGAAAAGCAGAATACCCAGAGGAAAGCCACATGAAGACAAGGACAAGGTAGAAACTGAACGCAGACGCACCCCAAACTTGAAACCACAATGTTAGGCAGTACTGCTACCCATCTGCACCACCGCACTGCCCCACCACTACATATATATCAAGCTTAAATATAAGCAGTGCCATAAAATGCAGTGTGCCTTCTTGGGACATTGCAATGAGAAGTGCCAGCGCTGTTGGTGGAGTGCAATTTTTGGGTAATTGAATAATTCCAAAATCACAGGAAAAACACAAGAACATACCATATTAGCTGAATATAATAAAATGTCCCTAATTAGAAAAGGACCCCTCATTTTTCAACACCTTTTTTGGCAAAAGACTTTTTTAAGATCAAATGTTATTTATTTAAATAAATATTTTCATTTGATAACACCAGGCTTCTAAATAGCTTCATACCCCCAGGCTGTGAAGATCATGAACACTCAAAAGTCTAGTCCTCAAACGTAAGACAACCCCGCTTATCAGATGTAATTTCTGAAGTAGAAAAAAACCCTTTCTTACATTCAGGCCAATATGGAAAGTCCAAGTATGTCTTCAACACTATTTAGTAAATTAGCTGTGGCAGTAGGTCAAAAGGTGCAGGAAATGTGCCTATTTTAAGTGCTACAATCTGATTGTATCTTAGCAGCCATGCTATTTGGACATTGAACTATGTGTTCATTTCCCAGTTAGGACCTGACATGTAATGATGTAATGATCTACAAAAATTGGTCGCAATATCTGCTTTTCTTTGTGTGGCCCGTGCCTTATGATGTTCATTGGCAGAAAATGTCATTAAAATCTAAGTACATGAACACATGGGTGTTTAAACCTGTTTTTCAGTATAGCACCCCAAAGTGGCCAAATTTAAATAAACTTGGTGTGTGCCACCCAGGCCTCATGGTAAGCATGTGTATAGACTTTTATTCCAATGAACAAAAGCATTGCAGAGATATGGCCACTCTTCCTTTATGGCGCCTTCATGGGCGAATTTGTAGGTACACTACGGCCACATTGTTCAACGTGGCAGCCATCCTTTAACAACTGTTAAAGACAATGGTCCAAAGAGGTAATACACAAAAGCTCATTAGGGCCATAACTCTAGGAGGAGGTGGTTAAATGTGTTTTTGACAAAATCAAAGATGGATGAAACACAAAATGGCTTATGTGGAGGTTTCATAAGTTCCCAGTTAGGATACTTAACTGTGAAACACAAGAAATTTAGTTGAAATATCTGCTTTTCTGCCAGAATAATGGGGATTTAAATGATTTTGTGATGGTATAGTGACCCCAGGTTGCCAAATTTCAAATTTCAACCTTGAAACCGGGTGCGTACCCAGTATTCCTAATACCAACAGAGTGTACCAAGTTTTGCATCACTCCTACAAAGCACTGCTGAGATATGACTCACTTCCTGTTTTGGTGTCTTCACCATGGAATTTCATTGGACAACAGCGGCCGTATCTTTTGCCCTAGCAAAATTCTTTGAATAACATCTGGTCAGAACCCTCAGTAGATGAATTGTACCAAATTTGGTGGTGATAGGATCCATGGCCTAGGACTAGTTTGCAAAAGTAGGTTTTTTGAAAAATTCAAAACATTTTTTTTTCAAAAATCAAATACAGTGGATGAGTCTATTCAATTCATCATGACCCAAGGATTCAAGGGGAAAAAAGGATCACAACTCTAGGACAAACGGTTCAAAAGTTATAAGCAAAAATGTACTCTGAAATTTGACCTGTTGGTGGCACTACAGGGAATGATGGATTGGCTCCAAATTTGGTGCCTGGATACCTTGGACTATGCTCTATGAGGACGCCAGATTCCACCAACATCCACTTATGGTTTCTATGGCCTGCCATAGAAAACCATTGAAAAAAGGGTAATACCAAGATGGCCGAAAAACAAAATGGCCAACACAAAGGTTTCATGTTTTCCCAGCTAGGGTCCTTTACTGTGATGATGCACAAGACATTTGGTTGAAACAACTGCTTTGGTGATAGGCATTTGAATTTTTTTTTCTCTGTTTTTCTGGTATAGCACCCCCATGTGGCCAAACTTCATGAAACTTGGTGGGTATCCAATATTCTCCCTGGCAATAAAGTATACCAATTTTGGTGTGACTCCAACCAAGCATTGCTGACATATAGCTCACTTCCTGTTTCGGTGTCTTCGCCATGGAATTTCATTGGACGACAGCAGCCACATTGGTTGCCCTAGCAAAATTCTTTGAATAAGTTTTGGTCAGACCCCTCTGTAGATGATATGTACCAAATTGGGTGGTGATAGGATCAATGATCTAGGACTAGTTTGCAAAAGTAGGTTTTTTGAAAAATTCAAAATGGTGGAAAATCCAATATGGCGGACTTTAACTTCAATGGGTGCATTCGAATCGGGAGGAACCAAGGATTCAGGGGAAAAAAAGATCACAACCGTTCAGACAAACAAACAAACAGTTTAAAAGTTATAAGCAAAAATGTACCTTGCCTGTTGGTGGCGCTACAGAGTTGGATGGGTTGACCTCAAATTTGATGCCTGGATACTTTGGACTGTCCTCTATCAATGTGCCAAATTTCAAGGGGTTCTATGGGCTGCCATAGACTCCCATGCGGAAAGTATAATAATAATAGTGAAAAATTCTGACAATTACAATTAGGTGCCTAGCACCTTCGGTGCTTGGCCCCTAAATATTCTAGCTATTATTACTAGCTAGGCAACAGTTACCAAAATGGTGTTGCAAAGTTTTTCAATCAAAATGTTTTTAAATGTAGACTACAGTACTTTCCTAAGGGATTGATTGTCACCAAGCATGAGTATTATACACGTCACTCCTTCAACATGGTTGTGTAAATTTTTTGTTTATTGGCACAATGGAAATTGCAGCAAACATTTTAAGCAAGGTGCACACGCATTCATGTTGAAGCAGTGGGTGTCATGAACACCACTTGTTACAGTGAACATTGAATATTTAGTCTAACACACTAAAACGACATTGATGTCTAATTAAATATGATATTTGTTTACAGCTGTCAGTATCACAAGATATATTGTGAAGCCTGTCTCATGATGATATAAGGGATATCTTCCCAGGCCCAGTGCATTTTTAAAGAAGAATGGCAATATGAAAAATGGCTCATCAGAATCATGAGGTAGAATTTCATTTTACACCAGCCATTGCACTTATTATTGGTGTAAATGTTTGAAACTTGTGATTTGTTCTTTTCCTTATTGCAAATGTGGCACGACGCAATCGTAGCTTATCTTTTACAAGCAAACAAACTACGCCACTCCAATTTGAAAGGTAGGAGATCCCAAAGGCTATACAGGGTCCACTCCCCGCTCAGGGTATTCAATCAAATGAAGCACACAGAGGCTGGAGGACAAAATACAATGCTCTATCTTTATTACATAAAATGACTTAGATTCAAAATTATCCTAGGCACAGTTGGCATGACAATCATAGACAGTCAGGGGTGGTGCAAGATGGACCTGGTGGTCTCCTATAGATCAGGGCAGGTTTAACTTAAAATGAAAACAACTCCCCAAAACCCAACAACAAGCCACACCCCCAAATGGAAATCTAGGGTCACGTTAAGGGACTCAAAGTAGTCTGGGCTCCGGGGTGGTGCAACACGTGGTGGTGCAAAAACGTGTCTCATATATACCACCAATTAGAAGAGATAGACACCACACATATCAAATCACTCCACTCCAAACCACGGAGACAAGCAACACCCCAACAGTACCAGAACCACTTAAGTCACTGAAACCCTCCCCAAGGGGACAACTCAATGCCTGAGTATGGGGTAGTCAGAAGGCAAAAGAAAGAAAACACACGCACACAATAACCTAGTACACCAATAACCCACTATGCTGCCCACAAAACAGATAGGATACCACCGTGGATGGCCCTTCCAAGCCCCAGTTATCAATAAAGCTGTCATGACTGCGGCGTCTTAGCCGGTTGTTTTCTTTTCCCTGTCCATGTGCTTTTGTTTTTCCTTGTGTTCTAGCCCTGCCCCGTTCTCCGCCCACCTGATTGTCTCTACCTGCCTGCCTGCACACCTGCATCCCATCTTGTCATCTGCCTTGCCCTATATATTCCCCGTTTGTTTATTGTCTCGTTGCTAGTTCGTCTCAGTTATCTGTTTCGCTACAAGCTATTTTTCCTGTTCTGCCTGCCAGCCTGTTTTCCCGATCTTGCCTGTTTCCCTCGACCGTGTTTTTGGATCTGTTTGGTACTGTTTGCCGTGTTTTTCTGGTTTTCCGACTTTGCCTGTTTTTGACTTCGTTTTCTGGATTCCCCGTATCGGCTTATTATACTTCGCTTGGTGCACCCCATTCCGCTGTCTGCGCTTGAGTCCCTGCCTGAGTTGCGACAAAAGCACTCTGCACCACTGAACAAAGGCTATTCAAATGCTGTGACAAGTATTTATATTGCACAATACTAATAGTAGGGAAAAACACTGATTGCACTGCCTAGCAGTGGAGACTGGATATCCTCAGCAACCTTAGAATCCACCTTTCCTGAGAGCAGGATAATCATGCTGCTATCAGATGCCCTTGTCTTAGTAGGCGAGCCCTGGCGTTTCACATGAGAAGCCTGATTCTTCGTTTAAGAAGCTTCCACTGTGTGATGTTGGTCCAGGCATGATATGGACTATTATTGTTTGCGCTGCAGGCTACGCTGCCACCAGACACACTGCTTTTTTTCCTGAAAAGAAGGTATGCTCTCGCAGTAAGATTCTACCGTAAATGTGAGTTCATCCAACACTCCAGCAAAAGGAAAATGGGAACAAATGATAACTCCAGGTGTTCTCATGAGACTCTCATTTTTACCTTTGAGGGAATAGCCCTGCCCCCTACTACCAGGTTGGACCTGTCACACAAACAAAGTACATGGCACTTAGTGATGAATAAGTCATCTCTATCTGTTGCATGTTCATGTTTATACAGGGCATCACATTTCAGATCAGAGATCTAGTGCACAAGGCACACCCACTATGAAGCACTTTGGCCATAGTAGTCCCCTGTCCAGTAACTGTAGCACCTCTAGAACAAATGGTGGTGACAGTACTTCCACCAGAGCCTACTGCAGTGAGCCTGTGCATTGTTATACCTCCAGGGTCTGTGATCCAAATCAAGTTACCCAGCCCAGAATATGTCATCTACACAGAGTGAGAGTTAAGAGCAAGCCAGGTGATGTTAATTTGAAAAGCAACTTATTGGAGAATGTACACTATTCAAATAACTTCACTGCTGATTTATGTGTAACACAGTGACCAAAATGATATCCATAACACAAGCCACAACAGATGACTTTATGTATCTATCAAAGCATGAAGTCATTACAATGGACAAAAGTCTGGTAAAGTATTACCCCATGCTGTCTGTGGGACAGATAAGCTTAATGTAAATATGAATGGGTAAGTGATTATCTATATTCCATATATATACAGTATATGTATAGCCGGGGCCACCCCGGTGGCCACGCCCCTGATTTTATATATATATGGCCCCGGCTACCCCTGGAATCTGATTGGCCACCCTGCCTGGCCACCCTCATCAGAGCTGTCAATCAGTTTGTCTGATTAGAATTTCAAAAATATATTTTCTTACGTTTGTGCAACAAAATACCCAACCAAATGCCAAACAGTTTGTGAATTTTACAGCTAATCCAGACCAATTAGATGACTATATTTCACTCAACCATTCAGTGAGTCACACATTCCCATAGAATATGTAAAATACTGCAGAGCACCAGCTTGCTCCTGTCCCTCGGACAACTTCCTGGTTTTGAAAATGAATGTAAGTGAATGGGTGACGTCACAGACATGCTGGTCAAAGCATTGAGGCAGATAGAGAATAGGATGCACCTGAACCCTCTTGGACTATTAGAAGACCTACTATTTGGGCTATAAAGGAGAAAACAAGGGTAAGTAAACAGTCGTTTGCAATGTGTAGTGTTTAATGTTTTACAAATGTTGAAATTAAGTTGATAAGTAAGTTATATAGAGTTAAGGAGATCGCTAGTTGCTGATTGATTGTAGTTTGTTAGCAACAGCAAGACTGTTTTGCTAGTTGAGATTGAGAACTTTGTGCTGGGTAAAATCGTTCTTTAACTGAATGCAAACATGCCATGCCAGCAGTTCAGTACGTTCTGTGTTTTGTTGGCGTATGGTGTACTGTAACATTAACATACCATTAGTGGATAATACAATTGCATGTAATATCTAGCCTATGTGTTTCAGTTTAAGGAAAGTCATTTTCTGATTTGCAGTAGCCTTACCAAACAATATGCATGATTTCTTAGTATTGAGAGGAGGAGGGCAAGGTCGTTGAACTTAGATGACTTTGTTGAACGCTTCTCCCAACAGCACCAAAACAGGTGTATACAGCTGTCATAATCCTTGATGTTTGTAAATAATTTTAGACCAATTTGACAATATACATAAACTGTCTTATAACTCTTTACTTTAATGTAATTCTCACATAAAAGGCACAGGCACAGACTAGTTCTTTGATGGTGTACAGTGAGACTGTGATTTATTCAAATGCCTATTTGTGTTCAGGTTGGCTCAGGTTTTGTGTCCACACACATAGTTGTCATAAATGTATAAACACCTTACTTGGAAATGATGCCATCACTTGTCTTGCCCCTTTTTTAAATGCATAATGTATTTTTGCTAGGCTATCTGTTGCTCATGCAGGAAACAAACAACAGCATTCTCTTAATATACAGCCTACTTTGTAGAAGATCATTTGCTTGTAGAAGTTGCAATAAAGTTATTCAAATCCAAACTCAGCTGGTTGTTTCTGTCTCTGCAAGTTAACAAAGAGGTAGGCTTAGATACCTAAGAAACACAAGCCTTTATCTTGCTGAAACTACTACTACTAGGTTAGTACTAGATTCACCAGTATACACTTCCGGAGCACAGATCGACCCAAACAAACAAACAAACAAAAACATTTTATTCAGTCAGATAGGATGTCTAAACACTACACTGTTCGATGTGTATTATTTGTGTAAATAAATAGCTATGTTATTCATATCTTAGCCTACTCTGTATTACGACCTAAAATCTAAGACTGTAGGACATTTAAATAATTTTTACTGGTCATTTCAGTGTGCCACCTTCTACAGTCTGTGCCCCTACCTGGCCCGATAAGAAAAAAATTCTAGACACGCCCCTGTATAAAATGATACATAATGACACATATCTTTGTATGTCATTTAGTATATTTGAGTAAGGGAGAACTGCAACAGGAAACTGTCACCACACTACTAATGAAGACACTTCAGAATGTGCAGCCAAGGGTGCAACAGCTGGAAAGAAGACCCAAGGGCGCTAAATTTGGAAAGAAACCCAAGGGTGCAACACCTAGGACACCTACACTAGAGGCACCTACACATGAGAGGGAGAAGAGGCGGCAGCTTGTGTTTGGATTTGGTTTGAATAACAACAGCCATAACGCATCAGATGATGACAATGAGAAAGATTCCAGTGGCTTCACCGTGCTTCTTGACAGGATAATAATAAGGCATGGAAGTACACATACTCATATTTGAAAACTGTCAACTCACACATAGGGAAAGAACAGCCTTTGAACTACATATCATGTCTATACATCATAATGCCAAAACCAATAAGATTGAGGTAATTAAATGAAATTGCATTTCTGTTTAGTTGGAGAAACATCCTCTAGTGGCCTTGACAGTCTGAAACAGAGACACAACACTACTGAACACTGTTGCTGATTGTGTGTAAAATTCATCTACTCCTCAAGGATTAAGATGATTTTCCTTTATCTATTATCAGCTTCTGCCAAGGCAAGGTCAAAGGTAAGTTAGACAACACATGCCTTATTTATACACTATGCCATTGCTGCTGGCAGCAACAGCCTCCTGAGCCCCATTCAGGACACCCGCTCTAGTGCCTTACTGACATGTGATCTTGTTTTCAATCATAATTTGTAGGTCATAGATGAACTGCTGAGGATTCTTCCACCTTCAAATTGTGAGTCTATCAGAGAGATTAAGCACAGATGGAAAGTCTAAGCTTCTAAGCTCTTCTTCTATGGCATCATGAAAAAAATCAATAAGGCCTCCTTTGTTTCTCAAACCTGTATTCAATATATTGGCTGAAATTTCCCATGATCATAGTTTTTGTGTTTAACAATGGAAAAGGCTATCACAGTCTTCAAAGCCCTCCCGACACCTTTCCCCTCAGCAGTTGGACCACCCAGAAAGTTGTGGCAAGCAAATGAGGATCGAATCCACATCCCCATCATAAAGTTTATCAAGAATACATGTCCATCTCACAGTAGTTCATATTTTCACTACTGACTTTTGTTTTCAGATTGTATAGTGAACTTAGTGTTTTAACTGTGACACATTTTGGATTCTTTTTGTTCTGTACTTCCACATCTTAATTTTAGAATATTATAACTATTATCAGGTGAAACTACACACCATCTTTTATCTTTAATTTGAGGGTAATTTCATCAATTTCAGATGAATTGTTACATTACAGCACTAATAACCTCTGTATTGGGGTTGCCAATTATATGGCATTACAGTAGATAGAAGAAGTTACCTAAGATACCTACTAAGATAGAAGAATACACCCTTATGAAATTGCAGGTTTCTGAAATGTAAAGACAGAAATAACAGCAATGTAAATGTCTGACTTTTTTCATTTGTAATGTGATCATCAATAGTTAATTGTTAGGAACATTTTAAGTAAAAAAACTACAACACCCTGATTGCATAAGTCTGCACACACTTTCATAATGGGGGCTGTAGCTGTGTTCAAAGTTAACCAATCACATTCAAAATCGTGCCTGTAGGCAGATAGCATACACCTGCCATCAGTGAAAGTGATTCTGATTAAACCCAGATTAAAGTCAGTTGTTGCTGTAGGATTTTCTTGAATATTTGGGATTGCATCCTACTGGGAGAGCCATGGTCCGTAAAGAGAGGCCAAAGAAACTGCAAGAGCTAATTGTTGAAAAGTACCAATCAGGAGAGGGATATAAAGGAATATCGAAGACAGTGGATGTACCATGGAGCACTCTCAAAACCATCATCAATAAGTGGAGAAAATGTGGCGCCACAGAGACATTGCAAAGATCAGGACGACCCTCCAAGGTTGATGAGACGACGGGGAAAAAACTATCCAGCAGGCTACCAAGGAGCCAACAGCAACACTGAAGGAGCTACAGGAATTTCTGGCAGGTACCAGTCACTGCTTACATGTGGCAAGACGGAACAAAAAGGAACATCCAAGCCAATCTAAATTATGCCAAAAGAATCATTCAGTCACCCCAAACCATGTGGGAAAATGTGCTATGGTCTGCCGAGACAAAGGTTGAACTTTTCGGCCTAAATTGTAAAAGATATGTTTCGTGCAATGCCAATAAAGATCATCATCCATGGAGCTCCATACCGACTTTGAAGCATGGTAGTGGTAACATCATGCTTTGGGGCTGCTTCTCTTCAGCTGGGTCAGGGGCTCTTGTCAAGATAGATGGGATAATGAATAGCTCCAAATATCAAGATATATTGGCAAAAAACCTGTTGGCCTTTGTCAGAAAGCTGAAGATGAAGAGGAATTTCACATCCCAACATGACAACGACCCAAAGCACACATCCAAGTCGACCAAGGCTTCAGCCTTCAGAAAAGGAAAATCAAAGTCTTGGAATGGCCCAGTAAGAGCCCAGACCTCAATCCTACCGAAAACCTGTGGATTGACCTAAAGAGAACTGTACACAGGAGATCCCCCCGCAATTTGAAGGAACTTGAACTCTTTTGCAAAGAAGGTACAGACTTATGCAATCAGGGTGTTGCAGTTTTTTAAAATTTATTTGTACTAATAATTAACTCTTTCTTTCTCTGGATTTTTGTTTGTTGGAAAGTCACATTAAAAATGGAAAGAGTCTGACATTTATGTTGTTGTTATTTCATAAGGGTGTGTAGACTTTTTATATCCACTGTATAACCAAACAAACTGGGATATAAAAGAAATCCTGCACACTGTTATTATCTGGGACTGAAAAATCCCACCAAATGAAATGAGGTAAATGCTGGTGAAGCAACCTCCATCAGGGATGTTCTTTATTATACATAGTTATGTGCTGAAACCCTGAATGAAGTCACTACTGCCAGACACCACGGGAGGCTGAATAAAACCACATACGTGTGCTTGTTTGGTAATGGAGTGCACTATTGGTGTCCTAAAAGGCTGGTAGATGTGCGTGAACATAGCTGACAGCACACTTATGCCCACAACAGAGAAGTTGTGCAAGATGTTGCTTGCCTGCTGTGTCCCTCACGATATGGCCATGAAAGATGGCATTTTTTTGCCATCAGATAAATGGCAACAAGACGGCCCTATGGCCAAATCGCTCCAGAGAACAGGACAACAGTTCAGACTTAGATACTCAGAATTAACTAAGCAATTTTGAGGTATGAATTTTACATAGCCATGCACCTTTCACCCCCTGTAAAGTCTACTCCCACATACTTTCTATGTGACAGATACAAAAGTTGAGGACACACTTTTTGATCTAAAATTGATTTAGATATTGGAGTCCTCTCACAGTCATGCTTATTTCAACCAGTGAAATATATACAGTGTTCCCTTTCAGCAGCATCAGCACCTTATATGAGGTTGTTGGGATGTTTTACTTATGCTAATAAGAGATAACATGCACAAGTATCTAATTTAAGAACACTCAGGATTCAACATCATGCGAACAAGGGTAAGCACAAAATTGGGTGTTTATGCATTTCATGAATCTGACACGACATTTTAAACCAGGAGACTGCCTGATCAGATAAACCAGTGGTATGTAGGCACCCCATTATTTTTGCTTGGATTATTATATTGGTATTGGGGTATAATTCAAATCTGGAATGTATGGTTTTAACTCAAATCCTGTTCATTGAAAGTACATGAAATCTGGACAGTTTCTAGGGAGCTATGGAACCTATACAACCAGACAGTATTTGCCCAATGGGTCATGCGGTACGACAGCTTTTTTGTTTTCCATCAAATTTCCAATGGCCATAAGTCATGAACTGTATTTCATAGAGATGAGAAAAGAAACAAACTCTACCACTCATTACACAGATTCTGCTTCTGCTTAGGGAGTGGAAAATTTGGACACAAATGGACACAGATGCCTATGCTTTCATATTGTGTAAAATTTTAAAGCAATCCATTGAAAAAGATACAATCTATAATTTCAACATTTTTATAAATGTTTACACTTCTTGCAACAATTCAGATACCTTCTTTTCATGAACTAGGGCAGAATTCCACATATTTGGTATCTACATACTTTATGAACGTTATGTTTATAGGTTACTTACATTTATTCACCATGGTAAGTCTTGTACCCCCTGTTTTAAGATAGGCAGGTGCATTTAAGATCGAATCAGAAGGCTGTAAAAGAGCAAAAAAGCTGGTCCTGTGCTAAAGAGTAATGGATCAATTGAATGGTAAAAAGTGACTAAGACGTGTGTTAATAATTGCAAGGAAGATATTTCCCCCATCCATTTAAAAGAGTTATTGCTAAGGGTATAAAGGACTGCTTTGCTCTATTTGTTCTGTGTAATGGAGCCTGATAGAGATGACTGAGGTTTGAAAGCAATGAGCCTTACTTAAGGCTCTGTCTTTGTAAGTGTCCTCTAGTCCTATCTGGCTAACCTCCAACACCTTACTTACTTACGCAATAGTAATACTCCAACTTGTCATATTCTTCTATGAATCATTGACATTGGGAAACTAACAGATGATGAAAAAGTTAAAATATTATCTCTTAAAGATTTATAAAACACAGGCAGTAATGGACAGTTGATGTAAAAAGACCAAAATTTCTTTTTAAAAATAGTTATTGCTGGCTGTTTTGTAAATATGTTCTGTGCATTTACCCAGCTGTAACCATTGTTGAGGGAGGTGTTATGCTTGTGCAACTCCTTAGTCTTATTGGTGTTAAGGACCATCTAAGACTGGACCATGGTATTCCTCATCATCATGTAGCAAGTTGACCAATGCTGTGTTGCCTGCAGATTTATTTAAGTATGTGCTTGGACAAGAGCTTGTGCAGCAGTTGTTTTATGAAATAGTTACAGGCTGTGCTTAGCTCTGTGGGTTTGTGTCAGTGAGCACACTTTGAATCTAATGACGTGAATTTCGCAAAACTGTGAGTATACATTAGATTTTGACAATGTCTATAATATTGTGCTTCCAGATTTAATAGGCTATATACATGGTAAAACGATTTTGTCCCACATTCTTAAAGTATCATCATATTTTTACATTATTAAAGTTTGCTGTATAAGATTTCAAACCCTATCCTTTTTGACCAGTTTGAAACTATTAATTATTTTCAGTTCCTGAGACAGTTTGTACATACACGAAACCGCACCACGTTGTGGTTTTGCACAAACTAGGAATAGTCAAACTACAGCTTGGCATTGCTTGAAGGAACTCCAACAACAGCTATTAAAATCATTGTGTTTTCAGGTCCAGGATGACCTCATCCAATTTTGGATCATTTTGAATCAAGAGTAGCTGTCTGAACCTCCATTTTAAGACTGTTTAAACCTTGTTTTCTGGTCAGGAAACTCTTTAACTTGTTTGCTGAAGATACATAGAAAACTCCCTGAAATATCTAGATTGTTTCAGCTTGGCTTCAATGTACTATACTTACAATAAGTTAACATGTTCAGGCTGAGGTTTGGGGCAAGAGTGCTCAATCCAACAAAAATATACTGAGAGGCACTAAACATTCAAAAAATTATTCTTAATATGGAGTGATTTGCTTCTAAGGCAGAAGGATGGACTGCACATAATGCTGGGGCACCTATGGCCCCTCCGATTTCTTCTGATGAACCACTGCTATACTTCATGTATCCTGTCTGCTGTTAGCAGTTATGATACTTAGAAGTTTAGTTTAAACTGGAGTTTAAACCTTATACTTTACATGCACTGTACATACATTATGTTCAGTGGACATTAATTGAGTAGTTGCTTTACTATGATCTGCTTCCAGAATTGAGTAGAGAACTGGTGAATATAGGCATATTCTCAGAGAAGAGCACAAGATGGCTATTGCTGAGCTTGTCAGAACCAAGAACAGTATCTACCTCAGAGAAAAACAGCAGTGTGAGGTCAACAATGAAATGGTTCAGGAAAACAACAGCTTAAGTGTGACCACAACTGCCTGGGTTCTACAAAGGAACCAAATAACGATGAAAAAATTAAACTCAGTGCCTTTTCAGAGGAACAGTCCAAGAGATAAGGATTTGTGAGCCCAGGTAAGATATGTGTATTATTTCTACAATACTGTCGTACTGCAACACACAACACATCATTACACTATACAGTGTGAAAGAAGTTTACTCCAGAACAGAAAGACAATAATGTTAAGATGTTTTGCTAGAGGATAATGGAGACTGACATAGTCATACATCAGCATACAATCATCTATGTAGATGAAGCTTCATTGTCACCATAAATAGAAGCAGGGGTTGGAACACCACAGGTCAGAGGGCTGCAGTTTCTGTCCCTGGCCAGCACGAGGGCCTCGTCTTGTCTGTGCTGCCCGTTCTAATGCTGGGGCCTCATTTATAAAAAAGTTGCGTAGAAACGATCCTACATTTGATCTAAGATCATTTCTGAAATGTGCGTACATGTGATTCAGAGAAAATGAACGTACGCAGAAAAAAATAGCGAGGCCGAAATCGAGGTCCTGTTGGCGTAGGCGCACATACGTGCAGGGACGCTGTTTGGGAGCCTTTCCAGTGGCGTTACCGCTAAAACTAAGTACGTGCCATGTGGGCACAAAGCTCTAATGGCGTAGCTCTCGGTAAACGATACGTTCTTAACAGCCACTCGTCATCATGCGCTAAGACGTCTGCCCGATCTGTAAAAACTCGTCCCCTTCCTATTGCGCGGTTGGCGATATCTTCGGGAAGTGCCAATGTTGCCATTCTTCCTCTTGCAAAACACTGCATTACTAGATATTTTATAGCCGATTGACCGAAATGTTTCACATGTGTAGAACCATAATATGTATATTAAATAAATTTCCTTCAAGGATGTGTCAGTTATGCTAATAGGGGTAGTTTTGGAAAACCAATGTGTGTTTTTGTTTTGTTTTCCCCAAGTTCCACAAGTAGTATGTTGTTTTAATTTATTGATAACTTTACTGTCCAAACATTACGTATAGCCTAAGCAATGTGTTCAATCTGGCAACGCAACTACAACACCATCTTCTTCTTCTACTACTACTACTACTAATAATAATAATGATGATGATGATGATGATGATGATAATAATAATGAGGGGTGGGGTCAATACGCAGCAGACGACATGTAGGCGCCAGGGTTTCCGTTAGCCGGCAATTACCAGTTTTTTCCTGGTAAAATTCATAAAAAAGGTGAATTAAAAACTTGCCGGTCAAAATGTCCAGTAATAATGCTCATACAAAACGTAGCATACATTTTAGCGGCTAATGTTAAGGTTTTGCTCAATCGTTACTGTTCATTAAATAGTCAAACTGATTTGAGGTCGTTGTCATTCTTTCGTCAACCTAGGTGCAGATTATATTTGCGTTTGTAACATAAGCACTATTCGGCCGGGATTCGTTTTACATGGAGAGGTGAGGTAAAGTAATTATTACCAGAGCTTTTAGTCCCGTCCGAACGTGCCATCTCAGTAATCATTACGGACAATGTCAGTAAAGATTACGGCGACTTTTACCTTCTGTAAAAAGGTCCGGAAAAATTACCTCAGGTAATACTAATCCCGTGCAAATAGACCAGCTGTAAATGTTTATGTAAATCTTCCGTCATATCCTGTTTAAAAGTAGTGTCCCGCGATTTTTCAAGTATGGAGGCGCTTGAAGAAGCACTCAGTTGCGTTCTAGGCGGTCGGACAAGTCTGTTGGAAACCTCAAGTGTTTTCGGCACACGACCAACACGATTCAGATCAAAAAGAAGGTCGAAAGCCGTGCGAATTGGCCATTCATAATACAGACGTCCTGTGGTAAAACTACATTACTCCACCTACTCTTGTAAAACTAATCCCGTCCGAATAGTGCTATAGACTGTTACTGAAACGTGACCGGTAAATTTCAAATTTGTCCGGTAAAATAAATTCTTTCCGGACACCGGACCGGCAAGAAAAAAATCCTAGCGGAAACCCTGGTTGGCGCTTTTAGATTTCCAAACACGTGCAGTACTCCAAC
Source organism: Megalops cyprinoides (assembly GCF_013368585.1). Classification (NCBI taxonomy): domain Eukaryota; kingdom Metazoa; phylum Chordata; class Actinopteri; order Elopiformes; family Megalopidae; genus Megalops; species Megalops cyprinoides. Next base: position 1,845,064 of record NC_050604.1, on the reverse strand, counting down.
GTAGCCACAGGGGAAAGTGTGTACGCTAAGTTGGAACCTGACGTGGAGCTAAGTACTTTTCCACGTCAAAGACCGTTTTTATAAATCTGAACTTTGGCGTGGATTTGAGCGGACGCACATTCTAAGATCAAATCTGTGTGTAAGAATGTTTTATAAATGAGGCCCCTGGTGTTGAGGGGAACGGGGCATTACTCAGACCCTACAGCTGACAAGATCAACCAGAATGGTACAGTCACAATATTTAAAACTTCTACTGTATAAACTCAACTCAACTAATTTTACTTTTGCAAATCTCCAGTTGCAATACACTGCCTTCCTGCTTGAACCTGTGTATCCATGGAAAACACTACTTTCAGTCAGGATGATAAGACTTCAAACTCCACAAATCCTCTATTACAACCACTAAAAGTAAGTAATTAAGTGTACACTGGTCAACCCTTAAACAAACCAGGTCATGTGTAGAATTTGTCATTTTTCCCCCAGTATCCACTTGGTGGAGTACGCTACCTTCACTAAGGCGGAGGGGGGGAGGCTAGCCTCCACAAGCACACCTTGGAAAGAAATGTCCCGCAGCACAACAAGCCCTCCTCACAAGGCCCTGTGAATGGCCCACTTCTGTGGAGAGAGGAAGTTCCACTGAGAAGCAGGATGTTCCAGTCAGGACTCACTTCAGACAGGACTGGGGCCAAGCCCCAGAAACACAAACCCCTCAGTGTCCTGCTGCCTGGGCCTCTTGTGGCCACTGATTTCAGTGCTGTACTGTATGCTGTGCAAACAGGATATGTTCTGCAATTAACCTGCTATTAGAGATATGCATTTATATCTGGGAAAGGATGGAACCAGATTTGGAGGTATGGTCACATACTTGTGCCCCCCCCCCCCACCCCCCCCAAAAAAAAAAACAAACACAAATTTTGCCATATTATTATTTTTTTTCTGCTAATATTGTACTTCTCTGAAAACATATCCAGTTATTAAACTGCAGTCAGTGCTTCACTGTGCACTCCTTGGTTAAATCTTGTGATTTACCATGTATGGCATTAATTTTTTAAATATTCTAATGATTGCACCAATATCACATCTGTGGCATTTCTTACCCTGAAAAACCAAATGTATGTATTACATACCTTCAGTTACAGAGGATATTAAGCAAGATAAAATATTATCCAATTTACATTTCCAAAGCTCAAATATTATTGTGCTAAACAGTAGTTGTCTAGAAAGGATTAGTTGTTGTAAATAATGCATTGATTTTTAGATGACTTTAATAGTACCATACTTCATTAGATGGTTTTATCTGTCAAGACTAGCTAGAATGAATTCTACAATGTAATCACATTGTTTGCAAGCAAGCTAAATCATGTATGGAATATTGTTTGTTTCCATGATGATTGCATTACATTTCATGTCTATAATATACTACTGAAATATTATTTCCTGTCCACTTGCAACAGACAGTTTAGATTTAGATAAACTCCTGAAAACATGTGTGTTACATTTATATGAGTGAATAAGTCACTGGGAGACAGTCATAATGGTGAGGTACGATGTGGTTGATGGAGGGCCATAGGGCTGAATAGCAGATAAGAGTTCAGGTCTTTAGGGCTGTGAGTGATGAGTGGATTATCTACCTGAGTGTGATTATTGGCACCATCCTTGCAACAGAGGAGTATTTTGGCTTCGATATGATGTCACTTGACGGTAAATAGTAAATATTAATATGGTCGCTGCATCAATAAACAAAACAACAACAAAAGCTGTATTAAATGCATTTTTGTGTTTATTGTTATTGCAATTACCATAGCAACAGTAACTACCTACCTCTGGCCAACACCATATCATGGCCAAACTACTGCATTCTTAAAGGTGTAAGGTACTGTGCTCTGTGTTGTAAGACAATGAGACAGGACAGGTAGCAACTCCAGGACCAAGTTGTTGATGCTGTATAGTTGACTAGATAGTGGAGTGTTTATGAGCTTTGTGGAAGATAAGCACAATGGATGGAATTCAAAAGCTTTCAATCACAAGCTCTTGCCCAAGAATCTGCAAACACAAGACTTTACCTGGAGATCTGGAGGTGGTGGGCTCAGGGTGTTTTTTCCTCTTTTCAAATGCATTTCTGCTGCAGCTGATTTCATTGTCACTGGATTTCATTTGAATTATTGTTAGATTATTTTGTCTTTTTTGAGGATTTGCTGGATTCCATCATTGATTAATTTCTGAAACATTGAGATGTTTGCTTTTTAGTGCAATTGACATTGAGACCTGCAGACAAATGCATTATAAATTATATAAAATAAACACTGCATTTGAAAGATACACATTATTTATCACCACATCAATTTCTCTGCATTGGACTTGGCAACTACTTGAATTTTACCTTCTAAGTCCACCCTTGTTTGCTCCCAGTGCAAAATGTTTACATTTAGCTCTGTCAATATGAGTTACATGAAAAATTTGCTTTGTAGCAAGTAGGGATGTACCCGAATCCGAATAATACGTTATTCAGGAAAGCACAAATAACGCGATGGAAACAGGTGGAAACTTCTACCCGAAGTTGCTCGTTATTATTCGGAAAAAAAAAGCCAAGATTGACATGTCTGTGCGTCAGCCATTATGTTTCTTCAAATCAATTCATATCATTGTGGATGGCCACAAGATAAAAATGCCCATTCTGTTTGCAACATAGGACTTGATTTCACTAACTAGTCGTAGTCAATTACTACACATTATTGAAAAGTGATCGCTATATTCTGTAGTCGCCCCCACCAAGTCAGGTGCGGGAGCTAACGAGACAAAAGACTGGTGTGGCAGCTGGATTACACCCGCAACATATATATCAAAATGAAGCTTAGAACCTGTAGTTTTTAGCTGTATGTGTTAATCTCCTCCATTAAAAAACAGTCAAAATTCGTTTCATTTACTACACATTGAAAAGTGATCGCTATATTCTGTAGTCGCCCCCACTGAGTCATCGCAAAGCAGGCAACGGACTGAGCGCTGACCGTTCCCGGCTATCACTCAGGGAAACTCTCGCATCGAGAAGGAGGAGGCGTCATGTGCGGGAGCTAGCGAGACAAAAGCCTGGTGTGGCAGCTGTATTTCTTTCAAATTTTCAAATTTCTTTCCCCGCAACCTATACATCAACATCTTTCGATTTATAAAACTTTTTTATTTTTATTTATTATTTATTATTATTATTTTCTCCCAGTTTCTGAAAGTACAGTATGAGGATGTGGAAATATATTTCCTAATTAATTATATGCCAATATTAAATCAATTTGATGCTTTGAAGACACAAAAATTGCATTGCCGATGAATTAGGTTAGAAAATACATTTGCCCGATTTAACGTGATTTCCTGTATAAACCACGCCCACTTCCGTCTACTATCTACTATCGGAATACAGATACAGAGACAGATAGTTTTGTTGGTCGAACAGATACAGATACAGATACAGATAATAAAGTCTCTGTACACCTCTAGTAGCAAGTATATAATACTGAATATTGTATATTCTATTCTATTCTATTCTATACAGTACAGAATACTGTATCAGTGAGTACTGAGTCATATCTGGAAGTTGTATGGAATTACAGCAGTGAAAAGTAAACATTTCTTAGATCCTCTGTTAGTAACACAGAATGCATCAGGTAGCCAGTACCCTGCTGCCTCAGAATCCAAACTTTTTTTTTTGGTCTGAAACAAGCACAACTGTAAACTGTATTTGCTGATGAAACACCAGCATTCTGTTCACCTTTCAAACAGATTTTCTCAAATCAAAAATGCACTTATTGAGAAAGTGCTCATGACTTCATTGACCTCATTGGTCAGACTGCAGCTGAAAGTGGCCCAATTCTGATTTTTTTCCCTCATATGTGACCCATTTTGGATGATTTGTGAACAGTGTGATGTGAAAAAACAGTAAAAACACATGAAGTTGCATGTTTTTAGTTCTGAATTGGACCACATCAATATTGGCAATACATCAGGTTTTTAGCCATGCAACCTACACGGCTACATGCAGCCTGTGTTTGGATGCTGAAATTGAATTGAATGTGTTTAATGTGAATTTTTATGTCACTGCATGTGACAGGTTACCCTTGTTATAACGCTGCATTGAATTCTTGGTACTTTTGCAAACATGGAAGACAGCAACTTATTCAATAAGAATTTGGGAGGACACATCCATACAAGCAAAGCTCATGGGCTTGTATCGCAGTTGTTCTGTCTTTTGCCCTCCTCATCATTACCTGATGAACTCACAGCTGACCTCAATCACAAATTATCTTGAATGTAACCATAGCATGGATAGATGAGATTGTGACTAGGCAGACTTTTGTTGTTGTTTATGTGGGCATGCAGGACATTTCAGAATGGAGGTTCATTCACACTGACATCAGATACGGGCCACTTTCAAACATGAATATGTATAGTGAGAAATAAAATCGGATTTGAGCACGTTGGAATTGTGCATTACATTTACATTTATTCATTTAGCAGATGCTTTTATCCAAAGCGACTTACATAGGCTACAGTTCTTTACAATGTTATCCATTTATACAGCTGGATATTTACTGAGGCAATTGTGGCTTCAGTACCTTGCCCAAGGGTACAGTAGCAGTGTCCCAGCGGGCATCAAACCGGCAACCTTTCGGTTACGAGCCCTGCTCCTTAACCACTATGCTCCACTGCCGCCACTGCATTAAAGCCTGTAGTCTGAATGTAGCCATAGACTCATCAGCAAACACAGTCAGCTGCCTCCTGGGTGCCAGATTGCCCAATATCAGATGCTAAGGGTATGTTAATTACATTAATAGAATTTATATTAAAGGTAAACAAAAACCTCTTTCTTGTTATTTATGCTGGTATAAAAAAGTCCAACTGATGCAACTGGAAATCATTAAAAATAATATTATTTTGTTATGTAAGACTGCTCAAAGGTTGATTTGGTGTAGTATTTTTTCTGGTCCTACTTCAAATTTCAGTATAGGCTAATTACTGCTAACAAGATAGATGCCCTTAACCTATCTGCAATCTGGCTTAGGCTGAATGAAAACACTGCTCTTAATGAAGCCACCCCTAATGGGTATTCCAATAGCCATGAGCCTTGTATATTAGGACGTGGTGTTGCTGCAATATTTGACTGGGATATTTGCTTAGTACTGCAAACTGGATTCATGCCCTCCTCTGAATTTCTTGTTTTAAACTACTCTTACTCTTATGTTGATAAGAACACGCATGTTTCGAAACTGCTGCCATTTATACTCTTAAATGTTTATAGACTACGTGGTACCAAAAGACATTTTAATATTCATATTGACAGTAGAACCAGTACTCTAAAAATGACCTTTATGTCTATTCCTGACTGCATTGGTTTTACCCAGTATGTAGCTCAGCTATTGGAAACACACATTGTGTCTCAGTCCCACCCTTGGTATGAACTTTAACTAATTTGGCATGAATCAGAATCAGAATCAGAATGCCTTTATTGTCATTGCACATGGTACACGGTACATTAACATTACACACATGTACACACACACAAGAGCTACTGTTGTGTATTGTACCTATGCTATTGCACTGTGTAAAGATATTATTGCACTGTGCCAAAATGTACCACTGTACCAATATTATTGCACCTTATAAAACATAATTGCACATTATATACAGATTATTTACAGATGTTATTGCACATGGGGGGTGGGGTGGTGGTGGTGGTAGGGGGGGTCAGTGTTTTGTGGAGCTCAGTTCAGTAATGGCTCTGGGGTAAAAGCTGTTTTTGAGCCTGGAAGTGCGGGTCTTTAAGGCCCTGTAGTGCCTTCAGATGGCAGCAGAGAGAAAAGGTGATGGCAGGGGTGAGTTGCATCCCTCACAATGCTGCTGGCTCTGCAGGGGCAGCATGGTCTGAAGGTGAGGGCAAGGGGAGTCCAATTATTTTCTGGACTGTGTTTATGACTCTCTGGAGAGCTCTCCTGTCTGCTGCTGTGCAGTTGGCATACCATGCTGTAATACAGCATGTCAATACACTCTCAATAGAGCAGCGGTAGAAGGACACAAGCAGTTCCGCGGACAAGTTGGTCTTCCTAAGTGTCCTTAAGAAGTAGAGCCGTTGTTGAGCCTTCTTGACCAGAGCAGTGGAGTTGATTGTCCATGTGAGGTCCTCTGTGATGTGGGTTCCTAGAAACTTGAAGCTGGAAACCCTCTCCACTTCTTCTGCTTTGATGTTTAGAGGAGAGAGGTCCTCATGGTGTCTCCTGAAGTCTATGATGAATTCTTTAGTTTTTTTGATATTCAGTGATAGGTTATTCTCTGTGCACCATCCTGCCAGTTTGCATACTTCATCTCTGTAGGCTGTCTCGTCCCCATTTGAGATCAGTCCTGAACATCAAAGTATGAGTATGAACATAAACTAATTAAACTATTTCTCCACATAAAGCAATGCTGTCTGATCATTTCCTTATAATGCTTGACATTCCTTTCACCTGTCACAAAAATGCACAAACTTTCCGAATTGACTAAATTTAACATAACATCAAGGGTGTTATTGACTCCATAAAATATTGTAAAGAGTGTATTGGAGAGTAGGCTACTTCTAGCCTAATTTGTTGTTAAACACTTGGTATGAAATTTCATGTGTCAGAGTAATGTAGATGAGGAATGTCATATTAAAAAGGTGACATCCATCCAGATCAATTGATATTTATTACATTACATATGTTTCAATGTGTGCTTATGTGGGACGGGGAAAAGTGTGTGCTGGCGTACAAAACACTGGCAGCTACAACAACTCCTGTTTACAAACGTGAAATGCTTGTGCATTAAAAGATAACCACGTTGTAAATTAATATTTGCTATTTAAGCTAAAAGGTTCTTCCTCGATTTCCTCCTTGCCGATTCATCGATTACGTCATTAAAATCCAGCTCCCTCAAAAGCTCAGATTCTGTGGCCATCAAAGAAAGAGAGCTAAGTCGATGCTGCCCTATGGTGGTCCTAAGTTCACCCTTGATGCATGTCATCTGTGAAAAGGACGATTTTCCCTCACAGTTTGTCATGGGTAGGGTGAGGAAAAGCCTGAGAGCAATGTAGATGTCAGGGCTCCGCCCCCTTAAGCCGCGGTGGTTTTGTTTTTCCCTGTCCCTGTGCTTTTGTTTTCCTTGTGTTCCAGCCCCGCCCCGCTCCCCGCCTGGTCCCCGCCCACCTGATTTCTTCATTGCCTGCACCTGCCTGCCTGCTCACCTGCATCCCATCTCCTCGTCACCCCAGCCCTATATCTTCCCTGCGTGTTAGTTTCAGTGTGTTTCACCTGTCTCGTCCCCGCGTTTTGTTTCTCCTGAGTATTTGCTACATTGCCGATCCTGCCTGTTTCCCGACCACGATTTCTGCCTGCCCTTTGGATCTGATCGCTACTACTCACCTGCCTGGTTCCTGACCCTGTTCTCCCTGACTCTCAATTTTGGATTTGCCCCCGGACTGCTTCTCTGTGTTTCGAACCCTGCCTGTCTCTGGATTTACGAACTGCCTGTCCCTTTCAATAAAGCGCCTGGAACCGGAACATCCTGTGGTCCGCGTTTGTGTCCCGATCACCGGCGCTAACAGAACGAACTAGCCAGCATGGACCCAGCGGACCTCCCACAGCTGAGGGCAGCCCTGGAGCTTCAAGGTGCTCTGTTGGGGGGGCACCAGAGCCAGCTGGACTCCATCAGCCGGTCCCTGAACAGCTTCGCCACCGGCCTCACCGGGGTCACTGCTCAGTTGCAGCAGTTGCAGCTGACTCAGGAAAATCGCCCTTTTCCGCCCGCTGCTGCCTCTCCGCCAGTCCCGCCCGCTTCTCCCAGTCGGGAGCCTCGGCTGCCACCCCCTGAGTCATATGTGGGGGATCCTGCTACCTGCCGCTCGTTTCTCTCTCAGTGTTCCCTGGTGTTCGAACTGCAACCCTCCACGTTCCCCATGGACCGGGCGAGGATCGCCTACGTCATCACCCTGCTGACAGGCCGCGCTAGTTAGTGGGGTACCGCAGTCTGGGATGCCGGCTCTCCCTTCTGTCGGTCCTACACAGCCTTTGCTGAGGAGATGGGGAGAGTGTTCGACCGCTCCTGGCAGGGCTGCGAGGCAGCGAAGGAGATGCTGCTAATCCGCCGGGGGGGCGGTCGGTGTCGGATTACGCCATTGACTTCCGCACCCTGACCGCCACTAGTGGGTGGAATGCGGAGGCGCAGTACGACACCTTCCTCCACGGTCTCGTGGAGCCCATCAAAGACGAGCTGGCCACTCGGGAGCTGCCTGCCAGCTTCGATGCTTTGGTGGACCTGGTCATCCGTGTGGACCAGCGCCTGTCGCAGCGATGCCGGGAGAGAGCATCTAGCAGCCTGCCCAGCCCTGTCCGTGATCAACCCCCTGTGACGGCGGCCAGGAGCCCTGCACCGCCACCCCCGGGTGCTCCAGAGCCGATGCAGGTTGACCGCACCCGCCTGTCCCCCGCGGAGCGTCAGCGGAGGATCAGCACCCAGTCCTGCCTGTACTGCGGGCAGCCTGGCCATTTCGTGGCGACCTGCCCGGCTAAGGGCAAGCGCTCACCTGTAGCGAGGGGATTACAAGTAAGCGTAACCCCTTTACACCATTCCCCTCAGACCCGCCCTTTGCTTTCAGCCACCCTGCTTGTCGGAGGTCAGGGCCATGCTGTCTCCGTCCTGATCGACTCGGGGGCCGATGGCAGTTTTATCGACGCCTGCCCCGCATCCCACTGCACTCGCCGTTGGAGGCCCACGCGATCACCGGGGCCCCTCTGATCCGTGTTACCCACGCCACTCCCCCGGTGAACTTCCTCGTCTTGGGCAACCACTGCGAGGAGATCATGCTTAACATCATCAGTTTCCCGCAAGCCGCCGTGGTCCTGGGTCACCCCTGGCTAGCTCGACACAACCCCCACATTGATTGGGAGGGTAACTGGATCCTGGGCTGGAGCCCTTTTTGCCACTCCCACTGCCTTCGGGACGCCATGGCCCCTGTATCGCTGGTTGCTTCCGCTCCCAAGGATTTCCCGGACCTGTTGGCACTGCCACCTGAGTACATGGACCTGAAGCTGGTTTTTAGCAAGTCCCGCGCCACCTTGTTGCCTCCTCATCGCCCTTATGACTGTGCCATCGACCTGCTGCCCGGTTCATCCCCCACTAGGGGGCGCCTGTTTTCCTTGTCTCCACTGGAGACAGAGGCCATGAATAAATACATCCAGGAGTCCCTCGTGGCCGGCCTCATTCGCCCTTCCTCCTCGCCTGCAGGAGCCAGATTCTTCTTCGTGGGGAAGAAGGACGGCTCTCTTCGTCCCTGCATAGATTATCGGGGCCTCAACGCCATCACCGTAAAGAACCGCTACCCCCTGCCTCTTCTGTCGTCCGCCTTTGAGTCGCTACAGGGTGCCACCATCTTCACGAGACTCGATCTCCACAATGCCTACCACCTGGTCAGAATCTGAGAGGGGGACGAATGGAAGACGGCGTTCAACACCCCGTCCGGTCATTACGAATATCTGGTCATGCCATTCGGTCTGACGAATTTCCCGGCTGTTTTCCAGTCCCTGGTCAACGACGTCCTCAGAGACATGCTGAACCGGTTCGTGTTCGTTTACTTGGATGACGTCTTGATTTACTCTCGCTCCCTGCCTGAGCACGTACAGCATGTCCGCCGCGTCCTCCAGCGTCTGCTCGAGAACCACCTCTACGTGAAAGCGGAGAAGTGCGCCTTTCATCAGAGCACCACTTCCTTCCTGGGCTTCGTTATCACATCAGGAAGTATCCGTATGTAGCGGCAGAAGGTTCGCGCAGTCGAGGAGTGGCCTCGTCCCACCTCCCGCAGAGAGCTGCAGCAATTCCTTGGCTTTGCTAATTTCTACCGCCGCTTCATCCGCAATTACGGTACGGTAGCGGCTCCCCTCACTGCCCTTACATCCATTAACCGAGTGTTAACCTGGTCTCCGATTGCCGAGGAGGCGTTCCGCGACTTGAAAGCTCGGTTCACCTCAGCGCCTGTCCTGACCCAACCCGACCCTGCTCACCAGTACGTGGTGGAGGTAGACGCTTCGGACGTGGGAGTGGGGGCTGTCCTGTCCCAGCGTTTGCCTGCCGACAACAAGCTCCACCCCTGCGCCTATTTCTCCCACCGCCTCACGCCCACCGAACGCAACTACGACATCGGCGACCGGGAGCTACTGGCCATCAAACTGGCGCTCAAGGAGTGGAGGCACTGGCTGGAGGGGGCGAGTGTTCCGTTCCTGGAATGGACTGACCACAAAAACCTTGAGTACGTCAGATCGGCTAAGCGCTTGAATCCCCGACAAGCCCGCTGGTCCCTGTTTTTCTCCCGCTTCAATTTCACTCGCCGGCCACCCTGGAGCCCGGCGCACAGTGGCGTTCATTGGCCAGCTTTTGGTGGTCCACCATGACGGAGGACATCCGGAGCTTCACCGCCGCCTGCTCGGTCTGCGCCTAGAACAAAACCTCCACCCGACCTCCCGCCGGTCTGCTGCAACCCCTGCCTGTTCCCAGACGGCCCTGGTCCCACATCGCCCTGGACTTCGTTACTGGCCTGCCCCCATCCGAAGGTAACACCGCCATCCTCACCATCGTGGACTGGTTTTCCAAAGCCGTGCACTTCATCCCCTTACCCAAACTGCCCTCCACCAGGGAGACCGCTCAGCTGCTCATAAACCAGGTGTTCCGGCTGCACAGTCTACCCTCCGATGTGGTGTCCGACCAAGGGCCCCAATTCACTTCTAACTTTTGGAGGGCTTTTTGCAGGTTACTGGGTGCCACCGTCAGTCTGTCCTCCGGTTTTCACCCCCAGTCCAACGGCCAGACCAAGCGGGCCAACCAACAGCTGGAGACGGTGCTACGATGCCTGACGTCTCGGGAGCCGTCGGTGTGGAGCCAGCACCTCCCCTGGGTCGAATACGCCGTCAACTCCCTTCCCTCTGCTTCCACGGGGCTATCACCCTTCCAGTGCTGTGTGGGCTACCAACCTCCCCTATTCCCGGCCCAGGAGGAGGAGGTGGGGGTCCCCTCGGCGACGGTGTTTGTGCAGCGCTGCCGTCGCACCTGGAGACGCACGCGTACCACACTGCTCCGCTCCTCGGCTCGGGCTAAGTGGTTTGCTGACCGCCACCGCTCTCCACCCGGGACCTTCCCCTCAAGGTGGACTCCCGCAAGCTGGCTCCCTGCTTCATCGACCCCTTTCCCATCGCTAAAATGATCAGTCCCACGGCGGTTCGGCTGAAGCTCCCGCTCTCTCTTCGCTGTGTTCACCCCACCTTCCATGTCTCCAAGATCAAGCCCGTCGTCCGTAGCCCTCTCTGCCCAGCTCCCCGGGCTCCTCCGCCGCCCCGCCTGATCGACGGAGCGAAAGTTCACACTGTGCGCCGCCTGCTGAAAGTTCAGCGTAGGGGGCGCGGTCTACAATATCTGGTGGACTGGGAGGGTTACGGTCCCGAGGAGAGGAGCTGGGTTCCTGCCAGGGACATCCTGGATCCTGCCCTGATCCGGGACTTCCACCGCCGGCACCCTGGCGAACCCGCTGTGACGCCTGGAGGCGTCCGTGGGGGGGGGGTTGGGGGTTAACTGTCAGGGCTCCGCCTCCTTAAGCCGCAGTGTTTTTGTTTTTCCCTGTCCTTGTGCTTTTGTTTTCCTTGTGTTCCAGCCCCGCCCCACTCCCCGCCTGGTCCCCGCCCACCTGATTTCCTCATTGCCTGCACCTGCCTGCCTGCTCACCTGCATCCCATCTCCTCGTCACCCCAACCCTATATCTACCCTGCGTGTCTCTGTCTTGTTGCTAGTTCGTTTCAGTGTGTTTCACCTGTCTCGTCCCCGCGTTTTGTTTCTCCTGAGTATTTGCTACATTGCCGATCCTGCCTGTTTCCCGACCACGATTTCTGCCTGCCCTTTGGATCTGATCGCTACTACTCACCTGCCTGGTTCCTGACCCTGTTCTCCCTGACTCCCGATTTTGGATTTGCCCCCGGACTGCTTCTCTTTATTTCGAACCCTGCCTGTCTCTGGATTTACGAACTGCCTGTCCCTTTCAATAAAACGCCTGGAACTGGAAGATCCTGTGGTCCGCGTTTGTGTCACGATCACCGGCGCTAACAGTAGACATTGGGGAACATTGATTAGAGGCCATTGTTAATTATTATTTTCAGCAAGTTGTAAGGAGTTCCTGCTACAAACAGCTAATGTTAATTTCATCACAATTTGTTCAGAACAAATGTTAAACATAGAAATTGTGAGAAAAATAATTTATCATAACATTGCAAACACCAACTGTTTTATAACAAAGAAATCAAGACTGCTAGCTATCAGTATACTGAAAAATTCTCAATTTTTTTGGAAATAACTACTTGCTAGTTATACCTCAGTGTCAATTCAAGCAACCCTGACTTTCACAGAAACATTATCCTATGCCATTACCATGCTAATGTCGGGAGAGTACCATGCATTTTATGGTTCTTTGCCTGGTTTGGGTTTTTATGATTCCTTTCCCCACTCAGGGCTAGACCAAGGGCAGATAAGATAAGACAAATACACACACATAGCAGACAAGAGGGCGAATGGCCTACCACCATAAATACCCCTAAATCAGTGACTTCAGGTCACATACCTACTTAAAATAAGCAGCCATCGCTTCAAGATTGCAAGAAGTCACCTAAAACCCAGTCAGATACTTAAAACCTCAAACTAATGATTGACTGTTTAGATGCACATTTGGTTTTGCTAGATAAAAGCAGAAGTAGGGTGTGGTATGCCCGCTTTGTGTATTGGTAAGCATTAATCTGCCCCTCAGATGTAGAATCCTTGGCTAAATGGTGGCCACAGTCATGTTTGGTTTAATCTGAAAGAGGTTCAGGTGCCACATAATTCTAATATAATCTTAAAGAACTTTGCCTTTTTGGCCAATCTTAAAGTTACTTCTTAAAACAGTAACATCTAGCTAGACCACAACTGCAGAGGGTTGCCTTCTCTCCACTTCTCCCCTTCCTGAGCACAATCAGCATATGTGCGTGTGTGTGTGTGTGTGTGTGTGTGTGTGTGTGTGTATTTACATATTTGGATCACTTACCCTTTTATGCCCCACAGTTAATTGTACCCTCATGTCATGGGAAAATGTTGGAAAATCTAATGTGGTGTGATAACATGTATTTCCCAATATAGCAGCAAAACCACCATTTTACCAGTTCCTCTCAGCCAACTTTCTCCTCTCAACCCATGCCTATTAATGTTTGGTGTCATTGCGATGCTCATGAAGAGCTGAATGCAAAAATGATAATCTCAAAAATATACCTGGTATTTCCAGATGTTTGCATCAAAAGCACAAAATTAAGTCCTGGAGAAACTTCCAGGCACTCCCCCACCATAAAATTAATTATGCGTGGGTCAGGGAGGTGGAGAGAACTTCTTCTTAAATCGAAGGCCTAGAACAGGCCTCTTTGCTCAGTTTTTGCCTGCGCTCAGCCATGATGTTCAGCCAGCTCAGATAGACGCTCAGTCATCCGTTCAGTCATCCAGTCCGTGGCTCAGTTTCAGCTGCTATTGTGAGTGGTTCCTGTGTTCTTCCTTGGGAGAGGTAAACAATTGGCTTGGGTAATCTTCTCTTCATGCATTCATTCATCCATTCTGTGATCAATCCATGTTCTTGTTTTTTTAATGGCTTTATGTAATTTAATCTCTGTTTAGGTAGTGTACCAGGTTTGTAGCCCAGACTCTGAATTTTGTCTTTGTCTTAGTGTAACTTCTCAATAAACCTTTGTAATTTATTACAGTTGTGATTGTATAATTCTGACAAAGGTTGATCCACTTGACTGCTCATTTCCTATGAACGAATTTGGCGATTTAATTGATAATTAATATATTTATTAATAATTATTATATGAAATCAATTCTTTTAATTATTTTACATGTTGGTTAAGTGAGGAGTTTTAGTAATTGGTGTCATTTGTGTTCGGTATTCAGAGTGCCAGATGATAAACAAGGGCATTAATTTCTAAGACCACTGGGTTCAGACCATTTAATTTTTACTAAATTCTCACTTCCTTGACACTAGCTAATCCATGATGCTAGCTAATGTTAACTCAAAAGCCAGGATAAAACAGAAGTCCTGGAGTATAACGTCATATCCAGTTGCCCATATTCATTGTGAGGTCCAAAGTGATTTGGCACCATTGCCTGCACCTTCATATGAAACAGGTGACAGGACTATCTTAAAAATCACTTGCTTTTGACTGGTAAGGCATGTTAGATGGTTCGATGTAGATAGATGACTGTGAAACAACCAAACAGTGGACGCTGAGGGGCCCCTGTGCTGTTCCAGAGGGGTGGTTGGGGTGGAAGGATGGGGCCCTTTAGTACATTGTGGGGGCACCTGGTAATTCGGGGCACTAGGGCATGTGCCCCGCTTGCCCGGTTGGTAAACCTGCCCTGCATCGGCTGCAACCTGCACACACTGCTGGAGGAATGGCTGTGCGTGGCAATGCTGTAGCCAAATCTTAAAAAGAATAGGCTCTTATCAATATGAGAAATGCTGTTAGCTGCTCCGATTTAACCAAGTTAATCACAGAATAATTTACTGATGGTCCAAAAGAGGATGAATCAATAGTGAATCAAAATTCATTTACCGACATTGAGAGTGACTGATTTTTCTGCTCCACAAACATTATCATCCTGTAATAACCTTATTATAGACTAAATCTTTAATATCCATCCTCTGCTCAACTCTGTAAATTCAAACAAGTCAGTGCTTTCAAGACTACCTGTGAATTTTTGCTCAGTGGTCATTTCTGTTCGTATCCAATTACATTTGCCCTGTATTATATTTGTTTAGAGTAGTGAATCATTCTTCACAATTTTAGCATTATTTTCTTATCATTAGATTCACAATCAGAAGTTAAAATGTACAAGGAATTTCTCTTGGTGTAGGTGTCAACCAGACTAATTTAAGGTTTTAGGCTATTCCATTGTTTCGCCTCCCTTCTGAGTATAGGGTGGCTAAACAATGGAATATCAATGATAATAAATGATAAATGGTGATACAGCATATAGCTTAAAAACGTTTATCCCTGTATCAGAACCCTCTATAAAAAGATTCCAGGTAAATTAAACATTTTGCTATGGTAACAAATAGTAAGTAAACTACCACAGAGGTCATTCTTTTAGTGGATGTATTTTACTTATTTTTCAGACCACATCAGCATGATACTGTAGGCCAGAGGAGAGGGAGGGAGGAAGGGGGCAAGGGTGGATGGGGAGGGAGATGTAAACCCAGAACCCTAAATCTATAGGTTTCTCTCTCTCTCTCCCTCTGTGTGTGTGTGTGTGAGAGATAAAAAAATGTATATGTTTATATTACAGTGCACAATACCATCCCCCTTTTAAGCGTGACTTTGTGGTTTTTCATGTTGCAGTGCAGTTTCTCTGACATTAAACTAAATAGTGATCTCACACACTGCTTATTTCTGTTTATATCTTTGTTTGAATTAAATAATCTTTTTATTTAACCAGCACCTGAAGCTATCTAATAACTCAGTAAGTAATATTAACACAAGGTGCATTCCTTAGAAAAAACATTGATGAGGTTTCACCAATGCGCAGAAAGCTCAGTCTATTGCCTAGACTTAAGACTTGACTCAGACTTGAGAACCAAGACTTGAGACTTGACTTGGACTTGTTCAAAATGACCTGTGAACATCACTGCACTGAGGTATGTTTATTTCATTCAACAAGAATAGCCATTTTGTTGATACCCATGTACACATAGTTTACATTGGCATGGGCACAATGTTTTATTCAGAGGCATGATAAAAGACAAGCAAGCTTGCCTGCAGTGAACAGATGCCGGTGTTAGCTTCCTAACTAACCAGTGAGTAACTTTCCCTCCTTATTTTGTTTATTTAAACTTTATTTTACCATGTTAGTTTCACTGAGATTTTTTAAATCCACATTTTAAAATCCAAAAATAGCAGCACATGAAGTTTCAGACAATAACATATTTACAACGTGAAACAAAAGGAATTGCAATTTAAAAGACTTCTGAAGTTACAAAAAAAAAAAAAAACAACACACTCAGAGACATGTTCCTGTAACTTCATATCTTTCTGAAACTCATTCCAAGTAGAAGGGGTAGAGAACTGGAGCCCTTTTTTCCCAGCTCTGTGTGGGGGACAGTCAGAAATATAGTATTGTAAATGTTGGCGATCATTATCGTTCTCCTGCTGGACAATGTTAGCACACAAGTAAGATGGGAAATGTCTCAGTATGGCCTTATAAATGAAAATGCACCAGAGCTAAGGAAAGCCAGCCTACTCTCATTTAGGGGGTACAGTGGTGGGTGAGAGCTTTGGAGTTTGTAACAAACCTCAGCACACCATGGTATACAAAATGACCTTTGGCTGACACAGCTGGGCCTAAACAATTGTAAAAACAGACTGAAGTGCTTTAAAAGCCTTATTCAGTGTAGGTGCATAACAATACATAACTGTGTTGTCTGCATAAAAATGAAAGCTAGCCTCTGACACATTTTACCCACATTATTAATATAAAAAGTAAACAAGAGGTTTTCAAAGACAGAGCCCTGTAGCACCCCCCTCTGGATAAAAAAAGCCGTTTAGAGTTGCTCTTTGCATCCAGTGCAATCTGTCTTTCAAAACGCCTTTTAGCTTCCCTCATTTCTTTCTTAACTTGAGCTCGCATATTACTGTATTCAACCTTATTACTCTCTGAGCTGTCCAACTTATATATTCTAAATAATTTCCTTCTTTTGTTTCAAACTGTCCTTATAACGACTTATTCATCCACTGTGGATGCTTCTTTTTCAGCTTCACTTTTCTCACTTGTGGAATGAATTTACGCTGTACATCCACAATAATCGTTTCAAATATGCACCATATTTCTTTCACAGTTTTGCCATCTAGAAGAGGTACCCAGTTTATATTCCTTGTATAGTCACGCATCTTAGTAAAGTCAGCTCGTCTAAAGTTGAGAACTCTAGCATTGGAGAATGCAGACTTAAGCCCCTTTCAGACATGCACTGAAAGCCGGAACTTATCTAGCCATTAGCCGGAGGAGCTGTATGTGAGAACGCAAAAGTCCGAATCAGTCGGACTGGACATGAGACAGACTTCGTTCTGCCAGCTCCCTAGTACAAAGTCCGTCTCATGTCGGAGTGATCCCATGTGTGAATAGAGCAGGTAACATTCCAGAGAAGCCACCACGAGCGAGTGGGCGTGTTGATGACATGTAGCGTATTATGGCGCTAGTTTTAATCTCATTGTTATCATCCTTGTTTTTAAAACTGATGTTTTTATCATGTATTACAGGGACCTTAGGCCGGGGTTGGTGTCTAGTAACTCGACTGGGGAACTACGACTGCTACTGTGGCTCCCGCTGCAAGAACGCTGCTGCTTTGCCTACAGCTAACTTCCACTATAGCTGGCTTCGCTTTTAGCTGCTTGTGTCTGCGACTGTTCGCTTGAAATTGTCTCCCCTTCGTGGTGTTAGTTGCTTGCTACCCCTGTGAGTCTGTTGTAGTGGCGTGCATGTGAAGGTGCATTGCTAGTGGGGTTTATTCCTTTTAATGATCTCCTTCCCTCTCTAATTTGTAAATTGCTTGTTCGACCATCTCGTGCAATTGATATTATTCTGTGTAGTGTTGCCTCTTTTTTGTTATCTTTTTTTTGTATTTAATTTCATCTCTGGTGGGAGGCTAACCAACGTTAGCTAGCTAGCTGGCAGTTAAGTCCAATGATCAAGTGTAAAATGTATATATATATATGCACTATATAGTGAATAGGGAGCGATTTCGGATACAGCCTAAGAACAGCAGAACAAGCGCTCAGCAACTGAGTAATGAATATTTTATTTTAAGATTTTATTGGACATTTATTGGACGTTGAATGTTGTTTTCATTTAAGACCATGGGCAAAAGTTCCTTGCTTTAAGTGTTCTTTAAGTAATAAATGGAAAGCAAAGTTATATTTGTCTCCTTTTTTCGCTGATCCGAAAAATGATCCGATCCGTGACTCGATACAATCCAAACCGTGAGTTTTGTGATCCGCTGCACCCCTAATAATTAATAAATTATGTGTACCGGTACCACCATTTGGATGGCTATGTGTGATATTTTTTATAGGCTACCCAAAAGTACAATAGCTATGTTCGCCTTCTCCTCCTGTGTGCCACATTATGTGCCCGTACCACCGAAAGGTAAGACATTGAAAAGAAAAAACCTGAAAATACTTCAACTCTAGAATACTTTTCGTGAACTCGTCAATACTTTCCACTCGTGAGAATGCAAGTGGCGTCTAACAGGAAAATACCACGTGGAAATCTAAATCTGAACGTTTCTAAACTCGCAATGAGTTCATGTGACAATGTAACAAACTACAAATGTAATCATTAATGGTCGCATACTGGGTACTACACTGAAAAATAGCATGCAGTATACAGTATATACTTGTGTAGTACGCAGTATGCAGTAGACAGTTTTGAATACAGCTACTGCAACTTCTGCAGCGAGAGAAGTTCAGCAGACTTTTTGACCTGAACAACCAGCTTTTGGACTGGTGAAAAGACCAAGGTCTTATGTACATAAATAACTGGGAGTGGCCTAGGCTATTTTTGAGAGATGGCTTGAAACCCAGTCAAAACAGTCTCAGAATGCTGTCCTCAAACATTTAAGAATCTTGTAAACTTGTTTGATTAGCTACAAAAACAGGGATTATTGATTATACACCCTCACCACTCAGACACTTCTGCCAATTATGTCTACATATTGAGGGTTCAGGGCAAGCCCTGCTGTGCCAAATTTACAAATTTTATCACTGTGTAATACAATACTGTGTCTGATCATGCTACTTTCAGTCTATTTAGTTTAATGTCAGAGCTCTGTCAAACAAAACTTTCATTATTAATGAGAGCTAATGGAAAGTTTGAACCTTTTTACTGGTTACAGAATCCTGGCACAAGAAAGACAACCATTATCCTCTTACTGAGGCTTCTTCCCCAGAATATACATTTATTATCAGGCTTAGAGAAAACTTTCATGGTGGCAGCTTAGCCATAACTCCTAAGAATTCATTTAAATGCACTTCTATATCTCTAAAGATGCTTTGTCTTTTGAAGTGCTTTTCTTCACTACACATGCTGGTAGTCATATTCCTATTCTCTGTGCAGTGACCTGTCACCCACCTAATAAAAAATTATTTATCTCAGAGTTCTCTGAATTTGTACCCTCCCTTGTTTTGAAATACAACTGAAACTGTATTGCTGGGGATTTAACTATTCACCTTGATAACCTCTCAAAGCTTATTACTCTTGCGTTTATAAATAAAAAAAAAATGCTTCTTTCAATTTTTTGTAAAATGTGTAAGGAGCATTACATACTATGGGTCATACTCTTGAGCTTATCCTCAGTCATGGTTTTTACGGAAACATCCTTGAGTTGAGAGAAACCTGAATCTCTGATTATGTCAGTATTTTTATGTGTAGCTGCCTGTGCCTTCTAACCAGAATGAAGGGTATTCCTTTCATTCTCACGTCATTAACTGCCAAACTGCTTCACAGTTCTTTCATGCCTATTTCTATGCAGTATTTCTTAGACACTGTGTCTCAAATGAAGCCTTCCGCTAGTATGCTAGATGTCATTCCCACCAGACTCTTTAAAGAGGTAATTGGGGGAATTGCTTCTCACTTAGTCTCTATATTTAATAGGCCCTGTTCACACCTGGCATTAACATGCGTATTGGGTGATCCGATCACAAGTGGACAGCTCTAAGTACGTCTGTTCACACCTGGCATTAAAATGCGTCTGTCAGGGCTCCCACTCCTTAGCTGTTGTGTTTTTATTTTTCGCTGTTCATGTGCTTTTGTTTTACTTGTATTCTCGCCCTGCCCCGCTCTCCACCCTGTCTCCGCCAACCTGATTGTCTCCACCTGCCTGCCTGCACACCTGCTTCCCATCACCTCATCAGCCCAGCCCTATATCTACCCTGCTTGTCTCTGTCTTGTTTGCCAGATCGTTTCAGTGTTTCTGCCTGTCTCGTTCCTGCCTGTGTTTCCCCCGTTTGGATTTTCTGGTTTTTGCCTTGCCTGTTCCTCGACATCGTCTCTACCTGCCCTTCTGTCCTGATTGTCTGATCTGCCTGCCTTCATGGTTTGACCCTGCCTGTTGCTGTTTTGATCCTTGTTTTGCCCTTGGACTGCCTGCCTGGTATTTTGACCCTGCCTGTTTTGGACTGCCAGCTTGTTTGACGATTCTGTTAATAAACGCCTGGAATTAGAGCACTCGTGGTCCGCGTCTGTCTGTGCCTGAGCCCTGACAGCGTCTCCACATGGGTCTCGAATGACCACTTGTGATAGGATCTCACTTCCCCCCTCTATATGCAAATAAACATGTACATCATTTCCATTTGCAAATGTAAGTTTATGCATCATTTAAAGGTCTGTTTGAATGAATCTTGTTATGACTGTCACTATGAAATAATGTGTGTTGTATCTGTAAATGAAAACCTAGTTGACTAGCAAGCTAGATTCCGTTCATCACTGAACTTAAATACCCTTAACTCAGCTGCAGCTGATCTTTTGTCAAATTCTGTTTATCTTTGAAAAAATAGAAACGCTAGATTAGAACATTTTGAACTTCGCCTGGCACCTTGCTAGTATGTTTGAATTAAATAGGCTAAGCAAGATATTATGTTTCCAAAGTTTATTCACTGCAATGAAAATGTTTCATATCAAAGGGTGTTTGCTGGTTTGCTAGTATTGTGAATACATTTATGAATCTTTTCTAAAACCGAAGTGCGCTTGTTATGGAAAAATGGGCATTCTAAAACGCTTAACGTGGCTTAATGACATGTCTTGTCATAAACACTTCCATTGACACCCATTATAAGGAAAAAGCTTAACGTGGCTTAATATTCCAAAATAGTGTTCAATGATCACCAAATTTCTCTTGGACATGTCTTGTCATAAACACTTCTACCTGTCAAAAAATCAAAACCGAAATTTTGAGTATGGACGTTATCTTAAGTTAAACGTTTTCCTCTCCATTAACGCCCATTATAAGGAAAAGGCTTCAGTTCAATCAGTTCAAATTTTATTGTCATATGCACAGTAAAGAAACAAGTTCCCTGTACAATGAAATTATTCCTTTGCCTTCCATTTATGAATGCCGTTAAGAGTAAGAAAACACAAGAATTTAAGAAAATATATAAAAAGGTCTGAGAGTGTAAGAAAAATAAAGGATATATACATTAAATGTGCAAAAAGGACATCAGTGCAGTGTAGGATGTGCAATGTTGATGCAATGTCAGTTCCATATACATTAATAATGTGCAATATCAGTTCCAAGTATACAATGTGCAGCAGAGTAGTAGTGCAATAACCAGTGGTGCAGGTTTATAGTCTTGTCAACACTTCTGTGCAAAACGCATATTGCGTGCAGTTGGTTATGGTGTGGGTGTGTATGTGTGAATGTATGCATGGGCTAGGCCGGGGAGGTGTGTATTTGTGTATTTGACCCATTCAAGAGTCTGATGGCTGTTGGATAGAAGCTGTACCTTAGTCTGGATGTTCTGCATTTCACACTTCTGTACCTCTTGCCAGAGGGTAGAAGTGTAAACAGTTTGCACTGGGGGTGGGTGTAGTCCCTGACAATGGAGCAGGCTCTTTTGTGGACTCTTTGATGATAGATGTCCTGCAGAGAGGGTAGCGGTGTCTTAACAATCCTTTCAGCAGTCTTTACCACTCTCTGCAGATGCTTACGGCCCATTTCAGTGGTACTCCCATACCACACCGTGATGCAGCTGGTCAAGATGCTTTCAATGATGCAGCTGTAGAACTTGCTGAGGATCTGTGGTGACATGCCAAATTTCCTCAGCCTCCTCAGGAAATACAGCCGCTGTTGTGCCTTTTTGACCAGCTGGGTGGTGTTAAGTGTCCAAGTGAGGTCATCACAGATGTAGACGCCCAGGAATTTGAAACTGCTCACCCTCTCCACCTCAAGCCCATGGATGATCAGTGGCTGATGAGTTTTCTTCTCCTTTCTCGTGTCCATGATCATTTCCTTGGTCTTGTCTGTGTTGAGGGTGAGATTGTTCTCCTCACACCATGTCACCAGATTTGCCACCTCATCCCTGTACTCTGTCTCGTCATCGCCAGTAATGAGTCCGATGACAGTGGTGTCGTCAGCAAATTTCAGGATGGTGTTGTCCTTGTGAGAGGTGACACAGTAGTGTGTAAACAGTGTGTAGAGCACGGGGCTGAGGACGCATCCTTGCGGGGTGCCGGTGTTCATCACAATGCAGCCTGTGGCCTGCGAGTGAGAAAATCTAACATCCAGTCACAGAGTGTGGGGCTGAGACCGAGGTGCAACAGTTTGCTGGTGAGCTTGGAGGGGATGACTGTATTAAAAGCAGAGCTGTAGTCAATGAAGAGCATCCTGACATAGGCTTCATTGTTTTCCAGATGGGAAAGTGCTATGTGAATGGCTGCAGAGATGGTGTCCGAGGTAGATCTGTTAGAGTGGTAGGCGTACTGCAGGGGGTCCAGTGTTCCAGGTATGCTGCTCTGGATGTGGGCCAGAACCACTCTCTCAAAACACTTTGTCATGATTGGAGTGAGTGCAACTGGCCTGTAGTCATTCAGGCAAGTCACTGGGCTCCTCTTGGGAACTGGGATGATGGTGGTGGTTTTGAAACATGTGGGGACTGTGGCTTGTGAGAGGGACAGGTTGAAGATGAAGGCCAGAACATCAGCCAGCTCTGTGGCACATGCTTTGAGAGCCCTCCCAGGTATGTTATCTGGGCCTGCTGCCTTGCGGGGGTTGATTCTTCTTAGGACTCTGTGTACATCAGTTGCTGAGACAGTTACGGGGGGGGGGGTGCATGGTCTGGGTGTTGGAGCGCCTCTTCTGAGTATTGCTGCTGGAGATCTCAAAGCGGGCGTAAAATTGGCTTAGTTGTTCCGGCAGGGTGGGGGGGGGGGGTTGGTGATCTCTTTGGTGGTGCCTTTGTAGTCTGTGATGTGCTGCAGGCCTTGCCACATCCGTCCAGCATCAGCAGTAGAGTAGAAGCCATCCATCCTCTCTCTGTACTGCTTTTTAGCCTCCTTGATGGTTTTCCTCAGTCTGTACTTTGCTGCCTTGTACTCCTCCTCGTCACCTGATCTGAATACAAGGGATCAAGCATGCAGCATGTGGCGTACCTGACTGTTAATCCAAGGCTTCTGGTTTGGAAACTTCTTGATTTGTATGGTGGATACAATGTGGTCAACACAGGTGCTGATGTACCCAGTCACATACGCAGCATACTCATTTGTGTCAATAGAAAAGAATCCTCCAGTGTGGCTGCAGCTCTAAACACATCCCAGTCTGTCTGTGCAAAACAGTCCTGTAAGATGCTCTCAGTCTCTGGAGACCAGCGTTTAACCTGTTCAACCGCTGGGTTCGTTAGCTTGAGTCTTTGTCTGTAGGCTGGGTACAAGAACAGGGAGATGTGGTCTGAGAGTCCAAAGTGGGGGCGGGGGGCAGCTTTGTACACCTCCCGAATGTTGCTGTAAACATGATCCAACGTGTTCTGATCTCGTGTGGGAATCTTTACGTGTTGGAAATATTTCGGAAGCACGGTCTGTAGATTGCAGTGGTTGAAGTCTCCCACGACAATGAAAACAGCGTCAGGGTGAGCTGTTTCCAGCGCGCTGATAGCGTCGTGGAGTTTACCGAGTGCTGCTGATGAGTTAGCTCGTAGAGGGATGTAAACAGCGGCCAAAAACACAGCACTGAATTCCCTCGGTAGATAGTAGGGTCGGCATTTCAACAACAGCATCTCTACATCTGGCGAACAGTGTTTGTGGATAGTTTGTACATCTCCACACCATAAGTTGTTTATGTATACACACACACCACCTCCTTTAGCCTTACCGGAGGCGTCAGTGCGGTCTCCTCGGTGAACAGAGTGCGTCTGTAGCTGCACTACACTAGATTCTGGTACTTTGGCTGACAGCCAGGTCTCTGTGAAAATTAGAGTGCAGCAGTCTCTGATTTCCCGGTGTGTTGTGATCCTGGCTCTCAGTTCATCAGTTTGTTCTCCAGCGATCGCACATTAGCTAGCAGGAGGCTGGGTAGCGGTGGATGGCTAGCACGAGCTTTAAGCCTGGCATGCAGTCCCCCCCCTCTTGCCCATCTTGCGTCTCCGCCTTCGCGGGGTCTCCTCGGCTCGCCAATTTCACCTGAGTGCGGTGCCAGTAAGCCGTCTCGGGGTTGGTGGTGGTCTCGTGTGGAGCGAACAATGCAGTGCAGGTCTGGAGGTATAAAACCTGCTGCAGCCTGGTGATGTCCAACAGTGTCTGTTTGTTGTAGGTTAACAGTGCATTGCATTTATGTGCAATGAAAAAGACTAGATACACAAATACAATAACAAATACACGGTGTTCAAGAGCGGAATGAGCAAACACATCTGCCACAGAGGGCTTAACGTAAGATAATGACCATATTCCTTGGATTTCGGTTTTCATTTTTTTAATTGTGAAAGTGTTTATGACAAGAGATGTGTGAGAGAAATTTGGTCTTGGTCTTTGGTTGATGTTTAGGTACATTAAGCCACGTTAAGCTTTTTCCTTATAATGGCAGAAAAGCCTTGTGTTAATAATAATGTCCCTTATTGCAGTGTTTAAATTAAACCCATGCGGTCATCGTATTGGCTCCTGAACGTGCTCATGATCAGAAACGTGTTAGAGAAGTGTAGTCATGATGTGTCGCTGTTTTGGTCCATAATGCTATGATAATCTTTTTATTTATAATGGGGGTCAATGGAGAATAAATGGCTTCCGCAAGATAGTTACCCTTTCATTGGATTTCAGTTTTGCTTTTTTGATAGGAGATAGTGTTTACGACATGTGAGATATCAGACAAATTTGGTGATCATTGATCGCTGTTTTGGGACATATAGCCATGTTAAGCTTTTTCCTTATAATGGGCGTCAATGGAGAGGAAAACGCTTAAAATGAGATAACGACCATACTCCTAGGATTTTGGTTTTGATTTTTTGACAGGAGGAAGTGTTTCTGATGAGATATCCGAGAGAAATTTGGTGATCATTGATCGCAGTTTTGGAACATTAAGCCATGTTAAGCGTTTTAGAATGTCCCCTTGATATTCATGATCGTAAATCTTGACTCTCACAATAGTCTAGCATTTATTTGTAGAACTACAACACTTCATGTATTATTCATAATACCATTTTTCATGTAATATATTGCATTACACCTTTGGGGCTTGGAAGCATTTGAGGTAACTTGCAAACTCTTAATTGTTGTTGCCTGTTGTTGTGCTTTAAAACCCTTTCACACGTAATGTTTTTTTCATGCTGTAATGCGCGTGTTAGGCTACGTTACATGGTTTGTTATGTTTTCATTAGCGTTATTAAGCTTCTCATAGTTTTTCATTAGCAATTGCTATATTTTTAACGTTAAATCGCTGTTTCCTCAAAGCTAAAATTAGCTATAATTTTTCCAATCTCGTGTTCTAATCGCACCAGTTTTAGCATATGCGCTAAAACAGCTAATCACACCAGTGTGAACACCGTTGGTGCACAAATGAGTACGTACTTTTGCTTACGCAGAGGGTGTCAGTTGAGTAGATGGTCCTTCAATGTGGCCCAGGACACATTCGCGTTCACACTACTGAAAGAACGTGGCCATATGCGGCCCAGACCACCTCCGAATGTGGTCTTAGTGATCGGATCTCAATGAGTCTTGGGTACGTTTACACTAGTGCTGACCGATAAATCGTATTGTCATTGTCATCGTGATATGAACATGCGCTATAAACACATCACAAAGACTGCCTGAAACGCGATAAGAAAAATCGTTTACATGCGCCATGCATTCCCACTCAGCATGCGAACATTTGACCTATAACAGGACTGCCCAATTTGGGGTCCGTGGCCCACACTCCTGTTTTGGCCCACCAGGGGGCCAAAAAAGATGGCGGACCGGGTGCAGCCTATTTTTTAAGCTCTGTCTGCTTGTCCCAGTTTTATGCGCACTTTACTATCCAATTCTTACTATTTGGAACCTTTTGAACTACTTATATGCCCTCCAGTATTTAAAGTATTAAGTACCAAAAAAAGAACTGTACCTGCCATGATTACACTGCTAAGATAGAAATCTCCAAGAACCCCAAGAGAAAAGACCCATTCTCACTGGCAAAGAACCTGTCAGGAGCCTCCAACGTTGGCCCCTGCTACCCCAGCACAGGTTCCCTCAGTAGATCTGCCCGCCACAGACAACCAGGACACCAGGAGTACAGGTACAACAACTTTAAGAAAGACACCACAAATCATAAAGGGATGGCTCTCGCCCTGCAGACCTCCCCTCCTGAACTCCCCCCCCCCCCTTCACCACGGCAGCCCTTCCCTCGTCCCACTCTCCCCACAAGAGCCCAGTGCCAGGAGCAAGACTTCCCTCCCCCACACACAACACTGCAAGCTTAAGCACACCGTAAGAATACCCCCTGTGCACACTCACATGCTACACAGTGACCACTCTGACTCGTCTCCTGCGCCGGCCCTTGCGACAGAGGCGGGACCCATCTTGGCCGCCCAAAGGGGGTACCGCACACCCAGGAGTAGGTCCTCACACCCACGCACACAAAAAAAAGGGTGGGGCGCAACTCAGCCTGTGCCTCAAGACTGGGCCTCGCTTGTGTCCCAAAATAAAAAAAAAAACAAAACCCCCAAAAAAGGACGGAGGACGGAGTGCTGCTGATGTTCTTGGTCCAGACCGCTGCCTTCAGACGCTGATGTTTGCTGCTCGTCCTCGTCACGCAGCTCCGGAGCAGGAACTATGGCTGTCCTGGGGGGGGCACAAATCACCCACTCTGCTAGGCTGGGCATACTGAAAAAGGGCACGCACACACACAACGGCAACACCGTCACGACCCTTACTGCACTGGGGCACCGCCCCGATTCGCCTCCTGCCCAGCCTGGGGCGCTGTCACTCCGCCGCTCTCCAGCTTCGCTTCCCCCTCTCCTTTCCCAGCCAGCTTCCGTTGCCTTGCCTGCCCCGGGCGTCACTCCGAGAAGCGGTCGGGTACCAAAGAAACCAAAATGAAACTTAACAAAATATTTGCAAAGGAAAAGAAACCTGGCCGAAAACGCCAAACAAAACCGAAACCAAAAACAACCAAAAGATAAAAATAATGAAAAAATAACTAAACAAAACAAAACTGCTTTTCCCAGTAAAACCATGAGCAGAGCCTTCCTTTCCCGAGCTGTCCGTACCCCTGACTGTCTAAACCAGAGGTCTTCAACGTTTTTCAGGCCAAGGACCCCTTGGCTGATAGAGACACAGTGGAGGGACCCCCCTATTACATATCGTATAAAATTGTGTTGCTTGTTAAACTGGGCCAACAATAATGTGTAGGGCGGCCTATAGTGCCATGTATAAAAGTACTTTGTAATGGTGTATACAATGCTAAGCCATTAAAATAATAATTATTGACAGATTCATGTATTTATAGAACATTTTTAGAACAGTTTTTTGTATTTTTTTGTATTTAGGAAAATCAAGAATGCACAGTTTTGACTTACATTACTTGTACAGAAGTGAAATGAATAAGTGGAAGATGAAAAAAAGACAAATTATATATATACACATACATATACCTATACTCCCATACACATATGTATATGTAAACAGAACTATATACATTATCTATAACAGTGGGGTGCTTTATAGAACATGTTTTAATTCTATATTGACATTTATAATTTCACAAATTTTAATGGGGGAGGGATAATGAAGGATTAAGCTTAAATTTATGTGTGGATGGCACAGTTCCTATCTTAGTGAGAGGTCTGACCCTGGTGAGTGGCACACAGCTTGTCTATTCTAGGGCAGATGGAGGTTGTCAGGCAGAGGGCCATATCAGCCTCAGGCTGCAGTCTTGACCTGTACTTGCTTTTCAGGTGGGTAAGGGAGAAAAATCCACTCTCACAAAGACATGTCTTTGCAAAAGGTAGAAGGCTCCTCATTGCTTTTGCTGTCAATTGTGGGAAGTCTTTCTGGCAAGAGATACAGAACTGGATGAGTGGTCTCATACATGGTTCTGTATGTACTGACAGTGGATAGCTCGATCAGCTGATCCTCCTCTGTCACTGTCAAGTTTGAGCCATCTGCTGCATTATCTTTGAATGGAAACTGTATGTCTTGTCCCTGCGCCAGGAGTCAGCCTCAGAAAAATATTTCCCAAATTGACCCTCGAGTGCCTCCAAGTGTGCAACAATTGTGCGTGTTACATGAGGTGAGAGCACTGCAGAATCTCCCAACTCATCCACTGATGGAAACATGGAAGAAGTGCCCTCCCTGATTCGCTTCCTCCATCTTTTGATTTTCTTCGGAAAGCCTTGCATTCTGTCATACAGCTGGATGGCATGTGTATTGCGGCCTTGCAAAGAACTGTTGAGTCTGTTCAGCTCCGAGTAGACATTTGCAAGATATGCAAGTTTAGTAACCCAGACATCGTCACTGAAATTTGCAGCCAGCTCTGCGCAGTTTTGGCAAAGCTCTGCGGGTGTTTTGGCAAACACCCGAATAGATGTACGTAACTCGAACACTCGTGACAGCACTGCTCCATGCAAAAGCCATCGAACCCCAGAATGATAAAGTAGCGCAGTGTGTTCTCCTGCAGCAGCACAGAGAGAGGAAAAGAGACGTGTTCGCAAAGCACTCATCTTGACAACATTGACAGCTTTCACGACAGAGTCCATGACGTCTGACAATTCAGCACTCATTTCTTTGCCAACGAGAGACTCTCTATGTAGCATGCAGTGCACCCACGTCACTTGGGGAGCCACATCTTTGACAAGCGCTATTAGTCCACTTTTTAAACCAGCCACGGCTCTAGCACCATCAGTGCACATCGCAACACATTTTGCCCAGGGTATGTCATTTTCTCTGAAAAAACCATTGATCACTTTGAAAATGTTATAACTTGTGCATTCACGCAGCTGCTTACAACACAAAAATTCCTCCTGCGTTTCATTTTGGTCGACAAACCACACAAACGCCAAAAGCTGAGCATCCTTTGACACGTCCGTGGTTTCATCCAATTGTAGTGCAAAAGCCTCTGCCAACCTCAGTTTCTCTACTAGTTGCATCCTCACATCAGATGCCATGTCATCAATACGGCGAGCAATGGTTGTGTCCGACAACGGCATGTTTTTCAGTTTATTAACAAACTCATCATTCCCAAACATTGTTTTTCACATATCACTGGCTGCAGACAATATTAAATCCTCTGCAATCGTGTATGGCTTTTTGTTCTGAGCGAAGAGCAACTTGATAAGAGGCTTTTAAAGCTAGCTAACCAACTAGCTGATTGTCTCATCAATGTCTGTTGGCCTTTGAGAGATTTGAGATGGGCCTGAAAGTATTCCACTGGTTTTTCTTTCAAGTGAGAATGGGTTGTCTCCAAGTGGCGCTGCAGTTTTGATGGCTTCATACTTTCGTTTGACAGCACGGCAGAGCAGATGACACACACTAGTAATTCAACGCCCTCAGTCTCTCTAAAGGTAAATCCAAACTTGAGATAATTCTCTGAATATTTTCAGGTCTTCTCTCTTTGCGCTTAGCAAGAGTTGTAGCATGGCTGTTAGCAGGTGCGTTAGCCTCATCCTCTGAACTTTCGCCAGTGATTCGTGATGAAGTGGAGGGTCTGTCAGAGTTTCTTGGTCGATAAGTTATAAAGCGATCCATTGTAGATCACCTAAGAATTGCCGTATACTTAGGCTAATAATACACTTAGGCTTACCTATTTGGGTAATATGGCATTCAGTTATTTCCAGTGTTTTCCAGGAATCCAGGGTGATCACATTATTGCACGAGGATTCATGAGTATCTTCAATGTTGTAAGTAAGGGATAATGTACAGCGAGCTGGTGATTATTGCGACAAAAACCCCGACAGGATGATGCAGGACCCCGACGCGAAGTGGACATTATCCCGCTTATTACACGGCTACTTACTAAATAAATCAATAATTTGACACAAAATATTGATTTAAAAATGATTTTATTGCTTCCGCTAAAAAATTTGTCCATTAGATTCTATGGTTGGAACTGCGTCCTTAGCAACGTAAACTCAGTAGCCTTCTTAGCTTTATAATTCACGTTAAACTGAACATTTCCATTGATGCTGAAGTGAGATAAGGAGAATGGGACTTCTTTGGGAATACGGATGTTGATGTTTCTGTCCTCATTCATCTCCACGTTT
Source organism: Megalops cyprinoides (assembly GCF_013368585.1). Taxonomy (NCBI): domain Eukaryota; kingdom Metazoa; phylum Chordata; class Actinopteri; order Elopiformes; family Megalopidae; genus Megalops; species Megalops cyprinoides. The sequence goes on along the minus strand of NC_050604.1, from coordinate 1,814,759 downwards.
CCTTCTTTCCGGGGCTTTGCAGTTGACACGCTTTGCATTTTATAAACCGTGCTTCTGGCTACTAGACTAGCTAAATGGATTGTCCACACGTACTTGATTTAAAATGACACGGTTCACAGCTTCACCATCCAAGGACCGTGGTTTTTAGCTAGTGTTACCACGCAACAAAGTAACGTTACCAGTCATTAACATATCACGAACTCAGCGGTAGCTACTTAGCCGGCAAACTACACCGGTAGGCCAGAAACTGCACGTTATAAAAATAATTTCCTACATTTTGTAAGAATCTACAACTTACACATCCATGCAACAGAAAGTATGTTCTGCTGTAGCTACAACGCCACTGCTACTGATGCTAGGTAACTACTGATCACGCCTACCAAAAGTAAACCATTACTCTGCTTTGAGAAAGGTATTTGGTCTGTGATTCATTTAGTTGATAGTAGTGGCTGTATCATATCATATGAGAATTTCTGCCTTAGATATGATTTAATTGGCAATCGTAACATATTTAAATCCATAACTAAAGCCATCCCCAATTCTTTTATATGTTTAATTAAAGGAATTTTAACAAATTCTACTCCTATCACCCCTTGTCTCCCGAAACTTTTAGTTGGAGACTGTGACTTTAATGAAGTCAAAATCCCAAACAAAACAATTAGAAATATGTTTAATAACATCTCATACCCTATAGTATCTTAGTCTCAGCTTCACAAATCTATTCGAAATATACTATTCACACGCTACGGACTAATTATTTAAAATTCCCCATGACTCCCAAAGCAAAAGAAATCCATTTTAAATTTTTAATTTGAGTGTATCCATCCAGTGACTTGTTACGACAGCGTTTTGGAATTGAAACCAATAATTGTGTATTTTGTGATGATACTGAAACTACTGATCATTTATTTTTCCAGTGTATGTATTCTGAAGCTTTATGGCTTGATGTACATGACTGGCTTTACCCAAAGGTTTTTCAGCTTGAAAATTTTTCTCAAAAGGACATTGTTTATGGACTTATCATGGACAATAGCAAAGATGACTTTCTGATTAATAACATTCTTATTTTTGGAAAATTTTATATATACAAATCAAAGTATATGAAAGTGAAACCTAAGTTCAGCGTGTTTCATAATGAGTTTCTTTCTTACATAAAAGCCCTTAAAATTATGAAAAATAAAAATGCAATGAAACTTTTGAGTATAATAGAGGAATATTATTTACAAAAAAGCCGTAGCACTTTAATTTATTTTTATTATCATTATTATTATTATTATTTATTCTCTCTCTTTTTGTTGTCGAATATTATTTCAATCTTGTCTGTTGTGATATGTCTTTTCTCTGTGTTTTTGGTATGCACCTGATCCTATTGATGTATGTGAAGATTTTAATGCCATGATGTTTGTATATGGAAAATTGTTCAATAAAATTATAAAGAAGAAAAAATATTTTGGCCTGCTATGAGCTATGTGCTCCCGCTGCCATGTTCTTTCAGGTAAGATGACGCGCCCCTTAAAACTGATGTTCCACCAATGAGCGGAAAGGAGCAGGGGCGTAGCGATCGCTGGTTGATATGGAAATAAAATGCAGTAAAGAAGTGTGTCTTTGTGATAAACTACAGTCGGCCTTTTCGATAGGGTTGCTAGTCTGATTTCAAGTGACATCACATAAAAAGCTGAAATTGTGTTACACGCATCACAACCGATTCCCGACAAGGTTCGCTTAGGAAAAAGCACTAAAACACCACTCTGCCAAGTGTTTACTTACAATAAACAGCTTAACACCTATTGTAATTGTTAGAATTTTTCACTATTATTATTAGGGGCCAAGCACAGAATGTGCTAGGCACCTATTGTAATTGTTAGAATTTTTCACTATTATTATTATTATTATTATTATTATTATTATTATTATTATTATTATTAGGGGCCAAGCACCTCCGGTGCTAGGCACCTGTTGTAATTGTTAGAATTTTTCACTATTATTATTATTATTATATTTTCCGCAATGGGAGTCTATGGCAGCCCATAGAAGCCCTTGGTAGATTTTTATTAAATTTGGCACATTGATAAAGGACAGTCCAAAGTATCCAGGCATCAGGTTTGTCCTACGGTTGTGATCTTTTTTTCCGATTCGAATGCACCCATTGACGTTAAAGTCCGCCATTTGGGATTTTCTGCCATTTTGAATTTTTCGAAAAACCTACTTTTGTGAACTAGTCCTAGACTGTTGATCCTATCATCACCAAATTTGGTACACATCATCTACAGAGGGGTCTGACCAAAACTTATTCAAAGACTTTTGCTAGGGCAAATTATGTGGCCGCTGTTGTCCAATGAAATTCCATGGCGAAGACACCAAAACAGGAAGTGAGCCATATGTCAGCAATTCTTGGTTGGAGTCATGCCAAAATACTTTATTCTTAGGGAGAATATTGGGTACCCAGCAAGTTTCATGAAATTTGGCCACATGGGGGTGCTCTACCAGAAAAACGGAGAAAAAAATTCAAATGCCTATCACTTTGGAACCAAAGCAGATGTTTCAACCAAATTTCTTGTGCATCATCACTGTAAAGGACCATAGCTGGGAAAGCATGAAACCTATGTGTCAGCTATTTTGTGTTTCAGCCATCTTGGTATTATCATTTTTTCAATGGTTTTCTATGGCAGGCCATAGAAGCCCTAGGTGGATGTTGGTGGAATCTGGCACTCTCATAGAGCACAGTCCAAGGTATCCAGGCACCAAATTTGGAGTCAATCCATCAATTCCTGTAGTGCCACCAACAGGCCAAATTTCAGAGTACATTTTTGCTTATAACTTTTGAACCGTTTGTCCTAGAGTTGTGATCCTTATTTCCCCTGAATCCCTGGGTCATGATGAATTGAATAGATTCATCTACTGTAGTGGATTTTGGAAAAAAAATCATATTTTCAATTTTTCAAGTTTTTGCAAACTAGTCCTAGACCGTGCATCTGTAGCAGAGCTGAAGTAATAGCTCATGTGAGTCCTGCGTAAAAAGTCTTAGGTAGCGAGTTGCAAGCGGTTGCAGCGGCTACGTCACTCCCCCGAGACCTGGTTAAGTAGTGTTGTTGCCGACAGGCTAACGGCAATTTGCCTTTAGCTCAACTGGCAACGACGCTGGCTGTGTAAGGGGTTGGCAGCGAGCAGTGAGAACCTCGGTTTGAAACTCGCTCGCTCGCCGGCCCACACCCGTTACACATCCTATCACCATCAAATTTGGTACGTATCATCTAAAGAGGGGTCTGACCAAATGTTATGCAAAGAATTTTGCTAGGGCAAACAGTACGGCTGCTGTCGTCCAATGAAATTCCATGGTAAGGACACCAAAACAGGAAGTTAGTCATATTTCAGCAGTGCTTTGCTGGAGTGATGCCAAACTTGGTACACTTGATGCCAAACTTGTTATTAGCAATACTGGGTATGCACCAAGTTTCATGAAATTTGGCCACTTGGGGGCGCTATAACATTAAAATAATCATTAAAATACCCATTACTCTGGCAGAAAAGCAGATATTTCAACTAAATTTCTTGTGCTTCAGCAAAGTTTGCTGAAGCACAAGAAATTTAGTTGAAATATCTGCTTTTCTGCCAGAGTAATGGGTATTTTAATGATTATTTTAATGTTATATCTGGGAACTTACATAACCTCCACATAAGCAATTTTGTGTTTCATCCATCTTTGATTTTGTCAATAACACATTTAACCACCTCCTCCACAATGGCACAATGAGGTTTTGTGTATTACCTCTTTGGACCATTGTCTTTAGCAGTTGTTAAAGGATGGCTGCCATGTTGAACAATGTGGCCGCAGTGTACCCACAAATTTGCCCGTGAAGACGCCATCAAGGAAGAGTGGCCATATCTCTGCAATGCTTTTGTTCATTGGTATAAAAGTCTATACACATGCTTACCATGAGGCCTGGGTGGCACACACCAAGTTTAGTGAAATTTGGCCACTTTTGGGTGCTGAAAAACAGGTTTAAACACTCGTGTGTCCATGTACTTAGATTTTAATAACATTTTGTTTCAAAGGACATCACCAGGCACAGGCCACACAAAGAAAAGCAGATATTGTGACCGATTTTTTGTAGATCATAACATAATCTGGGAAATGAACACATAGTTCAATGTCCAAATGGCATGGCTGCTAAGATACAATCACTTTGTAGCGCTTAAAATAAGCACATCTCCTGCACTTTTTTTACCTATTGCCATAACTAATAGACTAAATAGTGTTGAAGAAACAATTGGACTTTCCATATTGGCCTGAATGTTACACAGGGTTTTTTTCTGCTTCAGAAATTACAAATTAAAAAAATTATGTCATAAAAAATGATAAATTATGTCATACATTAAGAACAACAGATGGCGCCATTTATCTGAGATTGTTGAAAGGTATTAGAAATCCCAGTAGACTAGTTTATTTTTAATTAAGTAACTTATTCATTTGAAAATGTGATTACATTTTATTTTTATATAAATGTGGCAATTTCATCTAAAAGATGTAGACAATATGTCACCATACCTTGTTTTATTCAGTGTGTTTCATTAAATTGATATCAAATGAAATGATTTCTTTAAAAAATAAGATTTGATCTTCAAAAAGTTAGTTACCAAAAAAAGGTGTTGAAAATGGGGGTCCTTTTCTAATCAGGGACATTTTATTATATTCAGCTCATATGGTATGTTCTCTCTCATTTTTCCCATGATTTTGGATTTTTTCAAAAGCCCAAAAATTGCACTCCTCCAAAAGCATTGGCACTTCTCATTGCAATGTCCCAAGAAGGAGCACTGCATTTTACGGCACTGCTTATGTTTAAGTTTGACATATATGTAGTGGGGGCAGTATGGTGTAGGGCTGTGACGGTAATGATTTTTTCTTCCCGCGGTAATAAAGCAACAAATTACCGCGATTTAGCGCCCCCAACCCCCCCACCGCCCTCCGACCCCCGCGCAACACAAAAAGCCAACCCATAACATTTGCACATGAACAACTTGTTTATTTTTCTGCAAAATTCTCAGGAAGGGTGATTACAACTTAGAAAGTGATTGCAAACTTACAAATATTTTACATTTTAACATTTTAATATTTTATATTTTAATTCACATAATTGTAGGCTATATATAATCTGTAGGCTATACAATAATGGCGTCTGAAGCAGCATGAGCAGGTAGGCTATATATAGCCGCATCAAAACAGTTTTAATTATTTTTCAAATGAAATGACAAATAAGAAGATGGTAAGGGAACATTAGGCTAATGGTTTTTAAACATGCAACATAATTGAACATTCATGATGTCGGTCTACTTCAATCACTGCTTGTATAAAGTGCTGCGGTCTTTTTATTTTACGTGACAAACGCAGATGTGCTGAACGGCAAATTTCATTTTAACCCTTTCTCACGAACTGTCACACCGGTGTGATTAGCCATTTACATTTACATTTATTCATTTGGCAGACGCTTTTATCCAAAGCGACTTACATAGTTTACAGTTCTTTACAATGTTATCCATTTATACAGCTGGATATTTTACTGAGGCAATTGTGGGTTAAGTACCTTGCCCAAGGGTACAGCAGCAGTGTCCCAGTGGGGATTGAACCGGCAACCTTTCGGTTACGAGTCCTGCTCCTTAACCACTATGCTACACTGCCGCCCAATATTTAGCGCATATGCTAAAACTGGTGCGATTAGAACACTAGGTTGGAGAAATTCTTGCTAATTTTAGCTTTGAGGAAACAGCGATTTAACTCTAAAAATATAGCAAATGCTAACTGAAATCTATAAAAACTTAATACGCAAATGAAAACATAACTAACCATATAAGGTAATACACGCTACATACCATAACAAATAAGTTATGGTATAAGGGAGCAGGGGAAATTAAACTTTAATTTCTTATAGTTATAATGTCTTATTTAAATTAATGTTCTGTTTAATTGATTGGGTATTCATGTGCAATTTGTTCAATAAAAGCATGTCTGAAATAATTTATTTCATTTCTTTATTCAGCGGGCATAGGCTATTCAATGTTTGGGGTCTGTGTTAGCAGTGTACCTATTAAAGCAGAAAGACATAGAAACTGTATGGCTAATATGCACACTTCAATATTTGTTTATTTATTGCAAGTCATATCGTCATCGCAATATTGAACAATGTTATCGCACATTGCAGATTTTCCTCATATCGTGCAGGCCTAGTTCACACCTGTACTTAGTGCTGTCCATTTGTAATCGGATCACCCAAGATGCATATTAATGCCAGGTGTGAACAGGGCCATAGTTCTCTTTTAATGAGGTGAGTTCCTGATTTATTTGAAATGTGCATTTACCCAACTCTTCCTTAAGAAGTCTAGTCTTGATGCATCCATCTTAACCACAAACCTGTCAAAGCTGCCATTTATTTTAAAATTCTGTAAAAGCAACTTCTAAATGTAATGGAATACAACATTTTCGAAAAATTTGGTTTCAGAAAACTACAGATAATTCCCTTCTAAGGGTGACAAATGATCTACTATTAAATGCAGACTCTTGTGCATGATCTGTTTTGGTGCTCCTAGATCTGCAGCATTATATACAATTGATCATTCAATTTTAACTGATAAGATTAGATATTGCTTGGGTTCTCAGGGACTGCATTGAACTGCTTTGTATCACGCTGTCCCCCTCCCTGGACACCTTCTGTCCCCCTGTTACTAAACCAGCTCGCCTGTCCCCTCCCAGTCCCTGGTTGACTGACTGCATTCGTGCAGACAGAGCCAAACTTCGTGCGGCTGAAAGGAGATGGCGGAAATCAAAATCTCCAGATGACCTATCCCATTTCCACTCTCTTCTAATTTCCTTCTCATCTACCCTGTCCTCCGCTAAGTCTGCCTTCTTCCACTCCAGGATCCACTCTGCCTCCTCTAACCCTCACAAACTTTTCTCTACATTCTCCTCCTTCCTCTCCCGCCCTCCTCCTCTTCCTCCCTCATCCCTTTCTGCTGGTGACTTTGTCTCCTTCTTCGAGAAGAAGGTAACAGACATCTGCCAATCTTTCCCCTCGTCTCCTCCCATTTCGGATCCCACACCCGCTGTCACTCCCACTACCTTCTCTTCCTTCTCCCCCCTAACTGACTGATGTTCTACATCTAATAAAATCCCACCATCCCACTACCTGTCCTTTTCATCCTATCCCTTCTTCTCTCTTTCACTCCATCTCTGAGGACATTCTTCCCTTTATTTCTTCCTTAATCAACAGCTCCCTGTCTACTGGTGTAGTTCCCTCTGCTCTGAAGAGGGCATGTGTCATGCCACTGCTAAAGAAACCCACTTTAAATCCAGCTGATGTCTGAAGCTACAGTCCAGTGTCTCTTCTACCATTTCTCTCCAAAACCCTCGAACACACAGTCTATAACCAACTTTCTCCATATCTACTACAGAAAAACCTCCTGGACCCAAACCAGTTGGGATTCAAAGCCGGCCACTCCACTGGGACTGCCCTCCACACAGTCACAGAAGCGCTTCACTTGGCCAGAGCGAAGTCACTCAGCTCTGTCCTCATACTACTTGACCTCTCTGCAGCATTCGACACTGTGAACCACCAGATTCTTCTCTTGTCCCTTGCTGGGATGGGCTTCTCAGGATGTGCGCTGACATGGTTCGAATCCTACCTTTCTGATCGTTCCTATCAGGTATCTTGGAGGGAATTGGTCTCCTGCCCCTGCCCTTTCCAGACCAGGGTCCCACAAGGTTCCGTACTTGGCCCACTCCTTTTCTCCCTTTACACTAAATCACTTGGACAGGTTATCTCTGCCCTCTTTCCTATCACTGCTATGCAGATGACACACAGTTGTTGTTCTCTTTCTCCCCCTCTGACTCTGACGCATTACAGCCTGCCTAGCCAACATTGCCTCCTGATTGTCTGCTACCCATCTTAAACTCAATCTGGAGAAGACTGAGCTTCTCTTTTTTCCAGCAAAGAGCTCACCAACGGTTGACACTTCGATCACCATTGAGGGTTCTGTGGTGACCCCCTGCAGATCAGCCAAAAACCTGGGCGTGACCCTGGATGACCAGCTAAACTTCTCAAGCCACATTGCGGCGGTCACCTTGTCCTGCAGTTTCTCCCTCTACAACATCAGGAGGATCCGCCCTTTCCTTACCCAAAAAGCAACCCAGCTCCTAGTTCAAGCACTAGTCATCTCCCGCCTTGACTACTGCAATGCCTTACTGGCTGGCTTACCGGCCTGCGCTATCAGGCCACTTCAGCTGGTTCAGAATGCTGCTGCACACCTGGTATTCAACCTCCCAAAACACTCTCATGTCACTCTGCTACTCACTGCACTTCACTGGCTTCCGGTAGCAGCCCTCATCCAGTTTAAGACACTGGTGCTGGCTTACCAGGCCACAAGAGGCTCTGCCCCGTCAAACCTTCAGCCTCTGATCACTCAATACACTCCAACCAGATCTCTCTGCTCAACCTCCTCTGGGCAGCTGGTGGTCTCCTCACTTTCCACTTGGCCACGTCTTTTTTCTGCCCTCATTCCACGGTGGTGGAATAACCTTCCTCACCCAATCAGAACTGTGGAATCACTCGCCATCTTCCGCAGGAGCCTGACAACCTACCTTTTCAGAATCCATCTGTCCTCTATTGTGTAACCTTCCTGTTATGTTTTTATATTTTATGGTATAAAATGTAAAAAAAAAAATCTTCTGTACTAACCTTGTCTCTATGTTGCAGATTTTGTTTGTTTGTCAGTTTTATTGTTGCAGGATATACAAGGGCATGGTACTGTAAATAATTAATTTGCATTCCTACTGCAATCTTTTGCCTATGAGGTAAGAAGCTAAACCTGATTGATGCACCAATTATAAGTTGCTTTGGTTTAAAAGCATCTGCGAAATACCAAATTGTAAACTGTAAATTGCAAGACTGCTGTTTAGGACCAAGTTGAGGTCAAACGTTACTTACATTTTGTAACTCTAGTAATACTAGTCGTTTACAAGGCATTACATGCTTTGGAACCTGAGTACATCACTGAGCATTTAATACACTACAGTTCTCCGAGGTCTCTTAGGTCTGTAGGAAAACGCTCTGCTAGCTGTTCCAGAGTCAGGGATGAAGACAATGGGAGATAATGGGAGTTCTGAACCATAGACTCTAGAACAGCTTTGCATTTAAAATTAGAATCTCTGTCTAAAGACACATTTTTGTAGAACTGCTTTGGAATAAAATGTATTCATGAAAAGAATGTCAATGGTGTGAAGATTTCAGTCTAGCATTTCTTTATTTCTTTTAATTATTTATTTATAGCAATAATGAATATCAAATACACTTTTGCTTTTACATCATGTTTATTGTAGTTTACTCAAGGGCATGTATACATTGTGAGGGCTTTGAGGGCTATAAACCTGATTCATCAGAAGGAGATTGGTGAAGTCATTTCAGTGTGTTCAAAGGAGAGTAATTTTCTTTCACTTAAACTGTTGTTGGTTTTTGTACCTCCATCAAAGAATGTGTAAGAGATCAGACATGTCTGACATTGTGTGCCAACCTTTGCTATTTTAGAAGCACTTTTTAGACATTCACCCCACATCTAAATTAGATTATAGATTTTAACAGACACACAGTGATTGGAGTCTGACAAACTGTGATTTGTTATGTATTTATTGAAAAAAATGTTGAACAGCATAAGTTGTCAGGCACAGTGAGGGATATGAAAATAAACATTTTCCCCCTGTGTATGGGGGATGGATCTCCAGGCCATATAGAGGAATGTAACAGAACACTGCATTCAAAGAGATGAAATGCAGCCCAGAACAGTTAGGAAAACTACAAAAGGTCTAAATATCAAATGATTAGTTTGCCCTTCTAAATTTTGTCTAAAAAGAGAAAGAATATTGAGGAAAAAAATAAATTATATAGATATCTAGTTTAATTCATTTTTGAAAATTCACTCACATATGAAATTTCATAATTTTTAAACGTTGGGAAAGGGTACATAGAATGCACATACTTTGATGAGTTTTGTTAAGAAAATACTGTAAAGATAAAACATTTTCTTTTCTATATATTTTTTTCAAAAGAAATCACACAACTATGGAAAATCTACTAAATGTATAACAATCACTAATTTCCAACTATAAATTACTGTTCTTCAAACAAGAGCTTCATGGCACTATCAAAAAAGGAAAGCACAGGTGAATGAAAGTGGGGTGGTTAGACCAGAACTGCTTATCATTCTAACCTGGGGCAAAGCAAAAAAAAAAAAAAAAACAAAACAAAAAAAAAACAAAAAACAAACACACTGAGGATTTCTGTAATAGTTTGACTGGCACTTTATGGAGGGTGTCCCCTTTTGTGGAATATGACCTTTATATGGGATTCCACTTTATATAGGAAATCCACTGCATACAGGGTATCTCTTCATATACAGTATCCCCTTTATATAGGTTATCCCTTTTATATGGGCTTCCCAACTGATCAGAAACTTGCTGAGCCTGGGAATACCAACTCAGTGTCCATCCTCTGCTTCTTCCACCAAGGTAGAACCATGACACTACACCACAGTTTCCTCTTTATAAAATCTAGTTATTATAATAAATACATTACAATAAATAAGGATGTGTAATGTGGATCTTAATTAGAATTTGATCAGGTAAACAACAATCTTTGCTTTGTTACATAAGAATTATACTGGGTGGCCATCAGTAGTAGAAGAAAAAGTTTGGCAGGCATCCCTTGGTCAGCAACACATAGTTAAACCAGGGGTAGCCAGGAAATAGCAGAAGTCCTTATTACCCGCAATGGAACCAGAAGCTCCATAAAGACTACAGAATCTGGACTACAATAAACAATGCATGACCTTACAGCTGGATCTTTGTAAGTAAAACAAAGAATAAAATACTCTCACCATAGGGAAAGCTTTACCCACTTCAACGGAACACGTTAAAATATATCTACATCCAATCCAATTCATATCTGAGAAGTGCCTTGTACTGCATTTCCTAAAATGAAGGCCTTCTAAGATCCACTTGTTTGGCAACCATAGACATTTGATACATTCAAAGAAATAGATCTTAAATGAATGAACTCTCCTCCCTTTGTTTCTACAAGTTCTACAAAGAGCCAATTCAAAGATGTCAGGAAGAACAAATCTTTAAAATAACTGCAGGTGAATTTGCAGTTATCCACCTCAGCAGCAAGATTTTATTAATTGTATTAATATTACACGTCATTTAAAAATCTTGCATTTTCCCCTTTGTAATTGTCACTATTTAGAGTACATTAACATTTTAAACTTTTCCCTCTCCTCCCAGTTGTGGAACTGCTTTCAAATATTTGGCTAGAATTTCCACACTGAACACGTGCAAAGGAAGAGATTCCATGTGTGTATGCTGCACAGGGAGTTTGGACCTGGGATAAAAAAGACAAAACTGTACACATCCTGTTCTCTGACACACTGCCATCACAAATGTATTCTGACAATGCATACAAAACTACAGAAAACATACATCTGAAAAATCACAATCACAATGACACATGAGAGTAATTTTTTGCTTTGTGGAGTTCTTTCAATAAAGTTTAACCACAATGCACACCTTCATATCAAGGAGAAACACTATCAGTTAGCAGCTAGATATCCATTCATAGGGGTAAATTTTCACACAAGTTTCTTAGTAAACTTTATCCCCTTCATTTCTCAATATGTCATAACTGTCATCTGCCTGACAAGATTTAGTAGCTGTTTTATGCTGGTAAATTCAACACTGCAATCCAGGACAAACATTTCAGGATTTTTTTTTTGTTTTGTCTGTTTTACCTATATCAGTGTGTAAAGGGCTTGCACAATTACAGAAGCTAAATGGTTAAATGTATCTTTCCATTCCTTCATACATTCTTTCAACTGTAAACAAAATTGATCAGACTCAGACATGGCCAATCTGGAAGTTGAGAAAATATCCTGTGTAATTTCTGTTGTTAATAAGTTATAAAATTAAAATCTGATGAAAAAATCAAGTTGTTTACAGTATCAAATATCCTAGATTAACTTTTTAAACCTTTTGAACAGATATGTTAAGTCTATAAATAAATTACAAATATACATGTTAATTACTCAAATAAATTTAAAAAGATTAAATGATATGATCACAACAGTATATCCTAGATCGCAATGTTCTTGATTTTCAAAATGGCATTTTCAAAAATGTATATTTCTTTTAATAAGTACACTGTTGCTTACAGCATTATGATACACATTTGTATTTATATATTTACAATAAAAAATTCTCAGGTAATACACTAAAAACACATTATTTTATTTATTCTTAAAGCATCCCTTATGGACGCTTAAGTGTCTCATGTTGAGAATAGCCACAAAGCTACAAGGTCAATGTTTCTTTTCCTTTAGTTGTTGCCATCTTTAGCAACATAATAGTGGGGACTTTGGGGACCATTAAGTAAGGATGGGTCCTGGTTGGGGGAAGCAATCCAGGACTTTCAGATTCTTCATTTGCTTGTAATTTGGAGAATAGCCATGAGTCAAAGAAAACAAGACAGTGTGATGCTGGAATCTTGAAATTGCATATATTCACATGGAGGACTTTCTGTTCAAGCCTGTGTTCTCCCAGAGGCCTCAATAAGCCAAACACCTCAGAAGAACAAAAGCAGTGCATGGCATGTCAACAGCATTTATCCTCCTCTGATGAATCTGTCTGTCCCCTAGGTAGGCACAGCATGGTGTCAGCATGACCAGTCAGTTCCAAACTATTCTGGTGGTAAAACAGAAAGGGGGTCCTGGATCTGGCTGGTTTAGAAGAATGATGGCTGCTCAACTTTAAACAGCCTTAAATATGTGTCAGGGTGTCAGGGACGGCTTCCCGCAAGGACCAGCAGGCATCCTTATGACAGCCTGTCCCAGGTGCCTGCTGCTTCCCTGAACATCCACCAGAGGGACTTTTCTTCCTGTTTGTGTTTGTACTGTGTATGTCTAATCATTGTCTGTGTTTGTAATTAGTCTTGAGTGTTTGCTGTATTTAAACCCTGCCTGTTGAGTTGTTCCTTGCTCAGTCTTGAGCTTGCCTGCGTTCTGTGCCTTCCTGTGCCAACGTTTGTGTGTTTAGTAAAAATTCTTTGTCTGTTATATTCCTCCTGTGTTCCTTGAGTTATGTCTGCATCTGGATCCTTCCTGCTCACCATTACAATATGCTAATGAAACCAAGCAAGACCTGGACCAAGAAACATAATTTCCAGATTTCTAAAAGTTCAGAGTACTGCACTGGATTCGTCCATGTTTTTGGAGAAGACGAAGAGGAGACCCCAGGCCAGCAGTGAAGGGGGGGGGGGGGGGGGACACTGGTGCTGGGTTTATGTCCTGAGAACCCCATTGCTCAGGTGTGGTTTAGGAAGACAAGGCTCATCTGGCAGAGGATCATGGGAGAAGACTGAGTCATCCCCTGAGGAGCAGGTGCTGTTGGAGTCTTGGCAGGTAGGAGAGTACTGCTCAAAGGGTACTGACAGGTCCAGGTATTCCTGGGAAATACAGAAACACAAGACACCCAGTTACTGCTGCAATAATGTGTAAAGGTTTGAGGGGGCTTACATCAGCAGGACTAGACCTTAGTGGTTGAAAATTTTACTGAGAGGTTTTGGCAATCATCCCGTGTTGCCCAGCTGTTTTGGAATGAAAAAATGTGTAAAAAAATACTAGATTAGATTAGATTAGATTCAACTTTATTGTCATTGTGCAGAGTACAGGTACAAAGCCAATGAAATGCAGTTAGCATCTAACCAGAAGTGCAACAGAATAGTATTATTTACAGAAAGTGCGATTAAGAGTAATTACTCCAGTATAAATGATGCTATATTTTACAGTATGTACAGTGTTAACGGATTATTAAACATGTATAATATAATAATGTGTTATACATAGGGGGGTGAAGTGGACAGAGTTGGAAAGGGGAGTGTATATATAAGGGTTGTATGTACAGTATAGGCAAGATATGTACAGATGATTGTATGTACAGCAGTGAAAATATAAAAGTAAAAGTACTGAGACAGTGCAGTAATGAGTGCAATAATGCTTAGCGCTGTGGTGTGGAGTTCAGCAGGGTCACAGCCTCAGGGAAGAAGCTCTTCCTGAGCCTGCTGGTGCGGGAGCAGAGGCTCCTGTAACGCCTGCCTGATGGGAGGAGAGTAAAAAGTCCCTGGTTAGGGTGGGATAATGCTTGATAATGCTTTTCGCCCTGCCCAGGCAGCTTGTGATAAATGTTCTCAATGGTGGGCAGTTGGGTGCCGGTGATCCGTTGGCCAGTTTTCACCACCCGCTGGAGTGCTTTGCGGTCTGATGCGGAGCAACTGCCATACCACACTGAGATGCAGTTGGTGAGTATGCTCTCAATGGTACAGTGATAAAAGTTTACCAGTATCCTAGGACACAGGTGAGCTTTCTTAAGGCTCCACCGGAAGTAAAGGCATTGCTGTGCCTTTTTGATCAGAATGGAGGAGTTCAGGGACCAGGTGAGATCGTCAGAGATGTGGACTCCAAGGAATTTGAAGCTTGATACACGCTGCACTACAACTCCGTTGATGTAGATGGGGGTGTGTGTGTGGCTCATAGCTCGCCTGAAGTCCACAATGATCTCCTTGGTTTTCTGGGTGTTAAGGGCCAGGTTGTTGTTGGCACACCGTGCGGCCAGGTGCTGGACCTCGTCCCTGTAGGCCATCTCATCGTCCCCCCAATCAGGCCTACCATCGTGGTGTCATCTGCATCTTAACTTGATTGTGGTGTTAGAACCATGTACAGGAACGCAGTCGTGGGTGAAGAGGGAGTACAGAAGAGGGCTTAGCACATAGCCTTGTGGCACGCCGGTGTTCAGGGTCAGAGTGGTTGAGGAGAGGTTGTCTAACTTAACAGATTGGAGTCTGTTAGACAGTCTAAAGTCCAGTTGCAGAGGGATGTGCTAATACCGAGCTGGCTAAGCTTGGAGATCAACTTGGAGGGGAACACAGTGTTTAATGCTGAGCTGAAGTGAATGAAAACCATTCTGACGTAAGAGTTGGGACTGTCCAGGTGGGTCAGGGCAGAGTGGAGTGCCATGGAGATGGCGTCCTCTGTTGACCTGTTGGTGCAGTAGGCAAACTGATGGGGGTCCAGGGTAGTGGGCAGACAGGATTTCAGATGTGATAAGACCAGTCACTCAAAGCACTTTGCAATGATGGGGGTGAGTGCAGCTGGGTGGAAGTCATTCAGGGCCGTAGCAGTGGAGTGCTTCGGCACTGGCAAAATGGTGGCCGTCTTGAAGCTTGTGGGCACAATTGCCTGGGCCAGAGACAGATTAAAAATGTCCGTGAAGACCCCGGGCCAGCTGCTCTGCACAGACTCTGAGCACTCGGCCAGGTATACCATGCCTGTGCATTCACCCTGCTCAGGGTGGTGCAAACATCAGAGGTGGAAAAAGAGAGAGGCAGTTCACCAGGTGGGAGATCCGCTTTGTGGGTGACCTCCTGTTTCCTCCTGTTTCCCCGGTCAAAGCGAGCGTAGAAGTGGTTGAGCTCATCAGGGAGGGAGGCAGAGCTGGATGGGGGCACAGTACTGGGTGGTTTGAAGTCCGTGATGGTCTGTATGCCCTGCCACATGCGCTGGGGGTCTGAGGAGTAGAAGTCCTCCTCTGTTTGTATGTGTGTTTAGCCTGGGAGATTCCCCTCCTCAGGTTGGCCCTGGTTGAGATGTAAGCCTCCCGGTCTCCAGACCTGAAGGCTGCATCCCTGGCCTTGAGCAGGAGGCGAACCTCTCTGTTCATCCAGAGTTTCTGATTAGGGAAAGCTTTTATTTGTCTTTGGGTTGTCACTCTGTCCACACATCTGTTAATGTGATCCAGGTCAGAGTTGGTGTATGAGATCTGAGAGTCTGTGGTGGCATAGTCTGTGTGCTGGAATTGGTTCTGAAGAGCAGAGTCAGCACCCTCCAGCCAGATCTTGATGGTCCTCATTGTGGGTTTCACATGTTTAATGACCGGGCTATACTTGGGAAACAGGAAAAATGAAAGATGATCAGACTGTCCCAGGTGGGGGAGGGGAGTGGCTTTGTAGGTGTCAGCCACATTTGTATAGACGTGATCCAAGGTTTTATGTCCCCTTGTGGTGCATGAGGTATTTTGGTAAAATCTTGGAAGCACGGTGCGTAGGTTGCAGTGATTGAAGTCCCCCAGCAACAATAAAGGCCCCGTCCCCATATGTCTGCAGCTTGCTAATAGCAGCACTGAGGTCTTTCATGGCAACTTTAGCATTTGCATCCGGTGGTACATAAACTGTGGCAGCAATGATGCATGCTCTTGCGGTAGATAAAAGGGTCTGCACTTAATAATCAGGTATTCCAGATCAGCAGAGCAATAAATTTCAGCAATGGTAGAGTCGGTGCACCATGATTTATTCACATATGGACGCATAAACCACTGCCCCTGCTTTTACCTGTCACTGCTGCAGCTCTGTCAGCCCTGAAGACCGTGCGCCCCTCCAGTTCCACCGTGTTGTTTGGGACATCTCTGTGTGAGGGTCCAAGTCCTTAGTTCGTCCAGCTTGTTCGCCCAAGACAGTACATTGGCGAGGCAGATGCTGGGTAGCGCTGGCCGGAGTGGATTTAGCCTTAGCTTAGCCCGCAGACCTCCCTGCTTCCCCTGTCTTTGTTTACGGTCTCGACACTGGCGCCAGACACTTCCGGTCAGGGTGAGTTGTCCGCAGCGTCCTCTCTAACTCCAGTGGTAGTTTGTCGAAGTTGAATGGATGGTACAAAACTATGTTGGTGCACCAACATAGTAATATTTTTTTAATATTTTAATGTCCAAAAGTGTCTGTTTGCCGTTTGTGAAGTTCGCATAGCTGAAACAACCAGATAAATTAACACTATTTTGCGAAATCTGTTAAGACACTGAGCCTTGCGATTTGCACGCGCCACCATCTTAGTCTTCATGTTATGATGTTACTAAACTATTAAACTAAAAACTTGTAAACTATTTTTCCTCTAAAATAAAATGGGTTCCCCTCTCATTGCCTTGCAGTGGCATCCCACATTTAGCCTACAATATTAGGCTCTCTCTCACCATTGCAGAAAACCTGGCAATAAAACCTTTCCTCCTTAAAACCCAACAATATGTATTTTCATATTAAAAAAACAGCAATTCATAAATCCCATGTGCAAAATTATTGTTGTAACTAGCTTACTCAGTCCAGTGAGTGTCTAGCTAATTTAAAGTAGTGTACTGCTACCAAAAAATACTTGAATACTGTGATTACTAAATACTGTCAGCAGCCAACATATCTCTGATCTATGGACTGTGATCACTATTGACTCTTGTACACATTCCAATGAGACGCTGCTCCTCTGACCAACTCGCAGTTCTGAGCCTTTTCATCAAGCGAGCAAAACGTCCTTGCCAGCTACACATTTATTTCTGTAGACTACATCTTACTGTTTCAAATCTATGCAATTGAAAGAAGAGTACTGTTTTAGTTACTTTGAGATTGAATTGTCTTCAACTCAATTACCAGCAGCACTTAATCACTATTCCACTACTCGAGCGAACTAGAAATTGGCGGCACAGAATTATTTAGTTACTGTATTGGCCTGTACTGTGACAAAGCTAGTTTTATTTTTACAGGTTGGTTCACGCATTGTTGTTGTTTGAGAAATGTATGTGCATATTGATGAGGTTTTTGCAGTCAAATGACATCTCCGACAGGGAAAGCACTGCATATGCAACAAATTTGAAAGAGGTCTGCAACTTAGCACTACTATTCTGGTAATTTAATGTTGTTCCCTAGGTGACAATGCTAGCTAACCCAGGGAGTGACATCAAAGATGAAAGCGCTCTGCTGCCGGATTCTAGTGACGGGAATAACCCTCTTTGAAGGGAGCCGGATCTTATGGCTCCGTTCCTTTCCGAGAGCTGTTCAAAAGAACAGCTCATCGTTCTTTTAGGGGACGGGGGTTACTAAGTATATCTGCGAAATAATGATACTCGTATTGCCAGACCTAATGTCATTGTGTATTTGTGCTTTACAACATAACCGCCCATGAAACAATCAGGGGGGAAATCAATCTCAATCTCTTTCTCTCTCTCTCTCTCTAGTTACGATTCCTGCTCCATAACCACTAGGCTACAATGACTGAACTTAGGACACGCAGTGAAGTTTGGGTGCAACGATAAAATTAACAGCTCTCAAGTACGACCTGGATCCCTTCATTCGTACCAAAGAGCCGTTCAAAAGACTCGAATCGGTCACAAACATAACATCACTACCGATACTCTATCAGCTTTCTGCAGAACTCACACGCGCCATTGTAAAGAAAACATTTGAACTTTGGGGGATGAATCTACAAGCCTCCATTTTTCTTCGCCTCAATGACAATTGGACAGTATTATTTCATAGCTTCTAAAGTGTGTCCAAAGAGAAGAAAAGTTTGGTAGCACCAATACTGCCACAGAAATAAAAATTACAGCTGAACCGTCTAGGTGAAACAGATTCGGGTAAAGTTCTCTTATCGGCAATTGACCGTAGCAGGGTTTTTTGAGGTATTACAATATAAAAACATGGCTACCATATTCTCTTGCCCATTATTTTGGGCAACCAAAAAGTGATGGCTGGTTGTCCAGTGTAGCATTTCAAAGTAAGCATTGAGCCCTAGTCAGTGGAGGTCATTGTGTGTGTGTTGTTTAGGGGGGCTTACATCAGTGGAGGTCATGGACAGCACTCTGTCATGGTCCTCCACAAGCTGCCTGAAGGTGGGTCTCTGGGAGGGCACAGCATGCCAGCACTCACGCATGATCATATATCTACAGCAACGACAGACATCAAAACACATCCTTTTATCTGACTGCTAACCACTCTACTATCAGTATGTATTACTCTGCTATTACACCATACTTATCCTTTTATTTTTATTTTTAAGGACTTAAAGCTATTAAGGCTTTTGTTCACCAGTGTCATGCAACAGCAATGGCTCACCTCCATACATGGCCAAAGACAAACACCTTGACAGTCTATTGTATTTGTGTGAGTCTCTCAGTATGCCTGTAAAGTCATGTCCTTTATCTTCTCTCATTGTGCCAGGCTTCACATATTTATATATAAAGGCTCCATATAGTTTTTATATATAATTAATTCTCTACATTTGTATTCTTGTATGTGTTATCATATGTTGTAAGTCACCTTTGATGAGAATATCAACTAAATCATTTTAAAATAATTATAATAACAATAATAATAGTAATTTTGACTGTATCTGATCTAGGTCATTTCAATTAAAATCAATGTTAGTTTATTTGTATTAAAATTCACACACAAATGACAGCCAACATTGAAATTTTCTGTAGTGGTGGCTGTGCTGAC
This sequence comes from Megalops cyprinoides, assembly GCF_013368585.1. Taxonomy (NCBI): domain Eukaryota; kingdom Metazoa; phylum Chordata; class Actinopteri; order Elopiformes; family Megalopidae; genus Megalops; species Megalops cyprinoides. The sequence continues at coordinate 1,795,371 of NC_050604.1, read as the reverse complement.
ACTGGAGGCACAGACATGTGTGTAGGAGGGGACTCACAGCTCATGGGTGCAGTTGGCGGGCTTGTCCATCCGGTGTCCCTCCTTCAGCAGTTTGAAAAGCTCTTCCACTGGGATACCAGGGTAGGGCGACCCTCCCAGGGTGAAGATCTCCCACAGAAGAACACCATAGGACCAGCTGAGAGGGAAAGGAGGAAACCATCCTCAACTTCATCATGACCATCCTCATGATCATCCCCATACGCAACATCAATACCATCACTATCCTCATCCTGTTCATCATCATCAACCTTACCTGGCTTGTCTGAGACCAATTAACCTACAGTTGCACAAAACAGCTCTTTCTTAATAATCAGAAATGTTTAAGTTAATACTTTGTTTAATACAGTCTGCATCTGAGAGGAAGCAGTGTTGCATTTATTGTGACTTTTAAACGTTTTATTAGCTCTTCAATACCATAAACACATACTAGCAAAAAACTAGCAACAACCTAATTCTATTCAAAAACTGAACATCAGAATTGGGAATATGAACACTACTAATTGCAGAATAGACAGCTTTGTGCCTCATTACACATATAATATTAGCTAGTATATAGCTGAAATGGTATACACTGGCATGATTTGTAACCATACATATTTGCTGTGGTTGCCTAATAACAGTGTTTAACAGTGTAACTATCTGTAGCACAGTAAATGTATGAGATTATGTGGTTGTTTCTTCCACTCTAGATCTTAGAGGTGTTAGAGTTTTGATAGGAAACAACTGCAACACCTATGACCATGTGTGCTTAGGAGAGACAACTATAGTCATGGTTTGCATGTGAACCATGTACTGTGTGATGCCAGATCAGTGAATCACTGTCTCATAGTCTAGCTGATGTGCCACATTATTCACAAAAACACACTCCTGCAACACATGTTTAACACACTCTCACATAAGATATATTTCCATATATTTCCAGTCCTCTCAGGGGCCTTCTCCATCATTGCTGCACATGAGCAGACTCTAGCTCCATATAACCATCTAATCAGATGGGTGATGGGCCCAGATATTAATACTGGGCTCTTTGTTAGGCTACACTGACACCTCCTCTGCCCTCCACCCCTCGGGCCCGCCAGCACCAAGCACAGCTAATTGAATTATCCACACACAACTTCAGCTGCAGCCCAGGTTCAGAGCCATTGCCACTCCTGCCAAACAGCCACACTGCACGGTTCTACCCGCAGGCTTCAGTCTTAGCAGAGAGCTGCATGATTCAGCCTCATCGTATCATCCACAATTCATTATCATTGTGTTAAAACCCCGCCAAATGAATAAATGTGATGTAAATGTAATAAAACCCAAACAAAGCAGCTTACAGGGTCATGGCCTCCATCACACTTGGAGGCTACTGTAGTGCCACACCACAGCCAATGGCAAACCCAGCAGCAGAGTGCAAACTGTGTCAGACTCCAAATAAACTGTAAGTCTATATGCATATTTGTTTAGGCAACAGCAACAACAAAAAAGACTCAGGCAGTTTTAAAAATGTCTGCATGTCTTTAACAGACAAAAGGCTAAACATATTTGAAAATATGTAAAAATATTTTTGAAAAGCAATTAAAGGCATTTAAGGACAATGCAAACATGCAATGCCTAACTTCTTTCTAGAACTTACTGTGAGCGAGCTGGTCTCAGGCTGTACGCCTGTAAACAAGAGAGCCTGCTAGTGTCACACTGTACGCATGTAAAGCACAAAGTGTGCTGGTCTCATGCTGTATACCTGTAAAGCACAGAGAGTGTGCTGGTCTCACACTGTATACCTGTAAAGCACAGAGAGTGTGCTGGTCTCACACTGTATGTCTGTAAAGCACAGAGAGTGTGATGGTCTCACGCTGTATGCCTGTAAAGCACAGAGAGTGTGCTGGTCTCACACTGTATGCCTGTAAGGCACAGAGAGTGTGCTGGTCTCACACTGTATACCTGTAAAGCACAGAGAGTGTGCTGGTCTCACACTGTATGTCTGTAAAGCACAGAGAGTGTGCTGGTCTCACACTGTAAACCTTTAATGAACAGAGAGTGTGATGGTCTCACGCTGTATGCCTGTAAAGCACAGAGAGTCTGCTGGTCTCACACTGAACACCTGTAGAGCACAGACAGCGTGAGCATGCTGGTCTCACACTATATATCTGTAAAGCAGAGAGAGTGTGAGAATAGCACAATGTATGCATGTAAAGCAGAGAGAAAATGTTGTTCTCACACTGTATACCTGTAAAGCACAGAGAGCGTGCTGGTCTCACGCTGTATACCTGTAAAACACAGATAGTGTGCTGGTCTTACACTGTATGCATATAAAACACAGAGAAAGTGCTGGTCTCATGCTGTACAACACAGTTAGTTTATGCTGTTAGTTATAAAGTTAGCTGGACATAGTAGACTAACTGTAGTTTGTCATGAGTTTGTGTTAGTATGTTAGTATATACTGTAGGTATGTGTGTCATAACGTTAGTATATACTGTAAGCAAGTGTGTTACAAAGTTAATGTATACTGTATGCAAGTATGTTATAAGGGCATGCTGTATGCATATGAGTAAATAAATTGTATATATACAGTATGTGTAAATCCCTGCCTTCCTCTTTATTTCTTTCCCTGCTGGTGAGTGTTTACTGTAAGAACATGTTTCATGTGAAGCTACTGAAACAACACAATGGCAGGCCCCACGCCTCCATGCAGAAAGTGTGCTGACAGAATCTTTGCACACTGGCAGCGTAACACAGTAACACAGATGATGGTGTGCCTAGAAACAGCTTGTTTCCAAGAGATGCTCGGCTGCTTTCTCATTTTGGTGTGGACCTCAAACATTAGTGGAACTGTTCTGCCATGTGACATTTTGCATTTCATGATGTATGTATGGGGACAGAAAAAAAATGTTTTTGAGTATTTTTGTTATCAAAGTTCTCACCCACTGAAATTCAAAAATCTGTTGTCAGATGGTCCAACTGATTTTCTCTCCTGTTCCTTTTGAACATGCTTACCACAAACACTGCTGCAGTGCAGTTCAAGTACAGCACAAAACTTGAGCTCTTGAACAAATGTATTGTGATATGTGTCACCTGTTTTAGGGAGTGAAAAGTACATGTGAATGAAAGTACTGCCCTTCTTTACCTCTGCAGTGGTCTGAGTTTTTCTGCAGCATATTTAAAGCTAGCACGGACAGTCCTCTGAGCAGGCAGAGCTTGGAAAGAGTTGACACCAGGGAAACAGAGACCCAGATACATGAATGGCAATGAAATACAACTGTAATATCAGTTGTGTACTAAAATAAAAAAAAAATCTCTGTTCACATACACACACACACACACACACACACACATACATATACACTCACTCACGTACCCACACACATACATTCACTCACACACCCATATCCCTCCCATACCACCCCCTCACCCAGCAAAACTTACACATCGCTCTGGTGTGTGTAGACCCGGTCAAACAGAGCCTCTGGAGCCATCCATTTCACAGGCAGCCGACCCTGCAATAACAGTGGCACAATAGAAGGCCTTTGTCAGCAAGCCTGCTTTGGGTCAGGGTGGCACTACCTCAATCCCCAGCCCGATAATGGCCCCCAGGGTGCCACTCTCACGCTACTGAACATGCCCACATGAATATGGATGCTGATCAGAACTTGCTCAGTCAAACAGCAAAGCCAGCTGGCACCACAGACAGGAAAAAGGGAACTGACCTCCCAAGACCAACCAACAGACAGCCTTTCAAACACTGCTACGTACACATTTTGCCTGCAGTTCCAGCACCACTAGAGTGTAACAGAGGAAGGATGTCTGTGCCGACCTTTGACACAGCATATACATCTCTGATAGGCTGTCCAGGATCTGTCTGTGTAGTCTCACTCTACCCAGCCTCCCTCCCTGCTGGCTGGGGGAGGACTGTATCATGTGCCTTTGTTACATTGCTGTTTTTGCTTTTCTGTCTAGGTTGCTGTCAACAATCCATATTAATATCTGCTGTGGTGAGTGACTCCAAAAACATTTGCCACTGCCATTCCAGTGGCTGCTTCTCCTGCAGGCTTTGTTCCTATGGTAATAGGCCCAGTGGCTGCTATCGCCCTTGGGCAGCGGAGAGATACATCAGACATGAGCCACAGACCCACTATGGGTGCGCCATAACCAATCAGCAAACACCTTTTTCAATCCCTTTTTCAATTATGTGTTTTTGTAGTAGTTCATGTTGTCAACTTACATTTGTTGTCTTTTTGTAGTAGTCGATATTATGGACATCCCTGGCCAGGCCAAAATCAGCAATCTTCATAACATTATCTTCTGTGACCAGGACATTCCTGGCAGCCAGGTCTCTGTGGATGCACTGCAGAGGAAACCAAATCCACTGACACATCAAAACCACAGCAGAATATCTTCACATGGCCTTCACAGCAGGCCATAGTCCTGGGTTTACCACCCATCCATCTGCCCCACATATGCAACACCTCATGCATGTGGCTAATATTTTTAACAGGCTACAATGGGTGAATTTCAAAGGCACAAGGCACAACTGGAATTCCTCACTTTGGACACACCTCCAGACCTCCAGACATGCCCCCTGACCCCTGAACAGCCTATCCACCATTTCCACCATGTCTCTCACTTGACCCCATATGGAAGGCTTTCAAACCTTCTGTGAGGCCAGGTATTCCATCCCTCGTGCCACCTGGTAGGCACAGGAGACAAGGTCCTTGAAAGTGAGCTGTTCGTCTGGGATCTTGCAGGCGTCAAAGGAGTAGTCCATGCCGGGGGGCCGGCGTGCCCTCAGGTACTCCCGTAAGTTCCCCTTGGAAGCATACTCCACTAGCACGTACAGGGGGCCTAGGAACAGAGATCAAACTCATCTGGTCTACTGTGGGTCCTGAACATCACCGCACACCAAAAATACTTTATTCAGACCCAAAATGAATAAAGTACCCCTTAAAACATCTTTTAATGAACACTCCCATCTCCTGCACATTTAAAATGTTCACTTGACACATGTCTCATTCATCACCAGCATAAATGATGCATTCATAGGAATTAATTTATGATATCTGTTTCCCTGTGGGACTAAGAGCTATACATTATGTACTGGACATAATCAAATCTGACTATCTCAGATCATTTCAAATACTTGTTTGGATATTAAAAACATGGAACCAAACAATGAACAGAAACAGCTGAATACTATGATGTATTACATATCAGACAGGACATAGAACCTATTAATATTAAGTTATGACTTGTAATGGTATTAACAGTAATTATATAATAGTAACAACACACTTACATCACACTTACATCTTATATTAATACAAGGTAACTCTAAGTTGTATGTATACCTGTGTCATACACTGTAACTCATTTGGTAATAGCAGTGTAACTGCATGCCATTACACAGTAACTACATTGCTTTGGTTAGTTACAGTGTTAGTTACAGTGTAACTTACAGTGGTATAGTGCAACTTCATGTAAGGTGTAACCATACAGTGGTGAAAGAAATAATAATAAAACACAGTTAGGCCAATTACTGACATAGTGTTGTATATACATGGTTCCTGCTCTGGGGCCCCACTTACCTTCCTGTGTGCACGCTCCCAGCAGGTTAATGATGTTCTTGTGCTTGCCGATCATCTTCATCATCTCCATCTCCGACACCAGATCTGACAGGTCTTTATCTGTGGCATCATCTAGGGAGAGATGTGCAAGATGAGGTGAAACCTTCAGTCATTCATGCAGCTTTACTGAAGTTACTGCTCATGCCTGCCAATCAAACCTTCCCTTGGGGTTCTAATGGGGTTTAATTGTGATGCATTCTGTCAAAATAAGCCAGATGTCACATTCGCAATTAGCAGATAGTGACAATTTTCATCACAAAGGTACACTTCACCTATTTTGGGATTTGAAGTGATTTTGTTAGAAAGAAATATGTCAGGACTCAGGCACGGACTCAGACGCGGACCACGAGTGCTCCAATTACAGGCGTTTATAAGCAGAATCCTCAAACAAGCAGGCAGTCCAAAAACAGGCAGGGTCAAAATACCAGGTAAGCAGTCCAAGGGCAAAACAGGGATCAAAAACCGAAACAGGCAGGGTCAAACCTTGAAGGCAGGCAGATCAGGCAATCAGGACAGAAGGGCAGGCAAAAAACGAAGTCGAGGAACAGGCGAGGCAAAAACCAGCAAAATCCAAACAGGGTAAACAGGCGGGAAACGAGACAGGCAGAAACACTGAAACGATCTGGCAAACAACACAGAGACAAGCAGGGTAGATATAGGGCTGGGCTGATTAGATGGGAAGCAGGTGTGCAGGCAGGCGGGTGGAGACAATCAGGTGGGCGGAGACAGGGCGGAGAGCGGGGCAGGGCTAGAACACAAGGAAAACAAAGGCACATGGACAGGGAAAAACAAAAACACAACAGCTAGGGGGCGGGAGCCCTGACAGAAATATGTCCTCTACTGTGTTTTCTATGTCTTGATTTTGAAATCATCATCTAAGTAGACTTGTAAATATTTAAACGATGAGGAACAATATAAAGTCTATTCACAGCAAAGGGATTTAAGCCTATGTGATCATGCTTCATGATTAATAAACGCTCCAAAATTTTTGTATTCTTTGAAAACTTGAAATTTAAATTCAGCATCCACTAGCACCAAATGTTGTAGCTTACCATACCACAGCTAAAAGGAACATTTTTTAGCAGCTACAGTCTTGCCACAATTGGCAGAATATATCATTTCTTGAAAAAAGAAAGCATGTGATTCATAAATGTAAGCATCTGTCAGACTGTAGTTTTATAGTTTCTCATTTGAGAGATCATCCTGAGTTAAAAACTACATAGCCAGCTGGTTTCCTACCAGAAATTTCATGGGAAGACAAAGACGAATGCTACATCTTCAGAATATTGATCTCCATCAAGCGGCTGGCACAGGTGAATGGCGTCAGTGAGTTGATGATTATTTTTTAACACTTGAACAGAGTGAGCAAGTGTCAGACAGAGACTCCATTGACAGAGAGAGTAAGAATCATGTTGGGAATAAGGAGCTAAAATTAGCTATTGAGGGACCTCTGGAAGATGTGGATCAATTTATGTTCTCAAAGAAACAAGAGCTACACTGAAAAGTCCCGAGTTACAGTAAAGTTATGTCAGTCAGGATCGTGGCCATGTATTTGAGAAGGCATGAGCGTTTAAGAACCTCTAAAAAATTGGAAGCATCCTTCTCACCTGTTCTGGATCATCCCTTACATAATGGGGCATTACTGATATAAGTTTTGGGAGTTGGGAAATAAAATTGGCATCATTTGAATAAGTGTATGGAAAACTAAAGATGTGTCTTGGCTTCCACGGCGACTCATTTTGATGGAGCAAGTCACAATCAGTCTTCTTCAATAGCAAGGACTGGCAATCCAGCCCTTGATACATCATGTTCTCACACATTTCACATGGTAGGACATGTCACATTCTGCCTGCATTCACTGTCCCTCACCTTTTAATTGTTTTTGACATAGTCAATTGATGCACATTCTCATGCACACTTTTAGGCATATTCACACAAACCTTTTAACATTTTAACTGCAACCGTGAGGGGCTTGTTTAGCTTGTCCTTGTCTATCCCAATAGCCTCTGCCATTACCACCTGACCAAAGCAGCCCTCTCCCAGTGGCTTTCCCAGTGTCAACCTGGAAAACAACACAGACGTGGCTCAAAATTGGACCAGAGTAGGACACATACCCAGCTCACCATTGGACTGGAGTAGGACACAGACCCTATTCAACATTGGACTCACCTGCTGCGAGGGAATTCCCACTGTGGGTCAGCAGGAAGCTCAAGCTCTGATACATTGGCCAGCATTGGTCCATCACTTGATGATAGTCGGGCTATCCTAACCAATGGCGTATTGGAATTCATGGATGAGTTGGACTCCAAAGACACCTGCTTGAGTGCAAAACATAGGAGGGGTTATAGACTCTGAACACAGGGGTAGGAGCTTTGCTCAGCAAGGCACAGATGAGGGGTGTGAGAGGGTACTGTGATATGCAATTCTACCAAAGACCTGTGCATGTGACCTGTAAAAATTACTCCTCTTCCATCCATCTCACTACCTGGGCTACAGCTCATGTGCTGGGGACACACAAACATCTTTACTTACCAGTTCTTGTGCTCAAAGAAGAATGGTGGGGAAGCTGGATATGCTATTATACCCAAAGACATTCACCAGCCCTCCCCCCCCCCCAAAACATGCACAAAATCATCCTCTCTCACACACGGGGGGGGGGGGTGGGCAGGCAGGAGAGAGAGTGATCCTCACTCATAAATGTTGGCCATTGATTGGTGGAATATTTAGACAAATTTATATGTTTTCAGAAAGTGTTTGCATCATTTGCTTTAAATACATGATCCTTCCCATCAAATCATTTATCTTCATTCTACAATATGTAGCCTACATGTCCCCCCTATTATATTGCAAAATGGTTTGGTCTTAAGGGTAGTCCTACATTAATTCGTCCACACCCCCTTTACCAAACTGAGCTGTCAAAATGTCTACGCACAAATGTGGCGCTCAAAAGCGAAAAGAACAGAGAAAAAAAAAGAAGATGACTAGCCTGCTAATGCATACTCGTGCAAGTGAGTGCAGATTTGCTGTGACTGTTTAATGAGATTATCTGGAAATTAAAACCTGAAGTAAGGAATGCACTTTCCCCATTGCACTGTCTTGTTTGAAAACAGCAAATCAGCTTGCTAGCGAAATGAGAACCCTACTAGACATTAGTGAGGTAGTTTAGCAATCTTGCTAAACTGTCGTTTTAATAGGGTAACTGCGAGACTGACAGTTGCTGAATTTGACTTGCTGGTTCCGCATTATTTATTATTAGTGTGCAGTTGGAATAGTTTCCTACTTTATGCTGTTGTATTTTAAACTCTTGTAACTGAGTTTAACATGGTAGCTACCTATCTGCCCTTGGTTATAAGTTTGAGACATGCCAGGTTCCTTACCCACTAGCTAGTGTATACGATATGTACTGTCTTGGGTGGTAAACGTGCGTTCAGTAAGACGAAACTTATAAAAAACTATTTGCGATCTACTATGCCTCAAGACAGATTAAATAGTTTGGCACTGCTTTCAACAGACAGCCAGTTGGCGCAGAATCTGGACTTAATAAGGACATAATACATGACTTTGCTACCAAAAAGGTGCAGCAGATTTGACTTTTTTTTAAACATTTTTGAATGACATTTCAGTTGTCCTAACAATAAAGCATGACATTGAATATTCCAAGCGTGCTGTCAAGCATATTTTTGTTTTAATTGGGGTGAGGGCGGGGGGCCATTGAAATAATTTTGTCCCGGTCCCAGGCATCATGCATGCAGGCCCTGTTCACACATAGACACACCACACACTTACACACACATAAAAACTTGATTGATTTTGCACTGAAATTCAGACTAATGGTGATTTGCTAGAGAATCATATTTAAAGAATGACTGACAAATATAACACTACAAACAAAGTAGCAGCCGCAATTACATGGTCCGCCAGTTTCAGTGGCTATGCAGTTGATACATAATAGTGCTACCCTGTTCCAAAACACACAAAATTCTCTCTAAGCTTTTTTCTCTTGAATCCATATAGTATTTTACACTGCGAATGCTATAGTGTAAAGGGAGGCTAAACAACACAAGTGTAAACTTAGGGAAGGACAGAGAAAGCACATGGTCACGAATCTTGTATCTACTTTCTGTTACCTGTCTCTTGAGGGGGAACTTGGACAGTTTCTGCACAGGAGGAGTAGGCAGTGTCTTCTGGGTGGACATCCTCATACGACAGAGGATTACTATGACAATGGTGAGGATGAAGAGCACGCAGCCCGTCACGTAAATCAGAATGTCAGCATAGTCATCCTCCTTCCCACTGTCATCTATGGCTGCCAGGGTTAAAGGTCAATGGAGAAACTTATATTAATGTCAAAGCTACAAAAACACTACTAGGCATGTGCTATTTGTTGGTATAATAATTATACTTTGTTCATTGGCCAAATCTTGCCAGTGGGAAACCAACTGAAATAGCCAAACAATTTGATTATGATGAGGATGAATTTTCTAAGATTGCTCAAAACCATCTTTTCACTCAAGTTTATCTCCAAATCAATGACTGATTGACTGATTCTCACAACTCAAAACACACAGAATATGTTAACACCTGGGTAAAGTTAGGCACGAGTTATTTACTAAAACTCACCTATTTTCAAAATTTAGTTGCAAGAAAGTGAAAACTAGTGGAGATACTAATTTTTGAACATGGAAGATTCTTCGTTCGGGTAAAAAAAATATTTTTATTAATTTGATTACTGTAATGGATGTTCAGTACAAATTTCAACCCAATCCAGTGAAAAATAAGCAATTGGTGAGACTTATAATACACATGCAAAGAATCGCAAAAATGAAATTTAGCTCTGAGGGCCAAACTCAAAATTCATAACTAAAAAAGTATTTGGAGTAGAGCTATAGGATTTTGCAAGGTCCCATAAATTTAGTTTTTACATGATTTTTTCAAGAAAATCCATGACATGAACTGGGAAAAGTTCTGAATTCTGGGTGAGTGGGCATGGAATGACCCCAAAGCATCCTCAGACACAAAGTTCCAGGATGTTTTTTGACATGAATTAAACCACATCACACAAAATGCTTGTCCAAAAATATGTAGCATAAAATTCATCTCTCATTATACATGGGGTGCACAGCTAATAAACAACACTGCAATCCCTGCAGATAGAGTACCTACAATCCAATTCCTCAATGGAAGTGATAACACTGCACAGCAGTGATTATTATTATTCAGGACCTGGGACAAGGTTAAGAGCATTTACTGGATTTGTTTTGTGACTTACTAAAAGAAACAAACTTAGCTACGCTACCTCAATATATTTCAAGGCACTTATGGTACACAGCTGAAGACATTATGTCACTAGAGGCCCCCGCTACACAGACTTGCTAATAATTTCAGCTGTGGTTACAATATGTGGTTTCTCTGCAAAATGTCTGAACACTCTGGCAATACTGAAATAGCTCTCCTTATGCAGTATATCACTGTAACTGCTGCATGTACAACCAACACAACTAACAGTGTTGTAAAATATTTCTGGTACATTTGTCACCCTGTCCACTATCCAAAAATAAGTCAAAAATGTGAAACAGACAGCAAAGGACAAGTCCTTTAATTTTGGATTTCAGATTTCCTACTCAGTCAAAATAGTAAGGTATGATTAAGACAAAAACCCAGTCACCATGGAAACAGTGACAGAAATTGAAGCATTGTCCAATGTGGCTCGCACTGTGCAGATTTGGCTACTGAGCAGAAAGATGGAAGAGCTTATCCGTTCTTTTGTTTGGCTTCCCCTTCATTCAATCAGCACAGTTAACACATGCTAGAGTAGAACAGGGTCATTCAATATGTCAGGAATATATTCATCTCACTGTTGAGCATAAGAAAATGCAGTCTTTGACTTATTGTGGTCAATATTATGCAGTGTTTTCATACAACAGTTAGCTGTAAGTATTTCATTTTGGCACAAATGGTAGCAAAAAAAAAAATTACAAATGCAATCAAAAAACAACATGGTGACTCAGCACACACAGAAGAAGACCATGAGAAGAATCCCAAAAGAAACAGAGGAAAATACCTGGCAGGACGGTTAGCCATGCAGAATGGTAGGCATACCCAATAGAGTTCCCTGCTAGACAAGTGTACTCCCCTGCATCCTCAAAAGATACATTTGTCAAGAACAGAATCTCTAGCTCCTTGTCCGTGGTGTTTATACCTGCCGTCTGGGACACAGAGGAAGGAGAGAGAAAGAGAGGGAGGGAGGGAGGACAAGAGTTCATCAGCCTTGAATCCCAAGAGAAAAGGCACAAAACACGAAGGAAAACAGAAGAAAACCCAAACACAATCCATCAACAAGGAAAAAGCAGAAATGAGGCTGATTTCTGCACCACAGAGCTTGGCTACCAGCTGTCTCTCTCCCCCAGTTGTCATGGAAGCCAACCAAGTTCCCCAGAAGCTGGCACGACAATAGTGAAGGCCCGACACCGGGATTCTTGTACCGTCCCACCACAAAGCATGCTGGGAAGAGTGAAAATATATGGACAGCCTATCCACCATTTCAACAAAGGCAGTTAGATGAGGGCAGAATATTTTAAAATACTGTCTTCATAGAAAAGCAGAGGGGTGTTTTTCAAACATTTAAAAAATTCTTTTCCCCTTTATGTAACATTGTTTTGCAATTGCCAGTTTTACACTGATCTTGGAGTGCAAGCAGGAGTGCTGATGTGTCACAAATGCTACCCCGTGATACATTTGCACATAGCCAATGCTGATTTTTCACACTAGAAATCACAGCACACTACAGTAGAGGACAGGTGCTATTCCTCCAGTGTAATCTGAGCAGGCACCTGACAAATCACTGTGTGCCTGAGAGCTGCAAGATGAGGAGCCCTGGGCCAACTTCTCCTCCCCTACACCCAGTAGAATGAAGCCAATTTGTTGTGCCACAATGGGGCCATTGCTGGTGCAATAAATACAAATGCTTTGCCATGTGAGCCACTTGGGACCTGGAGGGCTGTTTTTTCATGGTGTTAACACTGTTTACTGATTTATAAATAAATGGTTGCAGAGCTGCTGTGCTGATACTGACAACTTCCACAGTATCTATGTCTGAATGTACTCAAATGCACTAAATGAACTAAACCTGTGTCTAGGATCTGGTTTTGAAATTACATTACTGAGATGTTCAATCTCTTAGCAACTGCTTGACAACAGCACTTCCACAGTTCCATCCCTCCACACTTACTCTGCTCTTTCTTTAATACAGTGTTGCATTTAAGATTACTCAAAATTACACACTTTAGTGTTAGTGATTTTTTATCACATACTTTTGTTGTTGTTGATGTTTGACAGTATTTGATCATTAATTAAAAATGTACAACAATGTTTGCAACTACTCACAAATGAGCTACAGTTTCTGAGATCTGGCATTGGCTGCGAGCAATGGTCACGTGATGCTTACAGAGATAAAAGGCCATTGGATGTTACATGTGAATAATATTTTTAATGTTCAATATTTCAGTGGAAGATGTCAATGGGGACCAGTAAGAGGGCCAGACCATGCTCCTTTCCCTGCCTCAGAGTTGGGTAGTGGGGTTTTATTGCTGACAGAGGGGCCATGCAGGGTAACAGTCAGCCTAAAGGAAGTTCTCAGGCCTTCTATTAACAGCTCATTCCAAGCTCTTCACAGTCAAAGCTGATACCCATCCAAAAGGAGTCTGCAGGGTACTAAGCATGCACCTATCCAGAAAACATTAATATGACTGTAGAATGCACTCGGAGGGAAATCAATATCAGAGAGAGTGGGTAGTTTCTGTTTGAAGTCCTGGCCTAAACAGAGGTGTGCTGTTGCAGTTGATCAGGGAAGAAGATGGGCAGGAGAATGGATCAAAAACATTAATAATCCCTACAGCAGCAGCCTGTCACAGTTCTGACACAGAACCATCACAGCTGCTCTCTCCACCAGCAAGCATGCGAGGCATACCCAAAGCAAAGCTGGACAGTGCAGCACGGTGCTGGGATAAAGGAGGGGCTGTGAGCAGGAAGAGGAGGAGTCTTAGAGAGGGTGACAGACTGGGTAAGGCTGGAGGAGGGGTCATTAGGAGCAGGGGCAGAGTACTGGGTGTTTTACCTGGTTTATGAATAAAAAGCCAGAAGGGGTTTTCGGACTTGCCTACGAAATTAGAGGCTCGACACCAATATTTCCCCTCGTCTTTCTCTGTTACATTGAACAGAGTGAATTTTACATGGGCCTCAGAGCTTTTACTGACCAGAGACTGGAGAGACAGACAGACAGGGCAGTGAGTGCTGGAGGACTGACAATGGAACATCACAATTCTGAATACAAACATTTATAATGAGCTCAACTACATAACTACCCTGAAGAGCTGTTATCCAGAAAAAAGCGACATGAAAAACACATCAGAAAAGGACAACATACAGTTGATTGTACACAAGTGTTGTATTCCACATTGGTGGACAATGGCTCTGGGTCATGGTGAATAAGATTTAAGACATTTAAATCTCAGGTTTAGCACAATTGTTTGCTATTAGTTTTAGTATTAGCTACTCTAATTATGTCAGGCAGCACTGTTTCAAAAACACATTGCTTACAAATTATACTGATTTGGGGATTATAGGATGTAATGTTAATTCTTTAGAGTCCAATACCTTAAATCAGTGTCAGTCAGATTACAAATCAGTATGATATGCACGTTTGCCACTTCAGAAAAAGGGAGGCATTCTGAACTTGTAAATGCCCACAGAGCAGCACTCAAAAACCACCACATCAGCTCATTCTCTATCCAACTGGAAATATTAAGCCAGGCAAGAAGAACAAAGAGGGAAAAAAATCTTCATCCCATACTGAGACACAACAGGAAAGCAGTTTATAGTGGGATCTGCCTTTCAAATTAGCTGAAACAAATTTTTCCTTTTATCAATGTGGTATTCTAAATGTTCAGAGAGTTTGCTTGAGTTTTTCCTTGGGGGGGGGGGGGGGGTGCACAGTGCCACACGTGAGATGCTGCGAGTTGTCTGAACACGAAGGGGAAGGAGGAATGCGAATCCCAGAAAACCCTGTTCCAATTATGTGGGAGTCGAAAATAGACGATGGAGACGCGGTTGCGGTTGCCGGCGGTCTCTCCCCTTTGCTGATTCGGCCCTTCCCCAGCTCCCACTCACTTTTTCCATGGCTTTTCAGAAGGCTCCTTCCCAGGCACACAAGGCCGCACTGCTTAATGGCCCTCTCTGCGCCGCCTCTGTGGCGTTCGGCTTATTCCAAACCAGATGTTTGTTTTTGCTCGTTACATTTGAAAAAAAATGAAAACAGGCCCTCAGCACTTCTGAAGGAGCCATCCCACATTTTATAAAGGCACATTCACACAGGAGAGTGGAGGGCCAGAGTTTAAGGGGTGTAACTGGACAAAAAGTTCAATTTATATGAACACTTACCAGTGACTTTTTAAAGAGGTCATGTAAAAATATGGACAAAATATGTATTTATATATTGTATTAGATTGTATTACGTTATATATTTTCTCTTAATTTTTTGGAATTATAGCACAATGTACTTCGCACAAAAACAAAAATGAGAACAGTCTTAAAGCACTGTAAAAAAACCTCACTGCATGGTAAAAATGACACTGTCCAGCTACAGCTACGCTTGTAAGGCTGGCAGAGGCCGTCTCCTCTCTCTCTCCTCAGTCAGGCCTTTGAGCGCTCTGGATTCATGACATCACTGTTTATTCTGGGGGAAAAGCGTGCATCTGGAAAATCCTGATCCACCACATTGAGCCCCGTCCTGTGCAGATCCTGATCCCTGCTGTCCCCTGGGGCTCTGCCTTTTAGACCTGTCTTCTTTAACCAGGAACAAAGCCCTCACCCAGCAGCTGTCTGAGCCCAGCTACTTGTGCAGTCATTCTTCCATCAAAGTTTCCAAACAAAACCTTTAATTACTTTTGGCCACTAAGCATAAGCTGCTTGTAGCTTGCCTTCTCTGCTCGCCTTTTGGCGGGCACTGTGGGTAAGAGCCTGCAGCAGCTGTGGCTTCACTGAGAGGTGATGGGGTGATGTGTTTTTAAGTGCTGCCTGAACTCAGGCTGATGTCCACACTAAAACTGCATCATTATACTCTTAACATTCTCTGCCCGGAAACACAACAGTGACTGGAAAATTCTGGTATTTTAGGCAGACATGGGAATTCTGTCCCCCCCAAGGATATGTTATGCCTTCTGGAAGTCTAACACTATGCCTTATGGTTTAACATTACCTTTTCCACAAAACATCACAGTGCCTGAAGCAGGGCCAATCACCATACCTGAGCAGCAGTTCAGGCAGGAGACAGGAGGGGTGGAAGTCCTTCAGGGGAACAGTTTTTACTCATTCATACCTGAGAAACATGGGCAGTTCTATGGCACATACCTTGAGGATGTTGACGTAGGGCACGCCATCGGGTCCATAGCGGCTGCCATTCACCTCTATGTGCTTCAGCCACTGAATGTGGGGCTGAGCATCACTGTAAACTTTGCAGTGGAACTCTACATCACTGCCCACCAGCACCGTCTTATTGGCTGGGAGTCCTGCTTGCAGTATGGGCCTGTGAGGTGAACGCTCTGGGCGGGGGGTGGGGTGGTCAATTTATTAGAAGATGATGCATATATCACATCACAGAGAGGATATTCTTGTACCGACTTGTGGGTAACTTTGGGTAAAAGCGTCTGCCAAATGAATAAATGTAAATGTAATAAATTTCATATGCATACAGTTACTAGTTGACAGCTTTGATGATTAACCCTACTCAGATGCCGAGACGCCAGCTAAAAGAAAGAGAACAATAAACTAAAAGAACAATGATCTATGTAATTACAACAGTAAATCTCCAACTTAGTGCTTCTATGATCATTTTTATTGTGTAGTAATACTGAAGCTTCACTGGAATGATTATGGCCATTAGCTATGTCTTAACCAGTATATACAGTGTTCAGCAATGTTCATACATAATAATAATAATGCATTCATGATTAATACATCAAGGCCTTGTGCACTTTGCTTACCCAGGACATCTAGTTGGTAGGTGTGTGTGATTGTACCAAACTTGTTCTGCACCACACAGGTATAGTTCCCTCTGTCAGATGGAACAGCACTCTCCATTACCAGACTCCACTGCTGGTGCCTCAGCTGAGAGACAGAAGGGGGAGAGAGTGTGTTATACACCATAAGGAGAAACTGTGTTATCATAGACAGAAGGGGGAGAGACATACTGTGTTATACTGTGATCAAAGAGTTAAGGATGAGTCAGTGAGTCAAGGATAAAGGTATTCACAAGACATTAATACAGATGAAGCATGGAAAGCCTCTGGAAAAATGCAGTTCAAACATGTCCAATTCCTTCATCAGCAGAGCCCAAAAGCTGAATATTTACTCTGTGAGCAGCAACTCTAAACATCTTTCCTGCCCCAGATCACTCTTTCAGTTTCACAGCAAGCTGTACAATTAAATTTGGCTCATGCTCTCAGGGAGCAGCCGTGACCCTCGAAGGCTTTGGTGGGCTGCTTATTGGTCAGGTCAGAACTGTTTAAGAACTAGAGCATGAGCAATGTGGCAGCTGTGGCCACAGGACAACAGCCCCCCCAAGGGCTCGAGACCATAACTGCAGGTACACCGGCGGGTGACCCATAAAACACACACCTGTACTGAATTTCTATTCTATGAATTAAATTGACCACTGTAAAAATTGTATTCAAAATCCGTTTTCCTGACCATTTAAGGACTCCAACAGCCAACAGAATTCTCCAATAGAATCAGATGTCAAAGAGAAAAGGCTTAAGATATATTTGTGTCTATTTTACCAACAAAAAGAAATAAAAGGATAAGGGCAATGAGAGATATTGCCTGTATTCCAGACAGCAAACCAGTGTAATATTAGTAATAGTAAAATTAAAGGGAGACAGTGCCTTGTTCTATGGCCTGTGCAGATCACTGGCTCACATGAGAACACATTTCAACTGAGGCTTGAATCAGACATAATCCCCATCTGATTTACCTGTTTCAATACATTTAATCAAATAAAACAAAATCACAATGACAAGGTTCTTGTCCATATGAGACGCACTGATATTTAATATTGAGACTGTTTTCCAAGATTGCTGTCCCGCTTAAACAGAAATGAAAAAGCAGGGTAAAGAATACAACCTACTCAGTGATCTCAGAACAGTACATGAACTATACATTAACAGAATGTAATGAATTAGGAAAGATTAGGAATATGAATTAGTATCAGTCTAAATGACATACTAAACTTGATGATGGTCCCCACTTTCAGGATACTCTGGTAAATATAATTAAGAGATTGTTTATTCTGATAAGTACATCCAAGATGCTGTCACAGATGCCAAGACCATCTTTGGGAACATTTCACAGATCTTACAGAACAGATCTGTATCAAGGAGCATGAAGTAACTTTGCTGAATTATTAGTCTCCTCACCCAAAAAAATCATTAATGAAATTAGAAAATTAGTTAGGGGAGAAAGGTTCCACACAAACATATAGGTATGCCTGCTTTTATCAAAAGAAAGAACATTTGAATTGTATGTAATATATTGTCTGTAATAACTAATGCAAAATCATCAATCTACATTCAGAAAAAATGCCTTCTGGTTTATGTAATATAGCAGTAATTGTTTTACAAACATTTAACCCTTGCATTTGGAAATTCACAAATCATGAGCACATTTGTGTTGGAGTGGAAGACATGCTGAGAGACACAGTGCACTTTCTCCTCTGTCTGGGAGAGGTCGTATGGAGAAAAATGTAGCTGTGTAAATATTATGCCGTGTGTTCTCAGCAGTTGCGTGGTTACACAGCACAGGCTCCATGCATGCCAGTGTGCCCTGCTGCTGGAGTGTCTTGGACTGGTGAGCCTACAATGCTGTTTGTGGTACTGGGTAAGTGGAAATTTAGCAAGGACTATCTCTGCCCTTCAAAGAGAGACTGTCTCCTCAGCATGGGCCACACTAGCACACTCCTTTCAACTCATCCAACAAGTATAACTGCAAACCATTGTATTGCACTTTTATACTTATGGCTTGAGAAAGATGGAAAGCACTTTCCATCTTGATAACTAATCTGCACATACCAGACCTGCAAGAAGTAAACTCAAACCTGACGAATCCATACAAGCTACCATAAGCATCCATAAAACTGGAAAGGAATAACCAACTCTCAGCCCACTGTGCAATGAGTCTCGTAATAGTAAACATTCCACACAGCATGGTACTTGTTAAGGAGCATACTTTATAAATCCATATATGTTTGCAGTTGGGAGAGTAGTTATGTCACAATGTTCGGGACAGTCCAGCCTACAGGAAACTGTGTTTAGGTTTTTACTCTTTGTTGAACAGAATGTGCCTGTTAAGAGCACTGGGGCTGGTACTAGGTTGAATGCTGCTGTCAAAGCAGACCTGAAATATATCTGTGTCCTAGTTTAATTTGACCTATGGAGAGAATGCAGACATACAAGGCCCTGGAACTGTCAGACTGTGGACATCAATACCGCAGCTCAAACATTTTTCTTCTCCTTTTGCTTCCAGACTTCAGAATGTGGGACATTGAATGGAACAGACAGAGAAACATTTAAATAAAGGCCTTCCTGCATAACAGTGTAACCAGTTAAATCTCTCTAGAAGGAGACACCCAATGGAAAAGCAGTGGATAAACCAAACAGATAAAATCATTAAAAATAAGATCATTAAGAGATCACCACATATGGCTCAAATAAGACCCTCTCAGATTTGATTAACCCCTAAATAATGTGTTTGTCCTGTCCTCCCACATTTACTTCCCTTTAAAGTCCAAAACATTGTTTGAGCTACTGATTCTCAATCCTGCTCCTGGGGGCCCTCTGCTCTGCACGCTTTCCATCTTTCCCTGCTCTACCAACCTGACTGAATCCATCAGTGGCTCTTTTGATTAGCTGAGCATGTTAATCACACTAATTTCAATCAGGTGTGTTTGGAGCAAGGATAGATAGAAGACATGCAGGACAGTGGGCCTTCAGGAGTAGGATTGAGAAACACTGGTTTAAGCCCCTAAACTTTCCAAAAACATGAACAAAAACCTTGACACTTTGAGTTTCTACCTTCCCTCCACTACACACCTGCACTCTGCCTTCCCATCATTCCATACCTGCTCTCTGCCTTCACATCTCTACATACCTGTGTTAGGAGACAGTTTTGTGGAACGGCACGGTGTTTGATCCGGAGACACGTAATGTGTATTCGAATACAAATGCTGGAGACAAGCGATGTGTATTCGAATACAAAGCAATGCCACTACATCCGACCGGAGCCAAACGGCGCCTCTTGTCTGCGGAACACGGGGTTCCCCATGACCATATATGGACCTCACTTCTGTGTGAAGTTTGAGTTTGAACCCTATGGAGCCAATTAGGTTACAAGGCTCAGGAAAGACCCAATTAAAGAGGGAGCTGTTTAGCTATGCACAGCTCTACAAAAAACAGCACCCCTGCTGGTCATGATAACTCACATGTAAATGTAGCTGTATAAAAAAGAATGAAATGCTATACTTGTTGAACTTCTGCTCAATGCTGATGTTCCCACAGCCGGCTGTGCAAATAAACCTTCCTGTCTTTTTCTACGAACATCCAATCTGCTTCTTTGTCGGAACGAAACACATTTTGGTGTTCGGGACTTTTACTAACACCTGCATTCTGCCTTCACATCATTCCCTACCTGCTCTCTGCCTTCCCATCATTCCATACCTGCATTCTGCCTTCTCATCATTCCATACCTGCTCTCTGCCTTCACATCTCTACATATGTGCTCTCTGCCTTCCCATCATTCCATACCTGCATTCTGCCTTCATATCTCTACATACCTGCTCTCTACCTTCCCATCATTCCATACCTGCTCTCTGGCTTCCCATCTCTACATACCTGCTCTCTACCTTCCCATCATTCCATACCTGCTCTCTGGCTTCCCATCTCTACATATCTGCTCTCTACCTTCCCATTACTGCTTACCTGCTCTTTGCCCTATCCTTCTCTACATAGTTGCACTTTGCCTTCGCACCACTACATACCTGTGCTCTGCCTTCACATCACTACATACCTGCACTCTGCCATCACTACCATGTCACTGCATATCTCTGTTCTCTCCCTTCCCCAAGCCACATTAACACAATAAAGATGACATATTATCTATGATACTATACTACGATGGTGAATCCATCAAATTCAGCTATTTGTAGGATGAGTGATGTGTACAGTGATTTACAACATTTTTCAACATCAACACCACAAAATGAAACCACTTAATGTAATCAAACTAAATAGTGATCTCTGCAAACTGGTAGACACATTCTGCAACAGCATGGAGTGCACAGATATTGGCAGATCAGTACAGAGACAGGAAGTGACTCCAGGACACTGGCAACACAGGAAGATCACAACACCCTTTCCTCCTCACACAAAATTCCTAATCTACCGGCCAGTGAATCTCCACACTGTACAACTGCATCAATTTCCTTTCAATGACACCAAACAAGCAAGTATTACCCTGCTAATCTAGCAGAGCATATTCTTGTCCGCATTCTGCAGAGTATGTTTCAGTGCTGTCTGGGCATGTGGAGTAAAGGGCCACAGAAGACTGAAACTGACATCTGCAGAGAACAACCAAAAAGCTCTCTTGTGTTCTTGTGTTGGTTATTGAAGCGTTCTGACACACATATGATTCCTGTGCCTTCACAGGTCTGAAGCCTCAGTGTAGCAGCAGTTTTTCAGAGTATGCAGGGTTCAATCTCTCTAACCCATTATGCAATAGTGAGGTGTTTTAAGTGTGGGAGGTGCCAGGTTTTGGGGTATTTTTGAACTGTTTGCTCTACCCACCTTGATGCCGCCCATTCTCTGCTCACCCTTAAACTCCTTCCCATTCTTCAGCCAGTGGATCGTTGGGGTGGGATTGCCAGCCGCCGCACAGCGGAACTTGACCGTGTTGGCTGCAGGCACAGCCAACAGTTTCTTCTCCATGCGGTCTGGTCGAGTCCAGTACGGAGCTTCTGTGGGAGAGAGTTGGCATAGAGGACACCTGTTAAAAGAATGTACAACTGTGACCTTATAAACACAGATGAGCTGATAAAATGATGCAAGATACAATCTGCAGACGAAACAAAGTGAAGATATGGTGAAGAAAATAGGCAAAGATATTTAATTTATCAAGGTTAGTCCAGGATATCTTTTAGTTTGTAACAAAAACTTCCACTTCAGCTGGAGTCCACTGAAGGCAATGGCAAGAACAGAGCAGTGGAACTATGCCACTGCTGTGGAATATAGGCTGAGATTTTGAGAAGAAAGGCCACTCATTTTTATACCACAGAATTACAGGGAAACACCTCAGTCGAAACAGACAAAGCCCTGAAAGCATAGAAAAGGCAACTCTTGCACATCTGACTAGAGCAGGGGTCTCCAACCTTTTGTCATCTGAGAGCTACTTTGAAAAAATGAAAGTGGCTGAGAACTACTCATGTCTTATATTACTCACACTTATTCACATAACGTATCAAAACACTCACATTAACCAGCTGAATTAAGCTACTTTTTGTATATACATGCATCAAATGTCAATATCCAAAGCTCACATTTTGGATAAAAAACATCTTAAATTCACATCAATAGCATGTCAAATGTTTGTTCTGTATCCATATGTTTCAAATTTCAATGTGTCAAGCTCACATAATCAAGCTCACAAGTTGACAAACTTGACAGTAGAGTGATTGACAGCTGATATCATTTTGTGTTGGAGGGTGGTGGGACATCTGTGTATTTGATTGGATTGAAATGGGAAGAGGTTTCCAGGGTGTGTTTATTTGTTGTCAGATTTTTTTGTACATAATCTTTGCACCTTTTGACGAGCTACTCAAAAACAGGCAGCCTGGACTAGAGGTAATGAAAATAAGAAAAATAAAAGTGTAAGGTCCACAAATGCAAACACTTTCATAATAAATAAATAAATCTGAGCACATTATCTGCTCCTTTATGGAACATTTCTAACATCCATGCTTCAAACATAGTCCAGCCTACAGCTGAACACTGACATCTTCAATGTTTCCAGTTCAAAATCCAACAGGTGTTCATTACAGTTACCTGTGTGAGGCACATACAGTAGAAAGTATACTCTGCTCCCATAATATTGGAATAACAGGCATATTACTGGATTGCAAGCAACCGTACAGCCAAAATTCCTTCAGTTTTGTGGTTATATTTCCAATGGACCCCTCTCTGCCCCAAATCTCTTCAAACTAAGATATGAATTCATTTTCAACCAGGTGCAAATGGGATGGAGGATTAGCCACTGTTGCAGCTTTTGAATATCTGGCTTTTGTACTGAAAAGTCAACCGTCAGTGCTCCTGTTTACCACCCAACCTATAGCACGATTATTCTGTTTGTTCATTTTAAGCTACATGTTAATTACAGATGCTGACACCATGGAGTTTATGAACCTATTACACTCTCAGTTTTATTCAACACATTAACCAACCAACCGTCGCACATGCTAGATTTAGTAATATCACAAGGGTTGAATGCTGATGTTTCCCTGAGCTGCTGAAAATGTATCAGTGCATTGCTTAGTCAACAGTTTTTAGTGTCTGTCTTAGACATCATAGCTCCTGCAAAAAACAAAACAAAATGTCCCAATTCAACCATGCCACTGAAAAATAAAACTAGTACCTAGCTGAAAAGTGTGTGGCACAAGTTTGAGTACAAATGGAGGAAAATGGAATTGCAGGTACATCATGACATCATAAACAACATACAGCTAATTGTAAGGTTATAAGAAGTGTTAGGATCTACACTGTATTGCTCATTTATCTAATCACCCAAAATCGTGTCAAATTTAATCAGGGCAAGACAATATGTCTAGATCACACCCAATTGCCCACAGTAACTGTCCTAGAACAAAATGCCACCACCATATCAGGCAGATCACACCAAATCATCTGCGGGAACTGGCAAAGTGTCACCACCATATCAGGGCAGATCACACCAAATTGTCTGCAGGAACTGTCACAGAACAAAGGGTCATCACCATATCAATGCTTGTAGTTCACTGACATATCACTGCATCTAAGTGCAATCAACAACTGTTGACCCATAGCCAAATTACACCCTGGTATTTATGTAAGCACTCATCCGAGCCTAGGCAGTCTTAGTTCGGGCACTGCTTGTGTGCGTAACTTTGGCTCGTGGGGAATAAATCTCATCTTTGCAAGACTGGTCTCATTTCATTCATCTGACTGTCCATTCCACAAAGTAGAACCTAAAAGAAGAGAAGCATATTTTTCTAAAATTACCCCCAATAGTGGAAACAATCCTAAAATACTGTTCTCCACAACTGATTGATTATTAAATCCAGCCCCAGACTAGGCAAGTTTGGCCTCATTGTCAAAATGTGAGTAGTTTGCATCACATTTTAAAGAAAAATCACTAGTATTTCATTCCGTCTAACCAAGGCCCCAAAGCACATCCAGATTGGCATCTTTGCTTTCTTGATCCAATTCAAACAACCTTTGTAACAAAGAAAGATGTGTTTATTACAAAGCATGCTTGACTTAGTAAACTGCTCTCGAGTAACAGGCAATTGCCCATCTTAAAGCTACTTTAGTGAAACCCTTAAAAACAATCTTGAAAGCTCTTTGCTCAGCAATTTCACACCAATATCTAACCTACCCTTCTGGAAATTCTGAAAAAAAGTACTTTACAAACAACCTAATGATTTCCTCAAGGAAAAAAGTATTTCAGAAATTATCCTTATTCCTTTGGACTTGACCAGAGCATATTAATTCAACCCTTAGAAAAAAGGTGAGTCTATTCTTGGTCCTATTCTTTCTCATTGTACATGCTTTCAGTGGATAAAATAATTTCTGGACATGGTGTCAGATTTCCAAAGTTATGCAGACACAATGCCAGTGATCTTAATCCTTGAAGCAGCTGCTTGTCCAGCATAAGGAATTCAATGTCCAATTTCCTTAAATTAAATTAGGAAAAGACAGAAATTCTGTCAATCAGGTCACAAAGACAGAGAGAAAAATTATTCAGTAAACATAGCCATTTGGCTCTATAGAGTAAAACAGAAGCAAGGAATTTAGCGGTCATTCCACACTGATCTGAGTTTTGAGGCTAATTTTGATGGTGTAACTAGGACCACCTTTTTAATCTTATAGCATGAATCAGACCTTCTTTAATGTTGCATGACCCATGCCTTTGTTTTTAGTAGCCTAGAGTACTGTAATGCAATTTTTACTGGGTTGCTATAGTAAGCTATTGATACAACTTTAGAATGCTGATGCCAGAATTTTAACCAGAACCAGAAAGAGAAAGCACATTACTCCTGTTCTGGCCACATATCAATGGCTCCAAGTGCAGTTTAGAATTGATTTTAACATTCTTTTACTTGCTTTTAAAGCTCTTCATGGTTTAGCACCTACCTACATTTTAGAATGCCTGTCTGTGTGCCCTTAGATCTTCAAATGCTGCCCTACTTAATATCTCAAAGGTCAAACAGAAAAGGTGGTGAGGCAGCTCTGTTTTTAAAACGATGAAAGTGGGGAACACACTGTCTTAAGAAATTAGATGTGAATTCTGATTCTGTAAACAGTTTTAAAAATCAGCTAAAGACATACCATTTTACTTTGTCACTTTATGAAAACTGTTATATATGTTTATATCAAATATCTTGTTTTAAATTGTTTTTTAGTTTTGCATTTCACTAGAAATTTTTATATTTTATAATTTTATTTTACTCTTCATTTAATCTTACTTTTAGACATCATTTCAATTTAAATATCTTTTACTTAATTTATTATGTTTTGCATTGCTTTTAATGGATGCATTTATTATTTTCCTGTTGATGCATTCTGTGTTGCCTGCATTTTGTATTTGTCTCTCTATTTGTTTTTATTTGTAAAGTGCTTTGAGCTGTAGTTGGTATGACATAAATAAAGTTTATTATTAGTATTATTTCTAAGTAATACCATGTGGCTCAGATTGCAGCACTCCACTAGAACCCTATCTGAGAGCCAGAGTGGGGCTGTAGTTCGGCCTGCTATTTAGCACCTTCAAGTTTACTCACTTCATTTCCAAGTTAGAATCACTTATCAATGAAATGATTCCATTTCAACTGTGTTACTCACTATAACCAAAAGCTAGCTGCAGCCTTCCAGCCCAGAGCCTGACCCAGTGAAGCCAACCAGTACAGAGCCTGACCCAGTGAAGCCTTCCAGTACAGAGCCTGACCCAGGAAAGCCTTACAGTACAGACACTGACCCAGTGAAACCTTCCAGTACTAAGCCTGAACCAGTGAAGTCTTCCAGTACAGAGTCTAACCCAGTAGAGCCTTTCCTGCTCCTGTTTGAGTGAGATGGGAGTGGGAGCTTAAGCTCTCTGCTCTCTGTGCTCTCTGCTTATGGAAAAACTCTGTATGGCTTGGTTTTGAATGGGCAGGGAGCCTAATTTTGACTCTGAATGGTGATTTGTTTGGAAACGAAATCACAGGGGCCAGACTGAACCACCTCTGTATTCTCTAAGCCCTGTTTAGCAGCTAGAACAAGGTTCTTTAACTTTCTCTCCTTCTTGTTCAGGACGTAAAATGTAAACTGTGATTAACAGTCACTGTTATTGTTGCAATCAACAGGTAGAAAAGCCTGTAAATATTCTTTTTTAATGATTCACACATTTCAACATTGTGCGTATGTTTGGTTACAGTTATCATCTCAATCCTACTTCCTACTGTGAGAACCTAAGGCAGTGTTTAAAAGACAATAATAGATGATAAAACACATTCCCACAGTCATTATCAGGTTCTCTAATCAAAACAGCACACCAGCAGCTTACTCCACTCAGTATAAGCATCTGAGCATTAAGTGTTAGAAAAGTGTTTGAACAGAATCTCTATATACACTGTGCTTTCTGAAATATGCCTTTAACCCTCATAGACAGAGGACACCACAAGAAGGGTTACACATTAAATGGCAAAGGCCACATGCCACATGCAGTAAAATGCACACAGCTCTGTATTTTGATGTTATTTTCTCTTCTTCAGGGCTCCTTTCCCTGGCAAGAGGTGGGTGGGTTACTGAGGCCTAGAGGAGCAGTTGTCAGCTGGCACTGTTCCCTCCTGGCAAGTGCACTATGTGAGACACGGACACCCCTGCCACTGACATCCCCATTTTACCTCCAGGTATGTGGGCCTGGAGTCCAGAGACTCCTCCACATCCTGGGAAGACAAAGCAAGGTCTCAGAGGGAATGAGGTAAGAGGCTGAGGATAAACAGTGCTGGAATGTTTCATGGACAATAAACTATTTTGTGTCATGTGTAATAGAGAGTGGTGTGGTTGATATCTCTGGTCATGTGTAATAGAGAGCAGAGGTGTAAAGAGTACTAAATTATTTTACTCAAGTAAAAGTACTGTTACTATGGTGAAATTGCACTAAAGTAAAAGTAAAATTACTTGTGTAAAAATCCACTCAAATAAAAGTAAAAAGTACCTTATTTAAAATTTACTTTGAGTATAAGTTACTTAGTTACTTTTTTTAACTGTGTGGTTGGCGAGGTGCAGATAGATTGTCCTGTAGGACCTTTCCCAGGGACTGCAGACAGGGCAAGAGCATGTATATAACATGTTATTTTTAATTTCAGATTACCTTTATAAAATAAAGTGCATTAACAAATTAAATTAAAACATAAGATAAACATTGCATAAATATTTGCATAAATATTTTTAAATGGAATAAAAATGATATAAAATAAAGTGCATTAATAAAAAGTTAAATGAAATAAACAAACATGAAATAAATACAATTAAAAACTGAAATAAAAAATAAGCATGATATAAAATAAAGTATACTAAAAAATTAAAATCAATTGCCTCCTCAAGGACATTAATTCTTGTCATTGGATTTAAAACATGTGTGGCGACAGACTTAATGAGACCAGTCATTGAAGTTTCTAAAAGCCTGAGCGGGTCTCCTTGCTCAGCTTCAAAAGCCTTCACAGCTGCTTGGACCTCTGATAGAATTGACCTTAAAAATGTTAGGTATAGTACATTCTGAGGGTCACTGTACATTACATAAAGTGTCTCCACCATTTAGCAATGCTCAGAAGACTTTGTAAGGCCAAAGTGCAGCTTCAACTCAACCCACTGGTTCAAGATGCAGTCAACTGCGGGCTCAATCGACAGCCACCATGTTGCACACACCTGAGTGATTTGCAGGGGCTTTTCTCCAATGTTTATTGTCTCATAGACTACCCTGTAAGCATCCCTCCATTTAAAAGACACAGAAAACCAATTATATGTCTCCCTCACAAGGTACTCCACACTTCTTGGTATGGTGTCATGTGATGCATGACTGACAGCTAGCTGGAGAGAAGGGCACAGACATCTAATGAGCACAAGACTGGACAGGCCGTACTCATCCCGAAGGACTTTGTAAACAACATTATTTATGTCAGTCATTACAGAGGCATTGCCTGTCCCAATGCCAATCAGATGTTCCTTGTTTAAACCACACTTGACCAGAAAATCCATTTAGTGCAGTCGCAACAGCCCTAGCATCACCACCCGTTAGCTCAACCGAACCAAGATATATGGAGCTGACCTAATTTTTATTCTCACTTAAGTCACTAAATGCTGCTTTGCAGGCTTCCCCCAAATGATCTATGGTTAGCAACGAGCAGGGGCACCTGCAGGATTTCTTCTTAGGGTACGCACAGAAACCTGACCACGCACATGCACGTACACGCACGCATGCACACACACATCGAGAGAGAGAGAGAGAGCTGGGAGAGAGAAACGCCACTGACTGATTCATGAATAATGAAATCTGGTCTACCTATTTGAAGTTTACCCTCCTTCTCCCGATCACATCGAATTGTTTGCGCACTTCCTCATTGTCTATTTTCATTTCAGGATGAATGTTCATAAGGTCAAGTCCAGTGAGTCTGCTGTCTGTCATCGTGGTAGGGGTGACAACAGACCAGACATTGATCACATAGCCTAATTGAAGAGCGTTTAGCTGAATATATGAAGTGGACTTGCACATGATATGTGAATATCAGTAAATACTCAGAGGTGGTCACCATGTCATGCCCGGTACTTAATAAAGTCGGTGTATCACAGTTTGTTGTTTGTTTTATAGCTACTTTCTTCAGTGTGCTGAGAGCTAGCTGCAGGTGGCTAGCAAGCTAACTTTAGCTTGCTAATTGATACACCTTGTTAGCAAGCTAATTTCTGCTTCGCTAGAAATTGCAAAAAAGCACAATAAATGTCAAATGTTAATAAACGCTCACACCTTTATGATCATACAATCCAAAAATAGTCTATACTTTAATTCTGTCAGACACAATTGTGCCGTCTTTTACATGTAATATTTAGCATAAAAGCTGGCGCAATAATGCTGATCTCCATCAAAGACACGTATAGGACGTTAGTTTCTGTCTTGGCGTAGGAGATCATGTCATTTCCTGGCGCATAGTTCATGGAGACTTGGAGACTGCCACTGAATGGAAACTGCCTAGGCACTGCATAAGGTTGTCAAGCCAATCCTGTAAATTGCTTCAGATAACTCCACATTATCACAGTCATTGTGCATGGTGCTCTCCGCACATGATTAACTCCCCTATACCTGGGGAGTCATACTCTTGTGATGTATACTACAATGCCTCTACCCATCCTGCTGGGAAGCTCTAGGAAGTAATCATTAGCAGCACTAGGGGCTGGCTCTAGAGCACTTAGCCCTGGAAGAACAAAGGGAGATGCATGCAAACACTAAAGAGGAGATGAAAAGCACAGTGAAAGTTTGGGTCCTTAGAGACAATTAAAAACTGCACTTCAGGTGCGCAGTGGACGTTTTCCTGATGTTCAGACTACACCCATTCCAAAGCAAATCTCATTAAAGGGAGAATATCTGTGATCTGTAGCAAAAGCTGTAATTCGCCAGGAGGAATTTCCGCTATGACACAACCCATCCGCTGCACGGTGGGAGGGGGGGGGGGGGGATCCCAATGTTTCCTCACCACCTCCCTAATTGTGTGGCCCAGATAAAAGTCACCAAGATGCACCATACCCCACTCATTAATAACCTCTGGCTACACTTAATTGAGCTTTTCTGGCCATCTTTGAGGGTAGTAGATGGGTTCAATTCCTGCATGGAAGCAACACTAGAATTAAGATGCCACTCTGCAGCCATTGCAAGGAAACCACTATATTTATATTTAAATATTTCACATTTAGCTGAATCACAAAGCTATTTTCCTGAACAATTCTAAAAGTGAATTGCATGTCACTCCTATTCTATTTGACAGCCCGTTCCAGAGAATGGGATCCCTTCCTGAGATTTTTACTGGGCGCAATTAGCCCGCCATGGAACATGGGCTCAGGACTGAGTCGGGGGGGCGGATTACAGCAAACAGGATCAGGGGTAATTGTGTAATTTGCCTAGCTGACGCCTGCAAGGACAGTGGCAGATTTCATAGCAGATTACACTGGCCCTTTGAAGGCGTGCAGTCGAGTCTATGGGGACAGAATGCAAACATAGCCATGCAACACTTTGTTTTTGCTCTTCATCCAGGATAAACAAGAAGTACATAGCTTAGGTGCAGAGCAGGACAGATTAGGCTTTGTTAGCTTTCCAAATATTTTAATGATTGAAATATACAGGGAGCTTTCAGTAACTGGTTATTTGAGTGCTGCAGGAAAGGCAAGAAGGAATATTGTAGATCTTCAATGTAAGTAAGGCTTAGGATGTAAGGCAAGATGACAAGTGACTGTTTACACATAGTAGTCATCACAAAACTACAACAATCCAACAATACTACATGTACATGATACGTAATGACTGGGCATTCTGAGAGTAGGGCTTGTGTTTAGGAATGAGTCAATCCCCATTCCTGTCTTCTTTATGCTTAGGCTCTGATATTTCTGATGGGGAACAGTTTGACAAGTAGACAGAAGATTAGAAAAAGTGGGCTCATTGGTGGAAGATTGTTAAACTGGTGATTGAGGTTTTGTAATCTGGAGCTGTGAAGCCACTTTGCTTACAGTTATTGTAGCTTGGCCATCACATTTGGCTGTAACCTCTGCAGAGGACTCTTTTCTGCAGGCTAATTAGGGGTGGATTAGCAGACATTAAAAAGAAAAGCTTTTATCTTTTTCCTAATCCCTTCTCTGTAACCGCAGAGCCTTGGGACTATGGGAAACGACAGTCACAGGGCAGGCTAATAAACTCTTTAAGCTATTGGGTACCATTCGTGCACTTTCCATTACAGGACCTCCCTAAAACTCACAACCTAGAATTTTTCTCTGAAAAATATCTAAGGAAAATGTTTTCTGGGATGTAACATTTATCTATGTCCCTTTTGAAGGCCATCAAGATCTCCTTCCTATGTCATACATTGTGAAAGAGTGACAAAGTCTCTGCAGACTGTCCAATGTAGTGGGATAATGAGACATATAACTGGGTTCATCATGTGTCCTTCACTTTTAAATAAATGTGATAGTTTTTTAACTCAACATAGTTTGGCATGTTCAGCTATCACCAAAACTAATAAAAAAGTAAAAAGTAGCACATATTTAGGACAATGAAGGACAATTCATTGTTATTGTTATGTAATTATTTAACATGTTAATTTAATTGAGGGGACACAATCTCTGTAATGAGCACAGTGTTATCAGTGACACAGTCTCTGCAATGAGCACAGGGGTAAAGCACAATGAGATAGTGACACGGTCGCTGTAACCTATACAGAGTTAGTGTCTATGCACACCAACTCAGTGACCCTTGACTGCCTGGCAATGTTGCCTAATTACGATTCTATAGCTGTCCGAACCAAAGAAGACAGGACCAATGAGTCCATCCCTGTATCTGCTCTCCAAAGCAAGAAAAAAATCCATCAATCTAGAAGGTGGTGATTCAGGTGGTGGTGCATCCAAGGTAAGTTTAAAACAGGCGATTTTTACTCTGAAAATGACTGAAGCAATTGCAGTAGCAGGACAGGAAAAGTGATGAGCTAAATGTTTTGAGGCACAATATACTGTCAAAGTCAAAATGGGAGCACTCACAAAGATTACAGCTTACTGCTGTGTTAATGCCATTCTCCTCCACTACTTCAGTTTTATCTGAGATTTAAGGCTGTGAGTGAATGAGTGAAAGCTCTATAAACCAACTGGAATGTCTGCAGAATGCAGTCATATTGGGCATGCACTTGGACCTAGGACACTATAAAGCTGCTACTCTAGTTGTTTGCAGCTGCTTGATTAAGACCCTTTATCCAGCTTGGGGTGACATCACTGCAGATGATGTGACTCATAATGTTTGCTCATTCTTTACCCACTGCTAAACACACAGTGGGATTTGAATAAAAATCATGGTGCAAAGACTCCTCCTTGAATGCAAAGAAACACATCCTTTTTCTCCAGAGGAATAGTTTGCAGAGGAGTGAATGTTTAACCAGCTATGGGTCTAGAACAGGACATTGGGCACAGGTTACAGAGGAACAGCTCACAGTACGGGCCTCAAACACCATCTCTCCACAATGTTTAAATGTGTACATTTTAAATGGATGAAACACACCGTTTCCATTACCTGCATCGTCTGACTCTTCGTCGTAGTCTTCATCATCACCAGAAGACAAGGAGTCTGTTGGGAATGAGCACAAAGGTGCACAAATATCACATTTCTGTCTAATGCATGGCAAGCTTAAATGAAAATGAACACAAAGACATACTGCAGTTCAGCCTTAATGTCGACAAGGACATTAAAATAATCAGAAACAGCTTCCAACTAACATTTCGCTGACCCTTTGAGACTACTGTTATGATGAACAAATTCCTATATTTAATCAATTTATATATGGTTGGTATATATGTAGCCATAATTTTATATAATTTGTTATTTATAGTGACTTGTGTTGTTATTAATTTTTGTATGTCATTATTTTTGTATATATTCTTATTTGCTACAGAAAAACAAGTAAGACTCATTTCCTTACAGACCCTTATAGGGGACGGACCTAGTTAGTTAGAAGACTAGCAATATGGTTTTTTTGAGAGTCTGATTAAAGGGAGATTGAGGGGGAACATATGGTTTCTGTCCCTGCTGTGCTGTGGAGAAATAAAGATCACAGAAGGAATTTTACTTCTTCTTGTAACCCGCCTTGTTTGTACCCCCGTCATCCGAAGGGTCAAGCATAATAAAAACCCACGATATTCCCATACATATGTATAGACATATGATATACATATAGTTTAAAAACATTCACACAAGTCTAGCCACAAATATAAATATATCTTTGTTCTGCATCTTTTCAAATTGTTACATGGCACAAACCTCCATGGTTATTTAATTGGTATGACCTTGAATTTGCTTGTGCAATTTAGCTTGGGGGTTAATAAAAGGCAGATCCTGCCAGAGCTTTGCTGAGATCTCTGTAAACACCTTCTTGTTCTCTTTCACTCCTGTTTTACATAATGGTCTCATTTAGCAGCTAGCTCAGCAACATACAGTAGCTCCAGGTGACATATTTCTTTAAATGATTATTTTCTTAACACCATATCTGCATAACACTAAAAGCCAAAAGTGACACTGACCTGTACACAACCTGCCTAGGAACAGTATGATATTAAATTGGCTTCAGGCAATTTGTAACTGGACAAAGTTCAACACCAGAGACATATCTTTTTTAAATACCTGACACCTTGCTCAAATATTTAAAGAAGAACACAATACACAGCATGAATTGAGTCAATACATTTGAGACTGTGTGAAAGGATCTTGTTGCTACAATGATCTTTTCACAATAAGTGCCTGGTATCTGGACCCAGGCTGAGGAGCTGCTGTGCCTCTTTGATCAAGGCTGGAAAAATCTTGGTTTCCT
Organism: Megalops cyprinoides; assembly: GCF_013368585.1. Lineage (NCBI taxonomy): Eukaryota > Metazoa > Chordata > Actinopteri > Elopiformes > Megalopidae > Megalops > Megalops cyprinoides. The sequence goes on along the minus strand of NC_050604.1, from coordinate 1,761,804 downwards.
TGGCAGAGTTCCTAAACACATGTGCCAGAGCAAAGTTCATCGCCACCCCATCTGTTTTCAATGTGAAGCTTTTCAAACTAATTGCTTTGCAATTAGTAGTCAATAACAGGCTCAGCTGGTACCTTCAATTTACAACAGAATGAGGCTTAAACTGTGGTTTACCCTCCCAGTTCAAATGCCTCTAAAGAAACACTAACAGTGCTGGTCTTGAACAATTGCCTCTGTATTACAGGACCCAACTCAGCTGTAATTTTTTTTTCGTAATTTGTTATTTACTGTGAAATCACAAGCCCTCAGCAGCACTATAGGAGGGTTTGGGCCTGCTGCAGCACATTGGGCTCACATAGGGAACAGAGAACCTTGCACCAATGCAATCTTATAAAAAAGCACAAAGCTCCTCTGAGCAAAGGCCTGAGCACATTTTTAGTAACTAAGAAAGAGATAGGAAAAAGTCACTTCATAACACTACGATGGAAAAGCAAAATTTTATAGGTTTACCGTGATAGAATTTACTATAATCATCTACTGACAGTATTGTGGTAAAGTGAGATGCTGATTGTTTTCAGAGGAGGAATGTTGGGGAACCTTTATGGGAGAGATAGGACAGTGAGGAGAGTGGTACAGATTGCAGGATTATAAGAGTCAGGGTTAAAATCCCTGGATTAACAGAGTCATGGTTCAGATCCTGGAATTAAAAGGTTCATGGTTCACCTGGGATTATAAAAGACATGATTCAGGTCCCAGGATTAACACAGTCATGGTTCAGATATTGGGATTAACAGTGTCGTGGTCCAAACCCTGGGATTGATGGGGTCATGGCTCAGATCTCACGATCAACAGAGCCATGGTTCCGATCCCTGGTAGACCACATCTCTCAGGATTGGTGTAAAATGTGAAAATTTTAGTGTGTCTACAAAGGCAAATCAATAATAAATATGCAACCAAACAGCATGCCAGAAATGGGACAGTCCCTACCAAGACTGTCATTACCAATGAAACAGGGTGTCACAGCACATTTAATTCCACTTAGTCATGCTTCTCCTGCCCCCACCCACAAAGCCACAGTACAGAGAATTATCCACTCAAAGATTAATCACAAACACATCAGTTAACTTTGAGTTCTTTTACACATGTCTTGTTTTGCCCAACAGCATAAGTCACAAACAGCACTTGGCCTGGTTTTTCCACGTACACAGGTTATGGGATGTGTGCATGCCCTGAACTCACGCCCTGAACCCTGAGTTTCAGACTGACACCAGATCTGTTTTAACATCAGACTTGAGTGTAAAAAACACAAATACTGTCTGTGAGATTATTTTGATGAATGACATATTTATAACAGATCTTACTGATATTATGAAACTACTGGAGATGCCATTATCCTTTTCGCACGTGAATTATTTTATGCTATGTATTGCTCGTGTTACGTTACATGGATTGTTATGCTTTCAGTAGCGTTATTAAGCTTCTCATAATTTTAACTGCCGCATTTGCTATACTTTATAACATTAAATCACTGTTTCCTCAAAGCTAACGTTAGTTAGAATTTTTCCAATCTAGTTTTCTAACCACACCGATTTTACCATATGCGCGAAAGGGCTAATCACACCGGTGTCAGCGTACGCACAAAAGGGTTAACGGTCATCATTGGTAAATATTCTGCCAAGAAAAAGTATACTGACCTCTTTCTCTCTCTATGGTAATGTTATAGATAAAGATCACAGACTGACTGACACCAGTTTTTCTCCTTGGAAAGATTTTTCAAAGCACCATGGTTGCTTGCAGTACTTTTCATCCAAACAAAATAATTTGGTGGTTAGCAAGCATACTTTTTATTATATGAATATGAACAACATTCCAATATTAAAAACCTTCACAGCCATGGCCTCCACTTAGTGCACTATCCCTCACTTGTAATGTGAAAAATGCTGGCTGTATAGGAGTGTATTGGCAGACTGCATGTTGTCCTGCTTCAGCGCTTCTGTGCAAGCACAGATGCTGTTACGAAGAGGTGAGTCTACTGTTGTGTCTCTAATATACTGCTCAGATCTTGTAAAGCCCTCATTGATGCAGTTGTGTTTGCTGTCATTAACCTGATGATTTGCTAGGAATGACCCCTGTACATCTCTTTCCTGGTGTGGGGTGCATCATCTCTTAATTATCTAATGTCAGGGTTCGAATTATGGGTGGAATTGGGGGGTCCTGACCCCCCCTAATTAAGACCCCCCCAACAGCAGTGGCGGCGGAGGAGCTGGAAACAAGGGAAAGCCCGACTACAATCTCATGGTATAGCAAGCACACAAATGACAGTCTGCGGTGTTTCGCAAGCATAATCATTTATTCTAATTACGCCATTGGTGTTGATTATTCTGTGAATTATTTATTTTATTGTTAATCAAGGAGGATAAAGGGGGACAGGATGAAAGTAATAGCAATGATAGATTTAAAGGTGGTAATCGGGAATTCTCTTGTTTCCAGCTCACCCGCCGCCACTGCTGTTAGGGGAGGTCCAAGTCTTAACTAGGGGGGTCAGACCCCCTGAATTCCACCTGTAATTCGAACCCTGTCTAATGTAATAATGGCTTTATCAAAGTTGATAAGTTGTCTTTATCAAAGTTGACAGGTCTTCTCATTAGTTTATTAAATGGTTAATGGGTGAAGGCAATTATTTACATTATTGTATATTATATATCATAATAGTAGATCATTGCCCATATTTTAAGGAAGTGCCGGTCTTATTTTACACAGCACTAATGCAAATCAAAGAAAAATTGAAAGCGTAAGTTTGCAGCTGTTCAGTGTTTTTTTGCTGTAAATGTGGTTAAAGAGACCAGGTAACAGCTGTGTGCTCACCTGTCACTCTGACGGAGAAGTTGCTAAGCAGCATTTTGCCGAATGCCAGCCTGCAGGAGTACACCCCCGAGTCCTCGTATGACACATTGATGATGCGCAACACTCTCTGGCCAATCCTTGTGTGGTTGCTGGGCAACAGACCCATGCCATCCTTGAACCAACTGACAGGCTGGGACACCGCCTGAGAGCTGCAAGTAAGGTCAAGAGTGTCTCCAATCCCCAGGACAAAATCCTCCAGGAAGGCCGACTCACTTGATGCAGAGTCTGAGAAAAACAACAAGACGTTGAAATAAAACAATTAGACCATTGCTGGTTTGTACTCCCTGTTTTCATGCCACGTTTAGGTTCCCCGTCTCACTGCACTTGGAGATGACAAATGGCTTACTCACAGCACCACCCCGACCCCTGCACACCCAAAGAAGGACATGGGCTAGGCTCCACAGCTCCACAGTAAAAACACAGCCAGCCAGTCCCCCACCCTGTTCACAGACACTGAGCCCATGCAATGATTCTACAGCGATGCCTGTAAGTGGCAGAGCCTCAGGACTGAATGTGCTTATTCTGCCCTGCTCAGTGAGAGCCAAAGCCATGGACGTGAGTTGGAGGACATTAAAGCTTGCTTTGCGGCTGCACTGCATGACCTAAACAAGCTGGTTCAGATGGAGATTTTCTTAAACACAGTTTTTAAATCAAAACATGAACTGCAAAACCTCAACCTTATCTGTGCTGTTTATACCATGGTTTCCATGCTTGCACAACAAGTTTGGGTATTTGATACTGCATTTTAATCTACTGGGGTGTACATGTGAATCCTAGGCACACTGGGGCTGATTCAGATTTAGGGGTGCTAGGCAATTTTTGTGTGCCTCACTAATGTGTTTTTTGATTTTTCAAATTCAGACTTGATAATGCAATACCTGCATATCACTTAAAACTAGATTTGTGTGCATTTTCTGAAGAAAATGCAAAGTGTGGTTGTCTGTGTGCACTATTGAGCATACACGCTATTGGAGTTGCCATGTGCAGTCTCCCTCCCCTCTCTGTGTCTGACGCTGTGAGCTCTCTTTGACAAAGGAATGTGTTTACATGACTTAGAGCGAAGTTTGAACTGGGCATATATTTCAGCTCATAATTCAAAACCCATTCATCACAGCACAGACCCGATGGCAAGGTTAGAATCTGCACAAGCGTACCTCTATTTTGATGTATAATTTATGCGTGTAGAGCCAGAACTGCCGGAGATATGGCTATTTAACAAACATATTTTTCAAACACTGAAGTGAAATACTCCCGCTGTTCTTGCCTATAGTTTTGAATGGAGGTAAAATTACCGATTTTGTTATCATTTGTCATCACAACCCTATGACATGGTTAGAATGTGCACAAGTGTACCTCTATTTTGATTTATAATTTATACATGTATTGCAAGTCTGAATTGGTCCTATTGAGCAGAAACCCCACAACATGAATATGCAGTGCACACAAACATGCACAATGCATATCTTACCAGGGGGTCTCATAGGCAATGGAATAATGGCATGTCCTGAATCAAACCTAAATAGTCTTTTCACAGCAAGTTACCAGGCAAACTATCAGATAAACAGACACTAAGAGACCAACAGAACACCTCGAGTGAATATTATCCTTTCCTTCTCAGACCACTAATCTTCCATTAATCAAATGAAATCCATTAACTACAGCCCTTTCATCACATTTTGAAAGAAATCTTTAAGACTTTTAAGACCAGGGGAAAATATTGTCTCATTATTGGTCTAAATTGAGTTACTTTTAGACCCAGTCCCAGTATCAAGGCGTACATGACAGGGAGAGATGACTAGCATAGTTGCACACAGAACAGAAGGTGTGATAATGGTCTTTATGTTAACACAGTTTTGTTGCAATTTCAGCCAGCTGTTTGTTTTTAGTGCACTGCGTGAAGTGTGTCAGTGATAATGTAAACCTTTCCTCTCCTCTTTCATTTGAACACACTAGCCTACATATCTGCAGATGGCCACAGCCCAGCTCCACAACTCTGCTTTTACAAACTCAGGGAGCAGCCCTGCAAGTTTGTAGTTATGTTTCTGTGGTTTTTCTTCAGTCCCTGCATTTGTATCACAGTGCAGTGCGTGGCTGAGTTTCAGGGCGTGGTACATGTCCCAGTACCAGTGCAAAGTGCGTGTCCCAATATCAGGGCGTGGTGCTTATCTAAGGTTCAGGGCATGGTGTGTGACTGAGTTTCAGGGTCTGGTGTATGTCTCAGTATCAGAGAACAGAAATAGGCCAAGCGGGAGGTGGGGGGGGTCTTCAATGAGGGTGCACCTCTACTGCTCCTTAAAATGAAGGGGGGCATTAATCTCAACTGAATATCACAATAAATATCCTACAGTATCTCTTTCCTATTACATGACTCTTGTTAGTGAGGCACTGGTTACAAACTCAACTTTTCTTTCAGACCCAAGGGGTTTATTTATTCTTGGGGAGCCCCTTGTGCTCCAAGCAGGGGTTTAAGGCCCAGATGAAAAGATCCACTGTGCTCAGAGCCCACAAGGGCTGGTACCGTGGAACAGAGTGCGGACAGGAAGTGCCCTGTAATGCAGTGCTGTGGAAGAGAGTGCAGACAAGAAGTGCCCTGCAAGGCTACACTGTGGAAATGAGTGGAGACAGGAAGTGCCTTGTATGGCTATGCTGTGGAAGAGAGTGTGGACAGGAAGTGTCCTGCATGGCAGTGCTGTGCAAAAGAGCGTGGACAGGAAGTGGCCTGCATGTCTACACTGTGGAACAGAATATGGACAAGAAGTGCCCTGCATGGCAGTGCTGTGCAACAGAGCGTGGACAGGAAGTGGCCTGCATGTCTACACTGTGGAACAGAATATGGACAGGAAGTACCCTGCATGGAAGTGCTGTGCAACAGAGTATGGACAGCAAGTGCCCTGGAATCAGGGTGGTTGCAGCGAACCATGGCAGCTTCCTGTGGAAGAAAAGCTGTCATTCTGTTTATCCTTGTGTCTCTTCTGCTTTTAGGTGATCAGCCTCACACTGTCACTGCCACTCTGCACTGTGGAAGTGCATGGGGGCTGCTATAACAATCTTTCAGACAAAGCAGATTTAAATAACCTCAAACAGTCCTGACACTGAAAACTTAATCTAAATGGTTATCAAATTTGTTCTTTTTACAACTTCTGATTTCTAAAGACATAGTGTCCTTCTGGGAAATAACACCTCACTTTTGCATGATGCAACATTGAGACAGTTAAAAACAAGCCGATGAACAGAGCTGTAAAATATTACTAAACTTACAGATTCTTTGAAAAACTTAACTGTTACTTTATCAAGTTCATTCCAAAACCAGCAGCATGTACCTAATGTGATTGGTTCCAGATGGACAGTGCAGGCATTTGTCTTAATCCAGCTTGCTTTCTGCTACCCTGGGCTAATATACAGTTATGCCTAGAAAGTCTGCACTGGGCTGCTAAAACAGTTTATACTGCAGGTAATTAGGCTTTTGTTCTACTTGTTTAAGCACTTGAAACTATTTGTAGATCTATCCACATCCCACTGGGATTGCAATTATCCATGTTTGTGTTTGTGCGTCTGTGTGTGTGTATGCATGTGCGTGTACTTTCACATGCATCTGTGAGTGTAAATGTGAGCTTTCACATGTGTCTGTGAGTAAGTGCGTGTGTGTGTGTGTGTGTGTGTGTGTGCGCGTGTGCACTATACTATATTTGTGAAAATGAGAGAATTTTTTAAAGTGCATCTATCATCTACACCTCTGATCCAGCCACTGAGTAAAAAGAATGTGATATTTCATTTATTAACATTATTGCAATTACACAATGGAAAAATCCACCAATAAAATAAGTTGATACGGGCCTGCACACGGGGACTGGGCTAATGAACTTCAGACAAAGAGAGTCATTCTGGCACTGGGCTTCCAAACAGCAGCTCACTCAAACACAAAGCCCAAGAAACAGATTCTTTACTATTGCCTTGCTGAAAACAGTGTCTCAATGCCAGGCATCAACATTGCCAGGTCCTAGGCCACGTGACCACCAATGAGGTCCAGCACAATTTCTTTCTCTCTGTTTCACAGCTATGTGGATTGTAAATCCTCACCCGCTTGGAAGTGCTCAAACTTTTTAATGTGTGAGTCTTAATCTCTGTTTAATGTGGCCTGGCCGGATGTAAATACCTCGGCACAATGTCTTTAATCTCCAGCTGCCTGACAACGTCACACTATCAAAAGCCTGCTGGAGGGAAAGACAGGGACATCAAGGGGAAGGAGTTTGTGGCTTGTTGCCTCTTTTCTACTCTGTGTGGACAGGCGCTTTATCAAATGCCACAAAGTTAAAGACTGCTTCCAAACGCCCCTTCTTCTGCCATGCTAATGCCCAAGGGAAGCTACTGTACACCCAGAAAGCCTCCTCACAGCCAAAGTGCCTGCCTACACTGAGCCAGCCGGGCCTCCAGCTGAGCCATAATTGTAATTCCAAAGGCGGACTGGCCTACTTTCAATTCAACAAACACACTGTACACGCTTTTCTTGCAAGGAAGCAAGTGCTCCCAAAATGTGAGAGTATAACAAAATACCAGTTTTACTTAAGACAAAACCTGTCTGTTTCCAGGGCATAGAGATGTTCAACCATGAAGTTCATAAGCCTAACCCTACTACAGGTTTATGGCCACTTTGTTTATTATGTATTGCTGGATGGACTGATCACACACAGTGGTTTCCTGCTATACTACTACATTTCTTTTTCCTTTGCAATCCATCCTGTCCCTTTCTATCTGTCTGCCCAGTCTGTCTGACTGTCTTTTTTATTCTCACTGTTAAGTATTATCTTGTCCATTGCACAGGACCCCAGAGGGGAATTAACTGGGATGTTATCTGAGAGGGACCTGTAGCGAAGGGCGAGAGCAGTCACCCCACCCGGCTTTGAAGCCAGGTCTACGAGGTACCAAACTGCAGCTTTGACCACAACACCAAAGAGCCTGGCTCTTGCACTTCGCTACAGGACCCTAGAGAACCCAAAGTGCTCGAGAATCAGAATCCTAGTTGGTGTTCTATTGAGTCAAAGCATTTCTTTTTCAGCACTCAGTGTACAGTCATCCTTGCAATGTAAGGCCAAGGCCTTAGGATGCAGCAGCATTGTAAAGAAGTAATAATCACACATAGACAGAGAGCCAAAAATGACTAAAGAAAGAAATATATAAAATATTATAACACCACATCCAGCATACAAGAGTCAGCTGTCTTTCTGATGTATAAAAGAAATCTTGTGGCTAACATAAATGGGCCGTGTATCACGTATGCACAATGAAAGTCAGAATGCATCCCTCCCAGACCTCCAACAGAGCACGCGCACAAAGCCAATGGGGGAAAAGTGTCATCTCCACTCAAGACCAAACATAGGGAGCTGATTGAAACATCTCCCCAGTTGAGTGGATCATCCCCTTTAACCTCTGACCCCAGAGCGACCGCTGGGGGAGCAGACCCTGTCCTGAGAGGGGCCTGCAGGCTGGAGGAGGTGGAAAGAAGCGACATCACCCACACTTTTCTCCAAACTCAGACTCTCAAGAGTGTCAGGGTCCCTGTTCCTGGGCGCTGACACACAGCAATCTGACTCACATTCCACACATTTCAGATATATATGTAAGACAATTTGGCTCTCATCCAGAGTGGCTTGCACAAGAAAGGTTGAGCAGTTCATAACATCTATGATCATGACTAGGTTTAAAAAGCAGCGGCTATGCCCTGGCAAGAACACTGTCGAGGTCTGGGGGAATCAGAGAGAGAAAGCAAAGGGACTGCTGGGAGACTGGAGGAGGGCTGAGATCTGCTCTATAGCTGCTCGCTGTTCAGACAGGGAGAAAGCTCAACTATCTGTCCTTCTGTGTGACTGCTATCCCAGGAACTAACCATGAAGAAAATGAATAGAGACAGCTGTTTTCAAACCCCGCCAGCCCCAATCCCAACTATTAAATAAGCACTTAATTAAACACCATCATTTAACTTTCACAAAGGAACAAAAGGTTTAACAACAGTTTAAATTTTGTCTCACAAGGGAACAAAATAAAGGTGTGTGTATATTTTTGAACACCGTTGTAATATTAGGTACATAGCAGTGGCAGTAAGAGTAGCAGTAATGCAGATGCAGCAATAGCGATATGTAAAAGGCTTTAATTATCTCTTGCTCTGTGGTAATGATAGTGGGGAGAGGGTGTGAGCACGCTCTGCCCTCTGCTGGCTGAAAGCAGCAGTGTGTAGCCCACTGTTTTCTGTGCTGCCCACGCAGTCTCCCCTAACACACCAATTTTATTGTTGTTTTGTTATCTTTTGGGTAGTTGATCCCCAATGTGTTTTGTTCAGCTGGAGCACTGCTTTGTGGGGCCCCCCATCCCACCTTGTTCCAGTTCAGTTAAGTGTTGTCCCATGAATAGAGCCGGGTACAGTATGGGCATTATAAGGGCCTGCATGCTCAGTGTGTGAAATCACATGATACAGCACAACCAAGCAGAGGTACCATACATGTATGTGTAGGACAGGGTGGAATTAGCTACCAGAAAAAAAACGCCTAATCCACTGCCCACCAATCCCCCCCATGTCCAGCCTAATCCACTCCCACAACCCCGCCCCCCGTCCCCTCCCCAAACCCCCCTCACTTTCCCAGCCTTCAGCCCCAGGAGCAACTGGGACAGGAGAGAAGCTGCTCTGTTAGGAGAAACAACTGTGTGCAGTTGCCCTTCGATATGAACAGGAATGCTTGTGTGGCCCATCACTGCAAGACACAGTCTCCTGCATCTCCCACAGCTGAGTTCCCCCACTGGCAGACTGACTCAGTTTCTCTCTTTCTTTTTTGTTTGGGACTCTGCACATCTCACTCCCCTTCGGGTGTGTGGCTGAAGATGCCACCTACTGCTTATAAGACTGACTGTAGACAATGTGCTGCAGCCCATGAAACAGGCAGTGTGCAGAGTAGGCATATGTAAAAACCATATTACATTACATTACATTACATTACTTGATTGTCATTTAGCAGAAGCTCCTATCCAGAGCAACTTACATATGTTACAATTTTATAAGTTATCCATTTAAACAACTGGATATATTGTTATAATTATTATAAGTACCTTGACCAAGTCTACAGCAACAGCGCCCCAGCGGGAATTGAACTGGCAACAGTTTTTGTTTACAAGCCCTGCTCCTTACCACCAGAGATGGGCAAAGATACATCAAAATGTATCTTATTATAAAATACAAAATACCCCTCAAATAAATACAAAATACTGGTGCCAGAAAATGTATCATGAAAAATACATGTATTTTGTATTTTCAAAATACAAAAATTGTAACACTGGGCATTCTGAATTTGTACAAAATGGCAGATCAGATTTTTATAATGTACACAAGGCTCTGGTGAAAGTTTGAACCCTACAGGAAGGAAGAACAGGAAGTAGAATGCTACTGCATCTAAGCAAAACTGTAAAAAAAAAATACTGAAAATAGTATGTCTTGTACAGTATGAAGGAATTTGCTCTCTGTCCAATTCAAAGACATGGCAGTTGGGACCCAACTACTTCAATTAGTAGCCTATTTAGTTGCCTTTAAGAACAACTAACTTTTCAAATATTTCTGGTGTTAACCGCCTCCTGTCAGATGGAGTATTATTCCTGCAAATGAGAACAGTCTCTCAACCGGAGCTGAGGAGGCGAGGGTTGTGTTAAATCGAGCAAAAAGGAGCTTGATCGGTGGGTACAGCTCCAGAGAAAGCAGGTCCCTTCTGGTGTCCTCCAGAAAATGAAGGGTCTAATTCATCTTTGCTGTGGCTTGTGATCTCTGGTCTTTCCCAGACCTATACATCTAGCTAACACTTTCTGACTACCCATGGCTAACCAGTCTTATATGCTCGTCAAGCTGTTTCATGTTGTTAAGTATCCAAGCCAACTTGTAGCACTAATTAACAGCTAGCTAGCTAGCTTGCTAGCTCACTCACTTCTTTAGCCACTGGGCAACATGTATGGATTGTTTTTATCTTTAGCCTTTACTTATGGTATTCATAATGATGAACTTCATTACGGAAATACTGTGAGTAGTGTGGGCTTACAAAATCACTGTGTGTGCATGTGTCTAAGTGTATTGTTCTTTATTTTAATATGTATTTACATGGATTTTTAAAAAAATGTTTTATGAATCATGGAGAAAGTATTTTGAATATGTTGAAAATACAAAATTACTCCACTCTAAAGTATCTTGTTACAAATTACATTTGAATTATTTTGGCCCTGTCACATACATATCACAAATTACTCAAAAGTAATTGAAATATGTATCTCAAATTCAAGTGACAGAAACACTGCCCACATGTACACCATTCTCTCCAGATGAGTATGAATTTTGTAACTTCAATCTGAGACATGGTTTCAGCCAACATTGAGCCTCAAACTAATGGTCTCGTTGGTCTGCGTCTTCCAGTGAAAAAAGACTTGCACTATACCTCCAGACATCTGCCATTATTGCTTTTCGTCTCTGGGTGAAGTAAGTGGGAGAATAATCTGATGGAGATGGAGGCTGTGTTTGGTTTTAATAACAGATCCATCAGACCCCAGCACAGGCTGTTCAGCCTTTGAACAGAAAGTAAACTGTATAATCCGTTTGCATCACTGCCTGACTTGAATATTAATGATAAGACTGAAGCAAAATGAAGGGGGGGGGGGTTGGTCACTGGTTACTGCACTGGGGGTCACTGAGAGGGAAAAGGAGAATTTGCTAAAAAAAAAAAAAAAAAGGCTTGGAATGCAATAGCCAATCAAACATGCAGAGCACCCTGCAAAATGCCTATGGTGCGACAGTGTGTATTGATTTTACCAGTGGAGCATGGAGAAGAATGGTTAGCTGTGCGTGTGTCTGTGTGTTTGAGGGTGGCACAGGTGAGCTGGCTCTTGCATTCTGTTTCGACAGTACACAGCTCACAACCTGCCATCTGTCTACTCCTGCCAAGAGCAGCACCCACCCACCCACACACGCATGCACGCACGCACGCACACATGCACGCACACACGCGCACACACACACACACAGCTGCCCTTCCATTAGTGCCCCTCCATTTCCTGTGCTGTGTAATGGTAAGAGGCCCTGAGAATGAACATTTAGCTTTCCCATGTGCTGTGTAACAATAAGAGACCCTGATAATGGGAAATTATTTATGCATGTTTTGCACTTCTGTAGAAGTCCTGACATAGGCTTGGATAGCCTTTCTTTACCACTGAAATGTGGTATGAAGCTATGAAGCACAGGGATCTTAAATCGCAAAATAAGTTTACAATGGAACGGAGGCTTTTGGGAGCATTTGCTCACTGAGCAGATATTCTGTCATTTTCAACAACTGCCTCTTACAGATCACTGAGCAAATATTCGGTCATTTTCAATTCAACAAAACTGTTTGTTTGACTATGACTCTGTCTTATCTTTTAACTATCTCAACAATTTCCTTCAGGGAAGACCTGTAATTAAAAACCAGCCATACGTCAAGTGAGCTGACAACAAGAGGCTGTTGCAAACTGTCCAGAGCAACGATGCATTATAAATCAAATGCTTTCACTGGTGTGCCTGCATGTGTGTGTGTGTGTCTGAGAAAGAGAGAGAGAGAGAGAGAGAGAGGGAGAGAGATAGAGAGAGAGAGAGAGTGAGAGAGAGAGAAAGAGAAGAGAGAGAGAGCTGAACAGCTGGCCAGTAAATTGAGTCTGTGTCTGTGTTTTCATACATAATTCATGCCCTAACATGCAGGAAGGTTTAAAAGAACAGTTAATGAACTGTGATACATTTGATATATCTGTGGACCCAAAGAACACAGGAGTGGCCAAGCCCTCACAGGTTAGCACCACTCCTACCCTTACAGTAACTGCACTAAATGCCATTACTGCCAACATGTCTAAATGACATTACATGACTGTAACTGCACAGGTCTAAAAGCCATTACATTTCATTACAGTAATTGCCCACTCTAAATACTATCTTATTACATTACAGTAACTGCACAGTCTAAATGCGATCACATTACATTAGTGTAACTGCATTGTCTAAATGCCATCGTGTTACATTACAGTAACTGAGATAATCTAACTTCCAGTACTATTGCTAGACCTGTACAGTTTACCTGCCATCACAGCACACCGTGTGGTTGACACTTAAATCTGGAATTCAAATTTAATGCATACAATTAATGTTCATGTTTCATGTTTAACTGATTTTTTCAGATAAATTCTTCAATCATGGAACAATATACAGCTCTAACATAAATGCTACAACACAAGCCACTTGGGAGATACTTGGGAGGTCTTTCAGAATCCTAGACAGTAGACTATGAAATGCATAACTTCATACCTGCATCATTTTGGTAAGATTCAAGAAGGTAGCCTTTTTAATACAGGAAGTGTCTTACTTTTTTCTTGCCATGTTGACTGGCATCCAGGCATTTTGAAAAACTACACTTTTTCTCAAAATGTTTTATGTGTTTAGCGCTTTGGTGATTATGGCCAAACATTAATTCAAAATACAAAAGTTTTCAAATACAAGCTTTTTCTTTTTTCCAATTTATGCTTTGTTGCGATAACTAGAGTCTTATATTACATCATATAATTCAAGTGGATTTCTAGACATTACAAACAGCATTTCAACAATGATAGTACAGGAATGATTCTGCCTTTACATTCTTATTTCTGTATTACTAAAATCTATGAACAGCTGATCCAGACTTGCAGGTCTCCTTCTTAGTAAAGATCAACTCCATCTAACAACATGACAACTGAAGGTATGGCACTTTGCTCCAAAATCCTATGCGTTCAAGGGTACACACACACACACACACACACACACACACACACACACACACACACACACACACACACACACACACACACATGCACCAGTGGCGACTGGTGAGCTGGACACAGGGGAGGCTGAAATGTTACGTCTAAATCTACCATTACTTTCAACCTGTTCCCTTTTATCCTCCTTGATTAACAATAAAACAAACAATCCACAGAATAATTGACACCAATCGCGTAAATGGAGTAAATGATCATGGCTGCTAGATATAGTTTTCACAATATCTAAATACTGTTTATTAAACTTCTTACCATTATTGATGCATGTAAAGGAAGAGCTAGCTGTGTCACTGGCTGTTTCATTACAGTTTTCAATGGAAACATTTGCACCTCAGCAGTGGACTATAGCTGCAATTAACTGAATACCCTAAAACTACTACAGCTACCTAGTCTAAAATATACAAAAGAACACTGCAAAATTCACCTACATAATCCTAAGTGAACATCAGTAAACAAAAAAAATTGAAACAGAAATTAGAATTTGCCTTTGAATCAATTTTGTAGGAAACCAGTAAAAGCACAGGACATAACATATGCCATAGACGAGAGGAACCAGGATGGTCCTTCAGACAATGAAAGTTGCTAAGTCAGTGCATGAGTACCTTAGGGGTGAGACAAACTGACCAAGTGACCTCTCTGCTCCTCTCCTACAGCCTCTTAGGTCACTGGGTAACTGCCCCCACTATGACCTTCGCCCTCTGACTTGCTCTGAGGTAGCCTGCAGATAGAGCTGTGCCCGACTCCAAACCAGGGTTCGACTTACGGGGTGGGACTGGGGGGGGTCTGACCCCCCTAATTAAGACTTGGATCCCCCCTAACAGCAGTGGCAGCAGGTGAGCTGGAAACAAGAGAAAGCCCAAACACTACCTTTAAATCTATCATTACTTTCAACCCCTTGAACCTACTTGTTCCCCTTTATCCTCCTTGATTAACAATAAAACAAATAATTCACAGAATAATCAACACCAGTCGTGTAATTACAATAAATGATTATGCTCGTGAAACACCGCAGATTGTCTGTAGCTTGTGTGCTTGCGAAAGCTACAACGTGAGATTGTTTAATTAGCAAGGATGGCATTTATCGATTTAAATTACATTAAATGCTCATGACACATGACAGCTTTTGTGAGGTCTGTGTTCTATTAGCTATTGTTCATTGTACTCAACCTAACCTAAAAGTTTATTCTCAATAATTTTAATCGATTTAACTAAATTTAGCTCCATTTTGTAATTTGAATTTTGTAACACAAGAAAGCTATAATGTGAAACATTTAAGAGAAAGCTTTGGGATTACTTGCCACTTAATTGTTCAAATTGCAACTTACTAAAGACTGAAAGGAAAGGCTTGGGGTGTTTTTTAGTAAACTAAAGTACTTTACTGACAGGAAAGGCTTGGGGAGTTTTTTAAGTACACATTTATTTTAAAGATTTAACATAGCACCCAATGGTCAAACTTAACCTGAAGACTGACAATCAAAGGTAAAAAAATTTGTTATGGTTATGCAGGTCATTCAAAATGAGAAAAAGTACACCCCTCAAAGACAGCAGTGAATCAGGCCTTACACTGACCACAGGCTCCAGCTGAAGCGTGAGACACCTCCCTATTCCTAATTTCCTGTTACAGGCTAAACTGCATTTTGACAACACGCTGCTCATGTACCAGCCCATAATCTCTTCCATTTGACAACAGCCGAGGAAACTGATGAATGGTCATGTACAGCTGTTGAAACAGGTGATTCACATTCAGCACAGCTAAGGATGAAATGGCAGATGTACAGTTTTGTTCCCTTGGACATATACCATGATATTCTCCTATGACAAAATTCTTGGTAGTGGAAAGGAGAGCAAAGCTGCCATCTGTCTGTAAATGACTGTCTTTTTATCCCCACAGCTCAGCCATCTGTGGACATGGGGAACTCCACTGGAGACATTCAGCATGGGGCCTGAGCTGGCTTTCAAGACCTTCATATCATCCCAGCCCAACTAAAGAATCACTACATCTTCTCAAGAGAACAGGAACATCGCAAAGATGTGTTAGGTGGGAATCAGCTCTACTGGAAGTACAGAGGGTCTAGAGACACATGCTAGCTGCCCAGCTAAAGAACCCCTCAAGGTTCTGCAGTGGGATCTGGAACCACTGCAGGCTGTGTCTACCAATTCTGAGTCTAAGAGTCAGACTGCTGTAATCACTTTAAAAATGATCTTTTTTTTAAATCTTGTTTTAGTGATCACTTTATCAATTAAAATTAACAAAACACATTAAACTTTGTAGGTTAAAGATTATCACCTGAGTTTAGTGCAGTATCAGGAGCAACCACCTAATAGCAGGAAAAAGGATGAACATTCACCCCTGTGTGCTGAAGATAGCTGATGACTACGGGAGAGGAAAGCACTTTTTGCAGGGCAAGCCATTGTGATATATCTGCTTGTTATACAGCAGTGAATTCCCCATCTGTGACAGTATGGACAACTGGTCAGTGGCGCGGATGGTGTCCGTCTCTCTGGACTGGATCTTCCCTGGTGTGTGTTTTGTCTGGACACAGAGAGCTGCCCAGAGGCAGCCAGGAAGACACTGCAAACCCAACTGTGTTCTAAGTGGCCTCTGCCGTTTCTGCACTGTGCTTCCAGCTCACTCCACACCCTAGCTTTGAATGCTCTACAGATGCATCAGTTACAGGGACCTTCTTCTTTAGCACCAGCTAAATGCTTATGGCTCAAGGATCTAATCTGAGATGGAAATGTCTTTTTTTCCACATGATGTGCAGTGCACATTAAAACCCCACATGACACCCCACCATGATACAAGCAGCACAGATATTACCCTGTGAATGAGATCACCTCTAACACTGAGCCAGTTTCACCATGATGGTAGCAGCACAGCATTGTGTTTGGTGGGTGGGGCTTACCTGCAGGCTGAGCTGTGGGCAGCCAGGCAGCAGTGATTGGTTGGAGGAAGGCAGAGAGGAAGAAGAGGGTGTACCACAGTTCCATCATTCCTCTGAAGGGCAGAGAGAGATGCGGACCACTGCTGCCCAACCCCAACTCACACATCCCCCACAAACATGCTCCAGACTTCAGGGCCCTTCTGCCCCCCACCAGCACAAGAAAGTGCCTCCCACACCTAGGGAACAGAGAGAGCACACATGCAGTAAGACACAGGTACCATCAAGGTATAAGAAAGACTTCTGCATTTAAACATTCTGTCAACATCTCTGCACCTTCCTTTATAGGATTACTGGCTTCCACTAGGATACTGCAGGGAAATGAATGTCCAGAGGAGAGTTCAACTCCACCTGAATGGAATGGTCTGATCAGCACACTGTAGGTTTATCCTACAGAGTAACTGGAGACAGTGTAGGGGTGGAGGTCTGTGGGGAATATATCTGCAGTAACTCACTCATGGTCCTACAGAGGACCTGGAACACACTCTGAGGTGTGACACACACAACTCCCATAGACAAAAATGGGTCCCTTTGGCTGCAGGGGGAAACAGCAGTCTAAGCTTCAAACTGCAGCTCTTCTTTGCTGTAATGCAGACTCTGCCCTGTCCAACCTGCAACTCCATGCCAATCCCTCTCACTTTCTCAGTTTTTCTTTTTGTGGCAGTCTGTTGTTTGGCTCCATTCCTAAGAGGTATGGAAGTGCCGTCTACCCCCTCACCCACACCTGAAAATGAAAGAGGCCAAGCCTCCAGCGAGGTTTATTTACACAGTGTGATAAGAGCACTGGGCCTACACACACTGTGGAGATCTTGGGCCTCTTATTTGATCCAGGAAACCTTGGGTGAAGCTTCTCCTCTTCAATCAGAGCAGTGATGACAATATATTTGTGCCAGACAAATCTCATCCAAAGGAACCATTACATTCACAGTGCCGAAATTCATCTCGAAATGGCAGCCAGCTATAAACACGGCAAGCTAGGAGCTAAACAAAAGCACTTCTCCTCATGCCCCCATGGCATAGCAACCAGGCCCAGAACTCATTGGTTAGGTTGAAATAATACAGCAATGCTGTAAGGAACTAAAAATGCCCCTAAGGCTTTTATTCAGAATCCAGGCAAAGCTACCAAGTTAGAGGATGCACGGTCATGCAGAACACACAAAGTTTTAATCCAAAATGATGTTTAATAGTGATAGAGTATGGTAACTCACACATAGCTTCATAAATTAGCTGTCATTTTTACCTCTCAAACAACAGCAGCAATGGTCATTTTAATTTCATTTACAGTATTCTGTACCATGTCAATAGTTTCTGTGTAAATCCTTCAAACAGATCATATACATTTCATTCAGAGCCACAGATACATATTTATGACCATTACCAGGAACTTCTCTAACTCTGAGTCTCATTTTAATATTCAAATTCAAAACTTAATATGTCAGATTTCTCTACAAAAGAAGTATATATTTGCCTTACTGTAATTGATTATTAAAAGAAGCTTCTCCATGTTGTTTCCAGGTAAGTCGACCTTTGATTCATTAAGACACTGTGTCCCTGATGGTTCTCAATGTGGATCAGATCTCTTGAAGATTTCTTCCAGTTTTAACTTGCTACCATTTTGCTGCTGACTGCTCTACCTCTGAACACTTCGCTCAGGATCCAACATATACAGGATACAGAAGAATGCTGACACCTTTGGAAATGTTTGGCAACTCTGCTGCTTTTTTTATATTCTCAGGAAAGCAAGTACAACAAATCATTACCCTTCAGAGAGCTCATTCACTTTCATTTTATTTATGAATGGAAGGGTTTCTTCTTACTGGTGCAACCAGTGATTCAGTGCTTTTTCCATATTTTTTAGAGCTCAGTTTCAGTGTATAATTGTTTCTGTATCCAGCTCTACTGCAGCTGCCCTTGCTTGTGCAGTCCTCAGGGAATTGTTGTGAAAGAGCCTCCTTGCTGCTATGTGGAGCTCTGTCAGAGAGGCAACAACAGAACTCCATGCAGGTCCACCTGTTGGTCAGCTGTCTCCCATGATCCTCCTGTGCTGAGTGAGCGTGGTGTGGGTCAGGCTGGCTCCTATTCACTGGGGGGGGTGCCCACACTGAATGCCTGGTCCCCTCCCACCCAGTCCTGCCAATACGAGTGCATGATCGCCTCCTGGCAGACAGAGTGGAAGCCTCTGCCCCTGCAGTCTGCCTTTCTGCTTCCCTTCTTTGTTGGGTTAACAATTTACGTGTTCATTCATCTTTATCTCAGTTAGTGCTCCAAGAGAACCGTAAACCACACACTCTCTGACCACCAAAAGTATCAACAGAGATATTATACAAGCATACAAGATCGTCCACATATCCCTGTCAAACTCTCTCAACTGACAGTGTTACATCATGTATTGCAAAAACGTAACTAGTCCGGATCCCTGATTAGAGTGCCTTACTTAAAGCTCCACCAGATTTCATTTCAATGCTTTTAAAGCAGATTACAGCTAAAGCAGAGAGGACGAGTGCTTCTAGTCCTGGGGAGGTAAACAGCATTGCTGGTCTGCCTGCCTCTGCAGATGAGGCAGCGCTACTGCGACTGCTGTCAGCGCAGGATGTGCACTGGAATGCTGTCTAAATGTGCTCTCACACACTCACTGCAGCATTAAACCAATGCCATCATCATGACATTACTCAAGAGGATTGGCTTCATTTCACGAGAGAAGCATTTAGCTTTATTTCATTTATTTCATTACCATTTATTGAATCCGTTGCTGAATAGGTACTTTGAGACATCTTGCTCTTTAGTAGTGATATGGTTAGAGGACAAGGAGGAATGGAATACAAAATTTAGGTATTGAGTCATTTTGGCAGGATGATTAGGTGGGCAGATAAGGAACCTAGCTTCGGAATTCAGCTAGAACATCTGAATTAACTCATTCCAATCTATGGCATGAGTACAGCAGAATGCAGAAAGCCAGAAACCCAATTTCATATCATCAAAAACATGTTACCTAATACAGCACATCAACCCTATGATTGCTGTGGGACATAAGGCCTATTTGATCAGGATCAGAGTGCTCCCTACTGGACTAACAACATATTTTATAGTAACCCCAATTCACTTGTCCCTACTCCAGCAAGTTACACCACGGAATAGCGCTGCAATGTACAACTGATACTAGTATAAAAAAAGGTATGGAATCATGATCCACACCATGAGAGCTCAAGATAGGAAACATTGAATGTGACTGCTGATTGCCTTGAGATAGTGATTAACGGCCATCTACTTGTTGCTATGTGTTGTCATATGTCATATGTTCACTGTAACACAGCTGGATCTCAGCGTCTCAAAATACAACAAAATACATTTGTTGCAGTCAAGGTGGACAGTTTATAAATCAGCAAAGAAAATGTGCTCTATTTAAGCAGCAAAAGGACAAGTAAATTTAGTAAATTCCCCTGCTTTGGAACTGCACTGACACAATGAATTTTCCACACAAATTCAAACACTTCCATGCTCATTTTGGAATATGACTAAACCTTTATTAAAACATTAACTAATTAAACTTGGAGGAATCTTGTCACGCTGTTCCAGTTCTCCTGTCTCACCCGTTTCCCCTCGCCAGGCAAAACAGATTGAGGATGAACGGCAAGTATTGGAAGTTAGGAGGTTAGCACTACATTTAGTATGTTTTACGTGTGTGTGTGTGTGTGTGAGAGAGAGAAAGAGAGAGAGAGAGAGAGAGAGAGAGAGAGAGAGACTGGTCACCAGGGGCATTTCTAGCTATTGAAAAGATCAGGGGCTAAGTCAAGTTAAGTCAAGTTTGCCTGGGGCTTGTTTTTTTTTTTTTTTTTTGAAGGGATATTGGCATCAGTAGGCTTTATAATAAATAAATATTATCACACCTTCGGACGCTGCGGGTCCAAGCTCCGCTCTGTTACACACCTCCTTTTTTCAGGGCAAAAATATTCAGGGCTAGGCTTAAAATAGTTGGAGCTATAGCCCCGAATGTAGGACCTAACGACGCCACTTCTGATCACTACACTGATTTTCCAGTATATATCAGAAAGAAAATGCTGCGAATATAGACTGAAGTACAAGACAAAAGGCTATTTTGGACCCCTCACGAGATAGCATAAGTATTAGTGTCGGAGGCTCTGGGGATCACAGCTCCCTCTAACCTGCGAACGGCTACGCCAGGGGTCTGACCCTTGACCAACCCATTCGCCGAGTTTACACTAAGTCGACAACGAATGGGCTTTTTGAAATATCTGTAACAGGTTTTCAGAGTCAGACAGACACTGTTTTGTAAGAAAAAGAGTGCTGTTGATACTGTCGGTTGTGGAATGTTAAGGTATTTTCACATCTTGTCTTCCTTGCCGTATTTTCCCATGCTTCCCTCGCGCCTTCGCTTCAACCGTTTATTTCAAAGAATATCAAGTGTTTCCAGCTACATTCATTTAGCACAGATCATTTTTCCCCACTTTAAATATACAATACGCTATACCGAAACCATTTGTTATTTATTTCAGCTGCGTTAAAATGCCTTTGATTTTCGTCTCGAGTTGTGCCTTAAATACCAATTGAGACCCGATATGTAATCCACTTCACAGCCAATTTGTTTCAAGAAAGCAACCGACAAAAATTCCAAACACATTGGTTGGGCATTAAGTGCTTAAGACTACAAATTCCACACACCCCTGCGTCTGAAACCAGCCCTTTACCAGACAGAACGCTGAACCTCGAAAGTCTGTTTCTTTTAAGGCTTCTCAATAACACACGTGTGTGGTTACGGGCGCCGCTACTGTAACAAAGCTCTGCGAAGACACATCCAAGTCACAAATGAAACTGTGCGGCAATCACTTTGACACAGAATCCACCTTTCCACAAAAATGCTGCTCTGTAACACACACACACATATTATATATATATATATATATATATATATATATATATATGAAATCTGCCAGCCAGCTACAAATGGCAACAGTGGAGCATAGACGAGGAAGTTAATAACATATAAATCAGCGTTTCCTTCTTAGAGAAATATATACAGTTAATTAAACGATCCTACATCAATAGTATATCTACAACTACATTATAATAATTGGCTAATACTGTAAATAGCCCAATAATATAAAATATGGTGAGAAAATCTTACCCGAGGACTTCCAATGTGACAGTAATCCCGTTGAAGAGATGAATATGACCATACAATCACGGCTCTCAATTAAATGTTATGCAGGCAGCCTTTATAATTATTTCCTCAAAATTGTCCAGATGTGTAATGAAAAGAATAATGATAAAAAACACTTAGGCTAAATGTATTCTAAATCCAACCAAGCACGCTCTCTTGAGCTGGGGCAAGAAGTCTTCCAAAACCAGTTGAAGCGCAAGAATTTCTGGTGGAGCAACAATCCTGTATTACCGCGTAATCGTCATGTTTTTTTTTTTACATGTCTAAGATGGTACTGTATTTTTTCTTTTCTCTTTTCGTTGCCTGTGCTTTTCGAAGGAATCTCCTGTTCGGCATTTAGGGGTTTGGTTGAGTAAAATAATGATGGTAGCCGGTTAACTCCCACTGGCGTTCTCTGTTAGAGCTCCCCTTGAGTAGTCATGTCCGTCTTCCCTCTATGGTTGCTCTAAAAGAGTGTAGGCGCTGTTACTGATCCGCGCGCGCGCGCGTGTGTGTGTGTGTGTGTGAAAGCTTGGCTTCAAGACGCGCCGTACAGTCCCGGGCTGCAGGCACAAGAAAAAAAAATTAGCTAGGATCAGGTTGCAGACTCCAGACCTACTACGCTTGTACCAGCCCCATCGAGAGTAAAAGCTGCAGCAGGCGAACAAATTTGCGGAGAAACAGGGAGGAGACAACTGGCACCTCCCTCCGTCGCTCGAAAAAAATTAATCAACTAGCATGTAAATATTCGGGCTTCGTGAAGTCAGCTTTGTCCTCGCTTTTGTGTTATCTAAACATAATCTTCACGACTATATCATCGGAGAACTTGTCAAGATTTGTCTGGTCTTATTCACCTGTGCGGACATTTATGTTAATACTTAATTTTACATCTATGCATCTTTACATCATTTAATCTTGCGTAGTGCCCCACCTCAACTAAATCGGGTAAACATAGCCGTTGCGTAATCTGCATTGACATAGAAAACGTCCGTGTAATTACTCCTCTGCATACACAATTTAATGATCTATGTATTATGTGTTTACCGCTCTACCACTATTGTCATTGTTGTATATTGTTCCTGATGCACCAATAACGTTATCTTTTAAGACACAACAGCTAGTAATTACAAATTGTTCTCTGAAATTGTTGTCTCTCGTCTTTCCCCAAGTATTTAATATAATTTTCATTATCTAACATTGCAAATTTTACATGATAATATGGTGACACTGAGGCTAAAACTTACAGAAATTTAGAGGAGTGCATGCATAGCCACTTTATATGGCATGACGCTATGTAACCCATCACTGTGTGTATAACCCCAGTACAGAAATTCCGCGGAATAAATTTAAGTATGTAGTTCATGAGGATACAGAAACATAATTATGTGAAACAAGCTCATCCTTAAACTTCAGCTTCCAAAACTGGTGTTTTAACTGTATGATTAGTGTGATTGTGAAGCGAAGCAAGCACACTATTGTTATCCGATAGTTTTATTCTTTTTCTTCTTCTCCTTCTTCTCCTTCTTATTCCACCAAATTTTGTACCACTTCTCTTCCCAGAGTTTTCGAGATATTGACACCAAACCAACTGTAACCCGTCCGGTCTGACCCCGATCAGGTTGCTTGTACACAGCTAAGCCGTACCTGCACTCGTTCTCCGGTTTTTGCCGTTTCTTCATCCCTTTTTTCCCATAGACTCCCATTCATTTTCAAAATCACCCCCCTCACACATCATGGCCCTCCCACTCGCTCACTGTTCACCCCATAGCCACCATACCTCACATGTTACCTCAGGTCAAATCACCCAACACTCCACCAAGACTGTCTTGACCCGCACTTGTCTTTTTGTCGTTCACTCATCCCTCCATCCTCCCATTGACTTCAATTCATTTTTCAAAGTCTTACTGCTCGGTCACCTTTGGCCTGACAGCCACCGTACCACATATGCTGCCTCAGCTAAAATCACCCAACACTCATTGAAACCCACACTGACCCACACTTGTCCTTTTGTCATTTATTCATCCCTCCATCCTCCCATTCAATTCAGTTCATTTTTCAAAGTCTTACCACTTGGTCACCATTTGACCAATAGCCACGGGACCTGATATGCTGCATTGGGTCATGTGACCCATGCCTCACCAAATGTGGGTATTTCCCTAGCAACAATATTGTTTACCCTAGCAACCACTTAGCAACACTTTGGCAACCACCCAGCAATGCCCTAGTTTTCCATAATGCTTCCTTGACTTACTTTCATGACAGCTTAGTGAAAAAAAGAAAAAACTTTCCTTGAACTAAATTGGACTGAGTTTCAGTCCGAGTGATTTGCTGTCTTTGGAGAGCAGGTAGTTTTTATATTCTTGAGATTCGGCCTTACACCTCTGGACAAGCAGAAAGTTATGTACCTCCATGTGTAAAATTTTTCCACAAAAAACAAATGGCAATAGAAGCACCAAGCTGTAAAGCTGCAGTGGAATTTCTTGGAGGTACGGCCCTCCTGCGTCCTCGAGCTCTCTGGCATCGGAGAGGGGGAGAAGGCAGCTGAAGAATCCCCTGGCGTTGTCTTGGTAAGAAAACTCCATAGGGCCATGCAATGACAGTTTTACAGCCAGGCGAACAATAACCAGAATCTATGTACTGATGACTCTAATCTCCAAGGCCTGGGAGCCTACTGACCCCCTGCCGCTCCAGCGCACATTTGCTTGTTCTCTTTCTCTCCTCCCCCATGCCATTCCATGGTTTTCTTAATCTATGATCTTGCAAATGCCGTTCGACTGAAAGAATCCATGTATCACCATTAATTTGTCGAATACTGAACTGTGTGGGACAAAATGTCTCAGGCATAATCTCAGTGTACTAAATTGAAAGACATTTGATGACGATGATATTCTTATTATTATTATTAATAAACACCAGACAGGAGCTTTAAGTATTGTGAACAGTAACACAATCAAAATTCCCATGATTGCTAGGCTATGGACATAGGAGATGTGAAATATTTACAAATAAATACACCACATACAATCCTCTGAGGCCAGATTGGCACTGTGTTGCAATATGTGTTGAAGGAGGCATCCAATATGATATTAATAGCTTGTTGGTTTTTGTACATCATGTCCCCATTTAGCAAACAAGCCAATTGGTGATGTAATTTAGTAAAAAAGGTTTAAAGAAGTGTCAATGGGGTGTCATTTCTCTAACTTGGTGTTGACAGAGCAATTTTATGATGCCATAAACTTTAGTAACATTCTATAAATCATCCAGTAGGCTCATGGCATCACTGACATCTCTGTCCACCTGTGTTTGACTCATGTGTCATCCACTGTGTACATCAGCCTGTAAAAAAGACTGTGGCACCTTAAACTGAACACATAGATGTTTGAGAAAAAAACAATGTATTAGTGACAGTGTGTAACCAAAATGGTCAATAAGTTGTAATTCATTGACACTGAAATGAAAATTTGATTTCATTTGTCAAATTGGAAAATTTACAAATAAACAAAAATAAATTTGAATCTTCAGATACAGTACATTTAAATTAACTCAACCACTACTTTCTTGTAAAAATGCATTATGTTAAAATTCATCATATGGTAATATGTGGATTCAGCTGTAATAGTGGTACTCATATCAGCAGCAGGTTCTGCTTTGCTTCTGTATGACATCAAGGGTCTGTTATCAGCAAACATGCTGCCAGCACTCATAAAGGCAAGGCTGCATGCCTCTCTCACATTCAGTGTGAAGCATCCTATATAACAAGGCTAGGCTGCAAGTTTGCACAATATCTAAATACTGTTTATTAAACTTCTTACCATTATTGATGCATGTAAAGGAAGAGCTAGCTGTGTCACTGGCTGTTTCATTACAGTTTTCAATGGAAACATTTGCACCTCAGCAGTGGACTATAGCTGCAATTAACTGAATACCTTAAAACTACTACAGCTACCTAGTCTAAAATATACAAAAGAACACTGCAAAATTCACCTACATAATCCTAAGTGAACATCAGTAAACAAAAAAAATTGAAACAGAAATTAGAATTTGCCTTTGAATCAATTTTGTAGGAAACCAGTAAAAGCACAGGACATAACATATGCCATAGACGAGAGGAACCAGGATGGTCCTTCAGACAATGAAAGTTGCTAAGTCAGTGCATGAGTACCTTAGGAGTGAGACAAACTGACCAAGTGACCTCTCTGCTCCTCTCCTACAGCCTCTTAGGTCACTGGGTAACTGCCCCCACTATGACCTTCGCCCTCTGACTTGCTCTGAGGTAGCCTGCAGATAGAGCTGTGCCCGACTCCAAACCAGGGTTCGACTTACGGGGTGGGACTGGGGGGGGTCTGACCCCCCTAATTAAGACTTGGATCCCCCCTAACAGCAGTGGCAGCAGGTGAGCTGGAAACAAGAGAAAGCCCAAACACTACCTTTAAATCTATCATTACTTTCAACCTGTTCCCCTTTATCCTCCTTGATTAACAATAAAACAAATAATTCACAGAATAATCTACACCAATCGTGTAATTACAATAAATGATTATGCTTGTGAAACACCTCAAATTGTCTGTAGCTTGTGTGCTTGCTAAAGCTACAACGTGAGATTGTTTAATTAGCAAGGATGGCATTTATCGATTTAAATTACGTTAAATGCTCATGACACATCACAACACAGAGGTCTGTGTTCTAAACGTTATTGTTCATTGCACTCAACCTAACCTAAAAGTTTATTCTCAGTAATTTAAATCAATTTAACTAAATTTAGCTCTGTTTTGTAATTTGAATTTTGTAACACAAGAAAGCTATGTGAAACATTTAAGGGAAAGATTTAGGATTACTTGCCACTTAATTATTCAAATTGCCATCCTTGTTAATTAAACAATCTCACGTTCGAACCCTGCTCCAAACATATGGAAAATATTAAGCAGAAATATTCATACTGGGCTTTCATTGCTATGGGACAGCTCCTGTTTACTTCATCCTTGTTCCTCTTTCTTTGAGTTGACACTTGCAGCAAAACAGAGCATCCTAAGACAGTAACACATTCCTTTCTTCCAGCATGTGCTCATCCTGTCAATAGGAAAACAGATATGAAACTGTCAGCAGAGTTGGGTGTTATAATACAATTTGAGTGATGTGAAGGGAGGACACCCTTTAAGGCACCACTTACTTCTAACTTTTTTACCAGCCATCATGACCTGCCTCTCTGCTCTGTAGCTTTGCTTGTCCAGGCCTAAATATTTACAGTTATTCAACCCAACTGCTCATAGACACAGATGGCCATTTTTACTTTGTTTTCTTGACTGACAATTTGCTATCAGGTATACACAGGTTCCACGTCACTATTAATTGTTTTTATCTGATTAAAGAGCGCATATGCTTGTATTTGTGCTGAAAACACTGGAACAGCATTAACTTTGTGCCACTCACAGGTCTTCCCTCTGTGTGTTTGTACTGCCATGTTGTTAGATGGGCAGGATGACCAACCACAAGGTCTGACTCCAGCAGCTATTGTTCCTTATGAGGATAAAGCCACCGGGCTAATCTTAACATGGGAGAAACATGCTGGCTACAGACCAAGTATTGTGACAGTCAATGATTAAGAACTTCACTGCTAGAGAGGCAGCTCTTACAGCTATCTCCTGGTGCTGACTGTCAGAAATCATCAACAAAGACAGCACCTTGTGTGACACATTACTGACAACAATAATATTATTGAGAAACTCTACTGAAACAGCGCTGTTCTACCCAGGTAATTCATCATTTCCTGTCACTCCAGTCCACTTGTCCGTACGTACCCCCACATTCACGAAAGGAATAATTAATTATGTTCATAATAATTTAATGATTGAACAATTAAAAACAGAATACTTATATTTTTAATCAATAGTTTTTTTTTTCGATATGATTGGAATATTTAATAAACATGTACAGCTGGGACTTACCAAATCCAAGTGCTATGTTAAACCTGTGTGGAGATCTTCAGTGGACGTCTTCAGTATTTCTGTTGTTTGTTCTCTTTGTAATTTAGCTTTTGGTCATTCTCCGCTACTCACTAAGAATTACATAAAAAATCAAAAAAACAAGACTACGCATGATAATTATCAGTCTTATCAATTATCAGTCGAATACATTTTAGCTTATCCATACAAAAAATTGCAATATATTAGTTTTAAGCCTAACCATATTAACCATTAGTATGCCATGCCCATACCACTAATGACAGCATTTTTATAAACCATCTATGGTATAATTTTTATCATGAGTAGTAGTACTGTTTAAGTTTTGTGACCTATCCTGATCAAAGCAAATATAGTTGGGTTTGCTCTATGATAATTAAAGCAAATATGGAAATAGATATACTGGCCTAGAAATACTGCTGAACTGCTTTCATATGCAGACAAAGACTCCTTGAAACTTTGTCATTCATTCATGGGTGTCAAAGATATGAGGTTTAATCCAAATAAATGCTCTCCATACAGCCATTCCCCCCACTGAGTGGGCTGGCTCCCAGAAGCAGCAGCGAGGTGAGACTTCACTCTTCTCTGGGGTGATTGCTCTGAACCAAAAGAGAAGCCTAGATGTTAACCATAATATATGCATGTAGAGGTAACAGTTAGCTGAAATATTTACCCAAACATGTTCAGACACGTTCTTTATGTATGCACTTTGGGGGTCTCCTTGTTAGCTCATAGGGCCTGTCTCTTTGAGTGTGGGAGCCAAGGCTTTTAGAATACACACCCTAAAAAATAATAAAAAACACTTAACAGAATAATTAGCATTTTCTAATTCCCTACAAGGTACAGCAACAATGTCCCACTTAAATCTGGACAAGGACAAAAAATTGCAACTCTCTACAGGTACAGAGGTAGATGATATGTTTGTACTTGAGCTGAAACCTGGTTGCAATGATTAGTAATGATAACCAGACACATGCTAGAAGAATGAAGAGAGAGTGACAGAAATGAGCTG
The DNA here is from genome assembly GCF_013368585.1 of Megalops cyprinoides. Lineage (NCBI taxonomy): Eukaryota > Metazoa > Chordata > Actinopteri > Elopiformes > Megalopidae > Megalops > Megalops cyprinoides. The sequence continues at coordinate 1,733,001 of NC_050604.1, read as the reverse complement.
ATAGTCTCCATTCTGAATAGAATGAGGCCACTCCCAAGAGAGCAGGGGAAGGTAAGAATAGAGGATTTCCTTCTATAAGCCTATTACCTTTGACCCATACATCAATTTCAGCCAGAATTAATGCCTAATTATTATGCACATTTACACACAAGGATTTTCCTTTCGTCTCTATCCAGACAGCACGGCACACCCGCTTTTTGGAGATGAAAGGATATTTTCTGCTTTGGTTTGGTCCACCACTCCTATTTTTAGCCTCGTTTTTGACTACCCCGATTCAAGCTAACATCAAATACTTCAACAAAAGCCTTGGACAGAGACACAGAGAAACAGTGTGGCTGGGGCAAATAAAAACAGTGAATTAATACTGGATTCTGCTCATTTGGCATGTTGTTATCATTCCGTAACAGCATGGTAGGGGCGTAGTTGCCACCTCCAGTCCCGCTGATCAAATGATGCATGTCATTTGTGCTCATCATTTAGGATTTAAATATGCATTCTATGTTAAGTAATGAAAACATTCAAACAACAAAAACATAGTTAAACAGGAAGTGACAGGGGTTGTGAGGACATAGATGATATGATATGACTGCTTCAGCAGGAGCTTTATGGTGCTTCACATTTTAATAACTGTGGGGGTGGGAAAAGTGAGTTTTTTCTCTGTGCCACAAACCTTCACATCCAGTCTGACCTGTTTCTGATCCCCCTGTGGTAAACTGCAGTCTGTAGCTCAGTACATGACTACAGCAGAGAAATAACATTTACTGCAGAGGAGCCAACACAGCTATAGCACAGAGGAACTGCTATACTGTACCCACACACACACACACATTTTATATATATATATATATATATATATATATATATATATATAAACACCACTCGCTTACCATTTATATAAGTTTGTGTGTATGTGTGTGTTATGAAGGTTAAAATTCATCTTGTTGTATTGCATCGATTTATTGACATGCCATGAAAGCATTTAAATCTAACGACTCTGCAAATTGACAGTATCTAAATGATCTGATCTATTGATCGATTCCTCACTGAATTACATGTAGAATTTACACTTGAGTGTTATTGTTTGCATAGGCTACTGATTCAGAAGCATGAATTTACACATAATAGGCTAATTTCAAAGCTTTCAAAATTAAATAATCTCTACCAGAAAATGTTTGGACCAGAGTATTTTAATATATTCTGAGTGAAAAACACTATCCCAGGCATTGCTGGGAATAGATGACTATTTCTGTATTCAGGATAAAGTGAATGAATGTTTTCTCATATCATGGAAATCAGAAATCAGAAAAAAGCAAAAACAAATATAAACAAAAATGAGCTTGTTCAGCAGAAGACAGATAGAACCATCAAATGCAGCTTTACTTTAAAAGATGCAATTAATTCTTCCTTAAACTTATATTTTTTTAAATTTGTAAAATACAATTGTGAAAGGCTCCATAACAGAAGTTTCAAACAGAATGTGAATCTGACTCTGCATCAGACAGAGTCTGTCAACACATGGTGACTTCATTAGAGCTGAGAGCACCCCCCCCCCCCCACCATCCCCCAAGTGGACTCTGAGAGATGTCTTCTGGAGCTAAGCAACTTCATCAAGCACTGACACTTTCCCCATGACCCTTTCCACTGCTGGTGAGCAGGAGACACAAGTTCAGCCAATCAGAGAAGAGCTCAAGAAGGGAAAAGAATTGCAGACAATTTTCAAATGTGCTCCTCCAAGCAGAAAAAACAAGAGGTGAACAACTCATGCCTCCTGCACACACACACACACATGCACACACACACACATTCTGCTGTCACACACATCTCTATCCCCCTTCTGTCTCCCACACAATCGCAGGAGAGACAAAGCTCTGGACCTCAAGAGGGAGCCTTTCTGGGGGATTAGGCTTTCTTTGTTGGCAAAATACAAATTACAAGTCTTTAAGCACGGTGTCCTCCCTCTCAGCTGGGTGAAGGAATGAGCAGGGAGTCTGGAAGGCTTTATTATCTACATCACCATAAAGAGTCTAGTGAATTCAAATGTAATTATGAGTAGCTGTCTATTATAGTTCTTAATTATTATTATTATAGTTCTGCTTTCTGATCCTTGGAGCTTGAACTGCAGCAGGGTTTATTGTAAATGGATTAATGGAAGCACCTGGTTAACCTCCCCGCTCCCCAGTGGTGGAACGAACTCCCTGTCCCGCTACGGACAGCTCCTTCACCCCATTCCTTCAGACGGGGCCTGAAGACGCACCTCTTCAGACTCTACCTGGTCTGACCCAGCACACAATTGCTGCCCCCCCAATCAGTGCTGTCGTAAATTGCTCTGCTTTTTAAATTGTTTCTTGTTGCCGCCTTTACCCTGACACTCATTGCGCTGTTTGAAGTTGTTGTTTGCTGTTTGAAGGTGTATTGTATTAGTTGCCCTATACGCTGTAGTTGTACAAATCTGATAGTACTGTGTCCTCAAACAGACCTTGCTCTCAGCTGAGAACTGTCTCATTGTGGAACTGTACACATCCTGTCCCCATACTGTCGCTATACTTACTGTATGCACTTTTGTATGTCGCTTTGGATAAAAGCGTCTGCTAAATAAATAAATGTAAATGTAAATGTAAAACCTCCACTTCCACTTTTGCGGAATTTGTTTGAGCCTGCACTTTTTTACAGTCATTAGATTTATTACATCCCTAGATTTATTTTCTGGAAAAATCAATCAATTGATTTTTTTGCTGAACTTGAATTTGCCAATTGTACTACAGTAGGCTTGCTTCTCTGCAGCAAAGTATGGACAGGAACTGTGAAGTAAGATGAATGAAACCCCCTGATGCACATGGTCAAAACACTGCCTGTCCCACAGTGTGTCACAGCAAACTGAATGCTGACTGGAGGATAGGTGGATCTCCACTGACACTATCCATTTACATTTACATTTTGTCACCTAGCAGATCTTATCCAGAGCAGCATACTAGAGGAGTATATATAACTCTACATTTATATTTTCAACATCCAGCAAATACACCTATCCAGAGTAACTCTCAAAGTTAAAGTGACGTGAACAAAATGACATGAAACATTACACAAACAAGGACACCACCAATGACATATGACCAAGAGCAAGTGTAAAACACAGGGTTGAGATCACAAGTCCACACGCCCAACATGCAAGTGAAACTCAGTATACGTGACAGGAATATATTATTCAACACAATACTACACATACCCTAAAGTAAAACTTCCTCAAATAATACATGGGATTCATTGTACAGTTAATTAATTAACAAATACAATATTAGATAGTGATGGGACAGGGCTTTACTTGATAGACTTCCAGACAGACTCCCATGTCTTTGTATCGAGTCTTTATACAACAAGGTTGACAGAGGCAGCTGTCAGGTTTCAGGTACAGGAAGTTCTACTTGTAACAACCAGCAGGCGTCCTCATAACTGCCTTTTGGGTCCTGTTGCCTGCAGTTTCCCCGATCATCATCCAGAGGGCCCTTCTTCCTGTCTGTGCCTTGTCTAATTTAGTTAAATGTGTTCACCTGTGTGTAGTTAGTATAGTCATGTGTTTTGTGTTCTTTATAAGCCCTGCCTGTTCCTTTGTTCAGTGCTCAGTCTTGAGCTACCCTGCCTTGTGTGCGTTCCTATGCCCAAGTTTGCTTGTTTCTAGTCTCTAGTATAAATTCTTTGTCTTTTAAAACCTACCTGTTTTTTGCATGATTTCTCCATCTGGATTCCTCCTGCTCAACTGTTACAACAAGACTGGGTCATCACATGGATCCAGCAGAGATTAACCAGTCCACACTGGCTTCTCAAGGTCCTGCTTTGAGAGACATGAACAACTCCTGCTCTACTTTTACAGCAGCAGCTTCAGTGCAGACAGCTTTGATAAATGCCCTGCTCAGTTAATGATGGGATGAACAACCAGCTGAGAGGGGGAAGCCTACACTACCAACTAATCAGCAGTTAAAAAAAAAAAATTAAAATGTATTGCAGTTTAACCATTTGAGAGTGACTCAGGTGCCTCACAATCTGATAGGCAGTGTTGTGTAGTGGTAGAACTGTGTTCTGCCAGACATCTACGTGACTTTTCTGTGGCAAATGCTCCGAGAGCATCCTGAGTACAGTCTGAAGGGAACTTTACTTGATTTGAGACAGTGCCAAATCAGCTGATGTTCAGGGAACAAAACTTATGACATCTGCCAGACATGTAAGCCAAATGTAATGCATTTCAGTAGTGATAAAGGCACTTGCAAAACATTAGCTTACGTTGAAGGGAACTTGACCAAGTGATTCATGACGCGGTCGTTAGGAGGGGGTTGGGATCACACCTAGGCTATTGTTCTAGGCCGTCGGTCGATTATCTCTCTACTTGAAATGGAAACACAGAATGGCGAGGCGGAATAAAGGCACATCATTCCCTGCTTGAACAGGCTGTGCACAAGGGGTTACAGCATCTCAACACATAGGATACTAAATAGCTAGAAAAGTACTTTATGTAGTTATTTACTTAGTGCATTTTTCATTGTATAGAGTACCTTGTGTATCTGTCTTGTGTAATGTATAATTAATTTTTCTTAAGTATTTAACTGTAAATAAACTACACAGCTGTCGATTTTCCAAAAAGGTGTTTTTTCGTGCTGTAATTCAGTTTAAATAAATTCAATTTATTCTAAAAGCCTAGACATCCGACACAGCTTTGTTGACAAAACTCAATTGCGACATACATATTTTGTAAAAACAACATTCATGCATATTTATTCACTTTCAAGCTGTGCCTACATTTTCTATTACATGTGTGGAATTAGTTTTAGCTAAGACTCATGATAGGCGGTGGTAGGCTGTTCATAGTATGAACTAGTTCAGGCCAAACCGTTCAAAAGCGAGACACTAACGATAAACTATGGCACTCTATTGGGAGGGGGCTGGGAGGTGTTACTCGTAGGCTACTCGGCAGGCTACATGATAGCCTACTGAATGCCTTGAAAAGTCGTAGTGTTTGCTTTATCTGTTAGTTGTGGTAGATGACTAATTTATTCAAATGCAAATGTAAAGCTTTATATCCTCGGGAGGGCTTAGTGTGTGGTGTAAGCGATAATTTCAAAGAGACAGATGAGTTTGGAACTGAAACACTTTAGCTTACTTCTCCAGTGCCACCCAAAGGACTCTCACACTCTAAACTTGTACAAGTTTCAATTTACACAAATTGTAATTCTCAACCAAATGCTGCCTGTCTTGTCATTCCGATAGGCTGTTGTACTGAATAAGCGTGAGGTCTTATAACCCCGTGACGCGGTTTATAACCCCGTCACCCGACACGTCGCCCAACAATTAGAATGTCCAAATCTGTAATTTGTTGCAACAATAATTTTTGCACTAGTTGGACTGTGCCCTTACAATAAATGAAAGACTAGGGACAACGACGTGATGTCAGTCGACAACTGAATGTTTATAAAGCTGGGCTACACATTTACAGACCAACTGACCAACTGCTGTCATGTGTGTGGCATCTCTAATAATAAATTAATTCTCTAAGGCAGAAGACTAAATATTAAATAAAAAACTATGAAAAAGTTGCCTGAACTAGTCTTGCTTAGTGTTGTTCAGATGGTTTTCTCAGTAAAAACATTATGCTGAATGATGGAAGGGCTGGACAACAAACATTCTAATGAAAAAATCACTGACTATCTACACGGAAATGATACATTGGCCGAGCTCAAGTTGATCTTGTAAGCAAACTATTTGCTTTGTGCAAGAAGCGCCATCTAGCGATCATTATGTGTCAGTAACAGTGTCCTTGTCTAATGACTCGGAGGTCTTTTGACCGCCTAGCCGCGCTTTAAGTAGGTAAACCCAGCTCGGCGCTATTAGTAGGAAGTCACAGCGGTCAAATGACCGCTGCTCGGCGCTCCTAGTGTTAACTCCATGTGTATCAGAAAAGCATAGATGGTGGACTGGTGGACTGCCAGGGACTCTGTGACATAGACTTGCTGGCAGATAGTCTTGATCCCAGACTGAGGTATAGTCACCCATTCATCTGCATTCTCCACATCTGGCATGTTCCTAGACAACAGGTCGGCATCTATGTTGTGTCAGCCTGGGCGATACTGAATATCAAACTCATATGTTGATAGAGCAGCTAGCCAGCAATGTCCTACTGCATTGAGCTTTGCTGTAGACAGTACGTACGTAAAGGGATTGTTATCAGTCTGTACTGTGAATCTTGCCCCATATAGGTACTCATGGAACTACCGCCCATTTTAGTGACAAGAGCTCTAGCTGGTGTATGGGGTAGTTTCTCTTTGATGAGCTCAGCTTTCGGCTTGCAAAAGCGACTGGTCTTAGGCCTTCAGAATACTCTTGGTAGAGTACAGCACGGAGTCCCTTTAAGCTTGTGTCAACATGCAGACTTTTGGGGATTTGCAAACGGCAGAACAGGTGCATGTGTCAGACAGTGGATAATCTCGTGAAATGAGTCCATACAGGATTTGTCCCATCTTTCCCCGAAGGGCTCAGACTCTTTCAAGTAGACTTTCTTCCCATCTTGGGTATGTTTCTTACCCTTCTGAGTGGGAACATAGCCCTTCATGAGCTCAGTCAATGGCCTAACAATTGCAGAATAATTCACTATAAACCAGCGATAATAGCAGCAGAATCCAAGATAAGACTGTAAGGTCTTCAGGTTTGTCGGTTTAGGCCATTTAGTAAAGGCTTCAATTTCCTCTGGGTCAGGGGCGACACACTCTGCAGATACAATATGCCTGAGGTACTTTACTTTTGGCAAACAGATCTGGAACTTATCCACAGAAGGTTTCAGCCGAACTTCCTCAAGACGATCAAGGACCTTGAGCAGTCTTGCCTCATGTTCCTCAAGCGTCTTCCCGAAAACAATCAGGTCATCCAGGTAAACCAGAACCTGTAGGAGGTTCATGTCTCACCTTTCTCCATTAACCTTTGAAAGGTTGCTGGAGCCCCTGTAATCCCCTGTGGCATCCTCTCAAATTGGAGAAAACCTAGTGGGCAAATAAATGCCGTTTTCTCTCTGTCCTCTTCGGACATGGCTATCTGGTAGTAGCCACTATGCAGATCAAGCACAGAGTAGGGCTGAACGATACAGCCATTGCAATGTATCGAACAGCTATTTTTAGCGCAATAACAGCTATCCCTGGAATGTGGCGTTAGGTTTTTTTCCCGTATGTTTTTCAGTGGCTGCGGGTGAGCTGGAAACAGGAGAAGCTAAAACACTACCTTTAAATCTATCATTACTTTCAGCCTGTTCCCCTTTATCCTCCTTGATTAACAATAAAACAAATAATTCACAGAATAATTGACACCAATCATAAATAAATGATTATGCTCGTGAAACAGCGCAGATTGTCTGTAGTTTGTGTGCTTGCGAAAGCTACAATGTGAGATTGTTTAATTAACAAGGATGGCATTTATCGATGTAAATTACGTTAAATGTTCATGACACATCACAGCTTTTGTGAGGTCTGTGTTCTAAACGTTATTGTTCATTGCACTCAACCTAACCTGAAAGTTTATTCTCAGTAATTTAAATCAATTTAACTAAATTTAGCTCCGTTTTGTAATTTGAATTTTTTAACACAAGAAAGCTATAACTTGAAACATTTGGGATTACTTACCACTTAATTATTCAAATTGCCATCCTTGTTACTTTGAGCATTTAAAGTAATTTAAATCAATAAATGCCATCCTTGTTAAGGAAAAGGTCGTGGATCAGAAAGCCAGATTTTGTGCTCCACCCCTCTTGCTAATCCCACATCCCACTCATGCATGGAGAAGACATGAGACTTCTGGGCCAGTTTCTTACGTAGTCTGTTCTTTCATTGTTCTGGCACTGGGGAGTCTCCAAAGTTGATCATACTTGCATCAAACTCAGGGGACACAGTCTCCTTAGAAGTGATAGTAGCCACTGAATCACATGCATCCAGTCACTGTCCCAGAGGTATGGAAATCTCTTTTGAACATTCATTCTTGACAAACACTTTGAAGCTGTTGATGTCCAACGCCCCACTGGGCACAACCATAGGATGGAGAAACACACCAGCAGGACGAATGGCTACTGGCGATGAGTTCATCATCAGGATTTCTTGCTCGACTGAATGCTTCAACTCAACCTTGCACACAGCATGTGTCGCCACCTGGTGGTAAGATCAACCTGGACCTGGACCTTGCCATCTGACATGACTAACCTCATCTTCCTGGACAGAAACATCGACGTCCTTGAGTGTAAGTTCATCGTCCTGGACACAAACAGTAAGGCCTAGTGTTCGTGCAACAATACCATTGTCTCTACATTGCTTCACCAAGCATCTAACATGACTAGCATTAGTACCAATAATGATAGATGTCTGATCATCAGTCCTGGAACTAAGACATATGAGAGCAAGGGCAGTTACTGTCTGACTGGTCCCCTCCACCTCTGCTGGATACTCTAAATCTACCACCACATAACCACATTAAGGATAGCTAATGCCAGATTCACTTAAACCCCAAAGGGATAGGCCAGAGAGAGGCTGAATGGGGATACCAGACAAGTATTTCTGGTACCAGGGCTCAAAAATGATTGTCACCTGAGAGCCACTGTCAAGCAAAGCAGTGCAGGGATGCCCATTTACCTTCAAGGGCACAAGGCTAGGCGGCCCAACGAAACCATCAGGAATGCATGCACTCTCTGGCACATCAGCAGTACTACTCTTAACTCCACAGTTAACCCCACTAGCTGTGGCATCACCTGACAGCTGGTTGTTCTTTGAAACCTTCAGAGCCTGAATAAGTCTCTTGATAACCTTAGCCTGGTTTTCGGGGTTCTGACATTTCCCTGCAAAATGCCCATTCTCCCCACATTGATAACAGAAGCGCACCTCTGAGCCTTTGGGTGATCTCTGTGGAGAACTTGCAACTGGCTTTGACGCAGCTAGTGCTGAAATGGCCGGCTGTGGCTCAGCCAACTTCTTTATGAATTTCTGTTGTAAGCGCTTCATCTGTTTCTTCAGAGCTGTCAGCTCACTGTTGGAACAGCACTCACTAGGCGATGCATTTGGGGGACTTTTTTCAGCATTGTCCGACATGGCTTGAGCTGGCTTAGACACCACAGCAGCAACTAAAGACTTGAGCTCTTTTCAGATTTCAAGTTCTGAAGTTCAGCCTGCTTTACGTCAATGTACTGCTTTACATATGCACTTTGCACAACCGGACTGATATTTTTCCTTGAAGCTTCATACTCCTCCTCTGCACGTATCTCTTAACAGCTGAAGAAAGGTTGGTGGCTTTGCTTTCCTCTCTCTTAGACGAAGATTAACCAACATCATATCAGAAGCTACAGCACCTCGCAAATAACTGTTCTAGTCTTGCTTTATCCAACCAGGAGGGAGACTCTGCACAACCTTATCTAACGACTCTTCTAGATGCCTAAGGAAGTCAGAGAGCTTCTCACCTGCTTGCAAAGTGCAGGTCTTCTCCTGACTCTGCAGTCTCAAAAGCATGCTCAAGCACCTCTAAGCAGTCTTCAGGGCTCACATCAGGATCACTGGCTTGTGCTGCCTTAATTTCCAGCCGGGCCGGGATTTTCCAACAGTCTCCGCCTTTTCTCTTTGAGAGAACAGTTGCATTCCTCCACCATGAGCCGTGCTTGCTCCAACCAGTGGTCCAACTGTTCTTCCCCTGCTGGAGTGGGCAACGTTCCAGAGAAAAGTCGTAGGTGGCGATAACTCCCCTGTATACATTTCGAACGGTATTATTATTATATATCATTCCAAAATGATACTAAAAATATACTCCACCAAAATATACATAATAAATCCAATTGTGCCCAGAGTGGCCAAAAGGTTTGCTAGCTGAACCCCTATGCAAAGAAAGTTTTATCAAGCCATAGGTGAACACTTTCTAGAAGCTGCATCCAGGGTCTATGTCATTTCAGTGCTTTAATATTTATCACAATCGCTCACCCTCACATAGGCTCCCAAATGGTTCACAGTTAGCCAAAAACATAACACAGCATGACAATACATCTGCATGATTAAAGTGAAGAAGACATTGTACAACAGGTAAACCTAACTATGTCAAGATAATGTTGACATATTCCTTCATTCATACGTACTGTAAGGATTTTACCTGTTTTCCCCCTGCTTTGTGTAGCTTCTGTGGTAAGGTTGCCATATTCTCTGAGTTTCATTGTTTCCCAGAAGCTGTTTTTAGTAGGAGCCAAAGTGGACATTAGTGCATCACTGCTGTCTAATGCAGATTCATGCTGCTCTGCAAGGGTCCTGCTAAATATATCTGGATAAATTCCACTTTCAAGAAAAGCAGTTGCTAAATGTAAAAAATGACATACCATTGACTGCAAGTTGCTGGTTGTGAAATGTTAGGAGTAAGAGGGGTTCCTGTATATGCACAGCTCCCTGTATCTCAAAGCTGACTTTGTCTGCTGTCTAAAATTCTTCCTGAAGTTTGATCCTACAAGAGAATTCATAAACCTGTGAGTGAAATACTTGGAACTGGATTCACTGTGGGACCAACTGCAGTTAGTATGCGGTCTGAGGTCATACTGCTGTAACTCTTCTCTGCCAGGCATTGTACCCAATGACCTCCCTTATTTTTCTCAAGCTACCTCCACAAGCCTCAGGGGAATTACATTTCATAGCCTAAAGATAGCTGAGAAAAACATGGACTTTATCTAGGACTATATTCTCTGTACCATTGGTCAGGAAGGGGTTATAGACATAAATGTTCTGCTAGTTTTTGTGGGGCAAAAAAATTCACAGGAAAAATATTTTTAAGAGGAATGTGTAACTGACCTAATAATGGGTAGAATTGTAAATTCAGTTCTACTGCTGGTTCTTGACAGTCCGATGCTAGTATACATTTGCAGTCAAATTGCTACAAACATGTATATAAGTGTATGTTCCGCTTATTCCCACCCAAATATGTATTTTTAGCATTTTTCTTGTTAGACTTGGGTGTAGCTCTACTTTGAAGTCCTGTGTTAACCAATGAAGTGACATATTAAACACAGAGAGACTGCATTCTTATGACCGTGCTGTGCTCCTCCATTCCCATGTGCACTGTTTGTGTTTGGAATCAAATCCACCTGGTCCTAAAGCCTCCATCATATTTGTTTTTCTAAATAATCTCCTCTGTGTAATCCACAGGGTTAAGTCTGAATTCCTTTTATATTATAGGTTCTTAATATGGAATAAGCAGCTTCAATGTTAGACTAAATGTATTGATATTTTATCCACATGTGGCCTTCATCGAAAAAGTTGAAAGCTGGATATAGAAAGTTACGCAAAGAGATCAGCCAAGAAAGGCAAAAACCTATTCCTGAGATGGAGGGCATGGGATGATAACCAATAGTGTAGAACTTTTGGTGCCTGTTATGGGTAAACATCACAACACAATGAGAAAGGCTTTGAAAATGGAGAGGCATACAGTATAGAAGAAGCAGGTGTAAAGAGAAAGTATACTGCTAGTATGGATTGACAAAGTTAAATTCTCTGAAATTAAAACATTAAAAGCCTCCATGGTTCTGTCAGTGCTCCCGCCCCCTAGCTATTGTGTTTTGTTTTTCCCTGTCCATGTGCTTTTGTTTTCCTTGTGTTCTAGCCCTGCCCCACTCTCCGCCCTGTCTCCGCCCACCCGATCATCCCCTCCTGCCTGCTTACACACCTGCTTCCCATCTCCTCATCAGCCCAGCCCTATATCTACCCTGCTTGTCTCTGTCTTGTTGCCAGTTCGTTGCAGTGTGCTTTTACCTGTCTTGTTCCCGCCGTGTTTTCTGCCTGATCGCTGTTCCCCGAATCGACCCTGCCTGCTCTTCGACCTTGCTCCTGCCTGCTGTCCTGCCTTGTTCACCTGATCTTCCTGACTACCTGGTTTGACCCTGCCTGTCCCCGGCTTTGATTCCTGACTGTGTTTGGACTGCCTTCCTGGTATTTTGACCCTGCCTGTTTTGGACTGCCTGTTTGTTCTACGAGTCTGTTAATAAACGCCTGGATTCTGGAGTTCTCGTGGTCCGCGCCTGAGTCCTTGCCTGTGCCCTGACAGGTTCACCGACAGACAAACTTCACACTACAAACTGCTACACCTTTTCTACAGACAAAAGTCTTCAAGGCTAAAGATCTGATCCATCATATTTTAAACATTTTGACAGTGACGACTTTAAAATTTGGACCAATGTATGCTTTACATGAATATAATTTAGGAATTCCCAGTCTTATGTGACTCCCTCATAGGTTGTGTTTCATCCTCTAAAAAGCACACCTTTGTGCTCCTTTGTTGAGCAGCAGCTGCTCTGTGTCCTGTGTGGGTCACCAGTCAGAACACATTACCCATGCTCTTGCTGCAGGCACTACGCTCTATATGTGAGGTCCCTCACAGCCATAGAACACCAATAACAACCTCCTTGTATTCAATTCTTCATTGCATTTAATTTAACTTAGAAATGAATTATTAATTGGAATCATTACACTACATGCATTTAGTAGGTGCTCTCATCCAGAGCAACTTCCATTGCAAAAGAACATAAGTGCACTTGTGCACTCTGACAAAAGCCAAGTATACTACGATACAACAGGTCCTAGAGCACAAATTCATAATACTACACATAAAGTTAACATTGAATGCAAGACGTAGCAGGTATTAGGGTGTGGGCATAAAAGTGGAACCGAGATGCAGTCTGAAGAGGAGAGTCTTCAGTCTGCATCAGAGGATGGCCAGTGATTCCACTGTCCTAACCCCTGTGGGAACTTCATTCCACCACTGAACGGCCAGTACAGACAGATCGTGAGTGAGAAGAGTGACCCTTTTGGCTTAGGGCAGTCAGTTGCCCTGTGGATGCAGAGTGCAGCGATCTTGAGGGACCATAGGGTTTGAAGAGGGGTCGTAGGTATGACGTGGCTGTCCCATTCACTTTCCTGTATGCCAGCACCAAGGTTTTGAAATTGATGAAGGCAGGAAGCCAGTGAAGTGAGGTGAGGAGGGGAGTAACTTGATTAGCCAGTGAGTAGAAGAAACGCATCATAAAAGGTTCAAATGAGATGGTTTTCACTTTTAGATTAAAAGAACCAACTTGCACTCTCTACATACCCATTTTAGACCTCATTTAGTTATTTTAACAGCCGTTTTAAGTTTGCTACAAGGCTGCTGTGATTCTTGTAGAAATTTGTCTTGTCCCGCTCGGCCAACCCAACCGAGGGGGGGGATGGGTCGCACAACCAGGACAGCCCTCATGCACGCACTCCCCCACAGACACAAAACAGAAAATACAATGGTGGGATGTAGCTTGGCCCGCGCCCCACTGCCAGGCCTTACTACATCCCAAAATAAAAACCCAAAAAAGGAAAGAAAGCGCATAGAGGCGGAGGGCACGCTCTTGCTCTCACCGTCAGACCTCCCAGTGGCTACCATCATCCCTGGTCATTGGCTCCCTCTTGTTGTCACCGCACCGTCAGGTCCACGGCACTGTACTGTAGGAAGGCGGATGGCAGCTAGTCAGTGTTACCCCGGCCCCCCGCTGCTACCGGTCACACACACCCACAACGCTTCCCTGGGGTGTGGACGTTCCCTACAACAACGGGCTGTCCACTCCCCGTCTCACGCCCAGCACTGGGGGGTCCAAGGCCACTGTCTCTCCGTCTGTCATCTTCCCCTTCCCCAGCGCTTGTCGGTCTTGGCCCGTGTCCACTCCGCCAGGAAGGCCCGTGGTCCACTCCGCCCCGAAAAACAGCACAGCCACAAACCCCCAAAGAAAAAAGAAAAGGAAAAACAGAATAATTGATAAAAAAAAAAAAAAAAGTTCCCAGTCCCCAACCTCCAGGAACTTAAAACCAAACCAAACAAAAGAATCTACAAAAAAACTCCAACTGATTCCCCAAAATAGCCAGCTCCACAACAAAAAAAAGAACTAAATAAATAAATAAATAAAAAACCCCAATCTAAAACGCCCCACACATCAAGCCTTCCTCCCTGGCATCCCTCACAACAAAGTCCCACAACCCTCCTAAATACCTCCCCGGCGCCCTAATCAGGAACAAGGAGCAGCTGCAAGCCCGCACTCCAGCTGAAGCTGCCACCCAAAAGCCAATTAAACAATTATTCACTCTGCCCTGGAATGCATGCTCCTGACACCTCACCAGCTTACCTCCAGGGAATCCAGCCCAGCCAATTAACTCTGTCAGGACACTCCTGACACATGCAAGCTGTGAATGAATTTTATCAGACTTTAACAGGTAATAAAAATCTTCCAAGAGGAACAGCCATTTAATTTTTAGTTTTCTGTAGAACTATAAGAAGCAATAATGAAGGTGAAGATGAAGATGAAGAAACAACTGATGAAGACAGTAAGTGCGAGTATAAACCAAACACACACACACACACACTCACTCACTCACTCACTCACTCACTCACTCACTCACACACAGAAGCAGAAAATGAGAAATTTATTGAGCTTTGTCAAGAACAAAGGCTTTTTTCTGAGTCAATCACAGATACCTAAGTCTCACAGACCAAAGCACAGAACAATCTGGGCTGCTTCAAACACATCGATGACTGTGTGTCCCAGAGTAATGTTGGCTATAACCAATGCCATTCACATCTGGGATAAATATTTACAAATTCAATGCACCACAAAAACTATCACAGAAAGTGACAGTAAGAATTTACTTGTGTAAATTACAGCACATCCAACCTTTTTGAGTGTTCTTACATAAATAACCCAGCTTGTGGCTAATTCATGATCATTTCTCAAAGGAAAACAGCAATGACCAAATTTGCACAAGTTATTTACATATCAAAAGAACAGCCTTTCATTTCAGTTCTGTGTGGTTTAATGCTGTTTGAAATGAGAAGACAAAACTGCTACAGTAGTACTGTAGTGCAATACAGTAGGGCACAAAGCTGGTTAAGGTATTACCCACTGGAGTTAATATTATCACTCACTCCAGTTTTACTTCAACACCAGAAGTGAGAAAGTCAAAGAAAAATGTCAATTTATATGTATATGTATACAAACACGCACACACATAATTTTATATACACATACATACACATATATAGCTTTGCATCAAATCAACATCAAACATCTCAGCCATCATCTCTGACTGTGAAACATGTACAATTGTGTACACTTTTGCTCTCAAATTTTGAACAATTTACTGAACTGTTTACTAAATTTCACATGATTTGAATTGTGCCTTTTCCTAAATGAATAATTGCAAGGGCTGAAGATATTATAAAAATTAAAGAGATATTTAATTCCCCATTGGTTTTAATGGTGTTCCAATAGCAACATGCTAACATTTCACAGCCTAAGGCCCCGCAGTATCAACCCCAGCTGCCCTTTCTGTCAGATTCTGACCTGTAGCTTTGCTGGGCCATAGTATCCTACGCTCATGCCAACTGTCAGCATCAGTCCCAGACTTACTATGCCCTGACTGTCCTGCCCACACCACCACTTTTTCTCTGAAAGCCTAGAATTAAGCCCCCTCTCCAAGTATTCTACCTTATTTCCAAGGCAAAGTAGCAAGGGCCAGATGGTCCTCCCCCCATTTTGATAATAGTCTAATTATTCTTGATTTATAAATAACTCAGAGTTAACAGGATTCACATATTACATTGACTAATATGTCCTCTAGGCCAGGCTAAGTAGATAAGGTAGAGCAGCTAGGCTGACTAATTAAATCACAAAAATATCATATTATATGTCACATGATACATGTCTTCTTTGTTAAAGAATGTTAATGCAACTTGCATCCTAGATTACCTATCCAGTAAGAAAGTGATGATATCCATATTTCTATGTGATATCAGAAGAGCCTGACAACATTAAAACCTTTACAGTGAGGCAAGTGTGAAAATTTGAGAAAAACAGTCTTGAGGGTTTTAAATTTGACTTTCTACAGCAGAATGATGACTCACCTTCTCATCCAGCTTGAATTGGAGCCAAACACAGACCCAATTGGTTCTCTAGCATACACCATTGCTTTCATAATTAATGGCAAAGTGTAAACATGAAAACTGTAGAAAAGATACATAAATAGCTCCAGAGAATGCCAACACCCCTGGTTTTCCACTATGCATGTAAGAATTTTAGATTTCTAAATGCAACAAAAGCTGGGGCAAGTCAGATGTCATCAGGAATGGGCAGATACTGTCAGGGCTCCCGCCCCCTAGCTGTTGTGTTTTTGTTTTTCCCTGTCCATGTGCCTTTGTTTTCCTTGTGTTCTAGCCCTGCCCCGCTCTCCGCCCTGTCTCCGCCCACCTGATTGTCTCCACCCGCCTGCCTGCACACCTGCTTCCCATCACCTAATCAGCCCAGCCCTATATCTACCCTGCTTGTCTCTGTGTTGTTTGCCAGATCGTTTCAGTGTTTTCTGCCTGTCTTGTTTCCCGCCTGTTTTCCTGTTTGGATTTTGCTGGTTTTTGCCTTGCCTGTTCCTCGACTACGTTTTTGCCTGCCCTCCTGTCCTGATTGCCTGATCTGCCTGCCTTCAAGGTTTGACCCTGCCTGTTTCTGTTTTTGATCCTTGTTTTTCCCCTTGGACTGCCTACCTGGTATTTTGACCCTGCCTGTTTTTGGACTGCCGGCTTGTTTGACAATTCTGCTAATAAACGCCTGGAATTCGAGCACTTGTGGTCCGCGTCTGAGTCCGTGCCTGAGTCCTGACAGATACAATACTTGTGATCGAAGTGTCTCCTGATTTCATTCAACTCGTCATATTTAACCACTATTAATGTTCTCATGGTGGAACACACAGACTAACAGATATGATAGCAAAATGAAAAATATCCTGCTCAGAAGCATTCTTTAATTGAGTGCAAAGAAATAAGAAACTACAGGGGCACTGCAGTGTGAGAGCACTGCTCTGTGCCTCAGTGCCCGCAAGCAGAGGAGGAACTGGAAAAACTACAGATATCAATCCAAAGAACTTTCAGTTTCGTACTCCTGGGGCCAACTCCGACATTCCTCAACAGGTGTCAGATACAACCAGAGAGAAATAATTATCAGGCTAGGGAACTCAGCACCCCACAACTTAACACACACATATCTTTATACTCCTATTTTGTGTAGGTGTGACCACAGATGGGTAAATGCTGCCATTCATGGCCCTTGCTCCCAGCAGACTGCTGAAGCCTTCATGGTATGAGCTGTATATTGCAAAGCACAGCTCTATGGGAATATTGCATGGCCCTCAATGTTACATACAGTAGCAACTGTGGTTGCCTGGTAACCACTGAATTGTTTGGCTGTGGGCCCTTTCCTCTCAGCAGACAGTCTCTCCCTGTGAAACTGTGAAATCAGCTCTCACCCAGGAGCTCTCTGCCTACAAAACACACCACCCCAGGCAAGACAGCTGTCTCCGTAATCAGTGGGCAAACATTCAGAAATGAGCCTTCCTTCCACATATGTTATTATTCCATACAACTGTCATTACTTTGGAATTCAATTCTCATTAATATTACAGTGCAAGTCTTTATTTTTCACTGTGTTAGAGATTGGACTGAAGATTGTTAGTTATAATTACATACATTCACTATTACATTGATTCAGATACAGCTTCAGAGATTACTAAAGTTCAGTGGAAAGAATAAATAACAGGCGTTCATGTTTTCAATAGAATAAATATTCTGTTGTTCGCATTTACAGAGATTTTAGTAGAATCTCTTTATGGTTACAATAAATTATTTAGCCTAAATCAATTAGTACATCTTGTGACTTGACACAAAATAATTTTTTAAACCTTTTTTTTCACTTACAAATACTCTCACTGGTTAATATTAACTATCCACTCATAACCCTAATCCTAACTAGCAAAGCTAGCTTGTTGGTAAGATGATGTAGTTAGCAGATATTTTGGATTAACTTATTAGTTTGATATGCTTTCCATTTCACAATTTCGTACCAACTATCTGAGTGAACAAATTAAGTTATCTATCTAGCTAACATGGAGCTGAGTCCATGTGGAGACTCACAGAGCCGATACACACATCCGCTTTGAAAAGGCACATCTTTGCTCGCATTGCCACTCCTGCATTTATTTTCCCAGTAACAATATTTAGTGCTGGAATTGGATTTGAATTTTGTTTGAATATCTTGATAACACACTATGAATGTATATATGTTATTATTCAACAGGTCAATTAATATTCAACAGGTATATATAAAATGGTACAAGAGAATTTGTGATTCATATGTTATTCTTGCCACCAGGACCATGTTATGTTGGTATGGTGTGGAACACAAATACTTACATGAATCCCTATCACATGTAAACAAAAGATAATTTAACACAAACTTTAACATTTCTGTTTTTTCACCTACATGGCTTGGAGAAATGCTGTATACGTTTCTTAAAAATAATGGTTTGTCTTTCTTCATATAGAAAGATAAAGTAACCTTTCACACAAATAGGTATGCATGATTTCACATTGTGGAAAGGTTTTTGGATAAGGAGTGTTGTCAAACATATTACATACATATTACATATTATTTTTTTTTCAAATACATCTTCATGAAGGTTGCAACTAGCTGAAAAGATATTTCTTTTGAAAATTATAAGCTAGCCTAGCCAGAAGAGATGAATATTTAAAGATCTTACCAAAGACCAGCACTTTGAATTTTTACATCATTTATTAATCATGATGGTTTTCCTCTGGTGCCATACCCCCTTCACTTTTCCAGAAGCTGTCATTCTTACACTATCATGGTACCAGCAAGTCCTTTGAAGTACTTGTTCAAATTTAATAGTTCAAATAAAGTACAAGAGAATGTGGACAGACACAGTTTAATTTTGAAATCAGACCTTGCTTTTCATTGAAAGCAGGAAAAGTGGGACAGCTTTTGCTCTAGAGCAGTTCTGTTTTTCTGTATTCTTTTTGAGCTCAGCTTCAGATGTGTTCAGCCCTGAGGCATGCCTGTGCTTCTTTTACCCTGGCTCATGTGGGGTCTGTAATCACTTTGCACTTTCCTTCCCTTCCCTAATTACAGTAACTAATGTTTGTGTTTGGCTCAGGCAGCTGTGCCAGTTTGTGGTAAATCATATCACCTTCATCAAAAAGCAAAATGTTTGATGGAAGCCAGAGCTATTTTTAGAGGCATGTGTTGAATCTGTTCCTGAACTAAACATGGTAGAGCTAGGGATGCAGAAACAAACTGTAATTACAAGACCTTACAGTGGTCCTCTCTGTTTTATTCTTCTCCTCAGATTCAAAGCTGAATTGCTACGCTTTCATGCAGCTGTACACTAGCTGGTGGATTCCAGATGCTTTGATCATTAGAACTCAGGAGAGGATCCATGAGTTCACTGTTTTACTGTAGTGTTATGGCTGTGTTACATGTCCATAACATGGCTGTGGTACATGTATGAATGTCTGTCTACAATAAAGTATTCAGGACTGACCTTCCTGGCTTGCCGTGTAACTCCTCAACACTTTAAAAATCTCAACTGTAATGTTCCAATTAATACCACAAAGTTAAGAAGAAAGGGTCTGCAACACAAGCAGATTATTAAATAAGATTATTGTTTCTTTGAAACCTTTCTTAATTACAGTTAATCACATCTGTCGGTGAAGCAGCTCCATTTTTTCACTCTTACAGGACGCCCTTGAAGATCATAAAAATTATTGTTATTTCACACTCATCATTTTGAGTGGAAAAATTATTTCAATGCTGTGCCTGTAGGACATGTCCATATTTTCCCTTTATGTGTATTTATTTATGTATTTATTTTAATCAGAACCATGAATAGATTTTGAGTGAATACATGTAAAGATTAGGAAGGATTCCTAACAGGCTGGGTTCCTCAGATTGGTGGGCTATGTGGAGCACACCTCCAACAGTTGCTCCTGGTCCATTTCAAAGGATGAACTTCATTTTCATACCATCTACCATCTTTATACTGCCTCACCATGTGTTCAGTCTTGATCCAGCCAAGATTTTATTGCCCCTTGTGCTTGGCCTGAAGAGCAAAGATGCCTGAATCTTGTTTGCAGGCCAGTGGTGATCTTTATAAGTGTCTTTATAAACACTTGAATTGACTGTTGTTTCGCCCTTGTTGCTCTTGCTGTTGATCAAAGAATGCAATGCTACTTTATGGAAAACAATATGAAAATATGATTAAAACATTGAACATCTGTGGTCAGTGCCCTTTGGCTCTGTTTGCTATCAGGAAAAAATCTCTCTTTTACAAGGGCTTCACAATTAGCCCCAGTTTCTATGTAATAACTGGGCTTTACTTTAATAGACTAACGATGTTTAATCTATCATTTGCAAATCCCTGGCCCTCCGTGATGTCTGCCACCCACCAACCACGGTTTTACTGTTAACAAGTATTTTTTTCTAACATTGACTAGTAAAGCAGGCTACATAAAATGTAATATAGCCAGAGGTGTAAAGAGTACTAAATTATTTTACTCAAGTAAAAGTACTGTTACTATGTGTAAATATGTACTGGTGAAATTGTACTAAAGTAAAAATAAAATTATCCACAAAAGTGCGTAAAAAGTAACATATTTAAAAGTTACTTAGTTACTTTTTTTTTAACTGTGTTGTTGGCAAGGTGGAGATAGATTGTCTGTGGACGAGCTGGAGGACCTTTGGGTGCAGCTGGTGAGGCACTAGGAGCTGGAGGATGTCAGAGCAGCCCTCGGGGGATTGCCAGCGGCGATAGAGGAGACCATCCCAGCTGCTGAGGCTGGACCACTCAGAGTTGAGAGCCTTGGTTTCGGGATCCAGTGCAGACACTGCTGCCCACGCCAATCGCTGGCCTGCCTCTACCCACACCTGGACCCAAGAGAGGACAGGGTCCAGTAAGAGCTGCTGGTCCAGGGTTTCCATGCCGCCATCACCACATGCCGGAGAGGTGGTGTCGTCGGGGAATGGTTTGCAGGGTCGCCACCACTGGGGTCACCGCGTCCCGGTCCTCGCCGCGCTGACAGTACCGGCACTCCTCTCCCTCGCAGGGGCATCTAGACAGGGCGTCCGCATTGGTGTGGAGACACCCGGCTCAGTGGCAGAAGTAAGCTCCGCAGCTGGTGCTTCAGGTTTGCCTCGAGGCCCCTGCAACTCCACTGGTACAAGTCATCGATTGCCTGTCTGGTCTCGGGCGATACTTGGAGCGGCGGTGAAGATGTGGAGGCCCCCTCGGTCGGTGGCGGCGGCGCAGTGGATCTCTTGGCTGGTGGCGGTGACAGGGCCGTCGATCGCAGTCCCTCTTCGCCGGTGCATGTCACAATAGTAAAACTGAAAATAAATGAACAATGATTTTTTTTAATATTTCAATTTTAAAATATATATATGAGAAAAATGTTGCTATGATCAAGTTTTCAAGCAAGAGCCATGCACTGTAGAACTGTCAGTAGAATTTTCCATCTCTAAATTTTCCAGCAAACCAATCAGAAATTGAAACAGTTTGAAATTGTTGAGCTAGTCAATGGGGGGGGGGGGGGGGGGGGAAAGTGATTCGTCTACAGGATTCCAAATGGACATAACTACTGTGACAGATATACACATGCTTGTGGCCAGAACAACGATCAGCCATTTGCCTGGGCAATGCAACAATTTGGGTGGGCAATGCCCACCCCTGCCCACCTCTAGGTCTGGCCATGAGAACGAGTAGCATTGTGTTCAAAATAAAGAAAATAGCGTTTATGCATATTAGAACTGCATATTTATATATAAAAACTGACCTATTGTTATTATGATTCCCGTCCCATCTGTCCCGTTGACTTTTTTTCTTGTCCTGTCCCAGTCATGTGATGAATAGTGGAATTGACTCCCATCCTGCGGGAATCCTGCAGGAATCCCGTGACCCACAGGATTCCTGAAAAATTATCAGCCTTGAATGTGGAGTTGACCTGATTTTTATTCTCACTGAAGTAGTGGACCACAATACCTAGGTATTTTGATATGCTAACATCAGTGTCCTCATCTAACAAAAGGCTATACCTTTGTTCCCCTATGTCAGACACTAGCCTCTGCAGGAAGTATGGAGCTAGGACACCATTAATCATTTCCCTGAATTTTGTATAATAGCCACGCACGGCGATAGGCATAGCGTAGATTTTGTGTCTGCCTGCCCTCCAATGACGTTGGCCAAGCTGCATAGTAGCCTATCTGTTAGATCTGTAGAACATCTACTTCCATGTAATTACAGCGGCTCATTCTACATAGGTCAATCATTACAAAACGTGGACAATGCTACAGCACTAGGAAAGGCAGACATGACGTCATTCACAAATTGGTGAAAGGTGATTTTTGCTGTTGCTCGACAACAAGAATGGAGGTTGCCAAAGTTGCCAGAAGTCGCCAAATTTGTCGCTAGTTGCTTGACCTGTAGCTAATTTTATGATTTTCAAAATTTTCAATGAAAAAAAAATAATTTATGTATACCAAGAAATGTTTTAAAATCATGAGAAAAGCCACTGTATAGCCCCTTTAAGGGAGAAGAATCCTATGGCCTGACTGATAATAGCCTGAACCCATTTGGAGAATTAATGACACAACACATTTTTGAGTAACTACTAGTTTTCACTGGGGTTAACCAGATTCTTCAGTAAAATAACTGCAGCTGAGGTATGCTCTCTCTTAAAGCATTTCTCCTTGTGAGATCATTGATAACCAAGGCTGACTTTGACAGGAAGAACTGTATGCTTTGTATATGAGCCAGCTCTGCAGCCTCGCTGTGTGGCTGTTAGCATGGTCTTCTGCTCATCCCATTAGAAAATTGTAATTAGAAGATTAGAAAAAATGTTTTTGTTTAACTTTTTTCCTTTCATTTCTGCATTTTATTTATTAGCTGGTAAAACACATTTTATCTGTTGTGTAAAACATCTGTGACATGGAGGTATACCCATGTTCATCTATTATTTTTTCAAAGTTATTTCCTGGGTGTTTCTGCATTGAAGCAGCAACTTTGCAAAATGCTTTGGTCATACAAAGACAAAGGAGTCTGTCTAGGGAGGCCACCAGGGAAGTATTTTTACCGTTTTTTACATTAACATAATTAACTATGTGCTACTAACCCAAGGTATCTGAGAATGTGTTGGTATTGTATTGGAATGGTACACTCTTGTTGGCTATATTGTGTTGCAGTTGGTGTGCATTTGTGGTCTTAGCCCTGTGTGTTTGACACTGGCTCTTGTTCATGTGTGGATGATGGTGTCTTTGTGTAATGTTTTGTGTCATTTTTCTGGATGCGCTTGACCTCTGCAGTCACTCTGGATAACAGTGTCTCCTGGTAGTCAACAATGTAAATGTATCGCTAAATGTACTCATCATTTATATTGCTCTGGATTAGAGGGTCTGCTAAGCAACAAAATGTGAATGTGTTACAGCTCTATTTTCTGTTCTTTAGGTGTCACCAAAAAAAAGCTGTATTTAGAGCCCTTGCCAGATGTACTACAGGTATGCTGGATGAGTGACAGGTGCTTGTTTTAACAGGATTCTTGATTTTACTAAAGGAAGTACACAAGTAGAATCCACACTTACAGAATGTGCACTCTTAGACTGTACACTTAAAGAATAGACCATACAAACACAACCCCATGTCTTTTTTTCTTAGACACACAAATAACCTGAAATGTGTATTTTTTGTTGTTGATGAATTCAAAAGAATTTTATGGATGCTATAATTTCTGTTTGTGTCTGATTAGATCTTTCCAGGACAGCAGTGATGTTTCCCTCTGAAATGGAAGACAGTTGTGCAGAAAAAAAATGTTTTTTTTCTAGGGGTTTCTACTCATCAGTGGTGAAGTGCACTGATATCCTACACCCAGCAGCAATTATTGGCTTTTACTGAAAAAAGAGCAGCATCATTCCATATTAGGCCATTCCTGCAGCTCATTAATCATGTGTAGTACTTGTCTGCCAGATGCTGCTATAGAGTGAGCAGGCCCCAGCAGTGGGAACACTGTGTGTGATTGCCTGTAGTGCCACTGAGTTTATTTATTTAATGGACATTGCATGTGTAGCAGAGCTGAAGTGATTAGCTCGTGTGAGTCCTGCGTAAAGCCTTAGGTAGCGGGTAGCAGGTAGCCAAGTGGTTGCAGCGGCTACATCACTCCCCCTGAGACCTGGTTAAGTAGCGTTGTCGCCAACAGGCTAACGGCAATTTGCCATTAGCTCAACTGGCAACGACGCTGGCTTTAAGGGGTTGGCAGTGAGCAGTAAGAATATCAGTTCGAAACTCGCTCGCTCGCCGACCCACGTAATATCATATTAAACACAACGCAACATACCACCCGTTACATTGGTGCCGTGACCCGGATCACTGGCTAAAGCACAGCTTGGCCGCCAGTGGTCGCTGAGGAGTCAGAGGAGGTCAAAGGGGGGTGAGGGTAGCAGAGCTGAAGTGATTAGCTCGTGTGAGTCCTGCGTAAAGCCTTAGGTAGCGGGTAGCAGGTAGCCGAGTGGTTGCAGCGGCTACGTCACTCCCCCTGAGACCTGGTTAAGTAGCGTTGTCGCCGACAGGCTAACGGCAATTTGCCTTTAGCTCAACTGGCAACGATGCTGGCTTTAAGGGGTTGGCAGCGAGCAGTAAGAGCCTCAATTCGAAACTCGCTCGCTCACCGACCCACATAACATCATATTAAACACAACGCAAGATACCACCCGTTACACATGCTCTTCCCATCTGAGGTTTTCAGCTTGTGAACAGCTATGGGTGGTCACAGTAACATTTTGCTTCTAACACTATTATTTTTCAATCATATATTCTTGTGTATAGTGTCATATATATAGTGTCATATATAATGGTACAGCTTCGGAAGATTAAATCATTGAAAACAAGGCCATTGCTTACACATTGCTTGGATGCCTGTGGAAATTCCATAGACTTTGTGTGGTCATCTTGTCTTGTGGTCCTGTTGTAGGCCATTCTCATGCTAGAGGTGAGTCCTTGCTTGAGGCCTACCATTTATTGTGGATGTCCCTTGCAGTTCTTAAATTTGCACTTATTGGTAATCCTAAATTTATTTCAGTGTATCTTCTAACCTGAATACATGTTTTTCTAAGAAAAAAAGTAGTAGACTGAGTAGATTATAGTAGATTAAGTTTGATTTGAGGGTGTTATTATTACTTTCTTTCTTGCATCTTGTAATGCATCTATAGAACCGAGTAAAAACAATGGTCCTTGGGTGATGTAGGATAGATTCTCTTTCATGTAATGGAGAGCACCCCCTGCAAAATGTGCGTTGTGCCTAGGAGGGTTATCTTCTATACTTCTTGGATGTTGATGTCGCTTGGAATCCTATTGGTAAATTTTTCCAAGCCTGTTTTTATGCGTCCTAGAGCTCCCATAACCACTGGTATAATCTCTGTAGCCATTCCCCACATCCTTTTGATTTCAATCTCAGGATCCTTGTACTTGGATAGTTTCTCAGTTAGTGTGACAGATGTGTTTTGTTCTGATGGTACAGCTACATCAATCAACATATTCCTTCTTTATATCTTTATGTATGATAACTATGTCTGGTCTGTTTGCACTTATCTGTCAGTCAATATGAATTGGCATATCCTATAAAATTGTAACTCCATTAGATTCAGTCACAGTATTGGGTTGGTGTTGGTACCACTTGCCTGTTGTTTCAATATTGTATTCCTTACAGATCTTCCAGTGCAGATATGTTGTTAAGTGTTGTTATATGTTGTGTCTGGAAATATTTTCTGTTTTTGCCAGTTCCAGACAGCCTGAGATAATGTGGTTGATGGTTTTCTCAAATTTACCACAGATCTTACAGAGCGGATCTGTTCCATCTTTGATTATTTGATGGTGTTAGGGTCTGGTGGCAAGGCTCTGGTCTTGGGCAGCAGTGATCAGTCCCTCTGTTTCTGCTTTCAGTTCATAGCTTTGGATCCAATAATTAGGCTTTTGCGTGTCCACGTCTGTTTCTTTTATTCCTTTTTTGGCATTTCCCATGCATTGCTTTCTCCTCCCAGTTTTGTTGTATTTGTTGCTGCTGGAGTAGCTTTGCTTTCTTTCTGACTCTTCCGATGTAGCTGTTAGCCTCGTTATTGGTTGGTGTAGTATCAGAGATTCCCAGTTCAATTTTGTACTTGGCAGCTTCTCTTTTTGTGGAATATAACTTCTTCTTAGTGTAGCAGATTAGGTTTTCCTCCTCTTTTCCTGCTCACTTAATGTCTCTGTGCTGGATTTGCTAATTGTCTCTGTATTGGATTTGCTGATTCACGCGCACCTTAATGACTGGGCGGTCCCTTTTCAGTGTTATATCTAGGCAGGTGACTGCTTCCTGGATGTTTACTACTGTCCTCCTCTTCCTGGGAACTTGGTTTCCATGTTCGTGGTGTGTCCACAGTTTGGCTTGGCTGGTTGAGTTGCCGTGTCTCTTTGCGATCTGTCTTTCCGATGATTTTAAGCATAGTGAAAGCATAGAGGAAAAGGCAGTTCTTTGAGAGATGACGTAGGTGGAAATCTACTCCACACACTGTACTCCAGAACTTCCCATAAAGGTTCAATAATGTTCGCATCTGGTGACTTGGGAGGCCATTTGGCAGCATGTATGGGGGCATTATCATCTTGGAATATGGGAACATCAGAAGGAAATAATGTTTGCACCACAGAGTGCATTCAGTTGCCTAAAATGGCTTCATATTCCTGAGCTGTACTTGTAGCATGCAGAGTAATAATCAGACCCAGCACCTCCCACGAGATAGGCTGACGATAGCGGAACAGATCCACCACGATATTTAACAGTTGGGGACAGGCAGTGTCCCCTTTTGGCTCTGATACCTGTAAATTAGTAATAATAGTAATAATAATAAGAAGAAGAAGAATTTTACATAAATAATTTTCAGTGGTTACATTTCGAACACACTTTTTAGTACATGTTTAAAGAAGCAAAATCTGCACAAACCTCCGACAACTTAAGTTCATTTATGAGAGCCATGATGTGTGTAACATTATTACTGTTCACATAAATGATAGCACAAAACAATTTGTGGCATGTTACATTTGTGAAGACAGTTGGGATGAGAAGATATTTGCAGTCACTGCCTCCTTCCACAATAGTGTTAGCAGTTACAGCTGGGAACGCAATGGTAAGGACATGGCAGTTAGCATTAGCATTACTAAACAGCCATAAGTGCATTGGGAAGGACAGGGTGGTTAGCATTAGCATTAACATTAGTGTAAATGGCCAGGAGTGCAATGGGAAGGATAGGGTGGTTAGCATTAGCACTACCATTAGTATAAACAGCCATGAGCACAATGAAGACAGGGTGGTTAGCATTGGTGTTATCAACCTGCCCTGATTGGCCTCAAACTGCTTTAACTGCTTTCAATGGTCTTCTTTCTCTTGTCCTGATATCCCACCACAGCTACAACCAAAATGTCTGTTCTCAAACCTCCAAAACCTACCCTTATCTTTGACCAAAGCCTCCCCTCTTTGTCTCCAGTGATACAGGCACTCCAGTGATATAGAGAGCCTCTTCATCCCCTGGCCCTGCTGAGTCTGTGATAGGGCCCCTCTGTGTGCACCTCCCCCTGGATCAGGCATAATTTCCAGTGGTGCTGATGTTCCAGTCACTGTTTATTGCTCATTTGATTGGGTGTGCCATGTCCTGAATGAAACCATGCTAATTTCAAAAGATGACCTGTGATGTTCAAATGTACATCAAAAATGTGGAGAAAGTGACTTTTGTACCTCTTCATACCAGTCCCAAAGTTTTATCCATTCAGTCATCCAGCAAACCTGTCACTGCCTGCTCTGTACACTGTATGCCTACACTCATGTTGATCCTACGGGATATGTTACTTTTTAAAATTATTATTAAACAGTTAGTTCAGCCCTGCAGTCTGATTGGTCAACTTGGCATTCCAGCCCTTGCTATTATTGATATTATGGAATATTCCTAATTGCCTTTTTCAAAATAATCCACAATCATTAACAATCTGTCTTTCACAAGGAGATACAAAATAAGCATGCCTGGTGTAGTTAGCTAGCAGAAGCTGTAACAGAGCATTTATGCTGCACATATAAAAACATAATCAAAATTATGGCACTAACTGCCTTTAGCATTCACCATAAATTCTGAGCATGTGTTGCTCAAAGCTAGCTAATTAGCTATATATGTTTCCTTTTCCTTTACCCAGCAACACGACCTAAGGGAATCAACAGATAAGCTAGCTGACTAGGTAGCTAGCATTACTTTATGAATTGTTCACAAAAGAGATGGCTGGAAACAACATTTAAACCTAGTTATGTATTTTTTTAGTCTCACTTTAATTAGCCAGAATGTAATTGATAATGTGGCAAATTAATTTCTTTAGCATAATGAAGATATTTAATAAACAAAGCTCAAAGTTTTGTTTCTCTTCATATGTGATTTACATATTTGTCGACCATTTAAAATGACCACATGAAACCATTTTATGAAGGCAATAATTCACTTACGGGTGTGCATTACTGTAATTATTGGCACTCCATGATGCTAATGGTAGGAGAGCGTGGGGAACAACCTAGTGTGGGGCAAAATGTAACACGGACTTTTCATGTTGTTATGCAAGGTCAAGCAGGGTGTGCTTCTGGCCACATTACCACATTTCCTAGCCACAGTCTCCCGCTAAAATTCAGAAAGATTCGCTAGCATTTTGAAGAAATCTGTGCCAAAGAGTGTTTTCAGGGCATGCAAGTAATTTTTTTCATCACAAGTGTTTTTCAGTTGTGTGTAAATCACAAAATCCAACCTTATATTACCATCTTAATCACCATCTTGTTGTCTATAATGTAACACCGTTTTGAAACATGTGACGAGCTCACAGCAAGTACTAGCTAGGTTTAAGTACAGCCTCCATATTGCGGGGTTAGTTGTTACACGGCATTACAGAACTAAGCCACCTTTTGTAAACAATGACAAGAAGTTATTTTTCTGTCATATACAATAAAAACAACTAATTTCATGCAACTTTTTATTCACAGAATGAGACATCGAATAAGAAAAACAGTTCAGGGTGTTTCATGTCAGTATTCATATATAATTTGACGTGTGTGTGTGCGTGTGTGTGTGTGTATGTGTGTGTATGTGTGTGTGTGTGGGTGTATCTATTGATTGATCTGCCTGTCTGTCATATAGATAGATAATATATAATGCAGTATGGTTAGAAAATATATTTGTTTCATACAGTATAGAATTATATTGAATTAATTTTGTTTGTGCTAATTTGTCAGACTTTTCTATCAAGTGTTACAACTAACTCTCTGTCTGTTACAATTAACCCCACAATGGGGTAACATTGCACTTCCTGTCATTCCTGGTGGAATTGTACATGAACAGTAGGTGTTAGAAACAAAGTTCAAGTGTTTGTTTGTAGCAGAGAT
Source organism: Megalops cyprinoides (assembly GCF_013368585.1). Taxonomy (NCBI): domain Eukaryota; kingdom Metazoa; phylum Chordata; class Actinopteri; order Elopiformes; family Megalopidae; genus Megalops; species Megalops cyprinoides. Next base: position 1,703,643 of record NC_050604.1, on the reverse strand, counting down.
GTATATGTTGCTTGTATAAAAACATGATTATTCCAACTTAAATATTTTTAAAATTATTTCGCAAAAACCAAAATGTGTTAGGTTGTGCCCCGCGCTCCCCTACTTGGTGTTGCCTTGTAACTAGTGATAACATTGCAGTCATGTCAATAATTTCAATACCATGCACCCTTGGGTGGCTTTAATATACCGTTACCACGACACTGACTGCGTAGTTGAAGAAACACATGGAATCTTTGTTCTGAATGTTTTTTATACTGAAGAGTTAAAACTGAAAGGATATATAGATGTATCTCACCTTCAGCAGTGAGTGAAACTCACCAGGCCCGCTGAGATCCTGAGTGCTCTCTATAATTATGCTCACCAACTCAAGATGAAGTAACCAAATAATTTTGAATGCCAGACACATATACAATCACACACTAACATAAGCATGTATGTGGGATTAGGTAAGGGACAGAAACTTTGTGAAAAATCACAAGTATTAGCATTATTGGATCTTTCAAATAGGTTTTTTGCTGAATGTGAAAAAAAAATCTGAGATCTGCTTTTTAATGTGAAAACAATGCAAAGCAGCTGCCACACATGTTCTGTAGCTTTCCCCAAGGTGACTCCTGTCCCACAGGATGTCTGCTACCTTTTTAGTTATGGCACTTATGTTTTACTGTAGCAAACCATCTCCAGTTGACCCTCTCACTCACTGCCCAGGGCAGTTATGTTTGGCAACCTTCACTGACTAATGATGGCAATTTATATCAATTAAATAGAGTCATTATTATTGTAAAATTGTTAGTGTGGCGTCTGAGCAATTAAGCGTCTCTCAGGCAGCTGAGACAGCCTCACTATTTTCCCTTCATTGTACGGGACTACCAGCTGCTTAAGACTTACTATATACTGACCTATCATCATTAAGGCCATCAAAATAAGATTTTGTATGAATTGTGAGTGAGCCAATTCAATATTATGAATGAACTTATGTACCATTTAGACCTGCTTATTTTCTTGCAAATATGATTATGTAAGGTGTAACAGGTATGTATGGTTGAGTTAGTTTCCTACTTGGAAAAGCATTTCTCTCACTTTGGCATATTTATTCATTTATAAATATTGATTTTATTCATGGATACAAAAAGCAATATTTGCAACTGAGATGTGAATCTGTTCTTTAATAGTTTTTCCGAACCACTCTCTGGTTTTATTTTTTATTATGTCTGGTCGGCACCACAGATACCTGCCAGCATGTCTCCACTGTGTAGTAAGGTCTGTGTAGGACTAAAAGCATGGCTAGTCTGTTCATAACAAGTTTGACTTTATTGCATGATCTCTGTTTATTAGGCAAGACTCCTGCCACTGTGCCAAGGATACAAGAGAAAATTTCCTTGAGCTGAATGTCACTGTGATGTTGAGAATTATGTAAAAGAGGTCTCCATAATTCAACACATTTTGTGAGAGATTTCGAGTTTCATCAATGGGACAAGTCACAGGGAGGATTATGCAGGAAAAGAAATGAAGTTAGTGGTTGAAGTGAATAAAGTTTGATTTGGTGAAGACTTTGGGTGAGCTAGACGAGGCCCCCCCAGATCAGCGTTGTGTCACAGCATCACTGTTGTGTGGAGCCTACTCTCATTGGCGTATGCGGATTGAGGGATTAAGACCACCCTTCAAAATTAGCAATCATCTGAGTATAAATAAGGGGTTTTTCATAAGAAGTAACAGATGGTTGGAGTTAATTTGAAGCCCTGGAGAGGCAAGACTCTATTACTAGTGCAGCAGCTCCCATATACAGTATACTGAATAAAAACATGCCTGCTGCTGCTAAAATACTTTCAGAAACAACAATCTCTCTATCAGAATGAAGCCAGAAACAGTGTCCTAGGATTTTATGTTCTCACCATTGGTACACACAACAAACATTACCATGTGTATCTGATATATTTGTAAATGTGCCAGAAATTAACGGTATCACCTGGTTACTCAGACATCAGGATCGACTTTAAATGATAGTTTTTACAGCATTTACATTTACAGGTAGCACCTGCCACAAGCAGCAATTAATATTTAGGTTTAATGAATCTAGAAAGTGTGACCATGTAGTTGAAGTACTTTGAGGTGAATGCAGTAAAAAAAAACAAAAAAAAAAACTGAAATGAAATAGGTAAACAACGGTGGGAACTGAGTATGTGTATAAAGACAATAATTCTTGCTGAACCACTTCTGCATATTATATCCAACATTGACACATACTAGACTTTAACACTGCACCATATCCAACATTGACACATACTAGCCTGAATCCAACACTGACACATACCAGCCCATACCCAACACTGGCACATAGTAGCACTATATTCAGCACTTGGCACTTTGCTTCAGAGACTGTTAGTGTCTGCCCAAATAAAACTTTAAACATTTTGAACTTCAAAAAAACCACCACAGCAACATGTGGGGAGCTTAACAAAGAAGAGCTTGTGTTTGTTTATAGTGCCTTTTAACAAGAGGTTGAAGAAAATCCTTTTACAAGAAACACAGACCTTTCCCAGGTCTATAATATTCAGAGGTGTGTGTGCATGTGTATGTAGGGTATATTAACCATTGTGCCTTCACAGAAAAACCACTTAAACTGAGTTCTACAGCAACAACTTTGTGGTTATTATTGAAAGCTATCTTGTTGAATGAGAAATTTACTACAGAATGATTAGATGTGTATTTATCAGCAGAGAGGGGCTGAGGCTTTGCTGCCCATTATGGTTGTGAAATGTAAATGTGTGCACTGTAGAACATTATAAAATCAAATGGGTGCAGCTACCTCCTTCCTGAGGACACACAGAAAACACACCCTTTATTTTTCCAACAACATCCAGCAGACTATGGCACTTTATTCACCTACCAGCATGATATCTAACAGGTGCAGGAGATCCCCACACTGTACTCCCATTGATAAGACACTGCTACATCACTTAAGACAATGGAATTTATGGTCACAATGAAGCCATATGCACCAGAGCAAATATCAACAGTGCAACTGGTGCAGTGCAACGGGGCCCAGAAGCTGTCAGGGGCCCATGTAGGAAGATGATTTTTTGCTGCTTTACTATTGTAGGTCGGCCCCCTTGCGTATTGACCGTTTCATATAGTCCTCTAAGTAACCATTCAACGATATCACTAAAATGACTTGTAATTGTGATAGCTATATATACCACCTTCTCACCTTGTGTATAACACTTACGGTTTTGAGTCATAGCCTATTTTTATGTATTTTTATTGGTCCTTATTGACATGTTCCAAAACTGCATGTTTTATTAACCCTTTCGCATGTAACTTATTTTTATACTATGTAGCGCACATGTTACGTTACATGGTTCGTTATGTTTTCATTAGCATTATTAAGCTCCTCATAGTTTTCAGTTAGCATTTGCTATATTTCTTTTACGTTAAATTGCTGTTTCCTCAAAGCTAAAATTAGCTAGAATTTTTCCAATGTAGTGTTCTAATCACATCGCTTTTAGCATCCAAATTAAACAGCAAATCACGCTGGAGTAACCGTACATGCGAAAGGGTTAAAAATAAATATTATTTCTACCCACCACTTATTTAATTTATTTGTCTGGAGTGGTTGTGTGTGTGTGTGTGTGTCCGTGCGTGTGTGTGCGCATGAGCGTGCACTTGTATTTATATTTATATTACGCTACAGGCCATATGAATGTCACGTTTATTACAGTCTGGAGAAAAAGCCCTCCATTATGATAAATACAATAATAAACTTCATTGTCAGAAAAAAACACAAACATTTTTGGAAAAGAAGAGACTTTCATTGTGCTCTGGCAGAGCAGCATGGGGTGGTGGACACAGTAGGTCTGTGGGATCCTGTGGATCTGTGGGATGTGGTAAAATACTTTCTCAAGCACAGTTCAGATCAATTCTTCATTAAGCAAATGATGAGACATTCTAAGCCATATGTTTGCCTGTGAAAGCCTGCTGCTTTTAACTGGCCATAAAGAGAGCCATTTTTAAATGTTTAAACAGAGTAAACATGGTGGTATTCTTATTTACGTGATCTCTGCTGTGGGAATGCCTTCACACAACTTGGCTGCAGCCCTGTGTGAGACAGACATCAGTCTGAGGGACTGGGGCTGCGGTCTAGCAATGTGGGCGTGTGCAGGGGAGGGGAGGGGAGGGGGAACACACAACTAAATTTGTCAGCACAAGCTGTGCTTTTGTGGCAAGAGTGGTAATGACTCCCAGCACCATCTGTAAAATTCAAGTTTACAATACCCACACCCACACACACACACACACACACATATATATATATACATATATATCTCCAGGGAGCTTTTCTTGTCTTTTTTTCCAGAATGAGAAAGGAGTTGGTGGGTCCTAGAGGCAGCTCTCTCACAGCGCCATTACAACCACTGGGATCTGACTTTGATTGGGGCTGGAACACATATCTGCCCATCTCAGCCACTGTGACCCTTGGCTGAGAATTATGGGCTTGTTAGGACCACCCAGACAGCTTAGGGTCAGACGTGGTGACTGACAAAAACGGCATCTCATTTCCATAAAGACATCCATTTTAAAGATAACTGAAATCATATCTATTGGTGTCTGCTTCACAAATTGCCAAACATCTGTGGAATGCTGGGTAATGGGAAGGAATGACCCAATGGCACTGGTCTATGGCAGGGAGGGTGAAGGCTGTGGCTGCTGCGTGGGCAGCCATCCAATTATACTGTGACAGGGCCCCAGCCAAGGTCAATGGGCCATCAATGTGAATGAGATAAGAGTCCATGAGGTTAGCACACACTGCCACATCTGCACATGGTGGCTCTTTCAGGACCAGACATTGGGTTTAGAGAAGCAGGGACCAAATCCTCCTGTGATAATGCTTGGCTTCTTCTGTTACTATCATACATAACTCCAACTGCATGTCATTTCTCCTAAATTGTAAGTCCTACCATGGAACCTGACCAGAATTATAGCCTAGCCGTATTTTCCTGTAAGCATTCTGAAAAATAGACCACGTATGAGTTAATATCAAGATTTGGAACTTGGCAGTCTCAAGCCTGTGAACTAATCATACAGCCTGCTTCTAAGCCTTGAATTCTTATGTTGGACTATGAGGAATTAAATCACAATGAAATAGCATATATGTATGTGCTGTTTAATATTGCATTCTAGAATAAGAATCTACACTTTATGCTTGGACTCAGGAGTGGTAAAATAAAGTGTTGTTAATTAAGTTTGGAAAAGCAAGGCCTTGTTCTATAGCTAAACCACAAGGTCTCTTTACAGCTTCCATGCTCCAGCATTCCTTTGGCGTGACTGTACCAAACTGCTCTGAATTATAATTAATTAGTGGTTGGAAAAAATAGAGACTGAGTAGCTTTCTGAAAATTATATACTACATTACCACTGAAAGGGAAAACAGCAAGTCTTATGTTGCAGAAAAACACTACTACATTAGTAACATTCAACTTTGAATGTTTACCAGTACTGTAGGAAATTTTCCACTCTGGAAAGACATTGGATAAATATCTAAAAACAACAATTAATGTACAGCCATTGTGGATAGGGTCACAGTAAGGGCAGAGAGTATATCTGGCTAGGTAAGGCAAGGTGCGCAGGGCATCAGTGCCTTTGTTCCTCCCTTTTCACTGAAAAGACTACTACCGATTATCCTTGTGTTGGCTAAGGGACAAGATCATTGTCTTTAAACATGTAATCTCACATCTCATTGGGCTTGCAATTAGTTTGAAGTTTTTTGGACAAGTCTAGGTATTCAAAAAGTAAACACATGGAAGATTAATAAATGGACACAACTACACACCAAGTCAATGGCTCTGATAAGTCATGCAGAGCTCTACATTGGAGCTCATCCACTCATCTGAGCAGCTCATAGGCACCTGATGGATCATGTGGTGCCTGAGAGCAGTGAGGCAGGCAGGGCCTGTTGGAAAACCCACCCCTATCACCAGCAGATCTAAGCCTTATCTGCTCTGCCACTGCGGCCTCTCGCTCATCGTTACCTGATGTCATGGCAGGAACCAAACCCTGGCTACACAGATCATCTTAAGCTCAAGGAAAGTGCCTCAACCAGTGAGCATCTTGAAAACCTGCCATTAAAGAATATCTTTATGTAACATCTGATGCAGAGTAACCAACCCATGTTGAGTTATGTGACAGTTTATGTGCATTAACATAAACCTGGGAGACGTAAGCTGTGACTACGACTGCAACATTGCTGTGAGCATTTGGAAAGGGTGGATCCCATTCCACTGTAGGTAATCCAAAAGGTCTCATCTGTTGCCTCCAATCTAAATTGCTTCTCTACATTCTTCTCCCTCCTCTCCCCTCCTCCTCCCCCTCCCTCATCCCTTTCTGCTGATGACTTTGTCTCCTTCTTTGAGAAGAAGGTAAAAGATATCTGTGACTCTTTCCCCTCATCTCCTCCCATTTCGGATCCTGCACCCGCTGTCACTCCCGCTACTTCTCCTCCTTGTCCCCCCTAACTGACTCTGATGTTCTACAACTAATAAAATCTCACCGTCCCACTACCTGTCCTCTTGATCCTATCCCTTCTTCTCTCTTTCACTCCATCTCTGAGGACATTCTTCCCTTTATTTCTTCCTTAATCAACAGCTCCCTGTCTACTGGTATAGTTTCCTCTGTTCTGAAGAGGGCATGGGTCATGCCACTGCTAAAGAAACCCACTTTAAATCCAGCTGATGTCAGAAGCTACCGTCCAGTATCTCTTCTACCATTTCTCTCCAAAACCCTCGAACACACAGTCTACAACCAACTTTCTCCCTGTCTCCTCCAGAATAACCTCCTGGACCTGAACCAGTTGGGATTCCCTCCTCGCAGTCACAGAAGCGCTTCACTTGGCCAGAGCGAAGTCACTCAGCTCTGTCCTCATACTTCTTGACCTCTCTACAATGTTCGACACTGTGAACCACCAGATTCTTCTCTTGTCCCTTGCTGGGATGGGCTTCTCAGGATGTGCGATCACATGGTTTGAATCCTACTTGTCTGAACGTTCCTATCAGGTATCTTGGAGGGAATCGGTCTCCTGCCCCTGCCCTTTCCAGACCAGGGTCCCACAAGGTTCCATACTTGGCCCACTCCTTTTCTCCCTTTACACTAAATCACTTGGACAGTTTATCTCTGTCCACAGTCTTTCCTACCACCTCTACACAGATGACACACAGTTGTTCTTCTCTTTCTCCCCCTCCAACTCTCAGGTCCAGCCACGCATTGCAGCCTGCCTAGCCAACATTGCCTCCTGGATGTCCGCTACCCATCTTAAACTCAATCTGGAGAAGACAGCTTCTCTTTTTTCCAGCACAGAGCTCACCAACGGTCGACGCTCCAATCACCATTGAGGGTTCTGTGGTGACCCCCTCCAGATAGCCAAAAACCTGAGCGTGACCCTGGACGACCAGCTAAACTTCTCAAGCCACATTGCGGCGGGCACCTGGTCCTGCAGATTCTCCCTCTACAACATCAGGAGGATCCGCCCTTTCCTTACCCAACAAGCAACCCAGCTCCTAGTTCAAGCACTAGTCATCTCCCGCCTTGACTACTGCAACGGCTTACTGGCTGGCTTACTGGCCTGTGCTATCAGGTCGCTTCAGCTGATTCAGAATGCTGCTGCAAGCCTGGTATTCAACCTCCCAAAACACTCTCATGTCACTCTGCTACTCACTGCACTTCACTGGCTTCCGGTAGCAGCCTGCATCCAGTTTAAGACACTGGTGCTGGCTTACCAGGCCACAAGAGGCTCTGCCCCGGCCTACCTTCAGTCTTTGATCACTCCATACACTCCAACCCGATATCTCTGCTCAACCTCCTCAGGGCAGCTAGCAGTCCCCTCACTTCGCAAACATGGCAGCCATTCCACTTGGCCACATCTTTTTTCTGCCCTCATTCCGCGGTGGAGGAATGACCTTACTCACCCAATCAGCACTGCGGAATCATTCATCATCTTCCGCAGGAGCTTGAATACCCACCTTTCCAGAATCCACCTGTCTCCTATTGTGTAACCTTTCTGTTATGTTATGTTTTTATATTGTATGGTATAAAAAAAATCTTCTATACTAACCTTGTCTCTATGTTGCAGGTTTTGTTTGCAGATTTCTGTTTTATTGTTGCAGGATATACAAGGGCATGGTACTGTAAATAATTCATTTGCATTCCTACTGCGATCTTTTGCTTATGAGGTAGTTAGCCAAACCTGATTGATGCACTATTTGTAAGTTGCTTTGGTTTAAAAGCGTCTGTGAAATAGCAAATTGCAAATAGACGGTTTCACTATATGACAAAATGTTGAGAGTGTTCCAGCTCAAGTCTTTGAGCCCAGAAGCATTGCAATGACTTGAAATGAAGCACTGCAACAACTAGAAAACATAATGTTACAAACATCTGCTTCTCAGATGTGGTAAGTAATATAAACAACATATACAGAAAAATAACTTAATAGAGATACTCATTTTGTAAACGCATAAAATATTGGCCTGAGAAACCACAGATAAAATATACCCAGCACCCATGCTGTTCCTCCTCACCCTGGTCTGGGTCTGTTTTGCTCTGACACTACACAGACACAGACCACTGATGGCACTGGCATTCAGGAAGGGAAACCCAACCAATGTGTCAAGCAAGGCTGTGATGGGAAGTGATGTGACAGCCATTTCCATAGGGTGCAATCACAGAATGAGATGCACAAGTATGTTTGTTTTAGAAGTCATTCATTAATGTGGTTGACCTGCATATTGTGATAATATCTGGGCTGTGGTTCAGAGAAATAATCCCATTACAGGAGGACAGAGATGCCCCACAGCCAAGGGATTCACACTCCCTCCTCCTATTGGTTCACAATAGCCTGCTGAGTGTAGTGCAGTAGCACTCTGCTGAATAGTTCAATGAGGAGGACACAGGGTCTTCATCATGGAAAATTATGGGATTTCACTTTCAATGCTACATTTTTATTATTCTGATTTTGTTGTCAGTGCAGTATTTTGGCTGTGTGTAATTACCTCATTCACTTTGTAATTACCTCATTCACTTTTGTTCATTAAATATTTACTGCTTAGCCTTGTGAACTCCACTATCACACCACTGGCATCTATATATTACATTAACATTTACATTTATTAATTTGGCAGACACTTTTATCCAGAGCTACTTACAAGTGAGTACAACACAAGCAAAAAGCCATATGAGGAGTCAACAATATTAAAAGTGCTGTATGAGCAAGTTTCAGTAGTTAGCCAGGCAAGGGATGAGCTAGCTGGTAGAGGTACAAGCTAGCTGGCATTAATTTCATGAAATGCTGTTTACCATAGAAGATGTGAAGTATAATTAACATGCATGTATGTTATTCTATTTTGTCACACTTAAATGAGTCTGATGAATGGAGGTATGGTGTAGAGTTACCTGGAGGTGACCACTTTATCAATCTCATGGGAAATGCTGTCCAGAGCAACCAGTAGAAGTCATGATCTGGAACAGAAACAACACACATTTATGATCAGTAGGGACTCCTTTAACATAAAATGCATGTATCTAAATAAATGTAAACCACAAGTCAATTTAAAGCAACATTCTGAGAAAAAATAATCTGAAGGTGCTCTGAAACAAGCTGTTTGACAACAATGTTTAAAATATGTATGTACAAGAAGGAATCACTGTGGAGTGTGTAATCAATCAATGAAATTTTATTTGTTACGACACATATTTACACATGATTATTATTATTGTGATTATCACAAACCACTGTACATGTACCATATGTAGTGGTTTTTCCAGACAGAATAAAAAAAAACAAAACAATTGATAAAAAAATGGAATATTATCCCTTGACCCCAGGAAAAGGCAGACTCCTGGAAAATAATGGATCAGATAACATAGGCATAACACAAAAAGGCGTCAGTTCATTGCAACAGTTCCATTCCACAGCCATTGAGATGGACAGGGGATTGCATGGTGGCCTCAGGCAGGTTATGAATGGGGACCGTGCTTCTGAGAGTGGATGGTCCAGGGTTAGATGTGGCTACGTATTACAGCAGGTGGCGGTGCCACAGAAACACCTGTTGCTTGGAAGTGAGGAGAGAGAAAGAGTAGAGACAGAGAGTGAAAAATGGAGATAACATAGTGGTAACAATGAAGTTACCATGGGATTTTGGTGCAGTAAATTATAAGAAGAAAGAACAAAAATGCCATATTAAGTAGCCTCCTTAGAGGTAAACAAAGAAAGGTAAAAAAAAGGAATTCAACTACAGTCACAATACATTGAATAATAAAATTCAAAACTTATAATAAAATTAATGAATATAACATAAATATAAATACCCAAAAATATGAATAAATGAAAACAATAAACACGGTACCCACAATAAAATATCTAAATTTCCTGAGTGCATTCTTCTGATGTGCAAGTTTGTGTGTGGTTTCAGCTTGGTTCGATGTCGGCATTCTTTAGTGCTTCTACTTGTCCAGGATAAAGGGGCATTCAGAACAGCAGTCTGGAGCAGTATAGGGGGGAGAAATGAAGGGATGGAGGTGAGGTAGGTAGGTGGCATCACAGGGGGGTGGCAGGTGACAGGGAAAGGCAGATGAAGCACATGCATGCAAGGTCCTGGCTGGGAGGTTCAGGGAAGAATCAGGGTGCAAAAAAACAGTCAGGACTCAAAGGAAAATAAAGTAGTGATCATGTAATCTGTTTATTGCAGTTTACTATTCCTAAAAATGTACAGATATTTGGATCAAATCTATCAGTAGGGCCATCAGGTCAGGTTCATTTGATCAATGGGAAATAAAAAGGGATCAGGTGGTCACAACACTTAGGGGTGTGTCACAATATGCCAACGTATTGACAATGGAGATTAAGGATAATCTCAATTGTGACTATATACAATGAATTATCTCTTTCTCTCTTTCTAACAGGCTTTCTAACAAAAGCGGGAACAAAACAGGTAAGGCACTGAGCCACTTGTTTCTTCCTGTCTGTCTGTGGGTGTGCCTTGTTTTTGTTTCTGTCGTGCAGGTGTTTTGTTTTTGTTTACAGGTCCATGTGTTTCCTTGTCCTGCTTGCCTCCCCGCCTCCTGTTACTCTGCCACGCCCGTCACCTGAAGCTTGTTTCTGCACACCTGTGTCTCATCCCCTCATCATCTACCTGCCTACAAATACCCTGCTGTTTTCTTTGTTCAATGCCAGATTGCCTCAGTGCCTTATCTGGTTCATTCCTGCCTTTGTTAGAAAGCCTGATCTGTACCTGTTTGGTGTTGACTCTGCCTGTCTTAGATTAGCCTTTTGCCTACTGCCCTGGTTTTTTCTGACCTGTTTGCCTGACTACTTTTGCCCATATCACCCCGGTATCTCCCTGCTGTTCTCCTGTCCTGATTGCCTGTCTGTCTTCCTGGTAACAAATTCTGGCAGTAATCAAGATTTTGATTTTTGCCTGCTGTTATGGGTATTGTCTGTTTACTACTGGATTTTTGGCAACAGACTCAGACTGTTTTCTGACTTGAATTAAGCTTGAGATTTTTTGCACTTGTCAAAGAATAGCCGTTTTGTACACACACACACACACACACACACACATATACAGTATATATGTTAATACTTGTGTCATGAAAGTGACATGGGTTACAACAACAAAACCTTTATGACTTTAAGATGTGCTTCAAAGTCTGGAGATCTGGAGTTTTTCACCATGCTGAGACATATAGCTGTGTGTCAGCAGCCTAAAAATGAAAGTTGATTCCCTACTTATGGATGACATCTCTAAGCAGCAACATATAAATTAAGAAAAGCAAGGAACCAGGAAATGAGCCTTGTGGGAACTTATACATAACTTTGCATCTTCAGTATCTTCATTGAGCTGTATGAACTGGAATGTGTCAAATAAGTATGAATTGAGCCTGGACAACATACTTCCCTTAAGACCAGTGGTTCAAAAAGTTTTTTAAAGATGGTATGTTCTGTTGTATCAAAGACAGCACTCAGGTCAAAAAGTCACAATACTAGAGAGGCAGTTTTGGTCAGAAGACAGGAGTATGTCATTACCAACTTTGATGAGAGCTGTGTCAGTGCTGTGAGAGGGTCTAAATTATTACTGAAGTTTAGGGATGCTAATTTCTTTAATTTTTTTTTATCTAGATTTGGTTTCTTCAGAAGGGGCTTCACTATGGCAAGGGGCTTAGGCATGTAGCCTGATGACAAATATGTATTAACCTTATTTAGCATAGGCTGACAAAGCACAGGCAGTATCTCTAATTCATTGTGCTCAATAGGGGAAAACTACAAGCTATAGAAACTGAGTAGCTTTAGGTGATATATCAGGCCTTTGTGAAGGTAACAGGGTAAATTTGATGGACAAGGGTGGATTCCTCCTTTGTTATTTGGTGGAGAATGTGAATAACCCTTGTGTTCTAAAAAAAAACCACTTCTTTTACAGGAAAGCAATACATGAAGGTAAAGTGTTTCTAAATATATCCATATACACATTTTGCTGCTGAGGTTTATAATGTCAAAATGTGCTTTTAACTACATTTTGATAAACCACACGCTGAAACAAACCATTGGCCTCTCTTGCAACAAACCATTGAACTCTGCAAGAGCTTATGGTAGCAGGATTGTTATAATAGATAATTTGGGGCAAATTGAAAGTTAAAAAGGAAATGTAAAATCTGCATTTGGAACCATTATGTCTTTCCTTCAAGCATACAAATGAGTGATAAGCTTATTATCCAACAGAGCATGATTTTCCATTCAAACAATAACCCATCAGAGGCAGAAAGTAGATTTCCATTGGTTTTACATAAAATAGTTAAAATAGGCTTTTTGAGAAACTTGGTTTGAGCAACCTGTATAATTGTACCTGGTTTTATAGAAATGTAGATAAGCATTTTGTTCAATAACTCCAAGCTTTTTACACATCAATCACTGTAGAAAATAACTAGGTTTCATTGTCAGGTAATTTTTGAGGTATGCTCTACAAAATAAAAGGATATACATTTACAGCTCTGTCCACACTGCATCTTAGTGTGGATCATACTTTGACTAGTTCTATTTATTCCTAACCCACACATTTTAATTAAAAAGATTAAAACTGCATGTATGAAAATATATGTTTGAAGTTACAAACTGTTACTAAGAGGAAGGATTATATAATTATATTATATATTATAATATATCTATATTATTAATAAAATCTTGCTGTGTGTAGTGCTGCAATCTGATTGATCCAATGTAATTGTTGTAAGGCGAGTGCTCTGGAAAGGGGGGACTGTTTTCTTGCCAGAGGAACTCACTGTAATGCTGGTAAAAGGTGGTATTTCTTCACCAGGCCTGGTGTTTTTCCATAAAGCTGCACATTATTAGTTGGGTGTTGAACTGGGGGGCTCTGTGGGAGCTTGCCCCACACATTAAATCAGTGAGGAAGATTTCTGACACCCCTGATAGGACTTCCAGGACCCACCAAACGGCACCGACACGCCGTGCAGGCAGCTCTGCTGGCGCCAGACGGATTCCTGTATCTCCAGCAAATGAAAGCAAAGCACCGCAGTGAAATACCAAGCAGGAGCCACACACAGAAGTCATATTTATGCCTCATGCTGCCAGAGTTTTCTTTGCAGCATTTTCTCTGTGAGTCAGTGCTCAAACCCATAGCTGGAGCACAGAGCGGTTCTTTTTCCTTAGGGGGTGGGGGAGAGTGATGTGTACCTAACTGAGGTTAGACCCTTGTGTTGCAGAATTTGGGACATTTAAATTGCAACATCCTGTTGTTTATATTAAGAGGAAAGTTTTTTGAAAGGTTGTGATTAATGTGCTGCTCCAAATGCTGTGGCATCTGCATCAGACAGACAGCATATTTTGCCTCCTATCATGGCTCCATGGAACTCCATGAAAGCGGAGCCTTTGTACTAGTGTGCATACTGGTTTGACAGCTTTAATTTTCCATTCACCGGCTAGTAACCTTAAATATTTACAGTGTTTGGCAGGGGTTGTGCCCAGGTATTCGGACCTCTGTCAGATCCCCCCCGGGCTCTGCAAAGGATGTCGGTCGAGAGTTTATACTGCCATTAGAAATTGCATTCATATTTGCAAATGCTACAAGACAAGAATCAGACAAAATAATTGTATATTTAAATACTTATATATTTCCCTAGTTTGAATCTCCATGCTTTTGTTTAAAGATCTTTTAAAGGGTAAGTAAATTCTGAATGCATGTAAATACTTGTATTCCTCTGTATTGTGCACATTAAAGTTGGTCAGTGTTGGAAAGGGCAATGATCTTCTCATTTCCATCTATGTAAGGTTTTTTTTTTTTTTAATTCTCAAAATTCTAAAAGTTTTATCCAGTCATTCACTAAGTCATTTTTTGTTCTTTGTTCCATTGTTTGTCTGGTAAGTAAATAAAAACAGAACATGTGCCAGGGAAATTAAATAGCTGTGTGATCTTTCCTCCCTGCTGCAGAACACATCATTTCTGTGTGAATTCACTTTGTCAAGGGTATGAATAAATATGGAAGGTACAGTGCAAACGTACATTTATCAGAGGAATAGGTCATTTTTGCTGGATAGACAAACACACAATTTAAGGGAAGGTACTGGATCATTTTCTATTTTCTGACTGTTCCTCTGACAAGTTTCCAGAAAAGTGTGGGGAGCAAGTGTAGCAGAGTGGTTAAGGAGCCGGGTTGTAACCGAAAGGTTGCCAGTTTGATTCCCCACTGGAGCACTGCTGCTGCTGTACCCTTGGGCAAGGTACTTAACCCACAATTGCCTCAGTAAATATCCAGTTGTATAAATGGATAACATTGTTAAAAAAAACTGTAACCTACTGTATGTAAGTTGCTCTGGATAAGTGTCTGCTAAATGCCAATAATGTAATGAGAACTTAAAAATCTGGAAAACAACTCATTCCTCTTTCTCTGTGACATCATATGAACAGTTTTTACAAATATTGGCCTGTGAGGCCTATCAGCTTGTTAGAGACCATTAACATTAACATCTACCTGGATACTGTGTGTTGATCAGTTAGAGATAGATATTGAGATTTCTGAAGCAATTGCTGAGTTCTAGCAGTAATATGTGCCTAAACTAACACAGCGGTGTGTTAAACACAACACAGAATAAAGTGTAGTGCTGAGGAAGGGAAGATTCAGGGTAGTGCCAAAAATGTAATTTTTCAATTCAGCACATTTTTACAGTACATATGATTCTGTTGGTGCAGAGTATTTAGAAGATGGATGTTGAGTGTTGAAACAGAATATTTTACTAGACAGGTGTTGATGTATTGGTAATAAGTATTAAAACAGATGTTGATATATGAATGTTGGAAGATGTTGTATTCTATGTAGGGTTATATGTATTGGGTCATACAGTGTTAAGGCCACATCAGTACCAGCACTCAGCGAGTCCTAAAATTATGGCCACATCAGTACCAGCACTCATTGAGTCCTGGGATTATGGTCACATCATTCAGCAAGTCCTGGCATTTTGCAGACATTTCTGCTGCAGGGTGTTGTGCTCTCAGGGTAGAGAGAGCTGGTATGCTGTAAGGAAAAACTGTTATTAGCAAGCCACAAGAATGCTGATACACCTGTTTCTGCAATGAACTCTCAATCTTTGGATGACAGAGATTTGAGCTCACCTACTTTCCAGGCAAAGAGACCACTACACAATGTGCTGGGGTGGAGGAGGTCAGAGCAATTCAGCTCCAGCACAATATGTTGATGTGACATGGATCATATCAATGCATAATATTAAAGGAATAAGATATGTCATTTGCAGTGGATAAGGTGATCATCTTGGTGAAGGAATGCCTTGAATTGAAGTGCTTTTGAGATTTTTTCCACCTCGAATGTTATATCTAATGTTTAGTTTTGTCTTTACTGTATATTTTGTGTAAACTATACTGCTCCTTTTGCCAGGTCTCTCTCGGTGAGACTGTCCAAGGAAAAAGGTTAATTCACATCTGTGATTGGTAGCACAGAAAAACTGCAGGATCCCTGTCCATGATTGGTTAATAATGCATGATAAGCATGGGCAGCAGAGCACCCATAGAGTCAGAGCCATGACTGCAGTGGCTGCTGGGATAGCACTGTATCCTGTTAGAAGACTGTTTCATACATCAGTGATAAAAAGGTGAATGAGCCTGAAAAGGGCTTGTTTTATGATAAGGACCTACTTTTCTCAATTTACATCGTCTCACTTGGCTCATTTATCAAATTACACGGTTTCTCCTATCACTGTTATGCTGACGACATCCAACTCTTTTTCTCTTTCCCTCCCTCTACCCCCCAGGTCAACGAAAGGGTTTCTACATGCCTGGCTGACACCTCCAAATGGATGACACCCCACCATCCGAAGCTGAACTTCAAGAAAACAGAACCGCTTTTCATCCCAGCCGGCCCTTCCCCCCTACAAGACCTCTCCATCACCGTCGATGGCACCACAATACCATCCTCTCGATCAGCAAAAAGCTTGGGCGTCATTCTCGACAACAACCTAAACTTCAAGGAGTACATTGCTCCCACATCATGGGGCTGCCGATTCCTCCTCCACAACATCAGGAGGATTCG
This sequence comes from Megalops cyprinoides, assembly GCF_013368585.1. Classification (NCBI taxonomy): domain Eukaryota; kingdom Metazoa; phylum Chordata; class Actinopteri; order Elopiformes; family Megalopidae; genus Megalops; species Megalops cyprinoides. Next base: position 1,687,056 of record NC_050604.1, on the reverse strand, counting down.
TCCGTTCCTGACAACATACGCCATGCAGTTCCTTGTCCAGGCCACAGTGCTCTCTTGCCTGGACTACAGCAACGCTCTTCTGGCAGGCCTCCCAGCTTGCACCACCCAGTCTCTCCAGCTCATTCAGAATGCAGCTGCCCGACTAATCTTCAACCTCCCCAGATTCTCCCATGTTACTCCCCTGCTTAAATCCCTCCACTGGCTTCCTGTCGCAGCCAGTATCAGATTCAAAACGCTGACCCTCGCCTTCTCTGCAGTCAACAGGACAGCCCCTACCTATCTCCAAGACCTCATCCAGCCCTACACACCTGCCCAGCCCCTACGCTCAGCAGCAACTGGACGTCGTGCTCCTCACACAGACACAGCGGGAGGTTCTCGCTCTGCGAGGCAACAATGTTCCTCCTCCATCACTCCCCAGTGTTGGAACGAACTCCCTGTCCCGCTATGGACAGCTCCATCACTCCAAACCTTCAGTCGTGTGTAGCAGAGCTGAAGTGATTAGCTCGTGTGAGTCCTGCATAAAAAGCCTTAGGTAGCGAGTAGCAAGAAGCCGAGTGGTTTGAGCAGCTACGTCACTCCCCGAGACCAGGTTAAGTAGCGTTGTTGCCGACAGGCTAATAGCAATTTGCCTTTAGCTCAACTGGCAACGACGCTGGCTGTAAGGGGTTGGCAGCGAGCAGTGAGAACCTCAGTTCAAAACTCGCTCGCTCGCCGACCCACACCCGTTACACGTGGTTTGAAGACACATCTCTTCAGACTCTACCTGGACTGACCTATCACACAATCTCCCCAATCTGTCAGTGCTCCCGCCCCCTAGCTATTGTGTTTTGTTTTTCCCTGTCCATGTGCTTTTGTTTTCCTTGTGTTCTAGCCCTGCCCCACTCTCCGCCCTGTCTCCGCCCACCCGATCATCCCCTCCTGCCTGCTTACACACCTGCTTCCCATCTCCTCCTCAAACCTCCGCTTCTCCGCCCTGAGCTCCGCCACCTCCCTGTGTTGCCTCTCAGCATCAGCCAGCTGCTGCTGCAGGCTCTTGACCTGGGCCTGCAGTGTGCCTTTACCTGTCTCGTTCCCGCCGTGTTTTTCTGCCTGATTGCTGTTCCCCGAATCGACCCTGCCTGCTCTTCGACCTTGCTCCTGCCTGCTGTCCTGCCCTGTTCACCTGATCTTCCTGACTACCTGGTTTGACCCTGCCTGTCCCCGGCTTTGATTCCTGACTGTGTTTGGACTGCCTTCCTGGTATTTTGACCCTGCCTGTTTTGGACTGCCTGTTTGTTCTTCGAGTCTGTTTATAAACGCCTGGGTTCTGGAGTTCTCGTGGTCCGCGCCTGAGTCCTTGCCTGTGACCTGACACAATCGCTGTTTTGAATTTGGATCTTGCTGTTTCGCTATACCCTGTAGTTGTATAAATTAGCTAGTACTGCATCCTCAAACAGACTTTGCTCTCAGCTGAGAACTATTGTCTCATTGTGGAACTGTACACACCCTCTCCCTGTACCGTCGCTGTACTTACTGTATGCACTTTTGTACGTCGCTTTGGATAAAAGCGTCTGCTAAATAAATAAGTGTAAATGTAAATGTTATGATAATCATGACAGGCCCTTTGAAGTGAGCGTTCTGTTTCCCTCTGTAGTTCACCTCTCACAGCACACCAGGAAAGCAGTATTTTCCCCAGTGCACTGTGCATACACATGAAGAAGTGTGATGCGGGCTGCAGGGATTTAGGAATTTGTGGATGAGGAGATATGATGGAGCAGAAATCCCTCGGGGGAGTTGTGCAGAGTTAATACACCTGAAGCAATCTGTCAGCATGTTGCTCATGGACTTGCCTCTGGATTTCCCAGGGAAGGGCCTGTTTGTAACTAACTAAACACCTTTGAAACCCTGAAAAGCTAAATGCCTTGAAATGGCACTATGCTTTCCAGGTCTCACACACATGCAAAACTGCCATACCCATGTTAATAAAGGCATGTGAATAGACACATACGGCACATTTTATCACTGTTCAAAAAACAGCAATTCATTGTATGAAATGAGAGGTGACCAAACCCCAGGCAGATTGAAGCGTCACCTACTGACTCACCTTTTTGTATCAATACAGATTATGGCATTTAAGGTACTAATGACCATAATGTAGTTCATCTGTAAAATCTGCTGCTCATCCTCAGTCCCCCAAATGCATATCTAAACACATCTTACGATATTTATGGTATACATACATACATATCTCTAAAGAAAGATTCCTGTAGACAGCAGAGATGGTACAGTTGGTGTGTATATGTTGTATAGATGGCAGATATTGTGCTTGGTGTGCCAGCTGGTAAGGCAGTGAATCAGAATGACCCCTGTATCCCCATTGTTGTGTCCCAGAGGCCTTTGCTGGCAGCCACTCACAGTGCTTAAATTTACTTACCAAAAAAGTCACTGATTTCAGGGCCATCTGCTCCGCTGCCTCCCAGAAACAGGGTGTGTGTGGGGCACAAAGGTGGGAGACTCTGTGCCGGTGCCTTCTAGGCGTGAGGACTGGCATGGGACACACATGTAGGTATCCCTATGCCGGTACAGGGTGTAGCCTGCAGGATGCCTTAAGGGGCTTGGCATAGTGTTTAATCCTCAAGCCAAACAAGTGAAGCCCTGGTCATGTCGCTGTGATCCCAGTTCTCAGAACACAAGTCATGACTGGATAGCACTGGGTAAACAAGTCTGGTGGAAGCACAGAGCTGAGAGGGCCTTCCACTATCACTGGCCTGGGAACACAGGGGCACACAATGGACCATAACTCTTCATGATCCTCTCAAACACTCAGTAGCTCCGCATGTAGATCCCTCTAGAAAAGGTTGTCCCAGCCTTTTCTCAGCCCTCTGTCTGTTCAGTGAGCCTGTTTGGACACGACCACTCTCATAGAGCACGTTTTCCCAGACAAGACTGAGAGGGCATGTTTCCTCCACTCTGCCATGAAGTGATATGAATCACATTGTAGCAATCTAGTGCTACATTCATACAAAGATACATTTCATTTTAAGATATTTTTGAATTTGACAAAAAGTATGTATGTATGTACGTATGCATGTAAATATAATGTTATATAATATAATGTAAATGCGCGTGTGTGTGTGTGTAGTTTTTTGTTGAAAATACAAAAGAAATTCCGATCCTCACAGGTTTTTGCAGGGACTATACAGTGTTTCTCAATCCTACTCCTGGAGCCCCCCTGTCCTACATATCTTCAGTCTATCCTTGCTCCAAACACCCCTGATTGAAATGATTAACATGCTCTTGATTAAATCAGGTGTGCTCAGCTAATCAAAAGTGCCACTGAGTTCAGTCAAGTAGGTAGAACAGGGAAAGATGGAAAACATGTGGAGCAGGGGGGCCCCAGGAGTAGGATTGAGAATCATATCTATAAGATTATAAGATTTCTTTGAATATGAAGAAAATATCTATAAGACTATAAGATTTCTTTGAATATGAAGAAAATGAATTCATGATTATTCTAGATTAAAAACTCTTTCTTATAGTATGTGTCCCAGGAGAACAATAATAACACATAAAGCATCAAGTATGAATGAGCTACTGACATGAAATATGCATCTCATATACACCGATGAGCCAAAACATTATGTCCACTCACAGGTGAACTGAATAACATTGATCGTCTCCAAACAAGGGCACATGTCAAGGTCTGGATAGATTAGTTGGTAAGCGAACAATCAGTTCAAGTAGTCAACATGTTGGATGCAGGAGAAATGGGCAGGAGTAAAGACCTGAGCGACTTTGACAAGGGCTAAATTGTTATGGCTAGACTGAGATCAGAGCATATCTGAAACGGCAAGGCTTGTGGGGTGCTCCTGGACAGACAGCAGTGGTGAGTACCTACCGACAGTGGTCCAAGGATGGACAAACCACAAACTGGTGACAGGGTGTTGGGCACCGAAGGCTCATTGATGCGCGAGGGCAACGAAGTCTATCCCATCTGGTCCGAACCGACAGAAGGTCTACTGTGGCACAAGTCACAGAAAAGTTTAATGATGGTTACAGGAGGAATGTGTCACAACACACAGTACATCGCACCCTGCTGCGTATGGGGCTGTGTAGCCGCAGACCGGTCAGAGTGCCCATGATGACCCCTGTCCACCGTCGAAAGCGCCTACAATGGGCACGCAAGCGTCGGAACTGGACCTTGGAGCAGTGGAAGAAGGTCGCCTGGTCCGATGAGTCCTGTTTTCTTTTAGATCACATGGATGGCCGTGTACGTGTGCGCCGTGTAGCTGGGGAACTGATGGCACCATGATGTACTGTGGGAAGACGGCAAGCCGGTAGAGAGAGTGTGACGCTCTGGGCAATGTTCTGCTGGGAAACCCTAAGTCCAACCATTCACGTGGACATCAATTTGACACGTGCCACCTACCTAAACATTGTTGCAGACCAGGTACACCCCTTCATGGCAATGGTATTCCCTGCTGGCAGTGGCATCTTTCAGCAGGATAATGCCACACTGCACACATTGTTCAGGAATGGTTTGAGGAACATGATGAAGTGTTCAAGGTGTTGCTCTGGCCTCCAAATTCTCCCGATCAGAATCCGATTGAGCATCTGTGGGAGGTGCTGGACTAACAAGTCCGATCCACGGCGGCTCCCCCTAGCAACTTACAGGAATTGAAGGATCTGCTGCTAATGTTTTGGTGCCAGATACCACAAGACACTTTCAGGGGTCTTGTAGAGTCCATGCCTCGGCGGGTCGGCGCTGTTTTGGCGGCGCACAGAGGACCAACAGCATATTAGCCAGGTGGTCATAATGTTTTGGCTCATCAGTGTATAGGTGTATAGTATCCCATTTTTGATCCAAAGACCACAACTCTTCTACCACAGTAGCAATAGATCTTATTAGCAAGGTAGATTGTGTATGTACGCACTACACGTCTACTGTACACTTTATGTCAGATTAGATATCTCTACAATTAATGAAACATTTCATTAAATTCATAAATGCATTAAATTCAGGAATAACAATGGAATTTGGTCTTACTTTACATTTATTTAAATAGTGCAATTAATAACAGGGGAAGAATAGGCATTTTAATCAATCCTCCCAACAAGACCCTGTGAGGCAAGTTACTGAATATCAACAAAGAACAATAGAAAAATGGCAAAAAATTTTTTATCAATATCATTTCAGTTATTCCAATTCCAGTTATTGTTTTGCTGAATAATTATGCAAAAATAGTTGTAAATGTATGTATGTTTAATTTTTCCTGTGTTCCACTACATGCTTGGGTTTTCTCCTTTTTGTGTCTGAATAGACACTGGCCTAACGGAGTATTTCCTTAAATGAGCCCAACATAGCACCATAGTAGACACATATTCTGACTTCATTTCAAATGTTTTCCTTGGTAGGTTCCCCAGTTCTCTCTCACAAAAAGCTCCTTTAACCTGCAGGGTTTTCCACCAGAAATAAAGCTTTCATGTTCCTTGTAGCCCCTACATGCTTCAGGCTGAGTTTGAGATAATTAAACAAATTCAGAATGTCACCGGATAATCCCTTCAAGATTATCCCATCACATGGTGAATTTGTGTAACTTAACTAAGTTAAAAATTATTTTTTAAATAAATTTAAATTATGCAGTACATCATGGGATAACTCCTTAATGTGCATGGTGTTCCATCTGCATCAAGCACACTGATATTCACTACATACATTTCATAGTGGATATTATATTGGACATCTCATTGCTGTTTGCCCAGCTTTAAAATGTAAAACTCAGCTACAGAAACACAAGGCCCTGCGAAGAGTGTAGGTCTTATTCACACTCCATCTCTGCCTGTCGACAGCAGGTTAGTTATGTCATCTGTTGACCCCTCATTTGAACCGTTTCTTTTAGATGGGGTTGTTTCGCTTTCCGATACAGACACTGTACGTTGCCCTGTGCGCATCCTTAGAGATACTGGAGCAGCCCAGTCCCTCATTTTGGCAAGTGCTTTGCCATTTTCGGAGAGATCGTCCTGTGGATCGGACGTGTTCGTGCAAGGCATCGAGCTAGGGATTGTGAGGATCCCTTTGCACACTGTTTACCTACAGTCAGATGTCGTATCTGGGTTCGTGAAAGTCGCCGTGTGTCTAAAGTTGCCGGTTAAAGGAGTCGCCTTCATCCTTGGTAACGACTTAGCGGGAGGAAAGGTGTTTTCCTTGCCCAAAGTCACTGGCGACCCTGAAGTGAACGTCCGCACCGATGAGTTAGGGCGTGAGTTTCCCTCTGTGTTTACAGCGTGCGTTGTAACGCGTGCTCAAGCTCGTAAATTCGAGGATGTGGTGGATCTCTCTGACACTTTTCTGTGTGACGAGGACTCGAAACATGGGTCTAAATGTACTGTGGTTCCTCCTGTAACTAACGGTGTGTCTGAGATGGAGTCACCTATTACAGATGACACTGAACCTCTTCTGCCTTTCGGAAGAGCGAAACTCGCTGCTGCCCAGTGAGCTGACACGTCTCTATCCCACTGTTTCGCTGCGGTCGTAAGCAAGGCACTTGCTACATCCTGTAGCTTATTTCTTTGATGGTAAGGTACTCATGGGAAAATGGACACCTCCTGGGTCCGCACGAGTGGACTTCTGTGTTTCAGGTAGTCGTTCCAAGGTCCTCCAGAAGTCACGTTCTGGCGGTAGCTCACGATCACGAACAGTCTGGACACCTTGGAGTGAAGAAAACATACCATCGTATTTTGAAACATTTCTTTTGGCCAGCTCTGAAATCTGATGTTACTAAATATTGCCGTTCCTGCCACTCCTGTCAAATTTTGGGAAAGCCCAACCAGCTCATTCCCCCTGCTCCGTTAAGGCTAATTCCTGTGATGGGTGAACTGTTCGAGAGGATCGTTATTGATTGTGTTGGACCGCTGCCCAGGACTAGGGCAGGAAATGTGTATCTTTTAACTTTGATGTGCGCGGCCACCAGGTATCCTGAGGCCATACCTCTGCGCACCCTTAAAGCACAAACTGTGGTTAAAGCCCTAGTGAAATTCTGTTCGACATTTGGATTGCCAAAATTTATTCAGACAGATCAGGGATCAAATTTCACTTTCAAACTCTTCGCCAATGTGATTAAACAATTACACATTAAACACCAGGTTTCTAGTGCTTACCACCCAGAATCCCAGGGCGCCTTGGAAAGGGTTCATCAAACCTTGAAGACAATGCTTCGTACATACTGCCTCGCTGAGGGAAAAGAATGGGATGAGGCAGTTCCCCTTCTTCTGTTTGCCATTCGCGACACAGTGCAAGAATCCCTTGGATTCAGTCCAGCCGAATTAGTGTTCGGTCACACGGTTCGTGGTCCACTGAAGGTTCTGCAAGAGCAGTGGTTATCCTCCGATCAGGTGCAGTCTAGTCCTAGAAATGTGCTGGATTACGTATCCACTTTCCGTGAGCGGTTACACAGAGTGTGTGACTTAGCCAGACGCGCTCTAGCTTCCTCTCAGTTTCATATGAAAACTCGGTTCGACCGAAAGTCTGTTCAGCGCTCATTCCAAGTTGGGGATGAGGTGTTGCTGCCCATACCAGGTTCTGCTCTCCAAGCAAAGTTTTCTGGCCCCTACGTAGTCGTGTCAAAAATCAGTGACACTGACTACGTGATTAAGACGCCCGACTGAAAGAAAAAGACTTGTGTGTGCCATGTAAACATGCTCAAGCCTTACGTGTCTCGTTCCAGGCTTGAGGTTCCTACCTCGCCCGCGCCTATTGTTACAGTTGCTGCTTCAACGGAGGTAGTGTCCCCATCAGAATATTCGCCCGAGATTGACGGACTCCTTCAAGGTAGCGCCAGCGTCCCGTGTGCAAGATTGCCAAACTCCAAAACCTTCCAAGCGCTTCCCTCGAAGATATCCCATTTGTCAGAGTCTGCGCAGGTGGATATCAGGCAGCTTGTTGAGAAGTACCCATCGTTATTCTCTGATACCCCTTCTCGAACAAATGTCCTGAAGCATGACATTGATGTTTGTGATCATAGCCCCTCACCCCTGACGAACCTGCTTCGAGACTCTCAGAGTTTTGTCTGGACCCCTAAGTGTCAGTGTGCTTTTGAGGCTGTAAAAAGTCTTCTGTGTAGTGCCCCGGTGTTGTCAGCTCCTAACTTTGTGAAGCCATTCAAATTGGAAATTGATGCTAGCGCTATTGGAGCTGGTGCTGTGTTGCTCCAGGAAGATGATCATGATATCGATCATCCTATCTGCTTCTTTTCAAAAAAATTCAACAAGCACCAACTCAATTATAGCATCATTGAAAAGGAAACTCTCGCGCTGTTGCTGGCAGTACAGCACTTTGAGGTGTACATAAGAACATAAGAACATAAGAACATATGATGACGAGAACAGGCCATTCGGCCCAACTAAGCTCGCCATTTCTTAATTAAAGAGTATCCAAAACTGCATCAAGTCTAGACTTGAACACAGCAAGGGTCTCTGCCTCAACTACATGACCTGGCAACCTATTCCATGTATTGATAACTCTTTGTGTAAAATAATATTTCCTTACACCAGTGCGGAACTTACTCTTAACTAGTTTCCATGTATGTCCTCTTGTTTTACAGACTGAACTCACCCTAAAGAACCTATTATAGTTAACCTTATTGATTCCTTTTATAAATTTAAATACCTCAATTAAATCACCCCTAAGCCTCCTCTCGCTTAATCTAAATAGGTTAAGTAACTTGAGTCTTTCCTCATAGCGTTTATATTTCATGCCAGGAACTAATTTAGTTGCCCTTCTTTGGACCTTTTCTAAAGCTTCAGTATCTTTTTTATAGTGCGGTGCCCAGAACTGCACACAGTATTCCAGGTGCGGTCTGACTAAGGCATTGTATAATTTCAATATAACCTCTTTAGATTTATACTCAATACTTTTGGCTATATATCCCAGCATCCTGTTGGCCTTTTTTACTGCTACAGCACACTGCCTAGATCCTGTTAAGCTTGGGTCAACCATTACTCCCAAGTCCTTTTCAAATTGAGCACATTCTAGTTTTTTTCCACCCATGAAGTAGTCTTGTTTAAGGTTCTTATTTCCTACATGCAAGATTTTACATTTATCTAAATTGAAAGTCATCTGCCAGGTATCTGCCCACTTTTGGATGCTGTTTAGGTCTTCCTGTATTACCTTAGTTGATTCTATACTGTTGGCTAGACGCCCTAGTTTTGTGTCATCTGCCAATTTTACTATTTTACTTCTAACCTCTGCATCAAGATCATTTATGCATATAAGAAATAGCAAAGTCCCCAACACCGATCCCTGCGGGACTCCACTTCGTACAGGACCCTGCTCTGATACAATTCCTCCCACAGTTACAGTCTGCTTTCTATTAGACAGCCAACTTCGAACCCACTCGGTGATGGCTCCTGTAATTCCTGCAGATGTCATTTTCAGTATGAGTCTCTCGTGCGGAACTTTGTCAAATGCCTTTTGAAAGTCCAAATAGATAATATCATAAGCCTGGTTTGAGTCCAGACATGCTGTAGCTTCCTCAAAGAAGTCCAGGAGGTTTGTTAAGCATGACCTCCCTCTGCGAAAACCGTGTTGGCTATCATTTAGAACACCATTTCGTTCCAGGAATAATTGCAAATTATCCCTAATGATGGATTCCAGTATTTTGCATGCGATACAAGTTAAGCTGACAGGCCGATAATTTCCTGGTTCAGTCCGGTCTCCTTTCTTGTAGATAGGTACTACACTGCCATGTTTCCAGTCATCTGGTATTTCTCCAGTTTTAAGGGATTGCTTAAAAATAACTGTCAGAGGCTTGTAAACCACCTCTGCTAGTTCTCTGAGAACTCTTGGATATATTCCATCAGGGCCTGCTGCCTTATTTGTTTTAAGTTTTTGAAGTTTATCTAGTACTTCTGCATCATTTAAATCAATTCCCTCTATAGGTCTCTGAGAACTGACTGCACCTGAAGGCATATGCAAAAACACTTCACTAGTGAAACTCTCCACAAAGTAACTGTTTAGTGTATCAGCAATAGCTTTGTTATCGTAAACCATAACCCCATCCTTATTTTTTATACCTCTTATTTCATCCTTAACTTTCCTTTTTTGACCATAGTATTGAAAAAAACGTTTAGAGTTGCTCTTTGCATCTAGTGCAATTTGTCTTTCATAACACCTTTTGGCTTCCCTTATTTTTTTCTTAACTTGAGCTCGCATATTACTGTATTCAATCTTATTACTATCTGAGCTCTCCAACTTGTATTTTCTAAATAATTTCCTTTTTTGTTTCAAACTGTTCCGCAGTGACTTATTCATCCACTGTGGATGCTTCTTTTTCAGTTTTCCTTTTCTCACTTGCGGAATGAATTTACGCTGTACATCCAGAATAATTGTTTTAAATATGCACCACATGACAGTTTTACCACCTAGAAGAGGTACCCAGTTTATATTCCTTGTATAATCATGCATCTTAATAAAGTCAGCTTGCCTAAAGTTGAATACTCTAGCATTGGAGAATGCAGACTTAACTTGCCCAAAAACTTCAAATGTAATTGAACTATGGTCACTTGTACTGAGTGGTTCCCCTACCTCAATACTGCCAATTCTATCAGGATTATTACACAGAACCAGATCTAGGATTGTGTTCTCTCTCGTGGGTGGAGTAACAGACTGTATCAAAAAACAGTCATTTACAACATCCAAAAACTCTTCCTCACATTTACCTTGACCTGACACAGCTTCCCAATTAATTGAAGGGTAATTGAAGTCTCCCATTACCATTGTCTCACCCTCCTGACATGCAAGTTTAATGTTATCAAAGAGAGTACTACTGACATTGCTATCTGAGGCTGGTGGCCTATAGCATACTCCAACATTCAGGCCTTTTTGATTTTCCCCCAATATCTTAATCCATATGTCTTCACTAACACCAAGGGGCTCCATTCCTGGTATTTCCTGAGTATTAAGATTATCCTTTACATAGAGAGCTACGCCTCCTCCTCTTCTATTGATTCTATCTTTTCTTAGCAGCTTGTATCCCTCTACGTTGTACTCATCCCCATCCCCTGGACCAAGCCACGTCTCTGTAATCCCAACAACATCAAAGTTACTATTACTCATAACGGTTTCCAGATCGAGAATTTTATTTTTTATGCTTCTAGCATTTAAACAGAGAAATTTCAGGGTACCATGTGTGCCTCTCCTGCCCTCTACCCCCGCCCCCAACTGCCCAGAACCACCTCTATTACAGTGCTGTTCTGACTGATTTACAAGCATCGTTTCCTCTCTACTAATAAGATATTTAGCCATGGTGTGTTCTATTCCGGCAGTCTGTCTATCCCTACCCATCTGACTGTATAAACTCCCTGCCCCCCCAGACCCTAGTTTAAATAACCCTCTGCTACCCTAAGCATACGCTGGCCCAGTGCAGCTGTACCCCTCCGGTTCAGGTGCAACCCGTCCCGCTTGTACAGGTCACCCCTGTTCCAAAAGGAGTCCCAGTGCCCCATAAACCTGTACCCCTCATTCCTACACCAGGTTTGTAACCACGTGTTAAACCTCCATATAAAGGCTTGCTTCCCTTTGCTTGCACGTGGTACTGGTAGAATTCCAGAGAAGACTACCGTGGAGGTTCTGCTCCTAATCTTCCCCGCTAGCTCAATAAATTTTTCTTGCAGAACCCCGAACCTACCCTTTCCTATGTCATTGGTTCCAACATGGACCATGACCACCGGATCCTCCCCAGCTCTGGCCAGGAGCTTGTCCGTGCTCTCCAGGAGGTCTCCAACCTGGGCACCGGGCAGGCAACAGACCATGCGAGACTCCTTGTCGCGCGAACACACTATGCTATCTACCCCTCTAATGACTGAATCCCCCACTATCACCAACTCCCTTTTCTTGGAGGATGAGGCCACCTGGGTGCCCTGGGGCTCTTCAGTCCTCCCACTCTCAGGATCGTGGGTCAACTCGTCCTGCAGTGGCGCGAAACGGTTGGTCACCGCAATCTCTGGAGATACTGCCCCTCTTGGAATTTTGTGCCCCTTTCTACGTTTACGCCCTACTGTAACCCAGCTCTCTCGCCCTATCTGGTCTGTATCTTCCCCCCTACCCGGCTTGGGTGAGCACACTATCTCTCTATAGGGCGTACTAATCAGTTCCTGGAACTCTAACAATTCAGGATTACTGTGGAGTCCAGCTAGTTGGGCCTCGAGATCAAGAATCTTGTTCTCCAAGTGCTCAACAAGTTGGCAACGGTCACAGATGAACTCATTCTGGAGGTCTCCCTCCAGAAATCCGATCATCCGGCAACTCTCACACAGTTTTGGCCACATTTTTTCCCCTAACTGTAAACGCTTTCCCTAAATAAGGATTTACTGCCGAGACAGAATTACCAGCTAAAAAAGTGCTAAAAGCACCGAGGTGGCTCAGAACAGTCAGAAGGCAGAAATCAAGCGCAAGAAATGCCACTTAGCCTAATACAATAAAACTACGTTTACAGTTCAGCAAACGCGCAGACGCGCTAACACAACCAGAATCAGAATATCCTAAAATCTGACGCTGAAAAATAGTAGAAAAAGGTAAAAAAGTGAACCGGCTAGTTAGCTAAACTACCCGAATAGCTAGCTAAAGTGTGCTGCTTAATTATTTAGAGATTTGCTCCTGAGAGGGCGAAAAACCACAAAAAACCTCTTGTTAGCTAGAGCCGAATTAGCTGCGACGGAGGAAAAAAAGTGGAAAATTCCCTCTCTGTCCCCTAATGGCAACAAAAGATTCAACTTTAAGAGCAGATCAGACCTACCTTATGTAATAGCTAGGTAAATAGCACCAATTTTTATTTTTATCCAATTGAATGTAATAGCACAGAAACCACTCCACAAACACAACACCAACAAACACAGCACAAACACAGCAGGAACTCGTCCAAGCTAGAGAAATCCATCGGGTCCTCTTCCGAACCAGTCATTGTTTTCACTGATCACCAGCCACTAACTTTCCTTCATCGGATGTGTAACTCGAATCAGCGCCTAATACGTTGGTCCTTGATTGTTCAGGGATACAACCTGACAATTCGGCACAAAAAAGGTGCTGATAATGTGGTGGCCGATGCGCTCTCACGCTCTGTGTCCTAGATTACCGCCCAGACAGGATTACCGATGGTTTTTGTCTTAAGGGGTGGGGTGTTACGACCATGGTCGTTACTGTTTGTGTTTGTGTTTGTTCGTTTTCCCCGATGTATGTGTTTTGCTCTGCGTGTGTTGCGTCGTTTTACGTTTTCCCCAGGTCCGTCTCATCCCTTCCCCGAGGTATGTCCTTCTGTCAGGGCTCCCGCCCCCTAGCTGTTGTGTTTTTGTTTTTCCCTGTCCATGTGCCTTTGTTTTCATTGTGTTCTAGCCCTGCCCCGCTCTCCGCCCTGTCTCCGCCCACCTGATTGTCTCCACCCGCCTGCCTGCACACCTGCTTCCCATCTCCTAATCAGCCCAGCCCTATATCTACCCTGCTTGTCTCTGTGTTGTTTGCCAGATTGTTTCAGTGTTTCTGCCTGTCTCGTTTCCCGCCTGTTTACCCTGTTTGGATTTTGCTGGTTTTTGCCTCGCCTGTTCCTCGACTTCGTTTTTGCCTGCCCTTCTGTCCTGATTGCCTGATCTGCCTGCCTTCAAGGTTTGACCCTGCTTGTTTCTGTTTTTGATCCCTGTTTTGCCCTTGGACTGCTTACCTGGTATTTTGACCCTGCCTGTTTTTGGACTGCCTGCTTGTTTGAGGATTCTGCTATTAAACGCCTGTAATTGGAGCACTCGTGGTCCTCGTCTGAGTCCGTGCCTGAGTCCTGACAGTACGATCTGGCCAGTATGGACTCAGCGGACCTTCCCCAGATGAAGGTGGCATTGGAGCTGCAAGGTGCGTTGCTGGGGAGCCATCAGAGCCAGCTGGAAGCCATCAGCAGTTCCCTGGAGAGCTTCGCTACCAACATGGCTACTGTCACTGCTCAGCTACAGCAGCTGCAGCTGAGCCAGGAGAACTGCCCCGCACCTCCCGCAGCAGCCTCCTCGTCTGTCATACCTGTACCATTGAGCTGGGAACCCCAATTGCCACCCCCTGAATCGTATGCAGGGGATCCAGGAACCTGCAGATCGTTCCTCTCCCAGTGCTCCCTTTTGTTTGAGCTCCAGTCCTCCACGTTTCCCACAGACCGGGCGAAGATCGCATATGTCATCACCCTGCTAACAGGCCGTGCCAGGGAGTGGGGCACCGCGGTCTGGGATGCCCGCACTCCTTTCTGTCACTCATTCGGAGCCTTCGCCGAGGAGATGAAGAGGGTGTTTGACCGCTCCAGGCACGGTCACGAGGCTGCCAGGGAGATGCTGCTGATCCGCCAGGGGCGCCGGTCGGTCTCCGATCTCGCCATTGATTTCCGCACCCTGGCCGCCACTAGTGGGTGGAATATGGAGGCGCAATACGACGCTTTCCTCCACAGTCTTTCGGAGCCCATCAAGGATGAGCTGGCCACCCGGGAACTGCCAGCTAGCTTTGACGCCTTGGTGGACCTGGCCATCCGAGTTGATCAGTGCCTGTCGCAGCGACGCCGGGAGAGAGGGGCCAGTGGACCGCTCAGCCTCACCCGAGAACATCCGCCCGCGCCGGCCGCACGGAACCCTGCACGTCCGCCACCTGCCTCCCCAGAGCCGATGCGGGTTGTCCGCACTTGTCTGTCTTCCACCAAGCGTCAGAGGAGGATCAGCACCCGATCTTGCCTGTACTGCGGACAGCCTGGTCACTTCATCGCAACCTGCCCGGCAAAAGGCCAGCACTCACCCACAGCCAGGGGGTTACAGGTGAGCGTCACCCCCTTACACCAGTCCTGTGAGGTCCGTCCTCTGTTCTCGGCCATGCTGCTCGTCGGGGGTCAGTCTCATGCAGTCTCCGTCCTGATTGACTCGGGAGCCGACGGGAGCTTCATCGATGCCAACCTGGCAGCTCGGCTGAAACTGCCCCGTGTCCCGTTGCACTCGCCACTGGAAGCCCACGCCATCACTGGGGCCCCGCTGGTTCGGATCACCCACGCCACTCCTCCGGTGAGTTTCCTCGTCTCTGGTAACCATCGTGAGGAGATCGTGTTGCACATTATTAACACCCCACAAGCCTCCGTGGTCCTGGGCCACCCCTGGCTAGCCCAGCACAACCCCCACATTGATTGGGTGGGCAATACAATCCTGGGCTGGAGCCCGTACTGCCACTCCCACTGCCTTCGGGATGCCTTGGTTCCTTTATCGCCGGTCTCTCCTGCCCCCGAGGACTTCCCGGACCTGTCGGCGGTGCCTCCTGAGTACCTGGACCTGAAACCTGTATTCAGCAAGTCTCGCGCCACGTCGCTACCTCCGCACCGCCCATACGACTGTGCTATTGACCTCCTGCCCGGCTCGTCACCCCCGAGGGGGCGTCTGTACTCCCTGTCACCCCCGGAGACCGAGGCCATGAACCGGTACATCCGGGAGTCCCTTGCTGCAGGCATCATCCGTCCATCCTCCTCACCCGCAGGGGCTGGGTTCTTCTTCGTGGGTAAGAAGGACGGCTCCCTCCGTCCCTGTATTGATTATCGGGGCCTCAACACCATTACAGTAAAGAATCGCTACCCCCCTGCCGCTTCTGTCCTCTGCATTTGAGTCGTTACAGGGGGCCTCCGTCTTCACCAAACTGGACCTCCGCAACGCTTACCACCTGGTCCGGATTCGTGAGGGAGATGAGTGGAAGACGGCCTTCAACACTCCATCTGGGCACTATGAATATCTGGTCATGCCGTTCGGTTTGACTAATGCCCCGGCTGTCTTCCAGGCCCTGGTCAACGACATCCTCCGAGACCTGCTCAACCGGTTTGTGTTTGTCTATCTGGATGACATCCTCATCTTCTCACGCTCCCTGCCTGAACACATCCAGCACGTCCGTCGCGTTCTCCAGCGCCTGCTGGAGAACCACCTGTATGTCAAGGCGGAGAAGTGCGAATTCCATCAAAGCACTATCTCCTTCCTGGGCTTTGTCATCACAGCAGGGAGCATCCAGATGGACCGGCAGAAAGTCCGAGCGGTGGAGGAGTGGCCTCGTCCCACCTCCCGCCGGGAGTTGCAGCGCTTCCTCGGATTCGCCAACTTCTACTGCCACTTCATCCGGGATTACAGCACGGTAGCGGCTCCCCTCACCGCTCTGACATCAGTCAACAAGGCTTTCTCCTGGTCCCCGGCAGCTGAAGAAGCGTTCCGTGACCTGAAGACCCGTTTCACCTCTGCGCCTATCCTGACTCAGCCAGACCCTGCCCGGCAGTTCGTTGTGGAGGTGGACGCCTCGGACGTGGGAGTGGGGGCCGTCCTGTCACAGCGCTCGGCCACCGACAGCAAACTCCACCCCTGCGCTTACTTCTCCCATCGCCTTTCGGCCACGGAGCGCAATTATGACATCGGTGACCGGGAGCTGCTAGCTGTCAAGCTGGCGCTGGAGGAGTGGAGGCACTGGCTGGAGGGGGCGAGCATGCCGTTCCTGGTGTGGACCGACCATAAGAACTTGGAATACCTCAGGTCGGCCAAGCGTCTGAACCCTAGACAGGCCCGCTGGTCCTTGTTCTTCTCCCGGTTCAATTTCACCTTGTCCTACTGCCCGGGAACCAAGAACGGTAAGCCGGATGCTCTCTCTCGCCAGTTCGTGCCCGCCGGGGACACCCAGGAGCCCAGCACCATCCTGCCCGCTCGATGCGTTGTCGCAGCAGCACGCTGGGACATCGAGACGACCGTCCGCACCGCCCTCCAGGCCGAGCCGGGCCCTAGCTCCTGCCCCCCTAACCGTCTTTTTGTTCCCCAGTCTGTTCGTTCCCAGGTCCTGCAGTGGGGGCACTCATCCAGACTCGCCTGCCATCCCGGTGCCCGTCACACGGTGGCGTTCATCCGCCAGCGGTTCTGGTGGCCCACCATGGAGGACGATGTCCGGAACTTCGTCACCGCCTGCTCGGTCTGTGCCCAGAACAAGACGTCCAACCAACCGCCTGCCGGCCTGCTGCAACCCCTGCCTGTTCCCAGACGACCCTGGTCCCACATAGCCCTGGACTTTGTCACCGGCCTGCCCCTGTCTGATGGTAACACCACCATCCTTACCATTGTGGATCGGTTCTCAAAGTCCGTACATTTCATACCGCTGCCCAAGTTGCCCTCCGCCAAGGAGACTGCCCAGCTACTCATCCATCATGTGTTCCGGCTGCATGGTCTGCCCATGGACGTGGTGTCCGACCGGGGGCCGCAGTTTACCTCTCATTTTTGGAGGGCTTTTTGCAGGCTACTGGGTGCCACCGTCAACCTGTCGTCCGGTTTCCATCCCCAGTCCAACGGCCAGACCGAGCGGGCGAACCAGCAGTTGGAGACGGTGCTGCGATGCCTGACGTCCCAGGAACCGTCAGCGTGGAGCCAGCACCTTCCTTGGGTGGAGTACGCCGTTAACTCCTTGCCCTCTGCATCTACAGGGCTGTCCCCATTCCAGTGTTGTGTGGGTTACCAACCTCCCCTGTTCCCGGCCCAGGAGGAGGAAGTCGGCGTACCCTCAGCGGCAGCGTTTATCCGACGCTGCCGCCGCACCTGGAGACGCGCTCGGCACACGCTGCTCCGCTCCGTGGCTCAGGCTAAACCGTTTGCTGACCGCCACCGCTCCAAGGCCCCTCGCTATCGCCAGGGTCAGCGAGTGTGGCTCTCCACCCGCGACCTGCCCCTTAAGGTGGACTCCCGCAAGCTGGCTCCCCGCTTCACTGGTCCCTTTCCCATCGCTAAGGTGATCAGCCCTGCAGCAGTCCGGCTGAAACTCCCGCTCTCTCTTCGCCGCATCCACCCGACCTTCCACGTCTCCAGGATCAAGCCCATCGTCCGCAGCCCTCTCTGCCCAGCTCCCCGGACTCCTCCGCCTCCCCGCCTGATCGATGGAGCCCCAGCCTACACTGTACGCCGTCTGCTGGGGGTTCGGCGTCGAGGGCGCGGTCTCCAGTACCTGGTGGACTGGGAGGGCTACGGACCCGAGGAGAGATGCTGGGTCCCAGCCAGGGACATCCTGGACCCCGCCTTGATCCGGGACTTCCACCGCCGGAACCCAGGCTCGCCTGCTGTGACGCCCGGTGGCGTCCGTAGGGGGGGGGGGGGGGGTAATGTCAGGGCTCCCGCCCCCTAGCTGTTGTGTTTTTGTTTTTCCCTGTCCATGTGCCTTTGTTTTCCTTGTGTTCTAGCCCTGCCCCGCTCTCCGCCCTGTCTCCGCCCACCTGATTGTCTCCACCCGCCTGCCTGCACACCTGCTTCCCATCTCCTAATCAGCCCAGCCCTATATCTACCCTGCTTGTCTCTGTGTTGTTTGCCAGATCTTTTCAGTGTTTCTGCCTGTCTCGTTTCCCGCCTGTTTACCCTGTTTGGATTTTGCTGGTTTTTGCCTCGCCTGTTCCTCGACTTCGTTTTTGCCTGCCCTTCTGTCCTGATTGCCTGATCTGCCTGCCTTCAAGGTTTGACCCTGCCTGTTTCTGTTTTTGATCCCTGTTTTGCCCTTGGACTGCTTACCTGGTATTTTGACCCTGCCTGTTTTTGGACTGCCTGCTTGTTTGAGGATTCTGCTATTAAACGCCTGTAATTGGAGCACTCGTGGTCCGTGCCTGAGTCCTGACACCTTCGCTGGGTGTCTCCTCCCCTCGCCCGTGATTGGAGCCTTCCCTCATTTCCTGGCCGGCCCGCTCCCTTCAAAGAGGCTCAGTCCACGCAAGGGAAGAGACCACTTGTCGTTTCTGCATTTTGTGATTGTTAATTGTACATCGTTGTGCGTATGCTTAGGTTCTCGTCCTTGTGTATCTGTGAGTATTGCTTTTGGTCTTCGTGACACTGTGGTTGGGTGTGGGAAGTAAGGAGTCGATGCCATTTTCTTTTCCATCTCTTTTTCACGTTGGTTTCATTAGGAAGGGAGAAAGGGAAGTTTTACTGTATCTTTTGTTTTGAGATTTATTTTGTTAGGTCAGTTAGTTTCCCTCTCTCGTTAGAGTGTGTTTTGTTTGTTATTTTGGCTTGTCGACTCCTGAGTTTGTGTTCCCTGTTACCCACTTTATTTATGTTATATGTTTTATTTGTCTTTAAATGTTTAATAAAAACAGTGTAATAAATTCTGTTACACTTTTCCCAGTGTTCGCGACTGTGGTCTCCCCTTTTTTCCCTGTAACATACCCCGAGAAACAATTTTCTTTGGGCCAATTTTTCATCTGTACAAATAACTAATATTTGAAAAAGTGAGACTGAGAAAGCATATGATGTATGGATCAGAAAGAATATGGAATTATATTATTATATTAATTATATTATTATTAATAATATTATTATTATTATTATTATATAAATGTAGCAGTCATGGAAGTATATGGAATTAATATGTGACTGTAGTAATTATAATTCTCTTTTTTGCAATGTAAATCAACAAAAGCTATATTTCACTGTCTCTTTGAGCTCTCAGTTTTTGTGCACATTGTTTTGAAGTAAACTCAGTTAAAACAGAGAATGAGATAAAACATTGACTCTACTTTTCAATTGCTGTGTGGCTTGTTAACAATGTTGTCCTTAATTGACTTCAGCCAGTCATAGCGCTTTGCAATGGAGAGCAAGGTCAGTGATTGATAGCACATGGTAGCTCCACCTATTTTTGTGTGCTACTGTTAATCGCTCTAAACACGTGCACTGCCAACACTGATAACCACACTAATCACATTTTTGCTGCTAACACTGGTAATTACATGCTCACAATGCTGATCTCACTAAGCACACGCTCACTTCTTATACTGCGAATCACACTAAATGCTAACCACACCATATGCTCACTGCTGTGCTCACTGTAGAAAGCCCCAAAGACTGGGCATAGGTCTCTCAGAAGACTTCAGGGCTCATCATCCTTCTGTGTTTGTGATTTGGCTTGGCTTTTGATTCTACACTGGTGCATGCAGGTGTGTGTGTGTGTGTGCCTGCCTCAGAAAGGAAAAATGGGCTGAAACTGAACCATCCACATCCGGAATGGATCGTCTACCTGCCAGTAGAGACATACCTTATATAATCCATCATGCTGTTGCTACTGAAGGCTGTAAACATACAGCATAAGCCATTGGCAATGTTATTTCCCTTCTGAAAGACTTCTCTGTTCACAGCTCGTCCTGTGTAAGTAAACTGATCACATACTGATGTCCCACCCTGAATTGCTTATATTAGTGTTACCCAAAAGCAAAGGTGTGTCTGAGCCCTGATTTTTTTCTTTTGTTGTTTTTGCGTGAGACTTTGTTGCATTTTAACAGTCTTAATTAGTTGATAGGCTTCCCTCTTTCGGCTGGCTGCTCATTCCCTCATTAACTGAGCAGGACATTTATTGAATGTGTCTGTGGTGAAGCAGCAGCCTTGTCTCTAAGCCTCATTGTACAAAGACTCGATACAAAGACAACTGAGGCTAGCTGTTGGGAGTCCATATTGGTATTGTTAATTAACAATAATGGTGTAGAAGGTTATGTTAACTGAGGCCTGGATAAATGCTGAAGAAGAAACTCTTAGTTAAGGTGTGGATTATTTGTGAGACTCATTGATGATCGTTCTCTTTGATTGTTTTCAATTCCATTTGGGTATATTC
Source organism: Megalops cyprinoides (assembly GCF_013368585.1). NCBI lineage: Eukaryota > Metazoa > Chordata > Actinopteri > Elopiformes > Megalopidae > Megalops > Megalops cyprinoides. The sequence continues at coordinate 1,666,436 of NC_050604.1, read as the reverse complement.
AAACCTTTGTTTCAAACATTCAAATGTTTCAAGGGTGAGTAACTTCTGTGCCCTGTGTGTTGACCTTAAAATATGAAAACATACCAGAACTCAGCAAATGTACTTTGAGCAAATTCTCATTAAAAGCATTGATGCAGAGTCTGCAAGTGATGAAATATCTGTATATGAAATAAATGTCTTAAGAATTATACAAAGTTACAGTGAATAGAAATACACTGGAGAATGTATTTCATCAGTTCTGGAATGAGTGTCCGGTGTTCTACTCGATCAGGTTAGTTTCACTGTCAATAGCGTATCAGTGTTGACAACATTATTTCAAGATAATGCTCACATTATCTTGTGCTTTACAACTATAACTTGTAGCATTTTGTATCATTTTGTAAGCTCTTCATTTTTTCACTGTGTGTTTACTGTTTGCTGTCGAGTTAGTGTTATTGTTTTGATAAATTAGCTAGGCATGGAAGTTTTGTTCGCAGCACTATTTAGTCTTCTTCTTATTATTGTGTTCAGGAGCAAAATTATTTATATAAATTACATCCATAAGTTCGTGCAGTTCTTCCCAACATCGTTATATTCTGCTAGGTTAGTCATGTGGCAAGGTGAGGCCAGCAGAGGGCATGTCAGGATGTGGTTCATGATTTGTTGGTCTGTCCCACATTCACAGCTGGTGTCTCCATTTAAATGACCCCATTTTGGTCTGCTGACCTTACATCTTCTGGTGCGTGACCTCAAGCGATTAAGACACCTCCACTCTCTCCATGACGCATCAGCTCCCGGTGGTAGGTTCTCACTGGCTGGTAGCTCCATAGAGACGTTTGGGGGCAGGCTCTGGAGTCTCTCCTGCCACATAGCTGTGCGCGTAGTGCTAGCTGTGATGGAACCTGCTGGCAGCACATGGTGGAGGAAGGCCTTCCTTGATGGAAGAAGGGTTGGCTGTGGTTGCTGGCTTGGCGGGATCTCTCCTGCCTGCAGCAGCTCTCCTCACACCTGGAGGTGCAATACCTGCCAGGATGTAAAGACTGTCCGTGTTGGTGGGTCTAAAGCACCCGTTGATCATTCTGCAAGTACTGTTGAAGCGAACCTGGTGCCACAAAGGGGCAAGAGGGGGCTTTGCCCCTTCAGTAGTATTTTGTGCCTCCCCCCTCCACCCCCCAGTTTAAGTTTTATGTACCCTATAGAAAAATAGCAAACAACAAACAAAACGCTGTTGGCTATTATTTTGTTGAGTTTAGCAGTCATCTCCCAGTGGTTAGAAGCATTAATAAATTCTATTATTTCGCGTTTTGAAGACCTACGTTCCTAGTGCTCCGATTCCCAAAACTGAACGAGGACACTCAGGTTTAATACTGGTTTCACCACTGCCGTGAAATAAATGTATTATTTGATTTTGAAACAGTAGTCTTGTGTTGTTGTTATTTAGCCTTTCAGAGGCTAAATCCCTCGCATTTGTGAATAAAACCTATATGTGTTCACAAAGGGAACTATAGAGAGATATAAGAGATCTACATTAGTCCTCTTATTACATTTATTTTTGAAATCCTGACAGGTTAAAATGTTTATTCCAAACAAATATGGCCCTATCACCCTGTTACATGTAATTATGATGGAAGACCATGTCAATATACCGTTTTGAATTCCTCAAATTTATCTCACAAAATTATGAAAATTGTGTTTCAAGTCTTCAAAAATCAGGTAAATACATCTATATAACAACATATGGTTATAAATAATCCAACTGTTGTTTGAATAATTTGGAATGATTTCTATGTTTGAAATTTACGACTTGAAATCCTGTAGTGTGAACGGAACAGTGATGAAATATTGAGCAGAAACCTGCTATATCCAATGCGAGCGAGCTAACCGCGAAGCATCACCAACTGGATGTTGCGTACTTGTATAGAACAGAAACATGGCTGCCAACAGCACGAACAAGAGTTTTGTCTCCTGAGCCAGGTGGACAGTTGAAAAGGAGGACAAGCTTGTGGAATTATGGCAACAGTAAGAGTGCTTGTTTAATGTCTCGTGCAAGACGTACCACAGCAGAACAGACAAGGAAAAGTTGGGCAGAAATTGCCTTGGTTTTGGATGTAACAAGTAAGCTAAAATGATAATGCTCACCTCCAGCTTTTTTCTGTGCAAAACATAGCACACACAAGTGCAGCAAGCTGAAGCTAACGGTGTCAGGACTCAGGCAAGGACTCAAACGCGGACACGAGAGCTTCAGGTTCTGAGGGGCTTTATTGAAAGCGCAGACAAAATCGCAAAACCAGAACAGGCAGTGTCGGTAACATGCAGGCAGTCCATGTGCAAAACGAAATCAGGAACAGGCAGGGTCAGGAACCAGGCAGGCAGGCAATCAGAGCAAGGCAGCGAGCAGGAACAAGGTCAAGGTTCAGGCAGGATCGTTAACGGTAGGACTTACAGGCAAAAATACGGCGGGATGAAACAGGCACGAAACACTGCAACGAACTAGCAACAGGACAGAGACACGCAGGGAAGATATAGGGCAGGGCTGATGAGGGGGTGGGAAGCAGGGGCGCAAGCAGGCAGTTGGCAGCCTTCTGACAATCAGGAGGGCGGAAACCGGGTGGAGAGTAGTGCAGGGCAGGAACGCAGGCAAAACAAAAGCACATGGACTGCATAGACAGACAGGGGGAAGACAATAACAACAACAGCAGCTAGGGGGCAGGAGCACTGCCAGGTGGTCCGTCTCCATGTTTACTTTGCTCTGACATCACGTTTGTTCATGTGAGTTTCTGTGAGATCCCAAGTCCCTGGATTTGCTACTCTGAAATGGTTTATAATCACCAAGTGTTTGGTCCTGTGTCTTGACTGAATAGTCTGGTGTGTGTGTGTTCTTACGATTAAAATAATAAAAATCGGTCGAATCTGTCGTTATGTCTGTGGTCTCCCTCATTTTTAAAATCGGTTAAGATTTGAAAATCCTCTAGTGTGCACCAGGCCTCAGGCTGCAGCAGGCATTCAGCAGCAAGATTCTTCTTGTACACCATGCAAAGGATCTGCTCCTACCTCACTATGGATTCTACACAGCTTCTAGTTTGTGGTCCTCTTCCTGCCTGTTCCATCAAACCCCTACAACTAATCCAGAATGCAGTTGCACGACTTGTCCACAATCTCCCTAAATGTAGTCAAGTTACACCCTCCTTACTTCGTTTCATTGGCTTCCCATTATTGCTTGCATCAAGTTCAAAACCTTGGTGCTGGCATACAGGATAATGAATGGGAGAACCCCCTCATACCTACAATCGGTCTTCAAACCCTATGTTCCACCAAAGTCACTATATTCTGTAACCATGGGGCAACTGACAATCCCATCCCCACGGGGACACTCCTCTTAGACTCAATCCCTGTCTGTACTGGTCCCTCAGTGATGGAATGAACTCTCCACAGGGGTCAGGACAGCGGAATCACCAGATATCTTCCGACGCAGCCTGAAGGCCCACCTCTTCAGACTACATCTCGGTTCCACCTCAATCCCCACACACCTGCTACTTGCATTACTTGCCATTTATTTTACTTGTAGTATTGCAATGTGTTGTGGATTCTGTGATCTAGTGACTGATGTATGGTACTATACTTCACTTCCCCTGTCTAGTCAGGTTGCACAAGCTGACTTGTGCTAGGGCTTGAATAGTGTTATGCTCACACTCACTGGGCTGGGAGTTGTTAGCCTGGTCTGACACTGTTGCTCATTCAACTTGAATGGATACACTTCTGTTCTTTTATGCTGAAAGTCACTCTATACAAGAGTGTCTGCTAAATTAATGTAATGTAATGTAATGAACAGTTTACTCTTAAACTTTCAAATGATTTGTACCATGAATAGTAGTAGTGTTTACGGAATAATAGTAGGGGATGTAAATGTTAGTAAATCACTGCAATGTTGACTTTACTCCCTAATTGTACTGCACAGTGTTCCTATAGCAACATGCTAACATTTCTCAGCCTGAGGCCTCACAGTATCAACCAAATGACCGGACATAGCCACCCTTTTTGTCAGACGCTGATCTCAAGCTTCCCCCACCGTTTCACTGGGCCACAGCATCCCACTTTATGACCACAGCCAATCCTGGCACAAACCCTGGCTACTTTGATTTAACTCTGTTTGCTGGGACACTTGGATTAATGCTAGTCCACTAAGCTAGTCTACCATATCTAGCTAACTAACTTAGCCTAGGATAGGCGTTAGCTGCTGTAATATGTGAATCTTCCTTACACTTATTTATTTATGAATCAAGACTCCTTATTTTGTGTTACCTAATCTAAATTAGGGGGAACCTGTTGGGTAATGGTCCATGGGGTAACCAGTTGGCCCTTGTTGTATTGCCTGGGTATATGTGAGAATAATAGGAGAAGGGGTTTAATTGTGGGCTCCCCAGGAAAAAGTGGTGGTGTGGGCAGGGAAAACAGAGTCTAGTGAATGTGGCACTGGTGGAGTGGAATGGAGTGCTGTGGCCCAGCCAGTTCCACTGTCAGTACTAAAAACTGTTCTGTAGCTTTTGCTGTGCTATATTAGGACTCCAGTAGCAAACTATTTTAAAATCATTTCAGCTGTCAGGAAGATCTCCTTATTTTTCCTTCATCTTTGCACTTTCATATTTAGTTTAGTGGTCGACCGTGGTGTTGGTAAAAGTCCGGAACACCAAAACCTGTTTTGTTATGACAAAGAAGCAGATTTGATGTTCGCAGAAAAAGGCTTGTCTCCAGCGTTTGTATTCGAATACACATCGCGTGTGTTCGGATCAAATGCCATGCCATTCCACAAAACTGTCTCCTGACAGTGGCAAAATGCAAATGCCAAATGGAAAGAGAAAGTAGAAGTAGTTGTGTTGTGTTGGCTACCTTTGATTGTTTGATACTGCAGGGCCTCAGATGGATCTTGTCTTCATGATTTGTAAAATAGTTTTTACTGCGTTTATATATATATATATATATATATATATATATATATATATATATATATATATATATATATATATATGTATATATATATATATATAGAGAGAGAGAGAGAGAGAGATAATAACCTTGCCGTTTTCTTAAAGTGACTGAGACATTGACTTCAAAACAGCTAACATGTTTTATACTATTGTAATTGGTGTCTTGTTGACAGAAATTAGGCATTGACATAATACATTAATGAAGTAACATATGCTTCTCTGTAGGGGTGGTTGCTGTTTACTGCTGGTTCTTGCCACCAGTACTCCTGTATTCTGCACAGAACAACCCTGGGTACTTCCTCTTCTATCCTTCTACCCTTACGGAGTGACGAATCTGAGAATCTTTCACGAATATAAAATACTTAATGCTAATGAAGCCTTATCATCAGATATGCTCTGTATTACATTACATTACATTATTTAGCAGACACGCTTACCCAGAGGGACTTCCAAATAAGTGCATCACTATATATACATTTCAGTGGTGGCTGGCGGTTGTAAAAGTAGGGGAGGAAGGAAGGTGTGCTTGGTGAAGTTTGGTGGTGGTGGAGGTGGGGGGGGGGTGTTAGTGAGGGCACATGCAGGCATGTAAAACCCAGACACATTTAAAGCAGCAGTAAGGAGTTTTGATCTACAACTAGTGAGCTAATTACCTAAAAGACATACAAAATACAACAGCACATTAATCACTGATAAAAGCTTGCTAGCATTCTAATTGGTGCCTTTTTGGGGATATAGTTGGCAATGTTGTGCTGTGAAAGCCGTTCTTACATTTTCAAGGGGTGGTCTGACCACAGAACTATATAGTGCATAGCCTGGGTGGCTATTGGGAATGACAGTTGTGTTCTGTCCTTCACATGACTATATACTATAAAAATGAATTTGAAGATGACACCAATGGAGCTGCATCTCATTCCTGCTTGATTTCGCTTTTAATTGAGGTGGCTATTGCTGAAATCAAATCGTTTTGGATGGTTTTAGACATGCCGGTAAACACAGATGAAGACTACAAATGCTCTGCAAGTAAATCGTCACATCGTGCAATCACCTCTGCTAGCTATCTATAGTTTTCCTTGTTGTCTGAACTGGCCCCCTCGATATGCCCCCTGAATGCCAACTCTTGCATGCCCAGATAAACAGTGGCATGAACCAGGCGCTTCAGAGTATCTCTATTGCCCTATCCACATTCTTTATATCACTAAATGACTGAATAGACAATGTTTGAGATTCCCCCATTAGCAGGCAAGACCAGCATTACAGACAGTTGTTCGTTAGGCTGCCAGTGAGCCATGGGTATTTCTCATACCATGTGGTGTTTAACACACTGACCTTATCATTTGGTTGGGTAATCTCGATTTTTGGAACTGGTCTCCCTGCTGCTCTGACCCCAACCTTCTCACTGTAGTCCAACGAGTGGAATGGTGTATTTAATAAAACATGGACAACGTCCGCTGTTTCCATTGGGGCTTTATTAGCAATCAAAAAAGCTAGCTTCCAACAGAAAAACTTCTTGACTAAACAACAATTCTTTTCCTTGCTGTATAACTAATGACACAAGACAAGATTCTTGCAGGATATCATTGATAATCCCCTCCCTCAAAACTCTTATTGGGTATTCATCAGTGCAATCAGCTCTGCTGACTGGTTCACTGATGTTAGGCACTAAATCCAGAGCCTCTGGCTAGACCTGCCCAAAGGGAGGTTCGTCCTCCTGTCAGGAGTTCCTCCCGACATGACCGCGCTGCACTCCCTGGGAGAGCGAGGGGGCTCGGGATGGAATAATTGGTAATTGACGGTGTTCGCTGCCTGGTGTGTGCTCCGCACCTGTTTCCTGTCTGTGTGTAATTTTCGCTGGGACTATTTAGGCAGGTGAGTGGGAGTAACACGCCAGAGACGCTAACGGAGGCTATCACACGGGATTTTAGCGTGGAGCCAGGTTTTTCGATTTCTTTTTTTCGAACGTGCCGGCACGGCTGAGTTTAGGGTTTATTTTGGTTTGCTGTTTTTTTTCTTTGAGCTCTGGGAGTCGCGACCCAGAGCGGGTTTTGAGTTTGTTTTGTTTAATTTCTTTCGGTTTTTGCTTTGGTGTGCGAGATGCGCGAGTGTGTTTGTGTGTTTTAGGCGGCTTCAGAAGAGCGGCGACCGAAGGGGCTCTAGCGGTGAATCCCTGAGGGAGCGGGGAAAACAACGCTTGGTTCCGGACGCAGCCGGGGCCGAAGGGAGCCCCCACCCCGTGGAAGCGCGTGCTGGGGAGGTGATCCCCTAGCTGGAAGGGAGGTGGCACCGCGAAACCTTGAGAGAGTGCGTGGGTCACCAGCACGGGGTGGAGAGGGAGGGCTGACCGGCTGCTGTTCTGTGTCTCCCTCAGTGCGATCCCGCGGAGCCGGCGGAGTTACTACCGGGGAGAAGACGTGGGTCGCCGCCGGAGCCGCCAGCCCCCGCAGGAGTGACGCGGGGGCCTTGTCTGGAGTTTATTTAATTTCTTTTTTTGTTTTTTTGGGACGTAGGCGAAGCCCGGCAGTGTGGCGCGGACTGAGCTACGTCCCCCCTTATATTTTCGTTTCATTTTTGTACGTCTTGTGTGGTGTGCGTGCGTGTGTGTGCGTGCGTGTGAGGAGCCTCCCCCACAGCGGCAGCACTTCCCCCTCGGCAGTGAGATTGAGTAGTCTTCTCTCTCCCGGCGTCCAAGTGGGCGGGGACGCCAGATCACGGGTGTGTGCAGTGAGGCTAAGTGTGTGTGTGGGGATTCTGTTTTTTCTTTTTCTTTTCTTCTTTTGGTGTGAGCGGCTGGGTAGCGTTCCCGCCTGTTTGTAGCCGGGGAGGGCAGACAGGGGTGGATAGAAGGATAGGGGGAAGGGCTTCGCTGGGAGAGGGATAGCGGCGTCTCAGATTTTATGAATTGCCTTGTTAAATTTTGTGTTTTTTTAAAAGAATAAAGAGTTGCTCCTACTCACCTTGTCCTGGCATTCTTGTGGCGGGCGGATCCCTAGGAGGGCGAACTATCTGGGCACAGTGTCACTCCTGACACTAACAAATTTGGCGTAAGTCGGCAGGATCCGCCTTGTCACAAGAATGGATGAGCGGGGAGGAGCAGGTGCGGCGTTTCTGCCGGGTGGTGTCACCGTCCCCTGGTTTATGTGCGCGCCCTGGGTCCCTAAGTTCTCCGGGGAGGAAGGCGCGGTCAGATATGGGGAGTGGCGGGCACAGGTTCAGGCTATGCTCCGGGCACAAGGGCTCACAGAGGAACAAAGGGTTGACTTTCTGATGGGGGCCCTGGAGGGACGTGCCCGCCGGGAGGTGCTGCTTGTGCCGGTGGAGCAGCGCAACACGGTCGCCCTTCTGTGGGCCATGCTGGAGGAGCTGTTTGCCCGCCCCACACCGCTACCCGTGGTTCGCCAGAACTTCTTCCAGTGTGCGCAGGAGCGGGAGGAGGGTTTGGATGGGTACCTCCTTCGGCTACGGGAGGTGCACGCCAAATGGCGGGCCCGGGAGCCGGCGGTGGATGGTGACAGCCTGGTGTTGCGGGACCAGTTTCTGCTTGGCCTGCGGAGGGGCCCCCTTAAACAGGAACTGCAGAGGCAGGTGAGGCGGCAGCCTGCGCTCACTTTCCAGCAGGTGAGTCGTGAGGCCCGCGAGCTTGAGCTGGAGTCCCAGGGGGGGGACGGGGCAATGTGCTGTGCTTCTCGTTCGCAGGAACCTCGGCTGCCGGCTGTTCCGCTCCAGGCAGGGGACCTGGAGTGCTGGAAGGACGAGGTGCGGGCTGAAATGCGGCAGGAGCTCCAAGAACAGGTGGCCGCACTGGGCAAAGCACTGATCGCAGAGCTTCGACAGCAGTGGCCGCAGGCTCCAGCCACCCCGCCCATAGAGGAACGGGAGCCCCAGGCCCGTGGCCCGGAGAGCCGTTGCTCTGCCAGGCAGGGTCGGGGGCCGGCGCGGTTTCAGTGGGACGCTGATGGCCAGCCCATTTGTGTTGCATGTGGGCAGTCCGGGCATGTGCAGCGCCACTGTCTCAAGCGTGCGCCGTTAAACTCCCGACCCCGTCCGCGGTAGGGCACGCGGGCGGGGTACAAGGGGACACTGGCGAGGACTGCCCTGAGCGTGTAGCGGTCCTGGGGCCTTGCCCCCAGGTGGAGGTGGAGGTAGGTGGGGTTAAGGTGCCGTGTCTCTTGGACACGGGCTCACAGGTCACCCTGATGAGTGAGGGGTTTTTCAGGAAGTGGTTTGGGGGCCTTCCTGAGCGGGACACGGGTGCTCTGCAGTGGTTGTCCCTGCGGGCAGCCAATGGGCTAGACATACCCTTTGTGGGGTATGTGGTTTTCGATTTTGTAGTCGGGGGGGTCCGCATCCCTGATAAGGGCGTTATTGTAGTAGAGGACCATTGTTTAGGGTCAGATAGCGTCCTGTTGGGGATGAACATCATCTCCCAGTGTTGGGAAGAGGTGATGAGGGGTGTACAGCCTGGTGCCCTAACCTTTTCTGCCTCTCAGCAGGGCCGTGCTCGGCGGGCCTGGGAGCGGGCTTTTGCCCTGTGCCGCCGGGCCCAGGTGCAGGCCCTCTCCCCGAAACGTGGAACGCTGCGGCTGGGTCGGAGCGACGACACTGAAGTGCCGGCCGGCTCCGAGGTGGTGCAGTGGGTCCGCGTGGAGGGGGGTGAACACCTAGAGGGCCTGCCCTGCCTGTTGGAGGGGCTCGAGGAAGGTGGTGAGTGGCAGGTGGCCCGGGCCGTGGTTCGGCCACGGGGGGGCAAGGTTCCCCTCCGTGTGATGAATGTGCACCCCCATCCCTTGACCTTACCCCGACGACGCCCCTTGGCAACCCTGTCCTGTCTTGACCCCTCGCAGATTCAGGGTGAGTGCGATGTGGTGCTGCGGAGCCCCCGCCCCGGGGAGGTAGAGGTGACTGTGGGGACCGTCCAGGCCCCTTTGGGGGTGGGGAGTCCATTGCCCCCGCCGGAACTAGAGGGACTCACAGGGGAGCAGCACCGTCAGGCACAGGAGCTGCTGCAGAAGTGGGCGGGGGTGTTCGCAGCCCACGAGGAGGACTTCGGGTGTACCGACGCGGTGTATCACCGCATCCCGACCGGTAATGCTCCACCCAGCCGTGAGAGGTATCGCCCTCTTCCCCCTGGCCTTTATCCCGAGCTGCGGGTTCTGTTGCAGGGGATGCTAGAGAGTGGGGTGATCACCGAGAGTTCCAGCCCCTGGGCAGCCCCCGTGGTCCTTGTGAAAAAGAAGGACGGCGCGTGGCGATTCTGTGTTGATTACCGCCGCCTAAATGCCGTTACCCACAAGGACGCCCACCCTCTGCCCCGCATCGAGGAGTCGTTGGCGGGGATGAGGCGGGCAGAGTGGTATTCCACTCTCGACCTGGCCAGTGGGTATTGGCAGGTGGCGGTGGATCCACGGGACCGCGAAAAGACCGCGTTTGCTACCCCCGTTGGTTTATATCAGTTTGAGCGGATGGCGTTTGGGCTATGTAATGCCCCGGCCACCTTCCAACGCCTCATGCAGCGGTGCTTGGGTGACCTGCTGCATGACTCTCTGCTGATATATCTTGATGATGTTGTGGTTTTTTCCCCAGATTTTTCCACCCACCTGAGGCACTTGGAGGCGGTGTTTGAGCGCCTGGGGCGCTTTGGGCTCAAGCTCCAGCCTCAGAAGTGCAAGTTGCTGAGGAAGGAGGTGCGATATCTGGGGCACATCGTCAGTCGGGCGGGGGTAGCCACGGATCCGGAGAAAACGGCTGCAGTGCGGGACTGGCCGGCCCCTGAGACTGTGCGGCAGGTAAGGGCGTTTCTCGGGTTTGCCGGCTACTATCGGCGGTTCATCCCCGCTTTCGCTAAGATCGCGGCTCCCCTGCATCGGTTGCTGGTGGGTACGGCAGCTCGGGGTAGGCGCACACAGCGGGTGGAGTGGGGCCCCGAGTGCCAGCGCGCCTTCGAGGAGTTGAAGGCTGCCCTGCTCTCCGCCCCAGTCCTAGCCTATGCTGACTTCTCGTTGCCCTTCCGGGTATATACGGATGCCAGTATGGACGGGCTGGGGGCTGTGTTGTCGCAGGTTCAGGAGGGTAAGGAGAGGGTGATTGCCTATGCCAGCCGGAGCCTGCACCCTGCGGAGAGGAATGACCAGAACTACAGCGCCTTCAAGCTGGAGCTGCTGGCACTGAAGTGGGCCGTGACCGAGAAATTTAAGGACTATCTCTGGGGCACAAAGGTCACGGTCTTCACTGACCACAACCCCTTAGTACACTTGGGGACGGCGCGCCTTGGGGCGACCGAGCAGCGGTGGGTGGCACAGTTGGCCAGCTATGATCTGGAGGTAAAGTACCGCCCTGGGTCCCGCAACGCTAATGCGGACACCCTGTCTCGGTTGCCTGGGGAGGAGGTGGTTGTGGCGCAGGTGGCTTTGGATGCCGCAGCTGAGGGTGCGTGGGACTGGGCGTCCTTACAGCAGAGGGATGAGCATCTGCGGGCTCTGGCGGCGCGGCTTGAGAGCGGGGAGCCCCCTCGGCGGGAGGAGCGGAGGAAGGCCTCACCCGAGGAAGGTAGGTGGTGGAGGGAATGGGAGCGGCTCCATTTACGAGGGGGGGTCCTTTGCCGCCGGGTGCAGGACGGGGCTGCTGGGGAGCCGTTGTGGCAGGTGCTGGTGCCCTGGGGCGAGGCCCAGGGTGTCTGGCAGCGGTACCATCAGGCCCTGGGTCACTTGTGCGCCAACAAGCTGGAGGCTGCCTTACGCCGGCGGTTTTACTGGCCGGGTCTGGGGGCGGACGTGCGGCGTTGGACGGCAGATTGTGGCCAGTGTGTGGTGGCCAAGGCCGGCCCGGAGGTAAGGGCCCCCCTTGTCCCTCTTTCCACCTCCTACCCCTTAGAGGTGGTGGCCATGGACCACCTTGCGCTGGGGCGCCCGGGCGACCCGTACCCCTACCTGCTCGTGCTGACGGATTTGTTCTCGAAGTACGGGTGGGCGGTGCCTGTCAGGGACCAGTCGGCGACGACCACGGTCAAGGCACTATGGGGTGCGGTGATACAGCACTGGGGCTGCCCTGAGCGACTCCTCTCTGACCGGGGGGCGGCGTTCGAGTCCTCCATGGTCGCGGCTTTCTGTGAGCTGTACGGATGCACAAAGATCCGCACCACCCCCTACCATCCCCAGGGCAATGGGGCCTGCGAGCGGTTTAATCAGACACTGCTGTCTCTCCTAGGCTCATTGCGAGAGGATGAGCAGTCCCGTTGGCCGGAGCGCCTGCCGGCCCTGTTGCAGGCCTATAACAACTCGGTCCATAGCAGCACAGGGTATGCCCCGCATTTTGTCCTGACAGGGCGCCACGCCCGGTTGCCGGTGGACCTGGCCCTCAACGTGCCACCCCCCGAGCGGCGATGGACCCTGGAGGGATGGGTGAAGGATCACCATCGGACCCTGCTACGGGTGTACCAGCGGGTGCTGGAGGGGGTGCGGCGCCAACAGGGCCGGGACAAGGAGAGGTATGATCGGCGAGTCCGGGACCTCCCCTTGCTGCCTGGTGACCGGGTGTTGGTGCGGAACTTCCGGCGGCGGGAGCATGGTAAGTTGGCCCCTCGTTGGAGCCCCAGACCGTTTGTTGTGCTGCGCCAGGTCGATCCGGAGAAGCCGGTGTATGTGGTCCGCCCGGAGGCCGGTGGTGAGGAACGGACCCTACACCGGAATAACCTGCGCACCTGCCCGGTGGGCGACGTTCAGGGGGGCCCCCCTGTGGAAGAGACCCGCCGGGTGGCCGAGCCGGAGGAGCGAGGTTGGGCATGGGGGTGGAACCCGGTGTGGGTCCCGGCCCGGAACCCTGGAGTGGTGCCCGCTGCTCCCCTAGAGGAACAGGAGCAGGAGGCAGTGGCAGGGCCTCCTGCACAGCCGGAAGATGCGTCCCTTCGTCGCTCCTCCCGTGAGACGAGGGGCCAGCCCCCGCGCCGGTACATTGAGGAGGTGTAGTCGGGGGCGACTACCCATAAAGCGGGGGGGAAATCTGTCAGGAGTTCCTCCCGACATGACCGCGCTGCACTCCCTGGGAGAGCGAGGGGGCTCGGGATGGAATAATTGGTAATTGACGGTGTTCGCTGCCTGGTGTGTGCTCCGCACCTGTTTCCTGTCTGTGTGTAATTTTCGCTGGGACTATTTAGGCAGGTGAGTGGGAGTAACACGCCAGAGACGCTAACGGAGGCTATCACACGGGATTTTAGCGTGGAGCCAGGTTTTTCGATTTCTTTTTTTCGAACGTGCCGGCACGGCTGAGTTTAGGGTTTATTTTGGTTTGCTGTTTTTTTTCTTTGAGCTCTGGGAGTCGCGACCCAGAGCGGGTTTTGAGTTTGTTTTGTTTAATTTCTTTCGGTTTTTGCTTTGGTGTGCGAGATGCGCGAGTGTGTTTGTGTGTTTTAGGCGGCTTCAGAAGAGCGGCGACCGAAGGGGCTCTAGCGGTGAATCCCTGAGGGAGCGGGGAAAACAACGCTTGGTTCCGGACGCAGCCGGGGCCGAAGGGAGCCCCCACCCCGTGGAAGCGCGTGCTGGGGAGGTGATCCCCTAGCTGGAAGGGAGGTGGCACCGCGAAACCTTGAGAGAGTGCGTGGGTCACCAGCACGGGGTGGAGAGGGAGGGCTGACCGGCTGCTGTTCTGTGTCTCCCTCAGTGCGATCCCGCGGAGCCGGCGGAGTTACTACCGGGGAGAAGACGTGGGTCGCCGCCGGAGCCGCCAGCCCCCGCAGGAGTGACGCGGGGGCCTTGTCTGGAGTTTATTTAATTTCTTTTTTTGTTTTTTTGGGACGTAGGCGAAGCCCGGCAGTGTGGCGCGGACTGAGCTACGTCCCCCCTTATATTTTCGTTTCATTTTTGTACGTCTTGTGTGGTGTGCGTGCGTGTGTGTGCGTGCGTGTGAGGAGCCTCCCCCACAGCGGCAGCACTTCCCCCTCGGCAGTGAGATTGAGTAGTCTTCTCTCTCCCGGCGTCCAAGTGGGCGGGGACGCCAGATCACGGGTGTGTGCAGTGAGGCTAAGTGTGTGTGTGGGGATTCTGTTTTTTCTTTTTCTTTTCTTCTTTTGGTGTGAGCGGCTGGGTAGCGTTCCCGCCTGTTTGTAGCCGGGGAGGGCAGACAGGGGTGGATAGAAGGATAGGGGGAAGGGCTTCGCTGGGAGAGGGATAGCGGCGTCTCAGATTTTATGAATTGCCTTGTTAAATTTTGTGTTTTTTTAAAAGAATAAAGAGTTGCTCCTACTCACCTTGTCCTGGCATTCTTGTGGCGGGCGGATCCCTAGGAGGGCGAACTATCTGGGCACAGTGTCACTCCTGACACTCCCTTACTGCCATTCACCCTCATGTTAAAAGCCAGGACTCACGAGCTGCTGGGGTAACAACCGTTTATAATGGACATCAATGAGAGGCTTGGGGAGGTCGGACCTCCGTACAGTAATTTTCAATTGCAGTAGGGGGTGCTGTCAGTATTTTGACATGGGGTGACGATTTTTGTGACTTTGAAGTGTTAAAATAGTAATATTATCAGTATTTTAACAGACTGTTAAATTCACGTGTATTTATTTTTCTCTTGGAAGTTTTTTTTTTCTCTGAAATTTTAGGGAGGATGGTCCTCCCTTTCCTCAATGGACGAGCCTCCTCTGATACATTTACAAATACAGGAAGTCAAAGGTTTCTGTGGTTATCTGTGAAAATACAGTAGGAACCATACACTGCCAGTGTTATATATTCGGGTTTTGAATGGTGTTTATTACATATGTAACCGATGTGAGATGTTGGGTTATCAAAGGGTTAAAACCAAAAAGAAAGCGCATTATGGGTGATGCCCAGTGCATGTGTGCTCTAATTAAGCAAGAGACAAAGGCTTCTTGCAGTGCAAAACTACCTGTGGAAAAGCTTGCGACCAGATTATTGACGAGAGGAGCCAGTTTTATCACATCATTTTTCCACTCTTTTACCGGGAGCTCTGATTGTTTTTTTGTTGATCCTGGAATTAGCTCAGTTTAAAGCCATGCCTGAGTTTGACGGCGAGCCTGCCCAGTGAGCATGTAATGAAACAGACTGGGATCCAGATGCAGTTAAGGGTTTTTAATCACAGAATCCAAGAATGTGGTCAGGGACAAAACAGGTCAGCAACAGGAAGCAGTAGTACACCAATCCAGAATCCAAAAAACACAGGTGAGGTTCAAAGAACAGGCGAAAGGTCAAAACACAGGAATAACACAATCAAATGGCAGCGGGCAGGCTTGGTAATGTCACAGGGAAACAATACCTCACAATGAGGCAACTGAACTGAGTCCTTAAATAGCCAGGGCTTGATTGAGGAATGGTTACAGGTGTGCTTGATGAGTGGGAGTGGTTGAGCTAGGCTGAGTGGGTTGAACTGGATATGGCTGAGCTGGCTGACTGGGAGTAGGAGTGACAGAGCAACTCCAAGCAGGGAACGTTTGGCACCAGTGTGGCCAACTGGTTTGGATTCCTTTCTTCGGAGCAACTGATCTGATCCAAGTCAGGATTTCAGATAAGACAACACATGCACACTTTAGTTTTCTACCCGGGTAGATAAGTGATCACAATATCAGTAAAAGGAACACTGAAATAAATGTTTTCCAACGAAAGAACTAATACTCTTTAAACATTGAGGTAGCAGGACCATTTAAGTACAAAACCAAGGGTCAAAAGGATATATGTGAATTTGTTTACTTTGCTACCTTAAACAGAAGGACACTATACACTTTTGTTCAATACTTTGCCCTTTCTTTATTAGGTGAGCTTTATGTTTGTAAGGAAATTTCATTATTCTGCACCATTAATGAATCACAGTGGTATTCATACAGTAAAGATAAACTGTAATAATTGTGTAATAAAGTTGCCAAGTGTTCAATCTCATGCAAAGTCTCCTTGTGAGCCTTTCTAATCTTATTACTTCAGAACCTGGGTCTGAAGTATAGTATCTCTAGTCAATTAGGAACAAAGGTGCTACACATACATGCACACACCTGTGTTTGCATCCGCCATATCAATACTGTACGTTCATTTGAAAATTAACTGGAATAGCATTAAGAGTGCACATGACAAAAATCTGCAGTTAACACATCTCTACTCATCAGAAAACTGAGAGAACCAGTCATTCCAGCCAAGCATGGAACCAACTACACATCTTAAGAATGAATAATTTCTTACATTCTTTTCACTCATACTGTATATATGTGTATGCTGGAGGAGTGCTTGACACCATCCATCAAGCATGGTGGAGGCAATGTGATGGTCTGGAGCTGCTTTGGTGGTGGTAAAGTGGGAGATTTGTACAGGGTAAAAGGGATCTTGAAGAAAGACGGCTATCACTCCATTTTGCAACACCATGTGCCATACCCTGTGGATGATGCTTGACTGGAGCCAATTTCCTCCTGCAACAGGACAATGATCCAAAGCACAGCTCCAAACTATACAAGAACTATTTAGGGAAGAAGCAGTCAACTGGTATTCTGTCTATAATGGCCAGTACAGTCACCGGATCTCAAGCCTATTGAGCTGTTGGAGCAGTTTGACCGTATGGTATTTAAGAAGTGCCCATCAAGCCAATCCAATGTGTGGGAGGTGCTTTAGGAAGCATGGGGTGAAACCTCTTCAGATTGCCTCAACAAATTGACAGCTAGAATGCCAAAGGTCTGCAAGGCTGTAATTGCTTCAAATGGAGGATTCTTTGACGAAAGCAAAGTTTGAAGGACTCAATTTTTATTTCAATTAAAAACCATTATTTCTAACCTTGTCGATGACTATATTCCCTATTCATTTTGCTATATTTCCTATTCAAACTCATTTCATGTATGTTTTCATGGAAAACAAGGAAATTTCTGAGTGACCCCAAACTTTTGAACAGTAGTGTATGTAAATGGTACAAATAAAATAATACCCATAACAATAACCTTTTGAAGCTTATTTTCTGTTTGTGCAGAATTGATATGTACTAAAACAGTTTGTTAAAGTGACAATAATAGCTAAGAAAAAGTTCTTTGTCCTTCACAAGCCCACTAAACTGCTGAGTATGTTTATCTGGAATGATGTCACATTAAACTACATTGGCAGCTTGTGCTGGATAGCACTGTTATGACATACATTAGGTAAGAGTGATGCAGTACATTTTACAGGCACTAACATGTTTTTGTCTGGAATATATTTTTATGTGCCTTTTCTCTGTGTCCTTGAATATGAGTTGATACCTGTCTCAGCTTTTATAGATTCTCCAGAAGAGACCTGTTAACCCAATGGAAGAATTTGTTTTATACAAGTAAGCATAAACCAAAGTACAGTTTGCATACATTAAAAATTAGTATTCATGTTTTGACAAAGCTCAAAAATATATTTACTGCTATGGATGAACACTTTTAAGAGATTGATTTTGCCCCAAAGGATTAAATAAAGTATGTTCATCAGTGATCATTAGCTAGTCATGTCCTCTGCAGCCCTGCTGTACCCTTAACTTGAATGGCCATTTCATTAGGCAAATACTGAATTGCAAAAAAGAAGATCTATCTTGCATCAACCTGGTGAGAATACAAACACAGCAGAAGAGGAGCAAGCTGGATCTTAGTGAAAAAGATGTCCATTTTAGGTCAGAGCCTGCCGTGGGTGCTGATGTGGTCAGGGAGATGCCTGTTTGCTGAGTCGGCAGGTTCTGTGTTCACTAAAGAGGCCCATCTGCAGCTCTTTATTCACATGGTGCTGAGCAAGCCCAGTGCGAGCACATGGTGCTGAACATGCCCAGTGCATCTGCGTGATGCTGAACATGCCCAGAGCAACCACATGGTGCTGAGCATGACCAGTGCATCCACGTGATGCTGGGCATACCCAGTACATTTCTGTGATGCTGAACATGCCCAGAGGCATATTTCAAATATTTTGGAAATATGTTCATTTTGCTGAGTGGCATTTGTACTGTATTAGTGAAACTGGATTTCTTCATCCCTTTGAGTCTGATACTGTATGTTAAATTTTAAGCAGAATACCTGTAGCTCCCTTTATATTAAAGAATGCAATGTCACTGTGACACCGAAAAATATAACAAAAATTGAACCAAATTTGAAAATATGATGATAGGATATATCAGGTTATAAACTGATATTGAAAGTCTGTCAATAACAAGGATTTCAATTTTGAAAGGTATTTCATTGATTGACTGACAGTTAACAACAGAGATGGACAATATCATTGAAAAACAATAATATGGTAATCATTTTTTGATTAATGGACACCCAAATTCTTACTGTATCACACTGAATGTGCAGAAAAATTCTCTGTAAGTCTGCCCTACCTGTGCCCCTATCCCTGCTGTGGGTACTCCCTAGGCCTTGATACTGCTATGTTATGATCGCATATTTTCAGTTCAGCTTCACTTCCTCTTTCCTTTTGACATCATTCTCCAGGACTTCATCCCTGGGCCATTCAGAAATGTCTGCATACATTTACAAGAGCTGTAGTTACTTTTCTTCATTTTATACTAGAAAAATGTAAAAAAAAACATATTTTTATACTTTCTTCTATGCATAGATTATTTTGCTTTTGCTATTTGTTTTTAGCAATGTGAAGGACAGACTTGGATTAAGCACAGACAAATGGGCGTAAAGCTATTTTTCCTGCCTGCAAAGGACTCAGAATCATTTGCACAAACAAAATACCTCTGGATAAAGAGGGAAATGCAGTGAAGTGCTGGCAATAATGAGGCAGATGTCTGGCCATTGGGCGAAACCAGCAGGGTGCACATCCTTGTTTTTGTGGCTGGGATTCTCCTGCATACCCCCCCCCCAACTCCCCAACCCGCACCCCCACCCCCATGCCTCCCCCTTCATGAGTTTTAATTATCCTCTCCAAATCCACAGGCCCATTAGAAGGGGTATAACAGCCCAGCCTCTTCTGAACAGTACTGTCCACTGAGCACAGGAAGAAGGGGATGCCTTTGAGCCAGTGTCACACAGGCTGGTCCGGGTCTCTATGTTCTCACATCACTCCTTTCCAGTTGCACCAGCCCATATTAGAAGGGCCAATTAAACTGCAGCATTCTGCCAAACAAGCCAATTGGGGTAATTAATTTATTCAGATTCCAACCCACTTGGAATGAGCCTCACTTTTACACACCCTTATTCTCCCCCTTCATCCTTTTATGAGGTGTGTGAAGGGCTTCAGAAGAATGCAGCGCCTTTCTTTAATATAAGCATCCCCCCAACCTCCCATATGTCCACTACCCCTCCCCTCCAATGTCATTAGAGAGAATTTTGTAAAGATGTAAAATTCATTTCTTTGAACCTCTTCCGGGCAATGGACAAGGAAGATTCCTGGAGGGTATAGGACAGACAGCGAGGGAGACAATGGAGGATAGGAGAAACCACAACTAATAAGTGTTAAAATGTGAAAATGTATGGGGAAAAACAGGCTCTATGACAAGCAAATGAACAGCTTCTTTACACCCACCCTCTACCCCCCATTCTGCACCCCAAGGCTGACGTCACTGGCAGGTGTGGTAGGAGAGAGCAAACCACTTCTATTTCTCTTGGGTTTCAGGTAGTTTTCTGATGGGAGCTCAAGTGTTTCAAAGAAGAAGGAAGGTATTTTGTCATGTCTAAAGAGCAACTGTTTTCCACTATCAGGCAGCTATTTGAATGCATGTACAGTAACACTAAAGATGAAGGAAATATATTTTCTAGACTAATCAAGGAAATAACAAACATCCAGTCACTTTCAATACATCTGCATTTTACCTACAGTGGGGAGAACAAGTATTTGATACACTGCCGATTTTGCAGGTTTTCCCACTTGCAAAGCATGTAGAAGTCTGTAATTTTTATCATAGGTACTCTTCAACTGTGAGTGACAGAATCTAAAACAAACATCCAGAAAATCAAATTGTATGATTTTTAAGTAATTAATTTGCATTTTATTGCATGACATAAGTATTTGATACATCAGGAAAACAGAACTTAATATTTGGTACAGAAACCTTTGTTTGCAATTACAGAGATCAGACGTTTCCTGCAATTCTAGACCAGGTTTGCACACACTGCAGCAGGGATTTTGGCCCACTCCTCCGTACAGATCTTCTCCAGATCCTTCAGGTTTCGGGGCTGTCGCTGGGCAATACGGACTTTCAGCTCCCTCCAAAGATTTTCTATTGGGTTCAGGTCTGGAGACTGGCTAGGCCACTCCAGGACCTTGAGATGCTTCTTACGGAGCCATTCCTTAGTTGCCCTGGCTGTGTGTTTCGGGTCGTTGTCATGCTGGAAGACCCAGCCACGACCCATCTTCAATGCTCTTACTGAGGGAAGGAGGTTGTTGGCCAAGATCTCGCGATACATGGCCCCATCCATCCTCCCCTCAATACGGTGCAGTCGTCCTGTCCCCTTTGCAGAAAAGCATCCCCAAAGAATGATGTTTCCACCTCCATGCTTCACGGTTGGGATGGTGTTCTTGGGGTTGTACTCATCCTTCTTCTTTCTCCAAACATGGCGAGTGGAGTTTAGACCAAAAAGCTCTATTTTTGTCTCATCAGACCACATGACCTTCTCCCATTCCTCCTCTGGATCATCCAGATGGTCATTGGCAAACTTCAGATGGGCCTGGACATGCGCTGGCTTGAGCAGGGGGACCTTGCATGCGCTGCAGGATTTTAATCCATGACGGTGTAGTGTGTTACTAATGGTTTTCTTTGAGACTGTGGTCCCAGCTCTCTTCAGGTCATTGACCAGGTCCTGCCGTGTAGTTCTGGGCTGATCCCTCACCTTCCTCATGATCACTGATGCCCCACGAGGTGAGATCTTGCATGGAGCCCCAGACCAAGGGAGACTGACCGTCATCTTGAACTTCTTCCATTTTCTAATAATTGCACCAAACAGTATTTGCCTTCTCACCAAGCTGCTTGCCTATTGTCCTGTAGCCCATTCCAGCCTTGTGCAGGTCTACATTTTTATCCCTGATGTCCTTACACAGCTCTCTGGTCTTGGCCATTGTGGAGAGGTTGGAGTTTGTTTGATTGAGTGTGTGGACAGGTGTCTTTTATACAGGTAACGAGTTCAAACAGGTGCAGTTAATACAGGTAATGAGTGGAGAACAGGAGGGCTTCTTAAAGAAGAACTAACAGGTCTGTGAGAGCCGGAATTCTTACTGGTTGGTAGGTGATCAAATACTTATGTCATGCAATAAAATGCAAATTAATTATTTAAAAATCATACACTGTGATTTTCTGGATTTTTGTTTTAGATTCCGTCACTCACAGTTTAAGAGTACCTATGATAAAAATTACAGACCTCTACATGCTTTGTAAGTGGGAAAACCTGCAAAATCGGCAGTGTATCAAATACTTGTTCTCCCCACTGTAACTAGATGCAACAAAATTGTTTTCAATGCAAGCTTCTTTCAAAAGGATGAGCTGCATTGTGCTAAATCACTAAATCGTCACTAGCTGATCTTCACTATACACTAAATTCACTCAACACTAAATGTCTTTGTTGTTGAAATTTCTACTTGCAGAGCAACGCATCTTCCCATCACCCACACATCTTCCCACTTGTATCCATTCCTTCTATATAAATGTCATATAATTTTTTCCCCGCTCATGTCCACTCCCTCTGTCTAAATTTCATATAACTTTCTCCTACTTATATACATTCCATGTGTTTTCAAAAGCATGCTGTGTACATGTATGGCTCTGATATCATACAAAAGAACATGCTTGTTGGATAAATGGTTACAATCTAGACAATGTTTAGCTTCTCTAATAGGAGAAGCATCCATCTATTTGCTGCAATGGTCAAAAATCAGATTTTGCTTCCTGTTATACATTGCTCCCACAGTGACAGCAGTTGTCTCCAGACATTCCAGCAATTTGGATCTGTGGCTCATGCCTGTGTGGTTTCTACATAGTTTATTAGCTGTGACCCATAAGCCTCTAACAGGAGTCTTAGTGGAGTTTCCGGTCTCCTTCAAAACTCCTGCTGGACTGTCATAAAAGCACCTTAAAAATAGCCTCCTCATTTTTGGTTAAACAAACAACAGCATGAGCATTAGGCATGTAAGCCTCAGGTTTAGCAAGTATTTAGCCAAACCATAATCCCACTACAAAGCTAGATCTCTTCCATCCTTAGCTCTATGACACTGATTTGGGGAAAAAAAAACCCTAAATTGCCTGAAAAGGAAAAATATTTCTTGGAAATGATCATCTGCAGTAGAAATATAGAAGTATTCAGCCCCCAATACTGTTTGCTGAAAAAAAGCACATGCTTGGCCATAAAGACTTTGCACATCAGCCATCCCCACAGTAATACACAGGGGTAGCATCATGTTATGGGGGTGCTTTCCAGAAGCAGGGGCTGGCAATCTGGTCAAGATTGATGGGAAGATAAATTCTCCACAAAAATAGAGATTCTGGATAAAAACCTACTCCCCTCTGCCAGAAATTGTACACTAGGACAACGACCCAAAGCATACTGCCAGAGCAACACTGGATTAGCTTAAAATGAAGAAAATTGACATCCTTGAGTGGCCCAGTCAGAGTCCTGACCTTAACCACATTGGACACCTGTGGAAAGACCTCAAAATTGCTGTCCACTGCCACTTACCAACTAAGCTGGTACAGTTTGAGCAATTTTGCAATATTGCTCTATCACGTTGTGCAAAATTGATGGCCGTAACAGCTCCGAAGGGTGGTTCTAAGTACTAAAGAAGGGGGACGAATACCTACAAATTGTTGACATTTCAGCTCTTGTTTTTTTTTTTTTTTTTATTCTTTAATGGTTTATAATTTCATTTCTTTTTTGGGCTGCAAAAGAGTTGTAGAGCTAAGTAATTCACAAATTCTAGTCAAAATCTCCAGCTGTGGAAATCATTATATATTTATACCATTACATATATAGTGCCTGGTATTGTAAAAGTATTCAGCCTGAAACCCTTTTTCATATATATATAATGTATAGACAGTATCCTCTACTCTCAGACAAGCACAATAGCAGGGTCCCTGCACAGTACAACTGTTGTAAGTGAAGTGAAGACAGCATCACACTACTGGAATACAGTGCTTGGTCATGGTGTGGGCAGTACAGTGCCACTGGACCACCATGTTTACTCACTTACTAAAAATACTGAATGGAAAATGACAACAGTAGACTCAAGACAGAATCACCAACTGCAAGCATTCAGTTTTAAAGGCCAGCTTAAGCTTAAGATTCCCATAGACAGAATTACCTCACTAACATCATCCACAACCTCACACAATTGAAGCTAAAATTTAAATCTGAGCTTTCTTTGATATGGTTTTACTGCACAATTAACTAAAAGATCAAAATGCTATCTTGGCTAATATTGGTTATCTAGCTAGAAGAGCTAGGGAGCACAAAGCATTGTCCTTGATGGAGACTATTTCCAGTTTATTCATTTACTTTTTTTATATACTTTTTATATACTATACACTTTATTATATTGAGAGGAGGCAGTTGGCCAACTCACTAGCTAGCTTTTTCAAATGATGAAAGGACAGAATTATATTTTGTAAGTAGTCAATCACTCTTCTCTCTTTTTTGGCATCCATACTAATTAAGCACCAGCACTAGCACCGATGCCATAATTTTCCTAAAAACCACAGAAACTACAATGGTAGACAGAATAATGGAAATACCACATGAAATAGATCACAAATAAAATGACTCATGTTAAACATATTTCATATCAATATTAATACCAATTACCAATATGTTTCTGGCATAGAAGATGTTTCAAAATCTGCACTTCAATATGTGACTTCCTAAAAACACGTGAGATCTAACATATTTTAAAAGAGGCCAAATAGAAGATGTGTTTCATAGTCTCACCACCCAGTCAGTGCACTGCACCCAGCATCCCCACAGATGCCCTTCTAATCTTGACACTTTTTCCACAGTTTTAATTACTGCTCAGAGAATTAATTAACTTTATTGGGACACTTGACATGGTGGCTCTTGGAGTTTTACAAACACCAGGCATGAAGCCCCCTTCAGAGTGATGTCTGGCAAGGCTTTCAGATGAAAGGACGTCTAAATTGCCCCTTCAGACTGCTCTATACTGCCATGTCTCCTGTCACTCCATCCCTCAGCCAGCACATTGTGGGCGAAATGCTAGTACACAACTCATTGCACAGGGACTAGAGTCTGCCCTCCCTCTGGAATACTAGTGTCTTCACCTCTCACATCCTGCTAAGGATACTCAGCATCTTTTTTGAGGGAATTTCTTTACCTGATTAATGTGATGCACTTCATATATCTGGCACTGTTTAGAGAGTAGAACTTCATTAGATTAGATTCATTAGACAGTTTTTCAGTTTGATTTCAGTCTTTTGCTCTCACTAATTACATCCACTGGCTGGTTGAGTAATAAGTTCCCAGAGAAACCCTGACATTTTATTTAATGGAGGAGAGAATTTGAAAGAATTGAGATCATGAGTTAAAGTGATGGATTGTGGTTATTATTTTTTAATTATATAACCAAGATTTTCACATGGAAGCCCCACAGGATCTTGAGAACAGATAAGCATCAACATCATGTGGATTTAACTATAGTCGTGATTTTGTGAAGGGTGTGGAGAAAATATATGAAATATGTGTAATAATATGAGTAGGTTATTTATTTAAAAAATAAACATGCTGAGTGATAAGTAGGGAAGAACCTCAACACTGCATATAAAGTGTCTACTGACTGGTTTTCAGTGGTGAATTGATTGACAAAGACTCTAGGCAGATGGCTCTTTCAGACTGAGTTATAGTTATACTATAGTTATATCTAGATCATTCTCCGGCCTTCTCTGCCTGCAGTTTGCATATATGTGCTTAAACAGTGTCAGGAGAGTACCAAGCATTTTATGGTTCTTTGCCCTGGTCTGGGTTTTTATGATTCCTTTCCCTACTTGGGACCAGACCAAGGGCAGATAAGTCAGCAAATACACAAACATAGCAGGCAAGAGGGCGAATGGTCTACCACCATAAATACCCCTATAATCAGTGACCTCAGGTCACATACCAACTTAAAATAAGCAGCCATTGCTTTAAGATTGCAAGAAGTCACCTAAAACCCAGTCAGATACTTAAAACCTCAAACTAATGATTGACTGTTTGGATACACATTTGATTTTTCCAGATAAAAGCAGAAGTAGGGTGTGGTACGCCCGCCTTGTGTATTGGTAAGCAATAATCTGCCCCCCAGCTGTAGAATCCTTGGCTAAACGGTGGCCGCAGTCATGTTTGGTTTAATCTGAAAGAGATGCAGGTGCCAAATACTTCTAATATGATACTAAAGAACTCTGCCTTTTCAGCCAATCTTAAAGTTACTTCTGAAAAAACAGTAACATCCAGATAGACCACAACTGCAGAGGGTTGCCCTCTCCCCACTCCTCCCCTTCCTGAGCACAATCAGAGTGTGTGTGTATGTTTCTTTGTGCATATCTACATGTCTGGATCACATGTCCTTTTATACCCCACAGTTAATTGTACCCTCATGTCATGGGACAAATGTTGAAAAACCCAATGTCGTGTGATAACGTGTATTTCTCAATATAGCAGCAAAACCGCCATTTTACCAGTGCCTCTCAGCCAACTCTCTCCCCTCAACCCATGCCTATTGAGGCTCATGGACAGCTGAATGTAAAAATAAGAATATCGAAGATATATCTGGTATTTCCAGATGTTTGGATCAAAAGCACAAAATTAAGTCCTGAAGAAACTTCCAGGCACTCCCCCACCATAAAATTAATTATGCGTGGGTCAGGGAGGTGGAGAGAGCTTCTTCTTAAGTCAGGCCTAGAATAGGCCTCAATGCTTAGTTTTTGCCTATGTTCAGTCTTATGCTCAGCCAGCTCAGATAGATGCTCAGTCACCCATTCAGTCATTCAGTCCGTGGCTCAGTTTCTTTTTTCCTTTTGGAGTTTTGCTGCTATTGTGAGTGGCTCCTGTGTTCTTCCTCGGGAGAGGTAAACAATTGGCTTGGGTAATTTTCTCTTCACGCATTCATTCATCCATTCTGTGATCCATCCATGTTCTTGTTTTGTTAATGTCTTTATGTAATATGTTTAATATCTGTTACGGTAGTGGACCAGGTCTGTAGCCCAGACACTGAATTTTGTCGTTGTCTTAGTGTAACTTCTCAATAAACCTTTTTAATTTATTCCAGTTGTGACTGTATATTTCTGGCAAAGGTTGATCCACCAGACTGCTTATTTCCTATCAGTGAATTTGGTGATTTAATTGATAATTAATATCTTTAATAATAATTATTAAATGAAATAAATTTTTAAAATTATTTTACATGTTGGTTAAGTGAGGAGTTTTAGTAATTGGTGTCATTTGTGTTCGGTATTCAGAGTGCTGGACGATAAACAAGGGCATCAATTTCTAAGACTGCTGGGTTCAGACCATTTAATTTTTATTAAATTCTCACTTCCCCGACAACAGTAATGGCACATGTGCCTACCCTCGCACCAAATGATACTCTGTGCTCTTCATGAAGACACCAAGCAAAAATTGCTATGACAACTGAAGTAGTCTGATTGTTCCCATACATTATTGGAGGGTGTGGGGGATGGGTTTGAAACATTGTGCCAGAAAAGGCAAAGCATTTTTGTGAAGATTGGTGTTCTTGATAAAAGTTACTTTTTTGTGGCCAATACTGCATTTTGTACAGAAGGTGTGAGGCAACAGGGAGTTAATCATGCTTATATATTCAGGCTTGGATTTTTTTTTCCTCTGGAACTTGAAGTGCATTGGTGCCACAGCAGACCCCTGTACATTTTCAGTGGGACATTCTGCCGTTCTGCCATCATTGACTGCTCATAGCAGCAAACTGAGGCCTGCCTACGATAAGGGCCCCTTCACACACAATGCCAAAGTCTGTTCTAGGTAACATAAAAGGACATTGGTGAGTCTGAAGAGGGAAGAACAGCATTTTAATGAGGATGACTGAAAAGGAGAGGACATTCTTTAGAGCTTCTTGTGTTTATTGGTTTTGCTGTCCTTTTGTTTTTGGTGGGAGACATCTCTATTTTCCTTCTTTCTATCATTTGGACATTCATGTAGAGTGCTACAAGGCAGCAGCTCAGAACAATGTGGTTTAAGAACTGTGGCTTCAATCACAAAGAGAAACGGGGAGAGAAGAGAGCTGAGGAGTCTGGACAAAAAGCATTCTGACCAATGAGATACATAATGTAAGTGACACCATCAATGGCAAAGCTAGAGGAAAGTGACATCACTCCAGTTTTTTTTGTTTATTATACCTGTGTTGCTGCACAAGTCCTACAAAAGATATACATCGTCATGTTACACAAACAGATTCTGTTGCAGGGTCTCCTGCAAAATGATATCATGAATAATGACAGTCATACTCATAATGAAAAAAAAGAAATTCCTGACCTATGGATTTACATGGTCCTGCATCTTCATGAATACTATGTTAATGCAAGGTCTAACAGAAGACATGTCCACATCCAAAGACAGTTGCAATAAAGGTGAACATTTGTCTGCACAGTAGCACATCTTCAAAAAGATTGCTTGTAATTGCACAGTAAATAGCAAAGGTCTATGGTCTATGGACACTATTTGTTTATACAGTCTCCTACCCATGATCTAAAGACAAGCTCCTGGCCAAAGCAGGAGAGGATCCAGTGGTCATGGTCCATGTTGCAGCCAATGACATAGGAAGGGGTAGTTTCGGGGTTCTGCAGGACAAATTTATTGAGCTAGCGGGGAAGATTAGGAGCAGAACCTCCACGGTAGTCTTCTCTGGAATTCTACCGGTACCACATGCAAGCAAAGGGAAGCAAGCCTTTATATGGAGATTTAACACGTGGCTACAAACCTGGTGTAGGAAAGAGGGGTACAGGTTTATGGGGCACTGGGACTCCTCTTGGTAGAGGGGTGACCTGTACAAGCGGGACGGGTTACACCTGAACCGGAGGGGTACAGCTGCACTGGACCAGCGTATGTTTAGGGTAGCAGAGGGTAATTTACATTAGGGTCTGGGGGGCAGGGAGATGGGTAGGGATAGACAGACTGCCGGAATAGAACACACCATGGCTAAGTATTTTATTACTAGTGAGGGAACCATGATTGCAAATCAGCCAGAGAAGAGCAGAGCAGTACCCTGAAATTCCTCTGTTTAAATGCTTGAAGCATAAAAAATAAAATTTTAGAACTAGAAACTGTTATGAGTAATAGTAATTATGATGTTGCTGGGATCACAGAGACGTAGCTTAGTGCAGGGGATGGGGATGAGTATAACGTAGAGAGGATACAAGCTGCTAAGAAAAAATAGAACCAATAGAAGAGGAGGGGGTGTAGCTCTCTATGTAAAGGATAATCTTAATATTCAGGAAATTCCAGGAATGGAACCCCTTGGTGTTAGTGAAGACATATGGATTAAAATATTGAGGGAAAATGTAAAGGGTCTGAAAGTGAGAGTATCTTATAGGCCACCAGCCTCAGACAGCAGTGTTAACAGTATGCCCTTTGATAATATTAAGCTAGCATGTCAGGAGCAATGTTGGGGGTAACGCGTTACTGTAACTTCACTACTTTTGGCAGTAACGAACATGTAACTAATTTGTCGACTGTGTGCAGATGTGAAAACCCTATCTACATCAAAGACTAGCAATTATAATCTTCAGAAGCACCTGATAAAGCAACACGCTTCGACAAAGCTAATTGCAAAAGGTCCAAACCATAATGATGCTGAAGAGGGAGCCACTCCAAACAAACAGCCAAGGCTAGATTGTCGAGTCAGTTGCCTTCAGACATCTAATTATTAAAATACCTGTGACAAGTAGAGACGGTGGGCAAATGTCCAGGAAGACCTTTTTAAGATACCTGGATAGAGAATATGCTAACATGCAGGTCGAACTCAAGAAAACATTTGAGGGATTAGAATATGTCTGTACCAAAGCAGACTTTTAGACTGTGCATAATAAAAGTTTTTTTGGTGTAACCGCACATTGGATAAATCCAAACAACATGCTATGTCGCAAAGCAGCATTAGCATGCAAAAGAATCAAGGGCCTGCATACATATGATAATATTGCAAGTGAGATAGACAGCATCCATTCATCCTATGGCCTATCATTCAAAGTCACAGCAACTGTAACTGACAATGGCTCAAATTTCGTGAAAGCGTTTCAGATGTCCCAGCCGCCTGAGTCAGACTCTGAAGATTTGGAAGAGGATGAGGTGAATTTTACGAACATTGGGGATGTGCTGGATAGTGCCGCCGAAATTAATGATGACGTTATTTCTTTACCACCACATCACAGATGCGCATTGCACACACTGAACCTCATCTCATGCACTGATGTGGATAAGTGGATTATGTCAAAAATGGAAACGAAAACTATCTACAGAAGTGCTACCACAAAATGCACAGGGATGTGGAATAAGGCAAATCGGTCAACTGTGGCCTCGGAGATTGTGAATGACATTATTGCCAAGAAACTGCTAGTACCTTGCACAACCAGGTGGAATTCGTTTTATGATGCCCTGGCATGAATTTCAGAGATACCTATGATCGAGTTGAATACAATCTCCTCCAAACTTCAGTTGAAATGTATCAGTGAAGGGGAATATCAATTCCTTAAAGAGTACTGTGTTGTGATGAAGCCACTTACTGTGGCACTGGACATTTTGCAAGGAGAGGACAATTGTTTTTATGGAACATTCTTGCCCACACTGGAGACCTTGATATTCAAGACTCTGGAAGTGAAAGATCGTCTTGCAATCCTTGTCGGCCTACCAGATGTAATTGTTCAGGTAGGAGCTGCTATTTTATTTTGCATTTATCTTTCATTAAACCAATAACTCAATCACAGTTATTTATGTATCTAGGCAATATGCAGCATTTGTAGACATATTAAGTGCAGTTTAATTTTGTAGTGATTGATCTGTAGCCTACATATTTATGTTGTATACCAGATATGCTTACAATGTAGAGTATAATGCACTAATGTTTTTTGCACTCTTGTTATGTGTCATTTATTTCAGGCAATCAAAACAAGATTCGCATGTGTTCTTGAAAATAAAGATGCTCTGCTGGCTGCTGTCACACTACCTAAATTCAGATTACATTGGTTGCGTGACCAGGAAAGGAAGGACCTAGCAAAAGCAAAAAAGTCTGGTAACGGAATGCCGAAAATATGTCCCAGAACAGGAGGAGCATCCAGGGAAAACACCAATAACACAGCACCGGGCTTCTAGTAAAGAGGATGATTTCTTTTCCTTTGAAGAGAATGAGGAGGATGCCTATGTCTCTGCTGAAAATGAAGTAGCTGATTACTTCAAATCAGGGATAGACACTCTGAATCAGTTTCCGATAATAAAGAGAATATCTCTTAAACATAATGCAGCTACTCCATCCAGTGCCCCAGTGGAAAGACTCTTTAGCTTGGGAAACCTAATTCTCTCTCCAAAGAGGAACAGGCTATCAGGTCAAAAGTTTGAGAAGCTTCTCCTCTTGAGGTACAACCATTGGTTTGACGACTAGCACTGTTGTGGCCACTGGTCAAAGATGAGGTAGTCTTGTTTGCCCATTTATGATTGAATAACTTTTGTTAAGAATCTCACCTTATTTCTGTTTACCTTTTCTTACAAGGCAAGATTATATTTTTGTTAAACCATTTTAGGATACCTTTCTTAAGTCATATATTCATCTTATTGATTCTGAGGGCAATTATATTATCTCAAGGCAACTGTATTTAGTTAGGGTTAGGAGTTAAGTTGATTTGAAAGGATAAATCACAGTGTGTTTATGATTTTGTTAATCAGGTTTATTTCATTAGGCCTAATAAAAAATACTGTTTAATGGCTGAGGAACAGTTAAATTTCACTTAATGGACCTGCGTACTACTGTTTGATTTGAAGCCCTTTAAGGCTACAATAAATAGTGCTACAAAACATGTATATTGTGTTTTACTTTGAATTACTTTTCATACTGACATTTAATGAGCAGACATTTATAAGTAACTAAAAGTTACTTTCCCAAGTAACTAATTACTTTTATGCACAGTAATTGGTGAAGTAATTCAACTACTTTTAAAAGACGTAACTAGTAACTGTAACTAATTACTATTTTCAGTAACTTACCCAACACTGGTCAGGAGGGAGAGACAATAGTAATGTCTTCAATTACCCTTCAATTAATTGGGAAGGTGTGTCAGGTCAAGGTAAATGTGAGGAAGAGTTTTTACACGTTGTAAATGACTGCTTTTTGATACAGTGTGTTACTCAACCTACAAGAGAGAACACAATTCTAGATCTGGTTCTGTGTAATAATACTGATAGAATTTGAAGTACTGAAGTAGAGGAGCCACTCGGAACAAGTAACCATAGTGCAGTTACATTTGAGGTTTTGCTGACTTTATTAAGATGGGTGTCTATACAAGGAATATAAACTGGGTACCTCTTCTAGATGGCAAAACTGTGAAATAAATGTGGTGCATATTTTAAAAAAATATTCTGGATGTACAGCATTAATTCATTCCACAAGTGAGAAAAGGGAAGCTGAAAAAGAAGCATCCACAGTGGATGAAAAGTCGTTACAGGACAGTTTGAAACAAACTTTTTTAGAAATTATTTAGAAAATACAAGTTGGACAACTCAGGGAGTAATAAGATTGAATACAGTCATATGCAAGCTGAAGTTAAAAAATAAATAAGGGAAGCTAAAAGGCGTTTTGAAAGACAGATTGCACTAGATGCAAAGAGGTATTCTAAACGCTTTTTTCAATACTACAGTCGTAAAAGGATAGTTAAAAAAGCAAAAGCGGGGGCCGCTGCCTTATTTGTTTGGAGTTTGGAGGTCTTTGATGGTTGCACTTGAGGCCAGTGAGACACCATCAAGATTTAATGTAATATTGGTGAGTTTGCTCCTGGCAGATTTTGGGCCGATGACCAATGTTTCTGTTTTGTCCGGATTTAGGAGGAGGAAATTATGGGCCATTCATGTCTTTATGTCTTTGAGGCCGGCTTCCATGTTTGATATTTCCAGGGAGACATCAGGTTTGGCTGATAAGTATAATTGGGTATCATCTGCATAGCAGTGGAAATTAATGCCGTGTTTACGAATGATATTTCCAAGAGGGACCATGTATAATGAAAAGAGCAAAGGTCCAAGCACGGATCCTTGTGGTATTCCATGGAGAGTTTGGAGGACTTATTGTTGATGAAAATAAAGTGATGTCGCTCTGAAAGATAAGACCTGAACCATGATAGGGCCATTCCACTTATGCCAATAAGGCTCTCAAGTCGGTCTAATAGAATAAGATGATCAATAGTATCGAAGGCTGCACTTAGGTCTAGGAGCACAAGTAGGGAGATACAGCCATTGTCAGAGGAGAGAAGTAGGTCATTGATTACTTTTAGGAGAGCAGTTTCCGTGCTGTGATGCTGTCTAAATCCAGACTGAAAGACTTCCAGAATATTATGGGACAGTAAGAAGGAGCAAAGTTGCTTTGTTACAATTTTTTCTAAGATTTTCGAAAGAAATGGGAGATTTGAGATGGGCCTGTAGTTCGACAGCTCATTCGGGTGTAGAGTGGGCTTCTTCAAAATGGGCTTGATGACTGCTAGCTTGAAAGACTGAGGTACATGGCCGAGCGTAAGGGAGGCATTTATAAGATTTAGCAACGGAGTGCCAATTTCAGGTAGCAGCTGTTTTAAGAGTCCAGTTGGAATGGGGTCTAGTAGGCAGGTAGCATTATTAGATGAATTAATTGGTGGCCTGTAAACAATTACTAGGGTAAACACCTGAGATGCAGTCTTGTCAGGATGTGCAAAGCTAAGTACTAACAATTCAAATGAATTAAAGTTATGGCCAGATTTAAAAGTGGCACAAAGATTAGAGTTATATACAGCAGCAACACCACCACCTCTCCCAGTTGAGCGAGGGACCTGGTAGTTACTGTAACTGGGAGGCGTTGATTCATTTAAAGCAATAAATTCATTTGGTTTAAGCCAAGTTTCAGTCAGACATAGGATGTCGAATTTATGGTCAGTAATCAATTCATTTATTAGCATTGCTCTGGGTGTTATTTTTATCAAGTTCTCACGGCAAATGCCCCGAATAGATTTCTTTAAACAGTATGGGACCAGAGATTGGGGAACAGACACTGTCTCTATGGAACTAAATTTAAGCGGTGGTTCAAGGGAAGAAGCAGAAGTCTGTTTAAGACAGAGAGTCTGCTGCCTGGCCTTTGCACTGATGAGTCACGGTTTTGAGATATTTAGACTATTAGCCAAATGTTTAGAGATAAGAGCTGTGCCCTCCCTCGAGGGGTGGATGCCATCTCTTTTTAAAAGACCAGGCCTCCCCCAAAAGGTGTACCTTGTCTATGAAGCCTATGTTATTAGAGGGACACCACTCAGACAGCCAGCGATTTAGTGACGATAATCTGCTGTAGATCTCATCGCCACATAGGGATGGGACCAGAGAAAGTTACTGAGTCTGACATATGTTTTGCGAGTTTACACACCGATTTTATCGTTAACTTGGTTATTTCTGATTGTCTCATATGGACATCATTAGCGCCGACATGAATAATAATTTTCGAGAATTTACTTTTACCTTTACCTCTCACCAGCACTTTCAGATTATCTTCTATGTCGGATGCTCTGGCCCCGGGAATGCAATTAACTATGGTCGCTGGAGTCTCTACGTTCACGTTTCTCAAAACGGAATCACCAATTATCAGGGCTCTTTTAACAGGTTTCTCAGTCGGTGTGTTACTGAGGGGGGAGAACCTGTTTGAAACGTGAACAGGTGGTTGGTGGTGCACCGTACGCTTGCGTTTCCATCTATTTTCCCGAACCGTAACCCACTTGCCTTGCTGCAAAGGCTCTGCTGGGACTGAGCTAGGGGAGCGACTATCTGACGCATCCGGTACCGAGAAAGATTCAATAAACTCCTCGCTAGCCTTAATCTTGTATAAGGTGTGGATGCATGCTTCTAATTCTGCTATCTTCTCCATCAACCTAGCATTTAACTCACATTTTGCACAGATGAAATTAGTGCTACCGGCGGAGAAGGAGTAACTATACATATTACACACCATGCAGGGGAGACAGTGAGAGGAAGGGGAGCTGAGAACAGGCGAGACAGAAGAATTGGAAGAAGTATAGGTAGCAGCCATTATCTCAGAGATTACTTACGTCTTTAGTTTCCCTCTTTAGATAAGTGTTGTAGTTCGTGTTGTAATTTCCTGTTTAGTTGTAACTTTTCGCAAATACTCCGTTTGGGTCCTGGCTGAGTTCTGGCATCTGGTGTTCAGGAAGTGCGTAGCAGAGGTAGCGAGCAGCGAGCAGAGGGAGTGCAGTGCCTATCAACAAGAAAGGAGACCGGACTGATCCAGGAAATTATAGGCCCGTCATCTTAACTTGTATCACATGTACATTACTGGAATCCATCATTAGGGACAATTTGGAATTATTCCTTGAACAAAATGGTATCTTAAATGATAGCCAGCATGGTTTTCGCAGAGGGAGGTCATGCTTAACAAACCAAAAGCTACAGTGTGTTTAGACTCAAACCAAGCTTTTGGTATTATCTATTTGGACTTTCAAAAGGCATTTGACAAAGTACTGCATGAGAGGCTCATAGTGAACATGAAATCTGCAGGAATTACAGGAGCTATCACTGAGTGGGTTCGAAGTTGGCTGTCTAATAGAAAGCAGACTGTAATTGTGGGAGGTATTGTATCAGAACAGGGTCCTGTGCGAAGTGGAGTCCTACAGGGATTGGTGTTGGGGCCTTTGCTATTCCTTATATACATAAATGATTTGGAAGCAGAAGTTAGTAGTAAAGTATAATTATTACAAAACTAAGGGGTCTAGCCAACAGTATAGAATCAACTAAGGTAATACAGGAAGACCTAAACAGTATCCAAAAGTGGGCAGATACCTGGCAGATGACATTCAATTTAGATAAATGTAAAAAACAAAGTCTTGCATGTGGGAAATAAGAACCTTAGACAAGACTACTTCATGGGGGGGAAAATATAGAATGTGCTCAATTTAAAAAAGACTTGGGGGAAATAGTTGACCCAAACTTAACAGGATCTAGGCAGTGTGCTGTAGCAGTAAAAAAGGCCAACAGGATGTTGGGATATATAGCCAAAAGTATTGATTATAAATCTAAAGAGGTTATATTGAAATTATACAATGCTTTAGTAAGACATCACTTGGAATACTGTGTGCAGTCCTGGGCACCGCACTATAAGAAAGATATTGAGGCTCTTGAAAAAGTTCAAAGAAGGGCAACTAAATTAGTTCTTGGCATGAAATATAAAAGCTACGAGGAAAGACTCAAGTTACTTAACCTATTTAGACTTTGTGAGAGGAGACTTACGGGTGATCTAATAGAGGTTTTTAAATTTACAAAAGGACTCAATAAGTTTAACTACAATAGATTTTTTATGGTGAGTTCAGTCTGTAGAACAAGGGGACATAAATGGAAACTAGTGAAAAGTAAGGTCCGCATTGATATAAGGAAGTATTATTTTACACAAAGAGTTTTCAATACATGGAATAGTTTGCCAGGCCATGTAGTTGACGCAGAGTTGGACTTGCCATGTTCAAGTCCAGAATTGATGCAGTTTTGGATTCTCTTTAATTGTAATGGCAAGCTTAGTTGGGCCGAATGGCCTGTTCTCGTCATAATATATTCTTATGTTCTTAATCTTTGCTCCAATATGTCCAAACAGTCTGTATGAGCCGGACATGACACTTGTGGAAAATTTTGTACTTCCACAGAACCATTTGTAATTAGATGTGGTATATTGCATATGTTACTACATCGTTTTTGTTTCGGGATATTGATATGTGTCGTGGATCTGCCACATTCTTAATAGAACAGAACTGAAGTAAATGTATTTTACATTACTGCATACAAATACTTTTACACAGGGATTTGGAAAATAGTTAACTATTTGGCTATTCTAAAAACAGTTTTAGTTGGGTAACCTCTAGAAGAAAGAGTTTCCAAATACACAATATTAGCATTTATGACATGACAGTCATATACTTTACTTTCTAATTTCCTTCTAGCCTCTTCCTGAAACGGAGTTTAATTGATTTCTAGCTGAATTATATTAATTTCAGCCTCTGTATGCAATTTATTTCCATCAGATGGTAAATCACAGCATTTGTATATGAGAGTGTCACTGAAGGCTTTGGATGTGAATGACTCCAACAATTTTCAGGGGCACATTGCTGTTTCTATACATCACCCTCAAAGCTGGGTTGTAAGTTGGGCATGAAGTGTCCTCTTCTCCAGGGTGTGATGCTGCACTTCCTTAGTGGCCAAGTCCAAAGCCAACTGATCTGAGTTCAGCTGAGGTAGGATCAGCGGGTGTGGTGTAAGCAGGCAGGCTCTGGGTGGTCCTGACAGTGAATGATGAGCCCACTGGGGGTCTGTCCTTTTCCAAGTCAGCATCAATTACATTACATAAAAGATTTAAGGGAATTTTTACACAGTCTTCCCTTTCACAGTCCTCTTCCACCCCAATTATCCCAGCATTACTGTTTCTGCTGTAATTCTCCAGAGTGGGCTCTCCTATCCTCTAATTTGGATAGTCTCCTCTCAGTCTCAATAACTCATCTTTCAATTCCAAACACATTACCTGACTCTGACATTATATATATATACATATATATATATCATATCATATATATATATATATATATATATATATATATATATATATATATATATATATATATATATATATCAAATATGAAGGGAGTTTCGAATTACACTTGGTGAACTTTGTCCCTCAAAGAGGAGGATAATATACATATTAATATATATTAATACATGTTAATATACATATGCATGGTGTCTCCATCCCCACCCCCACCCGCCCACACACAGACACAGACACAGACACATGCACAGACAGACACAGGCACACATAGACACACACACACACCCTAACCCTTTTTGTATTATTTTTTTTTGTATTATTTTTTTTATACCGGAAGCTCTTGGATCTCAGATCATGACAACTTGGCTTTTATAATTTGTTTGCAATAAGCAACCACATATTTTTGTGTTTGGTAACCACTATCATTTTGTTCAAATTCAGCAAAAAAATATGCACATTATGCTGTGCTAAAGACAAGTCAGATGTAAACACCTGCAGTCTTTCCTGGTGGATTACATCAGAATAGATCACCAGTATTGACTGTGCGTGTGCTTCTCATAAGACTGGAAGCACACGCTTCAACCTGTTCCCCTTTATCTTACTTGATTAACAGTAAAACAAATAATTCACAGAATAATTGACACCAATCGCGTAAATGGAGTAAATGATTATGCTGGCGAAACAGCGCAGATTGTCTGAAATTTGTGTGCTTGCGAAAGCTACAACATGAGATTGTTTAATTAACAAGAAAGCTATAATGTGAAACATTTAAGAGAAAGCTTTGGGATTACTTGCCACTTAATTGTTCAAATTGCCATCCTTGTTAATTAAACAACCTCATGCTGTAGCTTTCGCAACAGCAGACAAACGACAGACAATCTGCGCTGTTTCGACAGCATAATCATTTACTCTATTTATGCATTGGTGTCAATTATTCTGTGAATTATCTGTTTTATTGTTAATCAAGGAGGATAAAGGGGAACAGGTTGAAAGTAATGATAGATTTAAAGGTAATGTTTCAGCCTCCCCTGTCTCCAGCTCACCAGCCGCCACTGGTGTGCACTGAGAAATGCATCTGCAAAATTAAGCCATTTTTCAAAACTGCAAATACATTGAACAAAAGCATTCATTGGTTAAATACAAAGGTTAATACAAACATAAAATCTTTTGAATCAAATCACGAAAAAAGCTATTCTGTTATTCTGTGTTTCAAAGTATAATTTTAAATGTGTGATGAAATTTGGAAATTAAGCTAACAAAACTGTCTGTCTGGCCTGTATGACATGTGTGTTCAGAATTCTGCAAAACGTGCTTAGTATTCACTGTTTTGTCTAATAGTATGAAACAAGAGGTTCTGCAAATAATAACAATAATAATAAATTCATATTGCACCTATTATGCATATAGCTAACAGACAATTTGATTAAAAAAAGACAGATGGAGACAAATGAAAAAGAATAAATAACGAACAATAAAAAGCATAAGAATTAATGAAAAGCTAACTCAAAAAGTTTCAAAGTGTTTTAAAACACACAGACTTGGAAGCTTTTCATCTTGTCAGGGAGACTATTCCAAGTAACCAGGTCAGTGTGTCCAGGATAGGGGATATGTGACATCCTTTACTACAACAATCCCCAACTACTCACTTCACCATTGTGGGTGGCCTGTCGCCCACTAAAAAGGTAGATTTCAGCCTATGGCTCCTTTCTCTCCCTCCAGTTCCTCACTCATGGAAACATGGATCACTCCTCATAACATCTCCATGCCCGCTGCAAATCTTTTCTGATTGGAACGACTTTGTACTTGTCCTCTCCTGAC
This sequence comes from Megalops cyprinoides, assembly GCF_013368585.1. Lineage (NCBI taxonomy): Eukaryota > Metazoa > Chordata > Actinopteri > Elopiformes > Megalopidae > Megalops > Megalops cyprinoides. The sequence goes on along the minus strand of NC_050604.1, from coordinate 1,627,990 downwards.
TCTGTCTCCTCTTGTGAGTTTCATGATGTTACCATCACACACTCAACTGCATTGTCCATCTTCCTCCTCTGCAGCCTTTCTGGTTCTTTGGGATGATTTCTGGATGTCCTGCTCAGCTCATTTGCTGATAACGGGACACTGCATTTTCTTCTGGGAGACTTCAATATCCAGTTTGAGACCTACCAGCATTCTGGCTTCCTCTCCCTGCTCAGTTCATTTGACCTTTACCTTCAGCAGTTGTCTGGCATCCACAAGGCAGGCAACCATATGGATCTTATTTTTCTCAGGAGCTGCACCACCCCCAGTCTCACAGTTACACCCCTTGTAACAGAGTGAAACAACTTACCCCATTGTTGGGCGGGTCTGGTGTAGCATTGGCAGGGGATATAAAAGATGGGACACTGCCTTCCACAAAACTTGATCAATCTAGGAGAGTCTAACAAAAGTTGAACTAATGTGGGGGAGGATAATGATGACATTACCTTCAGAGCAATGTGGGTAATATTGTTACTGTTGTTACTGATAACATTTGTGTACAGTAAATATTCTAAATTATATAATTGATGATGGTAATTGATTTCCCTTATGGAAAAGGCAAACATATTGGTATGTTCTGGGGGAAGAGCTTTGAAGGGGAACATAGATAAGCCAGTCCCAATATTCAGTTGGTTTGTGAGCTGAGGGGACTGAGTTGTGCTGTAATTGAAAAGCTGCAAAGTAATTGTCTTGCACTGTTATGCACTGTCATTGCCATACATAGAATCTTTCTCAGATATGTCATCTAACTCTGCTAGATCCTATCTCCTGTCTTCCCCCTCATCTGCTCTTTATACTCTTTGCCCTCTTGTTTCCAAACCTGTAAGACCATGTCCACCGAGTCTGTGGATGTGTGACATACTCCATGCTGAGATAGAGACAAACTAGAAACCTGAAACTCAATTTGGCCAAAATTCTGGAGTCAAGACTCTCAGACTGACACTTGACAGTTGGTAACTTACTCAACCCAGCTCCTGGTCCAAGCCCTGTTCTGCCTAGACTATTGCAGTTCCCTCCTTGAAGCTCTCCCTCCATGTGTGATGAAATCCCTGCAATTTATTCAGAATGCAGCTACGTAGCTGGTCCACATTGTCACCAAAATTCTCCCATGTCTCCTGATCCCCCAAGACTGGTCTTCCTTCATAAGTTGTTCTGGATAAGAGCATCTGCTAAATGACAATAATGTAATGTTTTGTTTAAAGGTCTACCTGCAGAGCTCTGCACTAGCTGTAGACTGGGGAAGCTACACTGGATCACGCAGGTAAAAATGGAGTTGCAGTAATCCAGCCAAAAAAAAACTATAAATGATATGGATTTGGGAACCACTGGTGTTCTGTTTTGGATACCTTTGACCATTGTTTCAGCGCGAGTTGAGGTGTTTTGACATTCAGCCAAACTGTAATGTGCTTGGAAGAATGGATTTAATGGATTCTGTGTGGATCTATACCTAGACTATAGAGATGGATATGGAGTGGTTCTGCTCAGGCACACAGAGCCACACAGAAAGCCTGCATTGTGAACTGGGCTGGTACTGGCAGTCATTTTGAGAGGGCCAAAGCATTGGTTTGTGTTGATTCCCTGTGGGATGGTCTCATTGGCGCGCTGTGGGCGGAGCCCAACCTTGGCTGTGTGGTGCAACTCCGGTAAATCCATGGTCCTCTGGCTTAGCCAGTGCCACTCCCCAACAGGGGTCCCAATGCAGATCCCTTAGGTACTCCACTCCCTATGGCTCCTTGCACAAACAAAATCCCTGTTATTACTCTCTGTATTTTATGTTGAAACCAATTTTTGACCAAATTTATAATTCCTTAAATTAATTCCTTCTGATTTCAGCTATATAATAAGCTGCTCACATGGTACTTTGTCAAACACATTTTAAAGTCCACATAGATAGTATCATAAGCCTGGTCTGAATCAACACATTTTTTAGTTTTGTCAGAAGTCCACATGATTTGTTAAGCTATTCATATTCATTTTAGCTATGGGCCTTGCACTTTTTGTTGAAAAGTCAGCATGCTACTCAATGCAGTAAGTAGATATCTACTCAGACATGGAGGATGTATTATAGAATCTTCTTCATGCTGATGTTCTCCTTTTTATTTGCTCATATGTGAGCAGCTGTGACACTGAAAACCCAGTCACTGTCATGTTGGTTTCTGCAACGTTAGGGATTTCTGTGTTAGTGACACAGTAAGACTACAGCAGCTGATGATCTTTCACTTTCCTAACTTTCCCTTTACACCTTTTCAAAAGTTCCTTTTTATATAAACAGATGACAGGATAAAAATAATCAAGAGAAACAGAACAATGAGAAGTTAGCACATCAAACAAACAACAAAAGGGTAGATGTCAGTCCTTCCGCGTGAGGTCTTTTCTCTCTCTTTCTGTTCTTGTGAAAGCGGGAGTGCAGTGAAGCAGTGATTGTTTTTTCAGACGTCCTTTGGCCCCTACGTTCCCCTGGTAGCGGTGACAGCAATGCTGTCTGATTGGCTGTGGCTGCTTTTGGCGGGGCTTTGAGGCGTCAGCACCGCTCCTCCCGGGACATTCTGGCAAGGCTTCATACCCACAATGCTGCCACTAGATAATTAAAACCACCCCGAATACACCCCCCCCCCCCCCCACTCATACACACTCAGCCCTTACCTCGACCTCATCGAGACAGACTACACTCCCCCAACATGCTCAGCATTTACCGTGACCTCATCGAGGCAGACTACACCCCCCCACACACTCAGCCCTTACCCTGACGTCATTGAGGCTGACTACACCCCCCCACACACTCTGCCCTTACCCCAACTTCATCGAGGCAGACTACACCCCTCCACACACTCAGCCCTTACTCCCACCATATTGAGGCAAACTACACTCCCCCAACATGCTTAGCCCTTACCTTGACTTTATTGAGGCAGACTACACCTCAGCACACACTCAGCCCTTACCCCCACAATATGGAGGCCGGCTACACCCCCCCCAACATACACTCAGTCGTTACTCCAACCTCATCGAGGAATACTACACCCCCCACACATACACACACACACAGCCCGCTTACACCCGCTCAACTCACCATAAACCAGACACACATGGACACAACTCATCACTGCACTGAGATCGTCACATTCCTGCAAAATCCAGTCAAACTGACAAGCACAACTGGTTGCGAATAACCAGTAAAAACAAGGAACATTGAGGGGAGACCTAGAGTAGTAGGCAGTAAATGTACAGTATGTTGAAATGATTACTGGATTTTCTTTGTTATTCTTGCCAAGTGTGCTAATGCGGATGTGTCTTCAGCAGATGTGGTAAACTGCCCTCACTACACAAAAAAATAATAATCAATGGCTTCTTCTGTATTTCAATGCCATAAGCATTAACAAGAAGAGGCTCATGGAAAAAATGTGTTAGGCCACAAGCTGGCATAGTTTACATGCCTCACTACATTGGAAAAATGAAATACATATTAAATGGGGCTATTTGTCTCCACTCAGGAAATGCTGGATCCTGGATCAGTTTTGGCTGGGCCAGAGGATATCCTAAATCTGGGTCAGTTTCAGCTGGGGCAAAGGGAATCCTGAGTAAGCTACTTAACCTGAATTGGTTTCATAAAAAATTGGAATTTGTCATTGTCCTGGCTAAGGGTGCCAAATCATGTGATGTGCACTGTTAACCTGGGCATAGATACTACCCCTCTAGTGAACATGCGTTAGACTAAGTGTGGCAAAGGTTAAGGTTATAGTACTGCCATGACAGAAGTGGACATATTAAAATTGTCAGGGCTCCGCCCCCTTAAGCCGCGGTGCTTTTGTTTTCCTTGTGTTCCAGCCCCGCCCCGCTCCCTGCCTGGTCTACGCCCACCTGATCTCCTCATTACCTGCACCTGCCTGCCTGCTCACCTGCATCCCATTGCCTCGTCACCCCAGCCCTACATCTTCCCTGCGTGTCTCTGTCTTGTTGCTAGTTCATTTCAGTGATTTTTCCTGTCTCGTCCCCGCATTAGTTCCCGTGATTTGTTTGCTGTCGCCGTTCCTGCCTGATTCCTGACTTCGTTTTCTGCCTGCCGATTCGGATCTGTTTGATGCCACTCGCCTGCCTGGTTCCTGACTCTGCCTGCCCCGACTACCGATTCTGGATCTGCCCCCGGACTGCTTCCCCGTGTTTTGAACCCTGCCTGTCCCTGTACCACGAACTACCTACCGATTCCGATTAAACGCTTGGATCCGTATACCCTGTGGTCCGCGTTTGTGTCCCGATCTCCAATCCTGACAAAAATATGATGCTAAGGGCAGCACTGTGGAGGAGCGACCTTTGAGATATGATGCTAATGGCAGCAGTTTGAAGTAAACATTGTCAGAGTAAAATAAACTGTTATGCATTGTGACCATTGAAAGCTGCACAGGAGACTGCTAAGAAAATAAGAATAAACAGAATTACTCATCAGGCAACTTATGCATACATGATACTGCAAGCAGCTGAAACTCCAAACAGAAATATTACTTATGTCAGTGATACCTGAGAGGAAGCTCTTTGGGAAACACAGAGACTATATGACCTTGTCTTAGCCCTGAATGAAGTCTTAGCCCTGTTGTCTTGGATATCATCATACTGAAAAGAACTTTTACTAAAGTGCTCCTTTTTCATTCATAGTTGTATTGGTTTTATCTTAAGTAACAAAGCATGACTTCACAACTTTCTAAAACATTCAGGATAGAAGAATGATTTAGACTTGCAGTCTTGTGCTTTTACCTTTCTCCATTTCTGAATCATTTCAAGTTTTACCACCCACACAGAGATTCTTGGTGTGCAATGTGGACCCATTATCCCAGCTGAGACCATAGCATAGCACAGTCTCCTGGGAGAGGGTGATATTTTTCCATCCTCAATGGGATGAGAAAAAAAGAATATAAACCGTTTAATAATGCAGTCCCATTCATCGATTAAACCAAGATGTGCCAGAGTTAAAGGCATGCCCTCTTTCAAGGGCTATTAGCTTCAGGTCTTTAATGAACACATTCACTTCAGAAAGACATATGTCTCTGTAGCAGATCTTTGTGTTTCCACAGTGAAATTGTGGCATGCCAGAAGAAAACGCCTAAAAGCATTTCACTATCAGACAGGAAGCTGGACTATAGCTTTCCATACATGTCCAGTATCTCTTTTCATATTGCACATTCCCTGCAGTCTTTCCAGAGAATCACCACAATTTTCTTTCTCCCTTTCTACTACTTTCTTCCTGTTTTCTTCCTGTTATCTTTCACTGTTTTTTCCGTATCCTTACATCTAATGAGCAACTGTAATTACAATTTACAAAATATTTTTCACATAAAATACAAACCCTCAGTGGTTATAAATGGAATCACTTTTTCCCTTCATGATTTTTGACTTCCACAACATTTGGATTCATATTATACTCCAAATAACAGAGGACTTTGACAGTTGTATTGCACCACTGGAACTACTGAAGCCATTTCTCTGAAGAAAGAAGAAAAGGATATATGAGACCTTACACTGGATTTGAGGATAGGGATGTCTCGGGAAGCAGCGTGCCCACACCAGAAGAGCCATGCAGTCTGTGAGGCGGCAAAGAGCTTGGGTCTAACTCAGGCCTGCCAAAAAGTGAGGATGCCGTGAAAGTCTGACATGCTGAATCCCTAGCAGGCCTTTGCTGTGGCTGTGGTCTGTTGAGGAAAAAAGAATTATATCATTCTTTCCATATGGCTGCTATAATTGTTATACGCTGATTTGAAAACATTTTGGGTGTTAATATTTTCATTTGAAATGATATGCATTCTGACGTTTTTTTTTTTTACCTTTGAACATGAAAGATTAATTTCCTGCTGTTCTCTCCCTGTTGCTGGCTGATGTTCCTGCCTGCCTTTTTACCTTTAGCAATGATAGCAAAAGACACAAAAGGAGCTTACTACTTAAACTCAGTTTCGTAATGCATCAATTCCTGTAGGTTGCCAAGTATAACTTCAATTACATACTAACTGTATAAAATATAAAAAATCCAATGGTTGCAAAAATACAAAAAAGTCAAATCATCAGATTAACTGTAGAAAGGGACCATACACCCTGTTTGTGCACACAACCCCCACCTCTCACAGACCCTTTGTTTACAACCAGTGTGCGCAATACCCAGTGGCAATCGGGAGGTCCCCCTACCCATACCTGCCAACATTAGGTTTCAAAATATGGATGGACGCAGAGCTGTATGCAGATTGTAACTATGATTAAATTTGATGTAAATTGAAAATTATTTTTCTCGCCAACACTTCGTCACATAGACAAGCAACTAGCATTGATGAATACTTTGTGAGCAATTCAACCAAGAAAAAGGGATATGTGAATTTTGGACGCAGGCTGCGTCTGTCGGGCTTTAAGGGTTAAAAGACATTTGCAAGTGACAAATAATTTTTAAAAGATTTTTCCAGAGACCCCCCCAGAATTTTGCTGTTGAGGCTTTCAGGGGGCCTCAAGTGTCAATCAAGGGGTCTTGGACCCCTCGAGACCCCCGTATTTCGCACCCTGTTTACAACTCAGTTGAAACCTGCCCAAACCTGTCCTGCTGCTCCCCTTATCAGCAGGATCCCTGCAGGTAACCCGAGGCACAGACACACCCCAAGGACAGCCCCCAGGTCACCATTTGTCCTCTGACCTGCGCATATCCTTTGGCCACCAATGGGAACCCCAACAGGGCCAAGGATATAGGACAATATAAAAAGAGTGGTGACCTCTCCCACCTCAGTACTGCACCAATACCTGTGAGGTGAAGAACTGGGGAGATCAAATACTTGGGGACAGAGTATTGTGTTGTTGTTGTGTGCGTCTGTGACTAAGTTAGTACTATGCCTGAGTTCAACTGGTTGTATTACAATTGCCTGTAGAGAGAGAAGGGTGATATGCATTTTTATTCAATGTATATAAAGTGTGCACTTTAATTAAGATTGTGTTCATCTGTTATTCGTAACGAAATGGAGTGTTTGTTTGCATAAGACAACGTGTTAGCATTGCACATTATGTTTACAGCAGATTACACTGTTGCAGAGCAAATAGCAGACGAAACGAGTATTCTCCCATAAGTCCAGCGATAGCTATGCGTTCATGAATTTTCTCTACATGCATGCAGTGGAGTGAAATCAGAACGGAACACACACAGGACCTCCTGAGGTTGCAGACAGAACCGCGTCCTATTGTTATTGTCATGCATGCGCAGTAGTGTAAGGGGCGGCTTCTAAGCAGTAGGCAACCTAGCAGCTATTAGCTCACAGCCGGATTGTGTGTACCATGGCTCTGAGAAACACACTGCGCTGCTTAACCAAGAGTAGCGTACCAATTGCATGTAGAGAGAATTCATGAACGCATAGCTGTACGAAGGTTTGGTAGGTTTAATTAAGTCACGTTTGTATTCAGGTAGGGGGCTCCCATTCCATTGAGATATCCATGTATGTGTGGTGCTTACTGCTGTGGGAATTGTTCACATGTGTGACTGTAAAGGCCTAATTCTGTATTCCTGCTCCTTCCCTTGCAGGAAGCCACACACTCACAACACACACACACACAACCAAATACCAACAAACCCTCTGTAAGGTGGATCCACACATAACACACATACTCCACTCCACAAAAATCCCTCAATAAAATTCTGAACAGGGAACCTGACTCCTGTGTCCTGACCGACACACCACTGTGACAGCAACATTAGCCTGAACCTAGTTCACAGGTGAAACTGCCTCCTCAGTTTCATTGACATTAGCTATATCATAAGCCATCAGATCATTCCCTTCACAAAGTGAAACAGCCTGTGCTGCATAATTTGATTTGCAAGATCTTAACATTACTCCATGGTGTACTTGTAGCCATGTCAGCAAACGTAATTTGGATGCTGGCAGACAGAATCAGATGTTCTGTAAAAAGGATAATCACATTTCTTTGTAGCAAATTTGATTAAACTAACCTAGCTAGCTAGCCAATAATTTCCTGGCATTGGCAAGAGAAGAGTTCATTTATCCAGGTGAAATTAATAAAAAATTTAAAACCAGATTATGGCATGCTTGCCCAAAGAAATGTCACAAACATTACACCAACACCCCTGCTCACTCAAATGTTGACATTTTTGTACCTTGTCCTCCCATGGCCATTGTGGGTAAACATGATTTTCCTCTACCCTGGCTCATTATGATCACTCCACCCACACTCTCCATGTCAGCCACTTTTAAACCAACTAGACCTTCAAGCACAGAAACACCACCATCCACACATAAAAATAGCATATTGTGAGTGAATGCAAACCTACCATTTCTACAACATAATTCAACAGATGGTTTAAATGAGTCTGTGTGCCTGTGTGGCAAACTCTTCCATGTCACATGGCTGATATAAAATGTAAATACAGGCCCACACAGTTTGAGAGTCTGAGTTGTTATTATCTTTCCCATAAAATAGTGAATCCCACCTCTCAGCCATATGTCATTATGATCTTTCTTCAGTGACTTCTACTGGCCACTTTTTCCAAGGCTGTAGGTTCATATTGAAAGTTTAGGCACCTGAATACATGAACAGGTTTTGGTGGCAGTGTTGATATGAATAGCCCACAGGAAAATCATACTAATGTGGACATTACACAGTTAGTTTTGGAGTCTATCATGAAGGATAAGTTATTAGGATTCCTGGGGAAAAAGTAGTATCATCAAGATGTGGTTCACCTCATTTTATTCCTCTATGGAGTTCATTCTTAACAAACATATCCTGCCAATTGCTTTGGCAAAGAAAACTATTGAGTAGCAATGAGATGGATTTCATCTGAGAAAGAAGCTGTAGAAAGTGGAATCCCAGAATGGTTCCTCATTTATGTAAACAACTTTGTGATTGCAATTGTTTGTATTGCAAGCAAAATTAAAATTAAACTAAAATGAATTGAGGGAAATGGGTGTGATACCACTAAAATGGAGCAGGAATATTTAAATAGAATCGAGAATTTGAGACTCAGATCAGCAACTGCAAGGTTGTAGATGTGGGCAATAACAATACAAGGCAGGAATATCTTATGGAAGGTACAAAACTAAAGTGAGTGCAACATGAAAAAGACTTCAATAACAGTAGGTGAGGATAAGTCATTTATCTGTTTATTTGTTTTAGATCTGATGGATTGGTAACAAATTTCAAAATGGCACCATAAATGAAATGCAACACCACCATGCCAGAACAATCACTTCCCCTCAACAAATGAAAAATACACTAAATCCATATTAAAACGTACTTGTGCCTCATAACACCCAGTAAAAAGGCTGAATTTGAAAAATCACTAATAAAGAAAGAATTATGTGTCGCCCCATGAAATTACTGTTGAACCTTAAATAAAAATTCCTCATATGACCAAGGCTGCAATTTCATAATAATTTCCTTAACTGCAAAACCGCAAACCCAAACCCTTGCTATGTTCACCAAGAAATAAGATTGCAGAGAATACTTATTCAAATTCAGTGGTGTTTCAAAAGCTGCACTGAAGTGCCAAAAGAGTTGCAAGAGACACAGGGCACACAGGTAAATACCAGGCCATTAGCACTGCAGCAGAAGCTCCATTTCTAAACTTAATGCATGACAACAGCACAGATCACAGTGATAAGAGGTAAAAACTGGGTTTGTAAATGAGGACTTTTCTGAAATATGCTCTGAGTTTTCACAAATACTTCAGAACAATGCAGTGCTGAAAATTTGACCACAGATACTGTTAGCTGTCTTAACAATGAGTAAAATAAGTCACCTATGAAGGAAATGGTGGGGTGAAATGATATGACATTTTTACAGTATGATATTTGTACTAGAAAATATCAATTATTGAAAGATAATGAGCAGCAGTATGGTGTAGCAATAAGGAGCAGGGCTTATAACTGAAAGGTTGCTGGTTCTTTTCCCCACTGGGGCAATGCAGTTGTAGCCTTGGCCAAGGTACTGAACCCACAATTGCCTTAGTTAATACCCAGATGTATAAACTGTAACCTCTGTAAAGTGTGTTAATGTGATGTATGACAAGATCATCTTTTCTAAGATTTTTTTACAAAGTAAATAAAGAACCTTTAAGGGGTACAACATTACCCCATTTAAAAAGTCATGCAGAGCTACAATACATACAGAAGCATATATTATAGCTGATACGTTCAATAATGTTTATCATGTGTGTTTGCAAGTTAGCAAATACATACATATCACTCACAATGAGTAGAAAAAAAAATTGCAGGTGTGTGAGTCAAGGAAACAGCAAAATTATTCAATGTGTCAAAAATCACAACAGCAAATGCCAAACAAGGGAAAACTGCATTATGAATGAGGAACAGTCATCACAAGCAGTGCTTGAAGTGGGAAAAAAAGTGCTGGTACTCCCCTTATTCACATGTTAGCGTGTGTATCGGCTAGTATCAGCAAATCATTAAGTATTACATTCTGAATTTCTACAGTAAATAGAAGATACTAGGAGATATCGCTGATGTTCACAACATAAATTTATTTATTCAAAGGGACAACCATTTGCCAAACTATTAATTTTATATGTAATAATATATAATAATTTAATCATGTAATATCTGTATGATACTATACATTATGTATGTGTGTATTGTTATGTGTGTGTGTGTGTGTGTGTGTGTGTGTTAGTGGCGGCTGGTGAGCTGGAAACAAGGGAAGCCCAAACACTACCTTTAAATCTATCATTACTTTCAACCCATATCAGATTCTGGGCTATTCATAATGACCCTATATAAACTGCATTACCCAGGGGGCACTACGTGATGCTCACCTGTTCCCATTCTCTCAACAAGTCTAACGTTATTGCTAGTCTAAGTAATGGAAGGTTAATGCTAAGTAGTGGCAGCTGGTGAGCTGGAAACAGGGGAAGCCCAAACATTACCTTTAAATCTATCATTACTTTCAACCTGTTCCCCTTTATCCTCCTTGATTAACAATAAAACAAATAATTTACAGAATAATCGACACCAATCGTGTAATTAGAATAAATTATTATGCTCGCGATCAAGGAGGATAAAGAGGATAAACATTCCAGTATGATAATGCCCCCATACACACCACCAAAAATTTAAGAGTAGTTTTATGAACACCAGGCCTTCCATGCCCTCCCTGATAACCAGATTATGGCCGAGCTCCCTGAGCATATTTTATGGGAATGGAGAGTGCGAAGTTGATGTCCAAGTCCTTCATGTCTCAAAGAACAGCTGTCCTTCTTGAAGAATGGTCTAATATCCGATAGAAAGTGTTCATAACAGTATTACAGGAAGGACTGAAGCTGTTCTGAAGGCAAAGGGTGGGGCAACTCCTTATTAGTTAATTCTGTAGATGCAAGTTTAATACAATGAGAAATGTAAGTGTTGCTGTTGGTGAAGGCATAAGGGTACTGATCTTTGGCTTGGAGTCCGATGTAGAGATCACACCCTGCCATGGGCTGAGGTTATTGACAACTCCTTTGGACAGCATTAACAGGGAAGAGAGAAAAAGGGGGAAGAACAGCGGACTTGAAAAGTAAGTGGTAAGTGCAATGTTTATACTTACGGAAGCCGAGAACGGCCATGCTTGCAATTATTATTTTTTTAATGCCGTTATCTTGAGATCACAACTTAATTATTTCGTTATCTCAAGATAACAAAGCTCGTTTAATTGAGATAACGAGATAATTTATCACAAGAAAACAACTTTTGTTTTCTCAAGATCACAGGATAATTATGGAGAACTCAAAAATGAGTGTCTGGTCATTTGATCAGAGTTTCCCGAACCTCTCCTGGAGGACCCCTTGTCCTCTATGTTTTAGATCTCTCCCTGCTCCAACACAGCTGATTTATATGATCAGTTTGTTATTAAGCAGCTTCAGGAGTTCATAACGAGGACAAGGGGTCCTCCAGGAGAGGTTTGGGAAACGCTGCATTTGATCACACCTGATTTCAGCCTTCAAGATCGCTGTCATGACTGTTGGGGAGGATCTGAATGTTATCTCTAACAGAAAGACAAAATGCAATTTCTGCCTGTGTTAGACCTTGGCCAAAGTACAGTCTGATGCGTTCATCAATAATGGGTACTCCTGACATTTTCAGCTTAAGTCAGTTGCTATAGTTGTCAAGATGCCATCTATGCATGCTGGCATGTCACTCCTGAACTCTGATAAACATTATAAATAATAAGAGGAAACAACCTTTTGTTTTCTCGTGATAATGAAATAATTAACTCTTGTTCACGAGAAAATGAGCTTTTTTATCTCAAGATAATGAGATAAATTAACCCGTTATCATGAGAAAACAAGCTGTTATCTCGAGATAACGAAATAGTTAACTCATGATCTCGAGCTAACGGCATTAAAAAAATAATTGCATGCACGGCCGTTCTCGGTTTATGGGACTAGTTTGTTAATTGCAAAGCAATTGTCTGAAAATTCTTCTCCTTTAAATAGATAAATTTAAATAAACAGACATATATTGTTTGGTCTTTCCACTATTTTGGACGACCCCCCTGTACTTGAACTATATTGGCATAACTTGAGGGATGATGATCCATTGTCTCCCATTAAATCAAGCAAAACAGTACTTTTCACATTTTTTGTACTAAAGATAGCAGTTGGTAGAGCTCCAGCTTTTGCCTTTAGATTTATAACCTCCTTCCAAACCACTTATTTTGGCAAGAAACACTTGTATCCTAGCAAAGTTGCCATCTGTTGATTAACTGACTTACAGTCATGAGTGTGCATATTGAAAATAATATCTAAACACCGTCAAGCTTTTTTTTTTTTTTTCAAAATATGACTCGAGAGTTTTAGATGAAGGGATGGCTAGCCTGCACAAAAGTAGTGTACGTTTAACATAATTGCATGTGATTTCAGAGAAGCAAATGCTTTGACAGAAAAAAATCATACTTGGTTATAGGCTATAATGTGAGGGTTATTAATTTAATTACATCAGTATATTGTTTTTATGGTATATCGTTTTACATAAATTGTTGGGTAGCTAGGGTATACTTCATTTGAGTATGCTATCAATAAATGTCATGTGATTGTCCAACATCCAAGTCATAATCAGTACATCGGCTGCAAGAATGTATAGCGTACATTCATAGCATACATAGCGTTTCTAACAGTTTGTTATGAGCTAGCTAACTTGACAGCCAGAAAACCTGATTAGCTAGTTAGCTAATGTTACTGTTGGTGAAGTTTTATGAAACTTAGGCAGCATTGCAAAATTCAGGTCCAGGTAACTATGAAGGCATAGTGTTGTACACAAAAACCAAGTCTTTTAAAAAGGCCTGTTTATTGTTTTGTGGGCACACCTTTTCATTAAATAAATGCATTGTCTTATTCATCAATCTTTTGCAACCAGTGAGGCCTCTTTTGACGGGTCTCTTTTGATGATCCCATATGTTTCACAGGAAAATGTATGTCTTTTGCCACAATCATGTCATCATCCCTCTCATCCCTATCCGCCAAGGAAATGACACAAGTAATACACTGGCCAAACATCCTCACAGAGAGGGTTTTTTTCCTCTCTCTCTTTGCCTGGGATCTGCATCCAGCAGGGCCTTAAAACACTCAACAAATTGCAACCCTTTACATGGTATCTGATAGTGGGAACATTGAACATGGATTAGGTAATTTATTTATTCAGGTAATTTATTACCACATATATCACTGAAGACTGAATGCTTTGGGATACTACATCTGACATCTTAAATATATAAAGTAAATAGAGGGTCTCAGGCTTGTGTACATTTTTGTCTTGTGTTGATCAGGCCCACACAGTGGGCACACAGTCTTGCTGTTACATGAGGCCACATTTGGAAAGAGCAGGGATATGCAGGACTTTTGCCATATCTGGTTATATATGAACATGTTGGTATGTTCATTAAGGACTGACTGTCATTCAGAACAAGCTGAAAAAGGTGCATTTGGGCGAGTTAGCTGACAGGACCATTCATGTTTTGTTACAAAACTGTAAAATGTCTTTTTTATTTTTAATGTGTACTACTGACAATGACAAAATACAAAAGCAAGTTGTTCAGCTATTTCAAAAAAGTCCAAAATCTTCCATTAAGTCATTTGCATTTTTCCCAACTTGTGTTCCTGTATGGCCTGGCAGTTTTTGTAATTCGATTACTACAAAACATTCAATCACAGGCACATGTTAGAGATTAGCTTAAAAATGTACAACTTTGTTCTTTTCAAAATCAGCAAGTGTGATTTTTTTTTTTTTACAGAAGATGATGTGATTGCCAAAGAAAATCAGATTTTCAGGCACTACAACCGATTAATACCAATTTAAACAATGACAGTCTAATTGAGATCAAGTGTGTCATATATAAAGCAATGAGCCACCACCAGAAAGATTTACAAACTTAACTAGAAAGAAAACTATAAGGACAAAATTTAAGTTAGTTTGAAAAACCTTGAATCTAAATGTTAGTCAATGGACTCTTTTGATGTAAGTTTGTTAATATCTCAAAATGTATTTTAAGGATTGATATAAAAAGCACAAGCAGCACAATCCCATACAACCTAACATTTTGTTTATTTGCAAGTTTTATTCAAAAGAGCACTTCTCCAAGTTTTCAATTTCAAAGTCAGATAAGAAAAACATATAGGGACCCTGACACCATTCTCAATGTATTTTCACTTTTCATTTGCACTTGTCTCACTGTTATTTTTAAATAAAAGCATAGAATTTATAGAAAAATACAAAGGTTACCTTTAATGAAAAATGTTTATGTTATATTTTCTTTTTAAAGTACAAAAGACACATTATAATAACTGAAGATAAGCAACACACAATGCTCCCAAAAAATTAAATTCAAAAGAGGAGGAGGATGAGATAAGTTCATAAGTAGGAACACATTATACAACAATGATAAAAGCTTTTGAGAGTGTATATGTACATACACTCTACTGTTAACCACTTTTCCTTGGCTTTGGCTTTTGGAAACTGTAAATGCGACTTCTTCTTTTTGCTTAATTCCTAAGGGGGAGGTGCTGATCCTGGGTCACAGCCACAGGCCAGCACTGGGCCAGAGTTCCATCAGACTTCATTTCGTTGTAGATGTGGATGTGAATGAGTTCAGTGTCAGGGAATTCTCCTGAAGACAACATTTCCTTTTGCTTTTGTGGGAACATCATTCTCTGTTCTCCTTATTTCTGGGGGCAGAAGAAGTTGCTCTGTGCAATGTGTCTAGTATTGAGGTGACTCAGGTGTGTAATACTAACAGCCTTATCACTCAGAAATAGAAGAGATGGGAAAAGGAAAAGGCTGTGCCAAGCATACACCAAAGGGCAGAGCCTGAAGTCATGTCTCCGTCATTTCCCCGAAGTGCTGTGAAATTCATAAACCTGGAGTAGAGATACAAGTGCCATATTCATAAACCTGGGGCAGAGAGACAAGGGCTATATTGATAAACCTGGACCAGAGATTCGGACCATATTGATAAACGTGGGACAGAGAGACAGGGGCTATATTCATAAATCTGGGGCAGAGAGACAGGGGCTATATTCCTAAACTTGAGCAGAGAAACAGTTACTATTCATAAACTTGGAGCATTACATTACATTATTGGCATTTAGCAGAAGCTCTTATCCAGAGCGACTTACATAGATTACACTTTTTTACAATGTTATCGATTTATACAGCTGGATATTTACTGAGGCAATTGTAGGTTAAGTACCTTGCCCAAGGGTACTACAGCAGTGCCCCAGCGGGGAAATGAACCGGCAGCCTTTCGGTCACAGATCCTGCTCCTTAACCACTATGCTACACTGCCACCCCAATGTAATGGAGCAAAGAGATAGACATAGACAGACAGAAGACATATGGGGTAGCATTCTCATTCTCATTCTCATTCTCACTTTCCCACAACAGCTGTGCCACCCTCCTCAGCTTAGAAAAGTAAGCATACAATCACATATCCCCTCTGTGAAGGCCCTCAACAGGACTGAGGTCAAACAAAGATGCCTCTGAAAGTGGCCTTCGGGTGATTTTTCCCAATCCAGGTGCATCATTGACACAAACACAACCCTACTCTCGCCCATTAAATCTGCTCCCAGATTTTAAAAAGAGAGACACCAAACACCTAAAAATGTACAGCTCCTGAAAATGTACACAATGATTATGCATATTTATCATAATCATAATTAAAAAAATGTTCTAAATGTGTTTGAAAAAAACACTTTGGGCAGTTTTGCTCAAAAGGACAAGTTGTGACAGCTTCAAGTCAAACTGTAACTGAAGGTTGGGCAAAGCCCTTTATTGATAATCATTGATTTGGGAAAGCTGGAGGAGTGCATGTTTCAACTGCGCAGGGCCTTCTGTAACACACTTTGTGTGACACAGCTACTTTGTGGGACTAGAGTAGCATATGTACTGGAAAGACAATGGGTGAAAGTACAGTTTATTTATTCCTGTATATTGTCGCACAAAGACTCATTCACATGTCCCTCTGCAACCTAGCAGAAGGTGCCATTTTAGGCCCTGTGTGTCCTACATTATCATGGCACAGACACACCCTCCCTGTTCAAAGGGAGGGATAAAGGAAAACTGATGAAAACTGAAACGATGGTTCACAATGCAATCACAGAGCTGACCGGCATAGAGAGAGTGCACTGACCAGTAAGTCTGACCAGCAGTAATATACCTGTTTGTATTTGAAATGTACCCATTGTTCATAAATTGGAGCATTTTGAAAATTGTCGTGGGCATGATTGGTCTAGGCTAGGGGTATGATCTTCGTTTACACAAAAAGGCAGCTGGCCCAGAATGGCGAAACTGGAAGGAAACCGGAACTTACCCTCGCCAGGTCGCTTCGTAAGTTCTCCAGGCCAGTCCAAACTGCCGCTCCACCGGCGAAGAGCTCCGCGTTTTTAGTTGTCAAGCTTAGTTCAGATGTATGTGATATTTTTCTGAAAGCACGGCAGTCATACATGAAAAAAAAAAACCTTGGCGAAGAAAGGGGTAGGTGAGCTTTCTCTGGAGGACAGGCAGGTCCCAGGTGCATCATCACACACCAGTTTCCCTCCATTTTGGCTTTTTAAAAAAGAAAAGCCCTCCCACGCGACTGACTGGCGCCCAATCAAGACACAAGGCGTCGTCCCCAATCTCTATACCAGCCACCATTCTGGAAGCACAGCTGCCATGCCACTAAATGAGTGCTAGTTTATTTAAACATTTTATTAATAACAAGCATTAGGAGTTATTATGCCCTGCTCACTAATGCGTGGGCATAACAAAATGCAAAGGAAAAACCAAAATGGCCACCTTACTATGTGACCGATCACAGCCAAAGACATTTTGCATGAGCTTCCATATGTGCGCCAGATTTTGTGCTTTTGGAAATACTATGTGGGGCTTATACTGTATGTCCATGTGTTCAAAGCAGAGAAAATCCACAAATTCACACCTGTGCACACATTGATTGACATGCCATGGACATGATATTAAAGTAGCGTGTGGACCATCTGTCAATTTCCATCTCAAAAATTTGCCTCAGCAAAGCAGTTGATATTTGAACATTGCACACAAGGCCGCTAAATGCCACATTTCAATGACATGTGGCCTGTGCCCCTCATTGTGCAAGGATATCCCATAGATCCCTATGTGCTGTCCAAATTTCATGCCTTTTAGATGCACCTTTGAAGCCATTTGGAAAAAAAAGACAATAGGCAGCCCACGTACCATAGGTGTTTTTCCCCTTAGTAAAACTTACATTAAAGTGTTCAAGTGATGTTATCATTTAGAATGTTAAACTGTCTACACATATTATATAGTCACAAGTGTATTAAATTTTATTTACTGGTTATTGGTTTAGTCCCTTTTCGCTACTGTTAACCTTTTGTTGAATATGGATCAAACCAGTGTCCAGTTGCTCTTTGATACACCAGTAACTCTTCTACCAAGCACCTAATTAAGATGTGGTGAGACATGAACATTAACCCTTTCACATGTAACTTATTTCATGCTATGTAGCAAGCATGTTACATTACATGGTTTGTTATGTTTTCATTAGCGTTAAGGTTCTCATAGTTTTCTCCGCCGCATTTGCTATTTTTGTATGTTAAATCGCGGTTTCCTCAAAGCTAACATTAGCTAGAATTTTTCCAATCTAGTGTTCTAATTGCACCAGTTTTACTGAGAAAGTCCTAGATAGTGATTTAATGCACAATGCGACAGGACCACCAGGCACCGTTCGGTAGCAAAGCATAGCAGTCAGGAGGGATGCAGCAGTGAGTTCAGGTAGGTAGGTGCAGTTTTGTTGGTCACCCTCTTTGCAAGCATCAAGGCCTTGAACATGATGCAGGTGGCTACAAGGGAGCCAGTGTAGCGAGACCAAGAGAGGTGTAACATGAGCCCTTTTTGGTTGGTTGGAAAAAAAAGGACATGCAGCCACATTCTGTATCAACTGCAGAGGTTTAATAGTGCTTGCAGGTAGGTCAGCCAAGAGAGCTTTGTAGTAGTCCAGTCTTGAAATGACCAGTACCGGGCCAAGGAGCTGCACAGCAAACTCAGACAGGTAGGGCCTGATTTTCCTGATGTTTGAATAACAGTAATATATCATAAAGAAGAGTACACCCTAAAGCCCTGATTCTCAATCCTGGTCCTGGGGCCCCCCTGCTCTGCACATTTTCCATCTTTCCCTGCTCTACCTACCTGACCGAACTCATCAGTGGCACTTTTGATTAGCTGAGCACACCTGATTTAATCAAGAGCATGTTAGTCATTTCAATATGCAGGACAGGGGGGCTCCAGGAGTAGGAATGAGAAACACTGTGGCCTAAAGCAAACAAACTGCATTTTTGAATGTCTTACAGGTGTCAACTGTATTGACTGCAATGAGACAGGTAGTCTCTTAAATGTTCAATAGAATACAAGTTGTCTTAAATGATTTTGTCGGATTCGGAGTAAATGCAATCGGTTTTGGATACACAAAGTGTTGAAAATAGATTTTTTGCCCAATGTTTGCTGCATGATTTTTTAATCATTATTAATGGTAACCATCATTTTCAAAATAGCAAGAAGAAATCACATCAAATTCCAGGCCACTTGTGGTTTTCCAAAATGTTTCTGTAATAAAAATGGGCCTTCCCTAAATATGGACAAAAAAAGCGGACTGGATCCATAGCATATTTGAGGCATTCATTTTCTCCAGGCTCCAGTGGTTTGTGGCTTCAGTCTGGAGTCGTCACTTGAAATGTCATTACCTTTAACTTGCATTGTACACCCTGCATTAACCACAAAGCAGATTCCAAGAACATTACCACAAAAAAAACAACCCAAAAAGGAAGATTGTACACTTCAGCTAAACTGAGTTGGAGCAACATTCAGCTTTTTAAAGTTCTTTGTATCAATCAAATCACATACAGGCATTAAATCAGATGCATCAATATGTTGCTGTCAGGGTGCAGGCATGGACTCATGTGAACCAGGCAAGTACAGGTTTCACAGGCTTTAATGAAATCGCTGGGCAGGCTCGAGGTGGCAGTACAGGCAGGGTCAAAACCGGAAGGACAAGCAAACACAAACCGGGAGCAGGGATCAGGAACAGGATCAGGCTGGGTTGGAACTGGGTGGTCAGTCAGATCAGGCGATCAAGGCAGGAGCGGCAGGCAGAGACGAGGTACGAGGACGGGCAGGAGTGAAAACAGAATAAAGCAGCACAAATAACAAGCAGGTACAAAACAGTGGGGGGGAACGTTGGAATGAACTGGCAAAAAGACAGACAAGCAGGGTATAAATAGGACTGGGCTGATAAGGCGATGGGAAGCAGGTGAGCAGGCAGGCAGGTGGAGGTGATCTAGAAATCAGGTGGGCGGGGACAGGGCAGAGTGCAGAGCAGGGCTGGAACACAAGGGAAAACAAAAGCACACGGACCACATTGACAGACAGGGGGAAAACAACAACAACAGCTAGGGGGCTGGAGTACTGACAGTTGCAATATGATATATCATGATATATTCACCATCATTGTAAATAGTTTTGTTTATGCTGCTGCATCAAATTGCTCAAGGTAGTGTTTTGTGTATTAATTCCAAACTGCAATATCATTTTAATATACACATGAAAGCAGAAAAATACAACCTACTTCGTGTACTGTAGATTATTTTCTATAGTATCTTTAGTGCCAATTAAATCCATATCAGACTCACAATAAGTCTCCTTTTCTCGTGTTATTCAAATATTCAACTGAGTGGCTTACCAATAACACAATTCACCCACCATGGACATGATGTGGCTTGACTCGACCCCTCTGCACTCTTATACCATACCAGACAGGATCACCAGAGGTCATCCAACAGGGAGGTAGACAATTGTCCACTATAGGATTGTCTCTCAGTCCTTCAGCATGCTGCTATTTTCACTCTCCTAGGAAACACAACTCTGCAAGGAGAGGTCTTGGAGTCAAGGGAGCTGATGCAGACTGTAGCGACATGCAGAGTGGGTTTAAATGCAGGATCTCTTGTAACTTAGTTACAAGGAAGTTAGCTTAAGCCTCCCATACACTAGACGACTTTGACAAGACTCTGAAAAGACTTTAAAAAGACTACAGTCTTACACCCGCTCACATCTACCATACACTAGAAGACTTTGATAAGACCCTGAAAAGACTTTAAAAAGACTAAAAAGTCTGACACCCTCTCACATCTAAAGGCTCACAGACGATTTTGCAAAGACTGGGGATCTTGCAGGGTCACTACAGTCATGCGCCGCTTAACGTCCATTCGGACAACGTCCGTTCGCATATACGTCCATGGTCCCATAAAAGGTTAAAATAAAGTTTAAAAATCTGCAGAACGTAGGACGTAGCGGTACTGAAGGCAACGCATCCCGCACACAACATGTGTATCTTGTGTCATGGAAATAAAGTGATTGCGGTGCCAGGCGTATAATGGTACAGTGTATTAATGTGTATGTTTAGTATTGTACAGTATTAACCAACTTAACCCATATATCACAGTGTACTTTACCAGATGCATTAGTTGAAATACAGTACGGTACTGTATGTTTACTGTATCTTAGCTACAGTAGCCTGCTCCATATAGGTTTTCTAGTATACAGTATGGTGTTCGCACAACGTCCAAATCACATAACGTCCTATTTCACAGAACCTATCGTGCGGCTCATATTTGCAAGACTGCAACTAGATTCCTTTTGAGATTGTTTCCCATCATGCTCCTGGTGGAAATTTACAAGAAGAGAAATGGAGCACAAGCAGAAACAGCTTTTGGCCACAGCTGCCCTTGTGTGTGCCGTGATTTGTACAGAAAAAAATGGCCAAAAGAAAAAAGAGAAGACACAGAAGAATGTGGAACTCCACCAGTTTCTCCTACTTTTTTACAGTCCAAAAGAACCGCGGCTTACGAGGCCTCCCCTGAGTCTCCTCCATGTCCATCTTGGTCTATCTATTCCGCTTTGCTGTTTCTTGTTTGGTGCTGAGAGAGCTCACCTATTGGTTGTTGACAATGTCCACGTCCAGCCAAGACTAAAAAATTTACAATAATATGTAGTTTTGACATGTTTAAATTATATGAAGTTCATCAAAATATCAGGTTCCCATTCCCCTGAGTATCCGTTCTCAAATGTTTTACTGCTATTTTCTAATCTGTTTGTGTTGTAATGTCCTCTCCTGGCACGAGCTGGTTACCAGCGAGTTGGATGTCAAGTTCATTGGTTACGTCACATCTCGTTCCTTCTTCTTACGTTAGCGACGAGAGTGGTACGTTGAAATACGAGCTCCAGTCACTGTCATATAAAAGATGTCTTAATCATTGTCTTTATAATCATTGTTTAACTGTATCAACAACTTTATAAACATGTAGGCATTACATTAAGTGGAGATCAAGCCATATAAAGTATCTGTCTTGCTTCATTTATCGAATATAGTAATGCTAGCTACTTGAAACGCTATGACGGTTAGCCATAGAATGCTAGCCTTGATAGCTAATGAAGCGTGAAATGACCGTTGCGAGAAAGTAGACAATACAATGATTGTTCTATTTTTTGATGCACAGAAACCGGAGACTCGTTACTGACATATTATTGACAACCATGCTGTTTATTTGCCAGGTAATTTGATATTGTTACAAAGACAAAATGGGTTCTAGTGATACGTGTGGCTGTACTGTGTAACATTAATCCTATATGATCACAAGCTCAGTATGTACTATGTAACAATTTAGTCACATCTCCTGCCTTCTTCTTACGTTAGCGACAAGTGTGAAACCGGACTCGTTACTGACATATTATTGACAACCTACTTGTGCTGTTTATTTGCACGCACTGTGAACCCAACCCATCCTGTCTGCCTGTGGTTCCTGCGAGAGTAGCGTCGGTCGGGAACGAGGGGTCACAAATATTAAACACGGTTGATTTTATCATAACGGCAAGACGAAAGAAAGACTGACTTAAAACTGCTCCAATTACCACCTTACACCAAACGATCGAGATCACGGGAGTGCGCCGCGACTCTAGTAAAACTCTCAAGATTTTATTCTGACTTTGGAAATTTGTCTGCGACTGTGAAATCGCTTGAAAGTCGTTAGGTGTAAGGTCGGCATTACTGTCATGACACCTGTAAAGAACTTAACATTAGCATAGTGCACGGATTAATAACATAATGCAGGGCTTACCCCCCTCCATCCCCTTTTGCAAAAAACATTTAAACATGACCTACTAAATTGAGAGTGATTATAACGTTGAATATAATACCTTACATTTGCTAGATGTTTCTGGGCTTGAAACACTGTGTTAGCAAGATGTGTCCAAACCCATGGTGAACACTAGCCAGTATATCATCTCATAAATCTTCAATGCCAGTCAGTCCTCTCCATAGATATGGATAGTCCCCTGCTTCCAATGATGCTCTCAGTTTCTCCAATTAATGTTTTACTTACTTGGAAAATACATTTTGGAGAAGCTGGCAGACACTTCTCACAAAAAGTGAACAAAAGGAGCAACACAAAAAAACAAACAAATAATTTTGAAAATCACCTTGAGCACACAGCCAAACTGATGAGAAAGTGATCTCCCTAGCACCAGCCAGAGCTGCATTTAACATTCCTCTGATTAGGCTCACTAACCAAAGGTGGCTCTTTGTCTTAAAGCTGTGACTTAAGACAATTAATAATGAAAAAAATAATTAAATTGTGATTGGTTGACATGAGTTCACACATTCTTAGATGCCATGTATAATAGTACCTCCTAGAAAGATAGCTGGTGCGGCATGAGGTGCCAAATTGTATTACGATTTTGAACATTGTAAGAATGAAAAAGGAAAATCTATGACCACTATTCACATGACCACATGACCCCTCTGAATGCTGTGAATGCAGACTGGCAACTGCAACAGAGGACGTGCCAAGGATGGCTCTGTAATTACAGGAGATTCTTCCCACGCTGCTTTGCAAGAGAGAATGCAAGGTGTGACACTGGTGAAAATATGTGGCCCGACAGAAACCAATAGCTGGACATTCTATGAATGTATGTGTTGAGCTTTGTTTGTGTCTCTAAAGTAAATTTTTGTGTTTTGGACATTCTGTGTATTTGTTTTAGACCGATGAGCCAAAACATTATGACAACTCACAGGTGAACTGAATAACGTTGATCATCTCCAAACAAGGGCACATCAAGGTCTGGGTAGATTAGATGGTAAGCGAACAATCAGTTCTCATAGTCAACATGTTGGCAATGGGCAGGAGTAAAGACCTGTGCAACTTTGACAAGGGCCAAATTGTTATGGCCAGACGACTGGGTCAGAGCATCTCTGAAACGGCAAGGCTTGTGGGGTGCTCCCGGACAGCAGTGGTGAGTACCTACCGACAGTTGTCCGAGGAGGGACAAACCACAAACTGGTGACACGGTGTTGGGCGCCCAAGGTTCATTGATGCGCAAGGGCAATGAAGGCTATCTCATCTGGTCCGAACTGACAGAAGGTCTACTGTGGCACAAGTCACAGAAAATTTTAATGATGGTTACAGGAGGAATGTGTCACAACACACAGCGCTGCGTATGGGGCTGCGTAGCCACAGACCAGTCAGAGTGCCCATGATGACCCCTGTCTGCCGTCGAAAGCGCCTACAATGGGCACGCAAGCTTCGGAACTGCACCTTGGAGCAGTGGAAGAAGGTCACCTGGTCCAATGAGTCCTGTTTTCTTTTAGATCACATGGATGGCTGTGTACGTGTGCCTTTTACTTGGGGAACTGATGGCACCAGGATGCGCTGTGGGAAGACGGCAAGCCGGTAGAGAGAGTGTGACGCTCTGGGCAATGTTCTCCTGGGAAACCCTAAGTCCAGCCATTCACGTGGATGTCAATTTGACACGTGCCACCTACCTAAACATTGTTGCAGACCAGGTACACCCCTTCATGGCAATGGTATTCCCTGCTGGCAGTGGCCTCTTTCAGCAGGATAATGCGCCCTGCCACACTGCACACATTGTTCAGGAATGGTTTGAGGAACACGATGAAGTGTTCAAGGTGTTGCCCTGGCCTCCAAATTCTCCAGATCTCAATCCGATTGAGCATCTGTGGGATGTGCTTGACTGAAAATGTCAGGGCTCCCGCCCCCTAGCTGTTGTGTTTTTGTTTTTCCCTGTCCATGTGCCTTTGTTTTCCTTGTGTTCTAGCCCTGCCCCGCTCTCCGCCCTGTCTCCGCCCACCTGATTGTCTCCACCCGCCTGCCTGCACACCTGCTTCCCATCACCTAATCAGCCCAGCCCTATATCTACCCTGCTTGTCTCTGTGTTGTTTGCCAGATCGTTTCAGTGTTTTCTGCCTGTCTCGTTTCCCGCCTGTTTTCCTGTTTGGATTTTGCTGGTTTTTGCCTTGCCTGTTCCTTGACTACGTTTTTGCCTGCCCTCCTGTCCTGATTGCCTGATCTGCCTGCCTTCAAGGTTTGACCCTGCCTGTTTCTGTTTTTGATCCTTGTTTTTCCCCTTGGACTGTCTACCTGGTATTTTTGACCCTGCCTGTTTTTGGACTGCCGGCTTGTTTGACGATTCTGCTTATAAACGCCTGTGATTGGAGCTCTTGTGGTCCGCGTCTGAGTCCGTGCCTGAGTCCTGACAGTACGATCTGGCCAGTATGGACTCAGCGGACCTTCCCCAGATGAAGGTGGCATTGGAGCTGCAAGGTGCGTTGCTGGGGAGCCATCAGAGCCAACTGGAAGCCATCAGCAGTTCCCTGGAGAGCTTCGCTACCAACATGGTCACTGTCACTGCTCAGCTACAGCAGCTGCAGCTGAGCCAGGAGAACTGCCCCACACCTCCCGCAGCAGCCTCCTCATCTGTCACACCTGTACCATTGAGCTGGGAACCCCAATTGCCACCCCCTGAATCGTATGCAGGGGATCCAGGAACCTGCAGATCGTTCCTCTCCCAGTGCTCCCTTGTGTTTGAGCTCCAGTCCTCCATGTTTCCCACAGACCGGGCGAAGATCGCATATGTCATCACCCTGCTAACAGGCCGTGCCAGGGAGTGGGGCACCGCGGTCTGGGATGCTGGCGCTCCTTTCTGTCACTCATTCGGAGCCTTCGCCGAGGAGATGAAGAGGGTGTTTGACCGCTCCAGGCACGGTCACGAGGCCGCCAGGGAGATGCTGCTGATCCGCCAGGGGCACCAGTCGGTCTCCGATCTTGCCATTGATTTCCGCACCCTGGCCGCCACTAGTGGGTGGAATATGGAGGCGCAGTATGACGCTTTCCTCCACAGTCTTTCGGAGCCCATCAAGGATGAGCTGGCCACCCGGGAATTGCCAGCTAGCTTTGATGCCTTGGTGGACCTGGCCATCCGAGTTGATCAGCGCCTATCGCAGCGACGCCGAGAGAGAGAGGCCAGTGGACCGCTCAGTCTCACCCGGGAACATCCGCCCGCGCCGGCCGCACGGAACCCTGCACGTCCGCCACCTGCCTCCCCAGAGCCGATGCGGGTTGTCCGCACTTGTCTGTCCTCCGCCGAGCGTCAGAGGAGGATCAGCACCCGATCTTGCCTGTACTGCGGACAGCCTGGTCACTTCATCGCAACCTGCCCGGCAAAAGGCCAGCACTCACCCACAGCCAGGGGGTTACAGGTGAGCGTCACCCCCTTACACCAGTCCTGTGAGGTCCGTCCTCTGTTCTCGGCCATGCTGCTCGTCGGGGTCAGTCTCACGCAGTCTCCGTCCTGATTGACTCGGGAGCCGACGGGAGCTTCATCGATGCCAACCTGGCAGCTCGGCTGAAACTGCCCCGTGTCCCGTTGCACTCGCCACTGGAAGCCCACGCCATCACTGGGGCCCCGCTGGTTCGGATCACCCACGCCACTCCTCCGGTGAGTTTCCTCGTCTCTGGTAACCATCGCGAGGAGATCGTGTTGCACATTATTAACACCCCACAAGCCTCCGTGGTCCTGGGCCACCCCTGGCTAGCCCAGCACAACCCCCACATTGATTGGGTGGGCAATACAATCCTGGGCTGGAGCCCGTACTGCCACTCCCACTGCCTTCGGGATGCCTTGGTTCCTTTATCGCCGGTCTCTCCTGCCCCCGAGGACTTCCCGGACCTGTCGGCGGTGCCTCCTGAGTACCTGGACCTGAAACCTGTATTCAGCAAGTCCCGCGCCACGTCGCTACCTCCGCACCGCCCATACGACTGTGCTATTGACCTCCTGCCCGGCTCGTCACCCCCGAGGGGGCGTCTGTACTCCCTGTCACCCCCGGAGACCGAGGCCATGAACCGGTACATCCGGGAGTCCCTTGCTGCAGGCATCATCCGTTCATCCTCCTCACCCGCAGGGGCTGGGTTCTTCTTTGTGGGTAAGAAGGACGGCTCCCTCCGTCCCTGTATTGATTATCGGGGTCTCAACACCATTACAGTAAAGAATCGCTACCCCCTGCCGCTTCTGTCCTCTGCGTTTGAGTCGTTACAGGGGGCCTCCGTCTTCACCAAACTGGACCTCCGCAACGCTTACCACCTGGTCCGGATTCGTGAGGGAGATGAGTGGAAGACGGCCTTCAACACTCCATCTGGGCACTATGAATATCTGGTCATGCCGTTCGGTTTGACTAATGCCCCAGCTGTCTTCCAGGCCCTGGTCAACGACATCCTCCGAGACCTGCTCAACCGGTTTGTGTTTGTCTATCTGGATGACATCCTCATCTTCTCACGCTCCCTGCCCGAACACATCCAGCACGTCCGTCGCGTTCTCCAGCGCCTGCTGGAGAACCACCTGTATGTCAAGGCGGAGAAGTGCGAATTCCATCAAAGCACTATCTCCTTCCTGGGCTTTGTCATCACAGCAGGGAGCATCCAGATGGACCGGCAGAAAGTCCGAGCGGTGGAGGAGTGGCCTCGTCCCACCTCCCGCCGGGAGTTGCAGCGCTTCCTCGGATTCGCCAACTTCTACCGCGGCTTCATCCGGGATTACAGCACGGTAGCGGCTCCCCTCACCGCTCTGACATCAGTCAACAAGGCTTTTTCCTGGTCCCCGGCAGCTGAAGAAGCGTTCCATGACCTGAAGACCCGTTTCACCTCTGCGCCTATCCTGACTCAGCCAGACCCTGCCCGGCAGTTCGTTGTGGAGGTGGACGCCTCGGACGTGGGAGTGGGGGCCGTCCTGTCACAGCGCTCGGCCACCGACAGCAAACTCCACCCCTGCGCTTACTTCTCCCATCGCCTTTCGCCCACGGAGCGCAATTATGACATCGGCGACCGGGAGCTGCTAGCTGTCAAGCTGGCGCTGGAGGAGTGGAGGCACTGGCTGGAGGGGGCGAGCATGCCGTTCCTGGTGTGGACCGACCATAAGAACTTGGAATACCTCAGGTCGGCCAAGCGTCTGAACCCTAGACAGGCCCGCTGGTCCTTGTTCTTCTCCCGGTTCAATTTCACCTTGTCCTACCGCCCGGGAACCAAGAACGGTAAGCCGGATGCCCTCTCTCGCCAGTTTGTGCCCACCGGGGACACCCAGGAGCCCAGCACCATCCTGCCCGCTCGATGCGTTGTCGCAGCAGCACGCTGGGACATCGAGACGACCGTCCGCACCGCCCTCCAGGCCGAGCCGGGTCCTAGCTCCTGCCCCCCTAACCGTCTGTTTGTTCCCCAGTCTGTTCGTTCCCAGGTCCTGCAGTGGGGGCACTCATCCAGACTCGCCTGCCATCCCGGTGCCCGTCGCACGGTGGCGTTCATCCGCCAGCGGTTCTGGTGGCCCACCATGGAGGACGATGTCCGGAGCTTCGTCACCGCCTGCTCGGTCTGTGCCCAGAACAAGACGTCCAACCAACCGCCCGCCGGCCTGCTGCAACCCCTGCCTGTTCCCAGACGACCCTGGTCCCACATAGCCCTGGACTTTGTCACCGGCCTGCCCCTGTCTGATGGTAACACCACCATCCTTACCATTGTGGATCGGTTCTCAAAGTCCGTACATTTCATACCGCTGCCCAAGTTACCCTCCGCCAAGGAGACTGCCCAGCTACTCATCCATCATGTGTTCCGGCTGCATGGTCTGCCCATGGACGTGGTGTCCGACCGGGGGCCGCAGTTTACCTCTCATTTTTGGAGGGCTTTTTGCAGGCTACTGGGTGCCACCGTCAACCTGTCGTCCGGTTTCCATCCCCAGTCCAACGGCCAGACCGAGCGGGCGAACCAGCAGTTGGAGACGGTGCTGCGATGCCTGACGTCCCAGGAACCGTCAGCGTGGAGCCAGCACCTTCCTTGGGTGGAGTACGCCGTTAACTCCTTGCCCTCTGCATCTACAGGGCTGTCCCCATTCCAGTGTTGTGTGGGTTACCAACCTCCCCTGTTCCCGGCCCAGGAGGAGGAAGTCGGCGTACCCTCAGCGGCGGCGTTTATCCGACGCTGCCGCCGCACCTGGAGACGCGCTCGGCACACGCTGCTCCGCTCCGTGGCTCAGGCTAAACAGTTTGCCGACCGCCACCGCTCCAAGGCCCCTCGCTATCGCCAGGGTCAGCGAGTGTGGCTCTCCACCCGCGACCTGCCCCTTAAGGTGGACTCCCGCAAGCTGGCTCCCCGCTTCATTGGTCCCTTTCCCATCGCTAAGGTGATCAGCCCTGCAGCAGTCCGGCTGAAACTCCCGCTCTCTCTTCGCCGCATCCACCCGACCTTCCACGTCTCCAGGATCAAGCCCATCGTCCGCAGCCCTCTCTGCCCAGCTCCCCGGACTCCTCCGCCTCCCCGCCTGATCGATGGAGCCCCAGCCTACACTGTACGCCGTCTGCTGGGGGTTCGGCGTCGAGGGCGCGGTCTCCAGTACCTGGTGGACTGGGAGGGCTACGGACCCGAGGAGAGATGCTGGGTCCCAGCCAGGGACATCCTGGACCCCGCCTTGATCCGGGACTTCCACCGCCGGAACCCAGGCTCGCCTGCTGTGACGCCCGGTGGCGTCCGTAGGGGGGGGGGGGGGTACTGTCAGGGCTCCCGCCCCCTAGCTGTTGTGTTTTTGTTTTTCCCTGTCCATGTGCCTTTGTTTTCCTTGTGTTCTAGCCCTGCCCCGCTCTCCGCCCTGTCTCCGCCCACCTGATTGTCTCCACCCGCCTGCCTGCACACCTGCTTCCCATCACCTAATCAGCCCAGCCCTATATCTACCCTGCTTGTCTCTGTGTTGTTTGCCAGATCGTTTCAGTGTTTTCTGCCTGTCTCGTTTCCCGCCTGTTTTCCTGTTTGGATTTTGCTGGTTTTTGCCTTGCCTGTTCCTTGACTACGTTTTTGCCTGCCCTCCTGTCCTGATTGCCTGATCTGCCTGCCTTCAAGGTTTGACCCTGCCTGTTTCTGTTTTTGATCCTTGTTTTTCCCCTTGGACTGTCTACCTGGTATTTTTGACCCTGCCTGTTTTTGGACTGCCGGCTTGTTTGACGATTCTGCTTATAAACGCCTGTGATTGGAGCTCTTGTGGTCCGCGTCTGAGTCCGTGCCTGAGTCCTGACAGAAAAGTCCGATCCACGGCAGCTCCACCTCAACTTACAGAACTTGAAGGATCTGCTGCTAATGTTTTGGTGCCAGATATCACAAGACACCCTCAGGGGTCTTGCAGAGTCCATGCCTTGGCAGGTCGGCACTGTTTTGGCAGCACACGGAGGACCAACAGCATATTAGGCAGGTAGTTATAATGTTTTGGCTCATTGGTGTATTTACTTTCACTGGTTGAGAACAGAATTAGCTAAAAGGCCACTTGCAATTTCATAAGAACTGAAGTGGAAAATAAAGTGATACCTTTTAGCTGGATATTATCCAATACTTACTGTGTCCACTTCCACTTCCAGCATCACTGGCTGTGCTTCATACTAATTACTTAGAAATTACTTTGACAATGATGATATAATTTCATAGGAACTGGACTGTAATATAAAGTGATGCCACATTTTGTTGTACTAGTGTTTCTGATGTTATCTGGTAATTCCATTTACAATCAATATGAAATCTGTCTGAGTGGAGTGGTTCTTCCATTCCTTGAATAAACACACAAGTAAGGTATGATGCAACAATGACCCTTTTTAAATGTTCTTTATTTTTAACAGGTGCAACATGAGGTAAACCAGAAAAGCAATTAAGGATATACATATCTTGATCACCTGGAAAATTAGTGTGGGTTGCTAACACCCACAAAGGTCTTTGCTTCCCCACTGCAAATTAACTGCTGGTGTCCACTAATCAATCTATCTTGCTTCCATGATTTACAAATATAATCTTTAATCAAAGATCAAAGCAATCAATGATTAGATCTGTAAAACATCAGAAACAGAAAGTCAATACTTGAAATGCTAAGGTTCCAACTTTGGCCTCATTTTTGAGACTTAAGGAAAGTTACTATGGTAATGCTGAAGTAGTTCAAAACCCTCAAATCAATTCAACACTGCACTGAGCCCATTACCAGATAGGAAAAAATGCTGTACATGGCCAGCATAAGTATTATCCGCCAATCAGAAAGCAGTTTTGAGCCACTTTGCAACATTTTGCACTGCTCTATAATATCAGATGGTAAATAAAGTGGTGAGGAAACTCAGGAAAAACATACTGTAACATTTATCACACTTCTACCAATATTCCAGTGGTTTTGTCTTTGTTGGTTTTTGTTCACATAGTGTTCAGGCATTTGCAGTGACCCAAACTCTCTACGCATATAGCACAGCATCTTTTCATGACCTCATTTTCATTTGCAAGGAAAGATCATATCAATTCAGCAGGTGGGTGTCAGACATTTTGCCAGATTGGGGCATTAATGATTGGTATGCCTGCAGAACTATTGACAGTGAGAGGAAAGGGGAAGGAAAGGACACACAATACATTTACATTTATTAATCTGGCAGATGCTTTTATTCAAAGCTACTTACAAGTGAGGTACAAAAGAACACAAGCAAAAAAACCATACGGAGTCAACAATATTAGAAGCACTGCATGACCAGGTCTCAAAGGTTGGCCAGGCAAGGTACAAACTAGTACGTAAAGCTAACAAGTGTGCCTGTTGACCTCAGAAATATTAATATGGTATGCTGACTGTAAGGCAACATTTTTCTTTGTGTGGTTCTGTGATAATATTCTTCTATTCAGAGTGATGACAAATTTACACAATAAAAATAAGTACATAAATAAAAGCAAGAAAAATGGTTCTCTTTTTTAAGTATGTGAATCCTGTTTTATAAGATCATAAATAACATTATTTTCCTGAATTGAGAGAATTGGATCTATAATTAGCGAGATTGAACATCTCAGGTTTTATATATGTTTATACGTATAGAACTGTCACATGCTAGGAATGTTGTATTCAATTTCATGTTGGGCAAAATGGGGAAAGAACAGCAGTGTTTCAGGTTTGAAATCTTGGACATGTTGACATATCCAGACATAACTATTACATTACATGCATTTAGCAGATTTTCTTATCCAGAGAGACTTCCAGCACAAGAGGACAGAAGTGTATCCGTCCAAGTTACATAAGTAAAAGTGCCAGACCTGGTTAACAACACTCCCAGGCCGGCAAGTGCATGCATAACAGCATTCAAACATTACCACAAGTTAACCTGAAACTAAGACAGCCTAGAAGCTATAGGAAGGCATTGAATACATACACAACCATAAATCACATACACTACAATGGACAAAAGTATTTGGCCACACGTGTTTTTCAGGGTTTGGGCTAGGCCCCTTATCCCCAGTGAAGGGCAATCTTAATGCTTCAGCATACCAAGACATTTTGGACAATGCTATGCTTCCAACTTTGTGGCAACAGTTTGGGGAAGGCCCTTTTCTATTCCAACGTGACTGTGCCCCAGTGCACAAAGCAAGGACTATAAAGACATGGTTTGATGAGTTCGGTGCGGAAGAACTTGACTGGCCCGCGCAGAGCCCTGACGTCAGCCCCATCGAGCACCTTTGGGATGAACTGGAACGGAGATTGTGAGCCAGGCCTTCTTGTCCAACATCAGTGCCTGACCTCATAAATGCTCTATAGAATGAATGGGCACAAATTCCCACAGAAACACTCCAAAATCTTGTGGAAAGCCTTCCAAGAAGAGTGGAAGCTGTTATAGCCGCAAAAGGGGGACCAATTCCATATTAAAGTATATGTATTTGAATACAATGTCATTACAATGTAATGGTCAGGTGTCCAAATACTTTCGTCCATATAGTGTATAATGCCACTAAATAACAGTATCCATAACCTATAGTAAAATACAAGTAGATAAGCAACAAGTGATACACATAGTATAAGTAGGAGCTGCTAGGGGGTGGGGACTGTAGGGCAGGAGAGATGGGTCTTCAGTCTACGTAGGAAGACGACCAATGATTTTTGGGGACCAGTACTGACAGGCATCACAGCTAGGAGGAGTGACCCCACCAGGAAGGGGACAGTTGGTTGGCCGAAGGTTGCAGAGTGACCCGGCTGATGCATAGACTGATCAGGAATGATGGAGCCATCTCAATAACTGTCCTTGTAGATAAGGGCCACATGTTTCTGTTTCTGTCTTTGTCTTTGTATGCACACAACCCCCACCTCTCACAGGCACTCGTTTATAACTCAGTTGAAACCTGCCCAAAGCCGGTCCTGCTGCTCCCCTTATCAGCAAGACCCCCACAGGTAACCTGAGGCACAGGCGCACCCCCAAGGACGGCCCCCAGGCCACCATTTGCCCTCGGACTTGCCCGTATCCTTTGGCCACCAATCAAGGCCTCAATAGGGCCAAGGATACGGGACAATATAAAGGTGGTGGGGACCTCCCCCACCTCAGTACCGCAACAATACCTGGGAGGTGAAGAACTGGGGAGACCAAGCCCTTGGGGACCAAGCATTGTGCTGTTGTTGTGTGCGTCTGTGCCAAAGTAAGTAGTATGCCTAAGTTCAACTGGTTGTAATACAATTGCCTGTAGAGAGAGAAGGGTGTGTGTGCATGTTAATTAAGATAGTGTGTATAAATGTATAAATGTTTCCATAGCCATACCCATTAATGCAGTCAAAGCCTGTATGTCCCATACATGTTATCCCGGTGCAATGTACTTTGCAATACTGCTAGAATGCCTGCTGGTACATATTGTGCATAGATGGTAAATGTATATTTTATAAATGCTATAATTACATTATCATATGGCATTGTATATTGCACATTCAGATATGAACCATCAGTCCTGATTTATTCTCCCTGCTTACTCCTTGCAGGAAACCACACACATACAAACAACACACACACCCACATCCACCCATTCCCAAATCCCTAATAAACAACTGAACCCGGAACCTGACTCCTGTGCCCTGACCGACACCCCACTGTGACAGCAATTTGGCCTGAACCTAGTCGCGGGTGAAACTGCCCCCTCAGTTTCAGTCCTGTATGCCACCACCAAGGTTTTGAACTTGAAGAGAGCAGGAACAGGAGACCAGAGGTGTGAGGACTACATTTAGGGAGGGTGTGGACAGGTCGTGCAGGTGCGTTCTGGATTAGCTACAGGGGTCTGATAGCACAGGCACAAAGACAAGCAAGAAGGGAATTACAGTAGTCCAGACATGAGAGGACCAGGGCCTGGACTAAGAGCTGGGGTAAACTCCCTTATCCAAGGTAGTTGTTTAATACTGTGTACAATTACAAAATTTACAGCTATTATATATCACTTTTTATTGTTTTTTTTTTGTACATCCAAGGAAGGCTGTAATTATTGTCTGAGTAAAGCCATGATTTTGGGGAGAATCTGCACTGTACAGTTCAGGCATTGAGTATTAAAAGAATATAAACCAATTTAGCCTGGTAATTTTTGTCTTGGCCAAGTCTTATATAATGCTCCAGTATATACTGTATGTCAGAGCATTGTGTAAGACAAACAATTTCGCTGTGCAATCAAATTCTGACCTACTGTACTACTGTATGTCTGGTTAATTGCCTGCCTTTTTTATTTATAGCAAGTTTTCAAAGGTTAATTACAACCTTTTCTAGTGATTTTAGCTTTGCCAACTATAACCATCCTTCTAATGATCACTGATCCTTCTCATTCTCTGTTATTCTTTTCCCTTCTGTTATGGAGGGTCTCTGCCACTTTAGCCCAAACACAGGGCATCTCATTTTTCTCATTATATAATAATGTAGCTTTTGCAGCCCCGCCAGAAGATTATGACAGTGTCATTAAAACCAACATCACAGTACAGTACAAGGCAGGGCCTCTGAGATGTTAATATCATAATAGATAATATTAGAGTCCAATTGGAGATTTGGGATGATGATAACCATCGAGTGAGGACCAAGTAACTGCACCTAAACCACTACAGCCAGAATATTGATATGAAATAGATAGTAGGTATATGGAGGTCGATAGTCCCTGTGAAATACTCCACTGTTCATTGGATGCACATAACCTTGATAAATGACTAATATAGCCCAGCAAAGTGAATCATTCAAAACACTGTGAAATGAGTCACAAAAGGCAACAGCCATAATGCATGTGACAAACGTCCAGTGTTGCTCCTCATGACCATGAGGCTAAATGAACTTTCTCCCGACTCTCGTGGTTAAATGAACTTTCTCCCGACTCTCTAATTGCCCTGGATGGCTTTCAACTTGTGCGGGCGGACAGGAAAGCAACGGAGAGTGGTAAGAGGAAGGGCGGGGGTATTGCTTATTTATGTTTATTAACGAGAGATGGCGCAACCCGGGACACGTTAGTGTTGAAGAACAACACTGCACTAGAGACATTGAACTGCTAGCTGTTAGCATTCGGCCATATTACCTCCCAAGGGAATTCTCGCATATCATTGCAATAACTGTGTACATCCCTCCCTCTGCCGATGCTGCTGCAGCCTGTGAGCTCATTCACTCTGTCGTCTCTCAGCTTCAGACAAGGCACCCCCAATCTCTCCTTCTCATCTCCGGTGACTTTAACCACGCTTCTCTGTCCTCAACTCTCCCAGATTTCACCCAGTACGTGAAATGCCACACCAGGGACAATAAAACTTTGGACTTACTGTATGCAAACATCAAGGATGCATACACCTCAACCCCCCTCCCCCCGCTGGGTCGCTCAGACCACAACCTTGTCTGTCTACTTCCTGACTACACCCCCCTTGTGAATAGACAACCACCTGTGATAAGTTCTGTGAGGGAGTGGTCTGTTGAGGCAAGGGAAAGACTGAGGGACTGTTTTGAAACAACAGACTGGGAAGCACTCTGCAGTCCTCATGGGGAGGACATTGACAGCCTGACTTACTGTATCACGGACTACATCAGTTTCTGTGTGGAGAACGCTGTGCCTTCCAAGAAGGTGCGGTGTTTTGCCAACAATAAACCCTGGGTGACCTCTGAGATAAAGGCTCTACTGAATGAAAAGAAGAGAGCTTTTAGATCAGGTGACAGAGAGCAGCTGAGGAGGGTCCAGAAGGAGCTCAGGCAGGTCATCAGGAAGGGGAAGGACAGCTACAGGAGGAAACTGGAGGAGTAGCTGGAACAGAACAACATCAGGGACATTTGGAGAGGACTGAAAAACATCTGGGCATGGAAAAGGAGAGGGGGGAGACCAACCCATAGGAATTAAGGACTGGGCAAATGAACTGAATCTGTTTTTCAACAGATTTGATTCTGCCCCCACTGCCTCAACCCACTACCCTGCCCTTCACACCGCCCCGGGCCATCCTCCACCACCCCCCTCCAGCCTCCCCCCTCTCCCTAACAGCTGACCAGGTGAGAAGGGAACTGGCAAAGATCAAGGCAAGAAAGGCCGTGGGCCCGGACGGACTCAGCCC
This sequence comes from Megalops cyprinoides, assembly GCF_013368585.1. Lineage (NCBI taxonomy): Eukaryota > Metazoa > Chordata > Actinopteri > Elopiformes > Megalopidae > Megalops > Megalops cyprinoides. The sequence continues at coordinate 1,591,736 of NC_050604.1, read as the reverse complement.
CAGACTGCACAAAGACTGTGCGGACCAGCTCTGTGGTGTGGTCAGGTACATGTTCAACTTGAGCCTTAGTCTGGAGAAAGTCCTGGCCCTGTGGAAGTCCTGGCCCTGTGGAAGTCCTGGCCCTGTGGAAGACCTGGTTCCAGTGCCTAAGGTGGCGCGCCCTAAGAAGCCGAACCACTTCAGGCCTGTTGCCCTGACCTCCCACCTGATGAAGACGTTGGAGAGGATCATCCTGCATCACCTGTGACCCCTGGTGAGCTTGGCGCTGGACCCCCTACAGTTTGCCTACCGGCCTAGTATCGGGGTAGAGGATGCAGTTATCTACCTCCTCCACAGATCACTGCTTCACCTGGAGAACACTGGGAGCACTGTGAGAGTCATGTTCTTTGACTTCTCCAGATCTTTCAACACCATTCAGCCTGCACTACTGAGGGCGAAGCTGGAGGGAGCAGGAGTTGATCGCCACCTGACTTCATGGACCATTGACAACCTCACTAACAGACCACAGTATGTGAGACTCCGCAACTGTGTGTCTGATGTGGTGGCCTGTAGCACAGGTGCCTCTCAGGGTACGGTGCTCTCTCCCTTCCTCTTCACACTCTATACTTCAGACTTCTACCACAACACCAGCAACTGCTACATCCAGTTGTTCTCGGATGATACAGCCATCGTTGGATGTGTGTCTGAGGGGAATGAACTGGAATACAGGGAGGTCATCAAGGACTTTGTCAGTTGGTTTGAGCTCAACCAGCTCCACATCAACACCAGCAAGACAAAGGAGATGATTGTGGACTTTAGGAAGAGAACATCATCTCACATCACACCTGTGAACATCCAGGGTATGGACATCGCGGTGGTGGAGAATTACAAATACCTGGGTGTTCACCTTAACAACAAAGTGGACTGGAGAGACAACACCCATGCCCTGTACAAGAAGGGTCAAAGCCGCCTCCACCTGCTGAGGAGGCTGAGGTCCTTCGGAGTGTGCAGGGCTCTCCTCAGGACCTTCTATGACACGGTGGTGGCCTCAGCCATCTTTTATGCCGTGGTCTGTTGGGGAGGGGGCTGTACGGACAGGGACATGAAGAGACTGGACAAGCTGATCAGGAGAGCAAGCTCTGTCCTGGACTCTCCACTGGACTCTGTGGAGGAGGTGGGTGAGAGGAGGATGCTATCCAAACTGGCATCCATCATGGACAACACTCCCCACCCCCTGCGCAAGTCTGTAGTGGCCCTGAGCAGCTCCTTCAGTGAGAGACTGCTTCATCCACGGTGTAAGAAGGAGCGCTACCGCAGGTCATTCATCCCGACTGCGGTCAGACTGTTTAATAATACCATTGGGCAATAAACCCCATCACTCAGTAAACCAATACTATGGTGTAGCTCTCAAATTTCTACTACCAGTACTCTACCACTATAGGTTGCACTCAGTGCTCATTTCTGCACTATATTTTTTTTTACTTTTAATGTACATATATTTGCTATTTTATTTTATTGATTCTGACTTCTTATATATATATATATATATTTTTTTTTTTTTTTTTTTTTTTTTTTTTTGTATTTTTGTATTTTTTAACTTATTGCACATTGCCACTTTTGCCTTTCTACCTCTGTCTTAATGCTGCTGTGACAAGTGAATTTCCCCGCTGTGGGACCAACAAAGTTCTATCTTATCTTATCTTATCTTATAAGTCCTCACTGCACATCATGCATTTTCAGCTCCTTTAAACTGTTGCATCCCAGCTGTTTGCATCCCTGCTTAATGGAGCACAAATCTGAATATTTGATTAATTATTGAATGCTGATGTTGGATTATTAAACTAGAGAGGAAATTTTGAGGACAAACTTTAAGTTAACCATGGCGCTAACTAGTAGATACAAGCTTTGATCTAGAGACAGTCTGTGTCTATGGCTGCTTGTGACATCAGCTACTTGTTCAGATTCTAAATCTGTATTACTCACAGGGAATATTTATGATATAAAATATCAAGAAGAAAATATTTTAGTTATTGACACAAAAAGCACAAGCAATGCAATCCCATACTAGCCTCCTACTAGCTGAAAAGCTGTAGGAGGAGCTGTTCAAAAAATGGGATGGAACAAGACAAAGAACAGTAAGTTTTATAATAAAAAAATTATAATAATAATAATTTGTTATTTTTAATCCTGAAGATTGTGGTTCCCCATGAATTTCACAATGGCTTACATATTCACACTTCATATAAGGAATGTGATCTTACTGGTATTAAATTTACTTCTTTTTTTTCTGATAAACACAAATGAACATGTCTGCCAGGGTCACAGTATGATCTTGCACCCAAAGCAGTAAAGAGCAGAACACAAAGAATGGAGAAGGCAGCACTGTCTTTCTGTTAGCGACATCTTAGCCATTCACTACACAACCTAATTATTACAAATTAATAATTCAGCAAGAGCTCATCCCTTACACAACCCTGCAGTGGCAACATGATTAATATGAGATGGAGTCATGTGACCCACAGCATAATGAGACATGTTGCATTGCTATGCAAGTCTCAGTTTTTCGCTATGACAGATTATACTCTCAGTGTCAGCGAAGCATTCATAATTCCAGATGGATGTAAGTATTTATATCAATGAGAATTTCATACACCAGAAAAATGAGGAAGGATATCTATATGTCAATATAACTGTTTTCTGGACTGGAATGTGGCTAAAAAGAGGCTGGAAGCTCTTTGCCGAAGTTAGGCTTCATTACCCAGGGGAATCCAGTCCCACTTACACAAAGCAACTAACTCCAGTACCAGTTTCACATGGTGAAATTCATATATGTGATATGTTTAACACAAAATGTCACAATACATTTCACAGAATAAAAGGAAACAACAGCAGACTTTGTGTAAACATTAAAGCAATCAAATCATTCAAATATATTAGATAAACAGAAAATCTGATAAAAAAACTGATAAAACCACGTAAAAATGTTACATAATTTATTGTTATATATTTTAAAAGAAGACAGATAATCTCGGGTGTATTTCAGTGTTTTGAAGCATATAGAAGTCATAAGAAATAGTAGACACATCATGGTTTTTGTGCCTCATCTTGCTTCCTCACCTGAACAGGACAACTTCAAATAAAATGTCCAGGAAAAAATGAATAATTATTCAGTAAGGATTACACTGCAGTTATGTTCAATTCCCTCTGTGTTCTGTGTACCAGACCATCTATGCCATAAATATCATCTATGTGTTACATAGTATCTGGAATTGCAAAGATGTGTGCCCCCCAGAAATTCACCAAAGTCTAAACAAATGTAGGAGTGGAACTGCAACTGTAAAAATTGATTTCATTGTTAAAATGCTCATCATCTGGTCCAATGCTTGTTAGATATCAGGAAATAACCATTTCCTTTTAAGAAGGGTCCTAAAATCACAATTTAGTTAATTCTGCTGGACAAGTCCATTCTTGAGTGAACAGTCTTGTTTGCTCTGCAATGGAGTGAAATTAACTTGGAAAGAATAGCTGAGCACAAATATATCCTTAGATGTATGATTAGTTCATATTCACATTATAGTCAGAAGTCCATATGTTCCTAATATGAGTAAAAACAAGGTTTTCAAAGTAGGAAAATGATTGTCTGAACTATTGGATTTTTATTAGATCATTGAAACTTGAGTTTATGCTTTTTTGCTGTCTTGCAAGGCTAGAGTGGTATATAGTCATGTCATGTTCCAAGTCATTTTCACCCCTAATTTTATGCAGGCACCTCTTGCTTTTGACATGCTATGCACTAGGATGTGCATCACTGAGGCCAATGCGATACACATCTTGATGCATTGCCAACAATCCGATACATTAAAAATACATATGAAGCAACTACTAATGTGATACGATATGATATGACATGATTCACCCCTATTGTGATGCAGTGTGATTCGACACGATTTGATTCAACACAATGCGATTCAAAGCGATACAATGCGATGCAAAAGAATGTGATGCTATGCAATTCAATATGGTACATATAGTTATGCTTCCAAGCCCACTGTGCTGGGAAGCATATTGTTTTTGCTCTGTTTTTATGCTTCCAAGCCCACCATGGGCTGGGAAGCATATTGTTTTCACTCTGTTTTTATGCTTCCAAGCCCACTGGGCTGGTCAAGCATATTGTTTTCATTCAGTTTTTTTTTTTTAGTTTTTATGCTTCCAAGCTCACTGGGCTGGGAAGCATATTGTTTTTGTTCTGTTTTTATGCTTCCAAGCCCACCATGGGCTGGGAAGCATATTGTTTTCGCTCTGTTTTTTTTTTTTTTTAATTTGGTATGCATGACTGTTATAACCGATATTTACAAAAAAACCCATTTTTTAGGGTGTTTTTCTAAGCAATAAGCCTCCTAGGTCATAAGTCTAGGGAATGTGAAATCTGGTCCTGGACGTAGTCCAATGGGTCTATTAAACAGGGTGCACGGCGTTAATGGATATCTGCTATAATATGGACGTTCCCTGGATCAAAACCCCACCTGTGCCCTAAAATGATGAAAACAGATTTTTCCCATGGCTATAACTCCAAAACAGTAAGAGCTATTCATACCAAACCTGGCAGGTTTGTGGCGTATGTGTATGCAATTCTGTCATAATATTTGTAGATGTGGGGGGCAAAGCCCCCCTCGATAAAAAATTCTATAAAATATGATCTCAAAATATAATGGGAGTCTATGGCAATACTTGCAGTACAGTAGTCTTCCATGAGAGGCGCCAATGCGTGCTTTGAACAGAAACTCTCAAATAAGACTTGGTAGATACAAGATGGCGGAGCACACACACAGGCACCTCATAAAATTTAGGGTTACTATGCTACGAATCTTACGAATCTCACGAATCTCAAGTTTGGTCTTCAGATGAGGTAAGTACTTAAGTTAACGTCCATGCACTTTATCGTTGAAAGGTTATTGAAAGTCATCCGTGTTTCATGGTTGTGTGTAAAATAATTGATTTTGAATAGTTTGTAGTTACAGCCAATGGTATTCATACTGTTAATCTTAACTGTACGTTAGAGCTAGCTGCTTAGGCTAGCAGTGTTGGCGTGTTGGCTACTGGCTAGGTCTAGGTGAGCTTCATGTATGGCCAGAAAACATTTGCCTGTAAGTGTAAGCTTACACAGTTATTCAGAAATTGCATACTAAATATACTTCTTATGAAAACCTCTGTTAATGAATCAGAGATTGTTCTAAATCTCTACTTTGATCGTATATGCTAACTGCTAGCTTCTCTCCATCGCAGCTTTTCCATATGAAAACTATCTCTGTAAACTGAAGAGATATGTGAGAAAGCCCGAATTCCCTCTTGCACAGATAATAAGAAGGTTATCAGAGGTTGAAAAGATCAGTACTATTGAGTTGCCCTGTAAGGAGTTAAGAATGCAACATTATGTTGGTCCTGATGGCCTTCAAGCAGCAGCGCAGTACAGGGGACTGCAGACTGAACAGTGGTTAATGAAAGTTTCCACAGGTGATACTGTTTTTACTATTGATGGAGACATTTGTGTTGTACATAACATCATTCAGTCTGTGGAAGGAATACATGTGGTATATAAAGTTTTTACAGAGAAGCAAATTTTCTTCAACAGTATTCTATTTCTCAGAGTATTTATAGTGCCATTTAGGGTGGTCAAAGCATCACAGGTCTCTCATAAGTGTATGCTTCTGTCTTATAACGATAGGTATGTTGTTACGCCCCTATTACATATTCACAGTTGCAGTGCTCAGACCTTTTAGGTTTAGGATATAGAGCAGGTTGTGGACAGTGAGGGCAGAGTAGTGGGAGACAAAATAATTTATGACAACTAAAGACTGACTTAACACTTTAGAATTGAAGATCAGCTTAACAAAAGTTTCTGGACATGTGGATTTTGATGTGAGTATCCCCATTAAATCATATTAATACTACTACTACATTGACACTGAATTACAATGGAAAAAGTGGACCATAGATTCAGATATGTTAGATGAGGTGTTTCAAATAATGAATATGTTTTGTAAAGTCTTTTTAAAATATGTAGCATGTAAAATATGCAACATGTATACATTATGTAATGTTCTTTTTCAGATGTTTTAGTCATTGAATTCACTGATACTAAGACTGTTAGCATCATACCTGAATCCTGGTTTGAGGATGGTATCACTAAGTGGCCCGACTATAAGAGCAATGAGCGCATAAACAGAGCAGTCCAAAAAGGGAGGAGCCAGGAGAAGACTGGAAACAGTATGATGTTCGGGTCCTCACAAGAATTTTAGAGATGTGATTCAACCCAGTTGTGTTCTGCACTGACTTAAACTAAATTAAGGGATCAGTTTGACAGTTGGCAACAACCTCACTTAAATTTTCAGTCATGTATTGTCGCTAAAGATGCACTGTTGTCACACCCACTCTTTCTGCAAGGAGCTGAAGCAGAGCACTGCACCTGATCTTTTTAGTGAGTTTGGAGATGTGGACTAATTGTTAATCATTTGTGAATTCTGAATAGGTGATTACATAAAGGCAAGGGAAAAACTGAAGAACTCATTGACCTGTAATACCTCTGAGCTACTAACCGATGCTGAGGAAGAAGTGGTTAGGAAGAGAAAAATTAAGCCAAGGTTTGATATTCATAGACATGTGACAAATGTCCAATATTTGAAAAAAAATCACATTTAGGCAGATATACTGTATGTAATCAGCAAGTATACATACTAAGAATACCAAAACCACTATTTGCTATTGTTAATTATCATATGGTTAAGCAAGCAATGGACTGTTTGTAGTACGGTTATTTTGTCCTGCCGTAGTTCAGAAGCCAAATGACACAGGGATTTTAAGTGTAGATTAATGAATATTTACAATGTCAGCAATTCTTAAACACAGCATTGTTGATGCAGTTTCAACATTAATTGAACACCAGTGATAAAAGAAGTAAAATGGGTCTTCCAGCTTTGGCTTTTTTACCCATGCTAAAAAACTAACTAGGCTTGATTTTGATTTGTTTTGTTTGTTAGGGTTATCTTTGGTGATACCGACTCCGACAATGAGCCAGAGGGGGGTAAAAAGAGGAGACACAGCAATTTCTCCTCTGCTCCAGCACCACATATTCCTTCACCGACTCCAGATATAGCAAGTAACGAAGCTTGCCAGACCTCTACAAGACCTCAGCTAGGCCTGAGGCACAGTGAATCTTTTACAAGTATGCCCTTCTGTTCTAGTTTAGTCATGTTGTTAGCATTGGTTATGTTAGGAATTAGGAATTGGCAGCAGTTGTGTAAAACATACCGGTAGTGGATGGGAGCACCTGAAATATCTATGTTCTACAAAAAATCTAATAATCATATCACCATAATTTTCCACAGCTGCACAACCTCCCCCCTTGACTATATCTGGCATGCCTTCCAGTCCATTACGCCACATCCCTTTTTCATGTGAATCCGAACTGAGGCATTCTGAACAAAGTCGTTGCACAAGTAATGTTCTTTTACAATTCTTTTATAACGTTTTATCACCATCAAAGTGATCAATTATGGGCAGAAACAATGTGTTCAACTTGTGTCTCCAGCTCCAGATCCAGTGCCTCCATATGCTACCCCTGTCTCTCACATGAGCTCTGTGCACCAGGTCTCTCGGACACTTCTATCAAACGGGCATCAGGATCATTTTTTTAACCCCACATGGGCTTTATGGAAAAAAACTGGTAAAACTCAATAACAAGTTCAGCAACAGTTTTAATAAAATGATTTCTCAACTCTTTTTGTAGCCGCTCAGCTGCACATCCTAACTCTACTGGAACACATGAAGGAACAGCAAATGCAGCTTGCTGTTGCTGTTAATAACCTTGCAGCCCGAATAGGGGCAGAAATGCATGTGGCTGAAATGCCCCACGATATCAGCCTCCCATTGGACACCATGTCAGAAGTTGAGGAGTTTGAGGAGTGGCTGAAAGACTCAAGAAACTCAAAACGTGCAAAACAAAACATGGCACTGTATTGTTACTTAAACAAAAAAATCAGATGAAAAAATCATAATCAGATGTTGGCATATTTTCATCTATATTTTGCCATATTTAATCAAAATACCACAACAGACTAATAAATAGGCTTAATGTTTCACAATTGTTTCATGATTTATTTAATGATTCAATGTTAAGTTAGGAACGCCTACCATTGATTACTTAAAATTTAATTTTTTCCACTTTTATATTTGTACCTATTTTTGTCTTTTCAGATTTCTGTTCTGGGTGCTGTGGGAGGACAGAACACAAAAAAGGTCACATGGAATATACTTTCAAGGTTTTTCTCTAATGAAGTTGCCAAACAAATGAACTGGAAAGGAGTAAATGGGAAGAAGCACTTTAAAGAAATGCTCACAAGAGGTTTGCTGATCAGTAAGTATGGTATAAATAACAGAAGCTGATTATTACCTTTCTTGCAGGGCTTTTATAAAACAAGCTAATTTTAGGCCCTCTCCACAACCTCTATGGTGTGTATATAGCCAATTTATTAAAGATTCAAGATTCAAAAAGCTTTATTGCCTAACATGTTTCCATTTTTTTTTCCAAAGTTTTCTTTGATTGAAGGCATTGTCTGTTCTGTGCTTGTTGTGCATGGTTGTCATGTGTGTATGTTGTATGCTGTGTGTGTTGTCAGCGTATGTTGTGTGTGTGTATTGCCTTTGCTTGTGAATGTTGAGTATGCTCATTTGTTGCATGTCTTCTCTCAACAGGAGCTGTAAGGAAGAACCAGTCCGCTGCAAGTGCAGCAGATAGTGACGTAGATTCTTACGCCATTCAGTGGTTAAATCTGGCCTGTGATCGTGGAGGTGGTAGGAAGGACCGTGAGAGAGCATAAGAGGCATCATGGGTTAATTGGGATTTGTTATGTGGGGGCCTCTGTGTCGCGGGGGGTGGGGATGGGGGGCATACAGCGGCCACCGTTAGTGCAGTTTACCTTATCAGTTCAAATAGGAAAATAACCAAATCATTAAACATAGACAATATCACAGACAAACAAAGTTTGAATTTGCATTATGTTTTTCTCTTTTTTATGACTTGTTTTTATTAGTAAGCACCGCTTCAAGTGGGTTGTTCCTATGCAAGTCAAGACAAAGCAAATGAAATGTTGCACTGTTTTTACATTGTTGTTTTTTAATATATTATATTTATTCAAGGTTTTGATTTTTAGAAAGAACTATTGTTTGATACTATTCATGGTTGCATTTCATTTTACTTGTAATACTTTGATCATTACAGACATAAAACAGCATTTTAGTGTTTGTTTAGTGGCACTATTGTTTAGCAGCACTGCTATTTTAGTTAGTGCATAACTTTCAAGAAGCTAATGCTTTATGTTCCCCAGCATAACTTACAAACATTTACATTTTTTTCAAAAGCTGATTTTGCAGTGTAGTAAAGCTTAATTAAGGTACAGCAGTGTTAACCCCAATTTCATACCATCAGTGAAAGCCTTTGACTGTAGAATCTAGAGTGCTTTACATAATAGGTTTTCACTTTATCGTATCTTGACGTGTTATTGGTCAAATTGGTTGGTAAAGAAAATATTTGAAGCGATATAGATTTAAGATTATATTTCTGTAATAGTGACTAGATTTAGCCATTATGATCAGAGAAGGAGGGAATTTGGATGAAGTGCTTCATGACTAGGTCCAAAGCAGACCCGGGCTGGATGTGCTACTTGATGAACGGGTCCAAAACGGACCCGGGCCAGATGTGCTATTATATGAACGGGTCGAAAACGGACCCGGCCGGATGAGCCCAAATATCTGCCCATAAAAGACTCATCGTCCGTAAAACGGATCCATATCGGTATTGGCCTGTTATGCCACAAGACACCGGCCCAAGTCCGTAGTGCGGATCTGGCCCGGAACTTGTGATGGATCTGGGCCAAATAAATTTTGCTGTCGGGGAAGTTAATGTTTCTGCACTTCACAAACGATTACATTGTTCTTTTAAATACTCGTCGTGCAGCGTTTTAATAATGCTGCGTAGCGAATGGTGTGCTGGCTAGCTTGCTAATATTTTGCTGAGTCACTAGGCTAGCTACCTAGCAATACTTGTTTACGTGATTGAACGAATCTTATTATGACTGTCGATATGAAATAACGTTGTATCTGTAAATGAAAACGTAGTTGATTCCGTTCATCACTGAAATTAAATACGCTTAACTCAGCTGCAGCTGATCTTTTGTTAAACTCTGTTTATCGTTGGAAAAAGCAATACGTTATTCACTGCAATGTAAATGTTTCTTAATGTAGTTTAAGGGTGTTTACTGCGTTGCTAGTATTGTGAATACAGTTATGAATTAGTGTAGTAATGTAGCGTAGTCTGGTTCGATTCCCCACTGGGGCACTGCTGCTGTACCCTTGGGCAAGATACCTAACCCACAATTGCCTCAGTAAAAATATCCAGCTGTATAAATGGATAACATTGTAAGCCGCTCTGGATAAGAGTGTCTGCTAAATGTGAAAAAATGTTAATGTTAATGAATTAGTTTTGTAAAAACCGAAGCGCGCTTGTTTACGTGTTTGAACGAATCTTATTATGACTGTAAATATGAAGTAACGTTGTACATTGTTCTTTTCAATACTCGTGTAGCGTTGGGTTGTATTAAATAGACTAAGCAAGATGTTATGTTTCCAAAGTTTCTTACGTTATTCACTGCAATGAAAATGTTTCATAATGTAATTTAATATAAGAGGGTGTTTGCTGCTTTGGCAGTATTGTGAATACATTCATGAATTCATTTTGTAAAACCGAAGCGCGCTTGTTTACGTGTTTCAACGAATCTTATTATGACTGACAATACGAAATAACACGTATTGTATCTGTCAATGAAAACGTAGTTGACTAGCAAGCTAGATTCCGTTCATCACTGAAATTAAAATACCCTTAACTCAGATGCGCCTGATCTTGTGTTAAATTCTGTTTATCGTTGGAAAAAGCAGAAACAATACTTGTGTACATACATTCTACTTCTCAAACTTTAGAACAAAGCGTACCTCATTTAATATGGTAAAATGTATTGGAATGAAGTAGTCTGTGTGTCGTAACAACAGTACTCTGCACACACACACTGCTGGGTAGCAACATAATTCAAGGATACACATGCACACCAGCTACAACTCCTTTTATCACTTCAATTTCCACAATGTATCAGTAGACCAAACACCAACAGTCACATCTCAGCCAGGTGAGCTGCAAGGTGCTAAAAGCCCTATGACATGGGACCTATAGCTGATGACACCCAACCATTGCCCTTTCAACCGTCCCTGATTTTTTGATGTTTTCTGTAGATTTTAGGCAGGTTATGTAGGATCTATAATAGATATCCACAAATGCCATATGAGTTTTTGTTTAAAACTAATTTGGCTGCTAGAAAATGCCACCAGGAGCCCTGACCATGACATGAATAACTTGATATTTGTATTATATGAGGTAAAATCATTTTCACTTGTTGAAAAAAAATATTTCCAAAGTAAAATGTGTCAGCACAGTTATCTCTACAGGGGTTGATAGTATAGATTGTCTGGATTGTATACATACAAAAACCACGACAGAGGGATCTGTTGCTTTGAAAAAAATAAAGTTGAATGCACTGCAAAATATAAATATATAAAAATAAATACTTATGTAAATATAAATATTTGCATAAATACTGGTATAAGAAAAATTCAGAACATTAGATTGTAACAATATGTATTTACATAAATAACAACATTAAATCAATATGAAACAACAGTATATATTTATATACACATAAAGTCATTGCAATCAAATAGAGTAATAAATCAGTTCATCTTCACATTAATGATAAAAAGGAAAATGGCTTTCACTAATCATTGAATTTGGTCTTCTTGTCTGCTGACTTGCCAGCACAGCAAACCAAAATGTTATTCCTCCATAGATTCCTGTGTCTACATTGTAGAGTCACTTGCGATTAAGCACACATTTGGGTTCATAAAATGGAATGTTTGGGATTGTCATTCCTGTGCATGTTTTGGTATACAGTGCTTCTAATATTTCAGTCTGTCAGCACAGACCTTAAAAAATAGGATTTGAAAATGGACTTGGTCACAGCAGTGAAGTTGATAAGCTCACTTGTGGACTTTATTGTGGATATGCATGATAATTTTAGGGAATTTGAAACTATGGCAAAGGAAATGAATCCCTAGGCCCAAGGAAACAGGCAAGGGAAAGCCTGCTTGCCTGTACATTAAAAATTAGTAATTAAGCACTACTTGCTGATGTGTATGCATTATGCACTGTGCTGTTGTGCCGTCTGTCAGGGTTTGTTAGCAGTTTTGCTTCTGCTTTCTAATTGAATAGGCCTATTATAGTGTATATGAAATTGGACTGGAGTTCTCTGCCCTTTCTAAAGTGTGATGCAGTACCCTTGACTGTACTGTTAAATGGTATGCGGTGATGCCTTTTGCCTCCCCATCCCCCTGAGACCAACTCCTTCACTCAAACCCTTCAGATGTGGGCTGAAGACACACTTCTTCAGACTCTACCTGGACTGACCCCCTTGCTATTTGACCTTGTAAATCTGAGATTCTTGGCTTGTACTTGTAGCACTATCGCTTATCTTGTATTTGTAGCACGTTTTTGCCCTAGGTAGTATAGCGGCACTTTATTGTCCCAGTGACTGTATTTGATATATGTAACCTTAGATCAGATTAGTTCTGTCTCGGTACACTGACCTTGTGCTCAGCTTCAGCACTATCTGCATTGTATGACCTGTACACATCTTGCCCTTGTGCCTGTTTGCCCACTATATGCACTTTTGTATGTCGCTTTGGATAAAATCATCTGCTAAATGAATAAATGTAAATGTAAATGTTTTAGTTGGTCTGCCAGTAGGCTATAGGACATGACACTCTCTGATCACTGTTTCATCAGTACCAGTTGTCTTTTACATTGCCCCTGACTATGCACCCATCCTCAGCAATCCACATTTTATTCCTTTTTTTCTGAAGAGGGGCTTCAAAATGTTTTTAGCCTGGGGCCCCAACATGTCTTAACCAAGTTAGGTTAGGCAACCATTGATATGTACATCGCAAGAGTGTAACAATAATTGTATGAAAATAATCAGCTGTCTATTAATAAGATTGTACAACCTTTCAGCTTCAGTTCTTCATGGTGGTGATGAGGACATGTTCCATTATTATTATTATTATTATTATTATTATTATTATTATTATTATAACAGGTCCTCCCAAAGAAGGAGGACTTTCTGTGCTGTAGGGTTGTGTAGGTTGAGTAAATTTGACTCAACAGCCATTGGCAAAGTTCAGTGATCCATGTGTCACTCACAGCTGGATCTCGTTCTCCCTTCTGGACGATTCTGCAAGTCTGCTTGTGATACAGCTAATAGGCTCATGAGACAAAAAATTTAGGGATGCATGTAGGGGTCGGGAGGGGGCTATCCAAGATCAGGACACTGTGATCCTTTGACCACTTTCTCAGCTGTGCTCTTGATATATAACGGAATATTAATGTGGGACTGTTTATCTCTCCTGTAAAATACATGACATTTTCCATCATGTTTCTGGTGTCTGTGGTGCACAGCCTGTATTGGTGGATCCTCAGATCTCAGATCTGTCTGAGATGAAAGGCTTCATTTCTTAGACATCAGTGACAGTTTCAAACCCTGCTAGAAGGCAGATTCTCAATGCACCTCAAACATCCATTGTAATTAATAATGTATTGTGCACATTTATTTCAGAAAATGAAATATTGAAATATTTATTGTGTTGTAATTTTCACTCATTTTGGAAGCTCTTATAAATAAAAAATGGTTACACTGAGGCAACATTGAGAAAGAGTATACAGAGGCAGCTGTTTATTATTCATTGGAGGTGCTGTATTTTGGTCTTGACAATGCTGAAGCCCACTCTGCACAGTGGGCAGGGTCATTCCTTAAGGTCACACCACTGGAAATCACTAAATCTTAAGTGGAACCACAGTGGCAAGCAATAATGCAGGATGTGGTTCTGATGAAAACAGAGATAAACTGCCTGCATTTCATCAAGCAAACAAAATATGTGCCTGCTGCTGCATTGTCAAAGAATGCTGAACAAGTACCAAGAAGCTGAAAGACCCAGAACTGGAATATTATTCCCTCACCTCAGGAAAAGGCAGAGAGACTCCAGCAGCCGTTTGCACCAGCAGAGCGTAAGGTTGATCATAAGTTCGGGTGTAAAGTCCATCTTAACGTAGGGTTGCCAACTTTCTCACTCCCAAATAAGGGACACTTTTTTGCCAGGTGCAGGCAGGTGCGCGAGCGGCGGGTGTGCCCACAATGATGGGAATTACAAGTTTTCATTAGCCATAGACCTGCTCATTTCACAATTTAACAGGACTCCTACTGTACTTGCTTAGACGTGGGGGTTACAATAACCATATGCCACAGACACTGAAAAGCATTAGGCCTAAACCAATCATTCTCAAACTTACTTATCCCAGGTTTCAGTAATGCATGGCCCTCAATCAATGGGCCCCACATAATTTTGAAGGGAAAGAAAGACTATTTTATTTATTTTATCTTTATTTCATTTTTTACATTTCATTATAACCTTAACACGAATCATTTAAAATGTGTCATTTAAAGTGTGTAGTCCTTTTTGTTATCATCCAACTATCTTAATTGTTTGTCTCTCTCTTATACTTAATTTTCTGTCTGTCCTGACCTGTTTCTGTTGCTTTTCTCTGTTTTGTCTCTGTTGCTCTTCTCTCTTGTCTGTCTCTCTGTTGCTATCCTCAGTTGTCTGTCTCTGTTGCTATCCTCAGTTATCTGTCTCATGGACCTCCTCTTTCCCTGCAGTAAATGACAGAAACAAATTAGCTACTATAATTAGTTTGAAAAATTCTGGCCTTAACCTGCAAACATACAGTTCTCTAGTGGTAGGCTATATGTGGGGCTTGCATAAATAAGCAATTGCAATAAACCTCAGTCGAAAAAATGATCAAACAATGCAAAAGAAGACTCACCATCTAGGCTACTTCTTCCATGGCTATTTCTTCGCAATATTTGAATCATGAAACAAAGTCCCATTTAGCTTAGTAAGGCAATCGGTGCTGTTGTAGCTGAGTCCGTGTTTAACGGTATGATACACACAGGAGGCTTCACCTGTTGCAATTTTGTCATTTTCGGCAGTAGATGTCGCAAAGTATGTACCGATATTGCTAGTCCCTTTAGCTAGCATGGCCTTCTTGTGCATGTCTGAGTTAGAATGTTGAGTCAAATCGTTATCGCCACCATGGCCAATTGAGAGCTCTCTGCGGCATACAGTGCAAAATGCTTTTCTCGAGTCATCAGGGACTGGCTTAACCCACGGCTTTTTTGTTTCCCACTGTTTATTGTAGCTGCACAGTCTTTTCTTTTTAGCAGGCTTACTGTTCATTCTGAAACTCACAGCGCTCACCTATCACACCAGAACCACCACCAACATATCCCATAGTAATGCCGCGTGACAGTTTTTTAAGGACTTGGCGCGTTTAAACATACTAACCAACTATTGGCTTACACCACTCTACTGACAATATGGAGGCTGTGATTGGAATACGGGGCAGGAGCTGTCCCTTAAGGGACAAATAAAAATCACCCAAAATACGGGATGTCCCGGCCAATCCGGGACAGTTGGCAACCCTAACCATACGTTCGGAGTAGCTAGTTTCAAACTAGCGCCGCACTGAATTTCGGTTGCACCACGATCACTTAAGATGCAACTTAACTAGTAGTGCGAAAAGCGAGCCTTAATCAAAATATTGTTGCATTTAATGACGTTACTATCGTTTGAAGCCAATAAACGGCACCATACAATATATACAGGAAATACGGCATTTTCGACATTTGCTGTGCACAGTAGTGATTCAGTTGTTCCAGCCTTCCGACTCAGAGTGTCAAGTCTGTAATAATTATCATAGACAATTTTTCCTCTTTTAACCTTTCATACAAGCCTGTTGATAGCTGCCCTACATGTACCCCATTAGGTGTGTGTCTTACAAGCACGGTGGTGTATTTTACATTAAAGTAAAGTAGGCCTACTTAACATATTCATTTCTTATGTGTATTTATTTTGTACCAATGTGCATTTGCTCATTCATTATGGTTTATGGAGTGCGCTTTCTGTCGAGGTGCGGAAGGTTGCCTAGCAACAAATTTTAACTGAATTTATGGAATAACTTTCGCTGAACAACTAACAAAAGAGCCAACCGAAGTTATGAACAAAGAAACAAGAAGAGGTAAGTTAACGTTATAACAATGGTAACAGAAAAGCTATCAAGGTTCACCTTTAGCTGACTTATTGCCATAATTTTTAGTGTAACATTATTCAGGTTGGCGATAACAAAAATGTGTTATGCTAGCCTGTCATCTCTGTTAGCTAGCATTAACGTATACTTCACTTTTCATTCAATGTATAACGGACCAATTTTGTTATTATATATTTCAGGCTTGGCCATGTCTGGTGAACGTAGACCAAGAAAAAAGAATTTCACTGATGACGAAATTATTTTACTAGCCAAATACAAGGAGCATAAGTGCCTGTTGGAGTTCAAATTTAATAAAGTTTTTTTATGGCAGACGTTGCACCTACTTAGTGTTAGGTGTAAGTTTTAAGATATAACTTAAGTCTACGTTGAACGTATTTGCCATGGGAATTATAGTTTATTTTCTTTGTACATTAGGAGTTTAATTGAAAACCTGTAAAAGAAATTATTAATGTGATTGCAATGCGAAACATTGCAAGCACACTATTGTTATCTGATAGTTTTATTCTTTTTCTTCTTCCTTTTCTTCTTTATTCCACCAAGTTTGTCCTGCTTCTCCTCCCACAGTTTTTGAGATATCAACCCCAAACCAACTGTAACCCGTCTGGTCTGACCCTGATCAGGTTGCTTGTATACAGCTGAGCCGTATCCACACTCGTTCTCCGGCTTTTGTCATTTTTTCATCCCTTTTTTCCCATAGACTCCCATTCATTTTCAAAATCACCCCCCTCACACTTCATGGCCTTCCCACTCGGCCACTTCTCACCCCATAGCCACCATACCTCACATGTTGCCTCGGGACAAATCACCCAACACTCATCCAAGACCGTCTTGACCTGCACTCATCTTTTTGTCATTTTTTTCACCAGTTTTTTTACTCATTTATTCATCCCTCCATCCTGCCATTGACGTCAATTCATTTTTCATTCATTTCATTCATTCATTCATTTTCAGGTTACTAGTTAGTTAGCAACACAATATAATGTTTGCCAGCTAACTTTACCTTAGTGCACTTTGTGATGACTCCTGATGGTGTCCACATGACACCTAGCTATCCAATTATTTGGGTAATTTTTGGGATTGATTGGAAGACAGCAGTGTCAGTGTCAATCTCATAGTCATCATGAAGAAAATGTACTGTTTGTGCCCCCCCCCCCCCCCCCCCAATGTTCATATGAAACCTATATCCTTGCAGTCAGGAGAGATTTATGCTGAGGGAGTGACCAGCCAGGAAGGAGGTCTGCTTTGAGTCATGAGACAGATGACTTACTTGTAAAATTAATTGGATGAAGTCCACCTACCCAACCAGACATAAAGTCATTTGAAAAAAGATGTGAATTGCACTGATAATAAATCTGTCATAAGCCAATGGCAAGTGACACTGGAGATTCTGTGTATATATTCTAATTTATACAATTAAATATGGAAAGGGATTAAATATACAAACAGAGGTATGTGTTATTTCCACTATGTAAGAGAGGAGGAAAGTGGAGAGAGCTTTGGAAATATTAAATATCAAATATCTGACCCCACTGAAACTGACTCTCAGAATAAGCTGTTCTCTATATTTGTAAACTGCCACTTTATATCAAGCTACAGCTTAGTGGATTTCTCAGTAAAGATAATACAAATTGTTTTCTGCAGCTTCTGGCAGCTGTGGTGATTCACCAGAATACCGTAAAAAAAAAAAAAAAAAACTAAGTAGACAGCTTACATTTCAAAAATACTTGGCAGGTGTTTTCTGTATAAAGGCAAAGTGTAAAGGAACCATTTGTAAAGGAAATTCTTTTTAGTTTATCTCAAAGTAATCTCTGAAATAAAATTACTACCTTCGCTATCTGCTGTGGTGAGTTCTGAATTATTAACTTTACTCAGTCCGTGAGACAACAGACCATCTGATTCACAGAATCAGATCTCATGTCTCAGAAGATGATGTTTCTCTAGTATTCTACAGTGATGATACAGAAATGGCTTTTTATCCAGAATTTTTAGTTTGTTTATACAAGGATTCCTGTGATCTAATAACTGTTTCACCGGCCTGCCCCCAACATATAATACAATAGGACATACGGGAAAGGATCATGGCATGCATAAATATCTTAGCTGCATCCACAGAAAGAGAGTTTCTAATTTGTCTAAAATTTTCCAAGTTGTACTTACTAGTTTTTGTCATTTTCTTGACATTTTCTAGTTATGTATTGGGAACAGGGAATATTGTCGAAGTGCATTTGTGTGAGCTGGATGAAAGATCACAGTGTGTAATGATGTGGTGAAAAAAAACTGCTTAAAAATAATAATAGAGTGTGACTGTCAGGCTTTCAGGTGAAAGGACCCAGGCACAGACTGGAATGCCAAAACAGGTATTTATTTGATGGCAAGCCAAAAAAACAATAGTCATAAAATAGTCCAAGTCAAAAACCAGATGATCCACAAGCAGAAAGTCAAAAACCAGAGCATGTCGATATAAACAGGCAGAAACAAAACAGAAAAATACACTGAGACAAACTGGCAGGGAACAGAGAAGATGGAGGGGTATATATACAGAGGCTGATAATGAGATAACAGGGAACAGGTGAGCAGGACGGGCTTCAGGTGGTGGGTGTGGCAGAAGGGCAGAAAGGCAGGACGATGGAGCACATGCGCTGTAAACAAAAACAGAAGCCCATGCCGCAGAAAACAAAAGACACGCCCACACTGACAGACAGGAAGACAGAAACACAATACAAGCAAGACATCAAGCTGAGCTACTGACAATGACTTAAAAGGTGTGACCAAAACTAAACTAAAATGTCCCGTTTTTATCAAGTAAAACCAAAACTAAGAATGGAGAAAATACTAAAATGGAATTAAGACTAATATGTATTTTTCTTCAAAAGGCTAAATCTAAAAAGCAGGCAGAATTAACACAGCTTAAAAGCCATCAAAGCACGTCTTTCTGAATGCACTGCTGCTGTTGTCATGGCCTTCCAAAAGAGATGCAGTCAGACCCAGGGTCAAATTTTATGTCTGGCATGTTTCAAGATGCAATGTATCCCCTGAGCATCAATTAATCAAAATCCTTGATTTACCATCCTAAGTCACAGGAGGCACTAGAGAGACACTGATAGAGAGACAATGATAAAGGACTACTGTACTGAATACCCCAGTGATTGGGATAAGGGTATCCCTTTTCTGATGTTTCCTGCTCGAAACTCCCCTAATGATTCGGTGAATTTGAATTAATTCAGAACATGGAGACCAAGGGCTCCTTAAATTGATTAAGGAAAGGTTCCTGTTTGGACCCAGGCATAATCCTTTAAATTATGTTGCTGAGTCCAATGTTTGACTTAAACTGGCAGTCACTTACAGTCTGCTGAGGAGAAAATAGCATCACATCACAAAAAAGGAAGGACTTGCACTTTTGCTGTTGGAGGCTCTCTGCTGGTGCTTCTTCTAATTCTAGGTGAACCTTTGAAAACTAATTTTAGTGGACCCTATCATGTTGCAGAGAAAGCCATTGATGTTGGAGTTTGGTTTTGCAGCCTTACAAATATTCAACGCATTGCAGGGAAAGAAAAACTGAGATGACACTTCATCTCTCTCTTAAAATCAAAGTATGCATGTGCCTATAGAAAGTCATCATACCCTGTGAAAATCTTTATCTTTTGTCACATTACCCCCTGGAAAATAAAAAAAAATAAGTCTAACTTTGAGCTGTATGTACACATTATAACCCTCTTCATCAA
The DNA here is from genome assembly GCF_013368585.1 of Megalops cyprinoides. Lineage (NCBI taxonomy): Eukaryota > Metazoa > Chordata > Actinopteri > Elopiformes > Megalopidae > Megalops > Megalops cyprinoides. The sequence continues at coordinate 1,571,720 of NC_050604.1, read as the reverse complement.
AGTGAAAATAACATTTTTAAACATTCTGGAGAATTATTAAAAAATAATTAGTGAAATACCTGATTTGGTAAAGTGATCAGAGTATACCATTATAAACTTGCTCAGGTACAACCAACTTCCAGATCAAACACCAGGCTAATTGCCCCACCTGACATCAATTGTAGTGGTTTTGATTACTTCAGAATAAAACCAGCTATTTCTTGAAGATTCCACTACTAGTAGTTCATGGTACTGCAAAGAATTCACCATGGCTGGGAAAGTGCTTTCAAAAGGCCTCTGGGATAAAGTCGTAGAAAGGCAAAGTTAGGAGAAGGCTACAAAAAGATTTTGAAGGCTTTAGCTATCCCTCTGAGTACCGTTCAGAGCATCATTAAGAAGTGTAAAGCGTATGGCACCACCAACACGTTGCCTAGATCAGGCCGTTCGTCCAAACTGGATGACCGAACCAGGAGGACATTGATCAGAGAAGCTACCAAGAGGCCAAAGGCAACTTTGAAGGACTTACAAGGCTTTGTGGGTGGGATTGGTCAGTCTGTGCATGTGTCAACAATCTCACAAGCTTTACACAAAGCTGGCCTGTATGGCAGGGTGGCAAGAAAGAAAAAGTGCCACACTCAGTCTCGTTTGCACTATGCAAAAACACAACTGGAAGATTCTGATGCCATGTGGCAAAAGGTGCTATGGTCAGATGAGACAAAAATTGACCTTTTTGGACTGAACTCCAAGTGCTATGTTTGGCGAAAAGCAAACACAACACACCACTCAAAACACACCACACCTACTGTGAAGCATGGTGGAAGCAACATTGTGTTGTGGGGGTGTTTCTTTTCAGCGGGGACTTGGCGATTGGTCAGGATTGAAGGGAAAATGGATGCTGCCAAGTACACCCAATGTCAGAGCTCCGCCCCCTTAGCTGTGGTGTTTTTGTTTTTCCCGGTCCATGTGCTTTTGTTTTCCTTGTGTTCTAGCCCCGCCCTGCTCCCCGCCTGGTCCCCGCCCGCCTGATTTCTTCATCATCTTCACCTGCCTGCCTGCCCACCTGCATCTCATCTCCTCGTCACCCCAGCCCTATATCTTCCCTGTGTGTCTCTGTCTTGTTGCTCTTTCGTTTCAGTGTTTCTACCTGTCTCGTCCCCGCCATAGTTTTTCTGATTGATTGCAGCTTCGCTGATCCTGCCTGCTTCCCGACCACGATTCTGCCTGCTGTCTGGACTCGATCGGCTGACTACTCGCCTGCCTGGTCCCTGACCCTGTCTGCCCCAATTCTCAACCCTGGATTCACCCCCGGACTGCTTCTCTGTTTTTCAAACCCTGCCTGTCTCTGGTCATACAAACTGCCTGCCGATTTCAATAAACGCCTGGAACCTGAAAATTCCGTGGTCTGCGTTTGTGTCCCAGTCACCCCTGTGACACCCATATTCTTGAGGAAAACCTGCGTCCCTCTGCTAGACAGCTAAAGATAGGCGGTAATTCACCTTCCAACACGACAATGATCCTAAACATACCGCCAAAAGAATAATGCAGTGGCTTAAGGACAGAAAGGTGAATGTCCTTCAGTGGCCAAGTCAGAGCCCTGACTTAAATCCGATAGAAAATCTGTGGATGGACTTGAGGGGAGCAATCCATTGCCATTCACCACGGAAGTTGACTGAACTCGAACAATTCTGCAAGGAAGAATGGGCAAATATTCCCCAATCTAGGTGTGCAAAGCTAGTACAGGCATATCCAAAAAGATTGATGGCTGTAATTACAGCAAAAGGTGGCTCTACAAAGTATTAAATCAGGGGACTGATGACTTTTCCAACTCTGTTATTCTAGTTTCTTTTATTAATTTTCAGAACTGTCACCTTTTTCTTTCATTCGTTTGATGTTCTAAGGCAAAATTTGTAAATAAAGCTGGAAAAGGTTTTTTTGGAATGGGTTTTGATTTCAGGCTGTACAACAAATAAAGTAACTATTTCAAAGGGCTATGATTTTCTATACGCACGGTAGATTTATTTTGGCATAAACAATTATATGCAAGCTTTGTGAGGATTGTTTTACTCCTGTTCTCCTAGTCCACTAGTGCACGTGCTTGGGGTTTCTGTCATTGGTTCTTGACACAGCATTTTCATGGAGCTTCATACAGGTACCAAGTGTCATCTCTGACATCACAGCACACATCACACAAGATTCACTGGGTTAACACACCAAGATATGTGAAATTCTTCTCAGGAAAATCATATTATGAGGCAACTGCTGCTGCAGACAGGTTCTAGTCCACAGCCGTATCATCATCAGCTGCCGTGTAAACCTGCTGCCTTCTGTGGGCATGTAGCTGTCTGCATTTTTGACTCAAATCGGTACTAGTTGCTAGAGTATAAAAAAGCACTCTTCACTAGTTTAGCACTTCACTTAGCATCTTACTGACTTCTTGTAATACTTCTTGATAACTACTCTTAGCATAGTGCACTTATTTGGAAGTCGCTCTGGGTAAGAGATTCTGCTAATTGACATAATGTAGTGTAATGTAATTCAGACCACATTCAGACCCCTATCACCAGCAAAACAAAGTCAATTTGTTCGACTGTCATGGGGTCCCTGTCATTGTCAGCAAATGATACAGGTGGTTTAAAGCCCCAGCCAAAGGACTAAGGCTGCAATCAAAGTGAACAGCCTGGCAATTGAGGCACTCCCCCCTGCTTCCTTTGAGCAGAATAAGCAAAAAACACTGCTTGACAATTTAAGATAATGTCAGATGCATTTTGTGAATGAGTGCTGCTTGCTTCCCAAGACACATGAGAGGTGTGCAGCACAGTGTATTATAAGATAATTACATGCAATATCACATTGTAACAGCCACAAAATAGTGCCTTTTGGTACCAGTGACCTACATTAAATGCAACATTGCAATGCAGTGTAAAATGTGAATCTGATGCCACAGCTTGTTTCTCTCTTCCTGATCTGCCTTTTCACATGAATCTCTTTCAAAGAAATTGTCTTTAGGCTTTTTCTTTCTTCAGAGCAAGGAATATCTGAAGTTATTGGTGTCTGAATTAAAGAAATAAGGCACTGAGGAAAATGGATCAATAAATTATTTCACTCCTACACAGAGTACAGGATTCAAACAAATGAGGTTCTTTGTAGCCCCTTCATTTTCCTAGGCGTGCCCTAGGCTTGTCGATTCTTCGACACTCAGAGGGAAGGCCTGAGCCACTTTCAGCATTGATCTAATTAGGTTACAAATCAGTCCAATCATTTTGTGGCTGTTGGCTAATTAATGTGTTCACATTTTCCTGCTTTTCTGCTTGGACTACAAAGGTGGGTTGTGTAGAAAGGTAATATTTGGACCACTTAATGCAAATAGAAAGGTTGGGATCTGTTTTGGTTGGATGGATTTGCAGATATACTGAAAGTATGTCCTGACAAAGCATAGTCAAGCATAGATGAATAGTTCATCAACTTTTCATTAACTAAGATGAAAAATGTACGGATTAATGACACCATTATATTACATCTTGATCATGAGATGGGTCTGTATGGTGTCATTGTTTTTATAATTAATAGTAGTAGTCAGGGGCGGAGCTGATGGCTCATTTCAGAGGGGGCGAGGACCTGTAGTGGGTCCTTATACAGCCTATTATAGGCTGTATGGAGATGCAAGACAGATCCAAGGGGAAACTTACAGAGATGGAGGGGCGGAACGAAGAGAAATGCAGATTACAATGAGCTGTGCTATTTCAGCACACCTCATTGCGTGAGACCATTTTTAAATACTGCTGCTCCATCAGCAATGACGGCGATGGGAAATAAAACAAGACAGCCGGCGATCGCCTAGTTCCTACTTTGGGACTCGAACAGAGGGCATAATTTTTCTGTTTGTACACCTACACAAGGATACTGGACAGCAAATAAAGTTTTCTGTAACTCTATTGTGTCTCTGCTCATTCAAAATAAATATTGCCGCAATCACACACAAACAAACTTCATTCAAAATATTCAACTAAACAACAAAAATGCATGTTTAGTCAGGCAGATTGGGCCCAAGGTGGGCCCTTTTGTAATTGGAAGAAACATGGGCCCGGTACTAGTTGCTAGAGTTGCTTGGTGTGTGAGCTTAGTTGAAACTACTACAGTACTGTACATTTGTGTACAAGTCTAATTGTTAGCCATTTACCAATTAAATCCAGTGGTTTTATTTGTTCAAATATTTATTTACAATAATGTAATTATTTTATTCTGTTTTTAAACAGCAAAAAGGAATGCTGTCATGAGAAGGAGGCAGCAAACAAAATGATTGAAAGCTTAAGAGTTGATAGTTAAAAGGAAGTGCACTTCTGATCAGCAAGTAAGCATTACCATGTTATTACCTTTTTTGAAATTTGAATTTAAGTTAGCAAAAATGCAATTGTAAATCTGTTCAATGAGTTATATGGATAGATTGTATGCTGGCTACATGATGAATAGTTTAGTGGAGTTGCTTGGTGTGTGAGCTTAGTTGAAACTACTACAGTACTGTACATTTGTGTTGTAGTCTTACAGTTACTCTGCATCAGAGGAAGAGGAGGACTCAAGCGGGAAGTTAGGGCAGGAGGTAAAAGGGCTTAGAGAGGAAAATAAAAGGCTGAAGGAACGAGTTGTCAGTAATTATGAGGAAATCTTCCATGCCCTCAAAGGTAATTTCTCTAGGAAAGAAACATTTCATGATGTAAAACTGCAGTGTGCCCAAACATATTACAGTTGTGAGCCTTCGTGCCCTTATTGTTAAAATCATAAGGCTGCTTCTCATTGTAAATGTGATTGTCTAGCTCATTGCATGGTAAATATAATTCTTCTCTTTCTTTTTCACCTTTATTTCTTTATAAATACTTTCCATCAGTTGTGAATTCTTTGAAAGCCATACTGAAGCAAAGTCCATCGTCATGGTCAACCTCACCCTACAGTGCATCAGATAATCCTTCTCCATCTCCATCTTTGAGCATTGTGCCAGGGAATCTTAAAGACCAGGTGTGTTTCTAATACACAGAATGCTGTGGTATCAACTAAAAGCTGCTATAGCAGATAAACATACCCCGTATGAAGGGTGGTACTGTAGGCTATATAAACACAATCTGTTGTTTATTACTTTCATTGAAGTTGTTGTTTGATGAGTGTCAGGGTAAAGGAGGCGACAAGAAACAATTCAAAAAGCACAGCAATTTACGACAGCACTGATTGGGGGGGGGGGGGGGGGGGGGGGAGAGAGGTGCGTCTTCAGGCCTGTCTGAAGGAATGGGGTGAAGGAGCTGTCCGTAGTGAGACAGGGAGTTCGTTCCACCACTGGGGAGTGATGTTGGTGAAACGCCGATGTCTAGCAGAATGAGCACCTCCTGTCTTGACCATGCAAGGAGCGAGGCGTCCAGTTGCTGCTGAGCGCAGGGGTCAGGCTGGTGTGTAGGGCTGGATGAGTTCTTGGAGGTAGGTAGGGGCTGTCCTGTTGATTGCAGAGAAGGCAAGGGTCAGGGTCTTGAATCTGATCCTGGCAACAACAGGAAGCCAGTGGAGGGATTTAAGCAGGGGAGTAACATGGGAGAATTTGGGGAGGTTGAAGATTAGTCGGGCAGATGCATTCTGGATGAGCTGGAGAGGCTGGGTGGTACAGGCTGGGAGGCCTGCGAGGAGAGCGTTGCAGTAGTCCAGGCGAGGGAGAACTGTGGCCTGCATAAGGAGCTGCGTTGCGTATGTTGTCAGGAACGGACAAATCCTCCTGATGTTGTGGAGGAGGAATCGGCAGGCCCGTGACGTGTGAGCAATGTACTCCTTGAAGTCGAGGTTGCTGTCGAGGATGACACCCAAGCTCTTTGCTTTGACTGAGAGGATGGTATTGTGGTGCCATCGATGGTGATGGAGAGGTCATGCAGGGGGGGAGGGCCGGCTGGGATGAAGAGCAGTTCTGTTTTTCTGAGGTTCAGCTTCAGATGGTGGGATGACATCCATTTGGAGATGTCAGCCAGGCATGCAGAGATTCTTTCGTTGACCTGGGGGGTAGAGGGAGGGAAAGAGCAAAAGAGTTGGATGTCGTCAGCATAACAGTGATAGGAGAAGCCATGTGATTTGATAACTGAGCCAAGAGAGTTGATATAAATTGAGAAGAGTAGGGGTCCCAGTACTGAACCCTATGGAACTCCTGTAGTAAGGGGGGTGGGTGCAGAGGTGGAGCCTTTCCAGTAGATCTGGGAGGATCTACCAGTCAGGTAGGACTTGAACCAGGAGAGGGCGGTTCCAGAGATGCCCATCTCAGACAGCTTTGATATTAGTGTCTGGTGGTTGACTGTGTCGAAAGCAGCGGAGAGGTCGAGGAGGATGAGGACAGATGACAAGTCGGAGGCTCTAGCAGTGTGGAGAGCCTCTGTCACGGCCAGGAGTGCGGTTTCCGTTGAGTGGCCAGCTCTGAAGCCTGACTGATGGGGGTCCAGAAGGTTGTTCCTGAGAAGAAAAGGGGATAGTTGGTTAAGTACTGCACGTTACAGGGTTTTAGATGAGAGGAAATGAGAGGAGAGATACCGGTCGGTAGTTTGTAACATCTGATGGGTCTGTGGATGGTTTCTTCAGGAGTGGTGTGACCAGAGCTTTCTTGAAGTCTGTGGGGACAGTACCAGAGATTAGTGAGGCATTGATAAATGAGGAAAGAAATGGGGCAATCTCACCAGATCTAGATTGGAGCAGAGTAGAGGGGATGGGGTCCAGAGGGCAGGTTGTGGCATGGTGGTCTGTGATGAGTTGAAGCACTTCCAAGTCTTTGAGCAGCATGAAGGAGGACAGCTGGTTGATGCAGTTGGTCGTGGTGGTCAAGGGTGTTGTTGAAGGAGTGAAGGAGTCCCGGATGTTGGTCACCTTTTCCTCGAAGTAAACCCTGAAATCATTGGCAGTGAGGAGAGAGGGGGAGGGAGGAGAAGGGGGGGGGAGGGGGTGGAGAAGGTGGAGAAAAGTTTTCATGGGTTAGTTATGTTAGCATTAATTTTGGATTCGAAGAAAGAGGACTTAGCTGATGTTGTTGCGGTTGTAAATGCTGTTAGCAGAGAGTGATAGGTAGCCAGGTCCACGGGGGATCTGGATTTCCTCCACTTCCTCTCAGCAGCTCGCAGTGCAGTCCTGTCAGAGCGGAGGGAGTCAGTCAGCCATGGACAGGAGGGTGATGGTCGCAATGGCCTGGAGACAGTAGGGCAGAGAGCATCTAAAGATTGAGAGAGACATGTGTCAAGGGCTGATGTAGCAGACTCAGCAGGCATGATGGAGAAGGAGGGAAGGGGAGGGAGGGTAGAGAGAACAGTGGAGAAGAATGCAGAGTGGGAGAGTGTGTGGAAGTTTCTTCTGAAAGTGAAGGTGGGGGGATCAGTAGGGGGGTTGAGGGTGGGGGGGAGAGTGATGGAGAATGATACGAAGTAGTGGTCCGATACGTGGAGGGGAGTCACCGTGAGGTGGGTTGTGGCGCAGCTCCTGGTGAACACGAGGTCGAGCTGGTTGCCAGCCTTGTGGGTCACAGGTGATGGCGAGAGGTTGAGAGCGAAGGACTGGAGGAGGGAGGTTATGCTGGCCATCGCGAAGGTCGCAGATGGTACACTTAGTTGTATTTAAGTATATCTTTAGTAGCACTAATGATATATCATTAGCATACTAAGTACATACTTACTTTAGTATACTTACTGAAGTATACTTAAATTAAGTATACTTCAGTGTACTTTTTTTTCTCCTGGGCACACACTCTTCAGTAAAGCAATGCCCTTACTCAGTTCTTCAGCAGAGCAGCACACTCACTCACTCTTCAGTAAAGCAGCACCCTCACTCAGCTCTTCAGAAAAATAGCACACTTACTCACTCTTCATTAAATTTGGTATTTGGTTTATTTATTGAGGACTTAATGTTCAATATGCAAGGAATTAATACGAGGTTGTAATAATTAATATCCAAGGAATTAAACACAGTATCTGTCCTTTCCACATGGAAAATATGTTTTTTTTTGGGCAATTCAGTGGCTGTGAGATTCAGTGTGTTTGGTAATTATGCTTCCCAGCCTAAAGCCTGTTATTCTTGCTTTATTTTTTATAGCTTTTTTCCACCAGCATAATTCACTGAGAGATTGTTGGACTCCAGTGAAAGTTTGTAGGTTTATTAGGCATACTATTTAGATATACTATTTAGGCATACTATGTATGTTTAAACTATGTTTAAAGTAGTTTTCATAGTTGTCAGTCTTTAGCCATGCCGTCTATGACTTCTTTACATAAATAAATAAATCTATGATTTATTTATTTATGTAAACCTCCTTAGGCAGACTTCACAAAACACTGTAATTGTTTTTAATTAATTTTATGTTGAATTATAATATATCCTTAGATCCTAGGTACTAATCTAAAATGCAAAGACACAATTATAAACCTAAGTGGGCTGAATATCCCATTTTCATCATCAAACTTGTTACATTCTTATGTTCAGAGAAGCACTTGCATCACCTGTAGTTTGATCATCCACTAATGTTGCAGACCTCCCAATCTATGTTGTTTTTCCCTACTTTGCTTGCAAATGCAAGCCTCCAAAAACACATTCTGTATGCCCTTGAGATGTGTTTAAACAGGACTAGAAATCTGAGAATACTCTAATTGGCAAAGCTGCAATAGCAGTAACACCATAATAATTTTCCCATTATGTCACAGCCCTTTCGCCTGTCAGTTTACAGTGGCTGGGTCACATGGTTTTGAAGCCATGTTGTGTTAATATACTTATGGCTATTTCTCCTGATCCATCATCCAAAGAAGTTCATAACATCATATGCATTGCTTGTATGAATAAAAATGTGATAGTACAGGCCACTGGCTGGGACATATGTCATGGTAACCATTTTGCATGCATAACCGTATGCATTATTTTGGTTGGGTGCTATCTGTCCTTGACTCTCATAAAACCTTTACATTTTACTTAATAGATTCATGTCACATCCCTCTGACATGTGAATTAAAACATGCCAGCTCACATGGTGAATATATTTAAAAGGGGGTGAAAGCTGTCCCCTTAATTGCTACTCAAATAACCTCTCATTTTTTTATGGAGCATGAAAACCAATTTTATTAAAACAAGTTTATTGCAGCTTCTAACAGTAGTTACTGTATTATTGTGCTCCAAGTTTCCAGTTTTCTTGTTTAGTGACTTTTTTTGTGAAGCTCTGCTCAACAAGCATTTCCACATAACTACATTCACATGTGTCACAAATTTCAGGGAATTGTCCAGTGTCTGTGTTCTACATGAGTAATCCTTGCAGGATATAGGTCAAGCCATTTATTCCCTATGAGCAATGAGACCACAACATACAGTATTTGGCTAATATAGGTATGCAGTTGAGAAGCACTATAAAATGGATACTTCTGTTATCCTTCAGTTCAAAGATTTATTGAAAAGCAAAATAATATTTCTGGTAGGCAGTATTGTTTAACACAGCAACTGATGACAGCTTTAGCCTTTACGTACTGAAGAGTGTATTTCATCAGGTGTGGAAGGAGTGTCCTGTGTTCTTCTAGATCAAGTTGTTTTCATTGTCAATATCCAATTAATGTAAACAACATTACTTTAAGCTAATATTCACATTATCTTGTGTTTGGCAACCATAGTTTGTAGCTTTTTACATCACTTTGTAAGCTCTGTTAGTTTGTTCAAGGCGTGTTTATTGTTTGCTGCCGAGTTAGTGTTATTGTTTTGATAATTAGCAGGGCATGGAAGTTTCACTCACAGTGCTATTTAGTTAGAGGCTGATCAAACAGCTCATTAGAAGAGTGTCTCCTCAGATGCATTATTAGTTAGCTAATTTAAGCATTTTAAGAGTAATTTAAGAGTATTTAAGCAGCAGGGTGACGGTACAGCAGCAGCTGAAGCAGCAGCCTCGGTCAGACAAAGACTTGGTTGGACAAAGACAAGGAAGTCTATCGAGGGAGTACATCAGGGAAAACAGCAATGTGTATATCAATTCCTGTGACCATCTCCTGCAGAAGATGCTCTTGCTGTCGCTGTCCTCCCCAGTCTCACAACATTAACAATCTTGTCTACCCCTCGTTGACCCCCGTCAACAACCTGCCTGTTTCTGGAAGCCGATGGAACTGTCAGTCTGCAACCTGAAAGGCTGACTTCACCACAGCATATGCCTCCCTCCTGTCTCTTCAGTTCCTTGCTCTTACAGAGACATGGATGACCCTGAAAAACATCACAACCCAAGCTGCCCTCTCCATTGCGTACTCCTCATGGAAATTTTCTGTACTCCCCCTCTGTCATCTTTCCATCTCCTCTTTTTGAATTTCACGCTGTTACTATCATTAACCTCTCTAGAATGTGTATTGTTGTTGTTTACAGACCACCTGGCCCCTGGGAGACGTCCTTGAGGCACTGGATTTTCTCCTCAACTCCTTCACAGACTATGGAACTTCACTTCACTTCACTATACACCTAGGGACCTCTCAAGCTTCTGGATTTCTCCCCCAGCTCCACTCCTTGAACTACACCCTAATACAGTTGCCTCCAAAACACAAGGCAGACAAATAGCTGGATCTGGTCTTTCTGAGGGACTGCCCCACCTCAGATCGGAAAGTTACCCCCCTCCAGCTCTCTGATCACTACTTTGTCTCATTTTCTCTACCTCCTCCACAACCCACCCTGGTGCCTGCCTCTGTCACTTATCACCATAATATATGCAACCTCTCACCTTCAGCTTTCTCCTCAATAGTTCTCGCCTCCCCCGCCTCTTGATTCTTGCGCTAAACTTCCTACTGATTCTGATGCACCCACCTTTCTCTGCTGTGCTACCGGTGTCCTTGACTAATGCATTTGCTCCGTGAGAATAGGGCAAAGCTTTGTGCTGCAGAACAGAAGTGGAGAAAACCCAGATCCTCTGCCAATCTGAACTGGAACTTTCAAGCACTCCTCTCTGCTCTCTCTGTACATGTGACATCGACTAAGGTTTACTTTTATGATGCAAAGATTCAAAACTCACTTTCTAACCCACACAGACTGTTTTCTACTTTCTCTACCTTCCTCAATCCTCCATCTCCCCCACCCCCCTCTGATCTCTCTGTGGATGACTTCGCAGATCATTTCAACTAAAAAATTATAAGCATTCCAAACTCCCTCCAGTCCCCACAGCCCTCATCTCTCACCTCTTCCTCTCTTTCCTCCATCCCACTCGCTACCTCTCCTCTCTCTGAATTCTCGAACTACTACCTGTGCCCTGGATCCCATTCCCTCACCTCTCCTGCAGACCATCGTTCCCAATCTTCTTCCATTCATCACCAGTCTGAATAGTGATATGCTCACACTCACTGGTCTGGGAGTGTTGTTAGCCTGGTCTGACACTGTTGCTCATTGAACTTGAATGGATACAATTATGGTAGACTGCTGATGGTGGACTTGGGACAGCAGCTCAAGTTCCCACAGCATGTTGCCAAGACCACGCATATGCTAAATGAGTCTAATAGTAATGTACTATGTAAGCAAACACAACCTTTATAATAAAGCATTTCATATGTTCAGTCGGGTCATACTGTATTTCATTATGAGAAAAGCATATCTTGTGGCCACTAGCGTAACATAATTGTGATTGGCCCGGGTGCAAATATTTCCCCCCCCCTCCAAAACACAAGTGCACGCTTGTGCGCACACACACAGTTTCTTCCCGTATTGTTTTCCCTTTAGTCATACCTGATGTGGGAGCACACCTCCAGTTTTCCAAGGCCATGTGAAATGCTTCCAGGGGAAAAAATGCCACTCGTATTTATTTAATGTTGATATCACAGCAACAGCACTATGCTGCTTCTATGCGGTACATAGAAACACATGGCTACAAAGATAAAGAGTGAAAACATATGCTATGTGTTTTTCAAAGTTAATAGGTAAGTTAACCAACATGTAGATACAAGCATTTCACTGAACTTTGGAGGTATGCTCCCGCATCAGGTATGACTAAAGGGAAAAAATAAGGGGAGAAACCTAATGCTACATACTTAGCGAGGATAGCTGTTATTATGCTAAAAATAGCTATTCGATATATTGCCTGCCTTGGACTCAAACCACCACAGCCTAATTTCTCCAACTATCAAACATCCTAAATAGCTTTAGCCAGCCTACACTAACAAATCAACACAAAGGTAGCTTAAAGGTTGAACCTTTGAGGAAAAAATTGACGTCACGCAAGTTATCACAGGCAGGGATGACAGGGAGCAAGGTCATTGGACAAACAAATTAGCATTTCCCAACAAGCCTTCTTCCATCGTAAAGAAAGCAACCAAATTAAATAAGTCGTGGGTAGAAATAATATTTATTTTTAATAAAACATGTAGTTTTGGAACATTTCAACAAGGAAAAATAAAAATACATATAAAAAGTCTATGACTCAAAACCATAAGTGTGATACACAAAGCGGGAAGGTGGTATATATAGCTGTCACAGTTACAAATTATTTCAGTGATATCATTGAATGGTTACTTTGAAGACTGCATGAAATGGTCAATGGTCAGAGGGTCCAACTGCAAATAGTAAAGCAGCAAAAAATTGCCTTCTTACATTTGCCCCGGTGCACTGCATCGGTTGCACCATTGATAGTTACGCCAGTGCTTGTGGCATTCAAATATCTTTTTAACTATAAATTAGTGACATGCTGCCTGTATGAAGGGATAACACTCTACATTCATACTGCATCAGGACAACTGCTAAATGATTAAGAAAAATAGAAGGTTCTATCAGGAAGTCTGTACTGTGTCACAATTAGCAATTAGTCATCCCCAGGGGCATGCTTTCTGATGACCAGTTTAAAGCGGCATTACACATCAAAATAACTCCATTTTAATCTTCTTTGTAACCTTACACATTACTTAGCATAAAATTGAGGTGCACTATACCATCTCAGGGGAAAGATCTCTCCCATTGGTTTCTCAGTTTCCATTCACAGAGCATATTCATAACCCAGTCAATATACTCACCGTATGCAACATGATAAATCTGAGTTTTATTTGCACAGTAGTTTCCCAGCAAAATAATGCTACAATAAACAGCATCATCAACATTCTTACCACCGTAACAGTGAGCGTGCTACTAGTGTGGTAACCAAATGCAAAAGTGTAATGCAGCCAGCCTACCTGCCTTCACTTAAATGCTGTGGGTCCTACCTGGGAGCATATTAGTGTAACAGGACCTTTTCCCTGGTACTACCAAGTATTATACGATACATCAGGAATCAGCTTGAAGACACAGGCTGTTTACAAGCATATTTTGTAAATGTATGCAATGTAATGCATGTAATGTAATGTAAATTTGTCACTCCTCTGTCCTGGAGTGGACACCTGCTTATATTTGTAATGTCATTTCCAACATTATGTTGAAAATATACATGCAAGACATGTGAACAAGTGGAAACCCCTTGTCACAGTCAAAGTGGAGTCATAACAGAACACCATGAGGGATGACACAGAAGACTCATTGATAAAGCAACAAATGATTGGACGGTTATCACTGCTGCCATAGAAGAGTGTATTCTAAGGGGCCCTGCAGCCACCACGGAAACTGGGGGGTTTATTCTCAAGACACACAGAAAGTCTCGGTGAGTCCTGTCATGATGGGGACCTTGCTGTCACTAGATAACCTCTCTCCATAGTCTTGAGATAATCCTTAAATCATGATGGTGCTCTCTCAAACATCTGAGTCCCTTATCTGTCTGCTGTAGTTTAACCACTGGAGACTGGATAACACTGCAGTATAGCTGTCCATGAACTCTGATAATCTCTGGCCTCTGGATTGTAAGGAATGGTACTGGCCTATGAGCCACAGCACTCAACCACCTCCCTGGTATTGATAGACAATGGGGGACGAGCTGGAATTTAGGATAATTATTTTAAAGTGCTTCAAGAAAAGATGTCCTGACAGTGAAAATAACCCTGGGGCCTCATTTATAAAAAAAACTTGCGTAGAAACAATCCAACATTTGATCTAAGATCATTTCTGAAATGTGCGTACATGTGATTCAGAGAAAATAAACATACACACAAAAAAATGTGCGTACGCCACTCTCCCAGATGTGAAATCTATAAATCACAAATGATCTTGAAATTGTGTGTAGCTGAATGGTTTTAGATCTCCACCTTGTAAATGCCCCCTAATTAATTTCATTTGCATATAAAGGAGCTTGAATCAAAACCCAAATCCTCTACTTGATAATGGCAAGCTGCAAGAAAAATTTTTTTTAGTGAGGCCGAAATCGAGGTCCTGTTGGCGGAGGTGCATATACATGCAGGGACGCTGTTTGGGAGCCAAGTACGTGCCATCTGGGCACAAAGCTCTAATTAGTGATGTGCAGTTCATGAACGAATGAATCCTTTTGAACGAATCTTTGAGGTGAACTGAGTGTACTGAATCCCTAGTCTAAAAGATTTGTTCCTTCCTCTTTGCAAACATGTGCGCTGATTAGCTGGCATAGCAGCTATAACTCTCCCTCCAGTGGATATTGGATATGCGGTCTGTCCACGAAGCAGCCTATCACAAAACTGTAACAGCAGTACGTTCATGACGACAACTAGCCAATGGCTGAAATGCTAAAACTCTCAAAGCACCTCCCACTGGCCATCTCGGCACAGCTGACGATGTAAGACAATGCAAAAGATCCGGTGACTACAAAGACTCCCCCTACTGACCCGATGAACTGTTGATAAGTTCCTCAGTTCACCAGTTCCTTCAGACTCAAAGGACCCGGCGACTACGAAGACTCTAAACTCCCCCTACTGACCCAATGAACTGTTGACAAGTTCCTCAGTTCACCAGTTCCTTCGGACTCCAAAGATTCACTGACTATGAAAACCTGGTGACTATGTGTTTCCAGAATCATTAGTTCTCAGTATAGCAGGCTTGGGCTACATCCGCCATTGACTGTGACGATGCAAAAGGAATCAGAGCGCTTCCGTGACATTATTATAGGAATTAAAAATATTATTAAATATTATTTTGCTTATCTACCTGCAATATTTATATTTTTAGCAGTAGCATATTTTAGGTGTGCACAATGTATCGCAGTTCTTGTTTATCACAGCTGCAATTTTACGTAGGCTACGATGTATTTAATCTTGACATCACATTTCCTTTTAACGTGAATAAAGTCCTTATTAACAAATACTGACAAATCAACACAGTAGGCTACATCACATCATCACAGCTGCATCACATTTGTAGCGTACTATGTCTACATTAACAACAAATAAAAATAGGACATCACTGACTAGGCCTACAAGTATATTAAAATATTTGGGCTCGTTTAGTTCAAAACTTGTAAAACGAAGTTTATTGATTCGGATATAACCTTGGCTCTCTTTTCCTCAGTGCTTTTTTTTAGTTTTAGCAAATGACATGTAGCCTACTTAGGCTATTATACGCTTTAAAATGTGGGGTTCTATTACCTTCCTAAAGACGAAGTATACTTTGCTGCTGCATGATTGTTTGAATAGCATGGTGCAGTGTCACGTAATGAGTATTACGATTTAATTATTGTTCATTTCATTGACATTTGGTTTCACACGTGCTGTTTTGCCGCAGAGCAGGCTAATAATGGACATGATGTTTGGGACAATGTAGAGTAACTTTTGAAATGCAACAAAACTACTTACAGATTCGTGTATGCCACCTGACCGGATATGGAAATGAACGAATCAGTGAGTCAAAGATTTGAATCATTTTATTGAACTGAACGAACGGAACTGAATCATTAAAAACTGTAGTGGAGTGAGCGGGGGGGGGGGGGGGGGGAGGGGTGCAGAGGGTGCGACTGCCCTGGGCCCACGGTTCTTCCAGTTACAAAGGGGCCCATCTTGGGCCCAATCTGCCTGACTGAACATCAGAGGTGGACACCCCGGCTTCAGAAAGTAAAAGTCCTACCATGTATTTGTTCTAGCCATTCACTATACAAGGTGATTTCACTAATTAGCTCCTCTACCTGGCTAAAGAGTGGTGCTAATTAAATTCAGCTGGTGTAGTGCATAGGTGGAACAAATAACGTGGCAGGACTTTTACGTTCTGAAGCCGAGATGTCCACCTCTGCTGAACATGCATTTTTGTTGTTTAGTTGAATATTTTGAATAAAGTTTGTTTGTGTGTCTTGATTGTGGCAAAAAATAAAAAGTCAGACTGAGGGTGTAATGGTTTCGACCAACCCCTAGCTTAGTTTGTCATCGCAATATTTATTTTGAATGAGCAGAGACACAATAGAGTTACAGAAAACTTTATTCACTGTCCAGTATCCTTGTGTAAGTGTACAAACAGAAAAATTACACCCTTTGTTCGAGTCCCAAAGTAGGAACTAGGCGATCGCTGGCTGTCTTGTTTTATTTCCCATTCACCGTCACTGCTGACGGAGCTGCGGTATTTAAAAATGGCCTCACGCAATGAGGTGTGCTAACATAGCACACCTCATTGTAATCCGCATTTCTCTCTGCTCCGCCCTTCCATCTCCGTAAGTTTCCCCTTGGACCTGTCTTGCATCTCCATACAGCCTATAATAGACTGTATAAGGGCCCACTACAGGTCCTCGTCCCGTCTGCAATGAGCCATCGGCTCCGCCCCTGACTAAAAAGAATCGTTTTGAACACCACTAGCTCTAATAGCGTAGCTCTAGGCAAATGGTACCTGCTTATCAGCCACTCGTCATCATGCGCAAAGACATCTGCCGTCAGTTGGTGATATCTTTGAGAAGCACCAATGCTGCCATTCCTCCTCTCGCAAAAAAGCAATGTGTTCAATCTGGCAATACAACTACAACAACATCTACTACTACTACTACTACTACTACTACTACTAATGATAATAATAATAATAATAATAATAATAATTGTCAGTACTCCTGCCCCCTAGCTGTGGTGTTTTTGTTTTCCCCGGTCCATGTGCTTTTGTTTTTCCTTGTGTTTCTAGTCCTGCCCCGCTTCCCGCCTTGTCTCCGCCCGCTTCATTGCCTTCACCTGCCTGTCTGCACACCTGCTTCCCATCCCCTCGTTTGCCCTGCCCTATATCTTCCCTGCGTGTCCATGTCCTGTTGCTAGTTCGTTGCAGTGTATTCTTGCCTGTTTCATCCCCGCCGTTGTTTCTGTCCGTTTACCTTCCCATTTTCTCGACCTTGTCTGTACACCAACCTTGTTCCTGCCTGCCGCCTTGCCACGATTGCCTGATCACCTGCCTGCCCAGTTCCTGACCCTGCCTGCTCCAGTTCCCGACCCTGATTCTGTTCACGGACTGCCTTCTGGTTTTTGACCCTGCCGGTTTCTGTTTTATTAGCCTGAATAAATCAATAAACCCGCTTGGAACCTGAAGCTCCTGTGGTCCGCGTCTGAGTCCTTGCCCAGCCCTGACAAATAATAATGAGGATACAATTAGGCAGCAGACGATATGTTGGCGCCAGGGTTTCTGTTAGCCGGTAATTACCGGTTTTTGCCTGGTAAAATTTATTTAAAAAAAAAAAAAAGGAATTAAAAACTTGCCAGTCAAACTGTCCAGTAATAATGCTCATACAAAATGTAGCCTACATTTTAGCGGCTAATGTTGAGGTTTTGCTCAATCATTACTGTTCATTTTGCTTTATCCTTACTGTTCATTAAATAGTGAAACTGATTTGAGGTCATTGTCATTCTTTCGTCAACCTAGGTGTACATTATATTTGCGTTTTTTTTTAGACTGTTACTGAAACATGACCTTACCGTGATTCAAATTTGTCCGGTAAAATAAATACTTTCCGGACACTGGACCGGCAAGAAAAAATCCTAGTGGAAACCCTGGTTGGCTCTCTTAGATTTCCAAATACCTGCAGTACTCCAACATTGCCACAGGCAAACGTGCGTACGCCAAGTTATTTGTGGGAAAATGTTACCTGTTAAGCTTAACCTGCACTATTGTAATGCCTACAAGAATTTGTAGGTTTTACCCCACTGAAGCAGCACACAGATTTTTCAAAATGTTTTTACAATATAAGAATTGATTTATTGCAAGAATAAGTACTGTATATAGCATTGCTTATACAGGTTTGTACTATTGGACATAACCTTTTGCCCTGTGCTAGAGCAGATGAGATGTGCAATATTAAATGCAGTTGCTCAAACACTTGTTTGGAGCAGATGCTGATGCAAAATCCTAAAAACAGTGACACTAATGCCATAACTGAGGAATTAGTAATTAATAATTTTGATAGAATTAGTCACACTTCACATTTAGCCATCCATATTAGACTGTGAAGTAATTGTTTTTATTTATCCTATAAGTAATCCAAAGGCACATCATTCCTGCTTTCTGTTGTGTACAGTTTGGAATTGTCCACTTAAGATTTACAGTCCCATCAAAACTAGGAAAGTACATTTGAACTTTTGAACTTCATCCACTTCAGATGCATTTCAACATTTCATGATGCCTTCTGCCACTAAAAGCACATTCAGGTAGCATAGACACCCTTCATTAGCCTGAATTAATCAATTGTCCTTGCAAAACAAAACATGGCAGACATCGTGATTTCTAATATCTGTTGATCCATCAGCAACTACAGACACACTGTCAGATGTTTTGATCAGCACTTTTATTCCAATTTCATGTAAGTCAGCAGTCTGCACCAGGAACACCTTGCAAAGTTGACCAGCTGATGGTATTTCCTCACCACTTATCCACTTTTTCAAGAAGAATATCTATACAGTTGAATGTCCCTGCCAAATCACACATCATCTTTCCCCTGCATTTTTGACATAGAATTCTCCCTCACCCATATTATCCTTGGACTTTTTTGTGTTTAAATGATTATCTTATATGTGTGGATTTAATAATATATTGCAAATTGTGCAAAATAAATTAAATCATTTGGTAGGCAATGTACCTGGCAGATATCTGTGCATCCTCTTACTCAGAGAAATGCTTCTTGATGTTGTTCATGTTTCCATATTTCCTTTCCTCCTTCCACAGCCAGCTGCATCCATTTTGTTTTGTACTGCTGAGCTCCTAACTGTTACAACTATTCAATTGATAATTGTATAGTTATTTACCTGCTTGTACTGTTTTATCTCAAACTGGAGTGACTACAGAAATGTCTGGAGGAAAAAAATTGATTGAAAAATTGAAAAAATACAGATTGAATTCTATGCAGGTTGCATGGTGGATCAAAACCCTTTATCAGGCACTGAATAATGCAATTTCTGTACTTCCCTACATACGCCATTTGGTGAGTGGTGATTCACAACTTGAAGTGATATCCTCCCTGAATCTGCAGATGACTTAAAGAGAAAATCTCTGTTTGATAGCTGCCATTGATATTTTGCATTCTCCTCAATGACACCCCCAGTTGTTTCTGAGATGCCTGCCACTGAATAAGTCACCATAATAAAGTCAAACGGGGCATTAAGGACTTTGCTACCTAAAAAGCAATTTCACTTTAGAATTTTACAATTGGGTTGTTGGCAGTTCAGCAACAAACCATAGGGAATTTAGAGTTGTCTTCAGTTAACAGTTCATTCTGTGGCACATCAGGATGTGTTTAGGGTGTATGTTACAGGCCAATCTGAAGGAGACCCTGCCTTTAATGAAATGTAGTTTTGGGAAATTGAGTCCTCTATCCAGATAACAGAGTTAACCTTGCTAAGTCCTTGAGGTCTCCCCTTCTAAAGAAATGTCATGAATAATTAATTTACCTTTTCAAAAAGAGCAGGAACACGCTGATAATTGTATCAGTTTTACCCTAGAGAGAATGTGGCAGAGCCTTCCATCTCTATGTCAGCCTCTAAAATTGTCCTTAGTGTGTTATTTCAAATGCATGAACATATGCGTATTAAAGGTAATTTGATCCTGAATGCTTCAATGAAAAACTCACAGATGTTTCAAACCAGGATAGCATGTTATCTGGATTTTAAATAAACATCTGATTGTTCTGTCAAAAAGTAAAGGTGTCACCCTGTTTTCAAAGCCCTTGAATTTCCAGTGGTATGATAAACAGCAAATACACGTGGCACTGCACAAGGTGACCCCATGTTACCAGACCAGTTCTTCTGAAAGACTAACATGTTGTGAGAGTGCCCACTCTGTAGATCTCTGAGAGCACCTTGGCCTTTGACACCTCTCCGACCACTTTGTCCATCTTATGTACAAATATTTATTCACTTCCTCTTGCATCAGGAGGTCAGCATGAGGGATGGCATTCCTCAGAGAGGGAAGTACTCAGAGGAAAAAGTTGTAAGTTAGATGGTAGGGTCAAGCACAGTGTGCATTTCATGCCAGTTGAAGGGAAGGGTTAGACTTATGTGGGAAAGGATTACCAGTTCCAGTAACCCTTGCATGACCTATCTATCAACATTATCTCAGCTTTTCATTCCTCCCACAGCTGTTTCACCTTCATAGGAACAGTAAAGAATAAGATAACACAGACTATCATCTGTGCAGAACAGTAAAACAGAGCATTTCAATTCACCTTTAGGCCAGACCTGACCAATTTTCCAAACTAAAATAGTAAAGGGGTTAAGGTTAGCAGGTTAAAGTTAGGGGGGGGGGGGGGCAAAGGTGCACAAGCATCCACTTGATCAGATCCAAACAAACTCTCTTTTGTTTTTATTTTCTTTTAATAAAAAGGAATAATAAATTCTGCAATACCACTCTAGTTGGGTTGGAATCGAACGGAATTCTGTACTATCAGTCTAGGTTGATTAGAAGGCAAAAGGAATCAATTATGAGTTTCACTGTGCTTGCTGTGTGTATGGGACAGGTTGTTCATATGGTGACACTGTTTACTGGGACAGAGTGTTCATGTGGGGACAGACTGTTCATAGAGGGACTGATTGCTTATAAGGGGACAGAGAGTTCATATGGAAGCACAGAGTGTCCATGGGGGGACAGTGTATTCATAGGGGGAGAGAGTGTTCATAGGAGGAAAGGGTGTTCATACAGGGACAGAGTGCTTATAGGGGGACAAGGTGTTCATATGGGGGTATAGAGTGTTCAAAGTGGATGACAGTGTTTATATGGAAAAAGAGTATTTGGACACACTTTTCAGTTTTTTTATTAGGAATTTGAAAACATTCACATTGTGTTAGAGGTATGCCCTGACAGCATTTATTGGAATATTCACTTTACTGTATGTTTTGTATATTCTAAAATTCTAAAATAAATATTTAAAAAGTCATTTGTTTCTGTTGCAAACAGCAAATAAACAGGGTTCATTTCAAATGCTTAACAGACTAAGTACAGTGAAAACTCTTCTTGTCATAATTGTTGGGAAATCTGAAGCAATCCAGTGACTTTGACTTAGGGCTTGGACAGAATTTTGTTGAAAGCCACTGGTGGCAAGTCCAAGTGTTCAAGGGTGTACATTGGGGAATTATATTTTATCAGTCTCCATTTTCCTGGTTCTAAACCATACAAAAACTTGTGGCAAGCAGTTCTGATGGTTTCAGAAAGTAACAGCAAATAGTACAACTGAAATCTTTTGCAGTGCAGCCAGCCGTTTTGACTTCATGCTTAACATAATGCAAGTTTTAAGTGCTTACCAGCTAAAAAATAGCAGGCATGAAAGTGTGACCATCAAGGATTGACTTGTGGGAAAAACACAAAACAATGATAACAGAAGCATGTCATGGAATGACTATACATGCATATACAGACACATTTCTATCATACGTGTGTGTGTGTGTGTGTGTGTGTGTGTGTGTGTGTGTGTGTGTGTGTGTGTGTGTGTGTGTGCGTGCATGTGTGTACATTATCATTATAAAATTATTATATAGAGTATGTATAGTGAATGTTGAAGAGAAGGCTGTAGTTATAGAAATGGGGTGTGTCACTGGGTATTATGGGTGCCATAATATTGTTAATTATAATGATGATCATAATATATAATATACTGTTGAGAGAATAATTGCTTCTTTCACCAAATACAGGGAAAGAAAGGGACTGCCACTTACCCCCAATGGTTCATTCAGTGTGACTTTAGTCACACAGTACCAATATGTGCAAGTGGTTATTATTATGTAAATAAGTTATGCTTCTCAAAATGTCTCAATAATGATACAGAAATGATTCTGATAATGACATTTCTCTGACTAGCTGTCTTTGTAGAGTATCCACCCCCTAACTGACAAATGACACCTTGACGAAAACTAAATAAGACATTTTGGACTAAAGAGCCATGGGGGGCTCCGCTCCAACCTCATTCATGTGCTAATTTTACAATGGAGGAGGTTGGAGAGCTCCCCCCTCTCATATCCCTGCCCATTGACTCCTGCTGCTTGGTGGCTAGGTCACCTAAACCCTGATTAGCATGCAGCCATTAACGGCAGAGAGAAAGGGGGGGTTTTCCCAAACCCTTGTCAACCCTTTTCACATTTTCACATTTTGGCACACAGACACACACACATACACATATATATAACTTACTGCTTTTGCTGCTAAGTAACAAAGGAAACTGATTGTTCTGTCTTGACCTATGGTGACAGCACAGCTTAGCCATCTATGCACTGCTGAGGACTTTGCAAGAGCATGGTTTGCAATGATTGTAGAGACTATGCACACTTTTTATAAATCATTTATTAATTTAAATTTTAGTTTTATCTTATTTTCTTCCATTGCTATAATTTCTATGCAGAGCAATTAAAGGTCCTTCTTATTAAAACAATTTCAGACTGGTGGGAGTAATCCATGAAGAGGTGTGCTTTTACTGGAGTAATGTAGGCAGAAATGGTGTTCCTTCCTGTTTTTGCTGGAATTTGGACCCTCAGATGCGCATATGCCACACACAGGATAGTGCCATGACCGAGTGCGCTCTGAAAATGCTTCCAAATGAAAAATGGAATTGCAAAATATCAGTCCTTTATAAATGGGAGAAAGCAGGAGCTAAGCAGAAGTGTCAAAGCTCCATTTGAGGGGGGTCATAGGAAGGGCATTTGTAAAAGAGCTGGCAAAGCATCTGTCACACTCCTCTGAACTTAATGGAAAGCATTCCACAGTGCATTTGCTGAAGGTGATGGAATCCTGCTCCACCAGACAGCCTCTATCACTCTTCTACTGCATATCAGCATACATCAAACCCACATTTCAAATTCTTGCCCTGCTAGTTTGCACAGAAAGTTGTGTGTGTTTGCTTCAGTGTTTCTAAGAGCACTGTTAACAATTAAAACTCTCAGACACTGAGAAAAGTGTAATGCATGTCAAAGAGGTCCACAGCTCCACGAGTGAGCTCCAAACCCCTGTTCTTACCAGCCAACCACACTCTAATCACTCATATTGTTACGAAGTGAATTAAGGGCAATTTTCCTCTACCTCCATATGCAATGATGCTAGCTGACAAAGTCTCAGGGAGTGACATCACCACTGAAAGTACTCTGCTACCTGCCAACCTTTACGTAGGACTTACAAAAGCTACTACTTTCAGCTCTGCAACATGAGCCATTTCTGCATAAACAGATGGGCTCCAAAATCAACTCTATTCCACAGTGTTTTATTATTAACTATTATGTGCTTTGAATGAATTGGAAAGGTAATTACTAATACTAGTAGATCTCTGTTGATCTCTGACTTCTTTATGATTGTGTTGATGGAGCTTGTTTGCTCTGTAGGGTTTGCTGTACATAAAGGTGTTATTCATCCTTCGTAGTGAGGTGCAGAATGGGAGTCTTTAATCCTTATAAACAATCATATTATTTCAGAGGAGCTCTGGACTGCAGACTCTTTTTACTCAGTTTCATTGTTATGGTCTGTCTATGAACTACATTTACTTTCTTTCAGTTTAAGGTAATTATAAGGCATGAATGGATTCAATTAAGTTTTAAAAAACTGTAAGTGATAGCTAAACAGATATAAATTTGCCACCAGCGTAACAAACACCGTGGTGTAAGTGTGCTGGCACAGGGATTTAGGCTTAGAGGAGAAAGAAGCAGGAAATGCTGGGATTGTGAAATAGTGCAAGAATAGACACGCATCAGATGTCAACTGAATCATCTCCTTTCAGTCCTGCCACTGTGCAGCCGCTGCTGTGACTTGTAGATTGTAAACAATGATATGTCAAGGTGTGCTCTGCTGAGATTGGATACACATGAATGGGGTATTGTATGTCCTAACTGCTCAGTTACATTCCAGTAAACAGGTTGAGCGGCGAAAAGCATGTCCCCATCCCAGCTCAGAGCTGCTGTTTTCTTTACAGACCTGGTGAGATTAGCAGGAGCGCTCTGTAAGCATTTCATCATTCTTTGCAAACAGTAAAGCACAGTGTTTCTATCAGATGTTCCATCATTTCTGCTCTGAATGGGGGGTTTCTTTAAATAGATGGGGTCTTTGAGTTAACATTGCATAAGCAAATACAGTCCTATAACTTTATGAGTTTTACCTAAAATACATTTAAAGCTGAAGCTTGTATAGAAGGAAACAGGTAGGCTTTAGTCCTAAATAAACAAATGATTCTTCAAATGCAAAGATAATATTGCTATTCTGGTTTGCATATAGTATAATTCACTCCTTTGGATGATACCGTGAATACTTTGCATAATTGTGATACTGGTCAAACAGAATTACACAGACAGGAAACCGAGCGGCTAGCCCTATGAAAAAGGAAGACGTGCTCTCACAGCGGCCCCTGCTGATAGAGATGAAAAAGGCTACTCCTTTATTCTGTAGACCTTCTATACAACCTAACTAGACGTACATGTACATCTACACTCTGTAGTGAAGGGGATCAGGAATACTGGCAATAACTGTCCCTTCTTTATTTTACAAAAACATGCCTTTGAGATTCTGAGGAAGGCTTCAGCCCAAACATGTCTCACCTGTCATCATTTTTTTTTGTAAAATTAATTGCTGAAAAGGAATATGCTATTGCCAGCATACTGAGAGTACAGAAATTCAATTCTGTTCAATTCTAATTTCCGGCAGACCCAGTGCACCTGTTTTGGAACTTTGAGCACAAGTAGTATTTTTATGTATTAACTACTATATTTGAGTATAACTAGTATTTTTACTATGTTTACTTTTACAAAGAGCACCAGACATGTTTGAGTTTTGAATACAGTAAAAATAAAAACAATATTTTTGCAGACCAGAATTATCTTCTTCTTCCGTTGATGGTAAGACATTCCTATGAACCAAATGTGTGTTTTCATATCATTTTTAATTAAATCCTCTTTGTGGCTTCACAAATCACATATAGCATTTCCATCACAAAAATTGAATTGTACCTGCATACTACGAAAGCCTGTCTAAAGTCAGTCATTGTCATTGTTGTCAGGGTAACAACACTGATTGCTTAGGAAAGTAATAGTGCAGCACACTCAAATCTTCCTGCCTCTATATTCCTGCTGACATCCGATAATTTTCTCCTATCCCAGTTCTGTGTTGTGGAGATAGGAGCAGGAGAAATGTGCCATTCACTGGTAATACAAGTTCATCAGCTCGGTCACTCCTGCTTGCCTTTCCCATGACACCACTGGCCACAGTCAGTGCAGGGCCTGCTCCACCCTCCTTACAAAGCCATTCTTCTAGTTGAATGGAGGCCTTTTACCTCTCTATTTAGGGGTGCGTCAGAGCACGGGCAACACCAGGGTGACAGCCCTATGGTGGCTTACTCCGCCAGGCTCCCCATGCTGAATGCTAAATACATACAATGGCCCCAGGGGCAGGAGGGGCTGGGTGGGGTGCTTAAAAAGAGCTCTTGCCTGACAGCTAGATTTACACGAACGCTTCTCCTCCATGGCTGGTCAATGGTTCAGAGGCACACAATGGGTCCTCAGCCATGTAGGCCCTGACAGAGCTTACAAAGAGGCTGAGCTCAGAGCTGGACGCAGAAGGTGAATTACAGTATGCCCGGCTTGTGGTTGCTATGGAGATGGTGGCCACAGGGAGAGGCTTCCCTGGGGAGTTCCCAGCTCTCTGGGAGAGAGCAATGAAGTTATCCCAGACAGCAGGTGCATACTGGACTCAGCTTCCTGTTCAGGCAGGTGCACAGTAGACTCAGCTTTTAGAAGCAGGGAAACATGTCAAAGTTATTAAAAGCTTACCTTTAGTCCCTACACTTCAGCAATGAGAACAGTAGCAAGCCAGGGATTCTGTCTTGTTTTTTTTTCCCCCTAAGTGGTAGAATTGAGATTCTTACCTATTAATCTTAATATATTGCATACAATTCATAATAATAATATAATAATAATCATTCAGAATATACATTAATATATTAAATATTTTCTATTCCAACATGACTGTGCCCCAGTGCACAAAGCAAGGACTATAAAGACATGGTTTGATGAGTTTGGTGTGGAAGAACTTGACTGGCCCGCACAGAGCCCTGACCTCAACCCCATCCAGCACCTTTGGGATGAACTGGAACGGAGATTGCAAGCCAGGCCTTCTCGTCCAACATCAGTGCCTGACCTGATAAATGCTCTACAGAATGAATGGGCACAAATTCCCACAGAAACACTCCAAAATCTTGTGGAAAGCCTTCCAAGAAGAGTGGAAGCTGTTATAGCTGCAAAAGGGGGACCAACTCCATATTAAAGTATATGTATTTGAATACAATGTCATTATAGTCCCTGTTGGTGTAATGGTCAGGCGTCCGAATACTTTTGTCCATATAGTGTACCAAATTGTGCTCTGTTTCCTATATTGCTATAATGTAAAAATGCAAAAATGCTTTTTGTAAGCAAAAGGCTTTTGCTGTTATATGTTGATAAGATAGTTGATGAGAACACTTTGTAAGATGATGAACAGTGGTTTCTTAATCTATTAATAATTTGATGCTAAAAATCTAATGCAACAGTCTAATGCAGGTTAATGGTTTAGTGCTGTCTTTAATGCATTCCTTAATGATGACTATGTCAAATGAATGAATGTGCTTAATTACAATGTATTCAATGTATTACAATATTTCACCACAGAAAACTATTATTTGTGTGCTTTTTTAACACTGCACAGTGATTTTACTACAAGATAAAATAAGTACTTTTGGGGGAACACATACAGGCAAGAGTAACCTCATTGCTCAAAAAGCCTACACTCAGCCCTACACTAGTAGATAACTACTTACTGGTCTCTTTCCTCCCTTTCCAGTCTAAAACTCTTGAATGAGTTGTTTTCCATGTTTCTGCTTTCCTCTCGCAGAATGACCCTCTTGGATGCCAACCAATCTGGCTTCAAAACCAGCTAATCCACTGAGTCAGCCCACCTGTCCGTTGCCCGCACCCTGTGGTTGGCAACAGCTGCCTCCAAATCATCAGCCCTCATTGTATTGGACCTGTCTGCTGCCTTTGACACGGTGAATCACCAGATCCTTCTGTCCACTCTTCCTGATTTGGGCATCAACAGCACCATACTCCACTCCACTTCTACGTCACAGGTAGATCCCTCAAGATATCTTGGAGGGGTGGCGTATCTAAGTCACATTTGCTAACCACTGGGGTATCTCATGGATTGGTGTTTGGCACTGTACATATCCTCATTTGGCCCAATCATTCAGGTGCATGGCTTCTTCTACCATTGCTATGCGAATGATACCCAGTTTTACTTTTTACTCCATCCTGATGACCCCACGGTCTCAGCACAAATCTTCACCTGCCTCTAAGACATCTCAGTTTGGATGAACGAACACCACATTCAACTCAACATAAGACGGAACTTCTCGTCATCCCAACCAGCCTGTCCATTCAGCACAACATCACCATATAGCTTGGCTCTATGACACTAACTCCTGTTACATCCAAGGACGTTGAGGTGGTTGTGTTTCCTTTTGTGTTTGTCCCTCCCTCTCCTGTTTGCAGGATAACAGCGGCTGCCTTTTGCCAGCGTGATTGGTACAGGGGAAATGAGGACTGGAAATAAAGCAGCACTCATGGGGTTAAAGGCCAGGTTTTCCCCTCTCCTGCTTCAGACATGCATGATCGTTTGAAAAAAAAAATGCCTGTTGGTTGCAAAAGAATTATTGCTTTGGTCTTCTAGGAAATATATTTGTATATATCTTGAATAGCTAATAAAATCTTTTGGAAGCTCCAGAGGGAGGTGGGAGCCATTTTTCTTTTTGTTTGATCTCTACATTTTCCCCTGTTTATGTTAATTAGGGAAGTTAAGTTTTCTGTTGTTTATTTTACTTTTTGTTGTTAGGTTAGTGGATGCTTGAAATGTTTACGTAGATGTGTTTTTCTGTTTTTTTTTTTTCGTTGGCATTTCCCCCACCTGAAGTTTTGCATTTTGGTTTTGCTTCCTTAGAAAAATTAATTTTCTTTGTTGTCGCTGGCATGCATAATGGTGGGGATGGGAAAATTGATACTAAACTCACTATTTTTAGTTACGATCTCTGAACCCCCCGTAACAAAGTGGGGGCTCGCTCTGTTTCAGCCGCCGGTCATTGGACCACTTTGTTTCTTTTTTCTGTTTGTCTGGCTGTTTTCTTTTTGGTGTGGGAGACAATACGATAATGTCGTTTGACCTTATAGAGTTTATGCTCTACGTGACCACTGAACGGTTTAATCAATGTCATAAGGATGATTTGCTGCAGATTGCAGATTTCTTTAACATTCATACTGCTAGCCGCTGCTACTTTTCAGCGGCTCATGCAGAGCCATTCACGTCTCAGTTTGCTTCATTTAGTTGGAGGGAACAAACATCTTATTAAAAGGGTGTTAATTATTTCTTTGGGTGAAATTCCCAAAGTGGCGTAGTTGAAAGTCTGGCACCTATTACAAATGTAAATGTCAGGCTTTTTCCATCTGAAATGTGATCTTCCAACAAACAAAAATCCAGAGAAAAAACAAATAGTTAATTATTAGGAACATTTTAAATAAAACAAAAACAACACACTGATTGTAGATGTGTGTAGAACTTTTTATATCCACTGTGCCTACCTGAACGCTCTACTAGAAGTCTATGTTCCCTCTTGACAAGAACATCTTTTGTGTTGCTCCGATCAGGCTCAATGGACAAGAAATCAATACAAAGCAACTCCAGCGGTCTGGTGACTTTTATGTTCACCAACGGCGCTGATTTGTCAGGTAAGGCTTTCCGTCAAATACATCTGTTACAGTTCTTCACCTTTCTGTCAACACCTGGAATGGACGAGGTCAAGGGTACGCTCAATTCCCATATGACCCATCTGGTCATGTAAACTTTCTAATACCATAGGCCGTAACTTCTCTGGCAACACCAGTTGTGATGTTGTATGGTCACCATCTTGCCACCTCCTGTATAGGACTCCTTCCTTCCTGTAAATCTTATTCCATTCTCTTAACAGCAATGGTAACTCAGGAAGTTCAGTTCTCACAGATGGACAGGGCTTTTCATCAGTCTCTAACTGGACAGTTACCTCTCGAATGGCTGGATCTAGCCTTTGCTCACCTTTCAGGTCTGCATGTGCAAAGCATGGAATGGTTAAACAGCCTTCTGTCGACTCTTCCAGACCAAAACTTTCAGGAATGGCTTCTGGGTGAATGGACTAGGATTCCACTAAGGCAAAAAGTGATCCACTGCTTCTTTGGACTAAGTGCTTCTCACATATAGCCTGTACTCTTCCATTTCAATCTGGTAATAACCAGATTTCAAGTCAAGAGCCGAAAACCATTTTAAACCAGCCAAAGCCGAAAAGGACTCCTCAAGGTTGGGAAAACATAGATGGTGGTTCTAGGACAACACACTTCTCAGTACTCAAGTGGTTGATGCTAGCTAAACCATTAAAGGTAAGTCTCTGTCCAGCAAGAACTACCAATGGATGCTTGCTGTGCCACTTTACTAACCCAAGGGGGCCATCAGTGCTCTGCTTGTGCCTTAATTCAAGAGTTTTAAGCACAGCTTGGTACTCATGGACAGGAGGATAGTGCTTGGATGTTTCTACGCTAGAGTATTCTTCATACAGTGCATCAAAAGTGTTCATACCTATTAGCACTTGGGACTGACTGTCATGACAGATGTCAGGAACAACAAGGGCAAGAGTACATACTTCAATTTCTAATCCAACAAACTCCTTTTGAAAAGTAATAGGAACCTCTTGTCAGTACTCCGGCCCCCTACCTGTTGTGTTTATGTTTTCCCCTGTCTGTCATTGTGTCCATGTGCCTTTTGTTTTTCCTTGTGTTCCAGCCCTGCCCCGCTCCCCACTCTGTCTCCATCCACCTGATCATCTCCATCTGCCTGCCTGCACACCTGCTTCCCATCACCTCATCAGCCCAGCCCTATACATACCCTGCTTGTCTCTGTCTTGTTTGCCAGATCATTGCAGTGTTTATCGCCTGTTTCGTTCTCGCTGTGTTTTTGCCTGTAAGTCTTGCTGTTGTTGATCCTACCTGTACCTCAACCTTGATTCTGCTTGCTGTCTTGCTCTGTTTGCCTGATTGTCTGCCTCCCTGGTCACTGACCCTGCCTGTTCCTGTTTTGACCCTGGTTTGCCCACAGACTGTCTGCCTGTTACCAACACTGCCTGTTCTGATTTTGCAACTTCGCCTGACGTCTTTATTAAAGCTCTTTGGAACCTGAAGCTCATGTGTCCGTGCTGGAGTCCTTGCCTGAGCCCTGAAAACCTCAATGTACCCTTCATATGGAACAGGCTGACCATTTGCTCCGCTAACTTCAAGCAGGAAGCTCAAAGGCTTGATGGGTTGAGCTGACAAGTAAGTTTGATAAAATGAATGAGGAATAGTGGTTACCTGGGACCCTGTATCTAAAAGGCAACAACAATCTATACCCGTTATTTTGACCTGTGCAGTACATTTTCTGCCTATCAATCTTTTAGAAACAGGGGTTGAGTGTTTAGCAGAATAAGCATGCACTGTTGCTTGATACTTCCTGTGATTGTTGGGATGCCGTCTTGAGTCATAAGTTCCTGTCTGTCCCGCGACCGGAACGCTTATGCGTTTAAAGACTCAGGATCAATTGGTTTGTTCTGGCTTTCCCACTGATGCTGCTTCCCTTTCAACTCCTTCCTCTTGGTTTCTACCATGGCAGAATTGGGAGCATTGTCACATGCAGTGGCAATGTGCCCATCTTCTTCACATCGGGAACAATACCGCGGCTGAGGTTTGGGCTTCTGGGCCTGGTCTGGATCCTGTCACCTTTCTTGCAGAACAACAGCTATCTCTGGTGCTGATGATTGCACTATGTTCTTGGCAGCTGACTTCCCTTTACCAGGTTTGGTTCTTTTCTGCTTCAGGGTCTACAGAGCAGCCAGCTGAATTTTAAGTTCAGCTATTTGCTTCCTCAAATCAGCAGTTTCTGAGGATGGCTCTTCTTTGGTGAATGAGGGTTCAACTGTCATGGTGACGTCTTGGTAGAAAGCATGGGCAAGCTGGATGTTCAATTGTTCTCTCTGCTTTGAAACACCACGATGTTTTTTCATGCATATCCACTTAACTGCATGTTTATCTTCTGTGCAGATCAAGAGGAGTAACTCTTTGAAGCTAGGTGGATCATCTTTCTCTCTCTCTCCAGTTGAAGATCAGCGATAAGGATGTCATCCCAGCAGCCTCTGCAAAACTGCCCAAGAAGATGATGGTTAGCTTCTGATGGAGAAACACCACCTCTCCTAACCGCTTTGTTTAATGTTGACTGCAACCTGTGAAGATAGTTGGAGGGTTTCTCATCTGCGTTCTGGAGGGTGTTCATAAACTTTGCGAACAACTCATCTCCCTCTTCTACTGTTCCGAAAGCTGAATCTAACAGTTCAAGGTAGGCTCTTGGGGAAGCCTGAGGACCCAATGGCTTAATGATGTCTGAAGCTGGAGGCAAGAGGCTCTCTAACATTTTCCTTGCTCTATGCAGATCAGACATGGAGGGATCTCCTAAAATTAGCTCAAGATTAGTTCTCCAAGTATCATAATCAGATTCAGAGCTGGGACATGGAATTTTCCCAGAAAAGGCTTGGTAGATGAGTGGGATTGAGCTGCCGCTCCCTCACTTTTCACTATATGTTCCACAATGACTCTGTGCACTTCAGCAGGATTGACAGCAACAGAGCTAGCTTTGGAAGGCATTCCCTCCTTGTGCTGCAGCAATTTCTCCCTACCTTGCATGGGTGACACAGATGGCACAACAGGACTCTTAGAGGTAAGATCATCTGGGGTTGCCTCTACCATCCGTTCACCCTGTAGGTTGGCTAGGGTGCACTCCTCATCTTCACCTTCACTGTTCCCATCACTGTCAACATCTTCACTGGTAGGATTCAATGACTTTGAGATCTGGGAGAGTTCCTTCTGCAGCACATCATTGAAAGACCTTCCACTTTCCTTAGCAATCCCTTTCAGCACATCCAGATATGACTTTGTGGCATTAGTACTCACATGGGAAGTATACGTGCTACTCAGAGCTCTAACATGGTAAATGATTTGTGGGTCTTCTGAATTTGAATGGCTAAGGGGCAGTAGGGGATCTACTGATTCCACAGCTGACACAAATTCATGTTCGATTACAGTCTGCTTATGAAATTTTGACTTGGGATCTAACATTGGAATTACCCTAGCTATGGGCCCATGAACTCTCAGAATGCCAAAAAGGTCCTTATCTAAATCAGAATTAGAAAGACCACTCACTAAGAGAGAATTTGGTACTTTCACGCTTTCTGTCTGTACCACTTCCTTTTTGTGTCAATGTCAAAAGGAATAAAGGAAAAAAACAATTGATCAATTACAATTCCACAATGTATAAACACCAAACAAACTACAATTACATCTGGTCTCAGGATGTATCAAGCCAAATAAAACACCTCCTGGCTGGCTCACAATTTTTTTGTAACCCATAGCACCTTTTATGCTACTGGAAATAGTTTTAATAGAATTTGGGCTAGTAGTCACAGAAGTATAGGTTTGGCAGGAGGTGTAAATAAGAGGACTGAGACCAGGATGTATGATAAACTTGGAATGTATTGACAATTGACACTTGTTGATTGGTTGGGTGCACCTGAAAATAAAATACAAAATAATGCCTTCTCTTATGTTTGGTGTGAGTTCACTTACAGTAACACAAGGTTGCATATATTACACACAGTATACAGATGTCCAACGTCTGGTTGGATACACATCGTCTTCTCCAGATAGATCTAACCTGAGTTCCTTGGGTGGCTCGCCATTCTTTCGAAAGAAGATTAATATCCAAAAGAAACCTGACCTGTGCATTAAGAACAGGCAATTATTCACATATTCTTATTCTCAAGAATACACCCATTTTAGCTATACAACACCAAGTAGTCACATTTCTACACTCTATGGACAAAAGTATTCGGACGCGTGACTATTACACCAACAGGGACTGTAATGACATTGTATTCAAATACATATACTTTAATATGGAGTTGGTCCCCCTTTTGCAGCTATAACAGCTTCCACTCTTCTTGGAAAGCTTTCCACAAGATTTTGGAGTGTTTCTGTGGGAATTTGTGCCCATTCATTCTGTAGAGCATTTATAAGGTCAGGCACTCATGTTGGACGAGAAGGCCTGGCTCGCAATCTCCGTTCCAGTTCATCCCAAAGGTGCTCGATGGGGTTGAGGTCAGGGCTCTGTGCAGGCCAGTCAAGTTCTTCCACACCGAACTCATCAAACCATGTCTTTATAGTCCTTGTTTTGCGCACTGGGGCACAGTCATGTTGGAATAGAAAAGGGCCTTCCCCAAACTGTTGCCACAAAGTTAGAAGCATGGCATTGTCCAAAATGTCTTGGTATGCTGAAGCATTAAGATTGCCCTTCACTGGAGATAAGGGGCTTAGCCCAAACCCTGAAAAACAGGTGGGGCCAAATGCTTTTGTCCATATAGTGTATATACAATTATTTAAAGTATAAAAGTAACAACAGTGGTGTTTGTCAGATATTCTCTTTCTAACTCTTACATTGTACAACTTAATCCTTACACATGTGTTCTTAAATCAAATCCCAATACCTTTTTTCCTTTTTAAAGAAAAACAAAAACACTTGCTTGGTATTCAATAAATGAACGTGCTGCTCTTTTTAACATTCACACAATATGTCACTTACTTAGGTACAATATCTCCATGTTCACTCTATTTTAGCTTCAGTATCTTACTATTTATCAATCATTTATTGCTACAAATTATTTAGCAAACAAACAAATTACTTCTCTGCATTATACAATGAAATAAATGAATGCAATAAACCAACACGCATAAAACTGCATGTTCTGTCCACCATGTGCACTACACAGACTTGCACAATCATCCGCCGTTTTTTAGAATCGTGTACCTTACTCCTTTTCATGGAATTTACCTCGCTCCAGCAATGCAAAAATGGAATTCAGTACGTCTGCAATAAAACAAATATCACTGACACGTTACCATTTGTGCTTTTTTTTTTAAACTTTACTTAAACAAAAAGGGTTCATTTGGCTCCGAGCAAGGTTTTCCTATGCAATCAGCATTGCAATATTGAGCAAGTTAGCGCACTAATGAGCTACTCGATATGAACAAAGATAATATGACTCAGCGATTTCAATGAAAATATCGCACGTCAGTGCTGTCTCCTGTTGCAAGCGAATGACTAACTAAAAAAAACAAAAAACTTTATCTTTCTTATAATCCACTAGAACGTCAGCTAGTACACTCAGCGTGTGTTTTCTATAGAAAGTTCTTCTAGAAAATGGCAATCGTCACTCACTCAGATGCATGAGCTTGCTCTCTGATTGGACAAAAGTTTTAAAGGTATATTACCCCATTTTCTACTGTATTACAACATCATGGCACAAAATCACTATGCAGAACTTTCTCTGCAGTTGTCCCCCAATGGTGGAATGACCATCCACACTTCATCTGTTCTGCTGAATGTCTAACTATTTTTAAGAAACATCTGAAGACACAGCTCTTCCACGCACACCTGATCACCTGAATCACTATCGCCTAAAGCAATTTCTTATTTCCCTAACTTCTATCCTTTGTAATGATGTAATGATTTAATGCACTAGCTTGGTACCTTGCCTGGCCAATTATTGAAACTTGGTCATGCAGCACTTCTAATATTGTGATTCCATGTATGGCTTTTGCCTGTGTTGTACTCCGCCTCACTTGTAAATCACTTTGGATAAAAGCATTTGCCAAATGAATAAATGTAAAATGAAATGTTAATTTCTGAGCTTTAGCCACAGTATTTACACCAGTCATTACAGTAATAATATATTCCTTTTGAAGAAGGAAGAGAACTTCTTCTACTGAAAATTTGTCCTTTCCTAATTCCTTCATCTCCATCATGTTATGGAGAATAGATAGTGGCACTTGCATGTGGTCCCCCAAAAGCATGCATAATAAGAAATGAGTAGGCCCCTATCACCAGCACCACAGCACAATATGATGGGCATGATAAGTCATTCATCTCAAAGTTGCATGTGGCCAACTTTGCCTGAGCACTAATTATGAGGTGAATTTTCTTCTCATTGGTTGTTCCCAGATGTCATCTCTGTTTGCCCCAGGTGCTTCAGCAGAAGATAATGAGTATTTTTCAGTCCTGAGCATGTTTGTGCAGTAAAACTCACCGCACAGGGTTAGGCCTGGGTATTCAGGGATTCAGGGCTCTGAAGAAGGCTTCTGAGATTAGACAGATTTAAAGCTACACTGAGAAACTTGGCAGGATGTGTGGGGGGAACCAAAGTGATAGTTGGTTGCTGTTTTACCATTTCTGTTTAAAAAATTCTATTCAATTGAAAATGGGCTAAAAAAGCCACCTCAGACCAGGCAGAAGGAGTGTGTAAGGGGGGTCACGCACTAGACTAACCCCATCTAAGAAGGATTTTAAAGGGGAAAAATCCCCTATTTTTTAGCGTACCGTTAACATCCTTTTTATTTACATTTCCTTTCACAGTATAACTATGACTATAACAGACTAGCTAAAACATTATTACAAACTTTGTATGTTGAAAAAATATAAATAGTGAAGTTGATTTCTTCCCCAAAATTTTAACAATAAAAAATACAAAAGTTGGCTACTTCAAAAAATCTGAAGTATAGGTTTTGGTGTCTTTACTCTTATTTTAAAATGTGGAAAATAGTAAAAATAAAGAAAAACCCTTCTATGAGTAGGTGTGTCCAAACTTTTGACTGGTACTGTATATATTATATATACAGAATATAGATGACACCGCCCTGGAGCAAAATCAGATATTTATCAGAATTATTTTAATTATTTTAATGTATTCCATTGTTTATTTTAATATTTATTGGGTACTAATCATGTCTCTAATGAAATAACAATGCCATCATGCCATACCACTGTATGCCTATAATATATATCCTTGACGACCAATTCACCCACTGGTTTCACCCATTGTGGTCAACCGATGAAGGTTCCCTATATTTAAAATATGACATAATCTTTGCATTGCATTGAGAGGTCCCCTCAGTGTACCCTTGCATTTGGTTTAAGTGGATCTTCTTGGCTGCCATAGTGACAGAACCAGTGTAAGGGTTCTCTCCCCAGGGCCTAGACAGTGAAAGGAATGTATTAACACTCTAGGGCTAAAATAAGGGGAATTCCACTTGGGCCATGAAGCCTGTGAAAACATCTCTCCCAGGATGTATAAATATTTGGATTAATCCCGGCTTTATGATGCAAAGTAGTACCACTGATGCCACTGTTGCATCAGCATGGATGCGTTAAGTATACTCCAAGATTAAATTGATTAAACTCAACTCTCCTCTTCTGGTGCTCCAGCTCAAAGACAACAATTGAGATGGAAACATTCATGTGTGAAATAGTCTAGCTTGAGCTAGTTCAACCACATGCACTGGTCATCACCTTAATCTCCAGCCTTGTAAAGTCTTCAAAATGGGCCTTTTTCCAACAACAAGGGAAAGTGTGGGCCCATTGACAACAGTTGCATTTCTGTGGGGATTTACTTGGTGATTTCATAAGCAATGCTTGAATGAACTGCAATTGCTGCCAGTACCAAGGACAAGAACATTTGCTTCTCCACACACAATAGACTAGAGACAAAGAGGTGTTGTGCAGAATTGGCTCCTGTGGGCATTGTGATTCTGTTTTAATTACCAATGCCAACAAGAGAGGCCTGTGTTTACTGCCATTCCACTGCTCATAGTAAACCTTTCAAACATTTTCATTTCAAGTTTAGGATTCTTAAATATTACCATAGCATTGAACACTTACTGGCATATTGATTAAATAAATATTTTTATTCAAGTAAAAATGTTGATTTAAGTAGTTTTACTGAAACTCTCATGTTATTTGGTTGTTTGGGTATCACTCATTTTGTCATGTAAAATCGACAGTCCCAGGAAGCAAATAGCTAAGCTCCTTAATCAGAAAAGCAATGACAACCTGATTTAAATATATAATAAACAGGACAGGAAAATTAATGAAATGCTATAAAGAACAAATTTTGCAATTAATATTTTTGTCCTCTTTTGGGTTTAGATTTTATTCAGTTAGAATCCACAAGGTAAAGGAGTGTCCTGTCAGAGTGATTTATAAGTGGCCCACAACAGTGTTGTGCATGCCTACTTCATGATGAATGCTTCTCCTGGGTTGCTGCTCCACACATTCTCCAGCAAATAACTAATTATGCCTTTGGGGGCAATGCCTTGGACAAATACAGAACCAGGAAGGATTTATCACAGTTAAAAAAAGAGAAAATCCATCGTTTTTCCCCTCCCATTAATGTGGGATTTTACTGTGTTTCAAGAGTCAAGCACAAATAACAGGATTAGCTTTCGTCCATTGGTGTAAAAAAGCACTTGTTGGTTCTTTGTGGCCAGGCCCACTAGGCTAAGTAGCTCAACTACGCCATCTTGGGACTCCACCCAAGGAAAACAGATATAAGGTTATAAGTGACTCCCTCAGGTAAGTTTGTAAAGGAAAAGAGACATGGCTTCAAGTTTAGTAAATGGTAAAAACCAATTTATTGAAAGCAAGAATCCTGGATAGACTGACCAAAGGGAAAATGCCAAAAAGATATCAAGCTTTATTACATTACCAATACAAAGTTACAAAGATACTGGGATAAAAACAGTAGATGAATAAGATCTACACAAAACTACTGCAGCGCTGGACAATACACAGGTTAGGCCGACTGCAAGGGGAAAACCTGCCGCACAGGGAGAAAATGTCTACTTACCACACGTGCTCGTGCCTCCACACTTATACACACACTGCAAGAGGAAAAAAGGGAATCTAAGTAAAATACACACAAAAGTCAGTGACCCAGTTGGTTTGCCATTGAGGCAATTAGCATACATTCAATGATTTAACAACTAAAATTCTACAGACTCCTGACTGAGGTGAGTCTGGTACAAATAGGGTTGCCACCTGTCCCAGTTTTGCCGGGATTGTCCTTTTTTTGAGCGACTGTCCTGGAAAATGATTAATCTTTCTCAGGACACAAATTGTCCTGGTTTTTTGTGAAAATGTACTTCTAATTTAGAATTTCATAGTTTCAAAAAAAAAAAAACTCATTTGGTTTCCTTTTACTGCTATCCTGTTTTCTTCCTAGTTATGTTTATACATCCAAATGGGTGTAACCCATCTAAAATGTAGAGCCAGGAGTATTGTAATTCTTCGTTCCCCTAGATGGCGCTGCCTCTGGAGTTTTAGCTGAGTCATTCTATCTTGGCTAGCGAGATCAGATCAGTCTCCCTTTTCATAGTGAAGATCGTGAGAAGCTGCAGTAAGTGAAGGTTTTACATAGAGAAGATGACTGCTTTAAATTTTAAAGAGTCAATTTTGGTTATTGTTATTAACGAGCGATAATTGCCAGAAGCCTTTTTGTTGGTGCATTGTATTTTCTTTTTTCCTGGACAAAGTTTGAGCGATTCTCCGGTGAGTGTGACTGAAGGATAAATGCTAGCTAGCTAGCTAGCTGGCTGGCTATATTAATCATATTCTGAGTCAATATGCAGTTGTGAGATAAGCCATCGTAATGAGTTTGCGCTATAAGTATTTGGTTTTTTTTATTTCTGTTGTCTTTCCTAATATTAAAAACCAATCGGAGATGAATGCAAGATCGGTGTTAATCTTCCTTTGCAAGCCAGAACGCCAGTTTTTTTTTTTTTTTTTTTTTTTTTTACATACGTGCGGTAACTCTAACGGGCTAATGTTTTGCGGCTTAAAGCTATTGTAAAGATGTTCGTAAATTTGGAGTGGATTAGCACATCGGTTCATGGTGCTGATAGTTTAACAGCCAGTTAGTTAAGTCATCTATTTAGATATAAATCTGTGAAGCGTGTAGTACCTCGCGTTAGTTATTTGTATGATTACTGACGGTGTTGTAAGCTATTTTTTTGAATTGGTATTACATTGCACAGAATGTAAAAACTGTTTGCACTATAAATGATACATAATTGCAATTGCGTTGATTGTGATTACAGAATGACGTATTAATGACAATAAGATACTGTGCAGTACTAATGTACTGTAATGTAAAAAGATCTGGGCTTGGAAACACACATCAAGGAATTGAAATGAATTGAGTTTATATACTGACTGGCTGTTAAAGGGGAAATTGTTTATTATTTTGTTTTTGTTTTCCACACAAAATGATTGCTTTGTGGAATGCTGTCAATAAACATTGTTACTGTTTTTTCCTACTCAACCAGCGGTCGTGACCAATTCACTCCTACAGCCGAAACTAATGTAGATTTTTGGTCCAAACATTAGCAACCGGTGTTACGGTGATAGTAATCTTGGTTACATGGGTAAAAACGGGTAAAACACAGCGACGATTGGCCATGTCTATACTTTTATTTGATTGGTAGTGGAAATACGAAAGCTTACCTTATTACCCAGCAACTGCCTGGGCTGTCAGACTGCTGCACGCATCCACATCCATGACCCCACCGTGAGTTCAGTTGCTAGCTAGAAGTAATGTTATTTTTTTTTTAACTTTCTATTTATTTTGTCGGTTTTGTGAAATGGGAAAGACGGACGAGGAGGACAACAAAAAAAAAAAAAAAACAGACGAGCCACCAGCATCAATGAATAAACGATTTACAACACAAATCGTATAACTCAGACTGGTTCAAAAAAAAAAAAAAAATTTCTGAATGGGTAAGGCCCACCCAAGGAGACCCATTCTCCGCCACCTGTGTTTTGTGTCCAGCCAAAATTTCAGTTAAATATGAAGGAAAAACAGCGCTTGTCAATAGCGAATAGTGAGACAAAACAGGCAGGGTCAAAACCGGTAGAGCAGTCCATGGGCAGAAACCAGGGCCAGGGTCAGAAACCAGGCAGGCAGATGATCAGGCAATCGGGAGAAATGTCAGTGTTAGGTTGCCCAAATTCATTAAGTTAAATAGTTGTTTATAATCTATTATAATACATCTAATCATGTTTTCATTTCTAAAGGGAGCATACCTTTGGACATATGATTAGATTTTATAGTAGATTGTAATTAGACAGCATATGTTTACACGTTAAAGTAAAAAATATATTTAATGTAGAAAGGGACAGCAGCAGACAAAGGAGTCCAGAGTGAGTGCAACTGCGTCAGGGAGTGCGTCTGCATCAGGACAAATATAGGTAAGAGAGGCAATAGGGAGTCCTGCAACTGTTAACATAGTATATTTACAAATATGTTTTAATCCTCCCCCCCCCCCCCCCAAAAAAAATGGTCCAAGTGTCCCAGTTTTTCACAAATCAAAGGTGGCAACAAAAACCCACAGTCAGAGGACACGCAAATTGCAACATCAAGAAGCCCAAGAACAGGTGTCATCACTGGTGGAGCCAAAGCCCACGTTAATCACAGTTCAAGGTGCAAAAAGTTAGCTTGCTGACCCAACACGAACCTCACTAAATACGCGTTCGACAAACTAGCAGGGCAAAAACAGCAGCAGCTGTTCCTGTAATGATAACAACGGCATGATAAAGGAAACTTTATGCAGCCGCTAGCTAAGCCACAGCCAAATATGAAACATTTGAGATCAACTAAGCACCGTAGCCATACTCACGGTTTTCTCCCGCAACAGCACTCCACCACCCACTATAGGAAAAATTCCCACAAAGGAATAAATGAACGAAGCTACAGTGGTGCTGCATAGGTGCTTCAGAGATTGGGAGACTTTTGGGAGAGTATCGTGTAGGCACATTAAAGTGCATGCCAGAAAATACCTCAGATAGGAGTATACAGTGCGTATCCAAGGGATCGCCGCTTAGGGAAACACACCTATCTAGAATGAAAGGTCCCATTAAAACCAACAATAAAACCCACTCGCCTCCAAACAAAAAGCAAATCAGCTGGAACGTACCTACACTGCGCAGTCAGGAAGGGGAAAGAAGACGCACCAGTATCACCCGGATACCATGCTGGCTTGATCAACCTTACTACTACGGAGCCTGTATATATACACGGTAACCAGATGGATTTGAGATGCCGCCTTTGGGGTGATCTGGATGTAATTAGGCTACGACTCAGCGGGTTAAGCAAAATTTAAAGGTACACAGACGTGACATTAGCAATAGCCCTGTCACATTTAATTAGAGTCCACCTCTGGCCCAGAAATGGATTTTATCAGCAAATACTTTTTCACAGTGCAATCAAGTGCTATCAGGGAGCCCTTACCAATTTAGTGTTAATGCAAGATTCCTGTATGGAGGAATGAGTCTTTGTAAATGGGCCATGGCTTGGGTGTTTCATCACTGTTGATTTAAAGGAGAGTGTAAGAAAAAACTGACAAAATGGTTATTGAACAAAGTACCGTAGGTCAGGTGGCAGCATGGAAGCCATTTGCTCACCTCAGTGGGAACCCTGAGTCCCCAGCCGGCACAGGATCCTGTAGCTGAGGGACAAAGCCCCTCCTGTTTGGGGCTTTTTGCAGACAGAGGACAGCCAGAGAGGGGTGAGGAAACACTCGGCCTCATGTTTTCCGGCAGTGCAGGCATGTGTGTGTATACTCTCACACCCTGTGCCAGGAGGCCCACGGCTGGACTGAGCGGGAAATATCACGACGCAAACCCCAGACAGCCAGGAGTTAAGAAGGGCCAAATACTTCTGTTATTATTTGGGCTGTTCATGGCTGACCCATCTGGAAAATAGCCAAGTCACCAAGATAGCCCCCTCAAAGAACATTCAGACTCATCAAGGGTTTTAAATAATATTTTTTGGTACTTGGTAAGTGACACTGCAAAAAGTTTCTTTTCTGCAAAATGTAAAAGTTGGCAAAACAGGTCAAGAAATAGTGCTAAATCCTACCCTTACTTTACCCACAATTGCAATGCAACAGATATTTCACGTTAAATTTTGTAAATAATTGGTGCTAAATGAAAAACACATGGGCGGTGGTCTTCTATTTGGTATTTAGCAAAATTCACTGATCAGTTTATTGTGTATGTATGGATACTTTACAATGTCTATCATGATGTAACAACACAGGTGTGCATCACATTTTAATGAATCCAGTGTGTATCTGACAAAATTGACTCTAGTGTACTGTGGTGACTCTAGTGTATCAAACTGCATTGACTCTAGTGTATCATATTGCATTGACTCTATCATACTGTATTGACTCTAGTATATCAAACTGTATTGACTAGCGAAGGCTACATTCTGGACTGGGAGAAGGCTGTCTTTAATTACTTAACACACTGACCTGTGTGCACAAGCTGGCAGTCAGGCTGAATGGATCACTGTTTTGGGCTGTGTAAAAGTATGCTGTTTCTCACTGGGAGAGCTGTATCTGGTCTGTGCCCCAGGCATACCTTACAATCTCAAGTCACACACCTTATTGATGTGTACAATCTGTGGCTGAAGCAGTCACACACTTTACACTGGATAGTAAAGCAATAGAAAGCACCCCAGCTCCCTGATATGGATTACAGCACACTCACAAGCAGCAGAAGCAAGTGGCCATTCCCTGCGTTTTATACATGCAATGCATCTCACAGCAAAAGGGTGATTCAGGAGGGTGTCTAGTGCCAGGGAAGGACCCTGGAATGAAAGAGGATCTCGGAGAGGAGAGGTCCAAGGTGAAGTGCAGATTCAGGGCTACAGCCCATCCACATGCTCCTCCCTCAATAATCACCAAAAAATTTAAAAATATTTTAATTTACGGCAGTACTCAATAAATCAAATACAACGCTGTAAATGTTTACAGCCTTTACATTATACTATATAGGACATAAGTGTATGTGTGCATGTATATGTGCATATTTCTGTTTGTGTGTGTGAGAGAGAGAAAAAAAGGGAAAAACATTATTCCTTTTGATCACATCATATTCGAGCTGAGATGACACTTTGAGGGCATCAATAAGTCTGAGCGAAAACTGAACTATTCAACGCGCTTAAGACTCACTGCACCATTTTATCAGAACTGTTGTCCTTTACATAAAACATGTGGCCAGAGGTGCTATTGTCTATCCCCTTCACTTTGTCTGTTTTACACTAAAGCCACAAATGCTGCTTTCCATGTCAAATTGCATGAAGCCATGAATAAACTGAACGGGTGATGCGTTTATTTTACAGTCCTGCCCTCCACTCTGAGGCGCTGCTGCGTGAACACTGACAATGTCATAAGACAATGCTGGGCAGGCCAACATTCCAGCCCTTTTAACAGCTGTTATAACAAGAGCTGCGGGCAAGGGGAAATTTGAGGTGTAAAAATAAACATTATTCCTGGCTGGCATAGTTCAGATCCAAACCATGCAATAACAGAGTGGTGATAATGATTTTATGAGACTATGCTGTATTCTGCTTCCATTCACATCCCACTCCTGCAACACCATCCCAAATCTTTCTTTTCTGGACATTCAAAATTTGTCTGTTTTAAATCTACACATTGTCTAACATAATAAATGCTTTCATTATTTGTAATTGTTTGCATGCTGACCTACAGCAGTATTTCTCTGTGTTTCTAGTTTCAACCCCCAGTATCATCTGCGCAGCTGATTTTTCATGAAGTAAACCTGTCAATGGATCCAGTAAATAACACAGATTTAATGTAAACTTTTTAAATGTATATTAATGGCATTTGCTTAATGTCTAGCAAACCCCAAAACCTTTGTATGAAGGAATCTTTTGCTCTTTTTTTGTGCTGATTTCTTCTCAACAGTTGTGACACCCCTTTGTTTGACTTGTTTTCACCATCACCCAGGGCAAGCAGTGGGAAGGAGCCAGTGCAACTTGGTTACCTCTAGTCACCATATCCAGAATTTCCACATAACCTCCCCACATTCAGTTCAAGGCACAAACTTTTAGAACAGGGGTCTCAAACTCAAATTACCTGGGGGCCACTTGCCAGGTGGTCTTCTTAAAAGGGCGCCAGTGCAATAGGGGATGAGGAAAAAAAGTCTCCAACAATA
Source organism: Megalops cyprinoides (assembly GCF_013368585.1). Classification (NCBI taxonomy): domain Eukaryota; kingdom Metazoa; phylum Chordata; class Actinopteri; order Elopiformes; family Megalopidae; genus Megalops; species Megalops cyprinoides. Next base: position 1,527,500 of record NC_050604.1, on the reverse strand, counting down.
TAACGTGCACACGCATCTTTTTATTATATGATTTTTCATATCAATAACTATGTACAATATTCTACATCTTTTCATCACATTGTTTATTGCTTGCTACCAGAAACCTGACACTTCTTCTGTTGACACAGATGAGCCACATTTGGCTTCAAGGAATTGGCAGTGGACACCCTGAGTATAGCTTGGAGATGATCATTGGTCAGTCGGGATCTGTGTTTTGATTTATTAAAGTTCATAGTTGAGAACAGTTTCTCGCAGAGATATGTGCTTCCAAAAAGACACATGACCTGCCTGAACAGTTTGGACAACTCAGGAAAGGATTGGGGTAGTTCTCTAAGAAACTGTGCAATCATCTCTTGCTTTCCTTCAGCCTCCCTGAACTTTGCTTTGAGCTCAGTGTTGCACTGTAAGTCTATGAGCTCCATTTGAAGTGTGCTTGGGGCATTGTCCACATCAAAGGTGAAATGGTCTGCAAATATCTGGAAAGTGCTACTGTGAGTCTTAAAGTCAGCAAATCGGTGCTCAAACTCCAGCAGCAGGTTGTCAATGGCAGTCACATATTCATCAGCATTGGCTATGGCACCATCAATAACTGATTTGCATGTTGGGAAATGGACAAAATTTTTCTCAGTGAGTTGTGCTTTCCACAATCTAAGTTTCATAGAGAATGCTTTCACATTGTCCAAAGCCACAGTGACAAGTTGGTCTGGCCCCTGTAGTTTTAGATTGAGTCTGTTCAGTGCTTGTGTAATATCCACTAGAATTGCTAAGTCCCTCAGCCATTTTTGATCATCAAGCTCAGGAACATGTAGCCTGCTCTCTCTCATGAATTCCTTGATTTCACCCTCAGTTCAAAGATCCTTTTCAGGACACTGCCCCTGCTCAGCCAGCGCACTTCAGTGAAGTACAACACATCGCCATATGTCGCCTCTATTTCCTGAAGAAATGCACAGAACTAGCGGTGTTGTAAACCCTGTGATCTAATTAAGTTTATACATTTCACCACTATGGGCATAACACTCAAATTTCAGGCATTTGCTGCAAAGTACCTGCTGGTGAATGATACAGTGCAAAGCAATTACATGGCCTACATTCTCCTCCTCCAGCTTTCTTTGAACTAGCGCCACAAGCCCATTCTTTCTTCCAGTCATTGATGGAGCACCGTCAGTGGTGATTCCAGCTAATTTATTCCAGGGTAGATCAGCACTCTCCATTGCATTGCACAGCACCTGGAATATACACTATATGGACAAAAGTATTTGGCCACACCTGTTTTTCAGGGTTTGGGCTAGGCCCCTTATCTCCAGTGAAGGGCAATCTTAATGCTTCAGCATACCAAGACATTTTGGACAATGCTATGCTTCCAACTTTGTGGCAACAGTTTGGGGAAGGTCCTTTTCTATTCCAACATGACCGTGCCCCACTGCACAAAGCAAGGACTATGAAGACATGGTTTGATGAGTTCAGTGTGGAAGAACTTGACTGGCCCACACAGAGCTTACATATTCTATACTTATTCTAATACTTCTTATTAAAGTATATGTATTTGCATACAATGTCATTATGGTCCCTGTTGGTGTAATGGTCAGGCGTCCGAATACTTTTGTCCATATAGTGTATTTATGGCCGTAGTCTTTCCGTGCATCGAACACAAAGCTAGCCTTTCTTCTGTTACCTCAAAACGGTCATTAATACCCCTGACAAATATAGATAGCTGTGCATTGTCATTTATGTCTGTGCTTTCATCAAGTGCTAAAGAACAGCAAATGAACTATTTTGCTTTGGAGCACAACTGTCCATATATGTCACCCAACAACTCGCTGATCTGTTCTGCCGCTGTATTTGCTGTGAGACTGACATTTCTAAATAAAGATTCCTTTTCTGGGCAGACGGTATTCGCAACCTGCAGCATGCAGTCTTTCAGAAACTGTCCCTCAGTAAATGACTTTCCGGCTTTCGCTATTGCTTCACTTACCACATAACTAGCTTCAACGTCTGCATCACATTCCTTTCTGGCTCTTTGAAAAAAGTTCTGTTGAAAGGAGAGACCTCTCTGAAGTTGTGATGCTTTTCTCTCCCTCTCCTCATCTTTGAGCCGATCATAGTCATCTCCGTGTTTCATGGTGTAATGGCGCTTTAGATTAAAGTCTTTAAGGACGGCGAATTTCTCCTTGCAAATCAGACAGGTTGTGGCCCCATTAAACTTAATGAAGAAGTAATCGCATGTCCACTTTTCTTAACTGCCGATGCTCCTGGTCAACCTTTCTTTCTGCTTTGGAAAGAGACATTTTTGCTTACATTTGCAGTTGACACCTAACTAGCTAACAGTGTCAGTTAAAGGTGCTTGCAAGGAATAGCTCTATTGGTTGCCTGGTAATGGGTAGCTCTTTTGGTTATTTTGGTTGGCTGACCCAGAGCAGTGTTCACTGCTCCGCAGTTAATGTTGATCTATGCAACTGTAGTCCCAAAGCTAACGTTAGTTGAGTATTCTTAACCCTTTTGCGCATACGGTCACACTGGTGTGATTAGCCTCTTAGCGCATATGCTAGAACCAGTGCGATTAGAACACTAGATTGGAAAAATTTTCGCTAATTTAGCTAAGGGTTAATTCTAGCTAAGGATTAAGAAGCTAACGTAAAACGAAACGCAAAACTGATATGTGGGCCAAATCTCATTACAAATCTAAAACAATCGGGGCCGCACAAAACTGTCTTGCAGGCTGGATGTGGCCCGCGGGCCGGTACTTTGAGACCTATATTGTAGAAGCTGAATCAGAGGTTTGCTGTAGGCAAACCTCTGATTAGGTAGCTGGAATTCTGTCTCTATAAACCCTGTTCCACAGGTACCTGAAATTATGTCTCCATTAAAGCTGTTCCCAGGTCAGCTGGAATTCTGTCTCCATTAAAGCTCTTCTTGAGGTAGCTGTAATTATGTCTCTATTAAAAGCCATTCCCAAGGTAGCTGTAATTCTGTCTCTATTAACCCTGTGATGCAGGTACCTGGAATTCTGTCTCTATTAAAGCTGTTCTCAAGGTACCTGGATTTATGTTTCTGTTAAGCTGTTCCAGAGGTAGCTAGAATTCTCTCTCTCTTGAAGCTGTTCCTGAGGTAGATGAAAGTAGTACCTCATGAAATGTGTCCAGAAACAGTCTGCAAGAACTTGGAACATTCTCCAATGCTGATGGCTGAGCAGCTCTGAATAATGGTAGGTCATCTACGTTAATGATGGGCCCAGCCATCCCATCAGCAACAGATTTGGGGTAACTGGGTCTAGGTCAGCCACATCAGAGGATATGTAGCCTAAGGGCTTAGAGTTCAACATTCCTTCAACCTCAGTAAGGACAGTGGTGAGCACTTCACCAGTGATGACTTGAGAGCCCAGGGTGGCATTTAGAGTGGTCTTGATAGATTAGATCTCCTGTTCCCAGGTGCCTCTGAAGTAGGGAGCACTTAGCCGGTTGAAGGAAAACTTAATTTGATGGATCGCCCTTCAATGCCTGGATCGACCAATGCAAGGCATTGAAGGCTTCTTGCAGCTCGCTGTCCCCACCTCTGAAATTGATGCCCTGGTCTGAGAGCAGCTCAGCTGGTTTCCCCCGGTGGGAAGGCTATCAAGTCCAGTATCAGTGTTGATACTGGACAGCACCTCAGTATGGACTGCTCTTGTTGTTAGGCATTTAAACAACAGCCTCCAGCACTTCTGATGTCTACAACCAATCTTTACTTGGAATGGGCTGAAACAGTTGATCCTGGTTGAGAAGAATGCTGATTGATACAGCCGAAAACGAGAAGAAGGTAGATCTGGCATCTTTGGGTTAACTGGATGAGCTCTCCACTTTTGACACTCAACACAGGTACATTGCTTTCTCCTCACAGCTTCACAGCCACAGAGGACCCAGAACCTCCTTCGTAGTTCTGCAAAGATACACTGTGTTCCCGGGTGCTTCAGGTTGCTATCTAATTGCCGTATGAGCAGCCTGGTAACCAAGTGCCTCGAGTCAAGGATGACAGGGTGGATCACATCTGTGTCTAATGTTTCACAGTGCTTCAGTCTACCACCCACTCTGATCAACTGTAGGGAGCTGTCAAACTCAGATGCTAATGTAATCAAGCGGCTGGATGAGAGAACTGGTTTTCCAGCAGCTAAACACTGAAGCTCTTCAGGGAAGCTCTCTCTCTCTCTGTGAGTCCTGCAGGAGGCTGAATTCTGCTGCCTGGAACTCCTCTGCAGAGGGTGCTCCTTCATCAGCTGCCGCCTCGTGTTGGTTCATGGCAGTGGCTCTCACCAGATCCTCAAAGCTGGTGAACTGGGGATCAGGTGGTAGATCCGCAGGAGCACCTTACTGACCTTGAGGAGCACTCGGTTGCACCCTGCCCAGTGGTCCAGGTACAGGACACCAGTGGAGGGGATCACACTAAGGTTTAAGTCGTGCAGTGCCTCAAGATGTTTCCCTTTACATGTCTTGCACGGGACCTTAAGCCAACACTGAGCTGTCTGGTGATGGCAGCCACAGCGCCATCAGTGGTTGTTCACCTCCATGCATGCTGTCTTTTAGTCCTTCGTCAACTGCTTGAAGTTGGAACATTGGTCCAGAAAGTGTTGGGTTTTCCTAGAGTAAGGGTAGTATGCTTTGGTTCTCTCCTGTGCCTCCACAGAAGTGGACGCTGCAGTGGGGCTTGGTTCAGGGTGCACATCTTCAGCAGTGCCATGTAGCACAGTTGTGGACTTGCCTCTCATCTTGCTCTCTCTCCATCGCTCCTTCTTTGGCCTGCTGCCCTCTCCTTTGCCATCCTCCATCTGGTCAAGTCTATCTCCTCCTACCTGTATCTGCAGCTTGTGCTCCAGCCAATCTGTGAAGTACATCAAGGTTGGGACTCCATCCTTTCTGGAATAGAGCTGCATGAGCTGAATCGAAAGGCAGCATGGAGATCTTGAGGGAGCTTCCTGGTCAGCCTTGTTGCATGAGATCCACACTGCAGCTCAATGTCGCCCACTTGCAGGTGGGAACTGCTTCCTTGGTGGGGGCTCGGTAAGGTCATCCTCATATGCTACTGGTGAGGGTGGCAGCGGCAGGTCATCTTCAGCAGCAATGGATCTCGATGGAGTTTGACCAAACTACATTGGGGCCATGAGAATGATGAGGAGGGCGATGCATGAGGGGCGTCATCTTGGCAAATCCCTCTCTGCTCCAACCAGACCTCTCTTCCTTCACATTGTCGTAGCGTGCAGCATGGCTTGCAGCTGGCGGTGGGACGTATGCGTCATAATCTTCCAGCCAAGCTGGGGGAAGCACCTGTCCATGCAGGCGTGCATCCTCTAGTCTCACTGGATCATTCATTGTTGGAACAGAACCCATTTCCCACAGAAATCACCTGTATCCTGCTTGAAGGACCATTTGTTGCGGAGAGCATGTGTTGCTGGCTACTCAAGATGTGATCACCATGAGGTATTGATCAGTAACCATAATCTAGCAATAGCATCCTATACAAAGATATTAGATATTAGCTAACTAAACAATTTGCTGCACTGAGAAAAATGTTAAAAACAGGAGCACAGGAACATACGAGCATAGCAACACAGACCACAGGACACAGGAACCACTCCCCAGCACTCCAATGTTGTCCATTCAAAGTGTTAAAAATGGCCACATCCGTTTGTCCAACCCTTTGCCTCTGTTTGTGTATACCACACCCATTATCAGCAGCACCCCCACAAAAAACCCAACACTGTCAGAAAAAAAGGGTACGGTTGAGGTCCATTTATGTTCTCTAAGGTACAACCGCTGGTGATGTACCCTCAAAGGGTCATAGTTGATCCATAAGGTACTAAAACGTGCCTTTTCTAGGTTGATAGGGTACATATAAGTTCCAAACTGAGAAAAAGTCCATGTCTGTACCATTTTTCCAGCATATAGGCAGTGTTGGGTGTAACGCGACTGCTCTCGCCCTTCGCTACAAATGGTGTCAGAAGTGGGATGGCTTGCCGCGAGGCCATCGGAGGCGTGCCCGGTGTGTGAGCTGTATGAGGGACCCCCAGGTTTGGTTGACCCCAGTGTGTGAGGGACCCCAGAGATGGGTGAAGCACTGGTGAGTGGGGCACCCTGGGATGGGAGAAGTACAGCAAGAGAATGCGTGAGGGATGCCGTGGTGCGTGAAGCACATGGGCGCGCTTCCCGAAGGGGAGGGCAGTGTGACGGAGTGCCGTCACCACGGTTGAGTATGCGCTCTGACTGCCATACCAACGAGCCTGGCTCTTTGGCATCGCGGTCAAAGTCGCATGTTTGGTACCCCGTAGACCCGGGTTCAAGGCCGGGCGGGGCGACTGCTCTCGCCCTTTGCTACAGCGTTACAAAATAAGGCGTTACTGTAATCACATTACATTCGTCTGTAACACAGTAATGTAATGCGTTACTGTTCTAAATTCAGTAATCACACTACAGTTCCTAACTGCGCACAGAGATTACTGGATTCTCCTATAGAGGTTATGCACTGACATCACTTTCCCGCCAGAATACGCCCCCTCAGTCGGACTGAGTGGCAAAACATCCTGCAACATAGCTGCCTTTAGTAGGGGAAACTGCGAAAGCGGGAGTAAAACAAACAATTATCTGCTTAAATTAAAGGCAGTTGGACTCGACAGTGATCCTTACAACTTACCAAAGAACCAGTGGTCCATGGACATTGACATGTCGCCAGGAATCTGGTTTCCTGACATTTATATGTACCTGATTTCGATGCTGGGGAAATACACAAAGCAAAGCCTGAAGGCATACAAAAGCCGAAACATTCTAAAACGCTTAACGTGGCTTAATGTTCCAAAACTGCGATCAGTAATCACCAGATTTCTCTCGGACATCTCTTGTCAGAAACACTTCCTCCTGTCAAAAACTCAAAACCAAAATCCTAGGAGTATGGTCGTTATCTTACATTAAGCGTTTTCCTTTCCATTAATGCCCATTATAAGGAAAAAGCTTAATGTGGCTTAATGTCCCAAAACAGCGATCAATGATCACTAAATTTGTCTGACATCTCACATGTCATAAAAACTCCTATCAAACTCCTATCAAAAAACCAAAACTCTCCATTGACACCAATTATCAGGAAAACGCTTTGTAGCTTAATTTTCCAAACAGCGATCAACTAACAAAAAAGCAAGAGGACAGCACAGTAACATCGGCCTAAATACCATATTCCTTGGGTTTTAGATTTTCTGTTTTGGAACATTATGCCATGTTAATCCGTTTCACCTTAAGCGTTTTAGAATGTTCGGCAAAAGCTTGGTCGTATTTCAAGGCGGGATTTGTTGGCGAAATTAAAGTGACGAGGACACCAATGGATATTCTGGTTGTATGTGGACAGTATTGTACAAATATTTTTATTTTATTACAACTTTTATTTGGAAAACTGTAAGCTAAACATATCAGTGCCTGGATTCCAGTTGTTTCTGCGAATTGCAGCAATCCTTTTGCTTCTCTTTTCTTTAGCTTTAGGAAGTCTGTAAAAAGATCTATTTGATTTGAATCTATTTGTACAGTCAATCGCACAACAGCTCTTTCCCAGTTTAGATGTGTTTTTTGTGTTTTCGCGGCATTCAAGCTGAACGCTAGGCCTATTTTTGAGGCAATTAATATTTTTATGAAGTGGCTTATTTTGTTTTATATAGGCTATTGATATCAGCAAGTTTTTTTGAGACATATAGCCTGCTGCCCGTGCCATATTGATGTGGCCCACTTGAAAGGTGTTCCGTTATTCGGACATATTGCTGTTCTTGCCATGACGTTTTTCCTGCTCTTTAGATTTTCACCAACTTTGCAGAGCATAAAAGAAAGACTTGTGTTGTCTTCCTTAGTACAATAGGAATTTGTTATATATGTGTGTAGCGGAGCTGAAGTGATTAGCTCGTATGAGTCCTGCGTAAAGCCTTAGGTAGCGGGTAGCAGGTAGCCGAGTGGTTGCAGCGGCTACGTCACTCCCCCTGAGACCTGGTTAAGTAGCGTTGTCGCCAACAGGCTAACGTTGCCTTTAGCTCAACTGGCAACGACGCTGGCTTTAAGGGGTTGGAAGCGAGCAGTAAGAACCTCAGTTCGAAACTCGCTCGCTCGCCGACCCACGTAACATCATATTAAAACACAACGCAAGACACCCCCCGTTACATGTGCACATGTAGGCCTAAGGTTTAAGGTTTGGATATAGGCTGTTGCTGAGTAACGCAAAAGTAACCAGTAATGTAACGAGTTACTTTCCATAGAGAGTAAAGAAGTAAAGTAATGTATTACATTTTTTTAAAGTAGCGAGTAATGTCTAATACATTACTTTTTTTGAGTAACAACCCCAACACTGCATATAGGGGTACAATAACAAAGGTGTCGCTTTGCGCGCAAACCTGAGGATGGATCTTTCAACAGAGGAGCTCCTGCAGAAGTTGGAGGAGTCAGGAATAAACGTGACAGAAGAAGAGGCACAGAGATTCAGAGGTAATGTTACGTTGAATTAGAAATTTAAAGATATAATGCGTTATATGTTCTATGCAACCTTTTTTTGTCGAAACTGAATGAACTTTAGCTGCACTGAATGGCTAAAATGCTAGCAAATGGCTAAATGCCAGTTGCTAGCATTATCTAGAAAATTACCAGCCTAGGGTTAGCTAGCTAACTAAAGTCAGCCATTTGGCATCCCTCCAAAAATACAGGTTACAGTGCATGACCAAAGCAAGGTTTCCGTTAGCTGGTAATTACCGATTTTTGCCTGATAAAATTTATTAAAAAAAAAACCAAAAACAATAAATTAAAAAACTTGCTGGTCAAAATGTCCAGTAATAATGCTCATACTAAACATAGCCAAGCGCGCACAACGAGGTGTAGTGGCAGTGATGACGGTTATGGGGGTTTTACTTTTGCAACAGCTTGCAAAGTGCTTATTTATGAGTTCAGCGAGCTGTACCCCGACTGGACTACTCTGGCTAAAATTGCCTGTGTTCTGCCCATGTCAAGCGTGCCAGCAGAGAGGGGCTTCTCTCTGCAGAATCGAATTAAGACAGCTCTGCAAAGAGGAGGAGAGAGTGACGCGCCTTATGCGCATTGCAAGCTGCAAAGACACATTGGACATGCTTGATTTCAAGTCGGCAGCAGATGACTTTGCCGCAATGGAAAAAAGGAGAAAATAAAATGTTACCTGGTAGCCTATAGGCTACATTTGATGCCATGTAGGCCTAGCCTTTTTTTAAACAGGCTACAGATGTTAGGCTACAGGTTAAAGATGTTTTGGAATAGCCTACATTTTAGCAGCTAATGTTGAGTTGTTTTGCTCAATTGTTACTGTTCATTTTGCTTAATCATTGCTGTTCATTAAATAGTCAAACTGATTTGAGGTTGTTGTCATTCTTTCTTCAACCTAGGTGTACATTATATTTGTGTTTGTAACATAGACTGTTGAAATGTGACCGTTAAGTTTCAAATTTGTCCGGTTAAATAAATTCTTTCCAGAGACCGAACCGGCAAGAAAAAATCCTTGCAGAAACCCTGGACCAAAGATATGGCTTTATAGACATACTGCTCTATGTTTTATCTAAGGGTTTTGCCCCCCACTAATCTCTGAAAGAGAAGCAAGTACAATTTTTGTACTTGTGTTCATATTCCTTTGTCCAGGTATGTTTATATGTTGTGCACCCAGTCTGTTTATTTTCATATAGCCCTCGACTGTGTGTAGCACAGACTGGCTACACATGTACGCTACTAAACCTGGCGTTATTGATGTAGCTAATCAAATTCGTTTACCACTCCGCATGTGTCAGTAATGTCTGTGTTAGATGGTGACCAGTAACCTTCTGCTCTCAAGGTAGCTATTGATGTAAAGATACATAGTGGTAGACCAAGAGTTACTGAATCCTTTTAATTCTTGGCTCACCAGTGCATTGTAAAGTAACCTTTTTGTACAAAATGTGTCCTATTTACTCTCTTAATATATTTTTTGTGTGATTTGAAAAATGACTCTTCTCTCTCTCTCTCTCTTTCTTTGTGTGTGTGTGTGTGTGTGTGTGTGTGTGTGTGTGTGTGTGTGTGTGTGTGTGTGTGTGTGTGTGTGTGTGTGTGTGCGCGCGACCATTCTTTTCAGACAAAGAAGTGGATGGAGAAACAGTAGAGTGTGGCTTGACAGAAAACATGGTATCATACCTTTTTTCTGGATCATTCAAAAAACAAGTCAAGTTCAACAAATTTGTACAGGAGCTGAAGGATGTTGTAACACTAACTTCAGAACTAGTGCCCGAAGATTACATTGAGCAGCCTTTGACTATAGACAGGCAAGTTTTACATAGAGAATTACAAACATAGCTTAATAGATATTATGACGTATTATGGATTATAACATTGAATATATTGTTGCCTTGGTTGCTAATTATAATTATGTTACTTTTGGGTTGATCTGTCTACTACTGGTAATACAAGTTCCTCATCCCCTCCCTTCCCTACCCCATGTCAGAAATGAGGAGACTGCCTGCTGGATTCATCATTCCTCCTTTCCCCAGTGATCTTCAGACCAGACTCAAGAACAAAGAGGCGTGTCAGAAGTCATCCAGAGATCGACATAGGATCATTTGTGTTCTTCATGAAGCAATCGTAGAATACACAATGTAAGTCAGTATTGTCCATTTTACTCATGAAACATTTTAGAGGTAGCCCATATGTTCACTATGGCATCACTCCATCATTGCTTCACTAATATACTTCAGACAGTTAAGATGCAGAGCCAAATTTACTTCTAGTGTGAATTTCAAGGTCCATTCTAAGAAGTATGTTCACAACAGTGGTGGCTGGTGATCTGGAAACAGGAGAGGCTGAAACATTACCTTTAAATCCATTACTTTCAACCTGTTCCCCTTTATCCTCCTTGATTAACAATAAAACAAATAATTCACAGAATAATTGACACCAATGCGTAAATAGAGTAAATTATTATGCTCGCAAAACAGCGCGGATTGTCTGTAGTTAGTGCGCTATTGCGAAAGCTACAGCATGAGGTTCTTTAACAAGGATGGCAACTTGAACAATTAAGTGGCAAGTAATCCCAAAGCTTTTTCTTAAATGTTTCATGTTATAGCTTTCTTGTGTTACAGAATTCAAATTACAAAACGGAGCTAAATTTAGTTAGATCGATTTAATTTACTGAGAATAAACCTTTAGGTTAGGTTAGGTTGAACAATAACGTTTAGAACACAGATCTCACAAAGGCTGTGATGTGTCATGAGAATTTAACGTAATTTAAATCGATAAATGCCATCCTTGTTAAACAACTCACGTTGTAGCTTTCACAAGCACACAAACTACAGACAATCCACGCTGTTTTGCGAGCATAATCATTTACGCGATTGGTGTCAATTATTCTGTGAATTATAAATTTAGCTCATTGTTCAAATTGCCATCCTTGCAATCCTAATTAACCTCATGCTGTAGCTTTCATAACAGTGGACAAACGACAGACAATCTGCGCTGTTTCGCCAGTATAATCATTTACTCTATTTACGCATTGGTGTCAATTATTCTGTGAATTATTTGTTTTATTGTTAATCAAGGAAGATAAAGGGGATCAGGTTCAAAGCAATGATAGATTTAAAGGTAATGTTTCAGCCTCCCCTATTTCCAGCTCACCAGCCGCCACTGGTTCAAAGCACACATTTGATGTCAATGTAAGCACTCCATAGCACTTGGAACAGTAACAGTTAATGTAACTGAAAGGAAGGCAAGAAAGTCATTTTAATACTGGTCTGGTCCTTCAATATTGAGATGATGTGGTAAAATGAGTAATGAATTCCCCCTTTCTATCAACCCTTTTCAGTTGTGCGATGAGGTTGACAGAATCCATCCATCTGCGGTGAACTTGTGCCGGCGCTGGAAAGAGGGCTTCGCCGGCATAGTGCCGAAGGTGGTCAAGCTAGCACAAGGAAAATCTCCAATCGCCAAAATGTACTCTGAAACAAGGGAGGAAATGTTGGCAGAGGATCTACCAGGTATTCTACCGTTTTATTTTTGTTTGTAGTGAATATTCATTATCAGATACATAATATGGTCAGTACTTTCTTTTAAGCGCTTTTGTAAAAAATTTGTAACAAGCCCAAACTTACTGAATAAAAACCCAAAAGATCTGGAGTGGGACTTCAGTGACAAAAGTACAGACCAAACCAGTTACAAAAGCTAGCAAGTTTAATTCATTATATTTCTTTTTGTCAATAAAAAGAGGCAAACAATAAGGCCAATATCCACACACAGTTCAGACACAGGCACATCAGATACAAAAGCTATAAATAACCACACCAAGAAACCAAACCCTCAAATAACACTGCACAGCAGATATCAATATGGTGAAATATCACAGCAAATAGACACATGGTGACTCACTTCATTAACTGGTCTGACTCTGCTAACCGTTCTAGGCTATGGCAAGGGCCTGAATAAGTTAGAATAAAAACATTTAGAGGCAGAGATAAAATATATAAAACCCTTTCCACAGCTCCCCCCTCTCCTTCTCATTAAGGGAACCCCACAGAATACAAAGACCAGCTGGGCCTTAAAACACTGCAGATATGCTGAACACCCAAACTGCGTGATGTCACAGACCTGTGCCAGCTGGGACACACAATATGAGAGTGCAATCAGATACGGAAGAGTTTTGCAATCTAACCACACCAAACTCCGAACAAATCAAGTCACTAGCGGAGTGCTTAATACATTAATACTATATTTAAAAACACGAATGAAACTTCTTGGTTACAGAGAATGGATAAGAGTAAATACTTCAGGATAAAAAAAAAAAAACAATACCACACAGGTATGCTTGCATGTCTCCCAATTTGCACAAGCTTCACTGGTGAAACAACTGACAAACACAGCCAAATGCGTGTTATTTAAAGAGCCGCTTGGCTATCAATCAGTCTCCCATTGGTCAGACAACCGTCAGTCTGTCCACAGCGGCTGCACGCATACCTGTAATCAATAAACCTGTAGCGAAGGGCGAGAGCAGTCACCCCGCCCGGCCTTGAACCCGGGTCTACGGGGTACCAAACATGCAACTTTGACCGCGACGCCAAAGAGCCAGGCTCTTTGGTATGGCAGTCAAAGCACATACTCAACCGTAGTGACGGCACTCTGTCACACTGCCCTCCCCTTCGGGAAGCGCACCCATGCGCTTCTCGCACTATGGCGTCCCTCACGCATTCTCCTGCTGTACTTCTCCCATCCCAGGGTACCCCACTCACCAGTGCTTCACCCATCTCTGGGGTCCCTCACACATTGGGGTCAACCAAACCTGGGGGTCCCTCATACAGCTCACACACCGGGCACGCCTCCGATGGCCTTGCGGCAAGCCATCCCACTTCCGACACCATTTGTAGCGAAGGGCGAGAGCAGTCACCCCGCCCGGCCTTGAACCCGGGTCTACGGGGTACCAAACATGCAACTTTGACCGCGACGCCAAAGAGCCAGGCTCTTTGGTATGGCAGTCAAAGCACATACTCAACCGTAGTGACGGCACTCTGTCACAAAACCACTCAGTGATTCTTTGGCAATGCACCCAACCCAGACAGGAAAGACAGGTAGGAGATAATTTCAACCTAAAACAATCACGATTACCTTAATGGGTTTCAGAGGTATATCATAATCACTTTCGTTGGGGATGTAAATTCTATAAACGCTCACTGTAAAAAATTATTCACACTCCCGTTACACATTATTTTATGAGTTTTTGTTGTTCTCTCATACCAGAACGGGTTAATGGGTAGGGCAAAAAGCTGTTTTTGGTAATGTCATAGTAATAGTAACTGGGTTTTCGTTAAATTTTCACATTCAATTTACAGAAAAGTCAACATTTCCTGATGTGATTTCCAACTGCTTTGTGTACACTCATTAAAAGGCAGTCAACCAGGTCTTGAAAATCCCATTTGAAAGTCTGAATATTGAAAAAAATATGTTATATAGCTGAACCTCCATAGCTAAAACTACACATAGCTGAATCCTGCTTTTATAGGAAGTTTTAAATGCTCAAAATGGCATTTTGCTTGCTTAGGACATTGGATTAACATGATTTAGCCAGTCAACCTAGCTAGACTGCACTTATCTAGTTATTCAGCCTAGCCTAGGATACATATTAGCCATTGCAATATATGAATGTTCTTTACACTTATGTATTTATGAATCAAGACTACTTACTTTGTATTAGCAAGATATTTATCTAAATTTGGGGGATAAATTCAGTAATTTGTTTCTTAAAGTTTGCACTGATGACAATGCTAGCATATTTGCTGTGTCTTATTCACACCAAATACTGCACAGATTTTTGCAATTGTGGTTGTAATTCATTGCTTGTCATGGTCAGAGTTGATGTGCAAAATCATAGCAGAAATTATGTTCAAATAGCTGATACAACATAGCTGATACTATGTTCAATTTTGTCAGTTTGCACTGAGAGCTATAATCACGCTGTAATAAATTACCTGAGTGGAAATTAAATTAAAAAAGAAAAAATCCACATTAGGCCTAATGGGGCAGCATGCACCTCACTTCCTCCGTCCATCTTCATTGTCCTCATTTCCTTACACCTATTCCACTGAAATGTTACTCTGTGGCCTTTCTACAGGGTGTATAGCTTAGACAATTTATGCTATTTATGTACAGAACTAGTAATTACATAAAGTATTTGAACGTGCTGGGATTTCACAGTTAGAGCCAAAAATGTAGTCAGATACAGACAGGAGTAGAAGAAGCAAAATGCAACTGTATGTATATAGGACATGGGCAGATAAAATAAATACTGACCTACTCCAGCAGTGCTCAGTGAAGTTTCTGATGGCTCTGCTGCATAAATGAGCTGATTTTGGCATCATTGCTCAACCACCTTCTTTGTCTCGTCAATGCTGCACTTGCATTCACTCAGTCCCAGAGGGAATTTCACCAGCTCAGATGCACCTTTTTACATTACTCCGGGGAAACACTGACAGCTTTATTTTAGTGCGTGCACAATGCTTATCTTTCATGGCAAAGTACTGGTGATGAAGCATTACAATGAGCTGCAAATTAGGAAACAGAAGCTGCCCTATGACAGACACCCTGAAGCACTGCAGGAGTAAGGGGATTGGGGGGGGCAGAGGAGCTGGAGATATGAGTGATATCTCCCTTTTTCTACATCTAACACCCCCTCACTGGATCCCAGCTGCTGTCTTCCCAGCGCTGTGTGGAAGCTGAGAAATCATGAAGAAACAAGAAGACCTGTGCTGCCAGGCTACGCAGACACTGAATCAGGACAGATCTTCAGTTTTATAGACACTGTATCATTTCTGGTCATCCCCTGAAATAAAAAAGAACAGCAAACGAGGATGAGTGAATACTGAATGGTCTCTGTAGCTAACCTTCTTGTGTTGAGAAAAATAGTACTGGTGTTTTCATTTTCTCTTAATTGCTAAGTCACATTTTTGAAAGTGTGGTCAAAGATAAGCCAAGCACAACAGCATTCAAATTCCCAAACTTACTTGCAGAACTTCTAATCATTTTATATTCATCCTATCTAACAGAAAATGCTAAACTCGGTTTTGCAAAAGTCTGAACATAAATGTCATCAGTGGATGCAAAATTTACTTCATGGTGTTTTGTTCAACAATGTTTCTTATTGTTTGCAATTGAAGATATTTAGTTATTTTAATGGTTTAGTCAACATGCAAACACAACGGCATACAAGTTCTAAATTATATATAAATAGTGACAATGGATCCTGAGAGAAGGAGTGAGGAAAGGAGTGAGAGATGGAGATGTGCATTTGGGAGGTGCAAAGGTGTCAAAGGAGTGTAAGTACATCAGGGTCGCTGTACAACAGCCATAGCTAACTACATTAGGGTCACTGTACAACAGTCATATCTAACTATATCATGATATCTGTGCGACAGCCATATCTAACTATATCATGGTCACTGTTGTTGGTCATGTCATAAAACATAAGCTAAAGGTTGATGAGTGGTTGATGAGTGCAATCACATTTGAGAAGATCAGCAGTTTCATCTGTCATGATTATTTTCTGAGTTGAAACCATTAAATAACCCCACACAGTACAACATCAGCTCTGCTGTGTCACATGTACTGTAAATATTGTACTGTCTCTGTAGTGCTGTATATTTTGTAATCTCTGTAAGGGATGCTATTAAGATCTTGCAATGGTGCCTGAGAATGCATGTTCACCAGTGACCAGGCCACATCTACCTTGTGTGAAAACTATGTTATCCCTAAGTAATATCTAAAGTCATTTTAGATATGGTTGATTGAGTTCTGAAAAGAAATTAATTTAGAATGAAACCAGTTTACATCATACCATATGACAGCAACAATGAATAATGAGTAAAGGAGACATGTGTCAGTATGTTCAGGCAAGTAAATACAATAAGCATTTGCTTCACAGCAGATTCTTCATATTGTGCTGAGTACAGCAAAGTACACTGTCCTACCAAAAAGGACGTGGATAGTTATGAGAAAACATGTCTTTACTCCAATAAATTAACTATGTGTTGGCCTGCCTTTGGCTTTACACTCTTAACTGCAGCAACATTGTGAATGATATGTAATAAAAAACATAGCATGCTGAGCAAAGCACTAAATGCAAACACTTTTATGCAAACTGATAAGTTGTTTATGAGTGCCTATTTATGCATGTAAAGTCAGAATTCACAGAGATAGTTATTTAAAAGAAAAAAAAAGCAAAGTGAAATACTCCTACTTTTCTTGCCTATAGTTGGAGGAAGTTGAATGGAGGTAAAATTAGCTATTTTTTTTAAACCGTCAACAGTGAACCAAAGACATGGTTAGAATTTGCAGAAGTTACCCTCTGTGTAGCAGAGCTGAAATGAATAGCTCGTGTGACTCCTGCGTAAAGCCTGTGTGTAGTAGCGGGTAGCAGGTAGCCAAGCGGTTGTAGCGGTTACGTCACTCCCCGAGACCTGGCTAACTAGCGTTGCCGACAGGCTGGGGCAAATTTGCCTTTAGCTCAGCTGGCAACAACGCTGGCCGTAAGGGGTTAGCACCGAGCAGTGAGAACCTCAGTTTGAAACTCGCTTGCTTGTTGACACCTGTAACTGTGTCACCTTACACAGAGCAGTAAGTTCACAGCACCTCTCTCTGATTGGCTTCATTGCAACAATTTAACGCTTTCGCTCGCTCACTCGCTCGCTGACCCACGTAACATCTAGTCAAATACACAACGCAGTCTACACTCGTTACACAAGCATAGGAAGCCTGCCCCCATTGCACCTTCCAATACTTCCAGTCAGTGCTCCTGCTACAGATCTGGATCAGCTAACCTCCTTGCTAACAAGCCCATGTCAAACTTAAACATAAGCAGTGCCATAAAATGCAGTGTGCCTTCTTGGGACGTCACAATAAGAAGTGCCAACACTGTTGGAGGCGTGCAATTTTTGGGTATTTGAAAAAACCAAAATCCAAAGACAAGGATGGCAACTTGAACAATTAAGTGGCAAGTAATCCCAAAGCCGGTGAAATAAATGTTTCACATTATAGCTTTCTTGTGTTACAAAATTAAAATTACAAAACAGAGCTAAATTTAGTTTGATCAAATTAAATTACTGAGAATAAACTTTTAGGTTAGGTTGAGTGCAATGAACAATAATGTTTAGAACACAGACCTCACAAAAGCTGTGATGTGTCATGAGCATTTAACGTAATTTAAATCGATAAATGCCATCCTTGTTAATTAAACAATCTCATGTTGTAGCTTTCGCAAGCACACAAACTTCAGACAATCTGCGCTGTTTTGCCAGCATAATCATTTACTCCATTTATGCGATTGGTGTCAATTATTCTGTGAATTATTTGTTTTATTGTTAATCAAGAAAGATAAAGGGGAACAGGTTGAAAGCAGTGATAGATTTAAAGGTAATGTTTCAGCCTCCCCTGTTTCCAGCTCACCAGCCACCGCTGAAGTACACGGACACATGGGTGTTTAAACCTGTTTTTCAGTATAAAACCCCAAAGTGGCCAAATTTCACTAAACTTGGTATGTTTCACCCAGGCCTCATGGTAAGCGTGTGTACCGAGTTTTATGCCAATGAACAAAAGCATTACAGAGATATGGCCACTCTTCCTTTATGGTGCCTTCACTGGCAAATTCGTGGGTACACTGAGGCCACATTGTTCAACCTGGCAACTATCCTTTAACAACTCTTAAAAACAATGGTGCAAAGACGTAATACACAAAACCTCGTTGTGCCATAACTCTAGGAGGAGATGGTTAAATGTGTCTTTGACAAAATCAAAGATGGATGAAACACAAAATGGCTGATGCAGAGGTTTGATAAGTTCCCAGTTAGGGTCCTTAACTTTGATGAAGCACAAGAAATTTAGATGAAATATCTGCTTTTGTGCAGGAGTAATGGGGATTTAAATGTTTAGTTTTTTTAATGGTATAGCGCCACCAAGTGGCCAAATTTCATGAAACTTGGTGCATACCCAGTATTCCTAACACCAACAAAGTGTACCAAGTTTAGCATCACTCCAACAAAGCACTGCTGAGATATGACTCACTTACTGTTTTGGTGTCTTCAGCATGGATTTTCATTGGACGACAGCGGCCACATCATTTGCCCTAGCAAAATTCTTTGAATAACTTTTGGTCAGAACCCTCTGTAGATGATACGTACAAAATTTGGTGGTGATAGGATCAACGGTCTAGGACTACTTTGCAAAAGTAGGTTTTTCGAAAAATTCAAAATATCTTTTTTTTTTCAAAAATCCAATACAGTGAATGGGTCTATTCAATCCACCGTGACCCAGGGATTCAGGGGAAACAAGGATCACAACTCTAGGACAAACGGTTCAAAAGTTATAAGCAAAAATGTACTCTGAAATTTGGCCTGTTGGTGGCCCTACAGGGAATGATGGAATCACCCAAAATTTGGTGCCTGGATACCATGGACTGTGCTCTATGAGGGTGCCAGAATCCACCAAAATCCACCTAGGGCTTCTATGGCCTGCCATAGAAAAACACTGAAAAAATGATAATACCAAGATGGCCGAGAAACAAAATGGCTGACACAGACACAGGTTCATAATTTCCCAGCTAAGGTCCTTTACTGTGATGATGCACAAGAAATTTGGTTGGAACATTTGCTTTGGTTCCAAAGTGATAGGCATGTGAATTTTTTTCTGTTTTTCTGGTATAGTGCCCCCACGTGGCCATATTTCATGAAACTTGGTGGGTACCCAATAATTCTCCTGGCAATAAAGTATACCAAGTTTAGCATGACTCCAACCAAGCATTGCTGACATATGGCTCACTTCCTGTTTTGGTGTCTTTGCCATGGAATTTCATTGGACGACAGCGGCCACATTGTTTGCCCTAGCAAAATTCTTTGTAT
The DNA here is from genome assembly GCF_013368585.1 of Megalops cyprinoides. Lineage (NCBI taxonomy): Eukaryota > Metazoa > Chordata > Actinopteri > Elopiformes > Megalopidae > Megalops > Megalops cyprinoides. The sequence continues at coordinate 1,508,107 of NC_050604.1, read as the reverse complement.
AACTTTTGGTCAAACCCCTCTGTAGATGATGCGTACAAAATTTGTTGGTCATAGGATCAATGATCTAGGACTAGTCCGCAAAAGTAGGTTTTTCGAACAATTCAAAATGGCGGAAAAACTCAATATGGCGGATTTTAATGGCAATGGGTGCATTCGAATCGCCATGACCCAAGGATTCAGAGGAAAAAAGATCACAACCGTAGGACAAACAGTTCTAAAGTTATAAGCAGAAATGTACCTTGAAATTTGGCCTGTTGGTGGCGCTACAGAGATAGATGGATTGACACCAAATTTGAGGCCTGGATACTTTGGACTGTCCTCTATCAATGTGCCAAATTTCATAAAAATCCACCAAGGGGTTCTATGGGCTGCCACAGACTCCCATTGCGGAAAGTATAATAGTGAAAAATTCTAACAATTACAATAGGTGCCTAGCACCTTCGGTGCTTGCCCCCTAATAAAATGATTGCATCCAGATTTAAGCCAAAGCTGGTTGATAGTTATCTATAAACTATAATGTGACAATTGTCAAGCTATAATAAATAGTATTACAACATGAGTGATTATGAGAAGGTTGCACGAGTACATATTCACTGAAATATCTAATAAGAATATTGTAAGAATTGTATGGCTTTACATATACAAACTATGTGTTAATAACTGTTTTGTAAAGGAATATTAATGTCTTACATTTGATATCCAACAGAACTTCCATTATTATTGTATTATGGAGATCTGTGAGCACAGTAAGGGTATTAAAACTGGACCGGATCCTGCAATATCTCAGTTCTGTTTGCAGTCTGGTTCTGGGATGGCTCTGTGGTTGCCATCCTGCATCACACCGAGCTTTATAAGGCTTTGAGCTAATCCAGTTACTGTTCCCCTGGTCTATTCTTGGCCTCTGTGCTGCAGTGGGTGTGATTTGTTTGGTCTGAGATTTGTAACATATTGCTTCAGTTCCTTTGTGCGTCTCCTTCCCAGTAGGTTTAAACCTTTGTAAATATGCTCTCACAGTTGGCACTCATGAAAAAGATGGATGCCTGTTTTTCCCCTCCTTGGTAACAGAATATGTCTGGAGGCCCACATGGTTCTGAAGTAAAGCTCAGATGTCCCTATAGGGTATGGTTACTCTCCAGGGCTTTCAAAATAAGGCCCTGAGCCTCCAAGGTCACATCCTGCTCTCTTTAAAAAACACCATCAAATTTTACTCCTCCAATCAGATGGGTCCAAGCTGGAAGAGGCAATAACATGAGCTATTAGATAGCTGTAATATCACAGCAGTGGCAGACTAATATTTAGAGAGGTATTTGGAAAATGTGTTGTGAATTAACCAGGTGTAACACAATATCTTGAGTTTAATAATAACGCTATTGTTTGATCTTTCCTGCTTGGCTATTGAAAACAATTTGGAGTGAAACACAAATAGGTTATAAATGTTCATGTTATTCATGTTACACTTAAAAAATGAAGTTTAAAGAGACAAACAGTTAGGGCTGGTGAGGTTTTTAAGTAGTGAAGACACATTTAAGCAGTGGAAAAAGAATTTCCTGTCCAAGAAATATTATACTCAGAGTAAACTAGGATTTCAAATCATGTTGGCATAAGTATAATGCTGCCTTATCTTCAATCTAAATTACTACTTGTCATCTTACTGATTAGCTATTCATAAATATATATCCTTGGTGTTACCACCCGTTGTCACTGTGGGCAGTGATACAGGGAAACACTGGTAACAGCAGGTGCACACTAGTAATACTGGGAACAGTAAACAGTTTACAGGGAAGTGCTTCTAACACTGGTAACAGTACCCAGATTACAGGTGTGCACAAGCATTTTCACTATTTCAGATGACTCATTCTGATGTCAAATGGAGAAGATAAATGTTCACCCTCATGATAAAGTCTTTTATCACATCATGTCTGATATATCATTTCATGATGCTTCATTTCTGTGTTGCAGCTTTTGTTGTTTATATTATAACAGATATAGAGTTCTGCAGGAGAAGAGCACTGTAAGGTCACAGTGCAGTAAAAAGAGTAGCAGGTCATGAAGCTCTCTCTCAAGGGCTCCTGGGTAAGTGACGAAGTCTTAGCTGCTTCTGACTAATCTCAGCTTAAGTATTCTCCTGATGGCCCATGAGTGACAAAGTGTACCCATTCTCCGAGTGTCCTTGAACTTTCCTACACCGCACACCAGCCTCACACTCACACTCTCACACAGAGCCAAAAGAGAGAAAGGCAAGTCCTCTACAATCCCAGCACATACTCACTATTGCCTTTACCCAATGCGACTCTGGATCCCTGCATTCACATCCACACTGAGCAAGATTCAGGAGCCAAACACAAAGTTGTTTGGGTGAGAAGTGAAGGAAGGAGCCACTGTATGTGTTTCAAGGGGGTTTTTATCATTACAAGCTGGCAAGAGCAAGAGAACAGCTAAACCATCGTCTAAACCACCTGGCACCTCTCCCTTTCAATCTCTTGCCAACTTTTCCCTTATGTCAATGTTAGCACTTGTTTGAATTCTCTGTTGAGGTTTATATTCCATGCCTCCATACATTAATTTTTTTCCCTGTAGAAGCTGTCAGCTGTAGCCCTGTTCTCTTACTGCACACATCCATTCACTAGAGAAGGAGTCTGCCCCTGACAGTGTCAAACAGCCTTCCATTCAGTCAGCACTAGTCTGAATGCCCTAATGGCTCTGCCATTTACATGAGTGTGTGGGTGCAAGTGTGCATGCATATTCTCTCTCTTCAAAATTCATGACTTCCTCCTGTTTTTTCCACCTTAGTCATTGACACACCTCTAAGACACTGCTGCATGCTATCATTACACCTGCAGGTGCCCCAAGTGTGGCTGGAGAGAAAGGAACAACTGTCTTCCTTCTCTGATATACATGCTTGGGGGGCTTACAAGATCTGCAAGGTTATGCCAGCACCAATGCCACTGAAGCAGGACAAACACACAAGTCTGTTGAACATCAAATGCCTCTTATGAGAACTTTGTCCCTTTATCCTCTGTGTTTGTCTGTTACGCACTCTCTTCATTACAACTACTTTGAAAATATCTCCTTTTTGTTAGCATGTTAACCACAGTTTGTTAACTGCACACCATTTAAGCTGAGATGCCTATTCAAGACACTGAAACTCCATCAGTCTGGGTAAACCATATGAAGGCATCCACCATTGTTACACTTATAAGGACAATAAAATAAGCAGGTTTACAGGGGTTTGTCGTCACTGTGGGCATGATATCCATGTGGAATCTGCAGCCCCAAACACAGTGGCAAATAAAGGTAACAGTGGTGTTGCTTGGTCACAGTTCTCAGGTACCGTTTACACAAGCTGCCACATACCACTGCCATTAGCCAGAGATTCCAAACACAGCACACATGGCCCAACACTATCGCCATCAGACAGAGATTTCAAACACAGCACTCGCTGCCAAACACCATGCTCATCAGACAATGATTCCAAACAGATACAGTGTATAGCTGCCTATCTGCCCTCCAGTCTAGACCACATCAGCTGGGACGGATGATAAACAAACCATAGACTTATATAAAGACCCATGCCTGCCCTGATTCTCCTTGGTATTAAAGACATTGAAGGGCGAATTCACAGAAGAAGCGAGAAAAAAACGTGTAACAGGCAAACCATCTGCAGTGAGCGGAAAGCACACTGAAGTGTACTGCTAAGATAAAGCTAAGCAGCTTTGTGCTGGGATTCATGAATAACTTTTTTGTGTTATCTGTTTGAATTGCAGTGCTAAAATGATTCATTTGCTCCCAAGCTAGTGTGTCCAGTTCACAAGGATCATTCCTAATTACCACTGACAGATTAATGTGAATTTTCAAGGTTCAAGGTTCTTAAGATTGCTGGGATTTAGGTGGGAATTTATTTAAACCTGATACAGTATGCAAATCTGCCTATGACTATGGAAGCTGTCACTGTAGTAGCATCAGCAACATCAGGGTATTCCACAACAGTATGTCTTTTCCAGTTCAAGGAGACAAAAATGATTAATTGGTACAGACTGAGAAATCAATCAATAACTAAACTACATGAGATTAAAGATGACATTGAGCCACACAAAGATCAAATTAAATAACTGTAGTTGCTGAATCACTTTTAACACAATTGCATTCTTATGCTCTTTCCAAAAAACTACAGCTCAGAAACATGGCATCTGTAAACCTTCTGTAAGCAGGACAGGATCAGATCTTTTGAGAGCCATTGCTGTGAGAAGAGGGAGTCCCTAATTACCAGGCAGCAGATAGGACATTGAGAGGGAAGAGTTTTTACTGTCGCTGCCCACCCTAATGTTCTGTGTTACTGCACACATTTCCTCCAGTACGTCCAATAGCATCTTCAGAAATAGGAAACATAAGCGTTCATTGTATGACCGCATCTTGTGCTGGCAAAGTCTTTGCCTCACTACAGTGACAGCTGCCATTGCTTAATGTTTATCCTGTATCTAAAGCTCTGGAAAATTCACGTTGATTAAAAGTGGTCATTAGCAGTGATCTTTATGAATGGAAATTAAGCTCATTTGTTCAAAAAGGAATCATTTTAGCACTGAAATGCACATGGATACCACAGACTCATTATCCATGAATACTAATGGTGCACTGCAAATATAAATACACACACACAGGATGATAGAGAGGGTTACTGCCAGCAAATTCATCAGTGACAGTAACATTTTCTTGTTGCATTTTGCTTGTTTTTGTTGACAATTTTATTGAATTGTACTTAACTCAAGTAGGATACTTTGTAAAATCTTGGTTTAACCATGCTCTTAAGGTGAGTGCCCGTGCATTACCAAAGGCACATTAGCACATATAAAACCCTAATACCTGAAACTGTCTAGGTATCTGATATCTTTACATCATATAAAAATCCTTTGATCATGATAAATTCCGATCCAGCATGAGAGAAGATAGCATTTATGAGTTGGGGGAGGGGAATGGTGTAAGGGCCAGTCATGTGGAATCTAATGATAAACAGATGCAGATAAAGTGTATGTGCTATATAAAATTGTATTTTATGATCTGTAGAAGACTGACCTTTAAAATGACGTCTCATAAACACAAGCAAGTGTTTATGTGTTTGTTAGCTTTCTCTTTTTATTTACTTTTAATGGACTTCACTGAACATAAGTGGTTGTGTGGAATAATGTCTTCTGAAACATTAAACGTTTGCAACAGGGCAGGCTTTGTGCTGGGGCATACAAATGGAATAGCATATCATTATTTAAATCATAATATATTGTTATCTTATAAAACTGATAGTTCCGACCCTTAATTATGATTGGCTGTTTCGCGTTCGAGGCCGTTTTATATTTTCCGTATACCTTCCATCTCACCGCATCACGTTCCATATTAATGCGCTGCAAACTGTTTCCATGCCAACTTGTTAAAAAGTGTTAACACCGTAACAAAATGTCAGACTTTGTTGTCAACTTTGATGTACTGGGTGGGCTAAGTCTGGAGGAGTGGTGGAATCGGGTGGAGGAGGAAGAAAAAAAAAGAAAGCGACATGCTGAAATGAATGAGAGGGAAATTCAAGAGCTGGAAAAGTCCAGCAAAGAAGCGAATACAGCTAAGCAGACTATGTGGTCTGTTCGCTGTTTCAATACGTGGTGTACGGAGAAAAATATCCATGTTGATTTTCAAACAGTAACAAAAGCCGAGTTGAATCAGGTTCTCCGCCAGTTTTACGCCACTGTTAAAAACGGGAAAGGCGAAGAGTATGGCTTTAGCAGCTATGCTGGCCTACGAGCAGGACTGCAAAGGTATATTAACGACCCATCGATTTGGCAATCTTGGTGCCTACTGAAAGGGCCAGACTTTACCAGCAGTAACAATGTTTTTGTAGGTGTGATAAAAAAGCTTCGGCGAGAAGGACGTGATAAGATCACATCACCAGGCGATAACGGAGGCAGACTTTTTAAAGATAAAACACTCATAGGCACTGCACCCAAATACACCGGAGGGTCTGGTCAACAGGGTGTTGTTTGATGTGCAGCTGCATATGAGGCACAGAGCGAATGAGGGCAACCGCCAACTTAAACCCGAATCATTCGTCATCCGGCAGGATGAAAATGGTCTCAATTACGCGTCTCTGTTATTCAACGAGTGTACCAAAAACCACAATGATGCCAACAAGAGGAACAAGGAAAGCCTGAGAGGCATTATGTATGAACAGCCAGGGGATGCACTGTGTCCTGTTGCATCTTTAAAAAAGTAGTTATCGTTGCTGCCGCCCAATCCACCGGCCTTTTATCTACATCCAAAGCGGATGAACTACGCACACGATCAAACATGGTAGGCTATAAAACTAATATTGCATAGGCCTAATAATCGCTGACGGTGATTGTTATAACGTCAGTAAAATGTGGGATTATTTTCTTTGTTCTAACCCTAGGTATACAAGAGAACCCAACTCAACTTCTTTGGCTCGATGCTACCCCGCATCTGCTGCAGAGCAGCAGACACCCAAACCATCTACACCAATCACTGCTTGCGAAGCACTACGGTGCAAAAACTTTCTGATGCTGGCATTCAAGACAAAGAAATTATGTCAGTGACGGGGCATAAATATGAATCGTCTCTGCAATCCTACTGGCGTCCAAACGAGAAACGCGTGGAGTAATATACTTGCTGGCACACAGTCTCAGTTAAAGCGCACCGGCATTGAATTAAATGCCCCGATAACACCAAAGAGGAGCGCTAACCTGGACCATTACTTTAACAACTGTACCATAAACGGTGATATTCAGATTAATATTAAACACCCCTAAATGGCAATCCCCTTGGTGTCAGAGTGTCTTTATTTTGCAGATTTTACAGCACAGGTTCCAGCGGGTGTGTGTTGCTTTGCAACCATTCTGTCAGTAGCCTATCTCACTAAAGCACTGCACTAGGCTAGTTGGCAGAAGAATGTGTTTATTCCTCCATTTTAATTCAAACAAATCTTTATCACTGTTTGTAAATGGTAACATTTTTATAAAAGCAATAAACCCCGCGAGGCCGTAATTACGGGTATTATACAACAGCTAAGGGGCGTCGAAGCGTCGTGCCTAACAACGCCCCTTAGCTGTTGTATAATACCCCTAACCTACGGCCTCTTGGGGCTTATTGCTTAAATTAACACTATGAAAAAACATGATAGCATCACCCGTTATACAGTCAGCATCTAGGTAGAATGTACACTTTGTAGCAGAATTAAGGAGAAAAAGATATTGCTTAAAAATAACTTTATCAACAATCCACAATTTATGATGTCTGAGCTGGTGAGCCACGTGTGCATATTCGGTGGAATGGTTTATAGTGGTGGGCAGTTCGATTCATTTTAGTGAACCGATTCTTTCAAACAGTTCCAGAAATAAACCTTTTTTTTTTTCGGATTTTCAAGTTTTGATTCTTTTGCATTTCCGGTACGTTTCCTCACTCGCTCTTTCAGCTTACGGCTCTCGCTGAAGCTTTACGTTGAATGCAAAAGACCGTGTAAAAATCTAATGTTAATAAAATAATTACTCAAACTTTGCATAATTTCAATAAAGCTATCTATTTTTTCTTTGCTAATGTTCCCTTTATAATTAAATTCATGTACATTTACATACTCACATATATTTATTCAAGTTACAAATACGTATTTAAAATATCATTGTGCTTATTTTTGTTTCTACTCTTAGTTCATACTAAATTCATATTTATATATTGTATAAAATTTTATGCCCATTATTTTATTCAAGCTATTTTATTTTGTATTGTTGTTTGATTATTCAAGTAATAAACTCGTTTTGTTCTGATTTCATTGGGTTTTTTTACCGTTTTGAATTAAAGCCTATCCAGTTATTAAAAATGAATTGGGTCCGTTATGTAAGCAGACCTAGATAAAACGTTCGACTTTTCGTCGATTTACATTTTACATTACTTACTTCCTTGTTTCTGAACTGTCGAAGAAAGTATCTGCTAGGCCTTATGGGATACTGGAATGGTGTATCCACTGAGACGACAGAACGACCCAGAACATCAGTTAAGTCTTCGGGTAGAAGCGTGTGTTCTGCTGCATGAACCATGGAATTAGTGATGTGCAGTTCGTGAACGAACGAATCCCTTTGAACAAATCTTTGAGGTGAACTGAGTGAACATGCGCGCTGATTAGCTGGAATAGCAGCTATAACTTTCCCTCCAGTGGATATTAGATATGCGGTCTGTCCACGAAGCAGCCTATCGTGACATGACAACAACTAGCCAATGGCTGAAATGCTAAAACTCTCGAAGCACCTCCCACTGGCCATCTTGGTACATCTGACGATGTGGGACAATGCAAAAGATCCGGAGATTACGAAGACTCTAAACTACCTGTGGACAAGTTCCTCAGTTCACCAGTTTGTTCGGACTCAAAGAAACTGTGAGTCCTCAGTTCACCAGTTCGTTAGGACTCAAAGGAACTGCTTACTATGCTGACAAGTTCCCCAGTTCACCAGTTCGTTCGGATTCCAAAGATTCACTGACTATGAAGACCTGGTGACTACGTGTTGTCAGAATCGCTAGTTCTCAGTATAGCGGGCTTGGGCTACATCCGCCATTGACTGTGACGGTGCAAAAGGAATCAGAGCGCGTCCGTGACATTATTATAGGAATTAAAAACGATATTAAATATTATTTTGCTCATCTACCTGCAATATTATTTTATATTTATATTTTTAGCAGTAGCATATTTTAGGTGCGCACAATGTATCGCAGTTCTTGTTTATCACAACTGCAATTTTACGTAGGCTACGATGTATTTAATCTTGACATCACATTTCCTTTTAACGTGAATAAAATCCTTATTAATAAATATTGACAAATCAACATATTAGGCTACAAAACAAAACAGAAATGTGATGTATAAGCCTATGCATTTGTAGCATACTACGTCTACATTGACAACAAATAAAAATACGACATCACTGGCTAAGCCTACAAGTATATTAAAATGTTTGGGCTCGGTTAGTTCAAAACTTGTAAAACGTAGTTATTCGCTTCGGATATAAGCGTGGCTCTTTTTTCCTCAGTGCTTTTTTTAGTTTTAGCAAATGACATGTACTTAGGCTATTATACGCATTAAAATGTGGGGTTCCATTACCTTCCTAAAGACGAAGTATACTTTGCGGTTGCATGATTGTTTGAATAGCATGGTGCAGGTTCGGGTAATGAATATTACGATTTAATTATTATTAATTTCATTGACATTTGGGTTCACATGTGCTGTTTTGCCACAGAGCAGGTTAATAATGGACATGATGTTTGGAACAATGTAGAGTAACTTTTAAAATGCTATAAAACTATATACAGATTCGTGTATGCTGCCCGACCGGATATGGAAATGAACGAATCAGTGAGTCAAAGATTCGAATCATTTTATTGAACTGAAGGAAAGGAACCGAATCACTAAAAAGAATCGTTTTGAACACCATTACTTGGAACGCGAGCTGAGCCACGAGTACCTAGTAGACTCGTCTACTGCATGAACCGTCGAACTCGAGCTGTCCCAGTTCGAACTCATGCTTCCTGGCTATGGAGCTGCAGAAGGCTGATGATGGTCGTGACACTACAGCGGTTTAGCTAAATTCAGATCTTTTTGTTTGTAATACAAAGATTAAAAATAATTACTTTGCTGGGGTAAATGTAAACACTTGTCAATTTAGTAAGATAATTAGTCTATTTTCTTAAGAGGCTGACGTTACTGCGACCTATTTTTTGGGCGCATTATTCCACACTTTCTTGCTCTTTGTTGATTGTTATTAGCCCACTGCTGTGCGCACTGCGTAGTGATACCGAAGGTTTCCGACCCGATTGCATGCAGTTGACTGGGAGCAGTTGAACGGCTTAGTTGTGCAGGTGAGCCAGTACGAACGACTTGTTAAAAAGAGCCTTTCAAAAAGAACGACTCGTTCGCGAACTGCACACCACTAATGGTTTATTAAAACATTGCACATGAACATTGCAACTTGTCTGATCACTGTTACATTTCAAAAACGGATGCTTATAAAATGTAACAATCCAGGAGATTAACATGTGTCTGTATGATTGAGCCAAGCATTTGACTTTCCAACTAGCCTACTAGCCTTGTAAAGTGTTATCATAGCTGCATAGTTTGGTGTGATAGGAGGCAATCAAGCAAAAAAAGACTTCTTTGCATTTTTTGCTGGCATAACAAAAGATTTCTATTTTTCTCTCAAAAATAACATCTAAAAATTGAAAAGCTACATTGGTCAAATAATTATAAATGTATGCATTATTGTATGACAGTTTTATTGTAAGACATTTCCATATAGGTTATTTAGTCCATTTTCGATTAGTTTACTAAAAGGTAGAGTGAGTGTTTGTGGGATCTGCTTATGGGCTTGAGATAAGAGACATAAATTGAGGAATTGAATGGGTTAGAGAAGGAATTGAATTGAGAGACTTGAATTGACTCTGGCTCTGCTCTGGAATTGGAATTGAATTGATGGAATTGACAAGGAGAGATGAATTGAATTAAATTGACCCCACCCATGGAATAGGGTTAAGCCATTCTATCTTTCATAAGTAATATGTAAGTAATATACCCATTTGCCATTGATTCCATACCTAATATTTAATGGATCAAACTGGTAAAGAGAAGAATTATACTGACACCTTTACCTGTTGCAGAGGTAACAATACCAGCTGTGCAATACAAGGTGGGTCATTCTAACTGGATTCTTACGCACCACTGATAGGAACACCAGACATAAGAAACCAATCTGATCAACTCTAATATTTGTAGCTGCCATGAATGTTCTGCACCTGCTGTCTCAAATATAGTCATGTCATTGCCAAACCAGCTAAAGATCAGTTAATGCTACTTGTAAAACTTGTTTGCAATCTCTGGCCAGCATAATTTACCCTAACCTCAGCCGTCCTGGTTTTCTGTCAGGGCTCCGCCCCCCTAAGCCGCAGTGTTTTTGTTTTTCCCTGTACCTGTGCTTTTGTTTCCCTTGTGTTCCAGCCCCGCCCCGCTCCCTGCCTGGTCTACGCCCACCTGATCTCCTCATTACCTGCACCTGCCTGCCTGCTCACCTGCATCCCATTGCCTCGTTACCCCAGCCCTATATCTTCCCTGCATGTCTCTGTCTTGTTGCTAGTTCGTTTCAGTGATTTTTCCTGTCTCGTCCCCGCATTAGTTCCCGTGATTTGTTTGCTTTCGCCGTTCCTGCCCGATTCCTGACTTCGTTTTCTGCCTGCCGATTCGGATCTGTTTGACGCCATTCGCCTGCCTGGTTCCTGACTCTGCCTGCCCTGACTACCGATTCTGGATCTGCCCCCGGACTGCTTCCCCGTGTTTTCGAACCCTGCCTGTCCCTGTACCACGAACTGCCTACCGATTCCAATTAAATGCTTGGATCCGTATACCCTGTGGTCCGCGTTTGTGTCCCGATCTCCGATCCTGACAGAACGAACTAGCCACTATGGACCCAGCGGACCTACCACAGCTGAGGACGGCCCTGGAGCTCCAAGGTGCTCTGTTGGGGGGACACCAGAACCAGCTGGACTCCATCGGTCGGTCTTTGGAGGGTTTCGCCACCAGCCTCGCCGGGGTCTCTGCTCAGCTGCAACAGTTGCAGCTCAGCCAGGAGAGCCGACCGTTTTCGCCCGCTGCTGCCTACCCACCGGCTCCGCCCACGTCTCCCTGCCAGGAACCTCGGCTGCCACCCCCTGAGTCATATGCGGGGGATCCGGGAACCTGCCGCTCGTTCCTCTCGCAGTGTTCCCTGGTGTTCGAGCTGCAACCCTCCACGTTCCCCACGGACCGGGCGAGGATCGCCTACGTCATCACCCTGCTGACAGGCCACGCAAGGGAGTGGGGTACTGCTGTCTGGGACGCCGGCGCTCCCTTCTGTCGCTCATATGCCGCTTTCGCTGATGAGATGAGAAGGGTGTTTGACCGCTCCAGGCAGGGCCGCGAGGCAGCGAGAGAGATGCTGCTGATTCGCCAGGGGCGCCGGTCGGTGTTGGATTACGCAATAGACTTCCGTACCCTGGCCGCCACCAGCGGGTGGAATGCGGAGGCGCAGTTCGACACCTTCCTCCACGGTCTCGCGGAGCCCATCAAGGACGAGCTGGCCACTCGGGAGCTGCCTGCCAGCTTTGATACCTTGGTGGACCTGGCCATCCGCGTAGATCAGCGCCTTTCGCAGAGACGCAGGGAGAGAGCATCCAGCAGCCTGCCCGGCCCTGTCCGTGATCAACCCCTCCCGACGGCGGCCAGGAGCCCTGCACCACCACCCCCGGGAGCCCCTGAGCCGATGCAGGTCGACCGCACCCGCCTGTCCCCCGTGGAACGTCAGCGGAGAATCAGCACTCAGTCCTGCCTGTACTGCGGGCAGCCTGGCCATTTTGTGGCAAACTGCCTGGCCAAGGGCCAGCGCTCACCCGCAGCGAGGGGATTACAGGTGAGTGTAACCCCTTTACACCATTCTCCTCAAACCTGTCCTCTGTTATCAGCCACCCTGCTTGTCGGAGGTCAGAGCCACGCAGTCTCCGTCCTGATTGACTCCGGGGCAGATGGCAGTTTTATCGACGCCGACCTGGCAGCCCGGCTACGCCTGCCCCGCATCCCACTGCCCTCGCTGTTGGAGGCCCACGCGATCACCGGGGCCCCTCTGGTCCGTGTGACCCACGCCACTCCCCCGGTGAACTTCCTCGTCTCGGGCAACCACCGCGAGGAGATCGTCCTCAACGTCATCAGTTCCCCGCAAGCCGCCGTGGTCTTGGGTCACCCCTGGTTAGCTCGGCACAACCCCCACATTGATTGGGAGGGTAACCGAATCCTGGGCTGGAGCCCTTTTTGCCACTCCCACTGCCTTCGGGATGCCGTGACCCCTGTATCGCCGGTTGCTTCCGCTCCCGAGGACTTCCCAGACCTGTCAGCACTGCCGCCTGAATACATGGACCTGAAGCTGGTTTTCAGCAAGTCCCGCGCCACCTTGTTGCCTCCTCATCGCCCTTATGACTGCGCCATCGACCTGCTGCCCGGCTCGTCCCCCCCTCGGGGGCGCCTGTTTTCCTTATCACCGCCGGAGACCGAGGCCATGAATAAATACATCCGGGAGTCTCTCGCGGCCGGCCTCATTTGCCCCTCCTCCTCGCCTGTAGGAGCCGGATTCTTCTTCGTGGGGAAGAAGGACGGCTCTCTCCGTCCCTGCATAGATTACCGGGGCCTCAACGCCATCACCGTAAAGAACCGCTACCCCCTGCCTCTTCTGTCATCCGCCTTTGAGTCACTACAGGGCGCCACCATCTTCACGAGACTCGATCTCCGCAATGCCTACCACCTGGTCAGAATCCGAGAGGGGGATGAATGGAAGACGGCGTTCAACACCCCGTCCGGTCATTACGAATATCTGGTCATGCCATTCGGTCTGACAAATTCCCCGGCTGTTTTCCAGTCCCTGGTGAACGACGTCCTCCGAGACATGCTCAATCAGTTCGTGTTCGTTTACCTGGAAGACATCCTGATCTTTTCTCGCTCCCTGCCTGAGCATGTACAGCATGTCCGCCGCGTCCTACAGCGTCTGCTCGAGAACCACCTGTACGTGAAAGCGGAGAAGTGTGCCTTCCATCAGAGCACCACTTCCTTCCTGGGCTTTGTCATTACGGCAGGTAGTATCCGTATGGACCGGCAGAAGGTTCGCGCAGTCGTGGAGTGGCCTCGCCCCACCTCCCGCAGGGAGCTGCAGCGATTCCTGGGATTTGCCAACTTCTACCGTTGCTTCATTCGTAACTAAGGTACGGTAGCGGCTCCCCTCACCGCCCTGACATCTACCAGATTAGACTACTGTAATGCCCTCTTGTCAGGATGTGCAAACGTCTCATTAAAACCCCTTCAGCTGGTGCAAAATGCAGCTGCTCGAATCTTAACTAAAACTAAACGCTTTGAGCACATCACCCCAGCTCTGGCCTCTCTCCATTGGCTACCTATTAAATACCGGATCATTTTTAAAATACTCTTACTCACATTTAAGGCTTTAAATGGGCTTGCCCCCCCCTATCTTAAGGACCTTCTTCATCCATATCTTCCGCAGAGAGCCCTTCGCTCCCAAAATGCCGGGCTTCTCACCATTCCAAGAGTGGGCAAAACTACTGTAGGCGGTAGAGCCTTTTCCTATCGAGCCCCTCTCCTGTGGAACAGCTTACCCTCTGAGATTCGGGGAACAGACTCTCTCCACCTTTAAGTCTAGGCTCAAAACATATCTATATAGTAAATCCTTCAGCTGAGGGACATGGCCTGGCGCTGGCGTGGATCATAGAGTCTCTGGTGGACTAAGTGGTCATTGCTTTCATGGACCCTGTGCCGTGATCTGGTGTTGACTGTCTTAGGGTCGCCCTCATGACTATGCCGGTCCCTTGCCTCCCATCCCCTAGGTATGCTGCCATAATGTTAGCCTGCCGGGGTCTTTCCTTGTTGCACACCTTTTTCTCTGCCCTTCCTCTCCTGCCTCTCTGTTCTAAATCCCTGCCATTCTTATCATCCACTAACCACTGTTTTCTGTTTGCTTCCTATTCCCTGCTCCGGGCTCCTGTCCTGTAGCCCAAGCGCCTCATCCCGTTTTCCAGTCCTGCTACCTCGCTGCCCTGCCCATCAAAGCCAACTGCATTCCAAGACCCGGACATCCTAGGAGACATTCTTATAAGTACTCTACTGTTAACTACTATTGTTCAATCTGACCAGTGCCGGCCAGAAGCAGATGGCCCCCCCCCCATGAGCCCGGTTCTGCTCAAGGTTTCTTCCTGATAGGGAGTTTTTCCTTGCCACTGTTGCCTTAGGCTTGCTCTCAGGGGGTCTCAGGCCTGGGAACAATGTAAAGCTGCTTTGTGACAACTTGTGTTGTAAAAAGCGCTATACAAATAAAAATGAATTGAATTGAATTGAATTGAATCTATCAACCGAATGTTCACCTGGTCTCCGGCTGCCGAGGAGGTGTTCCGCGACCTGAAGGCATGTTTCACCTCGGCGCCTGTCCTGACCCAGCTCGACCCTGCTCGTCAGTACGTGGTGGAGGTGGACGCTTCAGACGTGGGAGTGGGGGCTGTCCTGTCCCAACGCTCGTCCGCCGACAACAAGCTCCACCCCTGCACCTACTTCTCTCACCGCCTTACGCCCACCGAGCGTAACTACGACATCGGCGACCGGGAGCTACTGGCCATCAAACTGGCACTGGAGGAGTAGAGGCACTGGCTGGAGGGGGTGAGTGCTCCTTCCTGGTATGGACAGACCACAAAAACCTTGAGTACATCAGATCGGCGAAACGCCTGGATCCCCTACAAGCCTGCTGGTCTCTATTTTTCTCCCGCTTCGACTTCACCCTGTCATACCATCCGGGCTCAAAAAATGGTAAACCTGACGCCCTCTCACGCCAGCACGCTGGACTGCCAGGAATCCAGCACCGTCCTGCCAGCACGATGTGTTGTCGCAGTGGCGCTGTGGGACGTCGAGACCGCCGTTCGCACCGCCCTCCAGAATGAACCGGGTCCCAGCTCTTGTCCCCCTAACCGCCTCTTTGTTCCCCAGTCCGTTCATTCCCAGGTCCTGCAGTGACTTAACAGACTTAAATCTTCCATGAAGCCCTCCTCACAAAATAGAACATAGACATGGATATATGGTTGTCCACTTCCTTCACTAACACACAAGTCCCTTGGGATTGTTTGCAGAACATGCACCTTAGCTAATTGTCACTCCAAAGCAAGCCAAAGGTAATGGTGCATGTCAGGAGTTCCTCCTGACATGACCGCGCTGCACTCCCTGGGAGAGCGAGGGGACTCGGGATGAAATAATTGGCAATTGACGGTGTTCGCTGCCTGGTGTGTGCTCCGCACCTGTTGCCTGTCTGTGTGTAATTTCCGCTGGGACTATTTAGGCAGGTGAGTGGGAGTAACACGCCAGAGATGCTAACGGAGGTTATCACACGGGATTTTAGCGTGGAGCCAGGTTTTTGATTTCTTTTTTTTGAACGTGCCGGCACGGCTGAGTTTAGGGTTTATTTTGGTTTGCTGTTTTTTTCTTTGAGCTCTGGGAGTCGCGACCCAGAGCGGGTTTTGAGTTTGCTTTGTTTAATTTCTTTTGGTTTTTGGCTTTGGTGTGCGAGATGCGCGAGTGTGTTTGTGTGTTTTAGGCGGCTTCAGAAGAGCGGCGACCGAAGGGGCTCTAGCGGTGAATCCCTGAGGGAGCGGGGAAAACAACGCTTGGTTCCGGACGCAGCCGGGGCCGAAGGGAGCCCCCACCCCGTGGAAGCGCGTGCTGGGGAGGTGATCCCCTAGCTGGAAGGGAGGTGGCACCGCGAAACCTTAAGAGAGTGCGTGGGTCACCAGCACGGGGTGGAGAGGGAGGGCTGACCGGCTGCTGTTCTGTGTCTCCCTCAGTGCGATCCCGCGGAGCTGGCGGAGTTACTACCGGGGAGAAGACGTGGGTCGCCGCCGGAGCCGCCAGCCCCCGCAGGAGTGACGCGGGGGCCTTGTCTGGAGTTTATTTAATTTCTTTTTTTGTTTTTTTGGGACGTAGGCAGTTTTTCCTTATTTGTATGCTGACATGATTTTTGACATTGTGCCCCTTGACACATTAAATAATTTTGCCATTTCTGTGACTGACGCACCTGCAATTTGGGCATTAACTATGTGTCCTCTCTCAAAATCTGTTATGTCTCACATGTTGCGTTAGAAACTCACATATTAAAGTGTTGATTTAAAAATGTCTTTCATAGCAGAAACATAATGGTAGTTTTCAGATGAATATGAAACACGTGTGTTTAAATTGTGACCTAGTACTTCAAATTGGAAGTCCTTTTTCATCTGGTGTTTCCATTGTTTTGTCTATCCCCGTATGTAAATGTGTGTGTATGCATATATACAGATACATCCCCCCTTATATTTTCGTTTCATTTTGTACGTTTCATTTTGTACGTCTTGTGTGGTGTGCGTGCGTGTGTGTGTGTGCGTGTGAGGAGCCTCCCCCACAGCGGCAGCACTTCCCCCTCGGCAGTGAGATTGAGTAGTCTTCTCTCTCCCGGCGTCCAAGTGGGCGGGGACGCCAGATCACGGGTGTGTGCAGTGAGGCTAAGTGTGTGTGTGGGGATTCTGTTTTTTCTTTTTCTTTTCTTCTTTTGGTGTGAGCGGCTGGGTAGCGTTCCCGCCTGTTTGTAGCCGGGGAGGGCAGACAGGGGTGGATAGAAGGATAGGGGGAAGGGCTTCGCTGGGAGAGGGATAGCGGCGTCTCAGATTTTATGAATTGCCTTGTTAAATTTTGTGTTTTTTTAAAAGAATAAAGAGTTGCTCCTACTCACCTTGTCCTGGCATTCTTGTGGCGGGCGGATCCCTAGGAGGGCGAACTACCTGGGCATAGTGTCACTCCTGACAGTGCATACTCTCTAATAGTCTCTAATAAACCAATGATGTGTAAGACCAGCTTGCCTCTTCATTAAAAAGTAGAAATACAGGAATATATAAAGGAATGAATGGATGAATAAATTAATACATGATCCATATGTATCCTATATATGTATTTATTCATCACATTTATGTCTACAGTTTTATTTATTTATTCATTATTTAGTTACTGTCACAATTGATTTATCTATTAATGTATCTATTTTTAATATATAATTTTAATTTTTATTTATAATTCAGCTTTCATCCTCTATACCAACTGAGGGTATTTGTCATTTAGCAGACAGTCTTATCCAGAATGACTTGTGTAGGCTACAACTTATCCATTTATATATCTGAATACATACACACATATATATATATATACATGCTATATATCCACACACATTCATGTACACATACATACATATGTTAAAAACAGTGCAGCAGTAAATTTAATTGAACTATTTTAGAAAGCTGCTTCTACCTGTCTCTACCTCTCTCCTTCTCTCCTTGTCTCCTTTTCTCCTGCTCTCCTCTACATTTACATCTTGGCATGTCATGACTGACATGTCAAGACCATCATGACATGTCATGTCATGACCATCAGCCTTGGACTGACAGCCACATTAACTTCCTTTTTTAGAGCAGCCTTTCATTTTCTTTCTTGTTTTCACCACCTCTGTTAAACATATTTACATTTATTCATTTAGCAGACGCTTTTATCCAAAGCGACTTACATAGATTACAGTTCTGTACAATGTCATCCATTTATACAGCTGGATATTTACTGAGGCAATTTTGGGTTAAGTACCTTGCCCAAGGGGACAGCAGCAGTGTCCCAGTGGGGATCGAACCGGCAACCTTTTGGTTACGAGTATTGCTCCTTAACCACTATGCTACACTGCCGCCCCATATGCCTGTAACAAGTAGTGTTAGTGTCGAATTTATTCCTTGGAGGGGATTGGGCCTGGCCATAGCCTTGGGGGAGACTGGGCTGCCCTGGCCATAGCCAGCCTCACAGTGAGAGAGGTTTCTTACTTGGCGTAGAGGGGGATGACACCAGGACTTCATCAGTTGCTCATAACACTGACTGTTGTCACTATCTACTGCTTTGTCCAGGGCCAGAGCAGAAGCTCTCTTTATCTGGGTAGCCAGAGCCAAATGGAGTTTACATTTTTGTTGTGTGGGAAGAATGGAGCCATACAGATATGATCTGTTTCTTTTGGTTGTTGCAATTATGGGCTGGTGCTGCAGCTGTCCCTGCTGGCAGTCTCTAGCCTTGTCAGTAAGGATTTCTGGAGCCCGTTCAATGCTGGAAACATTGCTAAAAGTGATGGAGCCCCCCGCCCAGCACATGTCAGGGCTAACAAACAGTGTTTTATTGTGAGGGGAGGGGGATATATCCAATATTTTAATTGACAATCAAAATTGTAACAGTATCCTGTTCAATTAAGGCGAGGCAGAGCCAGATTGAGATAAGTGGTTTTCAATCAGTTGTCAGTCAGCATTAAGCATACAAAGACCTGCTCTGTGACCAGCTTCCTCTATCTGCCAAGTTCAGCCAGCTTGCTGCAGGCAGTGCTCTTTTCCTGCCAAAGTCCCACACAAATACTCTGGACTGTCTTTCCTACTGGGCCCAAAGGCTCTGCACCACACAACACATCTACAGTGTAACAAATGGAAGGAAACAAAAAGAGTAACAACAGCTTAATGGATGTATCACCAGTCTCATGTTATTTGGCAAATTACTGTTTCACAATGTTGTCTGTTTGTTTAGCATAAACATTATGGGATATATACATAATTTTAAGGTGTTAACAAATGTAATTTCAAATGTTAATAATTTATTAACATGATTAACATAACTAAATTGTAAAAATGCTCAATTGCCAAGAATTGCTGACAATATATTAGCAACAAAAATTGTGGTAGAGAAAGAAATAAATCTGGACTTTTGAATGTCTCTTTTCATTATAAAAGACTTCTACAAGACTCGGTTGATAAAAGCAAAGTAATCTGACATTTCTATTGAACTGAATTTCAGTATCACAAGCCGTTTTCGCACATGAACTCCGGACAAATGTCTGGAGAATCGGGTCCTTTTTTGTCCTTTCATTAGATTTGTAGTATGTTACATTGTCGCGTGAAATCATTGCGAGTTTAGACACGTCCAGATTTAGATTTCCTCGTGGTATTTTCCAGTTAGACGCCACTTGCATCCTCACGAGTGAAAAGTATTGACGAGTTCACGAAAAGTATTCTAGAGTTGAAGTATTTTAAGGTTTTTTAATTTCAATGTCTTACCTTTCGGTGGTACAGGCACATAATGTGGCACAGAGGAGGAGAAGGCGAACATAGCTATTGTACTTTTGGATAGCCTATAGAAAATATCACACATAGCCATCCAAATGGTACCGGTACATATAATTTAGTATTAATTATTGGGGGTGCAGCGGATCACAAAACTCACGGTTCAGATCGTAGGTTTCGTCACGGAGTCACGGATCAGATCATTTTTCAGATCAGTGAAAAAAGGAGACAAATATAACTTTGCTTTCCATTTATTACTTAAAGAACACTTAAAGCAAGGAACTTTTGCCCATGGTCTTAAATGAAAACAACATTCAAGGTGTCCAATAAAATATCAAAATAAAATATTCAGTTCTCAATTGTTGAGCGCTTGCTCTGCTGTTCTTAGGCTGTGTCCGAAATCACTCCCTATTCACTATAGAGTGCATATATATACATTTTACACTTGATCGTTGGACTTAACTGCCTGCTAGGTAGCTAGCTAACGTTAGTTTCAACTAATTTGAACAGATGAAGCTGGGTGCTAGTTCTTTATGTTAGCTAGTAATAGCTAGATAGGTAGCAGTATTATCTAGCTAGCAGGTTAATGTACGTTGCAACTACCCAGCCAACATATGTATGTGGGCCCCACATGGGTTATGTATGGGCTACATGGGTACCAAGTGGGCATGGGCTTTAAGTGGCCATTTTATCTGGGGCCCATGTGGGTTTACCAAGTAGTTATCTATAGTTTCCATAATGGGCCCACGTGTTGCCCAGTTGGGGCCCACATAACACCCAGTGTAATACTGCATGTAACCCATATGGACAGTAGACATGGGGCCTTTATGGAGCTCGTGGACAATCCCACCTACAACCCATATTTAGAACCATGTGGCCCCCATGTAGTACCCAGATAGAACTTGAAGCTGGGGCCTAGATGGGTCTCACATGTATAGTCCAGTTGGGGCCCACATAACACCCAGTGTAATACTGCATGTAACCCATGTGGGCAATGGACATGGGGCCTTTATGGAACCCGTGGACAATCCCATATAGGACCCATTTTTCAGCCCATATCTTACCCACGTGGGCCCCACATACTAATGCTGGCTGGGTAGCTAGTCACTTAATTAGGTAGCTAGCTGGCACAGCTAGTTAGACACAAAGATGTTCATACAAATATTCAAATAAACTTGCAATCATAAAACTATATCCAGAAAATTATTAATTTATTCTAAGACTGTGAGTGAGTGAACAAGTGAGCGATTTCGGAAGCAGCCTTCGTCTTCGCAATGCTTCTGCTAAGTAAGGTTGCTAGTTTTTAAAATGGTTCTTTTCACTGCAACTCTGCATCGAGATTTAGGGAATTATTACTTTAAAAAGTAACAGCGGCAGTAAAACTGTATTTCACACAATTTTGGTTAAACTTTGCAATTAATCCGCTGTTCACATGCATACCGAACTGCAGGAGGGATCAACTACAGTTCGTTACACCACTACTAATTATAGATTTATTATAACAGGAAGGTTAGTTTCTGTTGTTCGCTATGTAATGTTAGGTCACCAATTCACCTATCTCACTATACCTATCAGTATTAGCTACAGCTTAGCTAGCTACTAACCAGATAATAAACTACTAACCAATGTTATTAATCATCGTAAGAGACAAGTTTTGGCAGTATAGCTATAGCTAACTATTTCTTTAACGATTGTTGGACTCAAAATAACATGTATTTGGACATATCTGCAATATCAAGGAAAAAGTGAAAAGAAATATACAGGCAAGCAGAAAAGAGTACGAAGCAGATGTTTGTATTGTAGTGTTCACGGGGTTCAGGAAGAACGACGCGGAGAGTTGCCTTAAATTTGGCCAACGGCCGTTTATTTGCAACACAATCCGCGTTTTTGTCCGTTCTTGCGTTCTCTTGAACTCGTTTGAACAAGAACGCTTAAAATGCTCGGATGTGTTCTTGATCCGCCCCTTTTATCGAGGATGCATGGGTTGGTGACTTGGCCAGCGAGAACGCATTAGGGATGGGCGATATCAGTGATTTTTGTTTCGATCCAATACCAAGTAATACTAGGGCCAGTATCCCAATACCGATACCGATATTTTTTAAAGTCTTGTTGTGTACACAAATCCAGGATACTTGTAATTTCTATGATGAAATTGCATCAAAAATGCATTTAAAAGCTTACTTTTAAGACACTACTTGGTCTATGATTTAAAAAAATCAAACTTCTCTATTTTTTTTTTCATTTATTTAACAAAAACAGTAATAAAACAGTTTATTCTTCAACATTCAAACAAAAACTTTGAATAAAACAAATACTTTCTTTGCAGCAAGAGAGAAAGAGAGAGACAGAGACAGACAGAGATAGTGAGAGAGAGAGAGAGAGACAGAGACACAGAGAAAGAGAGACAGGGAGAGAGAGAGAGCAAACTGGTGACGGGCAAGTGACTCACAGGAACAATACATACGGAGCCATTCAGATTTGCTCTAATTCTTCCCCTCCCTATTCAAACTTGGCATTTTTTTCTCTTAAGGCCTCACCTATTCCTTAATGAGAGAGAGAGAGAGAGAGAGAGAGAGAGAGAGAGAGAGAGAGAGACCAACAGTGAAATAGAGAAAGTGAGAAAAGAAAAGAGACAGAAAAAGATAAAGACAAAAAAGAGGGAAAGAATGAGTGAGAACCAGGCATGAGGATTGCCATTTTCACAAGCAGTGAAATTCGTCTCATAGGTTCAAACAAAAATTTAGAATAAAACAAAGACTTCCTTTACATCTGAAAAACATCCAGGTCTTCTGATTCATCTTTCTACATTTTTTTTTTGTTTTTGTTTAGAAACAGCAGCATATTTACATTTTTCCCCTTCAGTCAGTTTCTCCGTTGACTTATCAGTTCTCCCATCTTGGGAAAAACTCTCTCTGCGGGGACAGAGGAAGCAACGATGCCCAAGTATTTCGCTGCAAGTCTACTTAGGGATGGGAAAGTTTGTTCATGCTCTTTCCACCAGTGTAACGGGTCTTGGTCCCGGGGAATTACCCTTTCCTCTAAGTAGCGACGCATCTCAATGAGCGCATCAGTGCCTGCTGAGCGGTAGTGTTGGGCTGAAAGAGCTTGAGTGTCAAAATGCGACCATAACCCTCCTTTTGCTGTGGATGTGGTAGAGCTTGGTGTAAGTGCAGAAGACACTGGGGAGGCAGAACTTGGCACAGATGTGTAGGCAATGCATGGTGCTTGTGATATAGGCTCATAAATTTCTTGCATTTCTGTCAGAATTTATCTTTTTACATTTTCCACATTGTCTTGGCTGCGAAACGCAAGGTTTTTAAAACGGATGTCTAGGAATGTGCAAGCAGCAAGACTGTGAAATGTCTCAATGCCACGGAATCGCTGTTGGCACTGCTGTAACAGTTCTCTGGAAAGTGTGTTTCCTTGACACTCCATGGCTGCTGCTGCTCTCAAAAGTAGAGAAACAAGAGGGATCACCTTCGACATGGACACATATTTTGCTGCAGAAGTTTCTCGTGTTGCCTCTTCGAACGGTCTCAGGGCCGTCTCAGTCCAGCTCTTCAGTGCTTAAGCAGAGGGAATTCTTTCCAAGTACACAAAGTGCGGTGATGACTGCTTCCCTCTGCTCCTGAAGTCTGTCCAACATATAGAATGCAGAATTCCACCTTGTTTCTACTGACTGAACCAGTTTATGCTCTGCCACATTCAGCTGCTTCTGTATGTCTGTGAGTTTCTGCGTGGCTTTCGTGCTGTGGTGGAAAAATGATACAATGCTACTGCATTTTTCCAAGAGCTGAACAATTGCAGGGACAGCTTTAATGGCATCTTTGACTACCAATTTCAAGGTAAGGGCGAAACAGGGGTAGTGCGTCCACTCAGCCTTATGTACCGCAGAGACAACATTGAGACCATTGTCTGTGACAACTGCTAGCACCTGAGTTATGCCCCATTCATCTGTGATTCTTTTTTAGCTCTAAACTAATGTTGACAGCTGTGTGTTGTTCATGGAAACAACAGGTTTCTAAAAGAAATTCTTCCATTTGCCAGTTGTCAACAAAATGACATGTTACGGCCAAAGAGGCCTCTGTGATGTCCACATATCTGTGGTCAGAACCACGCTGTTCGCACGCTGTAAAGCTGCCTTTACTTCATTTTAACAGTTCTTGTACATGTCTGTGATCCCTTCCATTAGCCGTTTGCGGCTTGGGATTTTATAGCATGGGTCGAGAGTCTTCACAAATGCAATGAAACCCCTGTCCTCTACAACTAAAATAGGCTGGAGGTCCTTGCATATCATCTCTCCAAGGCGTCTTGTAATAAGTATGGCTCTCTGAGAGTCATCTATAAAAAAAAAAAATTCTTTAGCTACACTACATGTAGTTTAATCTTTATGTGCCACTAAACCTTTCATAAAAGCTTAAATAGGCCTAGGTCTAGTTTCACCAAGTAGCCACAGACAGTTAGAATAGGCCTACTTAATGACACATTTTG
Organism: Megalops cyprinoides; assembly: GCF_013368585.1. Classification (NCBI taxonomy): domain Eukaryota; kingdom Metazoa; phylum Chordata; class Actinopteri; order Elopiformes; family Megalopidae; genus Megalops; species Megalops cyprinoides. Next base: position 1,483,867 of record NC_050604.1, on the reverse strand, counting down.
AATGAAACTACAGCCATTCCAAAATCTCTTAATATCCACCATTAGATAAAATTGATAAAAGTGTGCTAACGATGACTTATAAAAGAGTAATATTCATTGTAGATGGCCTTTACTCTTCAGATATCAGCAAGACGTGGCTTTAAAACATTTGTTTTTCTTTTTGAAAATGTGTCCTATATAGGCCTATAGCTTCACATTGCCTACATCTAACAGTAGCCTAAAGCCTACTGACTGCAAAACTTGGGCTTATATGTAGGCCTAAGCTATTCTACATCAATACCATAACTAGGGTTTCATACAATAAATATCCTGCACATCAATATCCTGCTTACATTTTACATGGTTAACAATTCCATTATCACCTGGATAATTCCTGCCTTTCTGAAACGCCTCTTCTTAAGAACTTTGCCTCAATGAAGTGGGGGTATCTGCCTGAATTTTCTGGGGCTGAGTGACTGAGTCTGTTTCTGTGTGTGCCTCATTACAGACGTTGTTGGGAGCTGAGTGAAGGAAAAGTAGTTCCTATCCAAACTAACTATTCAAAAAAATGAGCAAAAATACTATGAAATTAAATTAATGAAATCAGACGTTTAAAGCATTACCTGTTATCGATTTTTTTAATATGAGGATCGATCCTTAAAACTGAACCATTAGATCGAAATATCGATATTTTGGTATCAATCCGCCCATCCCTAGAACGCATCTAATATCCCAGAAGTCATTGCAAGAATGATGGCAGGAGAGGTGAACGAGAAACTGCTCACCTGTTAGTTTTTACTTTTCTTATTTCAAGTAAAAGGTACCTGTTAATCAGCCTCAATGTGACGGGAAATGGCCAGTATAGTTGCAGAATATTTGCTTATTTTATATAAGAAACGGCTAATTTGTAACTTTGTTCCGACTTTCATGGGGAGTAGGCTTCGGTTAGCTAGCGTTATTCAGTTCAGTGGAGACAGAAAACGTAACTTGAGGGACGGCTTTTTATCTTCATAGTTTATCGCACTTTTCAAATGTCATATCGATCATATGAATGTAAATAAGGCTATAGTCTCCATACAACCTTGTACCAGTCATCTTCACATAAAAAATTTATTCAGGGACTGCTGAGGAGAATTTTTTTTCAGAGGCTGATTTACAGGTACCGTTTACTTGATATAAGAAAAGTAAAAACTTAATATCATGTCCTCCCATGATTAAGTACAAAGAGGTATTCCATTTTTGATGCATTAACCTCTAAGTGGAGCTAAAAGGATTTGTGGGCTGGTTATAGTTACTGTGATGGCTTCCTCTTTAGATTGGCTGACTAAAAAAGTACATTATTTGTATGAACTGCCTGCATGTTTTGCGTGTAACACCCTTTACTAAAAGTAACTAGTATTTGCAGCTGTTATAGATTAATGTAGTGGAATAAAAAGTAGAATATTTGCTTTGAAATGTAGCGGAATAAAAGTACAAAGTCCCCTAAATTGGAAATACTCATGCCAAGTATAAGTACCTCAAGCCAACCCCACCCCTGGTCAATTAACCAGTTAGCTAGCAAGATACTTTGTTCATTTTAAAGGCAATTCATGCGACTGTTTGGCTTAGGGCGGGAGCATCATAACACGTGTGATGTTAAATAACATTTTAGTACTCATCCTACCACATGAGTGAAATGACAAACACGAGTTTTGAGTTCGTCTTTAACTTTATTATATGAACAAAGTAGCAGCCTATACTATGGCAAAACACAAATGAAATACACAAGCACAATAAAACAAAGGTTTATCATATGTTGCGTTGATAATGCCAGTGTTCAGATGAGCTGGGCCCAGGGTATTGCGCAATAGCAAGTAGGCTACGCAAGTACACATGCCATCTCAATCTCTGATAGGTGCGTTCTCCGTCCACACGATCTTGCAAGACCGTTCTCGGCAAGGACGTTCTTCTCAAGAACACAAGTACGTTCTTGCGTTCTTGGAATTGATAAACAGCCCCGGCCTGCATCCAAATACTCATACTTCCATACTATATAGTACGCAAAAAGCAGTACGTCACAATCCGTACGGTGTCCGAATGCTTAGTAGGCATTTAACAGTAGTCGAACGGTACCCGGATGACCTACTACATCCGAAGTATGCAAACGTACTACACTACGCTCTCCCATAAATCAGCTGGAGCCCGAATAACCGAAGAAGAATTCCCCGGGAAAAAAAGAAAGAAGGTGGCAGTGTAGTCAACTTGGTTAAGCTAACAAATCAATTGGCCTGTTACGTAACGTTAGCTTTTCGTTTTACAGTTGACAGTAAGCTAAGTAAAGCAGACTGGTTTTTAAAACATGTAAACATTTAAACATCCGGGGTCAAAGGACAAGTAAGATGGCGGCGGAGTATGTCCAAATTGTGTCCTTACTATTCGCTCGCATACTCAATAGTACGTACTACAGTAACGGTCGGGTTGTACGTTCTTAACCTAAGTTAGTGCATACTGAGTATTCGGATGCAGCCCCGGTTTTGCGCCAGTCGCATGATAGAAACGTCATCAACACGCCCACTCGCTCGCTGTGAACTCTCCGGCAGATTACCTGCTCCATTCACACATTCACTCACTCCGACATGAGACGGACTTTGTACTAGGGAGCTGGCAGAACGAAGTCCGTCTCATGTCCAGTCCGACTGTTTCGGACGTTTGCGTTCTTACATACAGCTCCTCCGGCTAATGGATAGATAAGTTCAGCTTTCAGTGCATGTCTGAAAGGGGCTACAGAAGTAGATTGAGTTGAGTTATCATTCACATGTTAAACATCCTCACTCTACCTAATTTTTAATCTTGACACACACTTTGTGGTGTTTTTAAACTGTGACACAAAGATTATTCTGTATCCTAATATGTGTGTGAAATGCAGATCTATATGTAAGAATTTCTATATTCTAATGAGTTATCTACCAAACAATAAAAACATGTAACCTTAATAAGGTCATCCCCTGAATCTCCATTGAACAGACAACTGTCACACTTCTACAGTATGTTTTTATCAGCAAGTTACCCAGACAGTCTTCCTCCCTTCAACAATGTCCAGCTCCATATATCTATTTGAAAATATGAATTATAGAGACAGTGAGTACATTTAATGGGCCATAAAATCAACTAGAGTTATTTTAAGCCACATGTTCTGGTAGACAAGCATCATTTCCCAATCAATATTATTACTGAATGAAAATTTCCTCAGCTTTTGAAGTGCAAATGAGGGCTGCAGGGTAGCATAGTGGTACGGAGCGGGGCTTGTCACTGAAAGGCTGCTGGTTCAATTCCCTGCTGGGGCACTACTGTTGTACACTTAGGTAAGCTACTTAACTGAGAATTACCTCAAGTTGTATGAATGGATAATGTATAAACTATACTTTTGTACAGCTTCTTTTAATTTTTCCAACTAGAGCAGCAAGGTTCCGGAAGCATGTGTGCAGTCATCATGTCTTATCCACCTTTGCAGTAATGGATGTAGTGTTTTAATCATGTTCCCCTAGTCTTCCCTTAAAATATATTACACATTTCTGACATCAGAAAACAGCAGCCAAGCAGCAGGATAAAACTGTTGCAAACCTCAGTTGCTACTGGTGTTGAACTGCTGCCTTTTTAAAAATATCTGCTTAGACAAACCTTTTTGAATTTAGACACAAGTACTAAAGTCACTTATAATTACAGTTAACAGTTTGTTTCAGTTTAATGTAATGTTTCTTTTCACTTTATTTCAAACAGTATTTTCTTATGTGTAAGCAATACTCATTTGATTCCATGCAGTGGAACAATCTTCCTCCTAGTTTTTCCATATTTTCAATGTTGTTTTATACACCTGTAATCAATCTATAATGAGAGCCATTATTAATTTGCTGTAGATGATTTTCATTGCAGTCATTTTGCTTTATTAATGGAAATTATATTCATTTTTGTGTCTTTTCCTTAAAAGGACAAAAAAAATAAAAGTTGAATAACATAAGAAAAAAGATCGTCTACATATCATCATCATTACATTTAATAGCATGCTCTCAGGGCAGACAAGACCAAGAAAACTATTTTGCCAAACCACTCAAGATCACTTTGTTAAACAGAAAGCATCCACACACAAGGAAATAACAAAAAACACTGCACATATTTAATCAGCATAGTAAGACACAACAATTAGGGGTAGCAGGTATACACTTGGAATAGATAACAATATAACTTCAAAGTAAAGAGTTTTATGCATGACAGAATAGGTCACTCTCTTGCAATTCTTTAATAGAAAAATGCCAGTCTTTTAAAGGTGGGATTGAGTTCCCTAAGAATAAGAACTCTTATTGCAACTTATTTTCCAGTCAGATCACCCTGATGTTGTAGGAATGGTAAGATTCACTGATTCGCATCTGTGTACTGGCATAAAAGTTCACAATGCGATTGCCCCAATTAAAAAAGTGTGCACCGGATACAATTTGGGATGAACTTGGGATGCATCGTTTCTAGCATCTTTGCATCTGTAAAATCCGATGTATTTATATATAATTATTAGTAGAGGCCTTATTTGCCTTTATTATTTACAAATGTGACCAATAATTTGTGACCAATAATTTTATATTTCGATTGATTCCTCCTCTCTAAACTGTTTCTCAAGCACGCTCTCTCATCACAATCATTAAAATTTTCTGTGACTTGTGCCACAGTAGACCTTCTGTTGGTTCAGACCAGACAGGATAGCCTTCGTTGCCCTCGCGCATCAACACCCTGTCACCAGTTTGTGGTTTGTCCCTCCTCGGACCATTGTCGGTAGGTACTGACCACTGCTGACCGGGAGCACCCCACAAGCCTTGCTGTTTCAGAGATGCTCTGACCCAGTCGTCTGGCCATAACAATTTGGCACTTGTCAGAGTCGCTCAGGTCTTTACTCCTGCACGTTTCTCCTGCATCCAACACGTTGACTACGGGAACTGATTGTTCGCTTACCATCTAATCTACCCAGACCTTGACATGTGACCTTGTTTGGTGATTATCAACGTTATTCGGTTCACCTGTGAGCGGTCATAATATTTTGGCTCATTGGTGTATAAGTATGTTGATTAATTTTTTATTTTTATTGATTGCTCGACTTACTTTATTGTCCACCATAGTAGGTATTTGCCTTTGCTTCTCCCCAATATGATAAATATTAATAAATACAATATAACTATGTACAAAAAAGTATATATAATACATACAATAGTCCAGATCAATCGCAGCAACAAAAGAGCCACTGTATGACAGTATAAGGGTCTATTTGTGCAAATGGTCTCTTATTCCTCTCCAACAGTTAAGCAGAGTTTGACACTTGTTAAGAGTATGGAACAATGGAAAGGACAATTTCTGGTACAAACTATGCTTAGTTTCGTAATGTCTCTTCACATTGAATTCTTTCATAACAGCGACAATCTCTTGGCAAATGAGACGTTATTTTGGCTTTCAGTGAAAAAGTACTCCATTTTCCATCTCTCTTGAAAGTGGTGGCCTTCGCTATCAACTTTGCACTTCTTTGCAGCCATAGCAAATGACTGGTAGGCTACTGACTGAATCAGTTTGTTAAGAAGGGACAAGTTTAATTTCTTCTTCAATATTTTGCAGGTCTACAAACTGTAGTTAGTGCTGTCATTGTGTGGTGGGCTACTTGAATAGCACAAGTCACTCGCAGTATATTTTGGGAGAGAGGCCACAGGCCATTTAAAATCTGCCCCCGGGCCGCATCTGCCCCACGGGCCATACTTTGGCCCCCCTGCTTTACACTGAAATTCCTGTACCACACTGTTGTATTAAATGATAAAATACTTTCCATTAAGCTTTGGTACACCATCTCAACAATACAGTGGCTAACACCAAAACTCCTCAGTCTCCTGATTAAAAACCAACACTGATTGACTCTCCTAAAAATACTCTTGAGTTCTCATTAAAAGTTATGTTCTGGTCAATGACGGTTCCTAAGTACTTAAACTATTCTATCCTTTCCATGGACTGATTACTACGGATGATAGTGGTGTTCATGAAGTAAATAAATATTATAGCGGTGAAGTTACTGGTTTCTTTCAACCCTGTTTGTATGATGAATTATTCTGTCTATGCATTGGACAGTGGAATCATCTCATGTTTTGGGCTCCTTGTCTGCATTGCAGAGAAGGAGCCTATTATTTGGTTCCACTGTTCCCCCAGCATTCCCCATTCTTGGAGGATTGTGTGTTTTGATTCTCAGTCAGTACTGCCCTGCTCCAGCTGAAAGGGACACAGGGCAGGAAGCAGAGACAGAGGGACCAGTGGGGATATGTTTCCCACAAGCCTTTTCAAACAACCCATAAACCAGCTGGAACTGGTCCTGCTTCCACTCATAATCTTTCAATTGGTGTATTTTTGTGAAAGCAGTTTTTCACCCTGTTTTTTTTCTTCCAACCCCCTGTGTCTATTATAAAGTACAAGAGCACTAGGCAGTGGATGTAGGGCTAAACCTTCTTACCTGCTACACAGACTACACCCATTTCAGAGGGATATAAGCCAATGTCAGATAGTACTAGCCAATGTATGAAGCACTGAATATCATTTTGTTTGTCAAAATATTGCGATCATCATTACGTTCAATATTTCAGATGGCTTTCAGCGCTTGTAGGGTAACATTTAATGCTCTTTGTCTTATGACTGCAGTATCTGAAAGGACCGTGGGAATCTGTGAATGATCAGCAGGTCAGGATGCTGTGAGATAACCCGTGCAGCCTGCAGTCAGAGCAATGCCAATCTCCTACCAGCTCCCTGATTGACCACTGACCTGAGTGAATAGACCAACAAAATCTCTTTAGACTAAAATCTGGCAAACAGTGCACAATTTTATGTGTGAGTTTCTCTTAAACTGCCCAGAGACATTTCTTTCATAGAGTGGCAGTGTTCTTGCCAGGCCTTTTCTTGGTGTAAATATGACTGACATTGCCTGTTCAACCCCTGGGTAAACACCACAAGTCACCTCTTTCAGTTCTAGCAGGGGGCTCCTCATTCATTTCCATGGATAAAGAGAGCCAGCAGGAGGCAAATGGAACTATTCTTAATTATAGTAACACTATTGTCTTCTCATGACAGCAAATCTAACACAAGGTTTACTGTGTCCACATGAGTACATGCATTCAGGATATGCAAATCCATCCAGTTATGGTTGCATAATTTGTTGTTAAACAAGTTTTACACTTGTTGAGTTTAAATGTGTCCCTGAATTCCTCTCAAAACATGATTATAAAGAATATCCTGAGACTTGGAGGATACGTTTTGTTATTGTTTCTAAATCCACAGCAGGCTTCTCTCAGAAAGCAAGGTGTGGAGAGAAACAGCAAAACATCTGTTCCTGACATTCACCACTACAAACAAAAACATGCAGGTGTACAATATCAGAATCACTTTAGGATAGCTTCCTGACCCCCCATCTTTACAGCAGACAGATCTGCAGTCTGGATCAGGACAGATGTAAACATACCCAGTAATACAGATGGAACTGCACCCTGGATCAGAACAGACGTAAACATACCCAGTAATGCAGACTGAATAGCACCCTGGATCAGGACAGACATAAACATACCCAGCAATACAAATGGAACTGCAGCCTGGATCAGGACAGATGTAAACATGCCCAGCCATAATGGATGAATCAGCATGATGAGGGGCTCATTTTGTGCACTGTGTATACTGCATTATTTGCTGATATCAGTGATTTTTTTTTAATTCATCAAGGATTGTCCACAGAAGCTGAGTGTTTTCTCCATGTCTGTGGGGGTGGGATCATGGGTAATTCTCGCTATGAACAAAAATGCTGCTGGTTGGTTTAAAAAGGCACAGAGCAGCAAATCTTAGCACATCAAAGACTTACCTCTGACAGCCTCCCAAATCCCTTTCAGAGTGTTCAGATCAGATCTCAGCTGAGGGAAAAGGAGGCAGGTCAAGCAGGCACCCATCCTGGCCTCTGCTGGGTTTATGGGCTTTTCCATCACACACCAAAAAACAGCCAATGTTGTTGAAACCTTATTTTCCTTGTATATAAGCAGGGAGACAGATGACCGAACTGCTAGCACCATGCCAGCAGAAAAGGAGCATCATCTATCATGCCCTTATCTCTCATTTCAGGTACACAGAGCACGTATTCTTCTAAAGATCTTTAAAAGAAAACGAATTATTTCTAAACCTATCCCCCTTACTCTGTGTTTTGGGCTTGCTGTCTGAATATTTATCCCTGTCCAGTCATGAAACCATGACTGGACAGGGATAAATACAATCACTTTGATCAGAGTAAGATCATCCCTATATAGAAAACCACCCTCAGAGGTCTACCACCTCTGTGTCTTCATTTGTTGCTTGATGTATGTACTGAAGGTCATTCTGAGTTTCCCTTTTTTTATATTGAAAGATGAGAGGTTATGGGAAGAGGGAGGGGGGAGGGGGGAGGGCAGGGGGAATAAGTTGAATGCTATGCTGTTGTATCCTGTTGGCAACATATTTGCTTCATTCCAAAACTGCAATAAATAAATGTTTTTAAAAAAAGAAAACAGGTAGAGAGGAGAAGATCTAAGCCTCCAGCTGTGCTTTCACTTTGTTCTGTATGTCGAACATACCCTAATGATAAATTTCTAAGCCTACATTCATCGAATCAAACTCTTTTATTGTCATTTGCACAGATCACACAGGGTAACTGAACACTGAAATTCTTGAGGTAGGCTCTGCCAAGATGTAACACTGAAGATGAGTGACAGCGCGACAGAAGGCAGTGAGTGCGAGGTTGTAAAGAATTAAACTAGCAGAAACTATTTCATCTAAGCTAAAAAAAAATATAGCTGAATAAAAAACAAGTATATGAACATCTATATGTACAAATGTGCAAATTGCAACATACAATTATGACAAACAATACAATACAATATAGTACAAACAGCAGTGTGCAGCATGCACATGATACAGCAGCAGTGATACAGCAGTGAGTATGCAGTAGTGAGTTGTTAGTGTGTTGAATAATGACTGTTTAGGAGTCTTATTGCCTTGGGATAGAAACTGTTTTCCGTCTGTTTGTGCATGCTTGTATGCTCCTGAAGCGCCTGTCGGAAGGCAGTGTCTGGAACAGATTGTGTGCAGGGTGACTGCAGTCCTAGGTTATTTTATGAGCATTCCCCAGACACTGTTTCCTGTAGGTGTCTTAAAGGGCTGGGAGTTTGGTGCCAGTGATGAGCTCTGCTGACCACTCTTTGCAGGTTCCTGTGGTCGCAGGCAGAACAGCTGCTGTACCAGGCTAGGCTGTGATGCAATCACACACAATGTTCTCTATAGTGTATCAATAAAAGCTGGTGAGGATGCCTAGAGCCATGCCAAACTTCTTGAGCTTCCACAGGAAGTACAGGCATTGATAAGTTGCCCTCACTACTGCACCTGTGTGGAGGGACCAGGTGAGGTCATTGAAGTTGTGTACTCCCAGGAATTAGAAGCTGGAGACTCTCTCCAGCTCTGCTCCATTGATGTGTGCCGTCCCCTCATTCATTTCACATGTACAAGAGTGCTTTTATGTTTAAGTGGGAACCAAACTGAAAGTGTCCTTTTAGAGGTCAGCTCCAAGGGCTAAGGAACATTCACATTCAATCATTGTAACCAATGTCACAGGAAATTACTAACAAATTACTAACCAACAAATATAATATAGCTGCAAGCAGCAATGAAGGGGCCAAGCACCACAGGGCCACCAGGTAGACAACTAATCAGAACAACCCCTGAACAGGACACCAGTCCATCACAGGGTGAATAAATACAGTGACACCCACTCTTACACTCACATCTATGGGCAATATAGCATGTCCAACTGACATTACCTGAATTTGTTTGGACTGTGGTAGAAAACCAGAATACCCAGAGGAAAGCCACATGAACACAGGGACAAGGTACAAATTGAACCCAGACGCACCCTGAACTTGAAACCTCCAAATTGATAGGCAGTAGTGCTACCCATTTGCACCACTGTACTGCCCCCACTACATATATGTCAAGCTTAAACGTAAGCAGTGCCATAAAATGCAGCGTGCCTTCTTGGGACATTGCAATAAGAAGTGCCAACACTGTTGGAGGAGTGCAATTTTTGGGTATTTGAAAAAATCGAAAATCATGGGAAAAATGGCAGAGAACAAACCATATTAGCTGAATATAATAACATGTCCCTGATTAGAAAAGGAGACCCCATTTTTCAACACCTGTTTTTGGTAACAGACTTTTCGAAGATCAAATCTTACTTTTTAAAGAAATCATTTCATTTGATATCACTTTAATAAAACACACTGAATAAAACAAGGTACAGTGATATATTGTCTACATATTTTAGATGAAATTGCCACATTTAGATAAAAATAAAATGTAATCACTGTAATCAGACTGGAGAACATTTGTGGGAGGAGTAGCAGAAAGATTGTTTTCATTGAAATTCAAAATGGCAGACAATCCAATATGGCAGACATTGAAACCATTATGTGTGCGTAACTTGGCATGACTGAAGGAATCAGAAGAAGAAAGAATTATGATTTCAGGCCATGCAATTCAAAAGATATGTTAAAATATAAGTATAATATAAGTTATATGCATTATGTGCCTTGCCTAGTGGTCGAATGACACTATAACACTTGGGCTCCTTCAGGGCATAGTCGCAAACAAAGGCACCAAATTTGATGTCAGTACACAAAAGCATTGCACAGATATGGCCTCACTACCTGTTTGGCGTCTTCGCTGTTGACTTTGTTAGCGCATTTGTCAGTACTGCAGCTTCATGGCAGGTTTGTTTTTGTTTTTCCGGTCATGTGCTTTTGTTTTCTGTGTCTCCGTTTGCCTGCCCCGCCCCTGATTCTGTACTGTGCCTGCCTGTTTTGTTTACCCTGCCTGTTTCTCAACCTCGCTTTTCGGACCCAACTTTGTACCTTTGCTGTGCCTTCCTGGTTTTTTGACATCGCCTGTTTGACTCCGTTTTTTGGACTACCCCTGCGGACTGTAATAAATACCTGTGCATCCTCCGCCTCTGTCTGCGCCTGAGTCCCTGCCTGAGCCCTGACAGCATTACTAGTGAATGCTTTCCATAAACAAAAAATCATGGATAAATTTTGTGTGGCACCGTGTCAATATGCTCTGACTCAATTTTCGTGAAGATTGGAGAAAATTTGTGGGAGGAGTAGCGAAAAGACTGTTTTCATTAAAATTCAAAATGGCAGACAACCAAATATGGTGGAAATTAAAATTTTACATCTGTTCAACTTGACATGATGCAAGGAATCAAAAGAAAAAGGAATCATAATTCTAAACTAAAGACATCAAAAGTTATGAGCAGAAATTCAATTGTTTTAATTATAGTGCCACCTAGGGGTGAAATGACTTCTTGGACACTCTCAGGACTGTGTAGGAAGTCCATATACCAAGTTTGGTGTGAACACATCAAAGTATTGCCTAGATATGACCTCACTTCTACTGTTTGGTGTCTTCGCTGTCAAACTCATTTGCATGTTACAAGCAAACACTTTGGAATATCTAAAATACTTGAACTTTTGTGAGGCATGGTCTCAAGATGATATGTACCAAATTTGGTAAAGATTGGACAGAATTTGTAGGAGGAGTAGCGAAAAAACAGTTTTCATAAGAATTCAAAATGGCGGAAAATCCAATATGGCAGACTTTGATGGCAATGGGTGCCAAATTTCATAAAAACCATACGAACGGATCTATGGGCTGTCATAGACACCCATGGCAGATGTATAATAATAAGAAGAAAACTAACAAAAACAAGAACCTTCGGTGGTTGGCCCCTAATAAAAATCAGAACAAACACAATAGGATTCCAGTAGCTTTGTTGCTTGGACCCCTAATATCTGAACAAACATAACAGGGTTCCAGCACTACATGCTTGGGCCCCTAATAGTAATAAAAAACGGAACAAACACAATAGGGTTCCAGCAGCTTCGCTGCCTGGACCCCTAAAAATCGGAACAAAACCAACAGGGTTCCAGCACTATGTGCTTGGATAATGAACATATTTTCCTGATACCTTTAGTTGTTACTGCAGTTGTCATTTATTTGGACAGGAAATATCATTAGCAGGAAATATTTTCAGCTTGCTGTTTTTAGTAACACTTCTGATAATAGTCTGCTGTACTGTGCACATACTAAAATGTATTTAACATATCACCTATATGATTGTTAAAGGCTTACAGGTTCCTTTCCTATATACAGAGGTTACAGACCCTACTGCTAATGCCCTGCTGTTACACTCCTACCTTTTCACAATTATTCAGTAGGCAAAGCAATAGGTAAGCCTTTATCATGTACATTTTATGAAAGACTGGAGCAGTTTCTATCCAGTGCTGGGGAATGTCTTGTTCCAGTCCTAAGGGGGTGTGGGATGATGGACAGGGGGTCCTGGGTGTTGGGCTGGGAATCAGAAGTAATTGGTTGGATGCAGAGGTGCCTACCAGAGCCCCTGAGCATTAAGGGATTACATGCACTCAAAGCTGGGTAAAAAGAGACACAGATTCAGTTTCCCCAACATCTCCAGCTAGGCCCTGTGCACAGCCCCTCCAATCGTAAATCAAGGCCATGTGCCAGGACCCAGACTCCCATGAAACAGCATCCCACGATGAGCCAAAGCACCACACCATCTGTGAGGAAATCAGCAGATCAACACTAAGTTTGTGGGTCGTAAAGGGGGCCGGTCCTGCCATCCTTCTGGCTATTACATTAATGCTGTGACTTGCAGCTTGTCCTGCCTAAGCCTATTTTCTGTGGGTGCCTTTGTGCAAATGTGGGAGTATCATCTCTTGCAGCTTGGTTGGATACTTCTGAGATCCAGTTGAAGCCAGAGCTTGGTGGTGTGCTCTTCAGGCAAAAGCATGATTTATCAGAAACATGTGACTGCAGCAAGGCAATGACAAACTCAAGAAAGCTGGTTGTTGGAATCATCTGGATGGGCTGTTTAAACACAGATGATGAGATTTACACTTCAATTTTATGTAAGTTAGAGGACCTGCATAATGTGTTCTCTTAACAATGCCTGTGAAGGAATACAGTGACTATTCATTCAGAATAACTCAGTGTTTATATAATACAAAGTTACAATATAAAATTGCTTTTGTCAACATTTATACTCTTATTCCTGAATTAATAAGAACATAAGAACATATGATGACGAGAACAGGCCATTCGGCCCAACTAAGCTCGCCATTTCTTAATTAAAGAGTATCCAAAACTGCATCAAGTCTAGACTTGAACACAGCAAGGGTCTCTGCCTCAACTACATGACCTGGCAACCTATTCCATGTATTGATAACTCTTTGTGTAAAATAATATTTCCTTATATCAGTGCGGAACTTACTCTTAACTAGTTTCCATTTATGTCCTCTTGTTTTACAGACTGAACTCACCCTAAAGAATCTATTATAGTTAACCTTATTGATTCCTTTATAAATTTAAATACCTCAATTAAATCACCCCTAAGCCTCCTCTCCCTTAATCTAAATAGGTTAAGTAACTTGAGTCTTTCCTCATAGCATTTATATTTCATGCCAGGAACTAATTTAGTTGCCCTTCTTTGAACCTTTTCTAAAGCTTCGGTATCTTTTTTATAGTGCGGTGCCCAGAACTGCACACAGTATTCCAGGTGCGGTCTGACTAAGGCATTGTATAATTTCAATATAACCTCTTTAGATTTATACTCAATACTTTTTGCTATATATCCCAGCATCCTGTTGGCCTTTTTTACTGCTACAGCACACTGCCTAGATCCTGTTAAGCTTGGGTCAACCATTACTCCCAAGTCCTTTTCAAATTGAGCACATTCTAGTTTTTTTCCACCCATGAAGTAGTCTTGTCTAAGGTTCTTATTTCCTACATGCAAGATTTTACATTTATCTAAATTGAATGTCATCTGCCAGGTATCTGCCCACTTTTGGATGCTGTTTAGGTCTTCCTGTATTACCTTAGTTGATTCTATACTGTTGGCTAGACCCCCTAGTTTTGTGTCATCTGCAAATTTTACTATTTTACTTCTAACCTCTGCATCAAGATCATTTATGTATATAAGAAATAGCAAAGGCCCCAACACCGATCCCTGCGGGACTCCACTTCGTACAGGACCCTGCTCTGATACAATTCCTCCCATAGTTACAGTCTGCTTTCTATTAGACAGCCAACTTCGAACCCACTCGGTGATAGCTCCTGTAATTCCAGCAGATGTCATTTTCAATATGAGTCTCTCGTGCGGAACTTTGTCAAATGCCTTTTGAAAGTCCAAATAGATAATGGTTTGAGTCAAGACATGCTGTAGCTTCCTCAAAGAAGTCCAGGTTTGTTAAGCACGACCTCCCTCTGCGAAAACCGTGTTGGCTATCATTTAGAACACCATTTCGTTCCAGGAATAATTGCAAATTATCCCTAATGATGGATTCCAGTATTTTGCATGCGATACAAGTTAAGCTGACAGGCCTATAATTTCCTGGTTCAGTCCAGTCTCCTTTCTTGTAGATAGGTACTACACTGCCATGTTTCCAGTCATCTGGTATTTCTCCAGTTTTAAGGGATTGCTTAAAAATAACTGTCAGAGGCTTGTAAACCACCTCTGCTAGTTCTCTGAGAACTCTTGCATATATTCCATCAGGGCCTGCTGCCTTATTTGTTTTAAGTTTTTGAAGCTTATCTGGTACTTCTGCATCATTTAAATCAATTTCCTCTATAAGTCTCTGAGAACTGACTGCACCTGAAGGCATATGCAAAAGCACTTCACTAGTGAAACTCTCCACAAAGTAACTGTTTAGTGTATCAGCAATAGCTTTGGTATCGTAAACCATAACCCCATCCTTATTTTTTATACCTCTTATTTCATCCTTAACTTTCCTTTTTTGACCATAGTATTGAAAAAAACGTTTAGAGTTGCTCTTTGCATCTAGTGCAATTTGTCTTTCATAACACCTTTTGGCTTCCCTTATTTTTTTCTTAACTTGAGCTCGCATATTACTGTATTCAATCTTATTACTATCTGAGCTCTCCAACTTGTATTTTCTAAATAATTTCCTTTTTTGTTTCAAACTGTTCCGCAGTGACTTATTCATCCACTGTGGATGCTTCTTTTTCAGTTTTCCTTTTCTCACTTGCGGAATGAATTTACGCTGTACATCCAGAATAATCGTTTTAAATATGCACCACATTTCTTTGACAGTTTTACCACCTAGAAGAGGTACCCAGTTTATATTCCTTGTATAATCACGCATCTTAATAAAGTCAGCTTGCCTAAAGTTGAATACTCTAGCATTGGAGAATGCAGACTTAACTTGCCAAAAAACTTCAAATGTAATTGAACTATGGTCACTTGTACTGAGTGGTTCCCCTACCTCAATACTGCCGATTCTATCAGGATTATTACACAGAACCAGATCTAGGATTGTGTTCTCTCTCGTGGGTGGAGTAACAGACTGTATCAAAAAACAGTCATTTACAACATCCAAAAACTCTTCCTCACATTACCTTGACCTGAACACAGTTTCCCAATTATTGAAGGTAATTGAAGTCCCCCCATTACTATTGTCTCACCCTCCTGACATGCAAGTTTAATGTTATCAAAGAGAGTACTACTGACATTGCTATCTGAGGCTGGTGGCCTATAGCATACTCCAACATTCAGGCCTTTTTCATTTTCCCCCAATATCTTAATCCATATGTCTTCACTAACACCAAGGGGCTCCATTCCTGGTATTTCCTGAGTATTAAGATTATCCTTTACATAGAGAGCTACACCTCCTCCTCTTCTATTGATTCTATCTTTTCTTAGCAGCTTGTATCCCTCTACGTTGTACTCATCCCCATCCCCTGGACCAAGCCACGTCTCTGTAATCCCAACAACATCAAAGTTACTATTACTCATAACGGTTTCCAGAATGAGAATTTTATTTTTTATGCTTCTAGCATTTAAACAGAGAAATTTCAGGGTACCATGTGTGCCTCTCCTGCCCTCTACCCCCGCCCCCAACTGCCTAGAACCACCTCTATTACAGTACTGCTCTGACTGATTTACAAGCATCGTTTCCTCTCTACTAATAAGATATTTAGCCATGGTGTGTTCTATTCCGGCAGTCTGTCTATCCCTACCCATCTGACTGTATAAACTCCCTGCCCCCCCAGACCCTAGTTTAAATAACCCTCTGCTACCCTAAGCATACGCTGGCCCAGTGCAGCTGTACCCCTCCGGTTCAGGTGCAACCCGTCCCGCTTGTACAGGTCACCCCTGTTCCAAAAGGAGTCCCAGTGCCCCATAAACCTGTACCCCTCTTTCCTACACCAGGTTTGTAACCACGTGTTAAACCTCCATATAAAGGCTTGCTTCCCTTTGCTTGCACATGGTACTGGTAGAATTCCAGAGAAGACTACCGTGGAGGTTCTGCTCCTAATCTTCCCCGCTAGCTCAATAAATTTTTCTTGCAGAACCCCGAACCTACCCTTTCCTATGTCATTGGTTCCAACATGGACCATGACCACCGGATCCTCCCCAGCTCTGGCCAGGAGCTTGTCCGCGCTCTCCAGGAGGTCTCCAACCTGGGCACCGGGCAGGCAACAGACCATGCGAGACTCCTTGTCGCGCGAACACACTATGCTATCTACCCCTCTAATGACTGAATCCCCCACTATCACCAACTCCCTTTTCTTGGAGGATGAGGCCACCTGGGTGCCCTGGGGCTCTTCAGTCCTCCCACTCTCAGGATCGTGGGTCAACTCGTCCTGCAGTGGCGCGAAACGGTTGGTCACCGCAATCTCTGGAGATACTGCCCCTCTTGGAATTTTGTGCCCCTTTCTACATTTACGCCCTACTGTAACCCAGCTCTCTTGCCCTATCTGGTCTGTATCTTCCCCCCTACCTGGCTTGGGTGAGCACACTATCTCTCTATAGGGCGTACTAATCAGTTCCTGGAACTCTAACAATTCAGGATTACTGTGGAGTCCAGCTAGTTGGGCCTCAAGATCAAGAATCTTGTTCTCCAAGTGCTCAACAAGTCGGCAACGGTCGCAGATGAACTCATTCTGGAGGTATCCCTCCAGAAATCCGATCATCCGGCAACTCTCACACAGTTTTGGCCACATTTTTTCCCCTAACAGTAAACGCTTTCCCTAAATAAGGATTTACTGCCGAGACAGAATTACCAGCTAAAAAAGTGCTAAAAGCACCGAGGTGGCTCAGAACAGTCAAAAGGCAGAAATCAAGCGCAAGACATGCCATTTAGCCTAATACAATAAAACTACGTTTACAGTTCAGCAGATGCGCTAACACAACCAGAATCAGAATATCCTAAAATCTGACGCTGAAAAATAGTATAAAAGGGTAAAAAAGAGAACCGGCTAGTTAGCTAAACTACCCGAATAGCTAGCTAAAGTGTGCTGCTTAATTATTTTGAGATTTGCTCCTGAGAGGGCGAAAAACCACAAAAAACCTCTCGTCGGCTAGAGCCGAATTAGCTCCGACGGAGGAAAAAAAGTGGAAAATTCCCTCTCTGTCCCCTAATGGCAAAAAAAGATTCAACTTTAAGAGCAGATCAGACCTACCTTATGTAATAGCTAGGTAAATAGCACCAATTTTTATTTTTATCCGATTGAATGTAATAGCACAGAAACCACTCCACAAACACAACACCAACAAACAGCAGGAACTCATCCAAGCTAGAGCAATCGAGCTAGAGCAATCGAGCAAGAGCCGCCAAATTGGTATAGTCCCAATATTTGACCCACATACAGTATTTATAAGCAGTTTGGGATTTTGGCTTCATTTGCTGCTAAATGTGTAATGATGTAATGATGTAACTCACATGTGCAGCTGTCTGCAGTGCAACTCTGGTTTTTGGAGAATTCTCACTGATCTCACGCGGGAAACTAGAGTGTACATTAGCACACTGGGCTGTCTTCCCCACTGTACTCACTGCTACCATTTTTCACCCCATCAAAGGGCTTTCACCATACACAGAGCAGAGTGGGGATCTCACAACTCTATTTAGAGGCAGTATGACACCACATTAACTATAGAGGCACACCTGTTACCATGGATGAGAAACTCTTGAAATTAGAAAATGAAGACATCCCTGAATCACCAGAGGACCACAGAAATCTGTGGAATTCATTCGCAGATCCCCTGAGGAGGGAAATCGGTGATGGGTGATAGCGAACTGTTCTTGCTAGTGTAACAGTGAGGTGTATGGCAGCTGTTCAAATCTACTACACCACCCTGGGATTGCGCCCAGGGAAAATTGTTTTATGGGTGGGGCCTACACAATAGAGGACCCCCGGAGAAGCCAGAGAGGTGATTCCAAGTTGAACTATAATTTATTGAAAATACTTTACAATACTCAAACTACAATTTATTACTAAGAGTTATAATTAAGAGTATGAAAGGTTGAAGGAGGGATAAAAAGTACGCACTGCTGGGATAAGATATTTCCAATTAAAAACACGTTAAAAGTGGGCGAAGAGCTGTCTGGGGGAGAGTATACTACTCACCACTAAGGATTCCACCTGTGTGAACAATATTCACCGCTCCGTGCTCAGCCCCACTCAGTCAACACAGCAAACGTGAACTTCAATGAACTGGTGTAGATCACTAGACATGCAGGTGAAGGGAGACTACACTACAACCTAAACCCCCACCACCAGACAGCCTGAGCCCACTGCATTCGGGTGTGCTACCCTAATCGAAAAAGATTTAAAACATGATAAAACCAGCTAGTTTGGTCACACATCACAGAACCACATACAGAAGAAGGCATTTATAATCCTATGGGCTAGCCAGACTGTTTTAACTACCATGCCATGCTGCTAGCTTAAAATAAGAATTAGAACTATAAAGCAAAACAGCAGCTAGCGTTGTAGACCACCCCTAAAAATACAAACAGTCAATCAGTACAGACGCATGCATATTACCCGGAATTACTACAGTTACCTTGGATCGCCAATCCTGCAAATCCTACAGTACTGCAAAATGAGTTTACCTGATCTAACCACATGAAATAGAAATCAGACGATTCCAGTTGAGTAGCCCTCAGAACCGACCGCACTATCCCGGCCTACAAACACCTTTAAAATCAAAGCAAAGCCAGATTAGTGTCGTACTGCCAGGTCATCTCAGAATCACAAACTCAAAATAAATGCACATACCTGCAATCGGTGACCGCAACACGGGTTACCTCAGCCGAACTGGTTTTTGTTGTAAAATACGTGAAGCATTGGTGATCTGTCCATAAAATGCCAAAATTAATCCAAACAATAAACCTCAGACAAAACACAATATTAAAAACACACACACGTACCACTAGCATGACAGGTATGAGGGGTTTAAATAGAAAAGAACATAGCAGGCTGTAATCGCCTGGGTGACAACCATCACATCCCCAATTATCTGAACCCTATGGAAAGCGAGGTAACCTATCCTGTCACACTAGGGAAGATAATCTAATTGCCAGACCTCCTGTATTTCACCATATGTACTCTCACTCTCAAATTGATGGTTATTTAATTATTGTCTATCTTTTTTTAAAGCTCTGTATCAGTATAAAGGATGCTTTCAGTGAACCTTCATGGTTCGTTTTGACTCCGCTGAACCTAGAGTGCGTTGGACGTATTTCTGACAACTGCCGTTCCTGTAAATAAAGAAGTCTTTTCCACAAATTGCGCCTTGTTTTTCCTTACAAGATCCATCAGTTCCCAAGAACTATTGGTTCATCTCACTACTGAGTCACACCTACAAGCTTCCTGAATGCCTCATTCTTAACAGAGTTGCTCCTGCCATTGATGAACACTTCATCCCCGAACGAGCAGGTTTCCATCCAGGCAAGTCAACAACTCGCCAAGTACTCAACCTCACACAGTACATCAAAGATGGTTATGAGGAAGGGAAGGTAACTGGAGTCATGTTCATCAACTTGTCAGCTGCCTATGATACTGTCAACCACAGATGCCTTCTCCGTAAAATCTTAGAGATCACTAAGGTCATCAAGCTGACGGAACTCACTGAAAGCATGCTAGCTAACAGGTGCTTCTTTATGGAATTGGGTGGGAAGAAGAGTAGATGGAGAACACTCAAAAATGGTCTTCCACAAGTAAGTGTGCTAGCACCATTCCTCTTCAACATCTACACTAAAAACCAACCACATAGTGAGGGAACCAGACAGTTCATTTATTCAGACAACCTCGGTGTAGGAGCTCAAGACACTGATTTCAGAGTTGTAGGAGAAAGACTCTCCAATGCTCTCAACAAGCTGACACCGTACTACGAAGAAAACCATCTTCATGCTAATCCATCCAAGACACAGGTGTGTGCCTTCCACCTCAGAAATCATGAAGCCAAGCGCAAGCTTAAAGTTGCATGGTCAGGAACACCTTGGAGTCACCTTAGACAGATGTCTCTCCTTCAAACACCATGGAGAGAAGACTAAAAGCAAAGTGAGCTCCAGAAGAAACAGCATCATTAGTCAACTGACTGGTACAACTTGGGGGAGCAAATCCTAAGAAACTCTGAGATCTTCTGCTCTAGCTCTTTGTTGCTCAGCTGCTGAATATGCCAGACCTGTATGGGAAAGATCTCCCCATGCCAAGAAGCTGGAACCTGCTCTCAATGCTATGTGCCGCCTGATCACTGGATGCCTAAACCAACTCCAACTGACAGTCTGTACATCCTAGCGGGCATTGCCCCTCCTGAGATCAGACGCAGAGTATCTAGTATGAAAGAGCGCTAGCGCCAAGTAGGAGATGAGCAGCACCCTCTGTTTGGTCATTTGCCAGCACAGAGTCCCCTACAATCAAGAGAGAGCTTCTTGCACAGTGTCAACCCGCTCGAAGCCTTGACAGAGAGTACCAGAGTTCTAAAGTGGGAGGAAAGGACTACAGCACCTCTCACCAGCAGACAAAAAGTTTCTTGAGTATACAAGAAGGTCTTCCACCAGGCTCTGATTACATCGGACAAGTGGAAATGCTTCAACAGATTAAGATGTGGCGTTGGACGTTCCAAAGTGTGCCTAACTAAACGGGAAATACCGAGACAACCAGGATCTCACTTGTATATGTGGTACAGAACCACAACCTATGGAGCACCTACGAAGAAGTCCATCATTGGAGGCACCAATGCAGAGCACAGGATCTTGCAGAATACAATGATTGCAGAATGTGTTCAATTTTGGTTGAATCACATCTAGCTTTGTACGAGGACTCGGCAAGAAGAGAAGAAGAAGCTCAGCTGAAAACCAAATCACTGCCTGTACCAACTTTACCGATTTGCCCGACCTGTTGCATCATGGCTGAATAAATTTGTGCTGATGTCACCTTCAACTCTTGCACCTTTGGTGCTTACAATATAAAATCGCTAGCAATATGTGTCTGACACAATAACTATCAAGCTAGCAAATGTAATCTCTATCGCTAACATTAGTTACATGGCAGTAAATTAGTTTGCTAGTTAGATCAAGCTCAGCCTGATTATTTTAGCTAAATAATCATCCTGCTAGCTAACCAGTCAGCTAGCCATAGTAGCTAACATTATGCTTTCTCTTAGAAAAAGGTGTGGGTGTTGCCACCCTGCCCTGTGGTGACTTCAGCTACATTATTTCACTAACTTGCAATCCATCTTGCATTCACAAGCTAACTGTAGGAATCATTGGTCAGAACTAGCAGTTTTATAAGAGTTAAAGTGCTAGGAAGTCATTTTTCATCCATTAGTAAAAATCTTAATGCAATCACTTGAAACTGAAATTCCTAATTAGACAGAAGGCTGGTTAAGTCATAGCTGCCATTGAGCTGAGTAATATCCTCCAATGAGCTATTGAGCTGAGTCATAGCTGCCATTGATCACAAACAAAAGATTGGAGTCTGACCATTCACCTTTTGCATTTTTGCACACAAACTCATTTGTTCCCAATGGTCTATTACACAAGGCTTTAAGAGGTATTGGTCAGGCTTTTAATACCCAATCCATGAACAGAGACAGTTGTTTTCATATCCAAAAGAAATCTATGTTGAGACTTGGGTAACCTACAGATATGTGTATGTGTGCCTATATTGGAATCATCATCAGCAGCTGGAACCCACCAGCTGTCCAACATGAGCATAAAAAAGAAAAAAGTTGGAGAGTGAAATGACACTTTTGAGCGAGTGTTTAAGGGCTAAATAATGTGTCACAGCTGTGTTTCATAAACAATGCCAGCTGAAAAATAGTGAGGATGATACATGGCAAGGGAATTTCTGCACACCATCTTGGAACAGCAGAGAAACATATAATCCTGACTGCCTCTCCTATTTATCACATGGCATCATTGCCCATTTTCTTCCAGTGAAAAGGTCATTCTCCTGCTCTGGGTCCAATCATCCAGGCACATGGCTTCTCCTATCACTGCTATGCTGATGACACCCAGCTCTACCTCTCGTTCCAACCTGATGACCTCACTGTCTCAGCGCAGATCTATGCCTGTCTTTCTAATATCTTAACTCTGGATGAAGGAACGCACCTCAACTCAACATCGCCAAGGACTGAGCTCCTAGTCATCCCAGTCAGCCATAAATCCAGCCACAACATACCGTTCAGCTCGGCTCAACAACACTGACTGTGTTCTCCTCAGTAAACTGCTACTGTGTTATTATGGGTTTTTGAGGAGCATGTGTTTGATGATGAAGCCTAGAAGCTCCGGTAAGAAAACATCTACAGGAAGAAAACTAAAATTCTGAATGTGAAATGTGACAAGTACACAATGTAGTCCTTGACTTCACATAAAACTCATTATGGCTCTTTCATAACATTTTGATGTGTAATCACAGTCATATCTATTCAGCGCTCACATTTGAGTATTCACTGCATCCAAATCCTCCTAATTGTCAGGGGTTTTTGAAGAGGATACTGTGGTGTGGTAAACCATCTAAACCAGTATGCACATTAACCAGTAATCTGTCATCTAACGTAGTTAGCACAGTACTCAGCGATCTGTCATCTGAACCAGTCTGCACATTGACCAGTAATATGTCATCTAACCTAGATAGCACATTACTCAACAATTTGTCATCTGAACCAGTCTGCAAAGAGTTTCTTCACACAACAATTAACAACCCTTGGCTATGGAGTTTGTTGTAATGAAACACTGCAAGCTCAGGTGGAGGGTGTAATGCACTTTGTCAGAGCTAGGCTACCTGTGGTAGCTCTGGTAATGACACACTTGTGTCAGAGCTAGGCAGAGCAGAGAATCCTTAAGGACACATGAATGACAACCAAGGTATCTCAAATAAATCAAGCAGCCCTTTGAATCTGGTCCCATTGTTATCAAAAAATATATGGCCCTGGCCCGTTTCACATCCAAGTTTCTGTAAAGAGAACAAAGGTTGACAAAATAGAGGCTACTCTGAACTTTGGCACAAAGATGTGATTCAGCCAAGCTTTGCACCTGCTTGGGCCCAGAGTTGGAGCCAGGCACTGAAAAAAATGGCAGAAGCGCTTCCTGTGGCCTGCCATGGTAGCAGCAGCAGCAACCTCACCACCTTCCTCTCCAAAAATGCACACACAAAACAAAAGGCAGTCTTCAAACAGATGCCTGGTCCCTATAAGCCAACAAATGATAACTGTTACAACTTTTTTGGTCCTGTGTGGGGCTTTTGTGAGGGGATCTGTAAAAGAGAATAAAGCCCGGAGTGACCACAGACCAGCTGGGGCACTGCCAAGCCCAGCTCTGTGGGCATCCATGCCACCAGTCAGGTGGTAGCGTTTTCTATGCCCAGGGACAATGACAGATTGTTTGAGGATGGCCAGCCATTCCCGGACCCAATGACAGGCAGATCATAATCACAGTGGAGCAGCTAATCACTCCTCTATCACAGAGGAAACACACTGGTTACACAAGGCTGGAAAGGCAGGTTTTAGAATGTGATGACACATGAAGAATGTTCAGCACACTGCAGCTCCCACCCCCTGCTTAGCTCCACACACATTCACACATACACACACACACGCACACTTACACACATACATAAACACATATTCACAAACACACAAACACACACACACACACACACTTACACACATACATAAACACATATTCACGCACACACACACACATTCACATATGCGCATTACTCATTGCATGTTTCTCCCCAACCATGCTGCGCAATGTTGAGCCAACGCCTATCAACAGAAATAAACATACAAAAAAGATTTAAATTTTTCAACAAATCCCCCCATACACCAACCCCCTCACCCCCTCCACACAGACATCCCAATATGGTCGCTGGGGCATTGCTAGTGCGTTACTGGGTGGTTGCCAGGGTGTTGCTAAGTGTTTGTTAAGGGTAAACAATATGGTCGCTGGGCGTTGCT
Source organism: Megalops cyprinoides (assembly GCF_013368585.1). NCBI lineage: Eukaryota > Metazoa > Chordata > Actinopteri > Elopiformes > Megalopidae > Megalops > Megalops cyprinoides. The sequence goes on along the minus strand of NC_050604.1, from coordinate 1,459,494 downwards.
GGGTGGTTGCCAAAATGTTGCTGAGTGGTTGCTAGGTGGTTGCTAGTTCCTAATAGAGGGTGGATACCCGACCCGAGCCCAATGGGACCCATCTGGACCTAATGAGTCGGGCTGGGTTTGGACAAAAATTTAGAAATGATGTTCAGGTTCAGGTCAGGTTTGGTCACATCAGCCAAACAATAACTAGGCAGCAAACATTTGACTTTTGAACTAATTAGGATGGGCTAGCCTAGCTGACATGGTGCTTCAAGTTCTTTTTAGTGAAAATATAGTGTAAAAATAAATAAAAATGATGGACCTTCTGTCTGTGTTGGGCTACATTATGTTCAGTGCTGGGGTTTGTTTATTTACGTGACAAAGGAACACATAGGCTATTTCAGGCAATAAATATTCATAGGCTAAAGATGGAGGGCGTCACACAAAATTTGTCATCAGGGAAGATTAAAACTACCGAAAACCATGCAGGGAAATTTACGGTATGGAGGCATTTCGATTTAGTCATCATACAGATAATAATGAAGCAGCTGGTTACGTAAAATGTAAGGCTGTGATTACAAGTACCGTCTTTTTTTGATGAAAAACGCTGGCCAGAGCATTTTTTTCAAGTAAAAAAAATGCTGGCAGCGTTTGTTCCACAAAGCAGTTGAGAGTGTCTTTTGTTGCCATAACAACAGTAGCATGTACATAGCAATCTAGCTGGCTATACATTGTTGCAGAGCTAACGTTAGCTAACAGGTTAGTTTTGATAACGACAACTTCAAGCAGTCAACACAAACATTTTCCAGAAACTCCTAGGATCCGTCCAATTTGACTCCAAACAGGCCTCTTTATGATGAATGTTATGATACAGTTTAACTGTCATGTTGTACAGTTCACTGTGCTCAGAAACTAGCACAATTAACTTCTCCACTGCTACCTTCTCCATTTTTGGTGGTTGTTATGGGAGACAACAGGTGTCACTACTCCGCTTGTGATTGGCCAGCTGTCAAAAAAGTGCTTGATGTAGGGCATTTTTTCTGAGAATCTGAACTTTTTTCAACTGAAAAAACGCCCTGAGCTGCAGAAAAAAATGCCGGCAATGGAGTTTAAAAGAAAAAAAACACTCGTTTTTTGAAAACACTACTCCATAGGATTATTATGTAAAAAAGACGCTGACAGCTTCAAAAAAGATGCTACGTGTGAACACAGCCTAAAACGTGTTGGGTTCTGGTGATATGACAGCAAGAAGACTGGGAATTCTGCCTTGCAGCGACATGTGGGCAGAGGGTGCACGCTGCGGGTGGTTTAGGGCTACTGCAGACTACTATTACTGGCCTCACTACCTGCGTGAGGCTTGGGTCGGGTTCGGACATAAAAAACAGAATGCCTGTCGGGTTCAGGTCGGGCTCGGACTTGGTCAGGTTCAGGACAGAAATATGCGTGGTTTCTAGGTTGTTCCTAGGTGGTTGCTAGGGTAAGCAATATGGTTGCTAGGGACATACCCGCCTTTGATGAGTGTTGGGTCACATGACCCGAAGCAGCATACCAAATCCCATGGCTATTGGTCAAATGGTGACTGAGTGGTAAGACTTTGAAAAATGAACTGAAGTGAATAGGAGGAGGGAGGGATGAATAAACAAGTAACAGACGAGTGTGGGTCAGTATGGATTTCAGTGAGTGTTGGGTCACATGACCTGAGCCAGCATATGAGATAAGTTTGCTGACGGCCTCAGCGTGACCGTGTGATAGAGCTTTTGAAAAATGAATTGAAGTCAATGGCAGGATGGAGGGTATGAATAAATGAGTCAAAAAAACTGATGAAAAAAGTAACAAAAAGACGAGTGCGGGTCAAGACGGTCTTGGATGAGTGTTGGGCGATTTGTCCTGAGGCAACATGAGGTATGGTGGTTATGGGGTGAAAAGTGACCGAGTGGGAAGGCCATGAAGTGTTGAAAATGAATGGGAGTCTATGGGAAAAAAGGATGAAAAAACGACAAAAGCCGGAGCATGAGTGTGGATACGGCTTAGCTGCATACAAGCAACCTGATCGGGGTCAGACTGGAGGGGTTACAGTTGGTTTGGGGTCGATATTTCAAAAAACTGTGGGAGGAGAAGCGGGACAAAATTTGGTGGAATAAGAAGAAGAATAAAAATTATATATTGGATATAATCGAATCGAAAAATAAAAAATCGGACAACAATAAGCATCGCAATCACACTAATAAGACTACGGATAACAAGTGTGCTTAGCGAGACCTAAATAACATATACCAGGCAACAATTTTTAGAGACTTACTATACAAATTACATTTATTTTCCCTTTTTTAAGTAAGTAGCAAAAGAAAAGAAATGATTATGTAAGCAGAATAAAAATAAAACACAAAACTACATCCAAATAGGGCGCTCCAATGGTAAATAAAGAAACTTCTCAAATAAACCAACAATATCACTTGCATAAATTACTTTGGCTCTGACGACTGTTACAACCATGGTCATTTTTGTTTGTGTATTTTATTTGTTTTATTCCCGGGGGGTATTCCAGAAAGCAGGTTTAACAAACTCTGAGCCTAACCCTGAACTCTGAGTTGATGAACCCTGAGATGGGAAACTCTGAGTTTTCAGTTCCAGAACAGCTGATCCGAGTTAGTTCAATCAACTCTGAGTATGTTCACCCTGAGTTAAATGCATGCACGACGACTATAAAAAGCCATCATTAATGGCGCTCCGATACTACGATTCACCATGACAACCGTCCTACTTTACCCCTGTGGAGTTAGAGATTCTGATATGTGCTTATGGCGAGTATGAGCACATTTTCAGAAAGAAAAGCAACACAGCTGCAGCAGCAAAGGAGAGTGTGGTAGGAAAAACCCCTTCCAGTCTGGGCCGAATAGGCTCCCTCCACACTTGTGTTGTAACAACTCCAAATCAATCAATGTCATAATGAATCGCAAAAAATAAATACAGAGAATATTCCTCAGAGTCTGATGCAAAAGGTTTATTGCATATGCTGCAACTCACATACAGTAAACCGGGTTGGTCCGCAGAGCAGTCAGTCAATCAGTCAATCAGTCATTCACCAAATCCGTCTGAAAAACCCCCTAAATGCATCCTTCTTTTATGCTCTTTCCCGGCTCCACCTGTTATGGGCCTTAAACACAAACTCCTCCTGTATGGTCCCTCCTTCTCTCGCCATTTTTCGGCACACTCTTCCAATACACCATTATCTTCACGCTTTCTACACCTCCCCATTTACTTTATTCTTATTTCCAGGCCGCATCTGAATGTCATTTTTTTAAAACTCAGGCCCCTGGCCAATTTGCCAGGGCCATCCCTTGCTGGTACCTCTTCTTCTGTTTTTCTTGCCTCAGATGACCCTGAAGCAGTGTTTCATGAACTAAAATAACCCTGGGCAATGGTAGTGCTTATGAGAGCAAATAACCACCTTAACATATACTTGTGACAATGCCTAGTTATCTCCACCAAGTAACAAGCTTAATCGTACCACGTCAAGCTCTGCTTTCCTCTGGTGGGGTGAAAGTGACAATGCTTATGCCCAATTTTCCAACACATTTACAATTGGCATGGGAGAGAATTGCTGCGTGAGTCAGTGCATACGTTTGAATGCAGTAGTCTATTCATTTAACATTTAACCACTCTTCCTTTTAATATTACAGGTGAAAAAGTGGTGGAATGTTATTGAATATAATTCTATTTTCATTTGTGCAATCCCATGGCCACAAAGCACACTTGGCAGCAGCTGAAAATGAAATATAAAAATATAGTTCAGACAGGTAAGACATATTTTGCTTAGGCCTATAGGCTCATGATTGTACCTCACTTTGGTTTTAATCATATTTGACATATTAAACAATGTAAACAACATTCAGTGGCTATATCAACTTGTAGTAGCTTTAACTCCCAACAGAATGCTGTTTTAACATAAATGTCCTCTCGCCTAATATCCTGCATCTCATCTCAGGTTTAACGAACTCAGACTATTCAATAAGCTGTATTTTATGTTCATTCTGGCTGTGTGCGTTGCGTCGTTTTACATTTTCCCCAGATCCGTATCATGCCCTCCCAAGGTGTGCCCTTCGTTTGGTGTCTCCTCCCCTCACCCGTGACTGGAGCCTTTCCCCATTTCCTGGGCAAGCCTCTCCCTTCAAAGAGGCTCTGTCCACACAAGAGAGAAGAGCATTGCTGCTCCCTGATGTTTGCTGCCTGTATTCGCTTCTGTATTTGTAGCCGCTATTTGTACTTTGTCAATTGTAATCTTAGGTCTTCGTTTGTGTGTAATTAGGGGCCAAGCACTGAAGGTGCTAGGCACCTATTGTAATTGTTAGAATTTTTAGGGGCCAAGCACTGAAGGTGCTTGTAATTGTTGAAATTGTATTGTAATTGTATTGTATTGTAATTGTTAGAATTTTTCACTATTATACTTTCTCCTCTGGGAGTCTATGGCAGCCCATAGAACCACTTGGTGGATTTTTATGAAATTTGGCACATTAATAGAGGACAGTCCAAAGTATCCAGGCCTCAAATTTGGGGTCAATCCATCCATCTCTGTAGCGCCACCAACAGGCCAAACTTCAAGGTACATTTTTTCTTATAACTTTTGAACCGTTTGTCCTAGAGTTGTGATCTTTTTCCCCCTGAATCCTTGGGTCATGGTGGTGATTCGAATGCACCCATTGGGGTTAAAGTCCGCCATATTGGATTTTCTGCCATTCTGAATTTTTCAAAAAACCTACTTTTGCGCACTAGTCCTAGGCTGTTGATCCTATCACTACCAAATTTGGTACGTATCATCTACAGATGGGTGTGACCAAAAGTTATTCAAAGAATTTTGCTAGGGCAAACGATGTGGCTGCTGTCATTCAATGAATTTCCATGCCGAAGACACTAAAACACTGGGTATGCACCAAGTTTCATGAAATTTGGCCACTTGGTGGCGCTATACCATTAAAAATCATTAAAATACCCATTACTCTGGCAGAAAAGCAGATATCTCAACTAAATTTCTTGTGCTACATCAGCCATTTTGTGTTTCATCCATCTTTGATTTTGTCAAAATTTAACACAATTAACCACCACCTCCTCGAGTTATGGCACAATGAGGTTTTGTGTATTACCTCTTTGGACCATTGTCTTTAACAGTTGTTAAAGGATAGTTGCCAGGTTGAACAATGTGGCTGCAGTGTACCCACAAATTTGCCCGTGAAGTCACCATAAAGGAAGAGTGGCCATATCTCTGCAATGCTTTTGCTCATTGGCATAAAAGTTGATACACATGCTTACAATTAGGCCTGGGTGCCACACAGCAAGTTTAGTGAAATTTGGCCACTTTGGGGTGTTATACTGAAAAACAGGTGTAGACACCCATGTGTCCATGTACTTAGATTTTAATGACATTTTGTTCTAATGGACATTACAAGACACAGACCACACAAAGAAAAGCAGATATTGCAACCAATTTTTGTAGGTCATTACATCATTACATATCAGGTCCTAACTGGAAAATGAACACATAATTCAGTGTCCAAATGACATGGCTGCTAAGATACAATCAGTTTGTAGCACTTAAAATAGGCACATCTCCTGCACCTGTGGCACTTTGTGTATGCACAGACCTGTGACCTGTGAGTGGCTGACGCTAGAAATAGACGTCAGAGTATGAGAGTTGGCTACAAGAGAGACAGCGGTGACATTAATTTGTATTTCTTTACATTCCCAACAGGTAAGCACATTATTTACCATGATAGCTGATTATAGTCAGTATTAGTAAAGAGTGAAACTGCAGTTTTCTAATCTTCTTACAGCAACCATGAGTTTCGTGCTGAGTTTTGGCTAGTTTCTGCGGGTAAAATGGCGGGTGCCGGTTCAATGGTTTATCAGTAAAGCCCCGTATACCCCAGCAGAATTCCATAAGAGCCAGTCAGTCATGTGAGGGGGAATTGTTAAAAAAGAAATGGCTGTTTAGAAGATGTAAGTTTGAAGGGAGTGAGTGAGTGAACGTGTGTAGTTGTTTTGGTTATCAGTTTCATGTTGTGCTAGTGGCAATCAACTAGTGATTAAATGTTAGCCAATGCTAATCGCGAATGCTAACTGTTTTTAGCATTTCAGCATTTAATCGCGAACGCTAACTGTTTTTAGCATTTCAGCCTTGGAGTAGAGATCTATCAAAGGATGTTTTTTCAAGCACAGCTTATTGAAGTTTGAAATACTGTCCAGTGTGATTAAGAAAAGAACACACATGCACACCACATATACAGATTATACCATGCATTCTGGTGCAAAGTTAAATACTTACCTATGTACTTAATATTCACAGTTGCTTAATACTTACCTGTTGTTACATATTTCATTCTTACCATGTGGGTGTGAGAATTATACATTCTGGTGTAAAGTTAAACACTTACCTTTCACTCAATATTTCCACTTCTTGATATTTGTTCAAGTATTATACAATGATTCCTCAGTCTAACAAACAGGTTATTGCATTGCTTACATTCTATGTTTCACCGTTGACGTAATGATCACTTACTGTTGAACTCACCTGTTCTTACAGAATCCATTGTGTGATTGTAATAGGCCTGTATGAATGTGTGATATACAGTATCTGTTTGACTGTGAATGGTCATTTAATGTAGTAATGATGCAAAAGAAGAGTGGCCTGAGAGTGGCTGACGCTAGAAATAGACGTCACGGTATGAGAGTTGGCTGCGAGAGAGACAGCGGTGACATTAATTTGTATTTCTTTACATTCCCAACAGGTTTCCTTTATTAAATATGTTAAACCAGCGCTTGGTGTCATTCTTAGCCTGGTAACACACCTTTTGACCTATTGCCACAACTAATATACTAAATACTGTTGAGGAAACACTTGGACTTTCCATATTGGCCTGAATGTTAGGCAGCAGTTTTTTTCTACTTCAGAAATTACATCTGAAAAGTGTGGTTGTCTTACATGGGAGGACTAGACTTTTTAATGTCATTATACATTAAGAACAGCAGATGGCGCCATTTATCTGAGATTGTTGAGTGGTATTAGAAATCCCAGTAGACTAGTTTATTTTTTTTTTTATTTAAATGTGGTAATTTCATCTAACAGATGTAGAAAATATATCAGAGTACCTTGTTTTATTCAGTGTATTTTATTAAATTGATTTCAGATTGACATTTCCTTTATTGTCATTTTATCATGCACTTGCGTACAATCAAGAATGAAATGCAGTTTCTCCTATATCAACAGTGTATATAAATTACAAAGAGAATTAAAACAACATATATTGATAAAGAATACACTCAGTTTTGTAAACATTTGGAGGGGAATAGCAGCATGACTCTATGGCGGCATGTCTTTATTGCATAGTTGGAGGGGAATAGCAGCATGTACTGTCAATAAATGATCTTTTTTGTCTGTACAAAAAGTACCAGGTGCAGCATGAAATGGATTGCACTAGTGCAGAATAGTGTCAGTCTGGTCCTATGGGGGGATTAATGGTTCAGTGGGGGGGGGGGGGGGGGCAAGAGTGTTCATGATCTTCACAGCCTGGGGTATGAAGCTATTAAGAGGGGTCCTTTTCTAATCAGGGACATTTTATTATATTCAGCTAACATGGTATGTTCTCTGCCATTTTTCCCATGATTTTGGATTTTTTTCCATATACCCAAAAATTGCACTCCTCCAACAGCATTGGCACTTCTCATTGCAATGTCCCAAGAAGGTACACTGCATTTTATGGCACTGCAGTACTGCCTAGCATTATGGTTTCAAGTTCTGGGTGCATCTGCATTCAGTTTGTACCTTGTCCCTGTGTTTCCTCTGGGTATTCTGTTTTTTCTACCACAGTCCAAACACATTCAAGTAATGTCAATTTGACATGCTATATTGCCCATAGATGTGAGTGTAAGAGTGGGTGTCAATGTGTCTGTTCAGCCTGTGATGGACTGGTGTCTTGGTCAGGGGTTGTTCTCATTAGTTGTCTACCTGGTGGCCCTGAGGTGCTTGGCCCCTTCATTGCTGCTTGCAGCTATATTTGTTAGTATTTTTTTTTTTCTGGGGCTCCGTAGGTTATTGGTTGTGGGAAGTAGGGAGTCGATGCCATTTTCTTTTCAATATATTTTTTCACACTGGTTTCATTAGTAAGGGAGAAAGGGAAGTTTTGTGTTTTGTTTGACATTCATTTTGTGTTAGGCCAATTCGTTTCGGCATTTGCTTGGGGCTCGCAAATTGGCTCTCGATCGCTATATGTAGATTGTTCAAAGACGCCATCCGAGAGACTCGTCGATGCCTCGCAGACACACGAAAGATATCTAGCAGGCTGAATATCTGGATCTGTCAGGGAGTCCTAATCCCCGTAGTAGTCGGCAGGCCAAGACCCTTAAAAAAAACTTTTGATGGCATTTTTTGTTAAAAGTTGGCAACCATGCCAGAAGTTATCAGCATGGATTAAGGTTTCAGAATAACCCGGTTGCCAACATGGAACCTGACCTTCAAGGTCAAATATTGAGGTCAAAAGGTCAATCGAGGTCAAATTTCAAGTTTTTTCTATTTTGTGATGTACTTTCATAAAATATAAACTTTTTTAAAATAAATATTGGATAATTAGTGCATGAAGGATAGAAATTTCAAATATATTGATTAATTTGATTTGGATATTTAGAGTTTATATGGCCATTACTCTTTTATGGTATGAATAATACAAAACGTTTTTATGTTTATCTGTTTGTTTGCAAGATAACTCAAAAAGTGCTGCACAGATTTGGATGAAATTTTCAGACAATGTGGGTATTGGGACAATGAACAGCTGATTAAATTTCAAACCATCTCAAATTTGTGGGTCAGCGAGCCATATTGCCTTGGCGGAGATCTGCGCTCCCTGAGTGCTTTTCTAGTTGTTGCTGTGTTACAAGTAGGCTGTCTCATCCTGATCATGTTCCATCCCTGCAGTGTTAAGACATCCATCAGCATCACAACCACATGCAGGTATACAGGGCTGTCCATTCTTAAGGCAAGTGCAGGCATGTGTACGGCATTTGGTTCTACAACCACAAGTAACCAGTTCCAAGCAAGTACTTGGAACAGGAGGTTTCCTAAGCCACACAACTACCAACTGTTGGTCTACAACCTTCCAACCACCCGTCTCCTCAGGGGTTTCACTAACATCTACCTTGTCAGACTGCAGCCATACCTTTGCCTGATGATTTGCATGTGCGAGATGCAATGCCAATGCATCACTTGTTGGTGGTAACATTTCCATAGCTTTTTTCCCTTTATAATGAGAATGGCAACTTCTTGGGAAGTGTACAGTACACTCTCTACTCTCACCAAAAATATGATTTGGCTCTATTTTCAGATTAAAGAATTGTGAGCATGACAGATAAGAGAACTTAGTATAATATAAAAATAATAGAAAATAGAGCCCCCCCAAAAGACAAACCATAACATTTATGTATCGTTTTTTCACTTTTCGACTTTCAAATTTGACCTTAAATTATAATGATTTTAACAACCACTGGAATCTGGAACCTCAGACCCTACTAATAACTTCTAGCATGGTTGCAAACTTTTAAGAAAAGAATCCCATGAAAATAGAGCCCCCCAAAAAGACGAACCCTAAAAAGTTTTTTTTTTTTTTTTTTGACCTTTTGACCTTCACATTTGAATATAAATATGATGTTGGCAACCACTGGATTCTGGAACCTCAGAACCCAATAATAACAACTAGCATGATTGCCAACTTTTTAAAAAGATTAGCATGAAAATAGAGCCCCCCAAAGAGGCGAACCATAACATTTATTTATCGTTTTGTATCTTTTGACCTTCAAATTTGACCTTAAATTATACATTTGATTTTGGCAACCAGTGGATTCTGGAACCTCAGAGCACCCTCATGACATCTAGCATGGTTGCCAACTTTTTAAAAAGATTAGCATGAAAACAGAGCCCCCCAAAGAGAGGAACGATAACATTTATCTATTGTTTTTTAACTTTTGACCTTCAAATTTGACCTTAAATTCTAAATTTGATTTTGGCAACCACTGGATTCTGGAACCTCAGACCCAACCAATAACTTCTAGCATGGTTGCCAACTTTTTAAAAAGAATCCCATGAAAGTAGAGCCCCCCCAAAAAGACGAACCATGAATATATTGTTTTTGACCTTTTGACCTTCAAATTTGACCTTAGAATATAAATTTGATTTTGGCAACCAGTGGATTCTGGAAACTCAGAGCCCACTGATAACTTCTAGCATGGTTGCCAACTTTTAACAAAGAATGCCATCAAAAGTGTTTTTTAAGCACATTTCCTGGTGTTGGCCTGCCGACTATAGTAGTGTAGTGTGAAAAGTGTTGTGACCCGGTTGTAACTGGCAGTGAGTGAGGCGACGAGCTACAGCCAATGAGAACACAAGACACGGGGTGAGGGGAAACCCGACGGGGGCGGGGTGGGGTGTACAACATCAACAAGCATGGCTACAACAAAAGTTCCGCGATCTGCTTGGACCCAGGAAATGGAGGAAATTTTGGTTGAACTGTGGCAGGAGCACCAATGCTGTTTTGATGTTAATAATAAACTTCTACAGTACTGTGAATATGAATTAATGACTTAGGACTGTAACTCTTATATTACAATTTAACTGCATAAACAATATCAATAACAGCAGTACCCCATCAAACTACAAGTATTGTGGGATAAGATTTTGGCCATATTGCTTACAGAGCATATTATCTTTGTCTACAGTAGCCATTTTTGGAAGAAAAAAAATCCCTGTCTCGCGCATGGTATCGTGTCATTCCACGTGTCGATTCTCGCGTGTATTCTCGTGACAAAACGTAGTTTGGAGACCAGACAGACTCGTCGGAGATTCCGCCTGGTGAAAGATTTTGTAATGTGTGACCCCCTGTCGCTGATCAGTCATGTAGCATGCAAACCACAACGACTTAAAAGAGTCCCGATTACAAGACAGCAAGTTGTGTAGTGTGAACAGTACAGCGATCTGACGACTTTGAAAGTCATGTAGTGTGAACCTGGCCTTAGCTGTGCTTTAGAACTGTACTACTTAAACCAGAAATATCACGAGTTTAACGCACAGCTGTGTGTTAAGCTAAACGTGGTTGCTGTGTAACAATACGCACGGGTTCAGCTGATACGCAGTTAAACTGTCTGGAAACCGGAAGTTGGAGATCTACCAGAGCCCGTCTCCCACTGTCAGTAGGGTTTCTCACATGTACCCCCCAGCCACCCACCCCAACCGCATGTCTGAGACTGAATTAAAGCTGCTTTGTTGATCTCTATGTGTTGTCCCTGCCAGTTCCTGGACTGGCAGTAAGGATAGAGCATGGCTCATTCAGAGATATTCTCTGTCAGAACACAGAGTTAACAAGAATGCCACTTAATGACATAATGTAGGATTCTCTGCGAGTTGGATCCTTGATGTAATATAAATATTATAGGCTACTGTAATTGTAACCCTCTGTTTATAAGCATTGTGGTCTGGATCGTGTTTGAATTATTATCATTACTCGGGGATGTGCATAGACACTTGTTTTGGATAAGATAAGAGTGGCTGTGAAATAAATGTGTTCGATGGCTAAATTGTTTGTTGTATATATATACTGTGTGTGTGTGTGTACAGCAGGTCCTCGGTTTACCACGTCCTCGACCTACGGCGTTCCGTGGTTACGTCGCCATCTCCCATAAATTTATTAAGAAAGTCTTGTTCCATCATTCCGACGTATGGCGTTTGCGAGGTTAAAACAAATTTCGCGTGGGAACTAGTTGGCGAGCGGAGCGGACGAATACGTCGTCACACAGCGCTATATGAGGAAGACGGCTTTGTTTACGTTCGCAGGTTGTACACCATAATGGATTGTGCTACATTTGCTTTCTTTCGTTTGTGTTGTTTTTTTTTTTTTTTTTTTTTTTGAAACTTTTGCCCTTCATTATGGCTCCCAAGCGTAAGTCAGACTCTTCTGATGGCAGTGCTTCGAAGAAAAGGAAAGCCATCTCCATGGAAGTGAAATTAGATATAGTAAAACGCTCGGAAAAGGGCTTTTACTGTACAGTGTTTTTATGTCCTATATTATGATTTTACCACTGTGTTAGCGTAGGTGACATAGGTACTTATGTACAGTATGTGAGTTCCAACTTACGGCGAAAATCGCGTTACGTCGCGCCGTAGGAACGGAATTCCGACGTAAGTGGGGGACCCCCCCCCTGTATATATAAAAATTACGGTGGCCGAGATGGCTCAACGCACTGCAACTTCTGAAAACACATGCAAATAGACACAACACCAGCAAATTAAAAAAAAAACATCTTCATCTATTTGACAACACATGTGTTGCAAATACAACAGAGCAAATAATGAAACGCGCTGCAAATAAGAAAACAACAGCAGAAATGTTTCCAGGGGGACCATGGCTGCAAGTAGCTTTTGGTTTGGATATGCTCTGGCTTTTTTTGTTGTTGTTTGGATATGCTCTGATACGTAAGTGGTTTTGTTGTATTTTAACATCTTACACCTTCTAACACCTTAGCTTATGAGCAAATTCAAATGATTGTGAAACGTTGTGCTAACTTTGTTAGCTGGCAGTAACGGTAATAGTTACTTTCAGCACTGCGAGTTAACAGAGGACAAGCAAGTTAAACAACATGTGACTTCTCTTAAACTTGCATGGACTTATGTTAAACCAGTCAAAATAAGTTGCATAACTTATGATAACAATGGTTTGGAATTTTTCTTCGTGCTTAAACTTTATTTACTGACAGTTCCGGGAGTAAGTTAGCCAGCTAACAAAGTTAGTACAACGTTTCACAATCATTTGAATTGGCTCATAAACTAAGGCACAATGCGACCAGGATGTTAAAATAAAACAAAACCACTTACGTATCAGAGCATATCCAAACCCAAAAAAGCCAGAGCATGGCCTTCATCATTTGTATGAACTGCCTGCATGTTTTGCGTGTAACACCCTTTACTAAAAGTAACTAGTATTTGCAGCCGTTATAGATTAATGTAGTGGAATAAAAAGTAGAATATTGCTTTGAAACCACAGTGTAGCAAAGGGCGAGAGCAGTCACCTCACCCAGGTCTACGGGGTACCAAACCTGCAGCTTGACCGCAACGCCAAACAGCGAGGCTCATTGGTATGGCAGTCAGAGCGCATAAACAGCTGTGGTGACTAGCGCTGTCACGATAACCGCATCACCGCTAACTCGCAGTAATTTGTTGCTTTATTACCCCGGGAAGAAAAAATCATTACCGTCACAGCCCTAGTGGTGACAGCACTCTGTCACACTGCCCTCCCCTTCAGGAAGCACACCCATGCGCTTCACGCACAAAGGCGTACCTCGCGTATTCCCCCACCGTACTTCTCCCTTCCCAGGGTGCCCCACTCACTAATGCTTCACCCGTCTGTGGGGTCCCTCACAGCAGGGTCAACCTAACCTTGGGGTCCCTCAAACGGCTCACACACTGGGCACGCCTCCAATGGCCTCATGGCAAGCCATCCCTCTACTGACACTATATGTAGCGAAGGGTGAGAGAAGTCACCCCACCCGGCCTCAAACGCGGATATACAGGGCACCAAACCTGCAGCTTGACCACAACACCAAAGAGCCAGGCTTGTTGGTATGGCAGTCAGAGCAAATACATACATACCGTAGTGACAACACTCTGTCACACACAGGTACCGATGGCACAGCAATGGGGCTTAAGAAGCCGTGTGACTTCTTCCGCAATACGCACATTTAAAACTGTGTTAAACTGTAAACCGCAGCTAAGCTAACAACAGAGCAATTGCCTCAGTGTGTTTTGTTTATTATTTTGCTTTTTTTGACTCCTGAGTTTGTATTCCCTGTCACCCCTTCTATTTATGTTTATGTAATAAATTTTTGTTATGCCTTCCGTATTGCGACTTTGGTCTCCCCTGTTATCCTTGTTACAGTCTGACCCTAGACAGGGCTGTAACAATGACACGCCGTAGGTGTTTCAAATACCCAAATAATAATAACGGCCACTTAGCTGGCTAGCACAGTAGAAAAATGTATGAATTACTACCCGTATGACATGTAACCAAGAAAATGCTAAACAGTACAATTAACACAACAGTATGGAAATATACACAGTGTACATCAAAAGCATAACAAAAATATGTGACTCATAAGTGTAACAGTTTCAAATACAGTTCCAGTTTTCAAGTCAGTTATCAAACATTTGTAACTACGTTGGGGCCCATGCGTTGGTGCTATACTTGCCGTACAAAACAAAGACACAGAGTTGCTGACAGAGTCTCAAGACTCTCTTACGCACTGATGAAGAGAATGTCTGGTGATGTCAACTGAAGCAGGGTACTCACAAATGAGAAAAACACACACACACACAGAAAGCAGTTCCCAGGGTACATGAAGAAACACATGCAAGGGGAGCGAATGAAGATGAGGCGATGAAGATGAGTTCATACAATAACTGTCATCCAGGTGACAATGCTGTGTGTAAGCCAGATCTGCTTCCAGGCCGTAGAAGAGCAAACAGCAAAATATAACTGAACTTTGGATTACTGTGAAAAGAAATAATATTTGGGCCTATACTTAGTAAATTGTAAGTCTCCAGTTTCCTTATTAATTGGTAAGATGCCGCAAGCAGCTGGACCGCAACATCACAGCTCCAGACTCTACTTCCTCTGCCTGAAGTCTAGCATTCCTTTTATGTATAGTCCAATCAAACTCCGGATTGGACTGATTGGATAGTAACGGGTCACTTGCATTTAAATGTAAACTAGACCGGTTAAGATATAAGAATCTTCTAAAGTTCTAGCGGGAAACTTGTTGAATAAACTGGAGTGAGGGGGAAAGAAGGATTCTGGGACATGGAGTCTTTTTTGAGTATTACATAAAATAAAAATGTATAATAATAAAGGGCAGAATTTTACAGGGCCCTACATAGGTATGCTTCATCACGAAGAAAATGTCAAATAGAGGCAATTCCATTCTCCAATATTCTATCAGGCTGTTATTGTGGCAGCTGGGGGCAGTATTAGGGGCATTTATCCTCTAAAGCCAGCAACAACTCTAAAGCTAAAGTTTCAGAGATCACTGCATGGGAGAGGTTTAGCAATGCAAGATCAGCGGAACAAGTCATCACACAAACCAAATTAAGAGCCACTTGTCACAAAAGTGGCCATGCTCTATCCCTACTGCCAGTCCAGGAACAGGCAGGGACAACACAGAGAGATCAACAAAACAGCTTTAATTCAGTCTCAGGCTCTTTACCTATGAAATGTGCATGCTTTCAGCTCAGTGCACCCAGCATCCTGTGCCCCCACTGCAAACAACAAGCCTGAGAGAGGCAAACAGATGCCAGCCACTGCCTCCTGCACTGGGAATGTGGGGGCCCTGCGGAGAACGACACTATCACAATCTATGGACTTAGAGTGTTGCAAAACATTCAGCCAATCAGGCCTTCAAGCATTTTTTTTTTTTTGCTAAAGACGGTATATACAGCCAACCTGCACTTCGGGAAGCAGCAACAATAATTGCCTATGAGTAAATGCTGAGTTGTGATTGGGTGAGAAGGTGTCACTCAGCCTGATTACAGTTCAAAGTCAATAAGTGAGCACAAAAAACTACAAAACAATGTTTAAAAGTATTTGAGCACAGTATAATGTAGTTTCAAATTAATCATGCTGGCAGCTATAACTGCAGGACTTGAGCTCCTTAAGTATTTCACAATTAAGGGGAAGATACAGTTTAATTTTCATAGCAGATGTAGCAAAGCTTCTTCACTAACATATAATGACTTGCACAATAGAGTACAGTTACAGAATCCTACTCATTAGGCTTGGTTACAACTACAGTTTTGTTTCTAATGATTCAAGTGTGGTTCATCCAGACCAATAATAATATACAGTATCTATCAGAGGTAGAGGGGAGAGGTCACTGCTCAGAGGAAGTGTGGTCGCTGTAGAAACAAAACTATGATGTTTCTTCCCGAATGTCACATTCACCCCAGCAGAGTGTTGTCATGAACCGGAAGAAGATCTCTAAAAGTGCAATTCAGTGGGTATAAGGTTTCCCTGCATCTCTCATATTTGCAGAAATACACTATATGGACAAAAGTATTCGGACGCCTGACCATTTCATTGTAATGACATTGTATTCAAATACATACACTTTAATATGGAGTTGGTCCCCCTTTTGCAGCTATAACAGCTTCCACTCTTCTTGGAAGGCTTTCCACAAGATTTTGGAGTGTTTCTGTGGGAATTTGTGCCCATTCATTCTGTAGAGCATTTATGAGGTCAGGCACTGATTTTGGACGGGAAGGCCTCGCTCGCAATCTCCGTTCCAGTTCATCCCAAAGGTGCTCGATGGGGTTGAGGTCAGGGCTCTGTGCGGGCCAGTCAAGGTCTTCCACACCAAACTCATCAAACCATGTCTTTATAGTCCTTGCTTTGTGCATTGGGGCACAGTCATGTTGGAATAGAAAAGGACCTTCCCCAAACTGTTGCCACAAAGTTGGAAGCATAGCATTGTCCAAAATGTCTTGGTATGCTGAAGCATTAAGATTGCCCTTCACTGGAGATAAGGGGCCTAACCAAAACCCTGAAAAACAGGTGTGGCCAAATACTTTGTCCATATAGTGTAGCACAGGTGCCCTCACACAACTATAATCCAAGAGTATTACAGACAAACAAATTTGATCTTAAAATTGTTACCGTGTTTTTGTCATGTTTTCAGAGCATTTTGCTTTTGTCTGTGGCAAGCAAAACTGATTTTTCCATGCACCTTTCTGAAAATATCTTGATGTCATTGGCCAGAATCGTCTTTACTCATGTCATAACCCTAACTCCAACCCTAACCCTAAACTAAACACAAACTTCTTTTGTACTGAATGCAGAAAGTGGATTTTTTTTCCAACCCCTAAAGATGGCAGCCAGGAAAAATTCAGCCTCATACTACGAGAAGAAGCATGTTCCAGAACTTGGGATAGAAATTCCATTACAGTGCAATTACTGTATGGATTCAAACCCCATGGTGTGCAAAAAACTCCTCTAAAAGAGAAATTGACGTATAAACAACACAATGATGACTTAGTGCTTCAGTGTGTTATGATGACCAGCCAAAAGCAAGGAACAGAACATGTTGATTCAGTGAGCTTAGAGCACCTCCTGAATCTGCACATTCATGGAGAGAGCTGTGGGTGCTGGGGGAAATGCCTGTGGCCACCCTCCTGTTTTCCATGGATGCATTAAAAACGCCTGCAAAATCATATCCACAAAGAAGACCTGCAAGCCTGGGGCACTCAAACTAGCAGCTTGTTATTATAGATTGAGGAGGAATAAATATGAATTCACACAGGAAATTTATGTCCCTCCTTGTTCTCTTTATAGTTTCCTGTATGTAAGCCATCCCATCATAAGCCCAACATAGATACTTTTGGGAGGCCTTTACAGGGGTGTAAATCTTGGTTTGAATAAACAGCAGGCTGGGGCTCAAGGCTACCACTGTGTCCCACTACTGAATGGGTTAATTGTGCCCAAACAGAACAGCGCTTTCACATATAAACATCCCCTACTCAATGGCAGCTTTATGGTTATCATATAACATTCCTCAAAACATATGTATGTATGCATTGACTTGACACAGGATAACAACTAAACTTATCAGAAAAACCAGGAGCATATTGTAAGATTTTGGTCCAGATCCCTAAACTAACTCACTCAGTGCAGCATAAGAGAGCACAGATCCTCTCACTTAAGGTATGCTAATACCTGTATTCATTTGTCTAGATGGCCTTAGTGTAACCACAGTTCTGCTCACAGACTTCAATTGTCACTTTGGCCATGGCTGGCCATTGCAGCAATTGGTGCTTCTAAAGAAACCAGTGATGGGTAATTGAGAACTGTTCTTGCTAGGGAAGATACTGCAATTACCAGACCTCCTGTATTTCACCACCTGTATGCTAATTATTGTCGATCCTGATCAAAGCTCTGTATCAGTATAAAGAATGCTTTCGCTGAGTGCTCAGGGTTCAGATCGACTCCGCTGAACCCAGAGTGCGTTTTCACGTATTTCTGACAACTGGCGTTCCTGTAAATAAAGAAGTCTTTTCTGCGAAGATCGGAATTGCACCTTGTTTTTCCTTACAATATTTTGTTCACTAAAGCTGGGACCTCTGCCATACAGGCATGCCTGGCTTACTGAAGTACCTATACTATATGGACAAAAGTATTTGGACACCTGACCATTTCATTGTAATGACATTGTATTCAAATATATATACTTTAATATGGAGTTGGTCCCCCTTTTGCAGCTATAACAGCTTCCACTCTTCTTGGAAGGCTTTCCACAAGATTTTGGAGTGTTTCTGTAGGAAAGGGCCTTCCCCAAACTGTTGCCACAAAGTTGGAAGCATAGCATTGTCCAAAATGTCTTGGTATGCCGAAGCATTAAGATTGCCCTTCACTGGAGATAAGGGGCCTTGCCCAAACCCTGAAAAACAGGTGTGGCCAAATACTTTTGTCCATATAGTGTAGTTTGGAAATATTGTATTACATTACTGTCATTTAGCAGATGCTCTTATCCAGAGTGACTCTCATATATTACAATTTACAGCTGAGTTTACTAAGGCGATTCTGGGCTAAGTACCTTGCCCGAGGGTATGGCAGCAGTGTCCCTGCAGGGATTTGGTTACAAATCCTGCTCCTTATCCCTACATTAGACTGCCACCCCAAATTTAAAGCTTGCCTCTAAAGTTGATCTTTTCAACTTTTGTCTTGTCTTCAAATCTGTTTCCAGCATTGCCTCTGTGGCTGTGTAAGTTCAGTGGTAGTGTATGTAACCTATGTTAGCCATAATTGCCACCAACAGTTAAAACTAGACTACGCCACTCCCAGTTATACGGGTGGGAGACCCTCTAACAATAATGACCAGATTCCAGTTCCAGTTCTGTTGAAAGAACTAACAGAGGTTTAGGTATCAAAAGGTCAAACTTTTATTATACAAAAAAAATCACGAAAAACAAACTTTATGACAGGACACAGTAGTAGTCGATAGGTCAAATGCAGCGTGATGCCATAAGTTTAGTCGTAATTATTCCCACCCAAACAACCTGCAAGTCACTGCTATTACAGTCAAAGAACCTCTGTCCCAAGATGATGATACAGGCAAGGTACAATCTAGGCCTGATGGTAATCTGGGTCTAGTGCATACTACTGGCTAGGGTAAACAAAAGCAAGAAAAAAAACAAAATACATATAATGCAAACAAAAAACAATGAGAAATGAACCCCACTACGAAATAAATCCAACAAAGCCACTCCAGTAAGGGCAAACAAAAAAATATATATATCAATCCAACTAATACAAAAAACAAAACAAAACCCCCAGCCGGTAGAAATGTACACAAGATGCACCCAAGGAGGTCAGCCTGCTGACCCACCATGCGCCCAGAAGGACAAGAACAGAATGTTCCCCCCGCAGACTCAGGCTGAAATAATATTGCACGTACCCGAAGAATAAATACAGCTCTCGTCACAGTAGTTCTAATTGGATAGGTGCAAAACCCAAGCACAAATAGTCCACTAATCACAGTGCTCAATCTCTATATCCAATTAAGTCACTAGATCACACAATAAATTAAGAAAATCACTTACTTATTAAGGCTGATAAAACTCCAAACGCGTATGCATTGTACCAAACAAAGTGGCTGCTTCAGGTGCATTCACTTCAACCACACAATAAATATTTACAGTCACATGACTTGACTCGAGTCAGACTCGAGTCGCAAATTTTAGGACTTGAGACTTGCTTGACTAATATTCATAAAATACTTGACTTGACTTTGACTTGATATTCATAACTTGAGACTTGACTTGGACTTGAATTAAATGACTCGAAATGACTTGCCTTTTTGTTTAATAAATATTTTTGTTTCTCAAATATTGAGGAGTTAACTGTATGATTTTTGAAACATGTAGGTGTGACGGAGTGCCGTCACTGCGGTTGAGTATGCGCTCTGACTGCCATATCAACGAGCCTGGGTTTTTGGTGTCGCGGGCAAAGTCGCATGGTTGGTACCCCATAGACTTCCAAATAAGTGCATCACTATGCTAAGAGTAGTTATCATGAAGTATTACAAGAAGGGAGTATGATACAAAGTTAATTGCTAAGCTAGTGTAGAGTGCCTTTTTTGTGAAAATAGCAACCAATAGGATAGATAGACATAGACAGAGAGGAAGGTATGTTAAAGGTACAGCTTGAAAAGATGAGTTATAAGTTTTTTCTAGAAGGCATTCAGGGAGTCTGTTGCCGGAATCTCGGCAGGAAGCTTATTCCACCAGTGTGGAGCCAGTACTGAGAAGAGGCGGGTACGAGAGATGCTGCCCTTGTACTCCGGGACATGGAGGCAAACCGAGGCAGCAGAGCACAGCACTCTTGCAGACTTGTTGGCCTTGGTCATGTCCTGTATGTATTGGGAGGCTGATCCGTTGAGTCCCTTAAAGGTCAGTAGCAAGGTCTTGAACTTGATCCTCGCAGCAACCAGTAGCCAGTGGAGGGACTCAAGGAGAGGTGTCACATGGGCTCCCTCAACAACTAATGCTATGAGTCTTGATTGATGCTAGATTCAAGGTATAAACGTACATACAGTTACACCCCTAAATAGCTAGTGAGGTTGGTCTTTTGACTTTTGAGTTCATAAGTACACATTTGCTTGTAAATGTAGGTCTTTCCTATTCAGGCACTGCAGAGTATTATGCAGAATTACAGTACTAGCCAACCCCTGCATTATTAAAGTGCAGACAGTCAGACTTCAAGTGCTCCATGGACAATTACAGTAAGGCCTCAACTCAGTGGAAAATTTCAATAAAGTGTAACCACCCAATTAATCTGGTATTACATTTCAAGTATTTGTGGAGGGCTTTTCCATGCTGTATTACACATATTACTGTTGCCTGCTTCCCCACAAGTAATTAACTTTTCTCCATTTATTACAAAGCAGCTCTGCTAAAATTTAACCCATGGCTTTGCCTCTCTGTATGTCTATATGTTAACCATTTTAGGATTTATGTCACTGGGCTTTTGAAGAACTGAATTCAGTTTCAGGCTAATGTAAATGCAACATTGGCTACACTGTAACATTGCTCTATTTAATCATTAAGGATCTGCTTCCATCTTGTTGACAGCATACAAACTGCAGATACAGTATAACGAGGCTTCAATGCATGTCACAGCAAGGGGCTATAACCTGGCTATAAAATGGTGCTAGAAGCATTCAGTCCCATGCATTGAGGTCCAGATGGGCCTCTGCTGTTCCTCCTTTTACTGCAGGTAATAGCACAAATGGACAAATCATGGAATAATTGAATAAATCACTCAATACTTTTCGTACAAAATGATCTAATAACTACTATGAGGGACATTGTGAAGATGGGGTCCTTCTGTGGTATCACCTCACAAGGGTTGGGTAATGACAGACAGCAGCTCTCTGCTAATAAAAAAGAGACATCAGACTGGAAAAAACATGTCCTTGCTAATATGGCAGGTTGAATGTATTCACACACAGAGCACCTGTTGTTCCAGAATATCAAAAAAGGCTGCTTACAGTAAATCAGTATAGCTTCTATTCCAGATGGCTGATGTCTCAAATACATCCAACAAGTGCTTTCACTGGGGTATTTGTTATTGTCTTTATCCTGCATACTCTGGAACACAGTCTCTGGATAAGAACTTCCACACTAAGGGTATTTACATATATACAATACCATCCATGTTTATTTTAAACATTGTAACGTTTTAAAATAATAATTAAGGCTGTGTTCACACGTAGCGTCTTTTTTGAAGCTGTCAGCGTCTGTTTTACATAATAATCCTATGGCGTATGCTGTGTTTTCAAAAACGTCCTGAGCGTTTTCTGCAGCTCAGGGCGGTTTTTTTTTTTTTTTTTTAAGTTGAAAAAGTTCAGCTTTTCAGAAAAAAACGCCCTACGTCAAGCGCTTTTTTGACAGCTGACCATTCACAGGCGGAGATGGAGAAGGTAGCGGTGGAGAAGTTAATTGTGCTAGTTTCTGAGCACAGTGAACTGCACAACATGACAGTTAAACGGTATCATAACATTCATCATAAAGATGCCGTTTGGAGTCAAACTGGACGGATCATAGGAAAAGTGTTTGTGTTTACTGCTTGTCGTTAGCAAAACTAGCCTGTTAGCTCTGCAACAATGTATAGCTAGCTAGATCGCTAACAACATGCTACTGTACATGCTACTATTGTTATGGCAACAAAAGACGCTCTCAACTGCTTTTTGGAAAAAAACGCTGCCGGCGTTTTTTTTTTCCCCTTGAAAAAATGCTCTGGCCAGCGTTTTTCATCAAAAAAGACGCTACGTGTGAACACAGCCTAATGTTAGTTATTCATCTTAAAAACATTGTACCATTCAAAGTAATTTCATTCACAAATTACAATCCAGAAAACAGAATGGTCATATTTATTCAAACTTTTACATGACCTTTTAAAGAATATCCAACATGAACAAATCTCTTCCAGCAGTCAGCTTTTTGGAAGGACAATAAAAGCTTCCGGAAACTAAACAGCGGTTTCCTATAGATTTATGTTTCCACAAGGTAAAGGAAATAACATACATGAGACGTCCAGCAATAGCATACCCTGCATAATCACTGCTCTGTACGCTGCTGGAATATTTATCTTAAATTAATCAGTTACCAAAAGCAGCTGCTCCCGTGGGGCAGGTTTACACCCATTCTCACAAAATGGCCAAATTCTGCACATTGCAGTTCTTGTCACAAACGATTTAATGAACAACAATATTTATGAAATGCCTCATACTCTAAATAAAAGGTCTTATATATATATATATATACTTTTTTAAAAAAACATTCCTGAATGAAACCCTATTGAATGTGCAAATACTGTTCCCTAGTGGCTGTTGCTGGGTACTGCATGGGAAATAACCCTCAGTTTTACATTACATTACATTACTGGCATTTAGCAGACTCTCTTATCCTGTGCAACTTACATTGGTTACAATTTTTCATGCTACCCATTTATACAGATGGACATTTATGGAGGAAATTCTTGGTTAAGTAACTTTCCCAAGAGTACAACAGCAGTGCCCCAGTGGAAAAATGAAGCAGCAACCTTTTGGTTACAAGCCCTGCTCCTTAGCACTATGCTACACTGCTTCCTGAGCTGGCAAGAGGTCAAGGTGATGGAAGCTACATATTAGACCTCTCAATAGAGATTAGTTTTGCATCTGTTCTCCCCCAGCCAGTGTTTGATGGTATTTTTATTTTAATTCAATTCAATTTGAATTGTCACAAAGCAGTTTTATATTGTTACCAGGCTTGAGACCCTCCAGAGATTAAGCCTAAGGCAACAGTGACAAGCAAAAACTCCCTAATTAACAGGAAGAAACCTTGAGCATAACCCAGGCTCAGAGGGGGAACCCATCTGCTTCTGTCCAGCACTGGGCAGATAGAATTAAAGAGAATACTAAAATTGTATGATGTACTTAAGACATTTGAATTAGATAGTAGCAATTAACAAGAGAGTAATTATAAAATGTAATCCTACAATGTCCGGTTCTTGGCACACAGTTGGCTTGATAGGCAGGGCAGCGAGGTAGCAGGGATGCGGCACTTGAGCTACAGTTCCAGGTAGGAGCTCGGAGCAGGGGCAGGAAACAAACAGAAAACAGTGATTTGTGGATGTAAATTGCAGGAATGGAAAACATAAAGGCAAGGGGGAGCAGAGGGGGGAAGAGAGATGCATGTGTGCGTCTGCCAAATGAATAAATGTAAATGTGTAATAAGCAAAAATCCCGGCAGATAAGCACTATGGCAGCATACCTGGAGGACGAGAGGCAAGGGGCCAGTACGATCATGAGGGCGACCCTAAGGCAGTCAACACCAGACCACAGCCGGATCAGCTGAACACAGAGTAAACAGGCCATGATGTAGTGACAGCAATGACCACTTTGTCCACTAGAGACTGTACAATCCATGCCAGCACTGTGCCGTGTCCCTCAACTAAAACATTTGAAACAGAGGTAAGTTTTTAGCCAGACGGAGAAGGAGAGAGAGTCTGCTCCCCAAACCTCGGTGAGTAAATTGTTCCACAAAAGAGGGGCTTGATACGAAAAGGCTCTACCGCCTATAGTACTTTTACCCACTCTTGCAACAATGAGAAGTCCCGTACTTTGAGAATCTAGAGTTTGTTTTGGAGAATATGGGTGAAGAATGTCTTTAAGATAGGAAGGGGCAAGCCCATTTAAAGCTTTAAATGTAAGGAGAAGTATTTTGAAATCAATGCGGTATTTTATAGGTAGCCAGTGGAGAGAAGCTAGTACTGGGGTGATGTGCTCAAAGCACTTTGTTCTGGTTAGAATACGAGCAGCTGCATTTTTGAACCAGATGAGGGGGCTTTAGGGAGGCATATGCACATCCTGACCAGAGGGCATTACAGTAGTCCAATCTGGATGTAACAAAAGCGTGGATTAACTTTTCAGCATCATGTTTCGATAGAATTTTCCTGATTTTGACTATATTCCTCAAATGAAAGCAGTCCTGGATGTGTTTTTTATGTGTTTCAAAAGAGAGCTCAGGATCAATAATGACACCAAGGTCTTTAATGGTTGCGCTTTAAGCAAGCAAGACACCATCAAGATTTGAACAAATACAAAACAAAACAAAAACAGCACATTTTTGCCTAGGCAGTATAGTAACACTTTATTGTCCCAGTGACTGTATTTGATATTTGTAACCTCAGATCAGATTAGTTCTGTCTCGCTACACTGACCTTGTGCTCAGCTTCAGCACTATCTGCAATGTATGACCTGTACATATCTTGCCCTTGTGCCTGTTGTTTGCCCTCTATTTGCACTTTTGTACGTCGCTTTGGATAAAAGCGTCTGCTAAATGAATACATGTAAATGTAAAATAACAAGTAGTGATGTGCAGTTCATGAACAAACGAATCCTTTTGAATGAATCATTGAGGTGAACTGAGTGTACTGAATCCCTAGTCTAAAAGATTCGTTCCTTCCTCTTTGCAAACATGCACGCTGATTAGCTGGCATAGCAGCTATAACTCTCCCTCCAGTGGATATTAGATATGCGGTCTGTCCACGAAGCAGCCACAAAACTGTATCAGAAATACGCTCATGGCGACAACTAGCCAATGGCTGAAAGGCTAAAACACTCGAAGCACCTCCCACTGGCCGTCTCGGCACAGCTGACGATGTGGGACAATGCAAAAGATCCGGTGACTACGCAGACTCTAAACTCCCCCTACTGACCTGATGAACTGTTGACAAGTTCTTCAGTCCACCAGTTCATTCGGACTTCCAAAGATTCACTGACTATGAAGACCTGGTGACTACGTGTTGCCAGAATCGCTAGTTCTCAGTATAGCAGGCTTGGGCTACATCCGCCATTGACTGTGACAATGCAAAAGGAATCAGAGCGCTTCCATGACATTATTATAGGAATTAAAAATATTATCAAATATTATTTTGCTCATGTACCTGGAATGTTACTTTATATTTATACTTTTAGCAGTAGTATATTTTAGGTGCGCACAATGTATCGTAGTTCTTGTTTATCACAACTGCAATTTTACGTAGGCCATGATGTATTTAATGTTGACATCACATTTCCTTTTAACGTGAATAAAGTCCTTATTAATTAATACTGACAAATCAACATAGTAGGCTACAAAACAAAACAGAAATGTGATGCATAAGCCTATGCATCACATTTGTAGCGTACTATGTCTACATTAACAACAAATAAAAATACGACATCACTGACTAGGCCTACAAGTATATAAAAATGTTTGGGCTCGGTTAGTTCACAACTTGTAAAACGAACTTTTAAGTGTGGCTCTTTTTTCCTCAGTGCTTTTTTAGTTTTAGAAAATGACATGTACTTAGGCTATTATATGCATTAAAATGTGGGGTTCTATTACCTTCCTAAAGACGAAGTATACTTTGCGGCTGCATGATTGTTTGAATAGCACGGTGCAGTTTCACGTAATGACTATTACGATTTAATAACTATTAATTTCATTGACATTTGATTTCACACGTGCTGTTTTGCCGCAGAGCAGGCTAATAATGGACATGATGTTTGGAACAATGTAGAGTAACTTTTAAAATGCAATAAAACTATTTACAGATTCGTGTATGCTGCCCAACTGGATATGGAATTGAACGAATCAGCGAGTCAGAGATTCAAATCATTTTATTAAACTGAACGAAAGGAACCAAATCACTAAAAAGAATCGTTTTGAACACCACTGATGACAAGCCTCTGGCCAAACACTGCCTGTCGTTCAGTTAACTGAATCTGTCAATCAAGGTTCAAGGAGGTTGTGGGGGTGTGATTGCGTTGAAAATGACCAATCATCACATCACATCACATCGTTCATTTCTTAAGTGAAATACACAGCAAACATAACCTACATTCTTAACACTGCTACACGCTACAAACAACCCACGGGAATAAACCGGTTAGCTGAAAGGGACCCAACCAGGTAATTGTTCTACCTCAGACCTACCCCAATGCAGGTGTATATCTAGAAACAAGAAGGGGACTTGGAACATCAGGTAATTATGATTGACACACCTTGGTCCCATTGGCTACACAATCATTGACTTGATGTTTACTGAAGCATGTGAATTCAAGTAAACAGCCCAGTTATTTCAAAACATTCAGCAATATACAAATCACAGTAACATTCAGAAAATAAAGATGTTGCTATCCAAGCACTTTTGACTGGCAGCAGTGTGGTGTAGTGATAAGGAACAGGGTAGCAGTGTGGTATCTTGGCAAGGAGTAGGGTAAGAGCATGGTGTAGCGGTAAGGAGTAGGGTAAGAGCGTGGTGTAGTGGTAAGGAGGAGGGCAGCACTGTGGTGTAGCAGTAGGTAGAGCAGCAGTGTGGTGTAGCGTACGAAGTAGGGCAGCAGTGCGATGTAGTGGTAAGGAGCAGTGTAGCAGTGTGGTGTGAATGCATAGTGTGTAAATTGTAAGTTTGCCTAGCAAATCCTGTAATACAATTTGTCTCCATTATTTGATGAAATGTGATAAGATGTGGTTAAATATCCAGTGAAACTTCTGTTTGGGCTCCTGAAGCTACCCTGACCTTTTCATTAAACCTCTTTGCCACAGATGGAGGAGTGCAGTAATCTGCTGGGAATTCCTTTTAAACTGCATGTTACCTGTGAAGAACTACCACCGCAAATGTGACGTGGATGTGCTGATGCTCAATGCACTGATTGCCAACTTTGCTAATGATTATGTGGAGGACATATGAGAAACACACTACCGTCTACAATTAGAATATGTCATAAGTGTTCAGCTTTTTGTGTCAGAATCATTGCTAATCAAAGGCTGTTTAAAGGTCAGTCTGCTTTTAAACATCATTTTGCACTAATTTATAATATGCACATCAAGTTCATATACTGTAAGTTAAAAGGCATTTTTGAAATAGAATATTTTCAACTCTTTGTTTTCATATTTTCAACTTTATGTCTTGCAGTAATTAATGACACACTTTGCACATTGTATATTCTGAGGAAAGAAGTTTTGCAACATGACCAATGTGAAATAAAAATTGTGGCACAAAAGTAAAAAAAAATCTAAAAAAAAAAAATGTCTGTCATGTTCTGTTTCATGGAACAGAACAGCATTACCTAGGTCTACGCCTGATAAACGTTGATTACTGACTTTGAGTCAACGTCATTTTGGTGTCGGGGTAACTAAACATTGTCTCTACATTGGACATCGACTAATCTGCATTATGTCACAATCCAACCAGCCAGCCTATTTCTGGTTAGCAAAACGTTGGCTTATAACCAATTGCCGACGTCTTTTATTTTTGTTTTCCATTTGATGGATAGACAATATTGTAGATTACGCAAATCAATAATGAGAGATACGAGAGGTCAACAGTAATGTCTTCAGGGACCGGTTCCTAGTTCCTGGAAAAATACAAAAATAAGTTAGATCAATGTATAGGCTATAGGCTACATATTCAACGACCAATGGAAAAAGGCTTGCATGTAGGCTGTTTGCCATGTGTGCTCGCATTTCTTTACCCTACGTACTCGGAATCGCTCGAACTGAAATACACCAGCATTTGACCATCTGCGGAGAAAAGGAGATACTCAACTGGGGAGGAGAGGAGTGGGCTAACCTGATATGACTGTGAAACGTTAGCGCGTGTTGACTAATATTCCTCCTCTGAAAGCAAGACAAGATCTACAGCCTACGTCGGGCAAATGTGTGCTATCATGGTCCCCTATTACTAAACACTCCCCAACACTTCCAATGTTGTACAGCATATCGTTAAACACAAACGTTGGTAAAATATCCAGTGCACTTGGTAAAATATCCATTGCACCACCAAACTATGATAGACAGAAGTACATTTTAAATAATAATTAAAGTTGTATATAAATTTTTCTACAATCATAATATAGCTACGCTGGCTTACGTTTTGACGGCCCACAGATTTCAGTGTAACACCACTTGGTATAATTTTAAATTCTTACAGACAAAACCATAAAATCCTGTTAACTTACCGCAACAGCAACCCACCCCGAGACCTCACATGCAAACTCACCCTATGCCATAGGCTACTCTGCCATCTGACGGTTCTTTCGCCACCATCAAGCCGTGTCACCGAGAGACAAAGCCGCAAGCAAAAAACTTTCCAGGGCTTCCGCAGGCAGCATATGAGGAGGGCGCCCAACTGTCCCAGCATTATTTGTGTGGTATATGGACATGTTCAGCGACTTCCTCCAAATTATTGAAAACAAAAGGGTCAACCTCTGCTAACAGGGAGTGCGTGGGAGAATTAGCTAGCTAACGTTAGCTATAGGACTACATGGCTAGGGGCTAGGTATTTTGGGGAGCTAAGACAGATCGTATATAGAGGCTGGAGAGGTAGAGCGAATCAGAAGTTGCAGACACCAGAATGGAGGCCAGCGCACCGCAATATGTCCACTTCCCATTGATTATAATGGGGAAATTCCTGTCTTTTCCCACCAAACTAAGGGGATTACAGTCATATTTTCGTTCAAGTTACATCCATAATGGATATAAGAATGAGAATCAAAGCGTGATTTTACTTGACACAATTCGGCAATGAAGTTGAACGTGTATAACTGATGAATAGCCTACAAGAATTTACAGTCGTAAAGTAGGTTGAACTTTAATGGTTACTGAACTGCGTATGAACATCGAGATATATACAGATCGACCCAGCACTTGCCGGTCAGTGATAATGAGCGCAGACGGTCTTGTAGTGAAGGGAAACATTGCAGAAACATTAGTGCGACTGTTGTCACTTAAAATTGTGCTTGCTAGCTTGCTGGGCAGCTATACTGATTTCAGTAGGACTCGTTATAAAGCTATATTTTAATTCCTGTGAGTTGCATTTAAAGCTATTACAAAAAAAATTACACGTTATTCGCTCGCTACAAGTGAAATCATTTTTTTCATAACCCGCATTTCCTCTGACATTAGCTAGTTCAGGCCGATTCACAAATCATTGCATTAGTTACCTACTTTAGGCATTATTGTTATAAATGGATTGAAAATATGACTGTAAACCCCTTTGTTTGGTAGAAAAAGGTAGGAATATCCCCTTTTGACTCAGTGTGGTGCACTGGACTCCATGGTTTCTGCAACTTCGGGAAAGGGAAGCAGTTACGTTCTTTTCATATCTTAGAGTTCAGTGCTGTGAACTCGTTTATTTAGTTAACGTTAGTTTATGCAACAACGAGCATAATGAGGTACCGAAAAAAGTATCGTTTTGGTACCGGTACCGGTATTGGCACTGATACCGAACATTTTAAAGGATACCCAGCCCCATTCCAGACGGACAGTATTACTTTCAGCTAGATCAGCTAAGCACCTCAATTCTCCAGCGATCTCCTGACTGGAGGTAGCCATTTCTGTAGTGAGCCTGGCGACCGGTGTGGGAGCTACTAAGGCAGGTATAGTCATTCTATGCACTCTGATGTCGATCAACCAATAGGCGAAAAGTTGACCCCCATGAAACACTTTGAATGACAGCCCCCCTCATTTGCATAATGAGGACGAAATGCATAAGGAAATGTAAGCCGAAGAAACTCATGAGGAAATGTGAAAAGAAATGCATGAAGAAATGTAAAAAGAGAAGACATGCATGAGAAAATGTAAAAAGACGAGGAAATGCATGAAGAAATGTAAAAGGAAAGTATAACGAAATGTAAAAAGAAATGTTTGAAGAAATGTAAAAAGAGGAGAATTGCATAAGGAAATGTAAAAAGATGAGGAAATGCCTGAAGAAATGTAAAAAGAAATGCATGGAAATGTAAAAAGAAGAAATGCATAAGGAAATGTAAAAAGAAATGTATATTCTTTTTTGAGACATGCATGAAGAAATGTAAAAAGAAATGTGTATTCTTTTTCGAGTCATTTATTTATTTCTTTATTTATTTTTGATTTTGGAAGCTTTCATCCTCCATATAAAGAACCACTTCCTAATGCTTCCGCTGCAGGGGGTGGTGTAGGAATCAGCTTCTGGAATCGGAAGCCAGTCTTTGAGTTCTACTTAGTCTTTTAATTAATCAGTTTCTTAAAAATGGTATGCGCGATACTGCAGCAGACTGAGCGCAGATCCAGGCATATAGGAGGGTGTTTTTGGTTTCTATTCTGTCTGCTGTGATCATGGGTTTTGCATGTTATTTTACTTCATTTTCTCAGTGACACGTTCATGATTCCGAGATAGTTCTGGTGGCTGATGGGATCGAACTGTACAAAACAGAGAGGGATAGAACAAAACAGAAAACCCCCTGGGAGGGAGGATTTGTTTTGGAACATTTCAGCAACAAAAGTATTAAAAAAGAAAAAATTCAGTTGGATTCACAAAGTTTAAAGATACTACACCTGCTTGTATAACATACTAGTGGTGGCAGTGTAGCATAGTGGTTAAGGAGCAGGACTCGTAACTGAAAGGTTGCCGGTTCAATCCCCGCTGGGACACTCCTGCTATACCCTTGGGCAAGGTACTTAACCCACAATTGCCTCAGTAAATATCCAGCTGTATAAATGGATAACATTGTAAGGATCTGTAACCTATGTAAGTTGCTTTGGATAAAAGTGTCTGCTAAATGAATAAATGTAAATGTAATACTACATATAACAACAATAAAATTTAATGGCACATCATATTATGATTTCAGACATCATGGTAATTACGTCAGCATATTAAGTGTTTTATCTACTTTTATTTATTTTGCATTTTCCATTGTTTTTCTCCTAACTTCTGGAACTGGCAATTGTACTTTGCACTTGTCTGAATGTGACATCTTCAGCACTCATTCAGGAGTGCTGGAACCCAGAGAACACAGTCCTCCACACTAGTCATGATATTTTTCATGCTTTAGTCCCACAGTGCACCAGAAGAGCAAACCCTGAACAGAAAAGCAACAGGCACATTTCCTTGACATCATCTAAGTGACTCATAGGTGATGACCCACAGGGTCAGAACTGTCAAGAGACCAAATAACCCTGGCCAATGAAACTCACCCCTACCATGACACAACCAAGGTTGTGTAATACATGTAATCTGCATTCATGCTGTGCAAAATGTAATCCATACTCAATGTTCTTCCCAAACTATACAAATTTCCTCCCTGGTTTAACTTCCTTGCATTCAGTCTAGCATGCCATTACTAAATATTTGCCTTTTAAGTGTTAACAGCAGGAAAATTCTGTACTTGATATAACCAGATGTATTCATTTTGAAAGTTCTAGCTTTAGTGGCTAGGTACAATATAGTACACTATGACAACATATTTACCTTCCCCCAAAATCTAAACTTGACATTCTCTTTTCATGAAGGCAGAATAATATTAGCCATTGAGTACTTTTCCTCAAGATAGAACTTTCATTTCATTTCATTCAAGTTTCATTGATTGGAATTGAATTGTATAAACTTGCTAAACTTCTAAATTAGAATACTAATTGATATGTCCATTCTGTTATTCCTGCATTCATGAATTCATTGAACAGTTGGCCCAATAATTCAGTATATTAGATCTATTCAAGTAGTAGTACAAGTGGTTCAACAAGTCAATTAATAAACAAGATCTTTGATAGCTCAAATAGGTTTGCTGGTGGTCACAGAATGCATTAAAAGCACACCCGGGAGTCCCTGACCCTTAGGATAGAATCTGACCATAGTGATGTTTTGTTGGTTTAGCAATTAAAGATATATGATGGATATATTGTCTAAGCATATCTGTGTGTAAGAAAGGTTAAGGTTGGTAATGATGTAATGAACAAAACCATTAAATTGGTACCTAAAAAGATGTGACATGTAAAACTTGGCTAAAATTGCAAGAGTTTTCAACTAAGAATAAGAAGGGAGACCTGCACTGTACAATGGAGAGGCTGCACTGCTTCACTCTGTGCTGGAACATTTTAAGTAATAATTGTATAATAAGCAGAATTTTTTTCAGTCTGAATTTCAACATTTACAGGACCAGTTTGGAAAGAATAAGAGATTTTTCCCTATAGTGTGGTAGAGTGCATGATTTCTTCCAGACTCTGGGAAGGTGATTTAGATCTTCTCTTACAAATGAGAAGAACATCAAATCGTACTTGATAGCCCTCCTGTATGTGGCCTTTCACTGCACTGATGATGTCATCAGGATGTGTCCATTCATCCTCAGTTTTTGCCATACCCATCACATCACTCAGGGCAAAGGGCAAGAGCACTCCTGACTCATCCTTTATGTAGTATGTTTTAAACTATAAGAAAATAAGAGCAAGGTTTAAAAAGCATTATTGCTACAGAAAATGTTTTTGCTCTGCTACAGCAGGGCTGTGAGCCAATACCCTGTGCACAGTGGCATTTATTTTTGAGTTATTATCAACACTTTATCAATAATCATTATACTGTTGTATGAAATGATCAAGTATTTAAACAGGTACAATATGACACACCAATCATAATTTCTTTGCTAGAAAAGGTTGTTTTATGTGAAATTGCTTCCTTTTTGGCATGACCCTTGCAGATTTTTATATTACACTATTATGCTATGGATTAGAGAGGGAGCTTTCTGCAGCCATTTTGCTGCAGAAAGCTCCTTTTCTAATCCATGCTGACTATTTTCTTCTCTCCTTAATCCTCTGCCCCCCCCCATCTCTCTGCAGATGACTTCACGGATCATTTCACCCAAAAGACTGTAAACATTCGTAACTCCCTCCAGTCTCCACATGTCAGTGCTCCCGCCCCCTAGCTATTGTGTTTTGTTTTTCCCTGTCCATGTGCTTTTGTTTTCCTTGTGTTCTAGCCCTGCCCTACTCTCCGCCCTGTCTCCGCCCACCCGATCATCCCCTCCTGCCTGCTTACACACCTGCTTCCCATCTCCTCGTCAGCCCAGCCCTATATCTACCCTGCTTGTCTCTGTCTTGTTGCCAGTTTGTCGCAGTGTGTTTTTGCCTGTCTCGTTCCTGCCGTGTTTTCTGCCTGATTGCTGTTCCCTGAATCGACCCTGCCTGCTCTTCGACCTTGCTCCTGCCTGCTGTCCTGCCTTGTTCACCTGATCTTCCTGACTACCTGGTTTGACCCTGCCTGTCCCCGGCTTTGATTCCTGACTGTGTTTGGACTGCCTTCCTGGTATTTTGACCCTGCCTGTTTTGGACTGCCTGCTTGTTCTGCGATTCTGTTAATAAACGCCTGGATTCTGGAGTTCTCGTGGTCCGCGCCTGAGTCCTTGCCTGTGCCCTGACACCACAGCCCTCATCTCTCACCTCTTCCTCCCTCCTCTCTCTAAATTCTCCCCACTTTCAGATGTAGCTCATCTCCTTTCATCACATAAACCCCACTACTTGTGCCCTGGATCCCATTCCTTCACTGCTCCTGCAGACCATTCCCAGTCTTCTTCCGTTCATCACCGGTCTGATGACTCTGTCAGTATTGATGGGCAGTGTGCCTGCAGTCTTCAAGGATGCGCGAGTCACACCCCTGCTGAAGAAAAGGACTCTGGACCCATCTGCTGTCTATCAACTATACTATCAAAACTATCAATTGGTCTCTCTTTCCTTTTCTGTCAAAAAAAACTTCAAAGAGCTGTGGCTACCCAGCAACCCCCTTTCTGTCCCGGAACAACCTTATTTATACTCTTCAGCCTAGCTTCAGGGCTTGTCATTCCACAGAGACTGTCCTATTCTCCATTACTGATCTTCAATCAGCCAGAGCTTCCTTCCACTGCTGAGTCTTGATTCTTCTAGACCCTTCTGCAGTCTTTGACACAGTGGCACACTCTACTTCTTTCTACCATGGCTACATTGGGGATCTCTGACACTCTTCTCTGGGTTGAATCCTACCTTTCTGGATGCTCTTTGGATGCTGGTTGTCTAGACCCCACAGCCTGTCTACAGCTGTCCCTCAAGGCTCTGTACTCAGCCCCCTCCTTTCCTCTCTTTACATACAATCTCTCGGCTGGGTAATCTCCTCCCATGGCTTCTGGTACCACTTCTACGCTGACAGCACACAACTTTTCCTGTCTTTCCTGCCATCTGACACACAAGTTTCTGCACGCATCTCAGCTTGCCTGAAAGACATTTCACAGTGGATGGTGGACCACCACCTAAAGCTTAACTTGGCTAAGACTGAGATGCTTTTCATCCCATCCAGGTCCTCCCTGTTTGAAGACCTCTCTATTAGCCTAGTCTCTACAAGCTTTTTCACGAATGCCACTGTCAAAAGCCTTGTAAGGCTTGATAGCAAACTGTCCTTCTCTTCTCAATTTACAGCAGTAAGTCGGGTGTAGAGATTCTTTTTGTACAACATGCGAAGGATCTGCCCCAACCGCACTATGTATTCAACACAGCTCCTAATTCAGGCCCTGGTCCTCTCATGCCTATTTGCTTGCCTCCCTGCCTGTGCAAAAAGCCCCTACAACTCATCCAGGATGCAGCTGCATGACTTGTCTACAATTCAATTCAATTCAATTCATTTTTATTTGTATAGTGCTTTTTACAACACAAGTTGTCACAAAGCAGCTTTACATTGTTCCCAGGCCTGAGACCCCCTGAGAGCAAGCCTAAGGCAACAGTGGCAAGGAAAAACTCCCTATCAGGAAAAAACCTTGAGCAGAACCGGGCTCAGAGGGGCACCCCATCTGCTTCTGGCCGGCACTGGGCAGATAGAGTTAGAGACAAGTTATGCAATGTACTTTAAGACATTTACGATTGACAGACAATAGTAGTTAACAGCAGAGTGATTATAAGAATGTCTCCTAGGATGTCCGGTTCTTGGAACGCAGTTGGCTTTGATGGGCTGGGCAGCGAGGTAGCAGGACTGGAAAACGGGATGAGACGCTTGGGCTACAGCTCCGGACAGGAGCCCGGAGCAGGGATAGGAAGCAAACAGAAAACAGTGGTTAGTGGATAATAAGAATGGCAGGGATGTAGAACAGAGAGGCAGGTGAGGAGGGGCAGAGAAAAAGGTGTGCAACAAGGAAAAACCCCGGCAGGCTAACATTATGGCAGCATACCTAGGGGACGGGAGGCAAGGGACCGGCATAGTCATGAGGGCGACCCTAAGACAGTCAACACCAGATCACGGCACAGGGTCCATGAAAGCAATGACCACTTAGTCCACCAGAGACTCTATGATCCACGCCAGCACCAGGCCATGTCCCTCAGCTGAAGGATTTACTATATAGATATGTTTTCAGCCTAGACTTAAAGGTGGAGAGAGAGTCTGTTCCCTGAATCTCGGTGGGTAAGCTGTTCCACAGGAGAGGGGCTTGATAGGAAAAGGCTCTACCGCCTACAGTAGTTTTGCCCACTCTTGGAATGATGAGAAGCCTGACATTTTGGGAGCGAAGGGCTCTCTGCGGAAGATATGGGTGAAGAAGGTCCTTAAGATAGGGAGGGGCAAGCCCATTTAAAGCCTTAAATGTGAGTAAGAGTATTTTAAAAATGATCCGGTATTTAATAGGTAGCCAATGGAGAGAAGCCAGAACTGGGGTAATGTGCTCAAAGCGTTTAGTTTTAGTTAAGATTCAAGCAGCTGCATTTTGCACCAGCTGAAGGGGTTTTAATGAGACGTTTGCACATCCTGACAAGAGGGCATTATAGTAGTCTAATCTGGATGTTACAAAGGCGTGGAATAATTTTTCAGCATCGTTAATTGATACGATTTTCCTGATTTTGGCTATATTTCTCAGATGGAAGAAGGCAGTCCTAGAGTTATGTGAGTTTCAAAAGAGAGCTCAGGATCAATAACAACACCAAGGTCTTTGATGGCTGCACTCGGGGCAAGGGAGGCACCATCAAGGTCCAGTGTAAAATGAGTGAGTGATTGAATGTTGGCCTATGACCAATATTTCGGTTTTGTCCGGGTTAAGTTTCGGGCCATCCAATTCTTTACATCTGTTAGGCAGGCCTCCATGTTTGATATATTCAGAGGGACATTGGGTATATTTGATATGTATAACTGAGTGTCAGCCGCGTAACAGTGGAAATTAATGTCATGTTTACAGATGATATCGCCAAGAGGAAACATGTATAACAAGAAGAGCAGAGGCCCAAGCACAGATCCTTGAGGTATACCATATCTTACTCTGGAACAAGCGGAGGATTTGTTGTTAATGGAGACAAACTGATATCGTTCTGATAGATAAGACCTAAACCAAGATAGGGCCTATCCAGGTCGGGTGGTGAGGCCTAAATCAGGACTGAAAACTTCCAAAATGTTGTTAGAGCGTAAAAAGGCACAGAGTTGCTTTGATACTGCTTCTTCCAGAATTTTTGAGAGGAATGGAAGGTTCGAGATGGGCCTATAGTTTGACAGGTCATTGTGATCAAGATTGGGCTTTTTCAGAATAGGCTTGATAACTGCTACTTTGAAGGGCTGAGGTACGTGTCCAGACGTAAGGGAGGCGTTGATAAGATTTAATAGTGGTGTGCCAATTGCAGGCAGTAGCTGTTTTAGGAAGCCAGTTGGTATGGGGTCAAGTTGGCTGGTAGAGTTATTAGATGAATTGATAAAAGAAGAAAAGTCGCTAAATTCAATGGGTATAAAAGAGTCAAAGCGTGAGGCGGGCCTAATAGACATACTTACATAATTTGGAATGGGACTGGCCAGGCAAGAGAATTTTTGTATTGTGTCTCTTATCTTTAAGATTTTACTATCAAAGAAGTTCATGAAATCATTGCTACTATAAATTGCTGGTATGGTAGGGTTAACTGATGCAGGACTCTTGGTTAATCTGGCGATAGTGCTAAACAGGTACCTAGGATTGTCCTTATTTCTCTCAATAAGGGTAGAGAAATATTTGGATCTTGTAGCTGTGAGGGCATGCTTGTAGGTTAGGAGACTTTCCTTCCACGCCAGGAGAAAAACCTGTAATTTGGTGGAGCGCCTTTTTCTTTCAAGTTTTCGCGTAGCTTGTTTGAGAGCACGAGTTTGTGATTTTCTTCCTTTTGAGGGCATCCAGAGTTTTGCGCAAAGTAGAGTCAATACTGTCCGCGAGTAGGTTAATTTCAGTTGAGCTAGGGTTTGAACATAAACTAGAGGAGATTTTGTTGTGCAGGTAGTATGATGTAGGGAGCTCGTTGATAAAGGCATTGGCTGTAAGAGAGCAAAACGTGCGCCTAGAAGAAGATCTAGGCTCCGAGTATGTGAAGCACGTTAGTGGTAAATTGAAAGCGATGAGACAGTGGTCGGATAACACAGGATTGTGTGGCATAATTTCTATCTGCTCCATATGTGAGGACCAAATCTAGAGTATGGTTGCGGTAATGTGTGGATTTATCCACAGCTTGATAGAGTCCAATGGATTCGATGATGGACAAAAATGCTGCTCTCAACGGGTCATGTTCATTATCCTTATGCATATTAAAGTCGCCTACTATCACAGCCTTTTCTGTATTGACAACCAGGGCAGATAAAAAGTTGGCAAATTCCGATAAGAAAACACTGTAAGGGCCAGGTGGCCTGTAAACTATTACAAGGGTAAATAGCTGAAATGCAGTCTTGTCAGGATGTGCAAAGCTAAGTACTAACAGTTCAAACGAATGGAAGTTATAGCCAGGTTTAAGGGTGGCACAGAGTTTGGAGCTGTGTACAGCAGCAACGCCGCCACCTCTACCAGTAGGTCGAGGGACCTGGTGATTACAGTAACTGGGAGGAGTTGATTCATTAAGAGCAACAAAGTCATTAGGTTTAAGCCAAGTTTCAGTCAGGCATAAGATATCAAATCGGTGATCAGTAATCAATTCGTTTATTAATATAGCTTTAGGTTGTAGCGATATGATATTTATTAACCCAATCTTAAGGACCATTTGTCTACAGGTACTACTTTCAGGTTTGTCAAACTTAATTTTTATCAAATTATCAGCACAAATGCCCCTACTGGATGTTTTTAAGAAGTTTGGGACCGAGGATCGTGGAACAAATACTCTCTATGGGATTGACTTTAAGTGGTGGTTCCAGGGAAAAAGCAGACATCTGTGTAGGACAGAAAGTCTGCTGCCTAGCCTTGGCCCTGATAAGTCAAGGTTTAGAGGAATTCAGACTATGATCCATGTTTCTAGAGATGATAGCTGCAACCTCCCTCGAGGGGTGGATGCCATCACGTTTTAAAAGACCAAGCCTCCCCCAAAACTTGTGCCAATTATCTATAAAACCCACGTTGTTAGAGGGGCACCACTCAGACAACCAACGATTAAGTGACGTTAATCTGCTATAGATCTCGTCATCGCGCCGCATGGGGATGGGGCCAGAGAAAATGACTGATTCCGACATTTGTTTAGCAATCCTGCACACCGATTTAATAGTTAACTTTGTTACTTCCGATTGTCTCATGCAGACATCATTAGCGCCGACGTGAATAACAATTTTAGAGTATTTAGCTTTACTTTTACCTTTAGTTTTAGCCAGCACTTTCAAATTGCCTTCTATGTCGGAAGCTCTGGCTCCAGGAATGCAATTATGGTCATTGGTGTCTCTACTTTCACGTTTGTAAGAATAGAATCGCCAATAATCAGGGTTCTTTTAACAGGCTTCTCAGCAGGTGTGTTACTGAGGGAGGAGAACCTGTTGGAACCGAGGGGTGGTGGTGCACCGGGGGCTTGCGCTTGCGTCTATTTTCCCGAACCGTAACCCACTCGCCTTGCTGCGAAGGCTCTGCCGGGGTTGAACTAGGAGAAAGGCTAATTGACGCATCCGGTACTGAAAAAAATTCGATAAACTTTTCACTTGCTTTACTCTCGTATAAGGTGCGGATGCTTGCTTCTAATTCTGCTACCTTCTCCGTCAACCTAGCGTTTAGCTCGCATTTAACACAGGTAAAGTTGGTAGTAATGGCAGAGAAGGAATAACTAAACATGTTGCACACAGAGCAGGGGAGCCAGTGAGAGGGAGGAGAGCGAAGGATGGGAGAGACAGAGCTGCGAGGAGCCATCGTACATAACTAGCTGGCTACTTACGTCTGTAGTCTTTGTGAGGGTGTTGGAATCGGCGAGTACTCCGGGTTTGGGTCCTGGCTGGGTCATAACCGATTGGCGTCTTGCGTCTGGCATTCGGGGAACGAGCAACAGGAAGTGCGGAGCACGAAACAGGTGAGGAGCAGCAGGTAGCGAGCGAGAGCGTCTGGAGCGAGAGAAAGACAGTGGAAACCATGGTCATCTCTTGTTGCAGACTGAAGACCCACATCTTCAGACTGCATCTCAGTTCCACCTCAATCCCCACCCCCTAACACCTGCTACCTCTAGGACTGATGTTGATTTTACGTGTAGTATTGTGGTGTATTCTGGATTCTGTGTTCTAGTGTACTTGGCTTCCTTTGTCTAGTCCAGTGTCTAGTTGTCTTTGTCCAGTCCAACGTAGTTAACTTGTTGTAGAGTCAGTGAATGTTGTTAGCCTGGTCTGACACTGTTGCTCTTTCAACTTGAATGGATACACTTATGTTCTATTGTGCTGGAAGTCGCTCTGGATAAGAGTGTCTGCTAAATGTATGTGTCGGGAACCACAAACGCCAACATTGGCTACCCAGCACAGGTTCCCCCAATAGATCCGCCCGCCACAGACAACCAGGACACCAGGAGTACAGGTACAATGACTTTATTAAATAAAAAAAAACAATTCATACAGGAACGGCTCATGTTCTGCTGACCTCTCCTCCTAGCCTTCCTCCCCCCCTTCACCACAGCGGCCCTTCCCTCATCCCTCTCTCTCCCCACAAGGGCCCGGCACAGGAGCGAGATCGCCCTCCCCCTGTAAGGGCTCAGGCAGGGACTCAGTCGCAGACCAAGAGAGCTTCAGGTTGAGGCGGGGTTATTAATGACGGCAGGAACGTAGCGAAACCAAAAGCAGGCAGGGTCGAAAACCGGAAGGCAGTCCGTGGACAAAAACAGGGTCAATAACAGAAGCAGGCAGGATCAGGAACCGGGCAGGCAAACGATCAGGCAAAGGGACAAAACGGCAGGCAGAAAACAAAGACAAAGGGCAGGCAGAGTCAGGCACGGAGAATACTGAAATCCAAAAAAAACTGCGGGAACGAAACAGGTACAGAAACGCTGAGACGAACTGGCAAACAAGACAGGAACAAGCAGGGTAGAAATAGGGCTGGGCTGATGAGGAGATGGGATGCAGGTGGGCAGGCAGGCAGGTGAAGGTAATGGGGCAATCAGGAGGGCGGGGACCAGGCGGGGAGCGGGGCGGGGCTGGAACACAAGGAAAAACAAAAAGCACATGGACAGGGAAAAAACAAAAACACCACAGCTAGGGGGGCGGAGCCCTGACACCCCCACACAGCACTGAAGTATAGGCACACTGAAAAGATATCCCTATGCACTCTCACACATGACACCGTGACCACTCTGACTCGTCTCCTCTGCTGGCCCTCGTGACAGAGGCGAGACCCCTCTCGGCCGCCCAAGGGGGAGTACCACACACACTCATACAGCACACGCACACACTCATACAGAAAGAAAAAGGACGGGGTGCAACTCGGCCCGCACCTCAATGCCGGGCCTCGCTTGCGCCCCGAAATAAAAAACAAAACCCCAAAGAAAGAACGGAGTGCTGCTGATGTTCCTGGTCCGGACCACTGCCTTCAGACGCTGGGGTTCACCACTCGTCCTCCTCAGATCCGGAGCAGGAGCTATAGCCGCGCTGGGGGGAAAGCACAGCGGCAGAAATCATCCTCTCTACTACGCCGGGCAGACTTAAAAAGGGCACGCACACACACGCAAGCAAATGGAAACACCAGCAGTCATGTCCCTTACTGCACAGGGGCACCGCACTGATTCACCTCCTGCTGTGTCCTGTTGTGTAACTTTTCATGCCACTTCATTAGGTGTGTTAGATGGCATTCATTATTGTCATTTATCTGTAAACTATTTGTACTATTGTATTCAACATGCTGATAGCCACGCATAGCTAAGCATGTTTATAGTATGCAAGGGCTGTCGTAGTAGGTGGCAGCACTCTTCCAAGACAATCTGCTTACAGTGACCTTGAAATTTGCCCTTTCTACATTATCCACTGTCTTTCCCTGATTTTCCTTAGGTACAGTAAAAGCTTCACAATTTGAACTCACAGTCTTGGTCACACTTTTGCCTGCAGTTCCAACTGGAGCATGCACAACCAGACGGCCTTTAAATATTGACTCTACAGAGCTGAAAGCTCTGGACTTTCCTGCTTCAACCTGTCCATACAGCAGGATTCTGAGATCCATCACCTCCTCCTTGCTAACTTTGGGTTTGGGTTAGGATTAGGGTTAGGGTTATGGTTAGGGTTTAATGGTCTGATTGAGCCTTTCTCTTTCCCTGTCAAAGAGTCAATAAATGATGTCTTCAAAGAGAACAGCTTTATCAATGAGGTCTTTAATCAAAGAGAACAGTTCTCTCTGTGAGATCCTACAGTAGACATAACAGAGAGGTAAATAAACAGATATACAGGCAAGCAGACAGAGATGTCTAGAGTCAGATTTTCAGGATTATGAACAATATCTTTCAGATACAAAAGCAGTGAAAATGAGCTCCAGTATGTCATAACATTCTTTCCATGCAGATGATGTAATCACAAATCTTCTTTGAATGGCCTTTCATAGCATCTCCCATGGTCTGCGTGTCTATATATAGTATAGAGTTTTTTATGTACATAGAGTTTTTCATATTTACTCATGCCCCCATGTAATCAATCTCCATGGCTTATCTAATTCTGGAAAACAGATTCAGGAACAATAGTTAAACAAATGACTCATACTAGTGCTGTTGCTAGCTAGGAGTTAGTTTGTTTGTGCGTTACCGCTGTGTGTTTGTTGATCTTTAGCCAGAATTTGCTAGCTTTGTTGGTCTGGTTATCAATCTCTGTGCTTTTTAGTGTTAGTTGAAGAGTTACAATGATTAGCTTAAGTGGTAAAGTTTCGGCAACTGGAAAGCCATTCACATGTCAGAACTGTTGTTGTGGTAATTAAACAGGCATCTTCAGCACTTGCAAGACTATATAAACTGCCAGGCCATTTGTGACTCCAGGACAAATGATCTGTCATCAAAAGTCTGAGTAAACTCAGGAATCCGTTGCTCATTTCTCTAACTGTCGCTAAGAAAGTAGTCCTCCAAAACTGGAAATCAAGGAAATCCTGTCACATCACTCACTGGACTAATCTAATTTCAGAATACATTTCAATGGAAAAGAGTAATGCTCACAAAAAGAACCAAATATCAGCCTTTGAAGACATTTGGTACCCATTTCTAACTTTTCTAAATTCAATCCAAACATAACTACAAGCCGTGTATATTACCAGACACATACCCCCCTGCTCCCCTTTTTCTGGTGCAATCCAGTCAACCTGAAGCCTCTCCCTGCTGCCTCAGGTGGACTCCTCTGCTTCTCAGTTCACCTCTGGAACTGCCAGTCCACAGTCAATAAAGCTGACTTCATCCCCCGCCTTTGCCACCCAGTCCTCCCTCCAACTCTTGGCTCTGACCGAGACCTAGATCCTTCCAGAGAATACAGCAACTCCAGCAGCTCTCTCTGCCAACTTCACCTCTCACACACTCCTCGCTCAACTGAGCGGGGTGGTGGAACAGGTTTGCTAATTTCCAATACCTGGAAATTCACTCCTCTCCCTTTCTATGCAACACTACCTCCTTTGAATACCATGCAATCACTGAGCCTGACAAAATGTACTTCATTGTCATTTACCATTCTCCAGGTCAGCTGGGTAACTTTATTGAAGAGCTGGACATGTTACTGTCCTCTTTCCTTGAAGACGGCAGCCCGCTTGTGATCATCAGTGACCTCTTTTTTGCTCTCATTTTTCC
Organism: Megalops cyprinoides; assembly: GCF_013368585.1. Taxonomy (NCBI): domain Eukaryota; kingdom Metazoa; phylum Chordata; class Actinopteri; order Elopiformes; family Megalopidae; genus Megalops; species Megalops cyprinoides. Next base: position 1,416,140 of record NC_050604.1, on the reverse strand, counting down.
TGCCTGATCACTGCCTCTCTGTCCCCTCCCAGCCACATTTCCTCACTAAATGTAGATGACTCCACTAACACTCTCTGCTCCACCCTAACCACCTGTCTCGACAGCATCTGCCCTCTCTCCTCCAAGCCTGTACGCATGACATCCTCAAACCCCTGGATTTCTGAGGTTCTCTGCGACCATCGGACCAAGCTCAGGGCAGCCGGAAATGGCACAAATCCAGAGACCCCACTGATCTGACTAAGTATCAGCCTCTCCTTTCCTCTTTCTCCTCACACATCTCTACTGCTAAGGCCTACCAGGACAAAATCAACAGTATCTCAGACACATGCAAACTATTCACGACATTCAACACTCTCCTCTGCCCTCCACCGCCTCCACCCCCCACCTCTTTAATGGCTGATGACTTCACCACGTTTTTCACTGGAAAGGTGGATGCCATCAGCAGTCAGTTCTCCACTCCACACATTCACAGCCAGACTTCACCCACACACTATTCTAACACTCTACTGTCCACAATGTCTCCTGTCTCTGAGGCTGACGTCTCTAAGCTGCTACTCTCCAACCCACCACCTGTCCCCTGGACCCAATCCCCTCCCATCTCCTACAGGCTATCTCTCCTACACTCCTACCTGCACTCACTCACATTATTAACACATCACTCATCACAGGCACCTTCCCCACAGCGTTTAAGCAGGATAGGGTAACCCCACTACTCAAAAAATCTACGCTTAGCCCCTCCCAAATAGAAAATTACAGACCTGTCTCTCTCCTCTCATTCCTATCTAAAACCCTTAAACAAGTTCTCTTCCAGTACTACATGTTGGACACCAAATGGATTTTGGATTCAAAATCGGCCATCTCACTGAAATGGCCTTCCTGTCTGTTGTCGCCACCCTACAGGTGGCGAGAGCTGTCTCCATGTCATCGGCTCTCATCCTTCTAGACCTGTCTGCCGCATTTGACACAGTGAACCACCAGATCCTCCTGTCCACCCTCGCTGAACTGGGCATTACCGGCACTGCTCTCTGCTGGTTTGAGTCCTACTTCACAGACAGATCCTTGAGCGTTTCCTGGAGCGGTGGAGAGTGTAAGTCCCACCAGCTAACCACTGGGATACCTTAGGGATCAGTGCTTGGCCCCCTCCTCTTCTCTCTATACACAATCGCACTGGGTCTGATCATCCAGGCGCATGGCTTCTCCTACCACTGCTATGCCGATGACACCCAGCTCTACCTCTCGTTCCAACCTGATGACCCCACTGTCTCAGCGAGGATCTCTGCCTGCCTTTCAGATATCTCAGCTAGGATGAAGGAGCACCACCTTCAACTCAGCATATCCAAGACTGAGCTCCTAGTCATCCCAGCCAGCCCATCATTCCAGCACAGCAACCAGCCAGCACTAACTGCATCCAGGTCTGCAAGGACCCTGGGAGTAGTGATTGATGACCAATTTAAATTCACTGACCACATCGCTATGACTACCAGATTATGCAGATTTCGCTGTACAACATCAGGAAAATCAGGCCTACCTGCATGCACTATTAAACCTCTGCACTTGATACAGAATGTGGCTGCACATCTGGTTTTCAACCAACCAAAAAGGGCTCATGTTGGTCTCACCTCTCTTGGTCTCACTCCACTGGCTCCCTGTAGCTGCCCGCTTCATGTTCAAGGACTTGATGCTCACGCACAGGGTGACCAACAAGCTGCACCTAAGTACCTGAACTCTGTCTTCAAGAAACATCTGAAGACACAGCTCTTCCACTCTCACCTGAGCACCTGAAACACTTCCCTCCTAAAGGAACCTCTCATGACTAAAACTATCTCCTACTAAACCATAAATTAAAAAAAAAAATGTAATGGTTTGGTTGTAATGGTTTAACGCAGCATTTCCCAAACCTCTCCTGGAGGACCCCTTGTCCTGCATGTTTTAGATCTCTTCCTGCTCCAACACAGCTGATTCAAATGATCAACTTGTTATGAACTCCTGAAGCTGCTAGATAACAAACTGATTATTTAAATGCTGGCATTCCTTAACAAACCAGAGGAGACATTTAAGAACACGTCATATCAATGATGTGTTTAAAATGATCAGATGCTACTGTAAATGGAGTTTTTTGATACGTGGTATTCCTATCAATAACATGTTTTATTAACCACCAAGACTTTGTGCATAGCTTGTATGTCCAAAAAGATCAGATATAGCCTACACACAGACTACATGCAGATTCAAACATCGTTATTCATGTGCACTATCAAAAATACAGCCTTAAAGATACACACATACACACAAGTGGCCTTTTAATAGTGTTGTGCTGTCCTGAAATATTTTCAGCATGTCAATTAGTAAAGCCTATGACTAGACAATGCACAGGTGACCCTCACCATCCATAGGGGACACATTCCACAAATTCACAAATATTATAGTGTATCAATAACAGACTTGTACACAAAGGGGAATGTCACAGTTGAAAGCTACGATCTAAAATATGCTAGTTGACTACTATCTAAAACATTTTAGATAAAATGACTGATACTAGTGATGGATAGTGTTTTACTGACCTGAATCATTTCATTCAGTTCAGTACAAAGATTCATTCACAGAGACACTGATTGGTTCAGTAAGCAATGTACCACCCAACCACACCCCACCCCCCCACCCCTGTTCCATCCCATCCCCCCACCCCTGTCCTATCCCGTCCCATCCCGTCCTGTCACTTCCCGTCATATCCCATCCCCCAAAGAGGAGGTGCTGAAATGTAAAAAATGCAATACATAATTGTTTGATGTTAAATATCTTAGATACAATTTTCTTATGTATTAATAAATCATTCATAATGTAAATTTGATTGCATTATACATTACACACCATGACCCACATGCATTTCCCCAATGATTTGAACAAAGCTGCTCTGGTTTCTTAGAAAGTGACTACAAAGCTTGCTGATTTGTCCATTTCCTCCAGTACGATCAGTTCTTTTAGTACATGTTGTTCACTGAGTCGCAATCAGTTTTTTCAATGCATTTCCTTCTCTGGCCGTAGGGTGTTGACTTGATGAGTTAATCTAGATGACAAATAGTGTCCTCAAGCCCCAGGGCAGATGACATGCCTTTTAAAGATAACACCCTTTAGCTAGCTGTAGATGACTATGCAATGCCAGTTCATAGCAAAACTCACCAACTTAAATAATTAACTTCACTGTTTCAAAGTAGTTCTGTAATCTCATTTTAAATTGTTCCCATTTTATATAGGCTAATATGATGTCATGAAACGACTGACAAACTATACAGTAAATTTCTTAGTAAAATATCTAGATATAGTTATAGCATATATCCTAATAATTACACTAATCCTACTAAAAAATGAAGTAGGCAATTAATTCTATAATAACCTAAATGTAGCAACAAGCTTCATCAGTATTTAGCTCAAAATTATCTTGTAATTGTTAAAATGTAATTACCTTAAAATGACAGTGAAGACTTGTCTTTGCAGCATGCAATAATCTCAAGCTAAAGCTCTTTCCATGAGAGTGCAAGTTTGTAGGCTATATATTGAACTGCATAATATGACAAAGAATGGAGTCACCCTGTTGTTGGAGAGGGAAATACATTGAATGAAATGAAGGAGATGCACTGAGCAAGATTTACTGAAAGGCTGAACAAATTGGAAGAACTGAGCAAATTAGTGGTGACTCAATGAACTACATCAGATCCAAACAATCATGAACTGAAACGAACTGGATGAATGAACAAACAGCAGGTACTGAACAGAAGTCATCGTTCTGTGCTCTGATTAGTTCAGCATTTACATTCAATCACTATACTAGTATGTATACACTGCCTGGACAGTAGCCCAACATCTGCACCCAACAGTTCCTTAATATCTATGGAAGCCTACCTGGAAGAGATAAACCACAGATCCCTAATATCTATGGAAAACTACCTGGAACAGATAAATCTGAGATCCCTAATATTATTGATGAAAACCTTACCTGGAAAATGTAAACAATAGATTCCTGATATTGTATATGTAATCATTGCTTGGAAAAAGTAACCAATAGATCCTTAATATTGTATATGGAATCCTTGCCTGGAACAGGTTTATTTTTCTCAGCCTCCCGTGTTTCTGTGTTTCTTAATTGTGCTGTTAATCTTCCAATTTGATTGCTCATTCCTTTCTTTTCTGCATTAAGGCAATTAACACTGTGCTGAAGGGCCTGTTCATTTCCCATATTTTGCTTTAATATACGCACACACAAACGTTTATCCTCTGTCTCTACTATCCTCTGTCTCCAAACTTCTTCCCACTCAACAGTCCCACAACCAGTTGAATAAACTGCAGTTAAGTACTACTGTAAAACCATAAAACTCACCACCAAAGCAGAAATTCAGATCAAAGTGCATTGAACACAGTAATATCAGTGGTAGAGGTGGTGAGGGACACCGGGTTACAGAATGTATTTCTTGTCTGAATTGTTGTAACAAAGTTTATTCTGCTAGTTACCTTTTCTTGTGCGCTGCTTGGGGGCTTGGTCGTTAGACTTGCAATCAGGAAAAGAAACACACAAGTTTAGGGATAGGGGGTGGGTGGAGGTTTGCCCTCACACACATTAACCATTATGCAAACATAATAATGGATATATTGAATATTGAATATTAAGATAATAAGATACTGTTTCACTTGCGTGTTGAAACATGTACACCCTCGTAATCTCAGCACAGTGTTTGGCACTATTTGAATATGTCTTGTGTCCTTGTTTTATACCATATTTCATGCTGTTTTGGTAAATGCACTTTGTACTAACACTGTGGAAGTCACTCTCGATAATGAGTGTCTGTTAAATGTAAAGGTAAAACATGTAGCTGTTCCCTACATGTATCTTGAGAGCCAGTTAACTACAGCATTATTAAGGTGCCCAAATGGACCACTAATAGCTGCCTCCCATTTACTGAGAAGGAACTCAGTAGGTAGAGGAATTTAGTCTCTGCAGTAGTGCTATCTTGTCCCCTGACAGACTGAAAACACCAAATGAGGCATGAGTTTAAAAAAAATATGTAACCAGCTAGTGGCAGCACTTCTTGGACAAGTGTCTCTCTTTGGCCACCGTAGTTTACCGGAAGCGCAAGTCTCCCCTTCTTACAGCTGTTTATGTTCCCGCAATTAACCTAGCGTCTGCGACGTTAAAACAAGGAAGACTCGGCTTATTCGGGATACGTTCACTCCACTCCACTCTCTATCTGCGGGAATAGACGGGGACTGCTGAAAGGTTGGTCTTATTTGATGTTTCAGTTTAGTTTAACATTTCTTTGAAATAATATTCATGGTGTATTGTATCCCCAAACAGTTACCAGTTCTCCCCCCTTCCATGCTCGGCTTCTTAGGCATGCATCAGAAACGGTGACAACGGTATTTTAAGTCTTTTCCTTGTTTAAATATGTCGATTGCGTACGCTCGTTTTCTAAACTATAAATTGATGCAGCGTACGAGGGCTACGGGTTAGTGCGTGCCTACTTGAATGCTGGAACGGAGGTATGATGCGTCGGCCATTAACCCCTGGTAAAACTGAATATATGGCTTAATTATTAGCCCCATAATTAAGATTGTGGCTATCTTACGTTAACCATGTGCTCGTATTCACAGGTGTCTGCCATTGCTGTTTTGCCTGATTATAAGTTTTGTGCTCGTTTACTTTTTCTTGTATTTGTTTTTTTTTTTTTTTTTTTGTTTCTTTGTATTTTTTTGTGGTTGTGTGGCCACTCGGCGGCCCCCATGGTGGGCTTTGTCGCATCCGGTAGATGCGGTCTTTTTGTTTCCTCTTGAGTTCATTTTTTTTCTCGCTATTGTATTTTTGTTTGTTGTATTTCAGTTGTTTAGTTAATGTTTAGGTTATTGTTAATAGAGGTGTTGATTGGGCAATGCTTTAGCTGCTGCCAGCTGTATTTGGGGAGCTCTTTTCCTCATGGCTCTCAGCTTCCGGGTACTGGCTTGTCACCTTGCTTAAATATTCAGCTCCATAGGATTTCATCATAATTTCTAACTTTCTCGCTTTTACCAGCAGGAGACAGTTAGTTGCGCCGGTATTTGGGTTACTGGATGGTGGTTCCCTTCTCCCTGCACTGCATGAGGTGAACTAGGCGTAATATTTACAAGCACCTTCACATTATACTACAGCTTGCTGTGTGTGTGTGTGTTTGTGGTGTGTAATCCTAGGTACTGGGACACTTGGAGTGAGTTTGATGAGCTGGCTTCCACCCTTCCAGGTAACTGCATTCATTGGCCCATATTTACATTCTAGTGCATTGGCTTGTTTTTTTTTTTTTTTTTTTTTTTTTTATTTATGACAGCCAGTACCCCGGTCTTGCGATTTCCATTCTTTGCCCTGTCCTTAGCTAAAGTGTTTTTATCTATAGGATCTATTTTTATAATAAAGGCTTGTTACTAATGACATATTTTTCTTCCAGAATTCTTGTCTTTTATTTAATAAAATTGCCCAGTCAACTGGAATACACGTCTCTGTCTCATTCTCATACAACTTGTCTGCGTGCTGGGGAGCCTCTCCACTCGAATTGATGGTTACAAATCTTAAGGTATAAGTCCTTAGGTGGCGTAGTTTGGTGTGGTGTCTTATTATATATTACTTTCATAGTGTTCGGCCACAAATATAACAAACTTTATTACATAAAGCATAAACTTGTTAAGTAGCAAAATTAATGCGTTCCAGAAAACCAGAGGACCGCCTAACCGCTGTGGAACAGACAGTGACATGGAAACAGGGACAAAGAAAAGCAATTGGACAGCAAGCACTGAGTCTACTTTGCACAGCATGCAAGTTCCACAACCTATATAAATCAAATATTTAGAAGCATGGGATGGAGGAGGGAGGTGGTAGTGAAGGGACTGGATGGACTGTGGTGCCCAGTTGTCACAAATGAAAAACAAAAGGAACCAGTGATAGTGAAAGCAAGCTAAGGAGAAGAAAGGAGGCTAGAGTGGATGAGGGTTAGCAATTCAAGGTATGCATTGGAATTACACATGTGGAGTGAAGAATAATGGTGATTATTTAGTGATCATTTATTGTAGTCGGTAAGCAGTATAATGGTTAGTCTGGTATAATTAGTATGCACAGTGTATAATATGACTGTGTCTATGTAGTTTTAAGGTGATCACAGTCAGGGCATGTGATCCACATTCCAATGTGATGCTACTATTGAACAAATCAGGCGCACATGTGCTCTGTGTGTATGTGCTGCAGGCCCTCCAACGGAGAGGCCCCTGATTTCCACGAAATTGTTCCTAGATCAGTCACTATATGTCTGATTACTGACAGGGCCTGTTTTGGTATGTTAGTTCTGTACCTTCTATCCCAGGCCCGGGCCTACTCTTTGTATATTCTAAGGCTTGGGCTCCTAGGCTTGGTCCCACTGTTTCGTGTGACCTATGGTCTTCTACCTCATAGCTAAAGTTCTGAGCCCACTCTTGATGATGTGCCTTGGACAATGTGATGGCATGTTGCTTGGTGGTACCATTCGGTTGTACCCCTCGACCTACTCTCTCCACTCTGCCTCCCCTGTCAAGGTCTGTGTTAGAGAGGAACTAGGTCAGTGTGTTCTCATTATCAATCTAAGGGTGTCTTCTGATGCATTGTTTTTCCAATTAGACGCCAGTGCCCAGACACGGCAAGGTCGAGCAAACCTTAACATCTTACCAGGCTGGTGTAAGCACTTCTAACTACTTAGGTTTCTGCAAAGCTGCCTGCGGCAGCAGAAGGCAGAAGGCAGACACCAGACACCAGACAGCAGGCAGCAGAGAAAGACCAGACCACAAGAGGTTGAGGAGTGTGTAAGGTGTAAGATTCTAAGCACGGGACTTGGTGCGTGTAACATCTGAAACTCTGCTGAGCCAACCATCACCTGTGAAGCCTTGCTGTATTGAAGATCATCAATAAACATTTCTACTTCTCATTCAACCATGGTCCAGACTAAAGTTCTTTGTGTAACAGTTTTATTAGTTAGCTTGCGAGTACATCAATTTCACTGAAATCCAACAGGAGTGAGGAACCGGGTAGGTTAAATACTTTCAAACTTAAGACTTCTCTCAAAGTGGCAGTGGGTGAAGTGTTGCATGCAGAAACACTAGAAAGCAGCACACTCATGGTGTTTTGCCCGTCTGCTGCTCTGAAGTTTGAACTCTGAAGTGTTTGGGGTCCTGGCCCCTGGAGTGCCTTGTACCTGGAGAGACGGGTGGATTGAAAGTTGTTATACATAGCGTGGCAACTGACGTATTGATGGCGGATTTGGTGAGTGGGATCTGTGGTGGTTGGGTATGAGCTGCATCCAAGTTCTAGAATTTCAGGGATGGTCTTACGGTACTGCTAACATTTGATGACGCATCTCTGCTTCAGTGTGTTCAACTTTGTTGAGTTTCCTGGTGTGGAATTATGTGAGACATCTGCTTCAATGCTATAATTCCCAGAGGTTGAGGCATGTGGCGGCAGTGTGTTGTGGTAAAGTGATGTGGTAAATACAGCAGAGATCATGACATATTTAAGTATGTAGTCAGTGTGGCTAATTGTTGTAACTGTTAGACTGCACACTGTTTCATAATCTGTCGTATGCGGCAACAGTCAAGAAGGTTACAGGTGCCCGTGCTGGGGAGTGTGGTGGCTCTGTGGCTCTGGAGCGGCAGGTGCCGTTACACACACCCAGATGACTTGGTGGTGATCAAAAAGGTGGACTCTCTGGTATTTGCAGTGGATGTGGTACTGAGGGCTAAAATGGCTAAAAACTGATCTGATGTTACCGGAGTATGGCAATGCTACCTGATGGCTTTGTTGATTCTTCAATGGAATTGCCAAGTCTCATTGCCAATTTAAATGTTTTGTGAGAAAGTTTGTGAAGTGCAGTTCTGCTGCTGGTGGTGTGGGCTGGGAACCTTAGTGCACATAGCACTTTGTGGGGCAGTACTGCAGAGGACAGGAATGGTACAGTAGTAGAGGAAGTTACACAATTTGCCTTGTGTAAATGATGGCCAAACTATGAGGTTTCAGAGAGGCAGTGATGTGCTGTCTTGTACTGACACTAGCATCAGGCAAGCTGGCCTGTAAGGCAGCGTTGGACATTCTGGAAACATATACTACAGGAGTGACCATCTTCCTATTCTGAGTAAATTGGGTGGGCAGCTGGTTTATGAGCCAGGATGGAGGGAGCATCCTTTCGGCGTCCACAAAGCAGAAACAGACTGGGATAAGTTTGTAAGTGCTTGCGCTGAGGGTCTTTAACGGGTGAGCGATGTGTCAAGGTTTTTAATGAGTTATTGTCGGGAGTGGACAGAATGCCCAGACACGCCTCAAGCAGGTCATTCCCTCCTAGGGATCCACCCACCACAAGGACACCAGGACAAGGTGAGTAGGATAAGCACGCTCTTTATTTTACAAATTAAAGAAAATTTACACACAAATTCATAAAAACAGAGATGCTAATACGTTTCCCACCTGCAGCTGTTCTCCTTCCCCCACGCTGCTACCCACTCCCATTCTCCCCTTCCCGGACCCAGATGAATGAATATGCAACCCCACACACTACAAACACACCACACATTATCCTTTCGCACATGTTCCCCACTGCAGTACACTCCGTGATCTGGCGCCCCCGCCACCCAGGCACATAGAGAGAAAGAACCGCTCTTTTCCACACCAAGGGGAAGTCCTACCACCGCGGGTGAGGCTCTACACACACACGCCACATGAGACACACATAGACCACAACAGAAATATAAGGGGGATGTAGCTTGGCCTACACCACCAAGCAGGGCCTCGTCTATGTCCCAAAATACTAATAAAAAAAAATACAAAAAAGACAAGCTCTCCACGTCGCTCCTGTGGGTGGGCTGGCAGCTCCGGCGGCGACCCACGTCTTCTCCTCACTAGCTTGTGTCAGCTCCGCGGGGTCTCTCTGAGGGAAGCAGTTCGGCAGCTCCACCCTCTTCCCTCTCCACCTTGTGTCAGGGACACACGCACACAGTTGCCGGTTCGCAGTGTCACCTCCCTCACAACCAGGGGATCCTCCTCCCTGAGACTCGCCACGTACACTCTTCGGGTCACCGTTTTTACCTGGAGCCGCCTAAAAACACTCACACAGACATCCTCGCATCCACGCACACCTGAAAGAAGAAAGGAAAAGGAAAGGAGATTAACCAAATGAAACAAAACTCCAAAATCCGCCCAGGTCGCGACTCCCAGGGATCAGACAAACAAAAAAAACCAAACCGAAAATAGCCAACTTAAATACAGCCGTGCCAGCATGTTCAACAAAAAATAAAGCAACCGATAATTCCCCACACAAAAACCCCATGTACTTGTCAGTTTCTCCTGACAGCAGTAATTGGACGCACTGTACTCCCTGGGAGAACAAGGGGACTTGGGTGTAATTATTGAATTATCGGGTCATTGTCGGGATTCACTCCCGGTGTGTGCTCCCTACCTGCTGCCTATCTGGTTAAGGAGGATGCCAGGACTATTTAGGCAGGTGAGTGGGAGCAGCATGCAGAGAGACGCCGGGAGGCCAAGTGCACGGGGCTTTTACTGAGGGGATTTTTGTTTGGTTTAGTTTTCATTGAGCATGATGGCACGGTGCTTTTTGAGTTGCTTATTTTCGGCTTGTTTGTTCTGGTTGCTTTTGGTTTGAGCTCCGGGAGTTGCGGCCCGGAGCAGATTTTTGAGTTTGGTTTCCATTTAAGTTAATTTTCTTTGTCTTTTGGAGTGAGCGGATGCAAGTTTGTCTTTGTGTTTGTGTTTTTAGGCAGGTCCAGGAGGAAGTGGCGACCAGAACAGAGTACCGCGGCGAAAGAACGACAGTTCCAGGATGCAGCCGGGACCAAAGAGAGCCCCCACCCCACGAAAGTCCATGCCCGGGAGGTGGATCCCCTGGTTGAGAGGGAAGAGACACCGCCAAGGCAGATCCCCAGGAGGGAAGGAACCGGTTGGGGCAGGGCTGAGCACTGTCCACTCCCGACATTATTTAGCTTGGTGGTACTGCAAGCAGCTGTATTGGCTATTCCTAAGATATCTGGCCGCTCATCTGGGAAGATTGTGCCGTGGTTGAATAGGAATTCTGACATAGCAGCCAGGGCTTAAAGGAGACTTCCAAAGTTTCCGTTAGTCAACAATGTGTTACAGTATAAGTGACTGAAAGCTGTGGCTCGGCTTGTGTGTAAAGAGGGAGTGTTGGTGTACCTATTTTGGGACTGTTGGGAGAAACACTCCTGTCACTGAGGAATGGAATGTCCAGGACATGCCTGGGATGTACAAGCATTTTGCTCTGCCTGTTGTTACGTGCGGCGCACTGGGCATGTGGAGTCTGGGTTGCCTGCATCTCAGTTCTCTCCCATCCCCCCACCCCCCTCCTCCTCTTCCGCTCTCTCTCCTGACGCAGGTATCCCGCGGTGCTGCGCCCCACCTACTTGTTCCGGATCGGCCAACCAGAAACGGGGCGCCCCGATTTAAGATGCTGGATTATTGGGGAGCGGTCTCTCTCGCTGTTTTGATCAGTTGTGTTCATCATTTTTACTTACAAACTTGCCTGTACCGTGTTTTTACATTTACATTTATTCATTTGGCAGACGCTTTTATCCAAAGCGACTTTACAATGTTATCCATTCATACAGCTGGATATTTACTAAGGCAACTGTGGGTTAAGTACTTTGCCCAAGGGTACAGCAGCAGTGTCCCAGCGGGGATTGAACCAGCAACCTTTCGGTTACGAGTCCTGCTCCTTAACCACTATGCTACACTGCCGCCCCGTTTTTGATATTGCTTCATTTATTGACGTCGATTGTGGATCTTGTCTCGGTTTTGGTTACACTCGGTTGTCGTGGGAGGAGGATAGGTAAGCTGGGGGATCCCCGTGTGAGGGTTCACTGTGTTAGGGTTAGGTTAGAGGCAGGTGCCGCTCCTGTGTATTTTTGGTTAAGTTAGTTAGAGTAGGTAGGTTTTTGTTTGGCTCTGCCCTTTTGTTTTTGTATTCAGTTGGATTTGAATAGGTACGTAGGGTTGGTTTTTGTTTTGTTTTGCTCTTTTCTTTAGCACCGTCTGTTGTCCTCTTCCACCCCCCCCCCTTTTCCTGTGAATGTTCGTCATTGTATATCATCTTGTAAATACTGTAAATATATCGTGCTCCCCTACATTGCTCCCGAGTCTGTGCTTTCTTTGTTCCCCCCGCACTGTCCAAGCCAGCGGGGGCTGGTTGTTGCTTTTTGTGTTGCGTCCCGCATACGTACCCCTGGACGCCATTACCCATCTGGGACGTAACACTGTGTTGGAACGTGATGCTCAGGTGACGTGTTATGTCGATCAAGCAAATATGCTGGCTAACACATTCAGGCTGGTGCATAGTGATAGCGGTATGGTTCAGATGGGTCTTGTGGTCTGACTTGGTACGGTTGAACGTAAGTAGTATATGGTTATAAATTGTGTTTGACTGGGGATTGGTATTCTGTGCAATTTCGTTGTGTGACTAAGTCTAACTAGTTAGCTGTTTAAAAATGACAGCATCTACAGTAAAAAAGAGTGTAAAGAGGGTACCTCTCACTACTATTTCCCCCACTATTGCAGATGACAAACTGACTTTTGCGCCAAAAAAGAAGAAATTAGAGGGTTTGATCCGATTTCTTCCAAATGAGAAGGAAGCTCTGGAATACGAATGGCTGTTCTGATGGTCGTGTTGATGGATATGTTTTTGACAAAGTTGCACGTTGTGTGAAACTGTACACCGTTGAATCTGGGGAGACGTTTACAGAGGACTTTTTGCCATGGTTGAAGATTTTGCCATGGTTGAATAGGTATTCTGACATAGCACCCAGGGCTTACAGGAAACTGTAAGAAAACTAAGAAAAAAGCTACTATATATTTGCTAATCGTCTTGAAAAGGATCCTGATGATTACGTTTATATGTGGTGTGCTGAATACACAATCGTGAAGGCGTGTGAAGACATAGAGGATCATGCGTGGCCTGAAAGTTACGTTTCTTTGGAAAGACATGCCTGTTCTACATGATGTTTTCAAGAAGATAGACAGGTTGTTCAAATGGTGTGATGCTTTGGATAGATACTGAGACATCAACATAAAACTTTTTCAGACATGGGGGTCTGCCCTCGAGTGTGACTGTGGGGTGGGCCATTTGGAATCACCACCCATTCTCTGCAAGCATTAAAAAGGTTGACACCTGCAAGACATTTCATCTCAAAGACTTGTTGACACGCTGACTAACCATGTCGCATGTAAATGAAGTAGCAATGCCTGAAGACAGCAATTGGATTGCCAAATTATGCGAGAATCTGGGGAAAAGGAATTTGACATACGTACCGAGGTCTGAGTCTACCGAATCGCTAACCGCATTGTCACTAGGGGATGTAGAGGCTGTGTTGACCTGCTTAAGACGTGAATGGATGCACTGCCCCGCTGGGCTTCAGACTCATAAAGGCCACTGTTGGTGTCATACTAGAACACATCATTGAAGTAAAGTTGCGGGAATGTTGTTTTGGCTGTAAAGTGAGCCACCCAAGCCAGTTTTCATGCCTCTTTGAACCTGATGCCTACTTTTTTCAATCACACGTTGAGGAAATAAAACAGAAACTTTTGAAGCCAGAGTTACTGCAAGCCATCACGTGTCTTCTGGGTACATACGGACTACATCCAAACCCACAAAAAATTCATGGCTCTGTGGAGGCTATTGTCTACGAACGGGAAGAAGAACCATACATTTGTGAGAAACTGAGGGAAATCAGGGAAAGACTTGTTGATCCACAGTGTGAGAAGATTGTCTTTGACGCTCTGGACTGTTGGTGGGGAAGAAGCAGTTTACTCATGTCAACATGGGGAATGTCTGCGGCAGGCGCGATCTGTGAAATGGTTTCGTTAAACAATGTATGAAGTTTGAATTAACAGCATTGTTATATAAAATTATGGCTGATGAGGTTGATAATTTTCACACAGTATGCACGGTTGCTGTTGAACGTTTGCACAACCTTAATACTACTGTCTGGGGCTGGTGGCCTATAACATACTCCAACATTCAGACCCTTTTCATTTTCCCCCAATATTTTAATCCATATGTCTTCACTAACACCAAGGGGCTCCATTCCTGGAATTTCCTGAATATTAAGATTATCCTTTACATAAAGAGCTACGCCTCCTCCTCTTCTATTGGTTCTATCTTTTGTTAGCAGCTTGTATCCCTCTACATTATACTCATCCCCATCCCCTGCACCAAGCCACGTCTCTGTGATCCAAACAACATCATAATTACTATTACTCATAACAGGTTCCAGATCCAAAATTTTATTTTTTATGCTTCTAGCATTTAAACAAAGAAATTCCATGGTACTGCGTGTGTATTTCCTGGATTTCCCCTTCACTCCCAGCTGCTCAAAACCACCTCTATTACAGTACTGCTCTGACTGATTTGCAATCATGGTTCCCTCACTACTAATAAAATATTTAGCTATGGTGTGTTCTATTCCAGCAGTCTGTCCATCTCGCTACATAGCCTCCCTGCCCCCCCAGGCCCTATTTTAAATAGCCCACTGCTACTCTAAGTATACGCTGTCCGAGTGCAGCTGTACCCCTCCGGTTCAGGTGTAACCCGTCCCTCTTGTACAGGTCACCCCTGCTCCAAAAGGAGTCTCAATGCCCCATAAACCTGTACCCCTCTTTCCTACACCAGGTTTTTAGCCACACGTAAAACATATAAAGGCTTGCTTCCCTTTGCTTGCACATGGTACTGGTAGAATTCCAGAGAAGACTACCGTGGGGGTTGTGCTCCTAATCTTCCCCACTAGCTCAATAAATTTGTCCTGCAGAACCTCAAACCTACCCCTCCCTATGTCATTGGCTCCAACATGGACCATGACCACTGGATCCTCCCCCGCTCTGGTCAGAAGCTTGTCCGCATGCTCCAGGATTTCTCCAACCTTTGCACCAGGCAGGCAACAGACCATGCGAGACCTCGTCGCGCGAACACACTTCAGTCCTCTCACTCTGAGAGGCCAACTCGTCCTGCAGTGGCATGAAGCGGTTGGTCACCGCAATCTCCGGAGATGCTACCCCTCTTGGAATCATGCACCCCTTTTCTACACCTACACCCTACTACAACCCAGCTCTCTCGCCCTGTCTGGTCTGTATCTTCTCTACTACCCGGCTTCGGTGAGCGCACTGTCTCCCTATAGGGCGTATTAATTAGCTCCTGGAACTCTAACAATTCAGGATTTCTGTGGAGTCCAGCTAGTTGGGCCTCAGGATCAAGAATCTTGTTCTCCAAGTGTTCAACAAGCCAGCAACGGTTGCAGATGAACCCATCCTGGCGGTCTCCTTCCAGAAATCCGATCATCCGGCAACTCTCGCACAGTTTTGGCCAAATTTTCCACCCCTAACTGAGCGTGCGTTCCCTAAATAAAGATTTACTGCTGGGACAGAATTACCAGCTAAAAAGTGCTAAAAGCACCGAGGTGACTCAGAACAGCCAACAGCAGAAATTAAACACAAGAAATGCCACTTAGCCTAGATATAATAAAACTATGCTTACAGTTCAGCAAAAGCAGATGTGCTAACACAACCAGAGTCTGGGTATCCTAAAAGCAAACGCTGAATAACAGTAAACAAACGAAGTGGCTGGCTAGCTAAACTACCCGACTAGCTAGCCAAAGTATGCTACTTAAAGATTTAAAGATTTGCTCCTGAGAGGACGAAAAACCACAAAAAAACCTCTCGTCAGCTAGAATATGTGCCGAATTAGCTATGTTTGCTAACGAGCTAGCTCGTTGGCCAACTTTTCAACAGAGGAAAAAAGATTCAACTTTAGGAGCAGATCAGACCTCCCGTATTTAATAGCTAGGTAAATAGCCCCAATTTTTATTTTTATCTGATAAAAATTGGGGCTATTTACAGATTCTTAAGGTAGTAGTCCTTAGGTGGCATAGTCTGGAAATCACTAGCAATCTGGATGTTGCAGGCATAATCATCTGCTCTGAGACACTAGGCTGCCAAACATACGCTATGAGATGTTCAGACACTGTGACAGAGTGTTGTTAGATGAACAGTTAAGTTTAAACAATTCAGTTTGGGAGGATGGTGTCCTGCTAACAGCATGAATGGATGGAGTTGTCGTCCCCATCCTAAAATTGGACAAGGTTACCTCCAGCCCAATGTCCTTCTACCCAATTGCTCTCACCTCAGTTTTGTAAAATCATGGTAAAGATGGTGACAGACCAGTTAGTGCAGTTTTTGGAGTGTACACGTGGGTCCAAGGACTAACACAGCAGCTTCAGGAAGGGTAGCCGGATATGGACAATGTCATTGTGCTGGATGCAGACAATTGAAAGGCCCTTGTGAATAAAGAGTCCTTTGTTGCTGTCCTCCTTGAACTCGAAATGACATCTGACATGTTATGAGACATGGTCTTGGGGATTGGGGATTGGGGACACATCTAATTGGATCCATGCATTTTTAGCTGTTCATACTATTCAGGGTCAGTTTAGGGGTGGTATGTCAGGCTTGGTAGAATTAGTCAATGCAAACCCACAGAGCAGAGTAATTAGCCCAGTGCTGTTTAATGTCATGACTAATGATATGTTTTGTGATGTTGGGTTGTGTTTTGGAATTCTTTTGCATGCCGATGACAGTGCATTGTGAAAGAGGGGGAGGGATGTGCAGTATGTCACATAGCAGCTACAGAGTGTGCTGGGGTGACTGAGCAATGGTCTCATAAATTGGGTTATTAAATTTCTGCAGCCAAAACTCAGTTTGTGGTGCTTGGGAGGAAGGTTATGTAGGTGTATACCTTTTTCCAGTGTGTGGTTTGTAAGGAAAAACGAGACACAATTCCGATCTTTGTGTGGCCAGGCCCACTAGGCTGAGTAGCTCGACTACGCCACATTGGGACTCCACCCAAGGAAACAGAAAAGTTATACCAGTGACTCTCAGGTAAGGTTGTAGAGGAGGAACAGAGACGTGGCTTCAAGTTTAGAAAAGGGTAAAAAAAACCCAATTTATTGAGAACAAGAATCCTGGAGGGGTTGACCCGAAGGAAAATACAAACAAAGGATGTCAAGCTTTATTATTCACCTAGTAAAAAAAAATACTAAGATAAAAACAGATGTCTAAAATCTACACAAAACTACTACAACACTGGAGATTACACAGAATAGGCCAACTGCAAGGGGAAAACCTGTCGCACAGGAAGAAAATGCCTACACACCACACGCTTACCACACGTGCTCGTGCCTCCACACTCGCACACACTGCAAAAGAAGTTATTAAGTGCAATACAACCTTAACCCCGTGCAAGTGCAAGAGAGATGGGAAACCCGTACTGTCAGGCCCCGCCCCTTGCAGTACAGCCACGCTGCTCCGGAAGCAATCTAAAAGAAAAGACTAATTAAAATACACACGAACAGTGACCCAGTTGGTTTGTCAGAAAAGGGAGAGGGCAATTTACACAGTTATTCGTTTCAGGGGGAATTCTTTTTACTGGAAAAGCCACAGTCGGAGAACAAGCAAAATTGCAACACTGCTCGCAAGATTGTAAATCCAGAGACCCGCCTGCGCATACAACGAACTACATGAACTGTGACAACTGTTCGGTCTCCTCCCGCACTCCACCAACCACCACGGAGCTCGGGCCGAGATCTCGGACAGGCGTATGCAGTACGTATCCGAAGAATCACCGCTTAGGGGAGCCCACGTCTATACTCTGGAGTCAGGAAGAGGAAAGACGACGCACCAAGATCACCTGGATACCATATGCTGGCTTGATCACCTGTATTACTACGGAGCCTATATATATATATATATATATATACACACATGGTAACAGACTGATTGGTGATGCCGCCGTTGTAGTTAACCGGAAGTAATTAGGCTACTACGATGCCCGTTAAACCAAATTTAAAGGTATAGCGACATGACATTAGCGAAAGCCCTGTCACATTTGTGGAAAAGACTTCTTTATTTATAGGAACGGCAGTTATCAGAAATACGTCCAATGCACTCTGGGTTCAGCCGAGTCAAAATGAACCCAGAGTTGTTGATTAAGACTTATTTTATACAGTACTGTTTTCTGATTTTTGCTTTGAATGCAAATGAAAGAGGAAACTGATGAAACAGTTCACTCCCAGCCCTCACACCTTAGTCCATTTGATTTGCTTGTGGACTCCTGGTCGCCATTTTAAGTTAATTACCGTCTCCCAGCCACTTTACCATTTCAAAAGGAGAATGACTGGAAGACCCCCAGACTGTCATCAGCCTTGATTAGGTGTTAAACAAATGGTTGAACAGGTGGTTGAGACAAAGGGTGGATTTACAGACTGTTATCTCGGTTGCTTCACAATCTTACAGGTTTGAGGAAAGGGTGATCTCGAAGGTACGCACTGATGTGATTGTGACTAAGTGTACCAAGATTTTAGATATGTTGAGGTATCTGGCAGGCTACAGTTGGGGGGCAGAGAGGGAAACATTGATACGCCAGGCTGTGATTCAGCCAGTTTTGGATGATGGGTGTTTGGCACTTGACGTAGTTGTAGCTCCTTCATTATAAAGGCTAGATATTGTGCAGGCTGCAGCAGTGTGGTTATGTTGCGGAGCATTCCAGTACAGAGTGCTGGGAGTTTGATCTAGCGAAGCAGGGGGGTGTCTTCCTGACACAGGTTAAGAGGTAGGCTGTGAGGATGGGTCTTACAGAGGTAAAGGTTGGGGCTGACATAATCTGGCTACCAGCCCCATTATGGATGATACTAGATGTGGTGGTGGATTTGGAGTTTGTGCTACCCTAGTAACATCTTCTAAAAGTGTTTACCCAGGGGAGTACAAAAAGCTAGGCCTTTGAACCAATAGTTAGCAAGCTTATCACATATACAATTTGTTATATTACATTAGTGGCATTTTTAACAGATGCAGACAGATATTTATTAAGGCAACTGTAGGTTAAGTACCTTGCCCAAGGGTACAGTAACAGTGCCCCAGTGGGGAATTGAACCTACAACCTTTCAGTTATAAGTCCTACTTCTTAACCACTATGCTACACTGCCACGCCAAGTCTCATGCTTACAAGTGGAATAGTGCCTGACCACTGATATCTAGGTCACTGAGAGTGAATAATGTGTGATCACTGATATCTATGTTATTATTGGCATTTTTTTTTTACAATGTTATCCATTTACACAACTGGTAATTTGGGTTAAGTACCGTGCCCAAGAGTACAGCAGCAGTGCCCCAGTGGAGAATTGAACCGGCAACCTTTCACTTATAAGGCCTTCTCCTTAACCACTATGTTGCACTTTTGCCCGTAATCTATTTCACAGTGGGAGAATAATACCTGATCACTGGTCTATGCTACTGACAGAGGCTACTAGATTTCTGGTATCTGTGTTACTGAGAGAGAATAATGCCTCATCACTGATACCTTTGTTACATAGAGATAATAATGCCTGATCACTTTCAATAATGCCAAATTTGTAGTGGCATAAGTTATCATTTGATATATCTGATGACTGAGGTGAACAGGGTAGAGAATGGCATTTATGTTATGAATGGACATAAATGCATTACACATCAGTCTCATTCTTTTGCCTTGATGGCGGTTGGGTGTTGACTCATACAGAACACATTCAAGTATGTTTAGCAGTGAATGATCTTTATTCATTTGCATTATTCTTAGTAACCCTCAAACTTTCGGGTGTTTCTCCAGTCCTGTAGGACAGAGCTCGGGTCTGAGAGAGAGCAGACATGATGCTGCAGGTGCTGCATGTTCCTCCTCCCATGGGAGGAGCTCACTTCCCCTTGGCGGCTTTCTGTGCTGACTCAGTCCCACTGCCACTGGCAATCATCATCGTCACCCCCTTGATCACTTCAACCACCACAGTATGCTTCATGTCACTTACAGCAAATCATCCCTAGGAAAATAGAGTGTGTTCAGATCTCTGTGCTCAGCCTAGTCATTTTATTGTTTCATTTTTGCTTTATTACTATGTACATTACCTCCAATTTACACAAGAGGTGCACAAGATGTATTACATATGAATGGAAACAGCTACATTAACGTCAATCTGCCTAATTGGGCACAATTGCAAGCTAGCTACAAAATAAAGGTGATAAGGAGAAAAGACGCTGCCTATTGCATGGCTTTGGTCCAACATCAAATGATGCACAGTTTTCAAATGATATGCTTCAATTACATTATATCTCGAGCTTTTGCAATAGCACACAAATTTCAGACAATCTGTGGTGTTTCACGAGCATAATCATTTGTCCTAATTACGCAATTGGTGTTGATTATTCTGTGAATTATTTGTTTTATTGTTAATCCAAGAGGATTTAGGGGAACAGGTTGAAAGTAATGAGAGATTTAAAGGTAGTGTTCGGGCTTCCCCTGTTTCCAGCTCACCCACCGCCAACTGATCCTCAAAAGTCAGGTGTTTGCTCTTGATGATGGTGCAATACTTTAACATGTAGACAAAAGGCATTTCAGCATTGGTTAGAGGTCCTTCCACTTTCTTCCACACAGGGCTGGAAACTACATTTGACTGTTCATACCACGTGAATATTTTCTGGCATGTGTCCCTGGTCCACCAATGGGAGTCAGATGTAAAAACAGGATTGAAAAAGTCATCTTTCATGATGTGATTATTTTGTGCGTGAAATAAACAGCAATTCCAAAGACCACAGCACACTGTTTGTATCCTGCCTAATTTCATCACCTCATCCCTGTATGCTGTATAGGAAGTGTGCTCTCCAGTGGCCTGCTCAGCCTCATGTACACATCTGTAAATTTCAGCCCTGTACTCTCCAGTCCTAGCTAGAGCATGCTTTTGCAAAGAGCCGTGGTGTTAAACTAGATTCCCTCACTAGTCAGGCATCCTTTCATCTGGGGGTATAAATACCAGTCTCTCAGGATGGAAGAATGTGCATTATGAAGCAGATTCATGGTATTCCAGACAAACAGGTTCTCAGAAACACCCCCCAGCCCAGCCAGCAGAACTCCTTCACAACTTGTAGAAATTTAAGAGAACTTTAATCGGACTTCCTCAATTATTCCTCCAGCAGCAATGTTCTTTTCAAAATACAGGTAGTTCCCCTTTTGCAACATACTGGGCGCTCAGCTACTCAAATTCCACTGCAGAGATAATTTCACTCAATTATTTTTGTTACGGAAAATTTGGAGAATTTCATCTGGAAGGAGAGGTTCAGGAAATACCTGTTAGGACCTGATCTTACAACATGTAAAAAAAATAATAACAAGGTAGATTCAGGAAGACACAGAAAAACTAAAAACAACTGCTTAATCACCATCCTATAGAATGTCAATTATAAAGTGGATTCAGGTTGAACGGATTCAGTTTGACTCCTTTGTTTGTTAGTGAAGTTGTGAGGGGATTTTAAGATCTATTTCTGTCTTGCTGTTCATATATATGTGGAAAATATTAAAAATAAAGAATAAAAGATGTGTCCAAACTTTGGACTGGTACTATAGATCATATCTCAGGCCTTTCTTTTATAGAAAGGATTATGTCAAGAAATATGGCTGTATCTATCACAAAATAAGATTCAATTCCACCTTTAACTGGAAACTAATTTCTTGGAAAAGCAAGGAAATATCTCTGCAGCAAATGTGAGTGATACATTGAACTGCTTGCAAAACTGCTAAAATTCCACTGCAGAGATATTTTCACTCACCATAAAACATTGTTTTTGTTATGGAAATTTGTAGAATTTCACCGGGAAGGAGAGGTGAAGAAAATACCTGTTAGGACCTGGCAGCCATCTTGTAACAATGTGTAACAAAAATAATGTGGATTCAGGAAGACACAGAAAAACAGCTGCTCAATCACCATCCTACAGAATGTCAGTTATAAAATGGATTCATTTTGACCCTGATAAAAAAGTGTTTTAAACCTCTCCATTCAGCGAGTAAAATTCTTTCAAACCTGAAAGTTTAAAGAAACATTAGACTTCAATACAAACATCTCCAATGGCCACCATGTGCTGTGGTAAAGCTTGTGTGAGCTGTTGTGTTAGAAAAGTTATAGACAGACACACACATACACTATTCATACTGCCAACTGAACAGGAACAAAACATTATTTAGCACAAATAATGTACTAATTGGATCAATTTTTCTACTTAAATGTTAAAGTTTAAATAAATTTAAAGACTCTAATACATTGCTGTTGCTATTGAAAGTTCAATGTAAGCTTATATATGCAACTATATAATGAAGTATATATAGGCATTTGTGGGCTTTCGGTTTCCACGTTTCCTCCTTTTCAGTCCTGTTTAGCACCCTGGAGCATACAGTGGCATTTTAGCCACGTAATTAAAATAAATATAGTGATTGGAATATATTGATTTACTTGACTACTGTCATTAGAATTGAAATTTTCATGACTACTGTGGGAGGTGGTGATATTTAACCGTGTTAGGAATAACATGTTTCACTTATGAAAATTAAATATTATTAAATATATGTTTGAAAATATTATGTTCAAGTTTCAGGAAGCTGAGTACTGTGTACTTTGTATTCCACAGACGGAAGAAACACAGTTTGAGTCAAGGGGGCAACACAGGGAGCTGTTTATTGCAGGACACAGGATCACCTGAAGATGCGCTTTGAGTGAGGGGGGCAACACAGGGAGCTGTTTAATGCAGGAAACAGGATCACCTCAACAGAGACCAGACTTGAAGCAAAGCAGCAGTGTACACCCTCTGTGCAGGGAAAAAAAACAGAAAACAGTAAACTCCGCATTTAGCATTAGATCTTGTATTTTTATCAATCATCAGAAAGAATAAAAAAAAAAACTAACAGTCTGAGAAATCCCAGGTCCTCATATGGTAAAGAAATAAAAAGTGCATCTGCATCACACTCACACAGACAACAAGTGCAGTTCCACTATGCTCAGACAGACAGGGAGCATATCTGCATCAGGTTCAGACAAACAGGGAGTGCATTTGCATTACACTCAGACAGACAGGGAGTGCAGGTGCATCATGCTCAGACAGACAGCGAGTGCAACATTATCAAAGGGGAAAGAGAGGTCAAGACAACCTATGCCATGGCACTGTTTTCCATTAAAGGATCACTTAGTTGCTAGATCGTCTCATTTATGTAATGTTTAGAATTAATATTATGGGCTGCAATCCTTACAAGTTAAGTGAGGGCATATGATCAAGGAATACCACACAATGCTATCAATTATGAATGACCGAAAAAAGAGTGTTCACGTTGTTGTTGAGGGGGACTTCAGACTAGATGTTTAAATAAGATATTTGCCATAATTATTGACTGCACAGACTTGCAGCAGATTCACTGATAGATTTGTTTTTAACTTTCTCTTATCATGGTTTTTTGGAAACAGAAAGGTAACTACAGGCAGAATTGTGTTCTCCCATCAGCTTCTATTCTGTGCAGCCAGTGTTACATGTGTTCACATTCAGTTCTCAAAGTGTGTATACAAAGGTGTTTTTTGTTTTTCCACCAATAAGCACATGTGTACTCTCTGAGAGGGGGCAATGCATGCATGTGTGGGGAGCATGCAGCTTCTCTATAACTCTATTTCTGCAAGTTCCTGTAACAAGACCCCTGCTGTAGCACCTCCCCTGCCCTGATGTAGTGGTGATGAAGGCAGAAGCTCTAGTTCAGTGCAATTCACATAGACTGTGGTCTCTCACTTCACTCAGGACTACAGCACAGCACAGCTACAACAGGGTCACCGCAGAATGTGTCCCAGAAGATGAGGAATCTCACTGCATATCAACTGGAACAATGATGACATGCTCCAGAGCTGTGTGGTGAAAGCATGAAAACTGATGAGAAAACTAAAAAACACAGAAATAAATAAATATCAGCATACCAATTGATGGAATTTTTTAAAGTGTTAAATTCAAGTAACATAACATCAATAATCATTTTTGGCAGGTGGGGTTCAAGTTGTTTCAGGAGGCCAGGATGCCCCGGCATATGATGTTGGTGCTGTAGCGCCGTGTGATTGGAGAGTGGCCCCCCAGTTGATGGGCATGGCCCCGGCGTATGATGTCAGTGCTGTAGCGCCGCATGACTGGAACGTTGCTCTCTGGCCCCCGTGGCTGGGCTTTGGGCGTGCCCACTTCTGGTGGCCTGCAGGGGGAGCCTGTTTGCCTCTCGCTTTTCTTCGGGATCCTGAAGCTGCCCCAGTTCTTCATGGGGCCTGAGGCCGTGCGCAGCCTCCTCAGGGAGCTGTTGCACTTGGGCACAAAATCCACAGACATATGCGAGTCATGGCCCACCTGGACCCCCGGCTGCCTCAGCACACCCTCCATACTCGATTTAAGCAACCTCTGTTTAGCCTTGAAGTGGGACGCTTTCTCTCTCAGACCACTCCGCCTGTCCTCGTCCTGATCGCCACTCCACTTCCTCGGAAACTCTGGCTCCACCTTATGGCTAGCAGCCTTTACATCAGGTGGTGTTAGGCCATCACCCTTATGGGCTTTCCTGCCTTCCTCACTGCAGGTGGAGGGATTCCTAGAGTCATTGACTATGTTGGACGGCTTGTGCAGCTTCTTCTTCCAGTTCCCCGTCCCCCTCTCTCGCCTATGTGGATCCTGGCCTGCCTGTCGCCCAGGGTCTCCCTTCAGCAGCCTGGGACTGGACACCAGGGAGGAGACCCAGCTGAGGAGCAGAGTATCCTCCAGACACGGTACCGATAGGACCCCTGCAGTGATGGGATGGAAAATCCAGCTGTTACATCCTTTCATTATGCATGCCGCTACTCAGAGTGAAGCACTCACCAATGAGAACACAACAGAGCCCCAGGCTTACCTGACAGACGGTCCTCCTCCAGCAGCTTAACATGGTGGTGAAAGATCTGTTCTTGAACATGGCAAACTGCACGTTTTATCTTTTCCCTACGCGTCACCATGTAGGTGAGGTTTCGCACCTGGAAAACAGACACTTGCATCAGAGAGGCACAGAAGACCGCACAGCTGTCAGCCCTAGCTGCAACATGATTCATATTTTAAGAACATAGCGAGCTATCCTCAGGGGCACACATGGATGTAAGTTGCAGTATGTTAGTGCCATCAGACTTGCATGCTTCTCAGTGTGTTTTGAAGCAAACACAAATGCCTCAGTCAACAACAGCACTGCCTGAAAGTCAGGAATGAATGCTACTAAAGCAGTTCTCTCAGTCATTTAGGAGAGAAAAATGCACAAATTGTAAATATACTACAAGCACACTTCACTTTATTTAAATGTCTGGTTTTTGTCATTTTGTACAAAGGCTTCCATTCAGTTGAACAGTAAGATGCTGATATCCTTGGTGTTCCGGGCTACTGACTCGACCAATGTTCCTACCAACCGTATCCACCTGATCCACAGTGATTGCAGCAAACCACCGAGCAGCTAAAATAAGTACATTTTTCCCCCTCATACACAAAATGACAATTCAGTTATCTAAGTAAATGGCTAGGACAATCATAATTTATGCAAGTAACGTAAAAGTATAGTGTTGATTTGTGACTTGTGATGGAGCCACATGCTGTCACAGCACAAGATAGCCAGCTAACTAGTAACTAGGTACTGTAGCTTCCAATTTTTCTGGCTAGCAAGACTAGTACGTTGTTTTCTAAACTATGCTTGTTTTAGTAAAGTTCCTTCCATTAACGCAAAACTCAACCACGTACCAACTGTATCTAGAGTAACTCCATAATCCATCCATACCCCATTTATTATTTCTGGGGATTTGTCGTGTTAGGTTAATGGATGATCAAAAGCCAATGAAGCACAACACGGAGCAGCAGCTCAACATCGGTGCTCATTGATCAACTGGCAAAAAGTGAGGATGCTGCCTTACAGAGAACACTGGATACTGTTACACGCCTAAAAAGACGTAAGATTTTTTTTAAAGAAGCTAGCACCCTGGTATAATGACTACATAAAGATGCTACTTGTGCTACTACTTGTGCTCTCAAATGAGCCTCACGTAAACTTGAACACAAATGGTCCTCTACTACACTATAAGTACTCTCCCTTGCCTGGAAAGAGAGCCTTGCAAGATACAAGAATGCTCTATCAAATGCTAGATCAAGAGTTCTCTACCCTAATAAGAAGAGAATAAGCATAAGCACAGATACCTGTTGCCAGACTACAAAGGTGTCACACATCAATTGACGCCTGCCTTCCAGTAATGTTCTAGGTTTTATGAAGTTCTTTGACAGTAAAATCAGAGACAAGATTCAAGGTTTTCCCCACAGCCCATGACATATGTTTGGTTCTTCTACTGGTTTCAGAACAAATGGATGGTGAGACATCCCCGAGACTGGTTTCAGTCTGGTGCTGTAAGACTTAAGCTCAGCATTTGACACTGTTGTTCATCCTATCATTAAAAACAGTCTTGAAAACTTTATTGGTCTCAGTGGACAGGCTCTATCATGGTTGATTCTGCGCACACTTTTGTTTCTTTAATTTGGCACTTGCTGCTGATGTCAACAGACAGCTAGAGGCAGCCTCCCTTCCAGGTAAGTTTATAAAGGTGAAACTGCTAACTGGAAGAGGAGTAGAGAGGATATACAAACCTATGATGCCGTATTTGCATTGGACAGAAGTTTGGTGATTATTGTTTTTCTGCAGGAGCAGGAGTACAGAAAGTGCCCTTTGATGACCACACTAAACAGCGTATGTGGGCAGGGCCGGATTAACAACGGGGCTAAGGGTGGCTTAAGCCCCAGGGCCCACAGACTGGCAGAGCCCTGGAAGTAACCCCACGTCAGTTCGGTAGCCTGTAAATTTGCAGCCCGTTCGTTGTTCATGTGTAGGATATAAATAGAGAGACTATGGGATGATTAGACAAATTGACTGGTTGTTTTTATTTCTGGTCCAATACAATTCCTTCTTTTCAAATTCAGTGATGACATGTAGCTGTAGCACCTTTTGCGCCCAATTGTAAACATTCGGTATAGCCAGCTGTATTCCCGTTTAAATGCCCAATAAAATGCCCAAAAAAGCAACAGTGGATACACAAAAAGGAAGTTAAAAGCCAAAAAACATAAAGGAGAAGAGGAGCTGAAAAATAAAATACCCAGACTGACACAGTATTTTAGTCTCAAAACAGCAGAAGCACCAGCGGGAGAGGCTGGGAGAGATATCTCCCTCCCCACAGGTAACTAACCCTTTCGCACGTAACTTATTTTTATGCTATGTAGCATGCGTGTTATGTTAAATGATTTATGTTTTCATTAGCATTATTAAGCTTCTCATAGTTTTCAGTTAGCATTTGCTATGTTTTTTTAACGTTAAATCACTGTTTCCTCAAAGCTAAAATTAGCTAGAATTTTTCCAATCTAGTGTTCTAATCACACCAGTTTTATCATACGTGCTAAACGGCAAATCACACCGGTGTGACCGTATGCGCCAAAGGGCTAAGATCGTATATCTGCCAGTTAGATGCGCATTTGACTGTAATTATACGAAACTGCCTGGGTTATTGATTAGCGCATCTTTATCTCGTCCCATAGCCTCACGATTAGTCCGTGTGAAAATGTAACTTTGCTTGATTTCAGTTTATTAATCACATCATGTATAGTTAGCTGGGCTAGGGAAATGTCCAACTGGCATCCAGTAGCTAGTTAGCACTGGGGCATCTAAAATCTATTTAGTTATCTAGCTAGCTGAACAGACAAGTAGCCTAAGAAATGTTGTTAAGTGTATGTTATAGTTGTGCTGTGGTTTCCTGTACATATAGCCTTGATGTTGTCCTTGTCTCAGGTTAGAAATAATTGTTTCCACAAAATAAATTAACTAATCATACCTACTCAACTTTAATATTGTTGTGTTTTCAACTCAGATGAAAGGTACAGTCCTCGAATCTGGCAAAAGGTTGTTGATAATTGAGCTCAACAGCCAATCAAATTACACCCCTCCCTTCCGTGCTCCTGAAGCAACGTCTTGATTGGCTGGAATAGTGTATGGCTCGGTCAGAGCCACTTTGTTTGTTTTCCATTTAAAAAGCCAAGACCTGAGAGCCTGAAAATATTGTGTGATAATTTTGAGGGGGCCCTTTGATTAGGTGTAGCCCCAGGGCCCTTTGTGTTCTTAATCTGGCCCTGTATGTGGGGGCTACAACAATCTTGTTTTGATGACACTATTTGATTTTACCAGTAGCCTGTAGATAGAGTTTAAACATACAACAACCACAGTACTGGGCCATTCTGTATGATGCTGTTTGCTTTCTTGGGTACTTGCTACCCTGCATTTTGGAGTCACTGCCTCTTTTCAGTTCCCTGAAGCTGAGCTGGACTATCACCAAACATTAAACTAAATGACAACCACCACCAGTGCTCCGGTGACTGTGGAGCCCTGATGACAGTTGGCCCACAAAGAGATCTCAGTACTCAGGTGAGTCGGTAAATTCACCTTAGCTGCCTTGGATTGGGAGGTCTGCCTCCTGCCACTTCTGGGTTAATTTGTTTGCTTTTTTCCTACACTCACACACAACACACAATTAGGTTTGGCTAGGCATTCCTTTAAAGCCATTTCTCAGTTTGTTTTCAAACCATGGGTAGCTAGTCATAACAAGGGTAAGTTAAGGAATACCACAAGGCTCAGTGCTTGGACCTCTGCCTTTCTCACCTTGTGCAATTCTCAAAAGATGGATGGCTGTCTTAAATATGTAAATAAATGGATGAATCATATCTTTCTCCTCCTAAATGCAGACAACGCTGAGGTGTTAGTAGTTGGCCCCAAGTCCTTAAGAAGTAAATCATCTGATTATGTCTTAAACCTAGATGGCATCTCACTGCCTTCTAGTGCTACCATCAAAGACCAGGGTGTAACCATTGATACAGACTTCATATTTGAAACAGAAAAAAAAGAAAACATCTCCAGGGTTGCTTTTCATCACCTTCAGTCTCTGGTGGACTGAGCTATCAGTGCTGTCCCTAGGTCACAACATGGGAAGGGTCCAGCTATGATCTGGTGGTGACAGCCTCAGGTCTGCCCTCAGGACATTGCTGGCCTTCTGCATCCAATCCCTCATAGCCTTTTTCGGTCAGGGCTTTCCTTATTTTGCACAGACTTCTCCTCTCTACTCTTTCACTCATCCAGTCAATCCTCTCTCCATCCACATACTTCTCCTTACTAATGGCTTCTCACTTCTGTGGCACTGCCAACTGCTTATCTACTAGCCAAAGAACAAGATTATTGGGCCATTGCTGTCCTCTTTGCTTTAAGATTGATGATCCCCACCCACTGCCTGCCTGAGACCACTGGCCACTGGAACTGTTCATTAACTGATCTGATTAACTGTCTTTTCCTGTCTTTCCCTTTCCTGATGTTAGCATTTCCATTATTTTCCAGGAGTCTCTCCACTGCCTTTTCCCATGGTTGGGGAATAACTTTCCATTTTGTTCCAAATTAGCCTGGGTTTTTTCTATTTTTTTGTTATTCTCTCTGGAAAATCCACTATGCTTTTTGTAAAGCGCTTTATGATGATCTGAACTGTTAAGATGTGCTGTTACATATTTGATTTGATTTAATTTCTCCAAGTCCTGCTGCAGCTATGCAAAGAGCTACCTACCCTCTCCAGATCACACCATGGGTGTGTGAGGAGCTACCTACCCTCTCCGGGTCCTGCCGCAGGTGTGTGAGGAGCTACCTACCCTCTCCGGGTCCTGCCGCAGGTGTGTGAGGAGCTACCTACCCTCTCCAGGTCCTGCCGCAGGTGTATGAGGAGCTACCTACCCTCTCCAGGTCCTGCCGCAGGTGTGTGAAGAGCTTCAGTCTGCAGAGGAGGACTTCCTGCTCTCGCTTTGCCAGGTCGTCCTCCTCATCCTTCTTTGGGGTAAGCAGTGGCCGGTTGAAGTTGGCCTTTCTCTTCAGCTTCCAGTACTGATACAGGAAGTCCACAGTCTCCTCGGGGAGCTGGAGGTGGTGGGCCACTTCCTCTACTGTCACAAACTTGAAGAACTCGTCTTCCAGCTGCTGCAGCTTCAGCTTGCGGAGGCTGAGCATCTGTACCTCCTGCTGGTTGACACCAAGTACTGCAGATGGGTCCAAGCAGGGAGCAAAAGTACATAGCAGTTCTCCATTTATAGGCGTTTCCCCGTCTTCATCCTTCCCTTTCTCCTTCTCCTCCTCTTCCACCTGGCCTCCCACTGGTCTGCCCTCCCGAACAGAGTGCTTTGGGCAGAAGGACTTGAATTTGACTTCATCTGACTCTGTAAGGATGGTGTTCATCTTCAGGTTGTGGTCAAGAGCGCACGTGACATGGAACGCTGTGCGGCAGTTTTTCGTGGAGCACTGAGAGGAAAAAGTGAGGGACTTACGTAAGTAAAGACCACAAATCTTACTGCACTTACTGCTAATGATGCAGTGGTGTTTCGCTCCACATGAGAAAACAGCATCATAAAGGACTATATGCCTCAAAGCAGGGAAAAATGGCAGAGTGACAGACCCTATGATCTAAATGTGAATGAAAATACCATGCAGATACCCATGTTACGGATACCATCTGTTTCAGTACATCAAAAAGTCAGCTGTTTTTATTACCTGCATATATAAGTTAAGTTTAAATTCTGCTAAACTAGCTAACACTGCAGTGAAATCTCTATTTCCAATGATTATTTTGCAGACACAGGCATATACCCTCTCTTCTGCAAGTAGAGCACACACACACATACACAACCTCTCTCTTGTAAATAACCCCAAACCAACAACAAGCAGAGAGGCCAAAACCAATACACTTCAGAGAAACTGGAATGGGACTGGGGCATGGGGGTGGGCATGTGACCTCAAAAATGCAGTAATACGAGTCGTAGTCAAAACAAAACTGCTCAGACAACCTGATCTATCGCTTAGCATCACCATGGGACCACCCAAACGACATCCACTGGTCTCTAACCCCAATGCGAGCTCACTCCTCCCCACTCAACAAGTCTCCTCCTGCTCAAATTCAGCAGCCCCTGCTTTTCCTTCTCCCTGTCACAGATTCACCATTATATGCAGAAAGGGAGGCTGCCCCTGGCTGCATGACTATGTAAGCAGCAGATGCCAAATCAAACAAACAGAAACATGATTTGTGTCTGCACCCTAGTCCTAACCCTGTCTACCTGCTTCCTGCCAACAGACTAAAGCCATCCATCGAGCTATTCACACCATAAAAGTACAACCTTTTCTGTAATCCGCTGCAACATGGTAACTGCAGCGGTACTTCCAGAGTCGAGAGCCACCACACTCCACCTACTGCCAGTGTTCTTCCTGGTTTCTATGCAAAGAACTGTCAATCAATATGCATGCACACCTCCCTTATTTTATTTGAAAGGTTTAGATCTATTCTCTGCATGCTCTGAGGAGGGGCCCCTGGCTGGATGCTCTCATCCTTACCTGGATGCAGGCTCCAGTCTTCTCTTTGCACAGGCAGCAGAAAAGAGCCCACCTGTTGCTGGGGATGTGGGACACATTCATGATTGGCTCCATTTTCTCTGGGTTCCCAATGCTCACCTGCTCAGAGACAGTGAGGTGCGCATGAGTACTGCCCTGCTTACAGGCCTACCAGCACACCTGTACCATGTGGCTTTTCCTCCTCCAACTCCACAGGCCTCCACTGGCCATAACCATACAGAGGGGGGGGGGGGGTTACACCGTGACAGTGGGTGTCCTCACCTCGGGGATCCACAGGGCGCAGCTAACATGGGCCCACTTGGTGCCACTGCGGGTGGGCTTCATGGCACCCCCGGTCTTGGGGCAGAGGAGGCACTTCGGCAAAACTCCCAGGGCGCAGATCCGACACAGCCAGCTCCCCTCAGGCACTTTGAGTATGCCGTAGCATGCCTGCAAAAGTACAGCACACTTGAGAACACCTGAGCAGAGAGCTTTACAGTAGCATGCCTGCAAACACACAGCATACTTGAGCACCTAATAAATGGACCCAAACAGAAAGCCATACCAGCACACCCAGAAACACTCACACACACTAACTATTAAACTGTAAAATCAAGTCCAGTCCCTATTAGGCCTGCACGATATGTGGAAAATCTGCGATGTGCGATAACATTGTTCAATATTGCAATGACAATACGACTTGCGATAAATAAACAAATATTGAAGTGTGCATATTAGCTATACAGTTCTTATGTCTTTCTGCTTTAATAGGTACACTGTTTAACATAGACCCCAAACATTGAATAGCCTATGCCCACTGAATAAAGAAATGAAATCAATTTCAAACATGCTTTTATTGAAAAAATTGCACATGAATACCCAACCAATTAAACAGAACATTGATTTAAATAAGACATTATAACTATAAGAAATTAAAGTTTAATTTCCCCTGCTCCCTTTAAAATATTTTCTTCTAAACCAGAGGTGCCCAAATTCTTTCCTATGAAGGGCCAAAAATTAATCTGGATGGAGGGCCGCAGGCCATAAATAAATGTTGATGTTATCTAAAATTGTGAAATGTTATGTGAAACAATGGACCGAACGGTACTGACACATGTAACGCTACATCAGCAGAGAACAATAATCCTGTACATCACATCCAACTATGCCTTTACCTTTTCTGAAGCTACCAATTCAACAGACTGGTTTGTGTGTAATTCAGTATGTATGGTCTAACCATGAGTATGCACTCTTCAAATTAAAACAATTTAATGGGATGAGTCAGACAAACAGAATGCAACATGATTACTCGGTAATGGACAGAATGTACCATGGTCACTCAGTAACAGAAAGAATATTGCACGATCACTCTGTAGGAGATTACTGGGGCACTGCTGCTGTAACCCAGAATTGCCTCAGTAAATATCCAGCTGTATAAATGGATAACATTGTAAAAATGTAAGTCGCTCTGTATAAGAACGTCTGCTAAATGCCAATAATGTAATGTACTACAGATAGAATGTTGCATGGTCACTTTGTAAGAGACTGAACAGTTATATGACTGAGAGAATGAGTTATATTGTTGGTCAACCATGGACATTTTGTAACTCATTGCACTTTTTGTATTGAACGTAAAAGGAATGAATTTAATACTTAAGCATGCTGATGAAGTTCTCTTTTACACACCAGGTTTATGGTGACGTTTAAAGGGCACGACCCTGATTTGGTTTTGTTCTTTAACTTCTTGATGATAAAAAAAAAGACATCAGACAGGCTCCCGAGTGGCTCAGTCAGTAAAAGCACTCGTTCCGAGTGTAGACTGAATGCTATGGCCCGGGTCACTAGCCGACAGTGACTGGGAGCTCACAGGCGGAACACATTGGCTTCGTTCCGCCGGGGATAGGGGTGGGTACCAGCAGGGTAACGACCCAGCTGGTCGATCGGGCGCCTGTTGTCCACGTGCCAAACCTGCATATGAAATGTCTTCCTCCGACTCATCTCTGTGCTAGCTTGGCTTGTGGATCACAGTGCAAAAAGAAGCAATGGCTGACATCACGTGTCTCGTAGGAGGGCACGTGCTTGTTTGCGCTCTCCCGGATTGACAGTGGGGGTTGTGCAATGGGACCGAACATCGATGACAAATTGGGCATTCCCAAAATTCGAGGAATTGGCCATTCCAAATTGGAGAGAAAATGGAAAACTTAAAAAAAAAAAGACATCAGACAAAAAAGAGCTGAGTGCACATGTCCATGCATTGCACATATACACACGCATGCTTATTATGCACACACATGCACGGGCACACATGCACATCAATGCACACAATAGATTTAGGGTCAACACCATTTCAATACAGTGGAAATGGAACAGCAACTAACCAAGATTAACAGCCCCTTGCATCATCACCAATAACACTGTGCTTTGACTGAGATGTTTTTGAATAATAAAAAAACTCCTATCCAGCAAAACCTACAGTGGGGTGAAAAAGTATTTTCCCCCTTCTTGATGTTCTCTATTATTGCCTAATTGGAGCACTGAATGCTTTCAAATTTTCAAACAAAATGTAATATTGCATACATGGAACCTAAGTAAACAAAACTGCA
The DNA here is from genome assembly GCF_013368585.1 of Megalops cyprinoides. Lineage (NCBI taxonomy): Eukaryota > Metazoa > Chordata > Actinopteri > Elopiformes > Megalopidae > Megalops > Megalops cyprinoides. The sequence goes on along the minus strand of NC_050604.1, from coordinate 1,382,146 downwards.
CTATTTTAATGTTGATTTTGTTCCTTCAGTGAAAAGAGTTAACATACACCCATATCACCCCTGTGAAAAAGTAAATGCCGCCTTAAATCTAATATCTGGTTGGATCACCCTTAGCGGCAATAACTGCAACTAAACTCTTCTTATACTTTGATATGAGCCATGAACTGCTTTAACTCTGACAGACTGTTTAGGTTTTCGAGCATGAAGAGCTCTTTTCAGGGCCTGCAACATCATCTCTACTGGACTGAAGTCAGGACTAGGCCATTCCAAAACCTTAATTTTGTTTCTTTTTAGCCATTCAGATGTGGACTTGCTTCTGCGTTTTTGATCATTGTCCTGCTGTATCACCCAATTGCGCTTTAGGTTCAGCTCACTAACAGATGGTTGGACATTCTCCTTAAGAATTGTCTGGTACATAGCAAAATTCATGTTTCCTTCCATGATAGAAAGTCAGCCAAGTCCCGAGGCAGCAAAACATCCCCATACCATCACACTGCCACCACATTTCACTGTAAGTATGACGTTCTTACATGAGGATACTGTACACCAGACATAGGAAGACTTGCACACTCCATAAAGTTCCATTTTTGACTCATCTGTTCACAGAATATTATCCCATATTCTTGGGGATCATCCAGGTGCTTTTTAGCAAATGTGAGGCGAGCTTTGATGTCTACCTTGCTACTCTTCCATAAAGCCCATTTTTGCACAGTCTCATTCTTATTGTTGAGTCATGAACACTAGGGGCCAACCGATTATCTGGTCGTTAGATAATCGGGGCTGATATTTGCAAATTTTTGATTATCAGTCATTGGTATATTTTTATCTAAATTCCTGATTTAAAAAAAAAAAAAAAAAAAAAACTTTTAAATGCAATACGTGTACTATCTCAATGCATCTCCTCTGTCAGAAAAACTGCTATTGGTATGGCTAACATTCCACAAAATTCCCTCATTGGCCGAGACAGTCGTATCTGACCCTGAAAATCAAACTTTTTCTCAGACCTGCTGCTGGAAACGAGGATGGAAGGTAAGTATCCAGAAAAAGGGTCGTTGTGGTCAAAAATGCCGTTAATCAAATTGCACTAGGCTAACTGGACATTTTTAAAGCAGTATAAGTAGTCTACGCTTAAGCTAAAAAAACAAGCTTGGAGTATAAACAAATAAGGACTTGTAATAAGGACTAATTGGTGCACTTATGCTATAAGTTGCAACAGTTTCAGCACATTTAACAATTAGTAATGTGTATTTATTCAAATGAAACATTCAAAGAAATTTACCCTAAAGCACATCCCTTCTGAATTACAGTTGTCATTTAAGCAACCGTTCACGAAATTAAACTTTAGCTCGCTTGCGGTTGCACTGTATGTCGGAACGTCGCGGCAAAGCTGAAATATACCCGTTTGCCGCTTTGATGTTTCTTCATTTGGCCTCATCATCATCATGGAAGTCGAGTTATTAAAACAAAAATTTGCACTTCACAGTATTTTTGCTAACTTTATCACAGTCCTTCCACACAGTACCCTACTTTTGTATGAGCTGTCCATGTTTCACATAAATGACTTATGAGCAAATGGGCTCCTAGAATCTCCCCGCAGCTTCAGAAAAAGCGTGGACGCACAGGCTAGTTTTAGGGTTTGATATTTCATACTTTATGATTAAAATGCAGCCTAAATTATGTATCAATTTGCTTTATTTCTTACGCAATGATTTCCATCGTCCGTCCGATAATTGAATGCTTTTGGAATATCAATAGGCATCTGCTGCATAGCCAAAATAAGATAACCAGAGAAATTTACCCACAACTTCAATATTAGCTCCCTTTCAGTAGGACCTGGCTCTCTCTCGTACACCGTCTCATTCGAACGTGCACACCGTCGTACACACGCTGCAGCTCAAATGTGACCCTCACAGATAATCTGTAATGCCAAATGTGGTCGCTTTAGTTATTGCACTTTTTAGTTTATTTTTATATTTGAGAAAGTATTTTGCTCTTTATTTAACTTTATGCCTGAAAACATGACTCAGTAAAGAGGGTTTATAATTAAGTCCATGTTGTCACAGCCTATTTCTTTTCACATGAGAAAAAAAAAAGTTAAAAGCATAATAAAAAAAAGCATAATAAAAACGCAAATATCGGCCTCAAATATCGGTTATCGTCCTCTTTTTGTCACAGATAATCATTAACGTATCATATTGGTCGATCCCTAATGAACACTGACCTTAGCTGATGTTAGGGAGGCCTGCTGCTCCTTTGGAAGTCTTGGGAAATTTTGGCAGGTGGGCCTCTCCTGGGAATATTCACCACTACTCATTAATGGCTCGCACTGTTTACACTCAACAGGACTGGTTCAACCAAGCCTGGCTGTGTTCAGTCACCTGAATCTAACTATCAACGAAAATTTTGTTAATTTGTTTCAAAACTAAGCAGGCAATTACTTTTACTTTTTGTATTAAATGAATGAAATAATGATTTAAAACTATGTTTTGCGTTTTCTCAGGTTTCCCTAATATTATTATTAATATTCCCTAATAGGTCTAATATTAAATTTTATTTCATGATATGAAACCATTCAGTGACAGAAACATGCAATAAAAGAGGAAATCAGGAAGGGGGAAAATTCTTTTTCACACAACCATTACAAATTCCAGTGTAATGATCCTAATAATAAATAATAATAATAATAAGTAAAAGGCACTATTATTATTATTATTATTATAGTAAACAAAACAGAATAATGTATATCACCACTTACAGTCTCTAAGATACTCCTCATATACTGAGGAAAACTACCCTCTGAAACAAAATTAAACTGCTGACCATTGAGGGGTGAAGGCAGGACAATGCAGTCAAACACTGCAGCACCAGACAGTACCTTTGCCCCTCACTGCTTACCTGATGAACGCAGATGTTACACTTGTCACAAAAGACCATCTCATTCCCATCTTCCCCCTCAGGCGAATGACAGACATCACACACCACATCCTCGTCATACTCAATGCCCAGTCCTTCTTCTGTTTCCATGGCATGGTTCATGTTGTCATAGCAATGGTGTTCAAACTCCTCCATCACTCTCTCCATAGTGAACTCGTCCAGCACCTGCATCCCTGTGGCAAGTCAGCATATATGTCAGAACACTCACATGCACACGCACACGCACACACACACACGCATACACTAGCACACACACACTAACATGCATACACTCCACTGTTTCACAGAAAGTGTGTATAAAGCTCCTCCAATCCATTAGATGGTGCTATAGTACATGTACAGTGAATTTGCAGCTCAGCTGGCGTCTGTAGCCTCTGGCCTCTGTTTCCATGTCCTCTAAAATCTAAATCAATCATCTCTAATGATTAGTCATTTAAAATGATAAAATACCATAACTAAATGTAAATATAAATTAATGTAAAATACTAACCCTACCTTGTGCTTCAGTGTGTTAATCTTCATTTTTGTATTTTAAGGAAAAACAACCCACTAGGTAACAACTGCTTGCCAAGAATCACACTGGAAAATCAGATTAAAGGATAGATACATGTATAAACTTTACAAAATAACATGTTTGTCTCTACAGATTTATATTTATAGATCCATGCTTGAAGGACACTAGGAGACACTTCCTGAGAAAATGAAGGAAGTACACTCCTTCCATGAGTATGACTACACAGTCATACCCAAATAATATAGGCCCAGTTGTTCAGAAGTAATCTGATAGGATTTTGGCTTCGGATTTGATCGGATTGGATCAAATCTTGAAAATGGGTTGTTCAAAAGAAAAAAAAGGATTCTGAAATCGGATTAGATCACGTAATCCAGTCTTGGTTTTGATCTGGATCAAACCTTCAGTAAGTGTTGTTCAAAACTTTTTAGAAGGATTGGGATACCTTTGATCCAAAACATCAGGATTATCCTTATCCCAGCAGAAGGGTGGATTCAGGGTGGATTTCAGGAACAAAATGTTATAAAAGTTTAAAATGGGTCAAATAATACATTTGTACAACATTTGTATCATGTAGTATATATACATTTATTTATATTTTGCACCTGATTTGTTTAACCAGTACAGTGATAAAGTAGATAAAGTAGTGTTATGTCCTAGGACATATTCGTGTATGTTTTCTCTCTCTCCCTCTCGCTCCGCGTCCAGGTTACAGCGTGATTTTTTTTTAATGACCATTTTCCCGTTTTTGTTAGTTAGGGAGTTAGGGAAGTTGTTTTGTTTTTTTGTTTTTTTTTTTCCTCGGTAGGTTAGCTAGCTTCCCTCTTCCCCAATTAGTTGTGTTTTGTTTATTATTTTGGCCTGGCTCACCCCTGAAGTATTATTTATTCAAAAGAAAAAAAAAAAAAAAGAAAAAGGCTGACGTGAAGACGCAGTGTGTGCGTGTGTTGTTGTGCGTGTGTTGTTGTTGAACGCTGGAGGTTGGTCTGGGTCTTCAACAGGGTCAGGTGGATCATAAATGTCATCACAGAGAGGGACATTGCCCCTGGTAGCAATGTTGTGCAGGACAATACAGGCAAGTATTATGTTGCACGCTCCCTGTGCTGTTTTCTGTCTCTTTGAATAAGAACACTTAAAGTGACCCCACGCTGGCTATTCTATCTGTTGTTCTTTACATAGCTAGTACCCTACATTGTGATATGTAGTCCCATTTAGAGCACTGGTAATCCGGATTTGGTCATCTTGAAAAATTTGAATCTGGATCAGGCTGATCCAATCCAATGTTGCTTTGAAAAACCGGCACAAAAGTAAAATGGATTACCTGATCCTGGATAACAAAACATGGGATTTCCAAATCCGGATCATTCAGACTTTTTGAACAACTGGGCCATAAAGATCAGGGAGTATGGGCTCGCCTGCAGGGCACTGGCTTTTCACACCTGTGAGTCAATCCACCCTCCACACTTTCTTCATTATCACTTAATTAATGTACCAATACAATCTGGACAAATCAGATTCAGTCTAACATAAAAACATTTGTTTTTGTATTTAACATATCTGATAACAGAAAAAAATCAGTTATACCAAGAGCATTTCATTTTCTCCCCAATGCAGAAACATGTTCATATTCAATGTATGTCCGTCTCCTTGACAGTATTCAGATGGGTTTTTTTTTTTTTTACTTTTTTCATGACTCAAATCAATAGTTACATATTTTCAATACCAAAGTGAAATGTTTTGCAGCAGATGTTACAACTTGCCAATGAATGGAATATTTGTGTTAGCTGAGTCTAGTTTCTCCCCCACACAATCCTTTATTGACGGAAGTGTCCCTATATTAACAACATGAGGTAATTGCAGGTACGCACAATGTACATTTTTGTATGGCAGGACAGTTGAAATAATTTTTAAGACATTCTCACAAGACAGAATTTCGATGTGGAAAATAACCAGCATATATTTAATACATTTTTATGGAAAAGCCAAGCCTGATGGGACAGATTTATCACTATGGTGGTGAGCTTGGCGAGAAATATTTACAATGTACAATGTTTACCTGGCAAGCAAGTTATTGGAAAGGCATCTAAAGAACTATGGGAATGTTGGTCAGGAATACAGGACACTGTGCGTCTGTGTGTATGTGCACATGCAAGCGTATGCTTGCATGCGTGTATGCGTGTGTGTATATATGTTTTGCTATTATAAGTTGTGCAGATGTTACAGTGCATTACATTTTCCCATTTAATGACAAAATCTGAAGTTTCAGCATTCAGCACAACATACATGATGATGTTCTCAACGTCCTTTTGCAAGCATGTGGACACGCATACCTAATCAACACAAAGCATGTGGCTGCGCACACCAAATGAACACAAAAGTTTCAAAATTAAAAGTTACTCAAATGTATGTCTGTATTCTCTTTAAATCTATACATGAACACCTGCAAAAGGGGTCTGCCACCAAGACAACTGGTATTTCAAAAAACAATTCAGACCACTTTAACGTACAACGAACAAGCGCTTTCTTTACAATTTTGAAATACCTTTTAGAATTTTACAGTGCTTGAGTTTTGCCTACTTGTGCCCTGCCTCGCTTTGGATAAAAGCATCTGCCAAATGAATAAATGTAAATGTGAACGTAAACCTTCAGAGAAGAGAACATTTTCAAATCTCATTCGACATCAGTCAAAAACTGACAAATTTTAAACCAAAGTACTGACTTGCTGATTTTCATTAATTCATCTGCACCTCTTTCATTAAAGCCACACTCACTCTTTAGTCAAAAAGAAATGTCCTGTTGCACCCAGCTCTGCTTTCTTCTTCGAACCTTAAAGGGACCGTTTTACAGGGTCCCATTCATTCTGACCTCAGGCTAAAACTGCTGATCCAAATCCCTCACTGCAATCGTGGGCCACTGCATCATTTCCAATGACCTCATGGACTAAGAAGCTGTACTGCGCATCTGTGACCCTATCACTAGCACACCTGACATCCCAAGCTGCGGCTGACTCAAACACAGTCGGACATTTTATTTTGTACAAATTCAAAAGTAATATTCAGATTTCAGATCTGGAACATTCAGGCTAAATCAGCCTGCTAGTTCAGGCATATACTGCTGACAAAACAGGAGGTATGAACCCTGACCACTTTTATGTCATTGCTGCACCTCAGTAAGCTACATTTCCCTGAGGTAGTTCATGCAATGGTTACATTTCAACAGCATGTAAATATGTATGCTAACACAGGTGTCTGTTAATGATTATTCAGCTAATGCAGAAATAAATTAAATTTAGAAAAAGTAAGATGCAGTGTATCTATCTGCATAACTGCTATGACTAATTACATTACACCCATGCAAAATGTTGTTACCTAAGGGAACTAGCTTTAGTCTACATTTTACACAATACCCATACTATATACAGTTCTCACGATACCCATAACACATACTATCCTCCATGCTCAAAAGGTCAGATTTTGTCCAAGCAAAATCTGACCTTTTTGTCCCAATTAAATGAGAAAACTCAATGAATGATACAAGACTTTATTTTGGTATAATAAGCATCATCTAGAGGCCTTTGCCTTTCATATAAGCCATTTCTGACTCCAATTGATCAACTACAAGTCAAGTTATTATTTGCTGTTCCTACAACTTGGATAAGACGACCAGCAGAGGGCAGATACTGACTAACGCCTGAATAACGTACCACTGATGAATCTCTCTTTCTAGAGGCTCAAGGGTACAAACTACAAAGTTGACTTTTGGGATTGCCTGCAAATACTCCAGTACTGAGCACCACTGATGAATTCCTTGCATGTTTACCCATGCTTGCTATGATATAATGTAATTGCTTAAAAATGATACTCCACTACCTGGAAAATCAGATACAATAGAAAATGGCTGATTGCACAGTCTAGTCAAATCGAACGCTTACACAGGATTTTTCTGCACTTGAATTGTTAAAGGTTGAATTTCTGAAAATTCTGCAATGTTTCCCCTCACAGTCAAGTGTGCTGCGATTTACTGTTTTTCTATGTAAAGTACAGGTAAAGAGTTGCTTCATTAAAATTCCTTGAGCCAAGTTCAGTGTTCATTACCATATCCTGTATCTACGTTTGAGTCGCACAATGATATTGTCTGCATGTTCCCTTATAAAGGGTGGTCTACAACACTTGACATAAAAACAGCAGCAAAGAGCAACACATTTTAACCCCTTACTGAGGCCGATCTGGTCAATGGTGTACCTCCTAGTTTTATAGTAAAAGATCAGAGGTAGGCGTCAAGAAAGTTCTGGTTTGAGCATGCTCACCCATCTCACGGAACTCCTCGTTGGCCAGCTGAAGCCAGACTTCGTCCCACTCATTCAGGTCATAGCGACACACGCCCTCTGCGAGGGTGCACAGATCCACGTAGCCCAATGGTGGAGGCTCCGAGCCAGAGCAACGGATCAGCTTCTTGGGCCTGGCAAACATGATTTCCTTTCCTTTTTCTACCACTGTCCTATGAGCACACACAAGAACGCACTCACTCACACACACACACACACACACACACACACACACACACACACACACACACACACACACATATATACACACCACAGAGGGAATGAGGATGCCGTCATTACTCATTTGTTTAGCATGGGCATTTGAGACATTTTCCATTTATACATGGAACTGTATACCGTTTTCCATATTTGACTGCCACATTTCACTGTTTCATTGGACTGTCACAAATTTCACAACACAACCAAGGACATACATGTTCTCACCTTGAATCAAGTCACAGAAATTAAGCTATATTATGGCAAAATAGGACTACATCTTAGGAGGCACACCTAGTGTTGCCAGTCGAGTTGGAGAGGTCTATGCACAATGTAATTCCACCCCATGCCGCATATACACATTGCACCTGTGATGCCACTTTGAACAGTACATGCCCTTAAGTGGAGATGCACATGAGCAACACGTACCGAACCACAGGCTGTGGGAGTGACCCTGGGCTCACTGGGACCTGCACCCCCTTCTCCCAATCTTGCCTCCAGGGGTCTGCCAGAAGGTAGTAGTCCTCTGGACTGAGTTGGACCGAGTCGTGCAGCTTCATGGCAGTGATAAAGTCTGTCCTGAACACCTGAAACAGCAGAAGCTGCTGATGGATTCTGCCCCAGCTGAACAATTTCCCATTCCAGGTTTTACTGCACCTGCCACCCAAACTACTAATGCCACAGAAAACACATTCTGTCTATCCAGAATCCAGAACAATGAGCCTTCAACCGACTACCGTCACCAAGGGCATTTATTTCAACATCTCAGAATATAATGACAGCTGCAGAACAGGACCATCTGTCCCAAATCAGCAACAGGCCTTCCTCCATGCCCCTCCCCTCAATCATGCCATACTGACCTCCTCTCAGCCACTCACCTCAGAGGGCTTCCTCCCTTCCATTCTTGACCAGGAGCTTCTCCTGAGCTGAGATGTGGAATGCTGTGACAGAGAGTCTGTGTTGCCTGCAGGGAGAAGATACTGTTTCCTCATGTGCTAGTAATGTTATATACACTCCACTCTCAGTTCACCATGTTCTAGAACTATTACATTTGTCTCATTTCCACATGATCTAAAAATGTTATTCCACTCCCATTTAAGTTTTTCTAGAAGTGTTACATTCCACTGTCATTTCAAATGTACTACAAGTGTTACATTCCACTCCCCCTTCCACAGGAAGATTCCTTCTGGGTTTGAAAAAGTCACTGCTGTGTGTACACCTACAAACAGGTCATCAGTGAGCTTATGGTTTCCATAGCATTTACATTACCGTACATCATTTACAGTTTTTTTTTTTTTTTTTGAAACAATGATATCCATTTATACACCTGGATATTTACTGAGGCAACTGTGGGTTAAGTACCTTCCCCAATAGTACAGCAGCAGTGCCTCAGCAGGGAATCGAACCGACAACCTTTCGGTTACAAGTCCTGCTTCTTAATCACTATGCTACACTGACACCCGAGCAAACACAGCAAAACATTTGTGAATGTGCGGATTATCAAGGTGAGCACAAATGCCACAAGCAATAAAGTTGACTAGGTACTGCTGGTATTTTCATAGCTGACTAGCTAGTTAACTAGCTACTGCTGGTATTTTCTTTACAGAGCTAATCGGTATGGCAACAGAAACAAGTTCATCAAGATTTTCCACTTACTTGGTGTCTTTACTTTCTCAACAACCCACCATAAATTGCAGGAAAATTTCCAAGTATAACTTGAGCCATTCTGAAAAGGGTGTAATTAGCACTTCCTCTTCTCTTGCTAAACAGAATTTTACGTGTGGTAAGAGAAATCCTACTTAGCTTCTGATTGGTTAACCAAGGGGAGCAGGGTGGAAAGGTGATTCCGAGCCTTGTGAAAGAGAGCATGCTCCCAGGGGCACTACTTCACCAGCAGCAGCAGCAGCAGCACCAGCACCACCAAGCGTGCTGCGCCATCTGCTGGATTTGCTGGCCATTGCCCCACCCCTAACCCATGGTGAGCCAAAGAGCCCCTAGTGGAGATGGCGTGTGGTTTGTTTTGCCCCATCAGGCCTAGTGGGATCTGTGCTAAAGGCACAACCACTGATGCCTGTGCAGAACCTCCAGGCCTCCAGGTAAGCAATCCGTCCATAAGTATGGAGGTAACCTGACCTTGAGATTTGATGGTGCATTACATGTATGACAGCATACTGCTCCAGATAAGCACATTAGTAACATAATTAGCCCTTGGATGGCCAAGGCATAAACACAGCATTTAATACAATGCTTACAGTCTAAAAGTTACTGGATACGCCCTCCAGCTCCTTTAGCTATATTTCAAGAAAGCCCTGACAAAAGAATAAGAACATCAGACCAAGCAACCCCCCCCCCCCCCCCCCCACAACCCCTGGAAAGCCTCAGAGGAAAAGGGCTCACTTCCATCATCAGAGTCCTCACAGCTGCTGAGGTCCCGACCACGCTTCATCTCTGTTGCCTGTGCTGTGAAGAGACAACCAGCAGAACAATCGTTATTATCACTACATTATTATCACTACTTTTTACAAAAAAAAAAAAAGCATGACTTAAAAAAGAAGCAAGCGCAATTTGCGCAACAAATTAGGAAGAAGTTTAATGGAAGCCAGCAATTGAGCACAGAGTCAACTGGCAGTGTACTACAGAGCTTAGCAGCTCACTGGTGCTGACTGGTGGTGAGAGGTCTTGACATGTTCTGCAGTTGCCTGAATGGTGTTAGCCTAACTCAAACTATGCCTGAAATCTATTTAATTTTCCTCGGTCAGAGGCTGTCATTTGTCACACACACACTTGTAACGCTTGTACTTTCTACACTTGATAGCAGGAGTCTTTACCTGGTGCTTCAGCTGTGTGCAACGCAATGCTTATGCTGCATGACAACTACAAGACAAAGCTCATCATCGAATTTCAATTAATAAATCAAATTTTTATTTGGTATTAGCTTATTTTCAAAATCAAAAACCAGAAAAACCAGGGCCTAGTGGGGGAAAAAATGGAAAATTATTCCTTCATCCTGGGAAAAGGTGACCAAGAGACTTCTGGGAAACAATGTAAATGATATCACATAAAGGCATCAGTTGATCGCAATAGTTCTGTTCCATTTAAGGTAAAAAAAAAAAAAAAAAAAAAAAACAAACATATTACCTATGCACAAATGGCTTTGAAATTTGTGCGTACGTGTGTTCTGGTTTCTTTGAGCTAGCACCCAGTAAACTCCACCTATTACTTAACACCAGTAATGTCAAAGTTCATTACTGTTTATTAATTTAACTAACTTAAAACAATATATCTACTGTGACCAAGGAAGCAATAATTTAAAATAACCTTGAATACGTAACAAACATAACTATTTTGACTGCCGAGTTCACAAGGTTCATGCTGCATACTCACTAGACATTTTGTAGATGGCAGAAGCACAGAGCAACATACTCAGGCTCACAAGGGTTAAGATAGTCAGGACTAAGCCCTGATAAGGGCTATCTGCCTGCCTGCAGGTCCTACTATGACTGCCCACTCCTAGCCCATCCCTACAACTGCCAGAAGTATAGTTTTTTGATCTGGAAGCACTAAACACATGGAGAAGCTGTTTTTTTTTTTTTTAGTTGTCTGACTGTTTTTGCAAATCCAGCACAGTAACATGAGGACAGTTTCAATGAATTTCACTTGAACATAGATACAATTCCCCCAAAGATCTCAACTGTGATTTTTTTATGCCTCCTTCCCCTTTTTGCAACCCTATTTGGGAATTACCAAGTGTTCATGATGCTAGTCTCACTAGTCTAGGAGAGATAAGATGAGATGAATTCAGTCCTCTAATACACTCACACCACAAGTCACTCACCGCATTACAGAGGAGCGGGCGCCCTTTGGAGGACAGGTGCTACTATGTATATAGGGTTTAAAACAGCCTGGCACCACTTCACAAATGATGCAAGCCATGCAATTGCAACTTTGCCTTTCGATATGACATGATGGAATGCTGGGGACAACCAACTCCCACTAAGCCAGGCAAACAAATGTCATGACTTACAGAAAATGACATACTTAAACCACACAAAGCACTGTAAACTGTTAACTACTTAATTCTGTGGTTTTCTCTCCCCCCCCCCCCCCCCCCCCGCCCACAAACAATACCTTCTGCAGATTTATGACCCTAAACTGCTGGCTCACTGATTGGTGTGAACCTCATACTGTAGTCTTCCTCGCTAACTGGAATGTTCTTTGAGGGGGTAAGACCATCAGTCTTTTAACCACCATCTCAGAGGGGCAAATAAGCTTAGTATCGTGTCCCTTTCTAATGCATTTCTATTAGATAAATAAGTGCAATAATAAATGATGAGTACATTATATTTGATGTATTATAGAAAATAAACTAGTGGAAATATTGTCTTCAAACAAATCACATACATTTGTACAAACGTATAAAAAGATTAATGTAATCTGCTCACATAATTTAATGAAGATAATGTGTCAGTTACTTTGTATTATTTCTGTTTGCGAACTGCGAACTGGCTTTGCTCGTAGCACAAAGATAAACTTTCGTTTCTGAAATATAATTGGTCACCTACACATTAGGTTCCTCATGTCGCTCTGAGGCTGTGCCGTTCTCACGTGATTAAACTGAGCTACATCGGCCGCAGCCGGGCGACTGTTTTCAAGCACAATTTACCTACGGTACTAGTCAACCAGTGTGCTCTTTCGCAAGGCAGCGTCCACGCAAAATCAAGACTTGCATGAATCTAGTGGCAGAAGCTAACAAGCTAGCTAGCTAATGATTATGAGGCACGCTGAAGCACACTTTTAGGAATAGGCATGTGGTGACAACTGCCAACGGAGCTAAGCAAGTCCACACAGAGAACAGTTTGCTTTTCAGTAAAATTTCAAATTCAGCCGGCGTTTTATTGTTCTCTACAGAAGAAACAAGACTTTGAATGTTTCCATAATGAAAAGCTTAGTTTTGTTTTGTTAAAATTCGCTAGCTAGTAAACCATCTAATTTCTGCTAAATTATGGTACCTAGCAACTGTAGCTAAGTTGCAAGACCGTCTAATTAGCCCGCTAGAAAGCTACCATTATCAGTTAAAATACATATCCACCAAAACTGAACGGTATCAAGTACTTAGGTGGAGGGACACATCTACGCTAGCAACGCAACCGTTCAGATTTTAACAAAACATAACCATCAAACAAAAATGTTGACTATCGAGTGGAGAGAGGTACAACAGTCCCCCGAACTTAATCTTTTGGCGCCATTTTAATGACGTAGTTTCTAAATTTCCACAAAGCAGCGACCTTGGTATTAAATAAAACACTTTTAGCTTGCAAGCTACCTATCCCGTAAACATAACCGATTGGGTGAAAGCTCTATTTTACAACGCCATCACCAATTAGCCAAAATCAGTAAAAGAGAAATAGGACAGTACCTACACACTACAGTGTGGCCGTAACGCCGGTGTTTCTGTGTAGCTAAGAGATGCATACAACGCTAGATGGTAACGCTCCTCCATACACAAATAGTACGTGATGACGTTGCGGCTACGTTCGCAATTTTATGCAGGATGGGCTGCGCGAATCCAGGCGTACAGCTGTCACGTGATGGTGCACTTTTCGTTGAAAATGCGCAGCTACGTTGGCTTCTCCTTCACAATTTCCCTCTTTTACAGTTAGGCTACCTGGCTTGATGGACACACTTGCAAATTGACCAATTTAGTAACTGAAAGCAGTGGCGTCGTTAGGTCCGATTATTCGGGGCTATAACCCCGAATATTTTAAGCCTAGCCCCGAATATTTTCGCCGTGAAAAAGGAGGTATTCATAGCACAACAGACAGACTGTGTAACAGAGCGGAACTTGACTTGCAGCGTCCGAAGGTGTGATAATATTTATTTATTATAAAGCTAGATATAACCAGAGTTCGAATTACGAGGGGGGACTGGGGGGCGGGACTTGGATACCCCCCCCCCCCCAAAAAAAAAAAAGAGGTTAAAAAAACTTCTTCCTGTAATTGTAAATATTACAATATATTTCCCATATTCATGCCTGGAAGAATATTGTTATATGATTTCAGACACACCTAAAGTGGACAATACCATTTCTTAACCTTGACGTTAGTTGAACGTCTCGTCTGCCTGCCTCACTCCCATCATTGCAGTGGCTCGCATTCTCACTAAAGTCTTTGCTCCCGTGCGTCGCGCAAGCCAATGGGGCCACTGCAGGTAAATGTCAGCTAGCTATCTAGCTTGTTTAATACACTTTACTTTCTTACCTTCAGAGTTTCTGAATTAGATTGTGTCAAATGTCTACGGATGAACGGTAATGTTAACTAGTTTCTAACTTTTGCCTTAGTTAAATTTTAACTAACTAACGTTTGCTAGCTAAAGCTAACGTTTGCCTTACCTAACGTTAGCGAACTAATGTTAGCTAGCTGATAGCGCGCCCTTTCATTCCAATGTTGGCTTGGCATTTCATTACCAATATAAAATGTCATATATTATCTAATAAACTGGTGCTTAGTCATGAGCAGTGGGACAATGGAGGGTTAGTTGTTGTAGAGATACGTTTTGATATCAATATAGAGTTTATTATTTCATTTTAATAGTCTTTTGTGTGGCTGTGGTGGTTTAGTTAGTCTTTTGCCTTTTTGATATTAGCTTTCATAATAGGCGCCCCCTTTGTTTTTACTCAGGAATTTAGGTAATTGAACAATATTAAAATCCATGTGTGCTGAAGGCTGAGTAATTGTATTAGTTAAATGTATGACTACTTTTTGAACTCGGATTAGATTTCATTCACAGAGTCAACATGAGCAAGAGGAGAGGAGATATCCGGCACTTTTTTGGTGCTAAAAAAGAGTAAGTTGAAACTTGTAAGAATTAGGATTTAGAGATGATAATGCAGCCTGTATTTTCTGTGGTTGTCATGCAGGCTTAACACTGAGCAGGATAGTATGGGTGATGGTGAGTTTTACATTTATGTGCTGTTGTATTAAGGAAGCAGAGGGAGGTCAGAATGACAGTCAGCAGGCAGGAGGAGGGCAGTGAGCAAAGAGCTAGTAGCAAAGAGGTGAGTTACAAAGGAGACTGCACTTAAAGATGTTTGCCATCATACCAGATATTTAGACAAATAGTACTTTCAGAAACTGGTGGGATGCACATCAATCACACCCTCCTGTTCTTAACTAATATGCTAGGACTTTTAATTAAGTGTTGGCTACTGATAGTACAGAAAGCATTACACCATCACGATTGTCTTATCCTCACGTGTGTCATGAGGATAAGACAACCGTGACAGCATTGTGTGGGTCTGTGTTTGAGTGGAAATGGTGGTCTGCTGTTTTTGTGTGTGGGTGGGTCTGACTTGCTGGCAGTTTTACTCTAGAATATTTTGTTGGTGACCCCTGACTACAAAAGTTGTTGTGTAGTACGTGCCCCATGAGCTGGTGTAATGGATTTGATTTATCATCATCTACAGACTGCAGACAAGAATTGTAAGACTTCAGTTCACTGAAACACGCGCCTGCGCTGTACTGGGTGCCCTTTACGCCCTGGAGAAAAAGTTGACCCCGCCTTTTGTCATTGTATAATTCGCACTCTGGATATAACCTCCCCAACCTACCGATGCCAATCTCCCTTAAAAAAAAAGACAATCTCAGGACAGTCCCAGGCAAACTTGACTTAGGCCCTGATCTTTTCAATAGCTAGAAACGCCCCTGGCTGAAAGCATATTACAGGGGGTACAGTTTATTTCTGGAACAATTATCCTGGTTTTCTTTTATTTTCTTCATGGTTTAGTCACTGTGCAGTCAGTTTACTCAAAAGTGCTTTGTTGAGTTTTTTTTTTCTTTTTTCTAATTTCTAGTTCTAAATCATTAACATGATCAGTTCTCACAAAAGAAGGGAGCTAATACTAGCCATACTAAATGGGAAATGACATGAATACCGCTTTCCAATGGACCCATCCTCTGAACCTCCCAGCATCTGTTCAAAGAGAATTAACAAACTGTATATAATTTTCATTATCTTTTTCATCATTATTCAAGACTGGGACCACACACCAAACCAGACCATTACTGACAGTAAGAAATTAATGCGAAACAGGCTGCGAACATCCCCTGCTTGCTGAGGACCTAAGTCCTGAAGACATACACTATATGGACAAAAGTATTTTGCCACACCTGTTTTTCAGGGTTTGGGCTAGACCCCTTATCTCCAGTGAAGGGCAATCTTAATGCTTCAGCATACCAAGACATTTTGGACAATGCTATGCTTCCAACTTTTCGGCAAAACAGTTTGGGGAAGGCCCTTTTCTATTCCAACATGACTGTGCCCCAGTGCACAAAGCAAGGACTATAAAGACATGGTTTGATGAGTTCGGTGTGGAAGAACTTGACTGGCTCACACAGAGCCCTGACCTCAACCCCATCGAACACCTTTGGGATGAACTGGAAGGGAGATTGCGAGCCAGGCCTTCTCGTCCAACATCAGTGCCTGACCTCATAAATGCTCTACAGAATGAATGGGCACAAATTCCCACAGAAACACTCCAAAATCTTGTGGAAAGCCTTCCAAGAAGAGTGGAAGTTGTTATAGCTGCAAAAGGGGGACCAACTCCATATTAAAGTATATGTGTTTGAATACAATGTCATTACAGTCCCTGTTGGTGTAATGGTCAGGCATCCGAATACTTTTGTCGAATATAGTTTATGTAGCTTGCTAGGGAACTGGATAGCTCACGTCAGCAGCATGAGTAAGTTAGGCATTTTGAGTGAGTGCAGCTTTCAGCAGCCAGTGTATGTTTTGTCACATTGTGACTCATAATGTATTTCTGTCATGAAGTAGTGATAAAAAACATGGAACGTTTTCCCTGACATCCCATCGTACCTTATTAATAAGAGGCAAAGCAACCATCTTTAGTTATGTTAATAATTAGCAGCTGAAAACACCTAATTTAATCTGCTTTCGCTTGGTAGCAACTCAAAGATTCATTGAAAAACTATTGTTATGTAAATACCTGATTGCACAATTTGACTCTTTTCTATTCTTGGTCAGCAGTCACAGGACCTTTTAGGGCATTCCCATCTACTTCAAAGTCATATGTGCTAAGAACACTGTAGATGCAACACTGGGATGCTGTAGAGGCTGACTCTCAGATTCCGATTCCTTGTTGAAGTTTAAAACCGTTTTAAAACCCCCACTTCGTGTTAAGTTTCTGATTGACTACCTAATCAGTCTTTTACAATTGATGTGTGAGGAGTTACCATAGCTTGGTACCTTTTCAGTCTCAGTGACTAGATAAGTTGATTCAATGAAGTTCCACAGGAGCAGCTAATCATATGAATTCAGCACATTTCAAACCAATGCCTTTTTCCATGTTCTTCCTGTCTCAATTTCTTTCCTCTACTGTTCCCTCCATACTCTAAGTATTCCTGTTCTTCACCTCACATCCTACCCTCCCTGCCTGGTATTCCATTTCACTGTACCTCTCCTCCTGTCACTCCACTCCTCACCTTCCTCCTTTTTCCTGTCTGCATCCTCCTCTCCCTCTTCTCCATCTCTGTATTCATGGCTCCATCTACATCTTTTTTCCTCCACCATTTGGCCTCACTGTTTAAATTGAGAAACAGGTTGGCACAGCACAACTTGTCTGTGTGGGAACAGTGATGTGCTTGGAGTATGACAATGAAGAATGTGGTGCTACGGGGAATGCTTTGCAAGTGGACAATCTGAGATATGAAAACCTCTGACTTGGAAGTTACTGGTAACAAATGTCCCTGTAAATTGCAACAGTGGAAAGGACAAAGAATTACACAACATGCATTTCTTTCATATTGACATTATCCATTTATACAGCTGGATATTTACTGAGGCAGTTTGGGTTAGGCATCTTGTCCAGTTACAACAGCAGTGACCCACCAAGAAACTGAACTGGCAATGACAGTGATGCAAACTCTGTATGCAAAAACATTTTCATATATAAAGTCATATCATATTAAATATTTGATTATATTTCACATAACTAGGTTAACTGGCCCTCCCACATGAAAAAAGTCGCAGTCCAAACTAGATCTAAAATGTATTTGCCCAATTTTGAATATATTTAAATATACATACATACATATATGTGTGTGTGTGTGCGCACATTATATATTTTTCTTATATATATATATATATATATATATAAATTTTTTTTTTCAAATATTCTTCCATACATTTTAATGTAAAGATATGTTTGTTTGCATACTTTGCAATATGGTCTTATTTAAAAACAATACCAATAAGCATCCCGCAGACTTGATGGATTAGACTTGATGTTGCTCACCAGGTTACAGATCTGTGGCCCAGACTAGTACAAGCAAACTGACTACAATGAAATGCATAGCTATTCTGCTTTCTAAAGTTGTCATTGTCATGATACCAAAACCCAGAAATTCGGCATAATCAAATGTGCATAACTGAACTGAAATGTATCTGTCATTGTCATTCAGTGCATCCCCTGCAGGTGTTTTACAGCAGTAGCAGCTTGTGTGTGAATAGTACATAAACCCCATTTTATACACACACTACGAACCCAGCCAGGTCTCACTGGGTTAACATTCTCCAGTGTGCAGCCATTGTATCAAAGTTCAGATAAATCAGAATATTTAAATGCACACACCTCTCTCAAACTGAAACATATGCATGTGCCTGTAAATACCATCCCCACATGAACTCAAAGTGGGCTGTTTCATTTTAGTGAACTAAATATAAAACCAACAAATTAGTAAATAACCAAATTGTTTATTATGCATAAACATGTTCATTCCCCTGCCACACACACACACACACACATTTAAATACATAAAGCTGGAGTGCACAGCTTACTTTTGTTGCACATGCTTTAATAAAATGATACATATATTTACAGGATCTGCATTTTCCCAGGTCTCACCTGCCTCCATTTTACACATTGCTGAAATTCCCCACACATAAGAACCTCTACAGAAAAACAAAACTCTAAGAAAGAGAGAAAACAATATAAAGCATGGGGCTTTTGGCCAATACAACACAGTAGTATATGGTTTTCATCAACTACAGAAATATGGCAGTAACACTGAGTATAGTTAGAGATTATGTACAGGACTGGGGCAGAGGAAAGCCACCTTGTCTGCATTTAGACCAACGAGAGCATGCCTTCAGTCTGACAGTTCAATAAGGAAATGCATCTTTACAACACCAAAATGAACAGATTAAGATACCCTCTTGCAAGTTTTTGTAAGGTGCTGAGTTCAATGACTGGATATCAAAAGAGAAGAAAAGCACACCAATTCTTATGCTCCAAGCTATTTATCAATATCATCTGCTGATCCAAATCTCCACCATTCTACGGTTCTAACCACAATTCTAAAGGCTAGTGCGGTTCTGCAAACTAGTACTTGTGCAAAACTTTTCCCAACATACCGATTAAATAAATCACAAATTGGTTGAAGCATAATAGTTAAAGTGTGAACCTTTTCTTAGCTTTGATCTTTGCAACACCAAACACATCAACAGAGAATAATTTCTGGGTTTAGTAGAAAACAACTGAAATAAGGCACAATAAATACTCTGACCATATGTGGGGATTACAGACTTACAGCTGACTTCTGTGGCATGTAAACAGTTGGTGAATTCAAACGGTCAAACTAATACCTCTTCACAAACAGATCACATTCCCTTTTTCCCCAAACGGCAATTCGACTTGAGTGATTTGAGCAGCTCAATGGCAAGGACCACTAAACCGCCATGGGTACAATCACATGGTAACAAGCTGAAAGACTAGTAGTGCACACCATACAAACACAGTGGTAAAAGAAAGTCACCAGGAGACTGACTCATTTGGATGGCCAGTGCCCTGCAATCACCCAGGAATTACTTTTGCTTTGTTTTGTTTTTTATTTCAATACCAGCCTCATTGATGCTTGATAAGATTACAAAATCAAATGCTAAAGCTAAACGTATGCGAGGTGCACATGACAAGAAAAATGACAATAATATTCCTCTCCCGGCCAACATCCACACCCCAGCCACACAAACTCCTCTGGCTGCCCTCAGCTCCCTGCGGCACAACCATAATGCTTAGGACATTACAGAACAGTTTTGAGGGAAAACGTATAAAAATGTATTTATACTCAAGTTGGCAGCACCAAACCAGACGTGTCGAATCATTAAAATCCACAGTACCCATCACTGATGTTGTTGGAAGTGTGTACGATAGGGGCAGGGATCGGGGCGGGGCACTTCCAGGCAGCTGCAGGACTAGACAGAACAGGAGCGAGCAGGGGGAGGGATCAGGGCGGGGCAGTTCCAGGACAGACAAGGAGGAATGAGCAGGAGAGGAATCGGGGAGGAGCGGGCAGGGGAGGGTGATTGCAGCTGTCTTGGGTCCGCGCTTTGGTCATGTGATTGGTTCACTCCAGCTTCATGTGATCCTTGATATCCTCTTCATCGGTGTACTCTGAGGGTTCGTCCCCTGGCTTCAGGAGCCTGCCCACATAGTCGTATTTCTCTGCAGAGCAACAGCATAGGAAAATATGGACATGTTCAACAACATGAGAACATAACCAACAAAGACAGTAGGAGTGGTCAGCTATGCTGTTGAACAGGTAAAAGGCTGCTCTCGCACTGTTCCATGTTCCAATGCAAAACTCTTCCTGCATTGTATTGTTACCATGGCAATGGATACATACTGTCACACACCAGTGTTATCTTACAGAACACTATATATTGCCATACATCAGTGTTTCTTACACAACACTATACACTGCCATACATCAGAGTGTATTCTACTCCAGTTTGCTCATCCAACCCCTACAAGACTCGCAACTGTTTCTGTGACTTAACACGTTTGTGCAGTCTGTCCCAACCTTCCAGCAGTCAGACAGCCTTCACCCTTCTCTCCACACACTCGCACTCAGGGTCCAAAATGAACTTTTTGGTCTATCTGCCAATGGCTGGTAAACTGAAAAAATTTACCAGCCAAAGTATCTTCCAAACATTGAACTGCATAAGATACAATGTCATTTCAACAATGAAATTACTAATTACCCATTGTTTGACCTTTTTAAAGGGAACTATAATAATGATTAATAATTAATTTGATTCTGCAGAGAGAAGCCCTTCTCTGCTAGCATGCTTGACACCATAGATATGGAAACATAGATACCTCATTGGCTGCTGCTGTATGTCGCCGCTATGCGTCTGCAAGTCCGCCATATCGGAGCGGTCAAGATCCGCTGGTAAACAAATACAATGTGTATTGAGAGATGCAGACTTCTCTACAAAATCGACTGTAACTCGCTTAATTCTGAACTGATTTTCATGAAATTTGGTTTGTTATAAACGTGAGAAATTGGACATGATACCGGTTACTTACTGGAATTAACTTCAGTTACTGGGGGCAGATCTAATCAGCTAATCATTTTTATATCTCTGTAAAACTATACTGTTTCAAGGATATTAATCCTTAGACCAAAAGTTGTTCACATGTTGCTGAAAAGTGTGAGATGGGGAGGAACTGAGTTGAGTTGAGCTGTCCAAGACAGGGAACTACTTTGACTCTTACCTAGTTGCTCTAGAGCCCAATTATTTTATGTTTACATATGACTACACCGTATATCTGAACATTGGTCTTGATCCCCTACATTGTATGTAGTATTGTATTATTATATTATTATATATTATAGTATTGTATTATTATATTATAGTATTGGATTGTAGTATTGTATTATTATATTATATTATATTGTTGTATTGTATTGTATGTGTCAGTGTCTAATGAATCTGAATTAATAAAGATGAAAATAAAATATTTGAGAATAACAATATTTGTGACATTGTTGGTGTAATGGCAACTGTCCAGCCTGCAGAAGTGGGCTTGTCATATGTGTCTCAGGGTGTACGGATGAACTGTCTGGATGTTCTTCTCTTAACTGGAGTCTGGGGAACAAAAATAGTCTTGAAGCTGAAATAATAGCTGAAATAATAAATTATTTACACTTGATGTTGCCTATCCATAGATTGGAGCCTGCATGTCCCAGAGGAAGTTGTGGCTATTCAGAAGGTTGTTTTAGCATAGAGCTGATTGGATCCGCCCCCAGGAACTGAATTTAATTCCAATAAGTAACCAGTATCCCAATCAATTTCTCACGTTTATAACAAACCAAATTTCATGAAAATCGGTTCAGAATTAAGCGTGTTAGTCAATTTTGTAGTGAAGTCTGCATCTCTTGATACACATTGTATTTGTTTACTAGCGGATCTTGACCGCTCCAATATGACGACCACACAGATGCACGTCACATCGCAAATGCGGTATCTACGTTTTGATATCTATGCTTGACATAGGCAGAACACAGACAATTTTAGCCAGCATAGCCCAGTCGAGGTACAGCTCGCTGAACTCATAAATAAGCATGTTTCGCTGTAAAAACACAAATATTTGTTTAGGGATAGCCTTCGTTATAGCGACGTTTTGTATGAGCATTATTAATGGACATTTTGGCCAGCAAGTTTTTAATTTATCAGTTTTTTTATAAATTTTACCAGGCAAAAACCAGTAATTACCAGCTAACGGAAACCCTATTGCAGACTCTCTTAGCGGTTAGTGCTTACAGCTAGGTTTAGCTCTACGCACTGTCCCTGGCGCCAACAGTGACGTCATCACGTCTCCTACGTCGAGCTACAGCGATGGTGGACAGCAAGGGTCAATCAAAGAATTGCGAAACGTAGTCAATCAACTTATGTGTTGTAGTGATGAAAGTCTGTAGTGATGTAGGCCCATTTCAGCAACCCGCCAATGGCGACTGACCTCATTTATTTTATTCGCCAACGCAGATTTTTACTCGCATTTAGCGAATGGCGGGTGCTAATTTTGGACCTTGCTCGCACTTTTCACGCACACTACCGTATCTGAGACAGCTTGGCACGCGGACACTGCTCTTAATATGGCCTTGTTCTTTCACCTGGCTCAGCTGTACAGGTACAAAGGGCTGAAAGGGCGCACAGGTGAAGTAGGCATGATGTGTAAAATGAACACTACAGCTGGTTAAACATGGCCGTCACACACTGCAATAAGTGAGCACAGTTTGAGGCTCATGTGTCTGTGGTAAAGACATGAATGCTAAGACTGTGTGTATATACAGAGTAACATCAGTGGTCCTAATGTACTCATTTAGTCTGCAGTTATAGTATTTGTTATGATACAGTGTTCCTCACCCATGAACTGCATCTCCCATTCCCTGACACTCTCCATCTGCACTGCATTGAGATCAGACAGGTCGTCATATTCATCCCGCAGGGCATCCTTCTCCAGGCAGAAAGTGGCCAGGCCCCTTGACGCATCCCTCCCAGCGAAGATCCCGTATGGTCCATCTGCACACAGAGCGGCTGATGTTACCGAGGACAACCATGTGACACATTATCAACACCGCTCAACGTCAGCGGCACAGAATGGATTCAGTAAATGAGTATGTAAAAACAGCAGTCATTCATTCTGTTTATCATCTGCAAATGCATATCCACAACTATCCTTGAGCTCTTAATTTTAGATGTATTCATGTCACAGCACAAAACCCAGTGTCCTGTTTAAGGGCTTTGAATGATGTGTGTCTCATTTAGCTAGATGCTAATTGCTTATGCTGATAAGCAGCCACACCAAATAGCCAGAGAATCATTACAAAAACCCCAAGGAAGAAAGAACAAACAGCAATCCAGACTAAGATCACAACCTAGATTTTGAACAGATGTTGCTTAGTATGTGTTTGATGAGTGACAGGGATATTTTGCAGTCCATAGTGATAGCCAAACTGCACCTCATCAAGACCCGATTCTGGTCGATTACCAAAATGAACTGAAAACATCTCATTCCATGCACTCTGTATTTGCCTCTGATTTCTGGGCTTGCACACAGCACAGAAACTGACTTAAGGTGAGTGGTATGATGCTCATAACATGTCTTTAACCTGCACCTTAACATAATAACAGTCCAAACAATGAGTAAACGTAAGAAATTATCATCACAAACTGCTAGAAAGAACAGCTGTGGACAATTCCGTCAAGGTGATTTTCTTCATGCAAAGTTACATCTGGATTATTGTGTGCTTTTCCCTATCAAAGTATTGATGCTAAAAGTGTGTATCTCACTGAGAACGCTCAGCAAAAATCTATGAACGCTGTGGACTATTTCTATTAATACTCACAGAATCTTGCTTTTAAAAAGCACTTAGATTGGCAAAATGAAACCAGTTAAACAGATTACTCCATGATGCGAAGCAATAATTTTGTAGTTTGGTTAAATGATTTCCCTCCATTCAAATTCAACAGTAAACATGACATCGTGTGGAGGAAGAATATACTTTCTTAGTAAAACCACAGCTGACAGTGCAAAGTGTCCAACCAGACTGAATCATAAGAAATTAGCGCCCAATGTGGAAGCTTACAGTGAAGTCTCCCATTTTTTTAAACCTTTAAATGCTATTAATCGTAAGATTGACCTTAAGTGGGTTTACTCGGGCAGAATTTTAACAAAATTCTGCAGAATGTTAAGTGCCTCTGTTGGAACTGAATGTAAACATGCTGAGCGTTTTGCAGAGGAAAGTGTGACCTCCAATACAGAGAGCACAGTGCTGTCGTGTGTTTGAAGAAGTGCTGTTCTGCATACTGCTAACTGCACTGGCTAAGCTATTAAAAACATGTTAGAGCAGGAGAAACTCATCCCAAAGGTCCTGGTTGCAGACTGAAAGAAGGGACCCCTAGTCCCCAATTGGCAGGACAGAGACATGATAGAATCTGTGGAGGAGTCACTGAGCTCGTTGCTGCAAGGTGAAACATACATCCAAATCCCTTATCTGACATCTGAGCTTCATTTCAGCACCAGAGCTTTGACTCCTGAAGATGATGACACAAAGCTCACCAAACCCATGAAGATGTTCATTCTGAGCTCTATCCAAAGAGAAACACCCAGACCCTAACTCAGGACAAGCCTCTGGACACACCTTGGTGCCAATTCATTAGGCTGTACCTCAGGAATGAGCCCCCGCTCAAATTGCTGTTAGTGGTGCAAAGCATGTCTTAAGCAGCTAAATGTGTGTGTATGTATCAGGTGTGGTAGCAACCAGGGAGCGAAATGAACTTTTTTTCTACCAGACACAGTGGCTGGTGAATGATAAACATTTTCCAGCTACAAAAGTCGCTGTGCAGTATTTAAGAGTTTTTGAACTTGTTCATTGTTAAACGACTGCATTTTTGCTATAATTTTCACTAATAAAATTGACAAGCCATTGACAGCTAATTATATTTAGCTGCCTAGCAAATTCGCTACATTTCAAACACCCAGGTAGCTTGGAACTCAGTCAAAAACAGCAGCTGTTTTCTTTACAACCAACATCAACATTATCAACTTTGTTGCAAGCAATAGAAGTTGTGTTTGTTGCTTTGTGTAACTTTCCTTAAGTTGAGACTGTGTTTGGCAGAGGTGATCAAAAATACTCTTGGGCTACCTGTCACTGTGGCTGGTAGGTTTGAAAAATGTACCTGCTAATAAAAATATTGCCATCTGTCAATATAAATGTGGAAATGGAAATGTAGAGGTAAATAAAGACACCCCCTCATCAAGTACAAACACAAGTGAATACAAGTGATTGGATCTATCTGTATTCCTAAGGCTTATTTCCGAGGTTGCATTTGTAGTTATGGCTCAGACTGGTGCGGGCTGAATTTCGTCATTCTAAATCTCTGGGTATGGAACATAAGAACTTTAATAATAAGTCAGGCCATTCAGCCCATTTAGGCTTGTCATTTTAAACAAGTGAGACATTTGCTCAGTTTTCCGCATGGCATTTTGTAATGTATTCATCAAGGGTAGTCATCAGACCACAGCACCACAACACACCATAGCATACGAGCCACTGTTTTTCAACACAGATCCAACTTTCCTGTTGACAGGCCTCTGGCTCACAAAATGCCCATTCGTAACCACAAAAATGAAGCCACGCTCCTATCTAAAGCAAACTTTATTGGTGAAAAAAATTTTCATCTTACCTATTGCTTCATTGTGTTATGGTCTGGGTGTGCTTGTCACCACAGCTACCAGGAAATCTGGGCAGAGGTACTAGCTACCTACAAAACCTAATCCTAACATACTCCACGGCCTTTGTCCAAAATCAAAAGCCTTTGTCTGAGGACAAGGATGAGAACACTTATTGGGGAAAGTAACAAAGTGTTGTAGCTTCTTCTGGAACAATTAAAACTTAGCCAGCAAAGATAACAGTAAAAAGCCTGACATCAGCAACGGAAATCACATATGGTATTATACTGGTAAATGTAAAGAAGCACTTTAGCAAAGCTTAGAGCAGTACAGTATTAACAGGGCCTATAAAAAGGTAAAATATCTGAAATGTCAAATGAAGAATGGGTTTGCCAGTTAACACTCCTAATATCTGAACTGATTCTATCTCGCGCATCAGTTCACAGAGGCTTACATGCAAGAGCTACAAAAGATATACTTTACAGCACTTAAATTCTGTATGTCTCAAACATTAACTACCTGCGTTGTGGATGCTGTCTCCTTAGCCATTTTTCAAGCAACCTCTCAGGGTCTGCTTGCCTCCTCAATCTGCCCTTCTCCATCTCCTTGCTCTATTAGGCTGTGTGCCTGCGGCTTACAGACAGACACGTATCAA
This sequence comes from Megalops cyprinoides, assembly GCF_013368585.1. Lineage (NCBI taxonomy): Eukaryota > Metazoa > Chordata > Actinopteri > Elopiformes > Megalopidae > Megalops > Megalops cyprinoides. Next base: position 1,355,475 of record NC_050604.1, on the reverse strand, counting down.
ACTTCACCTCAAAAAACATCAATGCTATTGTATTTCCCCATCTCCCCTCCTCTTCAAAACGTTTCAAGACCTGCTGTGTAAAAAACAAAGGAGTCAAATTTTCTCGCTCATAATATCCCCGAGAACCATGATTTTACAATTAAACCAAATAATTCGTGGTATTGCAAATTAGGAGCACGTGTAAGAACAAAGCTATTTTAACGTTCTGCGTAGCCTCGCAGTCGGGGTCTTTAATGTAGTGTTCATAGTCAATAACGGCGAAAGCAAGCAAGCAAGCAGACACGCCTCTTGCATTTGCACAGTTTATGGCCGCGCTTTAGTGCACTCTTAGTAGCACTCTGCCCTGAAATTGAGGCCATGCCTCTTCTTCGCACACTGACAAGAGTTATGGCTCTAGTCATAACTTTGGCTATATGTGAACGAACACAAAGCAGTGCCTTACGCCGTTTCTTATTGCAGGTGTCGAGTCAAAGAGGCGTGTGCACAAGGGACGCCCGAAGGGGACTTATACATAGCGAGCTTGGTAACATTGTTTAGCTACCAGAGCTTAACGAAACTCGCAAATGTAGCCAAGTAACTATCATGCTCTCATACTCAACCTGTCCAAGTCCGCCAGGATCAATCTTTACAAAAACGTTGTGCTAGCTGCTCACACCACATTCCCACCCACTTGCGATAAAAAGCAAAAACAGCTGGAAGTAAACCGAGACAAGGGGGTCGGTTTGAAAACAGAAGTCTTTTATGTTTATTTTTCATCTGAACCTAACAGATAGCGAATTACTAGCAATCTGCTTACGGTGAATTTACGAGGTTCCAATTCATTTGAATCGTAGTCCAAATAGTGCATTGCAAGTGCAAGTTAGCAACCGAAGTTTGCAGTTAATGTTACTAGCTTTATACAATAACTACATCACCTTTAGTCTTTACGGATCTTACCAACTAACGTTTCAGCTAACGAAATCAAACAACAAGGGTCAGAAGTCAGCGGGGCAAGAGGTGAACTACTGATAAGGACCCTAATCTGCCTAGCTATAAACTACGTTTAGCTAAATGTGTTGCTGGCTATCTAATATTGTAGGGCATATCTGACAACAGCGTGTTAACCACATCCAACAAAATGTTAACTAGCTAGCAAGAATGCCCTACCCTGAAGCTACCAAGTAACACGTAGGTAGTCACACACGGTCATGACAGTTAACAAGAATAGTAAACTAACTTGTTCTTGGAACATTAAGTTAGTTACCTCGTTAGGTAATCTGACTGTACATATAAGGTAGCCAAGTAGCTAACATTGCCCGAATCAACTAGTAAGCTAGATACTAGCTACATATTAGCGAACAATCAAGCTGCGATCAAGCCAGCTAACGTTAGCAAATTTAGCGATATGGTTTGTTAACGTTACACCCTATCGTAGCTAGTTAGCTAGTTCGATCGTTAGATCGATGTCATGATCAGTGAAGCCTTACCACGTCCATAAAACTTTTTTCCACTGGTCACATCGAATACTTTCATATTAACTGCCATCAGGATCCTGGGGTTTTGAACACCATCGTATTCTCTCAGTTGCTCCAAAGTGAAATCACGTCTTCTCATCTTAGGCAGGGACGAGGCCTCATTTCCCTGGGCCGCGTCTGCGCCGATCCGCCTACCCCATCTCCGGTAAATTCCGTAGCAGAGAGCCAGTATTAGGACTAAAACACTGATGTTCAGCAGCATCCCGTGTGGACCGAGACCTGATTCAGGTTCCTCTGTTGTACCCTGCCCGTTACTAGTGTCACCTGCTCCACTCCTTCCATCCCCATCGTCCGCCATACTGCACGTTAGCGCCTACCCACACCACTCACCCGCCCACTGGCACTGTCAGTACAATTTGATTGGACTGCGTCATTATCTCATATCGGGACTTGTAGTTCGTTCCCAGGTCTATTCAGTTCCAACTGCTAAAAGAGCACGTAACCATTGAGCTTATGTGTGACAAGACGATCTATGCGAGGCTATGACAGTTTTTCAGCAACATCTTACAACAGTGGCTGATCCTACCAAACAATGCGGGTTAAGCTTGGGAGAAAGTTCACCTTTCAGCAGGACATTTGTCCCAAGCATAAGGCCAAAGCAACACTGGAGTGACTCAAGAACAAAAAGGTGAATGATTTACACTGGCCCAGTAAAATCCTGACCTCAGTCCCATTGAGAATCTCTGTCACAATTTGAAAATTTCAGTCAGAACAACCAGGAGCAAATGTGCCAAAAAGAATGGGCATATGGGAAACAGTGCGCAAAGCTGGTAGACACTTGCCCCAAAGGACTTCCTGCAGCAAAAGCTAGCTCGAACAAATATTAATGTGTGGGGATTGAATATTTATGCAAACAGCATATTTCAGGTTTTTATTTTTCTTAAAAATATTTTCAAACATAAAACTAATGTCACCTTGAAATAGTTAATTTTGAGTTACAGTGATTTTTAAATAAAAACTCACACAAAACAAAAATTTAATGTATCATTTTTAATTCAGTAAAATGTGAGAATAGGTCAAGTGTCTGAATACTTTTGCAAGGCTCTATATACATAAATACATACGATGATTATTAAAACAACTGAAATTAGTTGATCAGATTCTTTCCGGTTATCTAGGAATCCCTTAACTGCCTTTACCTGGGGTCAGAAATTTTTTTTTCTTTTTTCCAGTTTTCCCTGGGATTTTTGATTTTTCTGTTCCCTCCGGAATACACTTTGTTGAAAACGTTGTGATAAATTCAACTGAAAATATGTTATAACAATAAAACTTTGATTGATTACTCTTCACTTCAATCTGGTTAATCAATCAGCAATTGCACAGCTATATAGTTAGGTAAAAATCACGTACACTCTGATTGGTGGAAATACACTGTGCCACAAATAGCCTAAAAGATTCAGACCACCATAAAGTAGTGTGAGCCTCTGATCTGAGGGCACCTCACTTGTTCTGCAGTGCAGCCTCAAGATTTGAGGATAGATTGTACCAGATCTAATTGTGAAGGCAAATGTAAGGAGAAGGAGTATGCATATTGTTTATGATAAGGAATTTAACTTTAGCTAGCTACCTGTGGAAGGTGTGAGCTAGGTAACTACTTTGATATCCAGCCATTCACTGTTTCTCACTCAATAATACCACTTCTAGTTTGAATGTAGCATGCTCCATGTGAATAGTCAATTGGATTCTTTGTTTCAAAACAGTAGTTAAGTGTGTAGAACTGAGGTGACTCTGTAAACACAAATGAGGATGATGCATACACCTAAAAAATCAGACAATCAGAAATTTTGGTAAAAGCTCAAATAAGTAACACCCACACTACTGCTGACAACTTGAAACTGAGCTGAATCTTGTGTTCTTTCCCAGATTAGATGAATCAACAGGTTAATTTGGGAAAGAACACAAGAGTCAGCTCAGTTGTCAAGTTGTCAGCAGTAGTGTGGGTATTGCTTATTTGAGTATTTACCAAAATTTCTGATTGGGGAAAACCAACTGCCTCTACGTCAATAAAAATAAAACTGAAATAATAGTTATCAGGTTCAGAACGGCAGCTGACAGAATCAATTCCTCATTTGATGTTGTTAAGAGCATTCCATCAAACCCTTCCAGCTCCTCTACATGAAAAGGCCATCTGACCTGCCCCAACATGAGCACATCAGATATATGCTTAAGAGTTCAGCCTAAGCATGCATGTGGTAATATGTGCTGGACTCCACTCCACATGTTACCCGCCTTTCATCTGGCTAGTACTGGAATATGTATCTCCAGTATGGGCCAGATTCCATACACTCCTATCCAAGGACTTGGACAGTCGAAAGTAGTGCTGCCATATTTTGGGCATGCCCCGCGCCTCATACCAACCTTGGAGCAGAGTCTAGTGAAAAGATGTAGATAATCCTGAGGTAAATCTTTGACACTGTGACAATGAAAAACTGGCAAGAACAAAAGCAAATTTAACAACAAGAAAATGCCTTTCAGTCTCCCTGGCTCTGCCTGCAGAACATGTCTTGATATTCTAATCCATGCATGAATAACTGTAAGGAAAAAAACACAGACACCGTAAATAAAGCCAGGGTTCTTTTATTAACACAAAACTTCAGGGGTGGGCAAGGCCAAAATAACAAACAGAACAAAACTTACTCTCATGCTAAAATACCTAATGTAGTCCACTTTATTAATTATTTTTAAAAATGGAAAAACTTCAAAAATCATAAATACAATATCTTAATATGATTAATATAAATAATAATTATATAATACTGACATCCAAAAAGGAGCGTAAATCTTGCGGTAATGTGTATGCCCTGACAACCGGTAGCTCGGTGGACAGCATACCTGCCATCTCAGTATTACTCAGTATGGTTATGTATTGTTCAGTAGGGCATCACCTTACATTAATGTAGAGTTTTAAAATATGTAAAAATAAATTATAAGGCCAAATACAGGTAGAAGCAATAATGCATAATACATAAATTGGTTTTACAAAAGCAAGTAACAGATCAAACCAGCATTATTTCAACTTATTATTTCAAGATGGTATACCCATGGGTGTAAATGTCTGTTGCTGTAAGTATAATATAGCACACCAGTTGTGAAAACAACATAATTACGTGTGAAATTGGCTGACTTTGCCATGATTCTCTCAAATTTTATTGAAAGCTGGCACATACATTTCATCTCAATCACCATGTGGAGCTGAAAATTGAAATGAAAAATGAAAATTCTAAATCATATTGTCAATGTTTCTCAAATATAGTTACTTGAAGCAAATTTGTTTGCCATGTTTATAACCACATAGTTATTCTGAACACACTGTAATTCTTCATTCACAAGATGCATGCTGATTTGTTTTGCAACCTGGGACTGCATCTCAAACTGCATTTTGTGGGGGAAAGTGGAAATTTGATTCCTTTTTCAAAAAGAAAGGTGCAATGCTGCTCACCCTCACAGCAGTTACAGCCACACCCTCACCTGTCAGAATCACCCCAGATTTGGTCTCTTGTACTTCCATTTTGCATAAAAATGTTAAAAATGTTGTAACAGATGGAGATATATGTTTTGCCAGATAAAATTCGACAAAACAAAATCATTTGGGTTCTTTGCATTATGTTCCCCTCTGAAGTCCGCTGCTATTGAGCTGTCAATACATGATGTGCAGTTTGTGAACAAACTAATCTTTTTGAACGAATCCTTGAGCTGAACTGAGTGTACTGAATCGCTAGTCTAAAAGATTCATTCCTTCCTCTTTGCAAACATGCGCGCTGATTAGCTGGCATAGCAGCTATAACTCTCCCTCCGGTGGATATTAGTTATGTGGTCTGTCCATGAAGCAGCCTATCATAAAACTGTATCAGCAGTACGTTCATGAGGACAACTAGTCAATGGTTGAAATGCTAAAACACTCGAAGCACCTCCCACTGGCCATCTCGGCACAGCGGCTCAGTGACTATGCTGACCAAGGTTGACTACAGCATGTGACTGACTCTGGAAGACTCAAAACGCCCCCACTGTGTGCTGTGTACTGAATGACCTGATGTACTGCTGACAAGTTCTCAGTACAACGGTTCCTTCAGACTCGAAAGATTCTCTGGCTATGCTGACGATGTGGGACAATGCAAAAGATCCGGTGACTACGAAGACTCTTAACTCCCCCTACTGACCCGATGAACTGTTGAAAATTTCCTCAGTTCACCAGTTCCTTCGGACTCAAAGGACCCGGTGACTACGAAGATTCACTGACTATACTGACAAGTTCCTCAGTTCACCAGTTCCTTTGGACTCCAAAGATTCACTGACTATGAAGACCTGGTGACTAAGTGTTGCCAGAATCGCTAGTTCTCAGTATAGCAGGCTTGGGCTACATCCGCCATTGACTGTGACAATGCAAAAGGAATCAGAGTGCTTCTGTGACATTATAGGAATTAAAAATATTATTAAATATTATTTTGCTCATCTACTTGGAATATTATTTTATATTTACATTTTTAGCAGTAACATATTTTATGTGCACACAATGTATCACAGTTCTTGTTTATCACAACTGCAATTTTACATTTTACATTCGATTTATTTAATGTTGACATCACATTTCCTTTTAACATGAATAAAGTCCTTATTAATAAATACTGACAAATCAACATAGTAGGCTACAAAACAAAACAGAAATGTGATGCATAAGCCTATGCATCACATTTGTAGCATACTATGTCTACATTAACAAATAAAAATATGACATCACTGACTAGGCCTACAAGCAGGGTGCGAAATACGGGGGGTCTCAGGTGGTCCGAGACCCCTTGATTGACACTTGAGGCCCCCTGAAAGTCTCTGCAAAAATCTTTTAAAAATTATTTGTCACTTGCAATTGTCACTAAAAATGTCTTTTAACCCTTAAAGCCCAACAGATGCAGCCTGTGTCCAAATTCACATCCCTTCTTCTCGGTTGAATTGCTCACGAAGTATTCATAGCTAACGATGCTAGTTGCTTGTCTATGCGACAACGTGTTGGCGAGAAAAATAATTTTGCATTTACATCAAATTTAATCATAGTTACAATCTGCATACAGCTCTGCGTCCATCTCCACACCCATTACTTTTGTTTGAATTACTCATGAACTCGTTATTGCATAGATATAGAACACATATCACAAGAAAGAGCGGAACTGGAGCTTTGTAATGATGCTAGTCATATATTTGTACAGACCGGAGTAATCACATTATGGAGACAGATCAAACTTCTGCAAAGTAATATCTTTACTAATTTCTTCACCCATTTTCACACTCCTGCTTCTTGGTTGAATAAGTCACGAAGTCCTTATCGCTTCACAACGTACTGCATATAAAAACTAGAAAAGTGCATTTCCTTAAGAAAATGCAGTGTGATTGCAACCTGGCAGGGAAAACGTGAACGAAAACGAAAACGATAGCTAGGATGTGGCTAAGTGGTTGCTAGGGTGTTGCTAAGTGGTTGCTAGGGTGTTAGTATTTGGTTGCCAGGGCGTTACTAGGTGGTTGCTAAGGTGTTGCTATGTGGTTGCTAAGGTATATAAGGTGGTTGCTAGGCAGTTGCAAAGGTGTTGGTAAGTGGTTGCTAGGCGGTTGCTAGCGTAAACAATAAGGTTGCTAGGGACACACCCACCTTTGGTGAGTGTTGGGTCACATGACCCAAAGCAGCATCGAGGAGATCAAATGGTGAATAACAAAAAGACGAGTGCGGGTCAAGACGGTGTTGGATGAGTGTTGGGGGATTTGTCCCAAAGCAACATGTGAGGTATGGTGGCTATGGGGTGAAAAGTGACCGAGTGGGAAGGCCATGAAGTGTGAGGGTCGTGATTTTGAAAATGAATGGGAGTCTATGGGAGAAAATGGATGAAAAAACGAAAAACCGGAGAACGACTGCGGGTACGGTTTAGCTGTATACAAGCAACCCGATCGGGGTCAGACCGGACGGGTTACAGTTGGTTTGGGGTCGATATCTCGAAAACTGTGGGAGGAGAAGCGGTACAAAAGTTGGTGGAATAAGAAGAAGAAGAAGAAAGAAAGAATAAGCACACTAATAAACAGCAGAACTTACCCTTTCTAATGATACTAGTTGTTTCACTGTGCGACAAAGCGTTGTCGAGTAATCCGGTTTTGAAATCACAGCAAATTTCTGCATTGTCTCCAACATAGGGCTGACCTTACATCCCACTTTGTGTGAAAAATAAACACAAAATAATGTATTTGCTTTTCATTGCAATAATTCAAAAGTTGTGGTCAACAGACATGCGCAGGTGTTTCTCCTGGGAAACTTCCGTAATTTGCATTGCAAACTTAATTATGAATAATCGTCATACACGGATCCATAAATTTTGTATATTCGTCTAACGATACCCAAGTTGCCACATCGTCTATGAAACACAATCTACACACACACAAACCACACACTATTCGAATCATTTTATTGTACTGAACGAAAGGAACCGAATCACTAAAAAGAATCGTTTTGAACACCACTACTGTCAATGAAGGTAAACGACATCATTTGTGTCAGTCTGTTTTGTGTGATCTCAGGAGCAAAGAGATTGGTCATTTTCCAGATGACGTTGGGATGACGTTGCTATGTGAGCAACGGGCGGATATTTTCAAAATGGAGTAAGTGTAAAAATATTGCAAGGGAAAAAAAGCCCAAAATAAAATGAGTTTTTAGATATTCTTGAAGCTGATATAGAAATAAATATGTTTAGGGAAATGGTCGCTTGGATTTTCAACTCAAACTAGCAAGATGAGCGTTTCAATCGGCAATAAAATCGAGGTAAGTAACTTTAGCTAAGGTTAGCAGGTCTATTTGTTGGATCGGTCAAAACTTTTATAATGTTATCAGTCTGTCGGCTTTTACTTGATACTTTATATAGCCATTTACGATCAACATGACGTTAGCTTGACCTATATGGTCACAGAGCGGTTACTATTGTTATAACATTAACTGTAACTTACCTACGCTGGCTAACTAGCGGTACTTTTTTGTTTTAGTTATGGGGATGAAGTATGTGTCTGTCTAACGCTAGACCTTCACAACACAGTACTTGCTAGTGAAGACTTAAAGGACTTTGATTCACACAAACTGGGATCCAGTAATCCCATTCATTGCTGGGCTCGCGTCAAAGCTAATTCCACGAACTAGTTTGCTGTCTAACATGGATAAGCGGTTTTACGCGACACATTCTTTGCAGTGCAACTAGCAAACAACAAGTTAACAATCAAACAAGAATGAACTCTGCCATCTTAGCGTGTTCCTGGATCAGTTACTGGTTGTAACGTTCTGGCGATTCGTGTGAAAGTTAAACAACACACTGAACGTTCTTCAACTAAACTCAGCAACGTCGATCTGACCTTGTAGGCCAGACACTTTAAGCCATATTGTGCGTCAGATTAGATCAGAAGCTACAAAGAATGAGGTGGCAAAACAGCTCGCAAATCTGCGTCGCCAAGCTATGGTTGCTAAATCCTCCATTTCGTGTTGCTAAGACGCGGACACTATGGCCGTAACCTGACTGACTGATGCTCTAGGTAACTAACCAACTACCTTTAGCGGGAACTAACCCGCGATAACACATTTCACCAAGGTAACACACTAGCAAAATAATGACTTTATTTTCATCGTCTGAACACCTGTATGTTACTAGCACAATACAAAACGCTTGACAGATAAACGCAACCTGTCGTTGAAAATGGTCGAAAATGGTCATGATGTTCTGCAAAACTCGACGAGCAAAGTAAAGTTAACAGGGAATGGAGAGGTGCCAGCTGCAGCCGATGAGATCAGGATCGAGGTAGTTAATTGGCTAGTTAACGTTTTTGGTGTTCACATTTATTGAACTAGAAATCTTCGAAAGTGTTTCTGGTAAGAATAGTGCTGGGTAAAGTTTACCTTTTCAGTTGTAGCTTTTATCATGACATCTTCACTGCTGTTTTGCTTGCTAGGCTAACACACAGTATCATCCAGCTGCCTCCGTAATCATTTGCCTGCAACCAAAACTGTCTATCTTGATCCCTTAAGACTTGCTAGCTCGCAAGTCATCTTAATTGTGTAGCAGCTAGCATGCAATCTTTCTTCTGCAGGATTTCAAGGTTCTCACCTTGCTCGGAAGGGGCTCCTTTGCATGTGTGTACAAAGCAAAGTCAGTCAATACGGGTTTGGAGGTCGCAATCAAAACGGTAAGAATTCTGTCTTCGTCGTAAAATCTCAGTTTATGCGGGGGTAAATCCAGTTTCATATCACCCGGGCATAAGATACCACTGAATGAACGGACACAGTGGTAAGGGCATTGCCTTGCTGGATACCCTACTTGTAGTTGACCTCAGAAAGCCCCTCTTTACTATAGAGCGATGTCTCAACATATAATCGAAGCCCTGCTGTCCTGTTATGTCTGCATCTGCAGATCGACAAAAAGGCTATGCACAAAGCTGGCATGGTCCAGCGTGTCCGCAATGAAGTGGAGATACAGTGCCGCCTAAAGCACCCTTCAATTCTAGAGGTGAGCACAAACAGACAGACTTGTGAATGGAAGTTTTCTGGGAAGAGACAAAATGATGAAGTCCATGATGTGAGGAGCATTGGGATTGTGATGAACAATCTGAGTGCTTGGAAAAAATCATAATTACAGTGTGATGCAGTATGCTCAATACTTCTAATCATTACTTCCTTGTGATCAGGGACAAAATTTATGAATGTAGTTAATGTGTAATGTGTTGCTGTCATTTGCTTTAACTGTTCCTTGTGATTACAGTTCTTTTCCTTTAGTATAATATACATTCCTGGGTGCTATGAAAGTCTCTAAAGGAAAAAATACAGTGGAAGTTCACTGAATAGCTCTGCTCTTTGCTTTCACAGCTGGATATTGATAACCCAAATGTACTGTCATTTTAAAAAGTAAAGCAGACTCAAACTGACTTTCATGGTATTGAGAGCTTGAATTTGCATACATTCATAGTTGCTTAGTCCTATTGTACTTGCAAGTGCCGCATCACATAAAATGAAAACACTTCAAAGTGACATATTGGAGAAGTAATTGTAGTAGCAAGGGAGACTGAAATTGTCCTGTTACATGAATAGATTTTACCAATTGTTTTGATGAAATGTGATGTAATGAAGAATCATGAGACACTGCATCATGTGTGACTTCCCCACTAGCTGTACAATTACTTTGAAGACAGTAACTATGTGTATCTGGTCCTGGAAATGTGCCACAATGGAGAGATGAGTCGATATCTGAAGGACAGAAAGAAGCCTTTCACAGAGGATGAAGGTATGTGCACTGTTTATCATGGGAAGTGACATTCAAATATCTTTTATGACGTAATTTATTAAATAACACATTAAACATAAACATTTCCAGCAAAGTACAATAAGTACCTTGTGTATGATATTCAACCCACCAGAACTACCTGGGATTGTTTTTAATCTAAATATGCTCCTTATCTCAGGGTCAAAAATTAACATTAACTAGCATGCCAATGTTGGTTTTATTTTCTCTTTTGCGGGTTAAAGTTGCAGGGTCCCTAGCCCCTCTGGCAGGTGCTTTTTTTGTAAAAAAAAAAAAAAAAAAAAAAAAAAATGTCCATGGCCTGCTCTGTTAGTCAACAACCCTTCTAAAATGCAAGTTGCCCAAATTCATACTCCTTTCAGTCTGGTTTCTAATGTTTTTAGTGGTCAATGGCAGGGCCCCTCTGTCATTTTCCTGCTGTGAAACCTCATGTTGGCAATCTCTGTACAGTTCTCTTATTGTCCAGTCTCAGGCTACTTATGACAGTGCGATACACATTCTTCTACAGCAGGAAAATTCTGCTTGATTCAGTTGCTCACTCACTAGTTTTAGTCTCTGAATTTTTAAATAAATAACATATTCAAAATATCAAAAGATAAATTGATAGATCAAATTATGCGATGTGACAGCCATGGTACAGAGTAGCCAACTATCTCTCAGACTCTGGCAGGGTAGGAGGGTGCATAACAGAACTTTACGGAGATGACCAACACTAGATTTCACAACTGTAAAATTGACAGTGACTGTAGTAAAACAAAAAAATTAGAAACTGCACTGATAGAGGTGTGAATTTGACCATCTTGCATTTTTAGAAGCGTTGTTTGAATAACATAGTAGACGTTAAGGGTGTGCAAAAATATTGTTTTTTCGATTAATCTTTTTTTTTTTATTATTATTCCAATTCGATATCGATCTGTGAAATTTATGGATCGATCTTTTAGGCTAATATGCATTTTTTTCCCGTTTTCTAGGTTAATTTTCGAAATGGTTAAACATAGCCAGAGAATTAAATAGACGGGCTCTGACATAGCCTAACTGTCATATTAAAGGCAAGTACTAGTCGTGATATTATATCATGAAAGTAGGGCATTTAAGTAGAAGCATGCAATGGTGATTTCCTCATTTCAAACAATTTATTGAAACAAAAGCCCACAACAGTGGTGGGTATACCACAACAAAAAGTGTCAATGTCTCAATAACTTGTCATGTGCCCTTGAGCATCAATTACAGCTTGACAACGACGTCTCATGCTGTTCACAAGTCGACTTATTGTCTGCTGAGGCATGGCATCCCACTCTTCTTGAAGGGCGGCCCTCAGGTCATTGAGGTTCTGGGGTACAGAGTTACAAGCCTGTACACGGCAACTCAGCTGATCCCATAGGTTTTCTATGGGATTCAGGTCTGGAGAAAGTGCAGGCCACTCCATTTGAGGTATCCCAGTCTCCAGCAGTCACTGTGCCATTCACAAAGTGTAGGGCAGTTCTGTATTGACTAGACACACCTGCCCACACTGTAACACCACCACCACCAAAGGCTCGTCTGGTGACAACAGTGGTTGATGCATAGCGCTCTCCTTGACGTCTCCAACATCGTTGGCAGCCATCATTTCTGCTCAACGTGAATCGACTTTCATCAGAGAACAGCACTGAGGCCCACTGGTCGCTTGTCCAGCGTAAATGCTCCCTGGCCCATGCAAGACGATGACGCCTGTGCCTGGTAGTGTGGTCAGGTACCCTTGCAGGTCGTCTAGCATGCAGACTACGCTGATGTAAACGGTTTCGAATGGTCTGACGTGACACTTGGGTGCCTCTCACCTCCCTTAAATGTGCCTGGAGTTGAGTGGCATTCATCATCCGGTTCCGCAGGGCACTGTTCACAATGAAGCGGTCATCAGTGTGGGATGTGGCCAAAGGACGTCCACTTCTATGCCTTTCTGTGACTCTTCCAGTCTCTCTGTATCTCTGTTGCAACCTGCTGATGACACTCTGTGACACTCTAAGCTTAGTGGCCACTTCCCTCTGAGAACATCCTGTTTGAAGCCTCGCAATGGCACGGTACTGTTGATCAATTGTTAGGTGTCGTCTTGGTCTCATGATGTCAAAATGTGAACAGCATGATGTAGAGGACTGTTTAAATAGCAATTCTAATTGAACCAGGAAATTTATTGGATGATTCATGGATCAAACACCTGTTGTGAATTTTGCCGTTCAGCTCCTTGTTAGAGAACAGCAAGTTGTGTAAAAAGTACTGAAACATTGAACAGTTGGACATGTGCATTCAAAAGTTTAGAGAAGGTCAAATTAAGTTCACCTGTAAAGGTTATAGTGCATTTTAGGTTCATCCTGAAATTTCACCCGAAAGCCAAATATCCCTAACTTTTTGTGAGTAGTGTATGTTCACTGCAGTCACAGCTTTTTAGCTTTAGCTTCAATACAGTGCCCAACCACTACCTTGCTACCTAACTAGCTAGCTAGCTAAACTGAACAGCAACACTTGCTCACGAATGCAATGTAATTTAGCGCAAATCAAGAGAAACGCAGTTGTTCATGTTCGTTTGCTAGGTAGGTAGCTAGCTAGTTGTTCATGTTAAGCTAGCAAGAAAACGTTCACAATTGCAAAGTTGCTACTGGCAGTCAGCTACGTTTTGTCAGTCATTGTAGCTACCTTACAAACCAGCTTTCCCTGAGCTAACTGTTACAAATACATTGCTGTTTCCTGTCATTAATAAGTAGGCAATGATATAGGTTAGTTTTGTTTTTAAGGAACTATGCCCATGTGTTCCTCAAATAAAAAGATTTTGGTATACAGCCATGCGTCGCTTAACGTTCACGATACGTTCTGTGAAATAGGACGTTATGTGATTTGGATGTTGTGCAAACACCATACTATATACTTAGCAAACTTATGGAATAGGCACGAGATTGGATGCTGCTGTTTACGAGTCGAAGCATACACTGTTATACGGCAAACTTTTTAATTTTAAGTATGCAAAGTTCACATTAAAAAAACAATAGAAAATACCGTACAGTACATACATAAGACATTAGCATAGGCGTTTATTATGACTATCAAGACATACACTATATGGAAAAAGTATTTGGCCACACCTGTTTTTCAGGGTTTGGGCTAGGCCCCTTATCTCCAGTGAAGGGCAATCTTAATTCTTCAGCATACCAAGACATTTTGGACAATGCTATGCTTCCAACTTTGTGGCAACAGTTTGGGGAAGGCCCTTTTCTATTCTGACATGACTGTGCCCCAGTGCACAAAGCAAGGACTATAAAGACATGGTTTGATGAGTTCGGTGTGGAAGAACTTGACTGGCCCGCAGAGAGCCCTGACCTCAACCCCATCGAGCACCTTTGGGATGAACTGGAAGGGAGATTGCGAGCCAGGCCTTCTCGTCCAACATCAGTGCCTGACCTCATAAATGCTCTACAGAATGAATGGGCACAAATTCCCACAGAAACACTCCAAAATCTTGTGGAAAGCCTTCCAAGAAGAGTGGAAGTTGTTATAGCTGCAAAAGGGGGACCAACTCCATATTAAAGTATATGTGTTTGAATACAATGTCATTACAGTCCCTGTTGGTGTAATGGTCAGGCATCCGAATACTTTTGTCCATATAGTGTATATGTATTTGAATACAATGTCATTAGAATGTAATGGTCAGGTGTCCAAATACTTTTGTCCATATAGTGTATGTGTTATATGGTATACTATGTACTGTACCATTGTACGCCTGGCAGCACAATCTCTTTATTTCCATGAGACATGAAATAAACGTGTTGCGTGCGGGAAGCGTTGCCTTCACTACGTCCAGTTACATCCACTACGTCCCGTTCTGCGGTTGGGATTTTTAAACTTTATTATAACCTTATTGGACGTATATGCGAACGGACGTTGTCTGAATGGACGTTAAGCAGCACATGACTATAAGCGTACAAGCCTTTGGCCTTTTCTTTAGTGATTTTCAGTTTGTTTTCAGTGACTCTGCATTTGTAAATTTGTTTTCCCTTTAGAGCGTTTTAAACATCTCTCCAAATATGGAAAGCTGCTATATAGTATTTCATATCTCATTCCTATCGAATCGATATCTAATCGGAATCGAACCGGATTGAATCGAATCGTTAGCTTGTGAATCGGAATCGAATCGAATTGGGGCTTCTGTGCCAATACCCAGCCATAGTAGACGTGGTACATTTTATTTAGTTATACAAAAAGCAGCCACCAGAGTGGCTAGTGACCGTGCAACTTTAACCTGTCAAAGAGAAAATCTAAACACACTGGTGTGCTGCCAAGTGTTAATTTTGGACCCAGAGTTAGACTAGCGTGTTGATATTGATTTCCACCAAAGTATTGAAGTCATAATTCTTTTCATTTGTCTGTGTTTTGCCACTAAACAGCACGACACTTTATGCATCAGATTGTGAAAGGCATGCTGTATTTGCATACTCACGGCATTATGCATCGGGACCTTACCCTGTCCAACCTGCTGCTCACCAGCAGCATGAACATTAAAATAGCTGACTTTGGCCTGGCCACTCAGCTGAAGCTCCCCAATGAAAAGCACTTCACCATGTGTGGCACTCCGAACTACATTTCCCCAGAGGTGGTGACCCGCAGTGCGCATGGGCTCGAGTCAGACGTGTGGTCGCTGGGCTGCATGTTTTATGCGTTCCTGATGGGCCGACCACCGTTCGACACGGACACGGTCAAGAGCACCCTCAGCAAGGTGGTCCTGGGGGAATACGAGATGCCTGCGCATGTGTCCCTCGAGGCACAGGACCTCATCACCCAGCTGCTGCGCAAGAACCCGGCAGACCGGCCAAGCCTACCAGCATTGCTGGACCACCCATTCATGACCTGCCGCAGGCCCGGCACGGATACGGGCTGCGGCCTGGCCGAGGCCTCCATGGACAGTGGCATCGCCACCATCTCCACTGCCAGCGGCAGCCGGCTCCTTAGGAAGTCCCGGCATGTGATCGGCCCTGCCCTCCCCAACCGCCCAGTCCCCATCCCCTTCGAGACGCGGCAGACGAACAACTCCGATCCCGAGGCTGGGGAGCAGTGGCTGCAGGCACGTGGAGGCCAGCTGTCCCAGAGGACTGAGGAGTGCAGGCCACACTCACGATACCTGAGAAGGGCCAACTCTTCGGTGGGCTCCTCCATGGGTCTCTCCCAGGATAGAGTGCAGCCAGTGCTGGAGAGGTGCCACTCTGTAGAAGTGCTGCAAGATTCAGGGAGACCAGCATTCCCCCTGCCGCCCAGGCACAGAAACACTCCCCAAGGTCTCAGTGAATGCTGCACCTCCCCGCCGGTCAGGATAACTGCTGAGTAAGAT
Source organism: Megalops cyprinoides (assembly GCF_013368585.1). Lineage (NCBI taxonomy): Eukaryota > Metazoa > Chordata > Actinopteri > Elopiformes > Megalopidae > Megalops > Megalops cyprinoides. The sequence goes on along the minus strand of NC_050604.1, from coordinate 1,339,315 downwards.
GTGCAGCGTGCCAGAATTTCATTGATGGTGTTTATTTAACAGGGCCACTCACAGTGGTCAGAAGTTCACCAGGCCTGTGATGCACATCAGTCTTGCAGCATCAGCTGTGATAGAATACTCTGCGTAAGGGTAGAACAGGTCTGTAAAGAGGGTGTGTGCAGTTCAGTGTTGTTACAGAGTGTTCACATTACACTTTATGTTGTTCATCTTAGGCTAAAATCCAGTAACATTTCATTGCAATGAGGGTCCTCCACAGAAGGTGTTCTGTCTTTTTACATTTAGCTCTGAATGTTCGCACTCCACGCGCTCATACCAGCAATCAAGCTGTCAGATGGCAGAGTCAGAGGGTTTACCACACTGCTTCAGCAAAGAAGGTACTCCTTTCCCCTTTTTCAGATGGGAAATATCCGTAAGATAAGATGAACCTGCATTGGGTAAAGCAGGCCTTGTAAAAATTTCAGTTGGTGATCTGATCCTTGTTTTCATTGTCAAGAGCTTAAAATACTATGGAATGAAAGTATGGCAGACTGTAGTGTATCCAAGGGGAACGTTTAATGTGATATTATGATTGTTTTGGCTGTTGCCCCTCAGGGCCTTTTCAGAAGCCCACAGATTCAAGCACTCACAGTGGCGGTAGCTTCCATGGTGACCCTTGGGGTGACGAACCGAGAGGCAGGGTAAGGGACACCCCCTTCAACTGCACCCACAGTGCCTCCCAGACGACCTCCAGGACCTCCAGAGAACGCACTGTGGACGGCAGCAATTTCCAGTTTGCTTGTATAGATCGCTGTCTCCCAGCTCCCAGAGACAAGCTGAGCGCCGATCCAGAGAAACCCACCAAGCATGCACTTCCTCTCCTGTGTGCGGCCAGACTCAAGCCCATCAGACAAAAGACCAAAAATGCTGTGGTAAGAGACAGGGCAGTTCATATGTGGGCAGCCCCACAGCTTTTTACAGGGAGAGATTACGCAATGTCTGTACGCAGACACACAGGCTTCTCTTCATATTCATAGTGCGGTGTCCACCATGGGATTTCTACACAGGAGATAACGTGTCTCTGCTATTACTGTTACAGGGACACTTTCTCTTTCTGAGGCAGACAAAACTTTCCACAGTAAAAGCAAAAAGGTTCCACCTTTACACATTTGTTACAGAGTGAAGAAAGAACATTTATTTTTTTATATCAAATTTCTATGTCTTATTTTCCTGTTTTCAAAAAAGTAACATAGATGCTAGTGACCACAAATTTTAAAATTAAAACATGATACCTTCTTTGTAAGTAAAAAAGAAAAATCCTATTTCAGGTGAATAATTATTCTTGCAAAACCATTCTACCAGCAATTACAATAGCAGTGTCGGGGGCTACTAATGAAATACATGCTGACTAGTGTAGTGGAGTGTAGTTCAATGCAGACTGTTTCATATGTAAAGTCTTTTCCGGAGAGCTTTTTTGTCTCTAAACAAGTGTGTGCTACATTGTGTGTATTGTGTGTTCTCACAGCATTGTATCTACAATGCCTGAAGCATCATTAATGACACCCAAAATGGCATGCCTTGCTTGCTATATTAAGAGAAAAGCAGAAGATCAAGGTGATTTGTAAATGCAGTGAGTAATGTTAATGATAAATGTGTTTATTTAATATTGATTTCTTCCACCGTATTACCTGTTAGATATTTTGCTCTCTGTACATGATTTTTTTTCTTACAGGTGAGCATTCTTGAAACTGGAGAGGTATGCATGGAGTTGTTGAAAGGACCTAGCTCCCAGGAAAGGGTTAAAGAGGTCCTGAGGATATCAGGTGATGGGTCAATGGTGAGCTGTTCTTTTTCACACATCACCGTTCCAGTCTCTGTTTGCCATTTTCCACCCAAACCTCATTTCATTGTTTACAGATAAACAGCATGAGCATACTATCTGTGGTTTGTTTTTTAATTACATATACATGCTATGAATTTATTTCCTTTGTTCAAGTGTAATGGTAAATGGGATCATGGGACCACATACTATGCTTTAATCCTGCTTTAAGCATATTCCTGACTTTTCAGGTCACAATCTATGAACCCAATAAAGGCATCGGCTTTCCTGTACAAGACCGCCCACCCACCCCACCTGAAGACATTTTCATCTGCAGTCATGAGGATTTACCAGGTGCACACCAACCCCAATGAGTGCAGGAAAAGCCCAGCTTTAATCATATCTATGCAGTGAAATGGCATGATGTTTAGTACATTGAAGGTGGCAGGTTTCTAATTGGTAAGACCTCAGAGTCTCCCCTTCCTGCTACTGCCGCTGGGCAGTAGCTTTGCTGGATGCAGCAAGGAGAGCAATGATGCTCCCTCTCTGCCATGCTAAGCTATTCATCGCAGCACTCATCCTTCGTAAGTCAGTTTACATTTACACATTCATTTGGCAGAGCATCTTATAAGCAGTGAATTTGTGGTGGTGAGGCAGTTAGCCACACAGATGCTGACACTGTAGTGCTGGCCTTGAAATTTAGTGCTGTTGTGACAAGTGGAGTGGGAGTTGGGAGTGCTGTCATTGGGCCCATAGCTGTAAACTTACTGTAAGTTTCCAGCTACCCAGTTTGTATCACCACAACCCAGTTACCTCTGAGCTTAAGCCAATGTGAAAGCTTTTATCTTCGATGATTAAATCACAATCCATTTTACAACTGCTTGCTTTTATCACAGAGTTTAGGAGGGGAAGGAGTCCAGGTATAGTCTGGATAGGTGGGTTTGGAGTCTGTGCCAGAAAATGGCCAGTGATCCTGCTGTTCTGACAGTAATGGGTGATTGGGTTGAGTGACCATTCCAGGAGGGGGCTGTTAGGCAGAGTGGAGTGGTCTGGCAGCAGTGTAGAGGGTGATGATAGATTGTAAGTTTTTGCTACTGCTCAGGTATCTAGAAGCGTTTTGGGGTTTTTTGTGTGTGCTTATTGGTAGTTATATATACCATTTGTCTTGGGGGTTCATGTCTGTCTGTGTCAAAGGGATGACATATTAACGTGGGACCACTAGATGGACCAAATTGGTATGGGTTTGCAATCTCTGATTGTAATTGTTATCATCTGTTGTCTATAGAGAAGTACTGGAAGAAGTACCAGTATGCCACCAAGTTTGTTCTGCTGGTGAAATCAAAGACTCCCAAAGTAACCCTTTACACAAAGTATGCCAAGTGCGTGTTGATGGAAAATTCCCCCAACGCTGACCTGGAAGTGTGCTTCTATGATGGTGAGTCCTGCAATGTAAAGGAAAAATCTTCTGTAGTGTGTGGAATCTTATCTGTCAGGTGCTTGAGTGGCCTCTCGATGGATAGCTCTGAAGGATGATAAACAGAAGGGTGTGTTTTGTCCAACTTCAGAGGACCTTAGTGGCAGTGCACAGTGCTGGCTTCAGTGGGAGCCTTAGACTGGCAGAGTACCACTGGTATTCTGGCTGGTAGCTTGAAAGCTGTGGGAAGAAAATGCCCACTAAAACATTCAAATGAAAGTGAAATTCTAATGCATATCTATGTTTCAGATTTGTGTACAGTACACACCATTTTTAAGAAATACTGATATACAAATTGACCGTATCTAATGAAAACAAAACTTGAGAATCATTTCTATACTAACTTCACTCCACTTAAAAATCATGCAATCTGCTGATAAAAATCATTTTGGAATCCCTTACACCTAGAGCTAGGCAATTTTCCCGATTTTCTCAATTAATTCGGTTTATTTTGATTTTCAAAACAAGAAAATCGTTCAATTTAAAAAAAATTGAACTTGATAAACGTTCTATAATTAAGCAGCAGCTTGGTAACCATTTTTATTTCATTCCGCGATTCATTTATTGGCTAATACTTGAGGTGGGAGGCAGTGTTCTGCTCGTCTGTCAGTCGCACTACGTCTTGAGTCTGTAGCACGTGAATACAAAATCCCAGCACAGCAAGATGGAGGCAGGTAGCAGTTCACAGCTGGTAGCAAGGAAAGGTGGAAATATTACTTTGGTGAAATGGAAGTGGTATGGATTTGAAGAGTCGGATGTGGAACAAAGCAATGTAAAGTGTAGGGTGTGTCGAAAGTCAGTTGTAAACAAAAGTGCTAGTATGACCAATTTGTTCCAGCATTTACGACAGAGAAACCCTGTAGAATGGGAGAAATGCGTAAAACAACGGGATGAAAAGAAATAAAAGCCACCCCCCAATCCCCAAACCTTCCACTAAAAGACAGCTAACATTAGCTGCGTCATTTTCTGGTGGTGGTCCATACGACAAGGTGAGCCATCGGTGGAAAGAAATTACGGAGGCGGTGGTATTTCATGTCGCCAAAGACATGATTCCCATTTCCACTGTCGAGAAAGAAGGATTCATTAAATTGCTGCAAACAATCGATCCCAAGCAAGAACTGCCTAGCCGAAAGCATTTTGCAGATGTAGTACTACCTCGTCTGTATACTGCTACACACGAACGAATAGCGGAGAAGTTGGGAGAAGCATTGTTTTATACTACCACGACATACCTTTGGAGCAGTCGTACCGTGCAGCCCTTTAACGGTACACTTCATCGATGAAGAATGGACACAAAGTGTTTGCCTCCAGACATGCTATTTTCCTGACGACCACACAGTCGAAGTAATAAACCAAGGGCTTAAAGACATTTTAGCTTCTTGGAAACTCAGGGAAAACAGACAAGTCTGCGTGACTACTGACAGCGGCAGTAACATGATCAAAGCTTTGAAGCTGAATGAGTGGAACGATCTCCAGTGCTTTGGACACAGACTCCACAATGCAATTGGTAAGTTTTATAATGAATTCATTTATTATTATTATAATTTTTTTTTTTTTTACATTTAATGTCAAAGGTGTAAAAAATGTTTATCATAATCTGTTTATTAGCCACATATTTGTATACAAGGGTTTAGAGGACAAAGAGTATTTCAGTAGGCTATTTTTTTTAATTGTATATTTCAAGTTTTAAATTAAATATAGTCTTTTTAGTATGCATTAGCAACATGATGTGTGGTACTAAGGAGTTGTTTGAAAATGACAGTCAGAGTTTTAATGCAATCTGTTTTTTCCTTTTAACAGACAATGGTGTGAAAGATCTGCAGGTTGTAAGTGCTTTTTCCTTCAGCTGGAAGAGAAGAAGAGATCTGGCTTCTGTACAGGCTGAGCTGGGCCTACCCATTCATCAGCTCATTACAGAGTCCCCAACCAGGTGGGGTTCCAGACAAAAAATGATCAACCGCGTTTTGGAGCAAGAGCAATCCATAGCCCAGGTACTGGGTTCAGACAAGAAGTCTTGGCAGCTAGTACCTACGTGGCAAGACATGGATGTGCTGGAGTCAGTGAACAAAGCTGTAAGTCCACTGCAAGAATTCACTGATGCATTATCAGGCGAAGAGTATGTTAGTGTGTCCTGCCTCAAACCAGTGCAATAGCAAATACAGTGATCCTGCCACAGACAAACTCCTGACTATTGCCTCCTTCTTGGACCCCCGGTTCCACACTTCTCACATAGAACATGACAAAGTGGATGGAATCAAAGAACAAGCTATTATAGAGTTGATGTCTCTACAAGGAGAGAAAAACACAGATCAGCCTGACAAAACTGTTCTGATGCAAGCAGCAAGTAGCCCACCAGGCAACCAACAAGATAAAGCTGAAGTTGATGCCAAAGAAAAAGACATCACTCGCCAGCTTTTTTAGGAAGACTGTGCCACACCCATATACTCCCCTGTCAGAAGAGGACATAATCAAAGCAGAGCTGTATGCCTATCTGATGCTCCCTCACACAGACCCTGATACAGACCCACTTCATTGGTGGAAGCAGCATGAGTCTAACTTCCCCAAGCTAAGCTGCCTGGCGAGGAAATACCTTTGTATTCCTGCACCCAGTGCTCCCTCTGAGCGGGTTTTCAGTGCAGCTAGAAACATTGTGACCTGCCAGAGGGCATCCCTCCATCCTGAAACTGTAGACAGGCTTGTGTTTCTTGCAAGAAACCTGTAAAAACTGCTGCTGCTGTTGCACTTTTCTTGGTGTGTCTGCACTTCAAAGCTGCTCCTGCTTGAATTGAAGGGATTGTTTTGACTGTCAGGATGTGTCATGACTGTTTATGTTGTTACGTGTTGTTGACTGTATGTTTTAACCTTATGTCATAGGATGTTGCTGGTTGTCATTGTTTTTGCACATTATAATAAATTTTCTTTAAACAAAGTATTTTTTGTCTTTTTCAGTATAAGAACTAAAAAAGCAAGAGAATCGAGAATCATTCATGACTTTTTATTTTTTTGTCATATCACCCAGCCCTACTTACACCACATAGCACCAGTGGAATGTGATGAGTGGAGAAGGCAAACTTCAAACTGTAGTGGGCTCCTGAGTGGCTCAGTCGGCCCTACAGCCCACAAAATGGCCAGTTCCACCCTCCAAGAGCTCAGCCCTATAGCCCAGGACCTGGCCAGTTTCAGGCTCCAGCCAACTCAATAGCATGCTGTTTCCCTGTCACTTGTCATTAATTTGAAGATTACAACTATCTTAAAGTATTGACACATTTTTCCTACCGCATCATGTTCCAGTTCAGTGTTAAACTTACTAGGATTACCAGAGAGATTAGATTAATATTGAAAAGATTATTAATCTGTCTAAATTTGTTCTTTAAGTGTGTTTTACGTAATACACTTGGAACAGGTTGTGTTCCAGGCTTGAAAGAGTGGGCCAAAGTGGCTGCCACAGCCTCCAGCTTACTGACCATGTGGCGCCATCTACTGTTACAGGACAAGCTTTCTGTTAAAACATTCACTTTAACTATCATTTCAAGTCATTTTATAGGTGTTTTTAATTAAATCCAGTCTGTGCTTTGAAATTATAATGGTAACACATTTACAGATGACCATGCAGTAAAGAGCTGATATCAGTTTACCACATGAGTGCTTTGCAAAGGTAATGGTAGCCTGAGGGAATCCTGGTGCTGGTATGTGACTTCCTCTCTCCCCTGCTGCTACAGGAGCAAAGACGCACAAGTCAGCAGAGCTGGTGCGCGTGGTGGAGCGGACGGGGAAGTCGTACACAGTGAAGGGGGAAGCAGGGCTGAGCGGCCTGAGCCCAGAGAGCAAGGCCTACATGGAGCTCACGGATGAGGTAGAGGAAACTCTGTCATTCAGCTGGCAGGGTGGGTCTGCTTCAAGGGGAAGTGCTGTGCTTAGAAGTTATACCAAAAATATGCCTTAGAGTACATGAAAATGGGGAAGTGGAAACCATTAATGATGGTGAAGCTGATTTGGATGATTAGTTATTTTATGATTCATATGGTCATCAGGGGGCAAAGGCTGTGTACCTGCCCTGTTACTGTTATGGTTATTTCTTTAGCAGCGTGGCTTACATCTACAAGTTTGATCCACTTCTGAATTTTTTTATTTTCTAAACTGACTGACATGGAATTTCATTTTGTTGAGTTCCTCATCAGAATGACACTGCGGAAAGCTGGTAGAGTAGAAGGTAAGACTGCCTTCAGCAGTGACCTGACTTAGTTAGCTAGATAGTTTCATTGTCTATGGAGCTATGGGCAAACTGCATTTACCTCGACTATTAACAATGTTTGTAGGGCTGTACTGAAGAATTTGAAGCTTTGTTCTTTGAATTGGCATTTGATCGTGAAATTAAGCATTCGATTATTAGGATGGGTGCTCAGTTGCAGTTTTAAGGTTATTTAAGGTGATCATATGTCATAGACCATCTTCTTTTTGGGACCTAAAAATGCTTCCAAAAAAGAGGACATGCCTGGGAGAAAGATGACATATGGTCACCCTAGGTTATTGCTACTGTAATACAAGAAATTTAGATGCTCAAGCGGCCTACTTTTTATTATCATTTAACATAAACAATTTTGCCAATAAACTGTGGGGCACCACCAAGTGTAACAGACCTTTTTTCATAGACAAAATGCCTTCTGTGCTACGAAACGCATAAATTCATTACAAAACCATGTAACACTGTAATGCATTTTGTCCATGAGAAACACAAACACGTTAGCATTGTGTCCACAAAATACTGGAGAGCACATACTTTCGTGCACAGAAAACAAAACGGATGATTCCTGTTGTGCACTGAATTGACTGTTGTGTTTTTCATTTTGTGGACAAAAGAAACTCAATTTGTATACAAAAGGAATTCTGTCCACGTAATAGATGTCCCAGGCCAGCATTTATGCTTTTGTGGCATGAAATGCAGAACGCGCTATACGATCATCATTCCGAAATATCATGTATCATTATCTACGGTCAACTTAAGGTACATGTATACATCTGTATGAATATAATCCTGTTGTACAAACAATATTTTTCTGTTTATAAACTCAGAATGTTCAGCACGTCCTGAAACAGCTAAGGCTAATGTTTCATGATCAACTTATGTGCAACTTCTAAGGCATGCAATATCGTTGTACCTTGAATGCGTTGTATAGCACTCATAGACTGCAAGAATGAGAATTCATAGAATGAACTTCATGCGACTAGTTTGATTAAAAAGCCTTTCAACATGCAGATATTTTTAAGCCTTCACTTGGGAAGTGTTGGTATTCCACTCATGACTATAAACGTTCAAACTAGCAAGGTCTAGTAAGTAGGATTAATTCATATTTAACTGTAGACAGAAAATACACTGTGGACTTAGGAGACAGTGCCAATTGATTTTCTTATGAGGGTCTGTACAAGTTGTCAAGTCGTAGATAAAATATCAGTATGAAACATCCACATTAATAAATTGCAATAGGTAGCTAGTGAAATCTAGGTGAAAGAAATTGCTTTGCTGACCTTGTTTTTGGTAAGTTAGCTAACTAGTTTGGGGTTTGAAGTGATCAGTAGCTAGTTCTATAGCTAAATATGACTTTTTTACTTCAATTTTATTTGTGAAAATTGTGGTTACCTAACAGTGCACTCGTGATTTTAAAAACTAATATCACAAGTTTACATAGAAGAAATAAATCTGATTAGAAACTGAGCGCAATTTAAACTGATTTTGAATTATTATTTTGAATTGCTTCTTGCACATTTTAAAGTTGTGTGTAATGATGTTACATTGCATGTACTACTGTATGGCAACTACAGCTGCATGTAAGTTGCTTCATGTAATCTAAGTGTGTAGTCTTTAAAGCAATACATACAAAAATAATGATAATTTTAGGAAGCTATGTTTTTTATATTTGTACTGAACCAGAGTTGGTTAATTGCGAGCATCAAACTGTATACTGACTATCATGACATGTAGCTTAACAGTTGCCTTTTGATAAATAATATTACAAAATCATATTTACATTATTTTACATGGACTTATACTCCAATGATTGGGGAATTATTTAAAGATGAGAAATCAGCCTCTTAATAATTTTAAATGTGGGACTGATCCAAACTGAGGTTTGCTGAGCAAAGTTGCCAAGACAAAATTCCCATGGAAAATTTCTAAATTAACTGGAATCCCCTCTTTTGCAACCATATGTCCAGTAGGACGTTAGGCTTGTCTCACCATGACAACCACTGCACTCCTTCACAAGCAGTGAAACAAGTTGGATGGAATCCTTCCATACACTCGCCTGCAGCCAGTGACTATTTTTCATGCATATACCTCCCACAGCACAGAGACACAGGGGCAATATTCATAAATGCTAGCCTACCTAGTAGCACAACACACAATGAATTATGTACCACTGCTGTGGGCTTGTACTCATGTGACATGACGATATGGCTGGGGTGAGAAGTGGCCCACAGGGCTTGGCAGTGCAGCACTGAACTTCTGACAGTGGAATCACTGGAAATTATTTTTATGAATGGAACTTCATAAAAACTTCAAGTAAATAATTTCAAAATGACTGCATTTTTGTGAAACTCCTGACCAGTTGCCTGTATAGGGTAAGTTGAATGTGTGGGAAAAATAGCATTCTGTGCTCTCCAGGCCCATCGTATGTGTCTGGCCCTGGAGGCAGCCATCACAGCAGAGGAGCAGAGAAGCACCGCATCCATTCCTTTTTTTCCTATCACAGTTGGCAAGTGAGTCAGCTAGAAAAATCCAACCCTAGCAGTGGGAAGAATAAAGATGTATAGATGCTATACTTGGTATAGCTTTGAATATTTTAATGAAGTGTTTTGAATATTTATAACCATTGTGTCAGTGTGGCTTCTACTCATAATGACCAGAAACATGACATGCTAAAATATATTTGATAAAAACTTTTAAGTGGCTGTTCACGACTTGTAGCTACATTGTGCAATTTTGGAGATAATTGTATTGTATTATTGATAAATGTATTGAAATGTTCCATCAACAACACCTGACACTTTATTTGGTTCTGTCAGGAGGCCTAGCAGCTCATCCTCCCAGCATGCACTGGGGTCAAAGGTACCTGTGACTCCTGATGCAGCACAGGTCGGTCTGACGTCCCCCACCCAGCCCCCTCTCATCACGCCATCGGTAAGCTCTTACTCATGCCATCTTTATCTCCTTTAGCCAGTCTTCACACCTGTCTAATGGCTGCTCTCTGTCTAGATGATTTCCTGCGATGGGTCTGCCCTCACTTCAGCCAGCCTGGTAAAAGGCCTCTCTCCAGTGTCCTCCAGGAAAGACATCACAGGCACAGGGAAAGTGCTCAAGTCTGTCTTTGTACCAAACATTGGCTGGGCCTCCCAGGTAAACACTGAACGTCCTCTGCAGAAGGTAAAACACAGCACAGACACTGTCTCTCCATGTGGGTAAATTACAGACATTTTGGATGGGCAGGATGTTTAGACCATTTTCTCATTGCAGGGATTTTGTAGCCTTGTGCCTACAATCAGTTTTTCAGAAGTTCAGAACAGCTGAGTCATAACATAGAACTGGGCTAATTATTATAAGGGTCGTTCCATGCCAACTCATCCAGAATTCAGAACTTTTCCCAGTTCATGTCATGGATTTTCTCAACAAAAAAAACCATGTAAAAACTTCTGTCAAATTCATGGGACCTTGCAAAATCCTATAGCTCTACTCCAAATACTTTTTTTAGTTATGAATTTTTGAAGTTTGGCCCTCGGAGCTAAATTTCGTCATTTTCATGATTCTTTGTATGTGCATTATAAGCCTCACCAATTGCTTATTTTTCACTGGAATGGGTTGAAATTTGTACTGAACGTCCAAGAAACCCTAAGGATAATTTGCAACATGTATTCATGTAAATAGTTGTGCTGAATATTTTACAGTAATCAAATTAATAAAAATAATTTTTTACCCAAACGAAGAATCTTCCATTTTCAAAAATTAATATCTCCACTAGTCTTCACTTTCTTGCAACCAAATTTTGATTGTGTAGTATTAATATAGTTTTATCACATGAGTTATTTGCTCCTGCATCGAAAACTGAGTGCCACAGATCTTGCTAAATATAGCTTTGGAGCTGAAAAAACACTTTTTAAGATATTTTGACTGTATGTTTTCCCAAGAAGGATTATTTTAATTTCCTTGAAACTTTTTTTATGGGAAAGTGTTAATATTCATTGCAGATATATAAAAAACTTACAGATGTTATATTACTCCTTCATCATATTTATATCATATTATATTTAATAATTTTTTGAAAATAGCTAATTTTTCATTAACTTTTCATCAATATTACATTCAGAGGTTTTATTTCATATGTAGATATTTGTACTATGTTGACTTCAAGGTTTTCTGTCTGTGTGATACCTATTGAGCCTGTTTTTCAATGGGTTCAGGAAGTTACAGCTTGAAGTGGCTTGGTGGGTTGCATACTAGATGATGTCATCTTGTTCTGTGTGTCTGGACAAAATATTAATCCTAGTTCCTTAGCGCAATACACATATTTTATTTCGGAATTTCAAACTTCAAGTCAGAACATCCACTTCTCAACTTCAGTAGTTCCTTGTCTGTTCCCACCTCAGCCAAACTTGAAAGATCAGCTTTTCCATTAGTGTAGGCTGTCTCATGACAGTTGGCTTCTTCTTCTAGGCTTTTTCCCATAGAGCAGGGCTCCATGATCTCACTATCACATCAAACTGCTTAATGATGAAATGAATTATGATTGCACTCTTTTATATACCTTCTGGGTATGTTGCAATCCATTTTGCAATAATGCGCCCAAACTTGTTTCAGGTGGGATTAGCCCAGACTTGCTTTATTGTATTCTAATGCTACTAGTTGACGATGTCAACCTAACTACCTAATTGGCTGGGGGCAAGCATTAGGCATGCCACAGTTCAACAAGGCAAAAATCATGTAGTGCAAGCTTACAATAAATCGAGGGCCAAATCTGTAGCTTTGATGGCCCAGGGGTATCATCTGCTGTCTGCTCTCAGGAGCAGGAAATCAGAAGCAATGATTCCAGTCTAGATCTTCACCTGGGTGCATTCACACATAGATTTGTGTATCAAATGCCTAAGAAATTACTGAAGTTAAGAAATTGTCTTCTATGTATTTCTCAGTATTCTATCTGTAGTGATGTTCTGTTATATGGCAACGTTCAGAAGCAGTTTTTACGAAAGGGAGTACAAAGACAAAACACTGAATGAAGAACAACTAAATCTGCAAATAAAAGGACAGTTACTAAGAAAATACATGAAGAATCCATATAAAAATATACAAAGCATTCAGAACAAGTAAAAAAATGTAACTTTCTTTGACATACACATAAATTAGATGGCTGATGTGCTTGGGCCAGAATTCCCCTCACATGTTTTTCCAGTGAGGATATAGCCTTAAAGATATGGTCTTGTGTATTTTGCTGAGTATATTTAAAATCATTTTTATACCAGTATATTTAAAAGGATATATAGATAACGGGTATGATTATTTTGGTAATATTCTGTTACGTGAGCAGCTGTGCTATATGACAAAAGTAGTGTATACCATATTATCCTGCTATCTGTGTAAAACTTAAAATGTAATGTTACATGAAGGTAAAAAATGTTATATACAGTGCCTTGAAAAAGTATTCAGCCCCCAATACTCAATTTATTGTCTCAGATTCCAAATTTAAAATATATTAATATTTTTATATCTATATATTAGATTTTTTTCCAGCTGGTCTACACAGAGTTGTACATCATGACGAACCACAAGAATCATCCAAAACCTTTCGAGAATTTAGAAAAAAATGCAACTAAAACTTGGAAATTTAAAAAATTTCCACACCCTTTGTAATTATCAGGCTAATCTTGCTCAGGTGCAAGATATTGTCTTATAAACTCATCCAATTTGTTGATGGTCTCCACCTGTTTAAGAAATTAGTGGATCACCTGTTATGAATTACTTCATGAGCATGAGGATTTTTCATTGAACAAACCAAAATGAAGAGAAAAGAGCATTCAAAACAAATGACAGGTATAATTGTGGAGAAGCACAAACCTGGGGAAGGATACAAGAACATTTCAAAGGCACTGAACATACCTTGGAGCTCAGTGCAGGCATTCATACAGAAGTGGAAGAAATATGGAACTACAGCCACACTGCCTACGGCAGGCCACCCCCCTAAACTTAGTTGCCACACAATAATGACGCTTGTCAGAGAGGCTACTGTGATGCCAACTGTCACTCTAACCGAACTAAAGAAGTCAGCATCTGCAATTGAAAATTATGTCCATGGGTATATGGCTATTGCACAGAATGGGCCTTGATGGAAGAGTGGCAGGGAAGAAGCTCTTATTGGAAAAAAAGCATATGCTTGCCCATAAAAACTTTGCAAAATGTCACTTGGAAGATACTACAAAGATATAGCAGAAAGTCTTGTGGTCTGATGAGACTAAAGTGGAAATTCTTGGCTCAAACACTAAGCGGTATGTGTGGCGTAAAGCTAACATCAGCCAGGAAATATCATCCCCACAGTAATACACTCGGGGGTAGCATCATGTTATAGGGTGCTTTGCAGCAGCAGGGGCTGGCAATCTGGTCAAGATTGATGGGAAGATAAATGCTACACAATATATGGAGATTTTGGTTAAAAACATACTCCCCTCTGCCAGAAAGTATAAACTAGGGAGGAAGTTTGTGTTTCAGTAGGACAACGACCCAAAGCATACTTCCAGAGCAACACTGGATTGGCTTAAAATGAAGAAAATTGATGTCATTGAGTGGTACAGTCAGAGTCCAGACCTTAACCCCATCGAACATCTATGGAAAGACCTCAAAATTTCTATCCACCCCCGCTCCCCAACCACCCTGGTACAGCTTCAGCAGTTTTGCAAGGAGGAATGGGCTAACATTGCTCCATTACATTGTGCAAAATTAATAGAGACTGATCCAAAAGGACTGATGGCTGTAAGGGGTGTGAAAGGTGGTTCAACCAAGTACTAAAGAAAGGGGGGTGAATACTTATTCATTGTTGACATTTACGTTCTTGATTTTTTTAATAATTTATAATTTTTATAGTTTATGATTTTATTTCTTTTTTTGGGCTGCACTGTTGAGTGCTTCACAAATAAAAAAAATCTCAGTCTAGTCAAAATCTCAGGTTGTGGAAATCATTTGTGTGAAAAAGGGTTGGGGGCTGAACGCTTTTTCAAGGGATTGTAAAATTAATCCAGTGTATTTTGCTGTACCTGGGAGAGAAATATTGATTGTTTGTGTAATGGGAAATATGTATACATGTATGTTCAGCTTGTTTTGGTTGTGCAACATATGGTTGTACTACATATGCACACACATCCAGTTGATCTTCTAGATCAGTGGTTCTCAACAGGTGTGCCGTGAGGCAAAGTGAAATGTGCCGTGGAATTTTGAGGAACCCAATACGTTTTTATACAGGTGTGTGTGTGTGTGTGTGTGTGTGTACCTATACTCTGTGAAAAGACTGATTTTTATGCTGTGTAGCACACGTGTTACATTACATGGTTCGTTTTCATTAGCGTTATTAAGCTTTTCATAGTTTTCAGTTAGCATTTGCTGTATTTTTTAACATTAAATCGCTGTTTTCTCAAAGCTAAAATTAGCTAGAATTTTTTCCAATCTAGTGTTCTGATTGCACCAGTTTTAGCATACGTGCTAAACGGCAAATCACACCAGTGTGACCGTACACGTGAAAGGGTTAATGTTAATGAGTAATGTTTTGTTTTGTTTTGTTTTATTTAATTTTATTTTAGTATGTTGCTGTTCATGATGCTGCGCTGTCGGACAAGTTTTTGCTCCCATGCACTTTAATACATTTTTAGTAAATTATATGATTGCCTGTCTGAATTAGCTATCTGTTTGATAATTATTTGACAGTCTGCTGTAGTGCAATATGGGTCAAGTCTCGCTATTGACATAGTAGCCTATCGTAATGTGTGTGAAATTCTTCATAATCGATAACCAACTCTAAGTTGGTGTGCTTTGACGTTCTGGTTTGACCTTTGATGTGCCTTAGCCGCAAAAAGGTTGAAAACCTCTGTTCTAGATGAAGTGAATTGTTGTCAGTTTCCCCAGTCTATTGGTAGGAAGCTGTCTGATGAAGGCTGTGCTGAATCATTGCTTTTTGTCTCAGTAAAGTGAAGACTAAGTAGTGTTGAGAGTGTGCGGCATTTTCCCCTTTGTGACCAGCTCTAGTGACTGCCAGATGATAATGTTAATTTACCCAGATGGCTGCAGTAGATCTGGGTGCATGTTATGTGTGTCTGTCGATGAATCCACAGCTGACCAGCGGGGAGGTGTGGGTACAGTTCAATGATGGCTCCCAGCTGACGGTGCAAGCCGGCGTGGCTTCTATTACTTACACTTCCCCTGAAGGGTGGACCACAAGGTACTGAGCACAGTGCACCAAAGCACACTGCCCCAGCAAATGCATTCAGGCCATTTCAACAGGGTTGATTTAATTCACATTATTCTCTCTCTCTTTCCATTGGAAATTATGACTCTGTATGTCTTATTCCAGGTACGAGGAGAATGAGAAGCTTCCAGAGCATGTTAAGGAGAAGCTGCACTGCCTGTCATCCATCCTTGGGCTGTTGGCCAGTCCAGCAGGTCGGCGCTGATGATCACCAAGTCTCACAGAATCCCTGTGGCTGCAGTAGGATTTCAAGAGAAATCTGTGTTAGCTTGGATGAAACCCCACTCCTGTATCTCATGACTAAATTTTGCTTGTAAATACTTTTAAATTGCTTTGTACAGTGTATTGGGATAATGTAAAAGAATGTATTTTTTCATGTTTTCTGCCTGTACAGTGTAATTTTCCTGTACTTGTAATCTTGTCTCAGGGTTGTGTGTGTTTTTACTCAGCATTTATACCACAGCTTTGATTAAGTGTACGCCTCAGTATGTGAAAAAATTGCCTGAAGCAATAAACACCTATGGGCTGGCTGAAAGCCAAGTCCGCCATGCATTTATTTTTATTTTTACCGATCACTCACTGAAGAATGGCAAATGAAATCTAAAATGAAATGGTACACATTGTTGTCACACCAATGGTTATTAAAACAACTATATAACATATTAAAGATTTGAACTGTAATGGAAAAATTGCTCAGTTCCAACATCTCAAGTCGCCCCCTCAAGGTTTTGAAAGGAGTAAGAGGGGAAAAACTGGTTGCATATATGGACTCCTGTGATGCAGGCAGCTGCATTATATATTGTACATTACCATTACATTTGTTTAGAACAATACTAGCATAGATGATATTTTCCCCTCTTTACCAGAATAAGGCATAGCAAAATCAGCATGCACTAGGGAAATGCATTTGGGGGCAGAGCACACATACTCTTATTGATTTTAAATCTATTCATAAAAGTATACTATTGTATTTATTAAGAAAGTGAAAGTGTATAATGAACGGAAGTGCCAATTAAAATGATTTCAACTTGAAAAATTGAATTTAGATTTTCAAAAATTAATTAAAAATTAAGTCTGGTACTTCTTGTCTGATGTTGACCTAGGCTTGCAATACCTTTAACAGACCTTCACCTGGTTCAGCTTTTTAAAGCACCAGGCAATGCCTGGGCTTGTGTCTGACCTGAGAGGGGCTTGATCAGAGGCCACGGTCTGCAGCAAAGCTCTGCTTCTGAAGAAACCAGGCTGTGCTTTTTTACATTTAAACTGGATTTGCTAACGTTAGAAAGTAGCCTTTATGAAAAATCAGATGTGTCCATTTTTCCATAGTGTGTTGATATCAACATGATGTATGGTCACAAGCCAGCAATACTGCAAATTGTTAGAGCAGCAGAAGAGCCTAATATATTTCATCAGCCAGTAAGCATAGTCTTACTTATAGTTTGAAATCCATGATTCAGTTGGCACAGAATAAACTGGCCAAAAGTAGCACATGATATTTATGCTAAGCAGAAGGAGACAGCTTTGTTAGTCTACATGTAATTTATGCCAATGTTACGGCCCGGTCTAGGGTCAGACCATAACGGATAAAAGGGGAGACCAAAGTCGCGAACATCGGGAAAGTGTAACAAAATTTATTACATAAACATTAAAGAAAAAAAACATAAATAAAGTGGGTGACAGGGAACACAAACTCAGGAGTCGACAAAGCCAAAATAAACAAAACACACTCTAAACTAACAAGAGAGGGAAACTAACTGACCTAACAAAAAATAAATCTCAAAACAAAAAGATACAGTAAAACTTCCCGTCCTCCCTTCCTAACGAAACCAATGTGAAAAGGGAGATCGAAAAGAAAATGGCATCGACTCCCTACTTCCCACACCCATTCATAGTGTCACGAAAACCAAAAGCAATACTCACAAATACACATGGACGAGGACCTAAGCATACGCACGACGATGTACAACTAGCAATCACAAATACATAAACGAATCGGACAGCGAACGTCGCGGAACGACAAGTGGTCTCTTCTCTTGCGCGGACTGAGCCTCTTTGAAGGGAGCGGGCCGGCCAGGAAATGATGGAAGGCTCCAATCACGGGCGAGGGGAGGAGACACCCAACGAAGGACACACCTCGGGGGAGGGATGAGACGGACCTTGGGAAAGCGTAAAACGACGCAACGCACGCAGCCGGAGCAAAAACACATACATCGGGAAAACGAATGAATACACAAACACAAACACAAACGACCATGGTCGTAACAGCCAAGAAGATTATTTGTTAGGAAAACTTGTGGGTACAGTTTCCTACCCACATTTCCTCCTTCAACTTTGAAGCTACATTAATGTAAACAGATGCTATGAAATGACTACCTTTGTGTGCTGCAGATTGTATAAATTTAAATTAAAGATTTAGTGTTTAATTTACTGCATGTTAAACAAATGTCCCCCCATTGCCCTGTAGCCCATGGAATGTTAATATTCTCAACACAGGCATATCATTGCTAAGTGAATGATTCTCATAAGTTTAGAATCTTATGGCGGTATTTGGAAATGCATAACACTTAAACACAAAGCTTTCCATGTGACAGGTACTGCTTTGTCAGTTCCATAAACATACCTACTTCTGCCAAATAGAGTTTAACAGCATCTTGCTCATATAGCATGGTAGCCAGCTGTAGTAGGAACTAGCCACTTTCAGCCCTAGCTCACCAATGGTTGGCCATAAGGCCTTAGAGTGGAAACAAGACAATCTAGCCATGGATGTTGTAAAATGGGATATTAATGTAACTTAAGTGAAAAAATGTAAATAAATGGTCAAGATCTGCATGGATATTGTGTCATGCTGCTCCATGCCAGGAAGGGCTCACATATGTGTGCAGCAGGAGGCAACAGTCAGTCAAGGCTCCATGGGCTTCACTTCCAGCTTTAGCAGGTTCACATGGGGTTTCAGCAACCCTGGAGATATCTCCCCTTCCAAAAAAAAAAAAAAAAAACCCATCTTGTCCGGTCACCTCTTCAGGTGTTTGTAGACATGGTGGCCTTTAAGAACTCAGGCGCAAGAGAATTATCCAAAGATCCAGTGTACATAGAAACACTGCTATATTAATACTGTGGAAATACTGTTTTGGAAAGTCCACTGCCAAGAACCAGACTCCTTTCCAGATCAATGCGCAGAGCATGAATGACAAAAAGGCAAAAGGAATGTTTGCTAAATAATATGGGACAAAAATCTCCATTGCACTTGTGAACAAGAAGATAGGCTGAATAAAACCCCACTCCCAACAGCGGTGGGGGAAGAACTGTTCCACCTCCACCGAGTGCTTTAATGTGTACTTTCTGATGCACACATCAGCCCAGTAGGTGGCGTTATGCACCCTTTGTGAGCACTCAACTAATTACATTCACTGAAGAAGTAGAAGAGGAAGGAGAAGGAAAAGGTAGGGTAGCAGGCGTAGTAGTAGTGGACAAGTAGTCGTCACCATTTGTGGTTTTGGCTGCGTGGCTTGGATACGGCAAGGAAGGCAAATTTGGGTCAGATTTAGGGCTTAGGGTTGTTGTCATAACGACACTAACCATACACTGCTGAAAACTGCATTTTAGTATACTAGTAATCTATTAATAAATAAACGGCCTATCAAAAGGAAACCTCAACAGGATTAACGTGATAGCCTTGTTGAGTGAGATTGGCCTCTGGGCAAACCCCTCTTGCTGCTTACAAGTGTGGTTAAGCACAATCACATGACATATTATTTGTCATATGACAAGCGCTATTGCTAGTTTCCCTTTGGCTTCTGCTGTGACACCAACGCGGAGAAATGGTCTTAGGCGAAGACTTTACTTTGTTGCTGTGATTGAAAACAACCGCCGGAATATGGAAAGCAATTTTGGGACGTTCTCCGTGCTAGTCACCGCTTGCGTTTTAGGTGAGTATCTTATTTAAAGTGCATATTTATGTTACTGCGGACTAAATGCATTCTTTTTCTCTGGTGGTTTTTAATATAAAGGTTGAGTTTGAATTTTGAAGTATCACCTACTGGCTACTTTTGGTGGTGGAGTTTGGTGAAACTTGAAGAGGAAAAGTAATTTCATCAGCAGAGGTAGTCAGCTATGAAAACAAGAAAGCAAAAAGTACAGCCTCTGAAGTTGGCTGGCTAGCTAGCCAGCTTAGGGATCCCGTGATATAGGCTGCGGGACGGCTTGCTAACCTGAGGGTCAGGGTGTTAATATTTCAAACCACGGAAGAATGCAGTCCTCTGAACTCTTCCCGTTCAAAACGCAGTCCTCTGAGTCTGAACTCTTCCCGGTTGTGGAAACAAAAGCATCTTTCCACAATAAACGTACGTTGTGGGTGCTGGCGGCTCTGGAAGGAGTTGGGGGGGGGCTACACCCATGGGCGTAATTTATGGTAGGGACGGTGGGGATATTTCCTTACCACTTTTCTGATTACCTAAATTTGTCCTCACCACTATTTTGATATTACTTGCATATGCATTTAAATCAAATATAACTTCCATCGGCTCTACAAAGGGTTAACTCCCTCATGTTTCCCCTGGATGAGAAAGAGTTTCTATTGGCGTTTGTTCGCTCTGTTCCCGCCTCCTTCACATGCAGCGATGTGATTGCTGGAGTGCATTTTGGATGACAACAGCGCAGTACGCTCTGCGCTTAGTCAGAGCAGAGAGCTCGCTAGAGAACGTTCCGGGCTGTCTGTCACAGGTGCTTTGCCCTCTGTGATCATAACGTTATGGTACCGGTATCAAATTAAAAACGTAACGTTGATTGTTCAGTGATATGAAAGACACAGTCAGCTGTCTTGGGCATACAGACCAGGAATTGTAATAGTCTTGCTAACGTTAGCACTGTACAAACAAAAACAATTAGGCATATTAACGTTATACTAGTAGCTAGTATACTTAGCTAACGTTAACACATAACGTAGTTAGCTAGCAAACTAAATATTGTTGTGACAGGGTGTGCTGTAGGGTGATTTTGTGCTATTACTTTTGACTTAGGTAACATTAACTGTTCTTGTTCTTCTCGTGTTGGCATTATACCTGTTGACCAAACAAGAGGAGCATTAGTAAGTCTTCCAGGATTGCTAGTTTGCTATTCTGTCTTCTGCAGTTTCAAACCCCATCTGTGTGGCTACAGCCTAGGGTTACTGTAGTTAACTTTACAATCAAGAGCATCTAAACCATGCTGCAGTCTGCCATGTACATAGGAACATGATGGACAAACTGGATCTCAAGGCAGTATGTAGACAGTTTGTGTCTATCGGTGAGAGGCGAAGACATGTTTTTGGGTCATACACGTGAACTTGTGGGTGCATGTAATATGGGAGGGGAAAGAAGACAGACATGGGGCCATGTTGAGGTAGACAAAGAAATATGTGTTGATTTAAAGCTGCTGTATACAGTAAAACCTCATTTATTGTGCTGTTGCTTCTCCATCTGGTTAAAATGCTGTGTAAAAATTGTACTGACAATTTCTCACCTTTTATTGTGTTCAAGAAAGTACTATACAGTCATAGTATATTGTGTAGAATTTCAGGAAATGCAATGAAAAATTCCTAACGGGTACTATGTAACTAACGTTAACCAGCTAATTAGCAAATGCAACTCAGGCCTTGTAAGTAATTAGCTGGCTTAAAAAAATAGCTACAAGTGCTTGTCATTTTTAAGTGTTGGATATTTCCAAATAGCGCTGCAACGTAAGTTTACTGGGATCCCATGTAATGTTATTGCTCTTGGCATTGAAGCGCTCTGTGTAGGCCTATCAGGAACCAACCAGCAAAACGTTGCACAGTAGAAGCCACTTTCTTCGTTATGGAGAAAGCAGCGTTCTGGAAGTTGTCACAGAATTTTTTGCTATGAAGTACAGTGTTTATCCAAAGCATGACCGCACGAACGAAAATTATTATGGCAGAAACTAACGTGACCATTTAGGAGCAATTCGGAGAAGGTTGGGGTGACGTCATCGCCCAAAAATACAATGTTTATATCTACAAATCCATAGCAGCACAAACGATTTTTTTACGGCACAAACCGGCACAAACGAACGAGACCATTTTGGAGCAATTCGAAGAAGGTTGGGGTGCTGGGTGACGTCATCGCCCAAAAATACAATGTTTATATCTACAAATCCATAGCAGCACAAACGAAAATTTTTACGGCACAAACAGTAAAAATGTAATACAGTACAGTACATGTAACAGTAATACCATTTCGAACTTTTTAAATACTTGGGGTGCCAACTTCACGCAGGTATGCCTGTCATTGCCCGATCCACCTGCTGCCCGATCCGTTCTGCACTTGCGCGAGCTTGAGCACTCGGAATCACAAAGTATTCCTGCCCGATTTGTACCACGCATGTGTGAACATTTTACGCTGTTGAAACACTTGACGGCCGCCAGCGAGTTTACGTAACCGGAAACAACTGTCAGTTCATATCGAGTCTGTTTAAAGATATTTAATGCTTGTTATTGACGATCTGAAACTGCTCTTGTTTGTTTTATTAACATTGATTGTGAAAAAGATGTTTTACTAAAATTACGTTGTGATCAATGCAGAAATAAAAGGAATATGACGACACAAGGCTGCTGAAAGGATCGTTTTTCGTTTGTCCATGTCACATCACACACTACCGTTTAGGTTATGTGCCTTTATCAGACATATTTGTTGTACAGCATACACATACATCTAATTTGACCAACAATACCAACCGATACCAGCTCCCGCTGAGAATTAAAGCGACGTAAACAAAATCGTACATGCGTGGAACAGATCGGGCAGCGTCGTAAAAGAGGTTAAATTGAGGTTAAATAAAAATGATTTTTGCGCATGTGCAGAAAGGATCGAGCCCAGCAGAAAATCTCGCGCGTGGTGGCTGCTTTCTGCGCTCGCAACTTTTGACATAAATCTGACGCCATAGCCCCCACCCTCCCTCTGCGTGCAAACCCGGCGTTCTGTCGATTTCTCCTACCTTATCGAAAGGTCCTACCGTAGATTGATATCGATCATCATAGCTACCCTATTTACATTTACAATGCAGACGCTTTTATCCAAAGCGACTTACATAGGTTACAGTTCTGTACAATGTTATCCATTTATACAGCTGAATATTTACTATTTTTTTTACCTCATCAGAAAAAGGTGGTATGCTAATTAAATTATTGTTTTCATTACTTCATCAAATAGCAATTTCGAAAATGCTGTGAAGTAAATTTCAATAATAGGCATAGCCTACTTAAAATTTATCCATCACATAAACTGTATGTATCTCGTCTAGTTTACATGCTGATATGTAAATTTGTAGTCTAGTTTGTCCATCAACACATTAATCATTATCAACCTAAAACTCTCTAACAGCAAGCATATTAGTACATCCCTTAATATGCAAGAAAGATATTTTAATATATACACTATATGGACAAAAGTATTCGGATGCCTGACCATTACACCAACAGGGACTGTAATGACATTGTATTCAAACACATATACTTTAATATGGAGTTGGTCCCCCTTTTGCAGCTATAACAACTTCCACTCTTCTTGGAAGGCTTTCCACAAGATTTTGGAGTGTTTCTGTGGGAATTTGTGCCCATTCATTCTGTAGAGCATTTATGAGGTCAGGCACTGATGTTGGACGAGAAGGCCTGGCTCGCAATCTCCCTTCCAGTTCATCCCAAAGGTGCTCGATGGGGTTGAGGTCAGGGCTCTCTGCGGGCCAGTCAAGTTCTTCCACACCGAACTCATCAAACCATGTCTTTATAGTCCTTGCTTTGTGCACTGGGGCACAGTCATGTCAGAATAGAAAAGGGCCTTCCCCAAACTGTTGCCACAAAGTTGGAAGCATAGCATTGTCCAAAATGTCTTGGTATGCTGAAGAATTAAGATTGCCCTTCACTGGAGATAAGGGGCCTAGCCCAAACCCTGAAAAACAGGTGTGGCCAAATACTTTTTCCATATAGTGTATGTCTTGATAGTCATAATAAACGCCTATGCTAATGTCTTATGTATGTACTGTACGGTATTTTCTATTGTTTTTTTAATGTGAACTTTGCATACTTAAAATTAAAAAGTTTGCCATATAACAGTGTATGCTTCGACTCGTAAACAGCAGCATCCAATCTCGTGCCTATTCCATAAGTTTGCTAAGTATATAGTATGGTGTTTGCACAACATCCAAATCACATAACGTCCTATTTCACAGAACGTATCGTGAACGTTAAGCGACGCATGGCTGTATACCAAAATCTTTTTATTTGAGGAACACATGGGCATAGTTCCTTAAAAACAAAACTAACCTATATCATTGCCTACTTATTAATGACAGGAAACAGCAATGTATTTGTAACAGTTAGCTCAGGGAAAGCTGGTTTGTAAGGTAGCTACAATGACTGACAAAACGTAGCTGACTGCCAGTAGCAACTTTGCAATTGTGAACGTTTTCTTGCTAGCTTAACATGAACAACTAGCTAGCTACCTACCTAGCAAACGAACATGAACAACTGCGTTTCTCTTGATTTGCGCTAAATTACATTGCATTCGTGAGCAAGTGTTGCTGTTCAGTTTAGCTAGCTAGCTAGTTAGGTAGCAAGGTAGTGGTTGGGCACTGTATTGAAGCTAAAGCTAAAAAGCTGTGACTGCAGTGAACATACACTACTCACAAAAAGTTAGGGATATTTGGCTTTCGGGTGAAATTTCAGGATGAACCTAAAATGCACTATAACCTTTACAGGTGAACTTAATTTGACCTTCTCTAAACTTTTGAATGCACATGTCCAACTGTTCAATGTTTCAGTACTTTTTACACAACTTGCTGTTCTCTAACAAGGAGCTGAACGGCAAAATTCACAACAGGTGTTTGATCCATGAATCATCCAATAAATTTCCTGGTTCAATTAGAATTGCTATTTAAACAGTCCTCTACATCATGCTGTTCACATTTTGACATCATGAGACCAAGACGACACCTAACAATTGATCAACAGTACCGTGCCATTGCGAGGCTTCAAACAGGATGTTCTCAGAGGGAAGTGGCCACTAAGCTTAGAGTGTCACAGAGTGTCATCAGCAGGTTGCAACAGAGATACAGAGAGACTGGAAGAGTCACAGAAAGGCATAGAAGTGGACGTCCTTTGGCCACATCCCACACTGATGACCGCTTCATTGTGAACAGTGCCCTGCGGAACCGGATGATGAATGCCACTCAACTCCAGGCACATTTAAGGGAGGTGAGAGGCACCCAAGTGTCACGTCAGACCATTCGAAACCGTTTACATCAGCGTAGTCTGCATGCTAGACGACCTGCAAGGGTACCTGACCACACTACCAGGCACAGGCGTCATCGTCTTGCATGGGCCAGGGAGCATTTACGCTGGACAAGCGACCAGTGGGCCTCAGTGCTGTTCTCTGATGAAAGTCGATTCACGTTGAGCAGAAATGATGGCTGCCAACGATGTTGGAGACGTCAAGGAGAGCGCTATGCATCAACCACTGTTGTCACCAGACGAGCCTTTGTACGGTACTATATGGGTATCTTCTAATATCACATAAATTCTTGTCATGTGCCAATATATGACCACAAAAACTTAAACAAATGACAACCATAAACAAGCTGCAAAGTAAGCAAGTGGACATCTATGGGCTGGAAAAACACAGACTCACTCTTTCATCTTAGTAACAGGGGTGTGGGACCTTATAAGCACGACCAGACTGGATCCCAGTACTGTAGCATATCACTGGGTCAGAAGTACCAGCCAGCTAGCAATCTAGTGACTGTTTATTCATTAGTGATGCTAGGCCCCACCTTTTTCAATTGGGGAGCTAATGCAAGTGCAAATTTTTGGTCATTTGCATCCTTTGTCTTAACATGATCAGACAGCTGCCATTATTAGCTATAAATTGCTAGCTAACCATGCAAAAGACAGGCGGTGTTGTCTAGCATTTCTGCTAGACGAATATGAATGTGAACCTGTGAGGAGCAATCGGAGGCCTACGCTTATCCAAAAGGAGAGCAGTTTGAATGCATCATATCAACGTGGAGCCATGCACGCTCCCTTCCCAGAATGAAAGACATTAAATGTTCATTGGTAACATGGATAAGTACGTGGTACGAATAGACAAAAAATAAAACTGGTGGTATAAAGTAATTTACATAAATACATTAAAGACACTATATTCAGATCAAACTCACTAATACAACTTTTAAATCAAACCTTCTACTGACACACTCCTTTCTAAGAACAATTTACAATTTGTCATTTCGCAGACGCTTTTAAACCAAAGCGACTTACAATTAGTGCATCAAACAGGTTTAGCTGACTTCCTCATAGATAAAAGATCACAGTAAGAATGCAAATTAATTATTTACAGTACCATGCTCCTGTATATCCTGCAACAATAAAACAGAAATCTGCAAACAAAACCTGCAACATAGAGACAGGGTTAGTACAGAAGGTTTTTTTTTTTTTTTTTTAGAAACCTAACAGAAAGGTTACACAATAGTTTGTCCATGCACAAGCTCCTGCGGAAGATGGCGAGTGATTCCGCAGTTCTGATTGGATGAGGAAGGTCATTCCACCACCGCGGAACGAGGGTAGAAAAAAGACGTGGCCGAGTGGAATGGCTGCCAGCTGCCTAGAGGAGGTTGAGCGGAGAGATCTAGCTGGAGTGTATGGAGTGATCAGAGACTGAAGGTAGGACGGGGCAGAGCCTCTTGTGGCCTGGTAAGCCAGTACCAGTGTCTTAAACTGGGTGTGGGCTGCTACTGGAAGCCAGTGAAGTGCAGTGAGTAGCGGAGTGACATGAGAACGTTTTGGGAAGTTGAACACCAGGCGTGCAGCAGCATTCTGAACCAGCTGAAGCGACCTGATAGCGCAGGCCGGTAAGCCAGCCAGTAAGGCATTGCAGTAGTCAAGGCAGGAGATGACTGATGCTTAAACTAGGAGATGGGCTGCTTGTTGGGTAAGGAAAGGGCGGATCCTCCTGATGTTGTAGAGGGAGAATCTGCAGGACCGGGTGACCACCGCGATGCGGCTTGAGAAGGTTAACTGGTCGTCCAGGGTCACGCCCAGGTTTTTGGTTGACCTGGAGGGGGCCACCACGGAACCGTCAATAGTGAGTAGAGTGTTGATCGTTGGGGAGTTCAAACAAATTTGACAGTGATAACCCAAACCAAACTTAACATCGACTTAATACTTAATACTAATGAGAAACTAATACTTAACAATGTGACCGGAAATTAACGTTATATAAAGTTGTTTACAGGGAAAATGTGAACACAATTAAAGTCGCGACTCAAAATTCAAAACAACATCGATATTCCAAGTTCAGCAATGTTAACATTCATTATTCCTGCTCCTGTGATCCACACCTACAACAGGACAATCAGTGACACTCACATTTTCCTCAAACCAGAATTTAATTTCTCTGCAAATGCTTACATTTACATTTTATTCATTTGGCGGACACTTTTATCCAAAGCGACTTACATAGGTTACAGTTCTTTACAATGTTATCCATTTATACAGCTGGATATTTACTGAGGCAATTGTGGGTTAAGTACCTTGCCCAAGGGTACAGCAGCAGTGTACCAGCGAGGATTGAACCGGCAACCTTTCGGTTACGAGTCCTGCTCCTTAACCACTATGCTACACTGCCGCCCTTAACAACACAATTTGCTATGCAGCCATCTAGCATATTCATTCGCTTTCCTAACCACTAAGCAGTCGATTAGCTACGGTGTTTGAACAAAACTCAATGGGTGCTGGCAGCATTGGGTGTTGCTGTAGGACATAAATTTGGCAGGGAGTCTGGGGGTCCTATGCCAGAAAATTTAGGAAATTTTTATTGCATTTCCTGAAATTCTACACAATATACTATGACTGTATAGTACTTTCTTGAACACAATAAAAGGTGCGAAATTATCAGTACAATTTTTACACAGCATTTTAACTTTTAAACAATTAAATCCATAATATAACTGGTGTTGATACAAACATGCACATCACTTAGCTTTGATAAATTTTGTGCCATGGCCATTTTGTTATTTTTTCTACCAGATGGAAAAGCAACAGCACAATAAATGTTCTCTAGAGAGCTCTCTGCTCTGACTAAGCGCAGAGCGCTGTTGTCATCCAAAATGCACTCCAGCAATCACATCGCTGCATGTAAAGGAGGCGGGAACAGAGCGAACAAACGCCAATGAGGGAGTTAACCCTTTGTAGAGCCGATGGAAGTTATATTTGATTTAAATGCATATGCAAGTAATATCAAAATAGTGGTGAGGACAATTTTAGGTAATCAGAAAAGTGGTAAGGAAATATCCCCACCGTCCCTACCATAAATCACGCCCATAGCTGTGCTGCATGGGGATGCTCCAGTCACTCGGAGAAAGGAGTACGAATGTACGGTTTCCCCATTGACACGGAGAGGAGGAAAAAAACGATTGGCTCAAGTCAGCAGGAGCAATCTTACTATCACTAAAGATTACAACAACAACAAAAAATATGTGAGGTAATCATATTAATAGGCTGTTCGTGGTTAATGTTATGTGTTGCTAACTTTATCGCAACTTTTGACATAAATCTGACGCCATAGGGGCGGGGTTGCACGGAGAGTGTGAGAGAGGAGCGATGCAAACACTGGCACGGCTTTACGGAAGAAACGGGTTATGTAAGGCAACATCAAACTATATCGATATAAACGGTATTGTCTCATCCTTTATCGCGTTTGAAAATATATCGATATACCTTAAAAGTGGATATACCGCCCAGCCCTAGCGTGGAATACAGCATAGTTGCCCCCTAAACCATGATGTTCATTGTGGTTCTGAACATGCTACATTACACATGTGCAGAATTACAAATGCTTGAAGATTGAATGGCAAATGCATACGTGTCCTGAGTTGTTTCTAATGTGGGAACATTACCGGCGTGTAATGTAATCTGCATGCAGTTATTTTCACATATTTAATCAGCAAAAACATAATGGGTATAAAGTCATAACTGATCTCCAATCCCCTGTATTATTATATAATTCAGTGTACCCAGTCTCTCTGGTATATGATTATTTAAAATGGAGCACACAAAGGCTACCACATCAGAAGTGACCAAGCAAAGATGGAACTGGCTGCATATGGGTTAATCTCACAACTCTAAATCTTTGAAACTTTACTTGAATCTAGCTTTCAAAGTAAGCATCATTCGCCTGAAATGTATACAGCTTGTTATAGTAATCTGTTGTTAAAAGTACTAGCATTTAGCCATCTCTTGACATCTAATATTTATTTAGTGTTTGTTTTTGAATTGATGTCAAAAATGTTAGTTTCCTCCTTGCTTAACCTCTGTCCCATTACTGTTGATGCTGTATCAGTGCTAATCACAGAATCACTGGCCATCTTCTGACTAGGACTGAAGACACACCTCTTCAGACTGCATCTGAGTTCCACCTCAATCCCTGCCCACTAACTCCTGCCACCTCTAGTACTTGCTGTTTATTTTACGTGTAGTATTGCAATGTATTTTGGATTCTGTGTTTGATATAGTGACTGATGTATAGTAGTATAGTTGGCTTTCGTTGCCTAGTCAGATTGCACAAGTTAACTTTTTTGTAGGGCTTGAATAATGTTATGCTCACACTCACTGGTCTGGGAGTGTTGTTAGCCTGATCTGACTCTTGCTCATTCAACTTGAATGGATACACTTATATTCCATTGTGCTGGAAGTCACTCTGGATAAGAGCATCTGGCTAATGAATGTAATGTAATGTAGTGGAAGTCCATGCAGAACATGTACAAATTCACTAGAGACTCAACACCATTTTCTTTTTGTGAGTTGAAAGAATGCCTTCTTTCTGGAGTTAGCTCCTACAGTGCAGCTGAGTGTTGTCTTAAACCTGATTTGCATATTTTAGCTCTTTTAGTGGAATTTTTTCTTTGTTAATAAAAGCTGAAGCAGAGTTGTCAGGTGCTTTCCTGCGAGCAGTGAGCTGTGCAGTTTCAACATCCTCATTTCTGTTTCTGTTCTTTCCTCTACACAGTAAACTTACCATTGCATTATTTTTGGCTCAACTGCCATCCCCCCAGTTTAGGTCTTTATATGTGATAAGTTGAAAATGCAGCCATTTTGAACATTAAATGGCCAATTATGGTTTAAGAAATTGGCTCAAAATAGCTTCCTGCGATTCGCAGAACTCTGAAATGACTAACAATTAACATGTGACTATGATCTTTGGAATGCTTAGATATAATATGCAAACATGCAGCTGAACATGACACTCCAAGGCTTACAGTATGCCCAGGTTCCCTTACACTGCACAAACAGTATTACTTTGTAGCAAGTATGGAGATTTAACATAAGCACCTTATCAGAAAACTTCCTCTGGTAAACGTGAGGGGACTAATTTAGCAAAGGCCTTTGGAGTCTAAACTACTAAAGATCATATGACCTGTGAGTAATTGCATTATTGCAGTGGGTGTTTCTCTGGAAGAGCATGCCACAGTACACAGTTCTGTGGTCTATACAGTGCTTGCTATTCACATTGACACTGTGGTGTTATGTGTGATGTGGGGTCTTTTGATGATATGAGCTTGTGAGAGCTTCTAATGTATGATGCAACAGTTAAACCTAAAACTCACAAGGGCCTTGTTTTTTCTCCAGGCAGCCAGTTAGAATGGTCTCAATGAAAGATGACACGACCATGACATCATATAAAATGACCACAGATGAGCTCAGGTCCCGTTCTTTGGTTTTTGGTTGCACCTCATATGTGTGGTGCCACTTGTGGTTAAGACTGTGAATATTCAAGTTTGAATTGCTTACATCATCAGATGAAACAGGTCTGATATAGACTCAGAGGGGTGGCACAGTGCCTGACCCTCTAAGCCCTGCACAGTGTGAGCAATATGGCTCATCACCGATATGTCATTAAAACCAGCCTGTTCACCTTTGGCACCTGTTCCACCTTTGGCAATTTCCTTTGAGAGTAAAATCCGTTCTGCAGCCAGAGAAATTTAGCAGGTCCACCTGAAATTATTCAGTGTCACTAGTCATTTCTATAAAATGTTACCTCCATGCTGCAGTCCTGATATCTTGTATTTAGATTGGACTTTTCGCCCTCTGACCTGGGTTCAACTGATGTTGTCATTTGTCAGCAACGAGGGGGACATGGGCAAACACTATGTAGTACAGTAGGTTGGCAGCATTATATTGTGTTGCCACTCACAGGCACCCTGCAGTTGGTCAGGAGACTGTGAGTGCAGATACAGCCATGCATCGCTTAACTGTGAAATAGGACGTTATGTGGTTTGGATGTTGTGCGAA
The DNA here is from genome assembly GCF_013368585.1 of Megalops cyprinoides. Taxonomy (NCBI): domain Eukaryota; kingdom Metazoa; phylum Chordata; class Actinopteri; order Elopiformes; family Megalopidae; genus Megalops; species Megalops cyprinoides. Next base: position 1,308,230 of record NC_050604.1, on the reverse strand, counting down.
CACCAGTGCAATCGTTTTATTTCCATGAGACATGAGAGACACGTGTTGCGTGCGGGAAGCATTGCCTTCACTACGTCCGGTTACGTCCACTACGTCCCGTTCTGTGATCGGGTTTTTTAAACTTTATTATAACCTTATGGGACTACAGACATATATGCGAACGGACGTTGTCCAATGGACATTAAGCGGCGCGTGACTGTAATGTCAGTGGAGTAGCACCTGTCCCCCAGCAAGCACCCACTCCCACTGAGAGTGTACAAAGCAGCCCACAAATCCAACACAACAAACACACAAAGCTCAGTTATAGGTGGAAGGCATATTGAATAATTTAGATGGAATTTTCCTTCAGTGTAAGTGTTTGAAATTTGATTATAATTTGTTTTACTACATTACATTCAGGAATCAAACTGTGATTCTGGCACATGCCACAGTAAAATATATATTGAATATCATTTCTGTTCCACTAAATGCCCCTCCATGTCTGTGCCTGCACATAGACGTAACAACATGGTGTAACCTTCTGCTGTCTGCCAGAAGTGCTGTCTCTTTGATCACCAATGTAGCTAGCTGGATAATATGGGAAACTGCAGTTATACTCCATTGTTGACTTTTTCCTCTGATGTCTGCATGTATCTGAAATAAATTTTTACTGCAGCTTGTAACTAGTCAAGGTGAGCCTGTCCAGCAAGTAGAATCATACAAATGCTCCATTCAGTCCTAAGCTTCAGAAAAAATTCTAAGCTTCCTGATAAGTGCCCATTGTATGCCCATTGGGCAGGGCCTTCTGGATAGTTATAAGAACCTCAGACCCCATCCACCTATTAAATTCAGGGTATCAACGTCTTCCATCAAACAGACACTGTCGACTCCCTGGGTGCAAACTGAAAAGGTGTAAAAACTCATTTGTCCTGTTCTCGGTGAAACTGTGTAACAGTTGATGGGAATCACAATGGGAGTGCCCAGGGTTAGTAGAGTACATCAAGCATGTCTGGGGGGCTTGAAACTATCAGCATGCATGTGCTATGAAATCCTGTGTCTCATGCATTTGTTGGCTGTGTAGAACCATGTCTTGCATTTCTTTTTTTAAACCTGTGATGACTTTGTTGGTTGTGTAGGGTGGGTTTGCTATAAATTATTAGGAATGAGGAAGTTATTTTTATTGTGCAGGACCAAAAGAATGGAGATGCAAGTCTGATGCAAAGCAGATTTCTGTGCACAACAGACTAATGCAATCTAATCTAACCTAATTAATGTCGTGATTGACCAGCTGGCTGAGTCAGTTGTACCCATGTAAGCATTGGACTAGTATGCAGAGTAAGATTAATGGATTTTTAAAGGTAAGCAACTCTGGAATCTACCTGAGCACTCTGATAATCCTACTGGAACTGATGTGCACAGTACTTGCAGTTCTCAGAGTGGCAGATGAATGCACCCAATTGTTTGTTATTGGCCCATGCTGGAGGTAGTGAAAGTCGGGCATTTGTGGTGTGGTTTTATGCCAGGCATAAAACAGCTTGGCCTTACAAAAATTCCCTTTCTATTTCTTCTGAACGGCTCTGACAGAAGAAGAACAGAAATCATAAGGACAAGAGGAATGTCGTACTTGTAATCTCCCAACTTCTGCTCCAGTGGAGAACAGAGGAGTCCATTGAGAGACTCAGAAGGAGACAGTTTACTTGTTCCAGTACATTTCAGCTGCATGTTGTATCTCAGCTGACTGATTGAGAGCAAACGATGTCCCTTGTTTGTGTGTGCTGATTCTATACTTTGTCAGTCTGCCATATTGCATTCCCTTGCTAGGGCCGGATTGCACTCCTGTGTGAGCAGACTTGTGCTGCTGCCTGTGTTTCCCAGTGTACAATGTATAGTTTTGTTTGTGTATTGTTTCTCTCCCCCAGGTGTGGTGGTGAGTCAGACGACGCTCAGTCCTGCTGTGACAAACACTACAGGTGCTGAGAATGTGACAGTCACTACGGCCGTACCACCCAGCACCACTGCCCCAGGCTGCTCTGCCCTCAACACCTCTGCCTGTGAGGCCTGCTTCCCAGGCTTCTACTATGACAATGGTAGGCCTCGTCTACTTAACAGGCTTCTACTATGACAGTGGTAGGCCACACTTGCTGACCAGGCTTTTACTATGACAAAAATAGGCCAGACCTATTTACCAGGCTTCTGTTATGACAATGGTAGGTCACACCTACTTACCAGGCTATTACCATGATATCAATAGGCCCCACCTACTTACCCACGTTCATAAGGCATTGTCCCTGTATGCTCATGTACAACATTTGGCCATTTCAACCAATTTACAAACAATTTTTAAAATTTTCTTGTAAAATTTGGTTTATGAGCAGTGCCTGCATCAATGTATTGCCATGTTGGACATCGAGCACCATCTTGAAATTTGGTAAAGGCATTGGCAGACCATTCCTGATATTTGTATCACATTTCACAAAAATTGGTGATGCAAAGTGATTATTTTGTTTGAAGAATATTACAACCGTAAAAATTGTTTTCCATCACTGTCTGCACCTTGTCAGCTAAAACAGAACTTCGAACACTCCAAGCCAAAATGTGTGTTGGACAGTCAGTTTACATTTGTGATCAGGCCTGACTCCTGAGGTCAGTTAAATTTTTCTTACATTTTTCATTTTTCTTTCATATGGAGACTCCTTTAAAAATGTTTGCCCTAAAATGTGAGACAGTTTATTTGGAGTGTAATAGAAGTTAGGAGCGAGAACCTCATCTTGCATAATTCATCGAATACCAGTGTTGAAGGCCGTAGAGGGGCAGGTGTGGCATGCCGTAACTCTGTGAGTAGTGAGATCTCTTAAACAATGCTGGGAATGCTGACCTCTCAAAGTGTCGGTGTAAGAGTTGTTGATACATTGTTGAAGTGGTGCAGTCAGTGCGCTACTCTACCTGAATGATATTTGCCACAGCAACCACAGCAATAATGGCAGAGGAGTATTCTGTGGGTAGTAATTGACCATCAACTAATTAACTCACCCAAAGTGCAATATTTCACTCAGTCTCTGCTGAAAGTTATTCTGTTAACCTTGTAATTATCACAGTGTCAGATGCTTTCATCCAAGTTGGTTTATTTCCTCTGCAGTGACTTGCATAACCTTCCTCTGTACTGTAGTGCTGACCAAGCTGCTTCTGCTGTCCACCGGTCTCCACCTGCTGTGTTTACAATTCTGAACAGTTTATTCATATTTTTCACTGTTGGGTTGGTGCACCAGCTCATGTTGAAAGTGAAGAGGCACTCCAGTGGAATTTTATTCATCCTCCATAAAGCATCTTGGCTGACTCCAAACCCTCACAACTCACTAATTAAAAACAGATACTTGATAGCCTTTTAAAAATATAGACGTACTTCTCCAGGAAGGGTAACTTCTTGTCTATGTATGTTACTAGATATTTAAAATATTCTACACGCCTCTACAGTCCTGTCATTAAGAGTCAGAGGTTCAGATTTCTTTGGTTTTATCTGCATTACTCTGCAAAGTCCTTAATTGACACCATCCCTGAAAAGCTGCAGTCTGTTCAGTAATTTACCTCATTTAGGGAATGAGTCCTACTAGAGCCATATTGTCAGCATATTTGAATTAATTAAGCTTTTCCCAACAATCTAAGTGTGGGACTAAGAATGTGTGTAACGTTAATGCAACTAACTGTGGTATGTGTGTAACAGTAACGCAACTAGACATAATGTGCTCTGTGTGTAACAGTAATGTGACAAGCTGTGGTGTTTTCTGTAACAGTAATCCGGCTAGCCATGGTACATTCTGTGTGTTCTGTACCAGCTTTCAGAAGTAGGTGGGGAGTGGGACAGATTGTCTATTATGTATGAGGACTGAATGTGATGCTTAGTTTGAATGGTCTGATGGTATCTCCACGTGCCCCCATGCCAGACACACTGCTGTGCTCCTGCTGCCCGGAGGCGGGCCAGTGTCTGTTTGCTGGAGCCTGCCTCCCATGTGATGAAGGCTTCTATCAGCCCCTCGCTGGACAGCTGCAGTGTTTGCCCTGCAGCCCAGGCTCCTACAGCAAGTGAGTACCAGACACCCAACATGTTTGCTGCACTGCTAGAAAAGAGATATACAAAAATAATATTTTATTTCCGTATTCACACATCCCCACTCTCAAGCTTTCAAATGCTCATCAAGCTGAATGCTTTTCATCAATCCTTCTCATGCAATGTTTTTGGAATTGCCAATTATACAACTTCAGGCTTGTCTTATTGTAATAACCACTACCCTCGTGGGAGCTACACTGGCACACAAGTGCAACTTTTTTTATTCATTAGTGTGATTGCGAAGCAAAGCTTCGCGAGCACACTATTGTTATATGATAGTTAGTGTAATTGCGATGTGAAGCAAACACACTATTGTTATAGTTTTCCTCTTCTTTTTTTTCTTATTCCAACAAATTTTATACCACTTCTCCTCCCACAGTTTTCGAGATATCGACCCCAAACCAACTGTAACCCGTCCGGTCTGACCCCGATCGGGTTGCTTGTACACAGCTAAGCCGTACCCACAGTCGTTCTCCGGTTTTTGTCATTTTTTCATCCCTTTTTTCCCATAGACTCCCATTCATTTTCAAAATCACCCCCCTCACACTTCATGGCCTTCCCACTCAGTCACTTTTCACTCCATAGCCACCATACCTCACATGTTGCTTCGGGACAAATCACCCAACACTCATCCAACACCGTCTTGACCCGCACTTGTCTTTTTGTTGTTCACTCATCCCTCCATCCTCCTATTGACTTCAATTCATTGTTCAAAGTGTTACCACTCGGTCACCATTTGACCAATACCCTCTGGACCTGATATGGGATGTCATGTGACCCAACACTCACCAAAGTTGGGTGTGTCACTAGCAACCATATTGTTTATCCTAGCAACCACTTAAGAACACCCTAGCAACCGCCTAGCAACAACTTAGCAACACCCTGACAACCCAGCCACGCCCTAGCAAACACCTAGCGACCAACTAACAACCACTTAGCAACAGCTTAGCGGCACACTGGCAATCACCCTACAAGGCCCTACCAACCACATAGCAACATACTAGCAACCACCTAGCAACACCCTAGCTACCCCTTAGCCACATCCTAGCAATCATCTTATATATGTTAGCACGTTTTTGCTGCTGGGTCGCAATCACAATCTGCATTTTCTTCAGGAAATGCAATTTTCTAGTTAGTGCACTTGCAATGCAAAGCATTGCAAGCAAACTATTGTTATCTGACAGTTTTATTCTTCTTCTTCTTCTTTTTCTTCTTTATTCCACCAAAGTTTGTCCTGCTTCTCCTCTCACAGTTTTTGAGATATCGACCCCAAACCAACTGTAACCCGTCCGGTCTGACCCCGATTGGTGTGCTTGCATACGGTTAAGCTATACCCAATCTCTTTCTCCGGTTTTTGTCGTTTTTCATCCCTTTTTTCCCATAGACTCCCATTCATTTTCAAAATCACCCCCTTCACACTTCAACTCAGTCACTTTTCACTCCATAGCCACCATACCTCACATGTTGCCTCAGGGGAAATCACCCAACACTCATCCAAGACCATCTTGATCCGCACTCATCTTTGTGTCATTTTTTTAATCAGTTTTTTTACTCATTTATTCATCTCTCCATCCTCCCATTGACTTCAATTCATTTTTCAAAGCCCTATCACATGGTCACACTTAGGCCGTCAGCAAACATACCTCATATGCTCGCTCAGGTCATGCCACCCAACACTCACTGAAATCCATACTGACCTGCACTCATCTTTTACTCATTTATTCATCCCTCCATCCTCCCATTGATTTAAATACATATTTAAGGTCTTACTGCTCAGTCACCTTTGGCCCGACAGCCACCGTACCACATAGGCTGCCTCGGGTCAAATCACCCAGCACTCATTGAATGCCGTACTGACATGCACTCATCTTTTTGTCGTCTCACTCATCCCTCCATCCTCTCCTTCACCTCAGTTCATTTTTAAGGTCTTACTGCAGGGTCATCCTTCGACCTACGGTCACAGTACCTCACATGCTGGCTCAGGTCATGCGACCCAACACTCATTGAAAGCCACACTGACCCGCACTTGTCTTTTTGTCGTTCACTCCTCCCTCCATCCTCCCACTGACTTCAATTCATTTTTCAAAGTCTTACCACTCAGTCACCTTTTGGCCTACAGTCACAGTACCTCATTTGCTGGCTCAGGTGATGCCACCCAACACTCACTGAAAGCCATACTGACCCACACTCGTCCTCTACTTGTTCATTCATCCCTCCATCCTCCCATTTACTTCAGTTCATTTTTCAAAGTCTTACCACTCGGTCACCATTTGACCAGTAGCCATGGGACCTGATATGCTGCTTTAGGTCATGTGACCCAACACTCACCAGAGATGGATGTGTCCCTAGCAGCCATATTGTTTACCCTAGCAACCACCTATACACCACTTAGCAACACTTTGGCAACCACCCAGCAACGCCCTAGCAACACCCAGCGACCATATTGTTTACCCTAGCAACCATGTAGCAACACCCTAACAGCCTCCTAGCAACCACTTAGCAACACCCAGGCAACCACCCAACAATGCCCTAGCAACCACCTCATATACCTTAGTAACCATCTAGCAACGCCCTAGCAACCACCTAGCAAGAGGTTAGCAACCATCTAGCAGCACCCTAGCAACCACCTTATATACCTTAGCAACCACCTAGCAACAGCCTAGTAACCACCTAGTAACACCCTGGCAACCACCTAGCAACAACCTAGAAACCACTTAGCAACATCCTAGCGATCGTCTCATATACGTTATACGTTTTCGCTGCCAGGTTGCATTCACACATTGCATTTTCTTCAGGAAATGCACTTTTCTAGTTACATTACATATCCCACAGTGCTCTACAGTGGAGTGGGTGCTACTCCACTGGCATCATCTGTGTAACTTGCAGGCACTGACACTTTGCAGTTTGCAGAGAGTGGTGACTTTCTCACCCCCGTGTTCGCTGGAACAAAGCCAATTTTTTCTGCTGATGTGGGCATCCAGTCATTTTCAGTAGACTGTAGAGTAGAGTAGATTTTTCTGGTTTCAAATGCGGCTCAGTCTGCACTGATGACAAGCACCCCCGTAACTGAGCCACTCGGGAGTTATGCTTAATGGTTTTTAATATATGCCTCACTTTCCTCACAGACACACTCACACATATACACACCTTGCTAAGTAGAATGATGCTTTTTGTGAATTACAGAATTATCGTGTTAAATGCTGCATGTGTTAATGGGTGCTAATGAAAGCATTACATGCAGTATGTGCTAATGAAATCTCAGTATATTACATGTTGTGTGTGCTAATGAAAGCATTACATGCTATATGTGCTCATGAAAGTTCTCTCTGCAGTTTCTCTGGTAGCCCTGTGTGCCAGCCCTGCCTACCAGGCTCTTATGCAAACAGCACTGCCTCGAACACCTGCAAGAGCTGTTTCCCAGGTAATTCCATCTTTCATTCAAGGACCTAGATAGTTTCATTGTAAGGCATTATACTAAATACCATTATACTGCTAAGATAATGAGGTTAATATGGTTATTTTCTTACAGCACAGAAATTTTGTACTACTTCTGTTTCTTAGGGGTCTGGACAGCGATGATGTAGGAACACTGTTGTAATTGTATGTATTTTCATCAGGGGTCCATGTACCAAAAGTGGTAGATTGTATTTGCTTGGCGCTTGCTCGATTGCTCTTGCGCTTGCTCGATTGCTCTAGCTTGGACAAGTTCCTGCTGTGTTAGTGCTGTGTTTGTTGGTGTTGTGTTTGTGGAGTGGTATCTGTGCTATTACATTCAATTGGATAAAAATAAAAATTGGTGCTATTTACCTAGCTATTACATAAGGTAGGTCTGATCTGCTCCTAAAGTTGAATCTTTTGTTGCCATTAGGGGACAGAGAGGGAATTTTCCACTTTTTTTCCTCCATCGCAGCTAATTTGGCTCTAGCCGACGAGAGGTTTTTTGTGGTTTTTCGCCTTCTCAGGAGCAAATCTCCAATAATTAAGCAGCACACTTTAGCTAGCTATCCAGGTAGTTTAGCTAGCTAGCCGGTTCGCTTGTTTACCTTTTTCTACTATTTTTCAGCGTCAGATTTTAGGATATTCTGATTCTGGCTGTGTTAGCGCATCTGCTGAACTGTTAACGTAGTTTTATTGTATTAGGCTAAGTGGCATTTCTTGCGCTTGATTTCTGCCTTCTGACTGTTCTGAGCCACCTCGGTGCTTTTAGCACTTTTTTAGCTGGTAATTCTGTCTCGGCAGTAAATCCTTATTTAGGGAAAGCGTTTACAGTTAGGGGAAAAAATGTGGTCAAAACTGTGCAAGAGTTGCCGGATGATCGGACTTCTGGAGGGAGACCTCCAGAATGAGTTCATTTGCGACCATTGCCGACTTGTTGAGCACTTGGAGAACAAGATTCTTGATCTCGAGGTCCAACTAGCTGGACTCCACAGTAATCCTGAATTGTTAGAGTTCCAGGAACTGATTAGTAAGCCATATAGAGAGATAGTGTGCTCGCCCAAGCCGGGTAGGGGGGAAGATACAGACCAGGTAGGGCGAGAGAGCTGGGTTACAGTAGGGCGTAGGCGTAGAAAGGGGCACAAAATTCCAAGCGGGGCGGCATCTCCAGAGATCGCGGTGACCAACCGTTTCGCGCCACTGCAGGATGAGTTGGCCCACGATCCTGAGAGTGAGAGGACTGAAGAGCCCCAGGGCACCCAGGTGCCCTCATCCTCCAAGAAAAGGGAGTTGGTGATAGTGGGGGATTCAGTCATTAGAGGGGTAGATAGCATAGTGTGTTCGCGCGACAAGGAGTCTCGCATGGTCTGTTGCCTGCCTGGTGCCCAGGTTGGAGACCTCCTGGAGAGCGCGGACAAGCTCCTGGCCAGAGCGGGGGAGGATCCGGTGGTCATGGTCCATGTTGGAGCCAATGACATAGGAAAGGGTAGGTTCAGGGTTCTGCAAGAAAAATTTATTGAGCTAGCGGGGAAGATTAGGAGCAGAACCTCCACGGTAGTCTTCTCTGGAATTCTACCAGTACCACGTGCAAGCAAGGGGAAGCAAGCCTTTATATGGAGGTTTAACACGTGGCTACAAACCTGGTGTAGGAAAGAGGGGTACAGGTTTATGGGGCACTGGGACTCCTTTTGGAACAGGGGTGACCTGTACAAGCAGGACGGGTTGCACCTGAACCGGAGGGGTACAGCTGCACTGGGCCAGCGTATGCTTAGGGTAGCAGAGGGTTATTTAAACTAGGGTCTGGGGGGGCAGGGAGTTTATACAGTGAGATGGGTAGGGATAGACAGACTGCCGGAATAGAACACACCATGGCTAAATATTTTATTAGTAGAGAGGAAACGATGCTTGTAAATCAGTCAGAGCAGCACTGTAATAGAGGTGGTTCTGGGCAGTTGGGGGTGGGGGTGAAGGGCAGGAGAGGCACACATTGGTACCCTGAAATTCCTCTGTTTAAATGCTAGAAGCATAAAAAATAAAATTCTCGATCTGGAAACCGTTATGAGTAATAGTAACTTTGATGTTGTTGGGATTACAGAGACGTGGCTTGGTGCAGGGGATGGGGATGAGTACAACGTAGAGGGATACAAGCTGCCAAGAAAAGACAGAATCAATAGAAGAGGAGGAGGCGTAGCTCTCTATGTAAAGGATAATCTTAATACTCAGGAAATACCAGGAATGGAGCCCCTTGGTGTTAGTGAAGACATATGGATTAAGATATTGGGGGAAAATGAAAAAGGTCTGAATGTTGGAGTATGCTATAGGCCACTAGCCTCAGACAGCAATATCAGTTGTATGCTCTTTGATAACATTAAACTAGCATGTCAGGAGGGTGAGACAATAGTAATGGGGGACTTCAATTACCCTTCACTTAATTGTGTCAGGTCAAGGTAAATGTGAGGAAGAGTTTTTGGAAGTTGTAAATGACTGTTTTTTGATACAGTCTGTTACTCAACCCACGAGAGAGAACACAATCCTAGATCTGGTTCTGTGTAATAATCCTGATAGAATCAGCAGTATTGAGGTAAGGGAACCACTCGGTACAAGTGACCATAGTTCAATTACATTTGAAGTTTTTTGGCAAGTTAAGTCTGCATTCTCCAGTGCTAGAGTATTCAACTTTAGGCAAGCTGACTTTATTAAGATGCGTGATTATACAAGGAATATAAACTGGGTACCTCTTCTAGGTGGTAAACCTGTCAAAGAAATGTGGTGCATATTTAAAACGATTATTCTGGATGTACAGCGTAAATTCATTCCGCAAGTGAGAAAAAGAAAGCTGAAAAAGAAGCATCCACAGTGGATGAATAAGTCGCTACGGAACAGTTTGAAACAAAAAAGGAAATTATTTAGAAAATACAAGTTGCAGAGCTCAGATAGTAATAAGATTGAATACAGTAATATGCAAGCTCAAGTTAAGAAAAAAATAAGGGAAGCTAAAAGGTGTTTTGAAAGACAGATTGCACTAGATGCAAAGAGCAACTCTAAACGTTTTGTTTTCAATATTATGGTCAAAAAAGGATAGCTAAGGATGAAATAAGAGGTATAAAAAATAAGGATGGGGTTATGGTTTACGATAACAAAGCTATTGCTGATACACTAAACAGTTACTTTGTGGAGAATTTCACTAGTGAAGTGTTTTTGCATATGCCTTCAGGTGCAGTCACTTCTCAGAGACTTATAGAGGAAATTGATTTAAATGATGCAGAAGTACTAGATAAACTTCAAAAACGTAAAACAAATAAGGCAGCAGGCCCTGATGGAATATATCCAAGAGTTCTCAGAGAACTAGCAGAGGTGGTTTACAAGCCTCTGACAGTTATTTTTAAGCAATCCCTTAAAACTGGAGAAATACCAGATGACTGGAAACATGGCAGTGTAGTACCTATCTACAAGAAAGGAGACCGGACTGAACCAGGAAATTATAGGCCTGTCAGCTTAACTTGTATCGCATGCAAAATACTGGAATCCATCATTACGTATAATTTGGAATTATTCCTGGAACGAAATGGTGTTCTAAATGATAGCCAACACGGTGTTCGCAGAGGGAGGTCATGCTTAACAAACCTCCTGGACTTCTTTGAGGAAGCTACAGCATGTCTGGACTCAAACCAAGCTTATGATATTATCTATTTGGACTTTCAAAAGGCATTTGACAAAGTTCCACACGAGAGACTCATATTAAAAATGACATCTGCAGGAATTACAGGAGCTATCACCGAGTGGGTTCGAAGTAGGTTGTCTAATAGAAAGCAGACTGTAACTGTGGGAGGAATTGTATCAGAGCAGGGTCCTGTACGAAGTGGAGTCCCACGGGGATCGGTGTTGGGGCCTTTGCTATTTCTTATATACACAAATGATCTTGATGCAGAGGTTAGTAGTAAAATAGTAAAATTTGCAGATGACACAAAACTAGGGGGTCTAGCCAACAGTATAGAATCAACTAAGGTAATACAGGAAGACCTAAACAGCATCCAAAAGTGGGCAGATACCTGGCAGATGACATTCAATTTAGATAAATGTAAAGTCTTGCATGTGGGAAATAAGAACTTTAGACAAGACTACTTCATGGGTGGAAAAAACTAGAATGTGCTCAATTTGAAAAGGATTTGGGAGTAATGGTTGATCCAAGCTTAACAGGATCTAGGCAGTGTTCTGTAGCAGTAAAAAAGGCCAACAGGATGCTGGGATATATAGCCAAAAGTATTGAGTATATATCTAAAGAGGTTACATTGAAATTATACAATGCCTTAGTCAGACCGCACCTGGAATACTGTGTGCAGTTCTGGGCACCGCACTATAAAAAAGATATCGAAGCTCTAGAAAAGGTTCAAAGACGGGCAACTAAATTAGTTCCTGGCATGAAATATAAAAGCTATGAGAAAAGATTTACTTAACCTATTTAGACTAAGCAAGAGGAGGCTTAGGGGTGATTTAATTGAGGTATTTAAATTTATAAAAGGAATCAATAAGGTTAACTATAATAGATTCTTTAGGGTGAGTTCAGTCTGTAAAACAAGAGGACATAAATGGAAACTAGTTAAGAGTAAGTTCCGTACTGATATAAGGAAATATTATTTTACACAAAGAGTTATCAATACATGGAATAGGTTGCCAGGTCATGTAGTTGAGGCAGAGACCCTTGCTAGACCCTAGACTTGATGCAGTTTTGGATACTCTTTAATTAAGAAATGGCGGGTTTAAATGGTTTTAAATGTGCGTTGTGGGGACAGGGGACACATTATCTTTGTATAGCCATAATACACTTTTTCCTCTTTACAATCCTAAAGATGGTGAAAATGAAAAAATGATTTCATAACCCTGTACTCATCCCATTAGATTAAAGTAAGTGTCATATAATATTCCAGATAAATGCTGTTCACAGTTCCCCATATACATTTACATTTACATGTATTTATTTAGCAGACGCTTTTATCCAAAGCGACTTACAAAAGTGCATACAGCAAGTATAGCAACAGTACGGGGACAGGATGTGTACAGTTCCACAATGAGACAGTTCTCAGCTGAGAGCAGCGTCTGTTTGAGGACACAGTACTATTAGATTTGTACGATTACAGCCTATAGGGCAACTAATATGATACACTTTCAAACGGCAGACTTCGACAACTTCAAACGGAGCAATGAGCGTCAGGGTAAAGGCGGCAACAAGAGACAAATTAAAAGCACAATTTAAAAAGCACAGCAATTTACGACAGCACTGATGGGCGTGGGGGGGCAGCAATTGTGTGCTGGGTCAGTCCAGGTAGAGTCTGAAGAGGTGCGTCTTCAGGCCCCGTCTGAAGGACTGGGGTGAAGAAGCTGTCCGTAGCGAGACCAGGAGTTCGTTCCACCACTGGGGAGCGATGTAGGTGAAACGCCGATGTCTGGCAGAACGAGCACCTCCTGCCTTGACCATGCAAGGAGCGAGGCGTCCAGTTGCTGCTGAGCGCAGGGGTCGGGCTGGTGTGTAGGGCTGGATGAGTTCTTGGAGGTAGGCAGGGACTGTCTTGTTGACTGCAGAGAAGGCGAGGGTCAGGGTCTTGAATCTGATCCTGGCAGCGACAGGATGCCAGTGGAGGGATTTAAGCAAGGGAGTAACATGGGAGAATTTGGGAAGGTTGAAGATCAGTCGGGCAGCTGCATTCTGGATGAGCTGGAGAGGCTGGGTGGTGCATGCTGGGAGGCCTGCAAGGAGAGCGTTGCAGTAGTCCAGTCGAGGGAGAACTGTGGCCTGGATAAGGAGCTGCGTCGCGTATGTTGTCAGGAACGGACGAATCCTCCTGATGTTGTGGAGGAGGAATCGGCAGGCCCGTGACGTGCGAGCAATGTACTCCTTGAAGTCCAGGTTACTGTCGAGGGTGATGCCCAAGCTCTTTGCTGACTGAGAGGATGGTATTGTGGTGCCATCGACGGTGATGGAGAGGTCATGCAGGGGGGAAGGGCCGGCTGGGATGAAGAGGAGTTCCGTTTTACTGAGGTTCAGCTTCAGGTGGTGGGATGTCATCCATTTGGAGATGTCAGCCAGGCATGCAGAGATTCTTTCGTTGACCTGGGGGGTAGAGGGAGGGAAAGAGAAAAAGAGTTGGATGTCGTCAGCATAGCAGTGATAGGAGAAGCCATGCGATTTGATAACTGAGCCAAGAGAGTTAATATAAATTGAGAAGAGTAGGGGTCCCAGTACTGAACCCTGTGGAACTCCTGTAGTGAGGGGGGTGGGTGCAGAGGTGGAGCCTTTCCAGTGGATCTGGGAGGATCTACCAGTCAGGTAGGACGTGAACCAGGAGAGGGCAGTTCCAGAGATGCCCATCTCAGACAGCTTTGATAATAGTGTCTGGTGGTTGACTGTGTCGAAAGCAGCAGAGAGGTCGAGGAGGATGAGGACAGATGACAAGCCGGAGGCTCTAGCAGTGTGGAGAGCCTCTGTCACGGCCAGGAGTGCAGTTTCTGTTGAGTGTCCAGCTCTGAATCCTGAGGCATGCAGGCATATAGGCATGCAGCAGACTAGTATGAAATGATGCCAATGTATTGGGCTACAGCATGGTTTATAGAGGAATGAGTTGTATATTCCATTTTCAGGGTTTTCTTTTGAGGGTATTGTCACAGCATTAATAATGGAGAATGGAGTTCTGTGTACTGTTAGCAACCCTTAGTAAGTTTTCTAATGTGCCCTGATAGAGCAGAGCACAATTAGACGCAATGACAATGGACTCGGTGGCTGTACGCTTGCTACTACAGTATTCCTAAATGTGTCTGCGCCAGATTCGGAAATTATAGATACAGCATGTATTTACAATGATGATGTTTGTGTTCAGCCAATAGTTCAGCCCATCCACCTCAATGTTCGACATGTTGTATGTTTAGAAATGCTTTTCTGCATAGCACTGTTGTAACGCGTGGTCATTTGGGTTACTGTCGCCTTCCTGTCAGCTTGGACCAGTCTGGCCATTCTCCTCTGACCTCTGTCATTAACAAGGCGTTAACTGCCGCTTGCTGGATGTTTTTTGTTTTTCGCACTATTCTCTATACACTCTAGAGACTGTTGTGCGTGAAAATCCCAGGAGATCAGCAGTTTCTGAGATACTCAAACCATGCCATCTGGCACCAACAATCATCCCATGGTCTAAGTCACTTAAATCATGATTTTATGCATTGAGTTGGTGCCAGATGATTGGCTGATTAGATATTTGCATCAGCGAGCAGGTGTACAGGTGTACCTAATAAAGTGACCACTGAGTGTATGTTCCTATTAAAACCTATAGATTACTAGTAACCATAGTGCCACTGTTTGTAAAATGGCATTGTCCTTCATCTGTTCACATTCATTCTGCATTCTGGAAAGAGAGCTAACGGTAGCTAGATGACTAATACAGTGGCAGAAGTATACTATCTAGTCACGATTTGCCAGCACATGCTTAAAAATTCTAGTATTTAATTAGCTAATTTAACTTAATTAGTTATTTCGTAACTAATTTGTCAGACATTATTGTAAATGGTTAGTGTATGTGAACTGTTTCTATGCAGTTATCTAGCCAACTGGCTAACCTCACACAGCTGTTCAATGGGAAGTGCAGAACGATCAAAGAGAGTTCCTTTGATGCAAGACAGATTGTGTCACATGAACACACGCTCATAGCCTTCTTGATGAGTTGACTGTCTGCCCCTTGTTGAAACAATACCAGAGGCTGTATGATTATTCACAAATAATGGTATTGCCTTCTGATTTGGTGGGGTTAGATTGAGATTTGAGATGAAATGCCATGCTGTCCACCTCTGTTGTGAAAAATCACTTTATGGGCCAAGCCACATGGCCACAGCTGTCCAGCTAACGTCGCTTTGTAGCTATATTGTTTTTTTTTTGTTGTTGTTTTTTTTGTCTGGAACATAGGGAGCATGATGCGTCCCATCACTGCTGTGGAAAAAGAATGTTTGTCAGCATTGCATCATATGACAGCAGCTGCAATCGACTTCCCAAAAGAACATGTAAATTTCATCAAGTGTGGCATTGCTACTGAATGCGTAGAGAAACATGTGACCTGCCATCTGTCAGGCTATGGGTGACCTGCATTCTGTATGTGCACAACATGGGAATGCCTGCATACACATAACTGCATGCACTTGAAAGAAATGGAAATTAAAAAAAGTTTCATTTTTATAGCAGCTGTACACCCACTCAGATTATTCCATCTTTCAGGATTTGTAGCTCATTTAAATGGGGGGGGTGTGACGGAGTGCCGTCACTACGGTTGAGTATGCGCTCTGACTGCCATACCAACGAGCCTGGCTCTTTGGTGTCGCGGTCAAAGTCGCATGGTTGGTACCCCGTAGACCCGGGTTCAAGGCCGGGTGGGGTGACTGCTCTCGCCCTTTGCTACAAATGGTGTCAGCAGTGGGATGGCTTGCCACGAGGCCATCGGAGGCGTGTCTGGTGTGTGAGCTGTATGAGGGACCCCCAGGTTCGGTTGACCCCAATGTGTCAGGGACCCCAGAGATGGGTGAAGCACTGGTGAGTGGGGCACCCTAGGATGGGAGAAGTACAGCAGGAGAATGCGTGAGGGACGCCATGGTGCGTGAAGCGCATGGGCGCGCTTCCCGAACGGGAGGGCAGTTTGACAGAGTGCCGTCACTACGGTTGAGTATGCGCTCTGACTGCCATACCAACGAGCCTGGCTCTTTGGCGTCGCGGTCAAAGTCGCATGTTTGGTACCCCGTAGACCCAGGTTCAAGGCCGGGTGGGGTGACTGCTCTCGCCCTTTGCTACAGGGGGTCATATAAATAATTGGCAGTACAACAGATCTTGAGACATAAATATTTCAAATTAAAGAGAGTCAATTTTTCTACTGTTGCTGTGAAACGCTGATGAAACTGAGCCATGAGACAGTCACTATCAAACTGAAAAATGGCACCCAGGTCCACGGCACCATCACAGTTGTAGATGTATGTATGAACACCCACCTCAAAGCTGTGAAGATGACACTGAAGAACAGGGAGCCAGTTCAGCTGGAGAGCCTGAGTACCTGTGGCAACAGCATCCGCTACTTCATCCTGCCAGACAGTCTTCCCCTGGACATGCTGCTGGTGGACATTGAGCCCAAAGTCAAGTCCAAGAAGAGGGAGGCTGTTGCTGGTCGTGGAAGAGGCCAAGGTCGGGGCAGGGGACGAGGCAGAGGGGGACCAAGGCAATAAATTTCTCCTCTCTTCCATTGCTCTGCAAGCCTTCCCTCTCAGACTTTTGCTTACTCTAAGAAACTTGGAAATGGAACTGTTTGTTTTTGTTTTTCATTTTTTAATAAATGATATTCCAAATCAAAAAAAAGAAGAAAAAAGGGAGTAGTCAAATCATACATATCCCAATCAAAATATCTCAGGGGCATCTCTGATTGTTATTTAAAAAGCCAGGTAGATAACTGAAGTTATCAAAGTGTGACTGTGATTCACAGTCAAGTATTGCAAGTCAAATACTACTATATCATGAAGCAAACTATTCAATCACAATAGAATGCATCTCTGATATAAGAGGTTCCTCATTACCATGGTAGCAGGCACTGTGTCTGCTGCCAGGTGTGCACAGTCTGTGGGTGTCAGGGCTGTCATGGCTGCAAATAGTGCATTAGTACATGGGAAAAGTGCAAAGGTGCAGGTTGCTTGCCTCAGCAAAACATAAAACTGGCAACATCTGTTTTTATGACAGTGGTAAAAATGCCTTGTGATCTCAGACCAAAAATGTTAACTTTTTGTGCAGTAAACAGGTGTATTTAGGCAAATAAGCAAAATGAAGTTTCAGTACAAATGTGTAGAAAGGAACAGGAGATTTGAAAGCTTTTTTAATGATATTTGGATCATGGTTTTATTTTGTATGATACTGTTTTAATATGGCTGCTTGGGCTCCTATCCTGTGAGTGAACATGCTGGTGAATGTGAAATGTTAGGCCACACACTTTTCCCTGCTAGATTTTAAGGACTGACGAGAAGAAGTTAATTTTCATTGATTATGGCTAAACATATTTGTTTTTGTTTGAATATTGCTTTCCCTGATGTGTTAGTGGCTTTGATTGTGTCCAGATTGTGGGTCTAATCATTTTTGTAAGTAAACATTTTGAATACTAATCATCACTGGTTTGTTTTGACAGGTTTCTACACATCAGGGTACAATGCCACCTCTTGTGATCCATGTCCCCAGGGAACATTCTGCAAGTAAGTCAGAGGCAGGCAGTGCGTCCAGTATACACAGTGTTTGGTGAGTGGAGAGTGCTAGAGATTACATTCATCTCCTTCTTCCACCCTCCTTTGCAGTAGGTCTTTTTGGCCTTGCACCCTTCACAGGCTGCTGTCCCTTTGTTTAAACTAGTATGACTGTTCTCATGACTGCTTGAGCAGTGGACTTGTTTTAGTGGATCTGTAGTTTTTACTGTGGGATATTTATGGTTTTATTGTAATTGTTACTGTGGGCTGTCTGAGGCCCTGTTCACACCTGGCATTAACATGCATCTTGGGTGATCCGATCACAAGTGGACAGCTCTAAGTACAGGTGTGAACGCACCCAAGATGCATTGAGGACGCATTGAGATCCGATCACTCAGACCACATTCGGAGGTGGTCTGGGCTATGAAGGTAAATATGTTGCAAAATGCAAGAACTTGTAGACTTGATTTTGAGAACTTGCAGAATGCGATGTGAGAACTTGTAGAACAAATATCTGAACTTCTATGTTTAAATTTTCACTTACAGAAAAAAATGTGAACTTGTATGTTGAAATCTGTGCGCCTTGACTTTTGCAACACTTCTTGCAGATAGTATTTATGACATGTGAGATGACAAATTTGGTGATCACATGGTGATTAAGCCACGTTAAGCGTTTTAGAATGTCTGGACTTGAGATGCTTCACAGTGTTGACATACTAATATTAATGCCATCCACAATAAGTAACATTAATATTTCCCAGTGTCTCATACCGAGAAGGAAATAAAAGCAGATTAAATGCGATAGCGCCGTCATTGCCCACTGTCTTATCCTGTAGCCTAGGTTAGCGACAATTGATAACTAAGGTATCTTAACTTTTCACATATTACGAGATCTTTTCTCATAATTATGAGATAAGGTGTCAAATTTTTTTCCCTTTTGTGAATGCAATGCGCTTCCGTAGAGGACAGGAGAGCAAAAGAGTCATGAAAAGAGCGATTTGTCTTCTGATTTCTGATTGGTTCACCCCCTGCCCCCTGCTCCCCGCTCTGCTCTCTCACTTCCGGAGCTACAAGTGCAAATTGGTTTTGCAACATCGCTCACTGCAAGAAGTCTTGCAAAAGTCAAGGCGCACAGATTTGAAGTTGTAGGGACCGATTCGAGTGGTTGTAATCAGCGAGTTGTGGTCGTACTGGAAAATGGACTCTACAAAAAAAATAAATAAATAAAAATAAGTACGAGTAAATGTTGGATTCCAAATTTGCAGCTGTCATTGTATTTATGTAGGCTAAATATCAATCTACACATTTGTGAATTTCAACATACAAGTTCACATTTTTTCTGTAAGTGAAAATTTAAACATACGAGTTCAGATTTTTTTTCACATCGTATTCTACAAGTTCTAAAAATCAAGTCTACAAGCTTTCGCATTTTGCAACATATTTACCTTCATACTGGGCCGCATATGGCCACATTCTTTTAGCAGCGTGAACGCGAATGTCTTCTGGGCCACATTGAAGGACCTCTTCTGCTTAAGTGGGAGTACGTACTCATTCGCGCACCAATGGCGTTCACACCGGTGTGATTAGCTGTTTAGCGCGTATGCTAAAATCCGGTGCGATTAGAACACAAGATTGGAAAAATTCTAGCTAATTTTAGCTTTGAGAAAACAGAGATATAACATTAAAAATATAGCAAATGCTAACTGAAAACTATGCTACTACTAAGCTTAATAACGCTAATGAAAACACAACGAACCATGTAACGTTAACGTTGCCTAACACACGCGCTACATTCTCTCTCGCAAGCAACTTTCATTCACGCGCGCTGACCATTGGACCTGCCACTAGTGGGCTTCAATCCCTCTCGCAGGATTTCAGTTGCTCTCGTGGGCTAACCGGACCTCTCTCATGTAAAAAGGGTTCGTTCCCTCACGCATTTTTTGCACAAATTTTGTCCACAACAGCGCCTCATAGAAAATAAATTACGCGCGAAAGGGTTGTAAAGTGCCACAACAAGCAACAACAACTGGAGTTCGCAAGCTACATCAAATGCTTTCAAGTCCTAAAGGTGTAATGCAATATATTACATGGAAAATGGTATTATGAATAATACGTGAAGTGTTGTAGTTCTACAAATAAATGTTAGTAGACTATTGTGGGAGTCAAGATTCACGATATCATGAATATCAAGGGGACATTCTAAAACGCTTAACGTGACTTAATGTTCCAAAACTACGATCAATGATCACCAAATTTCTCTCGGACATCTCTTGTCAGAAACACTTCCTCCTGTCAAAAAATAATGGGCAATGAGTGATGAGTGATTCAGTGATGAATGGAATCTAGCTTGCTAGTCAACTAGGTTTTCATTTACAGATACAACATGCATTATTTCGTAGTGACAGTCATAACAAGATTCGTTCAAACAGACCTTTAAATGATGTGTAAACTTACATTTGCAAGCGGAAATGATGTACGTGTTTATTTGCATATAGAGCGGGGAAGTGAGATCTGATCACAAGTGGTCACTCGAGACGCATGTGGAGACACATTTTAATGCCAGGTGTGAAAAGACATACTTAGAGCTGTCCACTTGTGATCAGATCACCCAAGATGCATGTTAATGCCAGATGTGAACAGGGCCTGAGGTTTGATTTATTGTAGTTGATACTATAGGCTGTCTGAGGTTTGTTTTATTGTGGTTGTCACTGTGGGCTGCCTCAGGTTAAACGCCTCTCTCCTCCCCATCTCTCAGCTCTACCAGCTGTTCTCAATGTCACATCTGTCCTGTGGGAACAGAATCCCTGCAGACAGCAGCCAAGGAGTGCACACTTTGTCGCCCAGGTAACCACCATTCTTAGCTAGTCTAATTGGAGTAGTATAGCAGAGTATGGCAGTAAGTCCAATGGAAATATGGTTTACCCTGAGGTTTTAGTCACATGTATAAGAATGTGTTATAGTTGCTACATCATTTGGTTGTTGGCTCTGTGAATTGCAGTGTTTGAGAAATACACAATGCTACACGCAGAACATTACCCCAGATTGTTTCTCCTCACTTAATCACTGTAGAACCCTGATGTTTTACCACAGGTTCAGTATATGACTTCGTTTTAATCAGGCAAGATCACATGATTTGGTGACCATATTTACTTTTGTGCATTTATGTTAGTGTGCAAATAGGCATTTGTATTATTCTTCACTTAATCCTCAGATGCGACATAGAGACTCAGTTATGACATTCTTTACATAAGAAGTGATGATTGACTGAGTTGTAGTCTTTGATTGTAAGCCATATTGTGCATGGCAAATATACACTAGTTCTTTATTCTTATGTTTCTCATACAGCCTTCAAATCTTGGATGTAGTTTCATAATATGTGTCGCATTAAATATGCTGGCCCACACAGGGTGGCAACCATAGTGCATATGGCACATGCATGAAATGGCAGGGAAGCTATGTGTGGTAAGTGCTTTATGTAATCCTCATATATGGCACATACATGGTACATGACACACACAATAATACAGGCTAAAACAAATTCTTTGATATCACTATTGAATAAATTCTTAATATAATAATTCTTAATATGTGTGTCATACATTTTCTCCTATAAGGCTATGAGGTTGTAGGGAATTATTAGTTGTCTTTAATGTTGTGGACATGCTATACTATGACCACTGTGTGGCCATACTATAGCTGTGCAATACACAATTTTTTGAGGGTATTCTGTTTATAAATGGTGATTCTGTGCATTTCAGGACAGGGATGTAAAACATTTTATGTTACAATCTTAAAGCTAGCAAGCTAGTTAGTTGAAAACCTAAGTAGCAGATTGGAAAGCAAATGAGCTAATTATGTTTATACTGTATATATATATATATATATATATATATATATGTCATTTAGCAGATACTCTTATCTAGAGCGACTTAAAGTGTGCATGCAAGAAGGTTAGGCTAAGAGCAGAAGTAATATTAGACCGTAAGTATCACAGTCTGATAGTGGGAGTCATCACCAGAGCCAATAATGTGTCTCTGCTTTTTTTCTTGCGTATACTTCAGTCCTCTGACACCAAGGTCAATACGGTCAAATTATAGTAATGCTGTATTCAGGCAGTCAGAGCCACTGGTCAAACATCTAAGTTGATGAATTAATTACCAACAATTAAGCACAAATGACAGCCATGTTTAGATCTGACACTTACATGCATTGAATTTCAGTTTTGAATTTTGCAGCCATGTGAAATGTGCAGGGCTGTGTTGGCAGCAACAGTCAGAGGATGAGCATTATATGCATTAAGCATATAGGTCATGCTATCAGACACAAATGTGCTCATGTTACTAAAATTAACCTTGAAATCTTACAGGCATTTTTTGATGGCATCTGCACCTGAGATGGTGATAAGGTGGTGAGGTACATTATGTCATAAAGGATGACTTTCAAAGTTTGAGTGCTGAGTGTTTCCAAATGCAAAACAAAATTATTTTTTCCATCTATTTATCTGCTTATTAATCTTGGTTGAGAGTCTGGGTTGAAATTTTTTGTCCTAACGAGATTCTATCTGGCATCATTTTTCATATGTAAGCAATTTATCGTTTCATTAGTGTTGAATAAAGTATCACCAGACAGCATGATACCAACGTATTTTACAAATGCATGGCAATTCCACTAAATTGGCATGGTGTACATTGAATGTTTCAGTTAGGCTATGGCCGTAACATTCAATGAATTTCACAATGACTTCCACAAGTAATTTTGAACATCAGTACTTGAATATTAACAGGACGTTCTGTTAGGATCACACACACACAGACACACAGACACACACACACACACACTTCTCAGACACACTTTTGGCTTTTATTTAGCACATGCTGCAGTGTCATTACACAGCTTGAGGCAGCCTCCCTTCCAGGTATGCATAAAAGGGTGAATTGCTAACGGGAAGGAGGAGAGAAAACTGTAGAGACAAGTTTCAATACAACATTGGCATGGTAATACATTGGTACTTAGTTTTGTCACAGCCTGGATGGGGAGAACAGTACAGCATTTGTTGGGAGCTGATACAATTTAGGTTGTTTGTTTAACACTGTTTTATTTGGGACACCGGTATACAGTTGTTTGTTTGGGGCCCATCACGACTGTAAATCATTTGTTTGCAGTTCATATCACTGGGACTCACAAGACTGCATTTTAGGAGTCACCTGTTTGGCGTTAGTTCTGTGAAGCCGGGGTTTTGATCATCACCGTGGCATCGATTTTGAATAAAAATAAGCTAAACTGAACAACTACCACTGAGGCTCCGTTAGCTGTTGGAGTTCAAAAGAAGGCCCATGAGGAGATCCCCAGAGTCAGTGGGTTCACCTCTGCTGGATTGTACTGGGAGGTCTGACTGGTGCTACTTCTGTGTTTGTTGTGAGTGTATAAAAACAATCAATCACATTACGCTAATTTTTCTTTTTACAGCTATTTTCATCATTTTATTTCCAGCCAGGGAAAGCTTAGTAATAATGATTAAAAATGCTCATTTGGAAAGTCTGTGAAATGGCACTAGTTGTGCTATTTTGCATCTTAACAGTCACCTTAATATATTTCTGTCTGTGAGCATAAATTTATTAAATCTATCACAGGCCCTTTGACAAAATGCACAATGCTGTTGTCAGCTGGTAGAGTCATTATCTTCTGTATTCCTGCACAATTTTCGTGACCTGTTGGTCAGCGTTGCTTTGTAATAATGATAGACATTAACTGTAAATACTTTGTCTCTTATTCCACACAGGGACTTTGAGGCATCCCTAACACTGAGTGCTGTTCTGTAAATGTAAATGGTTGCAATATAATAATGAGTGCTGTATGTACTGGTTCACTATTTTAAAAGATTTGTTTGGCTTAATAGACAGGCAACCACAAATGCTTTGATCTACCACCACATCAGTCTGTAGAAAAATGGAAAAACAAAAATGACAAGCAAGTGGAGGGATTGTTGCATTGGGCTAGGCTGCTGTCTAGGCTGTGTATCAGAACTAGTAGAGTCATTGAATGTAAATGGCCCAAAGCACTGAATGCATCAGTACACAAATCTCATTCGTTCAGTGAGTTTCCTTCTCCTCTGTGATGACTGTGTTACTGAGTGTTTTTCAGATTGTGGGGGAGTTATATGGGGTTCCTGTGGACCCACAAAGCATAAATAATCTGCATATCCAGGCAATACAAAAACCCTTGCGTCAAACTACTGCTGACATAAGAAGAATGTTTCATGCCTTTTCCTTCAGAATGGTTAATGGAAGTCTAACGTAAACGAATCAGTGGGTGTTGGGATTGCCAGGTTTCTCAGGATCTGGAAAATGCTTTACTTGATTCACAGAGCTAGTCATTGAAGGGAGCTCTGTGAGCACAGAATTGATTCTCTTGTGTGGACAGGAATGCACAAGGCTGCACATCAGAGTATGTGTCAGATCTGTAGCAGTGGATTCTTCCAGATTCGCTGGGGGCAGGAAACCTGTGACATCTGCCCCGAGAACCACTACTGCCCTGTGAGTACACTGTTTGTCCTTTCACTGATCACATTTTCTGATAATTTCTTCTCTGTACTTCTTTTCCTCTGTCCTCTCCATGTCCTGTTCTCTCCTGTGGACTGTGGCAGTTCCTCTGTTTTTTGCTGAGTTTATGGAGTGTGGTTTGGATGAAGATTAGCTCAGTCCAAGACAGTGGTTTCCTCTACAGGTTGCAGCATTGTGAATGCAGAGTATCTCAGACTAAGATATACAATGTGCAGAGTGATTTCCTATACAATGTGCAGTGCTTGTGAATGCAGAGCCAGCTAAGTCTAAATGAAGTCCTCCTGTGTTCCAGAGCCCAGATGTGAACCCCATCCAGTGTCCCCTCGATGCTTTCTGCCCAGAGGGTAGCACTGCCCCTGGATACTGCATGGAGACATTTTTCCGGAAAGCAGGAGAAACATGCGAGCTTGCACCTGTCACCATCGCTCTGCTAGTCATTGGGGGAGGGAGTATGTATTCCTGGGGGGACATGTTTATAACTAAAGGGTGCCCTACACTGTTTTTTTAATGGGAGCCACTTTATTTCTCTATCTCCCTTGTTTTATCCTTTTTGTTGTTAACACTCTGAGTTAGTACAATCTAAAGTTGGCATACATATGGTATATGTATCATGAGTGTGGAATGAGTATAGTATAGGGATTGTATGGTGTGAGCATAATCTAAGAATCGCATATGTATGGTGTATATGTGGTGAGTATGGTGTCAGTATAATCTAAGAATAGTAAGAGAGATGTGATGTGAGTATGGCACAAATTCTCTTTGGTTTACTGAGTCTTCCTCCCTGCAGTGGCCATCCTCTTCATCGTGCTGCTGGTGTTGAGACGCAGGCGGGATGTGGATGGGGAGCTGTCTCTGTCACGGGCACCATTACTGCACAAGCAGCGGCAGCCAGGAGGCTTTTACGGTGTGCCATGTGACACAGAGCCTGTTTACGCTGGCTGGTGATTGCTGTCCCTGCATGTACCTCCCACACACACTGGGTCCCTCCTTAGCCATTGTGTGAGAGCAGCTCCCACTCTGGAGCATTGAACTGACTGCCTTCCTCACTAGCAGAGAGCCCACAGGACAGAAGTGCCATACTTTGTATTTTTGCCTGTCTGCTATTTATTTTCTCACCTGCCAGGGATGCTGTGGAGGAATGGCTTCTTTCTGCAGCAGGATCACAGCAACTCAGCAAACACATACGCATAACTATCCCCAAAGAATGAATTCAGTAACTGAGCCCTGAAATCAAAGTAGTATGATCATTTGCTGCTTTTCAGTGGATGCCAGACATTCCCTGTGGTGCATTTGTTCCAAGAATTGTGGTCTTGCCAAACAAAAATATACTTTTTCCCTGAGATTTTTTTTTCTGACTTTTTCTTTTTACATTTCCCATTCCCTTGTAAGCGTGACTCTCGTCTAATGCAAGGGCATGGCGCAGCAATACTAAGATGCTCTTCTGTCTTAATTCTTTCTACTTCTTTATTTGAAATGACATCCAAGACAAGTTGTGCTGAGGTTATTTTTTTACAATCCTGTATGCAGATAAATATGCAGTGTTCATTGACAGTACTTCTGTTACCTTCAAGTGAGTGGTATTTCTGGTCCTGAGACAGTATGTGATTTGTCTTTATATGTTTAATATACTTTACCCATTGTAGTGAAGGGGCGAGAGCAGTCACCCCACCCGAGAGCAGTCACCCCACCCGGCCTCGAGCCCAGGTCTACGGGGTACCAAACATGCGACTTTGACCACGACACCAAAGAGCCTGGCTCGTTGCATGCTTGGTACCCCGTAGACCCGGGTTCAAGGCCGGGTGGTGTGACTGCTCTCGCCCTTCGCTACACCCATACGTCACTGTTTAATATTAGAGACTTGTTTGATTTATGTTATTTAAAAATGGACAGATTTGTAATTGTGTGATAAAGGAAGTAAAAAACAGCTGGCTCCCTGGAATGGATCCTGACCATGTGCTACTTTTACCTACAAAGTCACTTGGATTTATAAAGTGTCAAGTATGCATTTTTATTGAGGTTGACCTCTTAGTAGAGATGGTGGACAGTCTCTTTAAGATCTCCTTAAGAAGGAATGATGGGATCTGTCATTCAAGTTTTTTACATGCTTGGCCAGGGAAGTCTGGTTGCCAGAGAGGAAATGTGTAACTCCTCCTATTATTCGGCAGATTGTCTTGTCCAAGTGGTTTATGTCGAATTATATGCATATATACATGAACTCAAATTAATACATATCAAAAAATTGTAATATTTAAAAATGATTCCTACCCAATTGAATAATTCATTCACAAATGAAATATCCAACTGTCATGAAAAGGTGGACTGTTGCTCCCTCTACATCCCCTTTGGGGTGGATCACTTCTTGGTTAATTCAGACATTTGTTAGCAACACCATTGCTTGTAGTCTCCATATAGGGTACATTTTCTTTAAAATTTAACTACTTAAGTAGTCATTAACTAGTTACAATTTTAATGTAAGTAAATAAAATTCATACCTATTATAAATTTAATTGACACTAGTTCAAAGAAAATGTTTACTAATGAGAACTGAATGAACTGAACAAAACTAGCCTCATTGTCTCACATAATGTCTGGATTTAATGATTGAAACAGTGCATTAAGGATAAACAGTATATAACTGTATGTTAAGCTCAAGTAGACTCAAGCAGAATTTTTATAATTCATCATATGAACTTCAGCAGACCAACTTTACTGCAGTGTTAGCATATTTGAAACTTCCTGTCCCACTTCAGTGTCAATGAATCAAGAACTCAAGAGCAGACCGAGTAGACCATTTGACTGTTGTAACAAGTCACATTAAGCTGGAGATTTCAAACATGTTACCACGCAAATTGAGACAATCTACCCAAACTCATGTGACATGAAGAAGAATCACAGAACAGAGGTCCTTGTGATGTGAGGAGTGGTTGTGTAATGATGAAGTTCAGTCAGGAGTTTGCTCTTCTTGACACCCCGCCACATGCTGCAGTCTCCCATTCACACATACATACATATCATGAACCAACTGTGAATTTTAAAATGGCCTCTTCAGCTATTATAAAAAAAAACAGCTATCCATATTATGATTTCAATGCTGCAAGTTCACAGCGTTGATGTTCTCATTTTCATTCCACACTAAGAAAACAAAATAGTCATATGATCACTTGTTTAATTTAGGACTAGTCTATTATTTGCAGTTAATACAGTAAACAAGAACATCATGAATCTACAATGTGGGTGTGTTAATTTAGTAAAGAAATAAAGATCATGTAAAAACAATTATGCTCACTGTTTGCTGAAAACACTTTGCTTTGTTCCTTTTTGTTTTGATATCGAAACATTCAATGTGATTATAAGACAACAGTCATTTGGCAGCTGGTAGCCACAGACAGTGTTGGGCAAGGTACTTGGAAAGTGTAGTGAGCTAAGCTACCAAGTTACTCTACATTAAATGAAGCTTCACTACACTGAAGCTACCCCCAGAGAAATGTAGCAAGCTAAGCTACACCAACACGGCAAAAGTAGTTTACTACATCAGAAGCTACTTAATTTTTTTTTTTTTATTATTGAACCAACTTCATGCCAAGTCAATGTTATCTCAGTGATCAATATAACTGTCAGTCAAACAGATACGAAGTTAAAAAAAAAAAAAAGTTCAGTTCAATTGTTTATTAAACAATAACCAACTAACGTTACTCTTACTGCTCCAAAACCAATTTGTCAGCAAAAACAAATTAAAAAAATATGTGCTCCACATAATAACAAAAAAGTGTCGCGTTCAGTTAAACACGTATTTGTCAAGGTACGGCCATGTTGATGTCTACTGAGTCAATTCCTCTCCGTCCACAGCGTTACAGGTTCCCTCTGCCATCTTTCTACTAAGTAAACTCAAGCTCGTACGTCTGTTAGGGATGTGCATCTCCATCACTGAGGCCGATGCAATACACATCTCGATGCATTGCCAACGATCCGATACATTTAAGATACATATGAAGCAACCACTAATGCCATACCATACGATTCACCCCTATTCGATTCGACACGATTTGATTCAACACAATGCAATTGTGAACGCGATATGATGCGATACAAAAGAATATGATGCTATGCAATTCAATACGGTACAGATAGTTTGATTTTATTCTTAAGCAGACAGCAAATCATAAATGAACTAAAAAAGTGCCATTTTTACTTCACATATTTGTCTCTCTAGTGCTGCAACTCAGTAAGCATCTCATTTATGCTGTTTCTTTTTGACTTAAGTTAATCATGCTGTTTGTGTACTTTGTAGCAGCATGGCATATTTTGCAAATTGCATGCGTCTTGTCAAATTGTCTGTATCTCTTGAAAAATCCGAAGTGTCGCCAAACATTTCATTTGTAGCAATTCGGTGGAACGTGTAGCTCTACCTCCTCCATGATAATCTGTGACTCGCCCGGACACGCCTCCAACTCGTGCGAGACTTTACCGATACACTTGACAAGAATTGGCCACTGTTAGCAGTGTATGGCGTCAGATTTATGTCAAAAGTCGCGAGCGCAGAAAATATTCTCGCGACCATATAAAACATTCTCGCGAGCGCAAGAAACATGCTACGAGCGTATAAAACATTCTCTGGCCAAACAGTGGCTGTATTCGAAACCGCCTACTGCATACTGTGTACTGAGTACTACACAAGTATATACTGTATAGTGCATGCTATTTTTCAGTGTAGTACCCAGTATGCGACCATTAATGATTACATTTGTAGTATGTTACATTGTCGCTTGAAATCATTGCGAGTTTAGAAACGTCCAGATTTCCTCGTGGTATTTTCCAATTAGACGCCACTAGGATTCTCACTAGTGGAAAGTACTGGCGAGGTCACGTAAAGTATTCGCGAGTTCGGTAGTACGGGCACATAATGTGGCATGGAGGAGGAGAAGAACTGCCACAAAAAAAAAAAAAAAAAAAACATTTTGGCCGTGATATTTGAATATAAATACAATGTAAGTAGCCTACACTGCTAGCTTGCAAGCTTAACTTTTTATAGTGTTACACCTGTTAGGCTGTATGTCGTCAGATAATTAATAAAGTAAAAATGTATATGAAAATTCACGAATTAATTTTTTTATTAATAAAAAGATTTTCTGTGAGAAACAAACAACTGATAGTTTAATTACAGATGTCATACAGTTTTAGACTTCAGTCATTTTCATATAATGTAATTACAAGGGATCATAATCAAGTCAATCAATTTTAAGTGAATACATAATATATATAATCCTCAGTGCGGTCCTCCAACGTTACAGCCATCTCATTGTCCACGATGTTTTTCACCTTTTTACCCTCAGAATTACCTGTGACGTCTACAGCCTTATGTGATATAGTAGGCGAGGTAGACTGGTCTGATGCATACTGGCGATATTTTTCCAAATCAGTACGTCATCTGGGTATCTTTGGCGTACTGGAAATTTTATTTTGTTTGCATACTGTATAATACGTACTACATTTGGTCAAAATCAGTATACACTGGTAGTATAGTATGCGGTTTCGAATACAGCAAGTGTCTGCCTGTCGTTCAGTTCACGGAAGCTGTCAATTAAGGTTCAAGGAGGTCATGTGGGTGTGATTGCGTTGAAAGTAACCAATCATATGAGAGCCAGTGACTCCCTTGGTTTCCGCCCCCAAATTGTCAAAACTCAGGTCGATTCACACGAGCAGAATTCAATTTCGCGCAAGCGAAGTTAACCCGAGCGAGCGTGTATGCCCTCCAGAGCTCGCCAAGCAGAAATTCTCCCGCGCGTGGTGGCTGCTTTGTGCGCGAGAATGTTTTCTGCGCTCGCGAGCATGTGTAGCAGGGTAGTAGTGGGCAGCGTCATTTTTAAATATTTTAAATCGTGTGTATTAAAATGTATCTGTCGGATGCAGCTGTATCGTGGATTTACATCTTGTCAGGTTGTTCCTCTTCCTGTTTTAAGCGGAGTGATGACGTGATTTTCACACCTGTCACAGATTAGTTAATACCACAGGAAACTGAACTTGGCGTCCTTTTAAAAAGGGATCAGAAAATGAGTGAGGCAGAATCAGCTCCAGAGCAAGCGGGTTGCGGTTGTACATCGTGTATTTGTATGGTATGGTATTCAGCGTTACAGCATTGAATCTTGTAGATTGAGATTTGGAATATTATTTCAATCAGCAACGTTTTCGCTGTTGATTAGCGATTTTACAAACTTTTAGGTAATTTTCCACCGCATTGGCGGCTTCTATGTTCTGCTTTGTGCAGACGGCGCTGCGCGCTGTGGAGCTGGTTCACTCTACGTGCACGTAGTTTTAAAACTTTTGTACCTCATTTTAACCTGGATGTTGCATTCTTTTAAAGGTGGGATTGTTTGGGATACTGTGATTAATGTGGGCTGCTTGACTGGGTTAGTGGCATACTTGTTTTTACCTTTATATTTATTACTTTTTTAGCTTGTCTTGGGGAGGTCTGGTCTGGCTGAATGGTGTGGCGGCGTCTGCCTTTTGTATTGCTGACTATTTAGGGTGATATGCTTGTTGTGGGTTGCGGTGGCTGCAAATAGCATGGCACTGAATATACTGCAAAGCTTCTTTTTGTAGATACTTCCAGTGTGATGCACATTGTCTTTCTGGTTGTCACTTTTTGTGTGGAAATAATTGCACTCAAAATACAATACACTGGCAGAAACTGCAGGACATCTCAGTATTGTGGACCAGTCCAGGCTATTCCCCTCAAAGTTTGTATTCTTGATGTTTTAAATAAACCTTTTAAATTTAAGTCTGGGTCTGTCATCTGTGCACTGTCACTTTCAACCCTAGTGCAGGTTATCTGCTTTCAGGGCCCTCACCTGTTAACATAGGGTGGCGTAGGCTAGCTTCCATATTTAACGGCCCGGTTACAGATGTTTTCTGCGCTCGCGACTTTTGACATAAATCTGACGCCATAGCGGTGGAGATGAGCAAGCGCGCTTGAGAATCAGTTTAGAGAGAAAAATCTAAATATAAATATAAAATTATTAGTCACATTTCTAAATAAAAGGCATAGGGCCTCTACTACTAATAATATATAAATCGGATTTTACCGATGCGAAGATGTTAGAAACGATGCATCCCGAGTTCATCCCAAATTGTATCCGGTGCACACTTTTTTTTAATCGGGGCAATCGCATCGTGAACTTTTATGCCACTGCACCGATGCGAATCGGTGAATCTTACCATCCCTAATGTCTGTATTCCCTTACTCCCCTATCGTAGGCATCATCCCAAGGATTGGTACGTGATGGTACGTGATGTCATACGGAAGTGCTTCTGTGGCTACATCCGTGTATGGGGGTGGTGTCACGTAGTGGTCTTTGTTTTATTTCAGACCGCAGCAGAAAGATTCAAAGAGGGTTCTCGAAAAGATACGCTGTGCTTGAGCTTCAGAAATGCTAGGGAAAATGTAGCTTGTGTGGACGCTACCGCACTACTTGATCAATAAAAGGGCTTCGCTACTGAAAAGCTATTTGATTCAGAAAACAGTGACGTTACCACACGCTACTGAGAAATGTGGTTAAACTAGTAACGCCGCTACTGCTTAACACTGGCCACAGAATACACAAATGCTTACAAACACACAATTGAGCACACTGTCACCAAATATTCAGATTGGGGGAACATTTGTATTTGTTCATTTGAATGGATGGATGGAAACATGGAGATATGGAAATAGCATAGCACAGGGAACGTTGCCTATAATGCCATCATATTTATTTGCCAATGCCATTTATTTTATTTGCTATGTCATATCAGGTTAGGCTATCTGATGTTTTGCAACGAACAAAAACATATCAGAGCACACACTGATTGTAATTAAGCATTTAATTACAACAGCATCAACAGATGTCTTCAGTTGTAAAGACGGGATTCACGTGAATATGTGCTCTCCATCACAGGTTGCTGAGACAGAACTGCAGGTTGCTAGGGTGGTTTCCCTGGCTTCCATCTACCTGTAGATGTGAATGTGGCATGGAAGGTTTGATAGACTTGATACAGTTAATCTATGGGTGACTAGTTGGGCTACAGTAAAAGCCCAGCAGCACTTTGTAAGAAAAATCTTTCAGTTGAAACTCACCTATTTTGGTTTTTAGAGGGCCCTTGTGAGTACATTGAACACCCGCCCATTAATATCTTTTTTTGCTACAACTATATATGGACTATGTTCAATTTTCTTATGTGCGCAATGGTGCCGATGCAGCCAAATGCTTTGCAGTAAAATCTCAGCAACAAAGCTTTCTTTTCAAACCACCTCTTTCACTAATATGCTCTCTCTCTCTCTCTCTCTCTCTCTCTCTCTCTCTCTCTCTCTCTCTCTCTCTCTCTCTCTCTCTCTCTCTCTCCAAAGACAATGCTTTCTGTTCAAACTCACGTGTTTTGGCTAGAGGGGGTCCTCCTGAATACACTTGCTTTTTTGCTACAACCACACATCTTGAATAGTCCTTGTGTCTTTATAAACTACATAAAATGTTCTAAAAAGCTCTGGATGTCGCAAATTTCACATATAAGGCTTTATGATCCTGTTGTTGATAAATATGATGGATTCATAGCAAACATTATTTAAGCATTTATGATCCTATTTCTCGTGTAAATGAGAACTTTTATTTTGACATATTTAGAAAGAAGTAACCCGGAAGTACTCTGTATTGTTGCTGCGTTGCTGCTTTTTTTTTTTTTTTTTTTTTTTAGTTCGACCATAGGGAGAGCGGTAAGTTGCACCTCGGAAATTTAGTTTCCCTAACTTAATTAATAATTGGATTCAGTAGTACCTCTCTTTCAATCAACTAACTACAGTCTGCTTATCACACGGTCTCACTAGTGAGAAAATGTCAGACCTTCAAAGAGCCCGTCCAAGTGCCGTTATAGCCTGTCAGCCAAGGTTTGCTAGACATCTAGTCACTGTTGATTTAGCTATCTGTGTGTTGCTTTTCAGCCCATTGTGCAATGGACGACTTATCACAAGCAAACCGCCCTTTATCCGAATACGACGTTAGATTGAACAGGTGTTCAATTCAGCCATGATCGGTGTCGCATCAGATGTAGTTCCCATTTCAGAATCGCTTCCCTTCATCGGGATGCTTGTTTACGCGCTCTCCCACGCGAGTAATGTCCTTCTTCCACTGTCCGTAAAGGTGTCGAACCCTAACCCAAGACCCAAACCAATGCTGATAGGGGGCACCTAATTTGATTGGACAGCTGCGTTCCATCGAAATGTGCTTTTCCGCAGGAATTAACGTGTCGCTCCGTTTTTGCATCCATGCTGTATTCAGATTTTTTTGTTTGTTTTGCACACTGTGTACCAGTTAATAATGAAATAATTATTAAAACTTGACAAACAATGCATCTTCTACACGATTAAAAGGTTTACCATCGGTAAAAAGTAGCAATTGCACAAAATACTGAACGTAATTGTGCAAATCAGTTGTATTTGTTAAAGCGCGTGTTTACTTTTCACAAAGCGATGAATGCAAACCATCCAGAATAAAGGCACAAAAATGCGAGACGGAAGTCATACAGAAATTCCAAACGTTTCGACTACATATTCTAGTTTGTTGCAGTTCTGGCACTGAGGGACTTGTAGTGTGGCTACAAGTGGTTGTAGTGTGTGTCACAGGATAGCAGTGTCTGCGCCTGAGCGATGAAGCTGTCTAATGTGATTCCACCCAAACTTTGATTCCAAAGTTTGGGTGAAAGGAAGAAAAAGTATCGAAGATGTTGCAGCGCTGGAAGTGACATCATCTACCGAATACAGTTTAGCAGAATCGTGTCAGTTGTCATGCTGTTTTTGAATATTTGAAATGTTCGTTTTTGTATGCAATTAAATTTTATTTTTTCGAAAAATTTAAAAAATGATGATCATTCCTGGCTCTTTGTTCCTTCTTCTCTGTTTATTTCAGAGAATGTTGGAGTTCCTTTGGCAGCACTTCTACACATCCTTCCTGAGGTTCTGGCTGAAGTGGTTTATAAGACAGGTTACAGGGAAGTGTGAGATGCAGAGAATATGCAGTGGCTACAAGCAGGGAGCACCAAGGACAGTGCGGGCAGGTGAGGACAGCCCAGACACCAAGTCTCACTTACTCATTTACTATCTTGTTTATGAAAAGAGGTGGATTCCTGATGTTCAGAAGTCACATGATGATGCTTAGCATAGGAAGTGACGATATACAGTCTGCTCAAGCATCCTTACTAGGATTTTATAAAACGTGTGGCAGTGTCACAACTAAGTGTTTACCAGTGCTTTAAGCCATGGATGGAAGTAGACTGTCATGCATGCAGTATAGCACACAGTGCATCCTCTGTGGTGTGA
This sequence comes from Megalops cyprinoides, assembly GCF_013368585.1. Lineage (NCBI taxonomy): Eukaryota > Metazoa > Chordata > Actinopteri > Elopiformes > Megalopidae > Megalops > Megalops cyprinoides. The sequence goes on along the minus strand of NC_050604.1, from coordinate 1,273,579 downwards.
CATGTCCTCTTATTCTTCACTGTCTGTCCAATCATACTGCATTTGACTTGTTTAGTTCCTTTTTATTGGTTGGCACTCATGAAGGGTGAAAATCTATGTTCTTTGTACCGGGCCATCTCCAGCATTGACTAATGCCTGTGCTCCTTTTTTATCAAAAACTTAAAAATATACCAGGGCTCCCAGGTGGCTCAGTTGGAAAAGCATTTATCTCAAGTACAGGCCAGGTTTGATCCTAGCCATATTATCAGCCAACAGTGACAAGGAGCCTGAACAAATTGGTTTCATTCCAGCAATTAATGTAATGTTCAGTGTAAAAAATACTGTTAACCTTTATTATGATAAGAAATATTACATTGAATATGCTGTTAACCAAAGTTCAGATGCTGAAAAGTTCACTGTAGTGGTCTTCCTGGTGTCTGAATCAAAAGTACCTCATTCAGTGATGTAATCTGAGGTGCGATAGGCTCTGTCAGGGTCAAGGTTACTTTATTTGTGCCCATAGGTAGATTTGGTTACAGTGGACGAGTTCATACATCTTGACACATTTTTTACAAACAACACAGACAGTAGACAGCATAATAAATATGATAAAAAGTGCTCCAAATTCACAATCACTTAAAACCACTTAAAAATAAAAATAGATAAAATAAATAAATAGTTAAATAAATAAAAGTTGCTTCTTTATCATCTTTGCAATGTTGCTACGACTTGTTCAACTGAGTAATGGCTGCTGGAACAAAGCTGTTTTTATACCGCTTTGTTCTGCACTGTGGGACTAAAAAGCTTTGTCCAGAAGGGAGAAGCTGGAATTCACTGTGCAAAGAGTGGGAGTCGTCATTTAAGATCGACCCAGTAATCTGTTGTAACTGTCTGGTGTACAGGGATGCTGGGTTAAGCTGTGACTCCCCAATCAGCCTACTAGACCATTTAACAATTTGACTCAGAGAATTTCTGTTCTTTAAAGATAGGTTTCCAAATCAAGACACTAAACAAAAAGATAAAATCGATTCAATAAAAGCACAATAGAATAAGGTCATCATGGTTTTGTCAATATGAAAATGGGACAGTTTCCTCAAACAAAACAAATGCTGGTGCCCCTTTTTGCACACGGGTTCACAATTTGCTTCAAAGTTCAGTCCTGAGTCAATAGTTGTCCCAAGATATTTATAAGATTGCACACATTCTACTGTCTGACCCTCAATGGATGTGACTTCGTGTGTGTGGGCATCTTGTCTAAAATCAATTATCATGTCTTTTGTCTTAGATAAGTTTAATTGAAGATAGGATTCCTCACACCACTTGACAAAGTTGTCGATGACCGGGCCATGGCTGGTCTCATTGTCCTGAAGCCGACTAACAATAACAGTGTCATCTGCATACTTTAAGATGGTCCTGTTTTCCCACCGACTCTGACACATATTTGTGTAGAGAATAAATAATAGGGGTGAAAGCACACATCCTTGCAGGGAGCCAGTTGAGGAGCAAACCTGGTCAGACAGAGTTCCATTTACCCTCACTCTTTGTGTCCTGTTAGTTAAAAAGTCAAGAATCCAGCCCACAAGATTGTTACTCAGTTCAAATTGTTCTAAAAGCCTACTAGTTAAAATATGCGGTTGAATCGTGCTAAAAGCAGAGGAAAAATCAACAAATAGAAGTCTAACATGAGACGCATTTCCCTCCAAATGTTTAACAAGTAAATAAATAACAAGTGGCATCCTCTACTCCTCTATGTGGCCTATAAGCAAACTGCATGGGATCAAGTGCATGCTCAGTTTTCCTTAAGATTTCTGACCTTACCAGTGTTTTGAGGATTTTCATTAAAATTGATGTCAGAGCAAGTGGTCTAAAATCATTGAGTTTTGGGGCAACTAGATTTAGGAACAGGGACTACCACAGCATCCTTCCAAACCTTAGGTACATGCTGTGCCTGTAGAGACTTATTAAAAATGTGGTGGAATACAGGACTCACTTCTTTTGCACGGGATTTAAGTACACGACCACAGATGTTATCAGGTCCGTGACTCTTATTTACTCTTACTGGGAGGAAGGCCTTTTCCACATCCTTTTGGTCTTTATCAAAGTGCTGATTATCCTCAAGTTTCTTACTCAGTTCCTGAATTTCATTGCTAAAATCAAAAGTATCAAAACGATTATAAAAACAATTAAGGGCATTAGCAAACTCAGTATCTGAGTTGAAGCCATCCAGGGTGACCTGACTGCTGTTCTTTGGATTCCGAAGGCCTGTTATAGTTTTCATGCTAGACCAGGCTGAGCCAAGGTTATTTGCAGCCATCTTGGTTCTCTAGTTAAGATTTATACTTCTGGTTTGCTTTTAAGATTTCCCTTTTCAGCTCTTTAGTAGCTATATGCAGATCAGAGGATACTCCCTGTTTAAAAACCAGTTTCTTTTTCTGTATGCTGGACTTAATGGATTTGGTCACCCATGGTTTGTTATTAGGGTAAATTTTAACTAACTTACAGGGAATGATCATGTCCCTGTAAAAGGCAACATATGAACATGTTACATCAACAAGTTTGTCCAAATCATCACCACAAGATTGTTTAAACATGTTCCAGTCCGTGCAGTCATAACATTCCTGCACACAGAGCACAGATTCTTCAGTCCAGACCTTTATGTCCTTTGTCTGCACTTTCTCTTTCTCCTTAAAACCGTTATATATGGGCAGTAAGTGCACACAGTTATGATCCGCAGAGCCCAGTGGAGGTAGTGGGAGTGATTAATAAGTGTCCTTTACTGACCCATAACAAAGATCTAATGTCTTATCCCGCCTAGTTGGACAGGAGACATATTGGTAAAGGTTTGTAAGCGTCTTTTGAAGGGACACATGGTTAAAATCACCCAGTATGAAGTTTGGTGCATCAGGTGAAATCGACTGCAGTTTTTGCACCACATCGAAGATAGTGCTAGAGGCAGAGGCAGCATTTGCCTTTGGGTGGATGTACACTATTGTCATAAAAAGTTGTGGAAACTCACGGGGCAGGTAGAAAGGACGTAACGATACCGATAAAAGTTCGACATCTGGCGTACAAATGCATTCTCTGACAGTCACGGAGCTACAGTATTGTTTGTTAAAATATAAACATACCCCACCACCTTGTTTTTTCCTCGTCACTTCAGCCTTTTGATCCAGATGAAATGGCGCTCCAAAACCATTGATGAAAACAATCGAGTCGTGCTCAGTGAGCCATGTTTCAGTGCCAAGATGCAGCAGTCTTTGAAGTCCTTCTGAAAACGGACGTACCCCTGGAGTTCGTCCACTTTGTTCCTCAGGGACTGGACGTTCCCCATGATCACCGAGGGCAGAGAAATCCGGGTGAGCTGTTGTTTCCTGAAGCGTAGTCTTGACGCCTCCTCGTTTATCCTGCTTCCTCTTCTTATCCCTCGTTGCTCCAGAGGTTTCATGAGAATCTCACAGAATATAGTCCGCAAAGTTCAAAAACTCGCAAAGTTCAATTGCAGCTGCACATCTCTAGTGTACTGCATCCGACCCCGGTAGACAGCCCCGTTGACGTCACAGGCAAGCAATACAGAATCCACAAAGCGGCAGGAAAGAGAAGATCCATTTTAAGTTAGCAAAACTAGGAGCACTCAATCATAACGACATTCAGACGATTAATTTAAGAAAAGAAAAGACATGTAAAAACCTTTAAAACAAGTATAAAACGCCAACACGAGGACGCCAAACTCTCACTGCCGGTTGCTGCGTGCGCATGTGTGCGCATGCTCCCTTGTCACTGTTATGCTGAAGTGTGTGGCTCTGAATTAAAAACATGTTTGATTTGATACATTTCAGTGTTCATATGTAAAGATTTAAACATTGGTTACATTTCAGCGTTTTTTCAAGTGTAAAAATTTAAAGATTGGCAAAATTTCAGTGTTTTCAGAATTTTCTTGACAGAGGTGGTGATGCAGGTCGGCATAACCCATCCATGGCTGATGCGTGTGGTCTCATCAATATTAATTATATTTTTTTTCACTGCAGAGTATTCTTTAGGATCCTCAAAAAATAAGGTAAGAGACAATGTTTCTGTCAACTAACAAGATATCTCCAACATCCAGAATGCAGGCTCTTTTCTGTCCCCTTTATTAATCTTCTCCACAAACTTGAAAGAATGTGTTCTGGATATATGTGTAAGTGTGTGAATTACGTGTTTCTATGTGTGTGGTGTTCTGTAAACAAACAGAGATGATACAGCGCATTAGCAATACAGTACAGATTCAATAGCTAACAATTAACCAGAGCTAACATGAATGACTGCATTACAGCTGTATCCATATAAGCTAGCTAGACTTGTAACATAGTAATGTTAAGCAAGGTAACATTATATTCAATTATAATTTGCCAATTATCACAAGATGAGATGACGCTAGTTGGCTAATCATACATCAACGGCTCTAACCATAACCTAGCATTAGCATCCTATACGATAATATTAACTAACAAAACAATTTGCTACACTAAGAAGAAACAAAATATAGTCTTATACCATATTAAGTTACTTACTTCAGATGGACGCACACTTTTACTTAAGTGTCAAAATAAACGAATTGGGCTTGGGTTTGGATAGCTGAATGCAGTAACACAATAACACTGGCTACAACTCTAAATGCAGATAGCTGAACACAGTAACACAGTAACAGTGGCTACTACTCTGAGTGCATTATAGCTAAACGCAGTAACAATGGCAACTATTCTGAACAGAGATAGCTGAACATAGTAACATGTTAACAATGGCTGTTACTCTGAAAGCAGATAGCTGAAACCGGTAATACAGTAACACTGGATGCTACTCTGAGTGCAGGTAGCTGACTTATGAATTGGCTGTCCATTTCTCTATGTTTTAAGCCCTGACTGCACATTCATTGGTGGCACTTAATACACAGAGATAATTCAGCAAGGCTGCTGCCCTCTTTTCTGTGTGTTCTTTAACATGGCCTCCTTGGTGAACGTATTTACTGCTAGCAATTCAGTGAGCCATCTGCTTGGTAATGCTGAACCAGTGTGCACCCCGGATGTTACTGTATCAGCAGCAGACTGTCAGCCTAATGTAGTTTACATTTACATCTTTAGCATAAGCTTTTTGACCATAAACCAATCCAGTCTTCATGGTCGCATCTTGATGAGATGTTGTTCGGCTCTTGTCCTGCAGATTTTGAGAGCTGCATTAAATGTTGAAGAAACTATGGTGGAGGAGTGTGCCGAAGCTATAATGATGGAGAAGAAAGTTGTGTTCCAGAAAGACCCCACGTAAGTGGTAGGGGTCAACCGATATGGTTTTTTCAAGGCCGATATGATAATGATTATCTGTGACAAAAAAGAGGACGCTTTTAACGTTTTTTTTCCCATGTGAAAAGAAATAGGCTGTGACAACATGGACTTAATTACAAGCCCTCTTTACTTAGTCATCTGTTTTCAGGCATAAAGTTAAATAAAGAGCAAAAGATCAAATGAAAATTCTTTCTCAAAGATAAAAATAAACAAAAATTGCAATAACTAAAATGACCACATTTGGCATTACAGATTATCTGTGAGGGTCACATTTGAGCTGCAGCGTGGGTGTGATGGTGTGCACGTTCGAATGAGACGATGTACAAGAGAGAGACAGGGCCTGCTAAAAGGGGGCTAATATTGAGGTTGTGGGTAAATTTCTCTGTGATTATCTTATTTTGGCTACGCAACAGATGCCTATCGCTATTTCAAAAGCATTCAATTATCGGACGAACGATGGCAAGCATTGCTTAAGAAATAAAGCGGATTAATACATCATTTAGGCTGCATTTTCATCATAAAGTATGAAATATCAAACCTTAAAACTAGACTGCGTCCACGCTTTTTCTGAAGCTGCGGGGAGATTCTAGGAGCCCATTTGCTCATAAGTCATTTATAGCCGTTTTCACATATGAACTGCAGACAATGTACAAAGAATCAGGTCCGGACATTGTCCGGAGTTGCCCTTTCACACATATAGCACACAACAGGAGCTTGTACGTGACGTGTTCTCACCTACACCACTTGCATTAATGTTGGAAAGTTCTATAGGACAGAAAGACACATGAAAGTGGCATTTTATTTGCCCTTGAATAAAGATCATGTAATGGATTCTTCCACAAATCATGAAAACCCAACTTTAGAACACTGTAGGATTGTTACCAGCAATTAATGTATTACACACACTAGTATAGTTTGTGTTGAGTGATAATATGTGTATTATTAATCATAATGTCCTGTTTGTATTGTAGGTTTAAGCTAAATCTCCAGGTTTGTTTACTGCAAATATCTGGATACAAGAGACTATATGTATCTGTAGAAGATCTCAGAAAACAGATGTTTGATTCTGAAAAGGCAGAACATGAGAACATGCTTTTGAAGGTAAGGACTGCACTGTTTCTGTACTCTATTTGCCACAAGTATGTTTGATTATATAAATTGGATGGACAAACTTTTAACCTGTATGCCCTGAGGTAGGCAATCACTGAGAGCGTGTAGATATAGTTTGTATAGTGTTATTGTTTATTTATGCATATCAACGTCAGTTACGTATTCACTGAGTAGAATAATGCTATAATTACAAATGTAATGTACTACCATTCATACAGCCAAGAATGCATGGTTTTAAGTGTCATTGTTTAAGAAGTAAGTTTTGCCAAACTTGAAACCTTCTGTTGGATCATTTTCTGTCATCTTAGTGGTATTTTGGTGAGGTCAATAAAAGCATTAATTATGAGTGTTTGTCCTTGTCTTATTCAGCTATGGGACTTATTGGTGCCCTCAGTAAAGCTGGAATCCAGAATTACAAAGCAGTGGGGACATATCGGTTTCCAAGGCGATGACCCCAAGACTGATTTCAGAGGAATGGGCATGCTGGGCTTAACCAATCTAGTGTGAGTCTGAGATCTGCTTAATTACCGAATAATACATTCAAGTTGATAAACGTGCCTTACTTTTGCTTAACCAACAAAAATAAAATAACATGCTGGCAGGAAGAATTCATTCAACAGAACAGTGAAGGATTGTAGGATGTAACCACTCAGTTTGTTTATCTAAATGTATGTTGCACATTTCAGTTTGATTTATGTTCTGGTTTTGCAGTTTCTTCAGTGAGAATTACACTGATGTCGCACAGCAGGTCCTCTCCCATTCAAATCATCCCAAATTAGGGTAAGACGAGTAAATCATCTGATTGCTGTCGTCCTCTACACCAGTAGTTTTCACATTAGCTGATTGCTATAGTCCACTGCACCAGTGGTTCTTAAACTTTTTTGGGTGGCGGACTCCTTTGCTGGTCAAAAGCCTTTCATGGAGTGCACACCATCATCCAATGACCATCAAATCGTGAAAATAGATAAAATGAACAAATAAATACACTTGCAGATTTCCATGGTAAACATGGCATGAACTCCCCTTTTGCATGTGAGAGTGTAGCTGGCTAGGTGGGTGCTTCGCCAGGGAATGTAAGCTAGCCAGGTAAGTGATGAGAGCTAGCAGCAAATTAACCTACTGACATGTAACTAGCAATGGAGGTTATACTTGGAGGTTATATAAATGTTTTGTTACAGATATTGCGCATTTCTGTGAAACTGCTGCATAGTAGCTATCGTTAATAGATGTGGGTATTTTTACAGTGCTTTTTTACAGTGCATGGTGGTCACAGAAACCATCATTCCCATTTATTAAGTTGCATGTGATTAATTGAAGTAGAATGCAGAAGTGACACCACCCTGCCTGTATGCACACACTCATTTGCACCAAACAGCATTGAAAGGTGTGTTCTGACTGGGTGCTGTTAACTTAAACAAACATATATTGCTACAGTCATAGACTTTTCCACCTATCACCTTCCACCTTGCCAGCTATTACAGACCCCAGTTTGAGAACCACTGCTGTATGCCATCCTTGGACGATAAGATAACATGTCCTCTTCAGAACTGGTACCTTCTCATATTCTTTTAGGTTGAGCTATCCTTATTATGTTTGTACTATCATCAATAAGCACAGGGGTGGAGGTTTATGGAATGCATTGAATGTGTTCTGAAATGAGTAACCTTTGTGTTCTCTGTCATTGTAAAATTGTTTTAGGCCTTGCATAGATACCAGGTTTTGTATTGCAGGTACTCATATGCTATAGTGGGAATTAACCTCACAGAGATGGCTTACAGCTTGCTGAAGAGCGGAGCTCTCAAGCCTCATTTCTACAACACTGTGCCTCAGAGCCCAAAACTGGAGCACTTCCACCAGCTATACTGTGAGTACACAAGGCTAGGAATAACCATCAGGGGCTTGTTAATCTTCTGGAAAAAATGAACATGTTTAGTCCAGTTCTGTAAATTTGAATAGAAAACTAGCTAATGCTTAGACCATCACTCTTCTATTAAGCATTCTGAGATCTCAGGAGCATGTGAGAATGTGAAAGCAAGTGACGTTAATGACATTAATGATTTTTTTGTCTCCTCAGGTTACCTTGCATATGAGTTTGATAAATTTTGGGTTGAAGAAAAGCCGGAGAGTATCATGGAGTTTAATCGCTACAGAGAAAAGTTTCATGAGCAGGTGAAAAAACAGTTGGAAGAACCAGATGTCACTCTCTATTTGAGAGTGGATTCTAAATAGGAAATGCTCAGGGAACTAAATAACAGATGCAATTGGGACTCAAACTTTTTATTTCGCGTAATAAAGTAGGCATCTAGAACTACCCTTTCTTTTAAATTAAACCCATTTTTACTGTAACATTTCAATGGGCTTTAGATATATGATACTGTAAATACTGAAAATATGAATCCTAGTGCCTCAGAGGAAGGGCATTCCAGCGATCCCGTCCCTGTTGATAGAATTCGAGTACTCAGTGGTGTTTGCTCCATGGGATTACAACTGTTAAGTGGTATGAGACGCAAATTATACATATGGGTTATTGAAGATGATTTAAATATAATAACCTGTTGAAATGTGTCTTATAATTTAATTTTGAATATTTGAATGTGTTGCATGTCTTTGGCACAGGCTCCTTGTTCTTGTTTAATGTACATCCCAGGAAATATTCCTGAATCCAGAAAGAAAGAATCCTGCATTTTTCTCAGTGCACAGCATGAACACTTTCAGTGAAATCAATTTTCATGCATTTCAACTGGCAGTTGCTCCAGTGATGTGGTTCTTTTACCCCTACAATTGTAAAGAAACACTTTAAGAGAATCATTTCCCTGAAGCAAAATAATTGGCCTGTTAATTTCTTCGAAGAATGCAGTAGCTGCTTGTATCTGTTGTTAGATGCTATAATATTTGCACTACAGTAGATTTTGATTGAGTTTAGTCTGTTTACAGGCTAGTCTTGCTTTTGAAGATGTTTGTAATTTTGTAGTCATCAGATCAGTTCCTTAATCAGTATCAGTTCCTTGTTCTGACAACATGTCAGTGAATAAAACTTGGAAAGTGGTCTTCACATGATCTCCTGTAATGTCTATGATGGTCTAGAGTCTATTAGTCTATTAATGTCTATTAGTATGTGGGCAGATACACAGTAACATTACAGTGCACCGCACGTCTCTTAAGCTTTGGAGGAGGGATGACACTTGACAGTGGACTGACATGACACAAGCCACATAGCAGCAATCAGTAGAGCCTGCAGATTATTCCTATACAACATGAGAAGAAACCACCCTTTCCATACCACCCACTCTACACTCCTCCCGTAGCTCCCGTTTCAAGCTATGGTTCTTTATCATTTGGACTACTGTAACTACCTGTATGCTGCCCACCCTGTATGTGGGATCAAACCCTTCAATCTCACTCAGAATGCTGCTGCTCAGTCAACAATGTTCCCAAATTCTGCCACGTTACACCCACCTTGTCTTTCTCCGCTGGCTACCAATGACGGCGTGCATCCTTTTCAGAATACTGGTGTTAGCCTACTGGGCAGTGCAAGGTTTTGTTCCCCCTTATCTTCAGTCCATCATTAGACCCTACATACTAGCCACATATGCATGACTATTTCAGGACGGTTGGCTGTACCCGCCTCTCACAATTATGCATTACAGTTGCATCGTCTGTCCATCTTGGCCCCTATGTAGTGGAAGGAGCTCAGAACAGCAAAATTGCTACCTACAGTGCATTCAGAAAGTATTCAGACCCCTTAACTTTTTTCACATTTTGTTATGTTGCAGCCTTATGCTAAAATCGTTACATTTTTACCCTCATCAAACTTTAAAACAGCATACCTCATTTAATACATTACCATTCTTCTAATAAATATTAGTTCTTTATGATATTTACAAATTCTTTCTCACATACTTGACGCCTTTAAGTCTACTAACATTTATTTGTAGTACTACAACACTGCACATATTATTCATAATACCATTTTACCATGCAATATTGTGGTAGAAAACCTCTCCCAGTCCAGGCCAATCGGACTGGTGGCTCCCTCCACACTTTGATGCCTTCCGGAACATAATAAGTCCTCACATAGTCTGATGTAATCATGGTTGTTTGGTTTATTGCATATGGTGATCAATCACATAGAGTAAACCAGGTCGGTCCGCGGAGCAACAGGTGTATATGCGGTGTGTATACATTCACAAACACTCCACAATCACTCTGCCCTCCCCTCAGCCTGGATCCATCCTTTATGCCTTTTCTCACTCCTCCTACCCCAGACCACAATTTCCAACTCCTCCTAGGCTCCTCCTTCAAGATCATCCCATTTTCCATTTAATACACCATTATTTAATTTGTAAGCTGTTACATTTACCCTGCCTGGAAAGTCCCATAAACTCCATAGTCATTAGTTGTATATTATTTTTAAGCATAACACTTCAGAAATTTCCCATTATTTCCACTCCACACCTATATGATTTTTAAACATAATTAAATAATACAGAGTTTGTTTTATTTTTAAGCATATATGCCTGGAATATTACCATTATTTCCAGGCCCACGTTTGAATAATAAAAAAGGTTAAATAACTCAGCCAGACAACAGTGCTGCAGACTGTAAGAAGGCACACAGATATCTATGTGCCATAAGCTACAAGGTTATCCCTTAAAACAAAGGGTTAATGTAAGAGCTAGGCCCCGTCTGGACACGGCCCAGAAGATGGGCCACAGGAACAAGACAAAGAAGAATTAAACCCCGCGAAGGGGGGCCGTTGGCTCAGCACTACTATGATGGGCAACTATGACAAACTGCAGTAAATCCACATACAGTTCACAAGCATTTGCCAGCAGATGTCAGCTAGGCCAAAGCAGGCAATCAGCTCTTATTTTCTAGCTGTATGACTCCTAAAAGAAAATATAAAACTAAAATGGGATGCATACGTTAAAAGGAGGCAAAAACATGCTGACACGCTGTAGGGCCATGTCAGGGGGAGAAGATACAATAAGCGTAGACCGTAAACCAATAGGAGAAGTGAAGGGAGAAAAGATACAATAAGTGTAGACTACGAACCAATAGGAGAAGTGAAGGGAGAGAAGATACAATAAGCATAGATCATGAACCAATAGGAGAAGGTGGCATGACTATGGAACAGAAACATAGTGCACGAAGGTTCTGGGGTGACTTCCAGGGAGGGCCAATGCTGAAGGCAGTGTTCCTGATAAAGTGAAAACAGGGTTTTCTCCTGTAATGTCTATGATGGTCTAGAGTCTATTAGTCTATTAATGTCTATTAGTATGTGGGCAGATACACAGTAACATTAGGCAGTGTTCCTGATAAAGTGAAAACAGGGTTTTAGAAATTTTTGCAAATTTATTAAAAATAAAAAACTGAAATATCACACTGACATAAGTATTCAGACCCTTGACTCTTAGTTGAAGCACCTTTGGCAGAGATTAAAGTTTTACACCTGGATTTGGGGATTTTCTGTCATTCTTCTGTGCAGATCCTCTCAAGCTCTGTCAGGTTAGATGGGGACCATCAGTGGACAGCCATTTTCAGGTCTCTCCAGGGATGTTCAATTGGGTTCAAATCTGGGCTCTGGCTGTGCCACTCAAGGACATTCACAGAGTTCTCCCTAAGCCACTCCTGTATTAGGGTGTGCTTATGGTCATTGTCCTATTGGAGGGTCCACCTTTGGCCCAGTCTGAGGTCCTGGCATTCTGGAGCAGGGTTTCATGAAAGATATCTCTGTACTTTGCTCCGTTCAGCTTTCCCTCAACCGTGATCAGTCTCCCAGTCCCTGCCACTGAAAAACACCCCCATAGCTTGATTCTGCCACCACCATGCTTCACTGTTGGGATGGTATTGCACAGGTGATGTTTTCTCCAGACATGACGCTTAGAATTGAGGCCAAACAGTTCAATCTTGGTTTCATCAGACCAGAGAATCTTGTTTTTCACAGTCTGAGTCCTTTAGGTGATTTTTACAAACTCCAAGTGGGCTTTCATGTGTCTTTTACTGAGGAGAGGCTTCCTTCTGGCCACTCTGCCATAAAGCCCAGATCAGTGGAGTGTTGCAGTGATGGTTGTTCTTCTGGAGGTTTCTCCCATCTCCACACAGGATCTCTGGAGCTCAGCCAGAGTGACCATCGGGTTCTTGGTCACCTCTTTTACCAATGCCTTTCTCCCCAAATCGCTCAGTTTAGCTGGGCAGCCATCTCTACGAAGAGTCCTAGTTGTTCCAGATTTCTTTCATTTCAGAACTGTGGAGCCACTGTGCTCTTGGGAACCTTCAAGAGTCAGGTCAAGTCATTTTATTGTCAGCCCATCCATATACAAGTATACAGTAGGATTGATTGATTGATAATGTTTCCCTGGGAGCCATGCTGCTACATTGTCAGTGAATACATATACAAGACAATAGATTGACAAAAAATACATTAAATGGAAAAAGCGGTAGGCAGAAGTGTGCAAGTAAATTGTAAACAAAGTTACACCTTCCATAAAGTGACTATGTGCATTTAGGTGGAATTTTGAAAGTACTGTCTTTAAATTTGTGTTGTTGAAGTCACTGGTGATGATGAAGAAGCCATCAGTGTGAGCAGTCTAGCTCGCTTATTTCCTCGTAGGGCCCCACTAACATTAGCGCTAGTGCTAGGGGGAGATGTAAGCAGCAACAATGATCACTGTTGTGAGTTCTCTTGGAAGGTAGAAAGGTTTACATCTGACTGCCAAGACCTCTACGAGTGCTGAGCAGCACGCAGAGATAATCACTGCGTTTGTACACCATTCCTGGTTGATGTAAAACACAGGCCTCCACCCGGAAAGTGGTTAGCCCGTCAAGCTGAATGGTGGAGTCGGGGATACACTTGTGCAGTGTAGCGAAGGGCGAGAGCAGTCACCCCGCCCGGCCTCAAACCCGGGTCTACGGGGTACCAAACATGCGACTTTGACCGCGACGCCAAAGAGCCAGGCTCGTTGGTATGGCAGTCAGAGCACATACTCAACCGTAGTGACGGCACTCTGTCACACTGCCCTCCCCTTCGGGAAGCGCACCCATGCGCTTCACGCACCATGGCATCCCTCACGCATTCTCGTGCCGTACTTCCCCCATCCCAGGGTGCCCCACTCACCAGTGCTTCACCCATCTCTGGGGTCCCTTACACCATGCTTCACCCATCTCTGGGGTCCTTCACACCAGGGTCAACCTAACCTGGGGGTCCCTCATACGGCTCACACACCAGGCACACTTCCGATGGCCTCGCAGCCAGCCATCCCACTTCTGACACCATTTGTAGCGAAGGGTGAGAGCAGTCACCCCGCCTGGCCTCAAACCCGGGTCTACGGGGTACCAAACATGCGACTTTGGCCGCGACGCCAAAGAGCCAGGCTCGTTGGTATGGCAGTCAGAGCACATACTCAACCGTAGTGACGGCACTCCGTCACATGCAGCCACGTCTCAGTGAAGGTGAGAGTACAGCAGCGTCTCATCTCCTTTCGGGAGGTCAAAAGCAGTCTTATGTAGTCCAGTTTATTGTCTATGGAGCATACATTGGAGAGGAAAACAGATGGGAGTGCTGGTTGGTTAGGGTTAGCTTTTATACTAGCATGAATACCGGCTTGCTTGCCACGCTTCCGCTTCCTCACACACCGCTTGTGGCGTCCTTTCGGGTGGTCACCATTGTCTGGCGATGCTGGGGTCTTGAAGTCCGGTGTGCACAGCACACTGAAGCGGCGCAGTTGGTCCAAAATGCCTCCATCTGGTTGAATTCGGCATTGTTTGCCAAAGTTGACTAAGTTCTGGTGGTCGTATACATTTCTACCAGAGGTTCTGGTACACATGCAGAGTGAGGTAGTTAAAGACAGCTTGCAGAAATCAGTAAATGCTTAAAAAAAGCACCATTATTTGGGACCTGGAGTGGCCGCTGCTACCTGGCGCACTGCCATCTTGAATAAATGCAGACATTTTTTGTAGCCTTACCCAGATCTGTGCCTTGAGACAGTCCTGTCTCTGAGCTCCTCAGGCAGTTCCTTCGACCTCATGGCTTGGTTTTTGCTCTGATATGCATTGTCAGCTGAGAGACCTTATGTAGACAGGTGCGTGCCTTTCCAAATCATGTCCAATCAATGGAATTTACCCCAGGTAGACTCCAATCAAGGTGTAGAAACATCTCAAGATAATCAAGAGAAATAGGATGCACCTGAGCTAAATTTCAAGTGTCATAGCAAAGGGTCTGAATACTTACGGCAATGTGATATTTCATTTTTTTTTTAATAAATTTGCAAAAATTTCTAAAATCCCATTTTCACTTTGTCATTATAGGGTAGTGAGTGTACATTGATGAATGGAAAAATGAATTTAAACATTTTTTAGCATAAGGCTGCAACATAAAATGTAAAAAAGTGAAGGGGACTGAATACCTTCCGAATGCACTGTACATTCCGTCACAGACTGAGGACCCACCTCTTCAGAATGAACCTCATTTCCTCATGTGATCTTTTTCCCTTTTCATGTATTTTTTTTTTTTTTGTATACGTTGCAGTTTTGCAACCTTTAATTGCATAATAACCATACAACTCTATGAACAAGGAGCATTTTGTAAGCTACAGTAAATGATGTGGATTAACATTCAATAATGGAATGACAGCATGGGTCCCTGATCTATAATACACAGCAATGCTTAATTATGGATTTGAATGTCATTCTGTTAATGATGATTTGGCACAAAGGTAGAAATATGTAATATATGCTGTCTTCAAGGTAAAAATGTGTTCTTTTGGCAACCTGTATGGAAATACGATTGAAAAAGGTAATGTGTAAAGCTCACAAAGCACAAGAAACAGTTTTTCTCAATTGATTTGATATATTTTTGCAAACTGTTATCCATGCTTTCAAAACAGTTAATGTAGCTAAAACCAAACAAAATTTTTATCAAGAACCTCAAACAAGGCTCTACATTTAAGTTTAGAATTCAGGTCAGTTCAGTTTGATGTCACATTATGATGTCAGATGCTCAATTTCCATCATGTTAATGTCAGGTTGGTTACAAAAGCTCAGAAAGTGCTAATTGCTAAATTAAAACAAATTAGCACACCATTGTGTATAAGGTAATTGTTAATTGTTGTCTTCTTTGAAGTAAATAGTGACTCTTACTGTATAGACAACAAACCTAAAAAGTGCACGTATGACACAATGCTCCTGAAAATAACAAACTTAATAATAAAGCAACAAATAAAAATATATTACATATTTTACCATTTCCAAAATTGTGAAAAATTGTGTTATGTTTTAAATAAAAACGTAAACTTTCATTTACACACACAAAAACACAATATGCACAATTCAGAGAATGGTAGTCATGAACTTTATTTTTATAAAGGTAGCATTAGAAATGTAAACAATACTTCACTTTGCAGTGGAAATTGGCTATTTTACAAAGTGGAAGCTCTGATTATATGGTTGTGTAAAATGTTTAGAAAATATGGACCTTAGTTTGCAGGAATGAGCCAAATCAATTGAGAAAAACTCGTGATATAAATAATAAATGACATGTCTTTTTCTTCATGACAAAATACTACCACTACCTACTCTTTTGGCACAAAAATATAGAAACACAATTTGCTTTAACAATACACTTAGTCCCATGTCACATGCAGACACCCAGTCTCGTCCTAGTTTGCCTCAGGGATACCCTCTGTAAAATGAAAATGGAAGGACCCTAAGAATCTGTCTTCAAATCATCCAAAAAGGGTAACGTTATGATGTATCATCGTAAGGGATGAGAGATTAAATCTACTATGCTGTATGTTTCACTAGATCCTTTACATTAATGTGGGAAACGATGTTAAAATGGTAACGTTCAAGCTTATGTTAACGTTAGCTGTAGGTCAAACTACAGCTGTTGTGCAGTTTTCTTGCTAAACCGCTATCTTTTGTCTGTTTCCTATTGTTATATTAACATAGTCAGATTGTCCTATGAAAAATTATTTGTTTAAGATTAACCATCTTCAGTATATTTAAACGATTCTGCAGTACGAGGCTTGAGGTAGTCGTTTGTTTGTTTGTTTATTTGGCCTGACGTTAATGGTTCTGACTTAAGAGATTTATCTAAGACAAGTGTTGGTCAACTTAAACTATGTTTTGTGTCAGTGACCTGACGTTAAACCCGTTAATGTTATGGTGGCTTTGGTCTTTGGTTTTGGCTTTGGTAGAAAAGGGAGACAAAACACTGGATGTGTTGAAATGTGGCATTGGGTCCTTTTCCCTGGAAAGCTTCC
This sequence comes from Megalops cyprinoides, assembly GCF_013368585.1. NCBI lineage: Eukaryota > Metazoa > Chordata > Actinopteri > Elopiformes > Megalopidae > Megalops > Megalops cyprinoides. Next base: position 1,256,916 of record NC_050604.1, on the reverse strand, counting down.
ATCGTCACCAGTGTAGTTTCATCCCAGGTTGAAGCTGAAACTCCACATATTTGAGACATTTCTTTTATGAATGCTGTGTATTCAGTTGTCACAAAATTATCAAAAAAATCTTATTTGTGCTTATCAATGCTTTTGTCTTGCCAGGGTGGAGATGTAATGCTCTGCATACGCAGATGTACATGCTGGAGGGGGTGTCCAGATGGAACGTCAATCGGTCTCAGCAAGCTCTGAGTATGAGTGGTACATCACGAACCAAGATCTATGATGCACGCTTGATGTCCAATCTGAATGTTCTCAGTAGCAGAGTCCTGGGTTGTACATTTTTGCCAGAGTTCATACCCCCTGGGAAACCTACTGGTAAGATTTTCAAGAAAAAGAAGAATGGGTGCTAAACAATATTCAATGACCACACTGTCAGCTATTACATTCAGTGACTACACATCTGTTTTCTCACTCATTCTACTTCAATCTTTGTTTCTTCCTGTTGACAATGTTTTTTTCAGGTGAGCGTATTGCCGTCAAGTATTTGCTGGCACAGTCTGACAGAGGAGATCTGCTGAGCCCACAGAATGGAATTGGTGTCAATCTGCCAGAGATGGAAGATGAAGTTCAAGAGGATGAATGTCCTGATGTGACAATATCTCAGGCAGCTGACATCTCATTTCATTCTTCATTTCAGGTAATAATGTGATAAAAGTTTAATCAACAATCAGTACAGTTTTACCGGAAACTTTTTTTACTATTTGCAGATGCTGATTTTCAAGATGAGTGGTCTATGATTGACATTTCAAAACATTTCCTTTTTTTACATATACCACAGAGTTTGCACACACTAAATTTTCACAACCTCATTGTACACCTCTTGCTACTGTTTACAAATAATTCCTTTAGGAATCTACGCTTGAAAGTGGTGCCTCTGAGAGTCCTGTCAGTTCACCATTTGAGGACAGTGGACTCATCACATCAACTCCGGTAAAGTGGCCAATGTCTGACCATCAGAAATGCTGGTTGCTTTATCTTCTCTCTTAAATCAGTTTTGTAGGAATTGGGTTTGATTTCATTTGACAGGATAACTGGTGTGACGCAAGAGGAATTCCCGGATGGGAGGCAGTTGATGACTTGGCAGGGTACCTCGTCAGCCTCAACCATACAGTCACTGCTCTATCAAACTCTGAAACAACAGAGATATTGAGATTGTACTCCTGTCTGGATCCCATTGACCAGTCCCCAACCAAGTATTCCCTCAAATGTAAGAAAAAGACCTTGCCAGGGCCATGGAGAGCTTCTTGGAAGCGCAGTGGCTCTGCACCTGGCCAGCAAGCAGCTGAAAGGTATCTTATGCATGTAATATAACTGTGATATTTATGCATGGGTGTTTATAAAGGTGTGTATAGGTGTAAATGTTTTATATATATATATATATATAGAGCCCCCAAAGAAGCGACACTGCAAAGAAAGCTACCACTATCAGTGCAAGACATGTGGTCAGTCAAAGAGCAAACTCACGGGCCATACCCAGCTACGGGGAAAATGGTACTGTCCAACATCTGGGCAGACCATCACAGAGTGGAAGAGCACATTAAAAAATATATATGTATATAGTTTTGTTATAATATTGCTGTGTTTTGACACTAATGGTCTATTTGTCATCTGTGGTCTGTACAAGTTTTAAACCAGCAAAGCCATTACCCTACAAGTTACGGGCAAGAAAGACAAGTTTGTCTACAGTCTCAGGTTTTAAAGCTGCCCTGTGACAGCTGATAAGCTTCTTGAATCCCTCATTTTCGACAGTGCTAATGGAAAGCATTTCTTTTGCAATGCAATATGCAATTGCATTTGTGGTGTCTTTGTGTCTTTTTGTTTTTTTTTTGTTTTTTTGTCGTAAGGCACGGTGCTGAAATGATCATTTGCAGCTGGGTAGTCGCACTGGGTACTGGCCTGGTACTTGTCGAGGGTCCACTAAAAACACTCACTTTTAATTGTAATTTCTTACTTTCTTTTACTTTCTTACTTAAGATTTGTTCCTTCCTCTTTGCAAACATACGCGCTGATTAGCTGGCATAGCAGCTGTAACTCTCCCTCCAGTGGATATTAGCTATGTGGTCTGTCCATGAAGCAGCCTATCACAAAACTGTATCAGCAGTACGTTCATGACAACAACTAGCCAATGGCTGAAATGCTAAAACACTTGAAGCACCTCCCACTGGCCACCTCGGCACAGCGGCTCAGTGACTATGCTGACCATGGTGACTACAGCATGACTCTGGAAGACCCGAAACACCCCCACTGCATACTGTGTACTGAATGTTCTGAGGTACTGCTGACAAGTTCTCAGCACAACGGTTCATTCAGACTCGAAAGATTCTCTGACTATGTTGACGATCAGACCCGAAATACCCCGAAATGTTCTCAGTACAATGGTTCCATACAACTCCAAAGAATACAGCGTGAAAGGCCCTATGCCTGAATCACTGTTGAATAGTTCAGTAACCTACAGTGGTTTTGTGGATTATTTTAATTATGATGCTTAGACTAAATAATATATTGTAGCGGCTGATAGTTAGCCACTGCTGCTAAGGAAGTGTGTGTTCCCATGATTCTTTTTGTCGTTAGCTTTTCTTTATATTAATATTCTTCCTTCAAGACTTTGTTATGTAGGCTAGGTTACTTTGTTACACAGTTATGTTAGGGTGTGTGTGTGTTTGTGTGTAGGAGACCCCATGTGTTTGTTCGGTGCATTTAATTAACTAGGCTACTGTATGTGTGACAAATAGAGGAGGCAGTGACATGCCTTCACTGTCACATTACAATCTGAGCGGTGACTATATGTGTATGACAATATTTGGGTTCGGTTAGTTCAAAACTTGTAAAACAAAGTTTTTTGCTTTGAATATAAGCAAGGCTCTTTTTTCCTCAGTGCATTTTTTTAGTTTTAGCAAATGACATGTAGGCCTACTTATGATGCGGGTTAAAGTGTGGGGTTCCATTACCTTCCTAAAGACGAAGTATACTTTGTGGCTGCATGATTGTTTGAATAGCATGGTGCAGTTTCATGTAATGGATATTACAATTTACTTATTATTAATTTTATTGACATTTGGTTTCACACATGCTGTTGTGCCGCAGAGCAGGCTAATAATGGACATGATGTTTGGAACAATGTAGGGTAATTTTTAAAATGCAATAAAACTATTTACAGATTTGTATATGCTGCCCGATCGGATATGGAAATGAACAAATCAGTGTGTCAAAGATTTGAATCATTTTATTGTACTGAATGAAAGGAACCGAATCACTAAAAAGAATCATTTTGAACACTACTACTACACATAACAAACATTAGGGAAAATCTTTGTTTATGTTATGTTTCTGAAAAAAAAAGAATATCACCCAATATATCATTATCGGGTTTTTAAATCCTCAAATATCGAAATTGGTATCGGTCATAAAAATCCAATATTGGTCGGGCTCTACTAAACGCAAATAATAACTAACAATTATAAATCCATATATTTTCCCCCTTAAAACAAAGAAACAGGTGGTAGTACCCACTACCCCCCTGCAGTAATAGTACCTGGGTCTCCCCACTTCCTATTTGTTACTTCTGTGAACTTTGATTATCCTCCCTCACGAGGAAGTGAAACTAAAAATTGGTAACAAATGGTAACAGAATGACAAGACACTAGGCAAACAGTTTCTGCAAAACTAAATATAGGTGTTGATATTAGATGGCTCCGGTCTTTAACATTATTGTGTTTTGACACATTTCCAATTAAGAGTTTTAAGAGTTTTCTGGTAGGGGCGGCCCTGTCATTGCCGGTCCCAAGCTGGGACGACAAAGTAGGAGGGTTAGGCGAGAGGCTAGCTTCCCCTCCCTGTAAAAACCTGTTGCTACAAACATGCCAATGAAAGAATCAGGGAACATTTCGGCCCTGGGAGAGGATGGAGCTCCAGCTGGAGAACTTATGACGTCTGGTAGTTGTAAGAATTGAAGAGGTGCGGGTCTGATGTAGTTTGGAAGTTAGTACGGTTTTATTGGCGTTTGAGCATTTGCAACTAGAAAGTTTTACAATGATCGGCAAAGCGTCACAGAAAGACAGTCTCTTTGGGTTCGTGGAGTAATTGAACACTTGTTGATACATTGAGGCACTTTATATACCTTTTCTGAGGTCTCTTCCTCAGAGGCAGGAAACAGAAATGTGTATTCCAGCTACATCCTTGCATCTGGCATTCTTAACACTGACAACTGACAATCACCTCTGTTACCTGCCTTCTGTTGGTCCGCAGGGGGTCTGACCCTCAGCCCACAACCAGAGGCCTAGTCAGGTAACAGTCTATGGCAGCCTTTGTGTGTGTGTGTGTCTGTGTGTCTGTGTGAGTGTGTTGGCACCTAGGGTGTCGGCACCTCTGTGTCTGTGGGGTCTCTCAAACCTTACATAGTGAAAGCCATATTCATGATTACATTACATTACATTATTGGCATTTAGCAGATGCTCTTATCCATAGCGACTTACAATATTATCCATTTATATAGCTGGATATTTTACTGGGGCAATTCAGGGTTAGGTTCCTTGCCCAAGGGTACAGCAGCAGTGCCCCAGTGAGGAATCGAGCCAGCAACCTTTCGGTGACGAGTCCTGCTCCTTAACCACTATGCTACACTGCCGCCCCTATTCACATGGAAGCGGTCAGGCCGACAACCATCATCTCCACCAGGTCCACCATCAACATTGGAACATGGAACGTCAGAACCATGTATGAGGCTGGAAAGACAGTGCAAGTGGCTGTCGAGATGGAGAGATACAACCTCGCCATCCTAGGAATCAGCGAGTCAAGATGGACCGGTTCCGGTCAGAGAAGACTCATGACGGGAGAGTTGCTGCTGTTCTTGGGTTACAAGGAAGACAAGAATGCCCCATATGCACGGAGTGGATCTAATGTTGTCCAAGACAGCCCAGAGAGCGCTCATCAGATGGGAGGCACACAGCCCATGGATCCTCACACCCTGTTTCCGAACCAAGAAGAGGAGGCTCAATATGGATGTCATACAGTGCTATGCCCCGACAAACGATAGCGATGAGAAGGACAAGGAGGAGTTCTGCAGCAGATTGCTGACCATCATCCAGAGCTGCCCTGGGCGGAACATCATTGTCATTATGGGCAACTTCAATGCCATGATTGGCAGCGACAACAGGGGCTACGAAGAGGTCATGCGGCAGCAGGGCCTGGGCAAGATGAATGACAATGGGGAAAGATTTGTCGACCTCTGCGCCACAAACAACCTGGTTATCAGCGGGAGTTTCTTCCATCACAGAAGGATACACAAGGCTACTTGGGTATCACCAACCTTGTTGATAGAGAACCACATTGACTACGTGTGCATTGGGAAGAAGTTCAGGAGATCTCTTTAAGATGTGCGCGTCATGTGAGGAGCCGATTCTGCTTTGGACCATCATCTCCTAGTTGCCGGTTGAATCTCAAGCTGAGGAGGAATTGGACAGGGGAAACCTGTCAATGCCAGCGATACAATGCCACGCTCCTGAAAGAGACAACCAAATGAGAAGAGTTCAAGGTTACACTCTCAAACAATTTCCAGATCTTGCAAGAGTCAGAGGAAGGGACAATCGACAAGGAGTGGCAGAGATTGAAGGAGACTGTAATATCAACATGCCAGGAAGTACTGGGCCCCATGAAGTACAGCCATAAGGAGTGGATCTCAGCAGAGACTTTAAAGAAGGTAGAGGAGAGGAAGAGGAAGAAGACAGAAGAAGCTTTCTGGAAAGTACAGCAAGCCAGAGAGACCAGTGAAGAACAAGGAAGGGAAGACAATGCCTAATGAGGAGGGACAGAAGAACAGATGGGTGAAGCATTTAGAGTAGTTGCTGAACAGACTAGCCCCACAGGATCCACTGGACCTCCAGCCAGCCGACAGTGACCTGCCGATTGACTGCAGCGCGCCCACAAAGGAGGAGATCCGCAAGGCCGTCAAGCAGCTGAGGAACAGAAAGGCTGCAGGACCTGACAGCACTCCGGCAGAGGCGCTAAAGGCTGATGACGAGACCAGTGCCGAGATGCTGTACCCCCTCTTCAGCAAGATCTGGGAAGAGGAGCACACCCATCAGAGTGGAAGGAGGGCTACCTCCTCAAGCTCCCAAAGAAAGGCGATCTCAGCTCCTGTTCCAAGTACAGTGGCATAACACTTCTGTCCATCCCAGGTAAGGTCTTCAAAGAAAGTCCTCCTGAATAGACACTGTTGACTCCCAGCTCCGAGACCAGCAGGCTGGTTTCCGCAAGGATAGATCCTGCATCGACCAGATTGCAATGCTGCGCATCATCCTGGAACTGTCACTGGAGTGGGACTCACCCCTCTACATCAAGTTCAGACTCTTTGGAAGTTGCTGAACTATGGGGTGCCGGAAAAGATCACCAAAATCATCAGGAACACTTACAAAGGTATGACCTGTAGAGTGGTCCATCCAATGGACTCTCTGGACACAGTTGGATAACTTTGACATTGATGACCTGGCTCTTCTCTCCCACACCCAACAACAGATACAGGAAAAGACTTACACCATCACGGAAAACTCAGCATGCTTGGGCCTCAACATCCACAGAGGGAAGAGTAAGGTCCTAAAGGTCAACACAGCCGATGCAACCCCCATCACGCTGGAAGGCAAAGCACTAGAAGAGGTGGAGAACTTCACCTACCTTGGCGGCATCGTCGACAAAAAGGGTGGGACAGATGCTGACGCAAGAGTCCGGATAGGCAAAGCAAGGTCAGCTTTCCATCAGCTGAAGAACATCTGGGGCTCCATGAACATGACCACCAACATCAAGAAAAGAATCTTTAACACTATCGTGAAGCCTGTGCTACTCTATGGAGCCAAAACCTGGAGAACCACCGTTCACTGTAAAAAAAATCTAACTTGGAAAATAATTGCCTTAACTTGAATAAGTAATTAAGCAGCACAGTCCTGTGAGATTAAAGTTGTCTTAACTATGTTTTGTGTCATGCATGTTTTTGGCAACATTGGGAGAACTTGATATACAAATCTGGAGAAAGAAAATGTATCTTCAGCCCACCTTACAGAATGCAAATGATTCCTTCCTGGGGGGGACTGTGGGAATGTCCAGCCCCCACAGGTCACCAGCCAGGATGGGTACCCAGAATGTTGGAGTGGGTGGGAAAGAATTCCTTTAAAATCAGCGTTACCACACCATCAGGGTTCTTTTATCTCTGTACTTGGGGAGAAGATCCACCAGTTCCTCTACGGTATTAAAGGACCTATTTGTGAAACAGCGAAACTAAGTCTGAAGACTGCATTCATTTTCATACTCGGGAAGTATAACAACCATTTTATTTTTACACTGTCGACTGACATTTGTTTGATAGCTAACAGTTAATATATCTCTGTATTTGCAACATATCTATGGCCATTGTGTTTTTAAAAGAAAAACAATAGACTGCTCAAAACACCAAATTTAGTTATTAGCTAGCTGGGTAACATTAGCCAAGTTTCCTGCACTGGGAAGGAAATCACGCAGGGGCAGATGAAGTTTGGCTGCAAAGCGCTCATGACAAAGGAAGTTGCTGATTCTGATGATAAAGTCATTCTTTCTAGGTAGTTAAAGCATTTTGTGTCTAATTACAACTTAGCTTCATTGTGTGATTTTAGCCGACAAGCTTAAGGATTACTACTACTATCTACTACTACTATCAGCAATTGAATTTGCTAGCTAACATTAGCTCTTAATTAAGGTTAGCTAGCTCCTAACTAGCTAGCAAAAAAGTGCGCTAACCAAAGTTTGTTACTAGGTAGCTAACCATCTAGACTTGGAAATTGGTATTTTCCTTTTTTGACGGATGTCTATTTTGCATTTACCATTTTATGTTGTATGGCATTTGTGAGTGGTAATAAGAGTTAAATGTCATATCTGTGTATAATTTAATGACATGTTAGTTGTCTCAACTAGCTAATGAATTAGTTTACCTGATAGTCAGAGTTGATAACCACATGCGTGAGCTGGAATGTGTCTGCTGGTGTTCAATTTGATATCACATGATGATAGCTTGTTAGTTAGCAGTCTCATATCTTGTGTCCTGTACATATAAAATAATAGTAGTAGTAGTTTTGTATAGGCATGTTCATTGTTGTACTAACATTTTGATTATTTTATGTTTTCCCTCAACTTGGAGTGGAGTAGCTTGATACCTTGCAAGTTCTGTTCATTTTCACACCAAAATGCTGTGACTCTTCTGAAACCACAGGATACGCCACAGTCGAGAAGGAGCTTGCTGGCTTTTTTTCAGTGACTGCGCCTGCTCTTTTAAAACATCTGTTTCGTTAAGGTGTCACCTTTCCAAGTTCCATACTAAAACTTCTACACATGTACAGAATGCAACATTTACGTGTGAATTGTGCGATTTTTTGCAATTAAAAGCAGGTCTTCAGTCATTTAGGACTACATATGAGAAGTCACCAGACAGTTAGGTGCCCATTTGTGAATTGTGATTTCAAAAGCGATTTGGTATCTACTTTCAGTATAAAGTGAAAGATTTAAGGTCTTCAGTTGTATCTGGTGTTGTGGAGGGAGGAACTGGTCTTCAAGTTGAAGTTGAAGTTCAAAGTTTTATTTGTCACATGCCAAGGTACAATGTACAGTAGGTGAAATGATGGTCAGCAGCAGGGCAGACTGTGCAAAATTCACAATAGAAAAAATATATAATTTAAAGAAATAACTGAAGATGTACTATAAAACTCACAATAGAAAAATGTGCATAAATCACAACAGAAAAATATATATTTTAAAGAATATAACTAAGGAAGATATACTATAAAGATAAGAGAGAAGCCAGATAGGAGTAAAAGCTACATAGACAGCTGGGTCAGAATTATACCACACTTAGAATACAGGGTGATGATTGTAGAATGCAGGGTGATGATTGTAGATATACATAGTATATATATGGGGGTGCAGTAGTAGTACTGAAGTTACACTCCAGTATGGGCTGCATTTAGCGTTCTGATGGACTGTGGGAACAAGCTCAGAGCTTCTCAATATTAGCCTTGAGGTTGCGGAGATGTCTGCCTGACCGCAGCCACTGAAAGAGTCCTTAGTTTGGGTGATTCATAATCCTATCGACTCTGGTGCTGCACCTCCTGGTATACAAGTCCTGGAGGGCACCCTGTGGTGTGCTCAGCTAGTCGCACCACCCTCTGCAGGGCCTTATGGTCCTGTGAAGAGCAGTGCCCCTACCAGGCAGTGATGCGTCCTGCCAGAATGCTCTCGATGGCACCAGAGTAGAGGGTTTTGAAATCTGTTTTGGCAGTCTGAATTTCTGTAACAGTCTGAGTTTCACCAGGGTGTTAGTGTGAGTGGTCCATCTCAGGTCCTTGGTGATGAGTACGCCGATGTATCAGAAGCTGCTCACCCTCTCCACTGGGGCACCATTGATGGACAGTGGGGTGTAGCTCCTCTGTCGCGTCTTGCAGAAGTCAACTACCAGCTTCTTTGTTTTGCTGCCATTAGGGGAGAGGCAGTTGACCTGGCACTTTTGTCAAGTCCTCCACCTCCTCCAGGTAGGCCTTCTCTTTGTTGTTGGTGATCAGGCGCACCACCACAATATCGTCCGCAAGCTTTATGATGGTGGTGGAGCTAGTCTCTGCCACACAGTCATGTGTGTGCAAAGAATACAGCAGGGGACTGAGGACACAAACCGGTGTTGAGGGTGAGAGAGGTGGAAGTGTGGCTGCCCACCCTAATCATCTGTGGTCTACCAGTCAGGAAATTTAGGATATATTTGCACAGAGAGCTATGCAGTTCAAGGTCCAGCAGCTTACTGACCAGTAGAGGGGGGAATATAGTGTTAAACGCTGAACTGTAGTCACTGAGCAGCATTCTAACATACTTCCCTCTGCTGATGTTGAGGTGGGATAAGGCGATGTACAGTACATGAGTGACTGCATCATCAGTAGGGAGGTTGGAGCGGTAGGCGAACTGAGGGGGTCCAGAGTGCATGGCAGAGAGGAGCAGATGTAGTCCTTCATAATCTTCTCAAAGCACTTCATTATTTCTGATGTGAGGGCTATAGGGCGGTAGTCATTTAAATTTGTTGGTGAGAGCTTTTTGAGCACAGGAAATATAACAGATCTTTTGAAACATGTGGGTACTTCGGCTTAAGGTGATCAAGTTTGGTGTAAATCCATGAATGGGTGACATTATAGCAAAGAAATGGCCATATCTCCGAAACCAATTCCTTAATAAAGTTAGAATTTTGTATACTGCGTCTTGGTCAAGGGTCCTGATAAAGTCTTCAAGGACAAGTTAATGACTCAGGAACAATGGCAGCCATCACTCATTCAATTTTTGGCTAATGTGCTTGGACCCCGTAATCACCGCTTGTGGCTATATTTATTAGGAGTCCAAGCACGTAGTGCTGGAACCCTATTGTGTTTGTTCTGATTTTTATTATTATTAGGGGCCAAGCACCAAAGGTGCTAGGCACCTATTGTAATTGTTAGAATTTTTCACTATTATTATTGTTATTATTATTATTATACTTTCCGCAATGGGAGTGTATGGCAGCCCATAGAAGCCCTTGATAAATTTTTATGAAATTTGGCACATTGATAGAGGAGAGTCAAAAGTATCCAGGCATCATGAAATTTTGCCACATGGGGGCGGTATACCAGAAAAACAGAGAAAAAAAATTCAATTGCCTATAGCTTTGGAACCAAAGCAGATGTTTCAATGAAATTTCTTGTGCATCATCACAGTAAAGGACCCTAGCTGGGAAAGCATGAAACCTGTGTGTCAGCCATTTTGTTTTTTGGCCATATTGATATTATCTTTTTTTCAATGGTTTTCCATGGCAGGCCATAGAACCCAGGCTATAGAACCCACTATACTGGATTTTTGAAAAAAAAATCATATTTTTAATTTTTTGAAAAACCTACTTTTGCAAACTAGTCCTAGATCGTTGATCCTATCACCACCAAATTTGGTCTGTATCATCTACAGAGGGTTCTGACCAAAAATTATTCAAAGAATTTTGCTAGGACAAACGATATGGCCACTGTCATCCAATGAAATTCCATGGTGAAGACACAAAAACAGGAAGTGAGTCATTTCTCAGCAATGCTTTGTTGGAGTGATGCCAAACTTGATACACGTTGTTGGTATTAGCAACACTGGGTATGCACCAAGTTTCATGAAATTTGGCCACTTGGTGGAGCTATACCATTAAAAATCATTAAAATACCCATTACTCTGGCAGAAAAGCAGATATCTCAACTAAATTTCTTGTGCTTCATCAAAGTTAAGGATCCTAACTGGGAACTTATGAAACCTCCACATCAGCCATTTTGTGTTTCATCCATCTTTGATTTTTTCAAAAACACATTTAACCACCTCCTCCTAGAGTTATGGCACAATGAGGTATTGTGTAGTACCTCTTTGGACCATTGTCTTTAAGAGTTGTTAAAGGATAGTTGCCAGGTTGAACAATGTGGCCGCAGTGTACCCACAAATTTGCCTGTGAAGTTGCCATAAAGGAAGAGTGGCCATATCTCTGCAATGCTTTTGTTCATTGGCATAAAAGTTGATACACATGCTTACAGTTAGGCCTGGGTGGAACACACCAAGTTTAATGAAATTATGGGATTTATTATTATTGGGATGCTATACTGAAAAACAGGTTTAAACACCTATGTGTCCATGTACTTAGATGTTAATGACATTTTGTTCCAATGGGCATCACAAGGCACAGACCACACAAAGAAAAGCAGATATCGTGACCAGTTTCTTGTAGATCATTACATCATTACATGTCAGGTCCTAACTGGGAAATGAACACATAGTTAATGATTATTTCTGCTGGTCAGTGTGGTGGACATCCAGAATTCTACAGAATCCAGAGAATTTCTGTTGGGAAAGACTTACGACTTCTTTGCAAAAAGCTCCCATCCTGGTATATAGAGCATCTTATATCATATGAGTTGGATGAGAGTAGTTATGCTGAGATGGATTTCCTGACATTTGATGACTAAATGACTTTTATCTTTTGGCAGCCTACTCTGTTAGGGGAAAACTTCTCATGTCACCCAAGAAATTTCTGCTGCAGTGAGTTGAGTGTGTATTTCTCTTTGTTTTGTTAGGTCACTAATGTGATATAATGCACTTCTGATATGGTCAACACTGTATTGTAGGGGAAGTGAGAATTTAATAAATATTAAATGGTCTGAACCCAGCGGTCTTAGAAATTCATGCCCTTGTTTATCGTCCGGCACTCTGAATACCGAACACAAATGACACCAATTACTAAAACTCCTCACTTAACCAACTTGTAAAAATAATTCAAAGAATTGATTTAATTTAATAATTATTATTAAAGATATTAATTATCAATTAAATCGCCGAATTCATTGATAGGAAATGAGCAGTCTGGTGGATCAACCTTTGGCAGAATCATGCAACCACCACTGGAATAGATTAAAAAGGTTTATTGAGCAAGACAAAATTCAGAGTCTGGGCTACAGACCTGGTCCACTACCTTAACAGACAATAAATTATATAAAGACATTAACAAAACAAGAACATGGATGGATCACGGAATGGATGAATGAATGCATGGAGAGAAAATTACCCACGCTAATTGTTTTCCTCTCCCAAGGAAGAACCACTCACCATAGCAGCAAAACACCAAAAGGAAAAATCCGCAAAGTTGCAGGAGAAACTGAGCCACGGACTGGTTTACTGAACAGATGACTGAGCATCTATTTGAGCGGCAAAACTGAGCAAAGAGGCCTGTTCTAGGCCTGATTTAAGAAGAAGCTCTCTCCACCTCCCTGACCCACGCATAATTAATTTTATGGTGGGAGAGTGCCTGGAAGTTTCTTCTGGATTTAATTTTGTGCTCCAGATCTGGAAATATCAGATATATGTTTGAGATTATCATTTTTGCATTCAGCTCTTCATGAGCATCGCAGTGACACCAAACATTAATAGGCATGGTTTGAGAGGAGAGAGTTGGCTGAACGGTGGTTTTGCTGCTATATTGAGAAATACACGTTGTCACATGGCATTGGGTTTTCCAACATTTTTCCCATAATATGAGGGCACAATTAACTGTGGGGTATAAAAGGGTAAGTGATCCAAACATGCAGATACAAACACACACACACACACACACACACACACACAATCACAAACACACAGGCGCACGCACACACACTGATTGTGCTCAGGAAGGGGAGAAGGGGGAGAAGGCAACCCTTTGCAGTTGTGGTCTAGCTGGATGTTACTGTTTTAAGAAGTAACTTTAAGATTGGCTGAAAAGGCAAAGTTCTTTAAGATTATATTAGAAGTATTTGGTACCTGAACCTCTTTCAGATTAAACCAAACTAAAATATAAAATATATTTGTCTAACCCAATCCTAAATATATTCCATTACTTATTTCGATTCAAAAACATTATTTTATAATCTATATTGTTTTTATTTAATCAAATAAACTCACGTTTCTCTCATTTGCCGACAACTGCAGTGCATGATGGGTATATCTCTGATCTTCGAAGATCATCTGACGTAGGCTAGCCATTTAGTTCAGACAGACAGAGACCGAACAGAGAGCAGTGATCGTGTGAAGCTGAACAATGTTTAAAAGCAAAAGTGGTGCTCAAAAAAGAAAGGAAAAGAAAGTTAAAGAGGAGGAAAAGTCCAAACTCCCAAAGTTGGACTCTTTTTTCATCGTGCCTACTCCCATTGAAACTTTCGATGATGCTTTGCCTTGCAATAGCAGAGGAGAGAATACTCAGGCTAGCAAAAGCCATGTAGGGGGGGGTGAGGAAAGGGATATAGCAAGCATAGTTCAGGGTGATCTCCCAGACCATGTTAATTTCCCTGAAAACATAAATGTGCCTACTCCTGCTGAAACGCACGATGACCATGCTTTGCCCTGTAGAGTAGAGGTTAACACTCAGGTCAGCGAAAATAATGTACAGGAGGGTGAGAAAGAACGTAGGGAACTAGCAAAAACAATTCCGAATGACTTCCCAACAGACCGTGCAAATTTCCCTGAAAACATAACAGATGCAAATGTTAAAAGGCACATCCTTCAAACTGGTCCATGTAAGTTTAAGGGTCCTTTTCCAGTTACGGGAAATCGAAGCTTTTCAGCCCATTATTTCATGTCCACCACTAAAGCTGGTATGAAATTGCCACGTAGCTGGTTGTGCTACTCCCCTAAACTTGACTGCGCATATTGCGAGCCATGCTGGCTCTTCGCAAATCGGCAAAGTCCCTCATATAACAATGCCTGGGTAAATGGAGTTCGAGATTGGAAACACATCTCTTCCAAAATCGCGGTCCATGAATCTACGCAGATTCATCTCAGTGCATGTGTTGTATATGAACAGTGGAAAGTTCATGGCACAATAGATGCTGATATGGAGAGAGACGTTCGTAATGAGGCTAACTTTTGGAGGCAAGTGTTAGAGCGCATTGTGAATGTCACCCTTACATTAGCGGCCTGCAACATGGCATTTAGGGGGCATCGAGAAACCATTGGACAGGGAAATGCAGGGAATTTTCTGTCCATAATTGAGCTTTTGGCCCGCTACGACCCTGTCTTGAAAGAATTGATCAGTCGACCAGAAGGATCCATAAAATATCTGAGTCATGCAATTCAAGATGAGATCATTTACATATTATCACAGAGAGTTAAGAGCAACATAATAAATGAGATAAACGCATCCCCGTTCTACTCTGTCATTATGGACACCACTCAAGATGTAGCCAAGCGTGATCATCTGAGCCAGGTCTACAGATATGTTATCATTGACCGAGATGAAATGGATGTCCCTACAAATATTAGAATCATGGAAGCTTTTCTTGGGTTTGAGCTTACGGTGAATTCGTCTGCATCTGAGCTGGAGAGCAAAATTGTGCGTTCGATAGAAGGACATGGGTTACAGATTTCCAGATGCCGTGGACAGGGTTATGATGGCGCAGCAAATATGAGTGGCATTTATTCTGGCGTTCAGGCAAGGATCTCGGAACGGCTTTGTATGTACACTGTGCGGCGCACAATCTTAATTTGGTTTTAAATGATTCAGTTAAAAACGTCCCAGAGGTGAGGCAATTTTACGATGTGGTCGAGAGCCTTTACAACTTTTTCGCGCATAGTGTAAAGAGATGGTCATTGCTTGGCGATATAATGAGCCAAGAGAGCAGAGACATCACTTTAAAACGCCTCTGCCCAACCCGTTGGTCCTCCCGCTACGATGCGCTTGTTGCTTTAAAGTACAGATATGGCGATGTCATTAAAGCTCTGGATAAGATCTCACTGACCAGCAGTAAGAAGACCGATCGGGATGAGGCAGGTGCACTAAAAAAAAACATCACCAAATTTCAATTTATCTTTTTAATCAGCCTCCAAACAAAAATTTTGGAATGCACAAATGCGGTCTCCAAATTATTGCAGGAAAAAAGCATAGACCTCCTCAAAGCTTCTGCATTACTGCAGAATGCCATAGGAACTCTGACACAATACAGGGAAAAGTTTGAAGAGGCGAAGTCTTCCACACTGGCACTGGCTATGAAATGGGGCAGTCAAACACAATTTGAAGTCACCAGGTCAAAAAAGGTGAAGCGACACTTTTATGACCTTAGTGAAGACAGTCGGCTCTCCAACGCAGAGGATTACTTCAGGGTGAATGTATTTTATGCGTGTCTTGATGTTATCATTCAGCAGCTCACCCATAGGTTTGTTAGTTTAAACAGAACTGCTCACCTCTTCGAGGCTATTCACCCCAATACACTCCAGCATGCCAAGGATGAGGAACTATATGAGGCGGCGCATCGTCTCAGTAGTCACTATAGTCGGGATATTGACTCCAGTTTTCCTGGTCAACTTGTGTCTTTTAGGACATGTTTTAAGGAGCAGATAGCTAGACATCCATCCATAATAAATCTGGCCAAACTCCTGATAGTTGATCATCCCGCAGTAACCTCAACATTTAGTGAGGTGTGCACTGCTTTCCTGCTATTTCTCACACTTCCTGTCTCAGTCGCGTCAGCAGAGCGCTCTTTCTCCAAATTGAAACTGATAAAAACGTATCTCAGGAGCACAATGGGTCAAGAGAGGCTTTGTGGATTGGCCATGTTGTCAATAGAGAGTGAGCGCGCTAGGAAGCTTGACATCACAGGCATCGTCAATGACTTTGCAGAACGCAAGGCTCGTCGAATGCCTTTTCAATAAAATAGTAGGCCATAAATTGGCACGCTGATTTTTTCTCAGACTCAAACCACCCAAAAGATATTGAACACAAACTATACAGACATGCAGACAAGCCCAGATGCTAGCCTATAGGCTATATAGGATTTAAAAAAAAAAAAAAAAAAAAGTTTGTTCATACAAGTTGTGCATAGTTCAAAGTTTCTGAGTGCTTCGAAATTATATTTGAAAAAAAGTCTTGTTAGACTAGTCCACATGTGGTTCAGTATAGTGTTTATGTGGCTTTACGTATTGAATTTATTTGTAATGTATATAGTTTAGCCTAACCCAGCCTCTTAGGGAGCAAGCCAGCTCAACTAGGTGCCGGTCCCAAGCCCGGATTAATGGGGAGGGTTGGCATTAGGAATTATAGCCTAAACTATAATGAGAATAGATGATTAACTGTTTAATATTGGCCTATGGTTTTGCACTCCACTCTTGTCACTGGCATAGGCGGGGTTGGGGCCGGGGGGCCCTTGACCAATTTCTGCCCCAGGGCCCTTTGTAAAGTTGTTCCGCCACTGATCTGAGGGGCAGATTAATGCTTACCAATACACAAGGCGGGCGTACCACGTCCTACTTCTGCTTTTATCTAGCAAAATCAAATGTAAATCCAAACCGGCAATCATTTATTTTAAAGTATCCGATTGGGTTCTAGGTAACTTCTTGCAATTCTTAAAGCAACGGCTGCTTATCTTAAGTGGGTATGTGACCTGAGGTCATTGATTTAGGGGTATATATGGTGGTAGGCCATTCGCCCTCTTGCCTGCTATGTGTGTGTATTTGTTGACTGATCTTATCTGCCCTTGGTGTGGTCCTGAGTGGGGAAAGGAATCATAAAAACCCAGACCAGGCAAAGAACCATAAAATGCATGGTACTCTCCCGACAGTAAGATAATTGAAACTGGTGTTTCCTTTGGCTATCTGCTTTAGGCCAGTCTTGTATGGCCTTTCTGACTACTGTCTGTGCAGTAATAAGTCCAGTATTGAGATGAAAAGGTAAGCACTTATTTATTGATATTCTGTGGTTCTTTGTTGCCACGCTTATTTGCCTAATGCTTACTATTCTGTTTTCAATATGTTACTTGTCATTCAGGTAATCACTGTAAAAAAATGTTGTAAAATTGTTGTAATGTGAAAAATAAAAGATAATGAGGAACAACCAATAGATGTATCAGTAGCTCTACAGAAATCGAAGATGGTTGTTAAATCATTGACATCCTTTTTGTTTTCTTCTGTAGAGTTCTTAGAAAACGTTGCTGTGTATTATATCTCCAAACAACATTAAAAAAATCAGCATGCCTGAACTCCCCTCTTCTTTTCAAAGTTTTGAAGAAATTCTGCAAGAGAAGCTTCAGCTGAAAGAGGGATTCACTCTTCAATACGAGGGCCCAGAGTTTGGAAATGAACTGTATAACTTAACAGACATTTCAGAGATTCCAGCAGAGAAGGCTACACTGAAAGTCATTTAGGAGGCATGCCCCGACCCTGATGGATCAGATTTGGCCCTGTCTTCCCTGGATACAGCATCACTTTCATGTTCCTCTGACTCATCCAGAACTTCTGCAGGACCACCATCACTTGGTCTTTCAAAACGGTCTTCTCCATGGCCATCTCCTTTTCCAATCCCAACCTTCTCATATGACATCGAATTGTGACTTCAAAAGGGGAATGATGTTTACAAGGAGAGGGGCATCCCCCTCAACATCACTAGAGACATCAAAGGTGAAATACTTGACAAAACTGTACAAGCTGTGTTTGACGTGACTGCATATCCAGACAGATCTGAAATAGATTCAGTTGCATTGTCTCTTGTCAACAAATATCCCTGTCTCCGTGAGCCAGGAAGTGGAGACAGGTTGCATGGGGGGAGAATGAGCATTGCATTCAAGATTGGAAACTACTGTCAGAAGCTGCGGGGACGTAAAAGGTATTGAAAGGAGGGGAAGCCTTGAAGAAGGTAGAAGCAGTTTTAAAAAAGCAAGAAGCGCTGAGGTGTATTTCCTGCCTGACCACCCCACTGGGCAGAGCGAGGATACCCTGTAATTATAAAATGTATCCTAGAGAATGTCTGGTTCTTGGCACGCAGTTGGCTTGATAGGCAGGGCAGCGAAGTAGCAGGACTGGAGATCGGGGTGTGATGCTTGGACTACAGCTCCAGACAGAAGCCCGGAGCAGGGACAGGAAACAAATAGAGAACAGTGATTAGTGGATGGTAAGAATGACATGAATGTACAGCAGAGAGGTAGGAGAGGAGGGGCAGGGAAAAAAGGTGCCAGTGTGCAAAAAGGAAAAAAACCCAGCAGACTAACATTCCAGCAGCATAACTAGGGGACGGGAGGCAAGGAACCGGCATAGTCATGAGGGTGGCCCTAAGGCAGTCAACACCAGTTCACGGCACAGAGTCCATGTCATGACAGCAATGACCACTTAGTCCACCAGAGACTCTATGATCCACACCAGCACCAGGGGCTCGATAAGAAAAGGCTCTACCGCCTATAGTAGTTTTGCCCACTCTTGGAATGATGAGAAGCCCAGCATTTTGGGAACGAAGGGCTCTTTGTGGAAGGCATGGATGAAGAAGGTCCTTAAGTAGAGAGGGGAAAGTAAATTTAAAGCCTTAAATGTGAGTAAGAGTATTTTAAAATCGGTATTTAATGGGTAACCAATGGAGAGAAGCTAGAATTGGGGTAATGTGCTCAAAACATTTCGTTCTAGTTAAGATTCGAGCAGCTGCATTTTGTACCAGCTAAAGGGGTTTTAGTGAGACATTTGCACATCCTGACAAGAGGGCATTACAGTAGTCTAATCTGGATGTTACAAAGGCATGGATTAACTTTTCAGCATCATTAATTGACACAATTTTCCTGATTTTGGCTATATTTCTCAAATTTACATTTAGATTTACATTTATTTATTTAGCAGACGCTTTTATCCAAAGCGACTTACAAAAGGAAGAAGGCTGTCCTAGAGGTCTTAGTTATGCGAGTTTCAAAAGAGAGCTCATGATCAATGACGACTCCAAGGTCTTTGATAGCTGTGCTCCAGGAGAGGGAGACACCATCAAGGTCCAGTGTAAAGTGAGTGAATTTGCTCCTGATTGAATTTTGGCCAACGACCAATATTTCGGTTTTGTCTGAGTTAAGGAGGAGAAAATTTTGGGCCATCCAATTCTTTACATCTGTTAGGCAGGCCTCCATGTTTGAGATATTCAGAGGGACATCAGGTTTGACTGATATGTATAACTGAGTGTCATCCGCATAACAGTGGAAGCTAATGTCATATTTACGGATGATATCGCCGAGAAGCAACATGTATAAAGAGAAGAACAGAGGCCCAAGCACGGATCCTAGTGGTATACCATATCTTCCTTTAGAACGAGCAGAAGATTCATTGTTAATGGAGATGAACTGATATTCTGATAGATAGGACCTACACCAGGATAGAGCCTGTCCACTTATGCCAACCAGGTTTTCGAGGTGGTTGAGGAGGATACAATGATCGATGGTATCAAAGGCAGCACTCAGGTCAAGTAGCACAAGAAGACAAATACAGCCATTGTTGTAGGAGAGTAGAAGATTGTTGAGCACTTTCAGGAGAGCGGTTTCCATACTATGATGAGGTCTAAACCTGGACTGAAAGGCTTCCAAAATGTAGTTTGCGTGTAAAAATCCACAGAGTTGCTTTGATACTGCTTTTTCCAGGATTTTTGAGAGGGCCTATAGTTTGACAGGTCATTGGGATCTAGATTGGGCTTCTTCAGAATTGGCTTGTTAACTGCTACTTTGAAAGACTGAAGTAAGTGTCCAGACGTAAGGGAGGCGTTGATATGATTTGATAACGGTGTGCCAATTGCAGGTAGTAGCTGTTTTAGGAAGCTGGTTGGTATGGGGTCTAGTTGGCTGGTAGAGTTTTTAGATGAATTGATAGTCAATGGGATAGTCAACCAATTGAAGTTCAATGGGTATAAAAGAGTTAAAGCGCGAGGCAGGCCTAATAGCCGTACCTATGTTGTCTGGGATGGGACTGGCCAGGCAGGAGACAGAAGTCGATGAAAATGTTTGTATTGTATCTCTTATCGTTATGATTTTACTATCGAAGAAGTTCATGAAGTCATTGCTACTATAAATAGCTGGCATGTTAGGATTAACTGATACAGGACTCTTAGTTAATCTGGCGATAGTGCTAAACAGATAACTAGGATTGTCCTTATTTTTCTCAATAAGGGTAGAGAAATGTTTGGATCTGGCAGCTATGAGGGCATGCTTATAGGTTAGGAGACTTTCCTTCCACGCCAGGAAAAAAACTTTTCGAGTTTTCGCATAGCTTGTTTGAGAGTACGCGTATGGTCATTGTACCAAGGTGCTAGATTTTTGTCTATGATTTTTTTCCTTTTGAGAGGAGCAACGGCATCGAGAGTTTTACACAATGCAGAGTCAATACTGTCTGCGAGTAGATTATTTCAGTTAAGCTAGGATTTTAACATAGACTAGAGGAAATTTCATTGTACAAGTTGTATGATCTAGGGAGCTCATCGATAAAGCTTTACCATTAGCTGTAAAAGAAGAAAACGTACGCCTAGAAGAAGATTTGGGCTCTGAGTATGTGAAGCACATTAGCGGTAAATTGAAAGGGATGAGATAGTTGTCTGATAACACGGATTGTGTGGCATAATTTCTACCTGGTTAATATCAGCTCCATATGTGAGGACCAGATATAGAGTATGGTTACAGTAATGTGTGGATTTATCTACAGTTTGATAGAGTCAAATAGGTTCAATGATAGACAAAAATGCTGTTCTGAACAGCAGCAACACCACCACCTCTGCCAGTAGGTCGAGGGACCTGGTGATTGCTGTAACCGGGAGGAGTTGATTCATTAAGAGCGATAAAGTTATCAGGTTTAAGCCACATTCAGGCAGAAGATATCAAATTGGTGATCAGTAATCAATTCGTTTATTAATGTAGCTTTAGGTTGTAACAATCTAATATTTATTAATCTAATCTAAAGGACCATTTGTCCACAAGTACTACTTTCAGGTTTGTCAAGTTTAATTTTCATCAAATTATCAGCACAAATGCCCTTACTAGATGTTTTTAAGAAGTTTGGGACCGGGAGTCGGGGAACAGGCACTGTCTCTATGGGATTGAGTTTAAGTGGTGGTTCAAGGGAAAAGCAGACATCTGTGTAGGACAGAAAGTCTGCTGCCTGGCCTTGGCCCTGATCAGTCAAAGTTTAGAGGAGTTCAGACTATGATCCAGGTTTCTAGAGATGATTGCTGCACTCTCCCTCGAGGGGTGGATGCCATTTAATTGTAAAAGACCAGGCCTCCCCCAAAACTTGTGCCAATTATCTATAAAGTCCACATTGTTAGAGGGGCACCACTCAGACAACCAATGATTAAGTGGCCAGCACTTTCAAATTGGCTTCTATGTCGGTCACTCTGGCTCCAGGGATGCAATTGACTATGGTCGTTGCCATCTCTAATGTTTCTAAGAATGGAATTGCCAATAATCAGGGCTCTTTTAACAGGCTTCTCAGCAGGTGCATTACTGAGGGGGGAGAATCTGTTTGAAACTTGAACCGAGGGTTGGTGGTGCACCGGGGGCTTACACTAGCTTCTATTTTCCTGAACCGTAACCCACTCGCCTTGCTGCAAAGGCTCTGCCGGGGTTGAACTAGGGGAAAGGCTAACTGACGCATCCGGTACTGAGAAGGACTTGATAAACTTTTCACTAGCTTTAATCTCGTATAAGGTGCGGATGCTTGCTTCTAACTCTGCTACCTTCTCTGTCAACCTAGTGTTTAGCTCACATTTATCACAAATAAAGTTAGCAGTACTGGCAGAGAAAGAGTAACTAAACATGCTGCACACTGAGCAGGGAAGACATCGTAGATAATTTAGCTGGCTACTTACATTTGTAGTCTTTACTTTGGGAAGATGTTGGATTCTGCAGATACTCTGGGTTTGAGTCCTGGCTGGGTCCTAGCCAATCTGCGTCTGGCGTTCAGGAAGTGCAAAGCAGGAAACAGGTGACGAGCAGGTTCACACAGAAGAGTACTTTAAGTTAAATCAACCTTCAACCTTCAATAAACCAAGTACAATCAAATAGTAACTGTGATTTTATTCAATTTTAAATAGTGATTTGAGTGAACTAACAACCTAACTTAGCGAAGCAGGTTGGTACAACTGCTTGGATCCTGAAGTTGAGAAAACTCAAAAATGTCAGGCAGCTGGTTGCCTTACATTTTTAAGTTTGCTCAACTTTTAGTTTTTTTTTTAAAGTTGACTCAATGTTTTAGTTTGTAAGTTTACTGAACTACATGTTTTTTTACAGTCAAAAGACAATTTTTTTACAGGTAGAAATTGAAACAATTAATGCATGATATGCTCCTCTTAACAAGCAGGTATGAAAGACATTAAAGACAATAAAACGTAACAATTGAATTCAAATGTTTATTTGATTTGCCTTTCTCCATTACTCAGCCACTCACAGCAAATAACATCGTGTTTTTTTGAATCGTTAACATCAATCGACAAATTGGTTTTCCTGAATGGGTTACTAACTAGACAATAAACATGGCTGGTATAGTAGTTAAGCCTAACTACACATCAAACATGGCTGACTGCTGGTGACACTCTAAACACGGCAATCTGACCAGAACCTTTACATCTAATAGCCTAAAGCCACTCAAAAAGAAAAAAGAGGTTGATCTCTGAACATTGTCACGTAAAAGAAACCTAGAAACACATCTACATTCTCTCACACTGTCCTTCTTCATCATGCATACAAACACACACAAATGCATGCTAACACACCACTCTCTCTTCTTCCAATGTACACTTACACTGGAGCATTTTTTATGAGTTTAAGGTTACAAAATCCCAGATAAAGACATTCTGCAAAATTACCAATCTCTCTCACCACCACCTCCTTCTCTTACAGACAAATGCACACATCTCACACACACACACACGCATGCATGCATGCACATGCACACACACACACACACACACACACACACACTAATCTAATACCCTAGAGCAAAACAGTATAGGCACACTGAAGATGTGTATCCAAATTTCCAAATTTTACACAAACTAAACATAAACTGTTTTTCTAGATGGGCTACTAACTAGGCTAACTACACACCAAACATGGCTGAATGCTGATGACATTCTAAACACAGCAATCAGAGCAAAACCTTTACATCAATTAGCCTAAAGCCCAAAAAAGAGGTTGATCTCAAACAGGTAAAAGCAACCTAGCAACTACCAAAATCCCCAATCTCTCTCACCACCTTCCTCCTTCTCTTAGAGACACATGCACACAATGTCCCTCAGACACACATGCATATATTCCCAGGGCCGGCCCAAGCCTTTATGGGGCCCTAAGCAGAATTTGATTTAGGGCCCCCCACCGCCTTGGCGCTGCAAATACCAGTAGTATTAGCTAATCACTCCGTTAACATAATATTGCATTTTTGTATGATTACCATTGACATAATATAATTAGGGCTGTCAAGTGATTAAAAAATTATCTAATTAATTACATGCTTTGTGATTAATTAATCTAAATTAATCACATATATCAATATTTGGTGTGAGAAGCATTTAAAAATATTTCAGTTCAAATGGACTTTGGCAGATGACTGCATCAATGATAATAGACATAAACTTTAAAGGTCAACATCTCTTTTATTTCCCGTACATTCAGAAGATTTTTTCACTGTTCATATGCAATAATGGCCATAACAATCAAAATCAAAATATGACCATTAGGGAAATAAAAAAATCAGAAATGTTTCAGCAAGAACAATGATGGAAATAAGTCCATAAGTTTCTCATTTTATCCTTGACATTGTAATGATTGTCAATGTGTCATATTTTCAATGTTGTGCATGAATGCGGTAAAACAGCGCGTTCATTGAACGTGCTATTTTTTTCGGTGAACGGTGAACTTGAACGTATCCATTTGCAACTAAAGAATGTGAACTTGAGCTTATTCAGGTTTGCGCGAGATTCGGAATCCTTGGGTATGTTAAAGTCAGAGGTGGACACTAGGGCTGAACGATTAATTGATTTCAAATTGAAATCGCGATTTGAAACAATGCGATTAACAAATTGCAAAGGCGCTCCATCTCTGGTTGGCTGGGCCAGACCAAGGAGGTGGGACACAGCGCAGCGGGATACCTGCGTCAGGAGAGTAGCGAGAGAGGAGAGGGGGAGGAAAACTAAGAGGTAAGATGTAAGGTTAGGGCTAGGGCACTTTCATGCAATAAGGGATTCAACAAGGTACTGTATATGAAACATTGGGATTGTTTCTGTCTCAGTAGGTGAGACACTGACTTCTGCATGTGTATGCTACTAATATACAAAGGGTGGGGACACATCGGTGTAATAAGTGAATAACTAAATAAAAAGACATGAAATATGGCCAAAATTCAAACAACAACAAGGTGCAGATACTGACAAAACACACTGTAATCATCTTGGTATTCACTTTTCCTTCAACTGTGGTATTGGGGGCTAAAATATTTAAACTGTGGAATAATTTAAGTGCATTTAAATATATGGTGTCATGTCACCATGCCCAACTATTAAAGATATAGAGACCCAATGATACAAAATTACTTTGCCATCCAGTTTGTCTAGAAGAGTCTTCAACCCCTCTCCAAAGGCTCCACTTCTTGATCTGTACAGTCTGATGAACTTTGCTGCATGTTCCAGTTACGAGAAAATTCCTTGAAAGGAATTTCTGTGATTCTGCACAAAACTCTGTACATACCTATTATAAGACACATACGACATTTAGGCAGACTCAAAGAAACAAAGATACAGTACTTCAGAATGAACTTCAGCAAAGTAATTTCAAATCTATGCACTTACCTGCTCTTCCATAAACAATGCTGGCCATCCTGTCATAATATCAGTCACCAGGTGTTCCTCATCCATTATCTCCTTCCTTCATAATGCAAATGTCAGTTCCATTTTGGAGTTGATGAATGCCAGGTTGGGATGTTTTTTCATCATTTCTTCCTGTAGAGCATCTCTTTCATTTTGTAGAGATGCATCAGTCTGCCCAGCTGGAATGTCAGGGAGAAAATTCACCTCACTCTTCTTGCTTTCTTCAAACAATGTCTGGAATCTTCTCCAAGTCTTTTCTGGTTTACACTGACTTCACTGAACCCTGCTGCTCGTAATTTCTGGCAGTAATTCCCAAACTTAAATTTGATGCTTGTGGTCCAGCTATCATAACATGTTCCCTAGCTTGGATCCTTGAGACATGGATGCTTGTCAATTAACACGGCAGCCACCAATTCCAGCTCTTTCTTGTTTGGGTATGCCTTGTAAGAAAAAAAACAGTATGAGCTATGGCATTGAAGACATCCATTTTCATCTGCCTGGGAACTGTAAGCAGTGTTCCATGTTCTCTGAACATCTTAATTCCTTTGGTAAGTCTTAATTCAACATTATAGGAAAATGTAGGAACAGGGAAAGGAGAAGCCCACTGCTGTGAATTTTCATGCTGTCTAAGATCCATGAACAAGGGTCTTGGGTTTGAGCTGGACGATGCAGAAGATGCCATACTGGTGGTGTCCAGGGAGGATATGGAGGTCACATCATCTGACTCTTCAGATACTTTGGTGATGATTTTCAATACAGCTCTTTCTGGCAGAAGCTCAGATATGTCAGTCAAATTACAGAGTTCATTGCCAAACTCAGGATCCTCAAAATGAATCACAAAGTCCTCCATGAGTTGGAGTGAAGAATGGTTTTCAAGTGATCAGGGCCGTGTTAACCCAATGGGCTATAGAGGCTGCAGCCCAGGGCCTCGGCGACTAGGGGGCCTCATGTTGCAGAATCAATATAGAAGCGAGTGTAGAAAATCTGTTGAGCGAAGTAAGGTGTGAAAATGTCTAGCTATAGGAAACATGAAAGTGGGGCCCAGAAAAGAAAAATGCAAGCTCAAAAACAAGAAAGAGCCTCAGAGCTACTAAAAAAGACACCCAAATTAATGAATTTATGGAGTCCCACGACTAGCCAGCCTGCCGTTGCCACGACTAGCCAGCCTGCCTTTGCCACAACTAGCCAGCCTGCCGTTGTTGCTGACTGGATTCCATGTGCAGCCCACTCCCTGAACCTCGTAGGGGTGTGCAGCGTAGATTGCTACAGTGAGGCCAATTTGTATTTTAGGTTAGTTTAATCAATTTTTAACTTTTTCTCAGCCTCGCCTGCCCACTGGAAAATATTAATGAATGGGCTCGACTTGAACGAGAACAAACGCCTCAAAACAGTTAAAGGACTCTCATCAACAAGATGGTCTGCACGTGCACAGGCTACAAAGGCTCTTCCAACTAAGATAAAGTCCCGACCAGATTATTCTAAAGAGCCTGACCATATGCATACCGATGAAGACAAATTTCATGCAGAGACATTCTGTGTCATAATAGACAGACTGATTAGTGCTTTGCAACAGAGACACGAGGCCTATAAGGAGACATGCACATCCTTTGGTTTTCTCACACAACTCTGGAATCTCTCCCCTAGTGAAATACGCAAAGCAAGTCTCAAATTGTGCAGCAAGTATAATAACGATCTACAGGATTATTTTCCTGATGAGCTAATACAGTTTGTGAGTTTCTCGAGTGGTACAGTCAGTGCCCCAACACCAAGAAACCTTCTTCTATTAATAAGACAGAGACACCTCCAAAGTGTTTTTCCCAATGTTGACACAGCACCGAGGATATACCTTACATTGCCCGTACGCAATGCCAGCGGGGAAAGATCATTTTCAAAGTTACGGATTATAAAACATAGACTGAGGACATCAGTGGCTGAGGAAAGACAATTTGACTTTGATGTCAATTGAACATGACCTACTGAGAGAGCTGGATTTTGAAGACCTGATTGGTGACTTTGCCTTTAGTAAGAGCAGGAAAAGGGCCCTTTAACATCCCCGGTGAGTCAAACATTAATTGGTGTGTATAGCCTAACTCAATTGTAAAGCATTTTAAATAGGCTACTTCTAGTGCCGGATAGGCAAGTTCAACTATATTTCCTGTATTCTGAAAATGGTGCACTTTACATGTGTCTGTCTGCCTGTTTTGGGTTTGTGTGGAAATGTGCTATTCTTTGGCTTTTCAGTTGGTTTTTGGACATCAGTATTAATTTGTTATTAAGCTACAGTATATGTCCTAAGCAATAGGATTTTTTTTTCATTGTGGCTTGAAGCTGGCAGCCTATAGTCAAATTGTGATTATAATAACAGAGAGGGGTTCTGTTGCGTGGACATCGATGCGCTGCAGTGTAGCCTAATTCGCGCGTGCGCGTGTTTATGTGTGGGTTTGCGTGCGTACACGGAGGGCCTCCTCCCGAGACATAGCCCAGGGCCACAGAATGGCTTAATCCGGCCCTGCAAGTGACTGACTGAGTTGAGGGTTTCAGTTAGGTTTCAGAAAACAAAAGGACAAACACAATTAAAACGGAAAGCCAATATTTTACAGTATCTGCTACTGAATTGCCACATTTCACAATAACTATACACGTGACTGGCTTTTATCAGTGTTCCACCAGATATACAACAAAACTTGAACTTGAACTTCATATACAGCAAAATACCTGGTGGAGAAAAATTAGTGGAGAAGAAACCTCTTTAAGGAGATCATAGCTTTTCCTTGAACTGTGTATGACGTCAGAGGATGGTGATCATAAGGTCCTCTGGTTCAAGAATTTCAGTTGTGCACGTTTCACAAACCTCATAACATCTGTAATGCTCAATATACCACAAGGAAAGCTTTCTACAGATGAAAGACACCATGTTAGCATTCACAAGTACACTGAGAATCCTGAAAAACTCTGGCAACCCATTGAGTTCTCCAGAGGACAAAACCATGCCTTCACTATAGTGAATACCATACAGATGCACATCTGAAGTAAGGTTTACAATCTCCCTGTGAGAGTACTTTTGCTGTATTGCAGCCTTTTGCTGCACATCTAGTGTGCATGTTGCTGACATTTTTGATCTTCTGCACAGACAGAGGGGGAGGAAGAGATGTGGACTGCTCAGATAATGGGCCATCATGAGTTGGTGTTTAGTTGCCAAGGTCAGGAGAATATTTTTAAAACTGTGCACATCACTTACAACCCTTTTAAAGTATCTATGTTTCGCCTCAAACCTCATTGTCCACAGCTCTACCAATGGGCCAAAGCACTGAATCAGGTAGGCATAGTGCTCAATATAGTGATGTTTTGGTCTCAATTTGAGGTCTGGGAATGTCTCTCTAATCAGCTGCCTGTGATCAAGAATCTTTCGCTCTAGCCAGGACACGGATGTTGCTGAGAACTCTGTTGATACGACCAGCTCAACAATGTCTTTCAAGTCCATTAAAATCTCCCCTGATGGCTTATGCTCTGGTACATAACTGGCAATCATTAATGGCAAAAGACGAAGCAACGCCCAGGTCTCGTGACCGTTCCCACCTACTGTTTTCTTTGAAAAGCCAGACTGTGTAATTACTTTGGGTCGGTTCACCTTATCAGAGTGCTTGTAAGGAAAGGACTTGATACAATTGTTAAGAGTGTTAAGAAAGAAATATCCTTTTTTTGAGTCCCTTCAAGCAAAACGACAACTCATATGGTACAATTCCCTCAAAAAAGTCACGTAAGAGATCTGGTGTCAGTACTCAGTACGCTGTTGTTTTGATGTTCTCCCTGTCGTCAATGTGCTTTTGTTTACTGTTCCCATGTGTTCCAGCCCTGCCCCACTCTCTGCCCTGTCCCCGCCCACTTGATTTCCTGATCGCCTCCACCTGCCTGCCTGCCCACCTGCTTCCCATCTCCTTGTCAGCCCAGCCCTATATTTACCCTGCTTGTCTCTGTCTTGTTGCCAGTTTGTCACAGTTTTGTACCAGCCTGATTATTCATCGTGGTGTTCCTGTCCTGACTTTCGCCTGACCTCTGACTGTGTCCCTGTCTGCCGCACTGCTTTGGTTGTCTGTTCTGCCTGCCTGCCCGGCTTGACCCTGCCTGTTCCTGTTTTTGATCCCTGTTCCTCGTTTGCCCTGCCTCGGACTGCCTTTCTGGTTTTTGACCCTGCCTGTTCTGCCATTACGAACCTGCCCTGCGACTTCAATAAAACCACTTGGAACCTGAGTACTTGGAACATCTGGTCTGCATTTGAGTCTGTGCCAGTGCCATGACATCTGGTGGAAACACAGTTACTGGGTGAAAATAGGATAAGTACTTAGCAAGGACAAACTTTTTTTACACCCAGTTTACTGTTAAGCTGACCATTCTCTTTCAGTTCTTCTATGATGGAGTTGTGCTGTTCAATAGTTCTTAGCTGAAAACAACTGGCATCCTAAGTCTGTATGTCCTCAGCGGATTACACATCTCAAAGTCATCAATGTAGACACCAATTGAAATACAATCACTTTGATAGCCTAAAAGTGAATTTCTTTGAAATACTGGCCACTACAGACTTGTATTGCCCAGGTAACTCCTCATTGACAAAAACCGCTCTTTCCAAGACATCTACTCTGTTCAACAAAACCTCAATAACTCTTAACATTGAGACATACACAAAAGTGTTTTGGTGCAATCTATCATAAAGATACTCAACTGGGTCAATCACTTGAAAATGTTCTTTAAAATATGCTATCCTTCTATGTTCTGTTGAAAGGCTGCCTTTTTCTGCAGTGCTCAAAGGTAAGGTATTTGTTTTGTGTACTGCTTCTGATATCAGTTCTGATAGCTCCCCTGTTAATGAGTCATCAATATTATCATACTTCTTTAAAATATCTTTGATTCCTTTGCTGCAAGCCTGGAGAAAGACACAATGTCACTGAATACACTTAATATTTCCTGGGTTGCAAATGTGCAATATATTGTAAATGTGCAATATACTCTGCATGTACAGTATCAATGAGGCAAGTTTGTGCTCAAGTGTCAGTCCAAAGGCTCTGAGTAAGAGGTTGTTTCAGGTACAGGAGGAACTACTGAAATAGTGTCATCAGCTGAGGGTTGTGGATCAGGCTGAGGATCATCTTCTTCTGCAGACAAGGGCAGTTCAATGTTCCCAGACACCTCTTGCTAAGAGGTTACAGATGGGCCAAACTCTTCAAAGGTATGTGACTTATGTCTCTGAGATATGTGGCTACTAAAAGTTGAAAAAATATTTGTCGTAACCTGGCAATTCCTAAAAGGACGCTTGACAGTTTCATGTCTCTTCAAATGACATCTGATGTGGTTTAAAACGGTTTTCGGGCTGGCAAATATCTCTAAAATCGCAGGTTTCACAAAAATAAAAATGTGCTGCTTGTTGTGGAATTTGTCTGTGTGCTCATGATAAATGTGACTTCAACGCACCTGTTATTTTGAAAGGGCAAACACAGCAATGGTCCAGTCCACCAGTATGCTTTACGAAAGTGAAGCGAGCTTCAGTGCCTCGGTGTCGAACGTCCCATCACTAGTGTGTGAGCGTTCTGTGGTTGCTTAATAAATGGCTGGTTAGCTAACTACAGCACCATGCAGTGTCGTTCCTTCCAAAGAACCCAGCTCACTACAATATTTTATATCTATTTATATGTTATATTTACATCGTCTTTCCTATATTCATGGTGGAGTTGTATGTTCATATTTTCTTCCCAATATATGCGTGAACCCACAAATCAAGTGCATTCCTGCTGAAAAATATGTTTTGGAGAGAATTTATTTTCCTATAGAGTGTGATCTTGCTTCAGACACTACTGTTTTACCATGGACTGCAAAGTAGCATTCACAATCGTCGCTACGGGAACTAAAATGTTAATATAGGAATTAAAGTTTCAGAAAATGTTTCACAGCGAAAGAATATAAGAGGAAAACATCTGCCCTGATTGGCCGCCACTCGACTCTGTCGCTGCTCATTTGCATACAGTTGAACTTTGCTTAACTTCTTTTTAGTTGCCAGGTCACGGCAATTGTGTTGCCAGGCGATGCATTTCTCCATGTTGCTCAGTGTCGCCCAGCGACCATTGGAAATGAATGACTTCCGGCCGCTTTGTCACTCGTAGTCGCTGCCGGCGTGAGCGCAGGGGACCCTACGGTCACACGGACAACACAGGAGAGAGACAGTGCGACCGGCTGCCATTCATTTTCAATGAGAGTTGGCGATTTACAGCAATTTACAGACAAGTGACCGTTGGAAAGCCAACTAGGAGGCGCGCTCGCTGTCTCTCTTGATGTCTTGAAACGTCTCCGATGTTTCCGACAGACGACACAGGAGGGAGACAAAGCGACCGGCTGACATTCATTTTCAATGACAGTTGGCAATTTACAGCTTACAGCTGTTGCAAAGTCAACTGGGCGGGGCTAAAATAAACTACAGGTCTATTTGATGCAAATACTGAGCGATGCGACACAGCGACTACCAATGGGAGTGAAGGCAGCATGACACACGTTGCTGAAACAAATGTTGCAACATTTTGATTAGCTCTGTAACCTAGTTATCATAAGCCAGGAACGCCCATAAATGCGACAAGGGCTTCTGTGCCGTCCGTGTGACTGTAGGGTAAACCGGAGCGTTTACCAGAGCAGCAGATGCAATTTAGTTGTTGAAAACAACTAAAGGAGCATTCTCAGAGATAGCCTATATTAAATAAAAATAGACCTATTTATTTTATATATTTTTTCATTTACATGTTGATATATTGTGCAGCTGTTTATTTTCAAACAGGGTAGGCCTGTTGTTATTTTTGTTCTGTTTACATTTTTATTGTTATTTGCTCAGCTGTGTGTTTTGTTAAACAGGAGAGGAAAACCTGCAATTGTACTCGGTTTTAATCAGGCTATTTATTTTATGTAATTTTTCATTTACATGTTTTGTGGCTGTATATTTTCAAACAGAGAAGGAAACTCTGTCTTTGCATTTTATTTTGGTCATAGTCTGTTTTAATAAAAGTGCTTGTGACATCTTACATGTGGCTTTGACTTACAACTGAACATTTAGCCCACTTTGTAGAAAATACCGAGATATATATCATGTATCACCATTCAGCCTAAAAATACCAATGTATGATTTTTGGTCCATATCGCCCAGCCCTTCTACAAACCCATAGTGAAGATTGACATGGATTGAAATCATTTAAGAGCACACAATATGTAACATGTGTAATGTAACTAGGTTAATACCCTGTTAACCACGCAGTTGATGCTAGAGTCCTAGTGCTGCAGCGGTACAGAAATTTCCTTACCATGGTATTCGAAGAATGCCACCTTGCGGTTTGCGGTAATACTGCAACCAAACCCCCCTGTGTTTAATTTACTTATTCATTCATTTGACAATACTTATCCCCTAACCCTTTCGCGCTTAAGGTCACACCGGTGTGATTTGCTGTTTAGCGCGCATGCTAAAACCAGTGCAGTTAGAACACTAGATTGGAAAAATTCTAGCTAATTTTAGCTTTGAGAAAACAGCGATTTAACGTTAAAAATATAGCAAATGCTAACTGAAAACTATGAGAAGCTTAATAACACTATTGAAAACATAACGAACCATGTAACGTAACACGCACAAATAAGTTACTTGCGAAAGGATTGTATTTCAAACACCATATAAAATGCTAAATATTTGGTTGATTTAACTAAAGAAATAGTTATTACACACATTTAAAAGCATTTCACTTGAGTTTTGTTATGCATTATAATCAGGGTTGGGAAGTAAGGGAATACATGTAACGGCATTATATATTTAAAAAAGTAAATATGAGTAACTGTATTCTGTTACAGTTACCATTTAAATTGATGGTAATCAAATTACAGTCAACCTACATTTTAAAAATATTTAGATTATTGAAGGGATTACACAGGATTTTTTTTCATTTAATTTCATTTCTTTTTTTTTTTCATTTAATGTTTATTCAGTTGGAAAATCTATCCAATGATAGGCAGCTCCGGGGTGTATCTCCCATATGCCCCTCACAGAAAAAAAGAAGAAAAATCACGCAACCTGTCTGATTCACAAGACAGTAGAATGGACAGTAAGACAGAGCAACGCGTTTATGTCATGGAAATACATAACATAACATAACAGTTCAATGCAAACTGCGTTTGCCAGCAACCAAACTGTTATCCACTTCAAAAGAGTCGACCCCTAACCTGAAGAAGCATCTTGAAGTAAGTTTGCTTTTTCATTATTTAAGGTAATATTGATTGCTAGCTAGCTATCTTACATAGTTTGGCTGCACTGGATTAGCTATTCAGCTAGCTAGTAGGCTAGTAGGTACAGTATTAAAGCTAACTAGCTAATGAGTAGATACAGTGACAAAACAAGTGAAATTTCACATGAAAAAAACATTTAAAGAATTTTATGAAAGTTCATATGAAATCATAATTACAAAATATACTATATGGACAAAAGTATTTGGCCACACCTGTTTTTCAGGGTTTTGTGGTGGAGAATGTGAGGCCTTATGTGAGGCCTAAAGCACTAGTATGCACTAAAGCACTGTTATTAATGAAAGGCATTATATTAAGTACTACAATAATAAGCATTACATGATATTGTTGATTTACTACATAAGCACTACAATTAATAAGCATCTAATAATAGTATTGATTAAAGTGCCACTATTGGAAAAGCATTAAGTACTGTTATTAATATGCTGTGATTCTGTATGATTATGGGTTTGGGAAAGGCCAGGGGTTATTCTAGGTTATAAGTATTTGAAAGCTGTTGCAGGACAGTTGATGTCAGGATATGCAACCTTGAAGAAGGAACACTGCCTTCAGCATTGTCCCTCCTTGGACGTCACCCCAGAACCTTTATGCGCTATGTTGTTGTTTCAGAGTCATGCCATCCTCTCCTATCGGTTCCTAGTCTACGCTTATTGTATCTTCTCTCCCTTCACTTCTATTGGTTCATAGTCTACGCTTATTGTATCTTCTCTCCCTTCACTTCTCCTATTGGTTCCTAGTCTACGCTTATTGTATCTTCTCTCCCTTCACTTCTCCTATTGGTTCCTAGTCTACGCTTATTGTATCTTCTCTCCCTTCACTTCTATTGGTTCATGGTCTACGCTTATTGTATCTTCTCTCCCTTCACTTCTCCTGAACTAACGGCCCCCCTTTGCAGGGTTTAGTTCTTCTTTGTCTTGTTCCCATGGCCCATCTCCTGGGCCGTGTCCAGACGGGGCCTAGTTCTTACATTAACCCTTTGTTTTAAGGCCTAACCTTGTAGCTTATGGCACATAGATATTTGTGTGCCTTCTTACAGTCTGCAGCACCGCTGTCTGGCTAACTGAGTTATTTAACCCTTTTTATTATTTAAACGAGGGCCTGGAAATAATGGTGATATTCCAGGCATATATGCTTAAAAATAAAATGAACTCTGTATTATTTAATTATGTTTAAAAATCATATAGGTGTGGAGTGGAATTAATGGGAAATTTCAGAGGTGTTATGTTTAAGAATAATATACAATTGATGACTATGGTGTTTATGGGATTTTCTAGGCGGGGTAAATGTAACAGTTTAAAAAATGAAATAATGGTGTATCAAATGGAACATGGGGTCATCTTGAAGGAGGAGCCTGGGAGGAGTTGGAAGTTGGGGTCTGAGATAGGAGGAGTGAGAAAAGGCATAAAGGATGGATGCAGGCTGAGGGGAGGGCAGAATGCTTGGGGATATGCTTGCGAATGCATTGTAACCTGTTGCTCCGCGGACCAACCCGGTTTGCTGTATATGACTGATCACCATATGCAATAAACCAAAGGCTTAATTACATCAGACTCTGTAAGAACTCTTATTTATTTCCAGAAGGCACCGAAGTGTGGAGGAAGGCCCTTGGTCCCTCTGGCCCAAACCCGGAGGATGGGCACCACAGTTTGGGTTAGGCCCCTTATGTCCAGTGAAGGGCAATCTTAATGCTTCAGCATACCAAGACATTTTGGACAACACTATGCTTCCAACTTTGTGGCAACAGTTTGGGGAAGGCCCTTCTCTATTCCAACATGACTGTGCCCCAGTGCACAAAGCAAGGACTATAAAGACATGGTTTGATGAGTTTGGTGTGGAAGAACTTGACTGGCTCACATAGAGCCCTGACCTCAACCCCATCGAGCACCTTTGGGATGAACTGGAACAGAGATTGCGAGCGAGGCCTTCTCGTCCAACATCAGCGCCTGACCTCATAAATGCTCTACAGAATGAATGGGCACAAATTCCCACAGAAACACTCCAAAATCTTGTGGAAAGCCTTCCAAGAAGAGTGGAAGCTGTTATAGCTGCAAAAGGGGGACCAACTCCATATTAAAGTATATGTATTTGAATACAATTTCATTACAATGTAATGGTCAGGCGTCTGAATACTTTTGTATACAGTGTATACACTATATAGTGTATAGACTGTATTTTATGTATTGCAGTAAAAAATTTACTCAAATTTAGCTAGTTAGATTTTGACATCACTTGGACATAGTTCGTGAGAATCACCCAACCAGTATATGCCACATTCACACTTTTAAAAATGAAAAACACAGTGTTCAGAAAGTAATCCAAAGTATTTAGATTACATTACTTACCTTGAGTAATCTAACAGAATACGTTACAAATTACATTTTACGACAAGTATTCCGTAATCTGTAGTGGAATACATATTAAAAGTAACCCTCCCAACCCTGATTATAATTAATAAACAGGGTTATCATACATTGAATGTTTTCCTCCATAACATTTCTTGACAGTTGCAGTTGCTCACTAGTTTTCAACACCAGACTGGCAAACCGTTTCTCCTCAGTGTCAGTCCTCTCAATGTTATGTGTATGCTCAGTGCAGAGGTCTGGGCGTTTTAGAATTGTTTTCTTGTTCTGGTGTGGAGAGATTTAAAAAAAAAAAAACGTATTTACTATGGACATGATCCTTTTCAAAACTGATAGAAAAAGGTGAGTTTTCGAAAATACCTGGATACATGTAGACAAGGCCACAGACCAAGCCAAAAGCTACATGAGGATGGCAGCACTCTCAGGCCAAGTCCACATGTACACGGGTATTTTTTTAAACGGGGGTTTTCCTCCTTCGTTCTTAAAAAATCCCATCCACACAAGCACTGTTTTAAAAAAAGTTTTCAAGAAGAAAGAACTATGGCTTTGAATCTAGGTCCAGGTCCGGCCCGAACACTCAGCTTGAATGCGGCCCGAGTGTGGTATACCGCAACCTTACGAATCAGGCTGCTTCCGGCGCAAACAGTAAAATACCCTTTTGCCACACACTTGGCCCGATACCAGAACCCCAAGTGAGCAGTTGCTGCTTCGGTTTGGTCCAAAAACTTGCCACTGTGTACAACTTAGCTATAGGTTTACTGCTTAGCTATTTAAGTTATTTCACTTCACTTAATAAACTCCTTAATGCTTGAGTTGCTACTACAGGCAGTACTATGCTTTAAAAAATATTATTGGTAATGTAAACTAAATAATAATGCCTACTAATGATTAGACAATAAGCATAATAATGTGGCGAGCTGGGTTTTCTCTTGAGTGATGACGCTGCTATTGCTCTTTTGGCAAATCTTTTATTTTTGCAACGCTGCAAACCAAAAACTAACACACTTAACACTGACACGGTAGGAGGGAAGTACATCATTGACGAAGGCAGTTAAATTCATCTTGGGCGAAGCAACAGGTCATCTGGGAAGCTCCGCTCACTTACCCCCAACACGTTACAATTATTTAATGCTACCAAATAATTCTAAATGTAAATTCCAACCCATTGAAATAAACGCGATAGGTCTAACATTGGTCTACATGCCTAGCAAGTATTCATTATTCTTTCAATATAAATGTAAGTTTGCTAGCCAGTTAACCCCAAAAGCCTGCCAAACGGTTAGCAGGTTAGCTAGCCAATCTGGCCAAATGGTTGCTAATGTTAGCTAGCTGAGCATGAGCCTTTGCCAGAGGAGTTTCATAAATTTGTCCAGCTAGATAACCTTATCGTTATCGCGTGACAAAGAATTTTCTACGTCAATGACTTGACCATACTGATAACTGCTTGGTCAGCTTGAAGCTCTTTGCGCTTCATGTTAGCTAGCTAGCAGAAAAGGTAGCTAGCTACAGTTTGCCACGTGGAAATAACATTAACAAGCCTGACTTCATTTTTAACTGTTCGCTGCTGCTCAACACCTATTTATCCAGCGACATAGTTTGGAGTATGTAAGTGGTAATATTTAAAATTTACATATTTATATGCTAAAATATTTTCCAAAATGTTGATTTTGGTCAGCTAATTAAGGGCTAATATCCTTTATTCCAATGTTACAGTGAAATACAATGGAAAGGAATCACAAGTAGCCTAGGAATTTGTTTCACTGAAGGAAATTTATTCAGGTTATGGCTGTGTTCGGTTATCCTTTTTGGTTTCTTGCAGCACATATAGGTTAGTGCAGCGTTTCCCAACCCTGCTCCTGAAGGCACACCGTCCTGCATATCTTCTATCTATCCCTGCTCTACCTACCTGACTGAACTCATCAGTGGCACTTAGCTGAGCACACCTGATTTTGTCAAGCAGCAAGGATACATAGAAGATATGCAGGACAGTGTGCCTCCAGGAGCAGGGTTGGGAAACACGGGGTTAGTGTACCTGCGTGAAGTTGGCACCCCAAGTATTTAAAAAGTTCGAAATGGTATTACTGTTCGTTTGTGCTATGTTTGTGCCGTAAAATTTTTCGTTTGTGCTGCTATGGCTTTTTAGATATAAACATTGCATCTTTGGGTGATGACGTCACCCAGCACCCCAACCTTGTCCGAATTGCTCCTAAATGGTCACGTTAGTTTCTGCTACGTTTGTGCTGGTTTGTGCCATGATAATTTTCGTTCGTGTGGTCATGTTTTGGATAAACACTACTTCATGGCAAAAATTCTGTCACAACTTCCAGAACGCTGCTTTCTCCATAACGAAGAAAGTGGCTTCTACTGTGCCACTTTCTGGTTGCTGGTTGGTGCCCTGAAAAAACTTACATTACATTATTTCCTGATAGGCCTATGTGAGATACAGGATATTTCATGTCATGTAATATTTAATATGTTTAATAAACATAAGCCATACGTGTGTGGTCCTGCAGGTATACAGGTAATCTTGAATGTCTATAGACACCGCCCCATTTCATTTTTTTCCTGTACTGTATTTTAACTGCTCTATTTGAGTGTAGAACGCACGAGACCACCTGTGGGTATTTAAACTGTGGGAACGCGCTGTTCTTCGGTTGGCAGTTAACATGAACTGAAGTAAAAAAAAAAAAAAATCAGCCGACCCACAAATATTTGTTGTGGTTGTCTTTGGTTTAGAAAACGGTTGGCTCCGAATCCAGCTAGGTTTGCTAGTAGGAGACGCAGTAGCAAAGACAACGACAGTTGGTAGTTAGCTAGCTAACAAACAACCGTAATTGTCATAAAATGGTTCAGTGCTTTGTCCTGGACTGCAGCCACTGTACATATGTGAATGACTGCAAATTTTTCAGGTTTCCAAAATGCACCACGGCATAGTTTTACATTATGGAAACCGTGAAGGTTATCTCTGTAAGCACACCATCAGAGAGACGTCTATCAAATGTTGCTCACTGAATATGCATTTTCACTCAAGTCAAGTGCCCAAATCTACATGTGTTAGCAGAAGGCTTCCGGCGTTTTTCATCATTCAAAATCGTGGGCTAACAATCAGTCCACTTAACAAGCTCAATGGATGATGATGTGGTAACCTGACTTTGCTAGCTAGCTAGCTGGTTCGCTATGCTACCTAACGTTACCCTGGCCTACACTCACTGACACCCTGTAGGTCTTATCCCTCATGCTCGCCCTGACCAAACCGGTGATATGGCCCTCAAAACAACTGAATTCCTCTACATGCCCTGATTTATAATGGTTTTCGCCCTGCTGAAAACTTCGGGTCTCATCCTTAAAGAAGAGGAGAATATGGCTAAACAACACCACTGCTGCTAACGATGAGCTTGCTATTGCTGATAGCGATGAGTGCTAAAGACGAGCTTGCAAGTTAGCTGCTATAGCGATCGTTGATAGGGATGATTAGCCACACTCTAGCTAGCAAGGCTAGAGAGTGGGAATAAGAAGGCTTCATGGTTTCATGGGACGTGTAGTTTTTAGCCCATGGTTGTACTAGAATATGAGATAAAAAAATTAAATTACATAAAATTTAGCTCAAAACAATTAA
Organism: Megalops cyprinoides; assembly: GCF_013368585.1. Lineage (NCBI taxonomy): Eukaryota > Metazoa > Chordata > Actinopteri > Elopiformes > Megalopidae > Megalops > Megalops cyprinoides. The sequence goes on along the minus strand of NC_050604.1, from coordinate 1,217,444 downwards.
AATAAACAATATAAGTTGCAAGTTGGGTTCACAATATATAATCCGGAAATTGATGGTATACCATAAATCACTAGTAGTACTTTAAAAGTGCGTTTCTGTACTTTTAGAGAAGGAAAGGAAGAAAGAAAGCAGAAGCAAAGACAAATTTTATACAAATAAAAAATGCTGATTTATTATTTAATAAAGGACATTTTTTCAAGTCATCATTTTTCTTTGTTTTTTAATATCACAATAAATATTGCATCATGGACTTTTTATCGTGGTATTATCATACCGTGAGTTTTTGGTGACGTTACATCCCTAGTAAACATGTAAAAAGTCCTGTAAGTGTCAGGAGTTTCTCCTGACAGCAGTAATTGGTCGCGCTGTACTCCCTGGGAGAGCGAGGGGGCTCGGGTGTGCGGCAGGGCTAATTCAATTATTGATTATTGGTTGTTTGCCATGGTTCGTTGCCTGGTGTGTGCTCCGCACCTGTTGCCTATCTGATTAAGGGGACGCCAGGGCTATTTAGGCAGGTGAGCAGGAGCAGCATGGTAGAGACGCTGACAGAGGCTGAGTACACAGGGTTTTACAGTGGGAATTATTATTTGGTTATTTTCCGTTAAGTGTGCGGGCACAGCGGATTTTGACTTATTTTCGCTTTGTTTTGTTTTTTTGTTTGTGTTTGGTTTGAGCCCCAGGAGTCTGCGACATGGGGTGGATTTTGGAGTTATTTTGTTTAGTTAATTTCTTTGTTTTTCTTTTGGTGTGCGTGGATGTTAGGTTGTCTTTGTGCGTGTTTTTTAGGCAGCTCCAGGAAGAGCAGCGACCAGAAGATTGTATGTGGCGAGTCCCTGAGGGAGAAGGGAAACAATTACCAGTTCCAGGATGCAGCTGGGACTGAGGAGAACCCCCACCCCGCGAATGTGTGCCTGGGAGGTGGGTCCCCCGGTTGTGAGGGAGGTGACACCGCGAACCAGCCACTGTGTGTGTGAGTTCCGGGCACGAGGTTGAGAGGGAAGAGGGCGCTGCTGACCTGTGTTTGCCTGTGTTTTTTTTTTTTATCCTGAGATGTAGGCGAAGCCTGGCACAGCGGCATGGGCCGAGCTACGCCCCCCCCCCCCCCCCCCCCCCCCCCCCCCCTTATGTCTGTTTTGCTCTGTGTGTGTGTCCCGCGTGGTGTGTGTGCATGTGTGGAACCTCCCCTGTGGTGGTAGGACTTCCCCTGGCATAGGAAAAGAGTGGTCCTCTCTCTCCCCATGCCCGGGTGGTGGGGGCGCCAGATCAGAGTGTACTGCAATGGGGCACGTGTGCAGAAGGATAATGTGTGGTGTGTGGGGTTGCATACCTGCTCATCGGGGTCCCGGGAGGGGAGGATGGGAGTGGGTAGCAGGGCAGGGGAAGGAGAACTGTGGGTAGGAAATGTAACAGCATCTCTACATTTTTATGAATTTTGTGTGTATCTTTTTCTATTATTTGAAAAACGGAGAGCGTGTTCTTCCTACTCCCCTTGTCCTGGTGTCCTTGTGGCGGCAGATCCCTAGGAGGGAACGAAGCAGTTGGGGCGGGGCTGGGCATTTTGTCCACTCCCAACATTAGCAAGGTTAAAACCAGCATTATTTTGGCTATGTCTGCCATTGCACAAAATCGCTTCATGTAAACAAAGGAGATAACAGCGCACACTGACCTTCCAAGTCAAAAACTACACATCAACACTGAAAATGGAGTTTCTGAACATCTTCAACCTGGAAGGAGTTTTGCAAAAGGTCTGTTTTCAGTGACCTAAAACGCAGTTTGCGTGTGGATGAAAGGTCAAAACGCACAGAAAAGCTACATTTTTAATACCTGTGTACGTGTGGACTAGGCCTTGGATAAGGGAAAAAAAGCTGTTATGACGGTAATGGCAGTGAGGGGCTCAACACTATTGTACACCCCTCCTAATACCACGGTATCGCGGTGATGCGGTTATTGTTGCAGCCCTACACTTGACTCAAGACTTGGAGACGTTTTCAACAGATTATCACGATATTGACGCCGATATGATTACTATATTACCGTTGCAACCAATGAATCTCTCACTAGAAAAACAATTCATTCACTATCTCAAACAAATATCTGTATTGGGTGGATGCAACTTTAGGCCACATAACTGTGTACCAGCATTCAAGCAGAATGTTTGTCTCATTAAATGTTTTAAACTGTCCCGCCAAGGTTCCAGAGCACTGGAGATGGTAGGCTGTCATACCAAGAAACAAAGCCACTTGGGATGCTGAAGTCAATCGATCAATGAATTCTTTTTGATATAGCATATTTTTACAATCAAAAGATTGTCACAAAGCAGTTTACATATAGCATAGTGCATTTTCCAGATCGCGGGCTGTCTTGTTTCATTTCGCATTCTCTCCTTACGGAGCCACGTTATTTAAAAATGGTCTCACGCCCATCTAGAAGCAGAGAAATGCTTAGCAGCACACAGCTAGCATCCTCCCAGAGTGAGAAACTTAGCTGTATATTTTACCCCTTCTCGTGTCACTGTTGCTTTACAAGCATTGCAAATAGCAATTTTATCTGTTTCAGATACTTCGACATACTTCCATACAGCTGACATGTTGAAGCTTGTTGCTTGTGCTCATAATAAACATTTAGCGTCATCACGTGCACATAGTTAACGCGTCACCTTATCGGCCAGGCACATCGGCAGATGCCGATAATTAACTTCTTAAATTTTTATCGGCTGATACCGATGTCGTGCCAATATCATAGTGCATTCCTAGTAGTAGGCTAGTCCCTCTTACCTTAATTGTCTCGTCGCAGCAACATGGGGCTGTCACAGACAGTCGGTCACCCATTGCAAGATAGACTGCAACTCCACTGTTGGCAACACACGTGTTTGAAACGCCACAAATCACAACAATCAGCTGACCCAAGCAGAGTCGAGCGGAGTAGCCACGACGGAGATCATCTGTGTTCATGGTAAATTGATAATTGTCACGTGAAATACATTACTTTATTACTATAGCATTTAACTTATTCTGCCTAAATGAAGCAACGATAAATATATCTGCGACTCGCATGTCTGTAGTTACAGTCAGTGCATTGGAAATTAACTCTTTCGCGCGTACGGTCACACTGGTGTGATTAGCCGTTTAACGGGTGTGCTAAAACTGGTGCGATTAGAACACTATGTTGGAAAAATTCTAGCGAATTTTAGCTTTGAGGAAACAGCGATTTTAATGTTAAAAATACAGCAAATGCTCACTGAAAACTATGAGAAGCTTAATAACGCTTATGAAAACATAACGAACCATGCGCTACATAGCATAACAAATTAGTTACGTGCGAAAGGGTTAAGCTAGAGGGGACACGTAAATAAACGTGAGCTGAACAAGTATCTAACATAGATTTGTGTGGTGGAGAAATGTATGGTTTTGAGCACAACTAACACAAGCACTACTGAAGTATGTTTTAAACACGAGCACTACTGAAGTATGTTTTTAGCACTACTAACGTAAGTACTACTGCTGAGAAACGTTAAGCACTATTGAAATGTATGTATTTAAGCACTACTACTGAAAAGCATTAAGCACTATTATTAATATCCTATGATTCTGTGTGTGTGGTTTTAATATGATTCTATGAGTTTAAGCAAGGCCGGGGGTTATTCTAAGTTACAAGCATTTCGAAGTTATTACAGGACAGTCGGTATCAGAATATGTGACCTTGGAGAAGTATAGCACTGCCAGACCAACCCTTTGAGTTATTTAACCCTTTTTTAAAAAATCATTCAGGCGAGGGCCTGGAAATAATGGAAAATTCCAGACATGTGTATACGTAAGAATAAAATTAATTCCTGTGTTATTTAATTAATTTTTTTTAATTATCCAGGTGCAGACTTGGAAATAATAGGAATTCCAGAAGTGATATGTTTTTTTTAAAAAAATTATCCAATTAATGCCTATGAGGGTTTTGGGACTTTCCAGGCAAAAGATAATGGTGTATTACGGGAGATGAGGTGATCTTGAAGGAGGAGCATGGGAGGAGTTAGGGAATTAAGTCAGTGTAGGAGGAGTTGGGAAAACAGTATAAAACGGGGGAAGACCAGAGTGACTGGGGATTGGGAATGTGCTTGCGAATGCATTGTGACCTGTTGCTCCGCGGACCAACCCGGTTTACTGTATGTGATTGATCACCATGCAATAAACAATAAACATGCAATAAGCCAAAACTTAATTGCATCAGACTATAAGAACTTATTATTTCCAGAAGACATCGAAGTGTGGAGGAAAACCCTCGGTCCATCTGGCCCAGACCAGGGGGATATCCGCCACACTTGGTAGCCAAACAAAGTTATCTAGCTTCTCTTTCAAACGTATAGTATGAAATCCCAAAGTCACAAGTCCTCGTTGCAGACAGTCATGTAGTGTCAGATGCATTCAACAGCAGTGTTTACTTTAGGTCACTGCATCAGTTTACTGCATAGTTTAAGATGGCATGATTTTTTTTTTTTTTTTTACTTTTTTCTATTTTTACACATTTGACTCTTATTTATCAAAACTTAAATATATTTTGTTGTACTTTTGTTCAAAGTACTGTTTATGACAATAAAACAAGTTTATTTTTAAACTGCATTATGTCATGTTATCTTGGTGAGGACTCTTAAATAACTACACATAATAAATGTTAAAGAAAATCTTTGTTATGTGTTTCTGAAGAAAAATTGGCCGATATATCATTATCAGATTTTTAAATCCTCAAATATCGAAATCAGTATCGGTCTTAAAAATCCTATATTGGTCGGGTTCTACTTAAGAGTGCTTGATTCTTTTGATTCTTACAAACAGAAACTTAAAAACTGTAGAATTAAAACTGTAGGGATGATACTGTTCCTGTGTGTTTGATCACCACATGCAGTTGATTTTTGTTTCAGCATGTCTTATAAATGGAGTACAGCATAATGGATTGAGTTAAGACTCTTGTTTCAATTAAATCCTGACACCCTCAGCTTACTCTTAGCCAGAGAATGGCATTTCTGGGAGATGAAGACAGACGAGCATGAAAGAATAAAAGGTCAGCAGCCGGTTGCACCAGCAGAGCATAATGTCCATCGTAAGTTCGGGTGTAAAGTCCATCTTACGTTCGGGCGCTGAATTTTGGTTGCACCACGATCACTTAAGACTCAATTTAACTAGTAGTGCGTAAAGCGATCCTTCATCAAAATATTGTCACATTTAATGACATTTCTATCGTTTCAAGCCAATCAACGGCACCATACAATGTAAACAGGAAATACTGCATTTCGACATTTGCTGTGCACAGTAGCCTGCATGTGTCATTGTGCCGATTCAATTGTTACACCCTTCCGAGTCAGAGGGAAAAGGCTTACGTCTGTCAAGTTTGTAATAATTATCATAGACAATTTTCCTCTTTTAACCTTTCATACAAGCCTGTTGATAGCTGCCCGGCTGCCCTAACTTAATGAACCCCGTTAGGTGTGTGTCTTACAAGGACTGCGGTGTATTTTACAATAAAGTAAAGTACTTATTTTTAGTAAGTATTTGTTTTGATACCGATGTGCATTTTGCTCATTCACTATGGTTTGTGGATGTGCGCGTTCTCTCAAGGTGCTAACTGTCGCTGAACAACTAACAAAGAGGCCAACCGGAGTTGCAACTACCACAAGAACGAAGAAACAGTAAGAAATAACTTAACGTTATAACAATAGTAACAGAACTATAACAAAAAATAACAAAAAATGTGTTATGCTAGTCTGTCAACTCTGTTAGCTTGCGTTACGAAGCGTATGCTTTGTTTTTCATTCAATCCATAACGGACCATGGTGTTATATGTATACAGTGGCGGCTGGTGAGCTGAAAACAGGAGAAGCTGAAACTTTACCTTTAAATCTATCATTTCTTTCAACCTGTTCCCCTTTATCCTCCTTGATCAACAATAAAACAAATAATTCACACAATAATTGACACCAATGCGTAAACAGAGTAGGCTAAATGATTATGCTCACGAAACAGCGCAGATTGTCTAGCGAAAGCTACAGCATGAGGTTGATTAATTAACAAGGAGGGCAATTTGAACAACTAAGTGGCAAGTAATCCCAAAGCTTTCTCTTAAATGTTTCACATTATAGCTTTTTTGTGTTACAAAATTCAAATTACAAAACGGAGCTAAATTTAGTTAGATCGATTTAAATTAGCCTACTGAGAATAAACTTTTAGGTTAGGTTGAGTGCAATGAACAGTAATGTTTAGAACACAGACCTCACAAAAGCTGTGATGTGTCATGAGCATTTAACGTAATTTAAATCGATAAATGCCATCCTTGTTAAACAATCTCACGTTGTAGCTTTCGCAAACACACAAACTACAGACAATCTGGGCTGTTTCGCGAGCATACTCATTTACTCCATTTACGCGACTGGTGTCAATTCTGTGAATTATTTGTTTTATTGTTAATCAAGGAAGATAAAGGGGAACAGGTTGAAAGTAATGATAGATTTAAAGGTAGTGTTTGGGCTTCCCGTTTCCAGCTCACCAGCCGCCACTGTATATATATTGTGGCGTTCACCACATAAGGACTCATGTCCAGTTTAGGACATCTGCCCTTCTTGCGTTGTGGATCGTAGGTCCACACCAGCTCCCCAGCAGTGAAGTGTTGCCCCCTGGCATGGAGGTCATAATTCCTTCTGTCTCACGCCTGCACTCTGCATTTGCCTGCGGGCATATGCATGTGCAGAGTCCAGGCGATCCTGAAGCTGTCTGGTGTAGCTCGGGCCTGCAGGGGCAGATGGTGCATCCGGGGGTCGCCCAAAGGCCAGCTCTGCAGGGGTTCTCAATTCCCTGCCCAGCATGAGGAGGGCGGGTGTGCATGAAGTGGAGTCCTGGACCGCCGTGCGGTATGCCAGCAGGACGAGAGGTAAGTGCATATCCCAGTTTCGCTGATGGGTGGATGTAAGGATAGATAACTGTTCAGCCAGAGTACGATTAAACCTCTCTACTAATCAGTCACTCTGGGGGTCGAGTGGTGTTGTACGGGTTTTTGTGATTCCTAGGCGCTCACACATGGTGGCGAAAATTTTAAATTCAAAATTTCTCCCCTGATCACTATGTATGGACTCCGGGACCCCCAGCCTGCTAATCATTCCCTCAATCAGGGCATTAACGATAGTCTCAGCCTCCTGATCTGGCAGTGCACAGGCCTCCGGCCATTTAGTGAAATAGTTCATTGCAGTGAGTATATAGCGATTCCCTTGCTCTGTGCATGGGAATGGCCCCACAATGTCTACCCCCACCCGCTGCATTGGCCCGTCCACTGGGAATTGCTGTAGCTGGGCCCTGGACTGGCCCTGTGGCCCCTTGCAAGCAGTGCAGAGATCACAACGCCAGCAAAAGTCCTCACATCTCTCCTCAGCCGTCCCCAGTAGAAGGCCTGACACAGCCGCCGGAGTGTTTTTGTCACCCCAAAGTGACCTGAGCCAGCAGGGCCATGCATGGCTTTTAGAACTGCCTCCTGCATGCCTCTGGGCACCACCACCTGCCACCTTTCCTCCCCAGTTGCTGGCTCCACCCATGCCCGTTGTAGGACCCCATCCCAGGACCTCAAAGACCTGAATTTAGCCCACAGTCCTTTGGTCCAGAGGGACAGAGCTGCTACCTCCTCCCATGGCGGTCGCTGCTGTCCCTCCACCGACAGCATTACCAGCTGCAGGTCTGGGTCTTGTGTCTGTTTGGCCACCCAGTCTGCATCATCCAGCACCTGCAGCTCTCTGCTGTCTAACAGCCATCGTGCACCCCTCTCTGTCCTACTTATCTGCCCCGGAACCAGCTCATTTTCCCTCGCCTCCCTACGGTTGCAATACCTGCAGCCGTCTGCGCTGCATGGTCGTTGAGAAAGTGCGTTGGCGTTGCCATGCCATTCTCCTGCACTGTGGGTCACAGTGAACTCGTAACACTGCAGCTCCTCCAGCCAACGAGCCAGTTGCCCCTCTGGCTCTCTGAACGTCATCAGCCACTGCAAGGAGGCATGATCAGTATGTAAGGTGAATGGGCGGCCACACAGGTAATATTTGAAGTGTCGAATTGCAAAGACTGCGGCAAGCAGCTCTCTACGCGTGACACAATACCTCCACTCGGCTTTTCTCAGGGCTTTGCTGTAGTAGGCCACTACTCTCTCTCCCTCTGGCCACTCCTGAGACAGGACCGCCCCTACACCCTCCCCACTTGCGTCAGTGTCCAGGATGAAGGGTAATCCAGGGTCAGGGGGCGCCAGGATGGGTGCGCTCACCAGAGCCTGCTGCAGAGTGCAAAAAGCTACCTTGCAGTCTTCTGACCAGTTAAAAGACTGGTCTTTTTGTGACAGCTTGTAAAGGGGGGCAGCGATGCGCGAAAACCCACGCACAAACTTCCTGTAATAGGAGGCCAGCCCCAAAAAACTTTTTAACTCTGGTCTGTAGGCATGGGCCACTCACGGATGGCGTGCACTTTCTCTTCTGCGGTGCCAATCCCCTCGCCGCCTATTCGGTGCCCCAGGAAGGTCAACTCTCTGCATAGTAGCCTACACTTATTGGGGTGTAACTTCAAACCTGCCCCCTTGATCCTTTCCAGCACCTTGCTCAGCGCTGTCACAGCAGAATCAAATGAGCTGCCATGGGCTAGAATGTCATCCAAAAACACCAGGCATTCAGTGCGTGGGACCCCTGCCAACACCCTCTCCATTAAGTGCTCGAATGTTGCGGGCGCATTACAAAGTCTAAAGCAAAACACTTTAAACTGCCACAATCCCTTCCCTGTGCAGAATGCGGTCTTGGGTCAAGCCTTAGCAGACTTGTACTTTGGCTACCCACACGGTGTGTCTCATGTTCTGCCCCCCAACTGTCAGGATCAGCTGCCCTCTCCCCTTCATTGGTGCTAGCTCACCAGTTACTGTATGGAGTTGAACTGCGGTGTCCTCCAGCCGTGTCCCCGCCAGCACCACCTCCGGCCGGACCACTGTGACTGTCGACTCTGTGTCCACCAAAGCTGTACATGGAACCCCCTCTATGAAGATAGGCACATGGCAAAAGTCTGATATAGAAGTCCTTCCAACTACGACCACGTGCTGCTCCCGGTCCCTGTCATCCTGCAGGGCCCGGCTGACCACAGGTGATGAGCAGGACATTGCTGTGGGGGCGTGCAGCGTCCCGCCTACTGCGACCCCACATCGTTTCCCGCCCCCTTAGCCTGGACAGGGCAATTTTTCACCACGTGTCCAGCCTTGCCACAGCCCCAGCAGAGGCAAGTCTGTGCCTGACGCCGCACCTGCTGGCGCGCGACTGCAGGAAGCACCAGCCCCCGGATCATCTGTCACCTCGTCCAGCCACGGCGGTCGCTGTGCAGACATCTCACACTCCCCCGCTGCCCTGACCACTGGAGAGGCATCCTGCTGTGCAGTGCCTATGACCATCTCCCTCTTGAGCGCATACTCCAGGGCATCAGACAGGGTTTGTGGGCGAGCCAGCTGAGTGTGAACACGCAGATCAGATGGGGAGAGTGCCCTGATAAACTGGTCACGGACCAGCTCCATTTGTATAGAAGTGGGCATGTGTACATATGCCCGTCGTGTCAGTCCTTCAATATCATTTGCCAGTGCCCGCAGCGATTCCCCTGCATGCCTCTGGCGTCCATGTAGCTCAGACCACAGAAGCTCCAAACGATAACATTGTCCAAAGCGGCACCCCAGTGCCCCCGTAAGTGCTCTGTAATTAGCCCTCTCACTCGGATCTAAAGGCAAGACAGCGCGTCATCCGTCAGACAAAGAGCGAGCTGGAGGGCATTCTGGTCATCAGACCAGCCTCTTGCACGAGCTAACAGTTCAAACTGGGCATGGAAAGCCTCCCAATCCGATTTACCAGCGTATTTTGGTGTTTTTATGCTGACCGGCATTTGCAGTCTATGGGCGCTGCCATCTTTATTTACATTCTGGCCGGAAATTTGATCACCGTTTCCGGCTGACAAAGTGGCGCGGGGAGTGAAGTGATTGCTAACCTCTGTGACCCTAGCAGGATGTTGCCTCCTGCTTTATTTTGGTACCCTTTTGATGACTGTCCACTCGTTGCCGTACCAACACTTGAGCCGGATAGACACACCTGTCCTCCTCCTCCTCCTCCTCCTCCATCTTGACAACCACTGAGTGCGCCATCTCCCCGCGGCAAAAAGTCCACTAACCAAGCACGGATTCCAGACAGTCAGCCCTCCAATTTACCGAACATCCAAGCAGTCTACAGTCGTTTACTTCTGACACCAGTTGTGGCATTCACCACATAAGGATTCATGCATGGAGACCTTGCTACGAAATGCAAAGTTTAATAGCGGCTGTTGTCGGCCACAGCCACGCCGTACACCATTTTATGAACTCAAGGGCTCCAAACTCGCACCTCACACCCAGGCATAGCCCAACGCGCGTCCAAGACTGAAACGGAAACCCCCTAAAAAACACACACACTCCCCGGAAGGGGTGGCGCCCCAACATTCGCCCAGGTAATGCAGCCTATTGTAAAGTTAACAGAACATTGCACACATTAACCCAACGCATATACATTACTTAATGAACTCAAACACGCTACTATATATATATATATATATATATATATATATATATAACACATACACATATATATATATAATTTCAGGCTTGGCCATGTCTGGTGAATATAGACCAAGAAAAAAGAATTTCACTCATGATGTAATTGTCATTTTACTAGCCAAATACAAGGAGCATAAATGCCTGTTGGTTAACAAGGTTTTTTTTTTTTTTTATGGCGGACGTTACACCTACTTAGTGTTAGGTGTAAGTTTTAAGATATAACTTAAGTCTACGTTGAACGTATGTGATTTGGTGCAACGGAATACCTTTTAGTTGTTCGTAAACTCGAATGTAGTGCCAAATTACATTCAAACTAGGTAAAGATGGAACTTACGCTCTGCTGGTGCAACCGGCTGCTGATCTGTAAGATTGTTTACAGGGTGGGATTATAAACTCAGATAATATATTGTTTTACGTCAGCAGTTATTTTATTCAGGGCAAATAGATGAATGGTATTTTTGTCAGGATCGGAGATACCACAGGGTATACGGTTCCAAGCGTTTTAATCAGAATCGGTAGGCGGTTCGTGGTACAGGGACAGGCAGGGTTCGAAAACACGGGAAGCAGTCCGGGGGCAGATCCAGAATCGGTAGTCGAGGCAGGCAGGCGAGTGGCGTCAAACAGATCCAAAGCAGCAGGCAGAAAACGAAGTCAGGAATCAGGCAGGAACGGCGACAGCAAGCAAATCACGGAAACTAATGCGGTGACGAGACAGGAAAAATCACTGAAACGAACTAGCAACAAGATAGAGACAAGCAGGGAAGATATAGGGCTGGGGTGACGAGGCAATGGGATGCAGGTGAGCAGGCAGGCAGGTGCAGGTAATGAGGAGATCAGGTTGGGCGTAGACCAGGCAGGGGGGGGGGGGCGGGGGCTGGAACACAAGGAAAACAAAAGCACAGGGACAGGGGCGGCTTAAGGGGGCGGAGCCCTGACAATTTTGTTGTTCCCTCCTCGGACATGAATACGTCAGTGGGTATTATAGGGGTTCAGTGTATTTCCTGTTCAAGATCTTGTCAGGTATCATCACCCTGCGGACAATTCCAGCCATTGTCTTCAGCTGCGTGGTGTACTACATGATCGGTTTGTACTATTTCTCCATCTTACTCCAGAGAGCAAGCCTGTGAAAGCCAAGAGAAGGGCCAAAAATAGTTATCACAGTCAGTTACTGCACTGGGACATAGCATGTTGGCCAGGACTTCAGCAGATTCACTGTGTTTTTCCTTCATATCCATGGTGCCCCAGTGTTGCTGGCTGCCCTCTGTTTCAGCCTTCTTCAACCTTCATGCTGACAGTGATGATAGTGGCCTACACAGCCACAGCGATGACCATGGCCATCTCTGCTGACCAGAGTGTGATGGCCATGGCCAACATTTTCATGACCGTCACATTTGTGTTCATGATGGTGAGCCAAATGAACAGATTCTGACCATGAGCAAAACCTGATTCCAACATTCAGCAATTCCCTATGGTTTATCAGCCTCTCTGTGGTTAGATTTTCTCAGGTCACCTGATGAACTTGCCCAGTATCAGGGCTTGGCTGGCCTGGCTTAAGTAATTCAGTATTACTCGCTATGCACTTGCAGTAAGTGCAGATATTTACCTCAGTAATACATTTCCAAAACAGGGTTAATAACACTTCTCAAGCAATTACAACCTAAGTCACTGTTTGGAAAATGTTTCTGGAAATCAATGAATTCACTGGGCTGAAGTTCTGTGAAGACCCTGCTCCCACTATGCTCCCAGGGATGACCAACTGCAGAATGAACACCCCCCAACACCCCCCACCCCATGTAAGCTCCCAACATCACTGTCAGTCATATACCTTCAAATGCCACCTGTCAGTCTTATACCCCCAAACATCATCGGTCAATCATACACCTTAAAATGCCATGTACCATTATTATGTCCCCAAACACCACCTGTTAGTCTTGTACTTCAAACTATACCTGTCGATCAAATGCCTTAAAAATGCCACCAACAAACTTATACCCCGAAACATCACCTGTCAATCATATACCTTCAAATGCCACCTGCCAGTCATACACCCTCCAACATTTCCTCTTAATCTTCAGACCCCACACACCCCACAGCAATCACCACACCTCAGAACAGGACTTCTTTACTGCCCTCTACAGAAAATACATGTTATAAACCTGGTGTCAGAAATTTAGGCATGCATGTTGCTAACTGATGGTCACTCTACAGATAAAATGGCATGTGTTAATGAAATATTTAGTGTCTCCAGTCCCAGCATAAGATTCATTTAAATTTCACCTGCTAAATTGCACCTGTAAGGGTTGTTTGTGGTCAAACAACTAACTATTTGAATTATTATTTGATTCCAGATGGGAGCAGTATTTGATTGCCAAGGAATTGGTTATACTACATGGCATCTTTGGGAGAATCACATTGCTCTGGCAGTAATGACACTAATTTTCCTGTCCATTGCATATTTGAAATTATGCTTCATTACAAAATTCACATAGGTATGATTTATCTCTATGGGTTAGGTTTTAAACCTACCTGTAACGGATCAATATACTAATTCTATTTTGAAGACTTTGACCCAAGATCAGACAGTGAGGTACAGACAGGACAGTGATGGAATATACCTTTAAACTGATCATAATCTTGAACCAAAGGCAGATTTATCCCAACTGATGAAATCAAGACAAAAGCTTCCAGTTGATGATTGTTTAACATGATGAACAGCTGTACCAGGTTGCTTACCAGTCCGACCTGTTCAGGCTGATTATGGAATGACAGCTATCTGCCCTGTGCTGTCTGCAGCTCACTGACCTCTGCTTCTGTAGCTCTGCCATTGAGAGGCTTTTAATTGACATCATGAAGGCTGCTGGCCATTTCTATGCATAATTTATGATTACTGCATTGAAACTAAACTGTCATTAAAAACATTTAAGTTGGTCATTCAATCTCTTTTTCTGCACTGAAGTAAATGACTTCAGTTTATTCTACTTACCTAATCTATACTTAATCGATTTATATTTGCAGTTTTTTTTTTCTTTAACTGAAGCTATATACCATTCTCAGAGTCTTTGTAATATGTGAACATCTAAAAAACTGTTGAAATAAATGGTTGAATATTGAATATGTTGAATTCTTATACCGGTCACCCTGTTCATTAATGTCATTGTCACCCATGCTGTTACCCACCTGTAACCCTTTACTCAATGCTAAGAGGTCTTCTGCAGCAGTGCGTATGAAATATGATTGAGTTAAATTTAAAGGGGTTTTAGTCTTCTTGTATCAGCCACCTGCCAGCCCAACATGGAGGCCAACACACATAAATACTCTCTGAAAAACAGCCTAAACCAGCATAGCCAGCTGTCCCTCTCTCGCTGCTTTTAAATGTTATTCATTTCTCTGCAACTCCAAGGGAAGAGGCACACTCATTACTAAATATAATTTTTAATACTAATTAATGATCATTGTGTGATCGTGTTTTTTGAAGTGCCTTCTGAGCTAAAGACAAGTGCAACAAAACAAAACAGAACAGCAGCATTAGTAGAAACCTTTTATTTTCAAAACTTAGATTTTTTTTAACAAATGTAAATAAAAAAATACATAGGACTACAAGGTACTGTGAGGTACAGTACATACAGTCAATTATCCAAGGGCTTCCCATGAAACTAGATGCACTCCAAACTGAAGTTTGTTATAAGTAATGTGTATCATAGGCCTATAGCATATTTGTGAAATATTACAGAATTATATAGTAAATATCACAACGTGCCAAAAGTGTACTTATATTAAACAGAGAAAGCTGAGTATTGCAAGTCATCAGAAGAGGGAGTAATAGCGCCTAGTAGAGCTGAATACAGTGAGGTTATTCTGCCCTATCACAGATCCCTTCATAATGCATGATCACTCCAGAAATCGAGCAGTCAATATTCATCAATATACCAACCACTGTCTTGGATTTGTCAGTATTGGTCAATACACCAACTGCTGCCTTGGAATGGTCAATATTAGAATTACTGTTCTTTTTTAAGAAATGAAAAATCCATTATCGGTCACATTGATCTGGGAAAGTTTTTTTAATAGAATTTTCAATTTTGGCACCAAAGGCATGCCAAAAAAATAAAGCATGCAAAAACAGACACATTTCCCTTGGGGAAACCATGTGTCCTCTCCCAGGCAACCTCTACCCTTGAAAAGCAACTTCCGAAACACAATCTGGAGATGTTTTGTTCTGGTTGGCAACGTTGGTGGTCTCAGCGTAGCAAATCTTCCACTATTTTCTGTTGGTTTAAGATTACAGATACTATACATTTTTTTTTTGCAAGTAATACAAGGAAAACTCATTCTCTATTATTAGAGGAGAAAAGCATTACTAATATATACTGCATAAGCTTAAAACATAACAGCATTCTTGCTCTCGAAGTGCAGCATTCATTTTTGACATTTCTGAGAGGGGTGGATATTTTATAGTTTTGTTCTGGTTTTATAAGCTCCCTAAGTGCATGATTTTGTTAAGGTACACACATGTACTACATTGTTGAGATATTTCATTTCATCACCTGGGCATGTTCATATTTTATTATGTTGCAGTTTAACCCATATCACAGGAAATATAAATTTAATTTCACCAAATCAGTTGTCAAAATCATGAAAAATCTAGAGATGGTAAGTCATGTGTGTAGATCGGTAGGTGGAGCTGTTATTTTATTCCCATTGCACCAGTGGAGGAGCTTCAGAGGTGACCTCCCATGCTGCCCCCCGTGTCCCCGCCCTCAGTGGACTGGGAGGAAGAGGGGCGGGAGCTACGAGGGCGTGGCTGCTGTGCACCTAGGTGGTGGCTGACCTGCGACACAGCATCATCCGACTCCCAGCGCTCCAGCTCCTCCCTAACCAGGCGCTCCATCTGCTCGCGGTGAAGGTCATTGTCACGGCCCGTCCGCTCGTCCTAGGGAGCGGAGAAAGGGGGGATGCAACTCACAGTTGCCTTGGTCTAGGACATGCCTGAGGCCCTGGTTCTGTGATACAGGCTTTGGTTCCATGATATACAGTGGATATGAAAAGTCTACAAACCCTTATGAAATTGCAGGTTTTTGAAATGTAAAGACAGAAATAACAACAATGTAAATGTCAGATATAAAATTTTTCCATCTGTAATGTGATCTTCCAACAAACAAAAATCCAGAGAAAAAAACAAATAGTTAATAATGAGGAACATTTTAAATAATTAAAAAAAAAAAAACTACAACACCCTGATTGCACAAGTTGGAACACCCTTTCATAATGAGGGCTCTAGCTGTGTTCAAAGTTAACCAATCACATTCAAAATCATGTCTGTAGGTAAATAGCATACACCTGCCATCAATGAAAGTAATTCTGATTAAACCCAGATTAAAGCCAGCTGTTGCTGTAGGATTTCCTTGAATGTTTGTGGTTGCATTCTACTGGGAGAGCCATGGTCTGCAAACAGTTGCCAAAGAAACTGCAAGAGCTAATTGTTGAAAAGTACCAATAAGCCTTTCTCACGTAAAGATGGCCACTTTCTGGTCTCATCCAACAGTGGGGTATCTTTACTTCCGGTTATCCATCTTCCCTATTACCAGTGAATTGACAATGGCACAGTCGAGAAGCAAGAAGTGTACCTTTGTGTACAAACAGCCCTATTTAAGCTTTCGTGCATTCCCTGTGATGAGGACCGTAAGAGAGTATGGATTCAAGCCATCAAGAGAGAGGAAGGCCCGCTGTTTAATGTCTGTGATGACACAGTTGTTTGTAGCATGCACTTTCGCAGCGATGTCCTGTTTACGACAACTAGTGGTCTAAACAGAACTAAAAAAGATGCAGTGCCTAGCTAGCTCGCTAGCTCCTTACTGCTGCTTTACTTCATTGTTTGTTTAGTCCTCACAGGAAAGAGCATTTATTATTAACACTGAAAGATGTGCAAAAAATCACCCAGGTCATACAGAGATCATTACCTTTACTAGGAAGATGTCATCTATCAATCATCTAGTACTGCATGAAATTAATGGCGTTTTGCACTTAACAAACGATACTTAGCGTTCGTTTGTCGATTATTGGTGCATACTATGGACAACATAAATTTGTTGACAAACCATAGCTATTTGTTGCGTGTCTTTTCAATATTATTTTAGCCAAAGCATCTCCTTCAACAGACTGATGCAAACAATAATATATTCTGTACTCTTGTTCCTTTTGCTCCCTAACAGATTCAATGTTTTCTGCACTACACCTCCAGTTTGTGTGGCTCCTCATTCTTGTTAAGTGACCTGTAGCACGTGCTCATATTATGACACTACCGTCTACTACGTGGGACACTATGCCAAAAAGAACATGCACGTAACAAACATGAATGAATATTAAACTATCATGACATATATTATGACAATGAACAATTGGATAAATTCATTACACATCTACAAGCTGCGAAGTGGCTTGATCTAACGTTAGCCATCTCTCTGTAGCGAGCTGACATTACCTTAATAATTAAAGACAAACTGTTCATGGAACAGTTTATATCCACGATCCAGTTTGGATCATTTTGTTTTGCAATATATATCCACCATTTCAGCAACCTGTGAGAGCCGGAATTTTAGCAGATTTGCCAAAGATCTGGAGAACATCACAGAGACACACACATCTTCGCCGAAAGTAGCGGTGACCGGAAGTCACTTTACTCCTTGTTGCTTTCCAATATGGCAGCATGAAGAAGGCCAATCAGGTGAGGGATATATAAGAATATTGAAAGCACTGGATGTACCATGGAGCACTGTCAAAACCATCATCAATAAATGGAGAAAATGTGTCACCACAGAAACACTGCAAAGATCAGGACGACCCTCCAAAGTTGATGAGAGGACAAGAAAACTTACAAAGGAGGCTACCAAGAGGCCAACAGCAACACTGAAGGAGCTACTGGAATTTCTTGCAGGTACCGGTCACTGCTTGCATGTGACCACCATCTCTCGTATTCTGCACATGTATGGGCTATGGAGTAGGGTGGCAAGACGGAAACCCTTTCTTACAAAAAGGAACATACAAGCCTGTCTAAATTATGCCAAAAGATTCATTCAGTCACCCCAAACCGTGTAGGAAAATGTGCTATGGTCTGACGAGAGAAAGGTTAAACTTTTTAGCCTAAATTGTAAAAGATATGTTTGGCGCAAAGATGATAAAGCTCATCATCCAAGGAGCACCACACTAACTCTGAAGCATGGTGGTGGTAGCATCATGCTTTGGGGTTGCTTCTCTTCAGCTGGGTCAGGGGCTCTTGTCAAGATAGATGGGATAATGAATAGCTCCAAATATCAAGATATCTGCACAAAACCTGCTGGCCTCTGTCAGAAAGCTGAAGATGAAGAGGAATTTCACATTCCAACATGACAATGACCCAAAGCACACATCCAAGTCGACCAAGGCATGGCTTCAGAAAAGGAAAATCAAAGTCTTCGAATGGCCCAGTCAGAGCCCAGACCTCAATTCCATTTAAAACCTGTGGAATGACCTAAAGAGAGCTGTACACAGGAGATTCCCTCGCAATTTGAAGGAACTTCTTTTTTGCAAAGAAGAGTGGGATAAAATTCCAAAGTCTACATGTGCAAAGTTAATAGACACTTATTCACAAAGACTTGCTGCTGTAATAAATGCAAAAGGTGCTTCCACAAAGTATTAGTTGGGCGGGGTGTGCAGACTTATGCAATCAAGGTGTTGTAGTTTTTTTTGTTTAAAATGTTCATAATTATTAACTCTTCTTTCTTTCTCTGGATTTCTGTTTGTTGGAAGATCACATTACAGATGGAAAAAGTCTGACATTTATATTGTTGTTATTTCTGTCTTTGGCATTTCCAAACCTGCAATTTCATAAGGGTGTGTAGATGGCATTTCAAAAACCTGCAATTTCATAAGGGTGTGTAGACTTTTTATATCTACTGTAGGCTTTCGTTCTTTGAGTCAGAGGCCTTCCATTAGAGAGGTTCTGTGAAATGGGCTTTGCTTTGTGTGAGACTCACTTCTATCACCCCATCCAGCAGCCTGCCCAGCACATCTTTCCTCTTCAACTTTGCTCGCTCCATGGCTTCCAACTTCACAATCACAGCGTCCATTTTGGACACAATGCTACCAATGGAGTGCTCCATCCGATCCACACGCCGCACCAAACTGCAGAGCCACAGGAGAAAGGAAATGCACATCAAAGCCATCTCCTCCCAGTTAAGCCAATTTTTCCCAGTCATACTAACTCCTCCCAGTCAAGCCAGCTCTTGCCAGTCAAGGCACCTCTTCCCTCTGAAGCCACCTTCTCCCAGGCAAGCCATCTCCTCCCATTCAAGGACTTTCATTTAAGAAAAGTCCATTTTAAAAATACACACAGATGGAGTACAACTTCCACAAATGTGAACAAGAAGAGAGCAAACGTTTGTAAACATGTAGCATAAATTCATTTCAGGTAAAATAAACTGAAATAGTGGTCTCTGCAGTGGATACACAGACATATACATGAAGCACTGTTCTGAGAGTAAAAGTCTGTAAATTGTTACTACAAATGTTAGTACAAATGTTATACCTGAAATGGCTCTTGGAGAAGCAAATCACACAAAATAATGTATTCCTAAGTGGTCATTTCAATACTGCAGGTGAAGAGATTAAACTAGTTTGTTATATAATCATATAGATATCATAGATACATTTAACAGTCACTTAGAGCTTCACCAGAGAAAAAGTTACAAATATCAATAGTTACAAGCAAGTAACATTCATTCTGAAAGAGACCTGAAAGGGGCGATGGTGAAGATTACTTAAGAATTTAGAAATTAGAATTACTTAAAGATAACTTTAAATCACACTCTGAAGCATTTCCTCACACAGAGACTTAATAATGCATGCAATAACTTACCAGGACAGTAGAAGGAGAGACCCAGACTTGACACATTGCTACACACAGACACACTACTGCCAAAATGACAAGCCTAGATGATGTGTTCTTTTCATTAGACCTGTAACATTTTCAGCATATAAAGAAACATGCAGGTTTTGAGATGGTATGAAAATACAGATGACCGAAAGTGCTGGTTTTGAAGCAGGGAGTAAGTTTACATAAAAAGCAGGACATACACTTGGAATTCCTCATAGGACACGCCCCCTGAGCTGCTACCACGGCGACGTGAGCTGTGGCCACTGTCCTCGTCATCATCCTCCTCGGAGTCATCCTGACTACGGGGAAAGCTCCGCCCACTGACCGGCCGGGGCAGAGTGCTGCGCTCCAGATCTAGATCCTCCTGGTGAGAGCAGATACATACAGAGTGAGAGAGAAAGAGTGTGTGTGTGTGTGTGTGTGTCTCTCTCTATAGGCAGAAGACACGCAATACCATGCAGTGCATATGAAAATTAAATGCCAAGCAGAAGGTGCCAATTCCTTTCAGCAAAAAGGGTATGTGTGAGCAGGTAGATTGTTAACGTGTGACGGTAGAGTGTGCACATGTGTGGATAGTGCAAGCTTGTGCAGGCAGAGGGTATGCGGCGTGTGGGTAGAAGGTATGTGTGTGCAGGTAGAGTAGGGAGGCAGGAGCAGGACTCACCCTCTCCTTCTCCAGGTCATCCCTCATTAGCTGGTGCTCGTGTTCAGTTAGCTCTTGGTCTCCATCATGATCATACTTAGCAAAGATGGCTTCAATTTCAGCATCAGTGTGCCCCTTCCTGAACACAGCAACAGAAAAACTTCAGCATACTCTTGCTCTGTTTCACCTATTATACAGTGCCTCTCAATGTGAAATGACATCCACAGATATAGCCCACATTAGAGCAGGGGCTCCGCGGAGGGTAGATAGTCACCCTTTCAGGTCCTGTCTCAGCTCCTCGAAGTTGAGCTTGCCTCCAGCCTGACGCAGACTGTCTGAGATGTCATCCACTGTGCTCTTCCTCAGTCTTAGTCTGACCATGGCCTTGTTACAGCCCTGCAGGGAAATCCCATCAAACAGCAGCACTGCAGTACCGATTACCGCACTCCAACACACTACTAATTACTCTATTCTGACATATTACTATACCCTTTACTCACACACATTACTCTTTAATACAATACACATTGCTCTACACATTTCCTTACCTGTTCCTCTAATATTACACTACCATTACTCTGACACATTAGCCTCTATGCTAACATATTATTCTCATCTACTCTAACATAGGATTTCTTACTCTTGTTTGTACCAACACCGCCCTGGATATTTTTGTGTTATTTCAAAACAAATTATTAACACTGGTCAAATTCACATCAGGTGCAGACTGACAGTGTGTGAAATTCCAGTGGCTTCATGTTACTGTTATTTTTTAACTTACTGGAAATACAGTGACAAACCCATGCCTACAGTGACAAACTGGTGGCAGCAGCAATCATAGCTAATGTTTCATCCAGCAATTATGTGAGCTTCACCATACACAATGTACAACATCCACCTAGATTGCAAAGCATACTGTTAGGTGTGATATATTCTGGGGATTTCAGTCAGCTCCTGATACAGTTAATTTGCAAGTTACACAGTGGCTAGAGAATGTGACCTACGTTAATGTTAGCTATCAGTGCTCCCATGCAGTCCTCCCTCAAATATTTGCTAACTGACCATCATAAGTGGTCAGACATGTTGTAATATATCCCATGTCCTAACTAATTTCTACAATGAGCAGGGTAGTAAAAGTGCTCTAGAGTTTAGAATCATACCTTAGATATCACACCTCCCATGAGTACCTAGTAGCATAAGTTAGAAGACATCTTACTGTACTATGGGCAGCCACACAAATTTCTACTTTGCATATGAAGTAAGCAATGCATAATAAGTAAATAGCTAGTTAGAATTACATTTTCAACACAGTATCTAGATAACTAGCTAGCAGTTTATTCATATATTTGCTAGCTATCTTACAGTAGTTAGCTATTTAAATCAGATCATTTTACATCTCATCAGCATGAATGGTATTTTACTGTGTATAATCTTACCATATCTTCTCTTGTTGATGTCAAGTTACAAGGATCTTTCACACTTACTTACTGTTTATATCAGTTTAATTCTAAACCAGACACCATTAAACCACTATTAAATGTTCAAACCATGCTACACTCCTTTCTCACTGTCTCTTGTCCTTGAGTAGCCTGCTTTGTATTGGTCAAAGCCTGAGCCATACAGATCTCAGCTCTGATCAAAGGCAGAGACTGTCAGTAAGTTGTGCGTTCAGAATCATAGATAGATTTTCTTTATGTAAATATAAACATTCTTTCTTCTTTTGGTACAGCTAAATGTGCTTTATCTGTATTAGATATTCAAAATGCAACTTCCCATTTCTAACTCAGACAACCCTCTTTTGCTTAAGTGCCCCCTGAAGTCAAAGAATACCCTGGTTGAGAAAACCTACACATTCTTTAATCTAACACATGACTCTGCTCTCATTTTAAGACATGTTTACACATTGAGCTCAGATCTGTTTTGATTGATGAGCTAACTTCATCTTTGTTAATAAAAGCTGCCTTAGATAAGTAAATAAATCAGTTATTATATTGTTATTAAAACACACAATTACTTTAATTTATAGCTGCATGCTCAGGAGCATGCATTGCTTTGCGCTCCATGATAGCTTTTCCTCTACAGGTTCTTTTCAGTGACATTTGAAAATGTGCAGAACACACTTCAGTATTGTTACCGTCCTTACAAGCATCTAATATTGTGTATTGAGACACATATCTAAAAACCAGTATGTAAGTATCTACATACACTGTAGGGCTGAGTGGTATATCAACTTTTTAGGGTATATCGATATATTTTCAAATGAGATATAAGATGAGACGACACTGTTTATATTGATATAGTTTGATGTTGTGTTACATAACCCGTTTCTGCCGTAAAGCCATGCCTACAACTTTTTGCTCTGGGGGCGTGGTCGCAAAAACAGCAAGCATGTTTGGCTATCCTGTTAGAAGCAAGTGCAGTTGTGGTGTGGTGACGTAGCCGGCTGGCAAGCTAGCTAGCTAGCAAGCTATTGTAGTCAGCAAGCCAGCTACACTATATGGACAAAAGTATTTGGCCACACCTGTTAATTATTGAATTCAGGTGTTTCAATCAGACCTGTTGCCACAGGTGTACAAAATCAAGCATCTAGCCATGCAGTCTCCATTTGCAAACATTTGTGATACAAAATGGGTCGTTCTGAAGAGCTCAGTGACTTCAAGCTTGGTAATGTGATAGGATGCCACCTTTGCAATAAGACATTGCAAATGTAATTTCATCCCTGCTGGATATTCCACGGTCAACTGTAAGTGATATTATTAGAAAGTGGAAGCATTTAGGAACAACAGCAACTCAGCCACGAAGCAGAAGACCGCGTAAAATCACAGAGCGGGGTCAACGACTGCTAAGGCGCATGGTGCGTAAAAGTCGCCAACACTCTGCTGATTCCATAGTTGAAGAGTTCCGAACGTCCACTGGCATTAATGTAAGCACAAAAACTGTGCGGCAGGAGCTTCATGGAATGGGTTTCCATGGCCGAGCAGCTGCATGCAAGCCTCACATCACCAAGTCCAATGCCAAGCGTCGGATGGAGTGGTGTAAAGCACACCGACACTGGACAGTGGAGCAGTGGAAACATGTTCTGTGGAGTGACAAATCATGCTTCTCTGTCTGGCAGTCAGATGGGTGAGTCTGGGCTTGGCAGATGCCAGGAGAACGTTACCTGCCTGACTGCATTGTGCCAACTGTGAAGTATGGTGGAGGAGGGATAATGGTATAGGGCTGTTTTTAGGGTTTGGGCTAGGCCCCTTATCTCCAGTGAAGGGCAATCTTAATGCTTCAGCATACCAAGACATTCTGGACAATGCTATGCTTCCAACTTTGTGGCAACAGTTTGGGGAAGGCCCTTTTCTATTCCAACATGACTGTGCCCCAGTGCAGAAAGCAAGGACTATAAAGACATGGTTTGATGGTGTGGAAGAACTTGACTGGCCCGCACAGAGCCCTGACCTCAACCCCATCGAGCGGGAGCACCTTTGGGATGAATTGGAACGGAGATTGCGAGCCAGGCCTTCTTGTCCAACATCAGTGCCTGACCGCATAAATGCTCTACAGAATGAATGGGCACAAATTCCCACAGAAACACTCCAAAATCTTGTGGAAAGCCTTCCAAGAAGAGTGGAAGCTGTTATAGCTGCAAAAGGGGGACCAACTCCATATTAAAGTATATTTATTTGAATAAAATGTCATTACAGTTCCTGTTGGTGTAATGGTCAGGCATCCAAATACTTTTGTCCATATAGTGTAGCTAGCTATTGTAGCAAGCAATTCAGCTAGCTTGTGAAATCAACCAGTCAACTGTGATGAAATGGCATAGACATTGCATTGTGTGTTGTGTATGCTCTCAACCAATTTCATTACCTCCCGTTTTTTTGCCGTTCATGTTCTGAATACAATGATTTTATTAAGCCAATACATTATGTTGTGTACATTGGTATGTTGTACAACAACACCGTGAATAAAATTCATGTGCTTTTGCCATCACCTGCTATAGCCTAACTGTCACATTCTCCGTGCAACCCTGCCCCCACTGTCTCTCTACATCTGCGCGCAAACACGGCCCCACTCGCTCACACAAGTTCTCCTGCAACATGGAGGGACACACAGCGCCGGTCCACACTGCTGATATAATTTTTCATTTACATGTTTTGCAGCTATATATTTTCAAACAGGGAAGGAAACCCTGTCTTTGCATTTTATTTTGATCACAGTCTGTTTTAATAAAAGTGCTTGTGACATCTCACATGTGGCTTTCACTTACAAAGGAACATTTATCCCACTTTGTAGAAAATACTGCGATATATATCGTGTATCACCATTCAGCCTAAAAATACCGAAATATGATTCTCGGTCCATATCGCGCAGCCCTAATACACTGTACAATGTACACCACATTTTAGGTACAAATTGTTCCACAAGGTGTTTACAAAAGTGTATTTTTTTATTCTACACATTTTTATTAATTTCAGCAACCACCACATTTCAGCAAGCTGTGCTGTATAAGACACTTGGTCTTATGTCTTATGCATAAAATGCATCAAAATCACAGTGCGCAGAGGCTAAGTCACAGAAACAAAGTCAGGCTCACACAAATACCTTCTTAATGAGATCAGTCAGCTCCATTTCAGACTTCTGTTGTGCCATGTCAGCTTTCACTTCAGAATAGGTATCATTTATAATGGCCAAAAACATATTCTGTGGAGGGAAAAT
Organism: Megalops cyprinoides; assembly: GCF_013368585.1. Taxonomy (NCBI): domain Eukaryota; kingdom Metazoa; phylum Chordata; class Actinopteri; order Elopiformes; family Megalopidae; genus Megalops; species Megalops cyprinoides. The sequence continues at coordinate 1,192,575 of NC_050604.1, read as the reverse complement.
ATGAAATAACCAAGCAGTTCATCATTGGGATGGTATAATACTTCAGTTGAAAGCTACAACATGCTCACCAGTAAAATGAAGAAAATGAAGAAAACAAAGGTGGTGAAGTAGACGGAGCCCAAAATCCTGTTTGCTTCTTCAATTTCAGAGAAGTCAATATCACCCAAAATGATCCGGAATTGTGTGAAACTGGAGAGGCAGAAGCACATTGGGTTTAAAATTAAGCACACACCTGCACATGAAGTTGACTAACAGGCATCGTCATCCTGAAATTGCACTGTTCTGCCTAAATTAAAACAGGATTCAGTTTTCGTATGATACAAGAATATACTTTTCATATATTAATTTATACAGGGGGTGCTGTGTAGCATAGTGGTGAGGAGCAGGACTTGTAACTGAAAGGCTGTTGACCTAGTTAGTACTGCTGCTGTACTTTTGGGCACAGCATTTAATCCAGAACTGCCTCAGTAAAAATCCAGTAAATGTACGTACATGCATGCCTGGAAAGTGCTGAAATCGTCCACCTGTGTCCCAAACACAAGGTAAGCCAGCTGAGCATAGGCAAAAAATATGATGAAAAACATGATGGCAAAACCGGTGATCTCCTTTGCACAGCGTGACATGGTGCTGGACAACTGGCTCATCGTCTTGTTAAAGTTAATGAACTTGAACAACTGTAAGGTAAAGAAACACATTTAACGCAAACATAACTAGAGCTATCTCATGTCACAGAATACAACAACAAAACAAAATGGAAAACTTTATCAACACACAGTACTTTATATTAACGCTGAAATAAAAGCGAGGGACATTACAATGTCACTAAATATAACTGAACCCAATAACTGAAATGGCATGGAATCCCTAACCAAGGATTAAGTTGAGATGAACAGTAGTAACAAATCTATAAACTACAGAGGAAATTTAGTTTAACATACTTACCTTCACCCAGACAAAGAAGACAATTACCGCAGATAAATTGTTGAACTGAACTTGCAGGTAGGAGAGGTGCTCAAAATTGGGGTACGTATCTAGATGCTCCAGCAGGTACTCGAGCTTCCTGGTGACAACTGATGTTCTGTAAATATTGAGAACGATGGCAACGATGCTCAACTGTGAAAGGCAGAGCAACAGGGAAATGAAGTTTGGTTGGACAGTGAGAGAGCAGCTACGACACGGTTTAGTGAGCACCCACCATGACAATCAGCACATCCAGACAGTTCCACAAGCTCCTGAAGTAATGCAGCCTGTGGATGCGGATCTCCAAGGCCTCCTCCACCACATAGTAGAGGACAAAGAGGCAGAAGGTGACCTCACACGCTGCCAAAAAGTAGTCCCAGCAACTTGCGTAGCGGACCAGTCTAACTGTCTGGAACTGCCAGGATGTCATCACACCCCCTGTGGCCAGGAACTCAGCGACCAACCTGAAACAGACAGGAGCACTGGGCTCAAACACAGAGAGGGCCACACCGGAGGCCCTTGGCTTGCGGGCACAGTGTCGCACAGAGCTGCCATACCTGACCACGCAGAAGAGGTTGACATTGCCATTGTAGACAGAGAAATCGATGAACACGGCTCTGGTGCCCCGGTCAAGCCACAGGTTGTCCTTCAGGGCATGGAGTTGTGCAGCTGTTTCGTCCCGGGAACGGGAGAGGTCCAAGTAGTACCCTCCCCCACCGTACATGGCCACACGGCCCCAGTGACTGGTCCCATTCAGGTCACTGTCCTCGGTGTACACCCACCTGCCAGACCAACAATATCTCAACTGCAATTCACTCAACCACAACCGCATTCACTCCCTGCCATATGACCACCTTCTGATTTCCTCTCTTCTCCAGATGTTGCAACAGAACCATAATATACTTTACAGTACCATATTAGTGTGGTGAACTGCTTTTCCTATTATTCAAAAGGAACATTTCTCCAGTAATATAACACATTATAGATAACGTCCATTTGTAGAGGTGAAGAAGTTGCTCATGAACATACGCGGTCCCATTCTTCAGGCCGAAGGTGGATGTATCCTCACTGCTGACAGAGTACGCACTGTAACACTCGGAGACGTCGTCGCTCAGGTCTTGGTGAATGGAACAGGACTTACTATGCACCTTCACCTGTCGCATGCGTGGGACCCCCAGGAGAAGGTTCTCGTAGTAGATTAAGCTTTGGTTCTCTGGCAAGGTTTTGTTGTTGTACCACACCTCCCAGTAGAGCCCATCAAGCAATGGCTTGTCTGTAAACTAGAGTTCAGATTTACTTTTACAGAAGTCTGTCGTTATCCATGCGGGCTTTTGTAATTTTTTGTTTCGTGCAACAAATTTTATGTTCTTTTTGCTTTGTCTGTAACAGGAGGTAAGGTGGTCAGAGAAAACATGAACTGTGTAACTTTTTTAATCCAACGGTTTGTATTATTAGTGGGTGGCAGTGTAGCACAGTGGTTAAGGAGCAGGACTTGTAACTAAAATGTTGCTGGTTCGATTCCTCACAGGGGCACTGCAGCTGTAGCCTTAACCCACAATAGCCTCAGCTGTATAAATGGATAACATTGTACAAAAAATAATAATAATAATAAATAAACCTGTAATTGATGGATAAGAGTGTCTGCTAAATGGAAATAATGTAATAATGTATTATGTACAACAATTTAAAGTAACAAGATATGGCCTGTTCTGTGAAAAAACAATGGGTGAAACTCAAAATCTTTCATAGTACCTTCCAGAACTCATCCATGGTAGTGAGGCTTTTGAAAGTGGTCTTATCTCCACCTGACAGCGGTGTGTCCAAGAACAGCTGGGACATGACTTTGGTGTAATAATACATGTTGGCGCTCACCGTACCGTAGGTCACTAGAACACACAAGAACCAAGGCGTCACACAATGAGCAGGGAAAGCTAATGCATGGGCAAGGTTTGAGAATGTTTAATGAGTGAACAAACCCAGAAAGAGCTGGAGACTTTTTTTCGCCAGTCAATTAATTCAACATTTATTCACTCACTTTGTACACACAATTATTATCAATAACAGAAAACTTCTGATTTGACAGTCGCAAAGAAAGAAGCAGTAACAAATAAAATCCCTTAACTTTCTGTTTATTATTGTGATATATTATCCTGATGAATTATGCCATCAGCTGTGCCTAGCATTTTGTTCAAATTCTAATAAAAGCCCTTAAAATGCAAATTGTGCTATGTTATGTAATCATGCCAATCCTTTTAAAAAATGGGTAGCATAAAAACAGAAAACACATATAGTCAGGTCCATAAATATTTGGACATTGACACGATTTTCAGCATTCCAGCTCTGTACAATACCACAATGGATTTGAAATTAAACAAACAAGATGTGCTTTAAGTGCAGACTTTGGCCTTTAATTTAAGGGTATTTACATCCAAATCAGTTGAACAGTGTAGGAATTACAACACATTTTATAGGTGCCTTCCACTTTTTTAAGGGACCAAACGTGATTGGACAACTGGCTACTCAGCTGTTCAATGGCCAGGTGTGTGTAATTCCCTCGTTATTTCATTTGCAAGGAGCAGATAAAAGGCCTAGAGTCCATTTCAAGTGTGGTATATTCATTTGGAATCTGGTGAGGTCATTGAGAATATGAAGTACAAAGAGCTGTCACTATCAGTGAAACAAGCCATCATTAGGCTGAAAAATCAAAACAAACCCATCAGAGAGATAGCAAAAACATTAGGTGTGGCCAAGTCATCGGTTTGGTACATTCTTAAAAAGAGAGAACACACTGGTGAGCTCAGCAACGCCAAAAGACCTGGAAGACCACGGAAAACAAGCGTGGTGGATGACAAACAAATCCTTTCTCTCGTCAAGAAAAACCCCTTCACAACAGTTGGCCAGATTAAGAAAACTCTTCAGGAGGTAGGTGTATCTGTGTCCAAGTCAACAATTAAGAGAAGACTTCACCAGAGGAATTACAGAGGTTTCACCACAAGGTGTAAACCATTGGTGAGTCTCAAAAACAGGAAGGCCAGATTAGAGTTTGCCAAGAAACATCTAAAAGAGCCTGTGCAGTTCTGGAACAACATCTAATGGACAGATGAGACAAAGATCAACTTGTACCAGAATGATGGAAAGAGAAGAGTATGGAGAAGGGAAGGAACTGATCAAGATCCGAAGCATACCACCTCATCAGTGGTGGTGGTAGTGTAATGGCATGGGCATGTATGGCGGCCAGTGGAACTGGATCTCTTATATTTATTGATGATGTGACTTCTGACAAGAGCAGCAGAATGAATTCTGAAGTGTTTCGGGCAATATTATCTGCTCATATTCAGCCAAATGCTTCAAAACTCATTGGACGGCGCTTCACAATGCAGATGGACAATGACCCAAAGCATACTGCAAAAGCAACCAAAGAGTTTTTAAAGGCAAAAAAGTGGAATGTTCTGCAATGGCCAAGTCAATCACCTGACCTGAATCCGATTGAGCATGCATTTCACTTGCTTAAGACAAAACTGAAGGGAAAATTCCCAAAGAACAAGCAGGAACTGAAGACAGCTGCAGCAGAGGCCTGGCAGAGCATCACCAGGGACGAAACCCAGCGTCTGGTGATGTCCATGGGTTCGAGACTTCAGGCTGTCATTGACTGCAAAGGGTTTGCAACAAAGTATTACAAAGTGACAATTTAATTTATGATTATGTTAGTTTGTCCAATTACTTTTGGTCCCTTAAAAAAGTGGAAGGCACATATAAAATGTGTTGTAATTCCTTCACCGTTCAACTGATTTGGATGTAAATACCCTTAAATTAAAGGTCAAAGTCTGCACTTAAAGCACATCTTGATTGTTTAATTTCAAATCCATTGTGGTATTGTACAGAGCTGGAATGCTGAAAATTGTGTCAATGTCCAAATATTTATGGACCTGACTGTATATAAGCTTTTAAGACAATCTGTATATAATACAAGGTGGGACAATACTGATGAAAACATCTCATTTCATCATAGCCCAGAGAGTTATGCACTGAACAAGATAAAAGTGTTTCTAAGTAACTTTGCTCATGTCTTTCCTTTATCAGCTTGAGAGAGCAGTTCTGCTTCTTAGCAATGCAGGCCTGGCCCAGAACCTCCACCACCCCATCTGCCAAGAACTTCCTGATCCACCCAAACAACAATTTTCGCAAAAAGAACTTTTCCCGACTGGCTATACACACCACCTGGACTGAACAGCTGCAGCATCAGATTATTACCATTCTCTTGCTACCACATCTAGACAAATATTTCTAGCCTGCTACTTTAAGCATCACGCAGGTACGAGATGACAATCAAAAATTTGTTTAGTTCAAGCTGAAACCGGCGAGGGCCCAGCTAAGAGCGCCACACAGTCAAAGATTTTATTTTCCAGTGTTCGACACCCGTCAAATAAACCTAACCGATGGATGTTCATCAATTCAGGTCGCACTACTCAGCAGTTACATAACACACTCACAAGGTGTCGAGCTTCGTCAGATACCGGCAGGAACAATAATTCATAAACTTCTCTTTCGTGTACTGTTCATTTGTATAAAGCATCCTTCAAACCTGTATGCAGTATCCTTTCTGAGAATCGTGTGAAGGCGTTCAGGTTGCCTTTGTTATTTTAGTTATGTTACTATACTTTCATTCATCGAACATAAAAGGATCATATCTAAACGTTACTGGACAGTCTAAGGCTGGTAATTGAAGTTGGAAAGAATGACTTACAGATGCAAATGGTGATTAGGAACAGGATGTAGGTTAATAACTCCCGAAGGACATTCTTCAAGTATCGCTCTCTGCTGCTGTCACTGTCCTCCATCAAGCGAGTGCCCCACAGAACTAGACACAGAAAAGATGGTTACGCGTCCATCACTAATTACTTAGCTTAGCTAAATGGCCTGTAGTGGTGCGGTTGGTATTAAATAAAGGAAACCTACTTAAAGGAAACCTACTTGATCAAATACAACAATGGAACAAGGGAAATGTTCGCATTATTCTTAAAGAACTTACTTCTTATTTTCTCAAGTATTCTTTTCCCACAGTCGCGGTGATCACGTTGGTTTTGTTGAAGTACATCCGCAGCCGGGTTGGGATAAATCCCCCTGTGCATCCGTGTGCTGCTACCGCCTCTGCTGTAGCTCCCCAGGCCGCTGCTGCCGCTGCTGCTGGAGGCGGTGGACACCGATCGCCTACCCGGACTAGCCGGAGGCCAGTCCGCCTCAAGCATCTCTTCTTCAGGCTCGAACCCAGGATTATCCCGGCTCCACGCTTGCCTCGAACTGGATGAAGGCGGAGAGGGCGTAATCATCGAGGCCCCCAGCCCTAAATCCTGGTGATGGATTCTCTCCATCTCAATACCTTCGCTTGAATCCAGCCTGTGCGTAGCGCATGTGGCGAACTTTCCTGCCTGGGTCTGCTGCTGTGATCTAACTCGACTGGAGCTCATTATTACGCTCAAAAGGCGGAGCAAATCATTCGCAGCTATTCAGATCTGCCACACCACGCTAAAGAAAATGATTTCTTAAACCATGAAAAAACATTACACCCTAGAGGATATAACCATTGGACTCTAGGTTTGTATAAAATTTCAATCGGGAAGGATTTTGAAGTCAAGTTAGCTAGCTGATTTAGTTACAACAACGTAATACAATCGCGTCGACTTCCAACAAACTTAGCTAATTTGTACAGCTACAATTTAATTAAGACAGGCCACACTGAATTGTCTACAGACGTCATTTACATACTTTCAACAGCGACGAACGAACCGAGGAACAACAATTTAGTTATCTGGAATTTTCACGAAGGACATTTGCCGTAGTTATGCTAAGTTTGGTACCTACAAACACTTCCCAGTTGAGTATTGGTCTATGTTTGTTCTAAGTTGCTAGCCAAGAAACGTTCTGAAGGCAGATTTAGTAAGCAAAATTAGCAAAACAAATTAAAACGGACAAAAGCAGCTTCCTTCTAGACCAGCAGCCATCTTGTTCCTACATTCCCACAAAAAATCTCACATTCGCATTTGCTGGGGAATCAGGTTACATTCGGAACAATGGCGTCACAGCTACAGAAGCGAAGGGCGTCTGGAAAATTATGCTTGTAGAACCACTTTTATCACTTACGATTATTATGGTCGTGGAGTTTGATAGATATGTAAATGCAAGAGTGATAACTGGATTTAAAATCAATGAGCACATTTTCCACAAGTCACACTTCTCTTAGTGTCTCCCATCTGGCAGCAAATTTGTCATGTTACTGCGCAACTGAAATTTCACTTAAATTATACTGTCTTGCTGGAATAAAAGCCTTACTCATTTGTCGGTAGAAGAGATGGTCGTAAAACCGAATTGCGTAATTTTTTGGTCTCAGAAGATTTCTTTAAACAGGCCTACTTGACCCTAACCCTAAAACCAAGGAATAAAATTAGAAATCATGCTACATACTGAAAGGCTGTGATTGGACAAAGAGCAATCAGTTACGTCACAGATTCTCTTATTTGGCTCTGCTGCTAGGTAACCAGGTATGCCTGTGGGTAAGTGACTCGGGCATAGATATGCCCCGTCCTCTGGAACGTCGAAACCTGAGGGACATCATAATAGTCCAATCCAGAGCCGTTGAGAGAGAAGGGAAGAGCGAGCAGCCAAAGCCTGAGATGGAGGAAGAGGTTCGGGAGGAGCAGGAAGAGAAGGTGCTGACCCCAGTCCCAGTGCAGTCCCCTGTCCATGTCCAAGAACCACCCAAGGTGTGCACCTAACTACTACACCCCCTGCAGGGCTGGCTAACAGCACATTTTATGGACATGTCTAGCTGGTTGATTTTGAGGTGTCTTTTTGAAGCATCACCTGTGATGTAGTATAAAGGGTCCAAAACTGTCACAAAACAAAGTGGAATATTTTCTTCTTTTCCCCCACTGACAGGGTTTTTATGTATTTGTAGAAGTTCTTCTGCGCTTCAGTGACCTGCAAAAACCTGCCTCCTAACAACACGATTCCCTCATCTGGGATTCCAACAGATGTTGTTAAAGGCCCAAGCACTCAGGTAACCGGCTATAAAATATGTGTGCTATCATACAACTAAGCAGTCCAGGTGCTTTTTTTTCTCCCAACCTTGTATAGTGGATTTTTACTTGGATTTAAAATCTTCTAGAGATTACTTACATAGTGTTCTCAGGACCACATGCAATTTTCCTCCCCAAACACAGTGTATAACTTAAAAAGCATGATGCACATGTGTGGTTCTGATTGGCAGATGCAGAGGTAGTAGGCCTACCTGGAGGTGGGCAGGATAGCACTGGGTTGAGGTGTGACCACCTGTGTTTGTGCTTGCAGCCCATCATATTCCATGGCAAGGTACGACTCAACATGGAAGAGAAAAAGATGCGCATGGCTTGAGACAGGGAGACCCGCGGCAGGGAAGAGCAGCGCAACCTGCTTTCCACGGGGCCGTGGGCCAATGGGTGCGGCCCCCTGGCCCGGTGCAGCTCCAAGCCTATGCTGGCATCGGCCAGAGGAGCAGCCCTAGGAGAGGCCCGCTTCACGACACTGCGCCTCTAAATGCCACCATCTGCTGGTCAGAAGCCATACTACAGTCTTTGTCAGCTGTTCCTGTTCCCATTGTATACACACGCGAACACTTGTTTTTTTCCCCTTTTGGCTTTGGTATGTGACAGAATCTGTCAACTGTCTCTGATGTGAAACGGACAGAGGTGAACAAAGGACATGCAGCTTTAAGCTGGGCATCCTTTTCTGGTCTATTAAGAGGGTACAAATATTTGCATTTTGGAAAATCAAACCAAACAAGAAATGACTATAGACAATTTGGAAGGGGGACTGGATTTTGGTGTTACAGCCCATTTTGTGTAGTAGAGATTAAATAAACTGAGGGGGCCCTGAAGCCCTCTGTTGCACATTTTATGATTATTATTTGTTATTGTTGGAGTCAAGGTGCAAATTTTGCAAAATTAGAGAGTTTCCTTTTTTTCCTTTAGAACACTGTGTAAAATGAATTGCATTAAATCACTCATCAGGATGCATTAATAGGTACTTTCACATTTTGTGGGTGGACCTTTCATATGTGCTGTCATATTGGAATCTGTGGGACATATCAGGAGGATCTTTACAGCTGACTAATAACTGGCAGGTCTTTCGCCATGTGACAGATCCATTTTCATATGTTTATAGTGTATATAATATTATAGTATTGGATGAAACTGTCATTTTTTCCCACCTGCCAAACTGCAAACAGGATGGATGACACTCCGCATCCCCGGAATAAGAGTAAATGTGGACAGCATGAGCATCATTGACAAAATCCTGATGGTGCCTTCTGCCTTCGACTTGCTTGCGTGCTTGTGGTGGGGAGAGCTTACCGTCTCTGGAACAGCAGCAGCTGAACAAAATCCTCATTGGAGTTTTCAGTGCCCTTATGGGATACAGGTGCTGCTGTATATCTCATGCGGCCATCTCAAGCTATCCAACCCCTTGATTTCAGGAAGTGTTGTGCTGCTTTGTACAGCTCTCTTTAATCTCACTCTTCTGATTTAAAAGACAAGTAAACATGCCTGAAACCTTGGTTGTTGCCAAATGGTTTTCAAACACACTAAAGTGATTGTTTTCATAAATTTGATATTCTGAAATTTTGTCTTTGGATAGATTGAAAGAGTAACTGAAATAAATAGTTTGTGGAAAAATTGTTCCTTGTCAAAACCCTGTGGGAGAGCTCCTCTGACCCACACTGGGGACAAAAAAAACAGAAAACCAAATGTAAACTTAATGTAAACCCTTTGTATTGTGTACAAACTGGATAATACCAGAAAGATTCTGTTGATTGGTTGTCTGCACAGGGGGCAGGTTGCATCCCTGCAGCAGCACAGAGGGCAGGCTAGGCAGGCTGGGCAGGCTTCAGAGCATCCTCTGGCCCCTGCAGAGGTGGCTCAGGGGTCTGACTGAAGGTGCTGAGGCCAAACGAGCAGCAAGTGTTCAGGTCATCCCTGTCATCTCACCCGAGGCATACAATCAGATAATCTGCAACCCCTTCCATCATGCCTCCCCCTTTCAAATTTAAATTATTCATTTGTATGTGAAGTAGTTTACACTGATGTATAATGACTCTTTGACAGTTTCTGTATGAAAAATTAATTCTGTATTGTGCTTGTGATTTTTTGACCATGTCTCTTTGGCAATAACACTTACAAATCCAGGCTCCTGCTCTGACAGAAATCATTTTGTATCATATCTCTTGAATTTCAGATTTGTTACCATGTGAGGCTGTGTGAGAGGATAGTCTGTAGTGGCGGTTCCTAAGCTCTGAACACCGATTAAGAATCAATCCATCATTCTTAACCATCATTTCTCGGTCATGTTGGCAGCAATATACCATGTCTGTTCTCCTGATGTTCTGTGGGTTCAAAGTAAGATCTCATATGCTCAGCACAGAAGCTGAGGCTCCAATAGATGTGTTCATGGGACTCACTGCTGTTTGCTCCCCTGCCCCACACACACAGTATGTGGACTTTCATTTAGATGTAGCACCTTGAATATCCTTTCTGCAAGACTATCACAGAAGAAAGACTTCAGTTTCCGTCCTATCTGGATGTCTGGGATACAGCCACTGTTACAGTAACAGCACATTTCTGGGACATTACATTAGATTACATTACATGTATTTAGTGGATACTCTTATCCAGAGCAACTTCCAGCACAACAGAACATAAGTGTATCCATTCAAGGTAAATGAGCAAAGGTGTCAGACATCCTCAGACATGAACTTCTCCAGTAGCAGTTAATATCTGGGACACATCCAGTTATAGTAACAGTTCATGTCTGAGACACATCCTCTATTACAGTTGCAGTTCCTGTCTGTTACTCTAACAAAGAATGTCTTTGAGTCTTTCATATCTGTCACATTCTCTGTATGCTCCTTGTCAGCCTTTCTCTGTTAAAGGTGTGGAAGACGTCATGTTTATGGTCTTGCATCTCTCCCCATTTTACATTATAGTGTGCATTTCATTTGGAACTATAATGTCTGCTTTCCCTTCAAGATAAACCAGTTATCCTTCTAGATCAATCAACTCCAAACCAGAGGTTCTGTTTCTTCTTATCTTAGTGACAGTTTAGGCAGCAACTCCTTCATTGCTGGAATGACTGGCTGTCCACGGTTGGAATGGAGATGTTGTCAGAAATGGTAATATAGCGCAGCAGTACTCCACTGATCATCCTGCCTAAGGCTCTGATACCACTGTCCTAATTACCAGTGGAAATGCAGAGCACTATTTGTGTTTGTACGCATGAATATTGTTGTTGCCACTAGTGATTGGGAGTTATGTGCCCAAGAGCGAGGCTTCATGGGAAATTTTGATGGACTTGAAAGAAGTCGAGTTGGTGGTTGCAACAAAGTTCTCAGAAGCAACACTGTCTTTCCTAGAGAGAAAAATTTTAGCTCAGAGTTACTAAGAGACTTTCCCTGACAGGAGATGAAGACCCAAGCATCACTACACAGAACATTAAGTCAAATTGGCTAACCACCAGGGTATCTCAGTGAACGGTGCTCTGCTACTGAACAGCGTCTGGTGGGCCTGTCACATCGTGGCACGAAATTGCTATCCAGAACTTTCTCCTTCATTGTCCCTCGATAGTGGAATGAATTTCCACGCTCCATCCAAACTGCTGAGTCCCTCACTATCTTCAAGAAACACCTGACGACACAGCTCTCCTATGCTCATCTGAACACCTGAAACACCACCTTTTGAAGCACTTTGTCTTAATTTGTTTTCCTTTAAAAAATCAAATCTATGGTTTCATTCACTTGTATCTAGCTAGTTTGTACCTTGTCTGGCCAACTATTGAAACTTGGTCATGCAGTGCATCAAATATTGTTGACTCCTATTGACTGGCTATTTGCTTGTGTACTCTGCCTCACTTGTAAGTCGCTTTGGATAAAAACATCTCCCTAATGAATGAATGTAAATGTAATGTATTTGTCTATTTTCATCGGAGGATAACCTTGTAGAGCAAAACAAATTAACAGAGCAGAAGCAAGAGAGGTTTATTACATTACATTGCATTACATTTATTTAGCAGATGCTCTTATCCAGAGCGACTTCCAGTACAAAAGAACAGCAGTGTATCCATTCAAGTTGAATGAGCAACAGTGTCAGACCAGACTAACAACACTCCTAGACCAATGAGTGCGTGCATAACACTATTTAAGCCCTACCACAAGTTAACTTGTGCAGCCTGACTAGACAAAGGAAGCCAAGTATACTACCATCTCAGTCATTAGATCATAGGATACTACCTGTTTAAGAGGTAATAAGGTAGGGCTAGCTTGTCTTGGTTGTGGCAGTAAACAGGATGGTGTGTCGGTGAGGACACAGGAAATAAAAACAAGGAGATGTAATTTCTTCCTGATACTGTATTGTGTTCCAACAGTACTGTCATCAGTCTGCGAATAAACAAACATCTCCATTAGGCGCTGGCATATTAACGGTAACAGGGCATAAACTACTGTAAAGTATGAATAAAGACATGTCCATTTATAATATCAACACAGAGCTACCAAGACTCATTTTAACATAATACCAATAAGCATTACAACGCTCATTTAACAGGAATGGTGACTTAGAGGTACATATAAACGATTATGTGACTCCTAAGGGAAATAAACAAACGTCCACATATGGTACCTTGACCACATTACATAGAGAACAACAGCGACACCTTGTGGCTAAACGAAGGTACGACATAATAGCATCCCTATATGGAGACGCGATTAACTAAGCTCTTCACAGCGTTAACGGTCCCGCTTAAACGTATATATATAGAGGATCGCAATCTTCTCGATTGCTAACTCAATGCTTCCTCTAGTCCATTACAACATGAGCATCGTAATAATATTCACAATATCTCGTAGCACGCTGGATACATAGGAACGCGTATCTAAGCTTACGAGAGATAAACGTAACACGAGGCAACAGGCACTTACTTGTCGTCATTAACTCAATACATAGGATCGAAAACAGGATCACCCAGAAATTACATGGATTGTTAATCATTACAGGTAAGGAAACTAAACTATACTGTAGTGCACATGGAACTTGAGCACTCATTCGTTTACACAATGGCAAGAACAGCATGTACAGACGTCATCTCCTATACATAGGACCGGAGTATTAAGGTGATAGGCACCCGGAAATGCCAGAGCCTTTTATACACTACCAATACTACATGTAAAATAAACTGTGAATAATACAAGTAGCCGGTGTTAGGGGATGGGGACTGAGCTAGAACCGAGATGCAGTCTTGGTTGTAGACAAGTTGTGCAGCGCATTGGATTAGTTGCAGGGCTTTGATGGCACAGGCAGGAAAACAAGCAAAGAGGGAGTTGCAGTACTACAGTTGTGAGAGGGCCATGGCCTGAACAAAGAGGAAGGATGGATCCTACAGATGTTGGAAAAAAAGAATCTGCAATAATAATAATAATAATAATAATAATAATAATAATAATAATAATAGTGATTGTGATTATAATAATTTTATTATTATTTATAGCTTTTAATATAAACCTTGTCAGCAATTGTGTCAACAAAATTATTTAACAGCACTGGATTTCCCCACATATAAGGCTAATTGAATGGCAATTTAAAAAAGCCTTATCTGCAGCTTTGTACAGCTGTTGAGAGTTGTGAGGTCTGGCAATACAGACCACCTCAAAAATTTGCTGTTCACAGGCATATACATGACAACCAATTGGACAGCTATTCTGTATTGTGATAGTGAGAAGAATATTTGCGGTTACATGTTGAAATTAATTAGAAAGAAATGCCATCTTAAAGCTGCGTTTTAACCGAACGCGAAGCGCAATTTCGCTTCGCTTTCCTTGCGCGGGTTTGATCGCTTGCCTGAAAAAAGAACAAGCTGCGCCACGTCACAGCAAGCATTTTTGATTACGCCTACGCTGCTTCCCTACGGTCAAACAGACGACACGGCTGCCATTCATTTTCAGTGAGAGTTGGCGATTTACAGCGACAAGAGACAAGTGGGCGTTGCAAAGCCAACTAGGTGGGGCCAGAGCCGTTGAGAGAGAGAGAGAGAGAGAGAGAGAGAGAGTGTTGCGACACTGATTGATCTCTCCGCCACGCGATCACGTGGTTCATGTACGCCTTCAATAGTTCCAAACAAACCCCGCGCTGTCAAGTTCTCCTATGGGACAGACAGCAGCGAATGCGGTATTAAACGGTAAATATTAAAATATTAAACAATTTGTGTGTATTTTTTTAACTGCCTTTACATTTACTGCATTTAAGTTAATGTCAATTTGGTATGTGGAGTGGCGGAGTGACAATCAGTTTATCAGTTATTTATATCAGTTTTATTTTTGGAGGGAAAGGGTTCGTTCATGTTAGCATACATTATGTTAGCATACATAACACAAGATCCTGGAGTTGTCGGATTTAATTTTTTAGCGTAAATCAACTGTAATGAAACAGACTGGGATCCAAGTGTGGTGAATGGTCTTTAATAACAGAATTCAAAGTCGTGGTCTGGGACAAAACAGGTCTGCAGCAATACGAAAATCCAAATCCAAATCCAAAAACACTAGCAAGGTCCAAGGAACAGGAGGTGGTCCAATACTCACCAACTGTCAGGGGCTTGTGGTCTCAATGGCCAGGAGTTGAGCTGAGAGATGGGCTGCTGAAGAGCCGGCCACTGGTGAGGCCTGTTGGCAACTGGTGGTCCCTGAAATGAAGAGGGCTGAGGTGCTAGAGCTTCATCATGGGCCACGTGGCATGGGCCACTTTGATGTGACAAAGACCCTGAAGCGCCTTAGGCAGACATTCTATTGGGGCCAGATGCAGAGGGCCGTGGAAGACTATTGCTACCAACGCACTGGTGGAGGGCCTGTTCAGCCGGTTTGGTATTCCTTCTACCCTCCAATTTTGAAGCCTGAGTCTTTGCTCAGATGTGTGAACGGCTCAGGATAAGGAAAACAAGGACTACTCCCCTCCATCCACAGAGTGACGGCCTTGTGGACAGCAACCTTGTGACTGCAGTGAATTGCACAGTGCCTCAATGCCAGCAACTGATGATCAAAAACTACGACAAAATCCTAATGTGGCTGGCTAGTTTGGTTTGTGTAGTAGCTAAATAATATCAATGTCATGTGGATTTGAAGGAAGCTCTCAGCAAAAGTTCAATGCAAGCTGCATGAAACCCGTTACAGTTCATAGAGATGACAAATGTTGGTTCTTTAATGTCATTAAGATAATGTATAGCTAGCTAATTGTTAAATGTTGCTAGACAGCAATAAAATGTTAACTTGGAATTTTAGCCACAAAACGGCCCATCTGCTACCTGGCTACATGAATATGAACATCAAATTTATTCACCGCTTTTATCTAGCTCATTTGACAAAAATCACTATCTAGTCAGTATGGCTAACTAACTGGTAAACCTGGGTCCAAAAACTGTGAACTACATGATAAGAATAGCTAATAACAAAGAAACCAATGACAAACTCAACGACCTACAACAGATGGTGACTTGCTAACAAGAAATCCACCAAGTGAGCAATATCACTCCACGTGCGATGCCAGCTGGTGATATTTAAGTCTTAGCTGGCATGAAAGCACGCTTTCTCACACACCTGGTTTAGCCGAGAACAAAGGCACTGCTAGCTGCTCAGTTAGCGGTACACGGTAACATACTTTTGCATGCACAAACTGGTTATGTATATATGCGTGAATATAAAATTAATGAGCAATTTCAACACCACAGATCATTAGATGTGTTCTGAAATCCAATAAATCTTTTAATGGTTGATTTATGGCATTTCCACCTTACGTGGGGAGTTTATGATCTCTGTTGTGCCGGAGATTAGCCTTTAAAGCAATTGGCTAGTTTACTGTGTTACCCCCTGCACTGTGGGGTTTCAGCGTGATCATACTGAAGTGCCAAATGAAAGGTTGACATTAGACAGCATTCGACAGGACAGTGTATTTTCCTGCACACCTACAGGTTTCCAAGTAAAAAAAAAAAAAATTATGTTTGTTCTGCTCATTAAAACCCATTTTCCAGGGTAGTAGGTTGGTTAAAATGTTACAATTGTAACCTAAACGCTGCCAGCCCAACTCCCAGCCACATTACTTGAGCAAAATGTTTAATCTGAATTTAAAACACCTAGCCATATGAATGAACCAAATGCAGACTCAAAATTTAATCTATATACATCGGATAAGGGGTTCTACCAAGCTTAATATGTAGCTTCCTTTTCTTTTTAGAGACTCAGATCCAAAGAATAACAGTTACCATTGGTTTTCACATTACATTACATGCAATTAGCAGACGCTCTTATCCAGAGCG
The DNA here is from genome assembly GCF_013368585.1 of Megalops cyprinoides. Taxonomy (NCBI): domain Eukaryota; kingdom Metazoa; phylum Chordata; class Actinopteri; order Elopiformes; family Megalopidae; genus Megalops; species Megalops cyprinoides. Next base: position 1,176,240 of record NC_050604.1, on the reverse strand, counting down.
ACTTCTATCACAACAGAATGTAAGTGTAAATTTAAATGAGGAACAGTGCCAGACCAGATCAGCGTCAGCACTTCGGCCTGAGCCACTTGGTTTCTCCCTGGCTATCTGTGTGGGTGTGTCTTTTGTTTTTGTTTACAGGCCATTTTGTTTCCTTGTCCCACCTGCCTCCCCACCCTTCTGTTACTCTGCCACGCCCGTCACCTGAAGCTTGTTCTGCACACCTGTGTCTCGTCCCCTTATCACCTGCCTGCCTTCATATACCTTGCTGTTTTCTTTGTTCTTTGCACCTGTCCAAATACATAATAGTGCCACAGTTCATATTCTAGTTAAAGACTGGCAGCTTTTCTTTTCTTCTTTTTTCTTTTTTTATCTTTATTCCCTGACTGTGGTCATGCCAATATTGCATCTCAGGCCTAAAAAGTGATTTCATACACGCCTATATTTAGGGACATCCATTTTCTTTTTTTCTCAATCAATTAATCAAACAACCATCACATGGTTGTTTTATGTGTGCTCATGCAGAGTATCTGCATTTTTGATTTCTAATGATTTTCATAAAAAACTTTTTTTCCAGGTTAAACGCCTGGCATAACGCCAACCATGTTTGGTTTTTAATCGCATATTTTCACACACTCTTAGTTTGTCTTCTTAATGAAGCCATTTAGGTTAATGACTTTTATTTCTTTTGTAATTAAAATTATTTGCTTCCTTCCGTTGCTGGTATAAAATACAATCATGTATGCCATGTTGGATGGCATGTTATTGAACAAAATATCTAAAGTTGATACTTGACTTTAAACACTTCATGCAAGCTTGAAACCATTTGAAAATGAACCGTTTTTCCTTTGGATATTTGCATGTTTGAATTCAAAAACAATTTTCTCTGTTTTTTAATTATTTTTTAAATTCAAAATAAAATAAATGTATTTTTAACCCTTGTGTTGTGTTCATTTCACGTTACCATGCTTTTGTGTTCCTGATCAAAAATGGCCGACCCCTTATTGTCAGTACTTCGGCCCCCTAGCTGTTGTTTTGGTGCTTCTCCCTGTCTGTAAGCGTCATCCATGTGCTTTTGTTTACAGTTCCCATGTGTTCTGGCCCTGCCCCGCTCTCTGCCCTGTCCCCACTCACCTGATTTCCTGATCACCTCCCAGCTTGTTCCTGTTTTTTGACATGGACGGATTATGAAATCAAGGGCCCCTGGGGACAAAAGCCTCCTGGGCCCCCCCAACCCCCAGGCGTGTGAGCACAGCAAGACTCACAGTCCAACCACCCTGTGCTTACGTGACATACTTAATACCTGTAGATAGCCTACAGGATTTACACCACATTAAGACATGATGCAATAAGCTATATTAATGAATTTGAATTGCTGACAAATAGCACATTAATGGACAAAATAAAAAGACACATGTATAGCCCATCATACAAGATTTACAAGACTTATACCACAGGCAGAAGCATTAGCCTAATCACTAATGGCCCACGTTGTTTAGGGTAACCATACGTCCCCTTTTTCCCGGACATGTCCTCGTTTAGAGATGCGTGTTTTAGGTTCCAAAATGAGGAAAGAGGACGTCCTCTTCCAAAAGAGGACGTATGGTCACCCTAACGTTGTAATACATCTAGGCTATGCCAACAGAAAACACAAAAATGTGATCTCATACCTGTTACTGAAATCGACTCTACCCAATCTGAAGCAACAGCAGCGCTGGTCCCAGTCACTGTGGCGCTAGCTAGCCCTTCCACCACATTGTTGTTCTCATTGATAATTGTAGCAGAGCTAGCCAGTTCACCCCTAACGTTAGGTTTGTCTGGATTAGTATTTTGCTAAAGAAGTTTGAGATGCTTGACACACTTTCTAGTTCTTTCTCTTTCTTTTCTTATATATTTCTTAGTTGTATTGTATAACCACAATACAACTAAGTAGGCTATAAAATAGGGATGCACCGAATCTTGATTTTTAGGGTTCGGACGAATATCGAGTCCAGCGCTTAAGATTTGGCCGAATCCGAAACTGAATACCGAATCCCACTCATTTCAGTTACGCACATATAAATGCAGTAAACACCAAGAACAACCATAGAATAAATAATCACAGATAAATGTTTATTGCAGTTATCTTTTTTATTATAATTAAAAATGAGTGGGCTACCTATAACTTTTGCTAGGATTTTGCACTTACTAACCAAAAACAGCTGAACACTCACATTCAGAAACACCATAATGATTGTTTCAGCTTGAAAGTAAAGTCATCATTAACTGCAGGATACATGCTTTCTTCATTCATACAAAAACATTAGGTACAATATTGAAAGAAACATTAACTGAAAATGTTATCCCACGAGAAATCTGTCAGATCTCAAAAGCTAACCTTAATACTATTGTCCATCTAGCCTAACACATGAAATGAGCGTTTCCTTTTAGGAAAATAAGACGCTCTGCATTTAATGGTGACAGTCGGTTGCGACTGTCGCAGTGAATGTCCCCAGCGGTACTGAACAGTTTCACACTTGGCACAGAGGTCGGCGGTGGGTACAGGTAAACCTGTACTGTTTTTGCAAGCAATGGAAACCGGTGATGATGTGCCTTCCACAACTGAAGTGGATCCTCTGTCCTTAGAGGCTCGCTAAAGAAAGCGCTGATCTCCATTTCCGCATCTCATGCGACTGTTTCTGAGCCGTTGCGGTAGGCTACAGTTCGTACAGATCATCACTTGCATCCACTCTCATTACGTCGAGTTGCGTAGGTTTCAGTTCGGTGGATAAAATGGTATAAGGTTCAGCCGAATCCAAACTGCTAAAAAAACGAGAATATTCGGTCGAATCAAAAACCGAATCTTGGATTCGGTGCATCCCTGTAATATCAAATGTTCATTAACCAGACTTTTATAGGGAAAAAGGGTATTTCAAATCCGAAGATCCCCCGATCACTGCCCTCAGAAATCCTTATAATCTGAATCAGAAACTGAATTCCTTGAATTTCCTTCATTCACCAAGCACAAGACACATAGGCCTACAAGGAATTTGACTTGGTACAATTGCTTAGACACACATGAACATATAACATTGTGACACACAGTACTCACTGACCATGGGTGCCGTAAAGGCATGAAAGGTGAGTATGATTCCCAGAGCCCTGGCTAGAGGGGGGCCTGAAAATCTCGCTGGGGGGCCCTAACTGAAAATTCTGTCAGGGGGCCCAGAATTCCTAGCAGTGCCCCTGACACTGACACACGCCCTAGACATTCAAGGACATATAGGACCTCACATATGTGCAAAACATACATTTAAAGCAGTACATAAAGCAGTCTATAATGATCAGACTAGCTCTAAAGCACTTGCATTCAGGTTGGGGGCCCACGTAGCCCTTTGTGTATTTCTACAGGCCTTTTAGGGTCACTCAAGGGTCAACCCTGGAGCATCGGGGCTGACTTGGTGCAGGTTTTTAGGGCCCCTGTGACCTTTGGGTCCCTGGGCCTGTGCCTGATAGGCCTGTGCAGTAATCCAGGCTGGTTTTTGACCCTGCCTGTTGTGCCACTACGAACTTGCCCTACGATTTCAATAAGACATTGAATAGGCCTAACCCTGCGCTCGCACCAGCAGCAACGACGAGTGACAAAGCGGCCAGAAGTCATTCATTTCCAATGGTCGCTGGGCAACGCTGAGCAACATGGCGAATGTTGTCACCTGGCAATGCAATAACCGAGACTTGGCGATTAAAAAAAGTTAAGCAAAGTTCAACTTTATGCAAATGAGCAGCGACAGAGTCGAGTGACGGCCAATCAGGGCAGATGTACACCTCTTATATTCTTTCACTGTGAAACGTTTTCTTAAACTTTAGTTCCTATATTAGCATTTTAGTTCCCATAGCAGCGATTGCGAATGCTAGCTACTTTGCGGTCCATGGTGAAACCGTAGTGTTTGAAGCAAGATCACTTCCCTTGTAAGCGAAAGCTATACCCCTAGACAATCGTGCCCGTGACAGTATATACATTTTTTAGAAAATTGATATATCTCCTGTCAATACATTTGTAGCCCACTTCCTAAAAACTACGTTAGCAACACCCACAAGCTGGCTGCAGCAAGCGACAGCGAAACAGCTGCTAGCTGCAGCTAGCGACAGCTACACAGCGACTTGGCAACGTACAGCAATAAAGTCGCTGCCGGTGTGAGCGCAGGGTAAGCCTATTTACACATTAACACTTTGCCATATTGCAGAACATATCATAGAAAAACAATAACAACATTAGTAACTATGACAGAAACATTAACAAGGTTTTATGTGTGCCAATGTAGAGTACATTACTGACAATAGGTGGTGGTTTTTGCATGTGCCTTGCAAATGTGTGCATTGCATTTTAGACACACAATGTTTGTTTTGACATCTCTTGATGCACACAGTGTGCACCTTTTCTTCTCTTCTGTCTGTGACAGTCATAGACCTTGGTTCTGGCCCTAGTATGTCTCTCACCAATGCAGCAGAGGGTAGCGCTCAAGGTAAATTTTGGCGCCTTTGTATAAGCGGTGCCACCATGACTTTCCCCAGCTCTTCCATGAAAAGCGTCCTCTTAAAGGTCTTCCCCTGGTTCCAGCCTGGATTAATCTCCATCTACATCACAAAAGCATTGTAGGCTGACACATCTAGGATGTTGAAAAACACCACCATGAGCCTTCGTGCTGATATTCTCTTGCACGAGTATGTGCCAGTAACCTGCAAAAAATATAAGAATCAGTCAATGAAGCACGGAGTACGAGTGATATTTTATGTCTTGTAATGTAATGTGAAACATAACATCTTAGAAATTTCACACCTAAAACCATATATACATATTCAAATAAATAGAATACACAACTTCAATGTGAAAAGGTATTTCAAAAAAATCATGTCTTATTTTTGTAAGCCACATAAAACAATTTTGTATTAGAAAAACAAGTACTTGAGACTTGAAAGATAAAAAGTAGCATACCTTATCAAGGTTGTTGACTCCCCCTTTGTTTTTGTTTTTTTGGTGATCATTTATTTTTATTATTTCAAGAAACAGGAAAACAGGGAGTAACAAAAAAGGGGGAAAAAAAAGAAAAAAAAACAATAGACACAACTATACACAAATGACAAACTGCAGTAGACCACTGAATAACAGAAAAACTGGAATTTTACACACAATGCAGGTAAGCTCATATGCTATGTTATACGTCCACAATTTCAATATCCTGGACAATTCATTTCAAAGCTACATTTCTCACCTTTTCATATAAGGCCCAGGTTTCTATGGTGGCACGTCAGGCTTTATTGATGCAGGCTATAGAGCACTCAATTTGAATAATATTCATGAAGTAATTCATCCATACTTATTGGCATAAAACATTTGGAGTAAGACATGACTGAAGGATAACCTTTTTAGCAGCTGTCAACCCAGCTTGAAATATTTTCTTTTGTATCAATGTTAAATGGAGAGAGGAGTCATCATTAAGTAAGAACACATGTGGCAGATTAGGTAATTGAGTATTTAAGATTGCAGAGAGGTGGTGTCTAAGAGGTGTGGCGTAGGCCTTGTGAGCACGTTTGAAGTGAATAAGCTGATGTGCTGGGTTTTTTGAAGATATGGATATATTACACCAAATGATTTTCCAGTCTAATTCCACATCAAACCTCTCCATTTCTTTCTGCCATACACAGGTAACACCTAATGATTTACATGTAGTTGTTATCAAACAGGTATATATTGTTGAAACCATACTCCTTGACTGCATCTGAGGACTAATCCACTGTACCATTTCATGGGACATAAGAGGAGTATTCCATGGCACTTGGTAAGCCTTTAAAGAGGACCTTAGCCGTACATAAAGGAAAAGTGAATGACCTGGGAGCAAGTATCGCTCTCTGAAATGAATAAAGCCCATTAACGCTGAAGAGGTCCTTAAGAGTGTGGATCCCTTTTTCCGCCCATGGCTGATAATCAAATGGTTGTCATTCCTGTAATTATGCCATATAGGAGACAATTTATTGAATTTATTTCCTAGTCCAAGAAATCTTTCCACTGTAGACCACACTTCACACAAGTGAATTGGTGATGATTGGACCAAATCATAAATTAGCTTTTCTTAATTTAGTACCTGCAAATAATAAATCTTGTATCCTATGAGGAGAGACCAACATTTGTTCTATCTGCGGCCATGACACTGTGGATGAGATATTCAGCCAAATGCTTAAGGCCCGAAGTTGGAAGGACCAATAACACAACCTTAAATCTGAGAGTGCCAGGCCCCCCATCTGTTTTGGGCATTGCAAAGTTCAAAGAAGAATGTGGGTTTTTTTGTTTTATTCCAAATAAACTTAGAGATCAATGAACTTATCTCCTCGAAAAATTTTGGAGGTATTTATGTTGGGAGCATAAAGAATAACCCTTTGTTTTTGTTGTAGTACAGGACAGCATCGGGCTTCTTGTCCTCCCTGGTGCTCACAGTGGCATCTCTGTGCAGAGTAGTCATCATTTTTATCTTTGTTCGGGCAGTTCAACACAAGTGTGTGTCTATTGGTGAAAGCAAACTTGGATGAAAATTGATCCCTGTTTTTGGTAGTCAGTAGTGCAGGAGGAAGCTTGGGCTTGTTCCTTCTGGCTGTCCCCATCATGATCAGCCTTTTCCTTAGTAACTCATGGCCAAGATCATAGCACATAATGAAACTGTCACATGTTGTGTTGTGTCCCTAGAGACCTGCTGTTATGTCAAGGACCACTCACTTGCCCTGGTTCTTTTCTAGAACACCACCAGCAGGTTTGCCAGTGTACATCTGCATATTCCATGTGTAGGTGGTTTTGGCATCACACACTGTCCAGACAGTCCCATATTTGCCATGTTTGTTGGGCATGTACTGCTTGAATGGGCAGTTTCCTCTGAAAGCGACCAGGCACTCATCCACCATGATGTCTGGATTTGGGTTGTAGATGAGTGACAGGCGCTCCACCCACTTGTTCCAAACCTTTCGGATTGCTGCAACCTTGTCATGTTGACAGCGGCCAGGTCTTGTGTCGATTGTCAAGAACAGATCACCCATGACAACACATGAAATGTCTATAGTGTCAGGGTGGCATGAAAAAATGCTTTGTACACGTCTCCCCTCCAAGTTTGTCATGTTTATCATTATGGTTTTGATGGATTCTGTCAAGAACAGTACAAAGCAGGACTTGATGGCATCAACCCGAGATACGGCATATCTTGTTGGCCATGGGGTCGTCCTTATGACATTTTCAGTGCACAGTCTTCCTCTCCTCTCAGGTGGGGATGAAGACCAGGACAAATTCCCATTCTTCCCAGAATGTATTTGTAAGGGCTCAGGCAGGGACTCAGTCGCAGACCAAGAGAGCTTCAGGTTGCAGGCGGGTTTATTAATGACGGCAGGAAAGTAGCGAAACCAAAAGCAGGCAGGGTCGAAAACCGGAAGGCAGTCCGTGGACAAAAACAGGGTCAGTAACAGAAGCAGGCAGGATCAGGAACCGGGCAGGCAAACAATCAGGCAAAGGGACAAAACGGCAGGCAGGAAACGAAGACGAAGGGCAGGCAGAGTCAGGCACGGAGAATACAGAAATCCAAAAAACTGCGGGAACGAAACAGGTACGAAAACGCTGAGACGAACTGGCAAACAAGACAGGAACAAGCAGGGTAGAAATAGGGCTGGGCTGATGAGGAGATGGGATGCAGGTGAGCAGGCAGGCAGGTGAAGGTAATGGGGCAATCAGGTGGGCGGGGACCAGGCGGGGAGCGGGGCGGGGCTGGAACACAAGGAAAAACAAAAGCACATGGACAGGGAAAAACAAAAACACCACAGCTAGGAGGGCGGAGCCCTGACAGTATTAGCAACCTCAGCAGGACCACTATCATCAACTGATTGCTCCTCATAAGTTGTGGCATGGCCTGTATAATAGTCATTGTTGTCTTCAAATTCTGACACATCTTCTTCTGATGCACTTTCATCCTGGACTTTCCACTCCTAACTAGTGGCAGGATCAAAGATTTGGTCAAGAGCCTCACATACAGTATATCATTTGGTCATTGCGGTCCCACAAAGTGAATGATGAGAACAGCCCTAAGGAGCCCTAAGCTTTATATACCTGAGCTGCAGGAAACATTCTGTATATTATTGAAACACTGTTCTTATTTTTTGTGCGAATATCAATAATTCCCACAACACATATTCATAATATTTTGTGTGAAAGTTGTGGTTCCTGTGGGGGAAAGATCCTATTGGGGAAAGGTTCCAGAGTTGCCAGGGAAACCCAAGAAGGGTGTGCGCATGTGTGGGTGTGTGTATGTGTATGTGGGTTAGGGAGTGGCAGTGTGCCCATCTGATAGATGGACATGCTCCTGAACTCTCAAATTCTCTCTTTTTTTCCTACTTGTAGCCTCACCCATTAATTTACAATGGCCAGCCATTTTTGATGGGGAACACCACTGATGTACAAAAGCTAAATAAAACCCACAAAATGTAATGAAAATGATCTAAATTTAATTTGTGTTTTCAGATGGCCTGTGTGCACATTGGCACAGAGCTTTATTTTAATCAGATGTAATAAACTAAAATTTTCAGACATAAAAATTGTAAATCGGTCAAATTTGTCTGGAACACAACAGGAAGTTTCAATGAAAAATAAAAACCAAAAATGTTGGGACCGAGCTATATGCTGCTGCAAGCTTGTGGGTTTTGTGACATACGCCTGTTGGGGTGTATTCTCCGGTTACATTATGAGGTAACCGTAGCATTCAGCCAGGAGCAGATGTCGTCAGGTGGTACCAAACCTTCACTGAGTTGTGAAGGTTTGGTACCACTGCCCGCCTCCTCCTGGCTTCCAGCTTCCCTCCTCTCGCCTACTCCATACCCAGCAAGAAGCTTGTTCTGCCTTTTCCCCCATCCTATGAGCTGCTTGTTTCTTGCTCCTTTGGTCCAGGCCCAGAGCTGACAACAACCGCCATGTTGATCTGGCTGGGAAACCTCTGCAGCTGATCTCCACAGGGAACAACCATGCCTGCCATCCCTTGTCCTTGCACTCCTGAACTAAGGGCTGGTACATCAAGGCCTTTCTCTCATGGGCCTCTTCGCAACTCTCCTCCCATGGCACTGTCAGCTCTACCAGAATTATTTTCCGGTCTTCGGTTGACCACAATACAATATCCGGATGGAGGGTTGTGTGCACCACCTCCAGGAGCTGCAGCCTCCTTCCCACATCGGCCCTCATCTCCCAGGACCTGGCAGTTTGCAGCAGATTGGGCTTTGGTCTTTTCATTGAGAAAGGCCTGACTCCCTCCCTGATGAAGCTGATGGCCTTCTTCAAGTCCGTGCTGGCTGGCATCTTCTTGCATCTCTCCTGCTCTAGTGTGTCAGCAAGAGACAAAAGCACCTTATCATGGTGCCAACTATTACCGTCCTTGAGTTAGAGATGTTTTATACCCAGACAGTATGTGTACCAGTATCCCCTTTTGACCACAGAGCTTGCAGTGCGGGTCCTCTCTCCATGTGTGCAGATGTGCTGGCAAAGGAAAGGTGTCATACACGGATCGCAAGGAGAAGGAAATATGGAAGGACTCCAGTCTCCAGAGCTCTGCCCAAGACATCTTGCGTTTGGGCAGATCCCATTTTGTCTGTGCGCCCTGAGACCCTTGTTCCACTGCCTTAGACATCCGCTTCTCCTCTTCGCGAGTCCGTACTTCTGCCTGGACTATGTCTTGCCTCTTCCTTGCACTTGCGTTTCCCCACTGCTGGAAGTGTGCAGAGCCGAGGCCTTGCTGCCCGATGTAGGGGTTGCCGATGATGTCTCGCAGCTTCAGAGAACTCTCTGCTTGCTCTATGGCTGTGCTGGTTAGATCTGGTTGTGACACCTGCTTGTTTTACCATTCGTTGTTGGGGTCTCTGAGGCTTAATACGACTCTGTGTTTTGCCACCTTGAATTCCTCCACAGCTGATGACAGGGGGAGCTGTAGTTGCCCTGATTGGATGTAGAGGCCCACTGAAGAGAAGCTTGGGGGAATTCCCAACCATCTCCGTAGCTGCTTTTTAATTTTCCTCTCGATGCCCTCTACAACAGTTATGGGGAACTCGTAAACTGTGAAGAGCCAAAGAAGCCTGGGCAGAAGGCCAAACTGGTACAGCCAGGTCTTAAATTTACCGGGGAGTCCAGATTTGTGGGTCTTCTTCAGCCATTCATCGATCTGCTGCACAGCATTGTTGACATTGGCTCCATCTGACAGTGATGCATTGAACCATTTTTCCAAGCACTTTATCGGGTTGTCCTCAATGAATGGGATGACCTCACCCTGAACTTGGAGGCTGAACCTGCTGGTAATTCTGTCCTTCTTGATCACCATGCTCCTGGACTTCCTGGCCTTAAAGGACATCCTCATCCAAGTAGCTACACTGTCCAGGGTTTCCAACACCCATCTTACTTGGACATGTGACACAGTCATTACTGTAATGTCGTCCATGAATCCTCGTAGTGCTGGCTGGACGACGTCCAACTCCAGCGCAGGGCCACGGGTTACGCCTTCTGGTGCTGACATTAGGAGATTTATACCCATAATAAACAGGATGGGGGAGATGGTGCATCCTGTTGGAATCCCCTTTTGGAGGTCCTGCCAGGTGGTTGTGAAATGGGCTGCTGTAAATCTGAGTTTGAATCCTCCTAGCTAGTTGGTGATCATGTCTCGAATAGCCACCGGAATGTAATAGCGGTCAAGTCCTTCTTGGATGAGGTCATGTGGGATTGACTCGTAGGCATTTGCGAGGTCTAACCAGACAACTGCTAGGTCGCCTTTCTTCTGCTTGGCCTCATGGATCAGTTAGCTGATCATTGAGGTGTGTTCCAGACACCCTTAAAAGCCTGGGATACCTCCTTTCTGTATGGATGTGTTGATGTAGTGGTTATGTGTCATATAAGAGGTCAGCCTTCTTGCGAGCACCGAGAAGAAAATCTTGCATTCCACATTCAGGAGGGAGATTGTCCTAAACTGGGCGATTGTGGAGGAACCCTCTTCCTTTGGAACAAAGCATCCTTCTGCCAATTTCCAGCTTGATGGGATTGTGCCATTGGCCAAGATCTTTCTCATGATCTTCCACAGCCTCCGGAGAAGTTTTGGGCATTTCTTATAAGGTATACCGGTTGGGCCTGGGGCAGCTGATGCTTTGGCTTTCTGGATGATGTCTTGAATTTCCTGCCATGTAGGCTCCTTCACATTCAGCTCAGTTGCTGGTTTTCCAGGTTTGCGAACATTCCGATTAGTTCCTAGTCCCTGACCCCTACAGGGGTCGCTGTGTGCATCCAGAACTGCTCTACCTCTGGCTTTGGACTGGATAGTGTACCAGTCTTTTGTTCGCCGAGAAGAGTCCTGGTGAAGCTATATGGGTCTTTAACAAACTGCGCTCATCTTTTCTCTGTCTTCCTTCTTTGCTGTTGAAGATATTCTACCCTCCAGTGTTTGCACAGCTGTTCCCGCACCTTGCTGGTTAGGTCCTTGATACCTTCTTTTTCGGCCAGTGAGCTGGTTTTAAACAGCTTGTTGAGCTTCTTTATTTCGCTTCTCAAGTGACGAAACTCCCTTTCCCTCCCGTTTGGCTGGGGCTGGCCTCTCCGCTCCATTGGGCCAAATTGTTCCTTAGCTAGGTTGTATGCTATGGCTGTGAGTGAGTTGACCTTTCTATGTACTGGGCCTGCTAAGGCAGCTTCCAGGATGCCGTCTAGGTCATCATCAGACTGCATCCATGCGATGTTGTCTGACGATCTTTGATCCTCTCTTTCCTTGACGAATGGATTGGGGTAATTGAAGCGGAACTTAGTCTGTTCTCTGGCACTGGGGCAGCTCAAGTGCGGAGAGATCTTCAGCTCTGCGGGGTGCTTCCTGGCTGGAGTTCTTCGTCTCACTGGATACTGAGTCCATGCACTGCTCTTGGGTTACCGTTGTTCCACAATTACACCTGCTCTGGTGTATCTTGAGCCCTCTGATGTTTTTGCAGACTTTCCCGCAATGACACCTTGCTGTGAATTCCTCTCCAGTCAGTGTTGTTTGCTTTAGCTTCCTCATAGTCGTAATTCCTGTCCTGGCCATTACCGGTGTGTCCGTCCTGTTGAGTCTCTCAATACTTCTCAATCCAGAGCAGTATTGTTCTTCATGTTCATTAGTAGCTTGGATGGTGCCCTCTTGCAAGTGCTGCCCACAAGGTTGCTAGCCTTGTGTGCCCCTGCCAGTCTTTCCTAGAGGTTAGCTGTCTCTCCAGCGTCACTGACCTTTCTCGGTTGCCACCCAGTCTTTCCTGGAAGCCACAGTTAAACCAGAGATTAGTTGTGACATACATCTGTTGGGGTGCATTCTGAAGGTATGAGTATGAGGTATGAGGTATTAAAGTATGAGACTAATGATAATGTTCTAAAGGCCTTGTTAAAGGTTAAAGATTGGAGCAATAACTTATTCCAGACATTTCTTTTTTGATAATAATGATAACACTAAGATAACTCAGCACACTAATTAATGATTGGTCAACTAGCCTGTGGTTCAAAGTGAAGGAGGAATGTGCAATGTTACGGCCAGACTCCTGCCAAAGGTGACTACAGGCAGTCACAGGGCAGTTGGCAGGGCAAATACTCCACACATAATAATACAACAACCCGGCTACTCACTCTTCCGTGTTTGATCCAGCCAGGCAGAAGACGCAGCAGCGAGTGCTTCGCAGTTGAACTGGCTGAACAGTATTTATACGGATCAGAGAACGGATAGTTGGAGAGACAGCAGTGCACAGGAGTTTTAGAAAGAGTGGTTTGAGAGAGGGAAGAAGGTAATGTGGAGTAAAGAAAAAAACTGGAGATCTGGAGATCGGTGCGCAAAAGAATGAAATAAAACGGTGGGGACCAGCCAGTCTGCAATAGACCGTCGGACCGGCTCCACCATCCTACCCAAAACAACAAAACCAACCTAGAAAATAAACTCGACAAAAAAATGCACCACTGTCTCACGAACTTTATACATAAAGCTGCTCTTAAACATGAAGTTAGAAAACAACTAAATTCACACAATATACCACGCTGGCACTCACTCAAATTCCCCGACGACTGTGCTTGCTGCCAAAGATGTTTAAATTACCTGAGGTGCACACGTTCATGCACCCGTGACCCTGACGTTACGTGACCCCTAACCCCTACATCCGTGCACCCTTTTCCTGACGTCATGTGGCATACCCGTAACAGCAATGGGAGTAAAACATGTATGATATTGAAAGTTTTTTTTCTTATTAATTATAATCAGCTTGGTAGCACAGAATGATGTTGCACCATCTGGTGTGGCAAGGTGAACAACCCCCGCTCACACACCCGCTCCAGTTTGTTTCATTGTCTGTTTTGACATTGCTGGGATCAACCCATGGCCACAGCTCTCATCTTGCACTCCAAGTGAACGCTTTACCTACTGAGCTATTGAAAACTAAGCAGATACTGACAGGCTTATCATATTAAAAAATATGATTTTAGCATTCACTACAAATAGTAAAACTGTCCATGTTCAGTTTTCAAAACATAAATTATTATTATGTAGTCTAATCTGTATCTAGAGTGTAATGAATGAAAATATCATTCAACAGATCATACTAGCTATTCGGAGCAATTACAAGATACAATATTACAATGCAAGTCCCATCTCCAAGTGATTTAATTCGCTTTATTGACTATGTTTTGTTCAGCCTGAATGTCCAGCACAATGACAAGTTGGTTAAGGGGAAAAAACAAGTCTACACAGTAAAGATAATACTTGCTAGTGTAACGGGTGGTATCTTGCGTTGTGTTTTAATATGATGTTACGTGGGTCGGCGAGCGAGCGAGTTTCGAACTGAGGTTCTTACTGCTCGCTGCCAACCCCTTAAAGCCAGCGTCGTTGCCAGTTGAGCTAAAGGCAAATTGCCGTTAGCCTGTCGGCGACAACGCTACTTAACCAGGTCTCAGAGGGAGTGACGTAGCCGCTGCAACCACTCGGCTACCTGCTACCCGCTACCTAAGGCTTTACACAGGACTCACACTGTCACGATATAAACACACACGTTCGGTGTTTCTAACCGCAATGAGTTTATTAAGAACTCCACAACTCACGTTACAGCGAACTTGTCTCTTCAGGTAGAATAACTGATTCAACCCCCGTACCCCAATTACGTCACCCGTTATACCTTCAGGGCACGCATCATTGGACACGTTCATGCATCACATTACATCTCCCCCTTTTGAGACGATAAACTAAGAGTAACATATACCAGTACTCACTTCATTCAGAGTATCCTTAAACATACCTTCAAATAAACAATACTTACCCCTTATAGATTAGGTTAGAGTAAACTAGGTCTCATTCAAAACAAAATCTATTTTCCCCAAAGCATTTTCTTTTTTTTTTCAGAAACCATACATACTACTGTACCATAGTATTTGCAACATTTTCACATTCACATGTAACATTCCCCCTTAAGTGCATTAGAACATTAACTTCAGAACCTTCCATTTCTTTCTTCTTCTTCTTTTTTCCTTTTTTTTTTTTTCAACTAAACATTTTACTGTAAATCAGTAGTTGAACCTGAATAAAGAATAAACATAAGCAATAAACCAGTAAACACAAGTCAATCATTGAGTCTGAATCTGAGAGGTGGTCTGATTTCACGGCCCCTGGAGGTCAGTCTGGCTGCGCCAGACAGAGTAGGCCGTGCCGGTGTTCTCTGTGTAGTCTCTGGTGCAGAGGGCCCCGGGGACGCTCCGTGGCCCCTGGTGACCATCACCGGAGGTGGACTGCCGATGGGACGGTTTGGGCTGGTCTCAGGCTGTAGCTGTGGCTCTGCAGGCCCGGTAGTCTCAGGAACAGCCTGCAGGTGTCTCCTGTTGCGCCACAGCACCGTGCCGTTGTCCATCTTGATCATGTAGGATCGGGGTTGTTCCGCTTTTCCCACCACCTGCGCAGGAGTCTTCCACCCCTTTTCTGTGTCCAGCTTGACACGCACTGCCTGGCCAAACGGCAGCTCTGGGAGACGGTGGGTGGAGTGTCGGCGGTTGTAGAAGTACTCGTAAGATTTCTTGGCTTTCGAGTCATTTAGTCTTACTAGTTCAGGGTTTATTGGAGTCATCTGCAAGTTTTGCTCCAGTGTGGGGACTGTGGTACGAATCTGTCGTCCCATCATCAGTTGAGCCGGACTGGCCCCTGTCGCAGTGATGGGTGTTGCCAGGTAACTCATCAGGGCAAGGTACGGGTCCGGTTGTTTCAGCAGCCTTTTGGCAGTCTGGACTGCTCTCTCGGTCGCCCCGTTGGCCTGGGGGTAGTGGGGGCTCGAGGTTGTGTGTGCGAACCCATACTCTTTGCTAAAGTCAGTGAATTCTGCTGATGTGAACTGCAGGCCGTTATCGCTGACTAGTTCAAGAGGTACACCCCATCTGCTAAAGGTGCCTTTGAGGCGTGTGATGACCTGCTGGCTTGATGTGGAGGGTAAGTGTGCCATTTCAATGTACCTGGAATAGTAGTCTACTACAATCAGATACTGCTTCCCCTCCAGCTTGCACAGGTCAGCAGCGATCCTCTGCCAAGGCCCCTCTGGCAGGGCCGTTGTGATGAGAGGCTCCCGCCTCTGCTTGGGCTTGTGCTCTACACAGAACTTGCACTGCATCACAGTTGTTTTGATGTCGCCACCAATGCCGGGCCACCAGACGGACATTCTGGCTCGCTCGCGGCACTTTGTCAGTCCTTGGTGACCTGTATGAATTCTTTTCAGAATGTCTGCTCTCTGTTGTTTTGGAATCACAATTCTGTCATCATACAGAACCAGTCCCTTCGCTACAGACAGATGATGCCTGGCAGAATAGAACGCAGAGAAGGAGGGAAAGTTGTGAGTCTTACGCCAGCCGCTTCGCACACTGGAGATGACCGCCTGCAGGTCTGGATCCATCTGCGTTGCTCCTCTTATCTCCTCCAACTTCTCTGGTGACATGAGCTTGTTTGTCACCACTGCATCGACGTACGCCTCGATGTGGCGCTCTGTCTCTGACTCTGTCTCGTGAGCCAGAGGGCTCCTGGACAGCGCGTCTGCCACAATCAGCTGTTTACCTGGAACATGGACAGCAGTCACACTGAACCGCATCAGGCGCATTAAAAGTCTCTGGCACCGCACCGGCGCTTTGTCCAGGTCACACGCATTAATCAATGGGACTAGCGGCTTGTGGTCTGTCTGGAGGCAAAAATGGTCTAGCCCCTGTACATAGCGTACAAATCGTTCACACGACCACACCGCTGCCAAGCACTCCTTTTCTATTTGGGAGTAACGTTTCTCTGACTCTGTAAGTGTGCGTGAGCAGAAAGCAACTGGTCTCAACTCACCGCTGTGCTCCTGAAGTAGTGTGGCGCCCAGGCCGTAGCTACTGGCGTCCGCGCTGACGACTGTGCGACGCTTGGAGTCGTAGTAGGCCAGTGCTGGAGCTGATGAGAGCATGTCCTTAGCTCTCTGCAGCGCTCTCTCTTGGTGGTCACCCCATGCCCACACACTGTCCTTTTTGAGCAGGTCAGTGACTGGGTGTAGCACAGTCGAGAGGCCTGGCAGAAACCTCCCCAGGTAGTTAATCATGCCCAGCGCCTGGCGCAGCTCTCCCACGTTGTTTGGGCTGGGCATCTCAGTGATTGCGCTCACCTTACTTTTGTCTGGTTTCATGCCCTCTGCGCTGATTATGTGTCCAAAGTAGCTGATCTCTGACTTGTTGAAACGGCACTTTGCTTTGTTCAATTTCAGTCCAGACCGCCGGATTGTCTGGAGGACTGCATTCAGCCGCCTGTTGTGTTCTTCCTCATCTGCCCCATAGACGAGTATATCGTCCATCACGACAACGACTCCGTCGTGACCCCTGAGCAGGTCAGTCATCAGCCTCTGAAAAATTTCAGGGGCTGAAGAGATCCCAAATGGGAGCCGCCTGTAGCAAAACCTGCCCATGGGTGTGATGAAGGTGGTCAGTCTTTGACTGTCAGGGTCCAGGGGAATTTGCCAGAAGCCACTGGAGGCATCTAACGTGGAGAATACCTTGGCTCCAGCTAACTTGGGAGCGATGTCCTTCAGTGTCGGCAGTACGTATCTTTCCCTCTTGACGGCCTTATTGAGGCGCTTCAGATCGACGCACACCCTGACCTGGTCCTTGTTCTTCTTCTCTGCTGGCACCATGGGTGCACACTAGTCAGTGGGCACTGTCACATGCTCGATGATGCCTAGCGCTAACATGCGCTCTAGCTCCGCTTCGACCTTGGGCAGGAGGGGAAACGGCACTCGGCGGGGCGTTGTGGTGGCGTAGGGCTCAATGTCAGGTTTCAGTTCAATTCTAACTGGATCGCACTGTAAGAGCCCTATTTCCCCAAATATGTCGTCGTCCGCCACAGTGCTGACTGCATTAAGTCTTTTCACTAGGCCCATCCTTTTGGCCACTCCTCCCCCCAGTAGGTTCTGTGCGAACTGTCCTTTGATTACTGTGACCCAGAAGGCATACTTTTGGCCCTTGTGCAGGCTTGTGGCCAGGAATTTGCCTATGCACTCCACTTCCCCGCCTGGGCTTGTGGCACTAACTGTAGTCTTAGCTAATTGGGGCTTGTTCGGCAGTTTGTTGTACGTTTTCTCAGTCATTACAGTAATGTCCGCCCCCGTGTCAATCTTAAAATCAACCAGACTATTGTTAATGGGGAGTGTGACACGCCAATCATCACTGAAATCGGGCTGCTCAACTACTGTATGGGCCTGATTTGTCACTGCTCCAATGAAGAAAGCTTGATCATCATCATCATCATCATCTATTTCGTGTGTCACAGCCATTAACTGTTTAGTCATTTTGGTTTTGCACAAAAGTTCAAAATGTCCAAGCTTACCGCATCGTCTGCATTTCTTGTCACGTGCAGGACAACATTCACCTTTATCGTGTGCTCTGCCGCACCGTGAGCATCCATTTTGTTTACTGGGCTCATCTCGTTTCGGACCGTTTTGTCCATCTCGCTGCCGCCTGCCCTTGCCGCGTTTCCAGCCTGTCTGTCCTCTTTGTCCCACAGCATTCACCGAGCACTCGCCTCGCTCCACGCTCTGATTCTTGATCTGTTCACTCTGTCAAGCTAGCTGGATAGCTTTCTCCAGCGTGAGATCCGCCTCAAGCTGTAGCTTTTGCGAGACCTCGCTATCTAGGATGCCAATGACGAGTCGGTCTCTAATGTGTTCATCCTTTGCTATGCCGAATTCACAATATTGGGCTAACTCATAAAGGCTCCTCACGAAAGATTCCACAGTTTCTCCCGCCTTCTGTACCCGCTTGTGGAAGCATGCCCGGTCATGAATTATGTTGCGCTTAGGCACAAAGTGATCATCAAACTTTGCTATAACTATCTCATAGTCAAGTTGAGGGTTATCACTTTCGTCGTCCTCGGTATACACAAACGCTTCATAAATTGGCTCTGCTTCTTTCCCCATCGAATACAGAAGAGAGTTGACTTGTACCTCACCGCTCTCTTTGTTGAGCTTGGAAGCCGCTCGAAACCTGTCGAATCGGCGCCTCCACACTGGCCACTCCGCTGGCCGGGTAAAGTCAAACTGTTCTGGCGGTCCAAACTTGGCCATCTTCGCTTCTTTCAGGATTCAGTCCGTGACTTCTGACACCATGTCACGATATAAACACACACGTTCGGTGTTTCTAACCGCAATGAGTTTATTAAGAACTCCACAACTCACGTTACAGCAAACTTGTCTCTTCAGGTAGCATAACTGATTCAACCCCCGTACCCCAATTACGTTACCCGTTATACCTTCAGGGCACGCATCATTGGACATGTTCATGCATCACATTACACACACGATCTAATCACTTCAGCTCTGCTACACTAGCACCTAACAACTATACAATGCCGTTTGCAAAAGCCACACACTGACTACGACAAAACCAAAATAGCCTGGAGAAATAAATAACTTCACCACTGCAAAATCAGTTTAGATACCTAAATAGGCTAATATGATGTCATGATATGACTAACAAACGACATATTCCTTAGTACAATGTCTACATATAGTTACAGCATATACAGTATCATAATTACACTATACTGCTCAAAATAAAGTAGGCTATTAATTCTAACATAACCTAAATTTAGCAACTAGCTTCAATAGTAATTATCTTAAAATCATAGTGGAAACTTATGTTTATTGCATGCTGCAATCTCAAGTATAAGATTTTTCCATAAATAGAAATTTTGTAGGCTCTGTATTAAACTATGCAGTATTACTACATGTGGAGTCAAATACACTGAATGACATTAAGTGAACAAGATTTACTGAAACATTGGAAAAAATGACCAAATCAGAATTGACTTGGTGAACTGCAGCAGACCCAAACAGTCTGAACTGCAGCAGACCCAAACAGCAAACTGCAGGCACCGCACGAGAATCATTGTACTGTGCACTGATTCGTTCTGTGATTGGGGGCATTTATGTTCAATGACTCTACTATTTCTGATAAGTTGCCTGGACAGCAGCCTGCCGCAATGTAACTATTATTATATTTATTTATTTACTTCGTAGGTTGATGTAGTTGTCACTAAAAGTATATTGGGGAGATTGTCTGACTGGTGAGTCAAATGAACAAATCTGTTACAATAGTGAACCAGTACGTACACTATAGTGAAATGATTAATTCAAAATTAGACAACTGTACAACATTAGCCCCCACTGTATTGAAATATGACTCAGTATAATCAGGGTGCTTCCAATAAAGGGAGGTAGCTAACAAGGTTGGACGGGGCAGGGCGTCATTGGTTGAAATGAATAGTGTGAACTGCAGGTAAGAACAGTAACAGTAACAGTAACAGTAACAGTAAGCAAGGATTACTATAATTTCATCAGCAAAAGTCAACTGACTAACTGGAATAATCAAGAAATACTATACTTAGTAGGCCTGCATGATATGAGGAAAATCTGCGTTGTGCGATAACATTGTTCAATATTGTGATGACGATATGATTTGCGATAAACAAATATTGAAGTGTGCATATTAGCTATACAGTTCCTATGTCTTTCTGCTTTAATAGGAACACTGCTAAATACATAGACCCCAAACATTGAATAGCCTATGTGTAGCAGAGCTGAAGTGATTAGCTCGTGTGAGTCCTGCGTAAAGCCTTAGGTAGCGGGTAGCAGGTAGCCGAGTGGTTGCAGCGGCTACGTCACTCCCCCTGAGACCTGGTTAAGTAGCGTTGTCGCCGACAGGCTAAGGGCAATTTGCCTTTAGCTCAACTGGCAACGACGCTGGCTTTAAGGGGTTGGCAGCGAGCAGTAAGAACCTCGGTTCGAAACTCGCTCGCTCGCCGACCCACGTAACATCACATTAAAACACAACGCAAGAGACCACCCGTTACATTGGTGCCGTGACTCGGATCACTGGCTAAAGCACAGCTTGGCCGCCAGTGGTCGCTGAGGAGTCAGAGGAGGTCAAAGGGGGGTGAGTGTAGCAGAGCTGAAGTGATTAGCTCGTGTGAGTCCTGCGTAAAGCCTTAGGTAGCGGGTAGCAGGTAGCCGAGTGGTTGCAGCGGCTACGTCACTCCCCCTGAGACCTGGTTAAGTAGCGTTGTCGCCGACAGGCTAAGGGCAATTTGCCTTTAGCTCAACTGGCAACGACGCTGGCTTTAAGGGGTTGGCAGCGAGCAGTAAGAACCTCGGTTCGAAACTCGCTCGCTCGCCGACCCACGTAACATCACATTAAAACACAACGCAAGAGACCACCCGTTACATATGCCCATTGAATAAAGAAATGAAATAAATTATTTTGAACATGCTTTTATTGAACAAATTGCACATGAATAACCAACCAATTAAACAGAACATTAATTTAAATAAGACATTATAACTATAAGAAATTAAAGTTTAATTTCCCCTGCTCCCTTTAAAATATTTTCTTCTAGAGATGCCCAAATTCTCTCCTATGAAGGGCCAAAAATTAATCTGGATGGAGGGCTGCGGGCCAAAAATAAATGTTGATCTGATGTAAAATTACATTACATTAAAATGTATTATATTTTATAGAAAATTAATTTTCTAAATCTAAAATAAAATTTCAAAATAATAAAATTATAACATTACTCTTTAATCTGTTTAATAGTAATTTTATTAATTTGCAGAGATGATTGTCAAAAACATAAAACATCCATATGCTTATTTTTTGGAGCATAAACATATTTAAAAGGAAAGACACCTTTCTGACAGAAAGTGCATGCAACTCAGGGTGCTTTAGAAAGTTAACTTGAAGACAGCTGTATTGTCTACCTTTGTAATCAAGAGTGGAAATCTGACCTTCAACTTGAAAATTGACAAAAATATAAAGTTAAACATCATAGTGACATTGAGCAACGTTTAAGTTACACATCATCACAAAATGCCCCCATATGGTAGCTAATGAGCCACAATATCAAAACGAAAATGAGCTTCTCATTCACAGGGTCACTCGGAACGATTTGGTGATTTCGTTTTGTAGTAACGCTGGCTAACTAATAACACCAACAACAGATTATTGGTCGGAAATACAACAGAATCCGCTAACCCGGGCTGCCAGGTTTGGCATAATTATTTTGCCTAATTGGTAGTGATTTCGCACTGACTTGTGTGACGGAAATGGCAATAGTTTGGTTTCCTTACTGAGATCGCGTCAACTTAACAAAATAAAACATGCACTTTAGCCATCAATTTCAACACTTGATCCTGCGCAGAATTAGCCACGGTTTGTTTCCACCGTTAGCAGTTTATTGTAAGTAAACACTTGGCACAGTGGTGTTTTCGTGCTTTTTCCAAACCGAACCTTGTCGGGAATCGATTTTGATAGCGTGTAACACGATGTGACGTCACTTGAAATCAGACTGGCAACCCTGTCCGAAAGGCCGACTGTAGTTTATCACAAAGTCACGCTTCTTTAGTGCATTTTATTTCCTATTCAACCAGCATTCGCTACGCCCCTGCTCCTTTCCGCTCATTGGTGGAACATAAGTTTTAAGGGGCGCGTCATCTTACCCGGAAGAACGTGGCGGCGGGAGCGCGGACATGCGCGGACATGCGTACTCGGAAACAAAACGTATTCCGATCTGTGCTTGCTGCCCGATCTGTTCTGCACATGCGCGTGCTTGCGCACTCGGAAACAACGTATTTCTCCCCGATCTGTACCACGCATGTGTGAACATTTTATGGTGTTGAAGCACTTGACGGCCGCCAGCGAGTTTACGTAACCGGAAACAACTGGCAGTTCACAGCGAGAGTCTGTTTAAAGATGTTTAATGCTTGTTATCGACGATCTGAAACCGCTTCGCGGCGTCTATGCATTACCACTTGTGTTTTTTTGTGACGAGGCCGATATCAGCCAACATAACATATTAACATTGATTGTGAAAATATGATTTACTAAAATTGGGTTGTGATCAATACAGAAATAAAAGGAATATGATGATACAAGGCCCCTGAAAGGATCGTTTTTCGTTTGTCCATGTTACATCACACACTGCCGGTTAGACTACCTGCCTTTACCTGTGGTGAATGTACCATGGAGAAAGGAGTCTGAGCCTCTCCCTCCCTAATGTACTCTGCATAATTGAGTACATTAGACTCAATTATGCAGAGTACAAGTACACACAGGGATGGGCAAAGATATATCAAAATAGATTTTAAAACAAGATACACTTACAATTAGGGTATTTGGTATCAAAATAAACTAATAAATAAACTATGGCTTCTCTGCCTAACGAGGCATGCCATAAATCTGACATATGCAACCAGTCAAGAGATCAGATACTCTGACCTGCCTGTTACATCCCAGATCCCCACATATCCCTGTGATCACCCAGATGAATGTTAGTTTTACAGTAACCAACAGTTTAATGTTTAACTAACAGTTTGTTAACGACTCATAATTGTATCATAATTTAGTTACTTGGTGTTTGGTAATGAAGGGCCTACTTTGCATCAGCAACACTGACTCAATGACAAACAAGTCCTTCATAAACAGACAACTGATAGCACCTTTATCCATAGCAGCTAGTTTCTAAGCAATTAATTAATCATTTGATTGTTATATCATAAATAAAATAAATTATGTTTCAGGCAGTCATTCATGCAATGGTATGCAAATGCATGATCCTACTAAACAGCTACTTCAATTAGGGTACAATCATTTAATAATCAATTATTTAGTTATCAACCATTGGACACCTATTTGGAGGTTAAAAACAAACATTTTAGCAATTAGTCAACAATTATTAAATGATCAATATGTTTTGATTTTAAATGTAACCAGAAACATAATCAGAAAGTTGCAACTGAACTTGTCAAGGAGTACAAACCCAACTCTAACCACTGAACCTACTGAGAGCTGCACTGAGGGTTTAGAGGACACATACACATTCACAGTCTAGAAAAAACATTTATTAAAACTCCAAAAAGGCTAAATAGAGAATATTACAGATCAGGTATTCCAAAACAGTTCAAAAGTTCTACCAAAAACAGGCAAGCTTGCGTGTGAGTGTGAGTGAGAGAGTAAGCGTGTGATTGAATGAGTGTGTGGCTGTGTGTGCAAGAGAGGGAGTGTATTGAATAAGTGTGCGCGCGCCCTGTAGCTAACATTGCAGGGGTCTCTTTAGCTGCTGATGCTTTTAAGCACAACCAACTTTTCAAAAAGTTTGTAATTTAGACGTTGTCGATGCTGGATTGATCAACAGGCCCCAAAGAAAAATAAACGGTCTACTCTAGCTGAGGATGGGATGCTTTTGTTGAACCTCACAAAAAGGTGCTTGATTAGGGGTGTAGCGAAGGGCAAGAACAGTCACCCCACCCGGCCTCGAACCCAGGTCTACGGGCTACCAACCATGCAACTTTGACTGCTCTCGCCCTTCGCTACAAGGGTATACTGCTCCAAAGATGCCAAGTCCCTCCTTTGATCCTCAAAGTAGTGCAATGACTCCAGCTCTGCCTTGCTCTGAGTTGGCCTCTGGAAAACATCCACATCCTCTGTGAAGATGAAGAAGTCATCATCTTCCTCTGGGGCACCTTTCCAGCATCCAGCCAAAAGGGAAGGTGAGGTTGTGAGAGTGTGTGGAGCACCTTTCCAGCGTCCAGCCTATACTTCACATATACAGTTGACATTCAGGCCTTGCTGGCTGATCATGACATGCTGTGAGGAAAACCTCCATGTTTTCAAATACAAACATAAAGAGGTCCTTAGCTTCAAGGTCCTTGCCCTCCAGCACCACCCTCAAGGCCTTCTGCTGGTCCCCTTGATCCATTTTCAGGAAGGCTGGCTCTTTTACCTCTCCTGTGAACACCCCCGGGTTGCTGCGGACCCACTGTACAGCCAGGTGGAGGTCCTTTATGATTTTGGGTTCCTCCTTTGACAAAGAAAAATACCTGAGATTGGGATTACCCTATAACATCAGCTGTTGGTATGCCATTACCATACATGAGTAACAACAACAGACTGATAAGATAGTCAATACATGCAGCAACAAAATGCTGGATGGAAAACTGAAGATGGCTGTCAGGTGAGTGTTGGCCATACCTTCAGTGGGTTGCTGCAGGTATGTCTGCGGGGGAGCCTAAGAAGAGGCTCTAGTGTCCCAGCCATCAGTGCCTTTGCTTCCTCTGTCCAAAAGGCAAAGCGCTGTCCATGCCTTTTGAATAATCAAAGTATGGTACTTTCAATATAGTGTCATCATGAAGCAGACCAATGTTTTCCTGTTTAAAAGTTATCCTACACTTCAATGGAGAATCTCTCCATGAGCTGTGCACACCACCACTTGCGAATGGATGGAATGTCACTCTGTAATACACATGTAATGTAGGTGAACTGCAACGCAATTTTTGTGTTTAACTAGGTTGTGTGAATTTCTTCCGAGGAGTCAAATGGAGCGCCAGTGCAGATGCAGAGGGCGTACTGTGAAATAGAGAGAAAGGTAATGATTACAGTGACTTTAGACAAACAGAAAAACATTGTGTGGAAATTGAATAAGTTTACCATGAGCATGAGGATCCCGCAGCAATTGCCATCTGCTGCCTGCAGGGGAAATGACTGGAGAGAAAGTCACAGTTATTCAAATATGGTGCCGACAACTGAATGTCACATCTAGGACAATGTGATGATAGATGCAGTATTCTATGAGGCTGTGCATTAAATTTAGATGCGAAATTATAACATTTTAAATACAGTTACATTAAAGTCTCTGCCAGTCTTCTCGATCCAAGCCCCAGGAAAAATGCCAGCAATTGCCATCTGCTGCCTGCAGGGGAAATGACTGGAGAGAAAGTCACAGCTATTCAAATATGGTGCTGACAACTGAATGTCACATCTAGGACAATGTGATGATAGATGCAGTATTCTATGAGGCTGTGCATTAAATTTAGATGCGAAATTATAACATTTTAAATACAGTTACATTAAAGTCTCTGCCAGTCTTCTAGATCCAAGCACCAGGAAAAATGCCTTCTGCAACTCGTCTGAAAAACGCAATACACATTGTTTACATTTGTGTTGCAGATGATAGATTACAACACCAGTAGCCAGGGAACAAGGCTTTTGCTGAAACCTGAAGCCGTAGAACAAGGCTTTTGCTGAAACCTGAAGCCGTAAAACAAGGCTTTTACTCAAAACTGACATCAGTCCGCATAACTGTCTGGACTTTTGAGCAACTGTGTTTCTTAAGGCTGTTACATAGTTATACACATATTCTCCCTGATGTGACTCAGCCAGCTTCCAGCAACTGGCCAATGAAACAGTATGTAGTTGCTGTCGGCTGAGTCTTAAGCAATCACAAGTGAAGCCATAGAGCAAGGCCAACAAACTCTTTAGTCTGAACCTGAATATGGTCCTGTAGGCCTCATCACCAAAACCATGTGGACGCAGAGAGTCTAAGAAAATGACCTCTCTCTGTGCTACAAATAACACCTGTAAAGGACATATTTCATAATGATCACAGAAACAAATATATGGGCTATCACTGGTATATGTAAATACATGAGAGAATGCTAATAACTGAAACTGTACACCGAGTATATAGTTGTCCGCTTCACCATGCCGGTATTACAATGGCATCTTTTGAGCCCATGTGTTCCTGGAAACATAAGGTTTGGACATACATAAATTCCTACAACTTTGCATTTTTAATTGTGTATTACTGAGTTTGCTGTATCTATGTAACATATTAAGGTATTGTACTCAAGAAACTCACCGGCAACCAGATCTCACCCATCTTCCAAGTGGGAACCGTGTACAGATCCACAATGTGGACATCCATTCCCTAATTGTTATTTTAAGTCAGTATTTTAAAATGTCTGAATCCAAAAGTATATGAAATCCAAAAATTAATATTGTATGGGAAAGTATTACTGACATACATGTCTCTGGGCAGCTTCCTCTATAATCTTGAAACAAGCATTCCCAATCTACAAATACAGAATGCAAAGTATTACAAAATTCGATAAGGTATGAAGCCACCCAATGAAAATACAAAATAAAAAAAAAACAAACAAAAAAAATCCCTTCAAGCTGTAGCAAATATCAACTTACATTGCTTTCCATGTTCTGATTTAAGACTAAGCTCCTGAAGTCCTCCCTTGTCAGGCAGATGGGGCCATCCCGCACAATCAGCTCTTGTGCTGGACGTGTTGTATCCAGCACATAGTTCAGCTAAGAATGAAATAAAGTATACTTGTGATGATGACAACACTTGAGTAATCATGCATTGTGTCCTTAAAGCAGGCCAACATACTGTACATGACAAGTCACTGTATGGAATTGGCACTCACCAGTTCATTCTGGAGAAGCCCCAAATTGTTGGACCACAGTGGACCACGGCTAGCATACTGGTGGTCTGTCAACCAGTCACTTGATGCATAACCATGGTCCCCAGGGTTCCCCACTTATGTTTTGCCATGACCTTAGACAACATAAAGCAGTTTTATTTGTTATGTTACTTGCTTAAATACTACATATAACTCCATAGAACACATCGGCATAAATGTGATTAATCTAACCTTTGCACCGATAGTATGGCCTCAGTCATGACACATTCAGTGTCTGGAGTTTGCCATTACCCTTCCTCACAGTTGCCACACCACTGCGGTAAGGATAAACGGTCCGCGATGCCTGTTCTGGAGAGTGTCTCCCACTCTGCATTTCTTGGGGTCCTCACCAATCAGCACCTCATCACTAGCCTCCAAGGAATACTGTCTCACTCACTTTGGTTTCCTTTCTGAGTAGCTTTTTTTCTGCCGACTCTGTGCCCTCGATGTTGCTGAGAACCTAAAAGATCAGTACATAGAACTTAGTATACTACAACGCATGCAATTGCTGGTGTCTTCTACAACAGTCCCAACCTTTTCATTTAGAGCTTTAATGTGAGTCAGTCTCCTATCCAGCTCATCCTCCGGGTCCTGTACTTCGAACGTTTCCCCATGGGACACGCATTCATCACCTCTGGGAGACAGGGGATATCGGTGGAAGAGAAGATAGACATCTACAAAGTACAGTCCGTACTAATTATTAGGAAAGTTTTTGAAATGCATGAAGTTTTGACTTTTAAAATACATAAACATTTCTCACTATACAACAACAGTTAAGGTAATGTTAGAAAATTTCAGTTTCTGAAAATGAAATGTTACACGCCACCAACAAAAAGCTATCCCACTAAAATGTGTTATCAATTAATGGTTTCCATTAAAAAAAAAAAAAAAAACACCTGCTTTGCAGTGTTGAGCCCATGTACAATGGCCTGCAGATGCACGTCCCAATCATCGTGTTCCTCGTTGACATACTTCCTGAGGGCACGCTCAACCTTCACCATAAAAATACACAATGAAATGACTAAACACACATTCCAAGCACAGAAAAGATTGACTGTATGAACAACGATGACCTATCCCTTTTTGTGTTGTACAGATTTCTGTGACAACTGGGTACATACATACAAAGCACACAAGTAGCCTATGCATAAAAGATCCATTATTGATTGTGATGCAATTTTAATGAAGTTAAAAAATATATATTAAAGAATAAAAATAGCTACTCTAAGCTACTCTACTCTAAAAAGCTACTCTGACAGTGCTGCTGTGTGGTTAGTGCCAGGACTATGGACTGATTTGCTGCATGATGAACGGTTTTTGTTTACACAGGTGGCTGCACATGGGTTTTGTTTTTGGGCATGTGCTTCTGTTTTTTCCCCGCCTCATGTCCCTGCCTATCTGCTGATTGGCCACCCCTTTCCTGATGAATTTTCTAGCACCAGCTGTTTTCTGTTTTCTCTTGATTTGTTTGCCTATTTAACACCTGCTGTTTCTTTCACCAATGTCAGATCATACTCCTGTTTTACTGGTGTAAGTTCTTACACTCCCTGAGTCCAGGCAGACTCCCAAAACTCTGTCTTCCTCAGTAATATTTTTAGTCTGTTGGTGTCCCAGCACGCTGAAACAAATGGATGTATGTGATAACACACACTTACTTGGCTATTGGTTTGGGGATGGTATGCACTGGACACTGCATGTTTAATGTTCAGCGCCTTGAAGATTCTGCTATTAAGCTGTCAGTAATTAAGAAAGACATAACACTGCATCATACCCTATATCAGTCAGTCTCAGAAATGAGGCAAGATAAGCAACCTAAAACTGATGTCATAATTTTTACAGAGTGCATTTAATTTGCAAGGCCATAATATACCTATATGTAGGGGGTAGTGTAGGAAGTGAAATATACTGTCTCAAAGTCGTACTCTGAACACGTACCTTATTCACGAATTCTTTCCCTTGGTCTGAAATTATTTTACAGACCATTCCAAACAAATACAGTTTGGATATCAATGTCGCTGACACCTCACTTGCAGACTTGGTTTGCAAAGCCTCTGCAATGACCCATTTTGTGTACAGGTCGGTCATAGTGAGAACATATTGGTTCTTTTTGGCTGTCTCCCTTAGAGGGCCAATAAGGTCCATTCCCACCACTTCCCATGCCTCTTTCACCTGTGGACATATGTGCTATTAGCACATTACCTTGCATAAGTCTTTTCATAGCAATTGTGTATTAGCCAGTAGGCCCTACCTTGATTGGATGCAAAACTGGTGCCACTGTCTTAATTGGGTCGTTCAGTTGACAGCGATGACAACATTTGACCTGATGTAGGGATTCATTGTTTAAAACAGAAATTAAATGTCATGCATATTGAAAAGACAAGACTGATAAGATGTGAAATCTGAAGTTGAATAAAGAGTAAATTGTAGAACGATTTGGTGTGCACACCTGCTCACAGCAAGAGCACTGTGTGAAAGCCATGATGTTCAATTCAATCCTGTGAAACACTCTTTACCCAATCTGCAACATCTTTCTTCAAAGTGGATCAGTAATATCCGGCAACCAACCTGTCTCTGGTGCCCCTCACACCATTGTGGTTGCCTGTGCCAGGATTGTTGTGGCACTCTTTCAGTACTGCCCGCTTTTGTTCGTCAGACAGAACAACCAGCCTCATGTACTGCCTGCTGGGGCCAGTACGGAATAACTGATTGTCTGTTTGGAGAGAGAAAAAGATGTTTCACTGACTTGCTTCCATGGCTTTACATTAACATTAGGAAAAAAGGATGGTGGTGCGGTTACACTTTGGGCCGAAAGACTTTGGCTGGTGCAAATGATAACTTTAGAAATCAACTATTGATAACTTAGCCACAGTAGCTGGAGGGCCAGAACGTTAACTTCAAACCCTGTTTTGACTAACGTTAGCTAACTTAGCTAGCGATAACTGGCTAACGTTAGTTAGCCTACCTTTTAGGACGTAGTTAGCAGCCACCCGGGTGACTTTCTTTCGCCCAACCTTGTCTAATAGTGATGTTGGTATTTTCCAGCTCTCTAGATATTGCCAGAGGGCTGCGTAGAACTCACTATCAGACACATTTGTACAGCATACACATACAGCCAATTTGACCAACCGATACCAACTACTCCCGCCGAAAATTAAAGCAACGTAAAAAAATCCCGCATGCGTGGAACAGATCGGGCAGTGTTGTAAAAGAGGTTAAATTCTGCGCATGCGCTGACTTTTGCACATGTGCAGTACGGATCGGGCAGCGACAGTGCAAAACAAAGGGAGCAAAATTGGGCGGCCCTGTGATAAGTCAAATGCTTCGCACGAGTGTGAATGCGTGGCACTTGTAGATAAAATGGTTTTTCTTATTCATCATGTTTCAGGCAGTCTTTTGCGATGTGTTTATCGCGCATGTTCATATCACGATGATACCTATCTGAGTATGCTGCACAGCTCCTTGTCCAGGCTCTGGTTATCTCAAGACTGGACTACTGCAATGCTCTCTTTGCTGGCCTACCTGCATGCACTATTAAGCCTCTGCAGTTTGTGATGTATTTGTGCTCTTATGGCTATTGTGTAGGAGGGTGCTAATCCCATGTACTGTCATGTTTACAGTTGTTCCAAAATAAACCATTGAAGAAAAAGCCCAACCATGGAATCTTGCTTCTGAATTGAGTTATAGTGATAAGCCAGTTATAATAACAATCTGCTAGTGAGTACAGTTAGAACTGAGGCATACAGAATATAAATTGGCGACGAGTACGGTTCTACCCATTTTATCTTCGGAGAACTTCTCATATTGATGAGGATTGATTTGGCGAGCTAATACGCATAACTTATGCTAGTAACTAGTAACTTATGCTAGCTCACAGGAGGTGACTACGGAAGACAATAGCAAAGATCATCATTCACATCAACGCTTTTGATGAATCAAGAGAGTAGTGGTCAACCTACGTAGAAAGGTTTGAACATTTTGTGGATTTTAATGCAATTGGAGATGACAAACGATTGGTTGTATTTTTGAGTGTAATGGGAGCTACGACATACAGGCTATTACACAGTCTAATCGCTCCAGAAAAGCCTGGGGACAAAACTTACAACCAAGTAGTGCAAGTGTTAGATGCACATATTTCGCCAAAGCCCATTTTAATTGCAAAGAGATATCGTTTCCATAAATGCAATCCAGCAGAGGGGGGAAGCATTGCACAGCATGTTGCAGTGTTGAAAAAGCTGTCCCAGCACCGCGAGTTTGGTGATCACAGCTACGTGATAGATTTGTGTGTGACCTGAACAGCAAGTCCATACAGAAGAAGTTATTGACAGAGGCAGCCCTCACATACAAAAAGGAAGTGGAAATAGCCATGTCTATGGAAGCTGTAGCCAGAGAATCTCAGCACCTCAGTAATTTGTTAAAAGTGAATGAAATGTCCCTCCAGCTCCAGCAGGGAATAAATGCCTCTGGTGTGGCAAGACAAATCACAACGAAAGTGAATGCTACCATAAGGAACAGCACTGTCATAACTGTAGCAGGAAAGGCTTTATTGCTTGGATGTGCAATAGATAAAACGTTAGGACACAAAGAAGCAATGCCAGCAATTAAGGCAAAAACCCAGGAAAGGGAGAGATACACCTAAGAAAGAACAAATTCATAAAGTGGAAGTGAATGCATCAGCAAGTGAAAGCGACTCTGGCCCTGCACAGGGTAACATCAGTCCAAGATGTCACAGTAGGGGTGAGTGCAGTTCAAAGCACCATCTTAACTTCATCTGTGATTAGGATAAGGCCAAAGACTGAAGGAATGTCAGCTGACACGGAACTTGATATGGACACAGCAGTGTCCCTCATCTCAGATGAACTGTACAAAGCCAAGCTAGCCCGTATCCGACTGCGCCACACTAGTATTGTCCTTAAGATATACAAGTGTAGGTGAAGTGATTTCTCCGGAGGGGGTCAATAAAGTACAAATCAATTTAAACAAACAAGTAGCATGACTCCCCCTGTATGTAGTGAAAGGGAATGCACCCCCGCTTTTTGGCCGTGAATGGCTTCAGAGAATAAGACTCAACTGGTGTGAAATTAAAACAGTGAAGTCAGTGCACCATACTAATGTAAAGACTCCTGAGACTCTACTTAAGAGACATGGCTCCTGTCCTGCTCCAGCTAACGTTAGCCAGCTTTGCTCCTTTTTAGGCCTAATTAATTACTACACTAGATTTGCTCCAAATCCTCCACCTGTTGCATAGTCTGTTGCATAAAGGAGAAAAATGGAATTGGTCTCTGGAGTGTGAGAAGGTTCTCCGTCAGGCTAAGGACAAGTTATGAAGTCAAAGTGTACTCATTATGATCCATGACTTCCAGTCAGGTTAGCATGTGATGCCTCACCCTATGGGGTCGGTGTAGTCTGTGGTGTCAGATTGAGTTTTGAGTTCGACCTGAGTTTTGACAATTTGGGGTGGAAACCAAGGGAGGCACTGATCCTCTTATGATTGGTCACTTTCAACGCAATCACACCCACACGACCTCCTTGAACCTTGATTGACAGCTTCCGTTAACTGAACGACAGGCAGACAAGTGTTTGGCCAGAGGCTTGTTATTTTACATTTACATTCATTCATTTAGCAGACACTTTCATCCAAAGCAATGTACAAAAGCGCATATAGTGGGCAAACAAGGGCAAGATATGTACAGGTCATACAATACAGATAGTGCTCAAGCTGAGCGCAAAGACAGTGTAGCGAGACAGAACTAATCTGATCTGAGGTTACATATATCAAATACAGTCACTGGGACAATAAAGTGTTGCTGTACTACCTAGGCAAAAACGTGCTACAAATACAATGTAAGATATAGTGCTACAAGTACGAGCCAAGAATCTTAGATATACAAGATCAAATAAGGGTAGGGTGTCAGTCCAGGTAGAGTTTGAAGAGGTGTGTCTTAAGCCCACGTCTGAAATTTCAAACAACTTTCAAACATTTCAAACAACTGAGTCCTGACAACAAGTTAGGAGTTGAAAATACAGTGGATGGAACAATGGCGGCAACACCTGAAGATTTACATGTAAGTGATACTGACAGATAGCTTTGTCTAACAACTCAGCACTGTCTGCCTGTCGTTCAGTTAACGGAAGCTGTCAATCAAGGTTCAAAGAGGTCGTGTGAGTGTGATTGCGTTGAAAGTGACCAATCATAAGAGGGCCAGTGCCTCCCTTGGTTTCTGCCCCCAAATTGGCAAAACTCAGGTCAATTCGCACGAGAAAAAAAACTCAGCTTCACGAGCAGAGTTAACCCACATGAGCGTGTGTGCCCTCCAGCGCTCACCAAGCAGAAATTGTCTTGCGCGTGGTGGCTGCTTTGTGCGTGAGCGTGTTTTCTGCGTTCACGACT
This sequence comes from Megalops cyprinoides, assembly GCF_013368585.1. Taxonomy (NCBI): domain Eukaryota; kingdom Metazoa; phylum Chordata; class Actinopteri; order Elopiformes; family Megalopidae; genus Megalops; species Megalops cyprinoides. Next base: position 1,142,987 of record NC_050604.1, on the reverse strand, counting down.
TTTGACATAAATCTGACGCCATAGGCTGTGTCCCAATTCAGGGGCTGCATCCTCCGAAGGCTGCATTTGAAGACCGATTGCGTCACAGTCGGCGCGACAAGGCTGTCCCATTTCGAAGGCTCCTTCAAATGCGGCCGAGAAATGCGCCCTTCCTTTCCCGGGCAACGAAGGATGCAATGAGTGCATCCTTCGCTGGCCAACCTATCCCAGGATTCACTGCGTGCCGGTGATGAATCACTTTTCAAAAAGAAAATGGCGGACACAACAAACACTATGAACAACACAGTGACCGAGGAGTACACTTTTAAATGTAAGTATTGGGTTTCAACTTAATCGAATAGCTAACGATACAAATGTTAAAAAACCAAGGGGCCTTAAAACCTCAAATTTTCATTAAAATAGTTATGTGTTAAGTTATGTGACAGTTGGCGGTGAAGCATCTCCATTTCCTCTAATAAATGATAAAAAAAAAAACAAAAAAATTAAAATTAGATTTAATTAAAAGTGTCCCGATTTTTAACTGCAGCTGTCAAGGTTGCTAGGTGACAGGAGCGGCGCTTGGTGAAGCAACGGTAAGGGCTGAAACAGCTGGTGACACAAATAGGAAATCCTCACGTAGACCAGACCGCCTCATTTCGGTTTGGCCTTCGCAGACCATGTCCTTCGAAGGACGTGGCCCCTGAATTGGGACACAGCTATAGTCATCATGTTGCCAGATGGACAAGAGAAACCCACAGCCTTAGCCTCAAGGACACTGAGTAAGGCAGAGCAAAATTACGCCCAAACAGAGCATGAAGCATTAGGGATTATATTTGGAGTCTCAAAATTCCATGATTCAAGATTCGAGAACTTTATTGTCATTGTTCAAGCACAACGAAATTGCAAGTCTGTCAGCCTCCAACGGCGCATTTATATTTAAGTCCTCACATATATTTACAAAAAAACAAGCAATTTAAAATTTTTCTTCTGTTTTATTTAACAACAACAACAACAACAACTACAAAAAACAAAGAGCAAAGGAAAGCAACGAAGAAAAAAAAAGGAAAAGGAAAAACAAAAAACAAACAAACAAAAAAAACAAAACCCATAATAACATTTAATAAATACATAAATAAAATGAATACATCATCATACAAGCAATTTAAAATATGATCAATAAAAAAAAAAGAATGCTTACCTCTACGGACGTCATTTCACCTTACTCACAGACCATCGTCCGCTGACAACCATTCTGAGCCCCAGTAAAGCCACTCCATCCATGGCGGCAGCTAGACCTCTTCCAGCTAAACAGGAAAATGCCCAGTCACCCACAAGGAAATCCCTCTCGGGTTTGTAAAGTCCCAGAACAACTGACTCTTTAATTACAAGGAATCCAGTAGACTCTTAAAATAGAATTGCTACTAGAGAGTTGGGTCTGAAGAAAAGGGATAGAATAATCCCTTGACCCACTCAAGGTTTTCAGGCAGTCTACCCCAGCCTTAGTTTTTTTTTTAAAAAAAGGGAAAAAAAGGTTGATAAAAGTTGGGGGGGGGGTACACTTAATATTGAGATTGAGAACCTTATCGGCAACTAAAATATTGTAATTGTTTGACTGCTAGTTGCTACCTTGTAGAGGCATACATATTGCAGTTCGGTCTGGTGAGATGACTAGTTGTTGAATAAGTGGGAAGGAGTTGTAATGTATTCGTGCTCTTATGGCTACTGTTACGGCCAGACTCCTGCCAAAGGTGACTACAGGCAGTCACAGGGCAGTTGGCAGGATAAATACTCCGTACATAAAAGAACAACAACCCGGCTACTCACTCTTCCGTGTTTGGTCCAGCTGGGCAGACAACGCAGCGGCGAGTGCTTCTGGCTGAACAGTATTTATACAGGTCAGAGAAAAGATAGTTGGAGAGATAGCAGTGCACAGGAGTTTCAGAAAGAGTGGTTTGAGAGAGGGAAGAAGGTAATGTGGAGTAGAGAAAAGAGGAGTTCTGGAGATCGGTGCGCAACAGAATGAAATAAAACGGTGGGGACCGGCCAGTCTGCAATAGGCCGTCGCACCGGCTCCACCGTCCTACCCAAAACAACAAAACAAAACTAGAAAATAAACTCGACAATGCACCACCGTCTCACGAACTTTACACATAAAGTTGCACTTAAACACTAAGTGAGAAAACAACTAAATTCGCACAATATACTACGCTGGCACTCACTCAAATTCCCTGACGACTGTGCTCAGTGGCGGAACAACTTTACAAAGGGCCCTGGGGCAGAAATTGGTCAAGGGCCCCCCGGCCCCAACCCCGCCTATGCCAGTGACAAGAGTGGAGTGCAAAACCATAGGCCAATATTAAACAGTTAATCATCTATTCTCATTATAGTTTAGGCTATAATTCCTAATGCCAACCCTCCCCATTAATCCGGGCTTGGGACCGGCACCTAGTTGAGCTGGCTTGCTCCCTAAGAGGCTGGGTTAGGCTAAACTATATACATTACAAATAAATTCAATACGTAAAGCCACATAAACACTATACTGAACCACATGTGGACTAGTCTAACAAGACTTTTTTTCAAATATAATTTCGAAGCACTCAGAAACTTTGAACTATGCACAACTTGTATGAACAAACTTTTTTTTTTTTTTTTTTTTAAATCCTATATAGCCTATAGGCTAGCATCTGGGCTTGTCTGCATGTCTGTATAGTTTGTGTTCAATATCTTTTGGGTGGTTTGAGTCTGAGAAAAAATCAGCGTGCCAATTTATGGCCTACTATTTTATTGAAAAGGCATTCGACGAGCCTTGTGTTCTGCAAAGTCATTGACGATGCCTGTGATGTCAAGCTATCTAGCGCGCTCACTCTCTATTGACCACATGGCCAATCCACAAAGCCTCTCTTGACCCATTGTGCTCCTGAGATACGTTTTTATCAGTTTCAATTTGGAGAAAGAGCGCTCTGCTGACGCGACTGAGACAGGAAGTGTGAGAAATAGCAGGAAAGCAGTGCACACCTCACTAAATGTTGAGGTTACTGCGGGATGATCAACTATCAGGAGTTTGGCCAGATTTATTATGGATGGATGTCTAGCTATCTGCTCCTTAAAACATGTCCTAAAAGACACAAGTTGACCAGGAAAACTGGAGTCAATATCCCGACTATAGTGACTACTGAGACGATGCGCCGCCTCATATAGTTCCTCATCCTTGGCATGCTGGAGTGTATTGGGGTGAATAGCCTCGAAGAGGTGAGCAGTTCTGTTTAAACTAACAAACCTATGGGTGAGCTGCTGAATGATAACATCAAGACACGCATAAAATACATTCACCCTGAAGTAATCCTCTGCGTTGGAGAGCCGACTGTCTTCACTAAGGTCATAAAAGTGTCGCTTCACCTTTTTTGACCTGGTGACTTCAAATTGTGTTTGACTGCCCCATTTCATAGCCAGTGCCAGTGTGGAAGACTTCGCCTCTTCAAACTTTTCCCTGTATTGTGTCAGAGTTCCTATGGCATTCTGCAGTAATGCAGAAGCTTTGAGGAGGTCTATGCTTTTTTCCTGCAATAATTTGGAGACCGCATTTGTGCATTCCAAAATTTTTGTTTGGAGGCTGATTAAAAAGATAAATTGAAATTTGGTGATGTTTTTTTTTAGTGCACCTGCCTCATCCCGATCGGTCTTCTTACTGCTGGTCAGTGAGATCTTATCCAGAGCTTTAATGACATTGCCATATCTGTACTTTAAAGCAACAAGCGCATCGTAGCGGGAGGACCAACGGGTTGGGCAGAGGCGTTTTAAAGTGATGTCTCTGCTCTCTTGGCTCATTATATCGCCAAGCAATGACCATCTCTTTACATTATGCGCGAAAAAGTTGTAAAGGCTCTCGACCACATCGTAAAATTGCCTCACCTCTGGGACGTTTTTAACTGAATCATTTAAAACCAAATTAAGACTGTGCGCCGCACAGTGTACATACAAAGCCAGTGGCTCCCGTTCCGAGATCCTTGCCTGAACGCCAGAATAAATGCCACTCATATTTGCTGCGCCATCATAACCCTGTCCACGGCATCTGGAAATTTGTAACCCATGTCCTTCTATCGAACGCACAATTTTGCTCTCCAGCTCAGATGCAGACAAATTCACCGTAAGCTCAAACCCAAGAAAAGCTTCCATGATTCTAATATTTGTAGGGACATCCATTTCATCTCGGTCAATGATAACATATCTGTAGACCTGGCTCAGATGATCACGCTTGGCTACATCTTGAGTGGTGTCCATAATGACAGAGTAGAACGGGGATGCGTTTATCTCATTTATTATGTTGCTCTTAACTCTCTGTGATAATATGTAAATGATCTCATCTTGAATTGCATGACTCAGATATTTTATGGATCCTTCTGGTCGACTGATCAATTCTTTCAAGACAGGGTCGTAGCGGGCCAAAAGCTCAATTATGGACAGAAAATTCCCTGCATTTCCCTGTCCAATGGTTTCTCGATGCCCCCTAAATGCCATGTTGCAGGCCGCTAATGTAAGGGTGACATTCACAATGCGCTCTAACACTTGCCTCCAAAAGTTAGCCGCATTACGAACGTCTCTCTCCATATCAGCATCTATTGTGCCATGAACTTTCCACTGTTCATATACAACACATGCACTGAGATGAATCTGCGTAGATTCATGGACCGCGATTTTGGAAGAGATGTGTTTCCAATCTCGAACTCCATTTACCCAGGCATTGTTATATGAGGGACTTTGCCGATTTGCGAAGAGCCAGCATGGCTCGCAATATGCGCAGTCAAGTTTAGGGGAGTAGCACAACCAGCTACGTGGCAATTTCATACCAGCTTTAGTGGTGGACATGAAATAATGGGCTGAAAAGCTTCGATTTCCCGTAACTGGAAAAGGACCCTTAAACTTACATGGACCAGTTTGAAGGATGTACCTTTTAACATTTGCATCTGTTATGTTTTCAGGGAAATTTGCACGGTCTGTTGGGAAGTCATTCGGAATTGTTTTTGCTAGTTCCCTACGTTCTTTCTCACCCTCCTGTACATTATTTTCACTGACCTGAGTGTTAACCTCTACTCTACAGGGCAAAGCATGGTCATTGTGCGTTTCAGCAGGAGTAGGCACATTTATGTTTTCAGGGAAATTAACATGGTCTGGGAGATCACCCTGAACTATGCTTGCTATATCCCTTTCCTCACCCCCCCCTACATGGCTTTCGCTAGCCTGAGTATTCTCTCCTCTGCTATTGCAAGGCAAAGCATCATCGAAAGTTTCAATGGGAGTAGGCACGATGAAAAAAGAGTCCAACTTTGGGAGTTTGGACTTTTCCTCCTCTTTAACTTTCTTTTCCTTTCTTTTTTGAGCACCACTTTTGCTTTTAAACATTGTTCAGCTTCACACGATCACTGCTCTCTGTTCGGTCTCTGTCTGTTTGAACTAAATGGTTAGCCTACGTCAGATGATCTTCGAAGATCAGAGATATACCCATCATGCACTGCAGTTGTCGGCAAATGAGAGAAACGTGAGTTTATTTGATTAAATCAAAACAATATAGATTATAAAATAATGTTTTTGAATCGAAATAAGTAATGGAATATATTTAGGATTGGGTTAGACAAATATATTTTATATTTTCAAAATTTTGAGCCCCACCCTGATGAAGTAGTATACCTGGCAAGAGCTATATAAATATAGCAACTGCCCCACCTATAGCTCCGCCCCTGACTGTGCTTGCCGCCCTAGACGTTTAAATTACCTGAGGTGCACACCTTCATGCATCCGTGACCCTGACGTCACGTGACCCATAACCCCTACTTCCGTGCACCCTTTACCTGATGTCATGTGGCATGCCTGTAACACTATAGTGTAGGAGGATCTAGAGGGCACTAATCAGAATCTTGGCTCTTAACTGAATTATAGTGATAAGCCAATTATAATTACCTTATAATACCTTACCTATATAACACCTTGTCTGGCCAACCATTGAAACCTGGTCATGCAGTACTTCTAATATTGTTGACTCCTTATGGTTTTTTTGCTTGTGTTGTATCCTACCTCAATAGTAAGTCACTTTGGATAAAAGCAAACAAATGTAATGTAAAAATGTAATGAATCAGTACAAAGAATATACATGATTCTCATTCGGTGCCAGTTCTTTCGGTTCTTTAGCCTACTGTTTAGATCTGCTGCAGTTCATGTTCACCGAGTCACTACTGATTCGTTCTGTTCTTCCAGTTCGTCCAGTGGATCTTCAGTTCAGTTACATCTTGTTCACTGAATCTCGTCCTGTGTTTCCTTCTCCGACCACAGGGTGACTCCATCCGTAATGATATTGTACATCTTAAGATATAGCCTCCAAGGTTGCTCTATTATTGAAAAATCTAACACTTGAGATTGCAGTATGCAATAAAAACGCAGCTCCCCTGTCATTTTAAGATAAACAGCAATACAAGCTAGTAGCTAAATTTACGTTATTTTAGGATTAATCATTCGTACCCAATAACAATAAGTTGTGCACTGCTCCGGGTAGCCACGTTGCGCCACGTCTCCGCGCTTGCGCTGTATAGCATGCCTGTGCTGTTCCGGGGTCAGTCCAGGAGGCTGTACAATCACTTAAGCCAAGTAGCAAACACTCCTACGCAGCTAGAGCATTCATTATACTTTGGTGCTGAAAGAAAGAATATATATATTTTTTTATTTTAAGAATACTGTTAATCTATAATATTACAAAGAAAGAAAGCCAAACAAAAGATGAATTTTTTCAGGGGAGTGATAGGTCAGCCTGCGGGACCGCAGCCGTCTGGTGCCGAGACGGTAGGTTTTTATCATATTAGTAGTGATCATTAGTAGTTCTGGCAGAACTAACACCACAAACATCCTTACATCCTTTAGCTGAAGCTGCCGTGTAGTAAAGCATGAGACGGCATACGTGATGATAACTGCCACTCAACAGATCCGCAAAGGTTTTCAATGTCAATCCGAACGTTCGAGGTAGTATGCTGTCTGGCTGTACTTGCTAATTTATTGTAATTTAATTGAAGTAGCTAATTAGCTACACATCTAGGTAGCTGACTTGCTTTAAAAGACTAGTTAGCAGCGACACTGATGGATGACGCTGAACAGCGGTTCTCAGGGAGATGGATTGTCAGATGAAGAAACTGGTAACGTTAGTTAGCTATATGGCTAGCATGCTGCCATAATATTTCATGTTCGAGTTCATCCAGCTGTCTCCTTTTGATATGTATGTGGCTGTTTCAGCAGCCAGATAGGTATTTTGGCAATTTGATTCGCAGGTTTATTTACATTTTTAGTCCATACCGCCAAGGATGTATGTCTGTCTAATAGATGCAAATTAATAATGAGCAAGATGTCACAGCCCGAAGGGACGTATCTGGCTAATGTGGGAGTAAACATATACAATTTATGAGAACAGGGGAGCTGAGCGTCCTAAAATCAACTCATCGGAGCAGATAATGAAACCGTTAATGATCAAGCTGGATATTATTGACAGGTCTAGCTATTAGGTCTTATGAAAGTGGACGACTGTTTGTTGTGTAACGTTAATCTCCTATGCAATTTCTGGTTGTTTATGTAAAATCATTGAATGATGAGTTAGGTATTTAAAAAGGGCTGTATTTCTTTTGCCTTCTTCGACGTCTGTAGTTAACACGTCTGTAATGTAGGTCGTTGATATTTCTCTGCTTGGTCAGCCCTGACTGCACACTTACTGACGGTGACAGACTCGCCACGATCACATACAGTTTACAGTTAACAGTCATGAGTTTGGACACACTTACTCATAGAAGGGGTTTTCTTTATTTTTGGCCTTTTCCACATTTTAGAATAATAGCAAAGGCATCAAAACTATGAAATCTTATATTATAGATTCTAAAAAATAGCCAAATATATATTTTAATTATTTTTAAAAGAAATTCATATTTCACTGTTTATGTTTATCTAAGAAACACACTTCAAGCATTTAAGCATAAGTCTTTAGATCAGAATGTCTTTGAATGCATGTTTCCCATTATCTTAATCAGGTGTGTCCAAACGTTTGACTGGAATACATGTGTGATATGCAGGCATGGTGTGAAATGGTTGATTCATGCAAATCAGACCCATTTTGATGTTTTAGTTACATTTGGAACATACATACTGTCTGCTGTACCGAAGAGGGAGATGTGCTGTTGACTTGGTGGGGCCAGGTTTTTAAGTTTAGGTTTGAGACAGCTTTTGGAGGCATTTTGTAAGAATATAAATATATTTATATAAACCAACCAGATGGGAGTTGGCATTTAGAGTTATTTCTGAGCTCAGTTACTCTATATACTCTATACTCAATAGTAATATAGTGCGAGAGCGATTTCTTCCGATCCTAGTTCGAGTACGCCCTCATGTTGGCAGCTACGTTTACATGCACACATTTTTTTTTCATTCGGAATGAAATCATTCCGACTGATGATTCCGAACGTACTGTTTGGATGAAAGCGATCGGACAGTTTGTGCGATTTTACATGTCACAAGCGTACAATCGGAATAGATAGGCCTACTCTAGCTAGCCAACTAACGTTAGTTCTAGAGTGGACTGGTGTACACTATACCTACGACTTTGGGTTGCTTATAGGATATTGAATAGAAACAGCAACCTCCGACTTTAACCTGAAAAGTAGCCGGCAAATTGGACACAAAAATCTAGCCTACAACTGTAATCCAAATGTACGAGTACTGCGTGTGAGGTGGGAGGAGACTGTCTTGTGAGGCAGGCAGGTTGCGTGCTTTTTTTCTTCTTTTTTCCGTGAGGGGCATATGGGAGATACACCCCGGAGTTGCCTATCAGTGTATAGACTTTCCAACTGAATAAATATTAAATGAAAAAAGCAATGTAATCTCTTCAGTAATGTAAATATTTTTGAAAAGTAACTGTAATTTGATTAACATCAAATTACAATGGTAGTTAACGGAATACAGTTACTCATATTTTGTATTTTAAATGCGTAACGCCGTTACATGTATTCCGTTATTGCCCAACCCTGGCCGTCAGTGACTCTTCTATCACAGTCATGCTGCAGGTGCTGTCAGTAGGTGACTGGCTTTCCTTAACTGATAACACTATTGTTAGCACATCCCAAAAGAGCATGAATTTCATCAGGATACCAGGGAATTTAAAATGGTCTTGAAAGTCTTTCTGAGTGAAGTTGATTTACACTACATTACCAACCAAAGCCAGTGATACATTCTTAGGTCTGATCTGAGAGGCAAACCGGCATCTTAAACAGACTGACATTCATACTCAAAATAAAGTGGCAGTGGTGATGGTGTATGCTGAGGTGTTGGTGAGTCAGAATAACTTAAGTAGGTGTGAGATGAGATGAGATATGCTCTTCGGTTTACAGTTGTTTTACCATTAGTTTTTTTTTTGGCAGATTCAGTACATTTGTCTATTCACTTTTATGGTAGATGTCTTAGCAAATAGCCCCACATTAAAAGTACCCTGCAGTTGCAGATCAAAGAGAACATTATACTTCTGCGGATGATAAGATTTTGACCTTGTTCATAATCCTGCTTTTTTATTTGAACAGAAGATTTACCAGAAGAAAAGCATTCAGCTTAATTGCATGTTAACCAATAAAGGGCATAACCTTCAATGTAGATTCAGACAACTGTGTGGGCTACAACATCAAAAAATAAAAAATACTGAATTAAAGCTGCAGCCTGCCATATATTCGCAGACAAAGTAAGACTACTAATGTTGATAGCCTGTTAAAATGGCCCACAGAAATGCACCGGGTAAAAGGTAATACAGATGCTGAGATTGTAGTAATACATTTGTATTTACATTTACATTTATTCATTTGGCACATTTATCCAAAGTGACTTACAAGTGATGCAGAGTACAATACAAGCAAAAGCCATACACAGAGTCACAATATTACAAGTGCTGCATGACCAAGTTTCAGAAGTTAGCCAGACAAGGTACAAGCAAGCTGGTAGAGACACAACCGCATTAAACTAAATTTTTTAAAGGAAAACAGAGTTTAGGACGTAAGAAACTGCTGTACGGGGTAGAGATTCAGGTGAGTGCGGAAGAGCTGTGTCTTCAGATGTTTCTTAAAAATAGTGAGGGATTTGGCACAACAGGTGAAGTGTGGGAGGTCATTCCACCATTGGGGGAGAATGTACTGGATAGTGATTTTGTACTGCCATGTGATCGGACCAGCAGATTCTGTTCGGTACCAGAGCATAGTGGTCGGGAGGGAACATACACTTGTGGTAGAGCGTTCAAGTAGGTAGGTGCAACTTTGTTGCCTGTTCTGAACAAAAGCAACAAAGCCTTGTACTTGATGCGGGCATCTACAGGGAGCCAGTGGAGCGAGACAAAAAGAGGTGTAATGTGGGCCCTCTTCGGCTGGTTGAAAATTGGACGCACAGCCACATTTCCTATCAATTGCAGAGGCTTAATGGTGCATGCAGATAGGCCAGCCAAGAGAACATTGCAGTACCCCAGTCTTGAGATGACAAGAGCCTGGACAAGGAGCAGTGCAGCATACTCAGATAGGTAGGGCCACATTTTCCAGACGTTGTACAGTGCAAATCTGCATGATCTGGCTGTTGTTTGTCACCAAAAACTACCCTCAGGTTCCTTGCAGACTTGAATGGAGTTAGTGTCATAGAACCAAGCTGTATGGTGATGTTGTGCTGAATGAACGGGCTGGCAGGGATGACAAGGAGCTCCGTCTTAGACGGGTTGATTTGAAGGTGGCGTTCCTTCATCCAAGCTGAGATGTTCGAGAGGCAAGCAGAGATTCATGCTGAGACCATGGGGTCATCAGGATGGAATGGGAAGTAGAGCTGGGTGTCATCGGTATAGCAATGGTAGGATAAGCCGTGTGCTTGAATGATGTGGCCCAGTGAGGTTGTGTACTGTGAGAACAGGAGGGCGCCAAGCACTAATCCCTGAAGTACCCCAGTGGTTAGCCAGTGTGACTTAAGCCCCTTTCAGACATGCACTGAAAGCCGGAACTTATATAGCCATTAGCCGGAGGAGCTGTATGTGAGAACGCAAACGTCCTAATCAGTCGGACTGGACATGAGGACTTTGTTCTGCCAGCTCCCTAGTACAAAGTCCGTCTCATGTCGGAGTGAGTCCGACTCTGTGTGAATAGAGCAGGTAATTTGCCAGAGAGTTCACAGTGAGCGAGTGGCCGTGTTGATGACGTTTCTATCATGCGACTGGCGCGAAACCAGAAGAATACAAACATCTGCTTCATACTCTTTTCTGCTTGCCTGTATATTTCTTTCCACTCTTTCGTTGATATTGCGGATATGTCCAAATAGATGTTATTTTGAGTCCAACGATCGTTAAAGAGATAGTTAGCTATAGCTATGCTGCCAAAACTTGTCTCTTACGATGATTAATAACGTTGGTTAGTAGTTTATTATCTGGTTAGTAGCTAGCTAAGCTGTAGCTAATAGTGATAGGTATAGTGAGATAGGTGAACTGGTCACCAAACATTACATAGCGAACAACAAAAACTTACCTTCCTGTTATAATAAATGTGTAATTAGTAGTAGTGTAACGGACCGTAGTTGATCCCCCGACCCCCCCCCCCCCCCCCCCCCCCACCATGGTTCGGCACGCATGTGAACAGCGGATTAATTGCACAGTTTAACCATAATAGCGTGAGATACAGTTTTACTGCCGCTGTTACTTCCTAAATAATTCCCTAAATCTCAATGCAGAGTTGCAGTGAAAAGATACAAGCGCCATTTTAAAAACTAGCAACCTTACATAGCAGAAGCATTGCGAAGACAAAGGCTGCTTCCGAATTGCTCACTTGTTCACTCACTCACAGTCTTACAATAAATTAATAATTCTCTGGATATAGTTTTATGTTTGCAAGTTTATTAGAACATTTGTATGAACACTTTTGTGTCTAACTGTGCCAGCTAAGCAACTAGCTAGTTGCAACTTACAGTAACCTGCTAGCTAGATAATACCGCTTCCTATCTAGCTAACATAAAGAACTAGCACCCAGCTTCATTTGTTCAAATTAGTTGAAACTAACGTTAGCTAGCTAGCTGGCAGTTAAGTCCAACAATCAAGTGTAAAATGTGTATATATGCACTATATAGTGAATAGGGAGTGATTTCGGACACAGCCTAAGAACAACAGAGCAAGTACTCAACAATTAAGTATTGAATATTTTATTTTAAGATTTTATTGGACATCTTGAATGTTGTTTCATTTAAGACCATGGGCAAAAGTTTCTTGCTTTAAGTATTCTTTAAGTAATAAATGGAAAGCAAAGTTATATTTGTCTCCTTTTTTCGCTGATCCGAAAAATGATCCGATCCGTGACTCAGAAACCATGATACGATCCGAACCCAGAGTTTTGTGATCCGCTGCACCCCTAATAATAATAAACTAATAATAAATTATGTGTACCGGTAGCACCATTTGGATGGCTATGTGTGATTTTTTTATAGGCTACCCAAAAGTACAATACCTATGTTCGCCTTCTCCGCTGTGCCACATTATGTGCCCATACCACCGAAAGGTAAGACATTGAAATGAAAAAACCTGAAAATACTTCAACTCTATAATACTTTTTGTGAACTCGTCAATACTTTTCACTGGAAAATACCACGAGAAAATCTGAATGTTTCTAAACTCGCAATGATTTCACGCAACAATGTAACATGCTACAAATGTAATTATTAATGGTCGCATACTGGATATTACACTGAAAAATAGCATGCGCTGCCCCTTGCCTAAACCAGCTGGAATATTTCCAATATGTGAGCACACGTCTGTCACGGACAATCTCCTGTTGTGTGCTACATGTGTGAAAGGACAATTCCGGCCAATTTCCGGACCCGATTCTCCAGACAATTGTCCGGAGTTCATGTGCAAAAACGGCTTTAGATACCCTGCCCATCCAAGATACCATAGAGGATCTGTGAGGTAGGCCACAAACCAGTGGAGTGTGGTGCCAGTGATGCCCAAATCAGTGAGAGAGAACAGAAGGATCTGGTGTTTCACTGTGTCGAAGGCGGCAAACAGGTCTAGTAGAATGAGGGCTGATGACCTGGAGGCAGCTCTTGCCAGCTGCAGGGTGTCATCAATGGAAAAGAGGGCTGTCCCAGTGGAGTAGCCAGTTTTAAAGCCAAACTGGTTGGCATCCAAGAGGTCGTTCTGGGAAAGGAAAGAAGCAACCTGGGTGAAAACAACTTGTTCACGAGTTTTAGGTAGGAAAGGGAGGAGAGAGTGACCTGTGGTTATCTACTACAGTAGACTCTAGTCTACTACTAGACTCTCTCTAATTCTATCTGCCCAGTGCCGGCCAGAAGCAGATGGGCTCCCCCTCTGAACTGGGTTCTGCTCAAGGTTTCTTCCTGTTAATTGGGGAGTTTTTCCTTGCCACTGTTGCCTTAGGCTTGCTCTCAGGGGGTCTCAGGCCTGGGGTCAATGTAAAGCTGCTTTGTGACAACTTGTGTTGTAAAAAGCGCTATACAAATAAAATTGAATTGAATTGAATACTAGTGTAGGGCTGAGTGTCGGCTTTTTTGAGCAGTGGGGTTACTCTAGCCTGCTTAAATGTGATGGGGAAAGTACCAGTTGTAAGTGATGTGTGGATGATGTGGTGAGTGCAGGTAGCAGTGTAGGAGAGATACAATGCAGATGGGAGGGGATGGGGTCTAGGGGGCAGGTGGTGGGTCGGTTGGAGAGTAGAAGCTTGGAGACGTCATCCTTAGAGATAGGGGAGAATGTTGTCTGATGGTCACGGAGAACCTCAGTAAGCCAGGGGCTAGAAGGTGACACACATGCTGGCCTGGAGGAGAGAGGGCAGATGCTGTCGAGGTAGGAGGTTGGGGTGGAGCACAGAGTGTCGGTGGCATCGTCAACATCAAGTGAGGAGAAGTGGTTGGGAGAGAGGAGGGAGGCGGAGATTAGGGAGGAAAAGTGAGCGGATGAGAGGGAATGGAGGTTGTGGTGAAAGGAAAGGAGGAGTACAGGGTGGTGGACATTGAGGGAGACGCACAGTAAACTGAATGAAGAAGTGTAATAGCACTTAGACCCACCAGGGGATCAAATGTGGCAACGTTTGTGTTACAGCCAACAAATTTTACATATGGCCCTATGTGGTCAAGTCATTTCCACAAATGGCTGTAGCCCACCCAGCAGACCTGCTTAGAAACTGCTGGAATGCACTGCAGGAGCCAGATCGTGAGTGTTCTACTCCTTGCATCAGCAGGGCAGTTTGGCTGTTTCTGTGACAGGGTTGCCTTCTGTTCTGTTGCAGATTCAAAAGCTGTGCGACAGGGTGGCCTCCTCCACTCTGCTGGACGACCGCAGGGATGCAGTTCGTGCTCTCAAATCACTGTCCAGGGTATGGCCGCTCTGTCCTTGTGTCCTTGTTTCAGTTTCACTTAAAATCTAGTGACTCGAGTATATGTCAGCATCAGTGGCGCTCATTGACAAGTGTGCCAAGTCTGACCTGAGATGGTAGTTAAACAATACTACAGCACACTTCTTATTTCAAGGTTTATCATAAGTTTCACCTTCCAAAGCTTTCCTAATGAAGTTCGGAAAAAGCAATATCTGGATCTTGCTATTTGGAAACTATGAGCTGAAAGGGTGATGGCAGGCACAATGGGTCATACACAGGGAAGTTTGGAGAAGAAGCTGGTGACACATAGGCAGGACAGAGATATTATCACTAACTGCCTGCTCAGAAGAGCAGTGTCAAGTCAGTCAACCAACTGAGTCAATCAACATGGAGCAACTTTTGGACAAGATTCCCTATATGTGCCTTGCATTATCAGGTGCCACGTCTTTCCTGTTGAGGAGCTGGACAGCCATGGAAATGAAGAAATGGATGCACTCTCTCAAAGATATGGGGAGGACGTAGAAGAACACAAGGCTCAAGCTGATCTCCAGAAGATGAACACTGAGTGGTTAAGGCTGATGACAGCTATCCCAGTGACACTTTGACCAAAGGTCTTCCTCTCCTATTCAACCATCATGGAAAGTTATTCCCTCACATTTTCAAGCCATTGGCATGGCACTTGCCACACAACTGGTCAGGAAAGCAGGCTCAGGTCACAGAAAGTTTTAAAGACTCAAACCAGCTGGAAGACTAAAGGATGAATTCCATTCTCACTGTTACAGAGCCCTGATCAGCTGGGAGACTAAAGGATGAACAGCTTTCTCACTGATGGGAGCACAATGTACAGGCTCTGGAAAAGCATGGAGGTGTTCAGAGAGAAAAATATAGGGCTGCCCCTGACCAAAGATTTTCCTAGTCGACTAGTAGTCGTTAGTTCAAGCCATTAGTCAACTAGTCAACTCAAACTATTTTTTGGGGCCATCAGAAAATGGTTTGAGTTCCAGGGCTTAGGAAGAATGTTATAAGTATGTTATAATGTTAGGCTACTTAGGGGAGAGCAGGGACGAAAGTAACACTTTTCAGATAAACATTTTAAAAGAGAACGTTACTAATTTTCATTGTGATCAACAACTCATGTGTGTTCTATCAATACCAGGTGCTATTTTGCACAAACGTGGAATGACTTTGGTATAATAATATTATAACTACAGCTGTTATTGTAGAGGGGCGAAGAAACAAGTGTTACAATCGTCCCGACAATGACTCCTGACAGTTAAACCTGACTTGCTTCTAAACTGAGAAACTCTGACATGGCAAACTTCAGGACGTGTTAAAGTACTAATTAATCTGTCAAATGATCATGACTATGACACATGAAACAATAGACACAACTTGTCATTCAAAAAAAAAAATTACAGCTTGAGTGAATTCACTTTCCGTGATATCAGACTCGGAAATGATATGATGATATGATATGGTGATGATATGATGATATGATGACATGATATGGGCTTGGAGAAATTCACCGTGTTACTTCCATCCTGAGTTACTTTCGTACCGGCTCTCCCCTACATGTTTCAGATGATAAGTCATGTTTGAGGTCGACGAATGATAGGCGAATCTTTGCGTGTAGAGTTTGCATGTCACCTTCTTGGGGTCGTCCTTTACACGCTCGAAATGATCCCACACTTTGGATGATTTCCTGCCCGACAGAGTCTAATAACTTTTTAATGACAAGGCGGAGCTTCCGAATGGAGTTTGAGGGTTTTTTTTCTGCGACTAACCGACCAATGAAAACTTGGTAGACTAAGACTCTTCTCATCGACTAATGTTTGGTCGACTATTAGGGGGCAGCCCTAGAAAAACATGAATGAACGTCTGCAAAGTGAACAGACTGAATGCACTTTTTGCTAGAATGCATTGGACTGTGGAGAGTCCCTGGTGCTGTCAGGAGAACGAGATACAGTACATGCAAAGAAAGTAAAGGTTGATGGACATAGCCACCCTCAAAGCAGATGATATGGAATGTCACTCTTATGTCTTTACTGGTTATGCTTATTATTTGTGTGATTTCAGATACTTTAATAATAACCCAAAATGAAAGTAAAGCATGATTAAACATGCTGATGTTTTGTTATCATATTTTGTTGATCAATTAGGTGATGCATGAAAATAACGTTAAATGAAGTAAGTTAAAAATGTGACATGAAAATGTGTCAAACACTGACAGTTGAATAAAGTGAGGGAGACGCTGACTGTTAGTGTTTGTGCATTTCTTGTGACGGGGACTGAATGTTGATGTTGCTGCAGGAAAGTCAGAGCATGCCATTAATATCCCACATATCCCACACCTTTCTCCATGCTTCCTAATGTTTGTCCCCCTCAGTAGCTGCCCCTCTGAAAATGTGAAAGGTCACATTGACCTTTTACAGAGTTATCCCGCATCAAACACTGAATGAGTAACAGTTCAAAAATAAAAATGAAAATGATCATAATATTTAATAAACCATCAACATGTACTTAACCATAGTGTCTAATATTAGCTCTGCATTCCTAGCAACACAGTCACAGTGAGGGTAGTTAAAGTCAATGTGCAAAAAATACTATGTGTATTAAATTATTTTGAAGTATCTAATCTTTTAATGAAATTCAGATCAAACTGTTATCTGAATTTTCAGCTAGGCATAATTTTTAAATTCTCATTTGGCACAAAAAATAAGGGACAGGATATTAACCAAATATACCAAAAATATTACATAATTGAATTATCTCATTGGTATAACATAGGCTGTTGTGTATTCCTCTTAATTTTTAGACTGTGTTTGTTTGCATTTATTTGTTTTTGTGTTATTTGTTTTAGAAACAGCTCACTTGTTTGCATGTTACTTATAAAACTTGTACTTTCTTTGTTTAATGGTATGTTTCATGGCTAAAGGGTTGAGCTTGGCCTGTGATGTAATTGCTTCTTTGCCTTCTTTTTTGTGAACAGCTGGTGTGATTCTTTTGCTTCACATCTCATTTACATATTTTACATCAAGCAACAAGCCCACCATAAGACAGTCAAATCACAGTTTTTGTTGTACGCACGACACGTTAACTTGCTACACCTTTTTTGTTTTGCTTCATGGAATTGCTTTTTTATGTTTTAAGTCTCAGATTTGAATTCACATTGTTGATTTTGCAGAAATACCGTTTGGAGGTTGGCACACAAGCTATGGGGCACTTGATTCGTATACTGCAAACTGACAGGTATGATGTTATCTGCTGTTTTTCTCTGCTTTTCATGTGACGATGAATAGGTAGATGACACCTATTTCATCAATACATAACCACATTAAAGACATCAGTCTATATATCATTCATGTGTCTGTATATTTGGCATAGTATGTCATAAAAAACATACATATCGCTAAAGCTTTTTGGCTTGGATCTGCATTTGGCAGGAGGTGTATATCTCACAGCATTTAAATTTAATTTAAATGCTGATTAAAGATGCTGGATGCACACAGCCACTGGTAAACATGTGGCAATGAAAATGGCAAAACATTCTGAAATTGACACTTGAATATCAATAGAATCATCTATGTAATGTGGGCTTTATCTAAATTTTACACTCTGGCTGTTTCTGGCACTTGTGTATGTTTGAATGAGATGACATTGATGCAATCTAAGTAAGCATTATGTATTATATCATGCATATTGTACAGCTCATGTAAACCTACAGCTGGACTCTGGTCTAACCTTTTACCCAACCTTTCAGGTCAGACTCTGAGATTATTGGTTATGCATTGGATACATTGTACAATGTCGTCTGCAATGATGAAGAGGAGGAACAAGGTATCATTTATGAATAATTTCAGTAGTTTATGCACCATTTAGAGTGTAGCTTTCCAAGTCATGAATGCCAAGTGCATGTCTACACTGGTACTAAAGCATGTGACCTTTCCTTACCAGGGCATGTCATTGGCCTTTATTGATACACTTAGCAACATTCAAGTTTCAACATTGAACATTCAATTGCTTGGAAATAATTAATATGAATATTTGTAATTTGTATTATGTTCTCATTAGCAGTAGTTATTACACATTGATTATTAACACCTTGCATGAAAGTATTGAACTTTTTCCACAATACAATTATTGCCTGATTTGGTCTTGAATTTAACTTTCTTCCACCTTCCTCCAAATGTCTGTTTTTGTTTGTTAATATCATTTGCTATTGAAAGATGATTGTTTTGCTGATCTGCACTTTCTTCTGTTCCATGTTTAACTCTACAGATGAATCAGAAGGTAAAATACTACTCACACCTGATGCCTTGTAACCATTAGCTAAAGCTGCCTGCAGAGAATACTTGAAAAGCTCAGTAAAGATGATGTGACAGTGTTTGTTTTCAGCTGACGTTCTAGCACTCATAGGTAGGGGTGTGCAGCAGAGAATTTAAGAATACAGTCAGTGCATCACTCCTTGGTCACTGAGGTTTTCCTTGTAGGCCAACTGTGTGTGCCTATGAAATGCAGTGTCCGTGTATGAAATGCAGTGTGTGAATGTGTGTGTGTGTATATGAAATGCAGTATGGGTGTGTATGAAATGCAATGTCTGTGTGCGTGTGAGAGAGAGAGAGTGACAGTGTGGACGTCTGTCCAAATTTAGCAAAAGGAAATGAAACGGCTGATTTACTACGGATTTGCTACAGTTCATGATTTCTCAAACTTTATCCTGTGTGCATCTCTAAGAGACTTAAGGCCTGTTGCCACATGTGATTGAGTTCATATTTTAATACATGTAGTCTTTTATAGTATTTGTGATTAATCAAACAGTTAATTCATAGAACTGAGAACAATTAAACAATAACCTTAATCAATTGAGACACCTACTAAACTCCTGGTGGTTGGATGTTTAATAAGTATTATCTTTAATAAAGGCAGCACAAGAAAGTGTGTAACTTATGTTTTTATTTTTATTGAGGGACAAAAGGCAAAAACAAACCTCCAACAATACATTTTTCCACAGAGAAGTCACAGCAGATGCCCATAGAATTCAGATCCAGACCAGTTCTCAATTGCTCAGTCACATTAACACTAAGGATTACAAATATGAAACATGGTTCTAATCACTGGAATTACACAAACACACAATCAATTCCTGATTTTATGTAAAGTATAATGGAGTATATGGAGTATATAAAGTGTCTTATTTCTGAATAATTAAAAGGTTATCAATATGCTAGGTTGATGGCTTCATTCTTTGTGGATGATCAATAATGTTACTCACAACTGTTGTTTGGGTGTGGAAGATCCTGTGAGTGGTGTGTGTGTGTGTGTGTGTGTGTGTGTGTGTGTGTGTGTGTGTGTGTGTGTGTGTGTGTGTGTGTGTGTTAAGCAGCTCACCATGGCTAAAGCATGCTCATTAACTCCTGCAGTGTGGTGGTGGCGG
This sequence comes from Megalops cyprinoides, assembly GCF_013368585.1. Classification (NCBI taxonomy): domain Eukaryota; kingdom Metazoa; phylum Chordata; class Actinopteri; order Elopiformes; family Megalopidae; genus Megalops; species Megalops cyprinoides. The sequence goes on along the minus strand of NC_050604.1, from coordinate 1,123,172 downwards.
CTCTCACCCTGCCCCATCCTCTCCACTGTCCTGGTGCTGTGTTGCCTCTCTTCATACTTGTACTTCTTGCACCTGAGCTGTTGGAGGTGCTATGCATGCAGCCTTTTGCTGGTCCTGTATTGTTTGTCTTGCTGTTGTGTTATAGAGGAGGGCTCGCAGAAGCAGGCAGATGACCTCGGAGCTCAGTTCACAGATATCTTCATCAAAGAGCCAGAAAACGTCACGCTCATACTGACTCTCTTGGAGGTAAGGCGTTGTGTTTGGTGACCAAATGGCATTTTGAGAATTATGTTACTGTGAATATGTTATTTATTACTTAAATCAAGCAAAATGTACCTGTTTTCCCGTGCAGAGCAATCTGACACCCCAAACACCACTGTAACAATAAAGCTCTATTTCAGCTATTGTGGTGGTCATTCCTGTTTGGTGCTGGTTGGTTATCTTGTTGGTGCAGTGTGCTGATGGTGCTGTTTGCTGTGGCAGGAGTTTGACTTTCATGTGCGATGGCCAGGAGTGAAGCTGCTCACCGCGCTGCTGAAGAACCAGAGCTCCCAGGTGCAGGGGATCATCTTGGTCAGCCCAATGGGTAGGCTCGACTGTCCCTCCAACCAATGTGCCTGACAGTATCAAAAAGCCACATGATGGCATCACTCACATGCTTGCCTGTCTGTCCGGGTTCAGCCTTCCCCCAGTACACTGTTTCCCAATCCTGGTCCTGGGGGCCTCCTGTGTATGCTGGTTTTTAGTCCAAATGAACTCAAATAATTAGGTCTGATTAAGCCACATATGTCAATATCAAGGCCTGCGACTTTTAATGAGGCCTGCCAATAAATTCTGACAATCAATTTAATGTGGCCTGTGCTGTGTTTAAATTTACATCCGTAACAATGCAATATCGAAATGCAGGAGGCACTGCCGCGCTCCACTCACGCTTTTATCAGAGAATTGACCTACAATACAAACAACATAAATGCTATCTGCCTTTCCAAAGGTAGCTAGCATAAACAATGGCCAAAAAAAGAAAAGTGGACAATAAATATCGACAATTTCAAGAAAGATGGGAAACAGTATTTATTTTGCGAATTCAAACAAAAGCCAATGTGTCTCGTATGCCAAGAATTATTGGCAGTTTTCAAAGAGTATAACATTGGGACGCATTTTGAAATGAAGCATGAGCATTATGGACATGGAACAGCAGCTGCAAAAAGTCAAAGAATTAAAGCACAAGCTTCAACAACAGCAAAACATGTTTACTCGCATAACAGTCAGAGTGAGGGAGCTGTGACGGCAAGCTTTATGATAGAGGAGGAAATAGCAAGAGCATGAAAACCGTTCACAGAGGGAGAGTTTATTAAAAATTGCATTGAAAAGGTATGTGATGATGTATGCCCCGACAAGAAGCAGGCATTTGCAAATATCAGCCTCTCCCGAGGCTAGTCGGGTGGATGAGCTGGCCTCCAACTTACAGATCCAGCTAAAAACTAAAGCCAATAAATTTGTTGTGTATTCGTTGGCTGCAGATGAGAGTACAGACAGGTTTTGCTTTATTAATCAGTTTTGCTGGTAACAAAGACCTGATTTGTTATTTTGTTACAGACAAAAGTTGGCTACTGTGATGCAAATGTGGTTTGTATAATTGTGCAGTTATTTTATACAAAAACATTGTTCAGCACTTGATAAATACTATTTTGCTTTATTAATCAGTTTTGCTGGTAAGAATTACCCACAAACATGGAAAAACCATAATATTTGAACTGTGAATGCATGCAGTTTTTTTTTTTTTATTTAATACAGTTACTAGCCTACTTATATTTCTTCAGTAAAAAAATAATCTTTGTAATAAATGTCTGGCCCCTGATTTTATTTACAACCCTCAGCACGGACCTCAGTAAGTTTGAATTTGACACCCCTGGATTAAGCTGTTAAATGAGGACTGCTCTTTATTTGGGCATATATATGTTTATTTACATCTTTATGTATACTCTTATAAATTCTTTGTGAGCAAATTATGATGTTACAGATGTGCTTCTATTTTAACAGATCTGGCCCTTGAATAAATTTGTACGGCTGCCACACTTGGGTATAATTAGTTATTCAATTTCATGTTCTAGACCTGACCAAAGAGCTGATTACACTTAATCAATTAAGACAAATACTTGTTTGTATTGCTGATTTGTGTAAGGGACTCAACCAAAAATAATTTACAAAAGTAAATCACATATATATTTCTCTTACAGCCAACCTATTTCCAACAGCCCATATCTGTAACAGAACTGACAGCAGATATTTGAGTGAATTGAAATCATGACCAGTCCCCATTTAATATCTTAATCAAATCTAATAAACTGAGAGTTCAGTTGGAATGAAAACCAGGACACACACGGGGCCCCCAGGACAGGGATTGGGAAACACTGCCTAGCACATACCTAAACAGGAACACATAATTGCGGTTTCTTTCCTATATTTGTTTTCTGAGGGAACCATCACAGGAGTATGTCTGTTCTTTCAGGTGTTTCCAGACTGATGGATCTATTAGCTGACTCCAGAGAAGTCATTCGAAATGATGTGAGTGGTTCCATTTATTTATGATGTTTAATTAACATTGACAGTGAACGCTAGTCAACATTTCCACAGGTGCATCTGATGCCAGATCTGGCAATGATGCTGATTTCCATCTGTTGAGTAAATTTCCACCTGACTGATTGGTTTTCTGAAACTGTGTTTTATAAATACCTTGCTGGCCACTGCAGCATGCATTTCTAAGAGTAAAATAAGTGATGGTTGATACGTCTTGTCCAGTCTTGTAACAGTTTAAAATCTACCATTACACTGTTTATGATCTTGTTTTTTGGTTTTTCTGTAGGGTCTGTTGCTACTTCAACAACTGACTAAAGGAAATGCTGCCATTCAGAAAATTGTCGCGTTTGAAAATGCGTTTGAAAGACTTCTTGATATCATTGCAGAGGAGGGCACAAGTGATGGGGGTAAGTAGGTTGCATTAATGAAATGCAGGATCCTCTGACCACCACATAAGATGTGTTTTTTTCAAGGGTATCCAAAGATTTAAGTATTAACTCCAAAGGACTCATCAACTGATTTGACTTAAGTTAGACTCAAGAATAGAGTGAATGGCAGAAATAAATTTTAAATGTTTTCCAAAAACTCCTATGTGAGTTTTGTGCATGCACTGATGTGTTTTTGGATAACTTTGAAACTAACCTTAATGTTGTCACAGGCATTGTGGTAGAGGACTGTCTGCTTTTGTTGCTGAACCTCCTCAAGAACAACAGCTCCAACCAGAACTTCTTTAAGGAAGGCTCTTATATCCAGCGCATGAAGCCCTGGTTTGAGGTGGGAGATGACAACTCTGGTTGGTCGGCCCAGAAGGTCACCAACCTTCATCTCATGTTGCAGGTGAGTGACAGCCATCCTGAGTGGCAGGGCAATGCAGTAAATCAGAGTGGGACCACCCCAAGGGGGCTTGGCCTGGATGTGTTCTATAACTGGGTGTGTGCATAGGTACCATGGATAGGGCAGCAGTGTGGTATTATGCTTATGTTTGGCTGCAGCTGGTGAGGGTGATGGTTTCTCCTATGAACTCTCCTGGAGCCACCAGCAGCTGCCAGCGAAGCATGCACCAGTGTGGCCTTCTGCAGCAGCTCTGCAGCATCCTCATGGCTACTGGCGTCCCTGCAGACATCCTTACCGAGGCAAGCTCCTCTGTCTCCCCATACATAGGATCCCATAGTATCCTTTTCAGTAAAGGTTTTCTCTTCTTAGTTATTTATTTTCTACTTGAAATTTTAGTCTTGGTTGCTTATCTGTGCTTTTTTTTATTACATTTTTGCGTAATGAGCATTGAAGCGATAGTGCTAAGTATTGCTGTATTTGACATGAGATAAAATGCCTTTTTGTTTTAAATACTGTTTGTGAGGTAACTGGGTAAAAATTGGTAGGTATATGGATGTATTCTGTGGCTTTTTGCAGACTATTAATACTGTATCAGAAGTTATCCGTGGTTGTCAGGCCAACCAGGACTACTTTTCATCAGTAAATGCCCCCTCCAATCCTCCCAGGTGAGAAACAGCAGTGCTCGCTTGTTTTTAGGTCGTGGGACAGTTTTCTCATGTGTTCCAAGGTTTGCGTGGCATTGCCGCTGTGGTAAGCTGCATTGTTTCTGCTCAGGCCAGCGATTGTGGTGCTGCTGATGTCCATGGTGAATGAGAGGCAGCCCTTCGTCCTGCGCTGCGCTGTGCTCTACTGCTTCCAGTGTTTTCTCTACAGAAACCTGAAGGGCCAGGCTGAGATCGTTGCCACACTGCTGCCATCCACTATAGATGGTGAGTGACATCTTCCAGGATGCTGCGTCTAGCCACTTTATGAGTAAGTCATACAAACTCTTGAGAAAGTAGAGAAGGACAATGAGACTGGTTCCTGGTATGACACTTGTAACTTACAATGAGAGACATAACCAGTTTATTCTCAGGGGGATTTCACTGATGTTTTAAAAAGAGATAAAAATACTGAAGCTATATCAAACTCTTTCAAGAAGGCATATTAGGTTTTTGTTGGCTTAGGATAGTGCTAGACTAACCGTAGACTACAGGCAAAATGGCAAGCCTAACTGCAGCGAATGGCTCGTTCTCTGCATTAAATGTCTTGTGTTCTTAGGTAATGAGCTTGGTTAGTATGGATGACCATGCAGGGTTTGCTGTCTTCCAGCGAACTCCATCTCTGCTGGCCAGCTGCTGTGTGGCGGTCTGTTCTCCACAGACTCTCTGTCCAACTGGTGTGCTGCCGTAGCGTTGGCCCATGCCCTGCAAGACAACCTCATCCAGAAGGAGCAGTTACTGCGAGTGCAGCTGGCCACCAGCCTGGGCAACCCCCCTGTCTCCCTGCTGCAGCAGTGCACCAACATCCTGTCGCAGGTACTTCTCCCCCATATGTCCTGCCCTAGGTACAGGACCAGTCCAAGGTTTGGACACACATACTCACAGACAGGTTTTTATTCATTTTTACTATTTCCCACATTTTAGAATAATAGTAAAGGCTATGAAAATATTAAATAACACAAGTGGAATGCAGTGACCAAAAAAGTGTTATCAACAAATCTATCTTACTCAAACTATCTTATATTTTAGATTCTTCAAAGTAGGCAAAAATATTATACAAAATAAATATTTTTGTCAAAGAAACAAATTTCAAGCATTTCTTGAAATGTCTTTGAATGCATGTTTCCCATTATCAGGTATATTCAATTCAATTCAATTCAATTTTATTTGTATACCGCTTTTTACAACACAAGTTGTCACAAAGCAGCTTTACATTGTTCCCAGGCCTGAGACCCCCTGAGAGCAAGCCTAAGGCAACAGTGGCAAGGAAAAACTCCCCAATTAACAGGAAGAAACCTTGAGCAGAACCCAGCTCAGAGGGGGAGCCCATCTGCTTCTGGTCGGCACTGGGCAGATAGAATTAGAGAGAGACTTAAAGTTGTACAATGTACTTTAAGACATTGTATATCCAAACATTTGACTGGTACTGTACTGCCCTCCCCCTACATCCTATCCCAGGTACTGCCCTCTCCTACCTCCTGTCCCAGGTACTGCCCGCCCCCTATATTCTGTCTCAGATACTTCCCTCCCCCTACATTTTTTTCCCAGGTAGTACATTTCAAACGTGTGACGTCATGATTTCAGGGAGATAAGATCGGCAGGCGGGTAAGTAGTGTAGTGTTTCTGGTGCAGTAGCTGCCTGTTTGGCTTCCCCAGGGTGCTCCCTGTTCAAAGGTGTGGCTTCTGTTTGGGCCACTTAATTGCTTATTTCACCTAGTGTTGTGTCACTGTTATGGCCCAGTCTAGGGTCAGACCATAACAGGGATAGAAGGGGAGACCAAAGTCATAATATGGAAAACATAACAAAAATTTATTAACAGAAACATAATAAGAGGCGGTGACCGGGAACACAAACTCAGGAGCTGATAAAGCCAAAATAATAAACAAAACACACTCTAGCTAACAAGGGGGGAAACTAATTGACCTAACACAAAACACCAAACAAAAATACAACTTCCCTCTCTCCCTTACTAACGAAACCAGTGTGAAAAAAGATATTAACAACAAAAGACAGTGGCATCGACTCCCTACTACAGAAAACCAAAAATAAAATTTAAATTTTCACAATTACACACAAACAAGGACCTAAGATTACAAACGACGAAGTGCAAATAGTAGCTACAAATACAGAAGTGAATGCCGACAGAACGAATATAGACAGCGAACATCAGGGAGCGAAAATGGTCTCCTCTCTTGCGCAGACGGAGCCTCTTTGAAGGGAGAGGGCTGACCAGGAAGTGGGGAAAAGCTAAAATCACGGGTGAGGGGAGGAGACACCCAACGAAGGACACACCTTGGGAGGGGATGAGACGGATCTGGGGAAAACGAAAAACAACTCAAAGCACACAGCCGGAACGAAAATAAAATACATTGGGGAACAAACAAATAAATAAACAACAACGACCATGGTTGTAACAGCTATGTACGGACTCGGTTCCAGCTCATTTCCTGTGTACTGTGGGATTGTTTATGAGGCCATAGCACTGCGGATCTGGTTCTGCTCCTCCTAGATCTCACCCATTCTCTCACTTTAAGATTTTTTAGATGATAGTGTGTGATAGTATTTTGTTGGTATTTTTGCATGACATCAGCTTTGGAGATCTGCAAAGCTGTTCTGGCTTTTGGGTCTGATATTCACCACTCTGAACTCATGACCCAGTCCAGTTCTGAAACTCACCACAACCATATTAGTTTTGAAACTGAGCTTTCTGTACTGTTCAGTATTCCATTTGGAATGAAGAGCTGATTTAATGATGACCTTCAGCCTCTCACTGCAGGTCTGAGGGTAGAGTCACACCTGAGGTGCTGGAAATGCATGGTTCCATACATGTACCATGTGGTCAAATCCTTCCTTAAGGTTGTCATTAGGGGTGTATGTCCAGGCAGAACTCTCCACCAGGGGCATGAAGGGTCATCTGATATCCTGCACAGTGTCCTAACCATGTCTCTCTGAGCAGAGGATTCAGTTGCATGATACATGTGGCATCTTAACTCTGTATTTAGAGCCATTACAAATTTTAATGGGATTTTTGAATATATGCACAACAGATAAGTGTTAATACATATAAAAGTTTGTACAAGGCCACAACCAATCAACTGTCTATGCAGTTCAATAAATGTTTAGATACCACAGTGCTAAATGCTGTTTAGCACTTACTGGTTTAACTATACACTGTGTGTGTGTGTGTGTGTATATATATATGTTAGGGAATGTTAGTCTTCCTCACATGGGGTACCAGTTATGTTGGGGACATGGCTATCCCCATTTGGCAAGGATAGTTACATTCCTTAACGAACATAATAATTAATAAAATGAGGTCTTTCAAGCCTATTAGAGCCCGGTTTGTCAATACAAAATTCAGGGGAGATGGCGATGTAAGTAATAAAACAAGTTTATTAACACAACGCAGACAAACACTAACGAAATAAACTTAGAATATCTAAACAAACAGAACAGACAATGGATTAATGAATCAATTGTGAGAAGGCTGCTGTGAGACAGGACAACACAAAAAGGGGAAACGTGATGATAAGGATTTGTGTATTTCGGAGTGGTTATCAGCAGCTAAATCAGACTACAGGAGATCATGAAGTGATAGCTGTAGTTTGACATGCGCTGGCAAAACATTAATTTGATGTGTTTCTAACCGTGCAAGTTACCTTACTTGACAAGCTTAGCTGAACTGAAATTTGTAAATCGGTCTAACCAGTCTCATAATGGTAATTGTAACGGGGAAAATGTATCATTGTATGAATTGCAGATGCATCTAATCACATCTCGTACAAGATCAAATCAGCTAAGCTACAAACAATGCCAGTATTAAACAATAATACTCATCGAGCTGTTGGTGAGGGCCAGTCCATCAGACTTGAGGGTACAGAAGCTCATTTGTTGTAGGCCTGTTGGGAGGCCGCAGTCTGTTTTCCACCGGAGGCTTCTGGGTTTGTCGTTGAAGACAGAGAGACGCACAAAAGAGATCTGTTGCCTGACCATCGCTGGGGAAAAAATGCAGCGTCCAGGTCTGTCACTGGAGGTCGGCTTATTCTGGCTTTCCTTGCCAGACACATCGAATGTCGAAGAGATCCAGTCGTCTTCGCATTCAGTGAGATAACCGTCTTTTCCAACAACTTCCAACTTTGCGTTGGGCATTTCGGTCTCTAAGGTTGCGTCGTTCATTGTTGAGGGACTTGCTTCCAGAGCTGGTTGTGGATTCATAACGGGGTGTACTGCAAAGAGCTTGGCCGTCCAGAGTTGAAGATGAGTTCACAATGCACTGGCCGTGGGTTCAGGATGCATCGGTTTGATTTGAGGAGGCATTGGCAGAGGAGTCTTCCTCTTTCAGAGCTTGTGTTTGCCGACATCGAGAAGGTTGTGATATGAAGCAAGGTGACTTTAACCAGATTCTTCCGTATTGGTAAGCAACACTACGCAGTAGGGGTGGACAGTATAAATGGTATAGAAAGTACACCAGTATGAATTTTCCCCACGGTATGGATTTTGACTATACCGTGCTGACCGGTAGAGCCCTCACAGATCTAGGTGTAACTTCATCGAAAAGACACAAAGCTAAGCTTTATCTACAAACACAAATCTTTGCTGACCTGACAGTGATTAATCTTTTCTGAAGCATTAAAATATTGTTGTCTGGGACACCGTGGGCCTGGCGGCTCTATAGCCTACGGGACACCATGAGTTTGAGCTACTGTCAGACGCGCAGCCATTCTCTCTCGCACACACACACACACACACACACACACACACACAAAGCAGTAGCCTAACCTCACAAAATGTAGCCTACATACAACGACGTGACAAAACCCTTCAAAACCCCTATGTCCCACTATATTGGCCACTCATTAAAACTCTATCTGCATGTTCATTTCTTTTAATAATAATGTGTTATTCTCTTTCCATTACTCTTGAATTATGCTATACATTGAGTGTGCTATCAGTTGATTATACTGTATAATGAAGACAGATAGGATGTCCTCACAGGCTAAGCGCTCATCTAATTGCAAACTGTCATGATTCTTAGATACTGGAATAAACTGTCCTTGTGGATTATTCTCGGTCGGAAGGTGTGGGTGGTTGCAAAAGGATTGCTTTCTTCCCGTTCATCAGAGTGGTGAGATTGCAGGTTGCTCCTTTTTAAACCGCGGCTTCTTGCTTCTTCTTCGTCACAAACTTTGACTTTGATTTGACTTTGACTTTGATTGCAATTGATTAACTGTATTCGTATTTGAACTATTTCTGTTGCTTGCTGGACATTAAGACTCTCGTAATTTGGGGGGTTTTGGGGTATTTTGTCATATATTTTGTCATATATATATTGTTAGGATATTTTGCCCGTCTCCGTGGAACTCAATGCAGGACGATGAAGAACACGCTGACGACTTCTCTTAAGAGAATTGACGTTTAATTCAGTACACAAGGGAGAGACAAACTCAGGACATTCGTGCTGTCTGTACAGAGAATCTCTAAAGAATGAGGTTGTGTGGTGTGTTGATATACAGTCCATGGTCATACATATCAAAGGATTGAGTTAAGTGGCGGGCCGGAGACAAATGGTCTTGTGCCATGGGAATCTTGGCAGAGCCATTCAGCAAGGATGTGTGACATCCTTGCTGCAGACACTACAGAGGTGTTATACAGAGACATACAAATTACAGACATAGTAGCAGTAGAACAGGAGACACAATACACTACATGTAAAATATATATACATGGTGCTACATAAAACTGGGAACCTATCAATATATACACTATATGGACAAAAGTATTCGGATGCCTGACCATTACATTGTAATGACGTTGTATTCAAATACATATACTTTAATATGGAGTTGGCCCCCCTTTTGCAGCTATAACAGCTTCCACTATTCTTGGAAGGCTTTCCACAAGTGTACCCATTCATTCTGTAGAGCATTTATGAGGTCAGGCACTGATGTTGGACAAGAAGGCTTGGCTCGCAATCTCCATTCCAGTTCATCCCTAAGGTGCTCGATGGGGTTGAGGTCAGGGCTCTTTGCCAGTCAAGTTCTTCCACACTGAACTCACCAAACCATGTCTTTATAGCCCTTGCTTTGTGCACTGGGGCACAGTCATGTCGGAATAGAAAAGGGCCTTCCCCAAACTGTTGCCACAAAGTTAAAAGCATAGCATTGTCCAAAATACTTTTGTCCATATAGTGTGTGTGTGTGTGTGTGTGTGTGTGTGTGTGTGTGTGTGTATGAAAGCCAACATCCAAGCAGATTGTATGCCTATACAAATCAGCTACCTGTCACCTGGTAGCACGATTCCCAAGTCCCGTAACACCCCCCTCCCCTACATTGATCTCATACATGGCCTCTCTGGAATCCAGTCGATGGAAATCCGTCATAGCGATGGAGAACTTTCATCCCTGAGTCAGTTTTTAATTTCACTTTGTGCAGCTTGATTTTATTGTATTTCATGAAAAAGTGTTTTTCAGAGATGTAACTTACTTGCAGGGTTCGTACAGGTGCTTGAAATCCTTGAAAATGCTTGAATTTTAACGTTGTGTTTTCAAGGTTTGAAAAGTGCTTGAATTTTGGATGAAGTGCTTGAAAGTACTTAAAATTGTAACTGTATTTCTTTCACAACAAATAACAATTTGACTGAATAGTTCGCCTTTTAGATGGAGAAATAGTCAGAGTGCCTAAAATGCCTGAGCCTCGCTTGTGCTTCTGCGTCTGATCTGTCAGTCTGTTTACCTGTGTGACTCCGCCTCCCTGAAGCCACAGTGAATGATTTCACCAACATGCCGGGTGGTTGTCGTTTCAATGACCGCTGGCTAGAAAATGATAAGTACCAGGCATGGATTAAAAGAGGAGCAAATCTACGGGTTGCCTATTGTAAGCTGTGCAAAAAGGATATACAAGTCATCACGATGGGAGAGTCTGCCCTCTCAAGTCATATGAAAGGTAAGTCATAGTAGAGAATTTTCGAGTAGGCCAACATGTTAACACTAATTTGTTTATGCTGACTGCTCCCTGACGAATTCACAGGCGAAATGACTGAGGCACTCTGATAATTTGGCAATGCTAGTATTCCATGTCAGTTTTGGCACGCTTATTTATTGAATATGCAGTTAACTAACTTCATTCTCGTAACTAAATACTTGTAAGCACAACGCATAACAGCAGTTTTGGATTGCCGAACAGAAATCGTGTCAGCAATGCTAGTGTACTGCAAATACAGTAAGGTCGAGAGGTAACAAGCTCTTGCTAGGTAGCTAGGTTGCCAGTAAAGCTAAAATTTCATTGAGTAGGCTACTTCGCGCCAGTCATTGGGCACAGGAGAAAGTTAGGGTGAAACAGCAGGGAGACAAAACCACTGGTAGGGTATTCAACACCGCATCAGTCATGTCTCAAACATCAGTTCAGTTTTGTGGTGTAATGTTAGCGATTTAATTATACAAGTGGAAAGAGCAATAAAACACCATGTGTATGGTGCTCTTTGGGAAGAAGTTAAATTTAGCCAGTTTTAGCATGGCAGCTCACCATCACCTCATCCCTGCCCTGCAAGTATAAACTAGCAGTTAGCTCATGATAACAGAGGTAGGCCTGTCCTCATGCTGCTGTAGGCAAGAAAAATACACAGTCAGTCTTAAATATCATGGAAAAATAAGCCTTAACATGTGCCCAGAAGGCTTTTTTTTCTTGGTGAGTGGCGGTAAAAATAAAATATTTACTTACCTATGCACAACCTACACTGTTCTGTACTCCAGTAGACAAATGTAGGCATGTGACAAATGTTTTGGCACATGAAAAATAAATGATTTTAAGGCTGCATGTTTATATAAAGGAGATGAACAATATATTATAGTTGTAAATAATATCAATAATAATGGTGGATAAAATAAATGGAGAAAAAAAACAGTTATTCTTTAGAAGGCAGGTGCTTGTGGCCTTGTGCACTGTGAAAGTCTTCTGACTTGAAATGGCTGTTGTAGATGTCATTTGGCTCAGAGTCTGTCCCACTCAGTGCTACTCTCCATGCCAGTCTTGATGTATGTCATGTTATTACCGTGAAGAGATTAAACACTTTATAGGTTCTTCTTTGGGACTTTATTGAGAATAAACTCTGTATTGATAATAAACATTTTAATAACATTTTCAATTGTTTTGGTGTCATTTAGGAAAGAAGCATCAGAATCTAATGAAGACACTTCCATCATCAGTGGGGGATTTTTTCCAGGAGACAAACAAAGGCACAGCTACATTGACATCAACATCATCAACAACAACAACAACAACAACAACCAGCAGTGGAGTGGAAGCAGCCAGTGTAATAGCAACAGAAGTTGCCCCTCTAGCATCCACAGCGTCCTCTATTCCACATCAGACAACAAGCAAGACCACAAGCACCATAAAATCATTTGTTAGCTCTAATCCAACACAGTATATGCTGGCCAACAACAGTTGTAAGCAGCCACTATTCCTACAAATCATGTGAGAATGCAGGGGACATTTTCAGAGCCATGTTTCCTGACAGTGACATAGCAAAGCAGTTTAGTTGTGGGGAGAGAAAAGTGACATACCTCACCACATTTGGGATTGCTCCCCATTTCTCTTCCCTAATGAAGGCCAAAGCCAAGAAAGAGTCTGGATATGTACTTCTGTTTGATGAAAGTCTAAATAGGAAAATGAAGAAATGCCAGCTTGACATGCACATAAGACTCTGGAATGATAACCAAGTGAACTCAAGGTACCTGACATCATTTTTCATGGGTCACCACACTGCAGAACAAATGTATGAGAAGATTGAAAAAGTGTGTTCAGATATAGGCTTTCATAACCTGATACAGCTGTCAATGGATGGTCCAAATGTGAATTGGAAACTCTTATCAGCAGAACATTGATGAACAAACAGGCAAGAAGATGTTAAATGTTGGAAGTTGTGGTTTGCATATACTACACAACTCCTTTAGAGCAGGGTGTGCATCCACAGACTGGGAGCTGGGAAATGCTCTTAAATGGCTATTCAAAGATGTTCCAGCTCGTAGGGAGGACTACACAGAAGCCAATGGTTCCGCATCCTGCCCTCTTGACTTCTGTAGTCATCGATGGCTGGAAAACGTGGAGGTGGCCGAACGTGCCCTTCAGATTTTGCCCTCTCTGAAAATGTACATCAGTGCTGCTAAAACAATAACTGTAACAGAACCATTTACAAAGTCTTTCAAGATGGCTGAGATGATTGTACAAGATTACCTCTTCCCAGCAAAAGTCAACTTCTTTCTCATGGTGGCTAGGGAAATCACACCATTTTTGAAGTTATACCAGACTGACAAACCCATGCTGCCATTAATGTGCAATGATCTCACAAATATGTTGAGGAGCCTAATGGAGGAGTTTATCATGCCCAGTGTCATGAAGAATGCAACTACCCCTGTAAAGCTTCTTCAAGTTGACTATAATGACCCAGTGAACCACATGGATATTACCAAACTGAGAGTCGGATTTGTCACAGAGCAAGCTCTAGAGGAACACATGAAGAAGAACTTGGCTGAGAAGCTGAGGTTGGAATTCAGGCAGAACTGCAAGCTGTTTTTGCTTAAGATGGTCTCCAAGCTTTTTGAAAAGGCACCACTTAAATATCCTCTTGTGAGAGGTCTGTCTTCCAGATCCAAGGGTGCTCCTCAAGAGCAAAGAGGCAAGTACCCAACTCACTACTGTTCTCCGTCTCCTTGTGGAAACTGGCCTCATCGAAGAAGAATGCTGCGATGACATTCTGAGGGAATTTGGCCACTTTTATGACCACAACCTAATGTCGGCATCAGATTCCTTCAAGAACTTAAGCCCAAAAAGTGGAAAGTTGGATGAATTTTACCATGAACATTTATTCAACAAAGCAGAGTTTCGCCATCTATGGGAGGTAGTAAAACTCGTCCTGGTCCTTTCACATGGTCAAGCCTCTGTTGAGAGAGGGTTTTCAGTTAACAAGGAGGTGATGGTGGAGAACCTTAAAGAGCATTCACTGATTGCTCAGAGGATCATTCATGACCATGTGAACCATGTTGGAGGGCTGTTCAACATTATCTACACAAAGGAGGTACTCCTGTCTGCAGCTGCTGCCAGGCAGAAGTATCACATGTATCTTGATGACCAGAAACGTTTGAAGCAAAACGAACAGAAAGCACAGAAGAGGAAAGGACTAATGGAGGAGATAACAGAGTTACAGGCCAAAAAGAAGAGAATGGAGGAGGATATAAGGGTCCTTTTGAGGACTGCCGATAGCAATGCAGAAAAAGCTGAGAAAGTAGGAAAACTGCTTCATTTCAAAGTCCAATGGGCTTTGAAGAGCTGCAAAAGAATAGGAAAAAAGTCTGGAGGCTTTGGAGAAACAGCTAACTGACAAACTCAAGGAACTGAAAGACACTCCTTAATAGGCCTTACCTTGCCAATGTTTTGTATTGTTTGATGCAGTTTATTTGTTTTGTTTTTTCACTAGAAGGGGATAAAGGCCACTAACATCAACAACTGATTTGTTTACATGTTCTGTATATCTTACAGAGTTATAGTGTTGAGTTGGATGGTGTATATGATGTAATGTTGTATAATATTGTGTGAGTTTATATACTATATGCATATAATGTCAAGGGGATAAACAACAATTAAGTCAACTTAAGTTGATACGGTTTGATTTGCACATCTTTCTGAGTTAAGGTGAATATATTTTTGCACTACTTTGTTAATGGTCTTTGTTTGACAAGTGTCTGACAACCGACTGTCTGCCTCAAAGTTGAATATTTTTATTTTTCAGATTTCCAGTGAAAGAATTTATTTATTTATTATTTATTTGTTGAGTGAGTTTTTCTGAGGGGGTGAGGTGGGGGGGTTGGAGATAGCAAACAAAGTGTACTTACAAACAGATGACACATTTTAAACCAGAAAATGTACGTTTTCCTTTAATTTCTTGCCCTTCTGCTATTTGCAGATGTATCTTTTAATCAAGTAATCAAGTAATCTCAGCATCTCTTTTAATGTAATCAAGTAATCAGTTTTAGTATGTATGTATTTGTATTAGTATGTAATTTAGTACAGTTGTAAGGTGCTGGAAAACCTTGAAAATAGACCTTGAAAGTGCTTGAATTTGATCTTGGAAAAGGTGTATGAACCCTGTACTTGAGAAAAGGTTTTGTATTTTTATGCTTCCAAGCCCCACCATGGGCTGGGAAGCATATTGTTTTCGTTGTTTTTTTTTCTTTTTATGCGGGCTGGAAAGCATATTGTTTTCGTTGTTTTTTTTTCTTTTTTGTTCTTTTTTTATTTTTAGGGGTCCAAGCACCAAAGGTGCTGGAACCCTCTTGTTTTTACTGGGATTATTATTATTATTATTCTGCCACTTTTCCAATTTTGCCCATAAAACCAAAACCGTGAAGCGAAAAGTCACCAAATTTGCTAGGATGGTAGAGGGTCATGTCCTGAACAAGTGGTTACAATATGGTGCCCATAGGTCACATGACCTGGCAGCCATCTTGGATTGAAATCACCATTTTCAAAAAACTTTTACTGCATGAAAGACCCCCCGGCAATTAGCTTATTTGTGCTTGAACCCCGAAATTGCTGCTTGCTATATTTCCTTCTGTTTTCCTGGCAGGCCAAACGCATAGAAATATAAGTCTGATTGACATCAAATTTGGTATGCATGTCTGTTATGACATGAACTTGTGCATGGCAACTTTTTTTTGGGGGGGGGGGGGAGGGGTGCCGATATTTACAAAAAAAACTAATTTTTTAAGGTGTTTTTCTACGCAGATAAGCCTGCTAGATCGTAAGTCTAGAGAATGGGAAATCTGGTCCTGGACATAGCCCAAGGTCTCTACCAGTCACATTGCACGGGATTTATGGATATCAAAATCCTACCTGTGCCATAAAATGATAAAAACATATTTTTCCCATGGCTATAACTCCAAAATGGTAAGAGCTATTCACACCAAACCTGGTGGGTTTGTGGTGCATGTGTATGCAATTCTGTCATAAAGTTTGCAGATGTAGGGGGCAAAGCCCCCCTCCATAAAAAATTTTATAAAATAGGATCTCAAAATATAATGGGCATCTATGAGAACTACTTGCAGTACTGAATTTTTCCACAAGAGGTGCGATCCCGTGTCTTGAAAAGGAAACTCTTATACAAGAGTTGGCAGAGGCGAAAACATGGTGGAGCACGCACACAGGCACCTCATAAATTTAGGGTTACTATGCTATGA
The DNA here is from genome assembly GCF_013368585.1 of Megalops cyprinoides. NCBI lineage: Eukaryota > Metazoa > Chordata > Actinopteri > Elopiformes > Megalopidae > Megalops > Megalops cyprinoides. The sequence continues at coordinate 1,106,830 of NC_050604.1, read as the reverse complement.
ATCTCAAGTTTGGTCTTTAGCTGAGAAAAGTACTTAAACGTTCATGCACTTTACAAATAATTATATTCTTCTCCTCAATACACGTTGCACGTTGCGCTTGTTTAGGTCTGTTTCAATTAATCTTGTTATGACTGTCACTTTAAAATAATCCGTGTTGTAGATAGATTCCGTTCATCACTGAAATTAAATACCCTTAACTCAGCTGCAGCTGATCTTGTGTTAAATTGTTTATCCTTGGAAAAAGCATAAATGCCAGATTAGAACATTTTGTACTTCACTGTATTCGTCTGGCACCTTGCCAGTACGGTTGAATTAATTAGGCTAAGCAAGATATTATGTTTCCAAAGTTTCTTACATTATTCACTGCGATGAAAATGTTTCATAATGTTTAACATCAAAGGGTGTTTGCTGGTTTGCTAGTATTGTGAATACATTAATGAATTACTTTTCTAAAACATAAGCGTGCTTGTTATGGAAGACCATATTTGAAGAAAGAAGTGCATGGATTACCTAAGGAACGACCTGTTCAGAGTTAAGAGTCTGTGTAACCTGGTATTCATGATATCATAAGCAGGTTGTTCCACTCTTTTTGCTTTATTGACTGTAACCAGCGTGCCTTCAGTAGTGTAGTTTAATATATGAATGGGGTGCTAGCTAGGCTGGGTTGCTAGCTAGCTTGCTAATATTTTAAACACTTGCGTACATAGAATGTACTTCTCAAACTTCAAAACAAAGCAAGCCTCATTTAATACATTACCATTCTTCTAATAAATATTAATTCTTTATGATATATACAAATTCTTTCTCACATACTTTACGACTTTAAGTCTACTAACATTTATTTGTAGAACTTCACGTATTATTCATAATACCATTTTTCCATGTAATATATTGCATTACACCTTCGGGGCTTGGAAGCTTTTGAGGTAGCTTGCGACCTCTAGTTTTCTATTCATTATTGCAGTTTTGCACAATAAATGTTCTTAAAATACCTCTGTAGTAGGGCTGGGTATCCTTTAAGATTTTTTCGTTATCAGTGCCGATACCGGTACCTGGAATTTGGTGCCGGTACCAAAATGATACTTTTTTCGGTACCTCATTATGCTCGTTATAAGCAATTTTTTTCTACAATAACCAAAATTTTCATTTCATTTGACAAAATAAACTCTTCTCAATTTCCACAGTGCAAAGTATTTGTTGTTCTCTTACTGAACAACTGTATGAACAGCTTTAATAAATAACGAAATATGAAATGTACAAAATTATTTTGCTGTAACTAAAATTGGTATATTGGTATATATATATGGTATATATTGCTGGGATTAAAGTTAGATACAGCATTTTCACAAGAACATTAACACTTTGAAGTATCCACTGGGTGGGAATGTAGGTCTACTAGCACCCGGTCTTCATCTGCAAACAGCTCCCCTAGTGCAGAAAGTTTGGGCCTCTTTTGCAGTGTGAGCTGAAAATACAAAAAGGCTTCTTTATTCACCAAAAATTATTTTGCTAATGAAGTAAGAATATATGACAGATCTGTGTATTACACATGTTGTGCCTGCACTGTCTTCAGAAGACCAATCATCCTCATCATCACCACTAGCATCCTCCTTCCCTTCCTGAGCCACTTCTGCTTGTCCCTTACACATGAATGGTTTAATATTACAAATAGTACATGGTACCTTAAGAAATATATACTATACAGAAGTCTAATGATCATGAAGCACCTTGTTTAGGACAGCTTGTTTCTCCAAGCGGATCCAAACACCCTCGGAGCAAGTAATCCCACAAAGAAAATATTTAAACATTTCAAAGTTTGAAGATGTTTTTTGAATTTGTTTTGTTTTAAATAGTTTTGTTGCAGCACAAACACAAGCTTATCAATATAGCTTACTACATACTCCATAGCGTCCTTCTCCTTTATGGCTTTCGCAAAGGCAGAGTCGTTGTCTTTCACCTTGAAGTGCTCCTTTAGCTTAGAAAGGATGGGGAGGATCTGCCCTGCAGTGGAGCTCCTTTCTGATGATACACAGAGGGTGGATGTGTAAAGAATCTTCATTATGGCAATGAAGTCCTCACACTTTCTGTAGTCCTCATCTGAAATTCTCTCCAATCTGAGAAGTACAACATTCATGCTTTGTCTATTAAAATCGGTCTAATATGAGAAGTAATAGATTTCATTTTCATGAATGATTGTGACTTATTCTGAAATCAGTAATCAATACCTGTCCCTTTCCATCGACTTCTTGAGTCATTGGTCCCTGAACACTGCCTGGATGGCAGGGTACTGTTCAAGAAACCTCTCTACCATTAGGCAGAGTATTCCATCTGGTTCTCACATCAAGGATCACTACATGTTCAGGAAGGCCTTGAAAAAAACAACACATACATAGAACTTCTTACAATAGGTCTGACGCCAGTAAATGGGAAGTGGACATGTTGCGGTGCGCTAGCCTCCATTCTGGTATCTGCAACTTCTGATTCACTCTACCTCTCCAGTCTCTATATACAATCTCTTTTACAGCTCCCCAATATACTGTACCTAGCCTCTAGTCTAGTCTAGTCATGTATAGCTAACGTTAGCTAGCTCATTCTCCCACACACTCCCGGTTAGCAACATTAGGTATCAAGTATTTAACGCTGGCTAGTTTGCTAATTACTAGATTAATGAATAGATTAAGTAGTCTATCATAGATTAGAAGGTGGCTGCTTTAATTCCCTGTTGGGACATTGCTGTTGTACTCTTGGGCAAGGTGCTTAACCCAGAATTGCCTCAGTAAACATCCAGCTGTATAAATAGATAACATGTAAAAACTGTAACTTATGTAAGTCTCTCTGGATTAGAGCATCTGTTAAATGACAATGATGTAATGTAGATTGATTAGATTGTACGTAAACAATTGCTACGACCTCGTCTAGGGTGAGGTGTAACATAAAATAAAACGCATGGACACCCCCCTTTCTTGTCACCAGTCCAAAACACGCAGGCGCGTGAACTCCATACATCCAGGGACGTAACAACAATGCTTGCTTTATTTATAATGCATGTGAAATGAGAGGAAAAGTGATGTATTTTTGGGTGGCTATTTTTCCATGAAACATTTAATACAACTTGTCTGATAGAACATGTCTCTTATTCTTTACTTTCAGAGTGGTGAGTGAGATTTGATTTTTTTTTTTGTATCCAAGAGGTAGTTATCCTTCTCTGAAGAAAACAGGCTTTAGAATCAGAGAGTCAGGATTGTGCTGTATTGGGTGGGTGGAAGGATGAGGGTTCTTTTCAGATGATCCCATTAAAATCGCTGCATGGTCATTTTCTAATCCCCTACAGTATACTTGACAAAGGATATTTTGGCTTTTCAATTAACTGTGTTAATTACTAATAGCATGCATTGTGTAAATGTGTATGCTTTTTATTCCATTGATTCAGTGTCAAGCTGCCTCTAGTTATCTCCTATGAAGGAAATATGGTCACCTGTAACTTTAAGGTTATGTGTTATTCTGGGACTGAATCCTCTCCCTCCTTGATTGGCTGACGCTGCTCAAAACTTGGCTTTTGTTATCATTTATTTAGCAATGGAAATATAAACATAGATGGTAATGGATACAGTAAACTCCCTGCTATATAGCTGTCTAAAATAATATTTTGTGTTACCTTTATTAACTTGTGATTCAGAAAATATGCATCATCAGTATCCCAACATTATACTTTATTATAATGGAAACAAATTCAAAATCAAATGAAATAAGTAAGTAAGTAAATAAATAAATAAATAAATAAATAAATAGATTTTTATTGTCCACCGGGGTGGAAATTTTCCTTTGGCTCACCAATACATGTAAAACAGGTCAAAGGCATTTAAAACATACAACATAAAACATGGTGGTAAGTAAGTAATGTGGTAAGTGAATAATTTGAACTCATTGGAAGCCACTTAAGTGTGGATTTTTTTGCTGTGACCTGCGTTTTTCAGTATAATGAATCTTAACAGTCTTTGAAACTATGGAGATGTGTCAAATATGGCTTTACACTTTGAATTGATCAAGACCATACCCTTTAAAGTAATAAATATTCAGTTTTGTTATAATTTTACTCATCTACAATGATGTGTTTAGTAACCGTACTAAGCAGAGAGTGCATTATGCTGTGTGCTGTGTAATAGTGTGTCTGTGCTCTGATGTGGAATGCTGGGTGCTGTGTAAGAGTGTGCTCTGGTGTGAAAGGAGGGATGCTGTGTGTGTTTGCAGGGCAGTAAGGTTCAGACAAGGGTAGGACTGCTCATCCTGCTCTGCACCTGGATCAGCAGCTGTCCCATTGCTGTCATGCACTTCCTGCACAATCAGGACAACGTTCCATTTGTATCCTTCTACTCTAGTAGTCCATCACGCAGTCTGAAGCTAGTCTCATAGGAGGGTATTCTCCCATTCATGCGTAAGTCCTTTTTTGCACGCCTCCAGTTACACGCATTTCAGTTATGCATATTCTCCCCTACGCGCTGCGATCACGCCCATAGCGCTTAACTTCAGAATGAAGACGGGCTCCTGAAAGAGGTGTGATTTATTTAAAATAGAAGTATACTGAGTCACAACCTCGTTTATTTTGGCTGTCGGGAAAACATGGGACGTGGACTTACGCATTTACCATGTGAATGTCATTGAAAATCATTCAAACCATAAACAAGACTCTGATTCTGAAAATAAATGCAAAGGGAGCACTACGAATTGCCTCAAAGGAAAGCATTTGTTTCTGTAGAAATAAAACGGTTGTCATACTTTCCGAGTATGAAAATGAATGCAGGCTTCAGACTTCGTTTCGCTGCCTCACAAATAGGTTCTTTAATACAGTAAAGGAACTAGTGGATCTTCTCCCCAAGTACAGAGATGAGAGAACCCTGATCACATGGTAACACTGATTTTTAAAGGCATTCTTTCCCACTCCCTCCAATATTCTGGGTAACCTTCCTGGCTTGTGACCTGTGGGGGCTGGAGGTTCCTGCAGTCCCCCCCAGGAAGGAATCATTTGCATTCTCTAAGGTGGGCTGAAGCAACACCTTCCCTTGACTTTCTAGGGTTAGACTGGCCAGGCAAATGGTCAAGCAAAAGATTGTCCCCACAGGGTTAGCATTCGATTGACATTGATGTTAACCACCATTCTGAGTACCCATCTGAGTTATTATCCTGTGGAGAACAGGCAGTCCCGCTGTCATCTCAGGAAGGAGTTGTTTGCATATGAAATGGTGGGCTCAAGCAACACCTTTCCTCAACTTCCTGGGATGAAGCTGATCTGTCAAATGCTCAACCACAACATGTTACATATCCCAACAGTTTCTATGTATGACATAAATCTAAAAATAAAGTAAATATACCAAACGACACATGTGCTGGGCCTATGTATAAAGACATGTTTGACATCTGGAGATTCATTAACCCTTTTGCTGGTAACATTTTTATGCTGTGTAGCACGCGTGTTACATTACATGGTTTGTTATGTTTTCATTAGCGTTATTAAGCTTCTCATAGTTTTCAGTTAGCATTTGTTGTATTTTTTATGTTAAATCACTGTTTCATCAAAGCTAAAATTAGCTAGAATTTTTCCAATCTAGTTTTCTAATCACACCAGTTTTAGCATACGCGCTAAACGGCTAATCACACCAGTGTGACCATCCGCGCGAAAGTGTTAATAAAAATGCACTATTGAGGAAAAGGTCCGCTTGAACTCATGCTGAGTAGCCTATTATTAAAAATTCATTAGTAATCACTCATCATGACTCCTCTAAAGTACTCTCTATTAGCTAAGTTGATTAGTGAATGGGTAATACTCTGCTATTTATACTCATCTGAACTGATATTTGGACTAATTATTTACCAGGCTTGTTCACAACACCATGTGATGTAAAACATTTTTTTCTGTTTAGCAATGTAATATAGGGTTACAATAAATGTTAATGTAGTTTAAAAATAATGACACACAAATATCGTAAATTTTAAACTTTATTTGTACATGTATAATAATGTTAAAAGTAGGCCTACCGCCGACTTAAAAGGCAATATGGTGTTTCGCCAAGTAGTGGCGCTTGACTTACTACAGCCTTCAGAAGTGCGTAGCTGAAAAGCGCGTACGTCAAGGGCAGAATAAGCGTAAATGGTGTTTACATAAGAAATGCCCAGATTTTGGGGTTGCTCCGTCTGAGGCGCATAACTGCCTTCATGGCACGCAAATCATAGACTTGAGTCAAGGGGAGAATATGCGTCGGCTGAAAAGTGTATAGCTGCATGCTTTTTTTGACTTATGCGCGTGGGAGAATACGCCCCATATTGATTACTGGATATAATGCTGCTTACTTAGATATTTCACATTCATTATTTGCTATACATTTGCTAATAAAGACAAGCATAGAATTACTGTTGTTCTGCTGCTATTCTATGTATTTTTTTAACCAGTACCACCTGTAATGGAGAATACATATTTCTGATGGCATCGTTTATAACATTCTAAAAGATGAAATATGTGTCTGTATAAGATGTGACAAGCATTTAGAGTATAATATTATCTGTTAATTTATTCATTTTAATTTTAAATTAACCTCATGAATTCCCTCGACCCCTAACCCCTGCCCCCCCTCTTGGTGCTTTACATTCTTGACTTCCTCGCTCCATGCCTTGTGTTCCTGAGCAGTTGTCCTGCAGCTGACAGGCCAGATCTCAGAGAACCTGGGAGAAGATGAGTGTCTGGTGCAGGGCCTGTGTGCTCTGCTGTTGGGCATCTGCATCTACCACAACGACAACTCCTTGGAGAACTACACCAAGTATGGCTCTCCTGCTGTGGGCTTTCAGCATTTATCATTTTTAAAGTTATTTTTCAGTCTGTTGAAAGCCAAATGAGATTTCACTCCTCGGACAAATGCTCCCATCTTAAACTTTTTTCAAAAGTTTTTTTTTTCCTTGATGTCATTGGCATTGTCGTTAACCCGTTAACCCTGTGTATGTGTGCTGGGGCTTCACAGAGAGAAGCTGAAGCAGCTGATAGAGAAGCGCATCGGGAAAGAGAACTTCGTGGAGAAGCTGGGCTTCATTAGCAAGCACGAGCTGTACTCCAGAGCAGCCCAGAAGCCGCAGCCAGCCTTCTCCAGCACGGAGCAGATGCTGTTCGACCATGAGTTCACCAAGCTGGTGAAGGAGCTAGAGGGTCGGCAGGCTTCCTGTCTTACTTTATTTAATTACCCAGGGTCATAGAGGCATTCTCTTCTTCAGGGTCTGTTTTCAGTCTGATTTCTCTTAGCTTAAGATTCTGCTCTCAGATGTGGAAAAGACAGGAATCACACAGCAGGTTTAACAGTTAAACAGAATGACCTGCAGTCCTCCATGTTCCTCTTTCCTGATGCAGATACCCTGTGCTTGAATTTTGGTCCTGATGCAGATACACTGTGCATGAGTTGTGATTCTGATGCTGATACACTGTGCATGAATTTTGATTCTGATGGAGATACACTGTGCATGAATTTTGATTCTGATGGAGATACTCTGTGTACAAATGCTCCACAGGGGTTATCACAAAAGCTGTGCACAAGTCCAGTGAGGAGGAGAAGAAGGAGGAGGAGGTGAAGAAGACCCTGGAACAGCATGACAGTATTGTCACTCAGTATAAGGAGCTCATCAGAGAGCAGGTAAATCTGACCCCACTGGACTTGCTTTTTGTTTGGCTTTCCTGAACCACTGTCATTTTTGATTCACAGCATTTTAAAAGCTCTGATTTTTCAGAATGCAGCCACTTCTTGTCTAAATGAGCTGCTTACACATTTTACAAATTCAGAAAAGCTGCATTACAAGGCAGGTGAATTCATTTTTGTGTCTGCTGACAATGACCATGAGCCCACAGAAGTAGAACAGTCTGGCCTCTTGCAGCTGAAGAAGGGGGTGAGTAGGTCAGCCAATCCCCTGGCAGTTGCTTGGATGACATCAGAATAATTCCTGTTTTTCCAATGAACACCCACTTCAGTGTGGTGAATTGTGTGTTCTTCTTTCTGACCAAAATGAGGATTTCTCCACACACACAGCTTTTAATCATTAGTATTATCTATATATTGTAGGGGGCTCATGCTGCTAATCATTTTCAGAATGAAAAACTGCTCAGTTAATGGAGTCAAGAAACATTGTCAATCAAAGGAAACCATGAACATTCGAACGAGGAGACAAACAGTATTACTTTCCACTGTTTGCAGTTTCATTCTTAATTTATAGAATCTAGTTTAAAATCTTTTTCATTGTCTTGACTGTAATTAATCTATTATGGAACTTTTTCATAACACTTTGCATTTTCCTGTGTATTTCTGCCCTTGCAGGATGCACGGATAAATGAACTCAAAGACCAGGTTTCATCGATGGCCTCCCAGAACGAAGAGATGCAGGTGACAATCGCTCAACAGCTGTTACAGATACAGCAGCAGAAAGACCAGTACAACATCCTGAAGCTCAAGCTGGGTAAGTATACCAGTTCTGCCCTGCTTAACAGTAAACATCAGTCGCAATGATTAACCCCGCCAGGAGTGCATTGGTTTGGAAGTATTATACTGAGGCGATGAGGCTTTTTATCTGCAGGGAGTGACAGTCGGCAGCTTAGCAATCAGAGTGAAGAGGCACGGATAAACAGCCAACTGCTGAAGGAGGAAGTGGAGGAGCTTCAGCAACAGTGTTCACAGCTCCAGAGTCAGCTGACAGAAAAGGACACCCTCATTGCAGGCCTGGTGAGTGTGCTGAGAGACAGGGACACCCTCACTGTCGACATGCCAGCATGTGCGAGGTCCACTAGAATTAACTGTGGACAGTTAGAAAGTTCCATTCAGTTAAATGGCTTATTATGCTCTACTGGCAAAATGTATATACAAAAATGACATTGATGACTGTTATTGTGTAGAAATCGGAGAGAATGCAGGCAATAGAAACTGTCGCTGGAGGGCCAGAAAATCCAGAACTCCTTAAGGTAAATTAGATCTCAGAGACTACATTTTTGTGAGTTTAACAAAAGACTGCAGCAAAGACACTGACACCCAAGTTATATATGATCTTGTTGTAATGATAATATACAAATAACTGAAGGCATTTACAAATGACTGCTCCTCACCTCAATAGTGTTAAATTTACGAACGCGATACTGCTTTATATGTAATTGCTATTGATGTGTTAAATATTTTCGTACTGATATTTCTAATCAGGGTTTAGTCTCCAGTCATGATTCTAGTGTTATGATATTTGCCTGCAACAGGAACTGGAATTATTGAAAAGCAAAGTTGAGTCTCAGACCACAGAGATTGGCCAGCTGCAGGCAGAGAAAGCAGAGTTACTGAAGAAAGTGGAGTCTGTGGTAAGCACTTCTTTAGAAGAGACATGGGGTTTATCGAGAAAATGGAGTCTGTGGTGAGCACATCTATGGAAGAGACACAGGGTTTCTGCTTTATCTCCTTCAGGCCTCAGACCCAGCATTGCCTGCAGCTGTTGGCCAAATCAATGAGCTAGAGAAACGACTGACTTCCCAGAATGCAGAGGTTGAAAAACTCAAGGTCCGTTCATCTTCAGATTGTACCATATGATCAAATAACTACCAACATCATATGATCAAATCATTACCAACACCATATCATGAGATCATTCCCAATATCATATGATTAGATCATTACCAATACCATATAATCATATACCTCAGAATAGCCACAGATAAACGTTTTGAATTGTTTTAGTGCAGTTCAAGGGTTACATTTCTTCAGTCTGGTATTAGTCCCATTCAGAGATAGCGTGTCTTCAGTATGTGTTTTCGTAATAATCAGGACTAACATATCTTATGTTTATTTAGTGTGATTCGGGGATAATAGTTCTTTGCTCTGTGTGCACTGGTTTTTCTCTTCTCCTAATGGTAACCTCTTGCCCTATGATACAGGAAGAAATGAAGAGTTTATCAGAATCAAGGACCAGTCTTGAGCAACAGCTAGCAACCGCTAACAGTACTGTGGCCATCCTACAGACGGAAAAAAACAGACTGCTGCAGGAAGTGATTGAGTCAAAAAAGGAGCAAGATGACCTCCTCATGCTATTGGCAGATCAAGACCAAAAGATCCTGACATTGAAAAACAAGCTAAAGGATCTAGGAGAGCCAGTAAGAGATTCCTCTAGCAGGAGTAGGCAATCTCCCATCATAGCTTTAATTCCATAGTCACTGTGTTTAGTATAAAGCAGTCATCTGCTAGGGGTCCTGAGTGGCCAAGTCCCTTTTTAGCTCACAAATTGTATGATTGAAAAGTAGTAAGAGTGCACACATACTGCAGAGTGAATGTCTACATATACTCCAGATCTGTATAGACAGTGGATATAAAAATCTGCACACTCTTACGAAATTGCAATTTTTTGAAATGTAAGGACAGAAATAACAAGATAAATGTCAGACTCTTTCCATCTTTAATGTGACCTTCCAACAAACAAAAATCCAGAGAAAGAAAGAAGAGTTGAACATTTTAACCAAAAAAATTACAACACCCTGATTGCATAAGTTTGCACACCCCACCCAACTAATACTTTGTGGAAGCACCTTTTGTATTTATTACAGCAGCAAGTCTTTGTGAATAAGTGTCTATTAACTTTGCACATGTAGACTTTGGAATTTTATCCCACTCTTCTTTGCAGAAAAGTTCAAGTTCCTTCAAATTGCAAGGGGATCTCCTGTGTATAGCTCTCTTTAGGTCATTCCACAGGTTTTCGATGGAATTGAGGTCTGGGCTCTGACTGGGCCATTCCAAGACTTTGATTTTCCTTTTCTGAAGCCATGCCTTGGTCGACTTGAATGTGTGCTTTGGGTCATTGTCATGTTGGAATGTGAAATTCCTCTTCATCTTCAGCTTTCTGACAGAGGCCAGTAGGTTTTGTGCAGAAATATCTTGATATTTGGAGCTATTCATTATCCCATCTATCTTGACAAGAACCCCGGACCCAGCTGAAGAGAAGCAGCCCCAAAGCATGATGCTACCACCACCATGCTTCAAAGTCAGTATGGTGTTCCTTGGCTGATGAGCTTTATTGGCTTTGTGCCAAACATATATTTTACAATTTAGGCCGAAAAGTTCAACCTTTGTCTCGTCAGACCACAGCACGTTTTCCCACATGGTTTGGGGTGACTGAATGAATCTTTTGGCATAATTTAGACAGGCTTGGATGTTCCTTTTTGTAAGAAAGGGTTTCCGTCTTGCCACCCTATCCTATAGCACTGGCATGTGCAGTATATGAGAGATGGTGGTCACATGCATGGAGTGACCGGTGCCTCTTTGTTGGAAGATCACATTACAGATGGAAAAAGTCTGACATTTACATTGTTGTTATTTCTGTCTTTACATTTCAAAAACCTGAAATTTCATAAGGGTGTGTAGACTTTTTATATCCACTGAATATACAACAGGGTGCACATATATACTATAGAGTGTATATACATGTACTGCAGCGTACTACAGATTTAGTTTAGCCAGCTAGCCCCACTCCATTTTAGTTCCAATGAGAGGCAAGAACCATAGCCACAAAGCTAACAATTAGTAGTAAACATTAACAGAACGTCTTAATAGCATTCATATTGTGGATTGCAGATTTAAAAATGACTTCTCACAGCCCTTAAGAATAAGAATAGTGACAACCCACAAAGTGATTATGATACACAATGATATGACCATACTAATCACCTTTCAGATTGAAGACGAAGATGACTTGGACTCCAAGGACCAATTTGATGATGAGGAAGAAGAGGAATATGAAGATGATAATGAATAGAAAACATCAATACAGAAAGACAAAGGACATTGCTGCACCAGATAATACACTATTACAGGAATGGAAGAGAGAGGTCCTCGGACCCATTTTCATTTTTTATGTCCTGTCACAATTTTAGTGTTAAAGTTTTAAACTTTTCCCCCACTGCAACCAAGCCCAAAGACCCATATCCTTTGAGCATTAATTTCAGCTGTGCATTTCAGCAGATTGATCACAAGAACAAGGCATGCGAGTTTCATGGTATGCATCAAACCTTTCAACACCTTGTTCTATATGCAACTCCTTATGAGCTGAAGGTGATGTTGCAACAGTGAACAATTTCACCACTCCAAAGGATGGAGTATGGAGTGTCCAGCAGTGGTAGAATCCAGCTATGCTTCTTTTGCACTGCTCCTGGGCACAGGACATCCTTTAATTCCCTGAGGAAACAATGCTCTTTAAGATGTGCCTTTCGCCGTTAGCTTGACTGGAACACACTTGCTTATTTTTGAGTTTAAAGACTCAGAATCAGGACTGCAGTGTAACGTGATGATCTCAACAGGCAAACGAGAAATATTTTTGCAAATATTGCAAAATGCAGAGTCCATGATTTTGTAAGCTAAGGAAAATAAAGTTTTCCTGTAGGAAACAAGTGTGCAAATGTAAGACTGGTGACCACTTTAAGAAATGTATTTACTATGTTTAGTAACATGTGAGACTATCAGAACTCTTCATCTGAATTACCATTATCTTCTTGTAGAGGTTTTGCTGTTTAAGAAAATAAATGAATATTTATCAGGGACAAAGACAACATACACCATTAAGAGGCTGCCATTGAATTTACAATGTTTTCATTAATCAGTACCCTCAAAATAATGAACTGTACCCTTCAATGAATAGTGTAGGACATACTCTTATCAAATGAGTAATACCAACCCAAGAATTGATTATTCAAACCTTCAATTTAGTAAAGAAAACTCAAATAAGTGATTAATACTGTTATTGCTGGCAAAATGGCTTACATATGTGAAAGGAAAATGCATGGCTTATATCAGCAATAGTTGGTTCTAGATACACAACCTAATATGACTCCATAAAATTTAACTGTCTTTTTTGCTAACTGCTTTTTTTCCTGGAAAAATGTCCATGTTTTGAGTGTGTTCTGCTGTGTTACGGCAAGTAGAAAACAATGACCAATTCATTGGTATGCTTGATAATAATAATTACATTCAAATACATTTTCATTTTAGGGTATGAGGGTGTCAATTAATGTGAAGATTGTTCTTTGGATTTATTTATTTTATTGGTATGACCTTTTTGGAGTTGTGTAAAACAATGCAAATACAGTTTTCACCATAGCTTTTTCTTGCTCCCTTTCTTGCCATTTTCAAATCATTTGCAGTGAGTAGTATCCTTATTATCATAGATTATTTGTTGTATACTAAATGGAAATAGCGTATATGTTCAAGTTGTACCTGATTTGTAGACAATATCTGTGAAATGTGCTCAATAGTCTGAAAATATTGTTTATGTTGATTATAAGTTTTAGGCACTCAAGAAGACAAGAAGTGTATTATAAGGAATGAATGAATGGAATATTAATTTTTTTTCAGTTGTTTTTTGTGTGAAGTTTCTTGTTTGATCAAACTGCTTAATTTGTAATTGTGTTGGTGGATTACTAACAAAGTGAATAGGGCAAGCCAGCATTGCTGCTGTACCACTCCTGGCCCTGCATTAGTGTGACACTCTGAACTGGCTGTGACTCATTCCTGGTTGCAGTATGACAGAGTAGATTTAAATGGACCAGCATTCAAATGGTGCCATTGTCCTTTTACTTTTTGGACGTTGAGTAATAGTATTAAAATACTCATGTCACTTTCGCTTTTAGGTTGCATAACTACATTATAAAATGTAATGAATACACTGATTGCACTCTGACCATGGTTAAGTGAATTTTTGTGTTGCACATTTGAAATTCTCTTTCACACCGATGTATAGGAGTGACATAGTTAACTTCTAGAATCTGAACACTGTTATCAGCTGTTCCATGTACTGCACACTTATTCTTCCATACTAAAGGACACAGATGCAGCATATCCTAGGACCTAAGCTGTACCCTGATAACACTGTCCCATGCCATTCTGTATTGATGGGTTTCTTATACAGAATGGGGTGTGACATTCTTTAGGTCATGAGTTCCCAACCTTTTTAAGCCTCCAATAGTCACAATTTGGGAACCACATGACCCACAGGTCCAATGTGAACCCAAAAGAAAAAAGTCAAACTCAAATGAAATGGAAATGGAAATGAAAGTTTTGTGACTTTAATATATAAAACTGTGTCTGTGCATTATTTCCAATGGGAGTTTTGAGACTACGTGACCCTTGCTAGTGCAGACACATCTGGGAGATTGCTACTGATAGCATGTTGGAAATTGCTCTGAAGGTGTACTTTTTGAACACTTTTGTCACAAGAATACCTAAGATGTTTTCCCATAAATTCAAGAAAATGATTCCTACTGTATTGTGGCATCAACATTTGGTCCTTTGACAAGGCACAATCTTTGTTATGTCTACTCTACCACCCACGTGCACAAAGGTTGACGTTATAATACCTACTGCTTTACTATAGTCAAAACACACATCCTTCCACCCGCTCACTTATAAAGCATAGTTGTAGTCAATGTTGAGAGGAGATATACAATGTATGAACATCTCCTTCCCTCTTGGAAAAATTTCACCAATCCAGGTTCATGAACTACCCTTGCAGAAAAGGGCCATATTCCTTAGTCCCTGTTTGTGCACACAACCCCCACCACTCACAGACCTTTTGTTTACGATTCAGTTGTAACCTGCCCAAACCGGTTCTGCTGCTCCCCTTATCAGCAGGACCCTTGCAGGTAACCTGAGGCACAGGCAAACCCCCAAGGACAGCCCCCTGGTCACCATTTGCCCTCTGACCTGTCCGTATCCTTTGGCCACCAATGAGAACCCCATCAGGGCCAAGGATTTGGGACAATATAAAAGTAGTGGTGACCTCCTCCACCTCAGTGTTGCACCAATACCTGTGGGGTGAAGAACTGGGGAGACCAAACCCTTGGGGACAGAGTATTGTGCGTCTGTGCCTACAAAACCACACACACACAACACACCACCAACAAACCCTCTGTAAGGTGGATCCACACACACCACACCTACTCCACACCATGAAAATAAAATTCTGAACCCGAAACCTGACTCCTGTGCCCTGAACGACACACCACTGTGACAGTAACCTTAGCTTGAACCTAGTTCACGGGTGAAACTGCCCCCTCAGTTTCAACCCTGCCAAAACAACACAGGGTCACTGTAACATACAGTAAACTACAATGAGTATAAATTGTGTAAATATCAACAATAAAACATATGAGAACATCAAGTGCCATACTTCAATTATGACAACATTAATAATTCTGAAAACAGTAAGGCTTCATTATGTGTAAAACTGAAACCTGAAAAATTATGACCTTAAGAGGTGCCAATAAAGATAGGTGTGGTATATGGCAATGTATTTTTGCAGGTAACCAGTGCAGATATGACACCATTATGGTCAAGGCTCAGTCACTAATGATTCTGGTTCCAGTGAGAGGCCTGGAAGCTGGAGGAAGGCCAGTGGGCACCATCTGCCTATGTTTATGCCTATGCCTAAAACCCTAATTCTAACCCTAAAACCCCAACCCCAACCCCAAAACAAACACCCTATGGCTTGGCTAGCGCAACACATTTGGTCAATCACTACAAATAATAGTGTTTTTTTTTACCCAGCACTTTCAAGAACATAATATAAAATACCTAAGAACTACCAAACAGTGAAGAGCATGGGAACAAACATCGGTTGAATGGTTGGGTACTAGATTCCCAGCAGGATTAAATAATAAAAAATTTAAAGCAAAAAGCAAAGCAAGGAGATTTAAAGCAACAAAAGATACAAACTAATAGAAACACTGTAATAACTGGGGGAGCGATAATTGATTCTGATTCTTGAATGATATTATTTATTTTGAGTGATATGGGATTGCATCAAATTGTGTATTCTCTTCCCCCCGATTGGAGATTGGAACTCAAGATAACACAGTGTGGGTATTATGGTAGGTAAAGGAAATGTGTGTATATAGAATAGTGGATGTTTTGAAGATTAATATGTATGGAGGCTTCGCAGTTAAAACAGTACTGTGTGTAAAAGGAGGTGAGGATGGGACTTAATGCATGGGAGTGAATGTGAAGAATAATGTATTACTTTTTTGATGGAATCCTATATAGAATACAAGAAAACAAACAGAAATAATATTTATTTTTAGACTAGTTATGAATTTCTTTATTGGATATTATTATTAAGGATGTAAACCAAGGGACTTGCTCATGAATTAAGGCAGCAGAAAGCACTTAGACATCTTTCCAAGTGGAAATATTTATAAACATATGAAGCTACATCGTTTTTGCTGTACTGGAATGGTCCCCAAAGGGACCTAACCCTAACCCTAACCTTTAACTTAAACAGCAATGGGAAACCCTGGCTGAGACAGGATCTAGTCTAACCTTCACTCTTAATCAAACTGTATCCATACCATCAGGCAAAGAAGGAATTGTTTTGTCTCTATGTATACATAGATTACATCTTCCCTGTTTTCAGCCTTGCTTGGTACCATTCCTGTTAAATAGGTCCTACAAAACAAAATGTAGAAAATACTGGTTTTGGATCTTCATACATGCAGGGCCTGTAATCAAATGAAATCCATACCATCATACTGAGAAGAAATTAGCCCTAATCCTTAACCCCAACTCTAACCCTAACCCTAACCCTAACCCCAGCCCTAACCCTAACCCCCAACCCCATTCCCTGACTCTAATCTTACTGTTTTTAGTTCATGGTCCTTATCTGTGGATTGTGCCTGTGATGAGTGGGGAGGTGTGGGTGGGCATGTGCCAGTGCACATTTCCGGCTTCTTTTGAGACTGGTAATATATTTATTTACCCTACCTAACCCTAATCCTAATCCTAACCCTAACCACAGCAGAGAGTTGGTCATCTAAAGTTAGCCCCAGGCTTCTGGCTGTAAATATGATCTGACTGAGCACTCCTGCAGCATCTAAATTAAGAGAGAGGTCTTGTAGTGGTGAGGACTTGGAGGGAAGGTAGAGCACCTCAATGTGAACCAAGCATGGAGCCTTGAAAGACATCTATAGGGAGGTCATGGTCATGAGACAAAATAGCATCTGAGGAAACCCTAAAGAACCGTCCAGAGAGTAGGACTTAATCCACTTAAGGGCTGCACCTGCAATCCCAAGTATAGTCAGGTTGGAGAGGAGGAGCATGTGGTCTGTAGGTCTGGAAAGAAGGGTCCACAGACTGTTGTGACTCGGGTGTGACTTGGCCCTCCTTGTAGGCTGCAGGCACACAGTGTGTGGACAGTGCTGAATCAATCATAGAGATGAATAGGAATATGCTGGATGAGATGGTCTGAGGAAGCGGTGAGGGAATAGCATCCAGAGCATAAGTAGTTGGTTGGTATGATGTCAGCAGGTGAGGTATATTCACATCTGAGGGACGAGAGAAGCTGGAAAGAAGAGATGGAGAGGAGAGTGGGTGGGTGGAATGAGATCACAAGGGGCAGGCCTTGGTGTCTGGAAAGCCCTGCGGATGTCTGCAATACTATTGTTAAAAAGGTTCACAAAGTTATCTGAGAGAAATTTTGTGATCTTTGATCGCAGTTTTGGAACATTAAGCCACGTTAAGCATTTTAGAATGTCCAGAAATATTCTCCTCCGGATAAACGCTCTTCAATTAGGCTATGTGATCAAAGGTCTGTGAGGAAGTGCTCAAACAATTCGATGTGACCGGGAGAAGGAGAGTAAACTTCAAAGAGGTGGGCCAGATTTAATTATTCATTAATCAGTCAGTGGCATTTCTCTCTCTCAGCTCTGTCTTGATGTGTGTATGCGCACGTGCGTGCGTGGTCAAGATTCTGTGTGTACCCTAGACGAAATCCTGAAGGCGCCCCTGTGACTCACCACATTCCCAGCAACTCCTCATGTGGAAATGCTTCCTGAGTCATGATGCTGTCATGTGATGGCCCTCATCCAGGACCTTAGCATTCTGGAGACTCAATGTGAGACACCATATCAATTCCAATCTTTCTAGGACAAGCAATGGCAGGGTCATCACAGCCACTGAAGCTGCTTAGTAAAGCCTGGTTTGCCTGGGATCATTAAGATTTATTTGACGCCGATTAGAAGTTTATCATTCTTAAAGTTTGTACCTCTGATGCCATTTTGTAGGATTAGGTCACTAATGAGCCTTCAAGGGCAAAGTGGGCAAAGTCTGCAAGTAAATTTCATCTTACTCTCAGGTCACGTACTTGGGTAAATCCTGTCATATGTTCATTGGCAAAATCTCAAAAGCATTTCTTTTTTATGTGCCATTTCTGAAAGGAGTTTGTGCAGTTGGTGAAATTTCTTGAAGCGTTCAATAATGCACGGTCATCCAGTCCTCAGTACTAAAGTATACTGTAATTGTACTATGGATGTGCAAGCAATGAATTTAATTCTGCTCAGCGCTTCTGTTCAATACTCAAGACATTCCACAGAGATTTAACCCATTTACTCAGTATGAAGAGCATGTCATCACTAGGGGTAGACGATATATATCGTCTGCGATAATATCCTGATTGTTGTTTTAACGATGTGCAAAATTACACTATCGAGTATTTAAATAACTTTGCACAAACCGATCTAAATTAAAGTCCAGAGGTGCGTGCACCAGAAGCCCCTGGCCTTGACTGCAGCAGTCAGGGCATGATTACTACGTGATGATCTCCTACTTGGTGCTTCGTTTTCAGGTAGCTGCAGCGCTGGCTTAAAGCAATGCATTCTGGACAATGTATTTTTGCTGATTTCCAGCACGCATTGCTTTCAGCCAGCGCCGTAAACAGCTGAACATGAACGCTCCGACTGCATTGGTCACCGCAAGCCGTTAGCGTGACTGAGGTTAAAAAAATGAGTGAACAAGGAGACAGCACACAGTCATCTTCGGCCTCGCAATCTACCTCCGAAGAATTAGTTGATAGGCGTGGGTCAACCTCACTAGCATGGAGGTGGTTTGGATTCGAGAAGACGGATGTTGCTCAGAAGACGGTAATCTGCAAAATATGCAAGAAACCTGTTGCCGTTAAAAGCAGCTCAACAACGAACCTGTTTCACCACCTACGAACTAACCACAGAAAGGAAAACGAAGAATATGAAAAGCTTCGAGACTTAGCTGCCCAAGATAAGCCTAAATCGACTAAAGTACCTGCACAACACACTCAGCAAACTTTAGCTGAATCATTGAGCAAAAAGGTGCCTTACGACAAGAAAGGCAGCAGATGGCAAGACATAACAAATGCTATCACCAGTTATGTAGCAAAAGAAATGGTGCCAATTCAGGTGGTGGAGAGAGGTGGCTTTAAACAACTTGTGAATACTCTAGATCCGAAGTCGAAAATATTTCAGCGAAACAGCTCTGCCAAAATTGTATGATTCATGTCGCCAAACTCTGACAATTAAACTGAAGAGAGTGTCACACTTTGCAACGACTGCGGATTTATGGTCGAGCAGAACATCCGAACCATACCTCTCCTTGACGGTGCATTTCATTGATGAATCTTGGCAACTTCATAAGTACAATCAACTTTGTAAGTCGCTTTGGATAAAAGCGTCTGCTAAATAAATAAATGTAAATGTAAACTTCAAAGCTACTGTCTACAAACGTCGTACTTTCCAGAGGATCATACAGGCGACATCATTGCCCATGGTCTGAAGGATGCACTTGAATCATGGTCACTCAGTGAAGATCGTATGGTTTGCATGACAACAGACGGTGGGACAAACGTTGTCAGTGCCCTCCGGATTAACAACTGGAAGAGGCTACCATGTTTTGGACACACATATCATGTTGCCATTGGTGAGTAGCCTAATTTGAGTGCTTCTGTAAAATGCAGTTGATGTGAAATAGATCTTTTATTTGTTAGCATGATTAAAATATGAAAAGGAACAATGAAAATAAGCACAGGTTTTGCTATAGGAGTGTAGGTATAAAATGACAATTTAATAGAATAGAATATACTTTATTTATCCCAGATAAATAATTTTTTATAATTATAATAATTATAATTAATAATTTTATAATAATATATAATAATAACAAATAATTCTACTCAGAATATTTATTTTATTTCTCTTTATTATATTATTATAAATATAATATGAAATTAGAAGTCATGCTAAATTGCAGTTTTAAAAATGCATAAGGTAATAGTGTAATGGCATTATTAGGCCTTTCAGCATTCAGTGTTAAATTGTCTCACAGTAAATGTTCTGTCTATGTTAAATGTTTTCCAGAGAGGAGCATGCAGAATCCTAGAGTAGACAGAGCCATTGGGGTTTCCAAGAAGGTGGTTGGAGCTTTTTCCAACAGCTGGAAAATGAAGAGAGCACTTGCTGATGCACAAGAACAGCTGAAGCTTCCAGAACATAAACTCATAACGGAATCACCAAGTTGTAACAGTCTGCTACATAAAACCTGTGATGGCTTTGTTCAACACTGAGGTCCTGGCAGTGAAGGCTGATGACACGGAGCTAACCAAAAAAATCAAACAAGCTATTCTAGAGTACCTGAACGACAAGTACACAGAAGATGGTATGGACGACCTATTGAGTTTAACAACCACACTTGACCCCCGCTTCAAAAACCGTTACAATGACGATGACCAGATTAAAGCCATTACATCAACAATTACGACAGAACTGATGGCTATGGCAACAGAAGAAATCAGCCCTACCCCAGGCTCCTCAACAGCTCAAGGTATGGCCGCAGAAGGTGGAGCAGGTGATGAGGACACCAGGGAGGCAGCCAAAAAGACAAAAAAGTCTTTTGGGAGTTACTTCAAAAAACAAGAAGTCAGAGGAGGGGAGTCACTTGCCATTGCCATTGAAAAAGAGGTCAAGAGCTACTTAATGATACCTGAGGTGGAGAGTGACGTAAATCCGCTTGATTGGTGGAAATTGCAAGAGGTAAATTTCCCCAGACTTGGGAAACTTGCCAAGAAATATCTCTGCATTCCTGCCTCAAGCAGCCCTTTGTAAAGGGCATTCAGCAGTGGAGGAAATGTTGTTACTTGTCACCGGGCTGCTCTTAAGCCAGATGCAGTGGACAGACTGGTGTTTTTGTCACATAACTTGAAGTAAATGTGACCAGTATACGTGAGCAGTGTACAGTACAGTGCTCTCTGCAAAATTCCAGCTACTGTACATCCCAGTCTTTGCTTTCATAATAATGACTGTTTTTTATTCATTTTGTCTGTAAATTGTGGACTTTGTTTACATTACTGTCATTTGTTTACAAATGAATATTTTTTTACAATATTTGAGAGAATCTGATTTGAAGTGCAACTTTTTACTTTTATTTTGCAGATTCTTCCTTTTTTGTTTTCTTTGTACAATGCTGGACAGAACTTGAAGTTAGTCATTGGTTCCATAAGGCCATAGGCTAGTTGTGTTTGTATCATTGTGCAGTATTTTACAAAACATGAAGGGTGTAAGTTGTTTTGAAATGCTATTTTTTGTGCAATAGGACTTACATAACTTGAAGTTTGGATATGGTGACTTCTAGCGCAATAGGTCAGATATCTGCTCTTGCTTGTATGCTGCACAATTGACCTTAAAGCAGAGCAAGTGAATGTTTACCAAGATTCTAATGTTCATGCCCTGTAGTTTCCTTGATGTTCTTCTTGAAAATGCACTTCAGTTATAAGGAGTGTTTTAATTACCTTGGAATCTCATGTTTACATTATATTTATATTTGAAGTACTCTTTGCAGTTGTGATTAATATTTTTGTTTTCTAAGTTTTAAAGAAATAAATAAGAGCCGTTTTGCTTAAACATTGTGTCGAATATCATTAGTAAGCAACAATTAATGAGCTAGTGATAATACTTTTAGAAACACATTTTTGAAGAATATCGAGTAATTATTATTATCGTGAAAGTCGATTTTACTGTTATTTTTTGTCCATATCGCCCACCCCTAGTCATCACTATCAGTACTAAGGCCCTAAAGACTGATTAAACCATCCATACCATTAAGACTGTGATGACACCATCATATTCCCATCATTAACACCCATTTCATTACCCTGGGAGAGGCTGCTTAGGTAGCAGTCAGTAGCCTTACCTGCACCCCTGGAAGGTGTACCTCAGCCATGGAGCTTGAAGGTTGCATACCGTAATCCAGGAGGTCTAGAAGCTGGACACTGGTTTTTAGTTTGGGGGTTCTTTAGCTGAACCATGGAAGTCTAAGGGTTCTGTACCTGAGCTATGAAGGTCAGAGGATTCTGTAACTGAGCTACAGAGGTTTGAGGGTTCTGTACATTACATTACATTACATGCCTTTAGCAGACACTCTTCCATCACAATGGAACATGAGTGCATCCTTTCAATTTAAATGAGCAACAGTGTCAGACCAGGCTAACAACACTCCTAGACCAGTGAGTATGAGCATAACGCTATTTAATCCCTACCACAAGTGAATTTGTGCACTCTGACAAAAGCCAAGTATACCACGAAACAACAGTCCCTAGAACACAAATTTATAATACATCATAATACAGCAGGTGTTAGGGGGTGGGTATAGAACTGGAACCGAGATGCAGTTTGAAGAGGTGGGTCTTCAGTCTGCAACAGAATATGGCCAGTGATTCTGCTGTCCTAACCCCCATGGGAAGTTCATTCCACCACTGAGGGACCAGTACAGAAAAGGATCGTGTCTGAGAAGAGTGACCCTGTCGGGTCAGGACAGTCAGTTGTCCTGTGGATGCAGAGCACAGCGATCTTGGAACGCAGGGCTTGAAGAGGGGTTGTAGGTATGAGGGGGCTGTCCCATTCACTGTCCTGTATGCCAGCACCAAGGTTGGAGGTTAGAGGGGGGTGGAGGTGACGGAGGATTGAGGAGAGAAGAGAAAGTAGAAAATAGTCTGAGTGGATTACAAAGTGAGCTTTGAATTTCAGATTCATAAAAGACAGCCTTAGCTAACGTCACACTCATACTGTTAACACTGCTGTCTGAGGCTGGTGGCCTATAACATACTACGACATTTAGACCCTTTTCATTTTCCCTCAATAGTTTAATCCATATGTCTTTACTAACACCAAGGGGCTCCATTCCTGGAATTTCCTGAATATTAAGATTAAGATATTAAGATTGTATCCCTCTATGTTATACTTGTCCCCATCCCCTGCACCAAGCCACGTCTTTGTGATCCCAACAACATCATAATTACTATTACTCATAACAGTTTCTAGATGCAAAATTTTACTTGTTATGCTTCTAGCATTTCAACACAGGAATTTCAGGGTACTGCGTATGTATTTCCTATCCTTCCTTTCCACCCCCAGCTGCTCAGCACCACCTCTATTACAGTGCTGCTCTGGCTGATTTGTAATGGTTCCCTCACTACTAATAAAATATTTAGCCATGGTGTGTTCTATTCCGGCGGTCTGTCTATCCTTACCCATCTCACTATACAATTTTCCTGCCCCCCCAGGCCCTAGTTTAAATAGCTCCCTAAGCATATGCTGGCCCAATGCAGCTGTACCACTCCCATTCAGGTGTAACCCGTCCCGCTTGCACAGGTCACCCCTTTTTCAAAATTAGTCCCAGTGCCCCATAAACCTTCTTCTTAAATATTCTTTTGTTACACATTAGCATTGACAGGAATGCAAAATTAAGTTTGGAAAAATGTTGAAATGCTCTATGTTGCCCCTGTTTAATTCCAATTATTATTCTGCCTGGATGATCTCCCAGCGAAACAAGCAGTTCTCCTTCACAGTAGATGTCACAGTGATCTATATTATCTTCATAGCCTCACAGCCTCAGTCATTTTGTTTTTGTATATTTTACAGGTTCTTGGAAGGACAACCCAGCAGGTGAAACAAATAAGGAGAGGCCTGAAAGACACAGGTACCTGGCAGTTTTTCAGCTCCAAGCCAGATGCTGTGCCAGTCCTATTCCCAAGGGCCTGTGATGCAGAGATCACACCACAGGTAAAGCAAATAAATTAAAATAAAGAAATCTGTCAAAGCCAAGTTCTCAAATATGCTACTACATTAATTTTCGTGTGTGTGTAGCTAATGTCAAGGTGTCGCTGCTTACAGCCTACTGTTTGCCATTATATATTGCCCCCCTGTAGTGCAGGTATAGAAAATATAGTATGTAGAAACTTACAGTGGCATACAATGATGCAGTGAGAATGCTTTTGTCCGTGCTACTCAAATGGTAGTCAATGTGAATGTACCTTCCTGCCGGGCATTAATTAGAAATCTTGTGTAAGTGGGTTGGACATTTCAGACAATCACATCATTGAAGTCTTGGTAAATCCTCATATAAGATGTGTATGATATACTGTGCTATGGAGATTATGGTGGAAGAGTCTGTTAGTCCATTTTGAAAATGGGTAGTACGCAGGGTGACATGTCAATTTTTTAGGACTGATTTTACTATGGGCTTTTGTACTTTTCCAGTTAGCCTACAATTATTTTGTGTGTGTGCTATGGACCTTCTGAAGTGTCTGCAATCCAACTATCAGTCAATCAATGTGTAAATTAAACAGTGGTCTTTCATTTCCAAAGAGTATTTTTGTGAGAACCTGTCTTTTCAAATGAGATTATTCACATTTACATCAGTTTAAGTTTTTTTATTTTTCATTGAGGGGATATTTTGCTTGCAGCTAAGTCACAGTACAATTACAAATGTTAAGACACAGAAGTAATACTGATATATTCTTGGATTATTGTGCATGTTGCATCTTAGTTACACTGTTCAATATCTGTACACTTCAAATGTTTTATTCATATATAAATTACCGCAAGATATTTTTTTAAAGGTACTCCAGACCTGCTGAAGACTTTGCTGACATTCTGGACTGGCTGGGGTGTTCTTTCCACAAACCTGGAGGTAGAAATTATTGATTGTGCCCTACCACAGTCATCAACTTGCTTTCTAACTCTGAAGCTGTCTAAAAATAAATTAAACTATGAAGACTTTCATGGAGACTTGATGGCAAGCTACAGGGAGATTACAAAACAGATTGAGCTGACACTTTCAGTGCATTCATTAAGTAGGAATAAAGACAAGAAGTCAGTTGTCATCAGTTTATTTCCTACAGTTGGTACAATATGTGCACATCTTGTCATCTTGTTTAGACAAGATGCCACACACATCTTGTCTAAACCTGATGAATGACAAATTACAGTTTCAGTGCTTGAGACCATTGAAAATGAAATAAGGACCACTACCCCACTACAAATTAAGTTGGGCGCTTTGCACATCATGAAGCCTGGAAAGCCATTTGCAATTTTAGATGCTCTGTAGAAAGCCATGAACAATTCACTCCAATGAACTGTTCTCTCCCAGGGCCATATTTACTAAAACTAATCTGTGAGCAAAGGTAGTCAGGAAGTCTGCCAAGCAAAGCCTTATAGATAAATAAAATGCTGTGTAGTTCTTACTTATATTATTAATAATAATAATAACAACTATTATTAATAATAATAGTTGTATTGTTATATATACACTGATGAGGCAAAACATTATGACCACCTGCCTAATATGCTGTTGGTCCTCCGTGTGCCGCCAAAACAGTGCCGACCTGCCAAGGCATGGACTCTACAAGACCCCTGAAGGTGTCCTATGGTATCTGGCACCAAAACATTAGCAGCAGATCCTACAAGTCCTGTAAGTTGAGAGGTGGAGCTGCCGTGGATCAGACTTGCCGGTCCAGCACATCCCACAGATGCTCAATCGGATTAAGATCTGGAGAATTTGGAGGCCAGGGCAACACCTTGAACACTTCATCACATTCCTCAAACCACTCATACCCCCCCCCCCCCCAATCTATGGCGCAATTGATGGATCCCATATTCCAATTCTCGCCCCCCTTGATGGATACGGAGATTTCATTAATAGAAAGCTTTGGGCCTCCTATGTCCTTCAAGCTGTGGTGGACAATGAGGGACTCTTTAGAAACATCTATGTAGGGATCCCTGGCAGTGCACATAATACTGCTGTGTTGAGGGAGTCCAGCCTCTTTAAAAGGCCTGAGCTACATCCTTAAGCCTCAGTAAATATTGGAGGTAAGGACATACCCCTGATGTTGGTGGGTGATCCTGCCTATCCCCTTCTGCCCTGGCTTATGAAAGCTTACCCTGAACCAATGTTGACCCCTGCTGAGGAGGCTTTTAACAAACACCTCAGTTCAATCAGTTTGGCTGTGGAGCACGGCTTTGGCTGTCTCAAGGTGGAGGGTGTTGGCCAAACGTAGTGACATACACTACAAATTCATGCCTACAGTCATAGCTGCATGTTGTGTGCTACACAATTTCTGTGAGATGGAGGGTCAAGGAACGCAGCCAGGTGAGGCACAAGAGGGCAACAATGATAACCAACCTAATGTGCAGCCTTGCCATGAAGTCTCCACAGCGGAGGCAGTTGGCAATCGCAATGTTCTGCGGGACTACCTACAGCAGAAGCTGGGTCTGTAATAAAAACGATAAATAGAAGGCGAGTACCTCACTCCCATTGACCCACCTTCTATAAGCCTTGCATAGATGTGAATATCAGCAACACCGTATGTTATCATTTCCCTTCAAATTGTTTCAGAATTCTTCATTTCCAGTGACTAACCTCGAGTTCTGGTTAGTGTGTAGATGTTCCATACAAGTAGCCAGGGTTCTAGTCCTGTCACTTTGCATTTGTTTTTGTCTTTTTTCTCGATTTAAAAACCTATTTTACAACACTGAGTTATTTATTGATGTACTTATAATAATAAATCATTTACTGTGCATCAAAATTCTTAACTTTTATTTCATTTGTGGGAAGAAGTGTTTAGAACAGCTTTGCAGTCAGTTTAACAAATCATTTCAAATAAGAGCTCATTGCTGCAGCTAATCATTAAAGGGGCATTTCACTCTGATAACATCTTAAGCTCTATAGTTTACTCGCCTCTGGTGTGTCTTAATGAATGAGGTTAGAGGTTAGAGAATTGGCTACAGGAACATCTGAAAAAGTTGTTTCATAAAATGAATGGAAGTGAATTGGAAATTAGTATGAGGCCTTAATGAACAGGTACATGTTTCGGTTCATTTGGAAGACAGGACAAACAGAAAATGATTCTACCTCGTTCATGAAGACACACCAGAGGTAAGGAAACTGCAGAGCTTAAGGAGTTACCAGAGTGAAATGCCCCTTTACACAACATGTCAAATATACACACATCGGTGGAACAAATCATTAAACATTTCAAATAACGACGTATCAGTACAAGTAGTCATTAAATAAAATTTCAAATAAGATCTCATCAATGCAACCAATCATTAAACAACATTTCAAATAAGAGCACATGAGAAAAGAAAGGGTGAACTCACCAAAATCAAATTTTGAGACTTTACCACATGGATCATATTCTGCATTAAAAATCTTTCAAATGAGACCTCGTTGAAGAGAATTGGTGCACATTTTGCAGTTTTATGATGTTCTGAAAATGAGCAAACATTTTCTCAAAACCTGATTTTGGGGAGCTCGCTCTTGCATTTCTCAACACCTTGTATCAATGCAACTAATCATTAAATAACATTTTAAATACACGCACATCAATGCAACCAATCATTAAACATTTCATATTTTACTGTGTAAAGTGGTGTTGGGTGGAATTGTAGGCCTGCTTCTGCTGGCTACTGGCAAAGGCCTGTTGATGCTACTGCTGCGCTGGAATGGGCAGAAATGTGTTGGGGGCAGGGAACATTTGGGGGCTCGGAAAAGAATAGGACATTTGGCCAGGGAAATGGGTAACCTGTGTCTCCACCCTACAATGCCTCTCAAAACAATCAACTGCCCAGTTAATTGAAGAAACTTGTAGGAGCATTTGCCTGTCTTGTTGCTCCTGCTCCTCTTGACTCTCCAGAATTTTTTGGATTTGCATTGAGAGCATCTGTGTGCTGGTGCGATGCCGTTTCAGTGGTTTCCCCTGGCACCAGCATCTGACGTCTCTTCCTCACTGGTGCTTGATGCTGAGGCTGGCTCAGCTTCTTCAGGCAAGTCAGTGTCCTCTGGCACAGTAAAATCTACAGTAAAAAAAAAAATTAAGACAGTATGTATTCAAACCAATACATTCACAATTACATAAACAATTATAATTTTTTTGCAAAAACTTCCTGTACAGCATAACACCACTAACATGCCCATTTCTGGGAGGAAAACTTTAGTAAACATATCTTTAGAAAATGAATTACAGGTAGTGAATCTGTGATTATGTTACATTGATGCTTAAGTGGATAGGTTGTCCCAATTCTCTACACTAATTCTGGTTCCCATTGCACCAGGTGCCACAAGGGGGCAAGAGGGGGCTTTGCCCCCTCAGTTGTATTTTCTGCCCCCCCCAGTTTAAGTTTTATGTACCCTATAGAAACATAGCAACAACAACAAAAATTTTGGAAACATTGGAATACTCGTTGGAAACAACACAGTAAAGTGAAGTTTCGGTCAACGAGAGAGAGGGAGAGAGGGAGAGAGAGAGAGCGAGAGAGCTGCATGGCATGAGCAGAAAGACAGACAAAACAATCTGATCATCTTTTTTTTTACTTAATGACCCTCACGCTGTTGGCTATTATTTTGTTGATTTTAGCAGTCATCTTTCAGTGGTTAGAATCATTCATAAATTGTATTATTTTGCGTCTTTCCGATTCCCTAAATTGTGCGAGGACACTCAGGTTTAAGACTGGCTTCACCACTGCTGTGAAATAAATGTATTATTTGATTTTGAAACAGTAGTCTTGTGTTGTTGTTATTTAGCCTTTCAGAGGCTATTGCATGGTTAAATCTATGAATTTAATTAAACCTACCACCAGACCAATTTTAGGTGGTGACCTGGCAATCTGCCCCAAATATACCTAGTTTCATATTATGGCCATGACGCACAAACATAGGAAAAGGTAAGGTAGGGAATTGTTCGCATATAGTCAAAAACGCCACTATATTGCCACCTGCAGGATGAAAAAAAATGCAAAATTGGCATAGCAGGATGATAATCTACTGTTTTATATATAAAAAGATTTGCCCCCTCGCCATTTTTAACTGCCCCCTCAGTCACTTCATCCTGGCGCCAGGCCTGGTTCCCATTCAACCTCTCCTCCTTTCCTCTCCTAGTAGAGATGACTGGTAGTGCAGCAGTGGAGGAAAGAAGAAGGAAGTGAAATGTTTTGGATGCACCCTGGGAGTAAAATATTTTGGACTGGTTTGGGTTGTTTGTGGGTGTATTTAGATGAAAACAAAACAAAAAGGAGTAGTATAGTTATCTACTTTCATCCATGTCAAAGCAGTCAGTTGCCTCGGACTAGAGTTCATCAGTGGAGACTGCAGTGACAGGTTATATTACAATTAACCAGGGAACAGGTCTCACAAAATCTGTCAAAAGTGCATAGTGAAAAGACCAGCCTATTCTTAGCATGATCATATCTGCTTCCTCAGCATAAAGCTGGGTACTTAAAAGTGTGAAAGTGTGATGCAGTTATAGCTGAAAATGAATATGTTTTAATTGTGTCATTGGTTCAGCTATGGCAATTACTGTGTTAGCTAGCTAGTCAAACAAAATGTTAAGTTAAATGTATGTGGGTTCAACTGAATTTGAAAAAAAATGTAGGATAGCTTTGCCAAAACAATAAAAAAAATATTTGGTTCAGAAATGTTAGGTACAGTAGCTAACGAGATAGACAGATTATTAAAAAATGTTTTTTGTTTCGTTAGCTATCAGACCGTGAGCTTTCAGCTGTCACTTCTGTACAGTTGACAGTTGACTGTTTGTTTGTTTTAAAGGGTAATTGGCCTGCGGAGAAGAAACTGGAAACTGCATAGAGGAACACTTTCTATTAATGTGAATCTTGAGTCTGTAATTGTTGAGTTGATTACTACAAATCAACAAATAATGTAATAGTATTTACGTACTGTATCATACATTTGTCATTCAACACATTTCACAATGTAAACGTCACAGAACAGAGTAGTGTTTATACAGAAAAAGGGGAAACATTTAAATCTTTAAAACCTAATTTTAATCAAAATGTATTACCAATCAAGATTACTTTTACTACTGACCAACATTTTATTAGCATGGACAATTGGGGAAAACATGTCAGTAATCTGTCACTTAAACACAAGCAGATAATTAGCTTGTTAGAAAAACATTTGGGAAAACACAGCAACAACAATGCAACAATGCATTGCAAAGTTGCATTTCCCAGACAGTGCCGCTGCAATTTAATAAAGCCGATTTCTGCTCTTGGTTTTTGAAAACGCTGGTTTATGAGACTACAATTCCTGTACAGACCTACATTTGGGGGGCACCATATACAAAGCATCACTTTAACAAAAGCACGCAGTTAGTCGGGTTGTTAGCTGATAATGTTTTAAAATGAAAGGAGTTGTAAGCACAATAGCGATGATAATAATATAATGCAACAACACGACCTTACAAATGCATAAGGCAAGCAACATTGCTAGGCTGCAGATAGCCATTGCTAGGCTAGCAACTATGCTCATTTTCCCCAAATTAACTGATAAAAACACTGGAGACTATCCTTCATGTCTAGCCAGCAACTACATGAGACATGACATGGCTAGTCAGGCTATCAATAGAAATTAAGCACAATTATTCTTCATCTCTGATTAAAAACACTGAAAATATTGGCTATTACGAGGCAAACGGAGAGTCTCAAGCCTCAGAACACGACTGACCAATAAAAAACAGGGGGGAAAAAAAACACGTCATGTTACTTCACTTTCACCTCCACTGATTGCCACCTCCACTGGTAGGACATGTCCAACCAGTAGAGCCTGCAGGGGGAGGGGGGGGCATTTCCAATACCAAAGTTAATGCTCTGATGTGCTACAAGAAAAATCACATAATCACTAGTTCACTTACTAGTAGTGATGGGAATTCCAGCTCTTTTTAGTGTGCCGGATCATTTGGCTCAGCTCAGCAATAAGAGCCAGCTCTTTCGGCTCCCAAACGGCTCTTCATTTGGTACCACTTCTGGCTTTTATAATTCAGCCAAATTTAGCAATGTTTTGACCTATGATTGGTATGTGTGCATGTATATCACTTAAATTATTCAATGTAATTATACTAAACCTTATAATTTCCAGAATACCATTATTTTACATTACGTTTGGTATAATAACATTAATGTAAAAACATCAAACACTGTTACACGTGTATTGAACGTTTTATTTGTATTCAGGGGCGTAGCACCAAATTTGTAAAAATATATTTATTATGTTTTATTTAATTATTAGGTTGGTTGGTATGCATTTAGGGATTAAACAGCTGACAATCAATAAGGTAAGTGTGTTTTGAATCATATATCTTGCTATAGTTCAATGAGGATTAGACTTAAACTTAGTCTCTGTTCGAAACAATGTAATTAGAGAGGAAATCAAAAAAGAAAAACAAAAAATAGAGTACAATATGAACAGCTAATAATCAACAAGGTAAGCATGCTTCATCAATCATACTATGGTTAAATGAGGATTTTACACTTGCTATCTGTTCAAACAGTGCATACTGTCTGCATTTATTAGGTATTTGTTAAAGCCCACTGTCGGGTCTTCTTGTTGGCAAAGTCATGTATGAGATCATTGAAATCCAACTTTTTTGCTAAGTGGCTTTCAATTGAGAGGAGTGCCAGGCTACTCAGTCTTTCCTGGGACATTGTTGATCTTAAGTAATTTTTCACAAGTCTCAATTTGCTAAAAGCCTGTTCACCTCCAGCAACTGTTACAGGTAATGTACAAAAAATTCTCAAGGCAGTGCACACCTCTCCAAAAATACTTTCTAGTTGCATGCTGCAGATGGCATTGAGAAGTTCAAGTGGGGGAAGACCAGGTGGAAATGTTGCACAATGTATAGACCTCAGGTGCAAGATTTCATTTTGAAACTCTAATGTTAAATCCTTGTTATATTTTCTTGCAAGTGCCTGCCCGGTTATTTTAGTTTGTGCTTCATCTATATCTGTCAGCTTCAGAATGGGTGCAAACATTTCACAAATTTCTGCTGTAGCCTTGAACCTTGTGCTCAATTCACTGATGATGCTGTCCAGACCAACCAAAAATGCATTGTGTTTGAATTCTTCTTCTGCATTCTCTTCACTTGTATCATCTTGTGACCTCTCATCATGCATGGATTTCCTTTTCCATTTCCGTTTGTCTTTGTTGTGAAACTGAGCTGAGATCTCCATAGCTTGAGCCACAAGGGAGGCCTTAGCCAACAAGGAGTTCCATTCATGTCCTGCATTTCATCTTGCAGTGCCTTAATGTTTGCTGCCTCAATATCCAGAGAAATATTTCCTTTCTGAAGGAGAATGTTTCGATTATCTATGCACTGTAGTATCTTTTCCCACCCTGTGAGAAGGACAAGGGAATCAAAAGTCTTAAAATATTTCTTGAGCCCATTTGCCTCAGACCGGGCTTCACTTGTTACATTGCATGTTGTTAGGACAGATTCTATTGCTTCAATGATTGAGGACAAGTGGGTCGCCACAACATGAACACCAGCAATGTGGGAACTCCATCGAGTATCTGAGAGACATTGCAAAGAGCATCCTGTTTTTTCTTTCAAGACTGACCATTGCTCTGGACTTGCACTGAAGAAATTGTACAGCCGATTAACAGCCAAAAAATGTTGAGACCTGAGGAGATGACTTTGCTGCATGAACACCAACCAGATTGAGGGTATGAAAAGCACAGGGGGAATATATTGCAAGTGGATTGGTTTTTAAAATCTGCGCTTGAACTCCTTTCACCCTTCCTGACATATTGGCACCGTTATCATAGCCCTGTCCTCTATAGTCCTGTAATGGTATGCCATTGTCTTCCAGTGCTGCTTCAATCATTTCAAAGATTTCTTAGTCTGTCTTCTTGTGAAAGTCAATGAACTTAATTCACCTCTCTGTTACATCCCACAAAACCACTGTCTTTGTTTTGATGCACATGTCTGACCATAAGCACATTCTGTTCTGTGTTAGATATGTCTGGTGTTGAGTCACATATCACAGAGTAAGAGATTGCATCCTTTCTCTGCCAGTATGTTGTTGAGGACTCTTTTGCCACAGAGCTCGATGAACTCATTTTGTGTTTCAGCACTAAGATAATGAACTAAATGTGACCCCTTTTTCTTCTGTCTCACTTTTTCTAAGTGTTGATGCAAAAGGGGATCACAGTGTGACAACAACTCAAGTGGTTTTCTCATGTTCTGGCAATTTTCTGTACATTTTTTGCCATTTGATATTTGCTAACTTCAATCCATTCTTGCTATTCAGTGCAAAGATGGTTTGGTCAGCTCATGGGAAAACAGGCACAGGATGCAGAGCAGAGCTTTAGTTCTCTTACTGTAAATTACCCAATATCTTCTTGTTTGTTCACGTCCATTAGCTGATTTTGCATGTTGAAGATAATGTGGAAATGGTTTGCCTTCACTGTCTTTCAGGTCGATTTTTGATAGATCTGTTCTTTCTGCAGTTCTACTTTCTAGTTTGCAAACAATTGAATCTCTTTGCCCCTGAGAGAGATTTCTTCCTGCTTCGTCTTTTCCTCATTAGGGCAACTTTCACTGCTGACTTCCTCTCCATCATTTCCCTCACTCTGTAGACTCACTCTCTGTCTGATGCTCTTTCCCTGTCTCTCTCCATTACACTAAGACTCCTCTACAAGCATAAACAGACAAATTTATATTATCTTTTCATCTTTGTGTTAGCCTACATCTAACATCTAACTTGGAAAGTTATTTAACCCTTATGCGTGTACGGTTTGAACACATGAAAATTCTAGCTAATTTTAGCTTTGAGGAAACAGTGATATAACATTTAAAAAAATATAGCAAATGCGGTGGTGAAAACTATGAGAAACTTAAAATGCTAATGAAAAAATAAACCATATAACGTAACATACGCGCTACATAGCATAAAATAAGTATATGCACTTTGGTACATCGCTTTGGATAAAAGCGTCTGCTAAATGAATAAATATAAATGTAAGTTACGTGTTAAGGGTTAATTTAAATATATTAACTGTCATTAACTGCAGATACGCAGATTAAGGAAACAACAGGCAGATAAACAGAACTTATCATGGAAGTTATTTATTTCTATAATAACAGAAAGTATCAAAATTAGCAAAATTAGAAACCATAATCAATTTATTTCCGAGGCTTTTGGAGGGCCCCCCTCCAGAGCCCTGGTTAGTCAGGTCCACCATTACCTGCGGTCCGACGCCCCTGTTTATATTGCACGTTGTAAATTAGCATTTTCGCGACAAACACTAAACACAGTGCATCTGTATGGGGCGCCAAATGTAACAGACCTTTTTTTCGTGCAAAGAATGCCTTCTGTGCTACGAAACGCATAAATTCATTATGAAACCATATAACACCGTAACGCCTTTTGTCCACGAAAAACACTGAATGTCTTCTGTAACTGACGGAAGGCATTCTGTCTACTAAAGCAAAGCAGTGATGTCTACGAAAGTTCATGAATGATGATAGTATAGCACATTCTGCATTTCGTTCCACAAAAGCATAAATGCTGGCCTAGGACATCTGTTACGTGGACAGAATTACTTTTGTCTACAAAATGAGTTTCTTTTGTCCACATAGTGCAAAGTGCATTCCGCCTTTTGTCCACAAAATGAAAAGCACAACGATCAATCATCCTTTCCGAAAAAATCATCCTATTATTCTGTGTTGTATTAATTTAAAAAAAAAAGAAAAAGAAATCGGCTCTCAGATAGGAGCCAGCTCCCATTGTTCACATAATTTAGCCGGCTCATAGAGCCAACTCGTTCGTGACCGACACATTAGTATTACCAGTACAGCCTACTGTCAGCAACTTGCTAGCCGTGATGATCAGTCGGTTCCCCAGAAGTGAGTCTAGTTCATCCCAGTATGACGACCCCCCCTATCCAATTGGAAATACTTTTAAAAATTAGGGCATTCCTTTGTCTTTTCCCATCTAAAGCTGCCACCACGTCCATTTCATTAAGTAAACTTAAAAAGAGACAGGTCTCCTCCCTTGATGTTGCCGATTTAAACTGGCCATTACATAGGGCCTATCTACTGTGGTTTGCGTTTTTGTCTTCACAAAATTTGATGGTGATGAAAGTTGTGGAGAGAACTCGCGTCAAAGCCTGAGGAGAGTATTCCCACGTTACACTGCAAAAAATCCAAATCTCACCAAGCATATTTGTCTCTTTTCAAGTCAAAATATCTCTTTACACTTAATATAAGACACAGTCACCAAACAAGCAAAATTTCCTTGAGCTACAAGGACTTGTTTTTAGACGGTGCATCTTGAATATCTGTCTTTCCACTAGTTCCATTGGCAGATTTTTTCACTTATTACTAGCAAAAAACACCTTGTATTAATTATTTTATTTCTTATTTTTGAAGGGCTATTTTTTGCAGTGTACATTTCAGCTCTGTGTCCTGGCTTCTGAGCATGCGCGACATTCTTATATTGCTTCAACGTTTTTCCATCATATAAAGTCGAATCAACCTCTCCCTTAAACCACCTCTAGTGAGTGAATTTAGCTTGTCACATTTTGTTCACATTGCTTTAATTCATTTTCCACCAGCCTTGTCACAGTCACCTTCTGATGCGCATCAATTTCTAGCAAATTAAAATTCTAAGGGAAAAAGGGCTAGTGTGGTAATCGTCTCACTGTACACATTCAACACATTGGAAAAAGAACCTTGTGGATCTGTCCTTCCCCCCTGCAAGACCTCTCCATCACCGTCAATGGCACCACAATACCATCCTCTCGATCAGCAAAGAGCTTGGGCGTCATCCTTGACAACAAACTAGACTTCAAGGAGTACATTGCTTGCACATCATGGGACTGTCGATTCCTTCTCCACACGATCAGGAAGATTCGTCCATTCTTGACAACATACGCCACACAGCTCCTTGTCCAGGCCACAGTGCTCTCTCGTCTGGACTACTGCAATGCTCTCCTCGCAGGCCTCCCAGCCTGCACCACCCAACCTCTGCAGCTCATTCAGAATGCAGCTGCCTGATTAATCTTCAACCTCCCCTAATTCTCCCATGTTACTCCTCTGCTACTCCTGGCAAGTCCCTCCACTGGCTTCCTGTCGCAGCCAGGATCAGATTCAAAATGCTGACCCTCGCCTTCTCTGCAGTCAACAGGACAGCCCCTACCTATCTCCAACACCTCATCCAGCCCTACACACCTGCCCGGCCCTTATGCTCAGCAGCAACTGGACATTTTGCTCCTCGCACAGACAGAGCGGGAGGTTCTCGCTCTGCAAGGCAACAACGTTTCTCCTCCATTGCTCTGCAGTGGTGGAACGAACTCCCTGTCCCGCTATGGACAGCTCCATCACTCCAATCCTTCAGACGTGATCTGAAGACACATCTCTTCAGACTCTGGACTATCTGGACTGACCTATCACACAATCACGCTGTTTTGAATTCGGATCTTGTTAGTTGCCCTATACCCTGTAGTTGTATAAATTAGCTAGTGTGTCCTCAAACAGACTTTGCTCTCACCCGAGAACTACTGTCTCATTGTGGAACTGTACAAATCCTGTCCCCGTATTGCCGCTATACTAACTGTATGCTCTTTTGTACATCACTCTGGATACAAGTGTCTGGATACATGTGCCCCTTTAAGGACTGATTCGACAACCACTGCTGTAAAAAAAACTTGACGCAATTTATCATTGTGCTCTGCACTTTATCACAGGAGATAAATCCCACACTCACCTCTGTGTTTTATATGGCACAGTATGTTCCACCTCCTTAGCAAGAACAATAGAACTACACATCATTTTCATAAGGGCCTTAATCCAAAACTTTAAATTACAGCCCTTTTAGTCAGGTCTGTGACTGCTTCTGATGTTCGTATATACATATATGGCTTTGTGTCTTGCGACACAAACCTTGAACTCAAACCTTGAGATTTGTTTCTAGTACAAACCTGGAGGGGATCTTGACCCTCACGCTAGTTTTGAGACCATAGCTAGTGTGGTGACTGATTCCCCTCGGTGCGCAGGCAATAGTGGCGCCAGCCCTCCTTGAACAACTGCAGTTGCCTATTGATTTGAGGAAGAAAGGTCTAGTGCAGTGCATACAGTTGGATCTCATTGTCTGGGTTGAGTAGGCCCTCTGTCTCTAGGTTGCAGAAAGTTGTGTAAAACAGATCCAACACTCCCCCAAAGACATCTCTCCACAATCTCTCTATCCTGGATGAACAAGAAAAAAATTAAAAATCAGGAGGGAGGAACTAGTTGGAGGAACAGACATTTCATTAATCTTGTCTAGGGATCCTAAAAAAAATATTAAACTTCTGCATGTCTTGGTGGTGAGCAAAAGGGGCATAGAAGAAGAAAGTTTGTCAAACACTTGCATGTAAAGGACTTAAAAAATTGTAATATGCTATTTGTTTTGCACCTAAAACATGTGTTGCAAGTTAAAAAAGGTACATTTGCTCAAGCTACTGTAATCTTTTTGTAACCCCTGTGAAAATACAGTTGGGTTTACTAACGTATTTTATTGTTGGTTTCCTGCTAAACAGTTTAATTTTGTGAGAATTCATAGAGAATGTATGGTTGTAGTTGTTTTGAGTAGCCACAAGAGGGCGCTTCATGTATGTGAAATGAAGGAAGTCTAGTATTGCGCGCCATGCATGCTGGGAAGGAGGGACGCTAGGAAAAAAGCCCGATATCGATGCTACCACGAGTTGTTAACCAGCGAGATTTTTGTTATTTTATGGAAAAGTACTGGTTATTTTCAAAGATACGAGTCCGTGTGTGTTTTGAATCGTCATGAGAGAGTGCCTGGACAGATGTGACCGGAGAAATTGCTTTGCTTTGTTTTGTTTTTTCAACCGAGGACTCCGGTGAGTTGCTATGTTATCCTATGCTATGAGTTGATATGCTACGTTGCTAACATGCTAGCGGATCCGTACTTTTTCAGTTGTTGTAAATGTGGAGTATTGAACCTTTCATACGCTGTCAAATTGATAGTGAATATTGTAAAGATGCTGTAATGTCAATGTACTGAGTTTTGAGTTTTAAAATGCAATTATTTTGTATAACTGATAATTTTCACCGCGTATTTCTGGACACCATGTTCAATGTTACTTAGTGAAAAGGGTTCCATGTGCGCTGAGGTTCATGATATGAGTTTATATTTACATACAGGGTTTTCCTGATTTTCCTCATAAATAATACATTTTAGTTCATTTTGAAGTGATTGAAAATGTTTAAAATTTAATGTGAATGAGAAACATGATTGAACGGATAAGAAATAATTTGTGTAACATGATTTATACAATACTGTTAAAAAAAAAAGACACATTAATGGTGACCTGAGTTTTTTTTATGTCTCATGATACAGTTGCTCATTCTTGTGGTCAGTATTACATTGAGTTATATTGAGTAAAAGAGAGAAATAGATATAATTCTGTACAGACTTTGATGACTGCTAGTAGCCTAACTTTATGTTTACTATGCAGATTGGTTTTTTTTCTATGCTGAGTTGCTGAGTCTACATTGAGACAGCGTTGAGTGGACCAGGGGTTTCTGTCTGAGGCGAGGCAGGAACGGAGAGGATGCAAATTCCTCCACCTTCATCACTTTTCTGGAAGGTCGCACCTGGAGGAGATAGCCTGAACCGCGCGAAGTAACATACATACACACGTACACTACCCGGGTAGACTACATGCACACTGACATGGATTCCAACTGAACTTTGGACTTGACTTACTGAACTTTGCTATTAGACTGTAAAAAACTGTCAAAGGACACTTTCTTTTATTTTTATTCTTTTTGTTTATTGCATTGGGGATTATTATCATTACCGCTGAATCTGAACTGATTTCCCAGTTGTTATTGTTGTGGGAATAAACATTTGTGTGTTTACCTCATGTACTAACCTCCCTCGCTCCTTTGAGTCGGATTAGAGTATCGTGGTCATCTTAAGTATCCAGCTAGTGACAGAGTGTTACAGCTTACATCTTTGTTTTGGCGAGCCAGCCAGGAGCGAGGGTTATATAGGTTAACTGTACGATATAAACTGTTATTTTGATCATAAGAATTTGCCATTTGATTTACGTGGTTATCCCCATCATTAATTTTTCCTTTTTTTTTTGCCCCCCCTGACTTAAACTGACAGCAATGGCAGACAGTAATGACAAGTTGTTTGTGTGTGTGTCTGGTGTTACCAGTAGTGATGCAGATCAGGACATCATTGATTCCCTTAAGAAATATGGCCCAGTAGCTGGAATAAAGAGAGGGCCAAACACAGGAGGATCTGATGAGGAAACAGTCATCGTGGAATTCAAGTCGGGAGCTACAAGAGCCAATGTTGAGCCTCTTCTCCCTATGGAAGTAGTGAATGTGACCAACCCAAATGTGAAGTGGCATGTAGGCCATGTTCCAACACTAACCTCGTCTGCTGATCAGACCACAGCCGTTTTATCTGCGTCATCCACTGACTCCTGTGACAGCAGTGACTCTGATGATGGTGCTCACTCAGACAACAGCACCACAGCTCTAGTGCAGAGAAGCAAGAAGAAATCTGAATATAGTAAGCCCCCCCCACCATTCACACCTACCATGGCACGCAATCCAACTTCTTCAAGCACAGTTAAAAAGAAATATAATGTACATACAAATCCCACAAGCCCCAACTTGAGTAATGAGGTGACAAACCCACCTGAAATCCAACGTGTTGTGGTGGAACATGTGATCAAAAGTCAACCAAGCAACTCCAAGTGGATGAGAACGTTCTCTGGTAAAATACCCAAACCCCCAGGTGAGGCAGATTATGAGACATGGTCGTTACATGCAGAGTTAATGTTTAATGATGACAGTCTTTCAGTCGATGTACAACGGAAGAAGATACTAGAGAGCCTGCTTCCCCCAGCTTCAGATGTGGTAAGGCAACTTGGCACCTCTGCACATCCCAGACATTATGTGCAACTGCTCGACTCTGCATATGGACTTGTTGAGGACGGAGAGGAGGTGTTTGCCAGGTTCTTGAACACTAATCAGAATCCAGGGGAGAAGTCATCTGATTATCTACAGCGACTGCAGAGTCTCTTGTGCCCTGCTGTGAAGAGGGGTGGTGCAAAACAGGTGAATGCAGACCGACACTTACTGAAGCAGTTCAAGCGTGGTTGCTGGGACCACAGCCTGGTCTTACAGCTGGAGCTCAAAAATGAAACGCCTCCCAACTTTGCAGAGCTGTTACTACAGGTGCGTACTGAAGAGAACAGGAGAGCATCAAAACATGACAGAATGCAACATCACTTTGGCTCCTCCAAGACAAAGCCTTCAGTGAACATTCACTCTGTGCCTGACATCTCTCTCTGTGATTCCAACGCCAGCTTACTGCAGTCATACATCTCTGAAACTGAAAGTCTGAGAAAACAAGTCGCTCAGTTACAGATGCAGCTCAACAGCAAGAAATACAAGAAAGATAAAAAAACAGGGATCTAAAGGTGCCGTATCAACAAATAACTCACCTCCACCAGTAGCTGAAGCACAGGCTCATCATGTGATGCCACAGAATCCACCCACTTCAAGACCTCAGCCAAAGGCCTGGTTCTGTTTTAAGTGTGGAGAGGATGGCCACATTGCCAGGAACTGTGACAAGCCCATGAACAAAGCACTCGTAGACCAGAAATACACAGAACTCAGACACAAGCAGGACGAGTGGAAGGCAAGGCAGCCTTTAAACTGGACCGGGTTCCAGTAATGGGACCTACTGGAACCGAGGACACAGAGGAGAGTCCCAAGTCAAAATGGAGATGTGAAACCAAATGTCAACAAGCTACAGAAACTGCACATCGGCTCACAAGCAGGTTGGTTGGTTCGAGACATGTAGCCAGAGTCACAGTTGGCGGAGTTCAACAAAACTGTCTAATGGATGGAGGCTCACAGGTCACGACCATCACCAAATCCTTTCATGAAACCCACTTACCTTCTCATCCCATCACTCCCATAGAGGACCTCTTGCACATAGAGGGAGCTGCAGGCCAACAAGTCCCTTACCTTGGCTGCATTGAAGTTGACATTGCTTTCTCAGAACATTTCACAGGAGAGCCTAAGGTGGTCACAACGCTGGCTCTAGTTATCCCCGATCCCAGAACAAGTGTAGAGGTTCCAGTTCTCGTAGGCACAAATACTCTTGATATCTTGTATGAAGGTTTCGAAGAGAGAACAACAATTTCACCAGACTGTGAATATGCCTCACTCGTCAGACACCTGCAGAGCATTTACTTAAGCAAGACACAACGAGATGGGACAGTGGGCAGAGTGAAATTACAGTCAAAGAGCGCTATAGTCATTCCGGCTGGAAAGAAAATGGCAGTAAATGGCCGTGCAAGACATGTTCCCACTGTTCACGGTGCACCTCTTCTGGTGGAGCCCCCCACAAATGGCTGTCTGCCAGGTGGCTTGATATCCTGCAGTTACATCATGGCAAGCCCACGTCAGACCTCCTTTAAAGTCCCCATCCTCCTCAAGAATGAGTCTGCGCACGACATCGTAGTTCCAGCCCATCGAACTCTGGCAGAACTTTCAGTGCCGCTGTCCATCTCTCCATTGATCCCCACCAGCGATATTAAAGCGGAAGTACAAACCTCAAACCAGACCAATGTTACTGCTCAGTGTTTCACAGCTGGTCAAGTAAATCCTGAAAATTTGATCAAGTTTGAGTTTGGTGATTCCCCTCTGTCAGAAGAATGGAAAGACAGGATTATCAGGAAGTTGAATTCGATTCCTGAAGTCTTCGCAAGGGGAGATCTGGACTATGGACACACGACAGCTGTAAAGCACAAGATTCGCCTCTCTGACCCGACGCCTTTCAAACAGAGGGCAAGGCCCATCCATCCCTCTGATTACGAGGCGGTTCGTCTCCATCTGAAAGAGCTGTATGATGTGAACATCATAAGGGAGTCAGAGAGTCCATTTGCTTCGCCAATCGTCGTCGTGAAAAAGAAAAATGGACAAATCCGCCTATGTGTAGATTACAGAAAACTAAACAACCAGACAATCAAAGATGCTTATGCTCTGCCACACATCGAAGAGGCGTTTTCATCTCTGACAGGAGCAAAGTGGTTTTCTGTCATGGATTTAAAGTCAGGCTATTATCAAGTGGAAATGGAGGAAGAGGATAAACATAAGACCGCCTTTGTCACACCGATGGGTTTTTGGGAGTTCAACAGGATGCCGCAGGGAGTAACCAATGCTCCAAGCACCTTCCAACGAGTTATGGAAAAGTGTATGGGCTCTCTAAATCACAGAGAAGTGCTGGTATTCCTGGATGATCTTATTGTATTCTCCAGTACCCTGGAAGAACATGAGGAGCGGCTTTTGAGGGTGCTGAACCGACTGAGAGAGTTCGGTCTCAAATTGTCACCAGAGAAATGTCATTTCTTCAGGAAGTCTGTGAGATACTTAGGTCATATAGTGTCTGAAAATGGTGTGGAAACAGACCCAAATAAGATCGCAGCACTCACCTCATGGCCCCGCCCGAATAACATATCTGAGTTGAAGTCGTTCCTCGGCTTCACAGGATATTATCGGAGGTTTGTTAGAGACTACTCCAAGATTGCAAAGCCTCTAAACGATCTGACGGCTGGATACGTCCCCGCAAAGAAAAAGAAACACGAGAACACATCAAAAGGGCAAAGGTCATTCTCTAATGTTGACTTAAAGAAACCCTTTACCGACAAATGGACATCTTCATGTGAGGAGGCATTCAAAACCCTAATCGAGCGATTAACGACAGCACCTGTACTGAGATTCGCTGACTCCAAGAAGCCATACATACTCCACACAGATGCCAGCTTGCATGGACTTGGCGCCGCGCTGTACCAGGAACAGAATGGTCAAATGAAGGTTATTGCATATGCCAGTCGGGGGTTATCCAACTGTGAACGCAGGTACCCCACGCACAAGCTTGAGTTCCTCAGTCTCAAGTGGGCGATCACGGATAAATTTGCTGATTACCTCTATGGAGTGGAGTTCAGCGTGCTAACTGACAATAACCCCTTGACTTACGTCTTGACCTCTGCAAAACTGGACGCCTGTGGCCATCGTTGGCTTGCTGACCTTTCCAACTTCAATTTCAGCATTAAATACAGGGCTGGAAAAAAGAACCAGGATGCAGATGGGCTATCAAGACGTCCGCATGTCCCTGCAGAGATTGATGACAGTGCAGCAGTTGAGGATGAACGAGTGCGGCGGTTTATGTCAAGGTTTGTGAAAGAGGAAAGTGAGGACGTTTTCCCAAAGGAGGCTGTCAAAGCCGTCTGTGAGAGACATCAGCTGGACAAATTCACTGACATAGGGGAAGAATGTGGTCACTTACCTGTCATCGTGGAGTGTCTAGCGATGGGTGAAGGTGCTATCTGTCCTGAATATGCTCAAGCCGACCTGCTCCCTGGATCCACCACACTTCCCAGAATGTCTCAGCAGGATTGGGCTATGGAGCAGAGGAATGATCCAACAATAAGCAGAGTAATAGACATTATCAGAGCAGGTAAACACGTCACTTACCGTCTCCGGCAGAAAGAGGAAAGGGAGGTGCAGTTACTGCTCAGAGTTCAGGGTCAGCTAATATTGAGCGACGAGGTTCTGTACAGAAAGTGCAAGGGTGAGGATCAACCTACCTTCCGGCTTGTTCTCCCAAAGAAATACAGACAGATGGCACTGATGAATCTCCATGATGGTGTTGGTCATTTGGGGTATGAGAGGACAGTAGATCTGGTGCGTGCACGGTTCTATTGGCCGAGGATGAGTTTGGAGGTCGAGGAGATGATCAGAAGATGTGAAAGGTGCCTTCGACGCAAGGCAAGGGCAGAGAGAACAGCTCCCCTTGTCAACATAAAGACCAGTCGGCCACTTGAGTTAGTGTGTATGGACTATCTCTCCTTGGAGCCAGACGGCCGTGGCACAAAGAACATACTTGTGATAACTGACCACTTCACAAAGTATGCGGTTGCAGTACCAACCCCTGACCAAAAGGAGAAGACAGTAGCCAAAGCACTTTGGAATAACTTCCTTGTACACTATGGCATACCTGAACGTTTACACAGTGATCAAGGTCGCAACTTTGAATCCGCTGTCATCAAAAATTTCTGTGAACTCCTGGGGATAAAAAAATCGAGGACGACGCCGTACCATCCGTGTGGCAATCTGGTAGAGCGCTTCAACCGGACCTTGCTGGCAATGCTCGGAACCCTCGAAGAAGGAGATAAAGTGAGGTGGCGTGACCATGTGCAGCCATTAGTCCACGCATATAATTGCACTAAAAACGACACTACTGGATTTTCCCCATATCAACTGATGTATGGAAGACAACCGAACTTGCCAATTGATGTGGCTTTTGGACTAAATCCTGAAGGACAGAGGAAAGTCACTCACAGTGAGTATGTGAAAAAACTCAGAGAAACACTGGAGGAGAGTTACAGACTGGCTGTTGAGCACAGTAATAAGACGGCTCTCCGCAACAAACAAAGGTACGACTTGAAGGTCAGAGAATCCACTTTACAAGTTGGAGACCGTGTCCTTGTGAAGAATGTGGGGATACGAGGAAAGCACAAGATTGCAGATAAGTGGAGTCAAACGGTCTACAAGGTGGTGAAACACATTGATGATTCCCCAGTGTATGTGGTGGCTCCACTCACCTCCGAGGGCCCAGAGAGGACATTGCACCGAGATCTGCTCCTACCTTGTGGGTTCCTCGCACCTTCAGAGTCAGCTGAAGTCGATGAAGTCAGTCAGAGTAACCGAAAGGAGAAAACTGCCATGCACACTGACATGGATTC
Source organism: Megalops cyprinoides (assembly GCF_013368585.1). Taxonomy (NCBI): domain Eukaryota; kingdom Metazoa; phylum Chordata; class Actinopteri; order Elopiformes; family Megalopidae; genus Megalops; species Megalops cyprinoides. The sequence continues at coordinate 1,062,089 of NC_050604.1, read as the reverse complement.
CAACTGAACTTTGGACTTGACTTACTGAACTTTGCTATTAGACAGTAAAAAACTGTCAAAGGACACTTTCTTTTATTTTTATTCTTTTTGTTTATTGCATTGGGGATTATTATCATTACCGCTGAATCTGAACTGATTTCCCAGTTGTTATTGTTGTGGGAATAAACATTTGTGTGTTTACCTCATGTACTAACCTCCCTCGCTCCTATGAGTCGGATTAGAGTATCGTGGTCATCTTAAGTATCCAGCTAGTGACAGAGTGTTACATTTTGTTGGCCAAAAACCAAGGTCAAGTTAGAAGAGCATGAGAACATGCAACAATTTTACAAAATGAGAATACTTCTGGTTGTGTGTGCTTCTTCCAGTGAAATGAGAATTCCTATTTGGGCCTCTGGTGGACACCATGAAGTGTGCCACTTGGACATTCTCTCCTCCTTTAACGCATGATCGCAGTCCATATATATTGACTGCTTCAAGGAAGCTGCTGAGCACTGTTGAGGCACGATTGTTGGTGGCGGCATTTAGGTAAACAATAAGACAACTAAAGCTGTCAATGCCCCCGTGAACTACAATTCGCCATCTGTAATTTAAGAAATTGCAAAGTGTAGTGTTATTGCAATAACAATGCCAGCTACTTTATAGTGTTAGGATATTTTGCCCGTCTCCGTGGAACTCAGTGCAGGACAATGAAGAACACGCTGATGACTTCTCTTAAGAGAACTGATGTTTAATTCAATGCGCAAGGGAAAGACAAACTCAGGACATTCGGGCTGTCTGTACTGAGAGAATCTCTAAGGAATCAAGTTGTGTGGTGTGATGATATACAGTCCATGGTCATACATATCAAAGGATTGAGTTAAGTGGCGGGCTGGAGACAAATGGTCTCGTGCCATGGGAACCTTGGCAAAGCCATTCAGCAAGGATGTGTGACATCCTTGCTGCAGACACTACAGAGGTGTTATACAGAGACATACAAATTACAGACATAGTAGCAGTAGAACAGGAGACACAATACATACGCGGTGCTACATAAAACTGGGAACCTATCAGTCCCCCATTTTGTATTTGGAAATATGGTGTCAAACACCACATTCCCCATGACCTTCAATTCAACTTAATTCAGGCCTGTACCCCCAGTGAGCAAGCACATGGCAACAGTGGCAAGGAAAAACTCCCCTGGAGTAAAGGGGAGAAACCTTGAGAGGAACTAAGACTCAGCAGGGGGGGGGACCCATAAGAATAAGAATAATAATAAGAATAAGAATAAGGAATACTTTATTAATCCCGAAGGAAATTTGAGTGTCACAACTGCACCGTCTGGCACACATCAAAAACAACAAAAGAATAAATTGAATAAAATAAATAGAGAGGTATAAAATACAACAAATAGAAAGAAGTTTGTGCAATTATGCGTTGTACAGTACTTCTGTAGCTGTCATATAATAAATAAATGAGAATAGTGAGATGGAGAAGTTATCATGCTTGTGCTATGATTATATACATAGTATAAAATGAATTAATGAAACAAGAATAAACAAGGGTAAGGTTATTGCTATTATACAGTATGAAGTGCAGTAGAAAAACAGTTATTGTTGTACAATATTCAAAACAATGATAACTGTATAGTGCAAATCCTGACCAGATGGCTAGAGAACAGTTATTGTCCCATGTGCAAAGATTATGTGGGGGGGGGGGGGGACAGCACAGGGCATCAGGTGCCAGTCAATCCCATGTTGAAACAGCAGAGAGGGGAGGAGTTGTATAGTTTGATGGATGCAGGCAAAAAAGACCTGCCTGCAAAGACCACTGAAAGTGCCTCTCAGTGGAACATTTTGGGGAGATCAGCCTGCCACTGAAGGTGCTCTTCATGACAGAGCTGGCTTTCCTGATGAGCTTGTTCAGTCTGTTTGCATCCCCAGCTTTCAGACCACACTCCCAGCACACCACCGCGTAGAAGATGGCACTGGAAACCACAGACTGGTAGAACATCTGCAGCATCTTGTTGCAGACGTTGAAGGATCGTAGTCTCCGCAGGAAGTAAAGCCGACTCTGGCCCTTCTTGTAAAGGGCCTCTGTATTCGTAGTCCAGGAGTGGACTACTTCAACTTCTACTCCATGGATTGCAACAGGGATCCGAGCAGGTTTATACTTGCGGAAGTCCACAACCAGCTCCTTCGTCTTGCTGACGTTTAGGTGCAGATGGTTCAGGCTGCACCACTCCACAAAGCTGTCTATCAGTCCCCTGTACTCTGCCTCCTGTTGCCCCTTGATACACCCCGCAATAATGGAGTTATCAGAGAACTTCTGAAGGTGGCATAACTCTGAGTTGTACCTGAAGTCAGAGGTGTACAAGGTGAACAGGAAGGGAGAGAGGACGGTCCCCTGGGGTGCCCCTGTGCTGCTCAGTACTGTCTCTGACACACTGCTCCCAAGTCTCACATACTGTGGTCTGTTGGTCAGGTAGTCAGTAATCCAGGTCACAAGCGGGGCGTCCACTCGCATGCACCTGAGCTTGTCTCCCAGCAATAAAGGCTGTATGGTGTTGAAGGCACTGGAGAAGTCAAAAAACGTGACTCTCACAGTGCTTCCAGCCTCGTCAAGATGGGAGTAGGCCCGGTGCAGCAGGTATATGATGGCGTCCTCCACTCCGATGCGTTCCTGGTAAGCAAACTGCAGGGGGTCCAATGCTGGTCTGACCAGGGGTTTGAGGTGGGAGAGGACAAGCCTCTCCAGGGTCTTCATCACATGTGATGTTAATGCCACTGGCCTGTAGTCATTTAAGACCTTGGGGTGCCCCTTCTTGGGCACAGGGACCAGGCATGATGTTTTCCATAGTGCAGGAACCTTTCCAAGTCTCAGGCTCAGACTGAAGATGTTTTGGAAGACTCCACAAAGCTGTTCAGCACAACCCTTAAGCACCTCAGTCCCCATGCCGTCGGGGCCTGCAGCTTTGCCTGAGTGGAGTCTTTCCAGTTACTTCTTCACCTGTTCAGTTGTGATGGTTGGGGAGAGTGGCGAGGCGGGAAGGGCAGTCCCCGGTACAGGGGCCTGAGAGGGTCTGGAGGTGGGCTATATGGTGATATGGGAGGTGTGAATACTCGAGGGGCTGGGGGGTGGGTGGACCAGGGCTTCAGTATCAAACCTATTGAAAAACAGGTTAAACTCATTGGCCCTGGCCACACAGTCCTCTCTCACACGGCTGCTGGTCTGGTTGTAGCCGGTGATTCTCCTCATGCCGTTCCACACCTCCCTTGTGTTGTTCTGTTGAAGCCTGCACTCCATCTTCCTCCTATAGGCGTCCTTGCCCTCCTTGATCTTGATGTTAAGTGTCTTCTGGACCCTCTTAATCTCCTCCCTGTCCCCGGCTCTGAAGGCCCTCTTTTTGTTATTAAGGAGAGCCTTAATGTCACTGGTAATCCAGGGTTTGTTATTTGGAAAACATTGTACTGTGCGGGTGGGGATGACGTTGTCCACACAGAAGTTGATGTAGCCCGTGATGCATTGAGTAAGCTCTTCTACATCCTCTCCGTGAGGCTCAGTCAGAGCCTCCCAGTCAGTAGCCTCAAAACAACCCCTGAGAGCCTCAACTGCATCACGTGACCACCTCCTGAATGTCTTGGTGGTTGCAGGTTGCTGCTGGACAAGAGGCTTATGCTGGGGTGAGAGGTGGACCAGGTTGTGATCCGATCTGCCAAGTGGGGGCAGGGCTGTGGAGCTGTATGTGTCTTTAGCGTTGGCATACAGTAAGTCCAGGGTTTTATTGTCTCTGGTTGGACAGTCAACAAACTGGGTGAAGTTTGTCATAGTGGAAGACTGTTACGACCACGGTCGTTACGGTTTGTGTTTGTGTTTGTTCGTTTTCCCCGATGTATGTGATTTGCTCTGGCTGCGTGCGTTGCATCGTTTTACATTTTCCCCAGGTCCGTCTCATCCCTTCCCCGAGGTGTGTCCTTCGCTGGGTGTCTCCTCCCCTCGCCCGTGATTGGAGCCTTCCATCATTTCCTGGCTGGCCCGCTCCTTTCAAAGAGGCTCAGTCCGTGCAAGGGAAGAGACCACTTGTCATTTCTGCATTTTGTGATTGTTAATTGTACATCGTTGTGCGTATGCTTAGGTTCTCGTCCATGTGTATCTGTGAGTATTGCTTTTGGTCTTCGTGACACTGTGGTTGGGTGTGGGAAGTAGGGAGTCGATGCCATTTTCTTTTCCATCTCATTTTCACATTGGTTTCGTTAGGAAGGGAGAAAGGGAAGTTTTACTGTATCTTTTGTTTTGAGATTTATTTTGTTAGGTCAGTTAGTTTCCCTCTCTCGTTAGTTAGAGTGTGTTTTGTTTGTTATTTTGGCTTGTCGACTGTGTGTTCCCTGTTACCCACTTTATTTATATGTTTTATTTGTCTTTAAATGTTAGTGTAATAAATTCTGTTACACTTTTCCCAGTGTTCGCGACTGTGGTCTCCCCTTTTTTCCCTGTTACGGTCTGACCCTAGACCGGGCCGTAACAAAGACAGAGTCACGTGGTTGAAGTCTCCAGATATCGCGATGAAAGCGCTGGGGTGCTGTGACTGGAGCTCCGCCATCACTGAGTGGATGACGTCACACGCTGTGTTCGCATCGGCTGATGGCGGAACATAAACAGCGATCATTATCGCATGTGAGAATTCCCTCGGCAAATAATACGGACGTAGGCCGACCGCTAAGAGCTCAATGTCCGGGCTGCAAACTCTCTCCTTGACAGTAATATGCCCTGGGTTGCACCATCTGTTAATGAGAACGGCAAGCCCCCCTCCTTTTTTCTTACCGCTCTTCCTTCGGTCTCTATCTGTCCGTATTGTCTCAAAACCGGTGACAGTGGCGTTGTAGTCCGGGATATCTTCATGCAGCCATGTCTCCTTAAAACACATGATACTCCCGAAATTCCCTCTGGCTCCTCACCAGTGCCGTCAGTTCGTCCGTCTTATTCGCCAGCGATCTCACATTTTCCATAATGATGGAAGGGAGATACGGCTTGTATCTCTTCATTCGCCGTTTAATCCCAGCTCTGCAGCCACGGTATTTCCTCCTTATTTCACCCGGAATACGTTGTTTGTATTCCACGGGGGCAGTCGCCGATTGCCATGATAGGAGTTCCTCCCGAGTGTAAACAAAGGGAGCCTGCTCCCCCCGACATGCGTGCCCCGATGAGCAGGAACGCGAGAAAAACTTCACTAAAGCGTGCGGAGTGCATTCAAAGACTAAAATTAGAAAAAACAAACAAAAAGCTAGAAAAGGATGCTAAAGCTAAAAACAGATAGACCAAACAATACAACTAGATCGGAGCAGCTGCGACGGGCAGCCACCTGTAGCAGCGCCGGAAGTAGAGAGTAAAGGCAAAAGCACTTTACTGGACAGAATCAACCCATTATCAGAGCAAAACTGCATTAAATGATTGGCAAATAAAGAGCTATAATCAGAGCTATATTCATCTTCATTCTGGGAACTCTCGATATCGATATTCCAAGCCTGCAGTACGTTTTGTATATTAACTGGCATAATTTTTAGTATTAACAGAGATTCCACTGTAGAGAAACTAACACACACAATTATATTTTTCAATTTTAATAAAATATATTCAAAGTTTTCAGAACCTGGAACAACTGAGGGGCCTACCCTCCCCATTCCCCACTACAGTACAGCATTTAGGGAACCATGTGCAGCCCATCAAAGCCCAAAGTTTAACAGCCACTGAAACCAATCACCACAGGGATTATTCAACACAGTACAGCAAAGTTCCTACCCAGGTCTGTCTATGTAATATAAGACTGGAATCTTTACAATTATATCCATTATAAATGAGGTATCTGTCTGTAAGTACAATACATTAATCAAAGATGTAAAAACATATTTTATCAACATTATCTGGGGTAAAAAGTGCATCATTAGTGTGTCAACAAATTTCAATCATATGGCTCTGTTAGTAAATGCACTGACCTCATTATGTTGGGTTGAATACACTTTCACTGCTTTTCAAAGGCCAAGGATGAAGCTCATTCTAAAGAGGATCACTGTCCTTGTGGACAGGACACTCAACATTCATCCTCTATATGTTCATCATGTCTCGAGCCAACAGCTACAGAAACACTTTCTCCTTCATTACATCCGAGGTTCTGAAGGCACTATTCATTTTCATTTTGGCACAGAAGGCATGCTTGTTTACACTGATGTCCTGTGGAGGGCGTACTGTATTCAGATTAACCTGCACTGGAGCCACACCCCGTGGCCAATTCTGGCCTCATGCCCATCGGCCGCTGGGTGCAAAGCTTCGGCTGAAGGAGAAGCTGACATCACAACTTTTGTGCTTCCCCCAGGCTCCAAAGGGCACCACGATGATGCTGCTGTTGTCCTCTGATCCATACTGAAGAGCCTGCGAGAGAAAGCAGACACGCTGCTCATCCCTCCTTTCATGCATACTGCTCATTCACCTTTACACATATTCCTCACTCAGCCTTTCACACACACTGCTCATTCAGTTTAACACATACTACTCATTCTGCCTTTCACACACTGCCCATTAATGTTTCACACATACGTCATAATTGTATGTGACATGCCTTTTTTTTTCCTTCTTTTCACTATCTACAAACATTACATTACACCATTTTTAATTAGCAATTATTGATTCAAACTCATTGATAAGTCACATTAATCTTTCTTCATGTGGAAGTTAGTTTAGAAGTCAGCGGTTGTCCTAATAAGCTGGCAATCTAAAATTCATTCAAAAGCAAAAAATTACAGAGAATCACGTTACACATTAACTGGATCCTGTGAAGCACACATCTGTATGGCAACATTAGAAACATTGTATATTATTAGCTAATAGAGTCTAGCTAGCTACCTAGCTAGCAGGCAAGATTACATTACAGCTAAAGCTGACAGCTAAAACACTGTGTGACAGTGTTACTGTCAGTGCTACTACTACAAGCAAGTTAGTTAGCTAGACAGGCAGACATCATAAGAATAGTCTTTCCTCACACATTAAGTACACTTGTCAGGAAACCTACGTTGTTCTCCTCAGTCCACAGTCCTTGTCACATTGATGCTCACCAGGTTTACACTTTTTGATGTGCTGAATGTGTCTCCACATTTTAAAATTGATAGTAGAGCCAGCTATTAAAATGTGAAATATTTACAGTATTCACAGACATTGTGAAGGGCAGCCAACTACCTTGCTAAACCTAGCGTATTAGCTGTTGATCAAACTGAATTTTCCCGTGGTAGAAGAATCTACATCGTGCTGTCATACGTAGCTTGTGATCAGATAAAGACTTTATGACCAACACAGGATTTTACAACTGGAAAATGACAGAGGGGTCCTGCCACAGACTTAGCCTAGCATAAAAAAATAGGAATCAGACCTGCCAGAGTGGCTAGTGACCCTGCAACTCAAACCCACCAAAGAGCAAATCTACTTGCACTGGTGGTTGCCAATTTCTGTAAACCTCTCACTGTGTATGTATGTGAATGAATTTTGTTTGTATACGTGTATGCAAGCGTGGTGTGTGTGTGTGTGTGTGTGTGTGTGTGTGTGATTGTGTATGTAAGTGTGTTGTGTATATGTGTATTTTGTGTGTGTTGTGTGTATGTGAGTACATACGTGTCAGTGTATGCATATGTGAGTGTGTTGAACAGCAGGTTGCCTGAGGAATAGTAGGTTACCAGCAGCAACATACCCACCCCTATCCCTGTAGAATTATTCTAAGGTTGTTAGAAACTGCCAGGATAGGTCAGGGATCTGGGCTGTGTGGCTCAGCCTACGTTCAAAGTGTTAAGCATTGCAGACTGAGCCACCCGGGACACTGATTATGTAAAATTTTTAACATTCTTTTCAGTTCATTTTCAGCAACTTTACAAATGAGGTTGTGGTGTAATGTCAGGTTGGACTGGGCTGCAAACAGAAAAAGGACCTGAAAATGATGTTAAATTCCACAAAAAGTGGAATCATTGGAATCATTAAATTTATAGGTAATGTCAGATGATGTTTAAATTTAGACCCATATCTACACAAATAACTTCCATGATTTAACATAAAGAAATATACTACAGGACAGAAAAGAGTTTTCACCTGTGAAACTACTCATACCTGGACTTTTACACTTGTTTGTAACAGTAGCTAGGCATTTTGGGAAAAGAATGTTTTTAAACACACACCTACCTGCTCTGAAATACGCTGAGCTGCCTCTGAAGGCTCATGGCACTGGCTGATGACATCACAGATCTCCTGACTGTTCATAATGAAATTGATTCCGTCTGTGGTTAATGCCAGGAAGTTGTCATGAGCGTGATGCAGCTGAAAAACAAAGACTTTCAGCCTCTGTCTATACTGTGGAGAAGTTAGAATGGAGGCTACTCAATCTTATTCTGTGAGCAAAGACAAAGATTAGATGTGGTGCTTTCGTACTTGTTTACTTTACTTTGCTTTAAAGCATAGATTTATCTAGTTGGGCAAAATGCACTTATTACACTTTTTCCAAGGTGTTTAACAAGCTCCAGCTTCAGGAGATGATTAGTGACTTGTTCCATCTGGTTGCCTTAGGTTGCCTTAAGCAGCCCCTCAGACAGCCTTTAAATGCACCACACTCCAGCCCTAGAGATGAGACTTTCTAAGTATCCTACAGTCTCTCAATCAATTTTTGTGCTGTTTTAAAGTGGAGAAATGTTAAGTCTCCAATTCATTGAGCGGTCCTTAACCCTGATGCCTCAACACAACACCAGCTCCCCTGGTGCAGGGTGTGAGAGCATAATGTTACCTACTTAGGATGGTCCAGTCAGACTCCAACTGCTCTGGTACTACACAAGATGAAGAAGTTGCATACAAGACTCAAAGACTCAAAAAGTACATTTTTCTGAAGATGAAAGACAGTAACTCCTCTTCCACAGTATCAATCACTTGTGCACTGGAGTGTTTAGACTTATTTAGGATATGATTTCTTACTTGTTAGAAATTCCCACAGAAAATTATAACAAGTGTTTCATCAGGTTTAAATATCACTGAAAAATGTGACTCTGCATTAAGGGCGTATTAATAATGTACATCAAATACCTAGACCTTACACGTCAGTAGCCACACACTTACCCTCCTGATCTGCCAGTTGCACAATTTTAATGTTATGGTAATATATAGGTTTTTTCTAATGTTTAACATATTAGAAATTACCCCCCCCCCACCCCCCACTTCATGCAGAAAGAGTACTCTTTGTCTAAATGAGCCTCCTGCAAAGATGTTTTTCGTGCTGTTTCAGATATAGAAGCGTCCCTCTTCTGATGGTTGGATGTACCCCTTTAACATTTCACAACAGCACTTTCAGCATTTCTACCATAACAGCTTATTGTTCCTGAGTCTTAAACTTGGATTTATTAACTGGTTTAATCTTATGTCAGACATGATCTCTCTTCCTCTCTCTATCTCTGCTTTCATCTGACCAACAGCTGCTTCTGTAGCACTGCCACCTGCTTTAATAACTGGCCAAAACAATGTCTGGACCTTTGCTGCAGCATCCACTCTAAAGAAGGAGGGTCCCTATTCATAACCTGCCTGAGGCCACCATGTAATCCTCTGTCCACCTCACTAGCTATAGAAGAGAACTGTTGAGATGAATGGATGCCTTTTATGTGTTATGCTTAGGCTTGGTCGGTATCAAGGTATTATGGTATACCGGGGTATTTAGAAATCCCGAAGGTATGATTTTCAATACCGTCCTCTTTCTATTAAACTGATGCAGAGATGCTGTATTGAGGTGATGTATTATAGTGCACAGCACGTGCCACCAGAGGTCAGTCTACTGGTGAGATAGATGGCGACTGCCAGTGGTGGGGATAACGTTACAGGACTAGTAAAAAAAGAAAAATGCCTCTGCCCCCGTTTGGGAGTATTTTGGGTTTCGTCCCAATGATAAAGGTAAGCCAGCCATTTCGGACGAAGCTGTGAGCACTATTTGCCTCAAGAGAGTTGTGGCTAAAGAGGGTAACACGTCAAACCACTGCATTTCGTTGTAATTCCATGCAGTTTGTCTTTGAGCAGGCGCTGCTCTTCCGTGTCACTGCCTGATAACTAGTGTCTTCAGATATCCTGATCCCTCTATAAAGTGGAAGTGGTGCTTTTTTTAATTCTACAACTCTCCTTAAGTAGTTGTGAAGGAATTGATGGCTGTTATTATAGCAAACTAGTGATCATACATGTCACCCGATATGTTCTTGTCTACACCATGGATCTGTAGACTCTTGAGGCGACTGGCTAGCTAGTAAGTTAGTGAATTAGAAGTGTAACCACTAATTTGTATTTAAGGCATACTAGCTTGCCAGCTCACAAAAAAAATAGATTACCAAGCTGGCTACCAAGCTCATTGAAATACAGCAACGAGTATTTTAGACGCATTTTGTTTTGTTTGTCAAGACTATGGGACAGACAGCCAAATTAATAAGGTAGCTAGCTAACTTGCTTGCTAGCAGGCTAAAGTCACATCCAGTCCAGTGATTATTATAATAACCATTCACCCATATAGTCTGCTTGATAGTCAAGATTTGATGTTTTGTGAATGCATTTGTTAGCTAGCAAGCAATCTATGTTGGAGGATTTAACCAAAATTTGGAATAAGTAGCTAATTATTATCAAGCAAACTCGCTAGCTAGCTAGGTTGGTAACTAGTTAACTTTAGTTCGAGGAAGATGACTAGCTAGCTAGCTAGCTAAGCTGATCATGCCAAAAAATGTCTAAAATAAATAATGTGTTACTTTCAACATATTTATCAATGTTTTTCAGAAAGTATAGGAACTATAACTGTCAAATTATGATGACATCTCATTCATGACCAAAAATTCATTTTTGATGTTTTTTGGCCTTTTGCCAAAATCGAACATTAGCGACATCCAACGGGTTTCTGTGGACCGCCACACATTATTAGGGGCTAAGCACCGAAGGTGCTAGGCACCTATTGTAATTGTTAGAATTTTTCACTATTATACTTTCTCCTCTGGGATTCTATGGCAGCCCAAAGAACCCCTTGGTGGATTTTTATGAAATTTGGCACATTGACAGAAGACAGTCCAAAGTATCCAGGCCTCAAATTTGGGGTCAATCCATCCATCTCTGTAGTGCTGCCAACAGGCCAAACTTCAAGGTACATTTTTTGTTCATAACTTCTGAACCGTTTGTCCTAGAGTTGTGATCTTTTCCCCCCGGAATCATTGGGTCATGACGATTCGAATGCACCCATTGGCGTTAAAGTCCACCATATTGGATTTTCCGCCATTTTAAATTTTTCGAAAAAACTAGTCCTAGGCCGTTGATCCTATCACCACCAAATTTGGTACGTATCATCTACAGAGGGTTCTGACCAAAAGTTATTCAAAGAACTCTGCTAGGGCAAACGATACGGCCGCTGTCATCCAATGAAATTCCATGGTGAAGACACCAAAACAGGAAGTGAGTCATATCTCAGCAATGCTTTGTTGGAGTGATGCCAAACTTTGTTGGTATTAGCAACACTGGGTATGCACCAAGTTTCATGAAATTTTACCACTTGGGGCGCTATACCATTAAAAATCATTAAAATACCCATTACTCTGGCAGAAAAGCAGATATCTCAACTAAATTTCTTGTGCTTAATCAAAGTTAAGGATCCTGACTGGGAACTTATGAAACCTCCACATCAGCCATTTTGTGTTTCATCCATCTTTGATTTTGTCAAAAACACATTTAACCACCTCCTAGAGTTATGGCACAATGAGGTTTTGTGTATTACCTCTTTGGACCATTGTCTTTAACAGTTGTTGAAGGATAGTTGCCAGGTTGAACAATGTGGCCGCAGTGTACCAACAAAATCGCCTGTGAAGTCGCCATAAAGGAAGAGTGGCCATATCTCTGCAATGCTTTTGTTCATTGGCATAAAAGGTGATACACATGCTTACAATTAGGCCTGGGTGCCACACAGCAAGTTTAGTGAAATTTGTAGACTAGTTTATTTTTAATTTCATTCAAATGTGGTAATTTCATCTAACAGATGTAGAAAATATATCAGAGTACCTTGTTTTTTTCAGTGTATTTTATTAAATTGATTTCAGATTGAGATTTCCTTTACTGTCATTTTATCATGCACTTGCGTACAATCAAGAATGAAATGTGGTTTCTCCTATATCAAGTGTATATAAATTACAAAGAGAATTAAAACATATATCCATAAACAATACACTCAGTTTTGTAAACAATTGGAGGGGAATAGGAGCATGACTCTATGGTGGCATGTCTTTATGGTGTAGTTGGAGGGGAATAGCAGCATGTACTGTCAATAAATTATTATTTTTTTTGTCTGTACAAAAAGTGCCAGGTGCAGCATGAAATGGATTGCACTAGTGGAGAATAGTGTCTGTCTGGTCCTATGGAGCGATTAATGGTTCAGTGGGGGGGGGGCAAGAGTGTTCATGATCTTCACAGCCAGGGGTATGAAGCTATTTAGAGGCCTGGTGGTATCAAACGAAATGATTTTAAATAAATAAGATTTGATCTTGATTTTGAAGTCAAAAGCCAAAAAAAAAGTGTTAAAAAATGAGGGGTCCTTTCCTAATCAGGGTCATTTTATTATATTCAGCTAATATGGTATGTTCTCTGCCATTTTTCCCATGATTTTCGATTTTTTCAAATACCAAAAAATTGCACTTCTCCACTTGCAATGTCCCAAGAAGGCACACTGCATTTTATGAAACTGCTTATGTTTAAGCTTGACATATATGCAGTGGGGGGCAGTGCGGTGGAGCAAATGGGTATCAGTACTGCCTAACATTATGGAGGTTTCAAGTTCAGGGTGCGTCTGCATTCAGTTTGTACCTTGTCCCTGTGTATGTGGCTATCCTCTGGGTATTCTGGTTTTTCTACCACAGTGCACACACATTCAGGTAATGTCAATTGGACATGCTATATTGCCCATAAGTGTGAGTGTAAGAGTGGGTGTCAATGTGTCTGTTCACCCTGTGATGGATTGGTGTCTTGGTCAGGGGTTGTTCTCATTAGTTGTCTAACTGGTGGCCCTGAGGTGCTTGGCCCCTTCATTGCTGCTTGCAGCTATATTTATTATTATTATTATTTTGGCTGAACAAACAGCAAGACCCCAGCAAGACTTGTCTAAGTAGGCTAATTGCATATTAAACACACAGCATTGTAGGCTAGCTAGACAATGTCATACATGCTACAATGACTTCTATCACTAGCAGCTCAGCTTTTATGTCTTTTTTTCACACAAATACCATCATATACTGTATACCCCGGTGAAATGTCGGAAGTGTCTCAACTGCCTTTTCCTTGGGGTAGGGAATAATATTCCATTTTTTTCCCCCCAATTTCCCTGTTTTCCAGTTTCCAGTTCCATAAATTTCCCTCTGCAAATTCCATGATATTGCACATGCTCCTCTTTGTGATAGTCTTGACAGTAAAAATATGCTATAAAAAATAAGATGTGACTGACTGATATGAGGCTGAACAAGGCACCCTACCAACAGTACCAACTTCAGCAATACTACTACGCATGGAACATATGTATGATTGCATCATAGACACAGTAAGGATTTCTGGATGGAAACAGAAGCCCCTGAGAGATGTCTATGATAAAAAGGCATCCATGGGATCAGTGCTGAGGTTATGCAGGCCATTACAAGTGTTAAACTATACAGCTCCTCCACCGCTGTGGACACAGCCTTGTCCCTTCAGGCATGGGGAATGTGACTGACTGCTGAGCAGTATAGGAGCCTGCTGTAATGACACACTCACCGTGATCCTCTTGGTCTCGGGCTCAGCAATCACGCCGACTGCCTTCAGGTCCAGGTCTCCAATGCTGCGTGTCATAGCCAGTCTGCCATTGATGTGTGGCTGCCCCAGGCTGTTCCAGACCACATAGCCCCCGCACTTCTTTATCCTGGAAGATGAAGAGACTGCACATGAGCACACCTAGCGCTGGATATGAGAGCTCAGTTTCACCTTCTCCTGCTGCACATACCTTTTTCTCTCATCCTTTCTCTCGGGGGTGTGGTCCACGGTGAGCTTGATGGCCTCACCCTTACGGCAGAGCAGGGCACGGCTGTCCCCCACGCTGCCCACCACCAGCTCCATGCTGTCCCTCAGCAAGGCCACGGTGGCTGTGCAACCTGAGCTCTGCAGAGATGCTTCAACACCAGAAACAGGCCTATACACACTAAAGCCAGTACTGTACACTCTATACACACTATAGCCAGGACCATACACACTGTACACACCAGACACAGGCCTATACATACTACAGCCAGGACTGTACACAGTATACACTATATACACTAGAGACAGACCTATACCTACTATAGCCAGGACTGTACACACCATACAGTCATGCACTGCTTAACGTCCATTTGGACAACGTCCGTTCGCATATACATCTGTAGTCCCGTAAGCTTATAATAAAGCTTAAAAATCCTGATCGCAGAACAGGACGTAGCGGACGTAACTGGATGTAGTGAAGGCAACGCTTCCCTCATGCAACACGTGTATCTCATGTCTCATGGAAATAAAGCGATTGTGCTGCCAGGTGTATAATATTACAGTGTATTAATGTGTATTATGTTTAGTATTGTACAGTATTAACCAACTTAACCCATATATTACAGTGTACTTTACCAGATACATTAGTTGAAATACAGGACGGTACTGTATGTTTAGAGTATCTTGGCTACAGTAGCCTACTCCATATACGTTTGCTAAGTATGTGGTGTTCGCACAACCAAATCGCATAACGTCCTATTTCACAGAAGGTATTGTGGACATTAAGCAATGCATGGCTGTACACTAAACACACCAGAAACAGGCCTAAACACTATACACACCACAGACAGGGCTATACACGTTACTCACACCAGAGACTGGACCATACATATTACGTGCTCTACACACTATAACCAGGACTATACTCACTACACGCTATACACACTATTGAAAGGACAATACACACTACACACTATACACACTATTGAAAGGACAATACACACTACACACTATACACACCAAATACAAGGCTACCGATTCAAGAGAATCAAGGGAAAGGAAAGGAAATCCCACTATCACAGAGGAGTGTAAAGAAAGACAGAAGAGCTGCCATATTTCAAAGTATTCTGAAACAATAAAAAAACGAATACACCGATACATCGTACCACACAGTCTGATTTAAAAACACAACAGCCAATCTTACCTTAGACAGTTTGTAAGCTAGCTGGTGTACAGGTAGGCTATCTAGCTTCATGTTTCTGTTTATCTTGTTGGCTGACTAAAAGCACATTTGTCTACATACTCAACAAGCTAGGAAAATGCGACAATAAAGTAAACAGTAGCTATCTTGGATCAGGAATTTTGTCTTGTTCTATGGTAGAGTCTAATCTTAATCTGATTAGAAAACCAAACACATGAGACTTCTCACTATGTGATGTTAGCCCAGATGTCAGCTCTAATATTTTGTTAAGTAGCAGAGGCTATTACAATGCCTAAGGTTTCACGCTGTGGTTTAACACAGAAATGAGTCAGAAAAAGTTTCAATTTATGAACAGATGAGTTTGAGTTTATGAACAGAGGCATGTAAAAACTGGAGGGAGGGTACATAGTACACAAAGAAACGGAAATATGTCTCAGACGTAGACGTGACTGTAATCATATATTGTACATATGTACTGTACACATCCTGTCCCCATACTGTCGCTATACTTACTGTATGCACTTTTGTACGTCGCTTTGGATAAAAGCATCTGATAAATAAATGTAAATGTAAATATAAATGTAAATATATGGAGATTTTTTCAAATTGTATTTTAGGGGACTTACCATCAGCAGAGAAGTGTACATGTCTTGCCAAGGCTTTGTCAATTTCCAGGAATGCTTTAGTTAAAACCAGCTCCAGGTTTTCTTCTTTTGCAACTAGATCTCTGAAATTTTATACAGCTATTCAATAATATTGATGCAAGATTTATTGCTACAGTAAACAATTTTACATCTGAAATCTTACAGCCCCTTGGAATGCTGAATAATAACAGTAGTAAGTCATCAGCAGAGAAGGCACCTACTTAATGTATCTCTCCATGTGCTTATGGCAGAAGTCTGCAGCTTGAGGTCCTCCATGACCGTCAAACACAGCAAAATACAGGACGCTGTCAGTCATCTGGGAGACCCGCAGGCGGTCCTCATTCTCTTTGCGCTGGCCAATCAGCGAGGCACATCCCACCTTGGACAGGCTCACCTTGGGGATGGGCTTGCCATACTTGATGCTGGGTGGCAGCAGGATGGACTCCTCGATACGGTCATCCCAAATTCCAAATGTGTCCCACGTGGTGGGACAGCCACTCCCATCTGGGTCAAACCTGGAACTGCTGAGTCTAGCGGTGGCAGCTGAATGGAAAAAGACCCTGCTGCTAAGCAGGGCTCGTCTGCGCACTAGAAACCCACCACACCTGACCCAGAGAGCAGCTGCTGGCATAACTTAGCTGAAGCATACATAGGGAGGGAGTAGGTATGACTCTCAGCCTACACACAGAGAGGGCGTAAGCCTTATTATTGTACGGCTCTCAGCACAGACACAGAAGGAGAAGGCCTCATAACTGCATGAGTCTCAGGTCAGATTCCAGAGGGCTGTCACTTCTGCACTGTAAAATCAAGGAAGAAACAACATATCAGTAAGGAATATTTACTCATGACAAGAAGAATTAAAAAGATTCAAGAGGTGAACTTTTATATTGCACAGACATCAAGAAACTGTACATCCCTGTTATTAATCATATCCCTCATCATGCTGTAATCTATCAGAGAGGTGAAGTGGTATTCTGTTGGTATTTAATATGGATTATGGAAATTGCAGGACAAGATAAGTAGGTATAGGCACAGCCAAATTGCCTCAGTTCATGAATTTGGCAGCAGTGGTAAAGAAGTGCTTTGCATATCCCTGTGAACATAGCCTGTATATTGTTAGATAATGACTCACTTACATTTTGTCAATTAGCAGATGTCACTCTTAGTGACTAGCAAAAAAGTATGTAATAATACAGCATGAAAGACGGCGCATACTGACCACATCCAAACACACATCAGCCCCTGCACCGTGCTATGACAACTTGTGCATATAGAGTATGCTTCAATAAATTCAGGTTAAGTGCTCCACTCAAATGTCTCGCCTGTCAACAACAATTCCATGGCAGAAAAAGCAAAGAAGCCTTTCAAAAATAACAAGGAAATTTGTTATACTTAGTATAAGTATCCGATCTGATCCTATCTGATCCTATCCGATCATATCGCACATATTATCTCACATTTTAATGTCATTAGTACTATTAATAAATGTCAGCCTTTTCAAAGAACTGTCCAAAATGCAATGCGCTCACCATACCCAAACCAAAGTCCTTTGATCCCTGCTTCCCGTATCCTGATGAATAATTAATTTGTTTAGGTTCTATTTAACGGCGAAGATGGAATCGATCGTAATAGTATTGTGTATCCATATGCTCTGAGACGCCTGAGCAGTCGATAGCCAAAGCTAGCTAACTCGGTTTTTAACTAGTGCTGCTATGATGGCTCAAGAAACAACGATTAACAGTCATACCAGTTTTACCAACAGATTCAAAGTTGATTAAAACTCGCTGCAGTAGTCTTAATTTGTAAAAAAAAAAAAAAAAAAAAAAAGAACAGAGATCGAGTAACGAATTTACTTGATTAACTAGCTAGGTAGCTAACCAGCTGGCCGCCCCACAACTGAAACAGTAACTCCGCCAGAATGGCGCTATAACCCACCAATCGCATGGTCACGTCGTTCGCGTCAGAATGACTGCATGGAGAAGAGATCCAATCACATTACACCATGCGGCACCAGTCAATTCAATGCAACCGCCCTGTTCATTTTCATCTGTCCACAAATGCAGCGAAAAAGTTACGCTCTGTGAATATGCATTTATTCACCATATAAATAGCTAACGTGTGCCTAATGTCATCTCATTATTTTATTCTGTGACGGACATCGCCTACCTTTTTTTAGTGCTGCTGCTAGTGCTTCATACATACGGCAACGGATGAAAGGCGATCTTTCAAACACCCACATTAAAAACTAGGTCCGGGACACTGAATTGAATTGTTTTATTTAACAAAGCGACAGCCAATAGCTTTTGGAGTTTGTCAAATCGTTTGAGAATGACAAGGTTACTTGTTGCATCCCGAAGTGCTGCCAAACCTGAAACTGTTCTCCAGTAACTGGGTGCAGTGTTGGCAGAAGAAATCATGGGAGAGAGCAGAGGCAGCACCTCAAGTGAGGCCAAAATTGTCTGTTTATACTCCATACCAGGGGCGGAGCTATAGGCGGGGCAGTTGCCCCTGGGCCCGGGCCCCTCCTGAGTTGCGGGGGGCCCTTCATGGCCCCGATGTGTTCCACTGACAAATCAATAAGCGGTGATCCGCTATTTATATAGCTCTTGCCAGGTATACTACTTCATCAGGGTGGGGCTCAAAATTTTGAAAATATAAAATATATTTGTCTAACCCAATCCTAAATATATTCCATTACTTATTTCGATTCAAAAACATTATTTTATAATCTATATTGTTTTTATTTAATCAAATAAACTCACGTTTCTCTCATTTGCCGACAACTGCAGTGCATGATGGGTATATCTCTGATCTTCGAAGATCATCTGACATAGGCTAACCATTTAGTTCAGACAGACAGAGACCGAACAGAGAGCAGTGATCGTGTGAAGCTGAACAATGTTTAAAAGCAAAAGTGGTGCTCAAAAAAGAAAGGAAAAGAAAGTTAAAGAGGAGGAAAAGTCCAAACTCCCAAAGTTGGACTCTTTTTTCATCGTGCCTACTCCCATTGAAACTTTCGATGATGCTTTGCCTTGCAATAGCAGAGGAGAGAATACTCAGGCTAGCGAAAGCCATGTAGGGGGGGGGTGAGGAAAGGGATATAGCAAGCATAGTTCAGGGTGATCTCCCAGACCATGTTAATTTCCCTGAAAACATAAATGTGCCTACTCCTGCTGAAACGCACGATGACCATGCTTTGCCCTGTAGAGTAGAGGTTAACACTCAGGTCAGCGAAAATAATGTACAGGAGGGTGAGAAAGAACGTAGGGAACTAGCAAAAACAATTCCGAATGACTTCCCAACAGACCGTGCAAATTTCCCTGAAAACATAACAGATGCAAATGTTAAAAGGTACATCCTTCAAACTGGTCCATGTAAGTTTAAGGGTCCTTTTCCAGTTACGGGAAATCGAAGCTTTTCAGCCCATTATTTCATGTCCACCACTAAAGCTGGTATGAAATTGCCACGTAGCTGGTTGTGCTACTCCCCTAAACTTGACTGCGCATATTGCGAGCCATGCTGGCTCTTCGCAAATCGGCAAAGTCCCTCATATAACAATGCCTGGGTAAATGGAGTTCGAGATTGGAAACACATCTCTTCCAAAATCGCGGTCCATGAATCTACGCAGATTCATCTCAGTGCATGTGTTGTATATGAACAGTGGAAAGTTCATGGCACAATAGATGCTGATATGGAGAGAGACGTTCATAATGCGGCTAACTTTTGGAGGCAAGTGTTAGAGCGCATTGTGAATGTCACCCTTACATTAGCGGCCTGCAACATGGCATTTAGGGGGCATCGAGAAACCATTGGACAGGGAAATGCAGGGAATTTTCTGTCCATAATTGAGCTTTTGGCCCGCTACGACCCTGTCTTGAAAGAATTGATCAGTCGACCAGAAGGATCCATAAAATATCTGAGTCATGCAATTCAAGATGAGATCATTTACATATTATCACAGAGAGTTAAGAGCAACATAATAAATGAGATAAACGCATCCCCGTTCTACTCTGTCATTATGGACACCACTCAAGATGTAGCCAAGCGTGATCATCTGAGCCAGGTCTACAGATATGTTATCATTGACCGAGATGAAATGGATGTCCCTACAAATATTAGAATCATGGAAGCTTTTCCTGGGTTTGAGCTTACGGTGAATTCGTCTGCATCTGAGCTGGAGAGCAAAATTGTGCGTTCGATAGAAGGACATGGGTTACAAATTTCCAGATGCCGTGGACAGGGTTGTGATGGCGCAGCAAATATGAGTGGCATTTATTCTGGCGTTCAGGCAAGGATCTCGGAACGGGAGCCACTGGCTTTGTATGTACACTGTGCGGCGCACAATCTTAATTTGGTTTTAAATGATTCAGTTAAAAACGTCCCAGAGGTGAGGCAATTTTACGATGTGGTCGAGAGCCTTTACAACTTTTTCGCGCATAGTGTAAAGAGATGGTCATTGCTTGGCGATATAATGAGCCAAGAGAGCAGAGACATCACTTTAAAACGCCTCTGCCCAACCCGTTGGTCCTCCCGCTATGATGCGCTTGTTGCTTTAAAGTACAGATATGGCGATGTCATTAAAGCTCTGGATAAGATCTCACTGACCAGCAGTAAGAAGACCGATCGGGATGAGGCAGGTGCACTAAAAAAAAACATCACCAAATTTCAATTTATCTTTTTAATCAGCCTCCAAACAAAAATTTTGGAATGCACAAATGCGGTCTCCAAATTATTGCAGGAAAAAAGCACAGACCTCCTCAAAGCTTCTGCATTACTGCAGAATGCCATAGGAACTCTGACACAATACAGGGAAAAGTTTGAAGAGGCGAAGTCTTCCACACTGGCACTGGCTATGAAATGGGGCAGTCAAACACAATTTGAAGTCATCAGGTCAAAAAAGGTGAAGCGACACTTTTATGACCTTAGTGAAGACAGTCGGCTCTCCAACGCAGAGGATTACTTCAGGGTGAATGTATTTTATGCGTGTCTTGATGTTATCATTCAGCAGCTCACCCATAGGTTTGTTAGTTTAAACAGAACTGCTCACCTCTTCGAGGCTATTCACCCCAATACACTCCAGCATGCCAAGGATGAGGAACTATATGAGGCGGCGCATTGTCTCAGTAGTCACTATAGTCGGGATATTGACTCCAGTTTTCCTGGTCAACTTGTGTCTTTTAGGACATGTTTTAAGGAGCAGATAGCTAGACATCCATCCATAATAAATCTGGCCAAACTCCTGATAGTTGATCATCCCGCAGTAACCTCAACATTTAGTGAGGTGTGCACTGCTTTCCTGCTATTTCTCACACTTCCTGTCTCAGTCGCGTCAGCAGAGCGCTCTTTCTCCAAATTGAAACTGATAAAAACGTATCTCAGGAGCACAATGGGTCAAGAGAGGCTTTGTGGATTGGCCATGTGGTCAATAGAGAGCGCGCTAGGAAGCTTGACATCACAGGCATCGTCAATGACTTTGCAGAACGCAAGGCTCGTCGAATGCCTTTTCAATAAAATAGTAGGCCATAAATTGGCACGCTGATTTTTTCTCAGACTCAAACCACCCAAAAGATATTGAACACAAACTATACAGACATGCAGACAAGCCCAGATGCTAGCCTATAGGCTATATAGGATTTAAAAAAAAAAAAAAAAAGTTTGTTCATACAAGTTGTGCATAGTTCAAAGTTTCTGAGTGCTTCGAAATTATATTTGAAAAAAAGTCTTGTTAGACTAGTCCACATGTGGTTCAGTATAGTGTTTATGTGGCTTTACGTATTGAATTTATTTGTAATGTATATAGTTTAGCCTAACCCAGTCTCTTAGGGAGCAAGCCAGCTCAACTAGGTGCCGGTCCCAAGCCCGGATTAATGGGGAGGGTTGGCATTAGGAATTATAGCCTAAACTATAATGAGAATAGATGATTAACTGTTTAATATTGGCCTATGGTTTTGCACTCCACTCTTGTCACTGGCATAGGCGGGGTTGGGGCCGGGGGGCCCTTGACCAATTTCTGCCCCAGGGCCCTTTGTAAAGTTGTTCCGCCACTGCTCCATACAGTTGACCATCACTACCCACTGGCACCCATCCTTAAATATTTATATTGAATTTTTAATTTATTTGTTTATAAATAGGCTTTTCTGGTACGGCAAAACTGCAGTGGACAGTGTACAAATATTTTGGTCAGTATCTCAGGACCAATTAAGCCTGCTCCTTAAGCAAGGGGGCGTCGCCCTCTCATATGGACTACCCTGCACCCTCAGTGAAGATTAAGAACTGAATTATTATTATTGGTATTTATTTTCATTTTAAAATACTAATACATAATTTACCCCACCATAATTAGCTAAAACCAAAGTCACGCTAGTAGCTATCTTAGTTTATCTAGCTTTTAACAAACAAAATGGACGTCCGAAAATGGATTAAAAAACACAAGAGGACTCTGGGACTGGCGTATCAACCAGCACTGACCAACCAGCCGCTCAAGACAACACAGGCAAGCCAGAAAAAACGACTTTGGGAGAGCAGTCGCTCACTGACAGTCCTGCTCAGCCTGCTACTTTCAGCCAGGGGAGCTTGGCTATAGCCCCGAATATTTTAAGCCTACCCCCGAATATTTTCGCCCTGAAAAAGGAGGTGTTTAGGCTATAGCAAAACAACAGACTGTGTAACAGCGCGGAACTTGACTTGCAGCGTCCGAAGGTGTGATGATATAATGGTGGTGATAAAGGTAGATATAACCTCCCCAACCTACTGATGCCGACCCCCCTTCAAAAAAAAGACAAGCCCCAGGCAAACTACGCGGGGCGTAAACTGGATGGCGATTGCTGCGTCAGCTAGGTAAGTAGCGTGACATCATAAAAGCGCGCGAAGAACGCAACACAGCAGAGACGGTCTGCATCCGAATACTCATACGTCCATACTATATAGTACGCAAAAAGCAGTACGTTACAATCCGCAGGGTGTCCGAATACTTAGTAGGCATTTAATAGTAGTCGAACGGTACCCGGATGATCTACCACATCCGAAGTATGCAAACGTACTACACTACGCTATCCCATAAATCAGCTGGAGCCCGAATAACCGAAGAAGAATTCCCCGGGGAAAAAAGATAAAGAAGGTGGCGGTGTAGTCAACTTGGTTAAGGTAACAAATCAAATGGCTTGTTACGTAACGTTAGCTTTTCGTTTTACCTCAGGTTGACAGTCAGCTAAGTAAAGCAAACTGATTTTTAAAACATGTAAACATTTAAACATCCGGGTCAAAGGACAAGTAAGATGGCGGCGGAGTACGTCCGAATTGTGTCCTTACTATTCGCTCGCATACTCAATAGTACGTACTACAGTAACGGTCGGGTAGTACTTTCTTAACCTAAGTTAGTGCATACTGAGTATTCGGATGCAGCCATAGTTGAACTTTTGTATTAGATCGTATGGCTGTGCGCAGCGTGCGTAGTTTTTTGGGTTAAGTCACCGCCCCCTCACTGCATTTCAATTGCCCCCCGATTCGTTTTCTGCTGGCAATCAGTTTGTTATTAGCTTCACAGTACAGCTTCAGGAGTACATAACGAGTTGATCATTTGAATCAGCTGTGTTGGCGCAGGGAGAGATCTAAAACATGCAGAACAAGTGGTACT
This sequence comes from Megalops cyprinoides, assembly GCF_013368585.1. Taxonomy (NCBI): domain Eukaryota; kingdom Metazoa; phylum Chordata; class Actinopteri; order Elopiformes; family Megalopidae; genus Megalops; species Megalops cyprinoides. The sequence goes on along the minus strand of NC_050604.1, from coordinate 1,038,583 downwards.
CCAGGAGAGGTTTGAGAAACGCTGCTTTAGGTGATTCAGGTGATCAGGTCAGTGTGGATAAAAAGGTTTTTCTTAAAGATGACAAACCGAAATGTACAAAGACGATATGTCATTTATTATAGATACAACAGGGAAAAACTGACCTGGACTGAACCAGACTGACCTTTCACACAAATCCCCCCCCCCCCCGCACTTCCCAAGTCCTGTCTGCTGTCATCTTTCAGCTCCCCATCTCAATCAGTGCTGTTATAAATTGCTGTGTGCTTTTTGTGTTTTTGTGTTAGTTGCCCTATACCCTTTAGCCATATAAATTAGCTAGTACTGTGTCCTCACACAGACTTTGCTCTCAGCTGAGAACTACTGTTTCATTGTGGAACTATACACATCTTGTCCTCGTACTGTCGCTATACTTACTGTATGCACTTTTGTACGTTGCTTTGGATAAAAGCGTATGCTAAATAAATAAATGTAAATGTAAAACTGATAGAATGACAAATACAGCAGTAAAATGGTTAAATACAAGGACTGAAAATAAGGAGTTAAAACTCGAACCCTCCCACTTCTGTTCTTGATTCCTTTTTTTTTTTCATTTTACAAACTATGCAATGTTCTACCAGATAGACCCACACATTCTCACACTTTTGAGTCTTAGGAGGTGAACATGATAAAAAGCTTATTATTATGAGGTTTGTGAATGAATATGTTCAGGGCCCTTTCACAACACATTCATGAATAAAAACAAGGAGGAGTAAAAAAATGTCCATAGTTAAGACTGCATCTTCGCAAGACCACACAGTTGGACAAACACTATACTCAATGTAAAGCACTATGGGTTGGCTTTCAGTGCAAAAAGACTGCCGTAAGAAAAAAAAAAACAGCACTATATACACCCACAATACAACTACATATCAACACAGAAGTAACTACAGTAACTCATTTTTGTGTGATAAGTTTTACTGATTCTCATTTGTGGTGGATAAAAACTTCACAAAACGACAAAAACTATTATCCACTGTGTAAACACTTTCAAAAGTCCTATGTATGACAAAATACTAATTTAGCTCTTCCTTTACATTAATTCTTGGAGAGTTCAGTAGTACCTTTTAAAGTCATTGGTCCTCAGATGCTAATGTCACACATTCTGAGCTCTTAGCGAGCTCCTGATTCTCCTGATCCCTTTTAGAACTTGACACTGACTGTAAAATTATGGCTGTATGTAATCATCAATTAATGATCTAAATTCACTTTCAGAATTTCCATGGGCAAGCTTTTTATGAAATGGGTTTCACCGAATTCCATCATTTATGGTTGACCAGTGAAACGCATAATCAAAACACTAGCAGTTGAAGGTTAACTATCAATTTATGTAACCTTGTCAAGAACGTTAGTAAAGTTGTTGATGGACCTGGGCAGATCGTTTCAAGTTTTTCCTGTGCCAAGCAATCAGTAAAGTTTAATTACCCAATGTCAACGTCATGGTGGCAGACTACATGCACTGAAAAAATGAATCTGGGAGAATGTAAGTGTAACACAATGAAATCTGTGATATTAATGATAAAATCTAAGTTCATTACTAAGTTCATTAGTGTCAGGTTTAGTGATTAATCTGCATTTGTTCAGAAAACATAATATTTTTCACTATTTCTTTAACAACGTAATTCCAACCTATTTTACCAGCTGGTATTCAGGCACTGGCAGAGGTGTGACAGGCAGAAATGCCTCGCAGGTTTCAACATCAGCCCGTCCCTAAACTGTTGCATATGCTCTTGAAATATCAGGCCACGCTGTGCATTCTGGTTGTTATTGTGCACGGGCAAAACCCATGCACATGTTGGTGAGACAAGGTGGAGCAGACAGATGACGACTGAAAATTTTGAACGGTAAGTCTGGTTTTGAATTTAACAAAGTATTGAGTTATCTAAGTTAATAAATGTGCGTTCATGTATTGCATTTATATTTAGGCAAAACGTTCTCAGGTGCATGAAAAATCACAAAATGATGATTTTTAGTTAGCTAGCTAGAACCATGCTAGTTTGTGACAATACATGTTAATCTGTTAACACTGGCCACGTTAGAATAACTCTAGCCAATGCATGCAAAACTAATTCACTCATTTTGCAGTGTGTGTGCTAATTGAGCTTATTTTGCTGACTGACTAGGGTAAACTAATTAGAAACTTTAGACGAAATGGCAAATGGCTAGCCAACATATCTGTGTTCATTTTAGGGATTTCGACGGGGCTCTTTTATAACCTCCAACTTTTTAGGAGTAAGGTTTCCCAATGACTCTTTACATTAACTTATTTAACTTTGGCTAAAGTCCATTAATTCGAGCATACTGAATGAATGCGCCAAGCGATAACAAGCTAATGATCTAATATTACTAACTTGCTACCGATAATTAGCTACGTGGCATATCATTAGCTAGCTATAGGGAAATAAATTGCTACATGTTCTGTGTCGCTAGCTAGCTACATTAGGCAAACAGATGCCTTGAAAAAACTTAGCAAGCTAGCTAACAGCTTTTTCTTTCGGAACACAGCTAACGTCAGTTAGCTAACACAGTCTGTAGCTAGCTAGGGAGCGTTTGCTTTATCTGACCAATCTTCACATAGCTGGCTTACTGACATCAGCTAGTTAGCTGCACGTATCCTAACTAGTTATCTAGCTAAGTTAAAGGCACAAGCTGCTGCGTTTGGGTATCTTGCTGCATGTGGCAAAACATTTGTTCGGATGTTGTCCCTGGAAGTGCTGGATGAGGCATGTACTTGTAACACTTGTCAGTTACTGTAGTAGCATCACTGTCTAGTCTTTAGACAGAGCCCTGAAGAGAAGTTGTGATCCGAGGCCTCCTTACCTTGGAGAGAAGGTGGAGGACTTGATCAAAGATAAAGAACAAAGGTAAAGAAAATGTAAATGTACTTCATCTAAGAATGTGCACATTTATTTAATACTCTGAATACAGTACATATGATTTGATGATGTTATAGCTTGTTTATTGTGTGAGGGAAATTCTACACCTTTCTACCCTTTTATCTTCACCATGATGCCCCTCCCCTACCTTGGTAAGCATTAATATGGCCCTAAAATGTAGAATCCTTGGCTAAATGGTGACTTTTGCTGCTGAAGAAGGCCGGACTCAGACGTCAGCCCCTCATCCAGGCCTACAGAAGACTCGTTGAGAGTGTTCTCACCAGCGGTATCACAGAGATGATCATCAGCTCTGACCTCCCCTCCATGGACACCAGTGGCGAACCCTGCCTATCAGAACTGGGCCTTCTGTACCTCCCCAAAAAAAAATCACTAACAAAAATACGGGGCGTCCCTGGCCATTTTTCCGCTTTAGGCAGGCAAAATATAATTTTACTGCTCCATCTTCGAAAATTGCGTTGTTCTAGTTACACACACACTATCGGACGTCACGGAGTGCAGTCACTTTATGTGTGATCTGATTTAGGCAACATGATTGCCTAAATATGACAATATTGTCATATTTAGGCAATATGACAAGATAAGTCATATTTCCAAGTTCACCACTAATTAGCAATCATTCAACAAGCGTGTGGAAACAAAACGCAACCAGTTCAACGAGATGCAACACTGTAGCAAAACCAACAATAAAAATTCAGTTTCACTCATCAATGATGTTCACTTGAAGACAAAATCCATCCTCCTGTGCTTTTGGATGAATTTTTCAATAAACTGGTCTTAACCCTTTCACGCGTACAATCACACCGGTGTGATTTGTTGTTTAGCGCGTATGCTAAAACCAATTAGAACACAAGATTGGAAAAATTCTAGCTAATTTTAGCTTTGAGGAAGCAGTGATTTAACATTAACAAATATAGCAAATGCGGCGGTGAAAACTATGAGAAGCTTAATAATGCTGAAGAAAACATAACGAACCATGTAACAATACGCATGCTACATAACATAAAGTAAGTTATGTGCAAAAGGGTTAAGATGACCTGCTGTGTTTTTGTGCAGCCTTAGTTAAACAGCTAAGATTCCTGTAGTCTTTCCAATTCCACACACTCTTGTCGATCCCAAACAAGAAGCACTCCCAGCATTAGACCCTGTGTCGAACTGAGCCTGTAAGTCAAGTTCCCAGTTGCTAGCCTGAAAATGGCGAACATAGCCTGCTTTTGCAGGTTGATTCAGCTCGAGATGATCAGGCGTTGGGCGGCCTTTTTTAACAATGTCCACCTTTTCATTGGACGGTCGTCTTGAAAAGGGCACTGATAACAAATCCGCAACAATATCATCTCCACCTGCTGCGTCAATATCATCTCCACCTGTTGCCATTTTCGACGTTGGCTATCAATCACTAGTTAGCAGTAAGCTAGGTCTCTGTCTGAGACTCTGAGTGAGTCAGCGGGTCTTCTAGAATACGCTGGAGCCGTGGGAAAATCTGAAATAATATGCCATTGGCTACAAATCCAAATATGATTGGTTGATCAAATTGTCAATCCAAACGTATGCTCTCATTCCGTTTAATGGTCAGGGCATTCTATCAAGGATATTGAATACCCTGGATGGAGGATATTCCCCCCAGAGACTCCGTAGAAAAATATCTGATTGGTTGCATTTTTTTCCAACACAAAACCACTCAAATGCATAGTGCATGGACAGAAAACAACAGAAACAAGTCAGCGTAACACTGTAATATAACAGATAAGCAACACAGAGATGATTTTTATTTATTTTGTTTAAATTTTATTTTATTTATAGAATTAATCAGATACGTTTTCTATTTTTTCATCTGAGGATTCCAGGGCCTTCTCTGAATACCTTGAAGGCCCTGACGGTTTGCCACTGATGGACACACTCTACACGCAGCGCTGTAGGAGGAAAGCACAGAGCATCCTCAGCGATCATAACCATCCAGCTCACTCTGCTCAGGTGGAAGAACTCAGGGTACAACCTCAGACACCACAGGCCAGAGAGGTTCACCTTTCACAAGGCATGCTTTCACAACAGCCTTTTCCCAGCAATTGTCAGATTGATTGCTAAGGACATTAAGGCAGGAAGGAAATACCACACCCCCCACCTTACTCACACCATGGACAATTAACTCCTCACACACTTGCACCTTACGGACTGGGTTTGTTAATACTCAAATACTGTACCCCCTCTCACTCTCCGAGTCTCTGTCAGACGGAGTCTTCCCAGTCCATTGTTATTTTCCATTGTTTTTGTCTTGGTTTGTGCAATATTTTTCAATTCAGTAGTGCAATAATTTAATTTATTTTTCCTCTGCAATAATTCATAGTGTGTATTTGTATATCGTGTGTACAGTGTGTATTTATTCATAGTGTGTATTCTTTTTATACAGGTGTTTTTATTACTTATTTCTTTTAACTTATATTTGCTGCTCTTTTTTAAAATTTGCCTTTCTTTGTTTGTCTTTTATAAAAAGCTGACTCAGGGAGCTACACACAAAAATTCCAATGCACCTGTGCAAAAGGCAATAAAATCTCTTGAATCTTGACTTACAGTCTTATCTGAAAGAGATTCAGATGACAAGCCTTTGTAATATAATATTAAAGCACTCTGCCCTTTTTAGTAAATCTAAAAGTTACCTTTATTTAAAAGAGGGGGTACCATCTCTTTCCTCCTCTTTTTCCACTCCAGGGCAGTTTTACAACATTTCTCATTAATGTGAGCACAAAAGCCAAGTCATGTAATAGCACATGTCTCAATATAACAGCAAAACTGTTTGAGGAGTTACTAATTCCTCTCCACCAACTCTTCTCTCTCAACCCACATATATTAATGTTTGGTGTCATGCTCATAAACAGCTGAATGCTCATAAACAGCTACATTTGCAAATGACAATTTTGAAAAGATATCTTGTGTTTTCACATTTGGATCTTGCATATAAAATTAAGCCCTGAATAAACTTTCAGGCACTACCTCATCATAAAATGAATTATGCATGGACCAGGGAGGAGGAGGAGAGCCTCTTTTTAAGTTGGGCCTCGATGTTCAGTATTCCCAGAAGCTCAGTTTTCTTTTGCAACCTTTGGATTTTTCCTTTTGGTGTTTTGCTGCTGTTGTGGGTGATTCCTTTGTTGTTCCTCAGGAGAGACAAGCAATTGGTAATTTTCATCTCACTCATTCATTCACTTTGTGATCCATGGTCTGTGTACCAGGTCTGTAGCCTCGACTCTGAATTTTGTCTTTGTCTTAGTGTTAATTGTCCAATAAACCATTTAAATTTATTTCAGTTGAGTGTATATTTTTGACAAAGGTCAATCCACCAGACTGCTCAATTTCTATTTACTGGTGATTTATCTGGTGATATAATTGATAATTAATCTTTTAAATAGTAACAATTACAATAAATCAATTTCTATTATTTTACATGTTTAAGTGATGAGTCTTAGTAATTAGCGTCATTTGGGTTAAGTATTCGGAGTGCCGGATGTTAAACAAGGGCATTAATTCCTAAGACCACTGGATTCAGACCATTTAATTTTTATTAAATTCTCACTTCGCCGGCACCCTCCTAGGATTATTCTCTAGTTTTTGTCATATTTTCTCTCTGTCATCTGCATTTCACAGGTTGTTGACAGTGATGACCTAGGTGGAACTTGGTATGCGACATGTTCGGAAGACTTCTTGAACAACGGTGGGCAGTTACAGCTGTTATGTCTGACCGAACAGTAACAAAACTGCAAGAAGCCAGAACCCTTGAGATCCTAGACGAATACTGGCAGACAATGGAGGAGATTACGCCTGCTGGAGACTTTAAAATGTGCAACCACCGTCATGTCCACAGAAAAGGATGTGTCAATTTCCAACATTTACCCCGTCACCTTCAGCCTCCTAAACACACACCTGATGAGAGCTGAGGATGACAGCCGAACAGTGACAGCTTTCAAGCGAAGGTTCAGCAGTCCTTGAGTGACCGCATTGGGGTAGGCTATTTCATTTTTAGGGTTAATATATGCCTAAGTGTATTTTTAAAATAGCCTCGGAGCTATTGCAAGTAGTTTGAGCTGTCTCAGCATCAGAAAGTATTAGAGTACTAAACAAACCAACTGCGCCAAATGAGACAAAAGGAAACATAAAAATTACTACCATATTTGTTCTTATCAAAAACACCAATCTGCTGATACTAACGATAATTTAGAGACATCCTAGAAACAATTACATTGCCCTCCCGCAAGGGAATGGCTGCCTGGAGGACGGAGTGATTGCGGAAGAGGGAAAAATGCAGTGAAGATTAACGTGAGCAAAATAGTAGTAGTATAACCCCTTTTTCACCAACCAAATAAATACATTCAACTCAGGACATCATGGGTACTCAATAAATCTTTTTTTTTATTGTGGGTGTGTGCTAGACTATTTCATATAAAAACAGTAGGTTATAAAAAATATATATAAAAATGGGGGGAAGAAAAAAAATTATGGCCTAAATAATAATGTATCAAATTCACCAGGAACTAATGAGGAATAATTTAATATAATAATATGTCTATCTTAATGCAGTTCTCAATACACCCAAGCAAATTCCCAGCAAACTTGAGGTAAATCACTATTTGTTTTCTTGTTCAGACTTCAAAAGAGAGAAAAAAAACATCAAGAAATCTGCAAACCCATTCACATTCCCATGTGTTTACAATAACTTCAAGGTAACTGGAACAGGCTACACAGCGAGAAATATTCACTCTTATGGAATGATTTTCAACACACACAAAAAAAAAAACAATCACTGTCCATACAAATGAAAGTGGTTAACCCAATATTTAACGTTGGGATCCATACCGCTGGTGCACATTACTTCTAAAGAAAAATAATCCGTTGCCGTTACTCATCGATCTTGGTTTTCTACTCACTCAGCCTGATGCATCCCTAGCAACGTCAGTGGTCCCAGTTACCCGTTAGCAGACAGGGGTCCGTGTGTTAGCTAACTGCGCTCCCCTGCTGTAGCCAACCCAAACTAAGTCCATACTAGAGTCAATGATGGCGTGTTGCTAGCAACCGTCCAATGCTTCAGGATAAACAGCTAGCCACTTTGTAATAGTCAAAAAAAAAAACCAAATATTACGTTAAAAGCATTGGCGAGGTCGTTCAGTTTCTTGCGGTAAATGAAGTTGCTTTCCGTGGGCATAGTAGTCAGGGAGAGGGAGACAAGGCTGGGCTATTGATGAATATTTTTGAGTACACCATTTAAAAACACCCGAAATTTGCGGATATCGTAAAAATAATCCCCGAGAATGCGAAATATACATCGAATCATGTCATTCAAAATTAAATTATCAATACCCTTACCAAATTGGTTCTTAAAGGAACCAAAAGCAAATATGAGCACGCTGACTCGCCTGGATACTCCATCACAAGTGATGGTACTAGGGATTGCTGCAATGTGGAAAATTTGTGAATCGTCATCAGATTTGTTTGCAATTTGCAAAGGAACATCTAATTGGTTTGCTTCATTTGAGTCAGTTAGATGCTGAATATATTTCTAACCAAATCCTAAAACACCTCTCTGACTCGATACACTGCTGAGAACATAGCTGAGTCTCTCAGTTAGTGGTGTTCAAAACGATTATTATTAATAATAATTTAATTAATAATTAAATAATAATTAAATCGTAATATTCACTACGTAAAACTGCACCATGCTATTCAAACAATCACACAGCCGCAAAAGTAATAGAACCCCACATTTTAACGCGTATAATAGCCTAAGTACATGTCATTTGCTAAAACTAAAAAAAAAACACTGAGGAAAAGAGGCACGCTTATATCCGAAGCGAATAACTTCGTTTTACAAGTTTTGAACTAACCCAGCCCAAACATTTTAATATACTTGTAGGCCTAGTCAGCGATGTCATATTTTTATTTGTTGTTAATGTAGACATATACGCTACAAATGTGATGCATAGGCTTATGCATCACATTTCTGTTTTGTTTTGCAGCCTACTGTGTTGATTTGTCAGTATTTATTAATAAGGACTTTATTCACGTTAAAAGGAAATGTGATGTCAACATTAAATACGTCGTAGCCTACGTAAAATTGCAGTTGTGATAAACAAGAACTGCGATACATTATGCGCACCTAAAATATGCTCTTGCTAAAAATATAAATATAAAATAATATTCCAGGTAGATGAGCAAAATAATATTTAATAATATTTTTTACTCCTATAATAATGTCACGGAAGTGCTTTGATTCCTTTTGCATCGTCACAGTCAATGGTGGATGTAGCCCAAGCCTGTTATACTGAGAACTAGCGTTTCTGGTAACACTTAGTCACCAAGTCTTCATAGTCAGTGAATCTTTGGAGTCCGAAGGAACTGGTGAACTGAGGAACTTGTCAGCATAGCCACCAGTTCCTTTGAGTCTGAAGGAACTGAGGTCTCATAGTTCCTTTGAGTCCGAACGAACTGAGGACTCACAGTTCCTTTGAGTCCGAACAAACTGGTGAACTGAGGAACTTGTCAACAGTTCATCAGGTCAGTAGGTGGAGTTAAGAGTCTTCGTAGTCACTGGATCTTTTGCATTGCCCCACATTGTCAGCTGTGCCGAGATGGCCAGTGGGAGGTGCTTCGAGAGTTTTAGCATTTCAGCCATTGGCTAGTTGTTGACTTCTTCCATTTCAGAAATATAGCCAAAATCAGGAAAATTGTATCAATTAATGATGCTGAAAAGTTAATCCACTCCTTTGTAACATCCAGATTAGACTACTGTAATGCCTTCTTGTCAGGATGTGCAAATGTCTCACTAAAACCCCTTCAGCTGGTACAAAATGCAGCTGCTCGAATCTTAACTAGAACTAAACGTTTTGAGCACATTACCCCAGTTCTAGCTTCTCTCCATTGGCCACCCATTAAATACCTGATCGATTTTAAAATACTCTTACTCACATTTAAGGCTTTCTAAGGACCTTCTTCACCCATACCGTCCACCAAGAGCCCTTCGTTCCCAAAATGCCGGCCTTCTCATCATTCCAAGAGTGGGCAAAACTACTATAGGTGGTAAAGCCTTTTCCTATCGAGCGCTTCTCCTGTGAAACAGCTTAGTTTTGGGGAGCAGACTCTCTCTCCACCTTTAAGTCTAGGCTCAAAACATATCTATACAGTAAATCCTTCAGCTGAGGGACATGGCCTGGTGCTGGCATGGATCATAGAGTCTCTGGTGGACTAAGTGGTCATTGCTGTGATGACATGGATTCTGTGCCGTCACCTGGTGTTGACTGCCTTAGGGTCGCCCTCATGACTATGCCAGTTCCTTGCCTCCCATCCCCTAGTTATGCTGTCATAATGTTAGCCTGCCAGGGTTTTTCCTTGTTGTACACTGGCACTTTTTCCCTGCCCCTCCTCTCCTGCCTCTCTGCTGTACATTCCTGTCATTGTTACCATCCACTAATCACTGTTCTCTATTTGTTTTCCTGTTCCTGCTCCAGGCTCCTGCCTGGAGCTGTTGTCCAAGCATCGCATCCCAATCTCCAGTCCTGCTACCTCGCTGCCCTGCCTATCAAGCCAACTGTGTGCCAAGAAAAGGACATTCTCTAGGATACATTTTATGATTACTCTGTTATTTACTACTATCAAAATTCAAATGTCTTAAAGTACATTGTACAATTTCAAGTATTCTATGTAATTCTATCTGCTCAGTGCCGGCCAGAAGCAGATGGGCTCCCCCTCTGAGCCGGGTTCTGCTCCTTGCCACTGTTGCCTTAGGCTTGCTCTCAGGGGGTCTCTGGCCTAGAAACAATGTAAAGCTGCTTTGTGACAACTTGTGTTGTAAAAAGCGCTATATAAAAAAATTGAATTGAAATTGAATTGAATTGAATAATCATCAACTGCATTTAGCAGTCGTGAATGCAATGGAAGCAGAACCACATGCACGAAAGTTTTTTGAATGGTGTAAATCCTTAAATGTCTTTGGTTGCAGACACCATATTGAACAAAAGCACAATGTTCCTACGCTCAAAAGGCAAAAGTCCACATCATGTCTCCTGCCAAAATCTTCCTCATTTCTTGAACATATTTTCCTGAATCTACTACCGGTGCTTGCTGGCACAACACAAAACAATGTGAGCGTGCTCAGTGAAATTCTTGTGGCCAAACCAATGTTACTTAACGAACTGCCCCGCGATGCAGATCTCTCCCCAGTATGTAGATGTATACAAGAGTGCAAAGATGCATTCCCTGAGTTGCATAAAATATATGTTACTGCACATTGGTGTGTCATCAGCATCATGTGAGAACTCCTTCCCTACACTCTCTTGAGTCCTCACTGCATTATGCAGGTCCATGTTACATGCTACGAAAAGAAATTTGGTGATTTTAGCACATGAGAAAGCAATCACAAAAAATTTAAACATGGATGATTTTGTTTCAGAATTTGCGGGAACGGGAGATTGATCCTATAATGTAATTAGTCATGCAGTCCCAACAGAGACCTTGCAGTTCTCTATATTTAATTCCCTATTGCCCCTTTTTCACCAAGGCAGTTCGAGGGCTGGATCGGAGTTGGTGCCTAATCTTGAACCAGTTCTTCGCATTTCGACAACCAAAGAACTGGCTCTCGGCCAGGAAAACTGGTTCAAGAGCGCTACTGACATTTTGCTGGTGTAGAACAAAGAATCGCTATGTCAGAGGCTGGGGTGGGATTATCGTGACCAATAAGACTAACTAAAATTTTGTGTCCGCCATTTAAAAAAAAAATCAGAGCTAGTGTAGTGTCTAGTCTCCCTAAGAAGAAGAAGAAGAAGAAGAAAAAGCAGTTTTATTTTTCAAATGTTTCACCTTGTTGCCAGCCAGCTATGTAGTTCTTAGCTGTTTAGCAAGCTACTCATTTCTCACAGGCAGGCTAGCTAGCTGTTTGTCACCTAATATTACCCAACCAAGCATAGCTATTAATTTCTCACATCAATGTTACGTTCGACATTCGTATCACTGATTTGAGAAATTAGTAGCTATGCTTGCTTGAGTAATGTTGGCTGACCAACAGCTAGCTAGCCAGCTACTGTAACCTTGGTAACAGTAGCTAACGTTAGCATGCAACTTTCTAACATTGTCATTGACTTACCTACCAATGTCACTTAACATTTGGCTTCACAAAAGGCTAACATTGTATAAAGTGCAGTGGACAAGTTTGTTTTTTTAAAGCACAGCAGTCAGAAGTTGGGGGCAGATAAGCGGGGCACGTAGTTAGAGGGCTGCGCTCTCACCTGTATCAGGGAGGGGACTGCACACGAAGGTTAAGCGGGGCATAGCGCTTGTGGATACCGCTTCTCCTGTGTTTCTGTGTGATGGAAGTGTAACGGGAGAAGGACTGCACGGGCAAGTGGCTGTGCACTAGAGCGTGGGAAACGGGGGTCGCTGTCGAGGCGGCATGCCATAGAGGTTTGGCGTGGGTGCTTGGCATTGACTGACCCCAATACGTGTTTCTGCTGTCTGTGGCCCACGCTGCTATTAAGAGTAGGGGGAACGTACCTGAGGAGCCGTAAAGGGAGTCGGCTTGAACCATCGACAGAGGGTCATAAATAGAGAGTGAGATTAGACCCAGCAGTAGTGCACTACAAACCTCCTGAGAGTGCTGCGGAGGCCCAATAAAGGGAGGTTGCGCGTGTGTATGAAGCCGGCAGTTTGTGTGAATGAGTGTGAATGGCGAATAAGTCTGAGGGGTCTTATGTGTTAAATCAGCTGAGCAATTGGGCATTTGAAACTATGAGTTTAGAAAGGGCGCCAGCAATAATTTGGAGTCGTAAAACCAGAAATGTTCTAATTGGAGTGCATGCACGAGAATATATTGAGCTAGCGAATATTTTGGCCATTAGGATAAAAGTTTAACTTAACCTGGATTTGTAAGTGGTGTTAAAAGGGACTAAGCAAGGATCCTGGCTGGGAGAGATACAGGGGTAGAAGGGTGAATTTATTAAATGTCTGAGTACAAGCTTGAGGTCTGAGAGTGTGTAGAGATGGTTAGCGTGCTGGTTTGTTGTATGAGGGTGAAAATGAGGTTAAGGATGGGCTTGATTAATTGATACATAAGAGTAGAGGGGCTGAGAGAGATGTGAGCTGGGGAGTCACCCAGAGACTGGGCCATGTTGTAGACTAATTTGATGATTGTAGGATTCCTAATGAAATCAGGAGAATGCTGGGATTACAGATAGCGCAGAGGTGTGAGGAGAAAGTTAGTTGCATGTGTGTGTTTGTGTGTGGCGTTGGGAGGTGTCTGAGGGGATATGTAAGTTTTTATTTTTGTTTTGAGAATGTACTGAAACATTATTAATGTTTAACCCTGTCGTTATTACTAAGTCTAGAATGTTACCATGCTGACGAGTGGCTTTGTTTACATGTTGGGACAGTTTAAAGCTGTTCAGTAAATTCACAAGCTCCATAGCTTTGGAGTTATTCTTTTTGACGTTTTGTAAACCATGCCCTGACTTTTCTGATGTTCCTCTGCTTAACCCGGATCTTAACTTGTTTGTGGACGGCTTTGCTCAGCGTTGTCCGATGAGCGGGAGCCCTTTGCTGTGCGCACAGAACACACTGTGCTAGAAAGTGCTAAACCTTCCTCTTATCTGTCTCTCAGGCAGCTGAACTATTTGCACTGATGAGAGCCTGCCACATAGCCAAAGATTAATTGGTTAATAACTATACTGACTTTAAGTGTGCATTTGATGTTTGTTATGATTTTGGAGCTCTATGGCATTACAGAGGTTTTCTCACTTCCTCTGGCAAACCCATAAACTACTGGCCTGGCCCAAAAGGCAAACTTGTTTTGCCGCCGGCTGCGTTTTTTTTCCTCACCAAGTTGACGCATGGTCAGGACCATGTGTCAAAAGGGGGCATGTATAATATAATGTATAATATTGTAAATATTAAAATATGCTGAAAATTTTCAGCATATTTTAGCTCTGTCTGTGGCTAAAGCACTGATGAGAAGAATCATACCCAGGTGGAGCCTGCCCACGGAGTTGATAAGTGATAATAGCTTGCATTTTGTAAATACAGTAATACAGAGCATTTCTGAAAGCCTTTAAATTGGTCTGAGAGCCCACTGCGCTTATCACCTGGCCAGTGGAGCAAGCAAACTAAACTTTGAAAACTAAAACTTACTAAGCCGATGGCAGAAATTGGACTGTCATGGATTTAAGTGTTGCCTTTACCGCTAATATACATGTGTGGGCGGCCCCATTGGATCACTGGGTTAGCGCCACATGAAGTGCTTACAAGAAGACCGACGCACATGATAAACACCCCTTTTTGCCACAACAGGTAAACGCTGACTGGACTGGATGACAAGATGGTACAGTAACCTCTCCACAGTAATGGCCCTCTGCGGTGTGCAAAACACCTGGACTGAAGAAACACCACACTTACACTGACTACACACTCACATGAAGACAGAAGCTGAAATACATTTACAGGAGCCAAATGCTCCCTGACCTATGGCAGATAGTTAATTACCCACACAGAGTTAGTTTATGCACCTCTGCCAAAAAAGAATTATGACCAGCAACGGATGAGTGAAGTGCTAGCAACCTCTCCTCTGTCCACTGGTCCAACGACTCCGGTTCCAGACCATGGGAGAAGAGAAGACCTTAATCTGCTTAGCTGCTTGCGTAATTTTGTAATAAAGTTTGATTATATTTTTAATGTGAGATGTTTGATAATACCGTGGCTGGTCCCATTACTGATGTAACCACCATGTAATTTGATGCATTTTAGTATGTTTTTTGATAAAATTACAGTGTACGGAAGTCAGCCCACAGCGAGCCTTGTTGAGTGGCACTGATGGCCATGATTTGCCCAGTTGTTGTTGTCACAGGGGCTCTGGTGAAAAGCAACTTCAGTCCAGGTGACGGGTGAGAGAGGACTGCAGACCACTACAACCACAGCCAACATCTATGTGGAGGGGGGCCACATGGCAATGTATGCCTTAAAGACACTGGGGGGTGTGCCCTGGCAACGTTCAGTGAAACAGCTTGCACCTGGCTGCAGCGCTGGTGGAATCCTGGGTGGTGACTGCTGGGCAAATTGGTTTACTGGTGGCCTATGTAAGTGGCAGGAAGTCCGATTAGGGAGTCTGCCTAGTTGGTTAACCCACTGGAGAGTTGATGGGGGCTGACTATGTTTATGTTCTTATATCTGACTGACTAAGGTTCTTATATTTTACTGATTATAATTTATGATTATTGACTTCTCATGATACAGCTTGTAATAATGCTTATTATGATGATGTTGTGTAGGGACAGGAGCACAGAGTGGTTTTTACCCACTCCCCGTTAAACAGGGAGGGGATGTGTTCCACACTGTGCTCTGCTCTGCTGTTAAACCCCCCTCTAAGCGACAGTCATCATTTTGACGGCGTTTTGCAGCCAGGCCAGACGGATTCTGACAACAGACCAGAGTGATGGTTTGATGGTGTGACTTACAAGTCACAGAGGGGGGAAATGTTGTGGAAAATTTCTGATTAAGTGTGTGCCCCATGTGGAGGTTGTGGGTGTTGCCGCTTTCGCCCCGCCGGAGGGGGGCGGAGCTTGGCGTGGTGCGATTGAGCTTGTTGCTTGGTGGAGATAAATTATTGCCAGCAAACATTATAGGCATTGCCAGTGGATGTTGGTTTTTTATTTTAACTGCAGTTATTGATATATTAACTGAAGTTTTTGATATATGAGCCATTTACTCTATTAATTAAACAACCTAACAATATAGGCCTTAAATAAATAATAATGTATCCTATTATACTTTGTATGCCTGTGAACAGAAACTAGAAAGAAGGGTCAAGAGAGTACAGGAGACTGCGGGAGGGGTATGTAGCTGTGAGATACCTGTATGCCAAGTAAGGCCTGTTGTGGGGCTGTTAATGAGAGTTGGACACTGTCCGAGCGCTGCTCGGAGGATGGACCCTTAGTGTAAGATAAAAGAGTTGGACTCTAAAAAAGGGGGGTCGCAAACAGGGATTCTTTATGGAGTATAGCCAAGGCAGAGCAGGTCAAGAAAGGACAGTTATTTTTTATAGATTAGATATGCGCAGTCTTGGAGATAATAGTGTACAGCCAAGGCGGGGTAATTATTTTTAATTAGACAGGTGTGATCTTGGAAAAATAGTGTACAGAATGTGTGTTATGAAACTGAAGGAGGGGGTCTGAGTCTAAGCTCCAGGAGGGGCTAAGGGAATAAGCATAAAAAGGGAGATGCATGCGGGGATTGGGCTGACTGCTTGGGGGGGCTGCTTGCCGGACTGCTTGCCTGACTGCTTAGGGGACTGCTTTGGGGAACTGCTTGGGGGACTGCTTGGGGTTATGACTGATGACGCTACTGCTCCGCGCGGACCAGCCCGGTTTACTGTATGTGATTTTGAACCATGTACAATAAACCTTTTGCATCAGACTTTGAGGAATGTTTTGTATTAATTTTTGGAGATTGTTCATTTTTGCATTTGATATAGCTTCCTTGCGGTGCATTAGCAGATAACGGCGGGGAGTGGTGAGATCACCACACACTGTTCTCTTGTTTTTGTTTGTTCCCGCTAGCTTGCAGTGGCGGCTGCAAGCTAGCGAAACACCACAGATTGTCTGAAATTTGTGTGCTATTGCGAAAGGTAAAGCATGAGATTGTTTAATTAACAAGGATGGCAATTTGAATAATTAAGTGGCAAGTAATCCCAAAACTTTCTCTTAAATGTGTCACATTATAGCTTTCTTGTGTTACAAAATTCAAATCAAACAGAGCTAAATCTAGTTCAATCAATTTAAATTACTGAGAATAAACTTTTAGGTTAAGTTGAGTGCAATGAAAAATAACGTTTAGAAGACAGACCTCACAAAAGCTGTGATGTGTCATGAGCATTTAACGTAATTTAAATCGATAAATGCCATCCTTGTTAATTAAACAATCTCACGTTGTAGCTTTCGCGAGCACACAAACTACAGACAATCTGCGCTGTTTCACAAGTAGCAAGGGTAACCTTTGCAATATTTATGGTTTATAAAAAGTATAATGATAAATGTTTACTTGCAAACAGAGGTGATCTGTTTCCCAAACAGCAGATCAGAGGAACATTATAAAGGAAAGGAAAGTGAAGCTGCTATTGTAGGTCTCGCAAGTGTGGTAAGTTTCGTTGTTGATGAAATGAAACTTTGCTCTTATCTCTCTAGTGCGACACGTGACTATATGACAAATACAAAGTGACGCAGCACATCTCATTTCTGTCAGACGTTGATTTCAACGAACCGAGGACAACTACCCAATATTACGTCCACAGTGTATTGGCCGGCGTTTTCCACGTAAACTTTTGTGTTTGGTGGGATTGGTGCGACTGACAAAAACGTACTGATTTGTAACGCGATGTATTGCTGGGGAGACGGATCGAACGGTCAACTCGGCGTGTTCCTGGAAGACGAGAGTGTTGTCCTGGTACCCAAAGACGGAAATTTTTCTGTTGGACAGATTTCACAAATAGCGAGCGGTGAACAACACACAGTGTTTCTCACAACACTCGGGAAGATTTTGACATGCGGACGAAATTCAAATGGACAGCTTGGTAGACCAAAGAACAAACATAAAAAAACGCCAGGTAATAACATACCATGTTTAAAAAAGTAATGATGGGGACCTGATTAATACATCCTGAATATGAATTAAGCACTGGTAATGGTATTTCTTCATGACAAACTCACAGGAATAGTTTGAGGAGACCTGTTTTTCAAAGTAGTTGTCATGAATTTAATTCTATGACGATGAAATACTTAGCATTTAAGTTTGCAGCCTCGCAGCTGTAGTGGCTGCAAGCTCAGTTTTGTTTAGTCTTTTCATTCATATATGACTCCTTGTTTGCAGAAACCTTAAAATAAGGAACACTGTGTAGAGATATATAATATGAGGTACTGTAAAGGATGAAGTGCATGATGTAAGCTCAGAGCTTGTGTTGGTCTTTCCTAGTGGAAGTGGAAGGCCTGGGTGCAGTTGTAGGTGTGGCCTGTGGGCGGGACCATTGCCTAGCCCTCTGTGAGCCTGGACAGGTGTACTCCTGGGGATGTGGCAGTGAGGGCCAGCTGGGCACTGGCACCCCTCATACAAAGACTGCAAAACCAAGGCATGTTAACAGGCAGCAACATCTAAGGACACATAGACATTCCAAATGTGTACAGCACATTTATTTCAGACATGGTGAGATGCAAGCAGCTCATATGACATCTTAACACCTTGTATCAATTCCCTACTTTACCTTACTTTACCTTATTCTACACCAAAGTGAATATCTTGAGGATCAGGAGTTAAGTAAGCCAGAATGTTGTTATTTTTGCCACAGTGGAAAAATATAGTATATTTCACATACAGACATGCCAAGGTCAGTTTGATAAATGAACGATGTTGCCATCCTTTGTGTATCCTCCACATATTTTTTCAGACAGGTGCAGATACCGTCACCTATGCCAATACCAATAACTCAAATAGCATGTGGAAATTTCCATTCACTGGCACTTACAAAAGGTAAACTGTCCATGGTCATGTTTTTCCATTGGCATTGTCCCTGATTCTGAAACATTCACATTAAAAATAAACTTGTAATATTTTGTCCTGCAGGGGGTGATGTTTTTGCTTGGGGTCAGAATGCTTATGGGCAGCTTGGCCTTGGGAAGGCTGTTTCCATGCAGCATGCCCCATGTCCAGTCCTGTCTCTCACTGGAGTCCCCGTGGTGCAGATCTCTGCAGGAGGAGAGCACAGCTTTCTGCTGTCTCACTCAGGGCTGGTCTACTGCTGTGGGGCTAATGCTGAGGGGCAGCTCGGGCTCAATAGAGTGGACATGAAAGGTTTCACTCACACTGTGTTCTCAGTGCTCAGACCCATCTCACTCACACTGTTCTCAGTGTTTAGACCCATCTCACTCACACTGTGCTCTCAGTGCTCAGACCTATCTCACTCACACTGTTCCCAGTGTTCAGACCATCTCACTCACACTGTTCTCAGTGCTCAGACCCATCTCACTCAAACTGTATTCTCATTGCTCAGTCCTGTCTCACTCACACTGTTCTCAGTGCTTTATGCTGATGAATAGTAGCAAAAATAGTGTGAAACATGGTGTTGTGCTTATTATGTTGACTGGAAAGTACTTGCTTTGTATAGTTATGTTGTTAATAATAGCATTATGCTTATTTCCTTGACAGGCAGATTTTCACTGTGTGAAGTACCAGCTCTCAGACTTCTTGCTGTTTCCAGCATAAGCTGTGGTGAAGCTCATTCTGCTGTTCTCACAAAGGTAAGCCTACTACGTTGCCCCAATGACAACATTAGAATTCCTCCTTCTCATGCTCAGCATTGCCCCACTCTGTGCAGGATGGCAGAGTGTTCACCTTTGGGGAAGGAAGCCGTGGCCAACTTGGACATAACTCCACCACTAATGAACTCCTGCCCAGGAGAGTGGAGAGGCTTGAGGGCCAAGCCTCACAGGTAGCATGTGGCAGGTAGGCAGGTCACAAAGCTGTGCAGCTGCGAGCCTCCAATGCACAGCTCCTTTCATATAAAAATGTTTGGCTTCACTAGGTGTAAGACTGTGCTTTTACATATTTTACAGCCATCACACATTGGTGCTCATGTCTTCTGGATCACTCCTAGCCTTTGGCAGTGGGGATAAAGGTCAGCTGGGAACGGGCAACATGGAGGACTGTATTCTGCCCATCCCAGTGAAGCAGACCTGGAGCTGTGCTGAACCTTCTACACAGAGTATGACAGGCATGCTGATTACATCACCATTTACTCTGACATATATTTAAAAAACTATAGCTGATGGCATTTATGAGAAAAAGTTACTCACCACAATTGTTGATTCATTTTGGACTCTTATATTTTACGTAATTGTGTTAAATACATCTTTCAATTCCCACTTTCCCCAGAAATGACAATATCGGCTGGATGGAATACGGGATTCCTCCACTTTGCACCACGACAGGTAATATTTAACCTATTTAGCCATTTTTTCAAATTACAACTCAAATTGTTTCCCTTGCTGTGGTGCATCTCAAATGAGTAAGACAGTCTTTTTACTCACAACTACACTGTACTTTTTATCTTCTTGAAACACTTTCCTTTCATTTTAGAGTTCTGAAATAAAAGACCAAATATGCAAAGTGAATGAGGAGAAACTTAAAAAATGGATGACACTGAAAACAGTCAGCAAAGATGCAGAGAGGTTAGATTTATTTCTTCATTCCAATTGGACTGTTCTTAATTGAATCAAATCTTAATTGAATTTAATCATTTTAAATAGTTCCAGTAGTTGTAATCCATTATATTGTTTCTGGAACAATCTGAAAAACACATTTTATGAACATTAATTCTTTTGAGCTTTTCTTTGTAGAATTTTCTTATCAGTTCTCTTGTCTTTTCAGAGAGATCTCATTGGTATTTTCCTCAAGTTCAAGTCTTGTTGCAAATTTTACTTGTAACAGGTAAGTTTGACCTTTTTCTACTTCTCTGATGATGCTGTGACAATTAGTGTGGGCCACCTGTGAAGAGCACATCTTTGGTACTCCTGTTTTGTTTCTTGTGGCTAGTGAACCTCCTGTCCCAGCTGGTTCCATTGACATGTGTGCTGTCAGAAGGACTTTCACCCAGCTGAAGGAAATGCCCCAGATCACCAAACTGGTACAACTTTTCAGACTGCTAACCTTTCAGGATCAGTCACCATGCTGTGAAAATAGGTTAATACCAAAATCTTTGTTTTTCTTCTTTACATGTACTCTAGATTTCCCTGGTGCCCTTGATAGAATATCTGTTTGGGGCATCTCCAGTCATGAAGTCAGTTGACATCTTCCTGATTCTACCTGAGTGCCATGTTCTCCATGAAGATGTGAACATCATTACCACTGTTCTGCCATTAGCAGAAGCCATTGTTCGGCTCAGTGACACGGCCATCAAATTACTGAGTAAGATCAGAATATTTAAGTCCTTAATCAAAGAGGTAGATGAGCAACTTACTGGCTCCCCTCATTTTGGTGATCTCCATGTGTTTTATGTGGCAGGAAAACGGTGGTCCTCTTTGGAGCCAAATGTGGTGGTGAAGCACATCCACATGTGGAAACGCGCTGTGGCCTTTCTGGTTAAATCAGGGCTTCTAAGGGCCTTCAACTCCGGGGTGAAAAATGTGCTCCAGACTCTGAAGCACATGCACAAAGTCAGTCAGCACTTTTCTGTTAGAATGCTTGCGATATATGCTTTTGGGTTCTTTAATGAAACTCTTTTAAGTGGCCTGTTCTCTTCATTAACTTTTAAACACAGAGAAGGGGTATATAAACACCAGGAAAGAGTTTTCAAACACTGGGAAGGTTTTTTGCAATATGTGCAGGACCAATAGGCCAGAGGAACCGCAACAACCACAGAGGAAAGATCTTTTGACTTTGGCAGAGCTCTGTTTTTATGTCTATCATCCATCAGTGATAATGAGTTTTATCGGTTCTGGATGGAAGGGAAACAGATCTTATAGCTGATTAATACTGAAATGTTAATATTATTTATTTTTCTACAAGTCTGTGGTATGAAAGACTAGTTGTGCTCTTATCTTTCAATGTGTACTAGGGGTCGACCGATTATCTGGTCGTTAGATAATCGGGGCCAATATTCACAAATTTTTGATTATCTGTTATCGGTATATTTTTATCTAAATTCCCGATAAATTTTTTTTTTTTATAAGCAATGCGTGTACTATCCAGACGAGAAAAACTGCTATTGGTATGGCTAACATTCCACAAAATTCCCTCATTGGCCGAGACAACGTTATCTGACCTTGAAAATCAAACGTTTTCTCAGACCTGCTGCTGGAAACAAGGATGGGAGGTTACGTATCCAGTAAAAGGGTCGTTGTGCTCAAACCATGCCGTTAACCAAATTGCACTATTTTTAAAGCAGTATGAGTAGTCTAAGCTTAAGATAAAACAAAAACAAGCTTGGAATATAAAAGAAATAAAGACTTGTAATAAGGACTAATTGGCGCACTTATGCTCTAAACTGCAACAGTTTAACACCGCACATTTAACAAATAGTAATGTATATTTATTCTTTCAAATGAAACATTCAAAGAAATTTACCCTAAAGCACAGCCCGTCTGAATTAAGCAACAGTTCACGAAATTAAACTTCAGTTCGCTTGTGGGTGCACTGTATGTCGGAACGTCGCGGCAAAGCTGAAAATACCCGTTTGCCGCTTTGATGTTTCTTCATTTGGCCTCATCATCATGATGGATGTCGAGTTATTAAATTAAAAATTTGCAGCACATAGTTTGCACTTCACAGTATTATCTTTATCACAGTCCTTCCGCACGGTACCCTACTTTTGTATGAGCTGTCCACATAAACTACCGATGAGCAAATGGGCTCCTAGAAGCTCCCCGCAGCTTCAGAAAAAGCGTGGACACACAGGCTAGTTTTAAGGTTTGATATTTCATACTTTATGCAACCTAAATGATGTATCAATCCGCTTTATTTCTTAAGAAATGCTTGCCATCGTTAATCCGATAATTGAATGCTTTTGAAATAGCGATAGGCATCTGCTGCGTAGCCAAAATAAGATAACCATAGAAAAATTTACCCACGACGTCAATATTAGTTCCCTTTTAGTTGGCCCTGTCTCTCTCTTGTACACCGTCTCATTCGAACGTGCACACCTTCGCACACACGCTGCAGCTCAAATGTGACCCTCACAGATCATCTGTAATGCCAAATGCGGTCATTTTAGTTATTGCAATTTTTGTTTATTTTTGTCTTTGAGAAAGACTTTTCATTTGATCTTTTTTCTCTTTATTTAACTTTATGCCTGAAAACATATGACTAAGTAAAGAGGGTTTGTAAATAAGGCCATGTTGTCGTAGCCTATTTCTTTTCACACTGGAAAAAAAACATGTTAAAAGCATTCAAATATCGGCCTGAAATATAGGTTGTCGTCCTCTTTTTGTCACAGATAATCATTAGTGTATCGACCTTGAAAAAACCATATCGGTCGACCCCTAATGTGTACTTTGCATGTTTGAATAATCGCACCACTCATCAGTATTCATTTAAAAATATCAATCAGATGCCCTCATGAAGCTCATTTCTGTCACCTAAGGCTATAAATAAATTGAATAAATTCACTTTTATAAAAGCGAGAGCATGTATCAGGTTCCTGTCATTTCCCATTCTCCTTTACATTATGAGGAAACTTTATGTTTTATAGGCAAACAAAAGTGCAGCGCATAAAGTTCCTTTGGAAGAGTTCTGCATAGAGGAGATTGGCTTGATCCCCCTCCTGCAGCAGGACGTGACCCTGTGGCGTCAATTCTCACGGATGCAGGCAAGGAACAGAACCATGGACTCTGTACTGTCAGCTGTTTCTGAATTGTCCATAGCTGCTGTGTTCTTTTTAAATGAAAGTTAGGATGAGTGTTGTACAATTACACACTTTGTTATAAAATTAAGCAAAACATGATGGCTTATATCAAAAATATTTTCTCAGCCGTAATGAGAGCCATTGGCATATGCACGCCCCCCCCCCCCACCCCCCGCTGACAGGCAATGTAGTGATGAATGTGTTTTATGTTCTGTTTAGGACACAGACCAGACTCCTGCCATCTTTTGCCGCTTTCCTTTTGTTCTGGATTTGCCGAGTAAGGTCTTTGTCTTCCATTTTGATGCAACCACAGCAAAGGTAAATTACTCTGTCCTTGTGCCCTACTGCAAAATTTCAAGACATTCGGAATTATGGGCAGTATTGCATGATACAAATCACTTCATGTTCAATTCCTGTTTACCACAGTACTCTACTGGTAAGAGTAACACCATGAACACCAGAGAAAACAGCATAGCAAAGCTACTCACCTGTTTACACTTACTTTGGGAGTCAAATACTCCATATGGTTGAAAGCCATCAGTGCTAAACATAATAACAAACACAGTTTCCTTGCCTTGATAATAATGTTTTATATGATTAGCCAATTATGTGCATGCATGATGTTCTCCACTAACTGCATGCAAACATGTCCTTTTCACCAAAATCCCTTTTAAAAATGAAATCCTGCACTGCAATTCCATCTCAGGTGGCACATCACATGGACCATAAAATGAAGCTAGCCTCATGTCCTTTTGACCTGCCTCCCAGTCCTTATTTTCACCTGCAAGTGAAGCGCACAGCGCTGATTGATGACACCTTCAGACAACTGAGTGCAGCTGATCAGGACGATCTCAGGAAGGAGCTTGTTGTGAGGAAAACATTATTTTACATTATCGTCATTTTTCAGATGCTCTTATCCAGAACATATTTTACATATTATCCATTCATACAGGTAGAAATTTACTGAGGCCATTTTTTGAAGTATCTTACCCAAGGGTACAACAGCAGTGCCCCAGTGGGGAATTGAATCAGCACCCTTTCAGTTATGAGCCTACTCATTACTGCTGCGCCACACTGCTGCCCATTTATCACACACACTTATTCGTCATTTTTTCAGTTATTGAACCATTACAAAATGTAAAATCATGTCAAGTTAACATTAGGCCTTATGACTGTTGGGCTTTGTCCAAAACAAAATATGAACAATTTTCTCAGGTAGTCTTTGTTGAAGACATGAAGCAGAACGATGTTAACAAAAGGGACTTGTTTCTACACCTCTTTGATGAGCTGCTAGCACCAAAGTCCAGGATGTTCATATACAATGAATCAGAAACCTTGGTGTGGTTTCCTTCCAAGGTAAGGAGGAGTGGTTATGGGCTGAAAGACCTTAAACAATCATGTTTCAGTTAAGTACACAAAACCACAGAATTGGTGGCTTTTCCATTTTCATCGTGTTCCCAGTACAGACAGAAGTGTTACGTAAAATATGTATTATTGTTTCAAAAATGTGTATATATGCAAAATCAGTAACAGCATTACCAAAAATACAAAAACAGCAACATCCACTCCATGCTTTTGATTTCATAAAACTTTTGCCCTGTTTCCCTGTTGTAACAGCCTGAGCTGCAGGTGAAGAGATATTACCTGTTTGGGGTTCTGTGTGGAATGGCCATGCACAATAACAACATGGTGCACCTGCCATTCCCCCTGGCCTTGTTCAAGAAGATGCTGGAGGTGAAGCCCTCACTGGAGGATCTGAAAGAGTTCAGCCCTGTCCTAGGAAAGTGAGTGCACAAGATGAATAAGTACTGCACAGAGAAGACTGTGTGATTGCTGAGAGGAATGAGAGTAGTATCAGTTGCCACTGCCACTGATAGTGGTAGTGGTGTGGATGGACCACTAGGGGACACTCTTTGCTGCTGATCACAGAAGCCCTATGCCCTAGGGCAGCAAGAGCGGTAGTGTGTGGAGGTTGTCATTTTCTGTATGAGATGTCAGACCTGTGGTCACTGAAGATCCCATGGCAATTACTGAAAGAACAAGGGTGTTACCTCCAGTGCCCACAGCTGATTGGCTTGTATTGCTGTGAATGAGAAATGTGTCCTTGGTTCACCCTTCTTGCTCAATGAGTAAAAGTTTAAAAAATGAAATGGTGAAAAAGAAAAGAATGGTGGCCTTTAATAATACAGAATGTCTTATTATAATTGTTACAGTAACTGTTGTGAAACAAAAAGGGTATATCGCTGCTAATTTCACATGTGTTTGAAGGAGCTTGGAGAGCATCTTGCAGTACAATGAAGAGGTGTTGAAGAATATGGACTTGACCTTTTCTGTATGTATCCTATGACAATAGTGAATTTGAGCAGTAAAATGGCTGTCAGTAGTGCAAGTAAGGTAAGAAAGACAGATGCTTCACCTTCAACTGTTTTTTTCTAAATTAATTTTGTTTTGGTCTCTGTGTCTGCATCTTTACCTTTTCATGGTCATTTTCCCAGTTTTTCTGTTAATCTCCCACAGCCTGACCTGAGTCTTATTTCTGCTTATTTATCACTTTTCAACAATAAGGAATCAAGATTTAAAATTGTCTTACAGGTGAGCTGGGATGGCAAAGAAGTGGACCTAGATCCCTCTGAAAAGGGCAAACTGGTCACTCATGCTAACAAGTAAGTTGTATTGCTATATAACAATGAAATTCCATTTATAAAATGACCTTAAATTAGGTTTTAATTGAATGTTTATTTCAGTATTTATGGAATATATTTTATGTCCAGTTCATTTGTAAAATATTCTTTAACAGGAAAGAATTTGTCAATGCCTATGTGGATTACATCCTAAACAAATCTGTGGAGAAGGTTTTTGAGGAATTCAGGAGAGGATTTTACAAGGTGTGTGATATGGATGTGGTGCAGTTCTTCCAGCCACAGGAACTCAGGGGAGTGCTGGTGGGGAAGGAGGACTATGATTGGGACATCCTGAAACAGGTCTCATACCCAGCCTCTTACATTATGAGCATGGAAAAAAAATTCCCAGACAAGGTTAACAACTCTTTTCCTATTTGTATAGAACACACAGTATGAGGGAGGTTACCACCCAAGACATTCTAACATCATGGCTTTCTGGGAGGTGTTTGAGGATCTGTCTCCAAAGCAGAAAAAGGGCTTCCTCTGTAAGTGCTGTGCAGGAGTGTTTATGACTTTTTAAGATTTGAATAAATGGAGGCAGTGTGTCAATGGTGCAGCCATCTCTCAGCTCTCTCTCTGGCTCTTGTAGTGTTTCTCACAGGCTGTGATCGAGTCCCCATCTTGGGGATGGCCCAGGTAAAGATGAGAGTTGGAGTCCTATCTAATTCTTCCCAGGAGCACTTCCCCGAGTCCTTCACCTGCCACACACTCCTGCTGTTGCCTGATTACCAGACGAAAGAGAGGCTCCATGCCAAGCTCACCTCAGCCATTGCTGACAACAGGGGCTTTTGGAAGGACTGAAAGCTCTCCCCTGCAACCCACTTGCATAGTGCACTCTCCACCTCACTCACTAGGGCACCACAAAGTATATGTGATCCATATCAAGTCTGCTTTAACCCTTGCTGCATTGTTAACATTGCATCATTGCTCTTAGATAAATGGGGGAAGACATCGGTGTAGGAGAGGGGAGCTTTTGATATTGCATCAATGCAGCAAACTCTACCTATTGCTTTTCCTTTATGCAAAAACATAAAATCATTTATCATATGAAACTGTCATTTATCCCGCATTGAAAATGTATCTGCCACTCATTGTGTTGTCTCTGGTATTGTAGTACCTGACCATGAATCATGCTAATATTATTAATCTTTATCAATAAAAGGGAAACTGGAAATACGAAAAATAACAAAAATTAACATCAAAAAATTAATTCAATTTCACTAGTTTATAATGGTATACAACAAACATATAAAAGGATCATTAGATATCATTTTAAAACACAACACCAGGGAAATATTTTTGTCATTATATAAAAATCCTATCCTATAATTGTACTGTTTGATTTGAACACCTACTGCACTTCACAGTATATTGCTCTATATTTACACAGTTTTACATATTAAAAGCGTCTTGCACCCGGAAGCTTGTGAGAGCATGGTCATGTGATCTGTGACGTACATCAATAATCTGAATCATAACTTCCTTGTTATTGTCAAGGGTCGGTGTATTCAGAAGGGATCAAGGAATGCGTTTTTACAGGTAACATTTACAGTTTAAAAATATGTTGTTTTAAAGTCGCTTCGATTAATTAATTTAGTTAGATCTATGTGTGTGTCTTAAGCTGTTCTTAATGCGATGACTTTGTAATGAGAAGAAAATACGACGAAGCAGCTTGCTAAACAGCAAGCTCGACAGCCAGAGTTACTGTTACCTAGTTAGCGTTAGCTAGCCAACGTTTGCTGCGTTATCATTGTCAAATTGCTGCGATGTGCACCCAGTCCTCTAGGTTAATGAACATTCCGCTAGTTACTCGTGTCCCTCATTCAGTCACAAACTATGTATCTAACGGTCGCTACCTTGTCTATGTCCTTAACATTAGTAGCAAGTAGGGACTGTGTTGTAAGTAGCTGGCTGGACAATCTTCTGGGTATGCGAAGTTAGCTTCTGTTCGGAGATGGTAGCTACATGTTTTTTAGTGGGCAAACGTGGTGCAAGGCAGCTAACGGGCCAGCTACTTGTGAGTCACCTTATTAGCTAGCTGCCCATATCTTGACGATATGACAGATGTCAGAACCAAACATTGCGTTTTGGACGTGTTAAAAGTTGCGCAGCAATTCTGATATTGCTAACGTTCACTAGCTAGAAATGTAGCTAGCTGGATAGCAACGCACATCAAAAAACTTTCACCGACTGGCATGTGTGGCTGTATGAGTAGATTTCGGCTGTCTTTATTAATTTCATTTACGTAGCAGTAATGTGGACTTTGCAGCGGGCCGGGTGGGTGTATCCTGGGTGGAGCCTTAGCTGAAGAAACGCTAATAATGCCTGCTATCCAGGACTGCAAGCTGCAAACCAAATTATCCTAAGCAAGCGCGAAACTTAATATCTAGTCAACGAATCTATAATACAATGCCTAAGTTATCTTGTGGGTGAGCTTTATAAGACAGTGAACCTGAGTTTCAAGTTTCAAGTTGCCAGAACTACAGAAATATTACAGTGCATTAGATGATTTTATGACAATGTGAGCACAGAACTTATTTTTTCTTGTTCCTCAGCATTCACAGAAAGTAGCCCCACACTGACACAGACCACAAAACTTTGCAGGACCAATCAACTAAAACATGCACAGTGAATTGCAAGGCTCTCGAGCCTGTACAATTACCGTTCGGTTAGGTGGACAGTCAGATTTACACATTAAATGCAACATCACCAGTGAGCGAGCGATGAGATTGCATGGCCATAGCCTTCTCCCTTTTGATACACCATGATGCACCTCATTTAAAACAAAGAGATCCTTTACCATAATGTACCATAATCTTACACCTTCAATGTGAAAGGTACCACATATCCAAGGCTGAGGAAAGCCCTCAGATGTGAACTGTGACAAATCTGGCCTCTGCTTCCAACTGTCATTGACCATGTGATTATGTAATATGGGAGGACCAC
The DNA here is from genome assembly GCF_013368585.1 of Megalops cyprinoides. Lineage (NCBI taxonomy): Eukaryota > Metazoa > Chordata > Actinopteri > Elopiformes > Megalopidae > Megalops > Megalops cyprinoides. The sequence goes on along the minus strand of NC_050604.1, from coordinate 1,009,625 downwards.
CAGCAACCTGCTGAGAACACAGATTGCTTGGTTGATGTGGAGAACAGAGGATGTCTCTGTATGAATGAGTAGGAGACGTTTGAGTGAAACATAGCCATCAAAGATGGGGTGTCATACACATGGAAAAAAATAACATGCTGGGTGGGGGCTAATGCCATACACCTTCCATCTGGAAAACTTCTTGCTGTGAGAGACACCAACAGCCCTCAGGATGTAATGGGTTCATTTAAGACTTAAGGGTTCAACATTAGGGGTTTTCCTCACTTGCCCACTTAGGTTGGTCAGAAATCTGCTTGGCCAACCTAAATATTTACTAGCCTGGATATGGCATATTTTAACTGTAACATAAAGTATACATGATTTATTATGCCAATGCAGAGATCCGATTGACCTTTTCAGTCAGATTTTGGACAGTCTTACTTCTACTGACACTTGCTTGTTGCATTTGGCAGATTTTTATCAAAAGATAAAACAACAAAGGTAATTACTGCAGGATAGTTAGGATAGTTACTGCAGGATAGACCAAGTAGTAGATATGGGTGGCACACTATGAAGCCAAAGAGATCAACTGTGGTGTTCCCCAGGGTAGTATACTCCTTTTTAATGATATCAATGATAGGGTTGTGCGATATGACCACTTAGTACTTAGTCAAATGGATCCAAATACACAAATACAATTACCCCTGGCTGGAACTAGAACAAAACCAATGTACAAACATCTCAATTGCAGACCTCCCCTTCCTCCCACAATCAATCAAAAAATCTAACTACTGTAAACTCATTACTATCTCCACAACTCTGACAGCCTGGTGGAAAACGAATCAAATCACTAAATCATCACTAGCACTAAATAAGTTCACCCCACTCTGGCACAACCCAGACTTCATGTTACAGAATAAACCTATTTACTTCTCCACATGGGCACAAAAGGGAATCACACACCTTCACCACCTGTTTGAGAATCATCAACTCATATCATTCAACACACTCATACAGAAATATGGGGTTGGGAGAGACCAATTCCTTCAATATCAACAACTTAGATTCAGAATTAAAGACAAAACCAGTTTAACCAACAATACATTACAACCCTCTCAATTAGTTGATGAACTCATTAAAATCAATAACTCTAAAAATTTAGCCTCCAAACTATATATACTGATCTCCAACTCAAATAATATAATAACAATACCAACAACCAAGTGGGAAGCTGACCTAGCCCTCTCTCCCAACCCTGATTTCTGGGAACAAATCTGTAAGAATACCTTCTCCATGACCACTAACACAAACCTGCAGCTCATACAATATAAAGTCATTCACAGAACTCACATCACTGAAAGTAAAAAGTTTAAAATGGGACTAGCCAACACGGATATCTGTTCACAATGCACTTCAGGTAGCACAGACAACTATCTTCACGCCATCTGGCTCTGTCAACCAGTCCAGTCTTTCTGGATCACGGTTACTGAGACACTCTCTACCATCCTGAGCTACAGAATCCCACCATCCTCAACACTCTGTCTCCTTGGTGATATCTCCAAAGTTCACATCCCATCAAAACTCAGGAATCCATTGCTCATTTCTCTAACTGTCGCTAAGAAAGTAGTCCTCCAAAACTGGAAATCAAGGAAATCCTGTCACATCACTCACTGGACTAATCTAATTTCAGAATACATTTCAATGGAAAAAAGTAATGCTCACAAAATGAACCAAATATCAGCCTTTGAAGACCCATTTGGTACCCATTTCTAACTTTTCTAAATTCAATCCAAATATAACTACAAGCCGTGTATATTACCAGACACATACCCCCCTGCTCCCCTTTTTCTGGCGCCCCCCTCCCCCCACCCCAGCTCACCCCCTGACCCCTAACATTCCTACTCTCGGTTCACCCCCCCCCCCCTTTTTCTTTCTTTAATTTATTTACTTATTTTGCCTATCAGTTACCACAATTACACATACACATAGACACATGTCACTTACACTCTTGCAGAATATATCTGACGACCTCCTTCAGCACCCCTAAACCATGACCACCCAATGTGAATCATAGCTTACTTTATTCAATCTTTAATAACTTGCCTCTTCATGTTCGTCAACTGCCTTTTCAAAGCATCGTCCATTGTCATATGCTGATAACAGTTCTGCTTGTGTCACAAAGGAACAAGGAGACAGTGGAACAGACCTTGAACACAGAGCTCACTAATGTCAGGGCTTTCTGACAGGACGTTGTGACATCTAGGAAATACAGAATGAATTTTCTTTGGATCCAGATCCAAGCTCAGTAACTTCAGTAGTGTCTCTGTAAAATGTTATGGTATGACTGTAAATTACTTGTGCTGTGAATTAGCCAAGTATGTGTGATGGTGACATGGTCCTAAGGGTTGTTGGCAAAGTAAACTCAAATTTCTAATAAAATCAAATTTATGACCAGAACAGCTGAGTAGCCTACCTTGACAGTGAAACCAAGAGAACATTAGCAATGGCCCTAATTCAGTGTCAGCAAAACTATGTCTGTATGTCATGGTACAGTAGCTCAACAAAATTCCTGAAGAACTAGATGCAAATTTCTCAGAATAAACTGAGAAGAATTATACTTAAACCTCACCCTAGGATACATAGAGATTTTGCTCATTTTAAGCAATTGAATTGGCTTCCACTTCCAATAATAGGATTTATCAGATAAAACTTGGAATTGTTCTTAAAACTTTGCAATCAATGCTTGGCTACCTTCCCAGTCATTTTATCTTTATTAGGAATGCCCAAGGTCATAATAGTAGGTCTGATGTTGCCAACTTAAAAAAAAAATCTTTGTTAGATCAGTACGGCAGGTACAAATATTTTTAAAAATACTGGAGCAGAAAAATGACATATGTTTCCAGATGAAATGGTAATGTAATGAAACAAGTATAAGTAGTTAGACTACAGATTTATAGATGCAGTTTTTATTCATGGAACTTATTTAGATATCTGTGGATACATCTACTTCATTTAATATCTGATATACAGTATTTTATCTGTTTAATGCAAGTTGCAGTGCATGACAGTTATGCCTCTTGCATGTTGCAAGAAGGAGGTCCACAACAGAAATAAGTTGTAGACTTTTTTGTGTTTTCCTCAATGAATTTTTTTTTTTTTTTTTTTGCATTTTGGAATTCAAATGTCTCTGTGGGGATATATGTATAACGTGCTTTTTACAAATATTCAGCCAGTTAAACAGTAGAGGTTGCAGCACAGAGGAGTGAATGCAGCACAGTGCAGCACAAGCAAGTACCACTGTGTTGCATTGCAGTGTATGTGGCTCTACTGAATCACTCTCTGTCACTGAGAAACGTTGTCGTTTTACCTTCTTGTTTTAGCACTTTTTTCTAGGGATGCACGATATTGGATTTTTCCCGATATTGGATATGCCGATGTTTTCAAACTCATTTTGGCCGATTGCTAATACCGATTCCGATATAGTGTGTGTGTGTCTGTGGGTACAAACACACACACACACACACACACACACACACACATATATATATATATATATATATATATATATATATAGATGCCGCGTAATTTAAAATGGTCTGTCTTATTCCCCATCGCATTCTCTCCTTATGGAGCCGCGACATTTATTTAGAACGAGCAGAAACACAATAAAGTTACAGAAAACGTTATTCGCTGTCCTGTGTCCTTGTATAAGTGTACAAACACAAAAAAAACAAAAATTACGCCCTCTGTTTGAAACCCAAAGCAGGAACTAGACGATCGCGGGTTGTCTTGTTTTATTTCCCATTGCCGTCTCTGCTTCCTGAGCCGCGTTATTTAAAATTTTTCTCACGCCCCTTCCAGAAGCAGAGAAAAGCTTAGCAGCACACAGCTAGCATCCTCCCAGGGTGAGAAACTTAGCTAGGTCGAAACCATTAGGACCTCCGTTCAGTCCCAAAGCACGAGCTCGGCGATCGCGGGCTGTCTTGTTTTATTTCCCATCGAATTCTCTACTTACCTAGCTGCGATATTAAAACAATGGTCTCACGCCCTTCCGGAAGCAAATAGAAGCTTAGCAGCACTCAGCTAGTATCCTCCCTGGGTGAGAAACTTAGCTAGGGGGTCGGTTGAAACCATTAGGACTAGGGGTTGACCGATATGGTTTTTTCAAGGCCGATAGGTCACGTCCTGCTGCAGGAGGGGGATCAAGCCAGTCTCCTCTATGCAGAACTCTTCCAAAGGAACTTTATGCGCTGCACTTTTGTTTGCCTATAAAACATAAAGTTTCCTCATAATGTAAAGGAGAATGGGAAATGACAGGAACCTGATACATGCTCTCGCTTTTATAAAAGTGAATTTATTCAATTTATTTATAGCCTTAGGTGACAGAAATGAGCTTCATGAGGGCATCTGATTGATATTTTTAAATGAATACTGATGAGTGGTGCGATTATTCAAACATGCAAAGTACACATTAGGGGTCGACCGATATGGTTTTTTCAAGGTCGATACACTAATGATTATCTGTGACAAAAAGAGGACGACAACCTATATTTCAGGCCGATATTTGAATGCTTTTAACATGTTTTTTTTCCAGTGTGAAAAGAAATAGGCTACGACAACATGGCCTTATTTACAAACCCTCTTTACTTAGTCATATGTTTTCAGGCATAAAGTTAAATAAAGAGAAAAAAGATCAAATGAAAAGTCTTTCTCAAAGACAAAAATAAACAAAAATTGCAATAACTAAAATGACCGCATTTGGCATTACAGATGATCTGTGAGGGTCACATTTGAGCTGCAGCGTGTGTGCGAAAGTGTGCACGTTCGAATGAGACGGTGTACAAGAGAGAGACAGGGCCAACTAAAAGGGAACTAATATTGACGTCGTGGGTAAATTTTTCTATGGTTATCTTATTTTGGCTACGCAGCAGATGCCTATCGCTATTTCAAAAGCATTCAATTATCGGATTAACGATGGCAAGCATTTCTTAAGAAATAAAGCGGATTGATACATCATTTAGGTTGCATAAAGTATGAAATATCAAACCTTAAAACTAGCCTGTGTGTCCACGCTTTTTCTGAAGCTGCGGGGAGCTTCTAGGAGCCCATTTGCTCATCGGTAGTTTATGTGGACAGCTCATACAAAAGTAGGGTACCGTGCGGAAGGACTGTGATAAAGATAGCGAAAATACTGTGAAGTGCAAACTATGTGCTGCAAATTTTTAATTTAATAACTCGACATCCATCATGATGATGAGGCCAAATGAAGAAACATCAAAGCGGCAAACGGGTATTTTCAGCTTTGCCGCGACGTTCCGACATACAGTGCACCCACAAGCGAACTGAAGTTTAATTTCGTGAACTGTTGCTTAATTCAGACGGGCTGTGCTTTAGGGTAAATTTCTTTGAATGTTTCATTTGAAAGAATAAATATACATTACTATTTGTTAAATGTGCGGTGTTAAACTGTTGCAGTTTAGAGCATAAGTGCGCCAATTAGTCCTTATTACAAGTCTTTATTTCTTTTATATTCCAAGCTTGTTTTTGTTTTATCTTAAGCTTAGACTACTCATACTGCTTTAAAAATAGTGCAATTTGGTTAACGGCATGGTTTGAGCACAACGACCCTTTTACTGGATACTTAACCTTCCATCCTTGTTTCCAGCAGCAGGTCTGAGAAAACGTTTGATATTCAAGGTCAGATAACGTTGTCTCGGCCAATGAGGGAATTTTGTGGAATGTTAGCCATACCAATAGCAGTTTTTCTCGTCGGGATAGTACACGCATTGCTTTTAAAAGTGTTTTTTATCGGTGTTATGTATTGGGCGGTTCTAAAAGATCGTATGTGCTGGTCTCCGTAGTTAGTTGGGAATCGCATTGTTCTAAAAGGTGATATACACCGGCCACTGTAGTCAGGAAGTTAAAGATATATAGGTCGTTGGTGCTTGACGCGAGCTAAAGCATGTAAGATATCTAGTTCTCCAGTAAACGGTTCCTGTAGTCGTCTCCTTCATTTAACAGCACCCGACATTACGCTGGCGAAGAAGCGGATAGGTGTATGCTGCTCGACGAATGATCACGAACCAACTCAGTGCACATTCCCTTCAACTGGCGGTTCTGTGAGTACGGCTGTGTCAACGCCGCCTCCTACCTAGCTCCGGTTTAAATCGGCAAAGTTTTTTTTTTACTACTATGGCCACTTCTGGGCGCATTGAAGAGTTTTCAGAGTAGAAAGGAAATTCATGGCAGGAGTATTCTGAAAGATTGGAATGTTTTTTCGTGGCAAATGATATCAAGGATGATAAGAAAAGAGCAGTTTTACCCTACACTCACACCGGCAATGACTTTATCGCTGTATGTCGCTGTGTCGCTGTCGCCGCTGCAGCTAGTCGTTGTTTCGCCGTCGCTTGCTGCAGCCAGCTTGTGGGCGTTGCTAACGTAGTTTTGAGGAAGTGGGCTACAAATGTATTGACAGGAGATGCATCAATTTTCTAAAAAATGTAGGCCTATATGCTAATAAATATTATAAATGTGTATTATATTTTATATTTAGATATATATAAATATATTTAGTTTTATTTATATATATATATATATATATATATATATATATATATGTTATATATGTGTTTATATTTAGTTATATTTTTACATCATCTTTGCTATATTCATCATGGAGTTGTATGTTTTCTTAAGGGCAGGCATATTAATATATCGCCCAATATATGCGTGAACCCACAAACCAGGTGCATTCACGCTGAAAAATATGTTTTGGAGGGATTTTTTTCCTATAAAGAGTGTGATCTTGCTTCAAACACTACTGTTTCACCATGGACCGCAAAGTAGCATTCGCAATCGCCGGGAACTAAAATGCTTTAGGAACTAACTTTTAAGAAAATGTTTCACAGGAAAAGAATATAAGAGGTGCACAACTGCCCTGATTGGCCGTTGCTCGACTCTGTCGCTGCTCATTTGCATAAAGTTGAACTTCGCTTAACTTTTTTTAATCGCCAAATCGCAGCGATCGCGTAGCCAGGCAACGTGATTCGCCATGTCCCTCATCGTCCCAGCATCGCCCAGGGACCATTGGAAATGAATGACTTCCGGCTGCTTTGTCGCTTGTTGTTGCTGCCAGTGTGAGCGCAGAGTTACTTAGCATCTGTGGGCCAGCTACATATTCCACTTTGCAGTCTCTGCTTGCACTGCGGCTGCCTACACAAGTGAGTTATAAGGCCCTTGTTGCGAGTCTGCGCAAGCATTACAAGTGTACAACATTTTCATTATCACAACTGCAAACAGAAACCAGACCAAGCTCTCTGCATATTGTGAGTTTGGTGATCAGCTTGAAAAATGCTCTGTGATCGCGTAGTTTGTGGTGTTCTCGATGTTAACCTGCAGCGCTGCCTACTGACTGAACCTAATGTGACTTTTCAAATGGCTGAAGAAAAGGCCCTTGCAGCTGAGACTGCCTCTGCAAATGTGCGTATGCTTTGCCCTGAGGGAACGTCTGAACCACATGATGTTCACCAGGGAGTGGAACAGCTAAGACGGGTCAAAAAGCCTACAGATGATGGGGAGGAAGGGCATAAGCCCTGTTTTCGCTGTGGTGGAACACATAGCTCTTCTACTTGTAAATTTAGCACAGCCGTCTGCCATTACTGCAAAAAGAGGGGCACATTGCCCGAGCCTGCATGTCAAAGTCACATGCAAATGCATCTTTCTCAGCTACAAATGTTGTGGTGTTTCAACCCCAACAGGGTGATGATATGCATGGTGACATAGAAGGAACATACAGTATATGATCAACAATGTTGTGGGAGCTGAGTGCCACCACAAGAAAGTGCCTTTCTATGCTACAGTTACAATTAATAAAAAACAACTCAAGATGGAAGTAGACTCAGGTGCTGCCTGTTCCCTGATCAGTGAGGACACTTTTCACAGCCTCTGGCCTACAGATGCCCCCCGGCTAATGAGTGAGGATCAAGTCCTAAGGCAGTGGTCAAGTGCACCACTGAGCACACTGGGCAAGATTATTATTGATGTAGAGTACCATGGGGCAAAACATGCCCTGCCTTTGTTAGTCATCCAGGGCCATGGAACAAGCCTGCTTGGACGTGATTGGTTCAGTACCCTTGGCATTAATGTCACTGGAGTTTACCAGGTTCATCAGCACTCCTTGCTCAGCATCCTCGGAAAACACACTGAAGTTTTTGGTGAAGAGCTGGGACCATACAGGGGCCCACCGGTGTCAATTGTAGTAGACCCAAGTGTGGCACCCAAGTTTTTCAACGCTCGCACAGTTCCTTTTGCATTGTGTGCTAAGCTGGATGAGGTCTTGGCCCTCTGTCACATTACCTCCCTCTTCTGGATTGCAGAGGGTTGGCAATCTGGAAAGGTAGTCAGCCATAAGGTTGTGCCATCCCGTCTTGTGCTGCACGACAAATTTGTAGGGCTGCAGTGCCAGGTACCACCAAGTCACCCATGCATTGTGATCCTTCATGGTCTGGATCCATGTCAGTGCACGGTGGTCAGTGTCCAGGTTGAACTCCCTCCCCAGCAGGTAGTACCTCAGGCTGTCCAAGGCCCACTTTATGGCAAGGCACTCCTTCTCAATCGTCGAGTACCTCTGTTCTCTGGGCAGCAGCTTCCAACTGAGGTACAAGACGGGTTGTTCTTCTCCCGGCTTCCCCTGTGCCAGTACCGCCCCCATGTCCACAACTGAGGCATCTACCTGCACCAGGAACCGCTGCCTAAAGTCTGGACTCTGGAGTACTGGGCGCACAAATGCAGCTTGAGGGAGACAAATGCCGTCTGACACTCCTCCAACGAGTCCCAGGAAGGACCTGACCTGCTTCCTGGTGTGGGGTCGTGGGCTGTTATGGATCGCCTCCACCTTGTCCACTTGAGGCCGGACTTCTCCCTTGCCAACCAGGTAACCCAGATATCTGGTTTCAGGCCTTGCCCACTCACACTTCTGGACATTCAGGGTCAGTCCTGCCTTCTGGATTTGTTGCAGGACCCTGCCGAGGTGCTGGAGATGCTCCTTCCAGGACCCGCTGTAGATGACAACATCATCCAGGTAGGCTGCACAGCAGTCATTGTAGCCTTGCAGCACATGATCCATGAGACGCTGGAAGGTGGCCGGAGCCCCATGCAGTCCAAACGGCATGACCGTGAACTGGAATAGGCCCATGGGAGTACTGAAGGTGGTGTACTCCCGAGATCTCTCCTCCAGTGTCACCTGCCAGTAGCCCTTGCAGAGGTCCAGGGTTGTGATGTAGCGGGCTTTGCCAATCCTCTCCAGAAGGTCATCAATATGGGGCATTGGATATGCATCGAACCGGGAGACGGCATTGAGCTTTTGAAAGTCCATACATATTGTGAGGGACTCATCCTTCTTTGGGACGATGACCATTGGGCTGCTCCACTCGCATGTGGAAGGTTCAATAACCCCCAGATCCCTCATGGTTTGGATCTCTGCCCTCAGCCCAGGCACCAGGCACTCCGGTACTCGATATGACCGCTGCTGTATAGGGGTGGAGTCCTTAAGGTGGATCCTATGCTCCAGAACATCAGTCCGGCCAGGCCTCTGCTGGAACAGGGCTGGAAAATCCGCGAACACTCGCTGGAGCTCAGTTCTCTGGCCACATCCCAGATGCTCCAGGCTCACACTCTTCTGCTGCTGCCAGGCCTCCAGGTCATCGACAGCCTCCTCGTCTTCTTCCACCTTCCGCACCATCAGCCCCTTTGTGAGAGAGGGCTCTGTCCCAGGCTGCGAGCAGCACTCATACCCCCACACCTGCCGGGCCTAATAGGATTACAGTGCTCAGTTGTTTGGGTGCCGTTCATATACATTTCGCATACACTCCGCTACCGCACCCATTTCACTATAATAGCGCGTTAGCTTCAGGGTTGCACACCCAGAGCAAGCAGCAGGCTACCTGGTTACATACACACAAACATTTCCAATCCGTATTCACTACTCAGCAGTCGTACACCCTAGCTAGCATCACACACACCCCCCAAACATGTATATACATATGTGTTAACATTTTGGAAAGTACTTATCGTCTGTTAGAGCGCTCTTTTTCATGTTGCAATGCTCCGTCTTGTTAATCGTCCCCGTCTCTCTCCGTCTCCTATGTTTGTTTGATGGTATCGCAACACAGGAACACTTCCGGAGCAGGGGAGGGAGTACCAAACAGAGGAACAGTAACGCGGGCTAGTTTATCGGTGCCAACCCGAGTTGCACATGCGTGGTGTGGCATAAGAAGGGGCTACACCACTAGCAAATAGGTCTTAATTGTAAATGTTGTGAATCGTGGAAACTACGGGGGAAATGCACAGTAAGGATTGTATAAATGGGCAGAAGGAATATTTGTGATTCCTACTGTCATTCAAAGTTAATATGAATCCTAGTGACGGGGTATATTTTAAGGGAGCAGCTGGTCTGTTCCAGGGGGAGGGGCTTATAGTTGAAAAGGGGGGGGGGGGGGTCAGTTGTAGGGGGGGAATGAGAGAGAAGGTACTGTAATGACAGAGTGTAGCTGTGACTTATGAGTAGTAGGGTTGATTCTTTTCTTTGTTCTTTTTTTTGGTGTTGCTGTAACTGTAAATACTGAAATACTGTATGCACTGTATATATTACATTTGGACGGCATTTTTTTGCACCTTGGTTGGGACTGTGGACTTTGGCACTGTAAATAAACCACCTTGCACTGAAGTGCTATCTGCGGCGGAGCCAGTGTGTGTTCTTGGGGCAACCTGCACCCCTTTTATAGCCTATCTTTGCTACAACCTCCTAGTTGAGCAAGGTGTTTTTACACCTGTGAGGCATTCAAGGTGGGCAGCTCCTGTTCTCCCTGTGATAAAAAAGACGGTTTTCTGAGACTCTGTGGTGACTACTGCTGCACTGTAAACACAGCTGTCAGGCCTGATGTCTACCCCCTGCCCACTGTTAATGAGCTTTTTGCAAAACTGGCTGGTGGGACCGTTTTTAACAAGATTTAAAGCAGGCATATCAACAGCTTATTGTGGATGAGAAGGCAGCTGAGTTGCTGACCATATACGCACACCATGGATTGTTTCATGCCCTGCGATTGCAATTTGGTGTGTTGACAGCAGTGTCCATTTTCCAATGCTTCATGGACACCCTGTTAGCTGGCATTCCTGGGGTCCAACCTTGACGACATACTAATGGCAAGTCACACACAGAACGAGCATGATCAGCATCTTGATGAGGTGCTTCAACATTTCTCTGAGGCTGGGCTGAGGCTGCAGAAAGAAAAATGCTCCTTTGCAACCCCAGAAGTGGAGTTTCTGGGGTTTCGAATAGATAAAGATGGAATCAGACCAACAAATGAGAAGGTGGCTGCCATACAAGGTGCACCAACACCACGCAACAAGACAGAACTCCAAGCCTTTTTGGGCTTATTGAATTTCTACAAGTGTTTCCTTTGCAATAAGGCAACTGTGCTAGAGCCACTGCATCGCTTACTGGATCAATCAGCATCTTGGAAGTGGATCAGCGAACATGAAACTGCGTACATGAAGGCAAAGCAGTTACTCCAAACTGATGATGTTCTGGTGCATTATAATGAAACCAAGCCCCTGGCGCTGGTCTGCGACACCTCTCCTCATGGTCTTGGGGCCCTACTGAGCCATGTTCAGCCAGATGGCCGCGAAGCACCTGTGAGCTTCGCTTTGCGAACCATGACATCGACTGAAAGGAACTACGCACAGATCGACAAAGAGGCCCTTGCTGTCATTTTTGCTGTGTTTTACTGTTGAGCTTGCTGCATCACTCAAAGCCTGTGCCACAAGTCTTGTCTCCTCGCATGTTGTGGTGGAATTTGATTCTTTTGGCATACCAATATGAGCTATGCTATTTCCCAGGCAAGCAACTGGCTAATGCTGATGCCCTGAGCCATTTGTCACTCCCAGCTGTTTTCACTGAGACTCCACCACCATTCGAGGTTTTGCTGTTGGAGGCAGTTCCAGATGCGCCTCTTCATGCTGACCAATTTGGAGCACTAACTGCAAACGATCCTGTTTTGTCACGAGTTTTATGGTGGATCTTGGAATAGGTGGCCCGATGATGACAGTGAAAAGCGCTTCAGTCCGTTCCTTATGCGCCGTCATGAAATGTCTGTCCACAAGAACTGTGTGCTGTGGGGAAATAGGGTTGTGATCCCAGAACAGGCGCGGAAGGAAGTGCTCACTTTACTACATGATGCCCACCCTGGAATTGTCCATATGAAGGGCCTTGCCCGCAGTTATGTCTGGTGGCCAGGGTTGGATGCCCAAGTGGAGGACATGGTGAAGAGGTGTTCAACATGTCAGCAATCACGGCATGCTCCACCCAAGGCCCCTGTGTACCCCTGGGAGTGGAGTTTAAGAAGATGGTCATGTCTGCATGTTGATTTTGCAGGCCCTTTTCATGGGAAGGTCTTCCTCATTGTGATGGATTCACACTCAAAGTGGCTAGAGGTTGAGCTGGTGAGTTCCATGTCTTCCTCAGCTGTGATAGCCACATTATGCAAGCTCATAGCAGCCCATAGTCTTCCAGATGTAATTGTCTCTGACAATGGCACAGCATTCATCTCAGCTGATTTCAAGAGGTTCATGCAGCGTAATGGCATCAGGTATGCCACCACTGCCCCGTATCACCCGTCATCCAATGGGCAGGCTGAGTGTACGGTGCAGACAACTAAGGAGTCTTTAGGAAGTATCGTTCAAGGAGACTAGCCAATACGCCTTGCCAGGTTTTTGCTAGCGCAGCATGTAACACCTCACTCGGTGACCCAGAAAAGTCCGGCTGAAATGTTGATGGGTTGTCGTTTGACAACAGCTTTGGACCATCTACATCTGGACTTTGGATCAGACATGCCACAAAAACAACAGAGAGCTGCTGTCAAAGATCAAGACACCATGAGGCAGTTTGAGATTCATGAGTCAATGTTCTTGAGACACTATGGAGAGGGACCTAAATGGGTGCCTGGAGAAATTGTTGATATCACTGGTCCCCTGTCTTACAGAGTGCGAGCTGAGGATGGTCAAGTGTACTGGCGTCATGTAGACCAACTCAGGAGGCGACTTCCCTCAACAACTAAGCAACCTTCCCTGCCTATAAGTGGTGATTTTGACGACAGTCTAAGCAGCCCTCCAAGCACTGAGCCCGGCAATGGGCCCTCAGACAACAGTCGACCAGAGGTCCTGCCCACTCCCCAGTCACCTCCAAGTTCACAGACCATGGCCCCTGCTCTGACTCCTCAAGAGACACCCAGATGGCCACTGCATCTGAGGATTCTCACAAAACACTACCAGAGTTAGTGAGGGGAAAGAGGTGCTATGTATTGGGCGGTTCTAAAAGATTGTATGTGCCAGTCACCGTAGTTAGTTGGGAATCGCATTGTTCTTGTGCATTGTGAGCAGGGGCCATGGTCAAACGGAGCCGCATTATTTAAAAATGGTCTCACGGCCTTCCAGAAGGAGAGAAAAGCTTAGCAGCACACAGCTAGCATCCTCCCAGAGTGAGAAACTTAGCTATATATTTTACCCCTCCTCGCATCACTGGTGCTTTACAAGCATTGCAAATAGCAATTTTGTTATCTGTTTCAGATACTTTGAAATACTTCCATACAGCTTACATGTTGAAGCTTGTTGCTGGCACTCATAATAAATATTTGGTGTCATTGCGTGCACATAGTTAATGCGTCACCTTATTGGCCAGGCACATTGGCAGAAATTTTTCATATCTGCCGATGCCAATAATTAACTTCTTAAGTTTTTATTGGCTGATACTGATGCCGTACCGATATCATCGTGCATCCCTACTTTTTTCCATCGTGCACTGACAATCTGCATTGTTTTACACAAGAAAATGAACATGACACGATGGTGCTCTCCACTCCTCTCTGGCCCTCATGCATTAGGGTGTAGGTCCTGCATCCTTCATCTAATGAGGAAAGAAGATCCCACTCCCACTCATTAAGCACACATGTAACCATTCCTCAGTCAAGCCCTGGTTTTTTCCCTGTGACATTACCAAGCCTGCTCTCTGCCATTTGATCGTGTTTTTCCTGTGTTTTGACCTGTTTTTTTTTGGATTCTGGATTGGTGTACTACTGCTTCCTGTTGCCGACCTGTTTTGTCCCTGACCATGTTCTTGGATTCTGTGATTAAAATCCTTAACCGCATCTGGATCCCAGTCTGTTTCATTACATTGGGCATGGTCTTTATAGATAGCTACATGGGCCACACACAGGCAGTCATTGCAGCTGCCATACTGTGCATAATTAGGTGTATGTGGTGTACTGAACTAAAAACTACTAGCTGCTAAAAGCTACTGAAGTCACATATTTGCCAGTAACATCAATTGCCACGTTGTAAATTGTTACAGTATACAGTATCTTTATTGCTTAGTCTGTCTGGTACATGTCTGGAGTAGAATCACATATTGTAGAACAGTTTTAAGCCATAATTGATTTAAATAAATGCTGCCTGCATAGCTTTACATTTTAGTAAATTCAAATTGACAGCCCAGAGAAAGATAATGATCCACTCTTTTGTTAAGACATTAGTAATGCAGCATTTTACTCTCTTACTTTTGTCTCTGATTTGATTTGTGACAGGGTATTTTAACTCCAAATCAGGGACTTGTTTTCCTCGGGAACACTGAGTGGCAGATGGAGACCTTTTTAGTTAGTGATTTTTCTGTTAGTGATCAGCTGTCTCTGAATGAACAGTACTCAGTATATGCTTTACAGTAAATCGCTCTTTTTTTGCGGGTACCATGCATATCAAAAATGTCAAAAATAAAACTGCATTCAAATAAAATGCCAAATTTCCATCTCTCTGTCAGTTTTTCTCTAATCCCACCAACAATCTCTTTATTTTGGATTGTGATTGTGATCTTTTTTTGGTAATGGACAGTTGTAGATGATTAGATCAAGTCATATAAAATTAAGACTTGTGGATTTGTGCACTGCCTGCTTTGTGCCTGTGTCTGAATACAGTTAAGACGTTAGGTCACAAAGTTGGTGGAAGGATAGAGGTATGTGCATAACATGAAGGGGGAGAACTTTGTACAGAGTGTGTTGGTAGGATGTTCACACCTGCCCTGTACTTATAAGATCAGAGAGCAGTTGCATTTCCATTCCAGGGTCGCATGTGAACTTGTACTATAGTACTGTATCTGCAGGTATATTAAAATTTGACTTTTAAATCTCTGTGATTGGATTTTTTCATCTCGCTCTCTACATGTGGTGTCTAGCATGTATCTTTCAGCTTAAATAGTCTCTGTCTGCCTTTATGCCGGTACCTACTACTCATTAACCATTTAATTATGGCATCTTTAAATTGACAGACCATTTTATTGTCGCCCAGTTTGTTAGCTGAAAACGCCTTAGTGTTTTGTAACCTGAACTCATGCTTGCTGTTCCAGCCACAGGAAGTGAAACCTGGTTCATTCTGATGACCTGTCAAGAGCTGGACTACTCCAGAATTCTGTCTGCTATTCACCTTGGCCCCCACTCTCAGCTGCAGATTGGACTGGCTCCAAAGGAGAGTCTCTATCTGCTTAAGCAGGATTACAGGAACAGGGCTTTAGTTAAATGTGCTCGAGGTTTGTCATCTTTTAATAGCAAGTCACCCCCCCGAGCCCCTCCATTCTCAAACTGTCTAACTGGGTTCAGTGTGTGATGTGATGGTCACACATGTGCCAGCAGTGTAGTGGTAAGGAGCAGAGCTCATAACCAAAAGGTTGCTTGTTCCATTCCCCATACCCTTGGGGAAGGTGCTTAACCTGCAGTTGCCTCAGTAAAATCCACCTGTATAAATGGACAACATTGTAACCTGCTGTATGTAAGGCACTTTGGATAAAAGCTTTGGCTAAATGACAGCAATGTAATGTAATGTAACAGTCTCCCCTCTGGACAGGTGTCCCCTTGGCAGCGCCGCAGCCTGAGGGCGGTCTGCGCTACAATGCTGTGCTGGGGGAGCATGGCAGCCGGGCAGCTGGGCCTGGGCTGCTTGGAAGGTGCCGTGTGGGAGCCACGGTGCAGCCTGGCCTTCAGCGGCCGCGGCTTGAAAGAGGTGGCCTGCGGGCAGCAGCACTCTCTCTTCCTGCTGCATGATGGGAGTGTCTACACCTGTGGCTCCAACAGCTGTGGACAGCTGGGCCATGAAAAGGCAAGAGGGACACCAGGTATGAGATCAGAACCTATTAGCAGCACTCTGTTACTTAACACTTAAAAGCTTGACGTGGATTTGGTCACTACAAGCCAGCTGGCCTTCTCCTAGGATACAGATATTCCTCGTTGGTCAAAGTAAATTTGTTTTGTAGTGCTGTCTTTTTTAAAATTTTTTAAAATGAAGATGTGTTCATAAACTATTTAGCCAACTAGTAAGTTGGCAAAAGGCATCGCTCATAGAGGTACATTTAAGAGCTCTCTTCATCTGGAAAAATGTGTAATCTCTATAACTGAAATATAGTATGTTTTTCACATGGAATTACAGATATAGTGACTGCAGAATGGGAAGGAGTGTATGCTAGCCTTTGTCTGTGTTATTCATGACTCTTACCTTTGATCTTGTAATCTGTGTTAGTGCATAGGTCATACAGAGAGGGGCTATTTCCAGAAGGAGCTTCATGCTCATTTAACCTATCCCCAATATATGCTCATTTAACCTGGCAGACAGAACAGCATGTCGATCACTGAAGGTGTTTCATTCATTTAAAGCTTTAGGCAGGTTAGCCCTGGGTGGAATAGGACATGTGGGCTGCAGGTTTTGGCAGGAAGTATATTTGGCATATGATATAAATGTATTGGTAACTTTTGCCCAGTCTCTGCTGAATTCTTTTGTTGCCTCCATTAAACTCATTGAATGATACTGTTCAGTAAGTTGGTTCAGACTCAGGGAATCACACTGTTTAGCATGATGGACCACACTCTTTGAATGACACTATTTAGTCAAATGGGTTAGACTTGGGGAGTCACACCATTTA
Organism: Megalops cyprinoides; assembly: GCF_013368585.1. NCBI lineage: Eukaryota > Metazoa > Chordata > Actinopteri > Elopiformes > Megalopidae > Megalops > Megalops cyprinoides. Next base: position 992,638 of record NC_050604.1, on the reverse strand, counting down.
GGGAAATGGACCACATTGCTTGAAGCACACTATTCAGTAATATGGATCAGACTGAATGAATCGTACAATTTGATACTACAGAAGCACTGATATATCTTTATCTGCTGAAAGATATAACTGTCTTTCACTAGGTGTTATGAGAAAATGAAAATGTTTTTGTGAAACGGCAGAAGTACAACAGTGAAAGTAGAAGGCAAGCCAGCGAGTGCTGTTCTGGGTGTTACCTGTGCTGGCTGTGGCTTTTATTCGGCTTTATTTGACCTGGTTTCCTGTGCTACTGAAGGGTGCAAACAGAATTTATGCACACTATGAAATTACTTACGGCAGTCTTGTGCAAAGTGTCGGCCTTGAATGGATATGACCTCACTGCATATCAGAATCACTACAGAAGGGATCTCAGAAAACAAAGATATATCAGGCTACTTGCATGTAAACAGCAGATATTCTTTATAAGTTCTTTGTCAGATTTAAGGTGTTGTAAAAACGCCTGTCCAGAAAATTTATATCATTACCCTTCCCAATGTTTGAGTTTATTATTATAGAATTTAGTTTAATTTTTTTGTCAATGTCACATTTATTTTAGGAGATAGTTCCTCATTGCACACGATTATTTCATAAAAAAAAAAAAAAAAACGGTAGGCCGAGATCAGGCATGCATGGTTTTCCAGTCCAGTTTTGTATTTGTAGTCTTGTGTTTACGGCGTTGTGTTACATTTTTAAGTTATTTGTGTGTCTGCCCTTCAGAGCTGGTGGGAGCCCTGGATGCCCAGAAGATTGCAGCTGTATCATGTGGGCAGGCCCACTCCGTAGCAGTGAATGAGCAGGGCCAGGTCTTCACCTGGGGTGCAGGTAGTGGTGGACAGCTGGGGCTGGGCACTGCGGAGGAAGCCGTCAGAGTGCCCAGGTGAGGTGGTGCCAAGGTTAGGGGACTGAGGTGATCTGCTTATGCAAGGGCCAGTCATTGTGTCCATTAAGGCTGAACTCACACCCAGACGGCAGCATGTGAGATAGACTTGCACATGTTTCATGTTGATTTAATGAGTGTAAACTGAATTAAGAAGTGATAGCTGTGCACTTCCTGTTTGTGAGCGAATGTGTGGATAGTCTCCGTAATTAAGCAGAGAGCACTGAGCATGTGTAAAATCAGAGGCATCACTCTCAAACTGCAGAATAAATTCATAAGGAAAATTGAGGCTAAAGAATACAACACAAGAGAAGAGACTATATAGAATACATAAAAGAGAGAGCTGAGAGAGTATAAATTAGCATATTCTAAAATAAATGCCAAAATAAGGGAGGTCAAAAGGCCTTGTGAGAAAATTACAAAACTAAAGACAAATAAGTCAGCAAGTCCTGACAGTGTATACCCAAGAGTCCTGACAGAGATTATTTATAAACGGTTAAGAAGTGTCTTTTATTCAGTCTCTTGGAACTGGTGAAATTGCTGATGATCGGAAACAAGGCTGTGTAAAACCGATATATAAGAAAGGAGAGAGCTTGTATTTCATGTAGGATTTTCGAATCATTCAGGTTATAGAAATAAGATACTATTAAGAATTATTCCTAGAAAAAATAGTATAATAAGGCTTAGACAACATGGTTTTCATGAGGTTTTCATGTGGTTTTCATGGTCCATGTTGACATATTCCTTGGACTTCTTTGAGGACAATTTCAGGATGTTTCTAGGGTGCATTTGACTACTAATCAGTCAGTAGTTTTGGTTCCCCCTCTGAACTGGGTGCTTCCAGACTGTCATCAAGCACAATTAGTTCAGTGTGCGTCTAGTTCAGATAATGTGAATTTCATTGCCTCCATTGGACTAGCTAAATACCAGCATTGAAACGCAACAGCTTAAACTGTTGCGTTTCAATGTGCTATTTAGCACTGCAGCTAATCGCGTATTTGTTATTGTTTATTATTTCTTAGGCTATAAATCAGGTGTTTGTTTTCCCTTGGCTAGTTTCCAGGGTGCATTTCACTGCTATGTAGTGTGGTCTGCTATGTAGTAGTTTGGGTTCCCCTTCTGAACTGACTGGTCATCCTCTCGTTATATGTGCAAGATAGGCCTACTTATTACAGCCCGACTGATAAATTGGCGTGCCGATATCATCGGCTGATATGAGCTAATTGCAGAAAAATCGGTATCGGCGTTAAATACCGATAAATGACAATTAAAAAAGACGTAGGGAGGCGGAAGATGGATCCTTCAACCATGTTATGAGTGTTGTCGCTGCATAGTTTGTTCACCAGAGGGCACACTGCAACTCCACTGTTGGCAACACATCGCGTTTGGAACACCACAGATCACAACAATCAGCTGACCCAAGCAGAGTCGAGCAGAGTAGCCCAGGACAGAGATCATCTGTGTTCATGTTAAATTGATAATTGTCACGTGAAATACATTACTTAAATAATAATAAACATCCCCATCACTTCTCCTCTTAGCCTAAATAAGCCTGACAATGTTCATGTCAGCTTTTGCTGCAGTAATGTGAAAGCCGGTTCCATCAGTCAAAACATCAAAATTACGTTTAACGTTATGGTAGTTGAGTGGTGTAGGCTAAGCTGTTGACAAACTTGATTGTAGGTTTATTTATGAAACAGTGTGGCAGTTGTAGCGAGTAAACAAACAACAGTTCTATCATTTCTCTCTTGACACTTCTAAAAATTCTCTGGCAACATCGCTTACAGCAGCTTATAATGCTGTCCATTGCTAAATTAGGTTACCCACAAAGCTAGATAATGCCATGTTTATCAGTGGAAGACTGCTAATGTTAATGAGCGATTAAACTATAGCGTTTAACTTATTCTGCCTAAATGAAGCAATGGTAAATATACAGTATCTGCGACTTGCATGTCTGTAGTTACATTCGGTGCATTGGAAATGATTAACTTTTTCGCGCGTACAGTCATACGGGTGTGATTAGCGTTTAGCGCGTATGCTAAAACTGGTGCGATTAAAACACTAGATTGGAGAAATTCTAGCTAATTTTGGCTTTGAGGAAACAGCGATTTAACTCTAAAAAATATAGCAAATACTAACTGAAAATTATGAGAAGCTTAATAACGCTAATGAAAACATAACTAACCATGTAATTTAGCCGAACATGCGCATAGCATAAAAAATAAGTTGCGTGCAAAAAGGGTTAAACCAGAGGGGACACGTAAATAAACGTGAGATTTACAAGTATCCAACAAAGTTATCTAGTTTCTCTTTCAAACGTGTAGTGTGAAATCCGAAAGTCCGCAAGTCCTCGTTGCAGACAGTCATGTAGTATTAGATGCATTCAACAGCAGTGTTTACTCTAGGTCACTGTGTCCGTTTACTGCATAGCTTAAGATGGCATGATATTTTTTGAAACTTTTTTGTGTTTTTATACATTTGACTCTTATTTATCAAAACTTTAATATATTTTGTTGTACTTTTGTTCAAAGTACTACTTATGACAATAAAACAAGTTTATTTTTAAAATGCATTATATCATGTTATCTTGGTGAGGACTCTTGAATAACTACACATAACAAATGTTAGGGAAAATCTTTGTTTATGTTATGTGTTTCTGGGAAAAAAAAAAAGAATATCGGCCGATATATCATTATCGGGTTTTTAAATCTTCAGATATCAAAATCGGTATCGGTCTTAAAAATCCTATATTGGTCGGGTTCTACTACTTATAGGTTGTGTTTGTGGTGAAGCGACAGCCTTGTCATACAAAGACTTGGTACAAAGGCAAAAAAAGTCCATCTGTGGGAGTCCATCTAGGAGGGCTACCAGGGGAATATTTTTTACTGCTTGTGATGTTGTCATACCACTACACGAACAGGGTGTGTCTTGGTATTGTATTTGAATGGTTCACTCCTTTCAGGATATTGTGTCAGGATATTGTGTTGCACTTTGTGCAAAATATTTGACACTAGCCCTTGTTCATGTTCGGATGGTTTCCTTGTTTGTGTGCGTTTTAGTTTTGTTTTGATGGATGCCCTTTGTGCTTGACTTCTGGAATCGCTCTGGATAAGAGCATCTACTGGATGTCAACAATGTAAATGTATTCGTATTGTACATACCTCTAGATAAGAGTGTCTGCTAAGCAACAAAATGTAAGCGTAAATGTAAATGAAATTTCTAAATGTCTTGACTTAGATCAGGTTTATGATCTTTATGTCTGGATTTCTACCACATGATTGACTTATGATTCTGAAATCAGTAGGAATTAATGGAGTTAATGGTATTTTGAAAGTTTGAAATTGGCTTTAAATTCAATTCAAGAAATGTAAAACAATCCAGAATATTTAGCATTTCCAAATGTACAATCTAAGGCAATAACAATCTAAGGCAGAACTGCATTATGTATAGTACAGAGCTACAGTGTGTGCAACATCAAAAAGACTTGGGAGTAATAACTGACACAAGTCTATCTGGATGTAGACATTGTGCGAAAGCAGTGAAAAAGGCAAACAAGATGCAAAGATACATTGAAAAAAGTAGTGACTACAAATCAAAGCAGGATACATTAATGTCACATAATGGTTTTGTCAGTACTGTGTCCATTTCTGGGCACCACACTGTAAGAAAGACATAAAACCTCATGGAAAAGTATAGAGACAGACTACAAGACTTTCCAGATATCAAGTGCATAAGATACAGAGTGCCTCAAGACACTTAATCTTTTTAGTCTTAGCAAAAGGAGAGGAAAAAGGTTTTTACATTTTTAAAGGCTGTAAATAATTTGATTACAGAAGCTTTTAAGATTACTTCTGTCAGTAGAACAAGAGGACAACATAGGTGGAAATTAGGGAAGGCTTTGTGGTGGAAAGCCGAGGCCATGCTCGACACAGTCCGAGGACTACAGATAAATGACGGGCCTAGTTATTCTGAATGGAAAGTTCTTGTCATTAAACTTCTCATGTTTTATCTCATTCTTTTAGATTGATAAAAAAGCTGTATGAACATCGAATTTCTCAAGTCATGTGTGGCAATCAACATTGTGTAGCACTCTCTAAAGGTAAGGGAATGGCCCAGTTTATAGTGTTGTGCATCTCATACATTTATTTTAGCATGGTGCACTAATGGTCTGAGTGTGTGTAAGGCTTTTTACTGATAAACAGTATTGAGGTCTAGTGAATGACTGCTCTCTTAGATGGACAGATCTTCACGTGGGGTCAGAACTCACATGGCCAGCTGGGGTTGGGGAAGGGGAAGCCTTGCAGTCTGTCTCCCCAGCCCCTCAAGTCTCTGTCAGGGATCCCCCTGGCACAGATCACTGCCGGGGGAGACCACAGCTTTGCCTTGTCTCTCTCTGGAGCTGTGTTTGGCTGGGGAAAGAACAGCGCCGGTCAGCTGGGACTCAATGATGAACAAGGTCAGTGTAGCACTTCTTATGACAGAAACCCTTCCCAAGTTTAGTGGAGTACTGCTTTTGATAGGAAACCTTACTCAAGGTCAGTGTAGTGCTCATATAAAGTTAATAACTTTTCCCAATGTCAGCATAGTACTGCTTATGATAGGAACTCTTCTCAATGTCAGTATTGAACAGGAACCTTTTCCAAGGTCAGTATTGTATTGGAACCCTTTCCAAGGTCAGCATAGTGCTCAAATAACAATATCAACAATTAACAATATGAATGCTTTCCAAGGTCTGAATAGTATAGGAACCCTTCCTTTAAGGTCAGTATTGTATAGGAACCCTTCTCAAGCTCAGTGCAGTGCACATATAAAGTTAACCATACACTGTAAAGTGTGCCCTTTTTTGCTGCCTGTAAACTAAATTCCATTTTTTGGAGGACTGAGATTATTAAGCATTTTCCCTACTGCAATGTCTGTTCAAGAGCAACATTGATTTCAGTGTAGAGAATATTTAAAGTATTACAGTGTATGTTGAGACTGGCTGTATAGATTATTTTGTGTGTATGTACTGTATGTGAGCAACGCTGCTTTCATTAATAAGAATGGTTGTGTTCTTTGTACTTCTTCTCAGACCGCGCTGTTCCTTGCCATATCAAATTTCTAAGAACACAGAAAGTAGTTTACATCTGCTGTGGGGAGGAGCATACAGCCGCCCTGACAAAGGTATACTGCTGTCTTTAATCTGTGATTTCTCTCCAGTGTGCACACCCTACCACCTTTAAGTTTTTTGGCAACTTTTAGCACATTTCTGTTATCAGGGTTGTTCGTTAAATGCATTTTGAGGTGGGTGATTTCTCAGCAGTCTCAGTCTGTTGATCAAATGCAGAGACGGTCTCTTCTGTCGGTTATACACTTTTTATCAAGCTTGATCTGATAGCTCTATTTGAAACTTTAAGAAATTGAGAGAATTTTGTTTTATTTTATAGTCTAATGCAGTCACCCATTAATATGATTAAGAAGTGATCACTGGTTCAGATATGAACTACACAATAACTGTCTACGCTGTTTTTCAGTTAGTGAGATCAGCCAGTCACTCTCTCCCAATGTTTAATGTTAAAAAAGGACAGATTACCATGTCTGAATTATGATTGCATGCTTGCTTGATGTTGCAGTTCGCTACTAGATCTTTCTAAATCTAAAACTCTGGTTACTACAATATAGTGGATTACATAGTGTTTGCACAGTGTGTCCTCTTACTGGAGGTTCTTACCTGACAGTGAACATCCCTTCAGATATATTGACTGCCCATTTTAGTCCTACTAGTTTGCACTGTAAAATGTTCATATGTACTCATTTAAGTCTTCATTCAGCTATGTTATTCACTACCTGGTTTAAACACTTCACTGTTATCCATAGCATTTCCCCACTCTTTTACATCCTCAGATCCCACCTGTTTTCATGCGGTTGCCAGCTCCGTCCAATCACAGTGCTTTAGCTTCATACTGCAAATACCTCTATACGATCACAGTGTTCCTACTTCATACTGCATGTATCTCTGTGTAATCACAATGCTCCTGCTTCATACTGCACAACCTCCTTAACAATGCTGTGTGCAATGCCTTCCAAGTGGCTATGAAAGTAAGGCTGTCTGTGCGCACCGTCCCACAGGTTTAATGAGAAATCCTTCTATGAGGGTTGGATCACCACCGGAATACCAAACATACTGTTAGTAATTTATTTTTTGACAGTTATTATAATGGATTATTTTGGAATGAGCAATGGAGCTAGTTCAGGCAGGGTGGAATCGCTGCAGGTGTGTCCAGCAAGAACACAGACAACAATATCCAGAACTGCTTTTAATCAGGTGAGGTGTGTGTGGTTCTGCAAATACAAATACAAAAACAAACATAAATCTCTTATTGCAGTTACATATATAAATGATTCATATTATACATTAAAGTACAAAAGTATATAAGTAAAGTAGTTCCATTTGCATATTTAACAGATAACTGTACAATAGAAAATAATACTACTTATTTAACGAGTAACCACATCATTAACTTGGCATGTACAAGCGAAATTTGGGTTATTCTACATCAACTGGAGCTACATATTATAGCCAGAGGTAGTAGAGACAGTTAAATACAATTCACTAGTAATTGGCTACATCGAACATACTTGATCAACTACGAATGAATAATCAAACTAGCATCCCCGCTATACGTGATGTTACTGCTAAAGTTTACGCAGTCTCTCTGGCCCTCCCTCATTCGGGATTAGGCACGTTCACGCGACAGCTGCATAGGTTGCAAGGACCGCCCACCGGCAGAATGACCGAATCGCAACTACATTCCACATGGGCTTTGCAACAGCCGCCCCCTAATTTACACAGTAAATTAGCACTATAAAGAAGTCCATGTGGTCAGGAACTGATGGTGGCATCGTCCACATCAGGAAGTGTTGGGAGGCGAATGAGTCGGGTTACTGGCCTGACGTAAGTCTTATTTTCACTTGTACCTCTGCCGTTCTGATGCGATTGTCCACACCAGGAAAGGTCCTGCTGACCTTGCCGACCTGCCAGAGGGCTCTTGGCAATTGTTGATCGACAATCATAACAACAGTCCCGACCTGGAGGTCATCTGATCCGTCTTGCCATTTCTGTCAAACTTGGAGACCTGGTAAGTAGTGCTTAATGAAATGTTTCCAGAAATGGTCCACTAACAGTTGACTGTGTCTCCATCTGCGTCTGCTTAATAATTCGGATTCCGGATAAACCACTTGTGGTAGCGATGTGTCTGGCCGCCCCATCAGGAGGGTGTTGGGAGTTACGGGGTCAGGGTCTGCTACGTCGGACGAGGTGTATCCAAGGGGTTTGGAGTTAAGAATTCCCTCTATTTCAATAAGGACTGTTCGCAGGACTTGTTCTGACACTACTTGGGCTCCTAAGGTAGTGTGGAGCGTAGCCTTGAGAGACCGAATTTCCCGTTCCCAAACCCCACCGAAATGAGGTGTGTTTGGGGGGTTGAAGCGGAATCTTATTTGTTGACTTGCTACCTGGGATTGCAATGTGGGGTGGAGTGCTGCAAAGGCTTCTTGCAACTCTTTCTGCCCTCCTCAGAAATTTGTCCCTTGATCAGAAACCAATTCACATGGTTTACCTCGACGGGCAATGAATCGACGGAGGGTAATCAGAAATGAGTCTGTGTCTATGGCTGTCAAAAGGTCAATATGCACTGCTCGAGTTGTTAAACATTTGAAAAGGATGCCCCATCTCTTTTCATTTCGACGACCCACCTTTATTGTATACGGACTAAAGCAATCTACACCTGTGGAGTAGAAGGCAGGCCGGAACAGGCAAAGTCGAACTTGAGGTATATCTGACATCTTGGGGATGACTGGTCTCCCTCGCCACCTTTGACACTTTACACAGTCCCTCTGATGACGGCGGATGGCTGCTCTTCCCTTTAATATCCAGTATCGCCTGCGGGTTTCTGCAAACACCCGTTCACAGCCAGGGTGGTGTAACTGGTCATCAAAGTCTCTGATGATGAGCTTGGTGATGTGGTGACTGGGGTCGAGGACAATCGGATGCACAGAGCCAGGGGCCAGATCGCTGCTCCTGGGGAGCCGCCCCCCCACTCTGATAAGCTGCACCGAGCTGTCAAACTCAGGAGAGAGGGTGAGAAGGCGGCTATTTGAAGACACTGGTTTACCTGCTCTGAGACGACTGACTTCCTCAGGGAAGCTGTCCTGCTGTGCTTGGCGGAGAATGAGCAGCTCTGCCTGTTGATATTCAGTTACAGTAGGGGGGTCAGTACTTCCCGCTGCCTCATGGAGAGTCTGGGCAGTAACCTTTAGAAGTTCACTGAAGGTGACATATTTATTTACATCAGGTAAATTAATGTCTGGGGAGATAGCGGTGTTTCCGCAGAATGTAGAGTGTTTGATTTCTTCCTTGTTCTCATCCAGACTCAAGGTGGGTGCCATTGGCCAGTGGTCTCGTGTTTGCTTTAGGAAGGAAGGGCCTTGCCTCCATCTACATGGCCCAGCTAAGTCCAGGAGGGTCTTCCCACGCGTAAGGTCATCAGCAGGGTTTTGCTTAGAGTCCACATAGCGCCAAGAGTCAGCATCAGTCAAGTCCAAGATTTCAGCCAGTCTCGTGCCAACGAAAACCTTGAACTGGCAGGTTCTTGATTGTAGCCATGTTAAAACTGTGGTTGAGTCAGTCCACAGGGTTGTGTTGCGGACGGACAGGGTCAGCTCTACTTTGAGAACATTGGCTAACTGTGCCCCAGTCAATGCAGCACAAAGTTCAAGTCGTGGGACTGACTGTTGCCGTTTTGGTGCAACCCTGGATCTGGCTGCGAGGAAGGCGGTTTCCACATGGCCATGGGAGTTTTCAGCGCGAAGATATGCTACGGAGCCGTAGGCATGTTCAGATGCGTCACAGAAAACATGAATTTCCAGAAGACTGCTAGGATTGTCCATGTCTGGGCTGATGTAACATCTTGGTAACGTGATCTGCTGGAGGTTGGGAAGCTCAGTTTCCCAGTTGCTACAAGCATGGAGTAAATCCTCTGGCAATTGGGGATCATCCCACTCTCTCCTTTTGGCCCACAGATGCTGCACAATGACTTTGGCATGATGCACAACTTTCTGACCTGAGGTCCGTGGGAAGATGACTGATCACTGCTGGCACATTGCTCGCCCACTGCCGCAGCTCAAATCCTCCCGCTAACAGCAAGCCCCTCAGCTTTTACTCCAAGTCTTTAGCCTTTTCAGCACAGCTAGCACTATGTAGGCAATTGTCCACATAGAAACTTTTCTCTATGCAGGTGCGCACATCCTCCTCCGGCTGACTGTGGTCTCTAACGTGCCTTTGCAGAGCTAAGGTAGCACAACATGGGCTACATGTTGTACCAAACGGGAGGACATGCCACTCATACACTGTCGGAGACCTTTCCCGTTGCATATCCCGCCAAAGGAAGCGGAGAAGGGGGCAATCTTCTGGCAGTAACCAGACTTGGTGGAACATGCCACGTATGTCACTGCTGATTGCGACAGAGTGCTCTCTAAAGCGCAGCAAAACAGCTAATAATGAAGCACCTAATGTGGGACCAGGCAGCAAGTGGTCATTGAGAGTCTCACCTTGGTAGGGGAAGGAGCAGTTAAAAACTACTCTATTCTTACCGTTATGATGTACCAGATGATGTGGGATATACCTCGCCTCAGATGCCTGATCAGCAATGGTAGGGTCCACTTGCATTACGTACTCAGCTTGTTCCAATTTGACCATCTCTGCCTTGTACGCAGCAGCTTTATCAGGGTCCTTTGCCAGTTTCTTCTCTGTACCTCTGAGGAGTGGTAGGACTGCTTCCCTTGGTGCGAGCAAGGTAGGCATATTTTTGGATCGGAGAAGGGGGGTGGCATAACGTTCCACTCCATGCACATCAATTCTAACAGTCTTTTCCTCAAGCAGGTTAATGGTGTCTTGATCTTGGCGTGATCGGACAACTACCTTATCGTTCCGATACGGGAGTACATCTAGCTGCCAAAGCCGTTCAACATGTCGGAAAAGATCTGCAGAGGGGGATGTCATCGACGTGAAAAGACACTGCTGAGTGAGACTATGCCGCAGCATGTGTGCTGGTCCTTGTAATGTCCAGCCGAGGCGGGTTTTGATTGCGGCTGGCCCTCCTGGGGGGCCTAGTCTCACTGGTTCTACGGGGGTTATCAGCTGAGGGTAGTCTGACCCAGTGAGAAGAACTGGTTGCACCTTTGTGAGTTGTAGCAGGGGTAGGCCTTGTAAGTGCTTGTATTTACTTTGCAGAGCTGTGATTGGGTGGGTGTGCTCAGCAAGGCCCAAAGGTTCGGCCGTAAATGCACCATGGATCTTGTAGACTGTTGTTGGATGGGTAGCTGGAGACAAACTGAATGAGACATTAGCCCCATGTAGGATCTGAACATCATGCCGTACTGTCCTGAGAGCCAAATCCTCTGGCTTCCCTGTTAGGCCGAGCTGCTGGGCCGCAGCATGAAGCAGGATTGTACATTCAGAGCCATCGTCTAAGAGAGCATAAGTCTCCATGCAGCGGTTACCATTGCGCAGTAGGACCTTACTGACCTTCAGTAACACACGGCTACCACCTGTTGGTTGGTCGATGTAAAGGGTTTCACTGGTTGTACTGACTTGACTATCGCAGTCATTGGAGATTTTCTCATTGACATCATGTAGGATGTCTAGGTGTCTCCTGCTGCATGTCTTGCAGGCAGGTTTCAGGTTGCAGTTTGCAGCGAAGTGAGTACGGCCACAGCGCCAGCATCTCTTGTTGGTTTTGATCCAACTGTCTTTCTGTTCTTTAGTGAGCAGCTTGATTTGGTCACAGCGATTTAGGTAGTCATCGTTATTATTGCAGTAGGGACAATAAGCCTTTCTTTTCCCCTTGCCTTTATCATGTTCCAAAGTCACTGTAGTCACTTTGTCAGAGGTGTTTTGGGGTTTGTCAGTCCCAAGGAGAAGAGTGGTAGTTTTTATTGACTTCTGGTCCTTACGCTGATCACGTTTCTTGAGGCCATCTTTTCCAGAAACACTGGTAAAGCGAGACCAATCTTCTTGGACGTGAAGTTCATATTCTAACCACTCAGCAAGGTGCAAGAGATTGGGAATGGGAACCTGAAGGGGATGGATGAATCTTTTGAAGCTCGCTCTGAGGTCATGTTGCAGCTTCCCTACCAGCCGAACCACATGAGAGCCACATTCTAGCTCTACACCACCTTCGTTCCCTAGCTGATACTCACTAGCGAGCATACTTGGAGTGCGTACAGACGGAAGGCCTTTATATCCCCACTACGGATATCATGCCCATCCATCAGTTCTGCAATACGTTGCAAAGCTAGCTGGTGGGGTTGCCCGTACTGCTTAGTTAAAGCATGCATCGTGTCCCTGAATGGGTGTCTGGAATTGCTGTAGGAGTCAGCAATCAACAACGCCTCCTCCAACCTTAAGTGGTCAGTCAGGATTTGGAATTTAAAGCGCTCAGTTGCATCATCTGGCAGGAGGTTCTCCAGTGCAACCTTCAGCCGTGCAAACTCTCTTGGGTCAGGGTGAGTGAAATCTGGAATGCTTGGCTTGGGTCCTCGGTAGGTTTTCTCCTGAGCAGCTGGGGAGGGGGTGCGCTGACGAAGAGACACATTACGGGCAGGCACGCGGTGGTCATACCGCTGTAGCGGGGGTGGTGATGGCCTTGTGGGCCAGCCGCGTTCTTCAGAGTAATACACTCTGCCTGGGGAGGGTGTATGCTGTCGACGGGGAGGGGTGCATCAGCGCGGAGAAGGTGTGCACCAACGGGATGATGGAGGTGTGCTCCAATGGGGCGGGTGTCCACCAGACATCTGCTGCTCTTCGGGAGGATGCTGGATGGCCCGAATGAGCTGGCAATATCTCCACTCGTGTAAAACGCTCCTTCAGTGGCTCAATAGCATCTACTCCCTCATCTTGGGAATGGTGGAAACTGAACTTTGTCCGGGGTGAAGGCACTGGCATACTCGTCTGTGGATGTTCATCACTGTGCTGTGGTACACGAGTACGGGGTAATGGTATCGGAGGTGGTGAGGGCTGTGAAGGCTGTGGCACCATGGAAAGTGCTCTCCGCAGCTGTTTCAATTCATGACACAGATTTTCGTTCTCTTGCATCATTCCCTGAAACGACATCACCATATCAGGCAACTCACTCACTTTGCAGCGCAAATCGTCATTCTCCCGTCTGATCTCTGGAAACATAGTGTTCCACTGCTCCCGCTCTGTCTGCTCACGAGGACTGGTGAAGGCCTGACTAAGGGGAGCGCTACGAGGGGTCAGGCATGCTGCGCCTGGGAGTGGCTCCTCTTGGCCTCTGCGGCTGTCCTGCCGGGTGGAGCAGGATGTGGGAGGTGAGAGAGGACGTCTGGAAGCACCAGGTAGAGTGAGGCTGTAGTCATCGAGGTATGCCGGGATGCGTGTCTGACGTCGGGCCCGGACGACTGGGCATAGTTCTTCTCCCTCTGTAGTTCTGGACATCATGCATACAATGCAGTAATCCCGAATCCGGCTCGAAGGACCAAATTGTAATGGATTATTTTGGAATGAGCAATGGAGCTAGTTCAGGCAGGGCGGAATCGCTGCAGGTGTGTCCAGCAAGAACACAGACAACAATATCCAGAACTGCTTTTAATCAGGTGGGGTGTGTGTGGTTCTGCAAATACAAATACAAAAACAAACATAAGTCTCTTATTGCAGTTACATATATAAATGATTCATATTATACATTAAAGTACAAAAGTATATAAGTAAAGTAGTTCCATTTGCATATTTAACAGATAACTGTACAATAAAAAATACTACTTATTTAACGAGTAACCACATAATTAACTTGGCATGTACAAGCGAAATTTGGGTTATTCTACATCAACTGGAGCTACATATTATAGCCAGAGGTAGTAGAGACAGTTAAATACAATTCACTAGTAATTGGCTACATCGAACATACATGATCAACTATCAATGAATAATCAACATTCTTAACAGGTGTTCTGTGAGCCGGGCAGTGCAACAGCCCACTAAGTTATATTAAACTGAGTGATAAGTTTTACGGTTGGAACGAAAGATTTACATATACTAGGCAGCTAACGCTCAGCACGAACTATACAGACATATTAAGACTACATTCCTTCACATAACATTGTCCATAACTGGTCCCAAACATAAACGTTGCAGTACTTACATTTAGGATGCACTCACACAAACCGTAGCAGGAAAAGAAATACGACCGTACGAAAAGAAACTAGCATCCCCGCTATACTGTTACTATACGCTGTTACTGCTAAAGTTTACGCAGTCTCTCTGGCCCTTCCTCATTCGGGTTTAGGCACGTTCACGCGACAGCTGCATAGGTTGCAAGGACCGCCAACCGGCAGAACGACCGAAATGCAACTACATTCCACATGGGCTTCGCAACAGTTATTATTTTTTGCCAACCCTAACCTTACTTGATTTGAGCCAATCCAAATGCAACAGACTCACATTTTAATTTTGTCATAGCCCAAGACTAGTTATATTTAATAACATTTTAGTTATGAAGTTGTAAAAGTACTATTTTGATGAGTTTGGCTTAACCTATGTCATAAAAATACTATCCAGCGCATGCTGCTATTGCTGATTAATGTGGCTTCATTCCAAATGTGCTCAGCACTCAGTTTGTTCAATGGGCTTGCTGACAACTCAACCATTCTCTCAAACAGTCCAAAAGATTATCAGCACTTTGTTACAGTCCATCCAGCAGTGCTGTGATAATTGAATCATCAATTTTTTATTACCTGAAAGGCAGATTTTGTGTGGAATTTTTTTGTATAGCAGGCACTCTTATCTAGAGCAGTTTACGTATTTAATTCTGATACTTCCACCATCTGTAGAGATAGATATTAATGAAACCAGCAGATGAAACAAACACAGGCATCACCTGAGTATGATACCTGGCATTCATATGCTCTGATCACAGTCTCACTAGTCTGCTCCAAGCTGTGGCCACACCACTATAATCACCTTCTTGGGAATTCTGGTAACCTCTTCCTGAGAAGGAATTCTGGGGAATTTTTGATAATTCTGGTAACCTCTTACCAGAATTCCAAAGAAGTTTGTGGCTGTGAAGATGTCTATGTTTGTCTGTCCAGATCAGGAGGGGCAATAGGAAAGATGGTTGGAGTGTGAGATATGAGATTGGCAGCGGGGGGGGGGGGGGGGGGGGTGTTTGTTGTGAAATATGTTGTGACTGTCATTGTAGTACATTGCTTGAGTATGAGATGTGGGGGGTATAGCTGTGAAGCTGTCTTGTCTTGGTAGGATGGGGGTCTGTTCACGTTTGGGGACGGATCCCAAGGACAGCTTGGGCATGACTCCACCAATAATGAGGCCCTGCCACGGCGTGTGCTGGAGCTTATGGGAAGTGAGGTGTCCCAGGTTGCCTGCGGCAGGTACTGCCACCCTCCTGTCACATGAGCTGGAGAAAGCCACATGCTGCATGTCACTTGATGCTCTGGCTTATACATATGAGCAAACCTCTAATTAATCAGAAAGGTTACTTAGGTGTCTGTTCATAATGGTTTTGAATAAAAATTACAAATATACTGAAAGGAATAACTGATAAAGCAGAAATACTCCCAAAAAGTCCTTCTATTAAATGAAAATATTTATTCTCATGCAGCATGTCTAAGTCACAATAAGTCATTTCAGACATTCCTGTCAGGGGCTGCTTTGTCCTTCCAGCGACTATGTGAAGATTGCTTTGATCTGAAACACTCCTGTTTGTGTCTTCACAGTCATCACACCCTGGCCTTCGTGCCCTCCTCTGGGATGGTCTATGCATTTGGCTGCAACAGCAAGGGACAGTTGGGCACAGGAACCAGAGAAAACGCACAGAGCCCTCAGCCTGTGTCCCACAGAGAGCAACCGCACACACACGGTGACTGCTTCAGAAAAACATAACGTGGTCAGCTCTGTGCCGGTGACAGACGCTGCTCCTCCTGTAGCTCTGGCACCTCTGCACTCATTGTCCTCATTGTGCCTGTTGTGTTTGGTTCTCCGCAACCCTCCTGAAAGCAAAATGACGGCATATACAACCTGGATTCTCAGTACACTCTCTTACTATATTTCCATAGCTAATGAGATGTAAACTGTAGTACTATGCTATTCCCTCCTATGGATCTTTGAGTGTGTGCTCTTATGAATGCTTGTGACAGCACACTGCAAATCTATGCAAAAACACACAGATTCAGGTAGCTCTCCAGGAGGCTTGGCTGTTAGAGTAGTTCAGCTGACAGCACATCACACAGGGAACATTTGCATTCTTAAAATTGCTCTCCATGAACATGTTTGGACACATCATCTTCTGTGGTTTGAATTGAGCTTATATACTCCTAGAGCTCATTTTGGCTCAGTTCTATGAAAGCTGTCCTTGTGGAATAACAGTGGTGCCCAAACTACTATTGGTGCATAGAAATCAGTACATATATTTTTGAGATGCAGAAATGTAATGTCTTTGTTTGGAACTTCACAGTTTGAAAGGGTTTGTTTCTGCTTTGTACGGGCACAGTTAGGGTTAGGCAATATAGCTGTTGCGATATAATGAATAGCTATTTTTAGCACAATAATAACTATCCCCGGTATGTGGCGTTAGGTTTCTTCCCATATTCTTTTCCCTTTAGTCATACCCATGGTTGGGAGGGTTACTTTAAAAATGTATTCCGGTACAATTACTAATTACCTGTTAAAAAATGTAGTTAGTAACCTAATCCAAGTATCACAATATTAAAGTAACGTAACTTGATTACTTTCTGTTACTTTTGGATTGCCTCGATACCAAATATGTTGGTAGCTAGCTAGCTAGCTAACAGTAGTAAAGTTGTCAGAACAGGTTTCTTGCAGTATCTGTGGTAATATTAACTATTTGGTCGGAAGAGACGTGATGAGGCTGTATTAGTTTGATAGCCAGCTAGATAGCTATTAGGAATATGACAGTTGAGCAAAGTGCATGAAAGCCAAATTAGCTAGCAAGCTATCTAGCTTTCTATGTTGTTTTTTATTGTAGCTAGCTATGTTTGCAAGGTGATATTTGTATTTGTCAGCGGAATGTGATGGTAGCTAGCTGGTTACATCTATTGTTATGTTTGTAGGCCTATTGTAGCTAGCTAGATAGATTTGTCTTTGTAAGGTGGTATTTGTACTTTTCAGTTGAATGTGCAAGTAGCTAGCTAGCTAGCTAGCTAATTTGGCTTTCACGCACTTTACTAGCTATCAAACCAATACAGCTTCAATCATGTCTCTTCGGAACAAATAGTTAATTTTAACATTCGTACTGCAAGCCAAGATATTGACTTCTGATCTTAAGTACCGTTTGCAACTTAACGTTAGTTAAGCTTATTCCGCTCTGGGGCCATACCATCACCAGCATCACTACCTACAGTCCCAAAATATTTTTTAGTAGTAGTAGTAGTGGTAGTAGTAGTAGTAGTAGTGACAGGTTAGCTAGTTAACTAACGTTAACTTTAGCTAACTGGATTTCTGTGTAGCTAATGTTAGCGGTTGGTCTTACCTGTAAATGTTCCTTTAAATTAGATGTCGACTCCTTGGATAATGACAGCATTTTCACAGCTGGAAGGCATAACTTGCACTGAACTGTGATGTTGTTCCCCTTTTCTGCTTTAAAGACAAAATAATGGCGAAATTTCCACCCAGTGAGAGCATTTTTTTTCACAAGAGGCCATGATAATGAATTGGCAGCTGTAAAATTGGCTATGGTTTCACTTGAGACCAGAGTAGTGTTGTGAGACTCGTGAAGTGTTGTAATGTTTGCGCATGTGCATGGTAGTATATCGTTCTTTATTTTTAAATGTATTTTAAAATTGTAATCCTGCTAATAATCCCCATTTTTACTAAATGTATCGGTAATCTGATTACGTCTTTTTTTTCTGTAACTGTAACGGAATACAGTTACCTTTTTGTGTATCCTAATTACGTAACGCCATTCCATGTATTCCGTTACTCCCCAAGCCTGGTCATACCTGATGCGGGAGCACACCTCCAGTTCTCCGAGGCCATGTGAAATGCTTCTGGGGGGAAAACCGCCAGTCGTATCTATTCAATGTTGATATTGCTGCAACAGCACAATGCTGCTTCCATGCGGTAGATAGAAACACATGGCTACAAAGATAAAGAGTGAAAACATATGCTATGTGCTTTTCAAAGCTAATAGGTAAATTAACCAACCTATAGATACAAGTGATATTTTGCTGCCCCGGAACAGTGGCGGCAGGTGAGCTGGAAACAGGGAAAGCCCGAACACTACCTTTAAATCTATCATTACTTTCAGCCTGTTCCCCTTTATCCTCCTTGAGTAACAATAAAACAAATAATTCACAGAATAATCAACACCGCGTAAGTAGAATAAATGATTATGCTCGCGAAACACCGCAGATTGTCTGTAGTTTGTGTGCTTGCGAAAGCTACAACGTGAGATTAATTAACAAGGATGGCATTTATCGATTTAAATTATGTTAAATGCTCGTGACACATCCCAGCTTTTGTGAGGTCTGTGTTCTAAACGTTATTGTTCATTGTACTCAACCTAACCTAAAAGTTTATTCTCACACAAATTTTAGACAATCTGCAGTGTTTTGTGAGTGTAGCGAAGGGTGAGAGCAGTCACTCCACGCACCATGGCGTCCCTCACGCATTCCCCTGCCGTACTTCTCCCATCCCAGGGTGCCCCACTCACTAGTGCTTCACCCATCTCTGGGGTCCCTCACACCGGGGTCAACCTAACCTGGGGGTTTCTCATACGGCTCACACACTGAGCACGCTTCCAATGGCCTCTCAGCAAGCCATCCCACTGCTGACACCATTTGTAGCGAAGGGCAAGAGCAGTCACCCCACACGGCCTCGAGCCCGGGTCTACGGGGTACCAACCATGCGACTTTGACCGCGACGCCAAAGAGCCAGGCTCGTTGGTATGGCAGTCAGAGGGCATACTCAACCGTAGTGACGGCACTCCGTCACAGTGAGCATAATCATTTATTCTAATTATGCGATTGGTATAGATTATTCTGTAAATTATTTGTTTTATTGTTAAAGAGGATAAAGGGGAACAGGTTGAAAGTAATGACTAATTTAAAGGTAGTGTTCAGGCTTCCCCTGTTTCCAGCTCACCCGCCGCCACTGCCCTGGAAGCATTTCACTGAACTTTGCTCCCGCATCAGGTATGACTAAAGGAAAAAAATACGGGAAGAAACCTAACGCCAAATACCGGGGATAGCTGTTATTGCGCTAAAAGTAGCTATTCGATATATCACGACAGCTATATCGCCCAGCCTTAGGCACAGTGAACCTGCTGTCTGTATATGCACTTTAACCTTTAAAAACATTTAGAGTTTCTCTGTGCACTTAACTTTTTCATTCTGCCAGTCCAAGCCAGATAATTCCTGAAATATTGATGAGGCAGCTTTTTTTTAAATTTCATGTAAAGGATTGTAGTAATTTATTTTGTTTGGACGTATGCCTAATCACTCTGAGCTCTGAATCCGGCTGTGTAGTCCAGTCTGTAACGGGTATGAATTTGGGGCACACATCTCAGTTTTTAGTGACTGATGGGAAGAAGGGAGAGAGTTCGTAAATAGTGATCTGACATAGTGCTGTGAGCAAAGAAACAGCGTTAACATGGATTTTACAGTTCCAAATTTGGACATTCATTTGCAAGTTGTGATCTGTACTTGCAGATAGTGATGTGAAGTGCCTCCAGGCATTGTGAATTGCCTGCTTTTGGTTTTCAGGTGGGTTGCATGCACTACTGTAAATAAATATTTACTAACAGTCCCCTTTTCTTGTTGTTTACTCAGAAAAATGTACCATTAGCAAGATTCATTGTGGAGGAGACCATAACTTCCTATTGTACTGCAGTGAGGAGGTAACTGACTTATTTCTTGTTCATTGTTTATTTACTTATTTTGAAAGTACTTCCCCTGTTTCATTGAAAACAATTACATTATAACAACAGTATTATATATACCTATATATGTATGCCGATTATATAGATACTTATATCTGCACACATGTACATGTGTAGATATTAGTACATGCACGCATATGTAAATCCACGGTGACCCACCATCACTGACTGCATCACATGCAGACAGCCTCAGCATTTAATACCATATACTGTAATGAGGATGATAAAATAAAATTAACTACAAATATCAGCTACAGCAAAAGGCTGTGTTTTTCCATTCAGGGCACCAGGGCTATTTCTCTCATCTTTGTAACATGCCTCCTGTGGTACAGTGTGTGATTTACATGAGTCGTTCTTACTTTGGTTTCCCCATGCACTCTCTAAATTACTTCAGAGCATTTAAATCCGTGACCTCACCTGTCCCTTTAATCTCAGGATGGGATTTGATGCATGTTTGATTGGGTTAACCCCAAACTGCTCTGATTGGTCAGGACCTTTAGGATAAATGGTCTGATTGTTCCCCTGAATTGTTTGCGATCCTGAAACACACTATGATGTTTTGTCACTTGGTGATGCTGTTGACTTGTGGTGTGGAATAATTGTCAACCTAAACACAATCCTGGGTAGTCTTTTAATGACTACAGAGTCAGGAGTATTTGTAGATTGTAGACTATAGATTTTATTTCTGATCATTTCTCCCTTCATTGGTTCTCTCTGCAGAGCTCTGTAGCCCCAGAAGACTTTCGTGTCATCAATCATACAAAAAGCATCTCTGTAATCAATCAGGAAAATTTAGATACCTGGAGAGTAAGACTTCTAGAGAGTACAGACTCCAGCACAACTAAGTAAGTATTCAAATACATTATTCCCTCTTTGTGCCATTGAGATGTGCTCAGTAATTCAATCATTCTTTCTTAATTTATATCCTTTTTATGTGGATAAACCTTATTCCCACATTATTTATCATGAATAACCAAAATCAGTGTTCCAGGATGGTGTTAATTCTGATATATCCAGACTCCCATTTAACATTCTCTGTTTCATTCTCAGTGACATAATCCTGCTGTTCTCTTCGACCGCCTGTTGGAATGCAAGTTTCCTGGACCAAAGGTCAGCACTGTGACTTCTCTGTTCTCATGCTCGTCCTCCCATACTGGTAGGGAAGAGTCACAGTGTCTTTAAACTCTTAGTTAAGCTATGGTCACATAGACGACACAGGAGGGAGACAAACCCTTATCACTTGTCGCCTATGGGCGTCCCTGCCTTGTGGTTACTAGGTTACAGAACTAAACAAGTAGGCTAGACACAATTGCTACCTTAAAATACGTCCCCTCTGTCTTGCTAGCCTAATATGAACAACTAGCTAGCTAGCTACCTAGCAAACGAACATGAAGAACCATGTTTCTCTTGAATTGCATTGACTAAGTGTTGCTGTTCAGTTCAGCCAGCTAGTTAGGTAGCTAGGTAGTGGTTGTGCACTGTATTAAAGTTAAAGCTAAAAAGCTCTGACTGCAGTGCACATGTATATGATATATGTATACCAGGTATCTCCACAATTTCGGACACCCTTCTCCATGCACCATTTTTTACATTTATTTCTCTGTACGTATCAAGAGACAAATTGTAGAGTATGGGGAAACCCGACACTGCCATGATAAGCTTCTCCTCCATGTTTGACTGGAACCAAAATGTTGGATCATTTGTGTGTCAACGTGTGTCACGCTGCCTTCACTCCCATTGGTAGTCATGTCACATAGCTCAGTATTTGCATAAAATAGACCTCTAGTCTATTTTAGCCCCACCTAGTTGGCTTTGCAACGGCCACTTGTCTCTTGTCGCTGTAAATGGCCAGCTCTCATTGAAAATGAATGGCAGCCGGTCACTTTGTCTCTCTCCTGTGTCATCCATGTGACCGTAGGGTTGGGCCTCTAATGGGGCAGTTATGCCATTTAACCTCTCAGTGAGACCGCGGCAGATACATGGTTTAAACTCTCAGTGAGACCTCTAATGAGGCAGATAGAGGGTTTAAATTCTCAGAGAGGAGGGTTTAACTTCTCAGTGAGACCTCTAATGAGGCAGATAGAGGGTTTAAACTTTCAGTGAGGCCTCTGTTGAGGCAGATGGAGGGTTTAAATTCTCAGTGAGACCTCTAATGAGGCAGATAGAGGGTTTAAACTCTCAGTGAGGCCTCTAATGAGGCAGATGCACAGTTTAAACCTAGCCACACTTGCAGTGTTTTTCAGCTGCTCTTCCTCTCCCCATGCTCCCAATATTTCAGTAACATCCATTAGTGTCATTTAGCTGACATTCTTATTCAGAGCGACTTGCAAGGCTTGAGTATAAAGTGCATCTAGTAAAGTGATATGTTTCCTCCCCAGTGATGATGGACACTTCAAAACCAACCCCAAAGTCCCGGGGATTGACCTGAAGTCTGTCAGGCTTCTGTTTGAGACATTGATGAAGCCTGCCTTTTCCAGACTGCTGGAACAGGTACTGGACCTTTCCCCCCTTAATACAATTCCTTCGTGCACTAACTGTACTTGGATTGCAAAATGTTACCATGAATTCTAATGTGGTGTGAAATATTATAATATTATGTGATGTGTTGTGCTGTAATGTAATTCGATGTGATGCAATGTAATATGCTGCTTAATGAAATGTAAGATGCTGTGAAGTAATGTAATGTAATATACAGTAATGCAGTGTGTTGTGATGTGTGCTTGTCTCCTTCAGGCCACTAAGAGCTTTGAGAGCCTCCTGATTCCTCAACTGCCCTGCTCCCCTCCTGATGTGGAGGCCATGAGGATCTATCTGATTCTCTCTGAATGTCCTGCACTGCAAGACTCAAAGAATTACATCTCACTCACCATTCCTCTGGCTTTGGCCATTCTGCGCCTAGACACCAACCCCAGTAAAGTCCTCGGTATGGCCATTCGATCAGTATTACACTGTTTCAGTACCAACAGAGACCTACGTTCGGTATTTGACAAAAGATGAAAGCTCTTAGATGTTAGCATGCTGCCATATTCAGGTGAATGTCTTGATTTATTGGCAGTATGCCTTAACACAGCACTCACCAACCTAGTAAGGGATTTCTCTACTCAGTTCACACTAGTGTGTAAGAAAGCGAATGGTTAAGTTGTTGATGTATATCACTGCCCTCTGTAACAACATTGATGAAAAGCAGACAGTCCATGACCATTTAGTATGTGTAACAGCATTGGTGTAAAGCAGCCTGTCCATAAGCATTTAGTATGTGTAACAGCATCGGTGTTAACCAGTCAGTCCATGAGAATCTAGTATGTGTGACAGCATTGGTGTAAAATAGAGAGTCCATGTGCCTAATGGTTTGGTGATACTGAGGTGGTTCTCCTTTGTTTTAGATAACTGGTGGTCCTTGGTGGATTGCAGTGTTTTCTCCCGTCTAGTGGAGATGTATAAAAGCATTGTGGTTTTTCTCCTAACGGGAGGCAAAGCTGTTCTGATTCCTGTTTTCCTGGAGAGTTACATCAATGCCACGTTGAAACTCCTAGAGAAGTTGCATAAGGTACAATCTGAATTCATTTGTCTAGAAGCATTCTCTGCTAAGTTTGAGAAGAAATTAACACTTGCTGTTTCATTTACATGTATACCCTAAACAGCAGTAATATTTGAAGGTAACACTCCTGTGTTTATGTTTTAGGTCAATCTTAAAGCCCAGCATGTGGAGTACAATCAGTTTTACATCCCTGATATCACCAGCCTTGTAGACATCCAGGAAGACTACCTCAAGTGGTTCCTGAGCAAGGCTGAAATTGTAAGTCTTTTTCATACCTGTGTGCCAGGTTTTAGGTCTTGGCTGTTCTGTGGAATTTAGTGTGTTTGTGAGATTTTCTGCTGCCAAGAGCCAAGTCTAGGTATCCAGATCATCCTCTCTTAAGCAAACCCACCCAGGCCTGTATTAATGCTCTGTTTGTCTCCTGTTCCACAATACTGCCTCTCTCCCCAGCCCTGTAAAGGGAGAATAAGATTCCCTCTCCAGTCATGTAAAGTGCATTATACCCCCTCTCTGTCAAGTCCTGTAAAGGGAGCTTAATACTCCCTCTCTCTTCAATCCTGTAAAGTGGATTAATACTCCAAACCCCTCTAGTCATGTAATGTGTGTGGTTCACTATGGCCTTTTTGTAGTGGTTTTGCTTCTGTTTTGGAGAGGCACCGGGTATGTGCAGATGGTGAGACTGATGGATGTATAGTCTTGTATGCCCAACTGGCTGCTTGTTCTGTAGCAAGAGACTAGAGCCATCACTGCACAGATCCACTAAACTTTATTTTACGTGTTCACTATCAGCTTAGCCACATGATTTAAAAATCAGTGGATATGCAAAGCGACTGGTCTGAGCTGATCATTATGAGTGCAGAACCTTGTCTTTAGCACAGAACTGATACAGACAGGAAGCTCTGTGTGTCATGACTGCAGTCTGTGTCAATTGAATTATTCAGTCACTCACTGAATATTTTTCCTGTTTGACAGTTGTGATTCATAACTTTGCACCAGAGCCAGTCTCATTCCAAAATCAGAAAATGTGCTGTTAAATGTGTAATAAGTCATTTATTTTGTCATTTTGTTTTTTCAGAAAATGAGGTCCCCAGCACTTCAGGTATAAGATATTCAAAATGATGTTATATTCTGATAAAAGCTGCATATATGGTATGGATTATATTATCCTGAAACTAAAATGAATCCATGTTTTCCAGAGCTCAGTGACCCTATGTGCATATCCATTCATACTAAACGCACAAGCCAAGACCACCATGCTACAGACCGATGCTGAGCTGCAGATGCAGGTGTAATATGTGAGGTGGAGCTGTGTGTGACTTGGAAAGTGTTTTCTGACTGTGCTGTTTGTTGCCTGGCTGTGCTATTGTAATGGTTGTGTTGTTTGTTGCCTGGCTGTGCTATTGTGATGACTGTGCTCTTGTAATGTCTGTGCTGTTTGTTGCCTGGCTGTGCTGTTTGTTGCGTGACTGTGCTGCTGCGGTGACTGTGCTGTTTGTTGCCTAGCTGTGCTATTGTGATGACTGTGCTGTTATAATGACTATGCCATTTGTTTCCTGCCTGTGCTGTGGTAATAACTGTGCTGTTTATTGCCTGGCTGTGCTGTTTTATTGACTATACTATTTGTTGCCTGGCTGTGCTGTTGTAATGACTGTGTTGTTTGTTGCCTGACTGTGTTGTTGTAATGACTGTGATGTTTGTTGCCTGGCTGTGCTGCTGTGATGACTGTGTTGTTTGTTGCCTGACTGTGTTGTTGTAATGACTGAAGATGGCAGTCAGTGGGGCAAATCTGCACAACGTGTTCATGCTGCTGACCTTGGAGCCACTGCTGGCGCGGAACCCTTTCCTGGTTCTGCATGTCCGCAGGAACCACTTAGTGAGCGACGCACTGAGAGAGCTCACCATCTACTCCGACATCGACCTCAAGAAGCCACTCAAGGTCAGAGTCCCTCTTCTGAAGTCCAGTAGTACCAGCTCTCACCAGCTTCCCACATCTGTTATGCTTGACCACTGCCATTGAACACCCTTAAGGGATTGAACAACATTAAGGGATGTGCTTTCAGATTAGCTGCTGTGTCTGTCGATTATGTGCCTAGTGTGTGTTGACTCAGTAGCTTGGTGTAATAGCTGGCAGGTGATTTAATTTACTGAAATGCACTGTGCTCTATTAACACCAAATGTCAGTTTGAATGAAAAGAACCAGCACAGCCTCTATGGTTCACGTAAATGTGGTGCTGTTTTGTTCTCAGGTAATATTTGATGGGGAAGAGGCAGTGGACGCAGGAGGCGTGACAAAGGAGTTCTTCCTTCTGCTTCTGAAGGAGCTAATGGATCCAGTGTATGGAATGTTCACCCACAACATGGAATCCAACCTGCTGTGGTTCTCTGATAAAGTGAGTTAGCACAGACTCCATTACATCATTTACATTATCTCATTTAGCAGACGTTCTTCCCAAAGCGACTTCCAAATAAGTGCAGCACTATGCTAAGAGTAGTTATCGAGAAGTATTACAAGAGGCCAGTAAGATACTGAGTTAAGTGCTAAAATAGTGTATAGGGTTTTTTTTATATATAAAGTAGGGATAGATAGGATAGATAGAGAGGAAGGTAAACTAGAGGTACAGATTCCAACCTGCTGTGGTTCTCTGGTAAAGTGAGTTAGCACAGACTCCAACTTGCTGTGGTTCTCTGATAAAGTGAGTTAGTAGTAGGGATGTTACCAACCTGTCGATTAATCAAATGTCACCGCCGAGTGTGGATGTTGACCTGATGATGTTGAATTTTGGGTGATATTCTAGAAGGAGTGGGGCATCCTCTTTTGAAATTCAAAGCATTTCAGTTGAAGAGATGGCTCACTTACACAAGAGTACTGTGTGGAACAACACATTTTGCTTGGAAATGTATGGGATTGCACAGAAATGAGTGCTTTGAAAGAAAAATAACTTCAATTAAGACATTGCTGTAAAATGACTCCAATCTTTGTAATAATATTAGGTTAATTATTTAATTACAACAGTATGTTATTGCTATGGTAGATTGTTTAACAAAATGTACTATTTGTTTTTATTCACATGAGCTAGCTGGCAGCAGTAATGTTAGATTGCTTGCTATTTTGCCGATTACTCTCTTGCTAGCTATCATATTGAGCTGGCTGAAAGGCTAGCTCTGTTGCCTTAAATGCAAGCAATGTCAGCCAGTTAGCTAGGTTAGGTTAATCGTGTACAGTTGCATCCTGTTAGGAGCTAGCTAACTTCAGCTGGAAAACTTATCATTAGATTAATGTTAGTGAGGTGTTATGAAACTCTTACATTTGCCACTTACGAGTGTGGCAAAATGTATTTACAAGACGATCATACATAAAAGTCTATGGTTTTAAATAGCCCAACTCAAACCTTATTTTGCTCAATAAATACACTGGTTTTATGTGTTTGCAAAAATAAATGCCTTATTTCAGTAAATAAATGCAATCTTTTAGTCAGTAGTCTAGAGAAACGTTAGCTGCCTAACAGAGCTTGCTGTAATGAGATATGAGAAGATGCAGAATGCACAAAAAAGCCTGAAATCATTGTTTTGGAAAAGATATATCTAGCAGGCTACATTTTTATTTTATCATCTGTGTTCATCAAAGCGATTGATGCAAAATCCTGTTAATAGCAATCGTGTGTCACTTATGTCCCTAGATTCTTACCTGCTATGGTTCTCTGTGAGGTAACAGTTTTTCTTCAGTAGCCAAAGAAGAACATGACTGGAAGTGGAGGATGTTTAGAAATAATTCTGTGTATTATTACAGTATCAGAAATATCAATTATTGATTTCTTTTAAAATTAATTTTTCACTCTACCATGCTGAGAGCTTCTAGCTGTTTTGTGAAGTAAGTAGCATTAAGGTCTGAGCTGTGGTTTAATTAGTGTGGTTGCCCGAGTGGGAAAGCAAACTACTGTTCTTATTATTATGCCCCTTATTATTATTATTATTTATTCTTCAAGCTTTAATGCAGCCTAAACCATTCGCTCTACAGAAACCAAACCAATGCCAAATTGACCGGTTTATTCACCATTGGTGTGCTTGTACTTTTATAAATTTAGTTTTATAGTGTTAACAGTATAAAAAAACACTCAGATTTTACCCTCATTGTAAAAGATTGGCCCAAAGGCCAGCATTCTTGTGTTACAAACTTTTGAAAATGCCATTTCTCCCTCTTTTCTGAGACTACAGGCATAAATTGCATCAAAATAGAGGAAAATGTGCAGATTCTCACAATGTCTTTGGTTCAGTGCTGTGATGAATGGTTTTAGAGTTCATCCTCCACTTGTGTACACACTCCTTTGTCTCAGGGAACTCACAGTGCCAGACACAGAGGGAGGGGGTGAATAGCGCGTATGCTCAATAATGCAAACAGGCAACTACACATTGCATTTTCTTCAAAATGCACACAAATCTAGTTAAGCTTTCTTACAGTGAAAGTAATAATGTGTTGAATATCAAAACTTTATGCAGTGTAGTTGTCTGGTGTATTTGTAAGTGGGTAATCTGGTCAAACATTTTCCAAGAAAGTGAGTTCCTGGTGGAATTACTTGATGCAGGGTGATATTATGGAATTGGGTGCAGTCAACTCCTGCAAAAGATCAAGAAAGACTGAGCATAACATAAAGGAAACGAGTATCTGGAAAAAGGTTGTGATAATATGATCAAAATATATTGTTCACATGCTAATAGCCAGTTCTCTGGCTTCTTGCTACTGACAATGTGACTGCTGATGATATGTGCTGCCAAGAGCATCTGCAAGTGTGTATCCATGCAGACACTAAATATTTTAAAGTACTTTTAAATATTTTTTAAAGTAGTATGTCTAGTAGTATGAAGTATTTCTTCTCCACAATTCAATTTCAAAGTAAGCTAATTTCATATGAATATGACTTTGGCAGCAGTCTAAATAATTTCAGTGATGGTTGAAAATCCTTAATCCTTAAAATGTCATTGTCATGGAAAATATGAGTCTTGTTTAACTGGGAAACCTGAGAGACATTCTCTGATCTTACTCTGTTTATATTTCTCTTTTCTCCAGTGTTTTGTTGAGCACAATTGGTTCCATTTGATCGGAATAATCTGTGGTCTGGCCATTTACAACTCCACGGTGGTGGACCTGCATTTCCCCCTGGTCTTGTACAAGAAGCTTCTGAATGTGTCCCCATCATTGGAGGACCTAAAGGAGCTGTCACCAACAGAGGGCAGGTACTGTGCACCATTTGGTATTCCAAGCCCTCCTGCCTCAACAGTACAGTCCCCTCTCTACACACTGCTGTGTATTCCAAACCCTCCGTCCTCCACAGTACAGTCCCCTCTCTACACACTGCTGTGTAGTCCAAACCCTCCATCCTCAACAGTACAGTCCCCTCTCTACACACTGCTGTGTATTCCAAACCCTCTGTCCTCAACATTACAGTCCCCTCTCTACACACTGCTGTGTATTCCAAACCATAGAGCCTCAGAAATCATACCCTTTTATTTCAGTGTTGTACAAATGTTGTTTGGCATATAAAAATTGAGTGGATGAATGTTTCTTAAATGAATTGTGGTTGTAATAACAAATTGCTTGCAATTTTCCAGATGGAAATGATGCAGTAATCAGTTCCAAAATTACTCATGTAGCATCATATGTGTTACCTACCCAATGCATTATGTGAGAGAAAACTTTTCTGTATATATAATTTATAATATATATAATGACAAGCTGTGGGGTAGACACCAAGGGAATGCATCAAGGCTCTGAGAATTGTATTGTATGCCTCACTAACTTAACTTACATACTCATTTGTCTCTTAAAATGGCTGGTACAAAGGTGTGTTCTGTATACAGTGCTGCTGGAAGGTTTGTGAATCCTACAGGGATGGTCATTATTTTATGTAACATATTAAAATAAACCCCTTTACCTAAACCCCAATTCATAATAAAGACATTCCAAATAAAGAACACAAACAAAATATATGTATATGCACTTTGATTGTTTATTTAATGAAAGTGGTAAATGTAACAAAAACTCAGATTTAATAAAAAATATGTGAACCTCTTCAGTCAATAGCTTGTGGCACCTCCATTAACAGTGATAACTTCCAGCATCTCCTAAAGCCACCAATCAGTGTCTGACATCTGCTTTGAGGGATTTTTTCCCATGCCTTCTTAAATTAAATGAGTGAGGTTTGAAGAATGTCTTGCATGAACTGCCCGCCTCAGGTCCTGCTACAGCATTTAGATTGTATTTAGGTCAGGACTTTGACAATCCAAAACACAAACAAAAAACACTTTCTCCTGAGCCATTCTTTGGTAGATTTGCTTGAATGCTTTCGTTTATTGTCTTGTTGGAAGACCCTTTTTTGGCCCAGCTTTAGCTCCTTGACTAATGGCATGAGGTTCTGTTCAGGAATCTCCTGGTATAACTGAGAATTCATGGTTCCCTTAATGATGTGGAGTCACCCAGCTCCAGAGGAGGAAAAGCAGCCCCAGATCTTGACATTTCCACCACCATGTTTGAGTGTTGGGATAAGGTTCTTTTGATGGTAGGCAGTGTTGGATGTTTGCCAAGCAGCAATTTCGATTGTGACCAGTGGGGCTCATTTGGGCTCATCTGTCGAGAGAATGGAATTCCATAAACTGTCAGGTTTGTCCAGGTAGTCTCTTGCAATCTTAAGATGGGAAGTTTGATTCTTTTTTGACAGCAGAGGCTTCTTCCTGGCAACCCTTCCATGAATGCCATTTTGATTCACTGTTCTTCTTATTGTTGAAGCGTGCACATTTACCTGAGATGATGCAAGGGAGGTCTGCAAATCTCTAGATGTTATGTTTGGGTTGGCTTTTCCCTGATTTATTATTTTCCTTGTGGCTCTTTGGGATATTTTGGAAGGGCATCAACTTCTAGGCCGAGTTGCTGTCATGTTAAATGGACTCCAGTTGGAAATTATTTGCCTCACAATGGACTGATGGCGCTCAAATCTTTTTGAGATGATTTAACAGCCTTGCCCAGACAGATGTGCTCTCACTGCCCTCTTGGCATGGTGTGTTTGCCTTCACCTATATGGGTAACACCAAACCTTCCAGATTTCTTATCTCTATTTATCAGAGTTCCACCCAAACTCTTTCTTAAAGATCTCTCCTTTGATTGGCTAATTTGGTACCCAATTATTTACCCCCTAATTCTACTTACCTACTTGATTTAACCATTGCAGCTTGGGGTTCACTTATTTTCGCACCTGCACAAATTCCTTTTTAATTTTGTTTTTCTATCACACACATGATTTCCTCTAAACCAATATTTGGAATTGGTAAATATAAACCTGTCAGATATGTCAGATAAAAAAAGACTGGTTCTTCTTAAATATTTCATGGTAAAAACTAAAAAATATATACTTGCACAAGGGGTTCATATACTTCCAAGCAGCGCTGTATATATAGAAAAGCAAAGCACTGCCACTGTCCATGAGAGAGACATTTTTGCATTATTCATGTTATGTCCCTACTCAAACATCTGTATCTCCATGAGTTCTCCCATCAGAGTGATCTCAAATTTGCGATTCCTGTGTGCAATTTCAAAGAAGGCTATTGTTACTGAGAGAACTGCGCTTGCCATTAATGAAAAATGAAAGGGTTGAAAAAAGTGGGGGGAAAAAATGGCAGCTCCTAAGTTATAGTATGTAGGATGTGAAAGCTTAGCTGGTTGTCCTTCAGTGTGCTGCAGCTCTGTCTCCCATGGTGCATTGCTGGAGCAGCTCTCAGTAGCGCTGATGATTTCTTACTGCTGTCAGCTATGACAGTTTGCAGTAAGCGTTTAAACTGACTGGTGATGCTTTTAGGGAGCTCCTTGAGTCTAACTGACACACAGGCTTTGTATATGACCTCATTGTTGACCATAGCTATGTCAGACCTCCTAAAATAGATAATGCAGTGGTTTCTCTGAAACTCACCAGCTATATAGTCTAACCATCACAATAATAAAAGGAGTGTTGTGTCACTACTTAAATGTGCTGTAGTCACTTTTGAAGATCTCCCAGTACTCTATACAATAATGTACAGTATGATACAGCTGACATGCATTCCTGTTGACTCTCTCACATTCTTGAGAGAAATGTTTTAAAGGGAAGTGATGTTTGTAAATCCTGTTGGGTGTCTGTCCATCTCCAGAAGTCTACAGCAGCTTCTGGATTACCAGGGGGATGATGTGGAGGAGACCTTCTGTCTGAACTTTGCTGTAAGTGAGGAGTGGTGTGTTGGGGATTTTACAAATGGGGAGCTGCAGACACGGGAAGGGAAGTGAAGAACTCAATACACTCGATACAGGACTCAGTACATTCAATACAGGACTCAGTACGGCACTCCGTGCATTCAGTATAAGACTCAGTGCATTCATTGCAGTATTCAGTACACTCAATACAAGACTCAGTACAGCACTCAGTATACTCAGTACAAGACTCAGTACAGCACTAAGTACGGTAATCAGTACACTCAATACAGTACTCACTACAGCACTCAGTACACTCAATACAGGATTCGATACACTTAGCACAGTATTCACTGCACTAAGTACAGTACTCAGTCGAGGAGTACAGTACTCTATATACTCAGTACACTGAGTACAGCACACCCACTGCTTACTGAAGGCAAGACACCCTACCTACTTTTGGAAGGAAGCTACTTTTCCACCCAGATAAGTTACTGTTACCTCTATACAACTCTGAAACGATTATGAGATCCCACAAAAGAAGTTATTGTTGTATTACTAAAAGTCACACTGTCCCTGCAGATCACAAGGGAGTACTATGGCCTGACTGAGGTGAAAGAGCTGGTTCCTGATGGAGAGAACATTACAGTGAACAAGGACAACAGGTGTGTCCTCACCGCTCTATCAAGTCATCTTCATGCCCACAGAATGATGAATCTCATTAAACATTAAAGCAGTATATAAGACCCCCCCCCCGTCCCAACACAGCAAACTGTTTGTAATTTCCACAATCTTTTTGAGCAAATGAGATTGTGTAAAGCTGAAGTATACACACCCATATCCTTAACTTATTTTTTACTCCCCATTTTGGCTTCAGCTCCAAATCCACAGGGCAGCAGCTCAAATATAAACAATAGATTCTGCCAAACAGTGAGTGTTTATTGCTGTGTTCAGGGAACAGGGAACGCAACTGTAGGGTTAGGAAGTGATTTGTTCTCTGCATCTATAGCTGTAACATCCTTGTATCCAAGGTGTTTGGAAATCAGTAAAGCCCACCTTATGTAGCACCTTTGCCTCCTATGCAGATGTGTGTCTTTCTTTGCCTCCGATGCAGATGACCCCTGATGCACGTTGGGAGTTGTGTTGTTATTCCTGCTGGGAGTTGTTGTGTTATACCTGCTAGGAGCTAGGAGTTGTGTTATTATTCCTGCTGGTAGTTGTGTTCTTATCCTTGCTACAGGCTGGGGGGTTGTGTTGTTGTCCCTGCTGCAGGCTGAGAGCTGTGTTGGAATTCCTGCCTGGAGTTATGTTGTTACCCCTACTGGGAGCCGAGTTATTATTTTTGCTGGTAGTTGGATTGTTATGCTTCCCAAAGCTAAGGCTGTGTTCTCTGCTGAAAGGGAATGTTCCATTGTGAGGTGTTGAAATGCCACGGCACTCCTGGTACCAGACACATGTTTTTCTTTTCTGCTGGTTAGTATCACTGTCAGTCAGGAAATCAGGCAGGTGGCCAACTATCATGCATGAATTGCCATGCCAACACACACTTTCTCCTTGACCTGTGTACTGCAACAGGCTGTAGGCACAAACACTAATGCTAACCATTCTGTTCACTTTCTATAAGGGTCACTCTGTGTTAAAGTCAGACATAACTAAAAAGGTACTACCTCACAGACTACCTCATGCATTTCAGCTAGGAGCAGACAAAAGTAGAGATTCAGGACTTTCCAAGTCCTTTTGGCACTTAAAAGGTAAACCAAAAAGAGAATCCATGTTTTGAGGGGGATGCATTCTCAGCTGGGATTTTGGGGTTATATGAGGTTGTTTTTGTAACAGGTACTATTGAAGATGATCCCTGACTGAAAATTGGGAATGTAGCTACTGTAATGATGCCCAGAGCAGGACTGGAAGTAATTTGATGTCTGTGGGGTGTTTTCCAGGCAGGAGTTTGTGGACACCTACCTGAACTATGTGTTCAATTACTCTGTGGAGGAGGTGTACATGGCATTCTCCAGCGGGTTCCTCAAAGTGTGCGGAGGGAAGATTCTGTCCCTGTTCCAGCCCTCGGAGCTAATGGCCATGGTAGTGGGCAATAACAACTATAACTGGGAGGAGATGGAGAAGGTGAGAGCATTCTGTCTCCACAGTGTAACATTAGCACAAGAGGAGATGGAAAAGGTGAAAGCTTTCTGTCTCCACAGGAAGGAGATA
Source organism: Megalops cyprinoides (assembly GCF_013368585.1). Taxonomy (NCBI): domain Eukaryota; kingdom Metazoa; phylum Chordata; class Actinopteri; order Elopiformes; family Megalopidae; genus Megalops; species Megalops cyprinoides. Next base: position 958,808 of record NC_050604.1, on the reverse strand, counting down.
GAGGTAAGAGCTTTCTGCCTCCACAGTGTAACATTAGCATGGGAGGAGATGGAGAAGGTTAGGGATGGGACCATACAGTACCACATCAGTTTTTGTGTAGCTGAAATACCTTGGTGACTCACATCTAGCACATGGTTCATTCCTTACATAACAATGATTCCTCCTTGCTCATGCATCGATAACTCTCCCTCGGGACTGAATGACTCTGATATAATGATGCTGGGCATTTATCCTGTAGCCTGTCCTTTCTATGTATGTTTGAGGCCTACATGAAATTATCAGTCCTCACAGTGAGATTATTGAGAAACTGCAGTGATTAGAACATTATTCCAATTTTTCTTTAAATAATTTTTGTATAAACATCTCCTTAATTAAGTTACCAAATTACCTCTTGCAGTCGGTAAAGGTAATGCACAGCCTCATGAACCTAGATAGAAGCTAGGATGGAACCTGACTGTGGATGGTCTCATTCTACAAACCACAGTAAGACAGAAAAAGAGTTGTTGGAACTGCTCAGCGTATTCTTGTGCCATTGGCCAATAATTCTCAAACAATTAGAACAAAAAGGTGCTGACTTAAGTATGTCAGTCAACAAATCACAGCTTGAAAATAAATGTGACTTTGTCAGTGTGGGCACTCATTAATTTGATTCTTTCAAATAAAATTGAATTAAATTGTTGAAGAGGACTTCTCTAATGGACTTGAAATTATGATTTTGTGAAGAATTGCTGGATGACTGCAGTTGGTCCTTTGTTATTATTTGAGCTGTAGGTGATTATTTATTATGATTATTATTATTAGTGTTAGTAGTAGGGGTAGAAGTGATAGTCATAATTATATCATGTTTTATATATTTAGATTATTTGAATAATTAAATCAATTTGGCCAGGGTGTTCAGATTTTCTGGAAGATGACAAAGATTACGAAGCTATTTGTAATGTAGCTTTAAACAGGCTGTTACCTAGCCATGCCTGACCACTGCCAACATTAACCATAGCCACATCAACCTTAGTTTTGAATCTGTGGCACCACGAGTGACAACACTGAAAGGATGGCATCTACTTGATTAAACCGTGGAAGCCTTCTTGCTGCTAGGTTGACTCTGCCCCTGGTTTTGACCACCTACTTTACACGTGTTAGTACAAGCATAGGTGTTCTCTGGATTGCTTAACTCCTTTCCTAGAGGGAGAGGCTTTTCACAATAGCTCACCAAATCTGTAAAATGAGTATGAATGCCAGTCTGGGGTTAGGGCAGGTAAGGACTCTGTGGACACGCATTGCACTTCACTGTGAGTAATGACCAGGCAGCCCTTGGGATTTCATGATTTCTGGATCTGTTTCACGCAAAGTGCAGCACCCAGTGGAGCTGAGGTAATGGGATTTAAGCCACTGTAGTTTATAATGGTTCTTAAACAAATCCAGAAAAGGGTTACATGAAGGCCTTTCTGGTTTTTTTTTTAACAGAATGCTATTTACAAAGGGGAATTTTCAGCATCTCACCCCACAGTGAAAATGTTTTGGGAGGTCTTTCATGAATTCCCACTGGAGAAGAAGAAACAGTTTTTGCGTAAGTAGGATCAAAACTGTAAAAGGCTGTGTGTCTGCATGAGTTGTGTGTGCAGGTGTGTGTCGTAGCCTCTCAGTCCTGCACACGTGAGGGTGTGGCTATCAGTAAACGGCTTGTGATTTGGTGTTGCAGTGTTCCTGACAGGAAGTGACCGCATTCCCATCCACGGCATGGCGAGTCTGCGCATTGTCATCCAGTCTACTGCAGCGGAGGAGCACTACCTGCCCGTGGCACACACCTGCTACAACCTGCTGGACATGCCCCGCTACCAGACCAAAGACACTCTACGCAAGAGGCTCACCCAGGCTGTGGAGCAATATGAGGGCTTCAGTCTGGTGTGACACTCAGGCGGCAGGGGTCACACACAGTTCCACATGAAGACTTAAAGCCCATTTGTTTTTAATAATTGTACTATTGGAATAAAAGGTGGTTTTCATGAAATTTTGTTTAAATATATATGACATGAAATGCTCTTTTAGAAGATCTTTAGAAGAACTTCTTTTTTTTGAGGGGAAGTGACAGTAGGAGAATTCTGCCTCACTTTCTTCAAGAACCCTGTACATACATGGAGCTCTTGAACCTGTCATTTTTCCGGTTGTCTTTAGGTTCAGTGTTACTTATTCAATTGGATTATTTTGTGCTGACTCGAATGTGGCTCAGCTGTGCTTTGGTGGTTGGTGGGTGATATGTCAGCTTCTACTCTGTGTGCTTCCCTCCTTGGGCTGCCTGAACACTGTAGGAGTAGAAGCATATATCAGATTCATAAAGGCATATTCATGTGAGAGCACCACAGATCCTGCAAGGTTAGAGGTTCATAAAAGCAGATTGAGGCACACTGGTTTATGTGAATCTGAGCCCCAGGTCTTACTGTTTCATCCTTTCTCTTTGCTTACTGTAACCAAATGTATTTTATAGCAGACAATTCATTGACAGAATTCCTGCATAATTAATTTTGACAATATTGCCTTTGTAGTGACTCACTGGAATTATATGATACTTTACTGAAGGGTAGGTTGTTTGTATATGTTGTTTGTATGCATGCAGATGAATCATTGAGTGAAAGCTGTAAACTGAGTCTGTTTGTACAAATAAAACAAATCTGACCAGTACAGTAGGACACATTTGCCTGGCAGTGCTTTGCTGCAGTACTATTAGACATAGAGTATTAACCTTTGACCTGGAAGCACTTTAATCAGTGTTCAGAGACTGGAGCTATGAGGGCTCTGTTCTGGGGGTTTGCTTGCATAATTTACATTGTGAATTGAGACTTGAGGTTTGAGTTTTGTATTTTCCTGATGTGGTTGTGATGAGGTTTAAATTTGGTAGTATCCTGCCATGGCTGTGATGAGGTTTCAGTCTGGTATTGTCCTGCTGTGGTTGTTTCTGTATAATGGTTCCCCAGACCCACAGCTCAGACCAGTCTGTCTCCACAGTGCTGCATGTCCTGCAGCTCAGACCAGCCTACCTCCACAGTACTGCTTGTCGTGCAGCTCACACCAGCCTGTCTCCACAGTGCTGCATGTCCATTAAATAAGCATAACCAGGTCTTAATGGGGTCAGTGCAGAATCTGGTCAGATGTCTGAAAGTTCAGAGTACTCTTTTGTGACTCCCTTGGAGTAGAGTTGTCCTCTTGTTGGTCTTGACCGAAGTGATGTTGCAGCTCTTATCATCCCAACAGGACAGGGCCTCCTTTGTAGGTTTGTGCCCTTAACTGACTGCAGTACTGTACAGGTTTCGTATTTGCAAAAGCAATAATGAGCTGAATGAGCTCAAGAGCTCCCATTGTCATGCCACTCATCCTGTTGTCCAACAACTAGTTTTTTTCAGATACGTACGAATGTATTTAAGTGTTACCGTAACTGAAAATGAAAACCTGCTTGGTCATTCCTCTTTTACCAGCCTTCCAGTTTTCAGGTTTCATCCAATCAGATAAGTGTTTATATATCTATTTTTCACTCTTATGCCCTCTGGTAACTGGCATTGAAACACAAGTGTTTGCACAGTGTGACGGGATTGCAGAGTCCCTTGTCAAATCATGATCTAAGAGCACTACATGAAAGCAGAGGAGAAAGTACTGAAGTATACCATAAATAACAGACAGCAGAGGGAGACTGACTTGCCTCTGAAATGTTCTTTCAGTGTATTCTGTGATCACTTATCTTGTAAATCTCACAAGTTAAGTTCATTTAATATTACTCTGTCAATGTATGCAAACAAGGGCTTTTCAGTGGCTTGAATTAGTTTAGTACAGGTGATATTTACTTTTATACCTTTTAAATGGAATACATTATTTTCTTTATCAAAATTTCTTTTCCCCAAGATAAATAAAATTATGGTTCCACCTCAATTATCGCATTGTTGTAGTTATATGACACTGTTGTTTTAACTTGCCTCACTTTAAAACATCTTCAAATTAAATCATCAAACAATCAAACTGCCATTACAACTGCTTTAAAATGTCATGCCATAACTATTGTAAAATACTATTTGTGCCATCCAATTTTTATCTAGGAGAAACCACTTTCTCTGAGAAACCAGAGAAAGTAATTACTTGCTTGTATTGAAGTTCCTTGTGTGAATTCGAGGAAGATTCCAAGTGCAGTCCATTGCGTTCATATTAGAAGTATACTGAGAACTGAAGCAATTCAAATTACATGGGAGAAAAACCAACACAGTAAAAATATATTTGCCCTTATATATGTACACATATAAAATTGTTTTGTACTAAAATGTACACTCACATTCAGAATTCTATCAGTGTTCACATTCATAAAAAGACGTCACACTGTATTGAGCCCTTGAAGAAAGGAAGCGTAAGCGTAGATGGGGGATTCATATTTACAATGAACAGAGAATCTCTGGAACCCACTTACAGAAAAAGGCAGGACACTGGAATACTGGGTGTTGGCATGTTTGGCCATTCTGGGCTCTGGGAAAATCAACATAAGCAAAGGGTAATTTCCAGGATCAGTAGAGCTGAGAGAGCGCACGTATGTGTGTGTACAGCAACAATGTGTGAACACGTTGCTCTGAGAACAAAATGTGGGAAATAACAGATGGCCTAAAAGCTAAACAAGCAATTTGGTGCATCACTAGTAATCAGATGTAGCTTGAATTATATGCTGTTGTAACAAATATGTGTTGTGATTTGGTTATTTTGGTTTACAGTAGAGCAACAGGAAACTACTCTCCCACCAGCAGCAATTTAAGAAGGTTCCAGATTCATAGTGTCATTTTGGTAATTGTTAAATTGTTTTGTTGAAAGAAGTTTCATCATATAAAAAAGCATGAATACAAACAAATGTACTAACATGAAAGAATAATTTAATTTTCCTAATAAAATTATCAGGCCAGTGAAATATGGCACATATCAAAAAATGTAAAAAGAAAATCTGAATTAGGGTGTTAGAGTTATTCCAGGATATTGAGCATGCAGCATTGTACCTAAGAATAAATGATTCTTCTGCTTCCTCTCTTAAACTTCCCCTGGGGAGGGACATGGCTGTGTTTGCTTTTGAGTGGCACTCATAGAGCAGGTCCTTGTGGGGGCTTAAATCCAGGCAGGCCATTGGCTGTATGCAGAGTGTGTATCTACTGCCATCCTATCATAATCACCTATTACAGAACCACTAGGTAACAGTTCAATTAGCAATGAATTAAAGAAAACACTTGTACTGTACCGTGTACTCAAGGAGTTTAAGACTCATATACACCATTAGCAATGGGGGGAAAAAGTTTGATTTCAGCATACATTTCTTTGAATCATATCAATAATGTAATGAAAGGCAAGAATAAATAAAAGGGTCATTGTAAAATACTTGGTTTCATCAAAATGAGGGAAATCTAGGTGTTCAACACCAAGGTTTGGTGATCTGAAAATGTATGACTCTTCAGCTTCACTTACAGCTTTTACTTACAGAATCTGCTTCTAGAGAACCACTGTTCACAAACACTGGGCCTCAGGCTGCTTCACTCTGTACAAGAGGCCTTCATGTTTCACCATTTCTCTCTCACTTAATGTTCCCTTAATGGCAAGCTGAGCCATTTATTAACTTCATCATTCTGAAATCTGTGTAGCTATAGCATAGCAAAACCTGCCAGCATTGACTTTGTGTATGAATTAAACTGGAATTCTGAGATTCAAATTCAAATGAATGTTTGCATACAGGTGACTTTGGCAGTGTTTGTTTCCTCTGGTATAGGCCTAGCTTAAGATGGCCTCGTCACCAGCAGGGCATTATCGCCACAGGGCCCCAGGTTTGTCTACAATGAACATGAACAATAGCATTGGGACCAGAAAGCAATTGCACCTTAAAGGTAAATGTTAGTGGTGATAAAAATACTAAAAAAATGAAACCTCTACCCGTACAGAAAGGCTTATAGGTTCTACCAGTGGGCATGAAACTGAAGCGTAGATGCTTTTCTCAGTGTGTGAGAGAAAAGTAGCCTATAACAGAACTTCCATCAGATTTGTCTGTGTTCCACAGACCTGCAGCCAGTCACTTGCCTTCTACTGTGGCAGGTGCAATACAAGTGTTCTCTGTCTATTTTCTCTCAATGTTTTCTGAATCTTACAGACACAGTTTTCCTTGAAGAGTATTCTTTGTCCTTGGGTAGCTGGTGTAATATTTCATGCAATGCAGACAGTCTTGCCTCAGATGAACTTGGAAGAGTCTCTTTTGCTGATGAGAACATGTAGGAGCTTGAGCTTGGCTTTGATATGCTTGTATTCATTGTACTTCTCAGCCAAGGGAGAGCGGTCTCCTTTCTGCACATTCCTGTGCGACCACCAGGTGGCACAAACACAAGGGTAAGGACCACAGTGAATCCTGGCAGTACTGGATACAGATGCTGTTGTGTTAACATCTCAATTAAATGTGTAGTATGCAGGCATTTATCAGATCTGCTAGCTCTCATATGTATTTAGTGCACTGAAGCAGTGAATCTGCTGGCTCATTTAATCACTGTTAAAGCAGTGAATCTACTGACTCATATTCAATCACAGGGCTAATAGCATTATATCTTGACTCATTTAATTACAATGCTAAGGCAGTATATCTGCTAACTCAAATGTAATTACTGTGTCAAAGCAGTGAATCTGTTTACTCATATTTAATTATTGTGTAAAGCAGTGATTCTGCTGACTCATATGCAATTGCTGTGTGAAAGCAGCGAATCTGTCTAATCATATTTAATCACAGTGCTAAAGTGCTATCCTTTACCTTCTGTTTTTCTGGAAAAATTCATCTTCAAATTCTTTGAGGCTTTTGCATATCCTCCTCTTATCCTTGCGGGCCTCCTGGAACTGCTTCACTAGCTCCTGCCTGCAGGAGGCACTGCCTTTAGACACCCTTACACATCTTAAACAACACTGATGGCTGCAGTTTAAAACGGGATTCATCTACAACATTTGCAACTGACCTTCTGGCAGGGAATGTTAGTCATTTAACTATAATGCTTTATGCATCACTTCTCATTGAAAGTGTTGCAACTGAATGGAGTAGATTTAGCAGCACTAAGACTTAGAGTGAGAGTTTTACTTTTAGAAAGTTGTAGATAAAGTTATCCATTTTTGTATGAGTAGCAAGCAGCTAACTCTACTGCTGCAATGCTGTGCCCTCAAGTCTACCACTGCTGTACTGCTACAGTGCTGCATTCTCAAGCTACCTACTGCTGTGCTCTCATAGCTATCACTACTTTACTTCAGCTGACTCACATGGTGGCAGAGTGCAGGTTGGACAGCCTCATGTCTGTGCTGTTCTTGGAAGGTGAGAGCTCATCAATGGGAGAGATGAATCTATCCACTTCCTGCTCCAGACAGTCCAGGAAGCCCAGCATTTGCAGCTCAGGCTTGATTGTCATGGTGACAGGGATGTGGGTTTGCGTGTCATCCTCAGACCCGTCCTCTTCCTCCTGGGAACACAGCAAAAGTGTAACTCAACTCAGCGCTCCACAGACAAACTCTAGCACTGCATTCAGCAGGGATGCAGGAGTAACACTGTTTTTGCACAGGTGGTTAGGATTGTAGCCCGGCTTGTCGCCCCCAGAGGCATACACAATGCGAACATTCTTTTTCCTAAGTCACATCTGTGAACAACAACTGCAACCAACCTGCCTAATGACAGTCACACCAAAGAGCTTTGTATCCATTGTGGCACCTGTCCACCAGGTCCCTTCCATTCCCTGGCTTGAGAGAGGAAGCGAGCAGGATGCCACAGTCAACCTTGAAACAGGAGTGACCTGTCACTAGGTGCCTACGAGTACCCCTCATTCCACCTCACTCCACACCCAGATGCCCTTCTGTTTCAAAGCAAAACAGAAGCTGCTTTCTTCATACAGTGGGGGATTCTGCTTTGTAAGTGACTGACTGACCCCAATAATAGGATTGTATCAGATCATTTGTTGCTGTTGCTCCTGGCGTGACTGGTCCTTTACTGTTCTCATTGGAGAGATCAAGAGGTAATCTATCTGTACTACAAGGTGACATTCTCTGTGAGAAAATCAAGAAGACTGCCATATACATTAGCAAATGATGTTACACAGCAATTAAGAGAGACAGTATTTAGCTACTGGGGAAGCCTTTCATTTGAATCAGGAACTTTGTTTGATCATGAATCTGAAATAAGTGAGCCAGGCCACAGCACACCAGAGAGGACGACCAAGCAATTGTTGGTACAATGCTACACGCAGGGGTGGGAAATCAGCAGGCTGCACTCGGTGACAGCTGGGAAGGTCATCGGTTGGTTTGCCAGCAACACTTCACCTTGATTTCATCGAAGAACAGAGCTGGCTCGCCCTCAATAATAGGCTGGAGCAGAAGGCACTTGCTGGAGGGAGAACCCTGTGATGTGCATTAACAAGAGGCTACTACATCTTAGACTGACCCCAGGTCATCTGGAGGGAGAACCCTGTGATGGGCATTAACAAGAAGTTACCACATCTTAGACTGACCCCAGGTCAGCTCGGGGTTGAACCCTGTGATGGGCATTAACATGAAGTAACTGCATCTGACCCCAGGTCAGCTTCAGGAGACCAAAGCCTGAAACTGTGAAGATTTGATCTTCCACTCAGTTTTTCTTTTGTCATGTGTGAGGCCTAGCTGTGGCCACAGTAGCGGGGGACACAACAGCTGGTGGAGATAGAAGAGAGTGTTTCCATTTTCCCAGTATCACATTGAGACCAATCCAGACTCATAATCCCAATTAGTGTGACAAACTCAAGTGGGTCAATGAGCCAGTTTGCATTTCAATAGTCTGATGATGCTTTCACACTTGGTCCGTTTTGCTAGTCCGAACTCAAGTGCAATTATTCCCCCCTCCCCCTGCTGGTCTCCGTTCACATTACATTTTTTTGTTTGCAAACCCTGGTCTGTTTACGTCATCAATACATAAGGAATGTGCAGCTTTTATTTGCCAATGTCGCTAGACAAACGACGCAAAAGGGGGGCAAAAATGGAAAGCCACACTAGTTTTCTTATTCATCTTTTTGTTAATATGGTGTCAGCACCAAAATAACCGTGTTCAGCATTTTCACTATGCCAAAAAAAGCGTCCCACTGTCTGAGAGTGATACGTGTTGCTCGGATAAGGAGGTTTTTGTGGAGACAGGCGGCAATGCGAAATGAATTTTCAGCTTTGCTTGCAGAGCATACACGCATACCCTCAAGATGAGCAAACAGTGTGGCTACCAGTAATTATTTCCCGAATAGTTCTTTGATGTGACAAGCAAATAACAAATTACACATCATCAACAGCGTTTACTTCCTGGTTTTAGATCGGATATCTTTCACACCAAATGCGAACCAGGCAACTGGAGTTGAACCGTACCCCAGACCGTTGTTTTCTGGAGACTTGGGTATGCTCCCTGGCACGCACCCGAGTTCGGAAAACAGCGTTCAGATCAACAAAACGAACCGAACTAACGGCTCAAGCGGACTCGGGTCTGCACCAAAAGCTGTAGTGTGAAAGCAACCTGAGTCTCATCTACTGCTCTTGTGCTCCTGAACCCACAACACCAGGAGGTGACCTTTTTATTATTGGCCATTGTATAACCTGTATCACATTCCTAAATGAATTGAGTTTGTTCACTTGCTAAATGGGTGAGTGTACTTACTAGGTCTATCACGCAGACCAATCAAAATGCTTGTGCTTCAGTTATCATCCATTTTGCAGGAACCACCAACAATTCTGGTGAAACTTCTCAGTTTTAGCTGACCTCAACTATAGTAGTTCAGACAAAACACCTCGGTATAGCTGACCTATAGCTAAGGGGCCAGTGAGAAACACCTCAGGTATAGCTGACCTGCAGCTAAAAGGAGAGGAGTGGAAAACTCTTCAGGTATAGCTAATGTATGCCAGTGGAAAGGCACTTGCCGTGGTGAGGGCTGGGGTTTTAATGTAAGGCTGTGACACTGCCGTAGGAGTAGAAACAGAAACAGTTGTACTCACAATGAGCTGGATTGGTGGAGGCTTTGCAAAGAATCTGCTTGACTAACGATATCTGTCATACAGTGGCTTCATGATCTGTCTCTCGTTCTTCGTGACCTTGCATTGAAGTGAGCCATGAAATGCACCATCTTAGTTACCACATAACTAAGCCTCCAAACTGTACACAACAACTTCTTTTGCAATTTTGCATTTAACTGTTGAAGAGAACTTTGGAGAACTTACAAGAATGAATGAATTAACCACCCATCAGAATTCCTCCCTGTTTTGAAACAATAATAAAAAACCCAATCACATTCTTCACGATTAGAGGAATAAGAGACCCAACATTCTTCGGATTTTATACCAAAAAGTTTGCTATGTCTGCCGAGGACACCTTTGCATCCATTCTTTAAGAAACATTCACTTTCAATGTATACACATTCAAAGATATTAGTCGGGGGAAAGACCTTTTGGCAGATTGTGGGTGTCAGGATGGGGGGTGCTACTCACTGGGTCTGGCGTGGATACCCTCATAGTGCAGGAGAGCCTTCTGTAGGGCCAATTTCTCTGCTGCAATCTGTTCCTGTGTCATATCCTGTCAGAGATACAGGAAGAGTCACCTTTCAACATTCTTCTGCATTAATATACCACCGTGCAGTAGTGGGGATGAGTGCAGTAATGGAGATGTATGCGGTAATGGAAATGAGTGCAATAGTGGGAGTGAGTGCAGAAGTGGGGTGAGTTGCAGGGATGGTGATGAGTACAGTGATGGGGGGTGGAGTACATGAGAGATGAGGGGATGATTTTGTGTGACTGAAGTGATGGGGTGCCACCTTAAGTCCTCTGGTCGTCCGCCTCCTCCTTTTCTCCTGCAGCCTCTGCTGAAACTGCCTCCAGGGTGATCTCCACTGGTGGTGTGGCCACCTTCTGCTGGGCCCTCCTTCTCCAGCTGCGAGCCGAAGCTTTTGGGCAGTGTGTTACTGCGCTCACGAAGGAGGGGGTGGCAGATCATCCTCAGACTTCTTCAGTTTGTACTCTGTTTGGCCAAGAGGGAGACACTCTGGCACTGACAGCAGCACTGGGAATTGGCAATGACTCTTTTTTCTGCTTGTGAATCCATCAGTTTTACCTTTAAGTTCCTTGCGTAGATTGGAGAGTTCATTCATCCATCGCAACACTTCTGGGTTTGCTGCTTTGTCACTGTGAGAGGCTGAGAAAACAAAAATATGACACCTCATTTCACACAAAAGAATAACAGAAACATATATTAACAATGTTTATTCTATGATCCCATAAAGTTGTAATCCATTGTATTCATTCATTTTGAATCTTCTCCCTTATGATAAAATCTATTATTTTATTCTATTATTTTAATTACAACAAAATCAGTCTCGTTGGCATAACAGACTTGTCCTTTTCATAGTTGTTGTTATTATTTAGGCGCGTGTGGATGATCTCACCACTTACCCTGTATTTTCCGCTCCTCCTCAAACTTTCTCTTAGAATCTGCTGATCTTCTTCTTCAGGCTGTGAATCTTCTTGGAGAGTGTGCAGAGGTCAGCTCCTCTTGGTCATCCTCGCAGGAACCCAGAGACGAACTCCGCTGACGGCTACAGGACACAAGCACAAACACATGCCCGTATGTTCAGAACACCGACATACGGCTGTGACAGCTCCAATAAGCTACGTTTCTCTGCCCAAACAGCTCAGTCCCCTGACTTCTCTCACCTCAGGAAGGAGTGAGTATTGGGTGGAGAGGGTGGGACCTCTGGGTCGTCCAGGTACTGCTGGCTGTGTCCGTTTGCATAGAAGCGTGGGGATAACATAGGGTCACTGTCTTCCTCTAAAAGCTGCCGAATTATCGGCCCCCTGCAAGGCGGGGAGAGATGAGCCTCTTTGCAGTCCATGCTCTCCCTCTGCCAAGAGGAGTATGCTGGCATGGGATCTGAGAACCAGGGAAATAAACATGAGTACACTAGTACAGGATCTGAGAACCAGGAAATAGCATGAGAACGCTAGCACAAGATCTGAGAATAAGGAAATAAACATGAGTATGCTGGCACAGGATCTGAGTATAAGGAAATAAGCATGAGTACGCTAACACAGGATTAGAGAATAAGGAAATAAACATAAGTAGTGCTAGGCACAGGATCTGAGAATAAGGAAATAAGCATGAGTATGCTGGCACAGGATCAGAGAATCGGGAAATAAGCTTGAGGTACACTAGCACCAGGATCTGAGAATAAGGAAATAAGCATGAGTATGCTAGCATGGGATTTGAGAGTCAGAAAATAAGCACGAGTATGGCTAGCATGGGATCTGATAGTCCAGAAAAATAAGGGTGAGTATGCTAGCACAGGATCTGAGAATCAGCCTGCAGAGGTGGTGACACACAGCTCAATAAGTATTTATTAGACCTACAACACACAAATCGGGAGACAAATCCCAAAAGCACAGACAAAACAACAGAGAAAAAGGATCAGGCTCAGCACATATGCACTAACACAGGGGCTAACACCACTTCTCCCAGGCCCATGTCATGTACACACATAACGGCTCTAAACTGCAAACATCCAGCATGCTTATATTTACTAATGGATTCACATCTCCCTCAGCCACAGGCCTTGCTGCAGGTCTGCTGTGTCACATGCTGCTGAGAATGTGCTGCTCTTCTGTTTCTAACAGCCTGCTGATTTCCAGAATGATTTGAATTCAGAAATATTTCCAAAGAGAGGCAAAGCAGTGCTGTATTTATTTTAGTGTGCTCTACATGTCAGGAAAGAACATAAACAAACATAAATCTGACACTGTGCCAAGTGTTTCAGCCCCAATTGTTCTCTGGCTTGACCAGGCCACACAATTCCCTGAGAATTAAAATAACTGTGGCTGCTGCCAACTTCTTCTGCTTTTAATACAAAAGGGCACACATTAAAGTGATGGGGTCGCTACACCTTTACCCACTTCACCTATGCTAAAGTCACAGTCCTTACTCTGCAACAGTGTTAGAGGCACACAAACACACAAGCACACCTACACGCAAATGTGCACATGCACATTTTGAAGGCCTGAAATTAAAAACAACCCACGCTTATTATCTCCTAATCTCCTAATATTAGGAGATTAGGAGATAATAAGCGTGGTTTGTTTTTTTTAATACATTTCAGGCCTTCTCAAAGATTTAGATTTTTCTTGGTGTTTAGAGTGGAGCCAGTTTATCATGTTCAGGTACAGCTGCTGCAGCCATTCGGAAATGTCACTTTCGATCTAAGGCAAAACTGGAGAAAGGTCACTGCAGCACATGCACCACGGCACATCTCACAGGAAACCTGAAACACCACTGATGTAAAACACCATACAGGTACACATTCCACATAATGGAATTAGGTTTTTTGTCTGGTTCTCAAGGTCTTCCCATTCGAAGTTACATTGCTATATAAAATCATTATGTGAAGTTATGTAGCCTCTGCATTAAAAATTACATTTTACTTATTTAGCAGATATATTTATCCAAAGTGACTTACAAGTCTTTTATAACAAGCAACACCAAAAGCAAATGAGAAGGAGTTACCACAGGCAACAAAACAGTCAAATATAACATAATTGAGGTTGTAGTGTTAAGATAATACTCATTTTATGCACACGTATATGTTGCATTGCAAGGTGCATTCATGCAAGTGAATGAAGTGCAGTGGAAATGTAAGACACAGTAACAGACTTAAGGTTTCATTATGTGGATGCATTCAGCATGTGTGCCATGCAAACACACTCACCCTCATAGTAACTCTGCTGGCAAATGCTTTTGAAATCAAGGGAGGGGACATTAAAGAAATCATCTAACAGAAAAAGGAAAGGATGAAAGGTGAAAGGAAAGAAATAAATGCTCAAAAATGAAAAAGAATCACACTTACAGAAAAGTTCAGCTGAAATTGAAATTGAGATTTTGTTAAGAAGTCAAAAGACTGGCAGTAGAATAAGCATTCAAGAATGTCCCATTTCAATTCCAGGCTGCAAAAACAGTTACATACACATACATAGATTGGGTTGGACCTGGTTGTGTGGGAGTATGTGTGTATATGTGTGTGTGTTAGTTTAGCACTTAACTAAGTATCTTACTGACCTCTTGTAGTACTTTTTGAGTACTATTCTGGGTAAGAATGTCTGCTAAATGACGTAACATAATGTAATGTATGTGTATTAGAGTGGGACAGTGATTAGGATCTGTGAAAGCGATTACATTTATATTTACATTTAGTCATATAGACTAAACACAAAATATTGGATAAGACTAAATGTAAGTGCAATCCAGTATGAATTACCAGCATCACAGCCCATAGAGTCATTACACAATGCTCACCATCCATTATCTCCACTACATACCAGGGAAGCATGTGTGCACACACAGACAGCAGTGGTCCTCTCCACCATATGTTCCAGCTGACACTGGAACAGAGGGCCTTCTGCCCGTCTCTAATGCCTCTCTAAATTTAGAAGACCTCTGATAACCACACCGGTGGTTGAGCACACTAAAATAAAAAAAATTTGTAGCAAAAGTTACAAACGACAACACATGCTGTAGAAAGGTCCTGATTGTGAGCTGTGGTGTATGATCTGACTTCATTTAGGAGATGTGCAGTTTTATCCCTAAATCCCCTTGTCACCCACCAGCTCCTCCACTGAGAAAACAAAAAGAAACTTCCAGGCTGGTGAGCGATCCCAGACTCACTGCTGCCCTCCTCCAAACCCCCAGGTGCACCCAGCGGCTACTAATTACAAAAGCTGTGAATTAAGATGCTGCATAGCTCATTTTTAGGTCGGAGTATTAATATGCATTTGGTATAAACACAGAAAAGAACAGCACAGGTAGCCTGCACATGACAAAACAGAATTCACTTAAAAGTGTTAGAAATACACTGTATTCTTAATATTTCTTGTATTGATTTAATTTGAGCTTAAATCAATGAAAGAGTGGATGTCACTGATGACATCATAGTGGAGAAATATGGCTTTCAGAACTAAAGTCAGTCTCTCGCACATAGCGGTACCTGACTTACATGCCATTGAAAATTCAGGTTGCATGTCAGAAGTGAAGCAATAACCCAACCACATTACAAATGCAACAATAATCACTGCCCCATCAAATAGTCCACTATTCTCACATTTCCCACATTCTCACACCAAGCTTCTTAAATTCATAAAAGTATTCAGAGAGAGAGATTGTCCAACCAACTCACCTTAAGGAATCAAGTATAGCTCTCACTACAGCACTTCAAGCACCAACCTTTTTCCCTTAAATAATGGACAACATGCTAGACTGTAGATCCCCTGTAGGTGGGTTTAGGTCCTGTTCTGTGAGGGGTGGCTGCGACAGAGCCTCATGTGGCCAGAGAGAAGGGGAAGATGGCTGAAATACCTTCCCAGCTGCCCTTCTCCGTTAAAGCTGACAGATCCAGCCTGGGTACCTCCTCACAGCCGTCTCCATCGGCATGTTTCTGAGCTTTGCCTGGGTCACTGCCACTGCTAGCAGTCTCCTGGATTTTCATTGCTGAGCTCTGCAACAAGCAACAACACAGCCACTGTGTATCACTCCTTAAGTTCCCCCTCACAGAGTCTCAGCTGGCCCCACCCCTCCACAGTCTCAGTGTGACCCCCTTGCTGCTAATTGGCCACCGAGGCTGGGCAAACACTGTCTCCCACAGTGTTTTTCCTTACTGCTACTCCCCCCCTTCACACACGCCTGCCCTGCCAAAGTTGTTTGTCTCATCTCAGTACCCACACATGGGTATGTGTGTGTGTGTGTGTGTGTGTGTGTGTGTGTGCGTGTGTGTGTATGTGTGCATGTATATGTGCATGTGTGTGTGTGTGTGTGTGTCTGTCTCTCCAGAGCATGCAGGGTCCTCTCCTGCTGCAGGCGTGCTGGTTCTGCTCTCTCAGAGTGAAGGCTGCTATGCAAAATGAGCATGCCTGCAAAGCACGCTTCGGCAGAGTCTGGTTGCAGGAGTGCCTCCCTGTCCTTGGCTACATTCAGCATTCTTGCTTTTGTGAAATTTCCACAGGTTTCATCAGATTCTGGTTGCTTTTCACCATCTCTTTACTAATGCCTGTGTAGAGGCTGTTTGGTCTTTACTGAGGCTGAAACAGGGAAATGATTATGATTACGATCATGCTCAGGTACCCCAGTAACACAGCTGAAACCCAGCCTTTTACAGCTGAATCTGGGCAAGAATAAAGACCATAGATTAGACTGTCATTTCTCCTGCTTGTTTATGTTGCTGGGTGTGGCAGCTATTTTGGGAGCAGTTGAGAGTACTACCACAGCTGTGTAACTGCCTTAGAGAGCACAAATCAGTGGCAGATTTAGGTATGGGTGACATGGGCAGCCGCCCAGGGCGGCATCTTGCCGGGGGTGGCATGGGGCGCCTGCACAAAAAAATTTGGAATGGTGACATTACGCGATTAGTTTTCTATCGCTCATTTGCACATCACGTCAATGATATCATGTCACCATGTGGATCAATTAACCTTGTCAGAGTGGGTGCCCTGATTCTAGTTTGTGAGCTAGGCAGGCTACTGCCTGGGAAGGTCTCCCACTCAGAAGTACGAGATGGGGAGGGGGGTGGGGGTAAGTTGACCTCAGGTCTCCCCACTGGAAGCCGAAGGTAGGGGAAGCGGGGGAATCAAATAGCGCACCTCTAACTTTGTACAGTACTAATGCAATTTGTAAAATCAATCACACTACGAAATGCTACCAAACAAACCAGAATTCATTCATAATACTGTGAATATATAGTTTCACAGACATATTTCACAGACATATTGTTGCATTTTTTCTGGTTTGTGCAAAATCATTAAGAATAATATAAAACCAGTCTGCACACCACCCAGGTGAATTGGTTTAGTCTTGACTCTTGGTTGACAGTGTTGGGGGATGGGTTGCTCAAGTGCCAAATCAACACAAATGGATAAGAAAAGGTCTAAGCCATCAGATGCCCAGTTTAGGAAAAAGAGGAGAGAAGAGGAGAAACGCACAAAAGATAAAGGTATGCAGCTATGTCATCTCTTTATGAGTATAATATTATGCATTTAATGAAATAGGCTAGTATAACACTTATGTTTTTTAGCCTATGTTGCTATGTTGCTTGCTATGCTATTACACATAGGGTGACAATATTCCATTTTCTGTCCTACTAGCTTGCATAACATTGGATATAATTTCACACAGTTTCATCACGATAACATGATGAAAATAATTACAGCCTAACTAGCACATTATTGATTTGGTTAACTTTCATTATGGTAACATCATAAAGGTTGTCTGTGATTGTATTGACTAGGTCCGGAGCTCAGTAATGGGAATTTCCAATGTAGGCTGTAGGCTTAAAAGACGTCTATATTATGCTGATGTTTTGTATCTTTTGTGATATATTGAGTCTTTTGGGGTGTCTTATGCCTAGAATTAGCCAAGGAGGTTCATTTGGTTCCTATTCTGAAAGTTTGATAAATTGTGCATAATGACATGTATATTTAATTGTGTAACAAATGTTCCAAATGTCTGAATAAAAAGTATTAGGGGGGGTTCGCCCAGGGCGCCGTACAAGTTAGAACCGCCACTGGCACAAACAAAATATTTCCTTATTTTCTTCACTACAGGAGACACAGAATGCATAACATTCTCAGCCAATTTTACATTAATATACCTAAAATGTAATATTTTAAGCTCAGTAGCATTTCAGAGAGCAAAAAACTCTTATTGGAAGGCTTATTGTTTTTGAGGCTTATTGGAAGCTTTTGAAACTAAAGGTAATGTGCAGTAAAGGGTTTGTGGTGATAAATGTAATGTAATAATTGTAATGTATTGTAATAAGTGTAATGTAACATAATAAATGAAGTGGGCTTATGCACTCTTATGGGCCTTAAGGGGAAGGCTTAAGAATGTGGTCCTTGTCAATCTAAGGTCAGCTCCTGTAAAGTGTAATGTATGTGTAAATGATTGTCAACTGATGTTTCTTGTATGCTATAATCATGTGATATTTAACAAAGCAACTTGTGACACAACCAGCCTGAGACCAGGTAGGACACAACACAAACTCCAGAGAAATTTAAGAATAATGAATTAGCTTTAACTCTAGCAAAACTGTATTGCATTGTATCATGTCGTACCATAAAGGTTTCCCGTTTCCTGGTATAAAGGAGGTTACACACAGAGGAGATTTATCACTAGCATGCATTATCAAGCCTAAGGTCAGAAAGCTCTGTGAAGACTGCAGGTAACTGGTCAATGGCCTCCACAAGTTGGGAGATGGCCATAAAAGAATTTACAAAAAGATGAATCTCCCACTGAATACACTGGATTAATGGCTTAAACAAAGAAATCTAAGAAGAGAAACTTAAGAAACAAAAATAGAGGTGTTAGTTACTGAGCTTGAGTCCAAAGAAAAATTACTTTTTGGATCACTTAATAGAAGCATGATGAAGAAGTGTAAAAATATTGCATGGGAGCAACCATTTTAGTTTAAAAACTATGTGCATGTGCAAGGTTGCTGTCTGTGAAGGTGAGAGGTGAGGAGGTGAAGTGTAACTACATATTATGCTAATTTACCCTAACCATCTGAGCCATAATGTGAAAAGAAGTATGTTGCTCCTATCAAATGAACACTATCTATCTTGCTGTCTAATACCTGTGTCATCGTAGGAACAGAAGGCAGGAGATTTTTGCCCATGTTATACCATGTGTAAGCATGGTTGGACATATGGTTACTGTGTGTGAATTTATGAATCTCAAGAAAATCCCACACTGGTTTGCAATGAACATATACATTATTTTAATGAACCAAAAGTACAAAGAAAGGCAAAAAGACTATTTCCAGGTATGAAATGCCTGAGTTGTGGAGAGAGTCAGACAAAAAGAGACATGAGAATAGGGGGGTTTTAAAGGTGATTAATAAAGTAAACAGAAGATGAATCATGTCAACCAGGCTTGACACAGTTCTCAATTTACTTAAATCTTTGGCAAAAAGTCTACCTGGGAAATGTTGGCAATCCTGGTTATTAAACATCTTATGGTCTTACATTATATGGTAATATTCTCCTTATTAAACTTCTTATGGTCTTACACTATCTTGTAATATCCTGGTTATTAAACTTCTTTCAGTTTCATGCTGTATTGTAATACTCTGGTTATTAAACCCCTTATGATCTCATGCTGTATTTTAATGTTCTGGTTATTATGCCTCTTTTGGTCACATGTTGTGTTGTAATAGCCTGGTTATTAAAATTCTTTATGTTATTGGGCTGTATTGTAATATCCTGGTCATTAAACCTCTTATGGTCTTATGCTGCATTGTAATATCCTAGCTTTCTGCCCATGTGTTGCTGATGTCACTGTGATACAGCTGATGCTGTGGTCTCTGCTCTTGACTACTGGTCCCCCATTTAATGGCTTCAGCAGAGACTGTGTATTGTGTATGGGATTTCCCCTGGACTAGCAGAGTGCAAGTCCAGCCTGCTCTCAGCTAAGAGATACCTGTACATATCTGTAACAGTGGAACCATCTCAGTCTGCCAGGCTAAAAAGCAACTACTCCACATGTTCTGTGGTGCAGCACTGCTCCTCTGCCCTCTGTTCAGCAGTTCTGGCAGCTCCATCCTCTCCTGATCAGTCAGTGAGCTGGAGTCAGTCTAGTTCTGGCCTGGAGCTCATCACTGTAGACTAATAATGTCCTGCAAATCTAAATCAAAGTACTGTTACCATCCATTTACCATGTGGCAGTCTACTTAAACTTGTGCGGCAGGTAGTACATGTTTTAAGCTTGAAAATTGCTTCCTCCACCTGCATTTTGGCTTCTCCTTTTGGGGGGAGGGGCACCCTTAGCATACTGCCAGTGAGGCATGCAGGGTGTTGGTATTTCTTCTTTGGCAGGGGCTCCCTAAGATCCAAAGTGCTGGTATTTACATGTTCATCAAAACTGACAACAAAGAGGTCTTACCCACATTGCTCAACATCAATAATGATTTTGAAGCCTGAGACGTTTCAGGTATTAGAAATGGGAGAAATTACTCACCTGTGGCAAAAGTGCTGAGTCATTTTCTTTCGGATCTCTTCTGAAAGGATAATGAGAAATTCCATATTATTTCACAAGTGAATAAGAGTTTGAGTTGCGCAAGGGTGTGTCTGTATTCCTTAGCTCTTGTGGGCTGCTGCCCAGCCACATTCCTCATGTCACCAGTGGCTTTTCTCATGTTTATGTAGTAAGATACAGTTCTGGGAATGGCTATCCTCAGATCACCAACAGAAAGTGAAATAATGTGCTTCTGATCCTAACTTTTTTTTAAAACTAGAAAAAACTTATGTACACATACACATGTACAAAAAAATAAATCAGACATGCCAGTTAACCTGAATGGCTTAGACACATACATACAATCCCACATTCAGCGCCACTGTGTCATTTAGCTGCATATTCTGGTCCTTTTCATAATTCAGAACTATCAGCATGAAATGCAGTCAGATTATTAAAAACCTTACCTTTCATCTTGATTTATTTCCATCATATCAGTGCTTGCTCTGTAATTTTGTTCTGTTGAGTCATCAAAACAGTCCTGAAAAAAATGGATTAACTTCTACATGGCATAGAATCAGAGCTGAATATTGTAACAAAGAAAATCCATTCATGCATAAGGATATTTATGGAGGTGAAGGACCATCCCCAGACAGGGCCCACCTGGCACCCTTTGTGTTATAAGTCCTGCTCCTTACCACAGAGCCACACAGCTTTGGCCAACAAGAAGGAGAACCAATAAGGAATTATTTAATATGCCACTATACGGGTGGAGAGTCCTTTCAAAGTGATAAAATGCACAGCGCTCTGACAGGAATGAAGAGTCCCTCAAAAAGCAACTAAAGGGCATCTTATGGAATAAAAAGTACATAGTGCAGGTATGGCTTGTACACACATAGGTGTAGGTATGACCGGTATGACCTACATTCCAGAAAAAACATTATTTCCTGGCCAGGAACGAACCAAAAACAAATACCAAACACCCAATAGCCACCACTTTCATATATTTTTCTACTGATAGTTTGGAGGTGTGTTTTCAGTCATCTCTCTGCTGCGTCACATAGACAAATTCAGTCATCTCTCCACTGTGTCACAAAGAAACTTTGTCATTGCAGTGCAGAGAATATGCCTGATTACTAATATGATGTAAGGAGTGAATATTCTACTCCATTCCAGTAGAGAGAGAGATAATTGTTATTGTGGAGTCGTGTAACCCATCTCTTACAAAGCCAAAGATTCAGCATATAATATCAGCTGAAAACCTTACTTTGTGATATAGAATACAACTATATAGATACAGTCCATGAACACATGGATTATCTGTTCTAACAGAATACCTGTTATATGAGCTAGATTGCTACAGTAACGAATCTAATTGTATGAAATCTTAATACCATTATACCTCTAAGATAGAATGCTTTATTAAGGCTCTTTGGCTCTTATTCTTTTCACTATTCACTTTTACAAGGCGAGCATAAGGACAGTAATCAAACCACGCATCATCTCTCAAGTATGATATCCTTACATAAACACCAGTCTGCTGAGTAATAACTATTCTTCAACTATGACAAAAACAACCTGAACTGTAGCTGCCTCATACAAGCACTACATCATCATGTCTAAAATAAAATTATATGTCATCATTTTACTACATATAGTAATTTATTATTTTATTATTTTAGTTTCTGCTGCTTTATGAGCAAAGCATATGCATTTTCACAATGAAATTTTCTGCTGAAAGAGAAAGACTTCCCACCTACCTCTATTAAGTTAACCTACAGTGAACAATCCAATCACGACAAGCTTATTTATAGTGTAACATTAATTATTCTATTTTATTCTACTTTATGTTTGAAAGCCATTACACCTCTTTGCTAATTACACCTCTTTGCTGATCAGACTGAGACTGATCAGATGGCTTATACTGTTGCCAGCTCTGTAGCCTCTTGATACCTGTCAGCTGCTGTTCATGTCTGCAGCGGAACTCTCCTTGGTCCCTTGGCTGAAACCAGAACAACCATCATGAGTGGCACAGTCAGAAAGGCCACACGTCAGATGGTGCGAGAGACGCGTTACTCACAGCAGAGGACTGCTGGCCATCCCTGTGCTTAGCTCGTTGACTGCGGCCACCCTGCACTCTCTCCTCCTCCCAGCCTTGGCCAGCTTCTGAGGGCACGTTCTTATTGGTGCCTTCCCTAAAAAAACAGGACATTCTTCAAACAGCAACTCAGAGAAAACAAGCTTTTGTCTCAACCTGAAAAAAACAAGAGAGATGAAACAAGATGGTCACCCTCACATCTGCTCTACTTATACCTGAATGCGTGTTTTGCATTCTCCTAATTCTGTGCTCTTGTTATTGATATTTTCTGTTGGCTACACTTCACTGCACCTTATTATTCAGATAATCCCTATTTTGAGGCTCCATCTTGTCTATGCCTGTAGAGATTAGCTGGGACAGGACTGACATGGGGTCTGTGGCTGTAGGCAGGGAGCTTGCATGTCTTAATGTCTCTGTTCTTACCTCTGCTCCCACTGGGGACGGCGATGCTGATCCAGCTCAGGCAGAAAGCCAAGCAAGGTCAATTCGTACTCCTGTGAACGCTGACCTCCACGCGCATCTGAAGTCTCATCTCTGACCTCACATGTTTGTGTAGCAAAGAGGTGCTGCTCCACAGCCAACCTCACTGTCCTCTGTAGAAAACTAGAAATAAGAAATGAACAAAAAGGAAATAAATTAAAAAAAAAATCTATGACAACAGCAAAAAAACACAAAAAATTGACAGTGTTTACATGCTGTTTTAAATAACCTGTGGTAGGGAGAAATCCACAAACTCACACAGAACTTTATTAGAACTAGTCTTCCACTGATGATGATGCTAGCACTGAAATATATCACAAATGAAATACAACAGCAAAAGTACTTTTATCGTGTAACAGATAGCATGTAAAGGTTATTCTATGTTGATATCCTGTTGATACTAGCAACACATGCATGGGTTTGCAACGATTTGAAGGTGACAGAACTCTGAACCAACTTACTTTGCCGAGTTGGCCTTCCGGGGGGCAGACAAGAGGGGTATGCTTTGGAGATAGAAAGAGAGTGCTTATTAGGTCACATGGCAGCAGGCTGTTGTTAGTGTGGCTCTGTGTCCACAGGGCTCTGTGTCAGCAGCAGGAATAATAAGCCTCTGTCCTGTCCAGGGGGGCCCCACTGCTATGCAGCCCTCTAGTTAATGCATGCCACATGAGCACCAAGCAAAACAGTGATAGCAGAGGTGAGCCATGTAGTTAGCAGAGGTGAATCATGTTCTGTGGCTGTGTGGCTAGCAGTAGTAAACTGTGTAGCTAGCAGAGGTGAACTGCACGGCTAGTAGAAGCGAACTGTATAGGTAGCAGAGAAGAGCAGTGTGGCTTCCAGAAATTAACTGCTGGCTAGCAGAGATGAGCTGGGCCTGACAGGCAGCTTTATTGTTCTCAGTTGGGCGTTTCTCTTCTACATGGTGGCAAGCTACAAGGCTACATGGAGGCTACATGGAGAGCTTAGCCTAGGTCAGCATGGATTTGGCCTCCAGCAGCACACACAGGGGAAAGGGTGTGTCTCAGGCCCTTTCTTAGCTCTCCCATTATATATCCCTGTAATGGAACACAGTCATAAACATCAACTAGAGCAGTGTTTCTCAATCCTCCTCCTGGAGCCCCCCTGTCCTGAATATCTTCTATCTATCCTTGTTCCAAACATGCTCTTGATTAAATCAGGTGTGCTTAGCTAATCAAAAGTGCCACTGATGAGTTCAGTCAGGTAGGTAGAGCAGGGAAAGATGGAAAACGTCCGGAGCAGGGGGGGCCCCAGGAGCAGGATTGAGAATCAGTGAACGAGAGGGATCCTGCCTTTTAATCTCTAGTTAGTCTTGTTGCCATAACACATGTATGTTGACAGCATGGGTGCTAAGTGAAGAGCCTCTAATGAAACTGACAGAAAGGTGTCCGCTTGGCTAACAATCTATGATAAGCAGTCCTATCATTTTCCCCATTTAAAATTGAAATTCAGACAGCAGTTCATAAGGGTCATTGTGCAACAAGCCTTAAAAAAGAAATTATATGATACTACTACTTATATGACCTCTTTCAATGAGAGAATTCAAACAGGGGGTGTTGCTCATTGCCCCCCCCCCCCCCCCCCCACACACACACACACACACACACACACACACACACACACACTTCCTGTGGGGCACTTCCTGCTGAAGAGTACAACTACACCTACTACACCTGTCTGATTAGAGTCTGAGGATATCATTAACTGGTTTAGTTCAGATAATTTCCCTTCCCAGAGGAGCATGGTTATCTTTAATTTCATGGCTCACAAACATCACTGCTTTATAAAGTGTAAGAGGAAAACATCAGCTGCAGCCACGTCATGGATGCAACAAAATATACTGCTCTTTACACCATGTCTCTAATGAGGGAATCTTCAGGTCACCCACAATTACCCCACAATCAGCCTTTAATGAGACATGAAAAGGAAAGCAGACAGGTGGGGTTTCAACAAGTTCCTGGAAGACTAGGTCTCAGGTCTTTCTGCAGCCTCCTGGACAATTCCTGTAGGTTGTTATTATTCAGTCCACAGTAAACAGTGCTTGTGTGTCTTAATTTTATCCCCTCTCCTGCCAATAAACACAAAAAAGCTGAAATCATTCTGAAGCAGTTTAGCAATTTCCACAACAGATAGACATTACTGCATACTTTTCAGTATTAACTCATTATCAGTCTTCACATTTATAAAGTAGTTTTGCCTGCTCACACCACCTGAGCTGAGAATGTGCTGACAGAAGTCATAAAAGGGAATCTAGGCTTACCTCAAGTAAAATGGAGATATTGGTCTCTCATCTTCATGTGAGCTGAAACACAAAGACAAACAATCAGACAGAGAGGTGGTGCTGCTCAGCGTTGTGTACAGTTCAATATTGCTTTGGTTCCGCCCATAAAACTACAAACATACATGGAACCTAAGAAAATTGACTGAAAATGCCTATTGACTGAAGAGCTGTATATTGTAGCTATGTCACAATGCTTTGTTCCCAGCAATTCCTATAACTGAAGAGGGCAGTCCTTTCCAATATGGCAAATACTGGAGTTCAGCCAATAACACATGAGGAATTACACAATAATAACACAATAAACCTTCAGCTTCATTGCTTAACTTCACAGTCTGACACTGGCTAAGTGAAAATTTCACAATAGACCTCTCTCAGTCTCTACACATCTGTCAGCAAGGCAGTGGCTGAAATGCAGTAAGATTGTGGGCTACAATTATTGTGAGATGAAAACAGAGTCTATGCCTTTTGGAAACACAACAGTTTAGAACTGTATCTAAAAAAGACCATCAAAACCTAAAAAAGTCCTTCAGTCCATTCATCAGAGTTCTGGTCATGGATTAGTTGTTTGCTAAGTGTTTTGAATGGGTGATTTCCGAAACATGATAGTTACATGGTATGTGCACTACGTCCAGGCAGTATGCTGTCATGAGTGTCTGTCAACACAAGGAAATAAACTCAGAGGCATTACTTTTATCTAACTGTATGTACTGTACTGGCCAGGTTAAAAACAAAAGATCTAGGTGCACTCTCAAAGGAGGTAAACTGTGCCAAAGTTCTCATTTCTTCAAAGCTCAACCACATCACAAGGCTCTTCATTTAGAGAAATTCCAATATTTTCTACACTGTGCACAATTCCTAGGGTTAAGACAGCACCCATTAACAACATTCCACAACATTTGTGAATGCAGAGGAATTTAGCTGGAGAAAGTATTCCACTTCCCTGAACCACTCTTAAGGGGTGTTAGGCAGTCTGGAAATTGTATTAAAATAATATTTGTGCCCTCTTTAATTACAAAAACGAATATCCTGCTTACACCCTACCTTACTGAGATCTGAATGCCTTTCCCCTTAAAATCCGATGGAAAAATACAACAGACTTTGGCCGATTGTAGTTATCATTGCAACGGGAGACTAGACCAGTTTGATATTGGGCACTAGGGCCAGGATACTGTGTTAGACATCTACACTAAGGGCCTGATTTACTAAAGGTTTGCGTGTATAAAAACATGTGCAAACATGATAGCACGCGCAAATAAACATGCAAACTGATCAACAAACAGCGTGCAGGGAGGATTGCGTCTTTCAAATGTGCAAAATAGCACGCCTTGTCCATTTAGTACGTTTGACTTAATGAAAATGCAATATGGGGCGTGTATGCCCTACAGTGCAAAATAATGGGCGGAGAAGATGCAAATCGGTTAATTTAGTACATGCAATGTGATTTACCAAGCCTGAAAGTACTTTTGGTGACGTTGATTGCATCTGCTATTTAATACGTTTGAAGAGATCGGCCCTGCGTTACAATGCGCACAGATGGCTGCTGTTATTGCAGCAAGGAGGAGATGTAGGCATAATCAAAGAATCCATAGAGAACGCGTCTTTCACTCTCGTATTAACATTTTTGAAATGACAGAGACAAAGATTATTGACGCATATTGCCTATCCAGTGATGCAATTTTGGAGCTGTTGAACTAAGGGCTGATTTGGAGCCAGTCACAAGAAGGAGTCATGCAGTACCTGCCATGACCAAACTTCTTGCAACTCTGCATTTCCTCACGTCTGGGTCATTCCAGCGTACTGTAGCTGTCACTGCTGGGCTCTCCCAAAGCAGTTTTTCAGGTATGCTGACCCAAGTCCTTAATGCCATGTCACGCAAAAAGGGCAGGTACATAAGGTTTCTACGCACTCGGGAGGCACTGAATGAAACCAAACGCGGCTTTTCTGCGGTTGCTGGTTTCCCAAAAGTGATAGGAGCGATTGACTGTACTCATGTGCAAGTTATTCCCCCCTCAAACACTGAACATGTATACAGGAATCGCAAGCACACACATTCGTTAAATGTGCAGGTTGTTTGTGACTCCAGTGGTGTAATAACAAATGTTGTGGCCAAATATCCTGGGTCAGTACAGGATTCCTTCATTCTAAGGAGCAGTGTTCTCTTTTCCAAGTTGCAAGATGGCAAATTTGGGGATGGCTGACTTGTAGGTAAAGTCAAATGTATAATTAACCTTTCGTAAAAACATTTCACACATCAAAACAAGAGCATGTGTCATGCTTTTTTTTTCCTCAGGCGATAGCGCTCAGCTGCTCTGAGCTGTCCGGCCTGCTGGGCCACTTGGATTGGGCATCTCTACCCCATCTTGGATCACTCTCGCCAGGGCATTTATGGCCATTGTCACACCAGAAACAGCGCTGACCATCTGCCTGGTGTGTGCCGCAATGGCACGAGTGTCCCACCTGATCGCTCTTGCCAAAGAGGACACAGCGCACACTTCTTGTGCAATGGACAGCAATCCATCTTGAAGTGCTGAGGACTGTTTTTTGTTCAAGCAGCAATTCTTTATCCATGTCCTCATACACCGGGAGATTTTGAGGCTCTGCAGGGCTGTCTGCTGATGTGGGCTGATTTGAGGATTGTGGGAATGGCAGAGGCAGAACTTCTGATGAACATGCTACGCATAAAAAAGACAAATGTTTTGTTGAGATTAAATTGGACAACTGTATTCACGTTTGCCACTGAAGGCATATTCATTGTTGATTGTAAGTAAATAATATCTTTTCAGGAAAAAAAAGTTTGGCTTATTGAGGGCATACCTTGTTCTGCAGTTGGCTCCAGGGAGTCATACCCAGGTATTCCCATCACCTGCTCATCAATGAAAGCTGCACCCGCTGCTCAATGCTGCTTAAGGGCATTTCTTCCCCCATCCCCCCACCCATTTTGTTAGCCGATGCTTTGTTAAAAGCCAATTTTTCTTTTGTTCTTCACTTTAAATCTTGGCGTCTTCTCGATTCCATGTGTTGTTCTTTTTGTTTTCCCAACGGCATTTACTTTTGCGCAGATACCATCCCATATAGCGTTTTTTTGGTCAAAGTTACTTTTCCTCTTGGACAGGACACTATGCTCTGTAAGAATAGCAGGTATTCAACCTCCATGCAGCAGACTGCCAGAGGGAATCCAATGTCCTGTTTGAGTTAGTCAGCCCAAAGCCCACCTGAAAACAACTGCCTCAGCCTGTATGCATTTGGACACAGACAATGAGTAATGACAGCCTGTCCAGGATAGTGAACAGCACACCAGAGTTCTGTAAGTCATGTACAAGATTTATTAGCATGATGCACATGATGCACAAACACACACCATCAAACCGCCTTAAAGCCTCACAGAGGCCTTAAACATAGGAACAACTTCACCAGAAAACATTCATTAGATCACATCTCAGAAATAGCATACTTCTGTCCACTGCAGAGAGGCAGAGATGATCTTACCTGGGAAATGCAACAGTTACACTTACTGTGTACTAATGTCCAGTCCATATGTGTATGCTACTTCCAGGAGTTAGCTCTCTGACCACATGCACATAGCACTACTGTGCAAAGGTATGCGAGTCAGTTTTTAATCATTGCCAAGAGCCAGCTATTTATCTCTCACTGTTCTTTTATTCCTCCTCCTAATTCTTCTTGTTTATCTTAAATTTGGTAGATTCTCTTATCTGGAGTGACCTGCAATACAAAGCTCACATGGTATAATACATTACTGTAGACTACACCACTGCAGAAACAAAATGGACATTAAGGTGAATATGAACAAAGTAACACATTAAAAACATGGTTTCTGGAAATTACTCTTGAGAATAATGAAATTTCATCACACTAGACTGAATGTAGAGTCTTACAATGAAACTATAAATCTATAAAAACTCTACACCGTAACCGCAGATCACCGTAACCGCAGATCACCGTAACCAAAGATCACCCTAACCACAGAGCACCGTAACCACAGCGCACCGTAACCACAGAGCACCATACCCACAGATCACCCTAACCAAAGATCATCGTAACAACAGAGCACCATCACCACAGAGTGCTGTAACCACAGAGCAACATAACCACAGAGGTACTAACTGGCAAATCATAGCATAGAACAAATGATACTACACAAAATGTCACCACGTTTCCCAGTCTTCGAGTCCTACAGCATCTGTTGTTGCTGTGACAATATTCTTCGCAACCCCCCACTGACACCATCAATCGCCAGCTACCAAGCCCCTCTGCCACACCCCACCCCATGGGCTGATGGTCACACCACTGTAACATACATTCATAGGAACTGATGAATGAAGTGATATTAATGGTACACAACCATGCCTTCAGAATGGTTTGCTGGGAATGACTAGGGTCATGATTCAGTCTTTGTGAGGATACACTCCCTACACTGACTTTGGAGAGAGAGAACAAGAGAACAGGTCCCTCTGTATAGTAATCCTGCAACACCTATTCAGCTATAACAGAAACAGCCTGTGTGGACCCACTTCTTAAAACCCACACACTAATTCCCCCAATACCTCAGTCCTCTGGTGGTGTATGCAATTCGGTATCGTGGCAAAGCAGCAGTCACAAGGGAGGACTATTCAGCTCAATGTTAAACAGGTACATGTGGAGATCACAAGCTGGTGCTACAGAATAAATGGTATTTTGCACTCAAATGAGACTTCAGCACTAAGACTAAGGGCCATATTTATCAAATATGGTTTTATTTGCTGGATTTTCAGTTATGCAGTCCTGCAGATTTGCCTCCCTATTCATCAGTCTTCGCTACAACCTAAAGCTTTATTAATAAACGAATTGATTACTGATCACCAATTTGATATCTTATGCCTGACTGAAACATGGCTTAAACCTAATGACTTTGTTGCTCTCAACGAATCAACTCCTCCCAGTTATTGTAATCACCAGGTCCCTCGACCTACTGGTAGAGGTGGCGGCGTTGCTGCTGTACACAGCTCCAAACTCTGTGCCACCCTTAAACCTGGCTATAACTTCCATTCATTTGAACTATTAGTACTTAGCTTTGCACATCCTGACAAGACTGCATTTCAGCTATTTACCCTTGTTATAGTTTACAGGCCACCTGGCCCTTACAGTGTTTTCTTATCGGAATTTGCCAATTTTCTATCTGACCTGGTTGTCAATATAGAAAAAGCTGTAATAGTAGGCGACTTTAATGTCCATATGGATAATGAACATGACCCGTTCAGAACAGCATTTTTGTCCATCATCGAATCCATTGGACTCTATCAAGCTGTGGACAAACCCACACATTACCGCAACCATACTCTTGATTTGGTCCTCACATATGGAGCAGACATTAACCAGGTGGAAATCATGCCACACAATCCTGTGTTATCCGACCACTATCTCATCTCTTTCAATTTACCACTAACGTGCTTCACATACTCGGAGCCTAGATTTTCTTCCAGGCGCACGTTTTGCTCTCTTACAGCAAATGCCTTTATCGACGAGCTCCCTACATCATACTACCCGCACAACGAAATCTCCTCTAGTTTATGTTCAAACCCTAGCTCAACTGAAATTGATCTACTCGCGGACAGAATCGACTCTACTTTGCGTAAAACTCTAGATGCCGTTGCTCCCCTCAAAAGGAAGAAAATCACAGACAAGAAGCTAGCACCTTGGTATAACGACCATACTCGTGCTCTCAAACAAGCCACACGAAAACTCGAAAGAAAATGGCGCTCCGCCAAATTACAGGTTTTTCTCCTGGCGTGGAAGGAAAGTCTCCTAAATTACAAGCATGCCCTCACAGCTACCAGATCCAAATATTTCTCTACTCTTATTGAGAGAAACAAGGACAATCCTAGGTACCTGTTTAGCACTATCGACAGATTAACCAAGAGTCCTGCATCAGTTAACCCTACCATACCAGCAATTTATAGTAGCAGTGACTTCATGAACTTCTTTGATAGTAAAATCTTAAAGATAAGAGACACAATACAAAAATTCTCATCAACTTCTGGTTCCTGCCTGGCCAGTCCCATTCCAGATTATGTAGGCATGTCTATTAGGCCCGCCTCACGCTTTGACTCTTTTATACCCATTGAATTTGGCGACTTTTCTTCTCTTCTCAATTCATCTAATAACTCTACCAGCCAACTTGACCCCATACCAACTGGCTTCCTAAAACAGCTATTACCTGCAATTGGCACACCACTATTAAATCTTATCAATGCCTCTCTTATGTCTGGACACGTACCTCAACCCTTCAAAGTAACAGTTATCAAGCCTATTCTGAAAAAGCCTAATCTTGATCCCAATGACCTGTCGAACTATAGGCCCATCTCGAACCTTCCATTCCTCTCGAAAATTCTGGAAAAAGCAGTATCAAAGCAACTCTGTGCCTTTTTACACTCTAACAACATTTTGGAAGTTTTCCAGTCCGGATTTAGACCTCACCACAGTACGGAAACCGCTCTCCTGAAAGTGCTCAACGACCTTCTACTCTCCTGTGACAATGGCTGTATCTCTCTTCTTGTGCTACTAGACCTAAGTGCAGCCTTTGATACCATCGATCATTGTATCCTCCTTGACCGCCTCGAAAACCTGGTTGGCATAAGTGGACAGGCCCTATCTTGGTTTAGGTCTTATCTATCAGAACGATATCAGTTTGTCTCCATCAACAACGAATCCTCCGCTCGTTCCAGAGTAAAATATGGTATACCTCAAGGATCTGTGCTTGGACCTCTGCTCTTCTCGTTATACATGTTGCCTCTTGGCGATATCATCCGTAAACATGACATTAATTTCCACTGTTACGCGGATGACACTCAGTTATACATATCAGTCAAACCCGATGTCCCTCTGAATATTTCAAACACGGAGGCCTGCCTAACAGATGTAAAGAATTGGATGGCCCGAAACTTTCTCCTCCTCAACCCGGACAAAACCGAAATATTGGTCATAGGCCAAAATTCAATCAGGAGCAAACTCACTCATTTTACACTGGACCTTGATGGTGTCTCCCTTGCCCCGAGTGCAGCCATCAAAGACCTTGGTGTTGTTATTGATCCCGAGCTTTCCTTTGAAACTCACATAACTAACACCTCTAGGACTGCCTTCTTCCATCTGAGAAATATTGCTAAAATCAGGAAAATCGAATCAATTAACGATGCTGAAAAACTAATCCATGCCTTTGTAACATCCAGATTAGACTACTGTAATGCCCTCTTGTCAGGATGTGCAAACGTCTCATTAAAACCCCTTCAGCTGGTGCAAAATGCAGCTGCTCGAATCTTAACTAAAACTAAACGCTTTGAGCACATCACCCCAGTTCTGGACCGGATCATTTTTAAAATACTCTCACTCACATTTAAGGCTTTAAATGGGCTTGCCGGCCAGAAGCAGATGGGCCCCCCCCATGAGCCCGGTTCTGCTCAAGGTTTCTTCCTGATAGGGAGTTTTTCCTTGCCACTGTTGCCTTAGGCTTGCTCTCAGGGGGTCTCAGGCCTGGGAACAATGTAAAGCTGCTTTGTGACAACTTGTGTTGTAAAAAGCGCTATACAAATAAAAATGAATTGAATTGAAATTGAATCAGTTGTAGTGCTGGCAGGAGTATGTATGACACGCACATGAAATGAGTTAGACAATCAAACAAGGAAGAATCAAAAGAGTAAGACAATAAAGCAAGTTAGACAGTTTGTGTTGATTTTAGTCTGATAAAGTCATATTTAGTCAAATAAGTCAGACTGTGTTGCCTTTAGATGGGGGCTATTGGGCAGACACTGAACTATGACTGGGTGCTGTGGAGTCAGAACCCGTATGACTGAACCAATCACACGTCACCTTGTGTGACTTATCCAATTACACGACAGGGTGGGGGGGACCCTGTGTGACTAATCCAATTTACTATTACACACAGTAAATATGCCTTTGTAAAAATGTTGTTGTAGTAATATACTGTAAATTTATCATTTAAAACTGATTAATTTGGCTACTAACATCTTTTTCCGTTAGTCTTCATTTATATTAAGGCTTCATCCGCCATTTCTATTCACAAATAATTTATTGTACTTTCCCCCGCTTTCGATGATTTAATTATTTATATTATGTTGGATGGATAACAGCATGGATTGAGCATACTCATGATATAATAGAGTTCATACCATGCGATAGGCAGTCAAACCTGTTATTATTTATACGTGTTTAAACTAACTGAAATTTGAGATGGGCTGTAAAACACACAGCCATTTCAGACCTGCTGAAACAAATGTCTTAGAAATTGAGAGCAATTTCACAATCCTAAGTCAGTGCAACAGTATGAATGAGTCTGTTAAAATTCAGTCAAAGTCCATGCCATTTTGCAGTTGCACGTCCATGCCAGGAAACATTGAGTCAACATGAGGGGTTTTTGCAGAAACCTGTTGGAACAGCCAAAGATGTAGGTTTCTGTGCATTGCTCACGTCAAAGCTTCCCAGTCAAACCTTCCCATCCAGTATCTCACCACCTGCTCACAGTGTCTTTTTTGGGTAAAATTTTTTTTAATTTCATAATTAAACAGAACTATGAATTATTCTGTACAGCATTTAAAAATGCAAAGCCAGCCGAAAACTGGTGCCATTGTGACCATGTGACAGGGAATCTCTGACATCTTCTTTACTCCCACATCTGCCAGCTGTTTTCCACTATAACACAACAACACAATCCTATCTGAGGGGTCTGCTTTCAGTTGGTTATTATAAGCATGCCTGAATGCCCAGGAAGGCATTGCAATCAGGCCTTCTTTAAAAATGCAAATGTATCAGATTCTCAGAGATCTTGTGGGCTTTCCCAGTGATAAGGGAATGTCATGTGACAACTTTAGTCATAACCTAAGTACTATGCAGATCAAATCCTGGCCCTCTGGATTATAGAGCTGGGAGGTGAGGAATTCTCCACTTCCTTACATGAATGTGGCAGAAAAAAAATTCTGTTTCCTCTGTTTTAACTCTTGTCTGAAAATAAAAAAGCCACTATTTCACCATTCAGATTAAAATAGAATTCAGTTAAAAAATAGATTAGATAATGATGTCTCACATATTTACATAGGCTGACTCCTGCTAATGTGTTAATGATAATAATATCTTTCTTTAACTCAGGCTATGGACTGATATATCTGGATTTGCAAATTTAACACCATATTCAAGAAATGCGATTTAGGTAACAAATATATCTCATAGGATTTTCAAAAATCACTAAGCTATACTGTATACTCTTTTGCACTAGTCTTGTGGATGTGCCTGCATGGATGTACAAAAGAGTAAAAATGTACATAGAGAAATGTACAAAAGAGTAAAAATGTACATAGAGACCTTCTTTACAGAACACTCAGCTCACCATTGCATTATTTAAGGTTTGATTGATGTTTTGGTGGCATAGCTGTGGTAGCAGGCAGTTATCTGTGGCTGGCTTGTCTTGATAAGTGAAACTGTTTATTTCCCCATAGCAGCTCAAACTCTGGATCAACAGTGCAGGTCTGAGTACCTTATCTCTGCAGCCACACCAGTCACTCAGTCTGAAACAGACACAAACAGGCTGTGTCTCCCAGTCTATGAGATCATTTCACAAAAAGAAATGTCAGATGACGTTGCCCAGGACATGGTGAACTGTTTAAAAGACAGCCTGGACAACAGAAGGCACATGGATGTTATGTTATGGATAGATCTTGTTATTTTCACTGGTGTTGAGGTCTGTCTCTGTTTCGCGCACAGAAAGTCACGTACCTCATTATGGAGCCTGTGCTTTCACCAGTAGTGATGTCATCCTCGGACACATCAATATCATGGGGTTTTGGGTTGTTGTGGAGGGCAGGGGGCCTGATATGAGGGAGGCCGTTTGTTTGGGAGGGTGGAGGAAAGACTCGGAGAACCCTGTCACTCCTGACCTTCACCTGTGCAGTGGAACAGGGGAAGAGGGGTTACACCTGCAGAAGTAAACAAGCCCTCCTCCTGACAATCAGACTCCGGACCTTTGCCCAAAATGCAAAACAACAAGATCCAGGACCCTTAGACTAGAGAGAGGCAAATCTTTCCATAGCAATGTGCAAACACAGAGAGACAAGCCATTAAAAACCACTGAATCATGCCTTTCTTACCTTTCTGAAAACAGGCTGTAACTGCTGGATCCTGTCTGTGGAGCACGTAAAGAAACGCAGTCTGATAATGATGATTTCAGACCCATTCCTCCTCATTGTCATTCACTGATATGCATTGTCCAAAGCCATCATATTGACATATTGTCTTAAAGAAGTATAGCCAATGGAAGTAAATTAGTATCCAAATCAGTGAATGCAGTTAAGGAGATCAAGATGCATAGTTATTAAACAACTGAGAAGGACATGAAAAAAAGGCTATTGCAGAATAGTCAGCATGTAAAGAACACTGGCTTAGGCCGCACAAGACTGAAGTATCTCTGCTCTTCTCTGATAGCACAACAGTACCAGTTTAGCCTAGTGCCCAAGTCCTTGTTTGGGTTGTAAAACCAGATAAGCAACAACCAACTGCAGCATTTGCACTAACCACTGGCCTATGAGCTCAGAGAGAGAAGAGAGCAAGGGAACTGAGTGTTAGAAACAAACATTAATTAACAGGCCACGGTGACTGCTTCTGATGTGAACACTTTGTTGCTGCAGGACACACATGTGAGGGGAAATGATTCCAAAATAGGTGCTATTAATGGTTTTCCCTCTGCACTGAGCATCCTTTAACTGGGACAGCAAAGGCACGCTTGGACTGACAATGGAGTTGAAAGTGCTTTTCACCAAATGTGCCAGTAAGGACAGAGGGTTGAAAAGGAAGATTTTAATTGTACTTTTAAACATCCATTTTGCCCAGTCCAAAGAAGATCAATACAGAGTAACATTCTATAATAATAATAATAATAATTACACCAAAGTCGTCATCAGTTATGCCAATAAAGCCATACAAAGAATCAAGGCTGAATTACAAAAACCATTATCTTTAACAGAATTAAATCAGCTTGTCCACACTCAGCATTGCCAATCAGTCTATCCACCTTATTCCTGGGGACGCTACTGTGTAAACTTCCTGTGAAGCAGTGGAAGTAACCATAAGTGGCAACAACTTATTGCTTATTGTGCTTCTGAGTGGCTAGCCACCCACGGCGGTCCGTTCAAACATGTCTAACATACAGTAGACTGTAGCTGTCATCAGTGGTAGACTTTCCATCGCCTGCCAAAGGATGATGAATCGAGACTGAGGAACCTAAACTTAAAGAGACCACTGAAAACACTCTATGTATGTTCATGTCACTTTGTTGACAAGAAACCAACGGAGGCAACCTCACATCCTACTTTGTGGTTGGGCTACGAACGACCAGGTTGATATAAATATATTTAATAATATATAATATAAATGTCTAATTCATAGTACAATAAACACACTGTTTCTAACAATTAAAATGAGTCTGTCATCTATGGCAAAGTGGACCAAAAGTTTGATGTGTGTCCGTATCTACCTTGAAAAAATAAAACAAAAATGGCCAGATGGGTCTGCAAAGATCCCTAAAAGAATTCAAAAGAGATACAGTTGCTGGATTTAAAGTTATATCCACTAATGAATGAATGACCTGGCGCACTTAATGCTAGCTAGTTAGCTAACTAACGTTAAGTTGCTAGCTAGCTAGGAAATGGTATTTAAGATCAGAAGTAAATACCATGGCTTGCAGTACGAATGTTAAAATGAACTATTTGTTCATAAGAGACATGATGAAGCTGTATTGGTTTGATAGCTAGGAAAGTGCATGAAAGCCAACTTAGCTACCTACTTGCACACTCAGCTGAAAAGTACATATACCACCCTGCAAAGACCAATCTAGCTAGCTAGCTACAATACAAATAAATGTAACTAGGTAGTTACTATCACATTCCGCTGACAAACACAAATATCACCTTGCAAACAAACACATAGCTAGCTAGCTACAATAATGCTACAACAATGTCGAAAGCTAGATAGCTTGCTAGCTAATTTGGCTTTCATGCTCTTGCTCAGCTGTCATATTACTAAGAGCTACCCAGCTAGCTATCAAACTAATAAAGCCTCATCACATCTCCTCATCTCCTGACCAAATAGTTACACTAGGGTCCAAAATTATTGGGACACCTGGGCATTTTGTGTGGATGTGTCCATGTAGTTATTAGTTTTATCACTCGAACCTAATTTATGGTGTGACAAAAACAGTTACATGTTTTGGCAATTAACATTTTCAAAACATCTCTTTATGTGGTTGGCACGCGATTGCCTGATGACTACCCTTATTTCCAACATTTTAATATGTACGACATTAATTCTGCCAAACAGACTGACAATTCCATGACATTAACTTACTTTTAAAAGGTACCTACATACTTATTGAGTGCAGACAAGTGAACAAAAATGACCATCACTTCAATTAGGCCTGATTGATCGTTGCCCTGCCCCCTAATTGAACACTCATACTGAAGCCTATATAAACCTAACAAGGTTGGAACATGGTCACAGAAGATGAAGCTGAGACTTTCCCAATGTCTGATGGAATATGCAGCAAAAATATTGTGGGTTTTCAGGAAAAAAAGTGAGTGTCTCAATAATTTTGGACCCCAGTGTAATTTGTTAAGGCTCAGGCAAGGA
Source organism: Megalops cyprinoides (assembly GCF_013368585.1). Classification (NCBI taxonomy): domain Eukaryota; kingdom Metazoa; phylum Chordata; class Actinopteri; order Elopiformes; family Megalopidae; genus Megalops; species Megalops cyprinoides. The sequence continues at coordinate 921,206 of NC_050604.1, read as the reverse complement.
CTCACTCGCAGACCACAGGGGCATCGGGTTCCCGGCAAATTTATTAAATCCACAGGCAAGATCGTAAACACCAAACAAGCAGGGTCAAAACCAGAAAGGCAGTCCGAGGGCAAATCCAGGTTCAGGAAACTGAAACAGGCAGGGTCAAACACCCTGGCAGGCAGAAATATCGGGCGATCGGGGCAAAGCGGCAGGCAAGAATCAGGTCGATAACAGGCAGGTCGAAAAACAGGAAAACAGCACACAGATGAGAAACAGCGGAGACAAAACAGGCAGAATACACACTGCTACAAACTAGCAACAGGACAGGGACACGCAGAGAAAATATAGGGCAGGGCAGACGAGGGGATGGGAAGCGGGTGTGCAGGCAATCAGGCGGGTGGAGACCGGGCGGGGAGCAGGGCAGGGCTAGAAAACAAGGAAATCAAAAGCACATGGACAGGGAAAATCAAAAACACAACAGCTAAGAGGCGGGAGCACTGACATAATTTTACCACAGACACTGCAAGCAACCTGTTCTGACAACTTTAGTACTGTTAGCTAGCTACCAAATTGTCATTATAGTTAGCTAGCTAGTTAGCCAAATGCTCCAGGTCTTTCTTAACATCGGTATCGGCATCGGCTATCGACCAAATTGTTATTTTAAACATCGGTATTGGCTAGGGGTGTGCAAAAATATTTTTGATTAATCGTTTTTTGAAATTCATCTGATTCGATATTGATCTGTAAAATTTAGGGATCGATCTTTTAGACTAATATGCGTTTTTTCCAGCTTTCTAGATTAATTTCCGAAATGGTTAAACATAGACAAAGAATTAAATAGACGGGCTCTGACATAGCCTAACTGTCAGATTACAGGCAATTAGTCATCCCCCCCCCCCCCCCCCCCCCCTTAGATGTCACTCTCTCGTTTAACTTTTAGCGTTTAACGACCTGCGAACGTATAGAGGAAAACCTGTTACATCAATTTTTAACTGTGATGTGACCTCTCAGTGTTCACCATGGCTAACCCCTACGGTCACACAGATGACACAGGAGAGAGACAAAGCTAACGAATGCAATGTAATTTCGCGCAATTCAAGAGAAATGTAGTTGTTCATGTTCGTTAGCTAGCTAGCTAGTTGTTCATTTTAGGCTAGCAAGAAAACGTTCACAATTGCAAAGTTGCTACTGGCAGTCAGCTACGTTTTGTCAGTCATTGTAGCTGCCTTACAAACCAGCTTTCCCTGAGCTAACTGATGCAAACACATTGCTGCTTCATGTCATTAATAAGTAGGCAATGATACAGGTTGGTTTTGTTTTTAAGGAACTATACCCATGTGCTCCTCAAATAAAAAGACTTTGGTATACAGCTATGTGTTGCTTAACGTCCACGATACATTCTGTGAAATAGGATGTTATGGGATTTGGACGTCGTGCAAACATCATACTATATACTTAGCAAACCTATATGGAATAGGCACGAGATTGGATGCTACTGCTTACGAGTCGAGGCATACACTGTTATACGGCAAACTTTTTAATTGTAAGTATGCAAAGTTCACATTAAAACAACGACAGGCTACATAAGACATTAGCATTGGCGTTTATTATGACTATCAAGACATATGTATTATACGGTATACTATGTACTGTACCATTATACGCCTGGCAGCGCAATCGCTTTATTTCCATGAAACATGAGATAGACGTGTTGCGTGCGGGAAGCACTGCCTTCACTGTGTCCCGTTACGTCCGCTACGTCCTGTTCTTTTTTAACTTTATTATCACCTTATGGGACTACAGACGTATATGCGCAAGCCCTTGGTCTTTTCTTTAGTGATTTACAAAATTTCCAGTGACTCTGTATTTGTAAATTTGTGTTCCCTTTAGAGCTCCAAATATGGAAAGCTGCTATATAGTATTTCATATCTCATTCTTATCGAATCGGAATCGAATTGAATCAAATCGTTAGCTTGTGAATTGGAATCGGACGAATCGGGGCATCTGTGCCAACACCAAGCCCTAGTATCGGCCCAGAATTTCAAAATTGGTGCATCCCTACGATTTGTTATTTTGCTATCACTCACAAACGCTGGTTCCAGTTCAGTGGTGTAACAAAGCGGAAGTCGCGCCCATAATTCATGCAAAGTATCATGGGAGCTAGGAATAAGGTGGATAGAAATAACCCTGCGCTCACATTGGCAGCAACTACGAGCAGCAAAGTCACCGGAAGTTTTTCATTTCCAAAGGTCGCTGGGCAAAACTGAGTGACATGGCGCGTCGGGTCACCTGGCGACGTGATCGACGTGGCGACTAAAAAAAGTTAAGCAAAGTTCAACTTTATGCAAATGAGCAGCGACAGGGTCGAGCGATTCTTAAACTCTACTTCCTACATTAGCATTTTAGTTCCCATAGCAGCGATTGCAAATGCTACTTTGCAGTCCATGGTGAAAGGGTAATGTTTGAAGCAAGATCACACTCATAGGAAAATAAATTCCCTCCAAAACATATTTTTCAGCAGGAATGCACCTGATTTGTAGGTTCACGCATGTATTGGGATATATATTAATAGGCCTGCCTTTAAGAAAATACGAACATACAAGTCCACGATGAATATACCAGAGACGATGTAATATAACATATAAATAAATATAAAATATAATGTATATTTAAAATATTTACTAGTATATATATATTTTTTTTTAGAAAATTGATGCATCTCCTGGGCTCCATTTGTAGCCCGCTTCCTCAAAACTACGTTAGCAACGCCATCAAGCTGGCTGCAGCAAGCGACAGCGAAGCAGCGACTGCTGCAGCTGTGAGCGCAGGGTAACACCACAACAAAGGAAGAAAATTAAGAGATTTATCTCTTCTATGTGAAATTGAAAAAAGGCTGCAACATCAAAGAAAAGAAATCAAAATTGGTATTGGTATGGATTTGAAGAGTCGGATCTGGAACAAAGCAAGTAAAGTGTAGGGTGTGTCGAAAGTCAGTCGTAACCAAAAGTGCTACTGCGACCAATTTGTTCCAGCATTTACGACAGAGACACGCTGTAGAATGGGAGAAATGCGTAAAACAACGGTATGAAAAAAATAAAAGCTGCCCCAACCCTCCCGCTAAAAGACAGCTAACATTAGCTGCGTCATTTTCTGGTGCTGGTCCGTACGACAAGGCGAGCTAACGGTGGAAAAAAATTACGGATGCGATGGCATTTCATATCGCCAAAGCCATGATTCTCATTTCCACTCTAGAGAAAGAAGGATTCATTAAATTGCTGCAAACAATTGATCCCAAGTATGAACTGCCTAGCCGAAAGCATTTTGCGGCTGTAATAGGCCTACTACCCCGTCTGTATACTGCTGCACACGAACAAATAGCTGAGAAGTTGGAAAAAACATTGTTTACCTTTGCAGTTTTACCGTGCAGCCCTACACGCGTTTAACGGTAAACTTAATGAATGAAGAATGGACACTGCAAAGTGTTCGCCTCCAGACATGCTATTTTCCTGACGACCACACAGGCGATGTAATAAGCCAAGGGCTTAAAGACATTTTAGCTTCTTGGAAACTCAGGGAAGACAGACAAGTCTGCGTGACTACTGACAGTGGCAGTAACATGATCAAAGCTTTGATGAGTGGAACCATCTCCAGTGCTTTGGACACAGACTCCACAATGCAATTGGTAAGTTATATTGCATTCATTTATTTATTATTTTAGTTTTTTTTTTAAATTTACTTAATTTAATTTAATTTCACAGGTGTAAAAAAATGGTTATCATAATCTGTTTATTAGCCACATATTTGTATATGAGGGTTTAGGGGACAAAGAGTATTTCAGTAGGCTATTTTTTATTGTATAATGTATTTCAAGTTTGAAATTAAATATAGCCTTTTTAGTATGCATTAGCAACATGATGTGTGGTACTAAGGAGGTGTTTGAAAATGACAGTCACTAAGTTTGAATGCAATCTGTTTTTTTCCTTTTAATAGAAAATGGTGTGAAAGATCTGCAGGTTGACTGTGCAGTTGGGATCTGCAAGAAAGTTGTAAGTGCATTTTGCTTCAGCTGGAAGAGAAGAAGTGACCAGCAGCCGGTTGCGCCAGCAGAGCATAAGTTTGATCTCTAGTTCAAACGTAAATCGGCACCACGTTCAAGTTTACGAACAACTAAAAGTTATACCATTGCACCAATCACATACATTCAACGTAGAGTTAAGTTATATCTTAAAACTAACACCTAACACTAAGTAGGTGCAACGTCTGCCATAAAAAAAGGTTATTAAATCTGAACTCCAACAGGCACTTATGCTCCTTTTGTTTGGCTAGTAAAATAACAATTTCGTCATGAGTGAAATTCTTTTTTCTTGGTCTACATTCACCAGACATGGCCAAGCCTGAAATATATAATAACACCATGGTCCGTCATACATTGAATGAAAAGCGAAGCATACGGTAATGCTAGCTAACGGAGGTGACAGGCTAGCATAACACATTTTTGTAATCGCCAACTTCAACAATGTTACACTAAAGATTACAGCAATAAGTCAGCTAAAGGTGAACCTTGATAACTTTTCTGTTACTATTGTTACAACGTTAACTTACCTCTTATTGTTTCTTCGTTCTTAACTTCGGTTGGCTCTTTTGGTAGTTATTCCGTTAATTCAGTTAAAATTTGTTGCTAGACAACCTTCAGCACATCGAGAGAAAGCGCACTGCACAAACCATAGTGAATGAGCAAATGCATATCGGTACAAAATAAATACACACAAGAAATGAATTTGTTAAGTAGGCCTACTTTACTTTATTGTAAAATACACCGCCGTCCATGTAAGACACCCACCTAACAGGGTACATGTATGGGCAGCCGGGCAGCTATCAACAGGCTTGTATGAAAGGTTAAAAGAGGAAAAATTGTCTATGATAATTATTACAAACTTGACACTCTGACTCGGAAGGCTGGAACAACTGAATCAGCACAATGACACATGCAGGCTACTGTGCACAGCAAATGTCGAAAATGCTGTATTTCCTGTATATATTGTGTGGTGCCGTTTATTGGCTTCAAACGATAGTAACATAATTAAATGTGACAATATTTTGATTAAGGATCGCTTTACACACTACTAGTTAAGTTGCGTCTTAAGTGATCGTGGTGCGACCGAAATTCAGTGCGGCGCTAGTTTGAAACTAGCTACTGCGAACGTAAAGTTAAGATAGACTTTACACCCGAACTTATGATCGACCTTACGCTCTGCTGGTGCAACCGGCTGCTGGCTTCTGCACAGGCTGAGCTGGGCCTACCCACTCATCAGCTCATTACAGAGTCCCCAACCAGGTGGGGTTCTATGGCGGATGTCCGCCAGATGGACCGAGGGTGCTCCTCCACACTTTGATGTCTCCTGGAAATAACAAGTTCTTACAAAGTCTGATGTAAGTTAAGCCTTTGGTTTATTGCATATGGTGGTCAATCACATACAGTAAACCAGGTTGGTCTGCCGAGCAACAGGTTACAATGCGTTCGCAAGCATACCTCCAACACGCTCTCTGACACCCCTTGGCCTGCATCCTCCTTTTATGCTGTTTTCCCAACTAATACACCATTATCTTTTACCTGGGAAGTCCCAAAAACCCCATGGCCATTGATCGGATTATTAATTTTAAGGCATATCACTTTTGGAAATTCCCATTATTTCCAGGCCTGCACTTGGATGATTTTTTAAAAATAATTAAATAATACAGCAGGCTCGTCCTATCTCTTGCGCTTACCCATGTCTGGAGTTTCCCATTATTTCCAGGCCCTTGCTTGAATAATTTTTTAAAAGGGCTAAATAACTTCAAGGGTCTGACCATGCTTCACTTCTCCAAGGTCATCCATTCTGATACCAATAACTCCCAGATGCCTGCGGCCTTGAGTCCCCTCGGCCTTGCTTAAACTTATAAAATCATATTAAAACCACACACAGATAATGTTTTTCAGTAGTTTGCTTGCATTAGTAGTGCTCAAAAATATATTTTAGTTGTGCTTGTGTTTCAAAACATACTTCAGTAGTGCTCATATTAGTAACAGTGCTCAAAACCTACATAGTACTCAAACAGTAGTGTTCAAAAAACATTTCTCCACCACAGTTCCAGACAAAAAATGATCAACCGTGTTTTGGGTCAGGAGAAAGCCATAGCCCAGGTACTGGGTTCAGACAAGAAGTCTCGGCAGCTAGTACCTACGTGGCAAGACATAGATGTGTTGGAGTCAGTGAACAAAGCTGTCCACTGCAAGAATTCACTGATGCATTATCAGGCGAAGAGTATGTTAGTGTGTCCTACCTCAAACCAGTGCTTCATCTGTTTAACAACTACATTCTACAGTCAAAGGAGGATGAGACAGGGCTTACAAAACACATCAAATACACCACACTTAAATACCTCAGTAGCAAATACAGTGATCCTGCCACAGACAAACTCCTGTCTATTGCCTCCTTCTTGGACCCCCCAGTTCCGAACTTCTTACATAGAACATGACAAAGTGGATGGAATCAAAGAACAAGCCATTATAGAGTTGATGTCTCTACCAGGTGAGAAAAACGGAGATCAGCCTGACAAAACTGTTCTGATGCAAGCGGCAAGTAGTCCACCATGCAACCAACAAGATAAAGTTGTGCCAAAGAAAAAGACATTACTAGCCAGCTTTTTTAGGAAGACCGTGCCACACCCATCTACTCCCCTGTCAGAAGAGGACATGATCAAAGTAGAGCTGTCTGCCTTTCTGATGTTCCCTCACAGAGACCCTGATACAGACCCACTTCATTGGTGGAAGCAGCATGAGTCTAACTTCCCCAAGCTAAGCTGCCTGGCAAGGAAATACCTTTGTATTCCTGCAACCAGTGCTCCCTCTGAGCGGGTTTTCAGTGCAGCTGGAAACATTGTGACCTGCCAGAGGGCATCCCTCCAACCTGAAACTGTAGGCAGGCTTGTGTGTCTTGCAAGAAACCTGTAAAAACTGCTGCTGCTGTTGCACTTTTCTTGGTGTGTCTGCACGTCAAAGCTGCTCCTGCTTGAATGGAAAGGACTGACTTTGACTGTCAGGATGTGTCAGAGGTGTTGGTGACTGTTTATGTTTTAACCTTATATCATAGGACATTATAATAAATGCACATTATAATATTATAAATGCACATTATAATTGCACATTATAATAAAAAATACTTTGAAGAAAATTTTTATTTTTCAGTATAAGAACTAAAAAATCCAAATTGAAATTGAGAATCGTTCATAGCTTTGAAAAAAATCGAGATTTTATTTTTTTTGTCATATCACCTAGCCCTAAGCTAAAGCAACAAATTCAAGTTAAAGCACAAAGATTAAGAAGATACATAAAGAGATAAAGAGAAGCGACTTCTTCAAACAAAATAAGATCTTTATTCTTTATATTCCTTCTATTCTGGAAGGCTCCAGGGATAGATGGGATAGTCAATATCTGGATAAAAATCTTGCCCAGCATACACGAAGACCTTACATATGCATATAAAAACATTGTGTAACAACATTACTTACTCCCTAAGACTGATAAGACCCAGAACCCCAAAAACTATAGACCCATCACCTGCCTGCCCACCATGTATAAGATCCTAACCTCCATCATCACTGAAAGGACTTACACTTCCCTTTAGAGTAATAACTTTCTACCAGCAGAACAAAGAAGGTGCAAAAGAGTTACCTATGAATGCAAGGACCAATTTCTCATTAATAAGGCAATCATAGAAGAGACCAGGTCAAAGAAAAAGAACCAATCTACTGCTTGGATTGATTATAGGAAAGCATTTGATAGTGTGCCACACTCCTGGATCCTGAAAAGCTTAGAAATATATAAAGTTTGTCCAATTACCATCCAATTTACTAGAAAGAGCATGAAGACCTGGATGACCACCCTAAACCTCCTCTATATGTCAGGGCTCCGCCCCCTTAAGCCGCAGTGTTTTTGTTTTCCCTGTCCTTGTGCTTTTGTTTTCCTTGTGTTCCTGCCCTGCCCGGCTCCCCGCCGGGTCCCCGCCCACCTGATTCCCTCTTTGCCTGCACCTGCCTGCCTGCTCACCTGCTTCCCATCTCCTCGTTACCCCAGCCCTATATCTTCCCTACGTGTCTCTGTCTCGTTGCTAGTTCGTTACAGTGAGTTTCTTCCTGTCTCGTCCCCGCTTTAGTAACCAGTACCCTGATTGCTGTTTTTGCCGAAACCTGCCTGTCTCCCAACTTCGACCTTCGCCCGCCGACTTCAACCTGTTTGACACTCTCGCCCGCCTGGTTACCGACTCTGCCTGCCCCGACTTCCCATCCTGGATCTGCCCCCGGACTGCTTCCCCGTGTTTTTGAACCCTGCCTGTCCCTGTACGACGAACTGCCCGCTGATTATAATTAAACGCTTGGTTACGTTTACCCGGTGGTCCGCGTTTGTGTCCCGATCCCCGTTCCTGACACTATATGGATGGAACACTAACATCTAAACTAATCAATATCAAAAGTGGAATCTTCTAGGGAGACTCAATGTTACCATTGCTCTGTTGTATTGCATTAGCACTCCTTAGTACATAACAACAGTGGCTATGGTTTTGAAATGCATCATGGCAAATTAACCCATCTTTTTAATATTATAATAGCACATTCCATCTGCAGATTACATGTTGATCTGAATATAGTATTATATAATATAGTATTCCTTCCTTAAAAATTCCTTCCTTGTAGAATAAAGTTCTTCAGTTCTGTCCCTTGAGGCACAAGTGTCAAGATTTCATTGCAAAAAGGCCTTATTTAGTGCAATTATAGACAATTATCATAGCACATAAAAGGCTGGAGCATTTGGCACTGCTGTTGGAGAGCCCTGTTGAAGAGCATAAGGCATGGAAACGTATCTGGCACAGCCTGAGCCAAATGTATAAATGCATGTTAGCTCCAAGAATGGTAGTGCTGCTGGTGATGCTACTCCTTTTATTATGACTCTAAATGCTACTGCTAAAATTATTGACAAGAATATTATGTATTATCATACTAATCTTGAATAAAGCTATCATAATGCAACACTCACTTTAAGCACAATAACTTTAGACACCTCCTCTCGAGGCTCCCCCGGAGTGCCATCCCCCTTGAAAATCCTGCAGTAGTTCTGTATCAGTTTAGCTGTGATTTTATTGCAGATGTTCTGCCTCTTCATTCCATCCAATCCTGGTGAGACACTATAACAAAACAGATGCAGATTACATAACGGTATTATTGGTGCAAGTATACTTTTTTGGAGCACTGTTACAATAAATTTGAAGAAAAATCATAAAACACTTTGCAGACTGAAACTTGTGATGTACGTGGGGTTTCAAGCATGGCTGGGGTTCAGTGGGTCTCCATATGACAGCTGTGTAAATGTACACAGCGGAGTGATTTATACCCCTCTGGCTGAGAACATGCTGTGCAGTTGCACACACCCTCCCATCTCCTGTGTCATTTATTCCCCTTTCCCAAGACAAGCTGGACCAGCGTGGATCCCCTTACAAAGACAGTACTTTATTAATAGGACAACACACCAGGCTCCTGAGTAAGACTAACACACCAGGCTGCTGAGTAGCATAAACACACCAAGTACAGCCTTTCATAATACAAATAAATAATAATGTGTAATTAAATAATAATAATAATTATTATAATCACATCTATTTAGAGCTATACAGGGTGGGAGAGCTCTGTGGGTAGGAGAGGTACAGGCATAGCTGCAAGTAGGAGAAGTACCGGTGTAGCTGCAAGTAGGAGAGGCACAGAGTGGTATAGCTGCAGGTAGAGAGATATAGGGTGGTATAGCTGCAAGTGGGAGAGATACAGGGTGGTATAGCTACAGGTAGGAGAGATACACGGTGGTATAGTTACAGGTAGGAGAAGTACAAGGTTGTATAGCTACAGGCAGGAGAGATACTGTCAGTAATCTTTCAGCTATTCATAAACTCACTGGAAAATACTGGGTACAAACACGGTGGCTAGGTTGAGTGCAGTCATCTGATTGTCTTGGTGTTGCTTTTCCACTTCAGTGAGGAAGTGACAGAGGTACTTCAGCAAGCTGTAATTCACTTCAGGAAGCTGCTGCAGAAGATCTTTCAGATTTACTGAACTGATCTTCACAGCATTCTGCAAAATAAAGTTACTTTCAAGACTACATATCCACATACATCATTACTCTATTAATACCTATTAATTTATAATACAAAACAAATGTTGATTTGCTGTGTTATACTTAGGAAAGCGCATCCACTCAATGAATTTCCACAAAAATATTAACATGGACTAAGACAGGTATTTTGAATTAAAATTAAATGACAAAATTATGTTCACCTATGATCTACAATGCTGGCAGTACTGCATAGATTTTCACTTAAATAAACCATATGCCTTTATGTTAAATTCTTTCATAGCTTGAAACGGGATAAAATAGCTAAATGATGTCAGGTTTAGTGATGAAACATACCCATAAACATGCATCTGATAGCAGATGGGGTTACTCAGATGCCATTAGGCCGGATGTATATAGTGACAGATTCACAGTGAGCACCCCTGGAGCTTGGAGGCAACAGCTGCTGCAGATCCCAGGAGATTCAGCAGACTATGAGATGGAAAATGACAGCAACAGCTCTGCCAGCCTCAATCCAAGCCCCCAAACAACATGTCCATACAGAAGGAATCACTGTTCCAAATAGCTTGTACAGTCATACCACCAAAATCACTGCTCCAAATTGCTTGTACAGTCATACCACCAACATTGCTGTTCCAAATAGCACGTATAGTCATACCACCAAAATCAGAGTTTCTAATAACATGTACAGTCATCACACCAAAATCACTGTTCCAAATCACTTGTACAGTCATACCACCAAAATCACTGCTCCAAATAGCTTGTACAGTCATACCACCAAAATCACAGTTCCAAATAGCATATACAGTAACATTATCAAAATCACTGCTCCAAATAGCATGTACATCCATGCCAACAAACCTCTAATGCATACAGGATCAATACAGCATGTACCTCTGATCCAGTTGACACCTACTACAGTTCAGTGCCTGCATTGCTGCACTGGGCATTGGATTTACTTCATACAAAGCGAAGACTGTCCCCTATTGACTTACCAGCACCATGTCCGGCAGAAAACTGGCAGGCTTCAGGGCTGGTCATTCCATAGAGACTGCCATATTCTTCATTGCTGAGGTTCTTCAGTTCCTCTCATTCTTCAGTCTTGATTCTTCTAGACCTTTGTGCAGCCACACAGTGGACCACACCCTACTTCTATCTATCCTGGCTACGTTGGGGATCCCTGATACCACTCTTCTTTGGGCTGAATCCTAGCTCTCTGGACACTCTTTCATTGTGTCCTGGAATGTTGGGTTGTCTAGCCTGCACAGCCTGTCTACAGGCATCCCTCAAGGCACGCAGAAGCTTGCCTGAAAGCCTCAGTCTAGACTCCACAAGCCACCAATAGCACTGTCAAAAGCTTTGGTGTAATGCTTGATAACCAGCTGTCCTTCTCTTCTCTGTTGGCAGCGGTGAGTCGGGCATGCAGATTGTTGTTGTACAACATCCGAAGGATCTGCCCCTATCTCACTATGTATTCAACACAGCTCCTTCTTCAGGCCCTGGTCCTCTCACACCTAGACTACTATAACTGCCTCCTTGCTTGCCTTTCTGCCTGTGCAACCAAACCTCTACAACTAATCCAGAATGCAGCTACACGACTTGTCTACAATCTCCCTAAACATAGTCAAGTTACTCCCCTCCTCACCTCACTTCATTAGCTTCAGTTAAACCTGACTTGCTTCTAAACTGAAAAACTCTGGCATGGCAAATGTCAGGATGTGTTAAAGTACTTATTAATCTGTCAAATGATCATGACTATGACCCATGAAACAACATTTACATTTATTCACTTGACAGACGCTTTTATCCAAAGCGACTTACATAGGTTACAGTTCTTTACAATGTTATCCATTTATACAGCTGGATATTTACTGTACCTTGCCCAAGGGTACAGCAGCAGTGTCCCAGCGGGATTGAACCAGCAACCTTTCGGTTACAAGTCCTGCTCCTTAACCACTATGCTACACTGCTGCCCAACAGATACAACTTGTCGTTAAAAAAAATTACCGCTTGAGTGAATTTACTTTCCATGATCAAAAAACAACTTCTCGGGTATAACTCCGCGAAAGTATGGTAAGTGTTGCATGCTGTACATGCTGATACAGTCAGGCATATCAGACTTTTATGGGCTCAGAGAAAATTGCCGTGTTACTTTCGTCACGTGTTACTTTCGTACCGGCTCTCCCCTACATGCTTCAGATGATAAGTCATGTTTGAGGTAGATGAATGATAGGCGAATCTTTGCATGCAGACTTCTTGGGGTCGTCCTTTACACGCTGGAAATGATCCCACACTTTGGATGATTTCCTGCCCGACATAGTCTGATAACTTTTTAACGACAAGGTGCAGCGCCCAAATGGAGTTTGAGGGTTTTTTTCTGCGACTAACCGACCAATGAAAACTCGGTCTAAGACTAAGACATTGACTAAGACTCTTCTCATCGACTAACGTTTAGTCGACTGTTAGGGGGCAGCCCTAGTGTGTGGTGTAATGTAAATGGGACTGTAGTTTAAGAAGACTGTAGTGTAATGTAAATGGGACAGCAATGTAATAGGATTGTAGTGTAATGGGACAGTGGTGTAATGGGACTGTAGTGTATTGGAATAGGACAGTGGTGTAATGAAACTGTAGTGTATTGTAAAGGGACTTTACTTTGGCCCTGCATAAAGTGTTAAGGGACTTTAGCGTAATGTGACAGGACTGAAAGTGTAATGTAAAGGGACTGTAGTGTATTATAGCGGGACTGAAGTGTAATATAAAGGGACTGGAGTGAAATGTAACCGGACAGTATGTAATGCAATGGAAGTATGTGAATCCCAGCTTACCCTGATACTGCTGTAGCAAAGCCAACTGCACTGTAGAGGTGATCACTCCCTCAGGTAGGTCCCTGAGGAATTGTTTCAGCAGGCTGGCCATGGTGCACATGTCTCCATCCTGCAGGAGATCCACCTCCTCCCCACTCTCATAGCGCTGTCTGAGTCCCTCCACTGCCCGGACACTCCCATTCACACGGAAAAGGCCCTCCTGCTGGAGGCCTGCAGAGACACAGAGATGAGTGATAACACCGTCCTAAGACACGGACACTGAACCAGCTCCACCAGTGCAAGTTTCCATACATACCAAAACATGTTTTACACTCCTGATGAATTTTTAAAATTATTAACCAGAAATAAAACTCAGTTGGTTACATATGTAACACAAAAATATGAGTTTTGATATACCATCTGAATTTTATAACCATCCCTCCTGAAAACAACAGAGCTTGCTTCCTTATAAAAAAGATATGCCTTGGCCTTTTAATAACCGTATAATGCAGACTCAAAACTAAGCTGAATTTCATGCATTTGAAACACTGCAGTATTAGGTCAGCATTTGCTACTTACAAAAGCTCTGCGCCGAAGCTAGTGCTAAAATGCCAGTGCAGTTACAACCTCATTGCCACAGTCTTGATTTGTGGGCATAAATCAAAGCCTTGTGAATCAACATGTTTTTATACTGTATACAGATTTTTGTTGACATTTTATGCATAAGTGTTTCAACATGAACATGAACAACATGAAACTATTTGGCAAAAGCACATTATCTAGCACAATATTGCCATCTCGTGGTGTTAAGCAGAAAGACTGGCACTCTTGTGGCGGTGAGCAACTTGAGAGAACTCCAAGTTTTTATGTCAGTACTGTGGAGAAAATGTTTTTTTTTTATTCTGAGTTCACCTGAATCACATTGGAGCCACGCCTCGCCACTGTTGTTGCCACAGCCGTGTTCGCCATAATCAGAATGAGAGTCTGAGTTGAGTTGACGGCCTGAGACGTGGGGCTTGCTTTCCGGGAGCAATGCCTTGTTAACTTACCTGCTTACAGCCAGCATTGGTTGTGAACTTAGTAGCTTTGCGAGCCTAGTTGTCTTCTTTGTATAATATATACATTAATATATACCTAGCCTTGTCTTGCCGTTTTTTTTTTTTTGCTGGCAGTGCTGTCTCACCCCTTTTGTTCACGCTCCTGACCCTAGACAGGGTCGTGACAAAATTGGGAGCTCATCTGAGATGTTTTTTCTGGGCAACCGACTTTTTGGCTCTTTTTTTCTCTTTTTTTTGGTGGAAGCACGCTGGTGAATGAGAAACTCTGGTAAGTCAGTGTGTCTCCAGCTGGGTTGTTGCACTCCTTCCGACGGAGCACTGTGTTATTGTTTTGTTATTTTGCTTTTCTTATTTTTGAAAGCAAGTCTGGGTGGGGGTACGCTGTCAATTAGTTGACTTCAGTCTGAAGCCAGCTCTTATGACGTTCAGCGTTTAAAGAGGCCTTCAGTTGGTAAGCTTTCAAAGACTAGTTAGGTTTAGTTAGTTGTTTTGGTAGGTAGTTAGGACCCAGAGTTTCTCATGCCCAAGTCAACTGGTCAACAAGTTACAGTGATGCTCCTTCATTTTTTTGTTTTGGAGGTGGCACTTTGTTTGATTAACAAGGCTGTTTTTTTGTCGGAGTGGCTCAGTTTGTGTGAAAATGTCTGTGGTGGAGGAATATATTAAGAGTTCTTCCAAGGATCTGCTGTTGCGCTGCACTAAAGAGCAATTGGTTCCGATTGTGGAGCATTATTCAGTTAGTCTCACTAGTGATGACAAAAAGCTTAAGGAGAAACTGTTCAAGGCTGTGGAGGTCGGCCTAGTGGTGAGGAACATTCTCACTGCTAAAGCCGAAGGCCCTGTTTCTCCTCAAGCTTCTGGCTCCTTAGCTGCAAGTAATATTACTGAGGGGAGCTCAAGCTTGGAGAATACTCATTTCAGGAGCGCAAAACGCAGTTAGAAGCGGCTAAATTACGAGCAGAACGTGAGAGTTGGACTTTTAAAGAAAAGGAAATTGATAAAAAAATCCAGCTGAAGAAGCTTCAGATACAGAGGGAACTTGATTTGAAAAGGTTAGACCAAGAAGAACAAGAAAGTGAACGCATAAGAGAATATCAATGTGAACGTGAACACGAGGAGCGTGACTTCGAACTGAGAAAGCCAGAGACGGAATTGGCTTCAAGGAAGGTTACCATCTCTCTAAGCGTTCCTCCAGCTTTTTCGCTCAATAGTTCACTGCCTGGTTCTCCTGTTGGTTCTACTTCTGTTCCACGGACTGCTTCCTTAGTTGCTTCCTTTGTGGCCCCTCCAGTTGCTCCTTCACCAGCTCCGTCTGTTTAGTTACTGTTGTTAGAACAACCATTTGATGTTGGTCAAAATATCTGGATGGTTCCGGCATTTAATGACCGCAAGGTTGAAAAATACTTCAGACATTTTGAACAGGTCCCCATCACACTAAAGTGACCTGGTGAGGTCTGGACTCTGTTGCTGCAGTGTGTGCTTACGGGGAAGGCACAGGATGTGTACTCCGCACTTACTGTAGAGCAGAGTTCAGACTACAACATAGTTAAAACCGCCATCCTGCATGCCTACGAGCTGGTTCCTGAGGCCTACCAGCAAAGGTTCCGTGGCCTCAGAAAGAGTGATAGGTTGACCTATGTTGAATTCACGAGAGAGAAGGAGAGTGCATTTGACAGATGGTGCACATCACAGCGAGTGCAAACAAAAGAACAGCTTTGAGAACTGGTCTTGCTGGAAGAGTTCCAGAGTCCGTAACGACTTATCTAAACAACCAGAAAGTAACAACATTAGCACAGGCTGCAGTGTGTGCTGACGAGTTTGTGCTAATGCATAAGAGGGCTTTTGTTTCATCCTCTCCTTGCCGTTATCCAGCCCTGCCCTCCAGCCCGAGGCGAAGCTAGAGATATTCCAAGTTTGAAAAGCCAACCTCGCAAAGCGAAACTTGTGAATGTTATTATTCATGAGAAGGGTCATCTCAACGCGGTTTGCTGTGTTTTAAAGAGGAAAAAGGCTCCGAAGAGACCGACACCAAAAAGTGCTGGGTTTGTGCCTGCTTCCAGATCTGATAAATTGGACAGTGACTTCGGTTTACGATCCGTTCATTTTGAAAGGAATGGTCTCGCTTACTGACCGTGAGGAGGACCATATCCCTATTAAAATGTTGAGAGACACTGGTGCTGCACAATCTTTTATTCTTGCCTCCGCTCTTCCATTCTCCGTTGAAACATACTGTGGCTCTGATGTGTTGGTGCAAGGAATTGGGTTGGGAATTGCAAAAGTCCCATTGCACATTGTTAGTGAGTTGGTCTCTGGTTTTGTCAAAGGACTCTCCGTTTGTCCGCAGCTACCTGTAAAAGGCATTGCCCTTATTTTAGGTAACGATTTAGCTGGTGGAAAAGTTCTTCCTCTTCCAGCGGTAGTTCCGAATCCGTTGTCCGAGTCATCAAGCATTGATTTGGACTCTAGTCTCGTTCAGGTCTTTCCAGCGTGTGTGGTTACCAGGGCCCAGGCACGCAAGTTAGGCCAGACTGTTGATTTGTCCGACACATTTATATGTTTCGAGAGTTCACCCGAGTCATCTCCGTCCCAGTTGTCCGCAACCAACGCGCCGGAATCGCTGTCCATGTCTGGTGGTGCTGACCCTGTCAACTCAAAGTTGTCACTGTCCATCGATAAAATGCTTATTGGGTGTGAGCAGAAAACAGACACAAAGCCTTCTAGTGGTCCTTATCGCACATCAATCCACACACTATGTATAATTATTTATTTACTTATTTATTTACTATCCACAACCTCCCCCCCACCCCCCACCCCCCTGGCGAAAAAACCTCCCGTGTTGTGAAACCTAAGTGTTGGCAGGTGTGTTGGCAAGGGAAAAAAGAGAAAGACTATTGAACTGTTAAAATATAGTGTTAGCAGCAGAGTTATGTAACATTGTAATGTATTTGAACTAACAGCTTGATATTTACTGAGGCAATTCTGGGTTAGGTACCTTTCCCAAGGGTACAGGGTGCAGTGCCCCAGAGAGGAGTTGAACCCGCAACCTTTTGGTTACAAGCTCTCCTCCTTACCATTATGCTACACTGCAGGAGGCTAGCTGCTGGCCTACTGTGTTCCCTGGGGAACTCCACCAGGGTGCAGACGACCAGGGGAATGCCGTTCTTCACCAGGCCCCCCTCATTCAGCTCCAGCAGGGACACACCAAACACCCTTCTCCCACCTCCAGCCCTTGGTCTCAGCAGGGGAAGCTGTATCATCCTCTTCACATTCTCCTTTATCTGCACAGCCACACTGTCATGCTTCAGAGAGCAGAAAAAAGGTGTGGAATCAACCATGGGAACTGCGGCCCGCCACATCTCACGCCAGCTGGCCCCACAGTGAGCAGCTCAACACAGGACAGGAACAAGTGGGGCCATGCCTGTAACTATGACAGACACTGGTTGCCAGGTTACCAGGTGTTGGACCTGAAGCAAGCTGCAAAAGCACACACACAGCATCACGTAGTCACTGCAGTCCAGAGAAGCAGTGATAAACTCCTCACATGTATCTGAAATACACAGGTCCAATATAGCAGTAAGTAAGTAAAGTAAAGTAAAGTTGCTCCTAATGGCTATGGCTGGGGCACAATAACTGCACCCCAGAAACCAAGTCAGAAAATAAATATCAGAACAGCAGATTTTGCAGACTTTATATACTATTTGTGAACTCACTGTGCATACTGAATAACAATGAAAGTGAACACACAGAGTAACAGTGAAAGTGAATGCGCTGAGCAATAGTGAGAGTTGACACACTGAGTAACAGTGAGAGTGGACATGCTAGGTAACAGTAACATTGAATGCGCTGAGCAGGGTGCGAAATACGGGGGGTCTGGGTGGGTCCGAGACCCCTTGATTGACACTTGAGACCCCCGAAAGCCTCAACAGCAAAATTTTTGGGGGTCTCTGGAAAAATCTTTAAAAAATTATTTGTCACTTGCAGTTGTCACTAAAAATGTCTTCTAACCCTTAAAGCCCGAAAAGACGCCTTGCATCCAAATTCACATCCCTTCTTCTCGGTTGAATTGCAAGTATTCATCGCTAACGATGCTAGCTGCTTGTCTATGCAACGAAGTGTTGGCGAGAAAAATCATTTTGAATTTACATCAAATTTAATCATACTTACAATCTGCATACAGTTCTGCATCCATCTACACCCGCATTACTATTCTTTGAATTAGGCCTACTCACGAGCTTGTCATTGCATAGATATGGAACACATATCACACGAAAGAGCGGAACCAGAGCCTTGTAATGATGCTGTGAGACAAGTGAGGTAGAAACAGAGATGCACTTTCTTCTACATTGTAATAACTTGCAGACAATTAGGGACAAATACTTTAAATATTTTGAACTATACCTCTCCACAATTAAGTGGAGATGGAAATGGAAATATGGAAATATGGAAAAAATGACAATATACACTGATGAGCCAAAACATTATGACCACCTGCCTAATATGCTGTTGGTCCTCCGTGTGCCACCAAAATGGTGCGGACCTGCCGAGGCATGGACTCTACAAGACCCCTGAAGGTGTCCTGTGGTATCTGGCACCAAAAAATTAGCAGCAAATCATTCAAGTCCTGTAAGTTGCGAGGTGGACTCACCACTGCTGACTGGGAGCACCCCACAAGCCTTGCTGTTTCAGAGATGCTCTGACCCAGTCGTCTGGCCATAACAATTTGGCCCTTGTCAAAGTCACTCAGGTCTTTACTCCTGCCCATTTCTCCTGCATCCAACACGTTGACTACGAGAACTGATTTTTTGCTTACCACCTAATTTACACAGACCTTGGCATGTGCCCTTGTTTGGAGATGATCAACGTTATTTGGTTCACCTGTGAGCGGTGATAATGTTTTGGCTCATCAATGTAAATTGTTCTTGTAGAGCAGCATGATACGTGTCTGACTGGCACAGTCTGTGAGGCAACACTGAGCAGGAAGCATCTGCCCCCTTGCTGTATAAATGTATATATATATATATATATATATATATATATATATATATATATATATATATATATATATATATATATAAACATTTTGTTCACATAGTTATTGCTTTGGCAATACTTTTCATCTGTGTGGTCATGCTTATCTGAATTGAATTGAACTGAAAAATAATTTTATTTATCAATGGTCTTTCAAATGAGTGATTTTGTAAGAATGATACATATTTCATTCCCACTGGAAACCAGTTTGGAACGCCACAAATCACAACAATCAGCTGACCCAAGCGATGGGCCTCCATCGGTCAGGTTGACCATGAGTGATACATCCTAGTTGTCCTGTCTGACTGCTCGGCTGGAGCAGTGTCTCGTCAGGCCTGGATTACTGTGCCTATCGGGCACAGGCCCAGGGGCCCAAAGGTCATAGGGGCCCTAAAAACCTTCACCAAGTAAGCCCTGATGCTCCAGGGTTGACCCTTGAGAGACCCTAAAAGGCCCATAGCAATAAACAAAGGGCTACGTGGGCCCCCAACCTGAATGCAAGTGCTTTGGAGCTCTGATCATTATAGACATGTACTGCTTTAAATGTATGTTTTGCACATATGTGAGGTCCTGTATGTCCTTAAATGTCTAGCGTGTGTGTGTCAGTGTCAGGGGCACTGCTAGGAATTCTGGGCCCCCTGACAGAATTTTCAGTTAGGCCCCCTCAGCAAGATTTTTGGGCCCCCCTCCAGCCAGGGCGCTAGGAATCATACTCACCTTTCATGCCTTTACAGCACCCATGGTCAGTGAGTACTATGTGTCACAATGTTACATGTTAATGTGTGTCTAAGCAATTGTACCAAGTCAAATTCCTTGTAGGCCTAAGTGTCTTGTGCTTGGTGAATGAAGGAAATTCAAGGAATTCAGATTCTGATTCAGATTATAAGGGTTTCTGGGGGCTCTGGCAGTGATCGGGGGATCTTCAGATTTGAAATACCCTTTTTCCCTATGAAGGTCTGGTTAATGAACATTTGATAGTATAGGGATGCACCAAATCCAAGATTCGGTTTCGGATTCGGTCGAATATTCTAGTTTTTGAAGCAGTTTGGATTCAGCTGAAACTTATACCATTTTATCGACCGAACCGAAACCTACACACCTCGATGTAGTGGATGCAAGTGATGATGGGAAGCTGTTTGCATTTGGCGGTTCAGTAGTATAGCTGGACAGTAAAAATGGAAGTCGCAACCAAAAAAAGTATTGTGTGGCAAAATTTCAGGTCAAAAGAAGGCAATTCAAGTAGAGCCATATGTACAATTTGTGAAGCTGATTTGTCTCGTGGTGACAAGGACCCTAAACAATTCCGGAAACTTCGCGTGGGACGAACTGTAGCCTACTGCAAAGGCTCAGAAACAGCCACATCAGATGCGGAAATGGAGATCAGCGCTTTGTTTAGCGAGCACGGGCACCTGCAGCTGTATGGCTGTACGCACAATGCGTACCATGAGATTTCCAATTTGTGAGCACTCCACGACAGATGTGTACCTATGTTTATATTTGTCATGCCAATAAAGCTCTTTGGAATTGAAATTTGAAATTGAAAATTGAGAGAGAGAGGTGTGTCAGAGACATTAAAAAGGAGAAGACAGACCACTCCTTGAAATATGAATGGCATTGGCCGTAACGCTCCGTGTGGTGGTTGCATTAATGGAAGTCCCGCTTTTACACCAAACGGCCAATCGCTTTGTTGGTAAAGGCGTAACCCAGGAAAAGGCAGGCCTATCATATTCTTAAGGCGAAAAATGAACGCCCACAGCCCACTCTACTGTCACAATTATAGCTACGCAGCACACAAACGGGGCAATTCTACACAACAAGTAGGCTACTTAATATTAGGTACCAAGCTAACGTCCTATATAACGTATCTGATGGAGGTCGGCACATTATTGCGCCAGCTTTTCCGCCAAATATAAAAAAATATATGTATTATATATTATATGTAAAAGACGACACAATTGTGTCTGACAGAATTAAAGTATAGACTATTTTGAATTGTATGATTGTAATAGCGTGAGCATTTATTAATATTTTGAATCTATTGTGCTTTTTTCAATTTCTATTGAAGTAGAAATTAGCTTGCTAGGTGTAGCTAGGTCGATACTAGATAGGTGTATCAACTAGCTAGCTAGCTTGCTAGCTAAAGTTAGCTTGCGGCACACTGAAAAAGCAGCCTAGCTATAAAACATATATATATATATATATACATATATATACATATATATATATATAACGACCATATTCCTTGGATTTCTTTTTTGATTTTTTGATATGTGAAAGTGTTTATGACAGGAGATGTGAGAGAGAAATTTTGTCTTCTTTGTTTATAGGTACATTAAGCCATGTTAAGCTTGTTTCTTATAATGGCAGAAAAGCCTTAATGTTCCTTATTGCAACAGTAGGCCTACACATTGCTGATCACCACCCCAGTGTAGGCTGTAGCTCAAGTGATGTCCTAGCAGGTTAAACATGAAAATTTGTGTTAAGCTATTCCCAATAGGCTAACTGTAGGCCAGCCGCAAGCAGTGTCTTTATAATGGGTTCCTATGGGGAAAACATCAGTATTTATATTAAACCCATGGGGTCGTCGTATTGGTTTTTGAACGTGGTCATGATCAGAAACGTGTTAGAGAAGTGTAGTCCCGATACGTCGCTGTTTTGGTCCATAATGCTATGTTAAGCTTTTTCCTTATAATGGGGGTCAATGGAGAAGAAACGGATTAACGCAAGATAGTTACCCCTTTCATTGGGTTTCAGTTTTGCTTTTTTGATAGTTTATGACATGTGAGATGTCAGACAAATTTGGTGATCACTGATCGCCGTTGTGGGACATTAAGCCACGTTAAGCTTTTTCCTTATTATAGGCGTTAATGGAGAGGAAAACGCTTAACGTGAGATAACGACCATACTCCTAGGATTTCGGCTTTGATTTTTTGACAGGAGGAAGTGTTTCTGACAAGAGATGTCCGAGAGAAATTTGGTGATCTTTGATCGCAGTTCTGGTTTTTTAGAGTGTTTTAGAGCGTCAGTGTTTTAGAGCGTCCTGAAATATTTTAGGGTATGTGATCAAAGGTCTGTGGGGTAGTGCTCAAACAATTCGATGTGACCGGGAGAAGGAGAGTAAACTTCAAATAGGTAAGCCAGATTTAATTATTCAATAATCAGTCAGTGGCGTTTCTCTCTCTCAATGTGTGTGTGCGTGCGTGGTCAAGTTTCTGTGCGTACCCTAAGATGAAATCCTGCAGTCGCCCCTGGTGGAAGGCACACCGGTTTCCATTGCTTGCAAAAACAGCACAGGTTTACCTGTACCCACTGCCGACTTCTGTGCCAAGTGAGAAACTGTTCAGTACCGCTGGGGACATTCGCTGCAACAGTTGCAACTAACTGTCACCAATGCGGAGCGTCTTATCTTCCTAAAAGGAAACGCTCATTTCATGTGTTAGGCTAGATGGACAATTGTATTAAGGTTAGTTTTTGAGATCTGACAGATTTCTCGTGGGATTTCAGTTAATGTTTCTTTCAATATTGTACCTAATGTTTTTGTATGAATGAAGAAAGCATGCAGTTAATGATGACTTTACTTTCAAGCTGAAACAATCATTATGGTGTTTCTGAGTGTGAGCATTCAGCTGTCTTTGGTTAGTAAATGCAAAATCCTAGCAAAAGTCATAGGTAGCCCACTCTTTTTTACTATAATTAAAAATGATAACTGCAAAAATTTAGCTGTGATTATTTATTCTATGGTTGTTCTTAGTGTTTACTGCATTTATGTGTGTGTAACTGTGAGTGGGATTCGGTATTCGGTTTCGGATTCTGCCGAATCTTAAGCGCTGGATTCGATATTTGTCCGAACCCTAAAAATCAAGATTTGGTGCATCCCTATTTCATAGCCTACTTAGTTGTATTGTGGTTATACAATACAACTAAGAAATATATAAGAAAAGAAAGAGAAAGAACTAGCATTATTAGAAAGTGTGTCAAGCTAATGCTAATCCAGACAAAGCTAACGTTAGGGGTGAACTGGCTAGCTCTGCTACAACGAGAACAACAATGTGGTGTAAGGGCTAGCTAGTGCCACAGTGACAGTGGATCGGGCAGAGTCGATTTCAGTAACAGGTATGAGATCACATTTTGTGTATTCTGTTGGCATAGCCTAGATGTATTACCCCTTATGTGGTGTTTGGGTCAAATTGACCCGTTTTATATTTTTACTAAAAGAAAACTGATACAAGAAAAAAAGTTGTCAACCTGAAACTCCACGGCCTTAGCTTATTTTCCGTGAAGAATTTGTAAAAGAAAAAAAAGATCATAGAGTGCACATGCTACAATACCCCCACACATGTATGTCCCTCATATGATGTTCGGGTCAATTTGACCCGCATACAGACAAATACACACACAGACACAGACAAACACACACACACACACACTCTCACTCTCACTCTCTCAATCACTCACAGGAACCCATCACACACACACACTACACATCTACACACTACGAGATGTCTACACACATCTTGTAAATCCTGTATGATGGGCTATACATGTGTCTTTTTATTTTGTCCATTAATGTGCTATTTGTCGGCAATTCAAATACATTAATATAGCTTATTGCATCATGTGTTGATGTGGTGTAAATCCTGTAGGCTATCTACAGGTATTAAATATGTCACGTAAACACAGGGTGGTCTCTTCCTGCTGTGCACGCACGCCCAGGGGTTGGGGGGGGCGGGGGGGCAGGAACCTTTTGTGCCCAGGGGCCCTTGATTTCATAATCCGTCCGTGTCTCTTGTGAGTGTGTAGTATGGTCGGATGCAAGGCTGGGCGATGTGATGAGGAGGACAGGCTGTTGCCCCTCTTCACGTCGCTGCAGTAAGGAACAGCAGGGCCATTACAGTTTGGCACTAGCGCCGTCACAGGAGCTGCCAGAACGAGGTTATAGACAATGACGAACTGCCTTAGGGACTCTGACTCCGGATTTTTCCTCGAGGTTTATTCCTGAAGCCTTTTCCATGAGTGGATCCATATAGCCACAATGCAGCGGAGGTTTTAAATCAGAGTTTTCCTTCTCCTAGATGGGCTGCCATCCCAGGCTAACGAGCCCCATCTACCCAACCAGAGTTGAGCAAAGTAGCCCATGACGGAGATCATCTGTGTTCATGGTAAACTGATAATTGTCACATGAAATACATTACTTAAATAATAAGAAATATCCCCCATCACTTCTCCGCTAAGCCTAAATAAGCCTGACAACATTCATGTCAGCCATGCCTGGCTTTGCTGCAGTAACGTGAAAGCCGGTATTGTCAGCCAAACATCAAAATTACGTTTAACGTTATGGTAGTTGAGTGGTGTAGGCTAAGCTGTTGACCAACTTGATTGTAGGTTTCTTTATGAAACAGTGTGGTAGTGGTAGTGAGTAAACAAACAACGGTTCTATCATTTCTGCCTTGTCACTTCTCTGGCAGCATCGCTTACAGCAGCTTATAACACTGTCCATTGTTAAATTAGGTTACCCACAAAGCTAGCTAATGCCATGTTTATCAGTGGAAGACCGCTAACATTAATGAGCGGTTAAACTATAGCATTTAACTTATTCTGCCTAAATGAAGCAATGGTAAATATATCTGCGACTCGCATGCCTGTTACAGTCGGTGCATTGGAAATTATTAAACCAGAGGGGACACGTAAATAAACGTGAGCTATCTAACATGGTTTGGTAGCCAAACAAAGTTATCTAGTTTCTCTTTCAAACATGTAGGTCTAGTGTGAAATCCCAAAGTCGCAAGTCCTCGTTGCAGACAGCCATGTAGATGCATTCAACAGCAGCGTTTACTCTTGGTCACTGTATCAGTTTACTGCATAGTTTAAGATGAAATTATACTTTTTTAAAACTCTTTTGTATTTTTATACATTTTACTCTTATTTATCAAAACTTTAATATATTTTGTTGTACTTTTGTTCAAAGTACTATTTATGACAATAAAACAAGTTTATTTTTAAACTGCGTTATGTCCTGTTATCTTGGTAAGGACTCGTAGATAATTACACATAACAAATGTTAGGGAGAATCTTTGTTTATGTTATGTGTTTCTGAAAAGACTGAAAAGCTCCTGACTAGCATTACGGACCTCTGTAAAGAGTGTCAAAGAATTAGAGAATGCTCCATGCTAGGCCTGCACGATATGAGGAAGATGTGCGATAACATTGTTCTGTATTGCACACATTTGTCATTCAACACATTTCACAATGTAAACGTCACAGAACTGTGTATACAGAAAAGGGGGAAACATTTAAATCTTTAAGACCTATTTTTAATCAAAATGTATTACCAATGAAGATTACTTTTACTAATGACAAACATGTTATTAGCATGGACAATTGGGGAAAACTGTCAGGACTCAGGCACGGACTCAGACGCGGACCACGAGTGCTCCAATTACAGGCGTTTATTAGCAGAATCCTCAAACAAGCAGGCAGTCCAAAAACAGGCAGGGTCAAAATACCAGGTAAGCAGTCCAAGGGCAAAACAGGGATCAAAAACCGAAACAGGCAGGGTCAAACCTTGAAGGCAGGCAGATCAGGCAATCAGGACAGAAGGGCAGGCAAAAACGAAGTCGAGGAACAGGCGAGGCAAAAACCAGCAAAAATCCAAACAGGGTAAACAGGCGGGAAACGAGACAGGCAGAAACACTGAAACGATCTGGCAAACAACACAGAGATAAGCAGGGTAGATATAGGGCTGGGCTGATTAGGAGATGGGAAGCAGGTGTGCAGGCAGGCGGGTGGAGACAATCAGGTGGGCGGAGACAGGGCGGAGAGCGGGGCAGGGCTAGAACACAAGGAAAACAAAGGCACATGGACAGGGAAAAACAAAAACACAACAGCTAGGGGGCGGGAGCCCTGACAGTACCCCCCCCCCCTACGGACGCCACCAGGCGTCACAGCAGGCGAGCCTGGGTTCCGGCGGTGGAAGTCCCGGATCAAGGCGGGGTCCAGGATGTCCCTGGCTGGGACCCAGCATCTCTCCTCGGGTCCGTAGCCCTCCCAGTCCACCAGGTACTGGAGACCACGCCCTCGACGCCGAACCCCCAGCAGACGGCGAACAGTGTAGGCTTGGGCTCCACCGATCAGGCGGGGAGGCGGAGGAGTCCGGGGAGCTGGGCAGAGAGGGCTGCGGACGACGGGCTTGATCCTGGAGACGTGGAAGGTCGGGTGGATGCGGCGAAGAGAGAGCGGGAGTTTCAGCCGGACCGCTGCGGGGCTGATCACCTTAGCGATGGGAAAGGGACCAATGAAGCGGGGAGCCAACTTGCGGGAGTCCACCTTAAGGGGCAGGTCGCGGGTGGAGAGCCACACTCGCTGACCCTGGCGATAGCGAGGGGCCTTGGAGCGGTGGCGGTCGGCAAACCGTTTAGCCTGAGCCACAGAGCGCAGCAGCGTGTGCCGAGCGCGTCTCCAGGTGCGGCGGCAGCGTCGGATAAATGCCGCCGCTGAGGGTACGCCGACTTCCTCCTCCTGGGCCGGGAACAGGGGAGGTTGGTAACCCACACAACACTGGAACGGGGAAAGCCCTGTAGATGCAGAGGGCAAGGAGTTAACGGCATACTCCACCCAGGGAAGATGCTGGCTCCACGCTGACGGTTCCTGGGACGTCAAGCATCGCAGCACCGTCTCCAACTGCTGGTTCGCCCGCTCGGTCTGGCCGTTGGACTGGGGATGGAAACCGGACGACAGGTTGACGGTGGCACCCAGTAGCCTGCAAAACGCCCTCCAGAAATGAGAGGTAAACTGCGGCCCCTGGTCGGACACCACGTCGATGGGCAGACCATGCAGCCGGAACACATGATGTATGAGTAGCTGGGCAGTCTCCTTGGCGGAGGGTAACTTGGGCAGCGGTATGAAATGTACTGACTTTGAAAACCGATCCACAATGGTAAGGATGGTGGTGTTACCATCAGACAGGGGCAGGCCGGTGACAAAGTCCAGGGCTATGTGGGACCAGGGTCGTCTGGGAACAGGCAGGGGTTGCAGCAGGCCGGCGGGCGGTTGGTTGGATGTCTTGTTCTGGGCACAGACCGAGCAGGCGGTGACGAAGTTCCGGACATCGTCCTCCATGGTGGGCCACCAGAACCGCTGGCGGATGAACGCCACCGTGCGACAGGCACCGGGATGGCAGGAGAGTCTGGATGAGTGCCCCCACTGCAGGACCTGGGAAGGAACAGACTGGGGAACAAAAAGACGGTTAGGGGGGCAGGAGCTCGGGCCCGGCTTGGCCTGGAGGGCGGTGCGGACGGTCGTCTCGATGTCCCAGCGCGCCGCTGCGACAACGCATCGAGCGGGCAGGATGGTGCTGGGCTCCTGGGTGTCCCCGGCGGGCACGAACTGGCGAGAGAGGGCATCCGGCTTACCGTTCTTGGTTCCCGGGCGGTAGGACAAGGTGAAATTAAACCGGGAGAAGAACAAGGACCAGCGGGCTTGTCTAGGGTTCAGACGTTTGGCCGACCTGAGGTATTCCAAGTTCTTGTGGTCGGTCCACACCAGGAACGGCATGCTCGCCCCCTCCAGCCAGTGCCTCCACTCCTCCAGCGCCAGCTTGACAGCTAGCAGCTCCCGGTCGCCAATGTCATAATTGCGCTCAGTAGGCGAAAGGCGATGGGAGAAGTAATCGCAGGGGTGGAGTTTGCTGTCGGTGGCCGAGCGCTGTGACAGGACGGCCCCCACTCCCACGTCCGAGGCGTCCACCTCCACAACGAACTGCCGGGCAGGGTCTGGCTGAGTCAGGATAGGCGCAGAGGTGAAGCGGGTTTTCAGGTCACGGAAGGCCTCTTCGGCTGCCGGGGACCAGGAGAAGGCCTTGTTGACCGATGTCAGAGCGGTGAGGGGAGCTGCTACCGTGCTGTAATCCCGGATGAAGCGGCGGTAGAAGTTGGCGAATCCAAGGAAGCGCTGCAACTCCCGGCGGGAGGTGGGACGAGACCACTCCTCCACCGCTCGGACTTTCTGTCGGTCCATCTGGATGCTCCCTGCCGTGACGACAAAGCCCAGGAAGGAGATAGTGCTTTGATGGAATTCGCACTTCTCCGCCTTGACGTACAGATGGTTCTCCAGCAGGCGCTGGAGAACGCGACGGACGTGCTGGATGTGTTCAGGCAGGGAGCGTGAGAAGATGAGGATGTCATCCAGATAGACAAACACAAACCGGTTGAGCAGGTCTCGGAGGATGTCGTTGACCAGGGCCTGGAAGACAGCCGGGGCATTAGTCAAACCGAACGGCATGACCAGATATTCATAGTGCCCAGATGGAGTGTTGAAGGCCGTCTTCCACTCATCTCCCTCACGAATCCGGACCAGGTGGTAAGCGTTGCGGAGGTCCAGTTTGGTGAAGACGGTGGCCCCCTGTAACGACTCAAACGCAGAGGACAGAAGCGGCAGGGGGTAGCGGTTCTTAACTGTTATGGCGTTGAGGCCCCGATAATCAATACAGGGACAGAGGGAGCCGTCCTTCTTACCCACGAAGAAGAACCCAGCCCCTGCGGGTGAGGAGGATGGACGGATGATGCCTGCAGCAAGAGACTCCCGGATGTACCGGTTCATGGCCTCGGTCTCCGGGGGTGACAGGGAGTACAGACGCCCCCTCGGAGGTGACGAGCCGGGCAGGAGGTCGATGGCACAGTCGTATGGACGGTGCGGAGGTAGCGACGTGGCGCGGGACTTGCTGAACGCAGGTTTCAGGTCCAGGTATTCAGGAGGCACCGCCGACAGGTCTGGGAAGTCCTCGGGGGCAGGAGAGACCGGCGATACAGGAACCAAGGCATCCCGAAGGCAGTGGGAGTGGCAGTACGGGCTCCAGCCCAGGATTGTATTGCCCACCCAATCAATGTGGGGGTTGTGCTGGGCTAACCAGGGGTGACCCAGGACCACGGAGGCTTGTGGGGTGTTAATAATATGCAACACGATCTCCTCTCGATGGTTACCAGAGACGAGGAAACTCACCAGAGGAGTGGCGTGGGTGATCCGGACCAGCGGGGCCCCAGTGATGGCGTGGGCTTCCAGTGGCAAGTGCAGCGGGACACGGGGCAGTTTCAGCTGGGCCGCCAGGTTGGCATCGATGAAGCTCCCGTCGGCTCCTGAGTCAATCAGGACGGAGACTGCGTGAGGCTGACCCCCGATGAGCAGCGTGGCCGAGAACAGAGGACGGACTTCAAGGGACTGGTGTAAGGGGGTGACGCTCACCTGTAACCCTCTGGCTGTGGGTGAGTTCTGGTCTTTTGCCGGGCAGTTTGCGATGAAGTGACCAGGCTGTCCGCAGTACAGGCAGGATCGGGTGCTGATCCTCCTCTGACGCTCGGCGGAAGACAGACAAGTGCGGACAACCCGCATCGGCTCTGGGGAGGCAGGTGGCGGACGTGCAGGGTTCCGTGCGGCCGGATGTTCTCGGGTGAGGCTGAGCGGTCCACTGGCCCCTCTCTCCCGGCGTCGCTGCAACAGGCGCTGATCAACTCGGATGGCCAGGTCCACCAAGGCGTCAAAGCTAGCTGGCAGTTCCCGGGTGGCCAGCTCATCCTTGATGGGCTCCGAAAGACTGTGGAGGAAAGCGTCGTATTGCGCCTCCATATTCCAGTGGAAAAACATGTCAGTAATCTGTCACTTTAACAAAAGCACGCAGTTAGCTTGTTAGCTGATGATGTTTTAAAATGAAAGTTGTAAGCACAATAGTGATGACAATAATATAATGCAACAACACAACCTTTCAAATGCATAAGGCAAGCAACATTGCTAGGTTACCGATAGCTAGCGACTACGCTCCTTTTCCCCAAATTAACCGAAGACACAGTGGACGGAACAATGGCGGCGACACCTGAAGATTTATGTGATACTGATAGATGGCTTCGTCTAACAACCCAGCAATTTACTAACTCTGAAATTTGGTTGGAACATGTAAATAGCTAATGTTAGCTATGCTTCCCTTATCATTCAGCCGCTTGCACGCAATAGACCAAACGTTAAGTAACGTTAATGTAAGTAAATTGCTCTCGATGTTCACATTCGGGCCCGAGGCTGGAAATTTGTTGGCTACGACAAAATCGTGTCAAAATTGGGCTGAAATCGTGTAGGCTGAACCCGGCATTACATGACTTGAGCTACAGCCACACATTGGGGTGATGATCAGCAATATGTAGACCTATTGTTGCAATAAGGAACATTAAGGTTTTTCTGCCATTATAAGAAACAAGCTTAACGTAGCTTGATGTAGGCTAGCCTACCTAAACATCGATCAAAGAAGACCAAATTTCTATCACACAACTCTTATCATAAACACTTTCACATCAAAAAAATCAAAACCGAAATCCAAGGAATATGGTCGTTATCTTGCATTAAGCCTTTTCCTTATGCCCGGTAATTAATAAAGTCGGTGCATCACAGTTTGTTGTTTGTTTTATAGCTACTTTTCCAGTGTGCCGCAAGATAACTTTAACTTGCAAGCAAGCTAGCTAATTGATCCACCCAGTTAGCAAGCTAATTTCTACTTCGTTAGAAATTGAATAAAGCACAATAAATTCCAAATGTTAATAAATGCGCACACTATTACGATCATACAATCCAAAAATGGTCTATACCTTAATTCTGTCAGATACAATTGTGTCGTCTACATGTAATATTTGGCGGAAAAGCTGGCACTATAATGCACCGATCTCCATCAGAGACATTATATAGGACGTTAGCTTGGTACCTAATATTACTCATTGTGTAGATTTGCCCCGTTTGTGTGCTGTGTAGCTATAATTGTGACAGTAGAGTGGGCTGTGAGCGTTCATTTTTTGCCTGAAGAATATGATAGGCCTGCCTATTTCTGGGTCGCGCCTTTATCAACAAAGCGATTGGCCATTTGGTGTAAAAGCGGGACTTTCCTTAATACAACCACCACATTGAGCATTACGGCCAATGTCATATTTCAATGAGTGGAGCTGTCTCCTCCTTTTTAATCTGTCTCTCTCTCTCTCTCGCGACATTGGCAAATAAAAGCTGCACGTTCCTTACGTGTTGATGACGTAAACGGACCAGAGCTCACAACCAAAAAATGTAATGTGAACGGAGACCAGCGGGGGCAGGGGGAGGGGGGAATAATCACACTTGAGTTCGGACCAGCAAAACATACCAAGCGTGAAAGCGACATAAACTCCAAACTTGTTGTCAGGACTCAGTTGTTTGAAATAACAAGCCTCTGGCAAACACTGCCTGTCGTTCAGTTGACAGAAGCTGTCAATCAAGGTTCAAAGGGGTCCTGTGGGTGTGATTGCGTTGAAAGTAACCAATCATAAGAGGGCCAGTGCAATTGTCAAGACTCAGGTCGATTCGCATGAGCAGAACTCAACTTCTAGAGCAAAGTTAACCCACGCGAGTGCGTATGCCCTTCAGCACTCGCCAAGCAGAAATTCTCACGCGTGGTGGCTGCTTTGGTCGCGAGCATGTTTTCTGCGCTTGCGACTTTTGACTTCTGACACCATACCCCTCCCTTAGCAACTGTTAGTGATGGGAATTCCGACTCTTTTTAGCTGATCATTTGGCTCAGCTCAGCAATAAGAGCCGGCTCTTTCGGTTCCCAAACGGCTCTTCATTTAGTACCACTTCTGGCTTTTAAAATTCAGCCAAATTTAGCAATGTTTTGAGCTATGATTGGTATGTGTGCATGTATATCACTTAAATTATTCGATTGGTATGAGAGCACGTATATCACTTAAATTATTCAATGTAATT
Organism: Megalops cyprinoides; assembly: GCF_013368585.1. Taxonomy (NCBI): domain Eukaryota; kingdom Metazoa; phylum Chordata; class Actinopteri; order Elopiformes; family Megalopidae; genus Megalops; species Megalops cyprinoides. The sequence goes on along the minus strand of NC_050604.1, from coordinate 889,425 downwards.
ATATTAAACCTTATAATTTCCAGAATACCTTTATTTTACATTAAGTTTGGTATAAAAACATTAATGTAAAAACATCAAACACTGTTACACATGTGTATTGAGTGTTTTATTTATATTACACGTTGTAAATGAGCGTTTCACTACAAACACTAAACACTGTATCTGGTCCTCGTGCATAAATTTATGTTACAATTCTAACATTCAGTCAGTGCATGGAGTACCTGTGGCCGAGCAGTGTGGCGAAAAGATCATCCTATTATTCTGTCTTGTATTAATTAACAAAAAAATGAAAAGAAATCGGCTCTCAGACGGGAGCAGGCTCCCATCGTTCACGTAAAGGAGCCGGCTCATAGAGCCGACTCGTTCGCGACCGACACTAGCCACTGTCTCTCTGGGCTGAATGTACCCAGAGAGAGAGCATGCTGGCTGCTCCTCAGCAACACTGTGAAAGCTGCACTGCTGTACATATGCTGGAACTCAGTTTGCATTCTGTGCCAATGCAAGGAAAAGAGCAGATAAATAAGACCAAAGAGTGGGTCAAACCCCAGAACAAAGGAGTTAAATGGTACTTTAGCACTAACCTCACCACAATCTACCAGGGCAAAGTGGTGAAAGAGTACTTCAGCAGTAATGTCACCACAGTCTACCAGGGAAAAGTGGTGAAAGTGTTCTTTAGCAGTAAAATCACCACACTCTGTACTTGACAATTGGTTGAACTATGAAAGACATGATGGTAAAAAAATTTAAGGAAGAGTTTTGTATAGCATTTTGGCACACCCAGATTTTGTGTGGGAAGGAAGACATCTTCAGCACAGCAGTAAAGGTAAGATTTAAGAAATGCAGGGTGGTAACCATGATGTTTCAAACATTCAATCATTCAGAGGTTTAAGGGGTATCATAAGTAAAAAAAGAGAAAAAACACTTCTCTCTGTCCTTTCAACACAGTATGAAGTTAAAGTTCCAAACCAGATACCTTAACTGCTTTAAAAAGGAATATTTGAGCTCCATGCCTGCAGCATCTGACATACACACAGACACACACATACCTTTACCTCTACACCTCTACAGTGCTGTTGTCAAAGGTGTGTACGTAAAAACGCTTACATACACACACACACACACGCACACGCACACACACACACACACACACATATATATATATATATATATATATATATATTTGCATCATAGTCAGTTACTTATGCTGTGTGCAATAACTATAAATCATTGTGCTTTTATTTACAGTTGGAGAAAGAAGCACTTTGAGCACCTGCTTCAGATAGAGTGTTTAGCACACCTGATGAGCTGTTGACTTCATTCTGCTATTTTTCCAAATTTTTTGGTGATGAGCTACTCCAGCTTATTGCTGACCAAACTGTACTCTTGCCAACTGATTGGAGCCAGCATCAACACCAATCCACATGAAATAAAATCTTTTATTGGGATGAAGCTCATCATGGGAATTGTGATGATGCCATCCATAGATGATTACTGGGCAGAGGCTACTCGTTACTCGTAAATTGCTGACGTGGTTCAAGTTCAAGAGGTTCAAGTGCATCTCAAGAATGCTCCACTTTCAAAACAATGAGACCTCAGAGCCACGCCAGGATCGTCTGTGCAAAATAAGACTTGTCCTAGAGCACATGAAACAAAAATGTAATGACATTGAGAGTGAGAACCAGTTTTCTATTGATGAAATGATGGTGCCTTACAAGGGGACCAAGTCTGGTTGTCTTTGGCAGTATTTACCAGGCAAACCCCATAAATGGGGGTTCAAGATCTTTGTTTGTGGAGTGTCTGGCATCATTTACGATTTTTGGATATACACCGGCAAGACCACATTCGAAAGTACAGCACAAGAGAGAGAGCTTGGGCTATGTCGTGGTCCACCTCTGCAAGACTATCAAGAACCCCACCGACTGTGTTGTCTACTTCGACAACTACTTTACTTCGTTACCACTCATTACACACCTGGATCAGTCAATGGGCCTACGGAGCTTGGGCACCATTCGCAAGAACAGGCTCAAGAGATGCACCCTAGAGCATGACCGTGCTCTTCTCAAAAGAGGAGGAGGTAGCTATGACTACAAAGTTGATAATGAGGCAAAAGTAGAGGAGGGAAGACGCGTTGGGGTGCCGTGCCCGAACATAGTTGACAGAATATAACATGCACATGGGAGGCGTTGACCTCGCTGACATGATGGTGGCCTTATACCGCACTCCTACAAAATCCCACAGATGGTACAAGAGATGCAGATGTTTTGTTTTGGCAGATGGTGGATATAGCTGTTAACAATGGATGGCTACTCTATCATCGTGATGCCAACACTCTGGGTCTCACAAAGCACAAGAAGTTGAAAATATTCAGGATGGATATTGCTGTCACCCTTATCCATGGTGCTAAATCAAAGAGTGGAAGACCGTCCAAGGGATGTCAGGATGACGCACCAGATAGAGTCATTCAAAAGCCAACCATACCAAGACCTGTGGATGACATTCGCTTTGACAAAATTGACCACTTTCCGATCTTCACAGAGAAAGGAAGATGCAGGCTGTGTCCAGATGGACAAACAACAATAAGCTGCAAGAAATGTTGTGTCCGTCTGTGCATTGTCACCGGTAAAAGCCCTCGTAACTGCTTCCTCATGTTCCATGTCAAATAAGAGGGGAAAAATCGAAAATTGAGAGGAAACCAATCCTGAACATGACTATTTACCTTTAAGAAATGAGTATTTGATGTTAATGAATGAACAAAATATTGAAAACGTGAGTTCTATCTCAAAATGTTAGACGTTTGGTTCCATGAATGCTGATGTTTTAAATGAACTGTGTCAAATGATGAAATTAATATTTCTAAGAAAAATATATTCAGACAGATTTCACAGTTTTAGATTTTTAAATTAAACATTATTGGAGGGGGGCATTTCATGTTTTGTTGTGAATACTTCATAGATGTGGGGTTGTATGTTTTTGGCAGATTTTATACCCTAATAGTGCAACGTATCCTGGGAGATACAATTTGTAAAATCAAAAATAAATACAGAAATTGAGTTTTTCTTTTTGAACTGTGTTATTTAAGGCCAAATGAACTAAAAAAAAAACAAGCAAATTAATTTTCATTACATGTTTTGATGTTGTGCCTGTTTAAGGGTTAAACAATCTCATGCTGTAGTTTTCACAATAGCACACAAATTTCAGACAACCTGTGGTGTTTCGTGAGCACTGCAAGTTAGCAGGAACAAACAACAACAAAAACAAGAGAACAGTGCTTTTAAAAAAACAAACTTGTCCACTATACCTTATACAATGTTAGCCTTTTGTGAAGCCAAATGTTAAGTGACATTGGTAGGTGAGTCAATGGCAATGTTAGAAAGTAGCAGGCTAACGTTAGCTACTGTTACCAAGGTTACAGTAGCTGGCTAGCTAGCTGTTGGTCACCTACCAATTTCTCACATCAAGAATACGAACATCGGACGTAACATTGATGTGAGAAATTAGTAGCTATGCTTGCTTGGGTAATGTAAGCTGACCAACAGCTAGATAGCCAGCTAGGTAGCCATCAGTGTTATGTTTGTAACATTGATGTGAGAAATTAGTAGCTCGCTAAACAGCTAAGAAATACATAGCTGGCTGGCAACAAGGCAAAACATTTGAAAAATAAAACTGGTTTTTCTTCTTCTTTTTAGGCAAACTAGACGCTACAATAGCTCTGATTTTTTTTAAAACGGTGGTCACACAGTTTTAGTTGGTCTTATTGGTCATGATAATCCCGCCCCCAGCCCCTGACGTTGCGGTTCTTTGTTCTAGACCAGCAAAGTGTTGGTGCTGCTCTCGAGCCAGTTTTCCTGGCTGAGAGCTGGTTCTTTGGCTGTCGAAACGCAAAGAACAGGTTTGAGATTAGGCACCGGCTCTGAACCGGCCCTCGAACTGCCTTGGTGGGAAAGCGGCATAAGGAATGTTTCCAGCACCTTGAATCCATGCCACGAAGAATTCAGACCATTCTGCGGGCAAAGAGGGGGTCCTACCCAGTATTAGCGAGATGTACCTAATAAAGTGGTCACTGAGTGTATAGTGTCCAGCTGTATAAATTGATAATATGTGAAAAACTGCAGGATATGTGTAACCCAGAGTAGTTTATGTGCGCTATCGCTTTAAGCATCAGCCACAAAATAAGCCATAAATATAAATATATAGCCATAAAGCCATAAACCATAAATATAAGAACTCCTTAAGAGTTGTTTTTTTAAAACTGTGTACTCCCACAAGGAGAGCATAACTAAGGGAAATGCATTAGTGAATTGTAGGGTGATGACGTGATGTAACCGCCCACATTCGTGCGCGCATTGCAGAAGGCAGATGAGCTGGACTCAGAAAAGACGTGACTTTTGGTCTCCAGTTAGGAAATTAATTAAAAGTAGTGAAAACGTTAGAAAATCACTACATACCCTAGTACACCCTGGTTAACTGCTTCTACCCATCAGACACTGCCCAGAACATTCCTAACAGTGTTAAACAGGGACTTGGTGAGTTAAAAGCAATTTTTCTGAAGCTTATTAGCTGCAAAATGACTAGCATGACGCTAGTGAGACTGTGACCTATTAACCGTTTTTGGTTGAATATGTAAATAAATGATGAATATTTTATAAGAAAAACTATTGCTGTATTGAGAGATTGTGATGTGTTCTGTTATATTGTGAAAGCTATGGTTCTTTTCGTATATTTTACCTACTGCGAGTTTAGCCATGTGCTCGCTAGTTAGAGCCGAGAGAGCATGTTAGAGACCTAGTCATTTTATAATGCAGTGTTGCTGACTTTTTATGGAAACGGGTTATGCACTTTTTTTTTGCACTGTTCTTATGAAATTTAAGCAATTTAAGAGAGAATTGTGTTCTGTTGTAATTATTATGGACATTTTCTGAAATGACGCTGTTTGTAAAACAGGTCAGGTTTTTTTTTATGTTACTCCCAACGGACTTTTCAATCCAAGATGGCAAGGCACCCATGAGCGATTCATCCACGTCCACGGGATTCCAGGATCTTCTGTGAGACGGCCCCTCACCCTAGTGCCCCCTGCCGGTGCGGTAGGGACTGAGCAATCACAAACGGTGCTGCATCGTCTCTAGAAGGACATTGTTTCCAAGTAATCTGTTGAGATATGTAGATACCAATTTCATTTGTTTTGGATTGTACAGTTACTATTGTGAAGTTTCAATACTGTGAATTCAGCGGTCTATTTGCTTTTTTTCTTTTTCTTTTTCCGTGAACCTAAAGGGTATAATTTTTTTTAAAGGGATTTAATACTTTTGAGTTTTTGCCTGAAATAAGGAGAGTACAGCTACTCAGCTGACTTAAGCAATAATAAAACCTTAAGGCTATTCAACTAGGATTTACAATTAACTCATAACACTGAAATTAGATTTAGATTCTTTATCTAGACCAAACCACCCTTCCGTAATATATAGCTGTGATTATAATTATAACTAAAGCTACTAAAACCAAATTATAAGTATATATTATATATATATATTTGACAAGAAAACACTAATTTATGGGATAATAACTATAAAACATATTACCATCTAAACCTAGAATACTGAACTATAGTCCCTAATTATAAAATAGACTATAGTTTAATACTGAAAATAAGATTTTAAGCGTATACCACTAAGGAGCGATTAAAAAGAATACAAAAGACGGAGATTATCAAGAGTGCTGTTGTGCCTGAGATTCTACTTATCTGTTTTTTGCAATTGTACTCACCTGTTTTTTTTTTTTTTTGCTATGTTGACCAGTGTGGCATCTGCTACTATACTTATACTTGTGACATTTGTACTGCCAATTACCATTAGCATTTTTTTCATGTCCTTCTCATGTTCCTCAACAAGCCGGCCGCTTTAAATTAATTTATGGTCTCTGGTGTCATTACTATTGCACTACCACTCCTACGAACCTACTCTTCTGGTCCTTACTATTTGTATACTGCAGTCGGGGTTAGGGTTACATATTTAAATAGCTCTGGATAAGTGTATCTGCTAAGCAAAATTAATTTACTGTAATAATGCATTATATCTGAGTTAACCACAAGCCCAGAGCAGAAGGGCTACATGCAAAGACTTACAGAGGTACCTCTCCATCAAGAGAGAGCAAGACCCGCTGTTTAACAACTGTGATGACACAGTTGTTTGTAGCATGCTCTTTCGCAGCAACGACCTGTTTACAACAACTAGTGGTCTAAACAGAGTTTAAAAAGATGCGGTAGCTTGTATTTTTCCATGGGTCTCTGACAGGACCCCAGCCAGGAAGTCCGTTTTTGACAGGTCGACTGAAAGAGTGGGGTTTGATGTTCGTCGAGTCAAACCTTGCTGTGGTCGAGAAAACGTTGATGTTGCTAGCCAAAGAATCTCCTTCAACAGACCACTAATAAACAATAATTTATAGCAAACAATAATTTATTCAGCGCTCTTCAGGTGAAGGAGGTGTCTGAATAGTATGGAGTTAGATTAGTTTCTTTATTCACAAATAAATGTCACACAATTTACAAATATATTTCATGATTCACAAACAAATGTAACACGATTCAATTCAATTCATTTTTATTTGTATAGCGCTTTTTACAACACAAGTTGTCACAAAGCAGCTTTACATTGTTCCCAGGCCTGAGACCCCCTGAGAGCAAGCTTAAGGCAACAGTGGCAAGGAAAAACTCCCTATCAGGAAGAAACCTTGAGCAGAACCGGGCTCATGGGGGGGGCCCATCTGCTTCTGGCCGGCACTGGGCAGATAGAACAATAGTAGTTAACAGTAGAGTAATTATAAGAATGTCTCCTAGGATGTCCGGGTCCGGGAATGCAGTTGGCTTTGATGGGCAGGGCAGCAAGGTAGCAGGACTGGAAAACGGGATGAGACGCTTGGGCTACAGCTCCGGACAGGAGCCCGGAGCAGGGAATAGGAAGCAAACAGAAAACAGTGGTTAGTGGATGATAAGAATGGCAGGGATGTAGAACAGAGAGGCAGGAGAAGAAGGGCAGAGAAAAAGGTGTGCAACAAGGAAAGACCGCGGCAGGCTAACATTATGGCAGCATACCTAGGGGACGGGAGGCAAGGGACCGGCATAGTCATGAGGGCGACCCTAAGACAGTCAATACCAGATCACGGCACAGGGTCCATGAAAGCAATGACCACTTAGTCCACCAGAGACTCTATGATCCACGCCAGCACCAGGCCATGTCCCTCAGCTGAAGGATTTACTATATAGATATGTTTTGAGCCTAGACTTAAAGGTGGAGAGAGAGTCTGTTCCCCGAATCTCAGAGGGTAAGCTGTTCCACAGGAGAGGGGCTTGATAGGAAAAGGCTCTACCGCCTACAGTAGTTTTGCCCACTCTTGGAATGGTGAGAAGCCCGGAATTTTGGGAGCGAAGGGCTCTCTGCAGAAGATATGGATGAAGAAGGTCCTTAAGATAGGGGGGGCAAGCCCATTTAAAGCCTTAAAGCCTTAAATGTGAGTAAGAGTATTTTAAAAATGATCCGGTATTTAATAGGTAGCCAATGGAGAGAGGCCAGAACTGGGGTGATGTGCTCAAAGCGTTTAGTTTTAGTTAAGATTCGAGCAGCTGCATTTTGCACCAGCTGAAGGGGTTTTAATGAGACGTTTGCACATCCTGACAAGAGGGCATTACAGTAGTCTAATCTGGATGTTACAAAGGCATGGATTAATTTTTCAGCGTCGTTAATTGATACGATTTTCCTGATTTTAGTAATATTTCTCAGATGGAAGAAGGCAGTCCTAGAGGTGTTAGTTATGTGAGTTTCAAAGGAGAGCTCGGGATCAATAACAACACCAAGGTCTTTGATGGCTGCACTCGGGGCAAGGGAGACACCATCAAGGTCCAGTGTAAAATGAGTGAGTTTGCTCCTGATTGAATTTTGGCCTATGACCAATATTTCGGTTTTGTCCGGGTTGAGGAGGAGAAAGTTTCGGGCCATCCAATTCTTTACATATGTTAGGCAGGCCTCCATGTTTGAAATATTCAGAGGGACATCGGGTTTGACTGATTTGTTTAACTGAGTGTCATCCGCGTAACAGTGGAAATTAATGTCATGTTTACGGATGATATCGCCAAGAGGCAACATGTATAGCGAGAAGAGCAGAGGTCCAAGCACAGATCCTTGAGGTATACCATATTTTACTCTGGAACGAGCGGAGGATTCGTTGTTGATGGAGACAAACTGATATCGTTCTGATAGATAAGACCTAAACCAAGATAGGGCCTGTCCACTTATGCCAACCAGGTTTTCGAGGCGGTCAAGGAGGATACAATGATCGATGGTATCAAAGGCTGCACTTAGGTCTAGTAGCACAAGAAGAGAGATACAGCCATTGTCACAGGAGAGTAGAAGGTCGTTGAGCACTTTCGGGAGAGCGGTTTCCGTACTGTGGTGAGGTCTAAATCCAGACTGGAAAACTTCCAAAATGTTGTTAGAGTGTAAAAAGGCACAGAGTTGCTTTGATACTGCTTTTTCCAGAATTTTTGAGAGGAATGGAAGGTTCGAGATGGGCCTATAGTTTTACAGGTCATTGGGATCAAGATTAGGCTTTTTCAGAATAGGCTTGATAACTGCTACTTTGAAGGGCTGAGGTACGTGTCCAGACATAAGAGAGGCATTGATAAGATTTAATAGTGGTGTGCCAATTGCAGGCAATAGCTGTTTTAGGAAGCCAGTTGGTATGGGTTCAAGTTGGCTGGTAGAGTTATTAGATGAATTGAGAAGAGAAGAAAAGTCACCAAATTCAATGGGTATAAAAGAGTCAAAGCGCGAGGCGGGCCTAATAGACATGCCTACATAATCTGGAATGGGACTAGCGAGGCAGGAACCAGAAGTTGATGAGAATTTTTGTATTGTGTCTCTTATCTTTAAGATTTTACTATCAAAGAAGTTCATGAAGTCACTGCTACTATAAATTGCTGGTATGGTAGGGTTAACTGATGCAGGACTCTTGGTTAATCTGGCGATAGTGCTAAACAGGTATCTAGGATTGTCCTTGTTTCTCTCAATAAGAGTAGAGAAATATTTGGATCTGGTAGCTGTGAGGGCATGCTTGTAATTTAGGAGACTTTCCTTCCACGCCAGGAGAAAAACCTGTAATTTGGTGGAGCGCCATTTTCTTTCAAGTTTTCGTGTGGCTTGTTTGAGAGCACGAGTATGGTCGTTATACCAAGGTGCTAGCTTCTTGTCTGTGATTTTCTTCCTTTTGAGGGGAGCAACGGCATCTAGAGTTTTACGCAAAGTAGAGTCGATTCTGTCCGCGAGTAGATTAATTTCAGTTGAGCTAGGGTTTGAACATAAACTAGAGGAGATTTCGTTGTGCGGGTAGTATGATGTAGGGAGCTCGTCGATAAAGGCATTTGCTGTAAGAGAGCAAAACGTGCGCCTGGAAGAAAATCTAGGCTCCGAGTATGTGAAGCACGTTAGTGGTAAATTGAAAGAGATGAGATAGTGGTCGGATAACACAGGATTGTGTGGCATGATTTCCACCTGGTTAATGTCTGCTCCATATGTGAGGACCAAATCAAGAGTATGGTTGCGGTAATGTGTGGGTTTGTCCACAGCTTGATAGAGTCCAATGGATTCGATGATGGACAAAAATGCTGTTCTGAACGGGTCATGTTCATTATCCATATGGACATTAAAGTCGCCTACTATTACAGCTTTTTCTATATTGACAACCAGGTCAGATAGAAAATTGGCAAATTCCGATAAGAAAACACTGTAAGGGCCAGGTGGCCTGTAAACTATAACAAGGGTAAATAGCTGAAATGCAGTCTTGTCAGGATGTGCAAAGCTAAGTACTAATAGTTCAAATGAATGGAAGTTATAGCCAGGTTTAAGGGTGGCACAGAGTTTGGAGCTGTGTACAGCAGCAACGCCGCCACCTCTACCAGTAGGTCGAGGGACCTGGTGATTACAATAACTGGGAGGAGTTGATTCGTTGAGAGCAACAAAGTCATTAGGTTTAAGCCATGTTTCAGTCAGGCATAAGATATCAAATTGGTGATCAGTAATCAATTCATTTATTAATAAAGCTTTAGGTTGTAGCGATCTGATATTTATTAACCCAATCTTAAGGACCATTTGTCTACAGGTAGTACTTTCAGGTTTGTCAGACTTAATTTTTATCAAATTATCAGCACAAATGCCCCTACTGGACGATTCACAAATATATTTCATAGCTTACAAATAAATGTCACAATTCACTAATCCATTTCTCGAATCATAAATAAATGTTATGTGATTCACAAATGTTAACACAGTTACATTTATTTACAAACTGACGAATCTGCATTTACAAACCACCTGACATTTGTGAATATCGCTGCATTTGTTTGCGGATTTTTGAAACTTCCCTGATCCACAAATGCATTTTTTTCAAAAGGTCATTTTCTGTAGCCAATCGGATGTCTCTAACAATTTCAGCCAATCGCATGAACGTAAATTCGAGCGTATGATTGAATTTGACCACATTGCGTTACATCTGCGCAATGTACAACACGTAGAGAAAGTGGCATCGGGTAGCCGTCCACTAAATGCAAGTTGTTTAGCTTGATAAATTCCGTAATTCGTGTATGGACATGCTTGAACTATGACTATTTGAATTTGTTTAGCTCTGAAGTTTGTTCAGTTAGTTAGGGAAATATTTAGTCCACGTTCCGTCATTTTAACTTGCAGGCTAGCAGGTAAACTAATGTTAGTCAATGTCAATGACAGTAAAAGACTCGTTCATTCAGTCATTATGTCTAATGGTGCCGTGTCTATGCTAATATAGGAAGGTTTGCAACCTAGCCAGGTAATATCAGGAGGTTCAGGACTAAACCGGCCGTGATTTCCATCCTGGGGGAAGAGGTGGAGGTAGTAGAGAACTACAGATCCATCTTGACAACTAAACAAATTCAAATATTCAAAGCTCAAGCATGTCTAGTCACAAATGACCGAGCTATACTTGTTACAGTCTAACTGCATAATGCAGCAATTCATCCATGTAGCTGTGGTACCTGAGAGGTGGTATGTGGGATGTCTGAATGTGCAGACACATGTTGTGTAATAACCTCCTGAGACCCAGAAGAAAAAAGATTTTGATATTTATAATTTTTTATATAATTTAAGTATTGTGGTTGAAAGAAACATGTTACAGCAGAAAATTTTTCAAAAAAGTTTTTATTTTTTATCATCTGTCTTGTAGTGGACATCGGGTCTTGTTTGATCACAGAATGTAATGATACTGTATTCATTTTCATGTGGATTTCTGTTAAAATTTCTTTTCATTTTATGAACATACAGTTAGATGAAGGAAACACATCTGAAAACTAAAACATCATTTTAAGAAATAACATCTCATAGGAGAGCTTTTTGATTGAACTGCATTCTGCACACTTGATAGCCACCTAAAGCTGGGTTGTTAGGTCACATCACACAAGGCACTTACAACAGACACACTTACAACTGCTTCCTCTCATGGTATGAGAGGAAGCAGTTTTTTGTCTTTGAAACACACAAAAACATCGTCCCGTATTTTTTGACATCATCATTAGGCTGTGGTTCAACAGGCCTCCTCCTCTTTCTTGGAATGTACTCTTCATCATCTGTGCTCATCTCATCATCATCACTGGCTACCTTGTCAACCTGTTGACCTCGACCACCCTGTGCCTGTGCAATCATTTCTTCAGCCAGCAGCAGCTTGAAGTCAAAATACTGCAGCCTCTCCTTCTCTGATCGCCCAGAGACCTGGTGGTCTGACCTGTACTCGATCCAGCTGTTTGTGGCAGCCAGGTCAAAGAAATGCAGGACGTAGGGATGGTCCATTTTCTTGTGCGGCTTGACATTGGGTAAAAGCTGATCATGCGGTCGCACAAATCAGCTCCACCCATGTTTTTGTTATACTCAGCCACAACAGCAGGTTTAGGCACAGTAACATGGCGCTTCTCTTTTGCTGACCATCTCATGCAGCTGTCCTGGGGCTCTATCCCATGGACACTGGAGGCCATCAGAACTGCCTTATTGTCCTGCCACTTCGTCACAGCAACCTCTGATGGTTTTCTGACAACCATTTCGGATGCACTTCTTCCTTGTTTTTGTAGCTTAGTGTCATCTGACATCTTTGACTTGCACAGTGCAGGAATTCTATTTTTCATAATGGTCCCTGTTCCCAGGAGACCATTTGCTTTCAACATATCCAGTACTTTGACAGAGGTGAAATACCTGTCAAAGTACAGGTGTGTTCCTCTTGGAAGGGACTGTGCCATCCGAGCAACTGCATTCCCTCCGATTCCCAGCTGCTGGTCAGTGAACATATTCTGGCCCTTGTAAACCTCAAAATCCAGCACCACACCATTGGGACTGGCAAGCACAACTACTTTCAGTCCTGTGGGATTTGGTTTCCCTGGCACAAACTGCCGTACAGGACACCAGCCTGTGAAGGGAATCATCTGCTCATCTACACAGGCCTTCCCTGGTCTCGGCAAATTGAGGCAGCCTTGTTGCACTCTGTTTAAGAGAGGTCTCACCTTCCAGAGGGCATCATTCTTTTTCTCCTCATCAGAGACATCAAGATCGTTAGTGACTTTGATGGACTGCCTAATCTTGAAGAATCTGTTTCGACTCATTTAATTGGCTATAACAGGGACCCTCGTATTCGCCGCCCAGTACATCCGGATCCTAGGGTATCCGAGACATGCCATGCACATAGATATGCCAAAGAAGGTTTTCAGCTCCTCTGGAGTGGTTTTAAGGCTGCCACCAGAGATGAGCACCTCCCGCTGGTTTGTGTGCTCTGACATTTTTTCAAAAACCTGGTCATCTATGTACTGTTTGAAGTAATCAGAGGGCCTCCAGTCTTGGTGGTTGTGGCCAGCATGGTCCTGCAAAGTATTCTCCTCCACAACAGGGTTAAAACTTAATGGATAAAGAAAGGAGAGGTATAGTTTAATGCACTTTTAGCAAATGTATTATTAATTATATAAATCAACAGGGTCAATAGTTTGCCAAATCAAGCTTTTAACTGATTGTGTACTGTGTGTTTGTGTGTGTGTGTGGGTGTGTGTGTTGGTTAATATGCTATTGTGAGGACCAGCTATTGACATTTCACCTTTGGTGTGAGGACTTTTTTGCTGTGAGGACATTTAGGCCAGTCCTCACAACCAACAGATTGTATATGGCTTTTACTCATGATTCTTATCGTCCTCTGTAATTTTTATGAAATTGCATTTTGGTTCCTAGAGGAATAGTTATTTTGGTAGCCAAAAAGTGTGTGTGTGTGACTTTCATCTCTTGGGTAACTGCTCAGGCACTGACAGTTGGGCTGTTTAAATTTTTGGAGGGAAAATCAGGGAAGGGGTGTGACTACTAATTGCTGGTTTTTGATACATTGTATGAGTTGTCATAGAGATGGAGCCAAAAGGAGGGGGGTGGGAGCTCAGTATGCTTTCTTGGCCCAGAGAACTAATAAGAGTTGTAGGAAGGCAGATAATGCAATATGACTTTTTATGTATAATAAGGAGGTTTTTAACATCGAATACACAAACATCCCAAATATGTCTATGGTGGTAGCTACTATGTTCACAGATGTCAATAAGATCTATCACATTTATAAATTTGATATATATATATTTTATATAACTGCTCACAATTATCTTTTCTGTTCAAATCAGGTATATAGGCCATCTCCCATGTAAAAGCATTAAGACTTTTAGGTGTCATATTAAGCTGCATATGTCTGTGGTGGTAGCTGTTATGTTCACAGATGTCATTAAGATCCATCATATATTATATATATTAAATATTTTATCTAGTTTAATTTACCAACTTGTTTTATCACTACAGGGATGGGAGCTCAGTGTGTTTTTTTGGCCCAGAGAAGTGAGGTGATTGACTTAGAAAGCCAGATAGTGCAATAAACAATAAGCAGTTTTTTTGATTAACAGGAAATATCCATACATCCAAACTGAATTTATGGTTCTAACTGTCATTGTCAGGTAACAATCATTAACATGCATTATATTTGAGGGGTTGAAACTATTACCAATATGACAAAGAATTCAAGCTTATGTAGCCACTATTATTTAAGTTCATTTAACTACTATTACTATTTAACTAACACTGATTCAAGCCAAAAGAGATTTTATTTTTGGCTGTTATCAGCCTCAACCACACCTTACAAAAAAACATAACTTGTTTAACTCAGGGGCCTTCTCCACATTTAACATGGCATCTGCATAGCCTCTCTATAAATGAAACTACTGAAAAACACACACTGGAAAGGGTGGGGTTCTCCCTAAACTCCAACCAACATTTTGCACACACAGCAGTAACATTTTAAAATCGGTGCAATACAACTGGATTATTCTCATCATCCGTTTTTTATACATTTTTTCTGCCCCGCCACTTTCTTCTTGTTGGTCTGAATAGAGTTATAGACAAAGATTTTTACATCCTTCCATGACCTCTAGTTAGCGCATTTTCCTCTGCAAAACACTCATCACATTCTTTCTTGCCCGGCACTCTTCCGAGAGTGATGTGTTTTCCCAGATGACGCCACACTGCTTTTCTTTCTTCTGCGCTCCAAGGTCTTCTCTTGTGTTGGGCTGGAACAACACCTGGGCAAGTGTGGCACATCAGTATCTTATAAGCAATGATTTCACATTACATTCTATGAAGTCCCATAATCAAGAGCCCCTCTAGAGTGTTTGAAACCCAACATTCTGATTGTGGATAAGTGAAGCACTGTATATGCTCATATTTATTTAATAAATAAACATTGTGCATACTACTGTCTTATCTTCTCAGATATTGTAAAGAGTATTACGCAACCTAATCAAAAGATATCTGATTCAGCAAACTTCACTTGAATCCTTCAAGTGGTCATGATGCGTTATATCAACTGTATAACAATTAACATCCTTCCTTGTGAGAGAAATGATTAAGTTTTAGAGATGCCTTGACCAGAACAGATATAACAATATGTGCCTCTAATTCATTAGACAAAAGGTAATCACATGAATTGTAAAGTGCAAGTAACAGCAGGTTAGGGACTCTAACCCGGGCCAACAGATTCTCAGGCGGTGCCGCTACTGCTGCTGAATTGCTACTGAAATGTTTTCTCTTGGCGTCAGAGAGACTCTACACAGGCACACAGTGTTCATTAGATTGAAAATTTACCTTCTGTGGTAGACTGTGGACTTTCCTGAGTGGCTCTTATCTTTTTAGAGGGCTGCAACATTTCTTCTGGAAAAGAGGATGTTAATTAGATGTCACAATATAAGTTGTAGTGAACTACATAGGAATACAAAATAAATGATGTGAAACAAAAATGATTCAATCCTAAGACATAGTCTTGTTTTGTACATGAATTTAATGGAAATCTTATTCTTCTGTATTTGGAATGCCATGTATAGATCAAATAGACTGTAATGAAAGCCTACCGTCATCTGACTCTGTGTGGTTCTGGAGAAACATGCTGATGAGATGGTGGTCGCCATTTTTTGCCCTTGGCCTTCATCTTGCCTTTGACCTTCATTTGCCCCTGGTCTTCATCTGCAATGGACAAAATCAACAACAGCATCATAAATTCACTTAATCATTTGGTGATTTATTAGTCTTAACAAAATACAAGGAGTGACACTTGTGTAGCACTGCAAAAGCCTAACGTCACTTCAGCACCAGAATGAAAACAGTTATTGTTTCATAGATTATATTGATATATGGGAAACATCAAATTTTTGCTTACCATCCTCTGAATCAACACTACATTCTTGAAGAGCATGATTAAATCTCTGCTTATTTTTGTCGGATGACGTTGGGTGATCATCTGGAATACACACAAGACAAATTGAGTTTCAGCCAACATATTCAAAGGTCACAGGATCATGAATAAGAAATGCCACCATGGCAGGACTGCAGTATAGAACGTACCACTGTCCACATCAGCCTGCAATGAATCATTCCTAAGAAGCAGCAATGTTGTTTTGTACATGCATTTAATGGAAACTTCATTCCTCTCTATTTAAAGAATGCCATGTATAGATCTGATAGACTTTAAAGAAAGCCTACCATCATCTGACTCTATGTCTGGTTCTGGAGAAACATGCTGATGAGATGGTGGTCGCTGCTTTTTGCCCTTGGCCTTCATCTTGCATTTCACCTTCATTTCCCTCTGGTCTTCATCTGCAATGGGCAAAGTCAACACCAGCATCATAAATTCACTTAATCATTTAGAGACACAGCCTTAACAAAATACAAGGAGTGACACTTGTGTGGCACAGCAAAAGCCTAACGTCACTTAAGCATCAGAATGAAAGGAGCCGATAGTTACTATTTCATAGATTATGTTGATATATGAGAAACATAAAATTTTTACTCACCATTCTCCAAATCAGCATCACTCTCTTGGGGAGCATGACGATGAAATCTCTGCTTACTTTTGTCAGATGTAGTTGGGTGATCATCTGGAATACACAAAAGGCAAATTGAGCTTTAACAAATATATTTACAGGTCACAGGGTCAAGAAATGCTACTATGGCAGGACTGCAGTAGAGAACATACCACTGTCCACATCACCTTCACTTCCTGAGTCCTGAGCACCTCCGAATCTAGTGATCCAATCAGTGTTCTTAGATAAGAACATATGAAACATAAGATCGTTAATAAGAACATATGAAACACAAGATTATGAATATAATAAAGTGCAGTATCCTCATTCACTGTCACTACATTCTTTCATTGCATGATAGTAACACTTACCATCCAGATTCAAGTCTATATCATCAAGAGATTTGCCTTTATATGAAGTGGTGCCCTGCTCAATTGCCAGGAGCAATTTCCTCATTTTGGTGAGTTGAAGTGTGTTTTCAGACAGTCTGTAGTACTCCCTATGGACGCGTATATCATGACCAAGAAACTTGGCTACTTGGTCCATTTCATTTTTCTTCAAATTCATGATTTGACATAAAGTAGCCACTTGTTTTCTCAACTTAGTTGATGTAAGAAGTTCTGGGAACTTGGCATGAGAAGCTTTTGCACATTTTCGAAGGCAATCTGATCCTTTAATATAGCCATCTTCATCTTTAGTGGCAAATATGTACGGATTGGCTGCAGGCACTCCAACTCTTGACCTGTACTGTATAAGCAATTCCACAGATGAGCACATTCTGTCAGTGAGGAGAACAGGTACTTTACGGCCCCTCTTACTGCGAATCTCCAATCTTGTGAATTTCTCACTGACATCTTGTTCAAGCTTAGACAAACTTTGCAGGACGTCAGAATTCAGGGGAGTGGTGCTTCTTTTCTGGTACGTTTCTACTGAAAGCTTTGCAGCCTCACCCTGACGCCTCCGGTTAAATACGATGATCTGGGCTAAGACACTTTCAGCAAGACTATTCCATGCCAAATAATCTGTTTTTTATCACGCCCATGTTTCTCAAACATCATGTCCCTAAATTTGCAAATAAGGGGGTCTGACCTCACATGGAATGAGACCTCATTAACATGCATGTTTTGTATGATGCCTCTGCATCCTTCGGACACACCAGCAGCAATTGGGATGCATCTGGATGATACCGCTTGGACCCTCTTCCTCTTTCTTGAGTTCTCATTCTCATCCTTCTGAGCTTTGTGTGTGCAAACTGCATCATGCTTCTGCAATTCCTTTTTCTTAAAAAACCCTAAACAATGTTGGCATGGGAGGTAGTCTTTGCAGTTGGTCTTTTCGCTTGGCTGCCTCACTGTTACAATTTGACCTTTCCCACATCTCATTGCCTCAAGATTGTGGTGGTAATTCCCTTTGTTCCTAAGATTATCAAATATTTTACGCCGTTCTTTTGATCCCTTTGGTTTGGCTAAAGCGTGTACTACTTCGATTTCTTTATAGTGTTTCCTTTCTAGGTGTCTTGCTAATTTGCTCTGTCCCTTCCCACAGTAAATGCAAATGTTTTTTTTGTCCCACTTCCTTCCTCCCCCCTCTTTCTTCATGCAGAGTTTTACTGTAACATCATCAGACGTACCCTCTTTGTTTTCTGTGCTGTCTTCATCATCATCTATCATTTGGATAGGAGCACTTCTTTTAGGTGACCTTCGCTGATCAGTGCTCTCTGAACCAGAACTCTCTCCAGATGGTAAGTATTCGGATTCACTTCCACTGTCCACTTTGTCACTGTCTTCATCCAAATCATTTCTGTAATCTTCATCCATTTCCTGTAAAAAGATGTTACATGTTATCTATCAGAAAATGAAATGGTCTGGTTTTGATCACTGCACCATATAAGCTGAAGGCATGCTGCATGAGAAGAAAAGGAATTTTAAATGCTGAATTTTACAAAATCCACTAATGCTTTGCTGGTTGCTTTGATATACATTTTGGCTAAGTTACACTTGGCTGAAAACACATTTTAACCTTGTCCAATTGAACGCCTGTTGTCCCATCTAGCAATTGTAATCTACGACAGTATAACATCATACCAAATCAAGACTAACAAAACACAATACCACCACATCTTAAGTGAATCACGTTAGCTAGCTAGCATAACGTAGCTGTGATGGGTAACGTTAGCCATAGTTCAGTGGAGATGGAAGTTTATGCTACGTTAGCTCGCTAGCTAGTATTGAGCTATGATGGGTAACATAGCTCAGTGGAGATAGAAAATCGTTTGTTGCAATAGCATAAGAAAGGATTCTTTGGGCATACACACACTGACAATCTATAGTTCCATCGCATAATTTAACATTATGTTTTATATTCCAAGCCCACATAGTCTAATGGCTTCCTTTATGTTACCTTACTGAACATATTTAATAACTATGTTAAGACACAAGGCAAGTATTTAACAGAAAACTTGCCCGATTCCCTATCTGAAACAATTGACAGTGCAAACTAACTTTACAAACTAACACTGAACTGGGGACTTAATTAAAGTGGTGATTCAGCAATTAAGTAATGAACTATAACCTTTATCTATCAATAACGAAAGGTACACAAACGTCTCCAATAGGCTAAGCTCAGTTTGGTTCAACAGTGGTCTCGAACCACGAGCCTGCGTCAAAGTCTTGCTTGGTGATTACCAACATTAGGCTATGCTAGCGTAATTTACAAGATGTAACATAGTTTGCATAATAATCACTGAATAGTGTATTGCTCAATCAAATCTTTGCACAGCTAGTAAAACCTACATAGAAGTAAATTGTGATTGCTTTCTTATTGTTTATCATGCATTTAATTCAATTTCTTACCTTTTGGAGATGAGCCATCTTTGCCAGGTCTTCTGTAATTCTGTTTTTCATTCAGTGCATTGAATTCCTTCAGTGCAGCCAGCCATGTGCTCTGTTAGCCACACCCCCACAGCTGTGACATCACTAGACAGGCCAGGATGTACGCTTGACAGTACAGTCGGATTCAAATAGATTGCATAGATGGTGCTTGACTTAGAGGTCTCAGACTCATGTCCCCCACAGAGGACAAAAATGAATTGCCGGGTCTTAGGAGGATAATGGTGTTAAGAGTCTAACTCTCAAACACTGTTGAACACAGAAGAAGGAACAGAACAACACACTTTGTACTTGGCATCATGTATTACATCTGTGCAATGTACAACACAAGGAGAAAATGGCATCGGATATGCCACCAAGTGTAACTTGTTTAGCTTGATAAACTACGTCATTCGTCATTCTGTAGCTCTCTACCCCCAGGATGGAAATCGTCTCCGGTTTAGTCCTGACCCTCCCGATGTTACCTGGCTAGGTTAGCAAACCATCCTGTATTAATATAGCCACGATACCATTAGAGATAATGGCTCAATGAACGAGTCTTTTACGGTCATTGACACTAACATTAGCTAACTTGCCAGCCTACAAGTCAAAATGACAGTATTTCCCCAACTACCTGAACAAATTCAAATATTCATAGTTTCAATTATACGCTGGAATTTACGTTCATGTGATTGGCTGAAATTGTTAGAGACATCTGATTGGCTACAGAAAATGACCTTTTGAAAAAAATGCATTTTTGGATCGAGCCATGTCAGGAAGGTTTCAGAAATCTGCAAACAAATAGAGCGCTATTCACAAATGTCAAGTGGTTTGTAAATGCAGATTCGTCAGTTTGTAAATAAATGTAACTGCGTTAACATTTGTGAATCGCCTAACATTTATTTATGATTCAAGAAATGGATTAGTGAGTTGTGTGACATGTATTTGTAAGCTATGAAATATATTTGTGAATCGTGTTACATTTTGTTTGTGAATCATGAAATATATTTGCGAATCATGTTACATTTTTTTGTGAATCACGAAATATATTTGTAAATTGTGTGACATTTATTTGTGAATAAAGAAACTAATCTAACTCCATAGAATAGCTGCTTAATAAATCCACTTTGTCAAATCCAGAGTGGTCTGATGTTTGTTGTTTTGCATCAAAGAAAGTTACATCGTGTCTTCAAGTGGAGTATCTGGGCTAACTTGCAAAATATATCAAAATATGATTTCCAGTCTTTCTTGTCTTGTTTGATTTTTCCATAACTTTGGACTGCTTCCCTGAGCCACTTTACTGGATCATTTGTGTAAAATCACTCCAGCCTCATCTGTAATCTTAATATGATACTGATACTTAGTATCGGTATCGGTCCGATACTGGCCAAAATCACTGGATCGGATATCGGAAAAAAAAAGTATAATTCGATATGATCTATTAGCCTAAACTATCACATAAATGCTTAACTAAACTTTGAGTGACATGAGTAAAGAGAGATGTGTCAGGAGTAAGACAGATGAGCAGCATGTTTCACGTGAACAGTAGCTAGAATGTGAGTGAGACCCATCAGCAGCGCTGTCATCATGTCAGCTGTGTGGAGTTGTTTTAAGCTCAAGGAAGAAAAAGGCAAAACAGCTGAATGCAATTTATGCACTGCTAGTGTTTCAAGGGGTGGCAGCAGCGTTGGAAACTTCAACACCACGAACTTGATTAAACACTTGCAGATGCATTATGGAAAGGAGTATGCCGAATTTATACAGGCAACGAGTGCCAAGAAGAAAAGTGTGCCGCAACAACAAACATCGCTGGAAACAATTCAAAAGCATGAGAAACTCCCTCCAGACAGCAACAAAGCAAAGCTGATAATGGAGAAAGTCGCTGAATTCATTTTGCTGGATGACCAACCCCTTTCTCTTGTTGAAAATGTGGGTTTTCAACGCTTAATTGAACATTTGGAGCCTCGCTACATGTTGCCAAACCGGCATTCCAAATCCCAAATAAGTTTTACAGTTCAACCCCAAAGGTTACATGTCAAAAAAATTTTAGAGCTACCCTTAGATATTTTTCAATGCAGCTAACTTGATATCAGGTGTAATAGCCTAGAGTTTCAGTTGTGAGTGCCTTAAGAACATTTTAAGAACATTTTATACTGGAGATGCTATTATTTTTATGTTAAGTTGTAGTTATTGAAGGTATGGTCTACATTGCAACTTGCAACTGCATTGCTTTGTCAATGAGGTATAGGCTACATTGAGTGTTGAGTTATATCCAGAATTTTACACTGGAATTATAATTCCTTTGTTATTCTAAATACTCAGATTTAAACAAAATTCAAAATTTCATTTTGAATGTTTGAATACTGCTGACCAATCAAAAATGCTGCTAAATGTTGTGTGTGTGAAAAAGTTTAAATAAAAAGGAGCAGCAGTATTGCATAACTGAGTCATGTTGTGGGCTATGTATTTCTTTAGGGGAGTAGAATATTTGTTTCACAGTTTGAGCTTGCTGTTTTTTAGATGGCTAGGTTAAGCAAAGTGCATCCAGACAAATGTATTATTCACAGCTTTGTTGTTTAAGAGAGGGAAAAAGACGGTATTGGATTGGTATCGGTATCGGCAGATACTCAAGGTTGTGGTATCGGTATCAGACATGAAAAAGTGGTATTGAGCCATCCTTATTAATATACAATGATTCCACATCAAAGATAACCAGCAAATCCATTACATGTGCTTTGAAGTGCAATTTCAATTAAAGAAGTCATATAGGTGCCCTTCACATATAAGGGAAGACATTTCACAAATGAGAAATATGATAGGCCACAGCTCAGCTCAGGGTAGCCTTTTATAAGCAGCACACCTCACCCACATCAGGGTGAAAACAGACCCTATACTAGGGGTATAACAATGCACCATGGCACGATATTTCGCAATTCAAAAATATGACGATATGCATCGTAGGGGTGTAACAATGCACTGTGGCACGACATTTGGCTGAAAAATTGATCACAATATCAAGTCAATTAAATTGTGACTCCCAGAGGATGTAGATATCATTTATTAATGTTAACGCAAGAGGGCGCAATAGAAATAATCTCAGTTTTGCTTGATTGACCTGTTGTTGACCCTGACGTTCACTGGCCATAGTGATCGAACGTTGGCAAGAAAGTGGAGGAGGAGGTGGAAATAGATAATATTTAACAGAGGATGCCCTGTCAACCTTTATGTCAGTTGTATGGCATAATTTTGGTTTTCCAGCACGGAGGCAAGAAAATGGTGACAAGATTGTGGACTGAACAAAGACTATTTGCAAGCTCTGCTGGTGCACTATGGCTTATACAACAGCTAACACCACTAACATGCTCCACCGTCTACAACAGCATCATAAGGACAAGCTACAGTCGCTGCGTGATAAATTAGCAAAAGGGGGGACATGAGACCATTTTCAGTAGTTTAGGACAAAGGATTTCAAAAACTTGTCAACACGCTGGAGCCCAAATACCACATTCCATCCTGTATAAATTTCAGCAAATCTGAAGTTCCTGCCATGTATGAGAATGTGAAGGTAAAGGTTAAAGAAGCCCTCCAGAAGGCTGAGAGACACGCAATAACCACAGACTGCTGGACCTCTCGTGCTACCCAAAACTACTGGCTCCCGATCCCCGCCAGGATCTGCTTCAAAACCTTGACTCTGACCTTTTCTGCTGCAAAAAAGACTGCCCGACCTACCTCCAAGACCTCATCCAACCTTACGTACCCGCTCGACAACTTTGCTCTGCTACATCCGGACACCTCGCTCCTCCCACCATCAGAACGAAAGGCCCACGCTCCTCACAACATCGCTTTTCCGTCATCGCCCCCCAATGGTGGAATGAACTCCCCACCCCCTGAGAACAACCCCATCAGACGTGGGCTGAAGACACACCTCTTCAGACTCTTCCTGGACTGACACCCTTACCGTTTCGACCTTCTAGATCAAAGATTCTTGTCTTGTACTTGTAGTTCTATCTCTAACCTTGTATTTGTAGCACGTTTTTTGCCTATGTAGTATAGCGGTACTTTATTGTCCCAGTGATTGTATTCGATATATGTAACCTTAGATCAGATTAGCTCTGGCTCGCTACACTGACCTTGTGCTCAGCTTCAGCACTATTTGCATTGTATGACCTGTACATATCTTGCCCTTGTGCCTGTGCCTGTTTACCCACTATATGCACTTTTGTACATGGGTTTGGATAAAAGCATCTACTAAATGAGTAAATGTAAATGTGGGCTGTGATGGTTACATTTACATCATCAACCGCCAGTGGGAAATGGTGAGTTTTGTTCTCCAAACGTGCACGATTTTTGAATCATACACTGGCCAAAATATTGCTGAGGTGCTGAAATTGGCTGTTAATGAATGGGAGCTTGGAACAGCAAATCAGCCCACTGCCGTTGTTACAGACAACGGTAGAAACATGGATGTAGCAGTGAGAGAGGCTGGGCTAGGACCGCACATCAGGTGTTTAGCCCACACTAAATCTGGGCATCTAAGCGGGACTGGGGGTTCCCTGTGTTAGCCGTTTGCTGGGCCATGTGAGAAGGATTGCAGCATATTTCCACAGAAGTAGCACTGCCACCACAACTTTGGCATCAAAACAAAAACTGCTCGGACTGCTACCGCATAAACCCATGATTGATGTAAGCACCTGGTGGAACAGTACACTGGATATGCTAAATCGCTACCTCGAAAAGCAGGCAGCTGTGACAGCAATCCTTTCAGCCCAGAACTGCGACACAACACACGGGACATTGATACTGTGGATGGCAATGACATCAGTAATGCAGAGGACATTGTGAAATTGCTCAGTCCTCCCAAAACAGCCACCAAAGTGTTGAGCGATGGAAAAAAAACTGAAAGTGTCACTGATATTACCCCTGACCCACACGATTTAACAGTACGGCGCCCAACAAGGAAGACTCAACTACAGTGGCCAGTATGAAGAGGGCGATCCTGTAGAAGCTTGTGGGCAGGTATGTTTATGACTGTCTTCTGGAGAGTACAGTTCTGGACCCAAGATTCAGAGCTCTGACTTATGTTGGTGAGGACCAGCGCAAGGTTGTTTTGAAATGGCTAGGGGAGAAACCACTGCAGCTGAAGCAGTATCAGGTATTTATTTATAAAACAGAAGACATGCTTGTATGTAACGGGTAACTCTGGTGTTTTGTAGTTTGGTAATGGCTTTCCAATCCAAGTTCAGACATTTGCCCCTCATCTTAGTGAGGACATTGTTTATACATTAAGGACATTCTGATTTATTCTTATTTTTCCTTTTAGTTTCAAGAAGGTAGGGATCTGCTTGTTTAAAAAAGCACATTTATTTTAAGTTAAGAGATTCTGAGATTTTATTTTTGCATTTTGCACTGGAGTCTGCAGAATAAGGGAAAAACTGCAAGAAAAAGAAATGGTTTGAAAACAACTTTTTTGTAAATGTACATGCCTAAGAAGGAATAAAGAACTGTGAGATCAATTTGTTTTCAGTCTTACTTTGATGAACATATCATGAATGTATCGAACCATGAGCCCTGAATACAGAGTTACTGCCCCAGGGGTTTCTGATAGAGCAGCAAGTGCCACATTACAGTTGGTACAGAAATACTGCCCCAGGGGTTTCTGATAGAGCAGTAAGGGGCACATTTCAGTTAATACAGAGATACTGCCCCAGGAGTTTCTGATAAAGCAGTAAGGGGCACATTTCAGTCAATAAAGAGATACTGTCCCAGGAGATGGGGTGGTAAGAGGTTCAGTGGTCCAGAGGACGTGGAAGCCTTTCTCTTGTCTCGCAGCATCGCTGAGGAATCGGATGATGGCCACGTTTGCTGAGGTGGTTATGGGCGGCGGAGCGGTATGTCCACAGAAGGGACCTGTGTGGAGATTTACTCAGCATTACTCAGCAGAAAGCCTCATTTCTCCTCAGGCACTATGGGCCAAATTTAACTGACTTGAGTAATTTCCATCTTTGAAACATATACTGTATATATTTTTTCCAAACCATTCTTGTTTCATGCTGTACATGCAATCAAAGCCAAGCATAGAAACAGCACTGACCAAAAGCCATGCCATCCTTGCTCTCTCCGTCGTAGATGGTCACATGGTCCATGCATGAGCCCAGCAAGTTCGCAGGCTGTATGTGGAAGTCAGTGAAGTTCATCTGGATCTTCCTCCCAGTCTCCACTGTCATGCGCCAGGTGCAGACTTTCAGCGCGGGGTAGTCAGCACTGGGCCAGCCAGGGGACACTATCTCCCCCTGCTCAGTGTACAAATTACCCCCACACTGTGCCACACCTGAGGATAAAACACACCAGGTGAAAACAGCTGCTGTCTGTCTGATTTATTCATTTTCATATATTGGTGTAATCAGAAAAACAAATAATATCTACACACAACAACCATATGGATTAATGTTTAAGGATTAATTGGGTGCTGACCCTGTGGACACCCTTCACAATGCCTTTTCGTAGCATAACTGCCTTAAAACGGCACAAGTCATACCACAGTTGCGTGAACCAAAGGGGGGCCTGTAATTATTGATTCCAATTCAAAAACAGCATCCCAGTGGCAAGTAAGGCAGTTATGATGGTTTGCAGTCCACTGCTTGCTTGAGGATGTCCCCATGAGTTTCCGTTTGATATGTATAAGAGCCAAGGCGGTCCCAGGATAACTCACTGGGGATATCGGCAGGGTCCACAGCCCTCCAGGATGCACTAAAGCCAGTGTCCACCACCCTGCTGTTGGAGAGGAAGCTGATGGTCAGAGTCTCACCTGCACTCACCAGGTCAGCCGGAACACCACTCCCACAGTGAGTCCCTGGGAGGGAATGCAGACACACAGTGCCACAGCGCCGGCATAGTCACACACTCAGAGACGCCTCACACATGGGAAACACACTGTGGGCACTAACTGATCTTGGAATTGCCACCTTTATGTCTCAATTCCATGGGTAGCTGCCAAGTTTTGGATCCACTTTATTTGATAGTCACTGGTTGACGGCTCCATTTTCATACAGCTACAACATACCACTGTCGAATTCTCACTCTCCACTAGTGTGTTTAGCCAATGGTGTCACCCTTCACTCAACATTAGTGTTGGCCACATTGCTTTGTATTTTTAAAATGTGACTTTTCAGTAAAAAGCAGCCTTATTATTCAGGACAATATGGCAATAATCAAGCCTCCTACCCTATTCAATTTTTCACTTCACTAGTATATGTCTTGTATGTAAATCAGTGATAAAAGCTTTGTCTTACTAATTTATGACCATAATTCACTCAGTTTCAATATACAGTTGATTCTGACAAACATTTTTTTTAATATGTCAAAGGAGAATATTACATTGAAGCAGATATATAAATGCACAATCTACATAATTTACAAAGATGAGACCTCCCCACCCACCTACACACACACACATGTTGGCATGCATACTCACCCACACACATGCACACATACTCACATGTAGGCACACATTCTCTCTCTCTCTCTCTCTCTCTCTCTCTCACACACACACTCTCACACACACACACACACACACACACACACACACACACAGCTATGATATACCTAAGGTGCCTAACTGATCAGACAGAGTGAGCTTGTCATTCAGACACAGCTGACTGTCTTCCAGAGAGAACTCCTGGAAGTGCAGATGGACCAGTTTGCCTGCAGGGGCTTTAATGTTCCACTGGCAGAGGGCGTTGTTGCTGTAGCTCAGCGGATGGTCCATGGAAGAAAGACTGCCCCCCAGGCCCGTCATATCCTTCGGCCCACCACAGCCAGAGACTACAGGACAGGAGAAAGCCAGCCCACAACACAACAAAGCAGGATTCATTAACAAAATACCTCACTATTACCTATGTGGAATCTCATACAGAGTACAACAGTTAGTACAGATCCCTGCTAGGCACTTAGACAATGGCAGCAGGATGCAGAGTAATATTTCTCTCATGAATCATTATGTGGCACCATGTGGACATTGTTATCGAGTGATTTTGCTCTCATGGATCATTATTAGGCTCCATGTTCACATTAGTATGGAGTACACTCTTCTTATGGACACATGTACGGTTGTGTGTGTATATTTCATTACTGTTATTCAGACTGATGATCATTTACTGAGTTAATTGTTTAGTACCTATTCTCTGTTTGCACTTGCTGCTCTCTGATATGCATTTGAGTGCTGTATATAAGTATGGCCCACAGTATGAACCATGAGGACCTTATAATTCACTCCAGATATACAGTATGTTCTTTTGACTAATAAAAAATAGCACTACCAACACTACTAATAATTTCAATAATAACAACCATTGTAATTCTGGTGGCTGTGTGGTGTACTGGTAAGTAGCAGGGCTCATGAGACTGTTAGCTCAATTTCCTACTGAGGCACTGCTGCTGTACCCTTAGCCAAGGTACTTGACCCAGATTTGCCTCAATAAATATCCAGCTGCAGGTGCGCCGTAAGGGGGGAGGGGTTAGGATGATTCCAAGGGCCCAGTACTGACAGGGGGCCCTCACAGAACACTATTATTATTATTATTATTATCATAAGTAAGTTAATGTCATTAAAATTATCATTTTTATTTTATCTATTAAAAAGTTACAAATGAAACAAACTTGTGCTTTGTTTCTCCATTTTTGGCAAAATTATCAGGATAACCTTTATATTTCACCCCTCTCTCTATTCATTGCATGGTTCAGTCTTGCGTACGTACACTTTCCAGCAACAATTACAGAGCGCGCTAGAATCTTTGCTTTCCAGTAGGTGCGCTTACAAGCAGAACAGATGGTGAACTGTCAGTAGATTTGACATGTCATTGAAGAAGTCGGGATATCAAAAACGAAAAGCGAGGCAACAGAAAACTGAGAGGGAGAAAAATGGCTGACTGTCACCCAGTTTTTTCCAAAGAAAGGTATATTTATTTACGGACCCTCCTTTGGTGCCCATTAACATGTAGCTACCTAGCCAACATTACTATTGTGGCTTAAACACTGCCTGGATGATCTAGCTAACTAACAAGTTAAGTTAACTTACAGTGCAGTGTCATTTTGCTTAAATATTCAGTAGGTTAACTTTACTGCCGAAACCACCAAAAATGAGATGAGTGCAATTTTGGGCCAAATATAATTAATATAGCTCAGTGAATTTGTAGCCAGCTAGTGCACACTCTTGCTGTAGCTAGCTAACTAGCATACATGGTAATTAGTTTGTTCACTGAACAGGTCTGCCCTCGTCATGCACAGATGCAGCTTCAGGATTAGGAACCCTTCCCTCAACCCACCTCCCAGTTGAAGAAGAAGGAGGTGAGCAATATTTCGTTGATAAAATATTTACAGCGCAATCCATGAAGCTAAAGGTCTTTGGGGTTAAGGCTCATACAAACTGATTTTGAATATTTTAATGTATGCTGTATTACCATGTGAGCAGCTAGCTAGCAAGCATGGAACACAACTTTAGCTAATAGTCACATTTAGCTCATCTAGTTCTTCCAGTAATGAACATTGACAACTGGCACATTAAAATATAATGGTTAGATAGCTAGATAACATTTAAGCTAGCTCATCTCCTGTAAAGGCGGTATTGCCACTTTTGTCACCCTTTTTATGATTATTTTTTCCAATCAACCACTGCTACTAATTAAGGATGCAGCCCAGCTTGTTCCAAATCAATCAGCAGAATGTTAGTGTATTATGATAACTCTGTTTCTATGTATTACTATGTTAACACTTTTAGAGGACAGAATTTGAATTATGCACCTCATGGATACCCTAGAGCATATGTGTCAAACTCAAGGCCCGCGGGCCACATCTGGCCCGGCGTACAATTTTATCCGGCCCTCGAAATCATTTTATATAGATTTACTATAATGGCCCGGCTATATGAAGCGCCGATAACACTCAAACTACAGATCCCACAATGCAGCGGTTCAGCTGCCTTGTCGGACGCAAGGCTACCTTGAAACATTCCCGCGTCAATCAAGTTAGCTAAGTGTCTGTTGCTGTACGCTACGCGATACTAGCCCCTCACAATGGCCAAGAGAAAAGTTGATTCTGAAAACAGAGCCTTTCAAAACCGATGGGAGGCTGAGTATATGTTTACTGACATTGCCGGTAAACCCGTGTGTCTTCTTTGTGGGGCTAATGTGGCCGTAATTAAGGAATGTAATGTAAAACGGCACTACGAGACAAAACATCAGGATAAGCTAAAAAACCTGAATGCAGAGCAGAAGATACAGAAAGTAGAAGAATTAAAGAAGAATATGACGTTCCAGCAGACGTTTTTCACCAGAGCAAAATCCCAAAGTGAAGCCGCTGTGAAAGCAAGTTTCATTGTGGCAGAGGAGATCGCCAAATCAGGCCGGCCACAACACAGGACCTCACACCAAACCTAAACGAACTTATTGCCAAAAAAAGATGCCAAGCATCCAGCTCTGACAAAATGGCATAAGAGCAAAGAAAACTGAATGTTTTGATTTGTTGTTATTTTAACTTTTGGTGAAAAGCACAAATTTTATTTATATTTCCATTTTTTTTCATATTTTGAATTTGTATAATTTTGACAGGAGATATTTTTATGGAGAGCAAAGTATTTTGAGTTATTTAAAGTTTAAGTTTATTTATTCTGTAATAATATTCCTGTCTGTTTTTATTCATATTTATGTTCAAAAAACGTTCAGTTTTAGTGTATTCAATAAATGTTTATCCTGTTCGGCCCGCGACCTAAAGTGTGGTTTGAGTTTTGGCCCCCTGTGCAATTGAGTTTGACACCCCTGCCCTAGAGCCAAACTTTACAGGAAACACGTTCACCAAAATTTCAACTACTGAATTTTAATGAATTCCTCAAAACTGATTTTGAATTCACATATGTTTTTGCTAGAAAATAACATTAATGAGATGCCACTCATGTACCTCTGACCGTCCATACATGACAGGAGGCTAAGTATTAGGTAATTAACACTAGACTACACTTGAGGTACCAGTCTACAAATTATTAAACTTTGGGATGTCAAATGGGTTTTCTAGGTTGGTGGGTGGTCTAGGTTTGGGGGGCCCAATATTATATCCTTTCATAAGGCCCAAAATTTCTAGCGGCGCCCCTGTCCAGCAGTATAAATGGATAAAACTGTAACTTGTGTAAGTTGCTCTGGATAGGAACGTCTGCTAAATGACAATAATGTAATGTAATGTAATGATAATGTCAGTGGAGAGAGACGTCATACTATGCATGTCGTAGATGTTCTTGCGAATGACTTGGTCTATCCAGGGCATGTAGGCTGAGGCACGTGTGAAAACACTGGGCTTCTTGTCCATGATGCAGCCGATGGGCCCGAAGCTGGTGATGCCATGCACCTCCCAGGGATGAGCAGGGCTGTCCTGGCACACCAGAGGACCTCCCGAATCCCCCTGTTTTACAGAGCAGGTCCCTTGTGACTATGTGCGCCATTCAGCACAACTTGCACTGCATTTTCAGGTCTAACCTGGCCTATATGGTAACAGCAGACAGAACTAACACCACACTAAGCACAGTGACCCTGGATAAAAGACTCTGTAACAACAACAACAAACAACACAAACAACAACAAAAGGCAATAGTGTATAAAAGTGGATAAAATTGTAGCATATGTAGGTTTCTCTAGATGAGAATGCTAAATGACAATAATGTAGTATGACAATAACACACAATGAATGCAGCAAAAAAAAGTGATCATTAGAAATATCCAGTACATGTTTCTGTACAAGCCCGAACATACATGTAACATACACACCTGGCACACAGACTTAAGCTCATCAGGCTTGGTGAACCCACAGCAGATCATGGATGGCTTCACTTGGAACCACCAGTAATCCATCCTCTTGCAGGTATCAAATGGGACGACAGGTAGGGCAACTTGGTTGAGGGTCTCTGCCACTTTTGGATTTGTAGAGTTACCTGGTGCAAGTGTTGGTTTGAATCAACTGTCAACAAATTGTTATCAACAGTCAACTCAATTAACAGTATTTCATTCATTTCATTGGTCAATTCTATAATATCCCCTAAACTGCTAACCAAACTTTTGCACTAATCAGTCAGTGTGAGACGTTCCATAGGATAACTATTGACACAGCAGATGCATTGTCACTGTTTACCCAACAGACGGAGACATAATCACATTACTGTTTCAGCCTTCACCACTACAACATACAGTATGTATAATGCAATGCCAGTAATATAAAAAGCTCTCCTGCAATTTATTCACATTTGTGAATTACACAGTGAAAAGACAAATGTTTGTTGATGCAGTGGTAGAATTTGTAAGGCACAGAGCAGAGGTCCAACCTGTCTCGTCCCCCCAGCCAGTAGCATAGCACATCTTGCCTCCAGGCAGTTGCTCTTCAACAGAGGGCATGCACACGTAGGAGATCTCAGCACTGGGCATCACTTCCCCATCAAGTCTGACAAGGGCAATGTCAAACTCGACAGTGGGCACCTGCGGGTACCTGAAGCCCTCATGTCTGTAGATGCCCAGCACAGAGAAGCACTTCTCACTGGGCTCCTCAAAGGTTAGGTTGTGTTTCCCCAGACACATGCGCCAGCGCTGGAGTTCATCTGCATAACTGCAATCCACAGCACATGAGGAGCACTTTTACAGGTACTGTGTATGTATGTGTGTATGTATGGGTGTGGGTGTGGAAGATCGTGTGTGTATGTGCATGATTGTGACCTCTGATCTGCTATCCAGCTCTATGCCCTTCCACCATCCGCTCACAGCCCCAAGGACATGATCTCCGATCTGCTATTCAACCCAATGGTGTACCAGCATCTACTCACAACTCTGAGAGTAGAGTTCCCTATATCCTACATCACCATTTAATGATGTACTGACTGTGACTCTTAACAACTCAATATTTGTTACATGATATAAATGTATCCCACAGTTTGCCAGGAGTTTATCAGAATTGCCTTTTCCAGTGGCTCAAAGAACAATATTTCAATATTTCCAATTCATTGTCACTTTGATTTTTGTCCTGTTTTTATTCCCTTTGTAAATAACTGTGTGAAAAGTGTGCTATACTAAATAAAATTGGTTTAACTGATTAATCAGGGAAAATACTCTGTAACAAGGAAATGCCAGTTTGCTGGAAAGAAGCCTTACTTAATGAAGCAATGCGCTGCTGTTAAAATCCAGTTCTTGTGGATTAAAGTTCCACCACACGTGTGGAAGAATGTGGGCTCTGTTTGGCTGGCAGGCCACACCTGTGGAGAGTTAAAAAGGTATTCAGACATTGCATATCCTTAGTGTGGCTTGATTAAATGTCAGGACTGTGGCTTCTTAGCCTGGTTTGTTTTTGTTTTCCCTGTCCATGTGCTTTTGTTTTTCCCTGTTCCAGCCCTGCCATGCTCTCTGCCCTGTCTCCGCCCACCCTATTACCTGCCTGCCGGCATACCTGCATCCCATCTCCTTATTAGCCTTGCCCTATGTATTCCCCGTTTGTTTCTTGTCTCGTCGCGGGTTTGTCTCAGTTATTCTGCTATGCTATGAGCTGGTTTCCCTGTTCTGCCTGCCTGCCTGTCTGTCTGATTTTTTGCCTGCCTGCCTGCCTGATTTTTTGCCTGTTTACTTGACTTTGTCTTTGAATCTGTTTTTGGTATTGTTTGCTGTGCTTTTCTGGATTGTGACTTCGTCTGTTTTTTTACCTTGATTCCTGGACTGCGTTTTGGCTTATTAAACTCGTTTGTGCATCCTGCATTCCTGTCTGTGCCCGAGTCCCTGCCTGAGCTGTGACATTAAAACTTAATTAACTATGAGATGCATCTGCTTATCATGCTGTAAACCCTATGAGAATGAGTTCATGAAAAGACGGAACACAGAAATGAAGAGTGAAAAAGAAAGAACTTCTACCAAAGAAATCATGGAGGAACAGTTGATGCAAGTAAAAGATACCATTTTATTTTTAATATTGATGCCTGCCCTGCTTTTCCCTTTTACTGAATGGATGGGTCTAAACCCATCTCCAGGCTTTACCTGCATGGACACCTGCCACGGCCAGGAATGAGCTTTAGCAGGTTCACCATTGACAATGCGACTGTTGACCAGGGGGGGTATAGCAGGCTTTCCACAGACAGTTGGCCAGTCTGAGGCACAGGAAAAGGACAATATCAGCACTAGATTTCAAAATCTGTATTCTGTGTGACTCAGCTCTGTGTTCTTATATGAAATTCTGTATTGGTCAGATTATCACTTTGAAAACATTCTGAGAAGAAAACAAAACTGCACATGGTGATGCTAGCTCCTTGCTTTTATTTTCTTGCAATGAATACAGGTGATTATCTTAAACGAGGTGTACAGCATAAAGGCCGAATCTATGCATCTGTGCAGTGCAGCTGGGGCTCTTCCTCAGGCAGGTTCTATCCACCCATCAACCCTGTGCCAGTGCTATTCTTAAGCATTATGTTGCCTGTGTAATCAGTCCCTAATCTCTTACAATCCAGACTTTGTAATTAATCACAGTCCAATTTCTGTGTGATCCTGGAAGCAAAAAGGAATTTAGAAATACACTCAATAAAGTAACATTACTGCCATTCCAATGCTTAAAGGTTCTCCAGATATACATTTTCATTTCATGCTCTTTATGCAGTGTGGTTAAAAATATTACACAGACTGCACTGCACACAATGCTGTTTATAAAGTGGCATGAAAAAGTATCTTCCCCCCCTTCTTGAAGTATCACCCCTGTGAAAAGGTAAATGCCCCCTTAAATCTGGTAGGAACACCCATAGCGGGAAAAATTGCAACTAAACGCTTCCTATAGTTTGACATGAGCCTTGTACATCCCTGTGGAGGAATCTTCAGGACTTTGACTAGGCCACTCTGAAACATTAAATTTTGCTTCTTTTTAGCCATTCAGATGTGGACTTGCTTCTGTGGTTTGGATCACTGTTGTGTTTCATGACCAATTTACGCTTTACAGATGGTCAGACATTCTCCTTAAGAACTGTCTGCTACATAGCAGAATTCATGCTTCCTTCAATGACGCAAGTCATCCAGGTCCCAAGACAGCAGAACATCCCCATGCCACCACCATGTTTCACTGTATGTACAACGTTCTTACAATGGAATGCTGTATCCACTTCATGCCCTCTTTCTTATTGCTGAGTCATGAACACTGGCCTTAGCTGATGCTACAGAGGCCTACAGTTATTAGGAAGTCTTTCTAGGATCTTTTGAGACTTCCTGGATGAGGTGCCACTGTGCCCTCTGAGAAATTTTGGCAGGTCGGCCACTCCTGGGAATATTCACCACTACTCCAAGTCTTCTCCATTTGGAGATAATGGCTTGCACTGTAGTTCGGTGGAGTCCAAGAACCTTAGATGGCTTTGTAACCCTTTCCAGACTGATATATCTCAACAACCCAGCTGTTCTGGAATTTCCTTTGATCATGGCATTGTGTGCCTGTGTCTCTTTGATGGTAATGTTCAATATAAATGCCATTTAAGCTCAACAGGGCTGATTGCAATCAAAATATGTTTTGTGTTTTCTCAGGTTTCCCTTGTCTAATAATTTTTTTGATGATACAAAACCATTCAGTGAGAGAAACATGCAGTAAAAGAGGAAATCAGGAAAGGGGAAAATACTTTTTCATGCCACTGTACCTCATGGCTGTCCAAGACTTACAAATATGCTCTAAAAACTCAGAGTCATGCCTTCTGGCTTTCCACATAATCATGGATGGTGTCCTCAAGTGGCTATATTAGCGACCATGATCATAGGTTCCTGGTTAGGGATAGTGGTGCCACACCAAATTCCTCTGATCTTACATATTATCTAACTATTACCATCATGAAAAATGGGAGACTAATAATCTAATATCCCCAGGGCTGGTTGTCTCATTGTTATATCATGCAGAGCCAGGGAAATACTTCCTTTTTCATCATCTGTCTAACTAGCCAGTCCCTCACTGCAGCTGCTGCTTCCTGGGTTGGCCATGAGATGGCCACATAACTTCCTTGAGTTCTCTGTCTCATTTAGTTCATGTGTTTTATCTGTGCTGATTAGGTAGTGCTCGCACCTGTGCTGACTGCTATTTGAGTTCTGCCTTTTGTCCCTGTCTTTGCTCAGTCTTGAGTTGCCATATGTATGTGTATGTGTCTGTCTGTGCATCTTTGTGTGTGTGTATGTGTGTGTGTGTGTGTATATATATATATATATAGTGAATCTCCAGTATGGGTAATTGTGACAGAGTGCTGTCACTATGGCTGAGTATGCGCTCTGACTGCCATACCAACAAGCCTGGCTCTTTGGTGTTGTGGTCAAGCAGCAGGTTTGGTACCCTGTAGACCCAGATTCGAGGCTGGGTAGGGTGACTGCTCTTGCACTTTGCTACAGTAGCTTTACTTTTGAACCAAACCTCCTGTATCTCAAGACCTCTCTGCATTTGGGTTCACTCTCTTCCTTGTCATATTCACTTTATGTCTTGGAGAAATCAGGAAAAATATAGTGTCTCTAACCTCAAAGCCAAAGCACTTCTCAGAAATATCAGAGACAGTGATGACGGTGAAGCAGACTTCCACTTGTTACACAGCTGGCTGAATGAGATGAACACCAATCTGAGCACAGCAGTGAGTGATTCATTTAGATTAGGAGCTCTACTCCTTGCTCCAAGCCAACAACCTGCTTGTCGGACATTTAACAAGACCTTGTTGTCTATACTCATATACTCAATTCCCCATAGGGTCACTGCTGCTGTACCCTTGGGCAAAGTACGTAACCCACAATTGCTTCAGTAAATATCCAGTTCTATAAATGGATAACATTGTAAAGACCTATAATTGATGTAAGTTGTGCTGAATAAGACTGATAAGCCATGTGAATGAAGATGGTTACCAATGGTGATGTTGTCCCAGGGGTTGGGTAGCTGTGGGGGCTCTGTGGGAGCAGGCTGGGACATGTCAGTGGTCCAGTAAGCCCTGAAGCCTTTGGCTTCAGTGAAGAAATCAGCATGGAAGCGTATCAGCAGTTTGTTTCCTTTTGTTTGGATTGTAGGTGGGAGTTTGGACCCACAAAATGGGCCTGATGGTGTTAAAAACAAGCAGAAAATCACCATTCGCTTATTCTGTTCAAATGCATTTTTATAATTAATATAATTTTGTGGCCATTAGGCATCATTCAAAAATATAGACGTGTCACAGCAACAATGGCTTCAACAGCATTTGCTGTTGAACATGCCAACAGTTTAAATGGCTCAAATGAAGACATAAGTGAAAGAAATTGTAAATAATTAACCAATTAAAAAGTTAAAAATGTATTACAAAATTCACATAGCAGATGTGCTTGTAAAATTACCTTAACAAGTATACCTTACTTTAACAAACCATATCTCAGTACTTGCACTAAATGTATGGTAGAGACAGATTTACAGCAGACTCACCGTACATTTTAGCTCTGTCATAAATGACAACATTATCAAAGCATTTGCCAAGCAGAATGCCAGGCTCCTCCACCTCAAAATCTGTGAAGGTCAGCGTTATTGTTTTTCGAGGTGGAACCTGGATAATCCACAGGCATTGGCTGTTGCCAGGGTAATACATGGGCCAGTTTTTGGACCTGATAACCCCATCCTCCTCTTGTGAGGCTCCACCACAGCCCTGGATCTCTGAGGAGATATCGACACATTTCCATCATGAGTAAGGTTTATATATACAGTTAGTACATCTGTAACAGTGCCAAACTGCAGCTAAAAGCATGCAGAGAACTAGGTGATGTATGCTCAGCTGAGTGCACAAGGCACCATGTACCTCTTGTTTTAACTACATAAATGGGGTCTAATTTCAGATGTGACTTTTGTATTGTGATTAACCTACAGCTATGGCCAAAGACTACACTTAGGTAATCTAGAGACCATAAATATTTCACTGTGTGTCAGGACTCTGGGCTCTTACCTCTAATGTCCTCTGGATACACAGCTTCCCAATTTGCGGAGAATCCACTGTCAGACAGTCGTGCATCAGATTTAAACCTCAAGGACATTTCGTGATTGGAGCTGACAATGACTGGGGGAAGAATGAATCCACAGTGGGTGCCTGAAAAATAACACTTACATCATAAGCGCATGATCTGAGAACATATGGTCACTCACTCCCACACTCTGATAGCTTTCATGGTGAAAAAATGTAGCAGAAAAAAATGCTCTGAATGTTTTTTCTTCTTAATTAAATAGTCAACACTTTAATGTTAATATAACAGCACAGCTCTCGTTAAGATCATATTGCTGATAAATTTTATTCCAGATAAAGCAAAGGTCACATTTATTCACACCACTGTAGTTTTGTAATCCTCCTTTGGCATACATTATACTCATCCCATGCTTGTTTGTTAGGTTCAGAAACTTCAGAGGAGGATTTTTGGCCATTTTTCCTGGCAGAATTTCCCGAGGTCCTTCAGATGGTTTCGTTTTCATTTGTGAACTGATTCACTGAGTGCAAATCACAAATATTCAATTGCACTGAGGTCTGGTGATTGACAATGGCAGCTAAAAATAAAAGCTTTTTGCTTAGTTAAGCATTTCTTTGTAGATATGGATGAATACATAAGATCATTGAGATACTGGAATGTTCATTTGCAGCCAAGCATGAGGAATTTGGCCAACACCAGGATTTTTACATTTTGCAAGTTAAAGCTTTTTTGCAAGTTAAAGCTCTTGAGTCCTTCTTTCTGAACAACGGCTCTACCTGTAGATTCAGAACAACCCCAAAACATGGCAGATCCATTCTTCCCTCCCCCCATTTTAGGAAACTCAATTTTCAATCATATTAGTGAGGTAACACTAGCAAGCACATCTCAATTGTCAAAGATTGTAGGTTGGTAGCTAAAGAGCTGTATTAATAAGAGCTAAGCTAACTGGCCAAAAAGTAAATGATATACCTATCTAGCTGGCTTATAAAATACAATGAAATGGTTTCATGTTATATTTGAAATCACCACTGAACAGTTGGAATCTTACTGACTGGAAGGATTTTTATCTGATCACAGAAAACTTTGTAACAGTACTTTGCCTGTTCCATACTGTACTGAAAATCCATCAAAACCATTCATCAATCCATCAAAGGAATGAGATGTTAAGGGTT
The DNA here is from genome assembly GCF_013368585.1 of Megalops cyprinoides. Classification (NCBI taxonomy): domain Eukaryota; kingdom Metazoa; phylum Chordata; class Actinopteri; order Elopiformes; family Megalopidae; genus Megalops; species Megalops cyprinoides. Next base: position 850,997 of record NC_050604.1, on the reverse strand, counting down.
GAGCAGCTGGGACTCACCCCAATGTCATTAGCTGATCAAAACGTTTTATCAATATTTCAATGAAAAACTTCCTATTTGCATATTTGAATCTGAATGACTCATTTCATGATGAGGTAGGATTCACAGCGACCTCCACCTTGCATGAGATATTTAGCATTATTTCTTTCCATTTGTAAATACAAATGCTCCAGAGAATCTGTGTTCTCTCTTACAATTCTTAGAGGCTGTATTAAATAGATGCTTTATTGACCATTACTTAAAAACACCATTAATGTTTCTGTGCCAGAGATTATGATTTTTAAAGATACTGTTAAAATCCCAGTGAGCGAGCGAATCAGTCCCTGGACAATGACTAGCTAACTACACCAGTTACCTATTGAGCTATCTCAGTAGCATAGAGTAAACTGTAAATAAAGTTAGCTATACTTAGTGAAAAAGTTAGCTACCTAGCCAGTGACTTTGCTAGTGAGCTAATGGAAACCTTTTTGAAAATAAAACTAGGTAGCTGGTGTAGAAAGCTAGCTGGTTAGTTAACAAACCAATGAGTCCAATGACAAGCTAGGACATTAGCTTGTATGAAACAGAAAATTGTCTGAGAATAAAATTAAGTTGCGCACAGTACAGATATATACTAGCAGCTTCTCCATCTAAACAGTGAATAACTTAGCAAACCCACTGGCTGAACACAGAATTAGCTAGCTAACTGGCAATCTATATAACCCACCAATTAGCCCGCTTGGTTAGCTAATTAACCGTAAGTTGACACTTCCAACCAGGACGTGTCAATTCACGGCTGGCCGTAAATAATAATGTTAGATTAGGATGATAAGGCCCACGTCTTGATACTTGTTGTGAGGTAACATGCAGCCCACTGTTATAAGGTATATTGCTACACTTGCATTAATAAAAATGCCAACAAGGATGCCAATAAGGAGATAAATTAGCTAGCTAGATTGGAAACTCTTTTCTGCCAAGGATAAAAACTAGAGACTTAAAATAGTGTTAAAAATGTAAGGGAGTTAAAAGAAGAAAACAAGAAAAATAATAATGAAGTGCAAATGGCCCAAGTTTCAACAATTGATCATAACAGGGTGTATCCAAATTCTGTATGTTTAAATGAGTTAGATGGCACATGGTTAAGTGCTTATTGTCAGACCTGAGGGTCATTGTGGTTATTTGGGTAGGAAACACCAAAGAGGGCCAAACTGTCAGTGCTATATAGGTATGGCATATGCTCTGTCAACCTTTAATTTAACAGATTGTATCTCTCCCATACTAGTGCGTAAACAGCCAAAAATAAAAGCAATCTCTGCATCCAGTGAAAGAATCATTTACAGTAAAGAGGAAGAGACAGAGATGAAAGAGAAAGAGAGATGAGATGAAAATTCCTTGCCTGTCTGATCAGGGGAAATGTAAGGTAGGACTGATCCCAAACAAGTTGCTAGACAAAAGATTTTAAAGACTGTGCACTATGCAGTCCTTTTGGATATCAGTTTGACTGTTCAATGTGCAGAGAGAGAAGTATCAACAACTTTTGAGATGAATGGTGTTTGGCATGCTTGCCTCTACAGGGAGACAATATGCTTATCTTTGCAAGCTGATCAACAGATTTCCAGCACTGGGGTACATACTCAAACCTTCAATGAGTTCACATCAGAGTTAATCAAATCAAAGTTCAAACAGAAAGCACAGATGCTTATCGTCTCATGCTTAAATGGCTGATAGTTGTTTGCAACATTCCCTTCTCAGGCCTTGAGAAGATTAGATACAAAGCAGTTGATTTGGGGACCCATAAGCTCTACTGTGCGGCTGTACCTTAGTGGAGTGGGAATGTTGATAAACTCTACATACCCAATGACTGCAGACTGTCCGAAACCAGAAGTGCATCATTCCCACAATTCCCTGCTTCTCCCACAACAGCCATGTGTGAGACCTGCAGTTTGACCAGGAAGCCCTCTGGGACCGAGATGTTCCACATACACTGTAGATCAGCTGGGTAGGCCTGTGGGAATCCTTTGGACTGGACTGTGCCTTTGCGGCCATGCAGCTGCGCATTTGTTCCACAGCCTGAATCTGAAAATGAGGAATGAGGTTATGCTTCAAATGAAAGGATAGAAAAAGTGACTGACGCATACCCACATGCATACATACATACAGTATGCACATATACACTTGCATGCAAACACTCAGAAAGTATTGATAGTGTATGTCAAAGGTAAAGTTTACAGCTGACAGTTATTAGACCTATAACAATTACCATTATCAGAATCATCACCCCACCTCTTAGATATGCACTACCATGTGGAAGATAACAGGGACAAGAGTCCACTAAAACCTAGAGCAAAAATACTTCACAGGATAGAAGACCCCTGAGTATAAATGCAATTCTTAACTGAAAAGTGTGGACTGTGTTGGGCTACTTACCGACTGGTCCTGGTGTGGTGGTCATTATGGGCGGTACCATGGTAACAGGGGGTGTGGCGGTGGTCGTGCTGGTTAGGGTCGTGGTGGCAGGGGTGGTGGTGCTCACCAGCATGTAGCTGGCACGGAAGCCTTTTCCAGTCTGAGAGGAGTCTGATTTAAATCGTATTACCATGGTGTTGCCACTGGACACTACTGGGCTGGGAATCTTTTCACTACAGAAATGACCTGAGAAAGTAGATGCAACAAAGACTGTTTATCTCCATCTCAAAACGAGTTTTCATTTTTCATGAAATCAATATCTGTAGTGGAAGTTATGCTGAAATTAAAGTGTGTTACTGCTTTCTTTGCATCTTATATTGATCAACCTGAGATTAACTACATTTTTCACTATCCCAAAGTGTGTCTGATACTAAGTAATTGATTTAATTCATATTTAACAAATTCGGTGTAAGTCCTAAATATTTCATGTTTTGTCTTTGAAGCTCCTTGTTTTTAAATAGTTTGAATATCGCATTCAGTAGTAACATTTACAGGACTGAATTTCTTATTCACAAACCTTAAAGTGAATTTACTTCAGGCTATTTGACACATGCAGTTGAAAGCTTTGGCCTTCTTACATAAAACTATTCACTTAACATTACCATGTTGATCTGTTGTGTGGCTTTGTAGGCAATACATGAGCATTGTGTGTGTGTGGACTGTTTACCCAGGTGTGCTGAACCATCCGTATGTCCATCATAAACGTCCACATAGTCCCCACAGCCCTCAGACGCCAGCTCAAAGGCGGAGAATGTAAGCCGGATCTGTTCTCCTGCAGTAACTGTGATCCTCCACTGATACATAGCAAGGCGGCATGATTACAGACAGCACTGCCACAGACTACATGATCACAGACTGTGATCACAGACAGCGCTGCTACAGACTGCATGATCACAGACCGTGTGATCACAGACAGCACTGCCACAGACTACCTGATCACAGACTGTGATCACAGACAGCACTGCTACAGACTGCATGATCACAGATCATGTGACCACAGACAGCAGTGCTACAGACTGCATGATCATAGACCATGTGATCTCAGACAGCATTGTTGAAGTCATCACCCCTAAAACATCATTGCACTGTTACAGGGCAATAAATAATTTCTTCCCAGCAGAAAGGGTTTCATGCTCTTATGGTTTATAGACCCAGCACTCAGTCAGGATCTGGTGTGAGCCTTGGCAGTGGGAGAGTTGGTACCTGGTAGAGAACTCCATTCTCATAATTCTGAGCAGGAAAGCCTGGGGTTAGAATCTCTCCATGGTCCCCCTCTACAAGCCCACCACCTCCTGTTATTTCTGGAAGCAGGAATAGAGAGTGTTTCAGCTCAGCAGCCACCCAGAGGAGCTCTGTTAGCACACAGCTTCTACCGAGGCACATAGTTTATACATCATTTCAATAACTAAATCTAGGGCTTCCACCATTTTAGTGTTAATCAAAATCAGATACAAAAAAATATTCATTTATCCAAAATGTATTGAAGTCTTGAAGCCTGTGCATACAAGTTACTACACACTGGAGGCCAGTTTTACACGCACCATCTATGACAACACTACTGCAGAAGATTGGGGGCCATACCTGAGATGCTCCCTGGGTCCACAGCTTTGTAAAGGGCTTTGAACCCTTTGTCTGTCCCTCGATCATTGGTGTCAAAATACACCACTAAGCTATTTCCCAAGGAAACAAATGGTTTGGGTTTGGAATGCCCACAAAACTTCCCTACAAAATATGAAGGAGAAAAAACATATGGCTATCAGTTCTATTCTGCATATTTGTTCTATATTATCTGCAAGCATAATGAAAACATCATTCTATAGTCACATAAATGTTTTAATTCACAATATGAAAACTACACAGAGAAAAAAATCAAGTCATATTTCAATATGTTGACCCCCCTCCCTTTGAATATAATGTACACGTTATGGTTTTTTTCAAGGGCCTTGCTTTGAGGCCTGCACCCTGCAAGGGTGGAGGCTTTAGTCAATCATGACACAGCAGTGAAGAAGGAACAGAAGTGCTTTTGCTTTTAAAACTGAGAGTGTGACGATTTTGACAGGCTCAGCGGAAGAAGACGTGTCATGCCCTGAATCTGGGGCACAGTGACACAGTTAAGAGCGGAAACAACAGGAGCTTCTGTGCATTCTGGGGAGAAACAGAAGGGGTGTCCATTGCAGAAACAGTGTGACCTATGTTTTCCTTAATCTGAATTACTGCAAAGACTGTGGCCCAGTGGAGAGGTACGTCACATTAAGATGGTTGACATCTCATTTACTGAACGGTGTGAGTTGCGTATGAACAGATCAGAAAAGCAGTCTCGATATCCTGATCTGCAATTTCAGTTTGCAGACATCCACTCATAAATTAGAGAACAGATGCCATTTTCTATGCTTACCAATTATTCCTAGGTTGTCCATTACGGTGATGAAATCTGCAGAACACAACTTAGTTTCTTCTATAGAGAAGTCTTCAAACCACACTTGGATTACCTATGCAAAAGAGTGCAAATTAAAAGGCCACCCTGGCAGCTGTAGCATAGCTAATACGGCATTTTATTCTTTCTGATACTGTATAAAATACACAATAAACACGTGTCCAGTGTCAAAAGTCCATTTTTAGAGTGTCCTCTAGAAATGCACCTCCCTGACACTGTAGACTTGATTACCATTGCACATTCTTGAAATGAGAAAGCATTGCTCAAGTTAAGCAAGTTAAAGCAAAAGGCCAAGGAGGACTGGATGCAACTTAACATTCCTAAAAATCATTTCACTGAAATCATCATGAAAAAACATGAATTACATCAGTCAATCACCATTCTATAGTTTATCATCTGTATGAAATTACTAGCCAGGTATCAATTCATTTTTTCCTACGGTATGTCATAGGGGATATTACCAGTATTTAGTGAGCCACATCCACTCTCATATTAAACTCCACTCTTTTCATAGCCTTTACGTTTTCTGTCATTATTGTTTAGATCTGGCCCATTCATGATGAAAATGTACATCCATTTAACAGGCTAGCTAGGTAGCTGTAGCTTTAAAGATGGTTTGTCTACAGACTAATTGGGAGATAATCTACATAAATTATAAGAAAATGCAAGACACTTCTTAGGAGTTCTAGTTCTACTTTGTCATTAGTATAATATTTTTCCAGCACATATTCACCTTTCCAGTGTCCACAATAATGTGCCAGCTGCAGGTCTTTCCGTTGTCATAGCTACTAGGGTAGTTCCCGCTGGTAAACTCGCCTGATGGTGCTGTGAACTGCTGAGGATTCCCACATCCAGAGTCAGCCACAGTGTCTGTGCGAAGACAAGAAACACATGTATGACCCAGTGCAACATGTGAGATCTGATTACATATACTACACTTCCAAACTGCGGTTATTTTTATAACACTTAATCTGGGAGGCTGTACTTGATATAATTTCATTGCAATGCTAGCATAGAGATTATGTATGTTATCACAGCACAACAGCATGTATACAGATTAAAGAGTGCACATGACAGTAATTGCAAAGTTGAAATTAAAGTCATGTTATCCTTAGATAATATCCAGACTTAGGTAATGACGTTTGCATCTTGTCAGCTAAATTCAAATTATTGATATCATGTTGCAATACTTCCAGAACTGACCACAACCAAATTTCAGTTCTTTTTGTACAGTTTTATTCCCCACTTCACATTTGCAAATCAATTTTAAGTTTGATAAAACTATTGAATATAGCTTATATATTGCTAATTACATATAAAAACATGAAAAATACATTAGATAAATGTAAGACTTTAATGAAGGATTCAGTCAAGTTAAAGTAGCGTATAGATTAGACAGTTGAAATCCAGCAAAAAAAGCAGGTATGTGATTGTCTAATGAGCTTTAAACCACACATCAATGCACCCCTGTACAGTACATGCAGATTCAAGCACAACATAGAAACAAAGTAGAAAATAGAATTGTTTGCATTGTGTAACTTACATTAATTCAACAGTGTTTGCAAATGTTTTAGTGAGATAGTTAGCCAAATGCACATAAACAATAACAAAATATTTCAGAAATTGAAATATTTATCAGGATGCTTAATGTTTCTAAGCCTTGGAATAGCCTTCCAAGATCCCTTAATTAGCTTAGAGTCAATTTTGTGATATGACATAACATGACATGGATATTTACACAGATCCTATTGGTTGATCCCAATAGCCCTTTATAATTTGTGAGAATTCCCACTTGCAGGAATTAGGGCTAAGGCCTATACACTTTGCCACTTCCATCTTCAAGGCTTTAGGGAGAGGTTGGAAGGGCTTTAGGCTACAGGGCAAAGGGTGGAATTATCACACAACAGAAAACTGCATTATCAGCCTTTTTAAACACAATTCCAAAGTCTCCCTTTTATCAGCCAATAGTAAGTTAGGCTGCAAATAAGCACAGCTGCTGTAGCCAACATGTCATTGTGTTGTTGTGGAGAGCACTTGCAGCACATGCTACTACAGCACATGTCAGTAATGTCTTCAAAACTGAAAAAACAAATGTCACCTCTGTCAAGCAGAAAACACACATAGTGGTCCAGCAGAAGTAAAGGTATCCCACACCCAGGCTTGATAAGGAGTGTACACTACAGGAACTGTGGTGTATGTGTGTATGCAGGAAGGCAGTGGTCAACTGAATGCTTTGTTTCCAATGCTTTGTTTGTAGGCTTCTTAAGAGTTTTCTGTGCCTCCTAAATTTAAGTTAATAAATTTTAAAGCTGCATTCAACATTTCTTTCAGGAAAGAAGTTGATTGTTACAATAAGTGACAATCTACTGGCAATTTTTTCATATTTTAAGTTCCACAGTGCACCTAAATGAAGTGGGCAGCACCTAGTGGATAGGCACTTCTCTGCTGATGTCATCTCACCCCTCGCAGGGTGCCTGACAGAGCTGAGACAAGGACAGCCTGCCAGCACAGCCCACCTCAATCTGTGGGAACAAAGGCAGTTTGTTCTGCCACTGTGGGTTTCCAGTCATTGTGAACTGATGCTGACAGCTGGGCTGTAGGGTACAGAGAGATCATCTGTGTACCATTTATTTAATGAATGAGGTACAACAGGATGCACTACAACCAGAGCTGATTTCTTTACATATTTTCCTGTTCTTGCTAGTGGAAAGAAAGAACCAAACAGAGCCAGCATAATTCCTTCATCCCATGCTACGAAGCGTAGAGCTCATATTCTCACTGTGAGATATATCATATCAAGAAAATGGGCTCTTGGGTGATACAGGCAATGCTGACACAGCTCTGACCAAACGGTGAAGACCTGTCCCTCTGAGTTTACACTGTCCCTCAAAGTTCATTTCCACTTGATCAATAACAATAATATTTTCATGATCTCTTTTGGCCTTCATTTTTTAAATTTCACATAGATTAGCTCATCTAAATGCTAATAACATGATTTTTATCATTTCACAATAAATCTGGGAAAGAAAATGTTGAAAGAAGAAATTATGTTTTCTATTAATCCATCAGAATAAGATTGAAAGCAAATACTCATGCCCCAGGATGCAATGTCAGATGCCCAATGGTGAGGTGAGCACTCACCTCCTCCATCACTCACGTCTGACCATCCTTTGCTCTCAGTGACGTATACCACCACCAGCCCAATGCAGGCTCCAGTCAGAAGCACGATGAGGAAGACAAGGCTTTTCTCCAGGGTAGTCAGGCCCTGATGGTGTCCCATGATGCCAAGTTCAGCTGGGAGTTGTGCCCTTGCTCATGGCTTCCTTGGGTTTATAACAGCATGTCTTCCCTGACCTTTGCACTTCCTGAACTATGTCCTTTTAACACAGAAAGGTACCTGTGAATCTGTGGCATGCTGTCCACAACACATCAATTTGCAGTAAAAGCAGGATGTTTTATACGGTTTAAAATATGTTTAACAATGTATTGTGTAAAGTGATTAATAATAAAACTTTAATCACTGACATAGCAATAAAAATATAAAAAGTGTATACTAGCATAGTAATAATGATATTAATAGTAATAATGTAGGTCTCCGTAATACAGGCTATTCTTTAACAGAACAGGTAGGTAATACAACTGTGAGCCAGTTTGCAGATGATGGTAGACAATGGTACAGGGTGCCTTTAAGAATGTTTCACTTTATGCATTAAAAAGTTTAAAAAAAATTTTTTACACAGCTGCATGGCATTTAATATATCAGAAATTGATGTATTTTCCACAACATTTTCTTTTCCGGAGTTCAGTACTGTAGCAAGGCTGGCCTCATGATTGGAGATTCCTATCTTAAAGATAGGCATTATTACATCTCATAAACTTCTGAACATGTGCTTTTATCTGATATCAACATGTCTACAACATGACCAAATGCAAAGCCTTAAGTCACTTCTATGCCCTCTTACATCTTTGCACACTACCACAGCTATGCCTCCCCATACTGTCACACACTGCCATCGCTCCAGCCCCTCATACTGTTACACACTACCACAGCTATGCCCCCCATACTGTCACACACTACCACAGCTACAGCCCCTCATACTGTTATACACTACCACAGCTACAGCCCCTCATACTGTTACACACTACCGCTGCTACGCCCCCTCTCATACCTCTGTACCTCTACGCCCTCTGTACCTTCGCAGCACAACCACAGCTATGCCCCTCATGCCACACTACAGGATAGAGGACAGTGTGATGTGACCCCCCCCCCCCTCTTCGTGTGTGTGTGTGTGCATCCCCCCTCCTTTATGTCCTTGTTGTGTACTCTACAAGTGATTGATTAGGAGAAGGCATTAGGTAGGAATAATTACAGACAGCTTACGGAATACTTGAATACATACTGTTTTCCATGCCTTTTTCCAGTTTCCATAAAAATAACCACAATGGTCTGGAGAGCTGACCCATTACCAGCATCAGCTTCTGCACCATCTAACTTCATTTGAACATGCAAAATCCTTTTGAAACTACATACGGATTTATCATAATGGTCAGTGCTGACAAGTTTTATATATATATATGTATATGTGTGTGTGTGTGTGTGTGTGTGTGTGTGTGTGATCAGGCAAATAATAATAACAGGATCTCACAGCTCTTCAGTCTAGGTGGCCACCATCTCCATAATGTGGAATTCTACTTCCCTTTTTTTCCATTTTTTGTAACAGTTGAGCAGGTGGGACCCAAATGCAGAGATCATTGAAAACACATGGGAGGATTACAAACAGACAAAGAGTCTTTACTGAACAAGCAAACCATTAGCACAGGAAGGCACAGCATGCAGACAAGCTGAGGACTGAGCAGGGAATGATACAACAGGTGGGGTTTAAATACACCAAACACTCAAAGACTAATTATGAACAGATGTGATCAATCAGACAATGATGCACACACAAGGAAATCCCTCTGGTGGGGGCTGAGGGAAGCAGCGCATCCATATCTTCTGCAGAGAGCCCTTCGCTCCCAAAATGCCGGGCTTCTCACCATTCCAAGAGTGGGCAAAACTACTGTAGGCGGTAGAGCCTTTTCCTATCAAGCCCCTCTCCTATGGAACAGCTTACCCTCTGAGATTCGGGGAACAGACTCTCTCTCCACCTTTAAGTCTAGGCTCAAAACATATCTATATAGTAAATCCTTCAGCTGAGGGACATGGCCTGGTGCTGGCGTGGATCATAGAGTCTCTGGTGGACTAAGTGGTCATTGCTTTCATGGACCCTGTGCCGTGATCTGGTGTTGACTGTCTTAGGGTCGCCCTCATGACTATGCCGGTCCCTTGCCTCCCATCCCCTAGGTATGCTGCCATAATGTTAGCCTGCCGGGGTCTTTCCTTGTTGCACACCTTTTTCTCTGCCCTTCCTCTCCCGCCTCTCTGTTCTACATCCCTGCCATTCTTATCAACCACTAACCACTGTTTTCTGTTTGCTTCCTATTCCCTGCTCCGGGCTCCTGTCCGGAGCTGTAGCCCAAGCGCCTCATCCCGTTTTCCAGTCCTGCTACCTCGCTGCCCTGCCCATCAAAGCCAACTGCATTGGAAGACCCGGACATCCTAGGAGACATTCTTATAATTACTCTACTGTTAACTACTATTGTTCTATCTGCCCAGTGCCGGCCAGAAGCAGATGGGCCCCCCCCCATGAGCCCGGTTCTGCTCAAGGTTTCTTCCTGATAGGGAGTTTTTCCTTGCCACTGTTGCCTTAGGCTTGCTCTCAGGGGGTCTCAGGCCTGGGAACAATGTAAAGCTGCTTTGTGACAACTTGTGTTGTAAAAAGCGCTATACAAATAAAAATGAATTGAATTGAATTGAATTGAATATTAACGGTGCGGACGCCAAGATAGCATTCACGACACTTCACTTTACTTGGCCAAAACTCTCATTACAGATCAAAGTGCATGCGCCACTGCAACCCTTGAACAGGACCGTGTTCACAGAGGTCCAAAAAGTAAACATATTTACCACACAACAATTATGTGATCAATATATCACAGTGACCTTGTACAAGGGGTGGGTGTGTGGAGTGGTCACTGACAAGCAGATGCATGTGTTCTGCTAAACTTGTGAATGTTAATCTATGGGGTGCTATTCAGGACAAAATTCCTTTGTATTTTGTACATCACTATTGGTTGATTGGCAAACTAGTTGGTTTACTGCATTTATACTAGTTCACATCTTACATTGGTTTAACTTTTTTACTTTGGTGTGGCACCATGCTTAGATTTGACTGGGGTATATATACAGGTTTGTTGGCCAATATAATGGTTAAATCTCATGTTTAAATTGATGCATGAGTATTTCTATTGACTTATTGGTACTCCTTCTGGTAAATACAGAAATGTATCAAATAGTCACCATATGTGTTAGTTTATTGGTCATTTATCAGAATGAATGGCACAGACATCTAGCTCCCCCCACACAGGCAAATAAAGCACACTTTGTCTAACTGTACTTGATTTCAGCTAACTCATGTCTATTTACCATCACTCTCCGTTACTCTTTTAAACAGTTTGAACAACACTGCTTTTCCAAGGAATGCCTTTTCTAACTGTTTCCAGGAAATTTCTGTTATCTCAGTCATTATCATAATGAAGCTGGTTAAAGCCAAGAGGTTACACCGGTCTATGGTGTGCAGATAAAGATAAAGACTCTGGTTTAATGTTCTACTAAAAAGACATCAGATCTGAGAGAAAATTAGTAATTCATTTAACTGTTGAAAACAATTTCCCTGTATTTCCATAGATTTAAACTGACCCCACGACATATTGGAGGTCAAAACACCAGATCTCAGACAGCATGTATAATTGGATGAATATTATATTTTAAATGTAAAATTGGTTTCAGGTGTTCATGGGATAAACATGTATTCTCTTGCTTAAGTGGCATCAGGTTTCTAACTAGATACATGACAATGACTGCAAAAAGTCAGTATTCTCTGTAAAGTCTGTATATTGTTGTTTAGAGTTGGCAAAGTTTCTTTCTAGGTAGCCTCTGATTAGCTAAATAGTTATTTGGTGTTAGCTAGATATTATCAACAACATGTTAAGGCAAATTTATGTATCTAATTATGTATTAGTTATGCAGGACAGCAAGTCACCACCAATGAGGGAAGTGGTGGCTGTTGAAGGCAGATGCGCATGGACGGATTATGAAATCAAGGGCCCCTGGGCACGAAAGCCTCCTGGGCCCCCCAACCCCCAAGCGCGCAAGCACAGCAAGAAGTGACTCACAGTTCAACCACCCTGTGCTTACGTGACATATTTAATACCTGTAGATAGCCTACAGGATTTACACCACATCAACACATGATGCAATAAGCTGTATTAATGTAATGTAATATTAATTGAATTGCCGACAAATAGCACATTAATGGACAAAATAAAAAGACACATGTATAGCCCATCATACAGTTTTCACTTTACCTTTTTATATTTTATATATTAATATTTTATATTTTGTTACATGCTTAACCCTTTCGCACGTAACTTATTTTTATGCTATATAGTGCGTGTTACATTACATGCTCGTTGTGTTTTCATAAGCGTTATTAAGCTTCTCATAGTTTTCAGTTAGCATTTGCTATGTTTTTCATGTTAAATCGCTGTTTCCTCAAAGCTAAAATTAGCTAGAATTTTTCCAGTCTAGTGTTTTAATCATACCGGTTTTAGCATACACACACTAAACGGCAAATCACACCGGTGTGACCGTAACCACGAAAGGGTTACGCCTCGTTTCCACACAGTTTTGTTTGGTGTCCGTAATTCAGTACAATATATGCAATATTCCCTCTAGTGTTCAAAGCAAGGAAAAGGAGATGGATCAAAACATAACTCTCACTCGTGTTGGTGTCATCATGGAATGAATGCAACGGTGAAGCAACCTCTATTTATATGTCAAATGAGCGGCAGTATAATGGAGGGAAATCACAGCGGTAGAAGGTGAGGGGGATCAAGTTTTCATATCAAAGTGATAAAGACGATCTGTATTTCTTAAGATTATTGGTTAAAGCACAGTGTTTATGTCGATGCAAAAGGTTGCCTGATTACGCAGATTCTTTCTTCAAAATATGTTTAATGAACTCTCACTTTTATTTAACTTCGATCACCAGTCAAGCAACTGATTTGAAGGAAATAGCCCGTTAGCTAATTTGTTTTTCCAATGCCATTAACTTTCAGGCACACCGTGCATACGGTCTCTCCGAAATCCGCCGCAAAAGTAAATTTTTTCAACGCACTCGAAGGCAAATTCTGGACCTTAAAAAATGGAAGGAGGAGTTTGCAAACACATCGGAGATCACAGAGGTTCCCATAGGAATGAATGGACGTCCGGTTGACTTGCATACGTACACAGAGCTATATGGAAACGAGGCGTAAATTGAAAATTTGCACAAAGGTTCTAAATAAAAGGAGAAAAATAATCAAATGTGAGAAAGTAGCTTTTATTTGTCGAGTATATAATTCAAAATGTAATGAGAAATAGGACTTTCCATGTGGTCATTTTATATTATTCATTGAATTTAAAGAAAATGTGCTATATCGTGATATGTATCGTTATCGAGATATGAAATGACGTACACTATATGGACGAAAGTATTTGGCCACACCTGTTTTTCAGGGTTTGGGCTAGGCCCATTATCTCCAGTGAAGAGCAGTCTTAATGCTTCAGCATACCAAGACATTTTGGACAATGCTATGCTTTCAACTTTGTGGCAACTGTTTGGGGAAGGCCCTTTTCTATTCCAACATGACTGTGCCCCAGTGCACAAAGCAAGGACTATAAAGACATGGTTTGATGAGTTCGGTGTGGAAGAACTGGACTTGCCCGCACAGAAGCCTGACCTCAACCTCATTGAGCAGCTTTGGGATGAACTGGAACGGAGATTGCGAGCCAGGCCTTCTCGTCCAACATCAGTGCCTGAACTGATAAATGCTCTACAGAATGAATGGGCACAAAATCCCACAGAAACACTCCAAAAAGCCTTCCAAGAAGAGTGGAAGCTGTTATAGCTGCAAAAGGGGGACCAACTCCATATTAAAGTATATGTATTTGAATACAATGTCATTACAGTCCCTGTTGGTGTAATGGTCAGGTGTCCAAATACCTTTGTCCATATAGTGTATACAACACATGCAATAAAAATAATTCACACAGACTACAAACAGAAAGAATTGTTTAAGTCTGAGATATTGAATAAACCTTTTACGATGACTACCACATAACTGTCCCAAAGGCACTCCATCCTGATTACACTGACAACAGGGGTGGTGAGTAGGAGGAGATCCAGCACATCTCCATGTGTAAACAAATAAAGACTTGAGACCCTCGGGGTATAGCATGTGAAGTGCTATAAATTATTCAGAGATGTTTATCAGTAGGAGCTTTATTGAACAAGTAACGTGGACATAACGCTGAATAAATTGGGCAGCTACATTATCATTTACATTACAATGCTACCTGGCTACTTAAAATAAGACCAAGAAACTACTGTAAGTCTAAATGTTGTTTCCAGCTATATCTGTTCCTATATGAACTGTTCGTAATGACAAGAAAAGTCAACATTTGGCTGCCAAAGTAGTTAGCTAGTCAGCTCATGCTTGCAGTCGACTCACTTCAGTCCTGTTACTGGATCATCAAGACATACCTCCTACTTTGTTGATACCAGCTAGCTAATGGCAAAGCTAACTTATCTAGTGAGGTTACTTTTCATTTTTATACAAACTGATTTGCAACCTAACATCAAAGGTAATTCTGAAACAGGTCCAAGCCATGTTGCCCCAGCTCAGTCTTGTGGCCATTCACTGGCATAACCTCCCAGATTTGTAAGTTTGTCTGACAACAGAGCTGGTTTACAGGATTGCATATACTATTAATGTCCCTCTTCTTTAACAAGATGTTTTAACTGACACGAAACACTGAAATAATAACTCACATAGCTAGATAACAGCAAAGCACTAGCAGACTCAAAATGAGCAGCCTATCTAAAATTTCTTAATGTGGGAAGAGCAGAGATGCAGAATCATGCACCCCTGGTCCAGACAATCAAGCTACCCAAAGTGATGTTTTTGGTTTTGTCATCCCTGTGAAGCCAAAACGAGCTTGACATTAATGACCAGTAGCTACACAAAATCTATTTAAAAATTTATTTAAAAGCACTGATTCTGCACATTCAGAAACACAGCTGTGGTTGGCAAAGGCAAATAGCTTGTTAGCTAACTTGGAGTATTTATAGGGAATGTTAACTGCAGTTAGTGAAGTAGCTAACTGTGACAATAAATAGCTACAGTAGCCATTATTGCTTTGCATCTCAGTGAATGACAGTTTGGTATGGATTATGGACTCTAGATCCGAATGACCTGTTGAACTACAGGCCCATCTCAAATCTCCTGCTCCTTTTGAAAAACTTGTAACAAAGCAACCTTGTTCCTTCTTACAGTCCAGTAATATTCTGGAAGTCTTTCAGTCTGGATTTAGATTGGGTTTAGACCACATCACAGCACAGAAACCGCTCTCCTAAAAGTGCTTAATGACCTACTTCTCTCTGACAATGGCTGTATCTCCCTACTTGTGCTCCTAGACCTAAGTGCAGCCTTCAATACTATCGATCATCTTATTCTCTTACACCAACTTGAAAACCTGATTGGCATAAGTGGAAAAGCTCTATCCTGGTTCAGGTCTTATCTGTCAGAGTGACACCACTTTGTTTTTATTAACAATGAGTCTTCCAACCACTCCAGAGTAAGACATGGAATACTACAAGGATCTTTGCTCTTTTCTTTATACAAGGTGCCTCTTGGCAATATCATTCGTAAACATGGCATTAATTTCCACTACCATGCAGGTGATACCCAGTTATACATATTGGCCAAACCTGATGTGTCCTTGAAAATATCAAACATGGAAGCCTGCCTTAAAGGCATAATGACATGGATGGCCCATAATTTCCTCCCTCTAAATTTGGACAAAACAGAAATATTGGTCTCAAGTGCAACCATCAAAGACCTTGGTGTCATGTTTGATCCTGAGCTCTTTTGAAACATAAAAACACTTTATACTGCTTTCCTTCATTTGAGGAATATAGCCAAAGTCAGGAAAATTCTATCAATACACAATGCTGAAAAGTTAATCCACACTTTTGTTACATCCAGATTGGACTACTGTAATGCCCCCTTGTCAGGATGTGCATATGCCTCCCTAAAGCCCCTTCAGTTGGTTCAAAATGCAGCCCCTCTTTTGTGGAACAATTTACCCACCAAAGCTCAGGGAGCGCACTCTCTCGGCCTTCAAGTCTAGGCTAAAAATGTACCCGTTTCAAATCTATTAGTTGAGGGACACAACATGGTACTGGCATTGATTGTAGAGTCTCTGGTGGACTAAGCGATCATTGCTGTCACTACATCATGGCATGGTTACTCTGTGTTACCCTTATCTGGCTGTGGTCTGGTATTGACTGCCTTAGGGTTGCCATCATGATCGTGCTGGCCCCTTGCCTCTCATCCCCTAGGCATGCTACCATAGTGCTTATCTGCCGGGATTTTTCCTTATTACAAACATCTCCCTGCCCCTGCCCTTGCCCTGCCCCCCCCCCCCACTCCCTCCTTGTCTCTATGGTTTAAGGTTTCATTCCTGCAACAAATATCCAGTAATCACCATTTTCTATTGGTTTCCTGTCCCTGCTCCAGGCTCCTGCCTAGAGCTGTAGCTCAGGCGCTACATCCCGATTTCCAGTTCGGCTACAGTACCTCACTGCCCTACCTATACAGCCCATCAAAGGACCAGGTGGATTTACCCTGGTCCCTGGGACTCAGCTCAGGACAGGCTGTGTAATAGGGGGTCCCCATGTTGCTCACACGGATCAGTCAAAGACAATCCCGTTTAGCGTTCGCTCTCCTGTGGTGCAGATGGGGAGCAGGACTGCATTCGTCATGCTTCAACACTCCTGCACAAGTGCAGAGGACACTACACTGAGGCAAGCCAAATGTGTAACTGCAAATTTATTAAGTGGTAATGGAGAAAGCAGCAAGAAAAAGGGAAAGCAGCAAAATGACAAACCCTTCTTTCCCCATAACAGGCTTTTAGGTCTCTAATTTTAACATCTATATTACCCATAAGTATACACAATACATTGTTTCCAGATATTTACAACATATGTAAATGTCAGGGGGTTCGGAAGCCAAAGGCCCCCGGCACCCAACTCAGGTTCCCCAAATCGATCCGCCCGCCAGACTACCAGGACACAGGAGTACAGGTACAAAAGGTTTTTTTTAAAAAAAAAAAAAAAAAGTGCTGCTGATGCCCTTGGTCCAGACCGCGCCCTCCCGACGTTGATGTTCGCCATGTCTCGCGCAGCTCCGGAACAGTCGTTATGGTCGCGCTGGGGGGGGGACACAGCGGAACGAATCACCCGCTCTGCTTGGCTGGGCAGACTGCAATAAGGAACGCGCACACACAAATGTCAACACCGCCAGTCACGTTCCTTACTGCACAGGGGCAACTGCACAGGGGCGATTCGCCTCCTTCCCAGCCTGGGGTGCCGCCGCTCCAGCCTCGCTTCTCTTCTCCCGCCAGCTTCCGCTGCTTTACCTGCCCCGGGCGTCACTCCTGGAAGCGGTCCGGATCTGCAGCGCTCCGCCGTCACTCACTCCCGCACCTATTAAGAGATCGGATCCCGGGATCTCTCCCCAACTCAACAGCAACACAAAACAAAAACAAAACTTAGAAACATTCCCAAAACAAAAGGAAAACCCCGGCCGAAAACAATAACCAAAAATCCAAACCGAAAAATAATATCCCCGTAAAACCTGCGGCGCAAAGCGTTTCTTTCCCGAGCCGTCCGTACCCCCAATTGCCTGAATTGTCGTGCTTTTAACATGTACTCTTGCTAATCAAGACAATCCAGAACAGGCGCGGACCCCGCCAGTTCGGCAGCGGCAGCCATTCAGCAACTCCGGCTCAAACACGCACCCGTGGTTCCCAATTAGTTCCCGATCGCGGCACTCAACGCGGTGGCAAGTGTCGGTTTACCTCCCGACATAAAAACAGTGAAATGAGTTATGTTCTGAAGATTTAAAATCCTGGTATGAAGGACTGAAGGAAAACAAGAATGATAGGATGTACATGGTTTATTGGTTTATTATCAGAAACCAGAGTTTTGGTTCCTATAAAAAGGAACACCTATAAATGGTGAAAAAGAGAAATGAGAGGAAGAGAGAGACTGGTAGAAAAAGAGGGGGATGGGGTTCCAAGGTATATAGAAAAGCAGGTTTTTCCAAATGTTATGGATTTTCCCCATTGTCCATTTTGAAAGCTTTTGCAATGTCTGCACTCATTGCTCCATAAATCTCAGGGATGGGGGTGTCTGTGTGGATCTGAATCTACAGGGAGAAGACTCTACACATTGACAGCAGTGTGGTTGGGGTTGCTGTGTTTTCTGACTGCCATAACAGAGCTCTGTATTCACTGTGAGTTTTGCAGTTGTTGCTTCTCACTAGTCTACAGTTATTGGTTCAGTGAGTTAGCTCATACTGCAAGTGTGTTATTCAGCAAAGTGCACTATGGTTTTCCCTTCCTCTGCAGATAATGGAGTGGTAAATGATGCTATGAGGAAGCACTACCCACTGTCTGAGATCCTTTCACTCCTTATAGCCAACTACACTGTGGAGAGAGACCAGTTAAAGACTAGAAACACCATCCCACTGTATTCTTTTCCTTGAATGCAAGTCAACATTTTAACCACACAACAGGACATGAGCAGTTAGAAAGTGATGCTGTGATTACCCACAATAAGCCCTCTCAGTACTGTCTTCATCATACCCCCATCACCTGCTCTAGACATAAGAATTGCTGGACCTGTTCTCATTGTCTTCCAGGATTCGAATGTCTGCATGACCGCTACCTGTGTGTGAGCTTGATTAGCTAGTTAATCTGAAATTTTCTTGTTTTTATTTCCGCTTTACAGCAAATGATACTAGTGGATACTGGGTGTTTTTGAGGTCACTCGCTGCTCATTTAGTGATGTTTCTGTCCTTCAATGGAAGGTTTTGAAATCTTACAGTTTCTGCATGTTTCTTGGTCTCTCCAATTATGAATTCTAGTTTCATCAGTGGCAGATTTTCAGTTCCATCTGTTGTGGTTTGTAGTGATCTTCACAAGAACGGAAACCTGAAAGATGCACTTTTATTATGGGAGGGAACTAAGTGGACTGCAGTGGTGGCAATTTATCATAATTATCTGAGAATGATGCTACCCATTCGCTTCATAAATGTGTGACACACAATGCCCACCACTACTCCCACTCATAAACACTCCTCAAAGACCTCTTAAATCTGCCTATTGCTATTGTTAATCATAATACTCCTAAAATCACTCCATAATGATTCAACCCATCCATATCATATTCTCACTGAAGTTTTAGTTAAATGAAATGAAATGTCTGTTATTTTGTTTTGTTTACTATGTAGCTTTCAATATGCAGGTAAGTATGATTGAATTGTCATTGTGATGCATTTTGATAGCTTTTTATGGTGCAGATATTTTTATTGCATTAAAACACATATTTAGTAATGGATAAATGTTCATGTTTAATGTATGACATTATATTACTAACAATAAGCTCCAGACACCAGTGAACCTAACTGGTGGATGCATCCTTATTCATGAATGCATCCTCATTGCTGAGCTCTTGTCCAAAGATGCTCCTGTCCAAAGTGACTTGCATAGCTAAAATTGAAATTGGAAGTACATTGACCATGCAGTGTCTTTATTGTGGAGAGTTTGAGAAGATGGGCTGGATTTAGAGATAGGCCTGGACCGGCCTAACAGATAGAGATATGGAGGTGGTCTTGAAGTGGGTGGATGGCAGTGGTGTTGTTAGGTCCGGGGTTATAGCCCCAAATATTTTAAGCCTAGCCCTGAATATGTTCTCCCTGAAAAAGGAGGTGTTTATGGCAAAGCAACAGACAGCCTGTGTAACAGAGCGGAACTTGACTTGCAGCGTCCGAAGGTGTGATAATATTTATTTATTATAAAGGTAGATATAACCTCCCCAACCTACCGATGCTGATCTCCCTTCAAGCCCCAGGCAAACTTGACTTAGCCCCCTGATCTTTTCAATGGCTAGAAACACCATTGGTGGATGGCACAACACCGACTGGAGGATAAGAACAGATTCAACACTGTTAAAATGAGAGAGTGATCATTGTATGAGAGTAGTAACTGTTTCTCTCTTCAGTGTGTCCTCACTTGTCTCTCTGCCTCTCTTATTCTCTGTGCTGTTCCTGTTTTCAGGTACTGGACCCTAATGTTGAAAAATAATGTGGACTGTGCTGATGTTACAGGCACAGAAAGAATCTCAAAGCTCAATCTGGTGCAACACATTTAATGTTGGATGTAAATCTGAAACAAGAAAACAAACGTTTCAGCGGTGAGCTGGGCTGGAACTTCAGCGGTCTCGTCTCCAACGGCCAACTCAAGAACAGTATCTAATTACATTATTAAACTGATTACTTAATACACACTGAGTGTAACAAATTCTCATAAACAATCACAAATTAACAGGGACAGTATCTTGACAATATCAGAATATCCAAATATATTATTCTATTTTCCTATATTATTATAATGTTATCTTTACAGTAATTATTACCTTTCCATTCACTCACATCACCTTTACAACTACGTCTGATAGAACTGATCCACTGTACGTTTCACTTCCTTATTTACATTCTCCGTCACATACGTCACCGAAGGACCACTCACTGTTTCCATGGTGATGTAAACACTCCGAAGCTGAATTGTTAATCGATCAGTCGTTCAACAGTATTAAATCGGTCTAATACTTTGTAACCCAAACGGTTACAAAATATTCACCTATCACTCCGTACACCTACAAAGGTAACATATATATATATATATATATATATATATATATATATATACGTACGTTCACCTGAGTACCATGGGAGTCAAACTATGTTACATTTAAAATTATTAAATATCTTTTAAACAATAACAAAACTTTAACAGCATTCACTCGCTAGCGAACAGACTAACGGCTTTGAGCTACCGCTAGGATGCTAGCTAATTAAACAAAATTATTCATTAAATAGAAACAGACAATTACCAGGCATTACAACATCTTAGTTATGATTATGGAATACAATACCACATTTGGGAGTAACATCTGGGATATGACATCCCTCACCTGAAACAAGAAAACAAACGTTTCAGCGGTGAGCTGGGCTGGAACTTCAGCGGTCTCATCTCCAACGGCCAACTCAAGAACCCAGCCCGAGCTCCCTAACTGCACCCGCTGCCAATCCACAGCGCGTGGACGGCAGACAGACACAATAACGGCAGAGACACAGACAACCATAACGTACGATCAAGGAGGGGTAATCGTGAATGCACCACATAGACACAAATTTTCCAATGCACATAAAAGCCTACGTGCCACACTGAGACCCTTATTACAGGTGACAGCAGTAGAAAAGGCTGGAATGGCATGCCATGTTCTGATAAACAGACATGTCTCTGTGAAAGACCGGCCTCTGCCACCCACACAGATACACACACAGACACTTGATTTACCTAGTTCAATAATGGTAGGCTGGAAGGATCCAGGCTCTCAATCATCAAAAGATTGTCCCAAATCATAAAGTGAACATACAGTCAAGCAAAATCCCACATTGAATGTGACTGTACAATATTATCATATCTCACAACAACTTCTGACTTGGAGTATGCTTGTGCATGGAGGAATGAAAACATGATTGCATGTGTAAAGAAGGCACAGACAGTCATCAAAACATTTAAATCACTGTGTTGGCAACACTGTTCACTGAAACTCCCAGATTAAACATATAAAACTGGTAATCACCAACAGACTCATAGATATGAGTCTAAAAACATAGATCAGTCCTAAAGGAATCTATCTTGTGGAATAAAAATAAAGTATAAAAGTGTGTAGTCTACTGTGCCCTCTGCTGGACAACATGGTAACTGAAAAGAATTTTTCCTCCAAAGCTGAGTGTGCTTTTCCTATTATTATTTCATATGTTATTTTGTAGTTATATGTTTTCTTTCTGTGATATGTCTTGGTTATTGTTTATTTAGGGTAATTTTGGTATTATAAAACTCTGGCAGCCTATGGGAAGGAGGAGGCAGAGAAGTGAACTTTAAACTGATATTCACCAATTCAATAAGAATCTCCCATCAGCAGCTGATTCTTTGATACTTTCTTTTGCCTAATGTGGTTGTGTTGCCTTTGATATTAATTTTAATAAAGGCGACTTTGAATAACTGTGAAGTAAAAGAGACAGAAATAGACTATTTTTATGTAGGGACAGTAAGCCATAACATTTATGTGACGAAGCTGTGAGGGTTAAAGAGATAAAGACATCAGCTCATTTCTCCCCTTTCAGCATGGAGGAGAGAGGGCATTTTAACACCTCCATAAATCCTTTATGCTTTCATAAAATTATCTCCAAAATCTTAGGCTGTGTTCACACGTAACAAGCCAGCAACAAGCCAGCTAGATCACTAACAACAGGCTACTGTTGTTATGGCAACAAAAGATGCTCTCAACTACTTTTTGGGGAAAAAAACGCTGCCGGCGTTTTTTTTTTTTTTTACTTGAAAAATGCTCTGGCCAGCGTTTTTCATCAAAAAAGACGCTACGTGTGAACATAGCCTTACAGCCAAACTGACTTCAGTCTGGTGTTCTGTATTCATCTGAAGCAATCAGAGAATTCATAGATTGTTAGCTTGTATTTGGTTGGGATTCATTGTCTACAGTGTAATTTGAAATAAATCTCTGTCTGTTCTAAAAAGTGGATAAAGTACTAAACAAAAGTTACATAAAAGCCAAAACAAGTGAGTTCTCAGTTGAGATGTACCATTCTCATGGATGAAGTTTATAATAATAATCATTATTATATGTTTGACACCCTTGATATAAACAAAACCCGATCACTTGTATGTAACAGCATATAAAGTCCTGTTCCTCATCAGTCACTTTCTACTTCAGCAGATTTATTTTACTCACCATATCACTGGCATCGTTTGTACTGTATTAGATGCTTTCCAACATGTAAAAATGACTATATCAATGCTGTACATGCATAATCCCCCAATATTCCATGCAGAATCCCCAACATTCCATTCTCAGAACTGTGACATCACAGCTGATCAAAATGCAGAATGATACACACACTCTAAACATATTGGGATAGAAGGTAAGTTACAGGTTGGTGGGGCATTCCCCATACCTATACAGGCCCTTTACCCCATACCTACACAGCTCTGAGAGATAGGCCCTTTACCCCATCCCTATCCACAATATTTCTGACAAAGCCTCTGTATGGTGAGACATTTTACATTTACATTTATTTATTTAGCAGATGCTTTTATCCAAAGCGACTTACAAAAGTGCATACAGCAAGTATAGCGAAAGTAAGGGGACAGGATGTGTAAAGTTCCACAATGAGACAGTTCTCAGCTGAGAGCAAGGTCTGTTTGAGGACACAGTACTATCAGATTTGTACAATTACAGCCTATAGGGCAACTAATACGATACACCTTCAAACGGCAAACTTCAACAACTTCAAACGGCGCAATGAGTGTCAGGGTAAAGGCGGCAACAAGAAACAATTTTAAAAGCACAGCAATTTACGACAGCACTGATGGGGGGGGGGGCAACAATTGTGTGCTGGGTCAGTCCAGGTAGAGTCTGAAGAGGTGCGTCTTCAGGCCCCGCCTGAAGGAATGGGGTGAAGGAGCTGTCCGTAGCGAGACAGGGAGTTCGTTCCACCACTGGGGAGCGATGTAGGTGAAACGCCGATGTCTGGCAGAACAAGCACCTCCTGCCTTGACCATGCAAGGAGCGAGGCGTCCAGTTGCTGCTGAGCGCAGGGGTCGGGCTGGTGTGTAGGGCTGGATGAGTTCTTGGAGGTAGGCAGGGGCTGTCCTGTTGACTGCAGAGAAGGCGAGGGTCAGGGTCTTGAATCTGATCCTGGCAGTGACAGGAAGCCAGTGGAGGGTTTTAAGCAGGGGAGTAACATGGGAGAATTTGGGGAGGTTGAAGATTAGTCAGGCAGCTGCGTTCTGGATGAGCTGGAGAGGCTGGGTGGTACAGGCTGGGAGGCCTGCGAGGAGAGCGTTGCAGTAGTCCAGTCGAGGGAGAACTGTGGCCTGGATAAGGAGCTGCATCGCGTATGTTGTACGGACGAATCCTCCTGATGTTGTGGAGGAGGAATCGGCAGGCCCGTGATGTGCGAGCAATGTACTCCTTGAAGTCCAGGTGGCTGTCGAGGATGACGCCCAAGCTCTTTGCTGACTGAGAGGATGGTATTGTGGTGCCATCGACGGTGATGGAGAGATCATGCAGGGGGGACAATGGCTACTTTCAATGAAGATGTTTGTCTCTCTCTGATTTTCTCCAGATCTTTGGCATATCTGCTAAAATTCCGGCTCTCAAAGGTTGCTGAAACGGTGGATATATATTTCAAAACAAAACGATCCAAACTGGATCGTGGATATAAACTGTTCCATAATCAGTTTATCTTTAATTATGAAGATAATGTCAGCTAGCTACGGAGAGATGGCTAACGTTAGATCAAGCCACCTAGCAGCTTGTAAATACACATCAATAAAGCTGTGTAATGAAATTATCCAATGGTTCATTGCCATAACATATGTCATGATAGTTTAATATTCATTCGTGTTTCTTACGTGCATGTTCTCTTTGGTATAGTGTCCGACGTAGTAGACGGTAGTGTCGTAATACGAGCATGGTGCTACAGGTCACTTAGAATGAGGAGCCACCCAAACTGGAGGTGTAGTGAAGATAACATTGTTAAGGGGCAAAAGGAGCAAGAGCACTGAGTAAATTATTGTTTGCATCGGTCTGTTGAAGGAGGTGCTTTGGCTAGCAACGCTAGCAACATCAACGTTTTCTCGACCACAGCAAGGTTTGACTTGACGAACATCAAACCCCAGTCTTTGTCGATCTGTCAAAAACTTGACTTCCTGGCTGGGGTTCTGTCAAAGACCCATGGAAAAATACAAGGCATCGCATCTTTTTAATTCTGTTTAGACCAGTAGTTGTTGTAAACAGGTCGTCGCTGCGAAAGTTAATGCTACAAACAAGTGTCATCACAGACGTTAAACAGCTCTTCATGGCTTGAATCCATTCGCTTGCCAGTGGTGTACTGGCCATCGGGCATACCGGGACAAATCTCGGTGGGCCGGTGGACCGTCAAAAAATCCAGTAAGTTTTTTTTTTTTTACCGGCCCTCTCTGTGTGCCTAATGCCTATCTGATGAAATGGTTCAATTGGGAGGACTGAGAAATGAACGTTTATTTAAATAACAAGGTACCATAATTTCATGAATGCATTCACTGTTAAGGCATGTTGCACAGCAGTTTTCAATGACACACGTTCGTATGTAATCATTTACCTTGACACTGACAAAGTCACGTCACGATTAGTTCAAACAGAGCTTAGTTGCGTAAGCTTACCAACAACGCGGTCATCTATCCTAAGTAAAATATTGCATTGTCACCGCTGTTTTTTTTTTTTGTTTTTTTTTTATTAATGCTAAATAAAACGACAAAAGTTTCCAATGTTAGCTGTGTGCCGTTATCAAGGCAAGCAAGCTAGCTAGCTACCTAGCGGGTTAAAGGGAACTTCAGGACCGCTGATGTCCAAGTTGTACCTACCTAGCTAGCTAGCTGCATTAAACGTGATAATATAAACCTTGCTACGTGACGTGTAATCAGAATAATATAATCGTTTGTAAAGTCCATGCACATTAATAAGAGGTAGTCTCAGTTGTAGACAGAACTTCAGAATCGTAACCAAATTTATACTTTAATTCCTTAGCACCCCCACCCCCGTTTCGCCAGTAATAGGGAAGATGGCTAACTGAATGTAAAGACGTGGAAAAAAAGGCCCACGAAAGTTAGCTAGCTAGCTATCTTAATTACCGTTTCATTCACTATTTCATTTTCCATGAAATGTCTCTAGCCCTTTTTCCATTAGAATTTAATTCGCTAGAAATTGATGCTCATCAGAAAGTTACTGCGACAAGGCGGATGGAAAACGAATTAAAGCGATATAGAACGAAATGTGACGCGCTAAATTAATTCGCTCGCTAGAGGTGGATTAACGGGGAGGTTGATTCGATTTAACATGATGGAAAAACGTTGAAGCGATATAACAATGTCGCGCATGCACAGAAGCCAGGGCACAGAGCTCAAATGTAGCACGGGAATACTCTCCTCAGGCTTTGACGCGAGTTCTCTTTTCCACAACTTTCATCGCCGTCAGATTTTGTGAAGACAAAAAACGCAAACCAGCTAGATATATAATGGGCAGTTTAAATCGGCAACATTGGGCAAGGGAGGAGACCTGTCTCTTTTTAAGTTTACTTAATGAAATGGACGTGGTGGCAGCTTTAGATGGGAAAAGACAAAGGAATGCCCTAATTTTTAAAAGTATTTCCAATCTGATAGGGTCGTTAAATTGCCTAGAGGAGGGAGTCTAGTAGAGCAGGAGGAACGAAATCGTTTGAATACTGGGATGAACTAGACCAGAGATCTCCAACATGTCGCTCGCAAACTACCAGTAGCTCACTGCCCGTTTTTGAGTAACTCGCCAAAAGTTTCAAAGATTATGTACAAAAAAACCGACTACAAATAAATGCACCATAGAAACCTCTTCACATTTCAATCTAATAAAATAGGCCTACACAGATGTCCTGCCACCCTCCAACACAAAATGATATCAGCTGTCAATCGCATAAGTTATGCTACTGTCAAGTTTGTCAACATGTCGTCACTGTAGGCTAGCTGCTGAGGTAGCTACTGAGCTAAAGCAAGGGGTTTGGTGGTGTTAGCAAGGCAGTTTAGCTTATAAAATAGCCAGTTTCATGATGAGCAAAGACAGTGGCCAGGGCAAAAAAGCAGAAAACATGCTATTTACATGAGGAATGGAAACGCACTATATTTGGCAATTGCTATCCTCTTAGATGTTGGCACAGCAGGCCTGCGACTCGCTGCACTCGGTTGGAGATAGGGCCCAATTTCTTCGGAGAATCTTTTGAAAATTTCCCTCGGCATGCGGAAATGTGTGATCCATTCTCGGGGTGTGAAGTGCTGTCTGACATCTTCCCACCACACACTGGACTGGTAGGTTTCAGGTGAAGCACGCTGAGGTAAAAGCAGGGATGCTTCCCGGGTCATTCTATTCATCCTGTTCACTCGCATCCTGCATTTTATTAGAATTGCCGCATTGACGAGATGGAAGAGTAAAACAAACAAGCGCCCAAGGGCGATGGTTTGATGGCTTACATCCATTTAGCTATTTCTCAAGCCGCTGTAGACAGGCAACTTTCCTGTCAGAATGTCAAGCGCGGGCTGACTGGGCGGGAGAGTTCTCCTTATGTCGTTCGCTTGGAGATGTAAATCGATACATTGTTGATGGAAAACAATCTGGCGAGTTAAGTAAATGTGCATCAACTCAAGCCATTATGACGTCACGTAAGCGTGGTAGATTGATTCTATTTATATCGCTCAAAGTTACATCGATTCAAGCCTTAATTCCATCGAAAATGTGATGGAAAAGGGGCTTCTGAGGAGTTCTGGGACAACGTGCAGTTTGCAGCAGTCACAACAGGCAAGTGAAACTAAGGCCCTGTCCACATGTATACGGGTATTTTTAAAAACTTAGCTTTTTCTATGCGTTTTTGCCTTTCGTCCACATGCAAACAGCGTTTTAGCTCACTGAAAACGGAGCTTTTGCAAAACGCCTTCCAGGTTGAAGATTTTCAGAAACTCCGTTTTCAGGGTTGACGTGTAGACAAGGAAAACATTGTTTTTGGTTTGTAACGTCAGAGTGTGCGACGTTATCTCCTTTGTTTGGCGTCAGAGTGTGCGCCCTTATCTTTTTTGTTTACATGATTTTGTGCAATGACGTAGCCAAAATACTTTTGGTTTTAACTTTTCTGACAGGACTTTTTACATGTTTACACATACATGCACAGTTACATACATCCACACATACGATTCCCCCCTTCCTCAATGCGCCATTGTTGTTAGCCTACCAGAACCGTTAATAACTTTTTTCCAGGCATCTGATCGGCCAACGTGGCTTTACGGTTAGGGTTATATCGCCGCCTGTTGGTTTGGCATGCTCTTGAAAGCGTGCGTTTTCATGTGGACGGAGATTTTTAAAAACGGTGCTCGTGTGGACGGAGATTTTTTTAAGAATGAAGGAGGAAAACCCCTGTTTTTAAAAATACCCGTGTACGTGTGGACATGTCCTAAATATGTGGCTACAACAGGAATGTTATGATCATAAACCACTCAAGTAAGTGCAGTGCTCCTGTCCACGGTGGTTCTCCTTCCATTGACTGCCTACTGCCAAAGAGGACAGACAAATGTAGCTTCGGAATCTCTGCTTGAAAAAGCCTGCGAAAAATCTGTTTGTTCATTTCATTTTGTCGACAAGAAGCCAACAGAGGAGAATCCCTACCCAACTTAATACCTCGGGTACAACAGACCCCCAGAAAAGAAGCGCCATAAATTGTCAAGGAACAATGCCAACATTGTGCCAACAGGTTAGTGTTTAGCCAAACAGTTACTTAGAAACAAAGTAAAATATGAATCCATGGATGTGTTTTGAATTTGAGAAGCCCAAATTAGCGTTTGCGAATACTTTTCTAACTGTGAATTAATGACATTGCCCACGTAGTACAACAATTACGTATGTTATCCCTTCTAGATGACTGTGTTGAAATGGATGGCCCTCTCATCATGTGCTGTGATGCCCAAACACAGTGGGTGGATCCTGTGCTTGAAGACAATGCCCTTTGCAGAACAGAAGCACAGCAGATCCAGTACCAAGCAAGAGCCCAGTTACAGACAGACTGGTTACCAACTCTGCTGATTGTTTCTTCTACACTGCTCTCCCTTTGCTGTCATTTCAGACCCTGGTTGAATACCTCAAGCCTTTTGTTCCAGCTTCAATTTCAGTGCATCCAGTGGACCCAATCCTGATGACACTCATGAAACTAAGGCTTAACCTAGTCATGGCAGATCTGGCACATAGTTTTGGAGTGTCACAGGGTCTGGCAAGCACGATTGTGGGACTGTGGATTGATGTAATGGCTGAGCATTGTAGAAGTCTAGTGCCATGGTTACCAAGGGAAACCATCTCTTTGACCATGCCACCAGCATTTATGCAGAGGTTCCCCAAGACCACGTGCATCATTGATTGTTCAGAGAGTGTGCCTCAGAAAGCCAAGAATCTGGACTCACAAAGTGTCTCCTACAGTCATTACTATGCCAGCAACACTATTAAATATCTTGTGGCAATAGCTCCTTGTGGATTGAGCATGTTCATCTCAGATGGCTATGGTGGCACATGCAGTGACAAATTTATACTGCAGGACTCTGGGTTCCTAGATTACCTGCAGCCTGGGGATGAAGTCATGGCAGATCATGGATTTGCTATTCGCGACTTATTGGAGGAACGCAAAGTGACCTTGGTCATTCCAGCCTTCAAACACAGGGATTGCCAGATGAGGTCACCAGCACCAGGTGAATTGCAAATATTTGGATTCATGTGGAGAGAGCAATCAGGATACTGAAAGTTTATAAAATCCTCTCACAAACTGTGCCTATCAAGCTCATCCCCAAAATAGATAAAATACTGCTTATCTGTGCTAGTTTGGTGAATCTGAGAGGGGACCTTATTTCAAGGAAATAGGGTGATTTGTGGAAGTGTCCTCTTGGAAATGTGCCTGTGAGATGAAGGTCAGTATGTTGTGTCAAAAAAAGCTTGAATGACAATGGATGTAATGTAATTTTTATGTAAGCATAAAGTGGAACCATACTTTTGTACTACAAGTATTGTTACGGGTATGCCACATGACATCAGGAAAAGGGTGCACGGAAGTAGGGGTTAGGGGTCACATGACAGGGTCACATGTCAGGGTCACGGGTGCACGAACTTGTGCACCTCGGGTAATTTAAACGTCTATGGTGGCAAGCACAGTCGGGGGGAATTTGAGTGAGTACTAGCGTACTATATTGTGCGAACGTAGTTGTTGTCTCACTTCGTGTTTAAGAGCAGCTTTAGGTATAAAGTTCGTGAGACGGTGGTGCATTTTTTTGTCGAGTTTATTTTCTAGTTTTGTTTTGGTTGTTTTGGGTAGGACGGTGGAGCCGGTCCGACGGTCTATTGCAGACTGGTCGGTCCCCACCGTTTTATTTCATTCTTTTGCGCACCGATCTCCAGATCTCCATATTTTTTCTTTACTCCACATTACTTTCTTCCCTCTCTCAAACCACTCTTTCTAAAACTCCTGAGCACTGCTATCTCTCCAACTATCTGTTCTCTGATCCGTATAACCACTGTTCACCCAGTTCAACTGCAAAGCACTCGCCGCTGCGTCTTCTGCCCGGCTGGATCAAATACGGAAGAGTGAGTAGCCGGGTTGTTGTATTATTATGTGCGGAGTATTTGTCCTGCCAACTGCCCTGTGACTGCCTGTAGTCACCTTTGGCAGGAGTCTGGCCGTAACAGTATTCATATTTGCACATTACAAAGTTCATTCAATGTCACCAGCACTGAGAGTTGGACAACATTTCACAGCTGGTGGTGCCACCAACATTGAAAGAATTCATTCTCTTCAGATGGTAAGATGAAAAAAAACGTTATGCAAACGGAAAAAAAAAGTTCCACAGCTGCACTGATCAATACAAAACTTGTACAGAGTGGCTGAAAACATAGCATAAACTCATAGCATAAACAGTATCTGAAATAGAATTACTGTGCAAACACACTGATACAGCCTAGGCTTTGTAATATACGCATATGCATGTAGTTTTACTGCCTCTGTCTTAGCTTTGGTTCATTTTTGAAGGATATTCGATCATTGAACTATTTCATCACTCACATTGTAATTCAAGTTCAAGTAATTATACACAAGGGCAAAAACAGGTCTACCTATTAGTATTGGAAGCACTGAAATGAAAATGAGGCTAAGTTACCCTAAACACCCTGAGCATGGCTCGATACTTTCTTTAAACGTGGTTGCCCTGCTGGGTAACCAGTCTTAAGTTTTTAGTTGCCCGAATGGACAACATGATTGCTAGGTTTTAACATTATATATTTTGACCTTATCAGTAAGCGCAAATGTTCCTTAAAAAACAAAAACACCTGAACCAAGCTAGAAATAAAACCAGATTAGCAAACTAAATAAAATAAGCTGGCCTTGTCACAATGCAGGCAGATGCATTAATAATTCCCCGCCACCTCTCTTTGGGAAGCAGCAAACTATCGGCACACTTGCTTGCTTGCCCCTGCTAGTAGCGCAGTTCATTTGAAGATGCTACAATTCCACCCTCAGGAGAGAGCAACAAAACACAACTGACACGATATTGTGCCTCAGATATAGATTTTATAAGGTGAGATACACAGAAAAAAACGTGCAGCTAGCAACGACTTTCGACTGATGACAAAGCTGACTACTGTGAGTTGGTCAGAGTGGAGAGCTGCCCATAGAATTGTGGAAGCCAAGCATGATACACAGCGCAGCAGTGGGCTGATCAGAGGAGCTCCTCTGATCACAGTATTGGTGCCTTGAGGAGCAGCAGAAGGCCCTTCTATCAGTTACAAATTTGCTCGATTAAGCAGTTACCAAAGGATTTTGCACATGGGATGCATAAGGTGTCATCAATTTTTTTTTTTTTTTTTCAGATTAAAATACATATTGTTTGTTTTTGCGGAACAGTGTTTTTATTGTGTTTTCTGCAATGTTGAGAGATGATCTTGTGAAAGCCTGAGGTGATGAGAGGGAAACAGTTCAATTCAAACACAAAATTTTATTTATTTATTCACGTTTGAGATTTTTTTTTGTTCCCAAGATGGGCAACCGGGCAATGCAAAATGGTCTCTGCCAAATTCTGGTTCCACAGCTCTGGCTGACTGTTCTGTTCTTCTCCCAGGGTGAGGTCACCACAGCCCCACTTCCCAGATCCACAGCCACAGCTCCACCCTCATCGTTTCAATAACACATATAAAACACATTCAAGAGCATCAATGCAAAAGGGACACATGCCTCTGCAAAGCAAACTGCTGATGAAGACAGAGAGAAAAAGACTTGAGGAGCATCAGTTGTCCTCACTCCCCCTGCCTTCCACAGCTGTGTCTATTTTAGATAGATTCATATTAAACTCATCTAACAATTCAATTTAAATGAAACATCAAGTCTCTAATGCTGATCTAGTAAGAATGCTCTCACTCCATCATAGCAGGCAGCACCAAGCCTGTGTTCCCAGCACTGCTTGGCTACAAGTGCCTGCTGTACCCAGGAAGAGCATTTGCATAGAAAAGACACTTTGCATTGGCAGCACATGCTTCAATGCTCTGGGAGTGTTTATAGTCCTGTGAGTTGATCTGGACACTTGCCCTCTGCACTAAAGGTAAAAACAATTATGGAATATTGTAAAATTATGTTTTTGGGAGATATAGTTTGCATTCCTTTAATATTGAATTAAAAGGAATAACCATTATCAACATAAAAATTCATTATTGGTAGATTTTGAAATTTTGCTTTTTATTTCAAGAATCTAGCTGAAAACTGTTCAACTAGGAGAGACAGTCACTTTGAACTGTAAAACCAGCAGTGCTCCAGATGGTGGTTGCTGCCATAACAGCATCTGTACTAATTCTTGTCTATCCTGGAAAGTGCATAAATCTGGAGAGGCTCCTAAACCCCTGATCTATTCAGCAAGCCACCATCTCACAGGGACTCTGACTGACTTCACTCTGACCACCAGTGGAGTCCAGGCTGAAGATGCAGGAGATTACTACAGTCATAGCACCCATTACTCTGATAGCTGGGTGTTCACAGTGTTAGAATGCCGTACAAGAACCTCCCTCATTCAGATTACACAGTGACTGCACTGCTGCAGCTGGGACCTATGGTAGGTGTTGAGGGGGAAGTCAAGGACACCAGACACAGACTGTGGAGTAGATCAACTGCACAGAAAGTACAACAACATCAATACATTAAAACAAACTCCCAGTATCACTTGGTTCCTTTCATTCTTCTACTATCCATTTGTTTTATTTAATAAACACAACACTGAAAGCAAGTCCGGTGGGGTGTGGGTGGGTTTATACACACCCATTTTCAACACATCTTTGCCACTTAAAGATTTGATATAACTATACTGGTTATTCTATGAGTTAATATATTTGTAAATTTCATTCTAAATTTCCTCCCATTTTTCCCTTTTCCTAACTCTTTCATTTGTTCAACCATTTAATTTAAAATACCTTTTTCTTGGGAAATGTATGAATTCTACAAGTCTAAATGTAAGAAGTCCAAACATTGGCTTTTATTACATATATAAGATCCCCTCTCATATTTCAAAAGCACTACAGAAACGTTTTTCCTTTTTTAATTCGCTGAGGAAGGATATTAATATTCAACTAATGGCTCATTATTAAGCAACTGCTTGTTTTTGTAATTCATAGGAATTTCTATTTACAAGAATCTTTGTCATCACGTGGCATGCTGTTGGATTTACAGACTTTTATTTGTGGACACATTTTACTAGAAGCCCTATAATAGTAAACCTGTAAACACAGGGGATCATGAGGTGACCTACAATTGGATTGTGAAAAACTTGCAATACAGATGTATTGCAACTTTTTTGTGTTTGAATTGAAAGAACAGAAGATTTGACAACATGCATTTAGGTTGTTGAGTTGTGGTTTGCACACAAATTCAGCCATTGATTGAAGATCCTGGATTGTGACAAAAGTTGCAATACAGACAATGGCTGCTGCAGAACACCCCCAACTTCTATAAAGGAAAGACCTACACTTTTAAGGGTTATAATGTTGTGTCTGTCTTCCTTTGTTAATTGCTTTTTTCTCACCATTATGATAAGCAATATACTACTTCCTGCAGTGCAATATTGTCCAACACACAGTAACACAGTCTGTTCTAACACTGCTTTTATACAGACAGAGGGTTTGTGAGTAATCAACAAAAGTCGGGACACTTGTAGGAAGTGTTTGCATCAGCTTTCAAGGCTTAATTTACTTCCATTGCTTCAGAAAAGCTGTAAATTGTTAATCCATTACTTGTTCCCCGAAAAAGGATTTTTTATAACTCTGAAATGTACATTATTTTTCAGTTTTTGGTAACCTAAACTTTTTTTAACCTCTGGAAGTTTACTGCTCCCTTTTGTTCCATTTCAGGTCATTGGACTTGAACTGCTTAAATTTCAATAAATTGGAAAAATGGAGGTGTTCTAAAACTTTTGACCAGTAGTGTATATACACACACACAGAAATACTTGTGCTTTATCAGATTAGGAAAATCAAACTGTTTTAATCCATGACCATAACAATTCCTCAAATGAGGAAGAACAAGAAATAAACACAAAATCAACTTTGTAAAAGTGCATTAATCACTTCATTCACGCCCTCATGCAGTCATTTCTTCCCCCCCATACTTCTGTCCAATCCCTTAGAACATAGTCGATAATTGCACTCAGGGCAATCTGGGATCTAGTTACTCTGTACTTTAAAAAAAATGACTATGGGTATGAAACGGAAAACGATCCAGGAAGAAACCTAACGCCACATACCGTGGATAGCTGTTATTGTGCTAAAAATAGCTATTCCATATATTGCGACAGGTATATTGCCCAGCCCTAATTCTATGAATGGGTGTCAGAAACCAAACCTCTACCAGGTATGGAAAGCGTTTGGGCCATTTTGAATTGTATTGAAGAGTCTTTTAGAAAGCAAGTTTTTTTTTTTTTTTAAAGTACAGAGCAACTAGATCCCAGATATATATTGTTATTAACTATATTATTGGCTCTTTTTCACCATGGCTCACCCTGCACATTTAACTATATTTCATGTTTAGGAAAAATATAATCAATGAATTAATATTGTGATGACTCTTGCTGATTTATCGTCACATCCTGGCTGTTATAATCCTAATTTTCCGCATTGCATTTGAAGCGGCCTTAGTTTAGGCTAATTACCTGGCCGGACTTCAGCGACTTCAAATAATTAATCCCTTTATTCTGATTAAGTAATAACAGCCATGAAAGACAAATAACATGTTACTAAAAATCGAAATAAAAGAATGAAGTTGTTCCCGATCACACCTTTACTTAGAAAAAAACAGAAGAGCACCCTTTATAGGCTAAAACTTGGGATTTCCATTTTACATTCAAAAGAGTTCAATTAACACAATTTAAACAGTCAAGATTTTACTGTGCAAAAAATGAATTATACAAAAACAACAAAATACCGTATTAAAAGATGCCATTTCTTTTGCTAGATAGCGAGTTACAGCATTAGTACACTGCTTCCATCTTTCACTGTCACGCTTGTACTTTGTACTTTTTGCAAAAGCCCCAGATATGGTTGGTTGGTTGTAGCAGCTAGCTGTTTTGCTAGGACCAGTTGCGGGTGATGGCAATGTAGCATATTCCGCGGGATGGTGTATACGTAAATGGTCATGAGATGAAGATTCGTCGACTGTCCATCTTTTGCACGGATTGCATAAGAACAAATCCTGCAGACCATTTCAGAGGTGTCTCTTGGCTGTTCTCTTTCGTTAGGCCAAAACCCAACGTATTGCCAGATGGGCAAAGTGGTACCTTTTTACCGACCAAGTTTGTCGAAGCCATTGTTGTATCAGTATGACTAGTAAGCATAGGCTATACAGAGGAAAAGTAAGGAAAGACCGGGTGAGTAGGGGAGGATGAGCTGTGAATGGGCTCAAATGTGCAAAAAATAGAAATGGTAATTAATTAATAGTAACTGATTAATTAATTTATGAATAGTCATTAAAAAAAAAGTATAAAAGAAAGTATATAAAAATTTATAGTACCTTTACAAGACTACCCCCCCCCCCCCCCCGGAGATATTGGACTATTATTCAAGAAGGGAAGCCTCCATGTCTTTCAGAGTTGAAAATGGTGGAAACTTACTCTGCAGTCCATATTCTAAAAGTTCCCATAAAAGTTCAATAATGCTTAGATCTAGATCTGAATTTGGAGGTCATTGAAGGAGTTTGACTTCAGCCTGGTATTCATGAAACCACGCTTGAATCCATTTAGCAGTGCTTATGGGGGTGTTATCTTGGAATATGGGAACATCTTGAGGAACCAATGTTTTCACGACAAGGTGCATAGGTTGCCTAAAATCGGTTTTTATTACCCTGTCCTAATGTGGCATAATATTCACTCCCAATGACTCCCACAAAATGGCTGCCCATACCATCCACACCATGTTTAACAGCTGGGAACGAGCAATGTGTAAAAGGCATCCTCTGGCTTTCTGCAAACATAAACCCGTTCAGATACAAGAAAAGTTTTTTTAGGTTTTGTACTCATTACAGCTGGTTATGCATAGTTTTATCTTGGCGTTGGTTAGAAGTGGTTTCTTAATGGAAGCTCTACCAAAAATTTTGTGTCCTTCTATCCCTGTTGGTGAGCTTTGACCTACAACCACTGCTCCTCTTTCCTGACACAGTTCTTCCTTGTTTAACACATGCCATGATTTTCAACACTGTTCCCCTTGACACATTGAATAATTTTGCTATTTCTGTGACTAATACACCTGCAACTCAGGTAATAATTGACCACTTTCAAAATTTATTTGGTCTCTCATGTTGCCTCCCAGAGTCACACATTAAAATGTTCATATTAAATTTTTTTGTATGGTAGAAGCATATTGGTAATTTGTATTGACATTAATATGAAGTAGACTTCTTTTTAATTGCAATTTACCTATTTCAAAATGCAGGCTGTTTTTCACTTCTATTGTTTCTACTTTGCCTACAGCTGTATATTTATACGTGTGCATGTCAACAGCTGAAAAAAAAGCCTTTAAGTGCATTTCTGGGACATGCAGTCCCCTAGCTCCATTCAACGGAAGAAGTACTCACTAAGTAAATGTCACTGCTGACAAGGTACAGGTTATGCCAGCAGCCAGGGTTAAGGGGAAGATCATGTAGAATGACCATCACTCCAGTTTTTTTCCCCCTCACATCTTTCTGCATAGTTACCCAGGCAAAATTAATGCTGTGACTCCTAGAATGGCTGCAGCCCTGAACATAGAGTGTGAATCAATACACCCAGCAGAAATGCTCCTAAGCATTGATGGACAATCCAACAAATTCATGATGGATGTGGAGGCCTTCATTTGGAGATGAAACAGGGCACGAAATGGGTGACAGATGTTGTTTCCGCCAGCTAGTTAGCTGAGACGATAGATCCTTTTTGGACTCACCAGAACTTTTCCCTATGGTACCATTTATTTGTATTCCAGTACACTGAGTGTCAGTTGTGCATTAAACTTTTAGCATGTTTTGAATCAGTGGTTGGCATGGATGTTTTTCATATTTTTATCCTCTTGTAGTTTTCAATTACTCAAGTATATGCACCACTGGAGAAAATGCACATGACGCTAGAGGAAATTACATGACGCTAACATTTGGCTTATTTTGGTTACAAATAGTGTTTATTATGGGAAAGGAAAGTTCAGGGCATTTTTTAAGCTTTGTTGGTATGGTGATAGGACTGCCTTGCTTCAGGTTCTCCAAGAGTCAAGCACAGAGAAGCACTTCAAATTGATTTTGACTTTGTGAAGCAACCAACTGGCTCTGCAGAGGCTTGAAAACACAAGTTCTTAGCATGTTTTTTTTTTTTGTTCTACTTGCTACTACCATCTCCTCCTCCCCCTCCCAATCACTCCTATGCTGAACACTAAGTATTTTTATTCAGTTATGTGCAGTTGAGTAAACAAATATGCAATGTAGGCAACAAAACGGACACACTGTATTGTGACTAACTATCTGCCCAGTGCCGGCCAGAAGCAGATGGGCCCCCCCTATGAGCCCGGTTCTGCTCAAGGTTTCTTCCTGATAGGGAGTTTTTCCTTGCCACTGTTGCCTTAGGCTTGCTCTCAGGGGGTCTCGGGCCTGGGAACAATGTAAAGCTGCTTTGTGACAACCTGTGTTGTAAAAAGCGCTATACAAATAAAAATGAATTGAATTGAATTGATAGGTTACAATAAGTTTGTGTATTTGAATATCAATCTGATATGCAGAGTTTTCATAACCAATTAAATAAAAATACAATGGGAGAACATTACATTAAGTATTACATTAAATAAAGATATGCACATTTTAGAATTTTAACATTTATTTAGCATATCTAAAAGGTTCCCTGCACACACATATTGAATTATGCAAATAAAACATATCTACATTATCCAAGATAAGCCACAAGTCTCTGAAGTTTCTCACAATCCTTCACCACAGCTGGAATAGAGGACAGGGTCTGTAAAAACAGGACAGCGTGAAAGATTTACAGTGTTAGAGTGTTCATCTCTAACACTAAACAAACTGCAACATCTTGGTTACTCTTCCGTACCATAGAGTTTAGATGTACATTTAGGTGCTCCACTGTGAAAACACCATTTGTTTTGCCAACAACTCAAAACCAAACCAAACCAAAACCAAAGACCATATCTTTGTTCCAGGACACATCTTATGTTATCCTCCTGGAACCTCAACCACCTGAGTGGGAGTCCAGCAGGATGGAGTTATAGATCAATGTTGATGCATGTACGATGAAGTTGCTAAAGCACTTTTGTTTACTATTGTGTCAATAGTTTAGTTGGATACTTTATTACACATCTTTCTTGCTAGTCTGTACCATGGTCCTTATAATTACATTATATAACATTATTGTCATTTATAAGACACTCTTAACCAGAGAAACTTACATGCAAACTACAGGTTGCAGTTTTACATGTTATCCATTTATATAGCTGGATATTTACTAAGGCAATTCTGGATTAAGTACCTTGCCCAAAGGTACTGGAACAGTGCTCCAGCAGGGGATTGAACTAGCAACCTTATGTTTATGGGCCTGGCTCCTACACGCAATAAGCATCCAACCATGACTGCCTTCTTTCTTCTGAATAAAGGTGTCTTCCAAAGGAACATATGCTGTACTTCTGTGATCAAGCACAGTGAAAGATGTCCTTTGCCAATGTAATTGAGGTGCAATGGAGCAATGTATTGTGAGCTTTTGATGAAGTTAATTAACATACCGTGAAATTACTTCAAATTCTGTCATTGTTCCTTAAACCATTCTCACCCATTTTCTCCTTCCTCAAAACAGCTGCAAGAGTATGACATGTCTATGGTTCTGGTATCATGCAACATGGTGTTAGATAAGGAGTTGACATTAAAACAGTATAAATACTATACCACATTATTTAAATGTACATACAGTCCTATACAACCTACAGAGCATTTTCATGTCTAATGCATCTTTCCAGCCAGTTACATCACCGCAGGACAACTCTCATTTCCAATACGCCAAGAGAGATCCACAACTTAGCATAATTAAAGCTTCTTATAGGATGATGAAAGAGAGCTCCCTTAAAGCAATAAGATGACATATGCAACAAATTGGGATCTGGCAGCCTCAAGGCTGATTCATGCTTCAAATCTGAATGTGAACACAGGTGGTTACACAGACATGCTAGCGCCTTCTGTCATCTGAAGAACCTTCATGGTTTTTTGCATTTTCACGGTGAATGTGGCTGTATGTACAAATCTCAAGAACAGTTAGTTCTGACCCAGTGCTTCTATTGGCTGATGTGTTCCAGCCCTGACAGTATTCATCCAATCAATCAATCATTGAATGCCGCCATCTTGTGGCGAACAGCATAGCAGTGCAACCCTCTATGCAAATGACTGATGTGAATACAATGTCAGTTTGTTCAATCGACAGTAATGCTAGCACTGACTATAAACATAAACTCAGCCCTGAAATCTGCCTTATGGAAAAAAGAGCTCATTAATCTAATAATGCTAAAGCAAAGAGTGCCTTCATGGTTTGCATTTCAGATATTGCTGTAATACAATTATTTTTAGAAAACTGAAGAAATAATTCAATCAGTGTACACTATATGGTTAAAAAACTTACATCATAAAGGAGTCTAGAAGTGATTGACTCAATATTAGGGATGTAACGATATACCGAATTTTGTGATATCGCAAAATGTCTCAATACCATTGTTGGACTGTGATGAAATCTACCAGGATATTACATGGTTATTTCGCTAATAGTAGAATGCAGCTATATCTCTCCGAAAATTGTATTGTTTTTGTTTGCAATTGTACCAAGGGCTAATGTTACCTCAACTCGGAGCTATTCGATCATGTAATTAAGAAAAATACTGTTCAGTCGTTGTAGTAATCAGGATAAATTGGCAACTAAGGAATTAGGACCATCCAGACCAAATTTAACCATCAAGCAAGTATCTACAAAAGGGGGGAAATCGTATAACCGGGGATTTTTACGGAGCTGGTACGAGCGGAAAACGTGGCTAGCAGGCTGCGAAGTAGCTAACACTTTGTTTGCAATATGACAATGTCAAGTTAGCTAGCGAACTAATTTGCACAATGCAATGTAACAATGTCTAGTTAACTGTTAAATTTACCACCATCGCAACAATCCCCCCCCCCCCCAAGAGATCTGGCAGGAGCCACCATTGAATTGTACATACATAGTTCAATCATTCAATCATTCATTGCCAAAGACAATTCATGCCAATTTTTGCACATGCTTAGGTCATGGCTGGCTACTTTTATTCTATTTTGTTAAAGAAAGAAAGCAGAAGCACTTTAAGTTAAAAGGAAAAACAAATTTTACACGAATAAAAAATGCTGATTTACTATTTAATAAAGGACATTTTTTCAAGTCATTTTTCTTCGTTTTTTAATATCGAGATAAATATCGTATCATAGACTTTTT
This sequence comes from Megalops cyprinoides, assembly GCF_013368585.1. NCBI lineage: Eukaryota > Metazoa > Chordata > Actinopteri > Elopiformes > Megalopidae > Megalops > Megalops cyprinoides. Next base: position 810,174 of record NC_050604.1, on the reverse strand, counting down.
ATCATGGTATTATCGTACTGTGAGTTTTTAGTATCAGTACATCCCTACTCAATATTGAAATACGTACAATGTAAATTATTGAAGATTGATAGGAATCTGAATTCCCTGTGAAATGCTTTGTCTGAAGTTATAACACATGCATATAGTATATGCAACTTCAGTTGCGCATTTGTTGCTTAAGTCTAACATCAGCCTTAAGTAAAAGGACAGTCTCAGACGATGTCTTGCAGCTACTCAACTTGTTTTTGGAGGAATCTGGAGTAAAGGCAATTTTCAGCTTGTTGAATATATACAATTTTCAACTTGTTAAATATAAGCAGATTGGAAATAGTAAGCTTTAAAAAGCTGCATACCATCATTCTGTACTATTATGCTGTGACACTGGAGAGTCAGAATAACAAAGTAAGTGAACCTTTGGTCTGGACATGGAAACACTCATTGGCATGAACAAAGAATTAGCTTGGCAATGAGTTTAGAATGTGATGATAGGCTTGGCTTGCACGCATAATCCTTCCACAGCCCCCCCCCCCCCCCCCCCCCTCTCACCTCTCTCACAGTCTCAATCATCTGATCCAGGACCAGCAGCTCACACTCTAGTTTCCTCTGGTTAGATTCATGCACCAGTTGCTAAAGTAAACACAAACAGGGGATAACTTAAGGGCAACCTGATGACTTTAAGAAAAACAAGCCGTTGCAGGTAATACAGGTCACACACTTACATGCCTCTTGGCCCTTTCCAGAAGTTTGCTTCGACTGTCTTCAGCCTCAGCAAGATTCCTCCTTAACTTATCCACCTATGGGTGACAAATTGACTCTATTCTTCACGCATCCAAGTACCACAAAGAAAGCTATAGACCAGGGGTGTCAAACTCATTTTCACTGAGGGCCACATCACTAAATTTCTAGGTCATCGAGGGCCAAATAATCGTTGACCATCCATTCAAAAAGGGCAACCATGAAATCTGCATGGCAGTACGATTCGTTTTTTCAAGACAGTTTGAACACCGTTTCATTGGGAATCAGTAAACTACTAGGCTACTTGGCTAATTTCCCATTTATTTTATTTGATTCCATTTCAATACATTTCCAACTTGTTTCATATCTTTTAACATAGAAATATTACAAATTGGCGGTGATTGAGCCCTTTGGCTCGAATGAAGTTGACAGTTCTGATGACAACAGCCATGACATTGTCCATTTTCAGTGTTTTACAACAGAGTGCCTCTCTGTGGAGTATACAATGAAAATTCCAAAACTCACCCCCTCCACACTGCTGCACTTCCTCTCGAAGTCTGGCCACAACTCCAGCTTTCACACCGATCATTGATGGTGCGCCATCAGTCGCAAGACTTGCGTATGGCGTCAGATTTATGTCAAAAGTCGCGAGCGCAGGAAACATGCTCGCTTGGCAAGCGCCAAGCAGAAATTCTCTCGCGCATGGTGGCTGCTTTGTGCGCGAGAATATTTTCTGCGCTCGCGACTTTTGACATAAATCTGACGCCATACTTACGGCACGGGCCCAGTCCACTCCCAATTTATCCAATGATGCAGCGAGACAACTGAAGATGTCGCTAGCCGTAGTAGTGTCAGTCATGGGTACCAGTTCTACGAATTCCTCTGTGATGTTACAAGTAGAGTCAACACCTCTAATAAAAATCGCCAGCTGTGCCACATCCGTTATATCTGTACTTTCGTCAATTGCGACAGAAAAAGCAACAAATCCCTGAACCTTTTGAATGAGCTTTTGTGTCAGCTGTCCAGCGATGTCCTCAATCCGTGCTGCCGCAGTGTTTCTGGAGAGGCTAATGTTGACGAAAGCCTGTCTGGACACACGAGTTCAACTGCTTTAACCAGTTTTTTTACAAACTCTTCCTCAGAATATGGCTTTGATGCCTGCACGATGTCATTGGCTATCAGATAGATGGCCTTTACAGCAGCCTCACTAGTTTCATGGCCTCTTGTGAATACTGATTGCTGCTTCTGTAATGTAGCCACCAACTCCTTCACTTTCTCCTCCCGCAACTGGCCGGTGTAGCAATCATACTTCTCAGCGTGAGTGGTCTGGTAATGCCATCTAATATTATAATCCTTTGGAACAGCTACTTGCTGTGAGCAAACTAAACAGATACACTTACTGTTAACTTCCCAAAAGAGGTGGGCGTTTGTCCATTTTTCCTGAAAGGCCCAACACTCTTTATCAACTTTTCTTATCTTTGACAACATTTTCTTGCCAGCAAGTAGCTAGCTCGCGATCTTTCTTTAGTCATGAAAGATGACTAGCTGTTCAGTTGAAATAGGTTGTTGCCACCTAGTGGATGGATGACGAATTACGTTTTGTGGTAATGCTAAAGAGTTGACGCAAATAGTAGGGCCTGTATTACATCCTCTGGTTGATGTGCGGGCCGTTTTGAATCTTTGTGTGGGCCGGATGTTTGACACCCCTGCTATAGACAAACCAAGACAGTGGGTCATTCACTTCCCACAGTACCTCCTTGTGCATCAGAATCTTCTCCTCAAGGGCTGGCATGCTGGCACCAGATTGGCTACTGGACAGCTCCTTCCTCAGGACGTGCCCTTCCAGTCGCGCCTGCTGGAGTGAACGCCGCAGCTCAGACACTTCCCTGCGCAGCTCCTGCAAAGCAATGCACAGATAGATGAGACCTCTATACTGTGGGCCACAGTCACAAAACTGAACTGGCAGCATTTATTATATAAATCACTATATTAATTAAACATCCTGTCACATAATCACAATAGTTCTAATCACACAATAAAGATCAGGAAGATAAATAGCTTTGTAGACGTGAATGCACAACATTCAAATGCATCTTTTCATTAACTTCTCAGCAACATTTTAACTTTCAATAAATATATTCCTTAAGTACAAACGAAGAACAATTAGTACTTCAAGCAATATGGGGGATAATCTATGCAATGTCAAAGATGGAAACACATCACTTTGATGCATTACTTTATTTTCAGATCTGTGCTGCTCAAACAGTTCTCTGTTCTCATCCATCTCACTGCAAAGTTTTTTCAATGTTTTCTCCTCCTGAAAGAGTAAACAAGATAATACATTCAGTAATTAAACCAGCAAGTCATTCCTGAATCATAAGACAGAACAAATCTCAACACATAATTGCCAAATATTGTATGAAAATATGTTATGTAACATGTAACATGCTTGCTGAGCATGATTCTGGAAGGGCTCAGCCAGGACTCGGACATTTCTCCGTTGGATGGCATACTGCTGCAACACGTGTCTGTTTAATTAAAGGCATTACTTTTAGGGTTCCTGTTATTCTACAGTATTGCTGTTTGTAGTCACGTGCCGCTTAACATCCATTCGGACAACGTCCGTTTGCATATACGTCCACAGTCTCTAATAAAGTTTAAAAACCCGATCGCAGAACAGGATGTAGCAGATGTAACCAGACGTAGTGAAGGCAACGCCTTCGTGTATCGCAACACGTGTATTTCATGTCTCATGGAAATAAAGCGATTTTGCTGCCAGGTGTATAATGGTACAGTACATAGCTTACCATATACTATATATGATATGGTGTTCACACAACGTCAAAATCACATAACATCCTATTTCACAGAACGTATCATGGACGTTCAGCGACGCATGGCTGTATTATTTGTTAATGAAAAGACATTTTCCAAAAGCTTTGGTGTGATGTCTGTAACCCCAAGGGGTTTGGTTGAACGAGGTCCTGTCTATGCACTTTTTGTGACATAACGGCTTGTGACAATTTTTATCATGGATAAATCATAGACCTACATAAATTCTCATTATAATAGGTTACGAAACGGAGACAATGCCTGACAAAGCACTGTGAAACAGAGGCGCAGAAACAGCACACTAGCTCCAACAAATTAAGTTTTGAGATTTATAAGATATATTTATTTATAATTTCTTTATTGTCATTTCTCAGTACTCGCATACACTGAAACGAAATTTGTCCTCTGCATTTAACCCATCCTATACACTCACTGCCGTCACTGCTTACAGAGCCACGGTATTTAAAAATGGTCTCACTGGAAGCGGAGAGAAGCATGGCATCGCTGCAGCTAGCATCCTTTCAGGGTGACAAACTTACGAATGAAGATCCGAATATTCGGGTCCAGCCCTAAATATTACTCTGTTTAGTTGTTTCCTAATTATCTTTTAATGTTATCATGTTTACTGCAACTGATTTACATTCAACAGTGAATCAAGGTTAACTAGCTAGTGATTTTCCTTACTCAGAGTATTTAACAATGCAAATGAGCACACATAGCTAGCTACTGGCTAGACAGACAATCAAGAAGCATTGATCACGCATAGCTGGACCCACAATTTCCTATCATTTCCTCTGAAAAAAATCAAGCTTCTACACCTCAAATGTCATTACAGATGATGCATTACACAACATTTTACTGAGCCAGGTTTGTGAGTTGTCAAATTTCTGTCACAGCAATATGTTTATTGACCAATAAACAGTTGTGCAATTACTGCACAACTGTCACTACAAAAGGCTTCTTGGCTTTGGATTTCTCGTGTGAATCAACCTTTAGTGCCATTTCTGTTTTTGCTGCCATGCTGTTGGTAGTATGGGAAACTGGCCAACTAAGCTCACCATCTGCTGAAAAGAAATTGTCACATGCTTTAAGATTCTATTCAAAGGCACTATAGAACTGCATGATTGGATAACTCTCTCAATAATCCCAAAGGCCCCGCTCAGAGGCCCACAAAGGCCATAAACAAATAAAACACCAATAACTGACACACACTCTCCAGCACAGTACCTACCTGGCCAAAGTCAGTGGAAGCTCTGCTGCTAGTCCTCTATCATTGATTGCCTCTGATAATTAGCTACTGCTGCTCTCTCTGAAGCAGTCCATGAATTAGCTGCTGCCATACTCTCACATGACAAACCTAGCCATCGTATATTGGCTGTCACATCATGCTATCCCTCCACATCCAAGCATTCCCCCATTGCTGTCACTATCAGCCAGGAGCAAAGGTAAGCCATAAGCAAACATGTAACTGCTCTAACTAGCTAGACAACAAATGGGGAAACTGGCTCTGTTACACCAAGTTGTCCAGCAATCTAAACACACTGGAAATGGATGTCAGTGGCTAGTTATTAGGCTGAATGTCAGCTTACTTTGTAGCAATGTCATTGTTCAGACAGCTGTAGCTTTGTCCCACTGTAGTTAGCTGCCTAGCTCCACTACTTGCCTGGACGAAGAGTTGCATGATCATGCAGGAACTTCCCAATCTTCTCTCTCTGGTAGATGAGTATCTAATAACTGACAAATAGTAGCTACTAAGTGACACAGGTGTTTTTTCTATTCATCCGTTTTTTTCTGCAGTACTGAAGAATGAACAATGAGTTTCTATTTACATTTCCACCTCATATGCCTCTTCTCACCTGTGCCTTGTGCTTCAGAGCCACTGTGTCCTTCTCCACCTGAGCCTGGAGACTTGCTACTTGCTCTCTCAGGTCAGCCACCTCTGACATGTGCCTACAAGTCAGAGAGTGGAGTTCCCTCTGGAGGCTGGCACTAGAAGAAACACCAGTCATCAGAAACAGGACAATGAGACAATTCACCCATGCAGACTTATTTTGCTTTTTTAACATGCGCACAAAGTTTTATGCTTCTTAAATTGCAGGAATTAAATCGAAGGAAGTCTGTGGTCTTAGATACTAGAGAATATGAAGGAAAACAAAGGTGTCTTCCACCTACTTGCTTCAGACAGTAAACTACAAACAAGCTAGCTGCTGTGACATCACATGAAAATTTGTATGCTGTCAGCTTGTCCCACGCATTACTCACGGTCTGCAGTCAGAAATTGTGTCGCTTACATTACTGCCTGCAGCCAGAGCCTCTGTCTATCGCATTACTTACACAGTCTCCTGCAACTGCTCCTGCTCTCTGTCCTTCAGTTGCTGCAGCTGGCTGATGGAGGTGGTGAGCACAGACAGGGCCTCTCCCAGTGCTGCCAACTGCTCCACCAGAGTGCTCTGCTCCTCCTCTGTGGAAACACCAGTACTATCCTGTTTGTGATCAATAGTACCAACACTAATGGAAGCTGATGAAAAGGGTGAGCTGCTTACCATCCTTCTTTGGAGTCATGGGGGAAATACGAGTGAAGGCACTGTTTCCACTGCCCAATGCCCACTTTCCCACATCTGCAGAGGTAAAACATCTTAAAGCTTTAGTCTATATATACACGGCTATATACAGGGGCACCTCTGTGTCGGTAAGCCCATTTCGGTGCTGTACCTGTCTCTGACACCTGTCCCTCCTCAGCAGTGATGGCCACCATGACGGTGCCTACAAAGGATCCAACTGTGTGCCGAGGGACAGGAAGCTGGAGAACTCCTTCTCTGCAGGAGTTGTCTGGCTCCTACATAAACCACAACAGACACATTTCAGTAACAATTGCAGGGTGGGTGTGTGTGTGTGTGTGTGTGTGTGTAAATATAAATATATAAATAAAAATTATATATATTATACACACACACACATATACATACATACACACATATATATATATATATGTGCGTGTGTGTGTATATGTGTATATATACATATATATTATACACACACACATACACATACATACATATACACACATAGACATACACACACCTGAAAGACTAGAGACGTGCAAACAAAGTCACTGAAAAAACAGGGCTACCCCAAAGCAGAGAGGCTCTCCTCACACTAGGCACGATGGCCCCACCTGTTCACAGAGAGCATCCTGCAGGCTGTTGGTCAGACCCTGTACTCTGTGGTGCAGCAAGGTGACATCAGTGGAGGCGATGGCCAGCTGCTCTCCCAAATCCAGCAGCATGCTCCGTGCTTTGGCCTGGGTGCAGTCCAGCTCCTCTTGTAGGGCAGCACGCTCACACCTTGGGGAGAGGCCACAGAAGCACAGCCTCCTATACCTGCGTAATCAAGTCGATTGCAACAGCACACACTCCAGGAATAACATCACACCCTTTCTGTGATGCTTGGTACTGGACGTCTGCAAGCTTGGCCACCAAACTCTATACAAACACAGATGTACCGTACTATCTAAGCCTCAGACAGCCTTGTGCAAATTTAATAACCTCAAAAACTGAGATTAGAATTTTTAGAGTGCTACTTGGTATCTCTGTCTTCTGCAGGTGAAACCTTACTAAATGGGACGGTGGCATCCAATGAATCTGAAGTGTCTCTTACGTAAGTTCAGAGAGAGCACGTTTTAGGTCCTCACACTCCAGGTTCCTCTCTCTCAGTCCCTGCAGATGAGACTTAAGCAGCCCCTCACTCTCCAACACTTGCTCCTGTGAAATCTTGCTCTCTGCCTGGAGGAACTACAAAGCAAAAATAAAGAATGTGGGGAAAAAACAAATCCTGTCTAATATACAAATCACACCAGGGCAACTAAGAGCATCTCAACATAGGAGCTGTGTTTCAGAGTGCAATGGTGCTCACCTCATTCATCTCCTTCATGCTGAAGAGCTGTTCCTGAATGTCATGCAGGTGCTGCAGCTGCTGGCTGTGCGTCTGTGCTTCAGCCTGCAGCTCACTGACCCGCTGTTCCCTGTCAGCCAGCACTGCAGCCAGCTTCTCCACCTTCTGCTGAGTTTCTCTAAGCATTGCATCCAGACTGGGGAAACAGTGTGCTTCAACACTGAAATATACATTTTCTAGCCTCTATAAGCATTTCATAACACTGAAACAAACATGGAGGCCTGCCTAACAGATGTAAAGAATTGGATGGCCCGAAACTTTCTCCTCCTCAACCCGGACAAAACCGAAATATTGGTCATAGGCCAAAATTCAATCAGGAGCAAACTCACTCATTTTACACTGGACCTTGATGGTGTCTCCCTTGCCCCGAGTGCAGCCATCAAAGACCTTGGTGTTGTTATTGATCCCGAGCTCTCCTTTGAAACTCACATAACTAACACCTCTAGGACTGCCTTCTTCCATCTGAGAAATATTGCTAAAATCAGGAAAATCGTATCAATTAACGACGCTGAAAAACTAATCCATGCTTTTGTAACATCCAGATTAGACTACTGTAATGCCCTCTTGTCAAGATGTGCAAACGTCTCATTAAAACCCCTTCAGCTGGTGCAAAATGCAGCTGCTCGAATCTTAACTAAACGCTTTGAGCACATCACCCCAGTTCTGGCCTCTCTCCATTGGCTACCTATTAAATACCGGATCATTTTTAAAATACTCTTACTCACATTTAAGGCTTTAAATGGGCTTGCCCCCCCCTATCTTAAGGACCTTCTTCATCCGTATCTTCCGCAGAGAGCCCTTCGCTCCCAAAATGCTGGGCTTCTCACCATTCCAAGAGTGGGCAAAACTACTGTAGGCGGTAGAGCCTTTTCCTATCAAGCCCCTCTCCTGTGGAACAGCTTACCCTCTGAGATTCGGGGAACAGACTCTCTCTCCACCTTTAAGTCTAGGCTCAAAACATATCTATATAGTAAATCCTTCAGCTGAGGGACATGGCCTGGTGCTGGCGTGGATCATAGAGTCTCTGGTGGACTAAGTGGTCATTGCTTTCATGGACCCTGTGCCGTGATCTGGTGTTGACTGTCTTAGGGTCGCCCTCATGACTATGCCGGTCCCTTGCCTCCCGTCCCCTAGGTATGCTGCCATAATGTTAGCCTGCCGGGGTCTTTCCTTGTTGCACACCTTTTTCTCTGCCCTTCTTCTCCTGCCTCTCTGTTCTACATCCCTGCCATTCTTATCATCCACTAACCACTGTTTTCTGTTTGCTTCCTATTCCCTGCTCCGGGCTCCTGTCCGGAGCTGTAGCCCAAGCGTCTCATCCCGTTTTCCAGTCCTGCTACCTTGCTGCCCTGCCCATCAAAGCCAACTGCATTCCAAGACCCGGACATCCTAGGAGACATTCTTATAATTACTCTACTGTTAACTACTATTGTTCTATCTGCCCAGTGCCGGCCAGAAGCAGATGGGCCCCCCCATGAGCCCGGTTCTGCTCAAGGTTTCTTCCTGATAGGGAGTTTTTCCTTGCCACTGTTGCCTTAGGCTTGCTCTCAGGGGGTCTCAGGCCTGGGAACAATGTAAAGCTGCTTTGTGACAACTTGTGTTGTAAAAAGCGCTATACAAATAAAAATGAATTGAATTGAACTGAATTGAAACACGCATCCTAAATGCAGCCTCCAATCACAAAATCTTTTACGCTTTCATTTAATCCACCATATTTAACAATCAAGTACTTAAACAGCTCAAAAATCAATGGCATTTTATGACCCCATTCTGCATACATGAGCAGAGTGGCGTGCTGTGAAATGTAGAGTATTCAATAATCGAGATCGAGTCCACTCTATTTGATCATATCCGTGCAAAATCAGACAGACATATACATTAGTTACAAACTTCATGCATGTCAGTGCGAGCAGCGTGGTACTCACCTGTCAGCCTGTTCTGTTGCATGTTGAGCTTCCACCAATGACTGCTGCGCCCTGTGGAGGCACCAAATGCCAGAAAATTCAAAGTGCATGCAAGGGGTCTGCTGAGACTGTGTCAACACAAAGCTTGCTGTATGTGTCTACGTCTGTAAGGTGAAGTGTAAAGGGATCAATGAGAGAGGAAAGGTGCTCTGGCTGCAGTCACCTGTGGGTCTCTGCAGTAAGGGCCTGCTGTAGGAAGGCATAGGAGGCCTGGGTGGAGGACAGTGCGGCCGACAGCTCTGTAGCCCTCATCTCTATCTGAGCATGTTCTTGCTCCATCTCACTCAATCGCTGCCTCAGGACAGCCATCTCTGAAGACAAAGCATCATAGCATGACATGTGCTGAGCAATCTCATGAAGAGAGCAATCACCTCAAACCAGTGCATGCTACAGTGGAGACACCCCTTTCAGCACTGTGTACACATTGTTTAATTTAGGGTACAGAACCAAAAGTTTCAGATCTGATTTCATGTAATTTAAATATTTCACCTTCAATAAAACCCTAGACAAGCAGTGGCAGCCTTACCTGAATTCATAATGGTCACCTGCAGATTAAGGTCTCCAATCTGCTGCTTGGCATCATGGAGGCTTGATTTTGTCTGCATCAGCTGATCCAAAATCTATATTCACAAAATCAAATTCCCTACATGACCACAGTTCATTTTAATGAATTCAGAGTACTGACCATGTCAGATAAAGATGCTGCTAATCACTGCCAACCTGGTTTTTCTCCTCCGCTGCTTTGTTCCGCTCCTGTTCCTGTTCCTTACAGCAACTGAGGGCAGAAGCAGCTTTCTGATGCAGTTTCAGCAGTAATGGGCGGGTCCTCTGGAGGAGATCCCGAGCTGCGCTCAACTGCAAAATCGAAACAAACAGGTCTGTTCCAGAACCAAGCTTGAAAAACTATATCCATATTAAAACAAAAAAGATCCACATTTGAAAACAGTTTGGGGTTCAGAAAGATTACATATAGCTGTATAGTTATAAAAAGCTATAATGAATCAGAAAGGGTGAACATTTAACTAACCTCTTTGTATATACTCGATTGATCACACATGTTGGCTTTTATGAGTTTGTCTGCAGCTTGAAGGGTCTCAACATACTCCTTATTTAAGGTAGCCTTGGGAAAAGGAAAATTAAAAACTCAGATAGCAAGCAGTGATGCTGGACTAGTGAGTGAGTTTGAGTGAACCCCATACCTGCTCCTGGTAGGTGTTTTTGAGCACAGCAAGGAGCTCCTGATGAGAACCCACACTTTGCTGCAGCTCTACAATCTGGGCTGCATGGTGAGACCGCAGTTGCTTGAGCAACTCAAGGGCCTGCACACAGAAGGCAAATGCTTCACCTCAATGTGTCCTGCTATAGAAACACTAGCTTGTCACTGCATAGCATCAGCATTTACTAATGCCTCTCTCAAGAAATGTGATCTTACGTTGCCCAAGTACAAATGCGTACACAGTCCAATGAAAGTAGGACCAAAATGCTAATAGTCCATCTAAAGCAAAAATACTCATTCCTCAAGTCCTGTTGTTGTATTAGATATCACAACTTTACTAAAAAGTTTCAAAAACTGCTTACAGCTTCCTTGACTCTGCATGCTTCTTCCATCTGCTGTTTCATCTGGTCTTTTTCCTGAAGAGCACACCAAGTTCTCTCTCCCATCCTCCTCAGTGACTCCTGGCACTTCCTGTACAGAGTCTTCATCTGACACATCTGCACACAAAAGCAGCCAGAAACAAACAATGAGTATGACAGGAGAGCTTTACTACCTCCAAATCTCTTGAGTTTTAAAAGCAAAATGTCAATCAAATATATTGGTTTAAATTCATACTAAAATGAATAATAAAAAAAACATTACACTGTACACATTTACAAAATGTTCTGGCAACATGCATCTCACAGCACTGAAACCACACTGCACTGGAAAGAAAATTAAAACAGTTAGTAGTCTTCCGTATTATTGACTAACACACCTGCTTAGAGATAGTGTCCTGGTCATCCCTGGACTTTTCACTGAATTCATTCATCATGGAAAGAAGCTCTCCACTTCTTGTTGTTAGATTTATCTGTAGGTTTAGACAACAATTTCAAGATGGCAAGATCATTCTGTACCTTTTCAAATCAGGCAAAATTATGTAATTTTTGGAGCAAATTTTTAGAAAGCTTGTTTCATCCCCCCCCCACCATGGCGGTCCTCAGGTACTGCATGCACTGGAGAATCTTCTGTAGACCCTGCTGGTCCAGCTCCAAGATCTGGACACGCTTCAGAGCCTTCACATACAGCTCTTTGTAGAGCAGGACCTGGTAATATTACATAACATGATGTCAGTTAGCAGAGGCTCTTACCCAGAGCAACTTCCAAATAAGTGCATTACTATGCTAAGAGTAGTTATCAAAAAAGTACTACAAGAGGTCAGTAAGATACTGAGTGCTAGACTGGTGTAGAGTTCTTTTTTTAATAGAAAATAGGGATAGATATGATAGAGGAAGGTTGACTAGAGATGAAGCTTGAAGAGATGAGTTTTCAGCTTTCTCTTGAAGGCACACAGGAAGTCTGTTCTACAAATCCCAGCAGGAAGCTCAGTCCACCAGTGTGGAGCTAGTACTGAGAAGAGGCGGGTCTGAGGGATGCTGCCCTTGTATTTCGGGACACAAAGGCAACGCAAGGTAGCAGAGTGCAGTGCTCTTATGGTCTTGTAGGCCTTGATCATGTCCTCTGTGTAATGGGGGGGCTGATCTATTGAGTCCCTTAAGGGTTAGTAACAAGGTCTTGAACTTAATCCTTGCTGCAACCAGTAGCCAGTGGAGGGACTCAAAGAGAGGCGTCACATGGGCCTGCTTGAGGAGGCCGAACATCAGTCAGGCTGCTGTGTTCTGGATAAGCGGTCGGATGGCATATGCCAGGAGGCTGACAAGCAGCGAGCTGCAGTAGTCCAGACGTGACAGGATGAGCGCCTGGATCATCACTTGAGCTGTGTATGTGGAAAGGTATGGTCTGATCTTCCTAATGTTAAACAAAAGGAATCTACACATCCTGGTTATAGCTGTAATATGCTCCTAGAAAGACAGATTGCGGTCCAAGGTTAACCCTAGGTTTCTGACAGCTGTAGCTGCCATTACCTTTGCATTGTCAACGCAAATTGAGAGGTTCCTTGGAGACATATTTGCTGGTAACACAGCAAATGAATTAACATAGCCAAACATGTATACTAGCAAATGAGCAAATCCTGACATTTGCTCTTTGTCTAGAGGCCACTATTTACCACCACCTTTGACACCTGCCTGCTGCATCCTACCTGATTAAGCTCAGTGTGATCGGTCTGAATGAGTTTATCTCTGAGACTAGATGGTCCTGGGTTGCAGCTATGGTTCTGATCTCTGGCTGAAGCCAGTTGCTGAGACAAAACCTCCACCATAATGAGTGTGGAGTTGAGACGTTGTTCCAGTTGCTGTCGAGAAACCAAGTCCAGACTTCTAGGATCCAGGCTAATAAAGGCAAAATAAGGACACATATAATTAAGGACTCTGTACACAGCACACATCTCCCACTTAACACACTTCACACAGAGAAGGCCAATCAAAGATAGCTTACTTCCACAGCAGAGAGTCAGTGCTGGTGCTCGCCTCAGCCACCGAGAAGTCCCTCTTGTGCTCAAAGAGGCCCGAGGTGTTGACACTATGCTCAGTCATAAGCAGGGGACTAGTCCATATGGTGGCACTGTGGCACTCTGTTGGACACGCACCAGCTACAATGTTCCCAGATGCCTGGGTGAGCAACTCTGCCACCTGATGCAGCTGCTCCTGCAATGGCCCTGCTCTGCTTACGGGAAGGCCTTGATGCTCCTTTTGACCTGACCAACACTCATCGAGAGGTGCCACCTGTTCTGTGCCACTCTCTTTAACATCCGGTGAGGCAGCAGAACTCACTATGGAACTGAGCAGTGTAGAGTTGAACTGTGGTAGCGACACCGGGCTAGCCAGAGTTTCCATCCACAGCTTGCTACTCAACAGGCTATCTAGTTTTCCTTGAGTTGCAGGGCTGTCCTCTGGAAGGTTTACAGGAATTACTTCAGCCATTTCCCAAACACAGTCTGTGGATTCATGCCTGGTATCATTCAGAGCCAGGTTACTCAGGTGGAATGTCCATCTTAACACTGGTGTTTGAATTCCTGGAGTGGAAAGAGCGCAGTGATGAGGGTCATCTGGGCCCTTCTCCTGGATGTGCCCAAAAGGGATGTCATTATTCAATACATACTCCTTGGCATGCCCGGGAGGGATGTCATTACCTGGAACCTCCTGAGTGAGTCCAGGAGTATTGTTAAGATCCATGACCCTATCCTGACTATGTCCAGAGATGACTGTTGACTTTTCCCACTTTATGGGCTCTACCACTGTGGATAGACGATGACTATTTTCACTTACTTTTATCAAATTTTTGTCTTCATAAGTCTCCCGTAACTCATTCTTTATACCTGTCTGCAGAATGTTCTGAGTTTTAATTTTGGTAACAGGGGTGGCATCTCTTACAGTATTTTCAAGTCCATCCACATCATTGCCCAGAGGCTGGCAACAGACAGAGTTCACTGCTTGATTAGACAGAGCAGTTTTTGAAATTTGTGTAACTGATATATTCAGGGTGTTGGTAAATTCCTCTGACTGTGTCTCCTCTGTAACTGATGTGTACACAGTGTTGGCAAGTTCCTCTGACTGGGACTGACCTGTTGCTGTTACTGATGTGTCAAGGGTCTTGGCAAATTCATTTGATTGAGGCTTCTCTGTTCCAGATGTTACTGGCTCCTCTGCTGGGTCACTGCATAGACTCTGTAAAGATGTACTCTGCATTGTTAAATACATCTCCGAGGGGACTTGCTGGAGGACAGAGGACACATTGCTGACACCCTGCAAGTTCTCTTCACACTCCAGGAAACATTCCAAGAAGCCTTGACAGCTAACATCTGTGCCATACAGAGGTCCATTTTCCTGTGAGGTATTTGATATATTAGGGTTTCCCTCAGCAAGGAAGTTCTCTCTTGAAATAATTTCACCCTTTTCTACATGACTGTAGTTATGATCTTTGTGCCTGCTCCTGGAATAGTGGGCAGAGTGGTCCAAGAACCCTAGATATTCACTGTGATCAAGGGAAATATCACATATGGCATTGTCTGAACATTCAGTCAAAGACAAGACATCCTTTTCTGAGACCCTGGAGGAATCAAAGACTTCAATCTGAACCCCAGTGCAAAGAAAAGATTTCCATGTTATGTCACCAACTCCATTATCAGTACTGATGGACTGGGAATGACAGGGCTCTGACTGCACTTCACGCTCATCATCCCTGACAGAATCCTGAACGTCTCTCAGAAAAGCAAGTGTATCTTCCACAGCTTCAAAAGCTACACTGTGCTGTCCTCTGTCCTTGTACAGCGTGGCTTCTCTGAGAGGAATCCCATTCTTAAGTGTGCTACAGGCAGCTGGAGAACTTGGTAATATTTCTGCGTTGTGATTAGCCATTTCAACCTGTTTGGAAAAGAGAAAATTTAATTACACCATTAATATAACCACAAAAGTGGTTGACTAGGTATGCAATCACAGTGACCGACAACAGTAAAAATATACTATATCTCACCTTCATCTTGAAAGTAACATTGCTGGACAGAGGTTTGGTGGTGGACAAGGCAGAGTGCTGCAGCATGTCAGTCTGCAGATTTCTCAAAGGAATCCTCTGAGCTGACTTTGTTCCTGGCTAATCCAAAGCACATATAGTTGTAATTATAAACATCATACAGCAGTACCATTAGCTCTTGCAAAAAGCACACACGTTTCTTGGTCAATAAATTACACACTTAATGAGCTACATAGCTACTTACAAAGAGAATAGCCTTACCGTGTTAACATTTGCTAGCAATTCGCTTCTTGACATTGTGAGTCTAAACAGCTCTCTGCAAATGAAACAAATACATTGACAAAGAAAACACTGATTTTACCTTGGCAACACTGTAGTTTGCTAGCCATTAAAAGTACTACTTCAAAAGGGGAGCAAGCTAGTTAGCAGGTAGCTATATAATGAAGACACTTGGAAATTAATGAATTACCTGCATGCATGTTAATATAGCTGTTTTGGTTCAATGCCATTCCATGTCAAATCAGACCCCTTTCAGTTTAACATTCTGATTTTCTTTTAATCAAGTTGTATATATTATAATTAAATTAGCTGCAAGTTATCTGAAACCCACATAATTCCCTTTAAAATACGAGAGCCCATTCGCAGACATGCTATGCTCATATTGTTAATAGCACTGGCTGGACATCAAATCAAGCCTTTGAAACACTTTCTTGTGCACTGCCATCATGATGTTCATTTCATCAATACGAATGCAATCTCCCAACCACCAGAACACTTTGCCTATCACTTGAATATTTCTCTGCTTAATCATCCAAAAGGAGTGTGTAAAATCATTGCATATAAAGTACCAGTCAAAAGTCTGGACACACCTCTCTTTATCTTTACTATTTCCCACATTTTAGAATAACAGTAGACTAGTGATGTGCAATTCGTGGACAAACTAATCTTTTTGAACGAATCTTTTGAGGTGAACTGAGTGTACTGAATCACTAGTTTAAAAGATTTGTTCCTTCCTCTTTGCAAACATGCGCGCTGACTAGCTGGCATAGCAGCTATAACTCTCCCTCCAGTGGATATTAGCTATGCGCTCTGTCCATAAAGCAGCCTATCACAAAACTGTATCAGCAGTACGTTCATGACAACTAGCCAATGGCTGAAATGCTAAAACACTCGAAGCACCTCCCACTGGCCATCTCGGCACAGGCGACGATGTGGGACAATGCAAAAGATCCGGTGACTACGAAGACTCTGAACTCCCCCTACTGACCTGATGAACTGTTGAGAAGTTCCTCAGTTCACCAGTTCCTTCAGACTCCAAAGATTCACTGACTATGAAGACTTGGTGACTACGTGTTGCCAGAATCGCTAGTTCTCAGTATAGCAGGCTTGGGCTACATCCGCCATTGACTGTGATGATACAAAAGGAATGAGAGCACTATCGTGCTCTTATTATAGGAATTAATATCATTACATACTATTTTGCTCACACCTGGAATATTTTATATTTACATTTTTTAACAGTAGCATATTTTAGGTGTTACGTAGGCTATGATTTATTTAATGTTGACATCACATTTCCATTTAACGTGAATAAGGTCCTTAATAAATACTGACAAATCAACATAGTAGGCTACAAAACAAAACAAATGTGATGCATACGCCTATGCATCACATTTGTAGCATACTATGTCTACATTAACAACAAACAAAAATACGACATCACTGACTAGGCCTACAAGTATATTAAAATGTTTGGGCTTGGTTAGTTAAAAACTTGTAAAACGAAGGTTTTCGCTTCGGATATAAGCGTGCCTCTTTTCCTCAGTGGTTTTTTTTTTTTAGTTTTAGCAAATGACATGTACTTAGGCTATTATACGCGTTAAAATGTGGGGTTCTATTACGGTCCTAAAGACGAAGTATGCATGATTGTTTCAATAGCATGGTGCAGTTTCACGTAATGAATATTACCATTTCATTAATTTCATTGACATTTGGTTTCACATGTGCCGTTTTGCCGCAGAGCAGACTAATAATGGACATGATGTTTGGAACAATGTAGAGTAATTTTTAAAATGCAATAAAACTGTTTACAGATTCGTGTATGCCGCCCGATCGGATATGGAAATGAACGAATCAGTGAGTCAAAGATTCGAATCATTTTATTGAACTGAACGAAAGGAACCAAATCACTAAAAAGAATCGTTTTGAACACTACAGTCGACACCAAAACTAATGGAACTATGCAGCGTCCCAAAAAAAAAAAAGTTAAAATCATTTTAGATTCTTGAAATAGCAAAAAAAAAAAATCAAGCATTTAAGCGAATCTTTAAAGCAAAATGTCTTTGAATGCATCTTTCCCATTATCTTAATCAGGTGTGTCCAGACTTAACTCGTACTGTATATCTTAAATTTTTAGAAATGGTTTACTACAATGGTGTATCGCCAATCAGGTTTCAAATGAACTCTGTTTACTAACTTTTTCATTCTTCATTAACTCAAGTACGCCTAGCCACAAGCGAAAAACCACCAGCAAGAATTTCATTATTTAAATAAGAGCAGCAGCCGGTTGCACCAGCAGAGCGTAATGTCCATCGTAAGTTCGGGTGTGAAGTCCGTCTTAACCTTATGTTCAGAGTGGCTAGTTTCAAACTAGCGCCGCGCTGAATTTTGGTCGCACCACGATCACTTAAGACGCAACTTAACTAGTAGTGCGTAAAGCGATTCTTAATCAAAATATTGTCGCATTTAATGACGTCCCTATCGTTTCAAGTCAATCAACGGCACCATACAATGTAAACAGGAAATACCGCATTTTCGACATTTGTGTGCACAGTAGCCTGTGTCATTGTGCCGATTCAATTGTTCCAACCTTCCGAGTCAGAGGGGAAAGGCTTACGTCTGTCAAGTTTGTAATAATTATCAGACAATTTTTCCTCTTTTAACCTTTCATACAAGCCTGTTCATAGCTGCCCGACTGCCCTAACTGACTGTACCCCGTTAGGTGTGTGTCTTACAAGGACTGCGGTGTATTTTACAATAAAGTAAAGTACTTAACATTTTCATTTCCTGTGTGTATTTTGTAACTTTCGCTGAACTAACAAAAGAGCCAGCCGGAGTTGCAAACCACATTAAAACTACACAAGACCGAAGAAACAATTAGTAACTTAACGTTATAACAATAGTAACAGAAAAGTTCACTTTTAACTGACTTATCGTAATCTTTAGTGTAACATTGTTCAAATTGGCGATAACAAATGTGTTATGCTAGTCTGTCAACTCTGTTAGCTAGTGTTACGTAGCGTATGCTTCGTTTTTCATTCAATGTATAACGGACCATGGTGTTTATATATATATATACACACACACATACATACACACGTTTTTTTTTTTACGGCGGACGTTGCACCTACTCAGCTGTAACGTTGAACGTATGTGATTTGGTGCAACGGAATACCTTTCAGTTGTTCGTAAACTCGAACGTAGTGCCGATTTACGTTCAAACTAGGTAAAGACAGAACTTACGCTCTGCCGGTGCAACCGGCTGCAGGTCTACAAAATGTGTCTACTTCAAGTAACTAGCCAACGGATGCCATGATTGCCATCTCAAAAATGTTGTGGCAAAACAGACTAGCTAGCTAGCAAGCTATTCAGCCTGATTAGCCAGCCTAGCACAAATGCAGTTTGTCAGCTGAATATTTCAACATATACTTAACTTTAACTGACTAACGTTACCTATACTGAAACTGTACTCGAGCTTATAAGCACGAATGTTTCCATAATACTGCTGTTCCCTTCCTGTTTCAAGCTGTATCTAGCTAGTTACGTTAGTATGTTGTATTCCAACACACTGGTGTGATCAGACAAGTGCAGTTTTTACTATAGCGCAGGCATCTCTAAAACTAATCACTTTTTATCAGTTAACTAACTACATCGACTTACCTGCTTGCTAGTTATCCATAAACGTTCTTCTTTATCTCAGCCAATATAAATTTATGGCGGGACACAACCACCTCCCAGACCCTACCAACGTTCAGCACCTAACCTTGGTTTAAATATTTGGTCTCAATGTCATTGGATAGCAGTTTTCGTCTAAAGACGTATTTGATTGGATACAATCTTCGTAGTCCCATGAGTCACCCAAGCGGTATCTATGACGTAGACCCTGATGGGTAGGCTTTTACCATTGATCACAAAGTTAGCTAGTGGTCGGCGTATGGGATATGGCGGCGATACTGCAAAGGAC
The DNA here is from genome assembly GCF_013368585.1 of Megalops cyprinoides. NCBI lineage: Eukaryota > Metazoa > Chordata > Actinopteri > Elopiformes > Megalopidae > Megalops > Megalops cyprinoides. The sequence continues at coordinate 790,826 of NC_050604.1, read as the reverse complement.
AGTTGTCAGCAATGGAGAAACTGGTAGTATCTTCTACGAAAGCAAATGGATAAAAATTGGTATTTCAATCCCCGTTTCATTCGTAATGAGCATACAAATCCAAAGTATTATGTTGTCTTGACGCAGTGCTGAATTCTAGATTGCTTAAATACGTTGCGCAGTGATGAATAGACTATAAAAATTAACGATAGAAGAGACGAAATTTGGAAGAGCTACTCTGAGAACAGCCAGGTGCACTGTTATTAACAGCTAACGAATGAATGTACTGTAATGTTAGCTAAACGGTTTGACATAAGACACAATACACGAACTAGTTACCCCATTAATAAATAAATAAAGAGGGGGGATTGTCTGTGAAAAATGCAGGGTAAAGAAAGCTGCCATTCATCAGTTGATATATGGCGTTGGTCTGCACAAATACTTTACTCCTTTAATAAATAGGATTATAGGAAGAAGGATAGCAGATTTTTATTTCTTCAGAGGTGTCGCAACCTTCATCTTACAACCAGAGCTAGACATTGAAAAATATATACAGGGCAATCTTTGCAGTGCTACTCGCAGTCCTTGTCTTTTCCGGATTGAAGAAATTTGAGTATGATTTGCTCTAAATAAATACATACACACTTTATTCAAATGCATTTGGTCATATAATACTTATGTTACCTATAAAACATTTTATTTTCATTCATTTGAATTAATTCCTGAACCATGGATGGAAATAATTCTGCATATTGGGAACAATTGTGATCATTTTGGAGAAAAAATGACATGGCTTCACCTTAGCAATTAAATTTATCAGTTTTGTAATCCACCAAATAAGGCTGGGTTCTCCACTGATTATGGTTCAGAAGCAAATTTATCATTTGCATTGACTACCTTAATATTTCGAGGAAGTTGTATTTTTCTGAATTATCTAATATTACATGGTGACATTGTATAAAACAGTCTCTTTCTGATTGGTTCAAAGAAAAACAATATGTTCTGTGTTACGGAATACATGCAGTTTTATTTTCTCATTAGGCTCTAACATCACATTTAATTTTCTGAAGAGAAAATCATTTTAAACAAATATAAACATACTTTGGTCAGACATAATAAATACCCAAACACTGTAATGAGAATAGTGTAAATAGAATAAAATAAAACTTCAAGACACTCAAACATTTTATAAAGTAAGCTGATGGAATTTTCCATAACTTAGGTTTACTGATCTTAAGATCACACTTTTAAGGTCCCTACCTGAAAACCAAGACACTAAACACTGTGATTATAAGGCTGTCTTTTTCAGGGTCAGGATCAGCACAGAGGGCTTTGGGGTGGTTCTTCCGGCTCCCATACTCTCTAGGACAGGCACACTGGCACAGCAGATGCTGCTGAGAAGTAGCAGCGAGATGAAGTGCAGGCTGAGGTGGCGGTGGAATTCCTTCTGTGAGGTGTCGCCAGTGGTATCCAGGGACATCTTTCTAACTTTCTTCTGTGCAGTGGTCGTGGCTATGGCTGGGCCCACGAGTGGTAAGAGCGGCTGATCTGCATGTGCAGGACCTCCATCAGACTCATGTTCCAGCCTCCAGTTCCCAGGGAGAGGACAACTCCTGGTAGAGGCCGTCTGTGCTGCACTCTCTATCTTAGCCACTGCAGGCAACTCTTTTGCCACTGAGGTCAGTTCAGGTCCATGATATTTGTAAAATGCCTGTCTCTTTGTCCAGAGATCCTCCAGTAATGTCTTGTACAGTATGTCTTTTATAAGCTGCCAACTGGTATTTTTCACATGCTGTGAGGCCAGAACCTGGGCTGCTCTGTGCTGAGAGATACAGGTAGATGCTTTAACCTGGGCTGGGCTGTGCTGAGGACCATGACTCCAGACAACAGTAACAGTGGTCACAGCTGCATGTCCATCTTGACCTTGCTTGGTAGTGCGGGTTCGGGTAAGCTTACTAGAAAATATCACGGGTTCGGGTGGGTTGGGTCAAAAACTGACAAAGCAGCGTTCCGACTAAGTTATAAATAACTTACAGAAACATTGCATGCAATAGGCTTTGCATTATAGGCTCTCCAAATTGCTCTGGGCAAGGCTGTGATTACTAATCCACCTTCCACCTTCTCTTCCTCTCTTTCTGTCGTTCTCTCTCTCTCTCTCTCAAACACACACACACACACACCGGAGGGTGCAGGCCCTCTTATGCCCTGGCTGTCAATAATCTGCATTACCGAACTATAAAGTAACCTGGATCTATCACACATCTCTCTGCACCCAGACTATAATTTATAATGCATTAGGCCAGGGCATAATTTATAATTATATCCTGGCCTAATAGCTTATCAGCAGCTTTATCATCAATTTGCGATTGTGCTTTTGGTCAATGCATGTGTTTTAGAGTGTTGATAATAGGCTTTACCTACGAGTTTTTTTTCCCTAAGGGGTATTCATAGCTTTTTGTTTAGATTATACACTGCCAAAACTCTTTGTTTTTTTTTTTGGTCAGAAAGAAGAGGCTACCACTGACGATATGGCAGACTTAATCAGAGAACAGAGAAGGTTGCACGCAAAGTGAGCCAAAAAAGTAAGGTATGGGAGAGATTCGGGCAGGTTGTCTTGTCCGATGACATTACAGATTATATCTGCTTGAGTTGTGAGGCATTGTACAAATATGATGGCCATAAGACAGGTACATCAAACCTGAATCAGACAGTATAGACCTACACATGTAGGCTACTATTTTGTTAAAGTTCACCGTTAAGATATGAAGGATGCATCGTTTGTGTGTGTGTGTGTGTGTGTGTGTGTGTGTGTGTGTGTGAGACAGAGAGAGAGAGTGAGAGTTCATGTCTTTAATGAAGGGTTACTTGTTTTGCTGCTATTCAACAATAGAGAACACCATTTGGAACAATTTGTATGTTTATTTAGTAGCCTAGACCCAGACACTATTAGGCTAAGATACAATAGGCCTATGCCTTGCAATCAATGTATTATGCTAACCTTTGGGCAAACAGCCCAAAAACGAAATAGTGCAACACTGCTCACTTTGCTGTAGCCTGCAGTGGCTCATGCAAAACCTTGTTGTCTACACGAGTGTCTGTCCTTTTTGAAACATGCACTAAATAAGAAAACGTTATCTCTTACTCTATGATATGGATGTCATTGCTATACAGGCTAAAGCTGGCGGTTTGCGGGTGAAAACGGAGCATCCCTCTGCGTCGCACAGCCCAACATGCCCCCTGCGGATGCACGGCATCCTGGCCATGCCCACGACTCTCCATCATGTAAGCCGCAGATCATCAGATGTGTCCTGCTCTCACCATCTCTGGCATTGACATTTGCTCCCGCTCCACAATCTTCCTCGCCATTCAGTATGACCTGAAGGAGATTCATTCCAATTCAAAATGCTAGGATGCAATTCCTCACCATGTCCCAAAGTTTTCAAACTGATACTAAAACCACACGAGTGGTCTGCTATATGACTGTCTTCTAGTCCTCCGTATTATTCTGACTTTACTTTGAACCCCTCTCACTCACTCATGTACAAACACACATTAACAAAGAAGGGCTGAAGCATGATTCCCTTTTGCTACTGGAAAGGGGAATGGCTGTGGTAGTAAATCTACAGCAGTATACTGTAGTATGTATGTATGTAGTATACTCCCCAACTTCCTGCTGACTAATCCTTAAATTTCTTGTCACAAAAGTAGGAAGATAAATCTCTGCTGTATAAGAATATTTGCACAGTAAACTGTCAGTGCAAATGATCAAGCACAGGTAAAACAAACACTTAGCAATGTTTTTACTTTTGTGTCATGGCAGTAAGACTTTCAACAGGAATTCACATAATATCTGTACATAACCATTACAGGATGAAATGAAATGAAAAGAAAGTTACTTGTGATTGATTTAAATATTCTGTTTTGTTGACATGGTACTTTCTCTCTTACACAGAGTCCTGACTAGGAAACTGTCAATAGGACTTTTAGGCATCCTAGCACTAACAGTGGGAGTCTGTTCCTATTGCTTAAAAATTCAGTCCTTAAGTTCTTACCTTTCCTGTTCTTGATGCATTGATAAAATAGTACACATTTATTACAGTTGCAATTTACATGCGTTCACTCATTTATACCCCACTTACCGACATGCCTAAAAGAATGTGAACAGATGAGATGGGGTACCTCCAGGCTGTGCTGCAGAGCAGCAGATGTGCAGTTTTCCTTAATCAGCAGCACCTGCTGTCATTTCAAAGGCCTGGGTGCACGCAGCTGACCGAACCCTGAGCACTTCAGCAAAGTCCTCTCCAAACCAGCAGGTGATATGAGCTGTGTCAATGGTGAAGTGGAACAGCTTGTCCAGGCAGCGAGTGCGGCGATACACGGAGCGCGGATCAGCACGCAGCACTGCTCTGATGGCAGCCGCTGCCTCCTCTGGGCCCTGCAGGAACTGGAAACTGGGCCTTCCTGACACTGGACAATATGCACCCACATATGCACATAGACATGTGCAGGTACACACACATACATGCGCGCACACATAGACACGCACACAAACAGGTCCGATCATCAACATCAGACAAAAAAATGATATGTTCATGCAATTAAACTGTTCATACTGTAATGGGACCAGGGGAGTGGTGGTGGAAGGGTGCTATGTGCCTGGAGAGTGGCTCCATTCTCAGGCATTCTCTGAGTGGAGCCAGACCACATCTTCTAGCCAGCCCAATGCCTGTTGCCAGTGAACTCTCCCCTGGCATATTTAAGGCTCCCCAATCTCTCTGTGTGCTGTTGAGGCACAAAAGTGTGGAGGGAACAAGTAGAACTTGGACTAAGTTGACGACTGAATCTATGTACTGAATAACTTTTTATGAGAAACTCTATTGTTGTGCGATCCTGGATTGTCTTTGACTACACTCTTGCCTGCTGATTTAGATTTATTTCCTTCACTGGGAACCATCTTAGCTGGCCAGTAGTGACAGACTCAGGGAGATGCAGGTAGGCTCCAAACTGAGTTAGGATTTGTTTTCTTTTTTACTTTCTTTTTTGTTTTTGTGCCATTGCTGTGGGCAGTGTATACCTGACACAAAAATTCCTATGGTCTTTGGTCTATGGTTTTTGGAATTACATTGTGTTTGGGCCATCATTTTCTTGTACAACACCATGTCTCACTTCTGGTCCCCTTACAATACAGATACTGAAAAAAGTACAACTGTCTCATTCTGAATACATATACACATGTGTACTAATGTTATTAGTGACATTTGGATCTTTTTACAGTCAACAGCAATAAAATTCCCCTTGAATTTTAGATTATCGAACTGGTGAGAACAGTATTCATACAGCAAGATTTTCAACTGAGAAATTCAAAGAATCTAAATATTAAACTTTCCAATAATTGGTTCATGTTGGCATCTTTCAACAAAAACAACTTTAACATTGTAAATATGAATTCAACTTTATGTTCCAGAGTAGTAACCTGTGATCATGTGATCAGTATGAAAAGTTAGGGAAGAGAATCCTGGTACTGGTGCGGACGTACCTTGTTTACCGGGGGGCTGAAACTCTTTCAGGTCCCGCTCAGCATGTTGGGTAAAGCGGACAGCTAGTGCAGATACTGGAGGATCCCTGATCCAGGCGGCAATCTTACTGACAGACGCTTTGTTGTAATACATTTCTGCATAGGGCTCACATCTTTGACTTCCATGAGTTTGAACCCTTGAGTGGTCTCGGAGAGAAGACTTTTCTTCTGCACTTTCTCTCTGATTGATATAGTTCTTAACCTCCCTCAGGACAGCAGTCATGTCATTCATCTGAGGGTGGCCATCAGATATCTCCTTTAAAATGGATGCCCTAGCATCTGGGCTAAAAACCTGCTCCTCTTCCTCTTCTGGAGTCACTTCCTCACTATCTGAAGTGATGAGAGAATTTCTTGCATCAGTCTGCATGTCCACCCCATCTGAACACATAGTGACGCCATCATTTTCCTCTAAATCAAAATCTGTCCTGGTACGTGGAGAGTCATAGTCCGGAATGTATGGTTTTACATCAAGAACAGGCGTTCCAGCAATCATGTCAATGCCTGACAGATGAAGTGTATCACCTGCAAAAAAAAGATATATGGAATATGGGGTCAGTGCCAAAAACACAATATAGCCAATATCAAATACACAGTCTCACTGTCACAAGGTAGTGGGGTACACACAGCCAAGAAAGGTGGCTGGAAATGCAGGAATCCAAATATACAGTGTTTTTTACAGAAAGGTACAGGAGCAGAGGTGAAATATATGTATACAGTTTAGGGGGAAAAGCATATACAGTTATACACACAGTGCCACACTGACACTGCTCAGCAACAACAATGACAAAAAACCAAACTCACACTACTGAGCAGACTTATAAACAGACTTATTGCAGTCTCAGGCTCCAGCTCCCTTCCCAGGGTCTTGCAAAGTGAATGGCTTATATACCCTTTGCCTTACAGGTTACCCCCAATTGGAACATATGACCTTTCAGATATATTGCTATCTGGACATCACAACACACAAAACTGTGCAATCTGTCAAGTTACAGCAATATCTTACAGAACACATAAAAAACAGGCAGTCTCATTTAAATCTACACACGTGATACAGAGGCTGGGATTTAATCATCAGTGCATTAAGCACTCCCCGTAGGTGTGTTGGTTGTCTCACCTAATATGTATGACAGAGGTACATGCCCAGGAGCATGTCTTTTCCCTGTAACCACATCTTAAATGCTGCTGTGTACACTGCCAGGTAAGTTATCCATTTCCAATGTTAATATCTCAGATGCAGTATACATCACCCGCTACACAAGTTGTGCGAAATAAAAGTCATAACAATGTCACAAAGTGACTGTCTTTTTGTTTTTGCTTAATGGTCAAAAGGTTACAATGTAAGCAGTCAGTTCTGGGTTTCAGACGCTGACCTGAGACACTGTCCAGTGTAGCCAAAGTCAGGCCCAGGGCGTTGGGGCGATGGGGACTGCGAGTGGAGAACACCCCAATCCTCTGGCCGTTCAGTCTCGGAGGCTTCACCTTGGCCTTGTAGCCCAGGTGGCCATTCTTATGGAAGAGAAATATAATCCTGTCAAGGCATAAATAAAAAATGTGTAAGGGTTACCATTTGGAAGCCAACTGCACAAGTTGGATTTTGTGTGACTTCAATCTAATCTTTCTTTAAAAAATGTTTTTCCCTTTTACACAAGCTTGTTTTGAATCAGCAGCTGTACACTGTAGATTAGGCTTGTCTCACTGCAAAAACGTCCGCACTCACACGATTGCTGAGGCCAGATGAATTGCAGTCCTCTGAGCAGCTAGTTTTTGCACTGCAAATCATAAAGAGCACTACAGCAGAGTGGGTGCTCATTGGAGGATAGGCAGTACTCTGCTGATTACCTGAGCAACTTGCAGTTGCCAAACAAATCGCAGAGTGCCTTAGAGGGGTTGGCTGTTATTCCCACCCCTACGCCTCGCAGAACAAAGCTATTCTATTCTCTGACGGGATGACCAAGCAGTAGGAGCAGTAAAGAGTACAGTACAAAACTTGTAGTGCACACCTCAAGTGAGATATTTATTTGCCCCAAGAAATGCAAGAGAAAAATACCGGCAGACTTTCTGCAAAAAATAATATGGGCTTACTAGGCTTAATAGGAACAATAGCAGTTGCCGAATAGAAAAGACTGAATTCAAAATATTACATATAGGAAATGGAGAACAAATCACCTGGAGTGGAAACATAGGTAATTATGTTAATGTTTTTTTAAGTTATATGATTATGCAAATCTAATGCAGAACATAAATTTTAGGTCTAGAGATCCGTCCAAGTAATGATGTTGACAAGATCTTAAAAGGATGTATTTTGCCTACGCAAAAACTTCCTAAAAAACATTCTAACCCATTCTATAACATTCCCTTATGAAACATTTTCACCAGTGCCTGGAAATTTTCAGCTGTAACTCCCATTTAAAGACCAGCTGAAGTACTTTCTACCAGAACAGCATTGGGTCACCAGTTAAGTATGCATCAATGTCTGCCATTGACTGCCATTTCTGCTGCTGCTACTCTCGTGATGAAGATGGAAATCATTGATATTGAAACAGATAGATGTATTGAGTTTGTCACTGCTAACCCTATAGCCTATGCCTCTGAACCTGTTGGCATGTTCGACTGCTACCTCTGTGACATCACTTTTGAATAAAATACTAACTAAACAAATGTCAAACAACCCCCCACTGTGGCTCCAGTCACTGTTGAATTCTAGAAGACAAAGCTGGCCTAAAAGGAGACCCAAGAGTCAGGAGAGTTCACCTTTGTGTCACTGAACTGTTTTTTGTTGTTTTTTTTGTATACTCACTCACCAGCACTCACCTAGGTGAGGAACTAACTGCCCTTTACAGCCAGTCATCTTTGTTTTTTTTTGAGCCAAGGAAATTGGTCATAATGCACAATATATTCCACAGTTTATTACTCAGAAAGCTGTTCTCACCAGACATGCGAGTACTGCTCCAGCCCTGTGAGCGCATGCTGTGGGTTGCTGAAAACAGTCTTGTTTATTTTCAGGGTGGCACGAGAGGAGTCGCAGATGGTGGGCTGCCGTGGGGTGCCGTTTTTTGCGGAAAAGCAACAGCTGATGTACCCAATGGGAACAGTCTGAATACTTCCTAGGATACAAGGCAAACAAACAATTAATGAAATGATAGCATCTAATACAATAACCACTATACCGAGCCACACCCATGACACTTCACACAAGTTAAATGTGAGGAACATCATAATATAGTTTCAGCTATATTTCATAACTTTCTGTGAGACAGTGTGCACAGACACACATATGTATGGAGAGACAAGCAGCATTCTGAAAAGGTAATAAACAACCATATGTATCTGGACTTCCATCTATGATATCAAGCAGAATCCAGAACAGAAAATGTAAAGTTAAAAAAGGGTGTTAGATCCTGTTTGGACCAATGAGACCAAAATAACTGCATGCTTCCAAGTATGCAATGTTTTGCAATAACTTCAGGTTTTTTTTGCAACATTTTCCAATAAGTGTATGTGTCAATCTATACACATTTTTGTCCAACATGAGGGTTCCTCACCAGCAGATCCCCTGATGTGGTGGTGAGGAAATGACACCTGTTAACAGCAAAGTTTGTGTGCTACCAGCACACAACAGAACCGATAACCTACAAAAAAATAATTTGAGTTTAGTCTGTTCTTTTAGCCTATTTAAAAATGACCGGTTCCATTTATTTTAATTCAATGTGTTCAACAAGTTCAAAACTTTGATTCCTCAGGACAAATGCACAAAAATAATATTTGTAAGACACTGATTATTGATATTCTGCAGCCTATACTCTGCTTTGAGCTCATATCATTGTGGTGGTGGCAGAACAAATTGTGTTACTTTTGACTCAGTTTGTTGACTGTGTTACCCTTATTATCTGCACTTGGCCTACAAGTTGCTTTGGATAAAAGTGATGTACCGACACAAAGAAGTCAACTTGATGATGCTAAACAGTCAAGCAAAATGTCTGGGGAAAAAAAAATCTACATAAGAGAATAAGAGTGAACTGTCAGTATGAAATAAGGAGTGGTCAGGGCCTTCAAGGTATTTAGAGAATGAAAAAAAAAAACATTTCTATTGAATTCATTCAATAAATCCCTTGTTGTGTGTTATCTGTAATATTACAGTGCTGCATTGTCTTATTTCTGCAGGTTTCTGTGCACACATTGGACGGTTCTGTATGTTGGAAGAAAAATGCAACCAATCAGAATGATTTTCTTCAGTATTAAATATCTAGATCCCTCCAAGGTATTCGATGTCTCAGTATAATATCCTAACCATAAAACTGAATGAAAACATAATTCTGGATTTACAATTCAATCAACCAATCAGATTTGTCACCCACAAGCATAGTCCTTCAGACTTCCAATGGTTCCAGAGTATTCTAGAAGGCCCTACTATGCCAGTGCCGTACACAGCATCTGAGGATGCATGCTGAGACCACTGACAGAGTGTATGTAGATAGCTAGCAAATTTAAATGGTAAAAGGTGGAAAGGAAAAGATTTATTATCTGTGCCCTTTTCTAGATCATCGTTTAATAATAAGCTGGACACAGCCAAGAAAGGATCCCCAATGTCTACTGATCTCTGGCTCAATCAGCCTGCAAAAGCTACTTGATGAAACATGTCAGATGTGACTGCCATAAGTGGCACCAACTATATGGAATATTACTTCAACACTGGTTGTGAGCTGGTGTTTTTATTTTCAACTTGTAATGACATTTTTCCCAGGCAGATGTTCTCAACATTTTACAGAGAGTTGACAAGTAGTTTCATCTGACCAGGGTGGAAAGGAGTTTTGAATTTGCATTGAGGAGCAGAAGGAATATTTTCATCAAATATATGATGAGACAATGCAGGAAACCAGTGCACCAAGTGTACGGAGAACCCATGGAGATTCTTGTTCGCACTATTAGAAGCTATACAGAGATGTTCTCAACCATATTCTAAATCACATGACAATTGGTTAGAACATCACAAACAACTTGCATTATTTTCTCTTCTGGACCCACAACAGTTCAGTAGCTTTAAAGATTACATTCCCTGAAACTGCCTTCTTAAGCCTGGCAGATAGCTATGAGCCACACTGTGACCACTGATGAAAACAATGTGAAGTACTCCATCTTAGATTTTCAGGGAAAGAACCAACCTGACCTCTCCCTCTTCCTCCAACATAAAGGACCCAGTGACAGCATGCATCAACTATATGCACCAACATTTAGTTTTAACAATTTCTGTCTCCACAGAAGGGACATTTTTAGCTTTAAAATGGACAAAACATGCACAAGGAATACAAGAGGACAGTCCCAACTCTCTGCATTGGCATTTGTAGCTATTGAAAAGCAACTTCTTTTGGATTTGAATGCCAAGGATCTGCTTTACGAATGGGTTATTGAACATTTTATTCCAAAGGAAAGGAGGATGGATTTCATCCTCAAATGAAAAGCACTGGTAAGAGAAAATTGGTCAAAAAAAATCCGCCCATGTACATTGTCTGTATGTTTCATTTATGATCTTGAATAGATTATTTCTTGGGAGGTGCCTAGTGAAGGCCCAGGTCTGACAGGCACAGTCCACCACTGTTAATGAGATATGAAAAGAGTATATGTATCATTTCCACATAGAACTGCCACACTTTTTTACAGTAGACGAAGTTCCCCCAATATCAAAAATCTCACTCCAGCTGTTACACGCAGATTGGCAATACTACAAAGAACAAGCATTTGTGCCAGTGCTGAGAACAATATTTGTACTTATGTTGACATACTGCACCTTGCTCTAAGGAAAGGTCTTCCCTCACTTTCTCTTTATGTTGAGGTCTCCCGAGTGCCCCCTCCTGTTGAACATTATTCAAGACAGACTGAAGGGAGGTCAAGTGCTTCTTGTGATTGCGCCCAGCACTTTCGATCATTTGCCTACAAATGAATATTTTTTCGTCAGAAAGACACAAACACAAAACTATTAGGTATCATGGCAATAAGCGATCCATAAACCACTACAGATTACCTTCATTTGTAAAATTAATATAAACTGCTGTTGCTATAGGTAGCTACAGACTAGCTCTCACAAATCGTAACAATTGTCAAACATCCAGCTTGCTTTTCCCCCACATTAGCAATTTGTCGATTTTTAACAATATCTGACCATAACGCTAATTCAAGAACAGTGTTAACTACATACGATCGCTAAGACTGCTACACTACGTTAACTGCCTAGTTTACTGGCGAACTCTTTAGTTGGTTTGCTCGCTAACTAGTTAAATACCGCTGTAAGGTACTTACCGCTGTATTACCTAGCTAGCTACATCTATGCCACTAAACACATTTGACATTACCTGAGATTTTTTATTTCTTTTCTCATCACTGATATTTGCTGATTGAGCTTCATCACACGTTGACCACAGCTGCACGAAACAGACATTATTCGATGTTTATAACACTCTTTTTCTTTTTAATGCAAGCTAGTTAGCTGTAGCCGCGTCATACAAGCCGACACAACGATTCTGATAGCGGAAACCGACTTTTATATTTAGCAAAATTATTAATAAGTCTGATGCCGCTACACCAACAAACTGAGCCGCCAAGCTTACACACTCCACGTCGAACTATCACCTCTCGCCAAAAAAGCGTAACTTGAACGTGGGTGTTTCTTCTTCTACGGTGTATTTTAATGACAGGGTGTTGCCAAACTTAAAGGTGTATACCCCCATCTATTGTGCTACAGTGTAGATCAGGAAATGTGCCTATCCTGAGCGCCATGTCGAAGAGCCTCAGCACCCCAGCACCCATTTGCAGATTACCATACTATGCTGCGTACACCTCGACCACGCAGAGTCAACTCTGTAAGAAATCTCCTGCATTTCCTTGCATTGATCACCAAAGCTCTCACATATATGCACAACAGGATGTTAAAGCATTTGAGGCACAAAACCCAAGGTCCAGAATGTTTCTCCACAAGATGTGTTGACCCATTTATGTCTGAAGGACCTGTTTGTAATCTTGTTAAAATGTATTTCGGTTTGTTTTGTTTTGTTTGTTCCCATGGAACCATGCATAAGAAACATACCACTGTATCAAATGTAAATGTATTCCCTTCTCACTTCCCCAAGTGCTTGCCATTTGGCATCCATACCTACTCTGATGAGGACCTTGTCCTTCTCTTTGCTGAGTAACACCCTTACATGAATTTTATCCATATCCAATCCAAAGCATATACTGTATATATTAAAAAATAATAATAAAAAAAACAAAACACCTGCAATGTCATCTCCCTCACCCCTGCATGAGCTGGCACTCAGAAAGGATATATAAATACCTGTCATGAAGCAGGTAATGAAGCACAAATACATAACGTATCAAATCCATCTTAACCCCTATTGTGGTGGATGATTACAGCTGATATTGAGTCTGAACATAATAGCACCCAATTAGGTCCAGACCTCCTCCACTCACTGTATAGTCAAAGCAAGGACTTTCAGCTCAGCTGTACATAACAAACTTTATCAGACAGTCTTTAATAGTCTCACATCAAATGCTGAAACTGTAACAAGGAGCAGGGTGAATTCAAACACAGAGATAACTCAGGCCATCACAAGGTTTAATTCAAAACTTTTTACCGAAGACTCAAGAGGAAAACAAAACAGGCTTATCCCTTCTCAGTTGCCCTATTTTCATGGTACAATGTAATCCCTGCCCCACCTCATGCATCAAAGGAAGCTTCATTAATCATGATATTAAATGGCAGAGGCCATGTACTTTGCATAGGGTACCATCAAAGAAAACAACCTCAAGTTGTTGTCACATTTAGGCTAATCCAAATGACTGCAAATTTGTTCAGTTTGATTGTGGGTTAAATCAGGATTTTGTGCCAGGCAGACAATGGTGGTATTTTTATAAATCTTGTAAATGTGAATCATTAGGAAAGGGTGTGATGAATACTTATAGTATACAAGCAGTCAGATAAGCAGTTTTTAGTCAGGGTGCTTTGCTGTGCTTCTGCTGGCTGAGTGACATATGGAAAAGTAAATTAATCTGTAAATATGTGCAGTAAATATTTGCAGAAATCCATGCTTTCATTTGAATTAAGAGTTGCAAAGACATAGCTTTAATAAAACTGAATCATGAAAATATTTACCAAACTTATCATTTGGCTCATTGTGGCCTCATCTACATTGTTCATCAGTACACTGTTTAAAATAGAAAAGATTAGTCTTACACAAGCCATTACTCATATAAGCAACCGTGAGGAGAACATGGCTGAAAGGGCGCCCCTACCCGACTGGTCTGATTAAAGATAAGGAATACCAGGGAATACCTGTTTGACTGCTGTTATTATTTCCTGGTTTGTTTTGTGTTATATAAATATATCAGTGTTATCATTAGTGTTTGAAAGCACAAAGATGCAAGTTAAACTGGTTTCAGTTATAGTCAATAGTATTGCTATATCATTGGTGGAGATGAAATTGTTAAAGTGCAATTGGAAACCCAACTGGAATGCAGCGGGAAACTGTAACAAATCCTATATACTTCCAGTAGAAAAAATTCCACAGAAATCTACATGAAAACCTACTGGAATATAATTCTATGGGATTTCAGTGCAAACAGTCCTTTTGGTATTCTGTAGAAAATTCTATAGGACTCCAAACTAGCTAGCAAGCGTAATACTAAATAAAGTTTTTATTTGTTTTTCATCCACATAGTGGGCAGGGGTTGACTTTCTCTATTGCAGTATAACAGCTACTTTGCACCACAAGGCACACAAAAAACTTCTACGATAACATTTCAAATGTGAATCTTGTATGGCTGTGTTGATCTTTGTAAAAGAGTGCAGTATATTTTTTTACTCTCAAAGTGATATTGATAAAATTGATATTTTCAATTCTAGATTATGCTATATAATGTTCACACCTAACTTGGTGTCACTATATTGCGCAGGTAAGCCTTTTAACATGAGTCATCTTCCGAAGTAATTGCATTGTTCTAGCCACCCAACATTCTAAAAATGTTTTTGAAAAGTATGTCAAAAAAAGAAAAATACTGTTATGAAGTACGAGAGTCTGGTTGCCGTTAGTGACGGACAGTGGCATTACTAGTATGTCATCCTGGGGTGGGCATTTGGATATGTGGGGTGGGTAACTATATCCAATATGAAAAAGAGCCACACCTCAAAAACCTCTCTTCCTGCCTGTACAACACAGGTTACTTTTCATTCAAAAATACTCAGATAAAAGCTGTAGGCCCACCCACATATACAATAGTAAATGCAACTACAGTCATGCTATTCCCACATGACAAAAATTAATACAATTGCTGATTATTTCCATTTATACTGTAATTGCAGTTATTAATGCAGTTTGATAGACATGAAATTTACAAAAATTAAGGATCAGAGTGCAGTACTAGCAAACTTAATGCAGAATTACAGGCCGACATTTTCAAGCCTAGTAGCTAAGACAAGAATATCAGGTGTAAGATAGCCTTGTGTTTTCTTCTGGAACACTGGAAAAAATCTGAAATAAAACTAATTCTCAACTGGTGTAGTCTATAGGCTCCTAAGGCAAAGATATATAACACAAAAAAACTTTCTTCCTCTCCCTGACTCACGGAAAGCAAGTTCGTTTATCGCGAGAAACTGAACGACCTCGCCAATGCTTAACGTAATATCTGTTTTTTCGACCTGACTTTGCCCTAGGCCTAGCAGGTGTGTGACACTTTCACCAATAGCCGGTCTGTGCTGATATTTTTGCCAAGCAGACATAGCCCATACATGACAGACACTGGTCGTATGTTTTTGGAAGCCTCTGGCTGTTTCTCAAAGTCAAGGATGCTTCCTTGGTAGGACGGGTCCTTCCAAGTCAGGTCCTTCAGAGGCTAGGCAAGACTCCTTCCTAGCATTCGGAGGAAAGTTAATGGAACAGTCTAGCGAGTGTGCAGGTGTGCATCATTGAAAAGGTCCCGCCTTCAGTTCCGCGCCACAGACTCTTGTACGTGCGCATAGGATTGTTGGTTCTTTAAGGACGCTGAGGTTACACGCTATGCATCCTTGAAAATTGTCTGAACGAAGAACTCAGTCCTTGGTAGAATAGAGCAGCGTTTCTCAAACCTCTCCTGGAGTACCCCCTGCCCTGCAGGTTTTAGATCTCTCCCTGCTCCAACACAGCTGATTCAAATGATCCACTCGTTATGACCTCCTGAAGCTGCTTAATAACAAACTGATCATTTGAATCAGCTGTGTTGGAGCAGGGAGAGATCTAAAACCTGCAGGGCAGGGGGTACTCCAGGAGAGGTTTGAGAAACGCTGGAATAGAGTACCGAGGTGGGTACGTCATCACTTCGTTTGTTCTTCGCTGGTGTCGGAAGTAAATTCCCTATGGGAAATTACAATGGGCTTCGCACACTATCCATCTTTTCTCAAGTTCGGATTCATTTCAGGAGCTGAGAATTTCCTGAATTAACCTGTTCGGTGTGAGGATATATTTGGATTCATCAAATGTTTCGATATTTTCCGAAAATGTTAAGATTTAAGACTTGTAGTTCGAGTTGTAGTCCACTTTTAGAACGACATATCCAATAGAGCAATGCGGGGGGAACGTCCTGACGAATCAGATACCACCATCTCATGCGGGCATTCTGGGATCTTCCGTTTAGAAAACCGTTGGCTTTGACCCTAGATAGTTTTGCTAGTGGACGACGACGACGATTGGTAGTTAGCTAGCTAACAGACAACCGTAATCGTTATAAAATGGTTCAGTACTTTGTCCTGGACTGCAGCCACCGTACACATGTGAACGACTGCAGATTTTTCAGGTTTCCAAAATGCCCCACGGCATAGCTTTACATCATGGAAACCGTGAAGGTTAACTCTGTAAGCACACCATCAGAGAGACGTCTATCAAATGTAGCTTACTAAATGTGCATTTTCACTCAAGTCGAGTGCCCAAATCTACACGTGTATGAAGAATTATCTTTCTGCTTAAACAAAAAGGTGTTTCTGACTCTAGATATGTCTCAAAGGCTTCCGGCGTTTTTCATCATTCAAAATCGTGGCCTAACAGTCGGTCCACTTAGCAAGCTCGATGGGTGATGATGAGGTAACCTGACTTTGCTAGCTAGCTGGCTGGTTAGCTATGCTACCTAACATTACACTGGCCTACACTCACCAACACCCTGTAGGTCTTGACCAAACCCTTGACCCTGACCAAACCGGTGATATGGCCCTCAAAACAACTAAATTCCTCCACATGCCCTGATTTATAATAATTTTCGCCCCGCTGAAAACTTAGGGTCTCATCCTTGAAGAAGAGGAGAATATGGCTAAGAGACACCATTGCTGCTAACGACGAGCTTGCTGATAGCGATGACTGCTAAGGATGAGCTTGCAAGTTAGCGTCTTCCGCGATAGCTGATAGCGATGATTAGCCACACTCTAGTTAGCAAGGCCGGAGAGCGAGAATGAGAACGGTCCGTGGCTTCATGGGGCGTGTAGTTTTTAGCCCGTGGTTGTACTAGCATATAAGATAAAAAAAAAATAAACTACGTAAAATTTAGCTTGAAACAATTAAAATAAACAATATAACTCGCAAGTTGGGATCACAATATATAATCCGGAAATCTATGGTAAGCCATAAATCACTAGAAGTACTTTAAAAGTGCGTTTTAAAAAAAGTATGATAAAATGAATGGGGAATTTTACTTCCGACACCAGTGTGACGTAGTCACCTCGGTACTCTACTCGAACTTCGATAGGCTATAACCTAAGAAATGCCACTAAACAGTAGTCAACACTACGAGTGAGGGGAAAAATGGATAACAAAACAAAAGTTTTATGAACAATTCAAACGTTTTTTTTTTTTCGTGCAAAAGTATGCAAAACGTTGGTGACTCGCCCAAGAACCGGCCGGTAGCCTTTTCTCGTTTGAATGAAAGCGCTCTGTTATGCTGATGAAAGTTCTCGACCACTCCTCTTCCATTATGTCACACATTTGAAATAACAAATAATTAGAGAAATGTAAAAGCGAAGATAAACTATAGACTATATAAATTAAGCTAAACCTTTAATTTAACCGATTTTTCGTAGGGTGGGCAAACGACCCTTTTGGGTGCGCAATGCCAGCCCACCCGTAGACACGCCCTTGGTGACACCCATATTAATGCAGCACTGCTAGCTCGCGATTTGTAGTTAGTAGGCAGCTGGTGGTTAACCGTTCGCACTCGCTAAATGTTTAAGCCCAGTTCGCTTACTTTGACACTTAAGTGTGCGTCCACTGAAGTAAGTAACTTAATATGGTTAAAGACTATATTTTGTTTCTTCAGTATTGCAAATTGTTTTGATAGTTAATATTTTCGTATCCATTGATTAGCCGACTTGCATAATTTCATCTTGTAACGATAATTAGCCGGTTGTCAAATTATACTTTGACTATAATGTTACTTGACTTAATATGACGATGTTAGAAGTTTAGCTAGTTTATATGGATACAGTTGTAACGCAGTCATTCGTGTTAGCTCTGTTTTATTGTTAGCTACTTGAATCTGTACGGTATTTCTAATGCGGTGTATCATTTGTTTGCTCACAGAACCACACACTCTCACACTCGCACACATACTCACACTCACATACACACACATATAAACACATAATTCACAAGTTTGTGGAGAAGTTTATTAAAGGGGACAGAAAAGAGCCTGCATCCTGATCGATGCCTCATAGAGATCACATCCGTGAGCAGCCAGCCATAGATGCTCTCCGCCAAAAACATTAAATGTTTTTTTTTTTTTTTTTCCAAAATTCACCAACCAACTAAACTGAGTTGTGGCTATTCTTATTGCTATTTTCTATCTATCTCTTATCTATTTTACATTTTGTTCACTGCTGTTTGACAGATTTACCTAAACTAGTATTTAGGTATGATTTCTTTTTTTTTTTATTTCTTTCCCCTTTTTCATCCTTGCTTTGTAATCCCCAGTTTTTTTTTACATTACTCACACTATGGAAACATACTCTGCACTCACACAGGAGCATTGAGGCAAGGCGAATACAAATCTACAATGCACTTGCATGCAGCCAACAGCTATTTTTCACACTGCAATCCCACATTGCTCCTCAGGAGGGTGAACAGCAGGCAGAAGATAGGCATATACTGTCATATGAGCAACTCACAGATGCCTCACATGTCACTGGTGGGTTCTGACAAGTGGTGGGCTCAACAAAAACCACACTACCACATATTGTTAACTAATTATACAGCCCAGTCTCAATGTCCTGGGTTGCAGACTTGCATTGAAGCCTGGAGTGGAATAAAAACCTTTGCTAACTAAGCCCCTTGGGATCTGTATTTTATTGAGAAAGAATGGTAAATCTACTAGCCCAGGATTTTTTAGGACTTTGTTACATCAAATTGATTCTTGGAACCTTGATGGGCTGCCAGTTCATTGGGAGAAATTAACATTTTTTGTCATCCAGGATGGACTTATTACATACACCTGCACAATATTTCTTTTTCTGTATGTCAGTAGTGTTGTTGCTGTTTGAAAGAATGCAGCTCACTCAGGCATGCTAAAGCATGTCATTCTTTCACACTTATATCATAAATCCACCTCCACAGTAACCCTGGTTACAGAATTTTAAACCACCTCAACAAGCAGAATAGAAATATATATTAATTTGATATCATGAAATGCTACTATAAGATCATATTTGCATACATAATTCAAATTCCCCAACCAAGATTAAATCCATATCTTTATAGTTTGTCTTATAGACAAACTGGGCGAGGAGCAAGACAGTGACTTTTGGCTGTATAAAATATATGGTGCAAGGAACTGTCATTTTTAGTGTGTTTGTCCTTTGCTTTTATTTGGGCCCAGCTTTGAATGGGTAGAAAAGGTCTCAGATCATGGCTTCATGGCTGTGGGCCCTAACTTTACAGCTCAGTTTCTTTTGTATGCTGTCATAGTTTATCTATAAAGTATCACACTGTCCCATTACATTCTGCACCCGAGGCATAGCTCTACATAGTGTTACACTGCCTCATTACATCCTGCAGCCTAAAAGCATAGTTTATCTACATAATGTCACACCATCCCATTACGTCCTGCAACCATATTTCCTATCCTTCCTATATTAGCCACTACCCTCTCACACACACCCTCATACCATCCAAGACACCAGTGATCTTGCAACCCCCTCTCCCTGCTGATCAGCACTCTATCTCAATCAACAAGACACCTGGACCTTCACTGCAATGGAAGGCCCATGTCACCCTGCCTTGGCCACCTTTGGATGGAGAGCTGCCTCACAGCCCCCCTGAGGTTTTTTTCTTCTGTTTCCAGGAGTTTCTTGACTGCATTCTTTCAGGGTCATGGAATATTTTTCCATTTTTTCCCCTGTTAGCAATGCATTTTCTGATTCCCCCTGGAAAATGCACATTGTTTTCAGCACTTCTTTGTGACAAATCAGTTCTAAAAATGTACCATAACAAATGAAATGTTATCAATTTGTCATATTATGTAAGCAAAGTATTTAGATGAAATTCCACATCTATAGTTTAATACACCACTGATATAGGCTGAAGATGCTAACCAGCAGTTTTATTTATTGCTGTACTTATTAGCTAGTCGGTTATCTTAGAAGAAACCTCATTACTGGTCTTAACTTGAAGGGTGTTGAAGGCTGGTTTTTATAAATAAATTTAACCTATAAAAGAATCAGACATAAAACAATAAAAAAGAGCAATAAAGCAACCCGATATACCCAAATGCTAAATGCTGGGAAGCAGAATAGAGGAAAATCACACAACAGCACTTTGCTTAAGCATTCACTATACTAAACCCACAGTTTGAATCAGCTCTGTTCTGTTAAAACATTTGTAATCTCAAAGTCCACTGGGGACCTGATTTTAAACTCTTCGGGAAACACCAGTGTTACAAAAATTTATGCAAAAAGGTTATCCAAACAGAACTGTGGCTGACTGAAAAATTTATTAGTGGAAATTACTGGACCATGTGTAGCAGAGCTGAAATGATTAGCTCGTGTGAGTCCTGCGTAATGCCTTAGGTAGCGGGTAGCAGGTAGCAGGTAGCCGAGCGGTTGCAGCGGCTACGTCACTCCCCCGAGACCTGGGTAAGTAGCGTTGTTGCCGACAGGCTAAGGCCAATTTACCTTTAGCTCAACTGGCAACGACGCTGGCTTTAAGGGGTTAGTTGTGAGCAGTAAGAACCTCGGTTCGAAACTCGCTCGCTCGCTGACCCAAGTTATGTCGAATCAAACACAACGCAAGATATCACCCGTTACACATGCACTGCAGGTACAAGCCACAACATTGTAGTTGTACACGTTTGTCTGTTTTTTGAAATGGCAACAAAATGCAGATGCTTTATCAAAAACTTGATGTGAGGTTGAAAGATCTAATGAAGTCTCACATTTTTCATCCTCAAAGTCCAATAAGGAAGCCAAAGGTTGTCATGTGGCTACTCTTACAATTGCACAATTTACATTAGCTGGTTCTGCCATGTTGTAATTTCCACCATTTTGGCTAATAAATGCGTGTTTGCCAAAACAGCACGTTTTCATTAAATTCTGGGACAGATTATTTTATTCATTGTATACATTCTCTTTTCATAAGCTATGAACTTTAGGTCTGCTTAACATCATATTTGATACATATGCACATATCTCTCCACTGGCTTCCTGTCGCAGCCACGATCAGATTGAAAACGCTGACCCTCGCTTTATCTGCAGTCAACAGGACAGCCCCTACCTCATCCAGTCCTACACACCTGCCCAGCCCCTACACTCAGCAGCAACTGGACGTTTTGGTTCTAGCACAGACAGAGCGGGAGGTTCTCCCTCTGCAAGGCAACGACGTTTCTCCTCCATTGCTCCTCAGTGGTGGAACGAACTCCCTGTTCTGCTACAGACAGCTCAGTCCAATCCACATCTCTTCAGACTCTACCTGGACTGACCTATCACACAATCGCCACCCCCCCCCCCTTTCGCCCCCGACCTGGATCTTGTTAGTTGCCCAATACCCTGTAGTTGTATAAATTGGCTATAAATTGCGTCCTCAGACAGACTTTGCTCTCAGCTGAGAACTACTGTCTCATTATGGAACTGTACACATCCTGTCCCCGTACTGTCGCTATACTTACTGTATGTACTTTTTTTGCGTCGCTTTGGATAAAAGCGTCTGCTAAATAAATTAATGTAAATGTGAATGTACACAGCACGTTTGCTTTAAACTGATTCGCTTTAAACTTGTAGTATATACAGTACTACAAGTACCTATTTCCAAATGCACTGTGGGCTAATCAGTTTAAAGAATTTATTTTAATATGGAAATATTAAACCATGATTTCGTTTAATGAAACGTGAATGATTTATACTAGCTCAAAGGATGTGTCATCCGAAAACATTTTGTTATTATTTATCATATGATGAAATCATGTGATCTCCGAAACATTTTAACTCCAAACGTTCAATTTGGACACTGCCACCTAATCCTTTCCCCAGGCTCATTGCTGCTAGCAGCTTCATACATGAATTTGTCTGCAATTCAAAAATACAAAAACAAACAGACCACACTAATTTTTTAAAACTGTGTCCTACTGCCCTGGAGTGTTGTCGCACACTCTTGTCATAACTGCGTGGGAAGATGTCCGTCCCGAAACGTACTGAAAATGCGACTATGTTCTTATCAATTGACAAGCCGTGGGGCGCCCATTAGTCAAGAGTTACCTGGAAAAAAATATACACTGCAGAGAATTACCACATGACCAAAACAAGTCAATTGTTCACAGCAATTGAGAGCACCAGCTCACCGATGCCGACATCTCCATATAGTATATTAACATATTTTATGTGTTATATCACCCCAGCGACATTATTATACTAAACATGTCTCATTCATTTTTTACAGCATGGCTGCTAAAACATTTATGAAGAGTGACACCATTCATCGCATCCACAATGTCAGAATTACACCAAACGTGTCGTTTGCCTCTGGTGCGTGGACATATTGGTATAATTCCGATTTTTCAATACGTTAAAATCTTACGCAGCACAAACTAATAATGCTTAATTCTTCTCACCTGGGCTGTTACTGCACCGTATGAAAATAAATACTGTCTAAAGACAGTTTCACACCTTGTTAATTCATTCGAACAGAAGTAGCCTATATTTTTCGCTTTGGTTACCGCTGTATATGAAATCTCTAAAAGTGACGCAGTACCACGATGTCAAGTAAAGTAGCCTAAAACTGGCACCAGGAAAGAAGGATGTCTTGAACCGTTTACAACTGTGATTTGTGTTCACCAAATATGCGGCATGAAAAAATGCTTTGAGTTTCATATGAAAACAACTCAAAAAAGTCGCCAAACAGGATGCAAAACATCATGAAATATTTGCTTTATTGCCTTCGGATCATCTGTAGTGCGTTCTCCACACGTCCATGCTAGCAGCTGTAGTGCGTCTTTACAAACAAAACGTGAAAAGTTCATATCTTTATTGGTACACTTAGTTCTTATCCAGGGTCACATTTTTGGAACATTAATGTCACCCCTTGGAGTCACTGGGTAAGAGCCTGTGTGTCCTGAGACCAAGATCTGTGTACAGTCAACTCCCGATTATTCCGATGCAGATGATCCGTTAGGGGATTAACAATGCCGATTGTCAAAAACCTATGCGCCCAGTTTAATTAAAAACACCTTCTTCACATG
Organism: Megalops cyprinoides; assembly: GCF_013368585.1. NCBI lineage: Eukaryota > Metazoa > Chordata > Actinopteri > Elopiformes > Megalopidae > Megalops > Megalops cyprinoides. Next base: position 767,548 of record NC_050604.1, on the reverse strand, counting down.
TTAACGTAAAGGTTCGGTACATCTAACGCTTAAGCCACCCATAAAGACGCGTAATTTAAAAGTAAGTTTGCAAATTAATTTAAATAAACTGCAACATATAAAAATATATCACAAATGTTCACCAAAGGTCGCTAGCTATACCTGTAATTTTGACAATATTAGTTTGCGTCCACTTTCGTATACTGGGATTGTCTAATCTCCTAAATCCTTCAATCTTTCTGGAAAGCATGCAGTTCTGCATGTAGTATTTTAAAAGACTGTTAGCTCACCAGCTAGTAACCTTTTTTCCTGCAGCTATGGTTGTTTATAATGCGCTTAAATCTATTAGGTGAAGAAAAAAAATCTTATAAAGTACCCACATTCTAAGCAAACACCGTTTAAGAAGGTAAGGAAAATGCTAGTAGCCAGTGAAAGTACAGGTCCTTCTCAAAAAATTAGCATATTGTGATAAAGTTCACTATTTTCCATAATGTAATGATAAAAATTAAACTTTCATATATTTTAGATTCATTGCACACCAACTGAAATATTTCAGGTGTTTTATTGTTTTAATACTGATGATTTTGGCATACAGCTCATGAAAACCCAAAATTCCTATCTCAGAAAATTAGCATATCATGAAAAGGTACTCTAAACACGCTATTAACCTAATCATCTCAATCAACGAATTAACTCTAAACACCTGCAAAAGATTCCTGAGGCTTTTAAAGACTCCCAGCCTGATTCATTACTCAAAACTGCAATCATGGGTAAGACTGCCGACCTGACTGCTGTCCAGAAGGCCATCATTGACACCCTCAAGCAAGAGGGTAAGACACAGAAAGAAATCTCTGATCGAATAGGCTGTTCCCAGAGTGCTGTATCAAGGCACCTCAGTGGGACGTCTGTGGGAAGGAAAAAGTGTGGCAGAAAACGCTGCACAACCAGAAGAGGTGACCGGACCCTGAGGAAGATTGTGGAGAAGGGCCGATTCCAGACCTTGGGGGAGCTGTGGAAGCAGTGGACTGAGTCTGGAGTAGAAACATCCAGAGCCACCGTGCACAGGCGTGTGCAGGAAATGGGCTACAGGTGCCGCATTCCCCAGGTCAAGCCACTTTTGAACTAGAAACAGCGGCAGAAGCGCCTGACCTGGGCTACAGAGAAGCAGCACTGGACTGTTGCTCAGTGGTCCAAAGTACTTTTTTCGGATGAAAGCAAATTTTGCATGTCATTCGGAAATCAAGGTGCCAGAGTCTGGAGGAAGACTGGTGAGAAGGAAATGCCAAAATGCCTGAAGTCCAGTGTCAAGTACCCACAGTCAGTGATGCTCTGGGGTGCCATGTCAGCTGCTGGTGTTGGTCCACTGTGTTTTATCAAGGGCAGGGTCAATGCAGCTAGTTATCAGGAGATTTTGGAGCACTTCATGCTTCCATCTGCTGAAAAGCTTTATGGAGATGAAGATTTCATTTTTCAGCACGACCTGGCACCTGCTCACAGTGCCAAAACCACTGGTAAATGGTTTACTGACCATGGTATTACTGTGCTCAACTGGCCTGCCAACTCTCCTGACCTGAACCCCATCGAGAATCTGTGGGATATTGTGAAGAGGAAGTTGAGAGACACCAGACCCAACACTGTGGATGAGCTTAAGGCCGCTATCGAAGCATCCTGGGCCTCCATAACACCTCAGCAGTGCCACCGGCTGATTGCCTCCATGCCACGCCGCATTGAAGCAGTCATTTCTGCAAAAGGATTCCCGACCAAGTATTGAGTGCATAACTGAACATAATTATTTGAAGGTTGACTTTTTTTGTATTAAAAACACTTTTTTTTTTATTGGTCGGATGACATATGCTAATTTTTTGAGATAGGGATTTTGGGTTTTCATGAGCTGTATGCCAAAATCATCAGTATTAAAACAATAAAACACCTGAAATATTTCAGTTGGTGTGCAATGAATCTAAAATATATGAAAGTTTAATTTTTATCATTACATTATGGAAAATAGTGAACTTTATCACAATATGCTAATTTTTTGAGAAGGACCTGTACGTCCGCGTCTAGTTGGAGTGATGAGCATCCACAGCCCTGCTGGTGTTCCTTCCCCAGGGGAACGGACGCTTTGGTTTGTAAATCTTCACTGCATGTATTAACTGCATGGTTGTAAAAGCAGTTTTGATCACAACATTTAGGACTGACACTGTACCTATTAAATTCATTCGTTAGTTTTGCACTCTGCAGTTTCCTGATTTTAAATCAATGCTACGAATGAACAGAAGGCTCTTTCACTACTAATTGTACTGATGATAAATCACACAATTACAATCCATGTTACTCGTTTATGGTAGGCCTTGTGTGCTTGCATCCTTGAACAGGTGATATCGTGAAAAGTCTACTTCCAAGCTAAACTCGCCACATTACGTCTTTTTGGAGTATGATATAGCTTATATATCTCATATCTTAAATCACCAGTTTGAATAAAAACGAGAAATTATTCACATTTGATGTAAGACAAAGAGCGTTTATTTAATAAATGTTAACTAAAATGAAAATTAAACATTTAAAAGTGACGTATTTGATTACTATTGTTAACCGTTCCAATTAAAATATAAATTAATACATATTTGCAATTACAAAAAACGTATGCATTATTACTGCATTTTGTGTGGGAAAACACGAAAACGATACACTACCGTTCCACAGTACACAATATAGTGTAACATGCATTAACTATACTGTGAGCGTCATGTTTTGTGACTGCATTGCCTGTTTAACTGCAGTGGGCGTTTCTGAACAGAGATGGCGGTATTGAGTATATATTTGTTTCAGTCCCGTTTCCCTCCATGGTTTCTCCTCTCTCTGAGTAACTTGGCGTTTGGTTCAGTTCATTTTACAGTTCCATTTTCTCCCTCCATTAGGGCATCTTTGTATTTTGGATTGAACAAAAATTCCAACAAACCCCAGAGGAAAAAAAACTTTTAAAGGGGAAGATGGACATGAAAAAGAGGATCCACTTGGAGCTTAGAAACAGGACACCTTCTGATGTAAGTGCCTTTTCCTAACCCAAACCTTAGTTAGCCTAGCTACCTTGCTACTTTTTTGCTCTCTTAGTGACCCGTGTAGCTAATGTTGACCACATGGGTTTGATATTTTGCTTGTATTACAAAGCCAAAATACTACGTAGCTGCACATTTAGCCACGCATATTACCAAACTCACTACTTAGGTGTGTTACTTAACAGTGGGAGAGTAGAGAAAGGCAACATGGCTTAGCAGATAGCGAAGTACTTATTCTTTAGCTAGCCCAGCTAACATTATCACTGCAGCCTTTTAACCGTTTCACAACCTCCCCTCGACTCGATTTTGTATACGCGGTTTGGCTGACAGGCTAGCCAGCCTGGTCGCCTGACTTTATAAAGGTAACGGTAGTTGGCTGACTAGTGAGCTAAATAACTTGTGCATTGGAGTAGAAGGGTAACGTTAGCGTTTACCACGATGTGTGGGACATCAAAAGGTTGATTACATTTTGAGACCTTGGGAGCCATGTTTGTAACAGTGAAAATGGGGCGCGCTTTATTACAAAGCACATTTTACGTAAACTTCTGTCTATTTGGTGTAGTAGCTGGGTGTTTAAAATTGAGTACCTCCGTAGGAACATTAGCAAATTGCTTGACGACTAGGTATTTCTCGGTACATCCTGATTCTAGAGGGGTTTTCAAACATCGACGAGACGGTTAGAGTAGCTAGCTAACTAGCTCCCGCTTGTTTCCATTTTTGTTACAAGTAGTTTACTAGTTTGTTTTATACATCCAAGAACAGCTAGTCAAACCATCGTTCGACCTTCTTTCATTTCTAACTTGACTTCGTCTGTGTTTATATTGTTCGTTCATGTACTTTAACAACCTAGGCACATGCTTTTATCGTCAACGCATAATGTTAACTTGGGAGCAAAGCGTTCACTTGGCTAGCTGATCAAGATGAGGACCGTAAGTGAACAGAAAACAAATCCTCCATGGACACATGAAATGCGTTCCATTCTCAGAGACAAGACCTAGACAGTCTACCTAACAAGATACTTCTGCTTCCCGCCATATTATCTAGGCATCTTTCTGTGCGTTGATGTAACTCGCTAACTCATCAACATTACTTTACACATAGCAAAGTGTTTCCAAATAGTATGACTTTAAGCTTCCAGATGTACTGAAATAGATAGCCATGCGCAAATCGTGAAGATAATTTAATAATTTACACACACTGCGAGCGAGCTCTGATGGCATAAGTCGATTGTTGATAGCTAGCTAACGTTAGCTGGTTACTTAGGTCGGTAGGAAAAGACGTTAAAATATAGACATGCAAAAGCTACAAGATAAAATATAGAGAATTATTAGCTCTATTGTTAATTTCTTGTGGAATTTTCATCTGTATAAATAAATACAAAATTAGTCATTCCTGAGTTGAGGTCGGCATACTGTATTTAGGAATCGCCATGTTGTCACCCTGCAGTCTCTGAAGCTGTTGAGAAAGGAACTCTCTCCATCTTTGTCTCATTTATTTCCGTTTCAACATTTCCTTCGCCAGACAGAAACGCAGATTTTAAGTACTGAGTCGTTTGTCGTTTCTTTCACCGACCGTTCTACACTCCAGTTGAACAAAGTAAATGATAATTGTGAAATAAAAAGGTTTTTCATGAAGCCTCTCTTTTCCTTTCCGTGGCTGTGTGGTATCTAATGGCGCGCAGGTTCTGTAACAGGCTCGCCGACGTTAGCTGTTTAGTTCGCGTTAGCTCTTAAAAGGGCAATGGCTTGTGCTTTGGCACTTCAGCTCGGTAGGTAGCTAGCTAGCTAATCGGTGTATTTGTTTTTGACTACATCAACAGCAGAGGCTTTAACTAACACCAGTGCATAACATTAAAACAGTGGCCCAGGTAGACGCATTGCTGCGCTTACCTGTACTAAGCTGTTTAGCATAAACAACAAAATGTGCAGTTGAGTCCGAGATTGAATATGACCAAATACCAAGCGCTAATTTGACACTCGTCTCGTTACATACTTAGCAAGCAAGCTGCATTTTGAAGAGAAACTTGCGTCTGTTATTTTCTGACAAGCATGTTCAACTACACTATCATGTTCGCTCGCTGAGATAACTAGTCACCTTTTACCAGACTTTAGCTCACTTTCAGTTGTTGAGCGCCTTGGTTGGTAGTATACTTTACTGTATACTTAGTGACCAGTATTTTTGTATTTGTGCAATTATCTATACGATAGGCTATACATTTAATGGCGTAGTGCAACTAACAGAATTAGTTGGCTAACAAGATTGACGTGCAACGTGTCTAAACGTGGAGAAATATAGCTCACACAGGTATGTTGCGTCAAGGACAAAGAAACATAACAGCTTGCGTGGTATGAACAACCGGAGAAGTAACAAGTAATTTCATACTGTACTTTTCTGATCAGCTGAAAAATGTTCCTTGTTCGAAAAATATTTTATTTGTTGTGTCCCTCATAAAGAAGTTTTGTATTCTCAACAAATTTTCAATACAGTATAGCGGTGTGAGTAGAACACGTCATCCATATAGCTAGTTAAGTAGCTGAATTGCGTTATGCTCTTCTTCCCGAAACATAGCTGTAAACTGAGACGTGAAACACGTCGTTTTTTTTTTAATCTCTGAATAACTTTGCTTTTGGGTGCTTTGCTTTGGGTGTTCAGCATCACTGAAACTGTCCTGCAGAAATATTTCAGACCCCACACTGGATTTTTTTTAACTTCTCGCCTTTCTTTAATATTAGATATTTTTGTTTTCCTATTGTGTTCGTTTTAAGGTGCTGTTGAATAAAATATGGTCAAGTCGTGAATTATTAAAAATTCACATGCTCATGCACCATTGGGTAAATTTATCAAAATTTGATAAAGTGAGTATCTTGATTGTTTTTGTTTTGCAGGTACGAGAGCTAGTCCTTGACAACTGCAGGTCCAATGAAGGGAAAATCGAAGGCCTCACTGCAGAATTTGTGAATCTTGAATTTCTCAGCTTGATAAATGTTGGCTTAATCTCAGTTTCCAACCTTCCCAAACTTGGCAAATTAAAAAAAGTAAGATGTTAAATCATCTGAGCGCGTGCATCTTGTACACTTCTACTTGTAACATTTATAATGCTACTTTGTGGTGCCATTTGATTCTTATAAAAATCTTTTAAGTTGTGCAATATGGATTTTCTTGAATATATAGAATTTGGTTGAAAGATTTGTACATTAAAAGACATATCTGAAGCCTGTTTTGAATGTGAGCAACCAGGGAAAATTGATGCCAGAGCTGCCGGTCAAGTCCTGCATGTCTGAGTCTCCAGTCACTTGTTTAGAGAGTAATTGCACATTATACTGTACCCTTAATTTATTAAGCTGAACCTTTGAATGTCCCATACAGACAGCTAACTGCCATTACTGAATCATAAAACAAATGGACACCTAAAGAATATGTGGGGCTAACTGGTGCATTATGCATTTATATTTCAAGCTTTCAAGTTTTTCAACCTGAAAGTGAGCACAAAGCTTGCCTCACCACGACACCTTTCTGCATCCACCGAAGCCACACGAAAACAATTCTCCCATATGCTCACTGGTTGCCAGCATCTGGTTTACATGTCCTAAGCCCCACAGTACACTATAGGAGAGCCACTGTCAACTGCAGGATTGGCTCATCTTCCACTGACAACCACTTAACTTACAGATCCCTTGCATTTTTTCCTTAAGAAAACACTAGGTGGACAGAGCATCAAGTGTCTCTACTATTATACTTGCTTCATACATGTAGTTTGTTTTTACTGTCTTTGTGGTACAGACATTTTGGCTGTTGCAGTGTCCACATACTCACACCTTACATCCAGGTTATATGACAGAACTAGATGTCAGCAGAACTTCAGTTTGTTATTGCAGTGAACTGGAGTGGAGTTGTCAACTTTGCAATTATAGGCTACAAAAAGTTTACATTCACCAGGTTGTACTGTGTACACAATCTGCATCTTAGTTTGATTCCTCATTCAGTGTAGAATTATGGTCTGTAGTGGCCCCTCATTGGTTCACATCTGTAGAATGTGTGCCTTCTATCCTTGTGTCCTTGTCGTCCTCATTTTTCAGTTTCTGTAGGGTGTCTGAAGCACGCAAGTTGACTGAGGCTTTGAGGTTTGAGCTTTGACTGAGGTTTGGTATCAGTATCCATCACGACACTGAAGAGTCATATGTCCTTTAATAATTGTATGCATTTATTTTTGAAAGTAACTTGTCCTACATAAACACAAAGCTTTCTAAAGTGGCTAATTTGGTGTCACAAATGGCCTCAGGTCAGTCATGATATGAGGATGCTTTAACTGTATGTAACTAACTTAATTTTGATTTGATTTTTGAATTGTCTTTCAGTTGGAGCTCAGTGACAATAGAATTTCCGGTGGCCTTGATGTTTTAGCGGAAAAGCTTCCAAATCTTACACATCTAAACCTGAGTGGAAACAAACTGAAAGACATCAGTACACTGGAACCTTTGGTAGGTGTACTCATTCCCAGCACCATGATACATAAAACACTCTCTTTAATGTTCTGCTTTGAATTAATATTCACTGGAGAGGTTTCCCTATTGTTGTTGTGACATTATATTGGCTTGGGATGGCAGGAAGCCCACAGGGCTCATTGGCATAACATTGAATGCCCTTAAGCTTAAAAACATAAGAATGTCTTATTTTTTGTTAAGTGAATACTTGTGGTTTGAGGTAGCACCAATAGCATGATAGAACTAAGAAAAACAAGATTACTCATTCACTTACGTGAGCTGTCATAGAATTTAACGTTTTGTATGTATAAGCCTCAAAACCCATCCCTGTTCATTTAAAAATTTTAAAGGTCTTCTAGAGTGTAATTAAATGGGGCATGTGCTGCCGGTAATGAATTATGTAATTGCACATACTGTGATGTATGAATGGTGAATGAATGTAGGTAGTTACATTAACAGACAAAGTAAAAATGATGTTTTCAGAATACTTTAGAAAATTACATGGTAACTAGTCTGACTCCACACAGTTTTAGATCTGTGTTTTAGTTTTAGAAAGTGGTTTAATTTAATTTAATTAATTTGTGGCCACTTGGGAAAGATTACCTGTTTCTGTAATGCGGACAACCAAGCCTTTAACTACAGGAACTAGACATTGTGTTTAAGAAATAACACAACAATATTAACAAATATTGCCGTTCCAGCCAAATGAAGGTACCAAAGTAATACATTGCCTTTATTTGAACCACATTTATAATACTGTGCCCATTCTTGATCACCATATGGATGTTGGAAGCTCTATAAACTTAAGAGAAGGACACCAAGACCAATTCCAGATCACCAAGCAGATGACTCTGAATGAGAGACTTGATATGGTTATTGAATGGTATTTTTGGTTGACAAAGTAGAATTTGTTGTGATATAAGCATGACATCAGGATTGTCACAGTTTACACAAACCCAATATTTGTGCCAAACAGCAGTCACACTTGTTTTGCACATATGAATATCACTTTACAAATGAATGGGATGTGTAGACTGTGTGTCGCACTGACACTCCTTTTTTTGCATTCCCAAGAAAAAACTTGACAACCTGAAAAGTCTTGACCTTTTCAACTGTGAAGTTACAAACCTCAATGACTACCGAGAGAGCGTGTTCAAACTTCTGCCACAGCTCACCTACCTGGATGGCTATGACATGGAGGATCGGGAGGCATCTGACTCGGACGGAGAAGCAGATGGAGATGGGGTTGATGATGATGATGATGATGAAGGTGAGAGTTCCAGCGATGGTTTTATTTCTCTTGGAAGCTTCTTTATCCATATTTGTCTGGAAATGGCTGTTCCTTGGCACTGTTGTTTTGTTGTAGCAGGGAGGGTTCCCTCTGTGTAAATACTAATGTCTGCTTGTGCTCTTATCTATCTTAACCTTTTGGAGCAGAAGGAGAAGAGGAGGAGGATGAGGATGGAGAAGAAGATTTTGATGAAGAGGAGGATGATGATGATGAGGAAGAAGTAGAAGGGGAGGAAGAAGATGAAGATGTCAGTGGAGAGGATGAGGTAGGAGCTCTCCCCCTTTATTGTGAAGTAGCCCCATTGATAAGAGTAAGGTGCAGGGGTTCATGCAAGCAGGATGGTGTTGGCAGAATCTGGTTAGACAGGGCTCCAGGCTTGGGATATTTACAGGTGATTTTGTCATGGAAATAACTATCCTTGTTGATCACCTGTTTTTTTTTGTATGCCGGGTCCACTATAATAGGAGTTATCTCAAAACTGCACCACAAACTATTCAAAACAAATGTGTTTTCTCCCCAGGAGGAAGACTTTGGCCAGGATGGTGAGGTTGATGATGAAGATGATGAGGATGATGAGGATGAAGATGAAGGTGCACTCCTTATTTCTAAGGGTTTTCAGTGTGAAATTCCATAACTAAACCTGAATACCATCATATACAAATCACTGGAGCCAAGCACAAGGGGCTCTCTCCTCCATTCTAGCCCTACTGCTATGTGACCCAGGGTGTAATATAATTTGTTTGTTTATCTACAGCATGTTGAAAACTGTTCTGTCTGCACCACAAGCTGTCAAAATAAGATTTATGTATATAAACCCATTAAAAGCATGTTCTGCACATCGTTTGACACAGCTGCTTGTCCGTACAGGGATGCATGTTGAGTACATAGCTGCACTGAGCACAGCCAGAGCGAGTGTCTGTGCTCTGACACAGTGTCATTATCAGGAAAAATCTCAATCTGTCTGATGGTTTTGCCAAACCATATGCTTGTTCTTTGAGAAGTTTTAAATTTTTTTTTGTTGGCCTGATTTCAACGACACAAGGTTTCATTGCCTTTGTATACCGCAAGAGCACCAGAACACTGAATGAGTTTTCTTGCATTGTTTCCATTGATGGGGGTCAGCTGGGCTACCTCACACTGTTTGAGCATACACTGCATCCTGTTATCCGGAGTGAGAACCATTTCGGTAGTGTCACATAGCACCCCGCTGCCATAATCACCAGTGTGTTTGCATGAATGAAAGTGAATGTGTAGCAGTTAGAACGGATTCAAAAGTCATCATGCAAGTGTGCATGTGGCCAGTATGAAATTTGAGTTCTGAGCCACTCAACTGGAGTCATATGACCCAAAGAGTCAAAGTGTCGTGTGTCTCCAACTCCAAACTCAGTGGCCCATTATGTGGTGCGACTCCAGATCGGTGACTCGTGTCATGTAACTCTTGTTTTCCAGAAGAGGAGGAGGGCGGGAAAGGCGAAAAGAGAAAGCGAGAGGCTGATGATGAAGATGATGAGGATGATGAGGATGATGATTAAAAGAAAATGGCGAGTGGGTTACCAACCCTTCCCCTGTGCCCTACCTTTGTCTCTCCCCAATTGTCCCCAATCCACCCCCAGATCTGTGCTCCTGTTCAGGATGGGACTGTACCTGGATGGATTGAGGCTATGGATGTGTGTCCTTGGAACAGTGACCAGCAATAGGACCTGTCCTTTGGTGGCCCACTGTGCGTTCCACACTCAATCCTTTGTGTAGACCCACTCGTGGACTTTGGGGGGTGGGTGTGTAGTCCGGGGTCTCTGCTTTTAATATTTTGTTGGAGGTTTTTCCTTTTTTTGCTATTTTTAAAAAATGTTTTGTTATTTTCCCCTATTAAGTTTATTGCTATAGCAACAAAAGATGCTAGGTGAGTCATGATTTTGATGTGGCTGCCTGTTGCATAAATCAAGGTTGTAGCTACATTTTTACTTTCTGTAAGTGAACAAACCTTTGTAAATAAAATCGTAACATTTTGCGCTTTGCTCTCCTTGATGTGTTTTTTCCCAATCACATAATCACAAAATGGAATTTCCAGAAGTGTATCCAACAGGCACAGTTAAGCACAGACTTGCAAATGCACAATAACTATATTCACAAGTGCCAAAATATCAGAATTAAGTTGTTTCTATTTTCTGTGTCTATATATACACTATATGGACAAAAGTATTTGGCCACACCTGTTAATTATTGAATCCAGGTGTTTCAATCAGAGCCATTGCTACAGGTGTATAAAATCAAGCACCTAGCCATGCAGTCTCCATTTGCAAACATTTCTGATACAAAATGGGTTGTTCTGAAGAGCTCCATGACTTCAAGTGTGGTACTTTGATAGGATGCCACCTTTGCAATAAGACGGTTTGTGAAATTTCATCCCTGCTGGATATTCCACGGTCAACTGTAAGTGATATTAGAAAGTGGAAGTGTTTAGGAACAACAGCCACAAAGCAGAAGACCACGTAAAATCACAGAGCGGGGTCAACAACTGCTAAGGCGCATGGTGCGTAAAAATGGCCAGCGCTCTGCTGATTCCATAGCTGAAGAGTTCTGAACTTCCACTGGCATTAATGTAAGCACAAAAACGGTGCGGCGGGAGCTTCATGGAATGGGTTTCCATGGCCGAGCAGCTGCATGCAAGCCTCACATCACCAAGTCCAATGCCAAGCGTCGGCTGGAGTGGTGTAAAGCACACCGACACTGGACTGTGGAGCAGTGGAAACGTGTTCTGTGGAGTGACGAATCACGCTTCTCTGGCAGTCAGATGAGCGAGTCTGGGTTTGGAGGATGCCGGGAGAATGTTACCTGCCTGACTGCATTGTGCCCACTGTGAAGTTTGGTGGAGGAGGGATAATGGTATGGGGCTGTTTTTCAGGGTTTGGGCTAGGCCCCTTATCTCCAGTGAAGGGAAATCTTAATGCTTCAGTATACCAAGACATTTTGGACAATGCTATGCTTTCAACTTTGTGGCAACAGTTTGGGGAAGGCCCTTTTCTATTCCAACATGACTGTGCCCCAGTGCACAAAGCAAGGACTATAAAGACATGGTTTGATGAGTTCGGTGTGGAAGAACTGGACTCGCCCGCACAGAGCCCTGACCTCAACCTCATTGAGCACCTTTGGGATGAACTGGAACGGAGATTGCGAGCCAGGCCTTCTCGTCCAACATCAGTGCCTGAACTGATAAATGCTCTACAGAATGAATGGGCACAAAATCCCACAGAAACACTCCAAAAAGCCTTCCAAGAAGAGTGGAAGCTGTTATAACTGCAAAAGGGGGACCAACTCCATATTAAAGTATATATATTTGAATACAATGTCATTACAGTCCCTGTTGGTGTAATGGTCAGGTGTCCGAATACTTGTGTGTGTGTGTGTGTGTGTATACATATATATATGTATATGTATATGTGTATATATATATATATATGTATACACACACACTATATATATATATATATATATATATATATATATATATATATATATATATATATATATATATACTCTGCAAAGCCTGTTGCTGAGCAGCTTCAGTATGTGTTGTGCATTATAATTGCCAAATTAAACTAGTAACATTCTGTAAGAAATATTTAAGATATTCATTGTCTCAGGAGAGACTTTACATGTTAAAGGATTTTTCATAAAATTGTTTGTTCCCCCTTTTATGCCACATAATACTAAACATGCAGGTCTTAAAAAGTTGAGTGTAATGTCATCTTTCTTTAGTCTGTTGGCAAATTGCTTGGGTGGTACTTTTCACACTATTGCACTAGGTAAAATTCCCAGTGACACAGATTTGTGGAAGAATACTTCAGGATGCAAGTGGATACTTTGGCAGGTGGGGATGCAACAGTGGGAATAAGCTGGCAAAAAGCCTGTGGGTCCTGTTTTTTGCGTCCTCCTTTGATATTTATTAGATATATCTTGTAATCATTTACGATATTCTACCATTACCTGGGATGATTGTGATATTAGAATTTTTCCAAATTCTTTCTCTTTTTTGATTCTGGTGACAAGGCGATTGAGGTCTGAAGATGAGTTGTCAAACCATGGCATTGATTTTGTCTCCCTAAACCACTTACTTGTATACTTTAATGAGTGCCATGGATCATTATCATGCTGGAATGTTGGTTTCTTCCATGACACTTGAGCTGTTTTCAAAGGAAACAAGGTTTTCAGCAAGCAACGCCCTGGTGTCCTGAGAAAATAATTCTTCCCTCAGTTCTGACAAGAACATCATCAAAAATGTAAGTCAGGGGGCTCCCGAGTGGCTCAGTCGGTAAAAACACTCGTTGCGAGTGTAGACTGAACGCTACGGCCCAGGTTTGATCCCGACCGTGTCACTAGCCGACAGTGACCGGGAGCTCACAGGCAGAACACATTGGCTTTGTTCCGCCGGGGATAGGGGTGGGTGCGTCGGCAGGGGCTTCGGTCCAAGGTGGAAGGAAATTAAAGACATAAGTAATTTCGGAGATAATGGCTGCTACCTATACTTTTCCCAATTCTTCTCTCTCCTATTCTCAGCTCTCCTCCCTCTCGCTGTCTCCCCTGCATGGTGTGTAATATGTATAGTTACTCCTTCTCTGCCAGTAGCGCAAATTTCACCTGTGCAAAATGTGAGTTAAATGCTAGGTGGACGGAGAAGATCAAATTAGAAGCATGCATCCGCACCTTAGCCTATACAAGATTAAGACTATCAAGGAGTTTATTGAATCTTTCTTGATACCGGATGCGTCAGATAGCTGATCCCCTAGCTCAGTCCTGGCAGAGCCCTTGCAGCAAGGCGAGTGGGTTACGGTTTGGGAAAATAGACGAAAACGCAAGCCTACGGTGCACCACCAACCACCTGTTCACGTTTCAAACAGGTTCTCTCCCCTCAGTAACACACTGACTGAGAAACCTGTTGAAAGAGCCCTGATAATTCATGATTCCATTTTGAGAAACGTGAACGTAGAGACTCCAGCGACCATAGTTAATTGCATTCCCGGGGCCAGAGCATCCAACATCGAAACAAATCTGAAAGTGCTGGCTAAAGGTAAAGGTAAAAGTAAATTCTAGAAAATTATTCATGTCAGCGCAAATGATGAAAATCAGAAATAACAAGTCAACAATTAAATCGGTGTGTAAACTCACAAAACATATGTCGGACTCAGTAACTTTTTTCTGGTCCCATCCCTATGCGGCAAGGTGACGAAATCTACAGCAGATTATTGTCACTAAATCGTTGGCTGTCGCCCTCCAATAACGTAGGCTTCATAGATAATTGGTACACCATTTGGGGGAGGCCTGGTCTTTAAAAAAGAGATTGCATCCACTCCTTGAGGGAGGGCGCAGCTCTTATCTCCAAAAATTTGGCTTATAGTCTAAATATCTCAAAACCTTGACTCATCAGGGCAAAGGCCAGGCAGCAGACTTTCTGTCTTAAACAGACCTCTGCTTCTTCTCTTGAACCACCACTTAAATTTAGTTCCATAGAGACAGTGTCTGTCTCTTCGGTCCCATAGTGTTTAAAGAAATCTATTCAGGGCATTTGCCCTGAGAACCTGATAAAAATTAAATCTGGTGAATCTGAAATTAATACCTACAAACAAATGGTCCTTAGGATTGGGATGTTAAATATAAGGTCTTTAACACCCAAAGCAATGCTAATAAATGAATTGATTACTGACCATAAATTCGACATCCTATGTCTGACTGAAACTTGGCTTACACCAAATGAATTTATTGCTTTAAATGAATCAACACCTCCCAATTACAGTAACTACCAGGTTCCTCGCTCAACTGGGAGAGGTGGTGGTGTTGCTGTATATAACTCTAATCTTTGTGCCACTTTTAAACCTGGCCATAACTTTAATTCATTTGAATTGTTAGTACTTAGCATTGCACATCCTGACAAGACTGCATGGTAACACTTTACTTGGATAGTCCGCCCACAGAGGGTTTACAGAGAATTTCTAGCATTTTCAACAACTTATTAGTTGAGATTCAACAATTCAACTGTTTCACTCTGTCTGTTGATGTTTACTAGATTATCTATAATGTTTATGTAATGATTCATGAATATACCCACATATTCTCAGAATAAGTTAGTTGAATTTCAACAACTCACTCAGCCTATGGTATACAAATATTCAACAATGTAAATACAAATATTCAACAAACAATTAGTGAACCATTTCATTAATCTTTGTTGAATATTCTAATGTTCAACAATGTAGATACAAATATTCAACAAACAATTAGTGAACCATTTCATTAATCTTTGTTGAATATTCTAATATTCAACAATGTAGATACAAACATTCAACAAAAAAGGTTTCATTAATCTTTGTTCTAATTCTAAAGCTCAACTAATGTTCAATATTATATATATGCATGTGTTTAAGTTATTTCTTTTATCCATGTTGAACATGAGTAAGTTTTCTGTTGCATGTTCCTACACTGGTTGTGGTAAATGTTTTTTTCTTTCATGTAGTTAATACATTCATCTGTATCTGTAACATATTCATCTGTACATGCAAACTCAGGAGATAGAGGAGGTGTCCAGCAACAGGAAGGTTGTTGGTTCAATCCCGATTCCTCCTGACCCTGTTGAATTGTCCTTGAGCAAGACACTGAACCCCAAACAGCTCCGAATGTGCAGGTTGGGGCCTTGCATGGTAGCCTCCACCATCAGTGTGAGTGTGTGTGTGAGGCATGGAATTGTAAAGCGCTTTGAGTGCTCAGAGTAGAAAAAACACTATATAAATGCAGTCCATTTACACAATCCAGATTTCGGTTTATAAAACCACTCTACCTATGAAAACTTTAACATGACACATGAAGCAGAAACACAATGTTATATATACATATATAAAAAAGTTTCTTTTTTATTTCTCCACACACTTGGAATTTCCAAATAGTGTACGTTTAAAGCATCACAGAATACACTCATTAAGATGTAACAGTGTCACCGTCATACAAAAATACAATGCTCACTTTTTTCTATGTTTGATGTCTTTGAACAGTCTTCCTAGGATCCCATCCTTGTGCCTTCTGCCCAACCAATAAGTCCATTCAATGAAGCAGAGATGCTTCTTCAACGATTGTTGGGTGCGGTTTCCCCGCATTCTCCAAATTTCTCGCTTATAAGACTGCCAGGCCCTCCCCAAGTTTTGTGTGTGGAGGCCTGTTGCAGGGTCCACAAAATTTTGGCTGTGGTTGACCATAACAGAACTAACTGAAGAATGGGACGTCTGCGTGTCCTCCTTATTTCAAGCATCCCAAATACCTTTCCTCCCATTCCTTCCTCCTCCAGGTGTTGCCAAAACGCCCTCTCCCATATTGTAAAAGATCACATAAAATTGCACTACCATCATAAGCATACTACAAAGTGGTGAGATTGAACTTTTTTGACAAAGTAGACATTGGTGTGAAATCTACACTGCCCTACATTACACCCATAGACAGTAAAAAAAAGGAAAAAAAAGAACAGCACAACATGCACAAGACTTTCCATATACCCAATAACAGGACTAATCTGTGTGGAACATGCTATTGGGCTTGTTTTGAAAGGGGTAGTCACTTATTCCTCTCTGAATATGTAGAAACATTGACCTTAACGTAAAACATACCTTTCGCTTGTGGCAGAACTTGCTCTCATCAATATGAACCACCATATCAACTCCACCAATTCTTTGTCTCTTCTTTTTTCTCATTTTCTTCAGGCTTTTCACACACACACATGAGTTTTTGAGACATCTTGGACAGAGTTCTAGAACTTCTAGATATTCCATCTTGCAGCATGTCAATCTGCCTCATGCCCACACTCTGAGAAAATCTAAAATAATAATAATGATAATAATTAAGATAGACATCAATAAAATAATAATAAAAAAGACTTAACACAACATATTCAGTTGGATGACTTGTTATTGTTATGATTATTGTTATGGTATTTGGCAGATGCTTTAGTTCAGAAGATGTAAAAACTATTGGGAGCCAGTGAAGGGTAATCAGCAGAGGAGTTACATGTGTCCTCTTGGCTGATCCTATGAACACATCCTAAGATCATCTGCAATGGGCTTACCACCCAGGCAGGGCTAGTATTTTAGCATTGCAATAGTGTAGTCTAGAATGACCTATGCCTGCTCCAAGAATTGTGTAGACTGGCTCTGATCTTTCAGATGTAATAGAAACTTAGCTGGTTCATCATGATACCCAAAGTTTCTTGTAGGTTTCGTTGCGAGTCAATGATATTGAGTTGGATGTTAATATAGTAGATGGCAGATAGCAGACACAGGTAGTTACAAAGACCATTGGCCTCTCTGGACTTGTGCAATTTTCACAAAATGTTACCTGTGTATGTATTTTATCCAGCTGAAAAGGCTACAGTGGGACCTAAAGAAGATTGAGCCTCTTCTGACACTCCTCCACTGACGTCTGCATTTCAACATCGACATTCCCTCAAAATCACAAAATATAAATGTTACCTCATGCTCATGGATGTATCCTTTACATTCAGTTAACATTAATATCTCTAAGCAAATGCTGTGTGTATGTGTGTGTGTGTGTGTATGTGAAAGAGATAGACATGTACATGGAGGTACACCATTGTAAAATAGCCCATAGGCAACGTGAAGTGAAGTAGTGAAGTAACAGGCTTCTACAACGTGTAACAGGTAATTAACATATTTCATATGAATGCTTTCTACAATGCTTTCAATGAATAGGCCAACTAGCCTACTACTACCAAAGATATTGGTATATTTTCATAAAAGAACTACAGTAGCTAGCAATATTAGCTCTGCATTGTAGGGGTGGGTGGTAGACATGCAACATTTACAACAAGCCACAGCAGGTTATCAAAGGTTATCATTCTCTGCTGGTGTAGCAGTTAAACGATGTTGATCCAAATAAAAATCCCTCACATTTCCTATAAGAGGAAATGCCAGAAAATAATACTAAAAATTTTCTAAAAACGCTGAACATTGAAATCGCAATACCACAACAATTCATGTAGAACAGTACCACGTAGTGGTAATTAATAACAGCAGCTTGGACTTCAAGCCATGACGAATATAGGCATGTAGGCTATACATTCTACCATAACAAATAGAGCATACAGTAGCCTATCATAGGTCTATCACTAATTGTATCGAATTGGTGCACAACCACAGGTCTAATTTGCAGTAAGTTACCTTAAATTACATAAATTAACATTAACAGTGTGCTGATAGACGATTTTGGATATTCGCAACATTCCTTTCCAATATGAAAATGCATTCTTTTTTCTCTGTTCAGGGGATGAACTAACACCAGACAAGAGCATGCCAGTGATGACTCACAAGGTATTAAATTTCTCATAAATCACAGATTATTGCTAGGTAATGTTAACTAGCCAGTTAACTTACTTAAGTTACAGTAACCAACTTTTTGGTTGGCTTGTAAGCTAGCGTTACTTCACAGTTCTCGCCATGGGGTGCTTGATAGCTATTTAGCAATCATTAAGTTGCCTTTATTGGTATTTTCCGTATGAAAAAATGAAAATGACCGTGTGTAAATATGTCAGGAGTTCCTCCTGACATGATCGCGCTGCACTCCCTGGGAGAGCGGGGGGCTCGGGATTGAATAATTGGCAATTGACGGTGTTCGCTGCCTGGTGTGTGCTCCGCACCTGTTGCCTGTCTGTAAGTGATTTCGCCAGGACTATTTAGGCAGGTGAGTGGGGGTAGCACCGGGAGAGACGCTGACGGAGGTTGTCACACGGGGTTTTAGCGTGAAGTTAGGTTTTTTGATTTTTCTTTTTTTCCTTTGAACGTGCCGGCACGGCCGAGTCTTCGGGTTTGTTTTTTGGTTTGCTGTTTTTTTTCCTTTGCGTTTAGTTTGAGCTCTGGGAGTCGCGACCCAGAGCGGGTTTTGAGTGTTTGGTTTGGTTAAATTTTCTTTTTTTGCTTTGGTGTGCTGGGCCGAGTGTGGTTTGTGTGTTTTAGGCGGTCTCAGAAGAGCGGCGACCGAAGGAGCTCCAGCGGCGAATCCCTGAGGGAGCAGGGAAACTATCACTTGGTTCCGGACGCAGCCGGGGTCGAAGAGAGCCCCCACCCCGTGGAAGCGCGTGCTGGGGAGGTGGATCCCCTAGCTGGAAGGGAGGTGGCACCGCGGAACCTCAAGAGTGCGTGAGTCACCAGCACGGGGTGGAGAGGGAGGACTGACCGGCTGCTGCTCTGTGTCTCCCTCAGTGTGATCCCGCGGAGCCGGCGGAGTTACTACCGGGGAGAAGACGTGGGTCGCCGCCGGAGCCGCCAGCCCCCGCGGGAGTGACGCGGGGGCCTTGTCTGGTGTTTAATTTTGTTTTTTTGGGACGTAGGCGAAGCCCGGCATCGTGGCGCGGGCTGAGCTACGTCCCCCCTTATACTTCCGTTTTCGTTTTGTACGTCTTGTGTGGTGTGTGCGTGCGTGTGAGGAGCCTCCCCCGCAGCGGCAGCACTTCCTTCACAGAATCCTTCATAATAATTGTAAGTTATTATCCTCAACAGAGCTTGAAAACCTAAGTCTAGTGGGCCAGTAAGGATGGCTAACTTAGCTATGATAGGTACATTAGGTGGCTAGGTAGCTACCTTAACACAAACGTGAAATAAATATTCTCAGTAGTTATTAGACCATAATTAATGATTAACTGTAGGCCTACTACGCTGTTGGGCAGACCAGAGCTGATGTCTAGCCATGGTTAAAGTATTTATTCACTCCATGTCCAGGCAGTTTCTCTACCCATGGTCCGCCCCACCTTGATTGTAGCTTACTTGCACTGTCTGGAGCTTGATCCAAACCAGGCTGATGTGGATTTTTCATAAGTGACTGAACAGGTTTTGTTCTTTGTCAGGTTCATAAACAAATACTCATTGCAAATAAAAATAAGCCTAATTAAAATTATATTTGTAGCTTTGCCAAAGGCCAAGAAGCCAATCAGGGAGGAGATGTTGAGGTGGAAGAGCAAAGCAGAGAGCCTGCAAAGGCAGGTTGAAGAACTGACAGCAGAGAGTGCTTCACTGAAACATTGCAGATGTTTCAGTGAAGACTGAGATGCATTAAGGTTGGTGTTCCACTAAATTTATACTACAGTCTGTCAATTAACAAAGTACATATTTGGTACAGTACCACAATTTGGTAAGAGGTGACTTGATGTCAGCATTCCAGTCTGGACGTTTGAATTCTTGTTGCCCTGCTGGGTTGCCCTGCTTATGTATTGTTTGCTATGAGTTCTGTTTTTTTTTTTTTTTGTGCTGTGTGCCTCTGGTGTTTGACCCCACCCTCATCTCTCGTGTCACCTCCTGCCTTTGTTTACTTTTTATTGCAATATCATTAACCATACCTCTCTTACTGTGCCATGTAGAAGCCGAATCTAGGGAGGACTACGTGGATAATCTAGACTGACTAAGTTCTGATCTAGACTCCAAGTTCTGACTCTTCAGACGAAGAGAAAAAGGAAAAAGAGTAAGAAACTCAAAGCAAAGAGGAAGAATAACAAAAGAAAAAAATTGAGGTAAGCTAAGTATTATAATAAACAGGGAAAATAAGGATAGTTTGGGGAAGAACACTTGGTACACTTGGACTACTTTGGTAGTCCAAGTGAAAATTTACAGAAATTAACTGGTTATGCAAGTGAGAATCAACTTCATGTTTACACAACTGTACACATCCTGTCCCCGTACTGTCGCTGTACCTACTGTATGCACTTTTGTAAGTCGCTTTGGATAAAAGCGTCTGCTAAATAAATGTAAAATGTAAATGTTTACATATGTAGTTGAAATGCTGGGATAAAAGAGAAGGTGAATGAATGTTCTACATATGTGAATAAGCCAGTAGTCCACAGTATTCTGGTTAAGTAAATGGTAAATGGACTGCATTTAGTGTTTTTTTTTTTTTTTTTTTTTTTTTCTACACTGAGCACTCAAAGTGCTTTACAATTCCATGCCTCACACTGGGGACACAGACAGACACAGACAGCTACCATGCAAGGCCCCAACCTGCACATTTGGAGATGTTTGGGGTTCAGTGTCTTGCTCAAGGACAATTCAACAGGGTCAGGAGGGATCGGGATTGAACCAACAACCTTCCTGTTGCTGGACACCTCTATCTCCTGAGTTTGCCGGTACAGATGAATGTTACAGATGAATGTATTAACTACATGAAAGAAAAAAACATTTACCACAACCAGTGTAGGAACATGCAACAGAAAACTTACTCATGTTCAACATGGATAAAAGAAATAACTTAAACACATGCATATATATATAATATTGAACATTAGTTGAGCTTTAGAATTAGAACAAAGATTAATGAAACCTTTTTTGTTGAATGTTTGTATCTACATTGTTGAACATTAGAATATTCAACAAAGATTAATGAAATGGTTCACTAATTGTTTGTTGAATATTTGTATTTACATTGTTGAATATTTGTATACCATAGGCTGAGTGAGTTGTTGAAATTCAACTAACTTATTCTGAGAATATGTGGGTATATTTATCATTACATATACTCTAGATAATCTAGTAAACAGAGTGAAACAGCTGAATTGTTGAATCTCAACTAATAAGTTGTTGAAATGTTAGAAATACTCTGTAAACCCTCTGTGGGCGGACTATCCAAGTAAAGTGTTACCGACTGCATCTCAGGTGTTTACCCTTGTAATTGTTTACAGGCCACCTGGCCCTTTTTATCTGAATTTGCAGACTTTCTATCCAGCCTGGTTGTCAACACAGAAAAGGTTTTGGTAGTGGGTGATTTCAACATTCATATGGACAATGAACATGATCCCTTCAGAACAGCATTTTTGTCCATTATTGACTCCATTGGATTCTCTCAGTTTGTGGATAAACCCACACATTGCTGCAACCATATGTGACCAGGTGGTGGGAGATCAAAGGTCTTGGCTCTAGGGTACTTGACTACGCCACCTGGGGACTCTCACCCCAAGAAATGCTTACAACTTAGATTCCTAAGATATAGTACGGAGACTAGAAGGTTCTCGCATGCAGGTAAGCTAGCAGAAAGACCGAGACGTGGTATTTCAGTTAAATACAAAAGTTTATTGAACAAATAAATGAAAAAACATAAACCTGCCCTTATTGCTACCACCTCTTAAACAGGTGGGAGGGTAATAAGGGCAAACAATGCTGCCAGAGGACAGGGTAATGGCTGCCACCAGAGACCAACTATTAAAAAAATGTGCGGATGAGTAGGCTGATCGCCGAGGTTACCTTTTCTTGGAAGGGGAGAGACCGACACACCACGCGTGCCCTTGTTCCTGGTGCCTGCTAACACACACACATACATATACACACGCACAGCAAATAGTGACCACAGCAAATAGTGAAGTGCACTTTACCACTACGACACTGCATGCAGTGCATGAAGGAGGGGACCCAGGTCCAGCGACCCACCCTGCAGACACACTCCCTGATAACTATAGAAGGGGGAAGGGGAAAAAAGGGGGGACGATTAGAGCCCCAACCAGTTGGTTAAGGGCTAAATGCAAAGTTAATAAAAATGTTGAACACAAATAGTTAAAAAGCAATAAAATAGAAAACACTGGGGCAGCCAGTACGCCTAAAATCCGTCTGCCGATAAAAATCACGCACAAACAAGTGGCCAAACACACCAACTCAGGCCACTTGTCTAAACACCTCGCACGGCAAAAGCTAACACAAATTACAGGAGGCAAAGCAGCAGTGGCAAATCTTCCTCTACGTGCCTTCCGGTTAACGTGAGCGAAACTGCTGCCTACTCGGTGTCTCCAGCACAGACCTAAGTTAAAACATTGCCGTTACACACACGCATATTTAAAATACACGATCGATTGTTTGCAACATGGATTTTAAAAAAGGTACGGAAGCAACAGATTGAATAAAACGCAAATACCTTCAGTGAAGCACATACACACACCACAGGACGCGTTGGTAGAACCACGAATACCTGTTACCAAACAATTAAATTTTAAACCCATGCGTGAGCACAGCAATGATCTAATGGTAATTGAAAATCAAACAGGGAGCACATACCTTTTCAGCATTAATAGCGTTACGCACCGGAAAGCAGTGAACTAAGGGACTCGAACTGCCGTACCTGACGGAGCGGCCATATATATACACAAACGGGAACCTTGGCTAATTAGTGGTTAGCCACCCGAGTGCTATTAGGGGGCGTGGCCAAGGGAAGGAGCTACGGTGGCTGAGAGGCAAAAGGGCAACTCTGCCGGTCACATACGCTGGATCTGGCCCTCACTTATGGCACTGAAATTAACAATGTAGTAACCATGTCACACAATCCTGTACTGTCTGACCATTACCTGGTGACTTTCAACCTTCCTTTTGCTTGTTACATTAACTCAGAGTCCATATTTTCCCTCAGGCACACCATCTCTTCTGCTACTACCAAAGCCTTTATTGATGAGCTCCCTGCATCATACAGTCTGAACAACAAAGAATATTTAAATTTATGCTTGAACCCTAGTTCGGCTAAAATAAATCAACTCACCGAAAATATTGAGTCCACACTGTGTAATACCCTAGATGCTGTTGCACCCCTTAAAAAGAGGAAAGTCCCAGACAAAAAACTAGCACCCTGGTATAATCACCAGACCCATGCTATCAAACAAACTGTGCGGAAACTGGTGCTCCACCAAATTACAGGTCTTTCTCCTGGCCTGGAAAGAAAGTCTTCTAAGCTACAAGCATGCGCTCACAGCTGCCAGTTCAGCGTATTTTTCTACCCTAATAGAGAAAAACAAGGACAATCCTAGATATTTGTTCAGCTCTATCTCCAGACTAGTTAAGAGCCCTGCATCAGCCAACCCCTGCAGTCCAGCAATTCATAGTAGCGATGACTACATGAATTTTTTTTGACGGCAAAATCATAAAGATATGTGACACGATTCAAAAAATCTCCTCTAATTCTGCCTCCAGCCTGCCCTGTCCAAACTGAGATAATGTAGAGATGTCCAATATCTAGCCACATGCCTAGACTCTTTCACACCCATTGAATTTAGCAACTTCTCCTCCCTAATTAATTCGTCTAAAAATGCTACCTGCCTACTAGACCCCATTCCAACTAGATTCTCAAAACAGCTGGTACCTGAAATTGGCACTCCGTTATTAAATCTTATAAATACCTCCCTTATGTTCGGACATGTACCTCAGTCCTTCAAGCTAGCAGTCATTAAGCCCATTTTGAAGAAGCCCACTCTAGACCCAAATGACCTGTCGAACTACAGGCCCATCTCAAATCTCCCATTCCTTTCGAAAAACTTGTAACAAAGCAACCTTGTTCCTTCTTACAGTCCAGTAATATTCTGGAAGTCTTTCAGTCTGGATTTAGTCTGGATTTAGACCGCATCACAGCATGGAAACCGCTCTCCTAAAAGCAATCCTACTTCTCTCCTCTGCCAATGGCTGTATCTCCCTACTTGTGCTCCTAGACCCAAGTGCAGCCTTCGATACCATTGATCATCTTATTCTATTAGACCGACTTGAGAACCTTATTGGCATAAGTGGAAAGGCTCTATCCTGGTTCAGGTCTTATCTTTCAGAGCAACATCACTTTGTCCTCATCAACAATAAGTCCTCCAAACTCTCCACAGTAAGACTGCAACAAGGATCCGTGCTTAGTCCTTTGCTCTTTTCATTATACATGGTCCCTCTTGGAAATATCATTCGTAAACATGGCATTAATTTTCACTGCTATGCAAATGATACCCAGTTATACATAACGGCCAAACCTGATGTCTCCCTGGAAATATCAATCATGGAAGCCTGCCTCAAAGACATAAAGACATGGATGGTCCATAATTTCCTCCCTCTAAATTCGGACAAAGCAGAAATATTGGTTATTGGCCCAAAGTCTATCAGGAGCAAACTCACCAATATTACATTAAATCTTGATGATGTCTCACTGGCCTCAAGTGCAACCATCAAAGACCTTGGTGTCACAAGCTCATATATAAACATATAAAAAACACCTCCAGGACTGCTTTCTTTCATTTGAGGAATATAGCCAAAATCAGGAAAATTCTATCAATACACGATGCTGAAAAGCTAATTCACGCTTTTGTTACATCCAGATTGGACTACTCTGATGCCCTCATGTCAGGATGTGCATATGCCTCCCTGGTTCAAAATGCAGCTGCTCGTATTCTAACCAGAACAAAGTGCTTTGAGCACATCACCCCAGTATTAGCCTCTCTCCATTGGCTACCTATAAAATACCACATTGATTTCAAAATACTTCTCCTTATATTTAAAGCTTTAAATGGGCTTGCCCCTCCCTATCTTAAGGACCTTCTCCGCCCATATACTCCAAAATGAACTCTACGTTCCCAAAGCACGGGACTTCTCATTGTTCTAAGAGTGGGTAAAAGTACAATAGGCGGTAGAGCCTTTTTCGTACCAAGCTCCTCTTTTGTGGAACAATCTACCCACCAAAGTTCGGGGAGCAGATTCGCTCTCCGCCTTTAAGTCTAGACTAAAAACATATCTTTATTTCAAATCCTTTAGTTGAGGGACATGGCACGGTGCTGACATTGATTGTAGAGTCTCTGGTGGACTAAGTGGTCATTGCTGTCACTACATCATGGCCTGGGTACTTTGTGTTCAGCTGATCTGGTTGTGGTCTGGTGTTGACTGCCTTAGGGTCACCCTCATGATTGTGCTGGCCCCTTGCCTCTAGTCCCCTAGATATGCTGCCATAGTCCTTATCTGCCGGGACTTTTCCTTATTATGCACATGCATCCCTCTTCCCCCTCTGTTCACCCCCTTTGCCTTTATGCCTTTTGTTTCCACTCCCCCACTTAACATCCACTAATCACTGTTTTCTATTGCCTGGAGCTGTAGCCCAAGCGTCACATTCCAATTTCCAGTCCTGCTACCTCGCTGCCCTGCCCATCAAGCCAACTGCGTGCTAAGAACCGGACATTCTAGGACAGATTTTATAATTACTCATTAATTACTACTGTCTATCTGTGTCTTAAAGTACATTGTACAACTATAAGTCTCTCTGCCCAGTGCTGGCCAGAAGCAGATGGGCTCCCCCTATGAGCCGGAGTTTCTTCCAATTAATTGGGGAGTTTTTCCTTGCCACTGTTGCCTTAGGCTTGCTCTCAGGGGGTCTCAGGCCTGGGAACAATGTAAAGCTGCTTTGTGACAACTTGAGTTATAAAAAGCGCTATACAAATAAAATTGAATTGAATTGAATTACTCTGGCACAAAAGCAGATAATTCAACAAAACGTCTTGTGCTTCATCAAAGTTAAGGATCCTAACTGGGAATTTATGAAACCTCTGTGTCAGCCATTTTGTGTTTCATCCATCTTTGATTTTGTCAAAAACACATTGAACCATCTCCTCCTAGAGCTTGGCACAATGCACTTTTGTGTATTACATCTCTGGATCATTGTCTTTAAGAGTTGTTAAACGATAGTTGTCAGGTTGAACAATATGGCCTCAGTGTACCCACAAATTCGCCTGTGAAGGCACGATAAAGGAAGGGTGGCCATATCTCTGCAATGCTTTTGTTCATTGGCATAAAACTCAGTACACATGCTTACCATGGGGCCTGGGCGGCACACATGAAGTTTAGTGAAATCTGGCCACTTTGGGGTGTTATACTGAAAAACAAGTTTAAACACCCATGTGTCCCTGTACTTAGATTTTAATGACATTTTCTTCCAATGGACATCACAAAGCACAGACCACACAAAGAAAAGCAGATATTGCGACCAATCTTTTGTAGGTCATTACATCATTACATATCAGGTCCTAACTGGAAAATGAACACATAGCAGCCATGCCATTTGGACACTGAACTAAGATACAATCAGTTTGTAGCACTTAAAGTAGGCACATCTCCTGCACTTTTTGACCTATTGCCACAAATAATACACTAAATAGTGTTGAAGAAACACTTGGACTTTCCATATTGGCCTGAATGAAAGACAGGGTTTTTTAATTCTGCTTCAAATGCTGAAAAGTGGGGTTGTCTTGCATGGGATGACTAGACTTTTTAACGTCATTATACCTTAACAACAGCAGATGGCACCATTTATCTGAGATTGTTCAGTGGTATTAGAAATTACATTTACATTTATTCATTTAGCAGACACTTTTATCCAAAGCGACTTACATAGGTTACAGTTCTTTACAATGTCATCCATTTATACAGCTGGATATTTACTGAGGCAATTGTGAGTTAAGTACCTTGCCCAAGGGTACAGCAGCAGTGTCCCAGCAGGGATCGAACCGGCAACCTTTTGGTTACGAGTCCTGCTCCTTAACCACTATGCTACACTGCCACCGGTAGACTAGTTTACTTTTATTTTTATTTAAATATCATTTGAAAATGTGATTACATTTTATTTTCATTTAAATGTGACAATTTCATTTAAAAGATCAGCATACCTTCTTTTATTCAGTGTGTTTTATTAAATTCATGTCAAATGAAATTATTTCCTTTAAAAATTCAGATTTGATCTTCAATTCAATTCAGTTCAATTCATTTTTATTTGTATAGCGCTTTTTACAACACAAGTTGTCACAAAGCAGCTTTACATTGTTCCCAGGCCTGAGACCCCCTGAGAGCAAGCCTAAGGCAACAGTGGCAAGGAAAAACTCCCTATCAGGAAGAAACCTTGAGCAGAACCGGGCTCATAGGGGGGGCCCATCTGCTTCTGGCCGACACTGGGCAGATAGAGTTAGAGACAAATTATGCAATGTACTTTAGGACATTTACGATTGACAGACAATAGTAGTTAACAGTAGAGTGATTATAAGAATGTCTCCTAGGATGTCCGGTTCTTGGAACGCAGTTGGCTTTGATGGGCAGGGCAGCGAGGTAGCAGGACTGGAAAACGGGATGAGACGCTTGGGCTACAGCTCCGGACAGGAGCCCGGAGCAGGGATAGGAAGCAAACAGAAAACAGTGGTTAGTGGATGATAAGAATGGCAGGGATGTAGAACAGAGAGGCAGGAGAGGAGGGGCAGAGAAAAAAGTGTGCAACAAGAAAGACCCCGGCAGGCTAACATTATGGCTGCATACCTAGGAGACGGGAGGCAAGGGACCGGCATAGTCATGAGGGCGACCCTAAGACAGTCAACACCAGATCACGGCACAGGGTCCATGAAAGCAATGACCACTTAGTCCACCAGAGACTCTATGATCCACGCCAGCACCAGGCCATGTCCCTCAGCTGAAGGATTTACTATATAGATATGTTTTGAGCCTAGACTTAAAGGTGGAGAGAGAGTTTGTTCCCCGAATCTCAGAGGGTAAACTGTTCCACAGGAGAGGGGCTTGATAGGAAAAGGCTCTACCGCCTACAGTAGTTTTGCCCACTCTTGGAATGGTGAGAAGCCCGGCATTTTGGGAGCGAAGGACTCTCTGCGGAAAATATGGATGAAGAAGGTCCTTAAGATAGGGGGGGGCAAGCCCATTTAAAGCCTTAAATGTGAGTAAGAGTATTTTAAAAATGATCCGGTATTTAATAGGTAGCCAATGGAGAGAGGCCAGAACTGGGGTGATGTGCTCAAAGCGTTTAGTTTTAGTTAAGATTCGAGCAGCTGCATTTTGCACCAGCTGAAGGGGTTTTAATGAGACGTTTGCACATCCTGACAAGAGGGCATTACAGTAGTCTAATCTGGATGTTACAAAGGCGTGGATTAGTTTTTCAGCGTCATTAATTGATACGATTTTCCTGATTTTAGCAATATTTCTCAGATGGAAGAAGGCAGTCCTAGAGGTGTTAGTTATGTGAGTTTCAAAGGAGAGCTCGGGATCAATAACAACACCAAGGTCTTTGATGGCTGCACTTGGAGCAAGGGAGACACCATCAAGGTCCAGTGTAAAATGAGTGAGTTTGCTCCTGATTGAATTTTGGCCTATGACCAATATTTCGGTTTTGTCCAAGTTAAGGAGGAGAAAGTTTCGGGCCATCCAATTCTTTACATCTGTTAGGCAGGCCTCCATGTTTGAAATATTCAGAGGGACATCGGGTTTGACTGATATGTATAACTGAGTGTCATCCGCGTAACAGTGGAAATTAATGTCATGTTTACGGATGATATCGCCAAGAGGCAACATGTATAATGAGAAGAGCAGAGGTCCAAGCACAGATCCTTGAGGTATACCATATCTTACTCTGGAACGAGCGGAGGATTCGTTTTTGATGGAGACAAACTGATATTGTTCTGATAGATAAGACCTAAACCAAGATAGGGCCTGTCCACTTATGCCAACCAGGTTTTCGAGGCAGTCGAGGAGGATACAATGATCAATGGTATCAAAGGCTGCACTTAGGTCTAGCAGCACAAGAAGAGAGATACAGCCATTGTCACAGGAGAGTAGAAGGTCGTTGAGCACTTTCAGGAGAGCGGTTTCCGTACTGTGGTGAGGTCTAAATCCGGACTGGAAAACTTCCAAAATGTTGTTAGAGTGTAAAAAGGCACAGAGTTGCTTTGATACTGCTTTTTCCAGAATTTTTGAGAGGAATGGAAGGTTCGAGATGGGCCTATAGTTTTACAGGTCATTGGGATCAAGATTAGGCTTTTTCAGAATAGGCTTGATAACTGCTACTTTGAAGGGCTGAGGTACGTGTCCAGACATAAGAGAGGCATTGATAAGATTTAATAGTAGTGTGCCAATTGCAGGCAGTAGCTGTTTTAGGAAGCCAGTTGGTATGGGGTCAAGTTGGCTGGTAGAGTTATTAGATGAATTGATAAGAGAAGAAAAGTCGCTAAATTCAATGGGTATAAAAGAGTCAAAGCGCGAGGTGGGCCTAATAGACATGCCTACATAATCTGGAACAGGACTGGCCAGGCAGGAACCAGGAGTTGATGAGAATTTTTGTATTGTGTCTCTTATCTTTAAGATTTTACTATCAAAGAAGTTCATGAAGTCATTGCTACTATAAATTGCTGGTATGGTAGGGTTAACTGATGCAGGACTCTTGGTTAATCTGGCGATAGTGCTAAACAGGTACCTAGGATTGTCCTTGTTTCTCTCAATAAGGGTAGAGAAATATTTGGATCTGGTAGCTGTGAGGGCATGCTTGTAAGTTAGGAGACTTTCCTTCCACGGCAGGAGAAAAACCTGTAATTTGGTGGAGCGCCATTTTCTTTCGAGTTTTCGTGTAGCTTGTTTGAGAGCACGAGTATGGTCGTTATACCAAGGTGCTAGCTTCTTGTCTGTGATTTTCTTCCTTTTGAGGGGAGCAACGGCATCTAGAGTTTTACACAAAGTAGAGTCGATTCTGTCCGTAGTAGTAGTAGATTCATTTCAGTTGAGCTAGGGTTTGAACATAAACTAGAGGAGATTTCGTTGTGCAGGTAGTATGATGTAAGGAGCTTGTCGATAAAGGCATTTGCTGTAAGAGAGCAAAACGTGCGCCTAGAAGAAAATCTAGGCTCAGAGTATGTGAAGCACGTTAGTGGTAAATTGAAAGAGATGAGATAGCGGTCGGATAACACAGGATTGTGTGGCATGATTTCCACCTGGTTAATGTCTGCTCCATATGTGAGGACCAAATCAAGAGTATGGTTGCGGTAATGTGTGGGTTTGTCCACAGCTTGATAGAGTCCAATGGATTCAATGATGGACAAAAATGCTGTTCTGAACGGGTCATGTTCATTATCCATATGGACATTAAAGTCGCCTACTATTACAGCTTTTTCTATATTGACAACCAGGTCAGATAGAAAACTGGCAAATTCCGATAAGAAAACACTGTAAGGGCCAGGTGGCCTGTAAACTATAATAAGGGTAAATAGCTGAAATGCAGTCTTGTCAGGATGTGCAAAGCTAAGTACTAATAGTTCAAATGAATGGAAGTTATAGCCAGGTTTAAGGGTGGCACAGAGTTTGGAGCTGTGTACAGCAGCAACGCCGCCACCTCTACCAGTAGGTCGAGGGGCCTGGTGATTACAGTAACTGGGAGGAGTTGATTCGTTGAGAGCAACAAAGTCATTAGGTTTAAGCCATGTTTCAGTCAGGCATAAGATATCAAACTGGTGATCAGTAATCAATTCGTTTATTAATAAAGCTTTAGGTTGTAGCGATCTGATATTTATTAACCCAATCTTAAGGACCATTTGTCTACAGGTAGTATTTTCAGGTTTGTCAGACTTAATTTTTATCAAATTATCAGCACAAATGCCCCTACTGGATGTTTTTAAGAAGTTTGGGACGGAGGGTCGTGGAACAGACACTGTCTCTATGGGATTTTTAAGTGGTGGTTCCAGGGAAAAAGCAGACATCTGTGTAGAACAGAAAGTCTGCTGCCTGGCCTTGGCCCTGATAAGTCAAGGTTTAGAGGAATTCAGACTATGATCCATGTTTCTAGAGATGATAGCTGCACCCTCCCTCGAGGGGTGGATGCCATCTCGTTTTAAAAGACCAGGCCTCCCCCAAAACTTGTGCCAATTATCTATAAAACCCACGTTGTTAGAGGGGCACCATTCAGACAACCAACGATTAAGTGACGTTAATCTGCTATAGATCTCGTCACCGCGCCGCATGGGGATGGGGCCAGAGAAAATTACTGAATCCGACATTTGTTTGGCAATCCTGCACACCGATTTAATAGTTAACTTTGTTACTTCCGATTGCCTCATGCGAACATCGTTAGCGCTGACGTGAATAACAATTTTTGAGTATTTCGCTTTACTTTTACCTTTAGCTTTAGCCAGCACTTTCAAATTGGCTTCAATGTCGGAAGCTCTGGCTCCAGGAATGCAATTGACTATGGTCGTTGGTGTCTCTACGTTCACGTTTCTAAGAATAAAATCGCCAATAATCAGGGCTCTTTTAACAGGTTTCTTAGCAGGTGTGTTACTGAGGGGGGAGAACCTGTTGGAAACATGAACCGAGGGTTGGTGGTGCACCGGGGGCTTGCGCTTGCGTCTATTTTCCCGAACCAAAAAGTCTTTTACCAAAAAAGGTGTTGAAAAATGGGGGGTCCTTTTCTAATCAGGGACATGTTGTTATATTCAGCTAATATGGTATGTTCACTGTCATTTTTCCTATGATTTTGGATTTTTTCAAATACCCAAAAATGTTACTCCTCCAACAGCGTTGGCACTTCCTATTGCAATGTCCCAAGAAGGCACACTGCATTTTATGGCACTGCTTATGTTTATGCTTGACAAATATATAGTGGGGGGCAGTACGGTGGTGCAAATGGGTAGTATTACTCCCTAACAATATGGAGGTTTCAAGTTCGGGCTGCATCTGCGTCCAGTTTGTACCTTGTACCTGTGTTCATGTGGCTTTCCTCTGGGTATTCTGGTTTTCTACCCCAGTCCAAACACATTCAAGTCATGTCAATTGGACATGCTATTAGGCCCATAGGTGTGAGTGAAAGAGTGGGTGTCAATGTTGACCCTGTGATGGACTGTTGTCTTGTTCAGGGGTTGTTCTGATTAGTTGTCTCCCTGGTGGCCCTGTGGTTCTTGGCCCCTTAATTGCTGCTTGTAGCTATATCTATTATTATAAATAACAAGCAGTTTTACAGATTGATATAATTTTTATGGTTTTTGACTGAAAAGGGTTCTTCTATACATTTCTGTGAAGAAGGTTTTTGAGCCGAACTTTGGAGTTACTGCCTATATATTACGCTTCAAGCTTGAACTTCAAATTGTGCATTGCCTGGTTCTGTAAACTCCATCATTGTAAGACCTGGAAACATTGAATTCTCATCCATGAATTCAGTATTGTTGGTATACTTCCTATTTCAAAAATCTAGCAAGCTACAGTGTAGTGGACTAAGCAAGGGTTATAGCAGCATTTTGGTTGAACAGGTTGTAAAGGTGCATGGAATTTGTTTAGCATGAAAACTATTTCTCAGGACTGGCACTGTATTCAATAAGGAAGTTATTTTTTAAGGGCTCAATTCACTGTTAATTTAAAAACAACCATAAAAATAGATGCGCAATTGTATTACATACACATTTCAGGGCAAGGCCATGTCTTTTAGCCATTTGATAATGTCACTGTGCTGTGGCGTGGGCAGCCAGTGTTCATTTCCCAGCTCCAGCAGTTAAGCTTGGCAACTCCACCAGTTGCTTCCTGCTGGTGACAATATGTGTGTGTGATTAACATTTGACAGTCCTCAAACATGGTCAGTAAATATGATGTCTGTCATCACACCTTTGCAGTAAGTACTAGGAGATGGTGACTCCAGGTAAAGTTACCAAAGATCACTGCTAATTTTAATTACCATTTTACTAGCATGCAAGCTAGCTATACTGACCATTGGCTGTATTCCTGCTGCCCTCAGATAGGCTTGTGTCACAACTCTCCTACACACTACTCTTGACTACTCTTACTTCTGCCTGGTCTCCAGTTATTTTTTTTCTGTAATTCTTTAGCATGCAGTATTCAACTGTCATACAAATTCACTGTCATACAAAATGAACTGCTTGATGACTGCTAACTGACCTACATTAGACACACATCTGAAATGTTTTCTCTGTCACAGAGTGACTGTACAATTGTAATCCTCCTGAATCTACCAGCTGTATTCGACACAGTTGACCAGGTCCTCTTAAATATGAAGTATCCCAGGAAAATGGATGTGATTTTTTTTAATCAAGATTTTCACAGTATACAAAGTACAAACAACACCAAACCCCTAAACCCACCCATACCACCCACCCCTCAGACCTGCACCCATGAAATAAAGCTATTTGTATTCCAAGATTATATAAAAAGCGGAGATACATAATAAAAATGATAATAGAAAGAAAACAAACAGAAAAAAATTAAAAAAGAAAAAAAGGGGGGTGGGGTGGGGGAGAGACATACTACAGAGTTAGATTCTCAGGCTCCATATTTTCCACAAATATCAGGAAGGGCCACCACATCGTATATAATCTCATTACGGACCCTTGGAGAGAATAACATCTTCTCTAGCTTCAGATATTTCATAACCTCTTTGATCCATTGAGAGTAAGTAGGGGGAAGAGTATCTTTCCACCTAAACAATATTAGTCGCCTGGCTAACAAAGTGCAAAAGGCCAGTATATTGCATTTGTAATTATTTAGTTGGACGTCCGGCGGTGCAACCCCAAATAATGCAATATAAGGGGAATGGTCTATTGGCACCTCTAGAATTTTAGAAAGAGTATCAAAAATAGATTGCCAAAAATGATATAGCCCTGGACATGTCCAAAACATATGTAATAAGCTTGCAGGAGCTTGTTTACACTTATCGCAGGTAGGATCCAAATTTGGTCTGATTCTAGACAACCTAACTTTGCACCAATGCATGTGCAACGATGCAACGATGTACTAATTTGAATTGTATAACAGCATGCCGTTGAGAGATGGATGATGAATAAATTCTTTGAATAATTTTCTGCCAGATTTATTCTGAAATTAGTTCATCTAAGTCCTCTTCCCACCTACTCTTAAGATCATCTAAAATTGTCAAATTATGTAGATTGAGAAGATCATATATCCTACCTATAATCTGCTTGCATCTGTCCTGAGTTTGAAAATAGAGTCTAACAGGGACTTGGGGGGATGTAAAGGGAAACAGTCGAAATGTGAAGCTACAAAGCTCTGTAACTGTAGATATCTGATTAAATGCTCCGTTTGATGACAAGGGGGTAAACATGGTTTTTAACTATTGGAACGGATAGTGAGGGATTGTGAAGTGTAAATGAATGCTTAAACTGGTTCCAAATTTTTACTGACTGTACAACGATGGGGTTGTTGCTATAATAAGAGATGGGCTTTTCCAAAGGGAGTTTGGAGCACAGCAACACTGGTAAGGAGGTAGTGCCGCAGGATAAACTCTCTAAGATTAACCATTTGGGGGCATCAGAACCGTCTATGTCTTTCAACCAATACATCAACGCCCTAATTTTAGCTGCCCAATAGTAGTACC
The DNA here is from genome assembly GCF_013368585.1 of Megalops cyprinoides. NCBI lineage: Eukaryota > Metazoa > Chordata > Actinopteri > Elopiformes > Megalopidae > Megalops > Megalops cyprinoides. Next base: position 732,800 of record NC_050604.1, on the reverse strand, counting down.
GAAAATTTGGGAGTGCCATACCACCCTGAGCTTCTGCAGTATGCTTTTCTGTATACGTGGGGGTTTTTTATTCCAAATGAAGGTTAATATAAGTATATCTAAAAATCTTCTTAAAAAATTTGGTCAAAAAAATAGGAATACTTTGAAATAAGTATAAAAATCTAGGTAACACATTCATCTTAATTGTATTGATCCTTCCACCCAGAGAAAGGGGCAGCAAATCCCAACGTTTGATATCCTGTTTCAAACAAGATACCAAGGGCAGAAAGTTGGCCTTATAAAGGTCTTTGTAATTATGTGTAATCCAGATTCCCAGATACTTAAACTTCTTTGTACTAATTTTAAAGGGAGTTGAACTAAAGAAGGTGCTCTTGGCGGTTGCATTAACTGGTATCAGCTCACTTTTAGAAAGATTTATTTTGTAGCCGGGTAATTTGCCAAATTTACTTAGTAAGTCTAACAATCTAGGAAGACTTGACAGAGGGTCCGATATGTACAGTAGTAAATCATCTGCATAAAGCGACAATTTATACTCCTGGCCTCTATGACCAATTCCTTTAATATGAATATCTTGTCGCAGGGCTAGTGCTAGTGGTTCAATAGTGACGGCAAACAGGAGAGAAGACATTGGGCACCCCTGTCTCGTACCTTGTTGCAATTTAAAGTAAGCGGATAGATTATTGTTTGTACACACAGCAGCCATTGGGGAAGAGTATAGAGTCTTAATATAAGATATAAATTTTGGACCAAAACTGAACTTTTTAAGAGTGTAAAAGAGATAATCTCACTCCACCCAATCAAAAGCTTTTTCAGCATCAAGTGAAATCTCTGGAGTAACGGATGAAGAGGGATTGTAGAGGATATTTAGAAGGCGCCTTATATTGAAAAATGAGTACCTGTTCTTCATAAAGCCTGTTTGGTCTGTAGAAATGATTGAGGGAAGGGACACTTCAAGACGGAGGGCCAAGAGCTTTGCAAAGATCTTTACATCTGTGTTTAAAAGTGAAATTGGACGATATGAACCGCATTGAAGGGGATCTTTGTCCCTCTTTAGAATAAGCGAGATGGTTGCCTCGCGCATAGTTGGGGGGAGGGATTGAGAGGAAAGCGATTCCTGAAATACAGAGAGAAGAAGGGAGGCAAGTTGTTCTGAACAGGTTTTAAAAAAACGGACAGCCATCCAGTCCTGAAGACTTGCTGCTTTGCATACTCCTAATCAATTCTACAATCTCCGTAATAGAGATAATCGTCCTCCAGCTTCACGGCTAAATCGGGATCTACTCTGGGGATATCAAGATTATGACAAAATTATCTAAAGCAGACTCATCGTCTTGTGGCTCTGACGTGTAAAGGGAAGAATAATAATGATGAAAACATGAATTTATCTTTAAATGATTGGTGTGCTTTAAACCTTGTTCATTACTTATTTCAGGTATATACTGATTGGCGGCCCTCTGATGCAATTGATGTGCCAAAATTTTCCAGCCTTCTCCCCATGCTCATAGGAGCAGTGCCTAGATTTTAAAATAAGATTCTCCATTTGACGTGTTGAGAGAAGATCAAATTCCATTTTAAGTGCCAAGCATTGTTTAAGTACATCATCCGTTGGTGAATGGCTGTACACTATATCCAGCTTCAAAATATCATCTGTCAACTGCCTGAGGTGTTTAGTATCCGCTTTCCTATGCATTGCAGAGTATGAAATAATCTGGCCCCTTAGGTATGCTTTCATCGACTCCCATACTATTGAGGGCGACATTCTCGGGGTCTGATTATGGGCAAGAAAAAATACAATTTCAGATTTTATGAAATTTACAAAGGTTTCTTCGGAAAGGAGTAAAGGATTAAGTCTCCATGGGCGATAGGCACCACACCAGGAATGCGCACTCTCATTGTCAAGGGGCTGTGGTCTGAGATGACTATGGATTGTTATTCACAATCAGTTACCATGGGGAGAAGCTTCTTGTCAATAAAAAAATAATCAATTCGCGAAAACATTTTATGAACCAGGGAAAAGAAGGAATAACTTCTAGAAGTGGGATTGCAGAATCACCATATATCTAATACGCCGTATGTCTTAAGAAAATTTATTTTGTTATTTTGATTTCGACTTGGATGTTGCCATAGAGGAGCTACGATCTAAATTTGGGGAAAGCACGCAGTTTGTGTCTCCACCTAATATAAGATAATGCGTCTCCATGCTTGGCAGTCGGGAGAAAAAATGAATGAAAAATGCATTATCGTCAAAATTTGGAGCATAAATGTTGGCTAAAATAATCGGGAATCCATACAATCGAGCAAATACAATAACATAACGCCCTTTAAAGTCAGATTCTATGCTTGACATTACAAATGGTACATTCTTACTGATTAGAATAGCTACCCCCCTTGCCTTGGAGCCAAAATTGGAATGATATGCTTGTCCTATCAATCCTCCCGCCAATCTGGATTGGTCAGCGGTATGGAGATGGGTCTCTCGGAGGAAAGCAATATCAGTTTTGAGATGTTTAAGATATGTGAGCACCTTTTTACGCTTCACAGGATGGTTAAAAGACTTGACATTACAGCTTACAAAATTGACCGGGCAACCTTTAGATTATATGCATCCCCCATCAGGAATAATAATGGACAGTATATTATAAATACGCCCCCAAAAAGCGAAACAGAATCGAAAACATGTAAAACAATTAACAAAATAAACAAGTACACATACAGGTCTGATAGATCCCCAGCCCTCGTCACCTAACTGAACATGGTGATTATAACACCCCTTGTAGAAAAATCCACACATAACATCTTAGTAGTGGGGTACAATCTAGTGTCCAGCAGGCCAGCCCCCGCCAACCCCCTTCTTTCTTTCAATTTGAAAGAAAAAGAAGCGCATGAAGACATTTTAACATTCAGTGATGTCAGTGGAGCAAACATGAGTGCAGCCTCTGCTGCTATAATGGTATTTTTCACTTAGGCCATTGCTTTTTCCAGATCCAGAAATTCCTTGACGAGCAGGGAATAATATACCATAGCAAATGTCACGTCGGCCTCGGAGAAGGTTCCTGACATCACTGAACGCAGCACAGGCCTTGGCAACACTCGCAGTATAATCTGGAAATATTGGTTCTCCCTTGTATCGAAGCGGGCCGTTCTCTTGGGCTCGGCGCAGCACATCAACACAGTCCTGGTAGTAGTGGAGTTTGGCGATGATGACCCGTGGTTTACCATTGGACTTTCTCGGTGCCAGACCTCTGTGTGAGCGATCGACCAGAATGTCTTTTTCCAGGTGTAACACTTCTTTCAGAAGCTTGGAAATTGATGCAGTGGAACTCAAACCAGGTTCCTCCGCGATACCCACGATTCGGATATTACATCTCCGCATCCTCCCCTCCATGTCCTCACACTTCTCCCTCAAGTTCGCCATTTCAGTTTTGAGTCCAGCCACCGCAGTCTGTAGTGCATTTATCTCACTCAACCATGTTAACAGGCCTTCCTCCATGTCCTTGATAGTGGTCCTCATAGCATCCATTTCAGAGCAAATAGCCGTTGTGTTGTTTACAATTTCAGATTTAACCTCTTTTAACTCGCTTTTAAGGAAACTAAACTCTTCAGCGAGTGCGTTCTTTAGCTCCGACTTGAAGTCAGGCAGGAGCGTCTCCCAGTATGTCCTACTCCATTGCCGTGACTGTCCATCACGACTCTCTGTAACATGGTTTAAAAGCTTAATATCAAAATATGCACCTCTGCCTGACAACAGAAATTTAAGGCACATTAATCTATAAATGGTTCATTCTTTAAAGCAGAATTATAAAGAACGGAAAAAAATGTTCTCAGCTAAATTCTTAAAACAAGTAACAATGTTGAATTGCACAATATTTTGTACATTCTGGTATTTAATACAATACAAATAGTAAATCATATCACTGTGAAGTTTCCTGCTGCTGTACAAAATACAGGCCCATATCAGAGTGAATGTTTACACGAAAGTATATCAAACATAAAACAATGCTACTCAGGTGATGCGTTTTTGAGTGAGTCTATTCTAACTGGTCCTGTGCATGCCTTGATCTTACACTGTTACTCTGTTACTCCCATTCTTCTTTGCAAAAATTCCTTCAAATTGAAAGGGGATCTCCTGTGTACAGCTCTCTTTAGGTCATTCCACAGGTTTTCGATAGGATTGAGGTCTGGGCTCTGGACCATTCCAAGACTGATTTTCCTTTTCTGAAGCCATGCTTTGGTCGACTTGGATGTGATCTTTAGGTCATTGTCATATTGGAATGTGAAATTCCTCTTCATCTTCAGCTTTCTGACCGAGTCCAACAGGGTTTGTGCCAAAATATCTTGATATTTTGGAGCTATTCATTATCCCATCTATCTTGATCCCCCTGACCCAGCTGAAGGGAAGCAACCCCAAAGCATGATGCTACCACCACCATGCTTCAAAGTCTGTATAGTGCTCCTTGGATGATGAGCTTTATTGGCTTTTACACTTTAGGCCAAAAAGTTCAACCTTTGTCTCGTCAGACCACAGCATGTTTTCCCACATGGTTTGGGGTGGCTCAATGAATCTTTTGGCATAATTTAGACGTTCCTTGTTGGAAGAAAGGCTTTCCATCTTGCCGCCCTACCCCATAGTCCAGACATGTGCAGAATACGAGAGATGGTGGTCACATGCAAGGAGTGACCAGTACCTGCCAGAAATTCCTGTAGCTCCTTCAATGTTGCTGTTGGTGTCTTGGTAGCCTCCCTAAGTTTTCTCCTCGTCCTCTCATCAACTTTGGAGGGTCGTCCTGATCACTGCTATGTCTTTGTGGTGCCACATTTACTCCACTTATTGATGATGGTTTTGACAGTGCTCCATGGTACACCCACTGCTTTCGATATCCATTTATATCCCTCTCCTGATTGGTACATTTCAACAATAAGCTCTCGCAGTTTCTTTGGCAACTCTTTGTGGACCATGGCTCTCCCAGTAGGATGCAACCCCAAACATTCAAGCAAATCCTACAGCAACAGCTGACTTTAATCTGGGTTTAATCAGAATCACTTTCATTGATGGCAGGTGTATGCTATTTACCTACAGGCATGATTTTGAATGTGACTGCTGAACACAGCTAGAGCCCCCATTATGAAAGGGTGTGCAGACTTCAATCAGGGTGTTGTTTTTTTATTTCAAATGTTCCTAATAATTAACTATGTGCTTTTCTCTGGATTTTTGTTTGTTGGAAGATCACACTACAGATGGAAAAAGTGTGACATTTACATTGTTGTTATTTCTGTCTTTACATTTCAAAAACCTGCAATTTCATAAGGGTGTGTAGACTTTTTATATCCACTGTTACCTAAACTTTTAATCAAAATATTACCAGGTGCCAGGGGCTCTAGCAATCAACACACAATACAAGAATGACTTAAAATTTATAATGGCTTTTTTTCAGTAATTATCCACTAAGAGTCAAGGGTCAAGAGAGATTTTATTGTCAGCCCATCCATATACAAGTATACAGTAGGGTTGAAATAACATTTCCCTGGGACCCATGGTGCTACATTCAGTCAGTGAATAAATACACAAGACAATAAATAGACAAAATATCAAGAAATTAAATGGTAAAAGAGGCAGGCAGAAGTGTGCAAGTAAAGTGTCTTAAAGTGGCTACGTGCATTTAAACTTTGGGGTACTCAGTCCAGGGCAGTAGACGGGGGCATTCTGTGCTCCGTGTGTGGGTCCTTTCTTATACAGTGGCAGGAGGGGAGGAGGGGACAGCAAGGAGTTGAGGAGCCTGACTGCCTGAGGGAAAAAGCTGTTGCAGTGTCTGGTAGTGACCATACAGGTGCTCTGGCTCCTTCTGACAGATGGAAAGGGGGTGAACAGTCCATGGGAGGGCTGGGAGGGGTCTGTGGCAATGCAGGTTGCATGCCAGATGCAGTGTTTATTGAAGAGTTCATTCAGGGGACCTTAATGATCCGCTCAGGTCCTCACTATCTGCTGTAGGGACTTGCAGTCAGCAACGTTGCAATTCCCAAACCAGACGCTGATGCAGGTGCAGAGGATGCTCTCTATGGTCCCTCGGGAGAAGGTGGTGAGAATGGGAGGAGTTGAGACATTGTTGGGCCTTTTCAGTTATGGTGGTGGTGTTGAGTGTCCAGGTGAGGTCCTTTGCTATGTGCACTCCCAGGAACTTGACACTGTTGAGTGTCTCCACGGCAAAGCTGTTGATGTTGCTGTTGAGGAGTGTAAATAGCAGGGCTCTTCCTGAAGTCAACAACCATCTCTTTAGTTTTCTCAATGTTAAGAGACAGATTGTTGTCTCAATACCAGTCCACCAGCCGACTGACCTCTGGTCTGTATGTGGACTCATTGTTATTACTGATGAGCCCCACCACTGTCATCTGCAAACTTGATGATGTGATTAGAGCTGGGCTGGGCAGCACAGTCATGCGTCAGCAGTGTGAACAACAGTGGGCCCAGCACACAGCCCTGGGGGGCACCGGTGCTCAGCTTGACGACCCTGGAGGTGTTCTTTCCTATACTGCTGGACTGAGGCCTGTCAGTCAGGAAGTTCAGGATCCAGTTACAGAGGAAGGTGTTCATGCCCAGTAGGCTCAACTTTGCCACCAGCCTCTGCGGAATTATTGTGTTGAATGCTGAACTAAAGTCTATGTACAGCATTCTGGCATAATAGCCCTTTCTGTCCAGGTGGGAAAGGGTGAGGTGGAGGGCAGTAGTGATGGCATCATCAGTTGTCCAGTTGGAGCGGTAGGCAAATTGCAGTGGGTGCAGTTAGTCCAGGAGATGGGCCTCATGTGTCTCAGTACCAGCCTCAGTACCACTTTGTGATGATGGTTGTGAGTGCTACAGGCCGGTAGTCATTGAGGCAGGACATGGTTGACCTCTTGGGCACTGGTATAATCCTGGTTGTTTTGAGGCAAGCAGGTACTGTTTCTGTGCTCAGGGAGATGTTGAAGATGTGCATGAGAATGCTGCCAGCTGCTCAGCGCATTCTCTGAGCACCTGACCCAAGTATGTTGTCTGGTCCAGCAGCTTTACATGGGTTGACTGCTTAGAATATTGCTTACGTCAGCTGTGAATACGCAGAGGACTGTATTCATCTGGTTGCTTCATTAAATTGAAGGGGCCTGTGTATGAAACCAACGCGTTACCACAAAGGGGTAGAAAGTTAATTCTTTGGGTGAAATTCCCAAAGTGGCGTAGTTTGCATAGTAGCACCTGCTACATTCTGGCGTAGTCGGCAGGATTATACAAACAGAGACGTGCATTCTGTATTTTTGCCAGTTGGTTTGTCATTGTGAAGTGGTAACAATTGTTTGTAAGAAATTAGTGGTGTAAGGCAAAACAGCAGCTAGCAAAGCCCTCATCGGTACCTTAGAACCTCCTCAACAGCGACAGTCCAGCCTCATCATCATTGTACTGTGTGATTTGTGGTGTAACAATGGAAAGTGAATTGCAGGAACTGAGAGAGGTGATTCTGCAGCTGAAGGCCGATAACGAACGTCTGATACAGGAACGCGCAGAAGCACAGAGCCTTCTTCGGACCCAAACTACTGTGAATGAGCCTACACCCTCCACTGGTCCAATGTTTTTAAACCCCTGGTCACTGAAAGAGTATTGTATGTCCCTCGAGAAAGAAGGTGCCCTATGTTCCAAGGTAGTACTGGTGTGTGTATAGGAGAATGGATGGAAGAGGTGCGCTTGTGTATGTGGGCAAGGCATTTGTCCACCATTGATCAGGCATACTTTATTTATGACCACGTGGAGGGAGAGGCAAAGGACGAGATAAAATTCAGACCTAGAGCTGACAGAGAGGACCCAGAGAGAATTTTTGCCATCTTACAAGATCTTTATGGGTGCTCACAGTCATATGTAGCATTACAAGAACAGTTCTTTTCACTGAAACAATTAGAGGGAGAGTCCCTTCAGGAATATTCCCATGCTCTGATGGCGCTCATGGAGAAAGTAGTCCAGAGTGCGCCTAATAGCGTGCCTAACTCTACAATTTTATTAAGGGACCAATTTGTTGATAACGTTAATGACACTTCTCTTCGTAGAGAGCTGAAACATTGTCCGCCGTCATCCAGACTACACACTGCTAGATGTCCGGGGTGAAGCCATCAGGTGGGAGCGAGAAGGGATGCCCAGTGAAGCGAGGACAAGGAGTTATTCTGTTCCTTCCATTTGTGGCAGGCAGTGTGAAGTCCGCGGGAGGCCAGAGCTTAGGCTTAGTGCGGGATGGGAATCTGAAATGGCAGAATTAAGACAAATGTTGAAGCAGCAGCAAGAACAAATTAGTCAGCTGACACAGAGCGTGTCATCGTTGCAACACCCTCACAGGCAGTACAATAGGGAGGGCCCAATCATTTGTAGGAGGTGTGAAAAGCCAGGACATTTTGCACATAATTGTGTTAACGAACGTGTAGCCCCTCAGGTCCAGCCAACCTCCCATCTACCAGCCGTGCAGACTGCCCAGCAGCTGTCGGGAAACTGAGGCCCTCTGATCTGCGGAGCCACAGCTCAGAAGGGGCCCTCTCTAGCTCAAGTCCCACTATCCCGGTGAGCAACCAGCCTGTTGAAAAACTGTTAGGTTCTTGTCCACAAGTAATGGTAAAAATCGGGGGTGTGAATGTGTCTTGCCTGTTGGATACAGGTTCTATGGTCTCAACTATTACCGAGAGTTTTTTTTGGCAAAATTTTGAACCTTGGGGTGGGGAGAAACTTAAAAATTGTCACTGGCTAAAGCTACAAGCAGCAAATGGGCTTGATATCCCCTACATTGGCTTAGATGTAGAGGTATTGGGAAAGGTGGTCTCCAAGCAGGGGGTATTGGTGGTTAAAGACCCCCTGGGCGTTATAAATAAACAGGGAGTGCCAGGTATCATAGGAATGAATGTGATACGTGAATGCTATGATGAACTTTTAAGACAGCATGGCCCTGCCCTGTTCGATCTCCCCTCTGTGCAGCAAGGTGGCAATCCCTGGCAACAGGTTTTACAGCACTGTTACCAAGTCTCGGATACATTAGAAAAACTGGGTGTCCTAAGGGTTAGAGGCGGGGGAGTCATACGCATCCCAGGGGGCACTATGAAACTCGGAGCTGCAACGTGTTCCCAGCAATATGCTGACCCATTAGGTGCAGTGTTGTTTGAGCCCCCCGATCATGGAGAGGCCTTGCCAGCTGGTTTGTTAGTGTCTCCAGCTATGGTGACAATACATCGGGGTACTGCGTATATATTCCTGTCGTTAATGTGGGGGTCACAGAGGTTTCCCTCCACCCACGCACTAGGATGGGTGTATTGAGTCATGCCTATATTGTCAATCTGCCCAAAGGTGTAAGTGCAGTGCAGGAAAAGCCCAGCCCTATGGTTACAGCTAACCTCTCCTCTCAGACTGTTCAGGGGAAGCCAGTCCTGGAGTATACTGATGCAGTTGACTTGTCTGAATTAACTGACTTGGAACAACACAAAGTACGTTCTTTGCTGTACCGCTATCAGTCTGTGTTTTCTGGTCATGAGGGAGATTTCAGTTGTACTAACCTTATTTTCCATGAGATCCCTTTACTAGATGAAGCCCCAGTCCGCCAGAGGTACCGGCGTATACCTCCCTCAGAGTATGAGGCCGTTAAGGCCCATATTCGGCAGCTGCTGGATAGCCAGGTCATCAGGGAAAGCAGCAGCCCTATGCCTCCCCCATTGTCCTGGTGAAGAAAAAAGATGGCAGTCTGCGCATGTGTGTGGATTACTGACAGCTAAACTGCAAGACACGTAAGGATGCTTTCCCACTCCCTCGCATTGAAGAGTCCCTTGATGCTTTGTCTGGGGCACAGTGGTTTTCCACCATGGACTTAGCCAGTGGCTATAACCAGGTCCTGGTAGCAGAACGAGACAAGGCCAAGACTGCCTTTTGCACGCCCTTTGGGCTGTTTGAGTTTAATCGAATGCCCTTTGGGCTGTGCAATGCTCCAAGCACCTTGATGGAACGCATGTTCGGGGACCAGCGCTTTCAATCCTTACTGTTATACCTTGATGATGTGGTGGTCTTCTCCTCAACAGTGGATGAGCATGTGGAGCGTCTCGAGCTGGTCTTTGGTCGCCTCCAACAGGAAGGCCTGAAAGCAAAGCTGGAGAAATGCTGCTTCCTACGTAAGGAAGTCACTTACCTTGGGCATGTGATCTCCAGCGCAGGTGTCTCCACCGATCCCGAGAAGATCTCTGCAGTCTTCAATTGGGCGCGGCCTGTTGATGTCTCCGAACTGAGGTCCTTTTTAGGGTTCGCCAGTTACTATCGACGATTTGTTGATGGCTTCGCGAAACTGGCTGCCCCCCTGCACCGCCTGGTGGCCGAGATGACTGGACCAAGGAAGAGAGTACAGAGAACCCTGGAGGGCAACTGGAAAGAAGAGTGTGAGCAAGCGTTCCAAGAGCTGAAGGCAAGGTTAGTGGCGGCAGCTGTGTTAGCATATGCAAACTTTTCTTTACCTTTTATCCTGGAGATTGATGCTAGTCACAAAGGCCTGGGCGCTGTTCTTTCCCAGGAGCAGGATGGCAAGATCAGGCCCATCGCCTATGCCAGCCGTGGACTCCGGCCCACTGAACGGAACATGTCTAATTACAGTTCAATGAAGCTGGAGTTCCTTGCGCTAAAATGGGCTATGACTGAGAAATTCAGAGAATATCTGTTGGGACAAAAATGTGTTGTGTACACAGATAATAACCCCCTGAGCCACCTTACTACTGCAAAGTTGGGGGCAACAGAACAGCGCTGGGCTGCCCAACTGTCAGCGTTTGAGTTTACCATCAAATATCGTCCGGGTCGCTCCAATGGGAATGCAGACTCTATCTAGGCAGTATGGGTCTGACGGATCCGCCACCATTGAGAAGACCTTACCAGGGACACCACTTCCAGAATCCCTGCAACAGAGAGGTGATCAGATGGAGAAAAGGGAAGTGATACAGTCCCTCATTTCTGCATTACCATGCCACTCGGCTACTGATTTGTGTGTGTTGCAGGAAGCAGATCCTACCATAAGTGGCTTTCAGCAGTTTTGGCGGAGGGAACGGGCACCTGACCAGCACGACAGGAAGCTACTCTCTAAGTCCGTGCTAGAGTTGCTCCGCCAGTGGGATAGGGTGGTGGAGCTGGATGGGCTCCTCTACAGGAGCATTTATTGGCCAGATGGTGGGGAGCAAGTCTACCAGCTGCTCCTACCAGAGGCGTTAAGAGAAGAGATGCTTCTCCAGCTGCACAATGACCACGGACACCAGGGTGTGGAGCGCACCACAGAACTGGTGAGACAGAGGTGTTATTGGCCAGGGATGCACCAGGATATTAGGGACTGGTGCCACAGGCGTGAGCAGTGCACCTTAGCCAAAGCCACCCAGCCTCAGGTCAGGACCTTCATGGGTCATCTGCTAGCCTCTCAGCCAAATCAAATATTAGCAATCGATTTTACCCTTTTAGAGCAGGCCATCCCCACCAGGGATCAGCGTGCTTCAACCGTTGCTAGGGTGCTCATACATGAGTGGTTTTATAAGTTTGGAGTGCCATCTAGGATCCACTCGGACCAAGACCGAAATTTTGAGAGTGCCCTTATACAGCAGTTGTGTGACCTTTATAGCATCCAAAAGACCTGTACCACACCCTACCACCCCCAAGGAAACGGGCAGTGTGAACGGTTCAATCGAACCCTGCATGATTTGCTGTGCACCATACCCTTGACAAAGAAAAGTGAGTGGACCGAATACCTCCCACAAGTCACCTTCGCCTACAATACCACGACCCATCAAGCAACCGGAGAGTCTCCTTTCTTCCTGATGTTTGGTCAGGAACCCCAGTTACCCATTGACTTCCTGTTAGGGAGAGTGCGGGAACCTGCACCAGGTGGGGTGGTAGAGTGGGTCCAGGAACACCGGCGCAGACTACAGGTAGCCTATGATGGGGCAAGAGAGCGACTGAAGGCAGCAGCACAACGTCGGAAAATCAAACATGATCAAGGGGTAGGTGACGTTCAGCTGAAAGAAAATCAGCTAGTCTACCTGAGGGACTGTGGTGTAAGGGGTCGGAACAAAATTCAGGATCAGTGGAGTCCCACTGTGTACAAGGTCTTGAGGGCACCAGAAGAAGGAGGACCTGTATACACAATTGCACCTCTCGACAATCTGCAGCAGCTAAAACATGTTCACAGAAACATGTTGAAATTAGTCCCTACAAACCTTGCTCCTGATCTTACCCTTAGGAATGCTGATGATGCCCTGGCACCAGTAGAGAATTCCACGGAGGAGGAAGGGGATCTATGGATTACGACCGAGACATTAGCACCTGCAGCACAAGCCATACTGCCTAACCCAACCGTCATATCCCCAGTCTCTCCTAGGGATGGTCCAGGTCCCAGTGGTGTCCCACTGCGTAGAACAACCCGTACCACTGCAGGAAGGCACACTAACATCCACCACCTACCAGAGACAACAGTGGGGAGGGTAAGGGGTCATGCGGATTCCCAGGTACCTGGTTCTAGTGGTATGCTATCTGCTATATTTAGACCCTGGAGTTTGTGTAGTTTATCGTCAGGACGCCGATACAAAACCTAGGGGTATATTGTGGCATAGCTAGCTGGTTGGACGCTTAATGCGCGGCTACCAGGCAACCAGCTACTCGATTGGATGTCAGGAAACGCAATCAATTCCCTATCCCTATAAATAGGTTGTGGTAGCCAAATAGAGAAGAGAACGTCTTACCTGTTCGGTTCCAGTTTTCCGCTGGGCACTCTGAATCCATGTCCTGAGAAGGTAGGCTGGCGTCTTCATTCACTTGTCGTACTGCTTTTGGCAAATCTGACGAGCCTTGTCCATTCTAGGTTCCTGTGGACAGACGAGCGCTGCTTGATTGAGATCGCTGTCATTATATTCCCAAGGTTAAATGACAAACTAAATAACGGCATCAAGATGTAAAATATCTGTAGTTGAGTGTAGGTATCCCTGGCTTTTTACCCTTTTATTTGTTGCAATGATAGCTAGCTACATGAAGCATTCTACTCCGCATGTTATATATTGTTATATATATTGCACAAAGTGGGGAGGACCTGCTAAGAAAAGATTACATCGAGATACTACTCGTTTTAACTGCTTTTCCTATTTTTTTTAGGATTGCTGGCTGCTGTTTTGCCTGTGTGTTTTAGCTAGCTAGCTTTTATCAAGTGTTGCCTATTGCATATCAAGTCATCAGACACACAGACTTGCTACATAGCGTACTAGCCACTTAGCTAGGTAGCTAGCAAGCAAGCCCTCTTTCCCAGTAGCTAGCAAGCGACGGGTTGTTTACATTGTGTGTGGTGTTGGGTGATCGCTAACCTTTAGCTTATTGGACAAACCAACTGTAGAGTTGGGGCTCGGTCTCCGTTTTGTTTTTAAAATTGTTTTCCTTTTGGTTGATTGCGTGCGCGGTGAGAGACTCCGTGTCGGTGGAGATGGGTGACCGCGCGCTTCGGAAGGGGATCTTTTGTTCACTTAAGTGTGGGTGTGCAGACATTGAATTGCATGAGGTTGTTTCACTAACTTGTACTTCACCATTTTGCAGTGTGTGAGTGTCGGCCACGGTCACGTGTGCTTGGTTGGTCCCTTTCCGGTAAGTCACTGACTCTCCCCAGTAGCTCTCTCACCCGCAGGCATTACAGCCGTACCTCCCCTACTGGCATGGAGGAGGAACAACTATTTTTTTATTGATAAAATCTTTTTTTTTTCGTGTGCGTTTTAATACTTGTGTTTGCTTTTGCCTGGAATAAACAATATTTTTTTATGGAATTCACGTCTCTGGTTGCTTCATTAAATTGAAGGGGCCTGTGTATGAAACCAACGTGTTACCACTAAGGGGTAGAAAGTTCATTCTTTGGGTGAAATTCCCAAAGTGGCATAGTAGCACCTGCTACACATAGGAACATTTTAAACAAAAAAAAAAAAAAACACCCTGATTGAAGTTTGCACACCCTTTCATAATGGGGGCTCTAGCGGTGTTCACCAGTCACATTCAAAATCATGCCTGTAGGTAAATAGCATACACCTGCCATCAATGAAAGTGATTCTGATTAAACCCAGATTAAAGTCAGATGTTGCTGTAGGATTTGCTTGAATGTTTGGGGTTGCATCCTACTGGGAGAGCCATGGTCCACAAAGAGTTGCCAAAGAAACTGCGGGAGCTAATTGTTGAAAAGTACCAATCAGGAGAGGGATATAAAGAGGCCAATAGCAACACTGAAGGAGCTACAGGAATTTGCCAGGTACCGGTCACTCCTTGCAGGTGATCACCATCTCTCGTATTCTGCACATGTCTGGGCTATGGGGTAGGGTGGCAGGATGGAAACCCTTTCCTCCAAAAAGGAACATCTAAATTATGCCAAAAGATTCATTCAGCCACCCCAAATCATGTGGGAAAATGTGCTGTGGTCTGACGAGACAAAGGTTGAACTTTTTGGCCTAAACTGTAAAAGATGTGTTTGGCGCAAAGCTAATAAAGCTCATCATCCAAGGAGCACCATACAGACATTGAAGCATGGTGGTGGTAGCATCTTGCTTTGGGGTTGCTTCTCTTCAGCTGGGTCAGGGGGATCAAGATAGATGGGATAATGATTAGCTCCAAATATCAAGATATTTGGCTCAAAACCTGCTGGCCTCTGTCAGAAAACTGAAGAGGAATTTCACATTCCAACATGACAATGACCTGAAGCACATATAACCATGAGGTGTGGGGCACAGGCAAAGCTCAACTACGCCACCTTGGGAGTTTCGGCCAAGGAAATAGTTTATGTATGTAAACCCCAAGTATACACCTGCGCTACAAGAAAAGGGTTCCCTCCAGTTCTTCTATAAGGATAAGACAGAGACTTGTGATTCTGGGAAGCACAATAAATTTATTAAAGTTGAGAAAAGTCTATTTAAATACATTCCATCATTACACAGTTTAAATATATAAAAATATTATACTACTAAAATTGGGCTAAGAGCTGGTTGGGGAGAAGTATACTCACCACTAGGGATACCCGCATGTGAAAAATACTCACCTAAGTGCTCTCTCATTCACTCTCAAACCGCATACGCGTGCCTACGTGATTAAGTGCAGTTAGCATTAAGACACACAGTGAAGAGGAATACCAATATGCTAACCGCCCCACCAAACAGCTCCTTGCCCACTATACTCGTTCTAAAACAAGCGGTTAAACCTACCTACGACCCGTTGGTTTGCGCTGGATTGCGGGTAGAAACACGCCGCCACACACATAAAACACTAGGAGTTCCCGCAGTCTAACCTAACCCACTCCGTTGAGGGCGGAACTATCGACAGGCAAAACAGCAGCTAGTGTTGCAGGAGGGGACAACCTAAAACACAAGGACACAATCAACTCTGTATCGTCGCATGCATTATGCACACAGGAATTACCGTAAATGCTGGAGAAACAAATTTACGCCATGAATCATTACCTCGACTAAACACAGCAGGAGCCACTACTCCCAAGAGCTCACAGACAGAGGCAAACTATGGCTCCAGCACTGGCCGACCGATACTCTGAACAAACATAAAAGCTTTAGGTTAATAATACATGTATTGACATATTCGCATGCACTTCCCGTTTAATGCCGCTATGAACTAAACCTACCTATACACCCGACAGGGTAAAGATTACCTCGGTGGGCAAGCCCAGGACACAGGACAGCTGACAGCGTGCGGTCCAACACCACTGCACAGACAGGAAGCAGACGCAAGGTCGCTAAACAGGCAGGTATACGCAGCTTAAATAAGGAAAACTAAGTGGCTATGCGTAAGCTACCACACCCCCAATTATCTACGCCACGTAAAGTAAGAGGACAGCCTACCCACGTTACACACACATCCAAGTCAACCAAAGCATGGCTTCCGAAAAGGAAAATCAAAGTCTTGGAATGGTCCAGTCAGTGCCCAGACCTCAATCCCATTGAAAACCTGTGGAATGTCCTAAAGAGAGCTGTACACAGGAGATCCCCTTGCAATTTGAAGGAATTTGAACTTTTTTGCAAAGAGTGGGATAAAATTCCAAAGTCTAGATGTGCAAAGTTAATAGAGACTTATTCACAAAGATTTGCTGCTGTAATAAATGCAAAAGGGGCTTCCACAAAGTATTAGTTGGGCGGGGTGTGCAGACCTATGCAATCAGGGTGTTGTAGTTTTTTTAATTTATTTATTTTTCCTAATAATTAACTCTTTCTTTTTTCTTTCTCTGGATTTTTGTTTGTTGGAAGGTCACATTAGAGATGGAAAGAGACATTTATGTTGTTATTTCTGTCTTTACATTTCAAAAATCTGCAATTTCATAAGGGTGTGTAGACTTTTTATATCCACTGTACTAGATAAACTCAGAAGAGGTTTTGAAGACATTGCATTTTTTCAAATGGTAGATCTACCATATAGAGCAAGGGTGCAAAAGTGCATGTCATGTCACAAGTTGCAAGAACAGTGGTGCACACACAAGGTGACAGCCCACCCTATCGGAAAGCTAAGTGCCTATATTGATGCCTGAAAAGGGTGCTAGTCTTCTCCTTATCTGAAGCTACATGAAGCCATCATGATTTGTTTACTCACTTAATATGATGCCCGTGTTATGATGGAAAATTGTAGCTACCCAGACAAAGCAACCTCAATCATAGTTAATATGATGCATTTTTATTAATATTTTGTCAAGTTTCATATTCATTTTTGGGTACGTGAATCCCTTATTGAATAATTCAGTGCAATTTAGTAATGATGCCCCAAACCTGTGTGTTTATACTGTAGTATGTCTGTGGTACACAGCAGCATTGTTTGTATTGTAGTATAGAAAGGCTGTATTTTATGAGAAAATCTAACCACTTTCAATTCAGCACATTTTTACAAGCAAGGTGGCATCTGTGCTGTATGTAAATGAAGAGCAAAAAAAACAGTGAAACAGTTGGAGCAAAAGAAAAAGAGCAAAATATCCCGTACATGTAAGTTTCGTCAGAGGAATTACTGCAGGCTCATTTTATCATTCTGTAGTAGTGTGTAAATATCAATGCAGATGTATAAGAAAATATGCCCTCAAACAAGAATGTGGTGAAGTTTGGTGTAGTTTGGCTGTGGGTGTGGCACTGATGAGCATGTCTCGTTTGGTGAGAGGATTAAACACACTGATCCCCCCTCACTGACCGCGCCACATCCTCCATTGTGTTATGGATGACATGGCGTCCTCAGTACTGCAGCTCCAAATTCCACCACGTGTTCGGTAAGCCTGCCACCAATAAATTCTTGGTATTTAAAATAATAATAATGTCTTAAGTATGTCTTTAGCAGTGGTAACTAGAAAGCTGTATAGAACCAGTAGTTCAGATTTTCAGATGATAAGTGATAAGATTATGATAAAGAACATTAGTTTGAAATATTCATTGAAATATTTATGTAAGCTAAAAAGAACGGTTCCAAAGAGTGACAATAGTTTACATACTATTCATGTAGAAACTAATGAACATTAATCTCAAATGCAACAATGAACTCTTAATTATTCAAGTTATTTTTTTCTTAACACATAAATTTATTATAAATTTGCCATTAATTTGGATTCAAACACCACTTTATCCAACTGTAAGGAATACAAAATAATCTCATCAGAACAGTGGCTCCTTTATAATCCATGAAAATAATCACAATAAACATTCCTCGACTGAATGTTTCACAATAAAATTAGAAATTATATGTTATGATATGTGCCAACTTCTGTTTTTGGTGGTCAGTATAACTGCAGAGAAAATTCAAGAAAATAGGATTAAACTATTTCCTGGTCCAAGTTCATGAGGTGAATTGCAGATTCTGAATGGTCATGAGGATAGCATTTCAAAGGACTACCTGAGAGAGTGCAACAGACCCTTTGTGGCTGTTACACTGGTCCCAACGTAGGAACCACAAGGCATCCTTTACCCCACACAAAAATTGAAAGAGCAGATGCCCTTTGCATTGGCTCACTGTGAATGTCTGAAATAACATTATATAAAAATATATAGAACATATAAAGGTGTCCACAGGCTAATGTATGGATATGAGTCTGAGATATAATATAAAATATAAAATGCATCAATCAGGTTGATGGTTTGCTTCAGTATTATGAGAAACAATAGCTGTGAACTGTTAGCAGTAAATGCTGTGTCACAGTAAATGCTGTGTCAATGCTGTGTTACAGCTGTGGCGCCACTGATAAAATGTTCAGCATGATATGGGACTTAACCATCATAAGCATTAAGAATGAACTCCAAGCATGACTGGTTGAGTCCAAGTTCAAGTCCATGCACAGATGTCCAATCTGGAAAGACTTTTTCCATTCAAGTACAACTGAAGGCCCAAATGCTCATCAGATATTTGCAAGTGGTCCTTAAACAGCTCTTTCGATGCTTACAAAACCCACCCCATCAATAATCTTGCATGGAAACACAAATTGATGTGTTAGCAAAATATTTATTGAATTCCCTTTAAGTCATATTTGTACACAGCAATAGTGCTTCACATTCAGTTCCATGTAAATGATGGTATTCACCATTTACACAGTCCTTTACCTTATTGAAATGTGTGGCAAAAAAGGCAAACCTATTTCTCTAGTGTCACTACATGCTTAAACTGTCATGATCTGGGAGACACACAAGTGAACAGTAATCTTTACCACCTTGTGCAAAACAGTATGCCATTAATCTATATGCCAGCGTTATTATCCTCCTCTAATTTCTTAATGTTTCGCTCAACTAATCTTTCCTGGTGATGATTTTACCTGTGGTGTGAGATATGGCTGAAGTAAACAGAGAAATGTCAAGAACTAAACACAACTTTGCGAACTCTCAATGTCTAATGATTGAGGTGCTGAAAAGTATGTGTGGTGGAGGAAGCTTCTGTACTGGTTTGTAAACACCAGAATATTCAGCAGATCAGTCCCTACAATATGCAAGCCTTTGCTACTTTATTCTATTAAGGCAGTGGAATTGAAGATCATTCACAAAGATGTCTTTCTGGATTTTTTTCTCCAAAGATGAAAACAAAAATGAATAAATTCAATAAAAAACAAATTTCTGTAGTCACAGGTTAAGAGCTGAACTGTCCCACTTACATTGGCATTACTTTTACTCATTCAGATGCTATTCATCACCTAGTAAAGTTACATTTTGTCCCTTTTTCCTCCACTTTTTCATTTAAAATACAATAAAACACACGACATTCAGCTTAGTCAAGCATTAACAGTCATTACAATCTGCAAATTAAGGCTAAAACAATAATTGAAAATCCACTGTGTTGAAGAATCAAACAAGAGCTGTCTAGTCCCCTGTCCACCATTTCAACATAATGAGACATGGTGGAGACACACCAATTGTTAAAAAGTTGAAGACAGATGCCACACATTTTCTATAAAAGAGCATTAAAAAGACTTGTATAGGTCCAAAGCATACAAAAAATGCCAAAAGCATGATTTGGACAGCCTTAAATCTGTGTGGTAGTGTAAAAATGCGTCACACATGACAACAGAGAGGCAGAGAGCTTGTGGCAGAGAGGGGGGTCATTCCTGTGGCTGGGACCATGTCCCCTTGGTACTGGCTGGAAATGTCTGAAACTGAGGAGGGGAGCATTGGAAACAGACTGGCAGGGGGGCTGCGCTTCTTAGCAGGCTCCTTGGGAGTTGAGTACATTTTTAATCTCCAGCTCCAGCTGCTTTATCCGCACATCCCTCTGGGTCAGCAGCTCCCGTAGGCGGCGGATCTCCTCCTGTTGCCGGTAGTATGTCTGTAGGAGCTGGGGAACACAGAATCAATAAACTGTAAGACTATGATAAAACATTAAATCAATGTCCTCATCCAAGAACAGCAACCATAGAGCTTTCTCTAAAACTGGCATGACTCCTCACAGTTTTTCCCAAAGCCCTGCCACATTTCTTTCCAAGAATATTGCCCTTCATAGTCTGGCAAGTGAACAGCATTTAAGACAACCTCATTCTTGTAAGAATCAGTGCCCCCTCTCAAACTCACCATCAAAATGAGCAAACAATACAAAAAAAAGTTGTTTAAAAAGCAATTACTGTTATTATATTTACAAGAACACTTCTTCACTGCTGTAAGCAAGACAGTGGTTCGATCTTCATTAAATTCTTAATTCCTTATGGATGGTGAGAGCTGGTAGCTCATTTAACTTAACAAAGCCTTACATTGCTAGTAGTCATTTGGATAGTCTTTTTGACTATTCCCTCGTTCTTGGTCTAGTCCATGAGTACACAGACATAAAAACACGACAAGTGTGCTTGTACACACCACATTTGTGGATTCCATGTCCATTAATCCAATGAAATACAATGTCTAGCAATGTTTGCTGTAAAGTTTGGAAAACAGAATCCCTGTATTTTTTACATGATGGCTTAAATATCTCATTCTGGATAAGATAAATTAAGTACCTCCTACTTCTGTCTTGTGTTATAATTAGTGTGATTGCGATGCAAAGCATCGCAAGCACACTATTGTTATTCAATAGTTTTATTAGTGTGATTGCGAAGCAAAGCATTGGAAGCACACTATTGTTATCCGATAGTTTTATTCTTCTTATTCCACCAAATTTTGTACTGCTTCTCCTCCCAGAGTTTTTGAGATATCGACCCCAAACCAACTGTAACCCATCCAGTCTGACCCCGATCGGGTTGCTTGTATACAGCTGAGCCATACTCACACTCATTCTCTGGTTTTTGTCGTTTTTTCATCCCTTTTTCCCCATAGACTCCCGTTCATTTTCAAAATCACCCCCCTCACACTTCATGACCTTCCCACTCGGTCACTTTTCACCCTATAGCCACCGTACCTCGCATGTTGCCTCGGGACAAATTACCCAACACTCATCCAAGACCGTCTTGACCCGCACTTGTCTTTTTGTCATTTCTCTCATCAGTTTTTTTGCTCATTTATTCACCCCTCCATCCTCCCATTGACTTCAATTCATTTTTCAAAGTCTTACCGCTCGGTCACCTTTCTGCCTACAGTTTTCAGTACCTCATATACTGCCTCAGGTCATGCCACCCAACACTCACTGAAACCCATACTGACCCCACATTCATCTTTTACTCGTTTACTCATCCCTCCGTCCTCCCATTCACTTCAGTTCATTTTTCAAAGTCTTACCACTCGGTCACCATTTGACCAATAGCCAAGGGACCTGATATGCTGCTTTGGGTCATGTGACCCAACACTAACCAAAGGTGTGTGTGTCCCTAGCAACCATATTGTTTACCCTAGCAACAACCTAGCAACACCCTAGCAACCACCTTATATACCTTAGCAACCACCTAGCAACAGCCTAGCAACCACTTAGCCATATCCTAGCAAATGTCTCATATATGTTAGCACATTTTCGCTGCCGGGTTGCAATCACACTGCATTTTCTTCAGGAAATGCACTTATCCAGTTGCTTGTTGTGCTCTAATTAATTGTTAACTTAATTTCATATTCATACAGAAACATCATCAAATAGCGCCCCCCTTGTAAAATGTAATAAAAAAACAAAACAAACCCTTGATACAGCAGGTTTACTCTGCCAGTAATACCTCACTAATACCTCATTCTCAGTTTTAGGAGGGGAACACGTCATGGGTTCTTGTCCGTTGGACACAGCAGCTTGACTCTTGTCCTCAAATTCTTGGCAGGATTTTGAGTCGTTTAAGGTCTTAGGTTCCTTGCCATCTTTGGTCTGTAGATTCTCCTCGATAAAGGCCAACTGCAGAAGGCCGGGGCGACTCTGGGACCGCCTGGTATCCAAAGAGTTGCTAAAGGCTTTACCTGCTGCCAGATCTGGGTATGCATCTGCTGATTTACTTCCAGGCCTCAGAGACATCAAGACAGGGTCTGGAATAAATTGAGAAAAACAGCATTTATATGGCCAGTCAGAACTTTCCTTTGCCCGTTTCCCAGCTTTCATCTGAGCATTGAGTACATATTTTCTCTTTTTCTGTGGTAAAATCATGTTTCTGTTTTTTATAGTTTATAGTTGTTTTTTATAGTTTTTCTTGTTTAATTAAAGTTACTGTACTTAATTGCTTAAAGTTATTATTTTCTTTCAATATAGGAAGCTTACATCTCTAAAAGGTGTAAGCTGTTAGACTGGATTTGTTGAAATGTAATTTTTACAGCTGCTCTCTTCCTTTTTTGGAATTGTCAGATGTACATTAGGCTGTCTTTTGAGAGGCACACAGGCATCTGGAGAGCTGCAGGGTGCTGAGAGCAGTTAGCAGTACAACGAGGGAACAGTGGCCAAAAAACACGCCCAATCCTCGTGGAACAAAACCAGACACAACTGGCTGCCTTCTTCTCCTACAGGCTCCTTGTCATTGTCATCTTATGACAAGGCTCCTGAGTCTTAACTGTGGTACCTGTGCTTAAAACAATAACTGTAGTCAGAGGAGCCACTCAAGAGCCCAAGTGTTCTGCAGTTTGCTGACTGTAACTGCAGTGTCCAAAATTAATTGATTATTGATCAATGAATTTGGATTTTGTAATAATAATACGTATTTTTAGTATCTTGTTGGATTCAGCTAGAGTGAAATTGTGTTAAATAATGTGTTTGTTAATGTGACTTTCAGTTCTCTTTTATTGTAATGCAACGTTATAATACTAAGGAGTCATTATTTCACTGATTCAGTGTTTCTCCATTATAAAATTGAGAAAATCTTTAATACAATCATTTACTATGTGCCACTGCAATGTTTGAGACTGAATATGGAAGTGAGTGAAGAATATGATGAATGAATCATGTTGCCACAGAGACACATACCTTTATTAAGGCCTGTCAGCCATTCAGCTGCTGTCATGGCTGGCTTGCTCCCAGCAGTCATGGGGTAGATGTCTTCCTGGTAAGACTCTGACTGTATGGTGGAGATAAATACACCATTACAAATCTGTTTCAGTCTGGACCCACCTGTATGTATCCACTTTAATCTTGCACTTAGTTAAGACAAGTTCTCCACTACGACATGATGCTGCCCGGAAAATGTCTACATGCATTTAACTCCCCTGCAATATACATTACATTACATTACATCACTTAGCAGATGCTCATACCCAGAGCAACTTCCAAATAAGTGCATCAGTATGCTGAGAGTAGGTATCGAGAAGTATCACAAGAGGTCAGTAAGATACTGAGTTTAACACTAAGTGCTAAATTAGTGTAGAGTGCTTTTTTTAAATTTCCAAATTGCCAGTCACCTGTACGGCAAAAGCCCGTTAGTGAATTCAATAATGACTAATAATTGATCCTCACTGATAATAAAGATTGTATGCACATACATCTTTCTTGCTCTCAGCTCTGCCACACATGTACTTAGAACCCTGTCTCTGTGTTTAGAATCCTGTCTCTGTGTTTAGAACCCTGTCTCTGTGCTGCAGCTCCAGTCCTCTCACTCTGCGTGGGACTATCATGGAAAGTGGCTCGATGAGACTTTTGATTGGCACCAGCTTGTAGAATCTGAACACTTCACAGGACGACACATCCAGTCCACGCTTTGGCATGATCCCTTAATGATGGAAAACAGATGTTATTACTCAAGCCGCTCCCATACAACAGGGAGAAAATCCTGTGAAATCAGTGTGCTTACCAATGCCTTTCTGAGGTAGGAGTGAGCGGTACTCTGTAAGGAAATGCATGTAGGGCTTCTCTGAGCTGACTTCATAATACCTGATATTACCATCCCCCTGGAAGAAAACACAGTAGTTTTATGGGACTGATTGTATCCTGACGCTGTAGCGAAGGGCGAGAGCAGTCACCCCACCCAGCCTCAAACCCAGGTCTATGGGGTACTAAACCTGG
Organism: Megalops cyprinoides; assembly: GCF_013368585.1. Classification (NCBI taxonomy): domain Eukaryota; kingdom Metazoa; phylum Chordata; class Actinopteri; order Elopiformes; family Megalopidae; genus Megalops; species Megalops cyprinoides. The sequence goes on along the minus strand of NC_050604.1, from coordinate 708,952 downwards.
AGCCTGGTTCTTTGGCGTTGCGGTCAAAGCTGCAGTTTGGTAACCTGCAGACCCGGGCTCAAGGCCGGGTGGGGTGACTGCTCTCGCCCTTCACTACAGACACCATTACAACACCAATGACAGAAGGGAGTTAAACATTAAAAAAATCTTATGTAACATTTAAAATTAAACAATGACCACTGCATTCCTCAAGCTGATGAGATTTGTCATTTGTTAGGTTGGTGTTTTCATCTTCAAGAAAGTTCATCCTCAGAACTTTCATCAGAACATCATAAATTTTATTACTAGATGCAATATCCAAATGTTTGTGTATGTGCTCTCCCAGCCTTAGTACTTTCATTGAAGATTTACATGTGGATGTGAAGAATTGGGCAAAATTCCTAGGGTATGGTTCTTAGTTGCAAATTTCAAATTGGTTAGGATATCTGACATTGTTCAGTAGTGATCATCCTTTTGGGTAAGACTTCACAGAGTCACACCTGTCTTCAGGTGTCACTCTGTGAAGTCTTTATGTTGATAGAGATGTGCATGCTGATTGGTGAGGGTGAGGGAGACTCACCTTCCCTGCCACATACAGCATGTGTATGTCAGGATCATAGAAAGGGAACAGGACCCCAGAGGAGCCATCCAGGTCCTCCTCCAGCAAAGGCACAGAGAGGTCATCCTGCAACACTCACAGTGTCAGAATCCCAGTGTGCAAACTCACTGGTAACCTCACAACATACTAGATCTCACCCTGAGTCCCTGTGCTCAAACTAATGGGTAACTTCACAACATAAACTATCCCAGAGTTATTTTATCACAGCCGGGGAGTTACTGCAAAAGGCACTGCATGAAAAACCGGATTTTCACCCCCGTGAACGCCCGAAAATCCCACTAATTCCCAGCAGTTAACGGCTGTTTACAGCCTGTGAAGTTCGCGTTGGCCTGTGTCATAAATTGGCGAGAACGAATCACTGGCAGTGGGAGGGGGGGTGGTGATGTGGAGGGCAGCAGCGGAGGTGCGAATGGCTCTAATTAGCATATGAATCGCTGTGAAACCGCCTGGCTATAGAACTTGCCTCACTCCAGCATTGGATGAAACCACAATTTTTTAAAAAGAAAAATCACTCATGATTGATTGGTAGATCTGTTGCTATTGGTCACCCTGGGCTATTATAATACAGGCTTGGGTAAACCCCTCCCTTACAAAAATAATTATAATAATAATTTAATTTTAAGTTATGTGTATAATTAATAAGCCTAGATCAAAAATATTGCAGTTACTAAAGACTATATATTCATGTGATATATGCTATATGTTGTATATATTCATGTTATTGTTATCCTATGGGCTACACAATAATCAAGGACATGAATGAATTTATTGGGCAAAGAAAAAAAACATTTGCGAGGAACATGTTAATTAAAAGTAAGAGCTTTATTGATACATAGGGAAAATAGCAAATGCACAAACACTAGTGTGAGAAAACAACTAAACTAAAGTAACTTTCAAAGTGTCCAGCCACTAGAACAACCTGGGGCATCAGATGCACCTTGAAATGTCTTTTTGCCACCTCGGAGTCGTATGTATTTGTCAGCATTCCGTCTGAATGTGGTCCAGGGTGCCGACGTCTGTGATGTGTAGCCGTGTACTTCCGATTAGCTTCCAGTCTCGTTGTGAGGCGAGCTCAGTCTGTGAAAACAAAATGTAAATGCGTCAGAGAATGTATTTATTTACTTTTATACAGAGTGCATGTAGCCTATTTTTTTTTTAATCTTACCCTTGCTCCGGTTCGTAGTGCCTGCAATTTGCTTCCGAGTTGTGAAGACAATGCACCACTTCCTATAAAATACAGCAAGACAAAAAGTCATTTTGTGAAGAAAACTTACACTGGTTCTGCTCAAGCACTCATAGCTTTCTCGCCCAGTTGTTTACACTCTATTCAGATCTGCTAGTTACTTTTAGCTTAGCAGTCACCGAATATATTCTTACCTTAATTTTGGGATTGTGCGCCCGTCTTTCACTCGTAGTCTCCTCCACACTTGGGCAGCAGTTGGATTCCAAAGCAGCCATACTCTCCTCTACGGGCAGCAATATGGTGTTCACTGCGGTGAATTGCTGATTCACATCCGCAGCAAACTGAGTCAGCTGTTATTTTTGTGTCTTTTTAATGCAAGCATAAAAGACAATTTTGAGAGCAAATTTCTCGCATTGCAATCAAAAATAAAGTTTGTCTTTTTTGCGTCGCAAAAAGTTTTGATTACGAATCAGTCCCCTTCGGTTGGGTCAAAAAGTTATATGAGTCAAAAAGCAAGTTGAACTGGACATAATGGGCGGGATGAACGCTGATGAATGAGAAAAGAGTTTCTATTGGTGGGTTTGAGTTCAGATCGACAGCATGGCTACACCCATAGATATAGAAACGTAGATACCTCATTTGGCCGCTGCAGTATGTTGCCGCTATGCGTCTGTGTGATAGCCATTTTGGAGCGGTCAAGATCCACTAGTAAACGAATACAATGTGTATTGAGAGATGCAGACTCCTCTACAAAATGGGGTGTAACTTGCTTAAGTCTGAGCCGATTTTCATGATTTTTTTTTGAGAAATTGAACATGATACTGGTTTCTTATTGGAATTAAATTCAGTTACTGGGGGTAGATCTAGTCAGCTCTATGTCAAAACATTAACCTTCTGAATAGCCACATTTTCCTCTGGGACATTCAGACTCTGATTTATGAATGAGCAACACCAAGTGTAAATTATTTAGAATTTCAGCTTTTGTGAGTTTCTCCAAAAATCAGTGGCAGCTGGTGAGCTGGAAACAGGGGAAGCCAAAACACTACCTTTAAATCTATCATTACTCTCAACCTGTCCCCCTTTATCCTCACAGAATAATTGACACCAATTGCGTAATTAGAATAAATGATTATTATTAAACACCGCAGATTGAAATTTGTGTGCTATTGCGAAAGCTACAACATGAGATTGTTTAACAAGGTTGGCATTTATCGATTTAAATTACATTATATGCTCATGACACATCACAGCTTTTATGAGGTCAGTGTTCTAAACGTTATTGTTCATTGCACTCAACCTAACGTAAAAGTTTATTCTCAGTAATTTAAATTGATTTAACTAAATTTAGCTCCGTTTTGTAATTTGAATTTTGTAACACAAGAAAGCTATAATGTGAAACATTTAAGAGAAAGATTTGGGATTACTTGTCATTCTTGTTAATTAAACAATCTCATGTTGCAGCTTTCGCAATAGCACACAAATTTCAATCTGCTGTGTTTCGCGAGTGTAATCATTTGTTCGTAAATGTACACGACTGGTGTCGATTATTCTGTGAATTATATCAGGGATAATCTGATTATTTTGTTCATTTGAAATGTTCATTTGTTCATCTATTTATACCAGAGATTTTCTTAAAATGGAGTTCGTACCTTTTATAAAAAGGTGTCACCTCTGGATCAGTGGTGAGTAAAACCCCCCCACCCCCACTACCCTGATTTGCATTGTATAGCTCATAGCATTTTCATTTACATGTGAAAGCCGCCCCTAGACCTAGAGGATGGGGGGTCAACTGCAAAGCTTCGCAGGCTTGTAATACTGCCAGAAATTCAAACCCCACGTCAATTCCTGGCAGTTCCCGACAGTTTTCTGTGCTGCCTACAAATTCCTGGGAACAGTCATTAACCTGAATTTCCACGGCAATCTACACTGCTTCTTACTGACGAAAATCCCACTTTTCATGCAGTGAGGCAGCAAGATCATATGTAAAAATATCTTGAAAATTCAGAAGGAACTAAATACCCATCTACATGCAAATGATGTAAACATGTGCCAGAAGGTGAAATCTAGGCACTGTCATCAGACAGAAAGTGGTAATAAGAATGCTACTGCAGCATAGGTCCACTAGAGGGCATCAACAACTGAAGCACAGTCATCACCTGATCCCACAGAGCCATCTGTCTGTGGTTCCACCGAGAATTTCCAGTTGAAAAGATCATCTTCAGATTTCCTAAAAAGAGCACTTTGTTGGCTTTATGGGACTTGCAGTTAGCCTCCTGAAAGCATGGAAACAATAAGGAGATGAGAAAAAAAAGAGAAAAAATCTTAAAAAAAAAAAAAACCGAGAAAAAGCTTACATGGCTACAACATGATCTGACAAAAGATATATTGTCATTGTGTGAAATAGAAATGAATAAAATGGCATTAGCTGTAAGATTGCTTTACCAGCCACCACAGAGCTAAGACAAAAAAATTTCATGACTCATCCATTTTGACCCTAGGTCTGTAAAACTATGCTTCCAGCCCTGGTTTTGTGAAGGTGTCAGTTTTGGCTGTGTGGTGCTGGACAGGAAGAGAGCATGGGACCACATACTTCTGCTAGCATTCAGCCAGGACCATGCATCAGGCACTCGCACATAAAGCATCACACAGATCACAGCACTGATGGATCCATCTCAAACCCACCACTGTTGCTAACACCTCAACCTTACAGCTAAATAGAAAAGAATTCAACATGAAAAGTATTGTGAACTATATATAAGTGTACACATTCATAATACAACTTTAGTGATTCAGTAGTAAACTAATACTCAGAGGATTCAGTAAAAGCAGAAAGGGGTATATGAGGGTAAAGGGTTCAGGAATGGTGATTTCACACCTGCAAGAGGGCCCCGGTGCGAGGGTCTATGACCCGGATCCTCTTGTCCTTGCAGGAGGTGGCCATCCTGCTGCCATCAGTGTTGAAGGACATGGACAGGACCACATCTATGTGCAGACCAATGGTCTTCACTGGGTTCTTGATAACCTGCTCTGGGGAGTCTAAGTTCCATACCATCACCTGTGTGGACACAGCAAGGCAGTGGTCACTGGCTAGATGTAGTGTGCTTCACATTTACCATATTAAAGCAAGAGGACTTAGGGCTGAGAGTGTTTCACATATACTGTCTTAATGCAAGAGGCTTCAGGACTGAGAGTGCTGCACATATACCATCTTAATGCATGAGGCCCTTATGGCTGCACATATACCACATACCTGAAAAGTGTAGAGAATCTTGAGGTCCTCTCCTGGAGAGACGGATTTACAACCTAATTCTGCAGCAGTTCTAAGTAGGACATGCTATTCACTACACTCTCCATGAGAGATGATCCTCAAATCAATCCCTTGAAAAAACTCCAATTAGAGGAGATAATGTTGAGGGACAGTAATTAATTCAAACTGCCCACATAAAGGCTCCACTGAAAAGTCCTTGATACCAGAAAGTAGAGGTTGATATTGACCTGCTTTATAGAGTGTTAACCCATTTGCACACAAGGCTGACGCTAATTTTGCTTTGTGTGATTGTGCCTTGCAGCAGGAGTGTCAGTACCCCTGCTCTGTACCTGGTAGTCGTAGGCGGTGCTGAACAGGATGTTGTTGGCGGTGGGATGCCATTCAATCAGCCCCACCCTGCGGGCGTGTCCCTGCAGCTCCTTACATGGCACTGTGATATTCTTCAGCACACCATGCTTTGGAATCTCCCAGATTTTCACCTGGGACACAATTGAGTCAGATAAACAAGATCAACTACATATAATACAAAATATTTTGTAAATAATTTGGTCTTTTTATCAGTACAGTTTCTCTACCCATGACCCACAGTTTACAGTTGCATAGTAACACCTGCACCCCACTGTCTCCCACTCACACACTACAAAGATGTGGTTCATCTCACCCTCCCTGGAGAGAGCGCAGCTGCATGAGTACTGACCATGGTGTCCTCCGAGCAGGAGGCGATGCAGAAGTCGTTGAAAGGGTTCCATTTGATGTCCAGCACTTTTCCTCTGTGTCCAGAAACACGTGGGTGATGAGGGTCCACCTTCCCAGTCTGTCAGAAAGAACAGAGGCTGTAGCCTTCCCAATCCTACACTGATCCTGATCCCACCATGCTGGTGGGCTCAAGCCAGGGGACAAGTGCTTCTTTAACTTGGTATGTGCTGAAGAACAGCGCTTTCAGATTACTCACAGCTATCAAGCTATATCTGAAAGATGTACACTGGTTTGAAATCATAGACAGTATCAGGCACTACAGTTATTACTTCTTCAACATAAAAATCCTAAATAAATAAATGAATAAATTCCATCTTAGGTTTTGTTTGTGAAAACAGTATTTTGCCCATGGTAATTCAGAGGTGCCAGCTAGACCCGTGCCCTAAATTGCATGTGCCCTCAGCTTACCTTCAAGAAGCACAGAAATTTAACTAATTGTATTCTCCCTTTAATTTACTTTCTGTGCTCGGGTTATATATACCTAAAAATGCAAACTTGTGACAAGCAGTGTATCCATAAGAATTCCATCATCTCAATCCAATTCATTATCATACACACAACCACAATACACTGAGTACACACACCCAGTGTACAGTACATAGTACTGCTACCTCAATGCGCTACATGTTACTTTCAGCCCCCTTCTTAGTCTTTGGTAAAGAGCTGGGATGGCAAACAACAGAACAGGACAAATTAAATTTTTACTAAGATAATTATATAATATACTGTATATCATATAATAGTGTCATCATAGGGATTATATTAATGGATTGTAAATTCATGTACTTTTCTGTATATATAAAACAGGCCATTATAACAGATTAAATAACAACACAGACTTCTGAAACCATTCAGAGATCACACTCAGAGGTACTGCTCAGTCAGAGAGAGCTTCAGTAGGAGTGACTCCTCTTCACAAGTCAGGACAGGAATGTCATAAATACCACAGCATACCAAAGGACTCTCAAGACCTGAAAAAGGCAGCAGGCATGCACAGAGTTGTATGCTGTCTAAAGGCCCAAATTTGACTGAGCAATGGTTTCAAGAAATGAGTAAATACTTCCATGGTGTTTCACCAAGTTTCAGCAATTCAATGTACCATGTTTTATGGCAGCAGTTCTACAACACTGATTACTTTTTAGAGTCATTTACAGAAAACAACTAATTCCTGGATTACAATTTCAAACATTACCCTATCTCTGATAAACAAATTCAATTAAGTTGGAGATTGTACTGGATAATGAATCTGCCTCTGGTCTATGTTCCAGTAATAAATCTACTCTTTGTACAGAAATCCTCACACAGGTGACTATTAAAACTAAGCCCTCAAAACTAAGGATATCCTGTGACATTGCTGGTGTGGAGGATGACATCACTACAGAAGCACAGTCTGCCTAAAGCATCAACATGTAAAAACAACAGGAATAAAATGTGAGACAGAGTGAAGGTGTATGAGCTATTGCCCCTTATTGGGGAGAGGTTTGTAAATGTATTAGATTACATCACAGGCTGGGTGAATTTGAGTGCAACAGAACCATGGATCAGTCATCTCTGACGCAGATATCCAGCGGAATTTGAACATAGCTCAGGCTGAGACACAGCAACCAATCAACACACAGAATGTACTCTTACAAAACCTTTATGCTACTCAGAATTACTCAAATTAAACTGTTGAGAGAACAATTATTTTTAAGAAATTTTAATGGTGAAAAACCATTAGAAGAATGGTTAGGAAAAAAGGATGAGATGCTGTATGTAAGTCTCCCACATTGTAACTATATTTATCCAAACTGGAGCCCTGAAAGATCATGGTAAAAACATACAAAGTGCAGGTACTTCTTCTCTGCCTTCAGAAGGATACTTTAAAACCTGAGGTCAATTCCATTTTCAATTCAGTCAATTCAGGGAATGAAGTGAAAATGCACCAATATTTTCCAATTAATCAACTGAATTTCAATTCATTTCCTGAACTGAATCTGACTGCTCTTTAGTGATAAAAGATTCCTTCTATTGCTAGCTGGCAATTGACATTAATATTAGAACAGCACTTGTAATTGGTAAACCAGTACTACCATGGGCTGGTTGACAGGGAGGGTTGTAACAGCAGCATATGAGGATACATGTTGTAACAGTACTAGAGACAAATTATTAACAGAGAATAGTTGTAACAGCACTACAGATAGATTATTAACAGAGGATGGTTGTAAGACCAGAAGATGGTTGCAACAGCACTAGAGAAAGGGTGTTAACAGAGGATGGTCTCACATGGTGAAGAGAGATGACCAGGAAGGCTCCGCCCCCTGCACACTCCGTGATGACTGCGATGAAGCATGGGTTGACCGCACAGAGGTGGTTGCCATGGACACTTCTGGTGATAGGGACACCATCGTAGCAGTTTTCCTTGGTGGCAGGCTTACCGAACACGTGGCGGAATTTGGAGCTGCGGTACTGAGGACGCCATGTCATCTATAACACAATGAAGGATGTGGCGTGGTCAGTGAGGGGGGGGGGGGGGGGGTACCAGTGTGTTTAATCCTCTCACCAAACGGGAAATGCTCATCAGTGCCACACGCACAACCAAACTACACCAAACTTCACCACATTCTTGTTTGAGGGCATATTTTCTTATACATCTGCATTGTTATTTACACACTACTTCAGAATGATAAAATGAGCCTGCAGTAATTCCTCTGACAAAACTTACATGTACGGGATATTTTGCTCTTTTTTTGCTTTTCATTTGCATATAACACAGATGCCACCTTGCTTGTAAAAATGTGCTGAATTGAAAGTGGTAAGTTTTTCTCATAAAATACAGCCTTTCTACACTACAATACAAAGTGGATATAAAAAGTCTACACACCCTTATGAAATTGCAGATTTTTGAAATGAAAAGACAGAAATAACAACATAAATGTCTCTTTCCATCTTTAATGCGACCTTCCAACAAACAAAAATCCAGAGAAAGAAAAAAAGTTAATTATTGGGAAAAATAAATAAATTAAAAAACTACAACACCCTGATTGCATAAGTCTGCACACCCCACCCAACTAATACTTTGTGGAAGCACCTTTTGCATTTATTACAGCAGCAAGTCTTTGTGAATAAGTCTCTGTTAACTTTGCACATCTAGACTTTTATCCCACTCTTCTTTGCAAAAAAGTTCAAGTTACTTCAAATTGCAAGGGGATCTCCTGTGTACAGCTCTCTTTAGGTCATTCCACAGGTTTTCAATGGGATTGAGGTCTGGGCTCTGACTGGACCATTCCAAGACTTAGATTTTCCTTTTCTGAAGCCATGCTTTGGTCGACTTGGATGTGTGCTTTAGGTCATTGTCATGTTGGAATGTGAAATTCCTCTTCATCTTCAGCTTTCTGACAGAGGCCAGCAGGTTTTGTCCCAAAATATCTTGATATTTAGAGCTATTCATTATCCCATCTATCTTGATCCCCCTGACCCAGCTGAAGAGAAGCAACCCCAAAGCAAGATGCTACCACCACCATGCTTCAAAGTCTGTATGGTGCTCCTTGGATGATGAGCTTTATTGGCTTTGCGCCAAACATATCTTTTACAGTTTAGGCCGAAAAGTTCAACCTATGTCTCGTCAGACCACAGCACATTTTCCCACATGATTTGGGGTGACCGAAAGAATCTTTTGGCATAATTTAGACAGGCTTGGATGTTCCTTTTTGGAAGAAGGGGTTTCCATCTTGCCACCCTACCCCATAGCCCAGACATGTGCAGAATACGAGAGATGGTGGTCACATACAAGGAGTGACCGGTACCTGCCAGAAATTCCTGTAGCTCCTTCAGTGTTGCTGTTGGCCTCTTGGTAGCCTCCCTGATAAGTTTTCTCCTCATCCTCTCATCAACTTTGGAGGGTTGTCCTGATCTTTGCAATGTCTTTGTGGTGCCACATTTTCTCCACTTATTGATGATGGTTTTGACAGTGCTCCATGGTACATCCACTGCTTTTGATATTCATTTATATCCCTCTCCTGATACATTTATATCCCTCTCCTGGTACATTTCAACAATTAGCTCCCGCAGTTTCTTTGGCAACTCTTTGCGGACCATGGCTCTCCCAATAGGATGCAACCCCAAACATTGAAGCAAATCCTACAGCAACATCTGACTTTAATCTGGGTTTAATCAGAATCACTTTCATTGATGGCAGGTGTATGCTATTTACCTACAGGCATGATTTTGAATGTGACTGGTGAACACAGCTAGAGCCCCCATTATGAAAGGGTGTGCAGGCTTATACAATCAGGGTGTTGTAGTTTTTTTATTGAAAATGTTCCTAATAATTAACTATGTGTTTTTTCTCTGGATTTTTGTTTGTTGGAAGATCACATTACAGATGGAAAAAGTCTGACATTTACATTGTTGTTAGTTCTGTCTTTACATTTCAAAAACCTACAATTTCATAAAGGTGTGTAGACTTTTTAATCCACTGTACATGTGAAATGTAAAATGCACTTCAATGCTATATGCTATTGACCAGTACATCTCTCCTGTTATATGCTATTTACCAGTACATCTCTCCTGCTACAGATTACTGACCAGCACATCTCTACAGCTATACGCTACTCACAAGCACGTCTCTACTGCTATATGCTACTGACCAACACCTGAGAAAACACAAACATGGTTCTTAAATCATTATTTCATTGATTTCATAGAAAAAGTCAGCAATTACCCATATTGCCCCTGTGAAAAAGTAATTTCCCCCTTAGTTTTGAAACAAACAAATCAACAAAATTTAGTTGATAATTAGATTCAGGTGACTGAACACAGCCAGGCTTGATTGCAACCAACCCTTTTGAATTAAAATGTCATATATACTGAACCTTACCTTCAGAGAGAAGTAGTCAGCACAAAGCTTCTACAGGCACACAATGTCATGATCAAAGGAAATTCCAGAACAGCTGAGAAAAAAAATTGTTGAGATAAATCAGTCTGGAAAGGGTTACAAAGTCATTTCTAAGGTTCTTGGACTTCACCAAACCACAGTGCGGGCCATTATCTCCAAATGGAGAGGACTTGGAGTGGTGGTGAATATTCCCAGGAGTGGCCAACCTGCCAAAATTTCTCCAAGGGCAAATCAGCACCAGACAGTCTCAAAAGATCTCAAAAACTTCCAAAGAACTGCAGGCCTCTCTAGCATCAGCTAAGGTCAGTATTCATTCCTCAATAAGAAAGAGACTATACAAACACAGGCTTCATGGAAAAATAGCAAGACGGAAACCACTGCTCATCAAGAAAAATATAAAAGCTAGTCTAACATTTGCTAAAAAGTACCTGGATGATTCCCAAGAATTTTGGGATAATATTCTATGGACAGATGAGTCAAAAGTAGAACTTTTTGGAGGGTGCAAGTCTTCCTATGTCTGGCATATAGCGAATACAGCATTCCACTGTAAGAGCATCATACCTACAGTGAAACATGGTGGTGGCAGTGTCAAGGTATGGGGATGTTTTGCTGCCTAAGGACCTGAGCGACTTGCTATCATTGAAGGAAGCATGTATTTTGCTATGTACCAGACAAGGAGACCAGGAGAATGTCTGACCATTAGGTGATGCAGCAGGACAATGATCCAAAACACAGAAGCAAATCCACATCTGAATGGCTACAAAGAAGCAAAATTAAAATTTCAGAGTTGGCTAGTCAAAGTCCTGACTTGAATCCAATAAAGATAATGTGGCAGGACCTGAAAAGAGCAGTTCATGCTCAAAGACCTACTAGTCTGTCAGAGTTAAAGTAGTTCTGCAAAGAACAGTGGTCCAAGATTCCAGATTCCTCCACAGAGATGTGCAAGGCTCATATCAAATTATATGAAGCATTTTGCTGTTAAGGGTGGTCCAACCAGATATTAGGGTTAATAGGGAATTTACTTTTTCACAGTGGTGATATGGGTGTATGTTACAGTATCTATTTTCCTGAAGGAACAAAATAAACCATTCAGTGCTGCAAATTTGCAATAACAGAGAATATCAAGAAGGGGAAAAATACTTTTTCACGCCACTGGGTATTCTGGTTTTGTACCACAGACCAGACACATTCAGGTAATGACAACTGGACATGCTATATTGCCCATTGGTACAGAGTTAACCGAATATTTTCCATCATTGACAGAATTTTTTTTTAACAATGACGGAAAAATCTGAAGGCCGTCTGCCATTTTGACAGATTAGAACGCTGAGGGTGATCTACTATAACTTTAAGTAATTCACACCCCTGTCCAGTTGGCTAGATGCTAGACTAGCTATTGTCTAGTCTTGTCTTTGATCTCACATGCATGACCTCGTTATTTACATTTACATTTATTTATTTAGCAGACGCTTTTATCCAAAGCGACTTGCAAAAGTGCATACAGCAAGTATAGCGACAGTATGGGCACAGGGTGTGTACAGTTCCACAATGAGACAGTTCTCAGCTAAGAGCAAAGTCTGTCTGAGGACACAGTACTATCAGATTTCTACAATTACAGCCTATAGGGCAACTAATACGATACACCTTCAAACGGCAAACTGCAACAACTTCAAACGGTGCAATGAGCGTCAGGGTAAAGGTGGCAACAAGAAACAATTTTAAAAGCACAATTTAAGAAGCATAGCAATTTACAACAGCACTGATTGGGGGGGCAGCAATTGTGTGCTGGGTCAGTCCAGGTAGAGTCTGAAGAGGTGCATCTTCAGGCCCCGTCTGAAGAAATGGGGTGAAGGAGCTGTCCGTAGCAGGACAGGGAGTTCGTTCCACCAATTGATATTTGATATCAATTTAATAAAACATACTGAATAAAACAAGGTACGGTGATATATTTTCTACATCTTTTAGATGAAATTGCCACATTTAAATAAAAAAAATGTAATCACATTTTCAAATGAATAAGTTATTTAAACAAAATTAAAAATAAACTAGTCTACTGGGATTTCTAATACCACTCAACAATCTCAGATTAACAGCAGCAGATGGTGTCATTTATGTATAATGACATTTAAAAGTCTAGTCCTCCCATGTAAGACAACCCCACTTTTCAAATGTAATTTCTGAAGTAGAAAAACTTCATTCAGGCCAATATGGAAAGTCCAAGTGTTTCTTCAACACGATTTAGTGTATGAATTGTGGCAGTAGGTCAAAAGGTGCAGCAGATGTGCCTATTTTAAGTGCTATAAACTGATTGTATCTTAGCAGCCATCACATTGGGCATTGAACTATGTGTTCACTTCCCAGTTAGGACCTGACATGTAATGATATAATGATCTACAAAAAATTGGTTGGGATATTTGCTTTTCTTTGTGTGGTCTGTGCCTTGTGATGTCCATTGGAAGAAAACAACATTAAAATCTAAGTACATGGACAAATGGGTGTTTAAACCTGTTTTTCACAAAAGAGTTTCACAGAGGTTTCATAAGTTCCCAGTTAGGATCCTTAACTTTGATGAAGCACAAGAAATTTAGTTGAAATATCTGCTTTTCTGCCAGAGTAATGGGGATTTAAATGTTGTTGTTTTTTTAATGGTATAGCGCCCCCAAGCGGCCAAATTTCATGAAATTTGGTGCATACCCAGTATTCCTAATATCAACAAAGTGTACCGAGTTTGGCATCACTCCAACAAAGCACTGCTGAGATATGTCTCACTTCCTGTTTTGGTGTCTTCACCATGGAATTTCATTGGACGACAGCAGCCATATCGTTTGCCCTAGCAAAATTCTTTGAATAACTTTTGGTCAGACCCCTCTGTAGATGATATGTACCAAATCTGGTGGTGATAGAATCAACGGTCTAGGACTAGTTAAGTAGGTTTTTTGAAAATTTCAAAATCTGATTTTTTTTCAAAAACCCAATACAGTGGATGAGTCTATTCAATTCATCGTGACCCAGGGATTCGGGGGAAATAAGGATCACAACTCTAGGACAAATGGTTCAAAAGTTATAAGCAAAAGTGTACTATGAAATTTGGCCTGTTGGTGGCACTACAGGGAATGACAGTTCGACCCCAAATTTGGTGCCTGGATACCTTGCACTGTGCTCTATGAGGGTGCCAGATTCCACCAAAATCCACCTAGGGCTTCTATGGCCTGCCATAGAAAACCATTGAAAAAGCGATAATACCAAGAAGCCAAAAAAACAAAATGGCCGACACACAGGGTTCATAATTTCCCAGCTAGGTTCCTTTACTGTGATGATGCACGAGAAAATCGTCTGAAACATCTGCTTTGGTTCCAAAGTGATTGGCATTTGATTTTTTTTCCTCTGTTTTTCTGGTATAGCGCCCCCATGTGGCCAAATTTCATGAAACTTGGTGGGTACCCAATATTCCCCCTGGCAATAAAGTATACCAAGTTTGGCATCACTCCAACCAAGCATTGCTGACATATGGCTCACTTCCTGTTTTGGTGTCTTTGCCATGGAAAAATTCAAAGTGGTGGAAAATCCAATATGGCGGACTTTAATGGCAATGAGAGTGCAATCGAATCGCCATGACCCAAGGATTCAGGGCAAAAAAAAGATCACAACCCTAGGACAAATGGTTCAAAAGTTATAAGCAAAAATGTACCTTGAAATTTGGCATGTTGGTGGTGCTACACAGATGGATGGATTGAACCCAGATTTGACACCTGGATACTTAGGACTGTCCTCTATCAATGTGCCAAATTTCATAAAAATCCACCAAGGGGTTCTATGGGCTGCCATAGACTCTTTTATTGCGAAAAGTATAATAGTGAAAAATTCTAACAATTACAATAGGTGCCTAGCGCTTTCAGTGCTTGGCCCCCAATAAGCATTCAATAATAGTTGTCTACATTTAGGCTGATTCAGTGGATGGAAACCAGAATCTCTCAACTATCCACAAAGATAAAGTTGTCCTGAAAAATATAAGCTTGCAGAGACCTCTGCTATAACACACTTGGCAGCTTTGGTTGTTACACAATGTGTAAACAATATTGAAACAGGACAAAATACAGAAAACAGCAGAGAAAAGGCAACAGACAGGAGAGGAGGTGCAAGAGCAGAAGAAGCCTAAGGTATCAAAATTCACACTAGGGGTCCAGCAGTCCCACAGAGCCTGAATTTTGTATGTTCAATTGGAAGCTCACACACACACATTGTATGTGCATGCATATCAGGGCTGTACAGTGCAACAGTTTTGCTCGCATTTGCTATTAAAAATTATGTATTAAGTGACAGGCATATGTCACTTTAAGAGTAAGATGCAGATGTTGGTTGATGTCGTAATGCAATGTAACAAATTTGCCGGTATTTTCTGTTTTGTTTACAGTGGAGCTGCACGGTTTTCTTACCTTGTCGAATTACAAGTTTAAGGGAGAAACAAGTAACAAATTATAAATTTATTATACCTGTTTCTACTATGTACTGGGGCTGGGCGATATGGACCAAAAATCACATCTAAGCATTTTTAGGCTGAATCGCGATACACAATATATATCTCAGTATTTTCTGGGTGGGTTAAATGTTCAGTTGTAAGTCAAAGCCACATGGGAGACATCACAAGCAGTGTTTTCACTAGGATTTTTTTCTTGCCGATCCGATGTCCGGAAAGAATTTATTTTACCAGACACATTTGAAACTTACCAGTCACGCTTCAATAACAGTCTATGTTACAAACGCAAATACAAAGTACACCTAGGTTGATGAAAGAATGACAACGGCCTCAAATCAGTTTGAATATTTAATGAACAGTAACGTTTAAGAAAACGAACAGTAACGATTGAGCAAAACCTCAACATTAGCTGAACTGTAGGCTAATACGAAACATCTGTAACCTGTAACATCTGTAGCCTGTGTAGAAAAATGTAGCCTACAGGCTACCAGGTAACATTTTATTTACTCCTTTTTTCATTGCAGCAAAGTCCTCTGCTGCTGAATTGAAATCAAATGTGTCCAATGTGTCTTTGCAGCTTGCGATGCGCATAAGATGTGTTACTCTCTCCTCCAGACGACTTCGCAGCGCCGTCTTAATTTGATTCTGCAAAGAGAAGCCCCTCTCTGTTGGTACAGTTGACTCAGGCAGAACACAGGCAATTGTTGTGGAAAATTTCCGATTTCTGAAGTGTATACCCCATGTGGAAATTGTAAGCATTGCCACTTTCACCCCACCAGAGAAAAGCGGAGCTTGACGTGGTACGATTTAAGCTTGTTACTTGGTGGAGATAAATTATTGCCAGCAAACATTATAAGCATTGCCAATAGATGTTAGTTTTTTTATTTTAACTGCAGTTATTGATATATTAACTGAAGTTATTGATATATGAGCCATTTAATCTATTAATTAAACAACCTAACACTATAGGCCTTAAATAAATAATAATGTATCCTAATATACTTTGTATGCCTGTGAGCGGAAACTAGAAAGAAGGGTCAAGAGAGCACAGGAGACTGTGGGAGGGGTATGCAGCTGTGAGATACCTGTATGCCAAGTAAGGCCTGTTGTGGGGCTGTTAATGAGAGTTGGACACTGTCCGAGCGCTGCTCGGAGGATGGACCCTTAGTGTAAGATAAAAGAGTTGGACTCTAAAAAAGGGGGGTCGCAAACAGGGATTCTTTATGGAGTATAGCCAAGGCAGAGCAGGTCAAGAAAGGACAGTTATTTTTTATAGATTAGATAAGCGCAGTCTTGGAGATAATAGTGTACAGCCAAGGCGGGGTAATTATTTTTAATTAGACAGGTGTGATCTTGGAAAAATAGGGTACAGAATGTGTGTTATGAAACTGAAGGAGGGGGTCTGAGTCTAAGCTCCAGGAGGGGCTAAGGGAATAAGCATAAAAAGGGAGATGCATTTGGGGATTGGGCTGACTGTTTGGGGGGGCTGCTTGCCAGACTGCTTGCCTGACTGCTTGGGGGGACTGCTTGCCTGGCTGCTTGGGGGGGCTGCTTGCCGGACTGCTTGCCTGACTACTTAGGGGACTGCTTTGGAGCACTGCTTTGGGGACTGCTTTGGGGGACTGCTTGGGGTTATGACTGATGACGCTACTGCTCTGCGCGGACCAGCCCGGTTTACTGTATGTGATTTTGAACCATGTACAATAAACCTTTTGCATCAAACTCTGAGGAATATTTTGTATTAATTTTTGGAGATTGTCCATTTTTGCATGTGATATAGCTTCCTTGCGGCGCATTAGCAGATAACGGCAGGGAGTGGTGAGGTCACCACACAATTTTAGCCAGTGTAGCCCAGTCGGGGTACAGCTTGCTGAACTCATAAATAAGCACGTTTCGCTGTCAAAACACAAATGTCCTGTTTACAGCTACGTTTTGTATGAGCACTATTACCATTATTACCGGACAGTTTTTAATTGTTCGGTTTTTTATAACTTTTACCAGGCAAAACCCGGTAATTACCGGCTAACGGAAACCCTGGTCACAAGCACTTTTATTAAAACAGACTGTGATCAAAATAAAATGCAAAGACAGGGTTTCCTTCCCTCTTTGAAAACATACAGCTGAAATCCATGTTGCAGGAGAACTTGTGAGCGAGTGGGGCTAGGTTTGTGTGCAGACACAGAGGGAGAGTGGGTGCAGGGTTGCACGGAAAGTGTGAGAGAGAAGAGATGCAAACACTGGCACGGCTTTACGGAAGAAATGGGTTAAGTAACGCAACATCAAACTATATGGATATAAATGGTATTGTCTCATCCTATATCTCTTTTGAAAATATATCGATATACCTTAAAAAGTCGATATACCACCCAGCCCTACTCTGTACTATGTACTATGTATTTGTTTTTGCATTAACAAGAATAAATTAGTTTAGTTTAACTCAATCATGCGTCAACCTAAAGTTCATTTGTTGGCTGGAAGTACATCATACAGTATCTTTGCGATCTGCAAATTGGCGACAGAAATAAATATTAGCTACTGAGGCCTACTAGTCGATGTGTTGTAGGGACATGTACAATGATTGTCTTCTGCACAACTTCATTAGCTACTCGTAAATACGTTGCCAAAGACGTGGTGGAGATATGGTCCAGTATGATAGGTAATGCAAGGACTATCTTTGGCTAAAGTTAGCTCGGACCAAAAGCAACAATGAAAAGATATTTCTTGTTTGTGAATGGGCAACGAGAGACAAGTGAACTTGACATATGCAGGTAAAGCTCTACTTGCACTAACTAGTTACTAGTGCCATCATTGGGCAAGATTAGGGTACAACACAAAGTAGCAAATATCGCAATATCATTTTCTGACTTACAAAATGGATCGTAATATTTTTGGATCGCAATATATCAGATTTTGATTTACTGTCCCATCCCTATTACATATTTGGCTTGTATCAAAAATAGTCATTTTGTTTTCATTTGTATGGTTTTATGATATACATTGACACACTGTAGATTCCTTCAAATTCATAAGGGGTGGAAACCAAAAGAAATTCCAAAGATAAACCTATAGGAGGAGGTGTTCTACAGAAGTGATACCCGTAAGGTCAAATGACACATCTGTGACTGTCTTCTGAACATGCAGAATCAGAGAGATTTTCATTTTTATCTGCACTTACACTGAAAATGCAACAGGATGTGGAAGACAGTGAGGTCTGTAAGGTATACTTCAGGTAATGAAAAGAAACACCCTGAAAGACCACAGTCCATGACACTCACTGAAATGAAAGCATGTAACTCACAAACTGTCAAATTGAAAACAGAAAATACATAACAACTACTCTTAATATCAAATATACCTTATACACAAGACCTGTAATCATACCTTCAGTGTTTCTAAGTAAATAATGAGTTCTTTCTGATTCTGTAAATGACTTTGTCTTGCCTACAGTGTGTCAGCCCTCAGGGCTCAGTGCATGTTTGAGATACAGCATACAGCAGACACATTAATGTCATTTTGGAGTAGGGCTGCAACTAACCACTATTTTGATAGTCAAATAATCTATCAATTATTGAAACGAATAATTGACTATTTGGATTATGAATCGGACAATTGTTCAATGGCTCTTATTCATCTATCGGCTTTTGAATTCAGCTTGAGGTTGTTTTAGGCATATGCTAACTAACAATAAAGACAATAAGAATGAGAACTTCATTCAAAAATATGTCTTTTATGAATGGTGACTAGGGCTAAATCAGTGAGGGCAGTTGCTTGCTAGGGAGTACAAGTCTGGTTCCTTTGAAAAAAAAAACCATCCATGGTAGCATTATGAGATCCAACAAACCCATAACTTGTTTGAATCAATTCTAACGTAACCCACACTGGGTATGCACGCATAGACACGAGTTGTGGAAATCTTTTGCAATTTAGAAAATATCAAATTCTCCATAAAAACGATGCAACATTTATGCAGTGAATTTCTAAACAGCAGATGGGCTCTGATTTAACATTGTAAAGTTTGGACACAAGTTAGGATCATTGTGAATAATAGGTTGTTATTTGCTACAATGTATGTTCAACCTCAATAATAATCTATTGATCAAGAGAAAATGTATTTCAAAATAGATAACGTTACAGCTCATAACGTGAAGTAATATGGCTTTTAACATTAACATTAACTATGCTAGCTAACTAACTAACTTAACAAGATGAGTCTTAATTATCCAGAGAGCCACCGTGCCACCTCTTCAGATGCTCCAGCATAACTGATGTGCTCCCATGTCAGGCAAGGTCAGGTTTGCAAATGTTGCAGTTCACAACCTTCTTGGCAAAATTAACCCTTTCGTGCGTACAGTCACATAAGTTACATGTGAAAGGGTGACATTCTGCAACACTTTTGAGGTCTTTGGGCGTGAAGTAAAGCAACGTAGCTTCGGCTACTTATCTGAGCATTGTGAGTCAGCACGAAAAACACACGTGATGAGATCACCAACTAATCAAAAATTAAATTCGTTGGCAACTAATTTGGTCATCAATTTTAGCCGACTACGTGGATTATTTGTTGCACTCCTATTTTGGAGACTTACAATCTTAAGCAGTCATGGTTTGGATAGCTGAGTAATTACTGCGACAACTGTCGGTTAAGTACTTTGCCCAAGGGTACAACAGAAGCTCCCCAGCAGGGAACTGAACCAGCATCCTTTGATTACAAGCCTTGCTCCTTATCACAACAGCACACTTCTGTCACATCCTGCATGCAGCTCGGCAGCATGCCGCCCCCATTCCCAGGCACCAGAAAGTACATGTTTCTGTCAATATATCCTTGCTTTACACACATGTCCACTGCTCAATCGCAAGTCTGTAAGTGAGAAGCAGTACTGGGGGCTGTACGTATGAGAAAAATGCAGTATGTGAAAAATGTATGCCCAGGCAAACTCGTGAACTGGCTCGTGTGTATTTGTCACATAGTAAGAAAAATGCCAAAGAAATCAAAAGTGTGGCCACACTATATTAATGCCATCACAGCGAAATGCAACATATGTGGAAAGGAAGTTGCAGCAAAGGACGGCAACACAACGAATTTGATGAAGCACTTAACTATGCACGGCATCAATTTAAGAGCAGAAAGTTGCTCCGTGTTTGACTGTAAGAAGAACGAACCACAGCCTTCTTCCCCCTCTCAGTCAAGTCCGCCTACTTCATCACCACTGGATTCCTCATCATCTGATATTACTGAGGACAGCGCTGTGGCTGGGGTTGTAGCAGGTAAGCTAACATTTAGCAAACAGAAATTCAGTTAAGTTGTACTGCTAAATTGTTCATTTATATGGTTTTATTATATGCTAGATAAATCAAAAGGTGAAATGCATTAAGACTGAAAGCCACTGGCCAACTTTAACTACTATACGGTAGGTTAGCTTGTACTTGTCCGTTGAGTCAGCTAGCTAAACAGCACGGTTATCTCTTCACATTAGTCTCTTCTCTGGTTCACTCAGGTGTGAGGAAGACGATGCCAGTCAATCCCTTCACACTGGCAGAAAAAGGGAAAATGCCCAAGGAAAAGCAAGATGAGTGCCACAGGGCAATCACCAACATCATTGTTAAAGGTTTGCTGCCTTTTTCTACAGTGGAGGCCCCATGGTATAGGTGAGTAAGCTGTAAAGGGTGTTGTTTTAATTTATAGGTTGTTGGCCAATATAGCCTATGTAATCTTTTAGCCTAGATAATGTTTTTTTACATTTACTGTAAGCAAAAATAATGAAACCATGCTATTGTTAATGTTTTGTGTTTTAATGTCAATTATAGGGAGATAAGAACCCTAAACCCCAAGTATCAGTCCCCCAGCAGAGACATACTGTCAAATACACTCATACCTGCATGGTATGCAGTAGAGAAAGAAAATGACAAGAGAGAGTTGCAAGCCGTGAGGGATGTGGCTGTGACCGCGCATGGGTGGACCAGTGTGGCACAGGACCACTGCTTGACAGTTTCAGTGCACTATGTGAAAGAGGGTTCCATGAAGGAGAAAATCCTCCATACAAGGGCAGTGTACACATCTCAGACAGGAGATGTTATAGCAGAAGAGATAGGAGATATTCTGGATGAATTCAGTGTAAAGGACAAAGTAGTAGCCATCACTGTAGATAATGCAGCAAATATGGACGTGGCAGTGGAAAAGATCAGTGTAAGAAAAATTGGCTGCTTTGCTCGCACTCTTAATGTTGCTGCTCAAAAGCTCTACACCATACCCTAAGTGTCAAAGTGAGCAGGAAGAATCAGAGCAATGGTGGTGTGGTTGAAGAGGTCCAGCCTGGCTAAACCTGTCCTAAGAGAGAAGCAGCGTCGTAGGACAACTTAGTGCAGGATTTCTTGGCTAAACCATTTATTAAACTATTACTACAAATGGATAACCAGTTTGACACACCATTTTCCTTTCTGTCTCTTTCTGTAGGTCTTCCAGAACATGCTGTTATCCTGGATGTGAAGAACAGGTGGAATAGCCTGTTCCTAATGTTGGAGCGATTCCTTGAGCAGTTCCCTGCCATCCAGGCAGCCTCCATGGACCCACGGTTAAAGAAGTCAATGGAGAAGGACAGGTAGAGGAGGATGGAGATCAGTATTGGCTTATTCCACAAGCAGTGTTAACTATTTTGCTCATAAGATTAACCTTGCTAATAAAAGTGTTTTTATATTTTTCAGACTAGAGAGAATTTCTGATGAGGATTTCAGAAAAGCAGAAGAGTTTGTCAAAGTTATGAAGATACTTTATACTTCAACCATCTGCATCTCAGCTGAAAGGAGTCCAACCCTCGGTCAGATTCTTCCAGTCTTGGGGAAACTTCAACACCATTTCACAGTTACTGCAGAGGACTCCTCCTTTACACATACCATCAAGGATGAGATCTGGGATGACCTCTCAAAACGATACCAAGTGTGTATCATAATCTTATTGATTTGTCAGTTGTTTTTATTAGGTATACTCAGAGACCTAACTTCTATACTATGTTCTTGTCTTGAAGGATGAGAGCATCCTTTTTGGAGGCAGTTTTTGGAGGAGGGCACGGCCTTGGACCCAAGATTTAAGACAAAAGTGGCAGACGGAGTGTGGACCAGACTAGAGGAGGAGCTGATGAGTCGGGCCTCTCAACAGGTGTTTATTTTTATTATTGGTAATCTTTTTCCACTCTTCCATTGTAAATCAGATCAATGTATATGACACCTGTAATCTATTGAATGCAGAAAAAAGGTGAAATGACCCAGGCCCAGCAGATGGAAGAGGACCTTGAAGAGACAGCTGGTGACTGTGATGACAGCTCATCTGATGAAGCCAGTATAGCTGCAGTAGCAACACAGGTAAAAATATATACAGACATCCTGTTTCTTCTGCTTCATTTTCAGAAGAAAATTACCCAGTAATAGTGCCTTATTCTCTTTTTTTTGCAGAAGCGGACAAAGCTTTCTGCCCTCGAGGAGCTATTTGCTGAGGAAGACATGGCAATTGAAGTGAGAACAGAGAACACTGTCAGGACTACAGAGAAGGTTCAGGAAGAGATAAGGTTCTACAAAGGTTCTACAGAGGTCTACCATCTACTCTATCCTCAGTGAGTCCAGTGACTTGGTGGTGGAACATGAAGGACACTCTGCCAAATCTTTCAGACTTGGCAACCAGGTATCTCTGTGTGCAAGCATCTTCCACACCCTCAGAGCATGCATTTTCTACTGCTGGAGGCACCATCAGCCAGGAGTGGGCCCGTCTGTTACCAGAGAAAGCAGACATGTTGATTTTTCTGAAGAAAAACTGCTGAGTGCAGTGCAGCAGTGAGCATTAGAGTTGCGGTTTTTGCCCTGAAAAATATTAGCACTAATCTGTATCTGTTGCATTTTGTTTCTTTGCACTATAATACTGCAGTGGTTCAGAAGGTACTGCAGTAATCTCTTAGCTTGATATTAACTTAATATAAATTAACAGTATTGTCTAAAAGTTAACAGATGTGCATGTTGGGGTAAAAAGGTTTCTTTTTATGTTATGTTTTGTGAGCTGAAAAATAAAATATTTGTTTTGTAATGTTTAATGTGTTTATGTTGAAATTGATTTGAAAACGTATAGGTATCGAAAAAAGTATCATTCAGGAACCGCTATCGAAGTCAAAGTATCAGTACTGGTACCGGTATCGAAAAATTTAGAACAATACCCAGCCCTATACACTACCCACCCTGACAGGGCATGGAGCAACATGTCTCTGAGCCGTGCACAGCTGCACACTGCTACACACATCCCCACACAGCAGTACACATCCACACCAAACCAATGCTTCAAGTGCCTTCTTGCCACAATCCTCCATTGCACAAACAGCCCAGCAGTGAGTGTGAGAATATGTGTGTGTGTGTATGCATGACAATGCGTGAGTGTGTGTGCAAGTGTGTGTGTACACTGCCTTAATGGAGGAGCCTAACAGTATGTAGGTGTGCAAAATGTCCCCTGCTCTGCTAATCCACCCCTCCTCATTGTCCCACAGTCTGAAAGGACTTCCATCTCAAAACATCCTTAGAAATAAACATTGCAGGGGCTTTAATCTCCTCTACTGCTGGGCCCAACTCTTTGTGTGACACACACTACATCTGACCACATCTGCAACCACTCCCCAACAGCCCATTCTAATCAAAGCAAAATTCACCATGTACAAGACTACCCTCTGATCATATCTCCTCCCAAACAGACAGTTTCACTTCTTTAAGTCAGAATCACTTCTTTAGCCATTAGTACAACACTCTAAGCAGGAGTTGGAAAGGACAGTTAAGACCTTGAACATCTGTCTACAGGTTTTCCACAAGTGTGGGCTGAGTTCATTCTGTAAAAAATATTATGGAACTTTACATGTAACAATGAGGATTAAATTACACAATTCCCAATATCTGAATAGTCAGGAGCTGGAAAATTGACCATGTCTGGGTCATAGGGTTGCCACCTTTGGTTTGTGAAAAACCGGGACACTTGGACCTATATTTGTCCTGACGCAGATGCACTCCCTGACGCAGTTGCACTCACTCTGGACTAGGGCTGTGACGATAACCACATCACCGCAATACCGCGGTCATGAGACACCTACGCCTTATTTATTTATTTTAGGCCTGTCAACATTAACACTTTAACGCTCGTTCACGATTAATCTGGAGACTTTAACGCGTTAATGTTTTAACGCAAATTAATCATATTATCAAGTTTGACCGCAACTTCCTTCCGTAATTCCAGCACGGATATTTACCTGGCTGAATTACTGAAAGGCGTGGCAAACGCAGATGTGCTGAACGGCAAATTTTGTTTTAACCCTTTCGCATGTAACTTATTTGTTATGGTATGTAGTGCGCGTAAGTTTCTTATAGATTTCAGTTAGCATTTGCTATATTTTTAGAGTTAAGCTGCTGTTTCCTCAAAGCTAAAATTAGATAGAATTTCTCCAATTTAGTGTTCTAATGGCACCAGTTTTAGCATATGCGCTAAACGGCTAATCACACCGGTGTGACTGTACGCGCGAAAGGGTTAAAACGAAATTTGCCATTCAGCACATCTGCGTTTGCCACGTAAAATAAAAAGACCGTAAAATAAAGAATGAGTATACATTTCGATTTTTTGCAGCACTTTATACAAGCAGTGATTGTAGTAGATAGCCTACCGACATCATGAATGTTCAATTATGTTGCATGTTTAAAAACCATTAGCTTAATGTTCCCTTACCATCTTCTTATTTGTCATTTGATTTGAAAAATAATTAAAACTGTTTAAATGCGGCTACATATAGCCTACCTGTTCACGCTGCTTCAGACGCCATTATTGTGTAGCCTACAGAATTATGTGAATTAAAATATAAAATATTAAAATGTTAAATGTAAAAATGTTAAAATGTATAATACAGTGAAGTTGTAATCAGCCTTCCCAAGAATTTTGCAGAAAAATAAAGTTGTTCATGTGCAAATGTTATGGGTTGGCTTTTTGTGTTGCGCGGGGGTAACACTCTTAACTTTCTATTTATTTTGTTGGTTTTGTGAAATGGGGGGAGAGACGGACGAGGAGGACGACAAAACAAAATTGGAAGAGCCACCAGCGTCAAAGAAAAAATGACTTGCAACATACAACTGGTTGAAAAGAGAAAACTTTTCTGAATGGGTAAGGCCCACCCAAGGAGACCCGTTCTCCGTCACCTGTGTTTTGTGTCCAACCAAAATTTCAGTTAAATATGAAGGAAAAACAGCACTGGAGTTTTGTATTAAGCAAACGCAAAAAATGTAGTTATTTTAACTTTTATGACAAAAAAAGGTTCATCAGAGGAAGACAGGATAGCAATAGCGGAGCTTAGCAGTGTATACCACGGAGTGCTTCACGGCCACAGCTACTTATCTACGGATTGTGGCGATAAAGTAAGTGCGAAAAAGAGGTGAGAAATGTCAGTGTTAGTTTGCCCAAATTCATTAAGTTAATTAGTTGTTTATAATCTATTATAATACATCCAATCATGTTTTCATTTCTAAAGGGAGTATACCTTTGGACATATGATTAGATTTTATTGTAGATTATCATTAGACAGTATATGTTAAAGTAAAAAATCTATTTAATGTAGAAAGGGACAGCAGCAGACAAAGGAGTCCAGAGTGAGTGCAACTGCATCAGGAGTGCGTCTGGACAAATATAGGTAAGAGAGGCAACAGGGAGTCCTACAACTGTTAACATAGCATATTTGCAAATATGGTTTAACCCCCACCCCCTCCAAAAAAAAAAAAATTGGTCCAAGTGTCCTGGTTTTTCACAAATCAAAGGTGGCAACCCTAGGCAGAGTACAACACAAGCCACACACAGGGTCACAATATTAGAAGTGCTGCATGATCGGGTTTCAATAGTAGGCCAGACAAGGTACAAGCTAGCTGATAAAAGACAAGTGCATTAAAAGAAGAGTGCTGATGAAGGCCTGGACTTTGGCTGACCCCATCACTCTAGATCAGTGTTTCCCAAAGAGTGGGTGGTGCAATGTTTTGACTGGGAAAACACCTGGTTTGAAGAAGGAATTCTGTTTTTGTGTTTTCTTTTCTCAAAGGTTGTATATCTGTAAATGGCTCTCTGTCTCATTTCCTCTTAGCCAGTGGCTGCTATTAGGTAAATTGTGTCATTGGTGGTAATAGGGGCATGTTTCTGTTTTTGATGCTATATGGCAATGGAGTGAATGGTAATCTCTCCCACTTAAATGTGGCTGTGTGGGAGACCTATTTGAATGTTCTTCTGACTACAGGGCAGAGAATCTGTACCTCTTCCACCTGTGTGTGGCAGGTGGGTCCATTTGGCCTTCAGTGCATGTCTGATACTAGAGGCAGTCACATGCAATGACATAGAGCAGGATTCCCACCAGCAGCATTTTTAAAGACTGTACAATCACCCCGCAGCATAAAATCATATGATTACGTACATGGATACTGCTAAATTAACTTGCATTTAAAATGTCTTATTTCCATTCAATCAGCAGATAATCAAGAAATATTTTACTTTTAATGAACATGCTGGACCCTTTTTATACATAGAAACTGGTATTTAAATGCTATTTATCACAGCAAGTGTTTTTAAAGTCAAGAAACAACTCCCTTTTTCTTTGGTAGAGCTCTACAACACCTATCAAAACCTTTCAAGGATATACTACATGCCACTCATTTCAAACCAATCATGAAAATATTTATTATTTTCCTCATTTATTGATATGATATGAACCAGGATGTGAGCAAGAATTCCCACACAATGGGCAATGTGTTCCAGTCTTTTCCTATTCCAAGACCTAAAAGAGATGGACTGGCACTTCTCCGCATTTCCACTCGGCCCTTCAAGCTTGCAGGGTCCCCGGTACAACTCGTTGCAGTTCCATGTTACACCGCAATTTTATAATTACTAAAGATACCCTTCTTGGTATTACTTCATTCTGGGACAAGAAACTCCATGCTCTTAATGTAAAATTGGTTTGGGGTGTTTCAGAGGAAAACACCTCCACATCACCTCGTCTCTTCAAATTTCGCTCACCAGTTAATGCATTATAAATCTGTACACAGGGCCTGTTTGACTCCATATCACCATTTTAAAATGGAACTTTCTGAAGACAGAGCTCTGTGGATGTGGCGAGCACCTTCATGCACATATCCTGGGAATGCCTTGTTATAGTGTGTTTGGACATATGCTGTAGATGTACTCTCCTGCTTAGTGTGGATGTGGAAAGTACACCAATTAAAAATGAAAATGACGGGTTAAATTTCACAATTTATTATACTGTTACTCTTGGATTGGATATCAAGACTCTGTAATAATACTTTGGAGCAGACCCACAAAATTGGTTTGCAAAATGCATTAATACTTTTAAATTTGCCTTTATCAGGATATACTTATGTATTTAGACAACTCTGCATGGAAAGTCATGCTTATAAAGTTTCTTCCACTTCTGCTCTATCAATAGGAATCCATTTTCTTTCCTTTTTTCCTCCTTGCAAAACATGCATCAGAATGATGAAGACACAGAACAGAAGTCACATTCACAAACAATCACAGCACACTTATTTGAATATCAGTCAGAGAGGCACTGCTGATTATACAGCAGCCTATCACAGGACACTCATTTCAGTATGCAAGTCTTTTTTTATTTCATAAGTCCAGGACATTAGTCATTTGCATGTGCTGCACATATGGTTAAGATGAGAGTCCAAAGTTTAAAGATTGCAAATTATCCCAGCTGAATAACTATGGTGCTTTTGCCACAGCTATAAAGTGCTGTGGGGAAACACTCACATGAAGCATTATACCTCTTTTAGAACAACTGTATGCTTGTTATTGTCACATGTTTATAGATATGTATCTATTGCACCTTGCCTTAATACCCTGGTAAGCCACTCTCTGCAAGGCTCCACATACATAATACATAATGCCCTGTAGCAAAGGGCGAGAGCAGTCACCCCACCTGGCCTCGAACCCAGGTCTACGGGGTACCAACAATGTGACTTTGACTGTGACGCCAAAGAGCCAGCATTGTCTCCACAACCTTTGGCAGGATAGTATGAAAAATCTGAGAAAATCAGAGGGGAGGACAAAGGGGATAGTTCAGATTGATGGATAAATGTGGAGTCATCATCTCTCGGCCATTTGCAGTGGATAACAGGCTTTCAGGTGATGGTATCATCGACTGAATACTGAACCAGGAAATTGTATCTATAAAGTCTATTAAAATTATACTATGAGCAGACGTGAACAGTCTGATTCCGAAGTCCTTTAGAACAGTCTTTCCTGAAGGTAGCCTAGTCCTGCTAAGTTTCATTTTATCTGCTGATGTTGAACAGTTGAATGACAGTTTAACCAAGTCCATTTTTCAAAGAAAAGGGACAGCCCCTTCAGCTATGTGTGAAATTCAGATGGCCTCCAATCACAGAATTAGAGCACACACATACAGCACACTGCACTTTGCTCCCAGACTATCCTGCAATTTAGGGATCTGGTCCCTGCTGCCATGACTCTGCTGTTCCACATATATTTGCCTATTAATGCTAACATGTTTACTTGTGGAATAAATTTACAATCAATCAACACATTACAATTTTTAAAATACAATTAATCAAGATTGTCCCCAATAACAGCATCCTGCAGTTTTAATCAGCTACCTTCACTGTTAACCAAAAAAGAACACAACAACAGGACAGCCTGGCTTTGATCCTAGTCATGCCATCAGTCAACAGTGACAGGCAGCCCACAGCAGTGGGACAAATTATCTTTGCTACAGCAGGGATAGGGGTGGGTAGATTCCCCTAGTCTCATACTTCTGTCAGGTGTCTCACCCTGTGATCTGTCAGGTAATGGGAGGTAATGGGAGAGGTAAAAGTCAGGGATAATGCTCAAATCCACAGAGCAGTGAGGAAACATCATCCTCATCATCACTACTGAAGTACGACAGAGTGACTAATGGAAGCAGTACGGAAGCTGTGAGAATCTCCGGGCAGGGAGGAGTGTTTTTCAGCCTCTTGGTATATGAGGGTGTGGCATGACTGCAAGCAGTGCCTTTCACAGGCCTTCAGCACATTTGAGGCAAACTGAGAATTCAGGAGGTCATATTTTTTCTCTTTCTGGGGTAAGTTGCTAATGAATTGAACTGAAGCCTTCAGTTATGGTGCTGAATTAAAAAATAGAGAGGGGGGCAAACTACACCAAATTCATAACTGCCACTCATAAAAGACATCAGTTGATCACATTACGAAATAATGTTCTTAATTGCTTTTTCACCAAGGTGCTGAATGCATCCCATAAATGTGTTAGAGATCACACATTCTCGCAAGATAATATTACTCCTCTGCGTGTTCATCATGAGATGACATATGCCGTGCAAGTCAGACTTGGAAATATTGGGAAATGTTTTCTTCAATCTTAGACATTTTTGTTATCTAGTGTTCAGTAACAGTATCTACAGTAACATTATGTAGGTAACAAAGTACAGGGTTTAATTCTTTAAAATTCTGCAAAGATTGTATTATAACTAACTACACTTTCTTGTTGTATTGTGCCATGGAACAACACAGGCCTTAATGAAATGTCTTTGTAAAACCTGCTAATTTAACCATGCATTCCAAGAAACAAGTTTCCCGTTTGCTCATGCTAACTGAATGGGATATGCATAACATGTTCATTGCATATCTTTGGATATTCTGGTTTAACAATTCAAGTCAGATACAACAACAAGTATCAACTTCACCTTAGCTAAGAGCTTTTGTAGAGGTGGTTAAAGAGCACTTTGATTAGGGGACCAAATGCTGCATATGCTTCTATTGTTTCTATTAGTTTAACTTTTCCTCTACTGCCTTTTTCACAACAAAGGCCATAACTTTGAATAAACAAGCAATGATAACAGGGGACAGGGAGCCATGTCAGCCATATTGGATTTTCCTTCTTTCTAAATAAAATACACTGGCTACAACATCTATTACATCTCAACATCTAAACATCACGTGCTACTAGTACAGCTGTTCAATTCCATTATACAGGCACATTACCACTTAAAGCAAATGGAATTTCAAATATCCCGTCTATCCATTTGAGAAGTTAATTCATGAGATATTTTTTGATAAAACAGTTTGTCTTCCATAAGTTAATCAATTTAGGCAGTTTGTATGTTAACTTAACAATGAGCACATTTCACTCACCATTGTGTATATCAATGCCAAATTCAGCTAAAACTTTCACGTATTACACACTGCTCATATTCACTGGAGCACATTCAAATACAATAGGTAAACACTTACAAATCTTCTTGTAATGAACTGTTTGTCCAATTATTGTGAAATTAGATGTCAGCAACAAAAAATGTATGATGTGAGGGTAATATGTAAGTGAGTGGATTTTTGCTTTTGGGTCAATCAGCACAAAATGTAGAGGATGGAAACCTGGTAGTGCTACTAAGCTACTACGGCTTCTAACTAGCCATCTACTGTATACACCTAAATGCGACTCTTGTTTAGCTGTAACATTAATTGGCTACTTTATGTAAGAGATAACTACTTTCTGTAAGGCCAACTGACTCATTTAAAACTCACTGCTAGTAAATGGCTGAACAACTGACTTTTTCATAGTGCACACATACAGTACTGTGCAAAAGTTTTAGGCACTTGTGAAAAAGTGATGTAAATTCAGAATGCTTTCAAAATAATGAAATTAATAGTTTTTAATGTATGTATTTAACAACATACCAAGTGCACCAAACAGAAAAATCAATAGTTAAATCAATATTTGGTAACACCACCCTTGGCTTTCAAAACATCACCGATTTGCTTAGGTATACTTGTGCACAGTTTTGTAAGGTACTTGGCAGGTAGGTTTTTCCAAGCATCTTGGAGAACTTGCCACAGTTCTTCTATGGATTTTGGCTGTTTCAATCCTTTCTGTCTCTTCATGTAATCCCAGACTACCTCAATGATGTTGAGATCGGGGCTTTGTGGGGGCCACACCATCTATTGCAGGACTCCTTGTTCCTCTTTTTGGTGAAGATACTTTTTATCACTCTGGCTGTATGTTTGGGGTCATTGTCATGCTGCAGAATGAATTTAGGACCTCTCAGACACCTCCCTAATGGTATTGCATGATGGATAAGATGCTTGCTTTTCTCAGCATTGAAGAGGCCACTAATTCTGACCAAATCCCCAACTCCATTTGCAGCAATGCAGCCCCAAACCTGCAAGGAACCCTCCATCATGCTTTACTGTTGCCTGCAGACACTCATCCTTGTAGCGTTCTCCAGCCCTTTGACAAATGAACTGCCTTCTTCTTGAGCCAAATACTTCAAATTTGGACTCATCGGTCCAGAGCACCTGCTGCCATTGTGCTGCATCCCAGGTCTTGTGTTTTCGGCATTGGTGAGTCCTTTGGCTTTTTTTCCACGTTTGAGGAATGGCTTTTTGGCTGCAAGTCTTCCCTTGAGACCACTTCTGACCAGACTTCTCCAGACTGTAGATGGGTGTACCAGGGTCCCTGTGGTTGCTGCCAGCTCTGAGCTGATGGCACTGCTTGACAGCTTCTGATTGCGGAGGGATGTCAACTTGATGTGTCTTTCATCTGCTGAACTAAATTTCCTTGGCCGACCACTGCGTTTCTGGTCCTCAACCTTGCCCATTTCTTTGTGCTTCTTCAGAAGAGCTTGGATAGCACATCTGGAAACACCTGTCTGCCTCAAAATTTCTGCCTGTGGTAGACCTTGCTGATCACCTTGTGTCATGCCTCCATGCTCACCCTTGTCATGGTGTAAGATTAGCAATCTGTTCTGCAACCTCTCCTTTTCAGTATGGCCTCACCCAGTTTTATTCCCTCTACACAGGTGTTTCTGTTTTAGTTAATAATTGTGGTTAAACCTGCTTATGTTGCTAATGACTACCACCTGTTTTGTTTAGTTGTTTGGTATAGTTGTTTTATCATGCATTGGAGTATATGCCTACAAAAAAGGTTTGGAGGGTCTGGAAGGTTTTGTGTTAGTTTGCCACTTTCTTTATTTAGTCTTAGTGGCACATTTCACTATTTTCAAAAGAAATGTTCAGAAATCTAAAATATGATATTTCTTATTGACACACTAATGGAGAAGATAGAACTGTTTTAAGACAAATGTTTTGTGAAAAATCTTACGTGCCTAAGACTTTTGCACAGTACTGTAGGTATAATAACTTTCAATGATAAAGATCATGGTAACATTTAATATTAATCCACTTTGGAATTTAAAAGTGTTTTGGGTATACTGGTGTAAAATGATTATAATTAATCTTAGTTTTAAAGTATTAAGGCTAAAATAAAAATAAAATCATTTTTAGTTTAAAATACAGTACATTTAAAATTTTGTGCAACCTGACCAACAGATAATACTTCATTGAGGTCAGTCACTGATTTTTGATGTAACCATCCCCAAAGAAGAAGATATCTGATATTGTTTGTCTCTAAAACAATCAATCACACAATAGTTGATTGGCGACGATAAGGATACATGAATGTTCAAGATTTTCTCCTCTATCATTATGTCATAACTGAGTGGTCTAGTGTTCACGCCTGAAACGGTTATTGCAATTTACCCTCATGGTT
Organism: Megalops cyprinoides; assembly: GCF_013368585.1. Lineage (NCBI taxonomy): Eukaryota > Metazoa > Chordata > Actinopteri > Elopiformes > Megalopidae > Megalops > Megalops cyprinoides. The sequence goes on along the minus strand of NC_050604.1, from coordinate 676,189 downwards.
AACTTAAGGACAAAGATGCCGTTTTTCATGGACCATACTTTGTATTGTAAAGTAGTTTAGAAAATTTTTCTAAGGATCTCATTCCTTTTTAAAGATGCGCTGGAACTCTACACAATTCTGTGCTGCGTTCTTCTAAAAAGTTTGTCTAACTTAATTACTGCCAAATGGATTGGATACGACCCCTAAATTAAAGATTCGGTCGGATCTTTGAACCTCATACGCACGCGTGCAGTTCAAGAGCGGTCGCTGCGCCCTTTCATATAACTTCAAGACTTTCAAGTTGCATGCGGGGTCCGAAAACCGGGACACAACAAGTAACAAAGCATTCCCAGTGTGAATACGTAAAATATGACAACTGACATAACCGCTGCCTGACTACAACTGATAGCATAGCACCCAATGTGATGCACTTTTCATAAACGCGCTGAATCTTGCATTGAACTCCTGCCTGCTTCAGCCGTCGAGCTCCGTGTGTTTCATGCTATAGCCGCACTCACTTGAAACAATCAGTAATGAAAAACTAATCTAAACGGTTTGTGTAGCGGGTGAACACACATGCGAGAGACGTCTAGCCCATTTAAACATCAGGAGGTAGCTAACGGTAACGTCAACAAGCTATTTCCTACCTTTGTGATGGTCATGCAAGACGTATGCAGGTGATACGATTCTAAACGAGGCGTAGAACAGCAACACTTAACCTCGGAAGACTCGATACGCCAAATGTCTTGTCAGGCTTGAGTAGGCATCCGTAGGGATCCGACGTTTATACTGGGTGTGTGATGTTCGTGCGTAAATCACGGCAGTCGACTAGCTTAAGAGGTTACCATTAAGAAGACAGGGCGCTCTTCTGTGTAGCACTTTAGTTAATCATAGCGCAGTGATTCTACACAGAGCACGCGCTGCAGAGTCGATGGGAAGAGATGGAGGAGAGACAGGAGAGCAGGGGGAGGAGCCCGGGCTCTTGACAAAGGATTGCCGAACTGTGACCTGCGCGATGTAATTGCACGATGTACGCTGTGACCATATTTACTGAATTTCTCGCGTATAAGTGGACTTGAATTTGTTGTACTACTATATCATTATAATTCATTACCTGAACAACCTTCATCGGTTTGAATTGATTTATACAATTCAAAGGTAAATTATTAATTATTGTCAGCATAGTCACAATAACTATTATCTGCTCTGATTTCCCTTTAGCTGAGATAAATGTAATCATTATTTTCACTGAATCAAGAATGGACTTCAGAAAGTACAGGAATTAAGGTGTGGTATTTCCCTTCGAAGCTCACTCATAAATAACTAATACTATTTAGATCGAAGTATTAAGTGAAAGATATTTTCAGTGTTTAAGGTAATGTTTAGAATGACTTTTATCTGCACCATTTAGATTTTTTTTAATGACTGAGTATTTAAGAGACAAGAGACAAACATACGATACTGCAGTGAGCCAGACATAGGAGATACAGCACATTTGATATTGCAGTGAACCAGACACAGGAGATACAGAGCCAGTGATATTGCTGTGAGCCACATACCAGAGATATATGTTTATATCACAAAAAATTGAGGTTTTTTTTATTATTATTGTACTCAACCCCATTGTGTCCAATATTAAAGTGAGAAATAACTATGCTGATTCTCATACTACCTCATCAAGAATCTGAGAATTACTACCTAAGAGTCCTGATAAAAGGACTACAAAAATCCTACTTCAGGGTAGGCAATGGAAGTTATTTATGAAGTTTCCAGCCCCTACTCTCAGCAGTACAATACCATTTTCTACAAATAGATGTCAGTTGATTTTTACGATATGAGAACTGCTGCACACAAATGTCTGTCCTAATATCTGTCCTAATGGAACAAACTGTGAAAAATTTCATCACTTCACTTGTTTGCCACAGTTCACATGTTGTAAAATTCAACTGAACTCTACTCATAGGAAATGGTCTGACTCCCAGCTGAGAGCAGGAGTAGGAAGCTTCAGAAAGAAATGACATTACATTATGTCATTTAGCAGACGCTCTTACCCAGAGCAACATCCAAATAAGTGCATCAGTATGCTAAGAGTAGTTATTGAGAAGTCTTACAAGAGGTCGGTAAGATTTAAGTGCTAAACCAGTGTACAGTGCTTTTTTTTTTTAAGAAAATAGGGATAGATCGGATAGATAGAGATGCACTATATGACCAAAAGTATGTGGACACCCCTCCTAATTATTATTATAAATACGAACAATGATTCTAAAAACTGTGAAATTTACTTTGTGAGCACTTCTTCCACTGGGTGTCACTATGGTACTACATGTCTCAAAAACACACTTTCAGTATCGCTGCCAGCTGTTGACATACACATTTATAAATATATGCACATTCCGTCATGGGCATACAATATTTTAACTGACAATGACTAAGATGAACCTGTCTCTGTGGAAAGTGTGCCATAATAAATGTTTATTTTTTTTAACTATGTTGGGTATCCAACACAGCATGTGATGATTTTCTGTCTTGGCTCTAAACTGAAGGCAAATATGATACCACTTCAAATCACATATTGCATCTTTATTTCCAGAGGCAAAGTGGATTGGCTTAATACATCTTGAGAGATATGCCATTTTGAGTGGTATTGGCCTTTACTTTTTCCTTCACAAAGGTAGCATTTGATTGCAGTGAAATATTTACATTGTATTAAAACATTAAGTTGGAACACAAGTCACAGAAATATTAATGATGGATGCATCTTTTTCTTTGTACTTATTTTTCATATTATTGTTATATTACATAAACAAAGAGCTGCATCACTTGATCCGTTGATATACTTGGTATTCACATTCATGAAAATACAAGTAATCTCTCAGAAGTTAATGTCAATAACAAACTCATTAAAATAGACAAAATACTGCAGCCATGGAGAGGGAAATATTTGACAATTTATGGCAAGATCACCTTGATTAATTCCTTATTCGTATCTCAATTTCCATATTTGTTTATGACATTACCTACACCAAGTGAATCATTCTTCAAACTATATGAGCAAAAAATCTTCAAATTTATATGGAATGGTAAACCGGATAAAGTTAAACGTATGTATCTATACAATGAATATAGATCAGGTGGCCTAAAATTGTTAAATTGAAGGGCCTTGAACCTCTCACTTTCTACAGATAAAATACCCCCAGTTCCCATAGCTTAATGATGACATTCTCTGCAACGTATCCCCCTTTTTGAAAGAAACCATACAAAGCTGGCTGCAATTCCAATTCCACCCTCCAGAAAACACAGAACAAATCTTACAACAAATCATATGGCTTCCAATTCCAATATCCTGATAGGGAGAAAGTTTATTTTTTGGAAAAACTTGTTTGACACTGGCATTATTTTTATAAAAGATATAGTAAATAAGGAAGGTAAACTAATGTCCTATGAAGAGTTCACCAATATTTATGGTAAGGTTTGCCCTTTACAAAATTTTAATCAACTGATTGCAGCCATACCACAAAAATGGTAAAGAAGCATTGGTAAAGGAAGTGGCCAGGAGCTAGTCTGCCGACCACATATGAAAAATTTAATTTAATTGGACTAAAAAGACGAGCATAAATAGAATATTATATCAGTTTCATGTAAAATCAAAAAATCTAATAGCTGCTACACTCTCGGAAGTATATGCTAGACCCCTGTTTTTCAACCAATGTGCCGTGGCACACTAGTGTGCCGTGAGAGATTGTCAGGTGTGCCGTGGGAAATTATCCAATTCCACTTAATTGGTCCAGAAAAATGAATTTTAAGTTGCGCCAAAGAATTGATTTCATACAGCTCACATTAAGCGTCTATGGTTGCGCTATTGGTGGTAAGCAAAGTCAACGTCTACTTAAAGTCTTCTATGCCTGTGGGTGGCGGTAGCGCAATTAGTAATGACCTTGTTGATTTCAGACAATAGTATTAGAGATGCAGGTAGCCGTTAGAACAAGCGACAACGCTAACAACAAAAATGGATAAATATTTGAAGAGTAAAAATACAGACTCAGGACTTGATCCTGATCAACGTCCTTCCAGACCTAACCCAGATGAAGAGCCCACTACAAGAAAGCAATTTTTGGTTGACTGCTGCCAAGGAGGTTCCAATCGTGGCAAACAGCTATTTCAACGTTGCTCCCATTTTCCACAACATGATAACAACTTTGATAGGCTACTATGTTTCATTTTGTAACATTTGGGATGGCGGTGTGCCGTGGGATTTTTTCGAAGTCAAAAATGTGCCGTGGCACAAAAAAGGTTGAAAAACACTGTGCTAGACTGTCCGATTCCATGGAATCAGGTGTTTAATCAAATTTACAAAGCAACAATTGACTCATCTATAAGATTCTTTCAGTTTACATTTATTCATTTAGCAGACGCTTTTATCCAAAGCGACTTACATAGTACAGTTACAGTTCTTTACAATGTTATCCATTCATACAGCTGGATATTTACTGAGGCAATTGTGGGTTAAGTACCTTGCCCAAGGGTACAGCAGCAGTGTCCCAGCGGGGATCGAACCGGCAACCTTTCGGTTACGAGTCCTGCTCTTTAACCACTATGCTACACTGCCGCCCCAGTTTAAACTAATATATAAATTTTTGGCCACTAAAAAGATGCTTCATACTTGGGGAATTGAAGAGTCATCCTTATGGAGATTCTGTCAAGAAGAGGTTGAGTCGGTGGATCATTTATTTTGGTACTGCCCCTTTGTGGCACTGTTCTGGACAGGGGTTCAGCGGTGGTTGTCTCCATACTGTAGTCAGTTTACACTAGACTTGCCCGCCGTGTTGTTGGGCGATCTAAGAAATGGCACCCAAATAATAATTAATGTTATAATACTTTTGGGGAAAATCTTTATTTTTAAGTCAAAATCTGTGGAGGCTTTGATGACAGAGAGATTCAGACTCTTTATAAAACATCACAGCACAACTGAGGGTTACATGGCACAAGAAAACAGTAGGCTAATTGTATATAAGGACAGATGGAAGGCACTGAGAGTGGCAGCAGGCTGGGAATAAAGAATAACATAGACATATGTAGATATGTGTGAATATTGATATGTGATTTGGATAAATGTACTTACTATAAAAAATGTATAATGGAAAAGAAATGTGTAAATTATTAGCACAAAAAGGAAAAGGCGTTATGAGTGGATCGCATAGTTAACCAAATATGTCAAGTAGCAAAGAAGTGAACAGCTACAGGAAATATGGTTAAGTTGTCCCTGTAAGGGGGGTTGGAAAATGATGGTCTGCGAAGTGAAGGGGAGGGGACTAGGGCATAATGAAAGAAGGAAATTTTGTCCTTAAAATGTATGTTTTGTTTTGTAAATATATATGAAGATATAATAATAATAACTAGAGGTCGCAAGCTACCTCAAATGCTTCCAAGCCCCAAAGGTGTAAAAAAGATGTATAACAATTAATTCAATTCAATTTAATTCATTTTTATTTGTATGGCGCTTTTTACAGCACAAGTTGGAACAACGCACATTTTCACTGTTCCTAGGCCTGAGACCCCCTGAGAGCAAGCCTCAGGCAACAGTGGCAAGGAAAAACTCACTATCAGGAAGAAAAGTTGAGCAATGAAACTGATAAGAATTCACCTTCTTCCATAACAAGGCCGCTTCGGTTTTACAAAACGCATTCACGAATGTTATTCACAGTACCATCAAAGCAGCAAACACTACATTAAAGTAGACTATGAAACATTTTCGCTGCAGTGAAAAACGTATCGCTTTTTCCAACGATAAACAGAGTTTAACACAAGATCAGCTGCAGCTGAGTTAAGCGTATTTACTTTCAGCGATGAACCGAATCTAGCATACTGGTCAACTACGTTTTCATTTACAAATACAACGTTATTTCATACTGACACATAATAACATTCGTTCAAACAAGGGCGCTTCGATTTTTACAAAACTAATTCGTGAAAGTATTCACATTGCTCGCAAAGCAGGAAACACCCTTTTATATCCAACTACGTGATGAAACATTTCCATTGCAGTGAATAACGTTAGGAACTTTGGAAACATAACATCTTGCTTAGCGTAATTAATTCAACCAGCTATACTAACAGGCTACACGAGGAGTACTGAAATTCGTTCAAACACGTAAACAAGTATTGTTAGCAAGCTAGGCGAGTGACTCAGCAAAACATTAGCAAGCTAGCTAGCTAGCAACGAATTCTTTACCTAGCTATATAAAAAAGCTGCGCGAACAATATTGAAAAGGACGATGTAATCGTTGGTAAAGTGCAGAAACATTAACTTAGCTAGATTGCTAGATATGCGCAGGATGTTAATACAATAATGGGATGATTATAGACACAAGGATGACAAAATATTCACCGTCATACGATGCTAGCATGCTACAATACACTAGCTGGCTAAGTCGCTAAGACAGATATTACGAAAGAATTCATGAGAACAATGTAATCGTTTCTAAAGTGCAGAAACATTAACCTAGCTAGCTTGTTAGATGCGCGCTGAATGTTAATACAACAATGAGATCATTGTAGACACAAGGATGACAACGTATTCACCGTCCTACGATGCTAGCATGCTACAATACGCTAGCTGGCTAAGACGGTGATATAACGAATTACGAGGTGTACTGAGAAAAAAGTAATCGTGCGTAAAGTGCAGAAACATTAACTTAGCTCGCTTGCTAGATGCGCACAGAATGTTAATACAGCAATGAGATGATTTTAGAAACAAGGATGACAACATATTCACCGTCCTACGATGCTAGCATGCTATACTACACTGCTGGCATGCTACAAAACGCTAGCTGGCTAACTCGCTATGCCGGTGATGAAATAACGTTGTATCTGTAAATGAAAACGTAGTTGACCAGCAAGGTTAAAAGTAGTTAGGTAGCGCGTGTTGATGTTTGTTAGAAGAACGGTAATACAGTAATCGTTCATTTCACCTTTCTGTAAATATAACAGTAACAAGAAAAATGCAATCGTTTACACAACAGTTAGCTACAAGGCAGCGCAATGAGTCGCTAAGCCGGTGATATTACGAATTGCAAAGTGTATTGAGGACAGGAATGTAATCGTTTGTAAAGTACATTGGCGTTAACGTAAGTACTTAGCTCATTTGAAGACCAAACTTGAGATTGGTAGCATAAAAACCCTAAATTTTATAAGGTTCCTGTATGCCTGTTTGCACCGCCATCTTGTTGTTGCCAGTCTTGTATAAGTTTCTTTACAAAACACCCATTGGCGCCTCTCATGGAAGATCGCAGTACTGCAAGTCCTGCCATAGACTCCCATTATATTTTGAGATCATATTCTATAGAATTTTTTATAGAGAGGGGCTTCGCCCCCCACATCTGCAAACTTTATGACAGAATTGCATGCACATATGCCACAAACCTACCAAGTTTGGTGTGAATAGCTGTTACCATTTAGGAGTTATAGGCGTGGGAAAAATGTGTTTTCATCGTTGTCGGGGTCAAGTAGGGTTTAGACCCAGGTAACGTGCAAATTATAGTAGATATCCACAAACCCCGTGCAATTTGATTAATAGACCCTTTGGGCTACATCCAGGACCAGTTTTCACATTCCCAAGACTTACGGCCTAGGAGGCTTATCGCTTAGAAAAACCCCCTAAAAAAGGGGTTTTTTGTAAATATCGGGGTGAGGAGGCCTTTGGCCCCCTCCAAAAGTTTCCATGCACAACTTCATATAATGACAGACAAGACTACCAAATTTGGTGTAAATCAGACTTTTATTTCTTTATGTTTGGCCTGCCAGAAAAACAGAAGGAAAAAAAAAAAAACTAGAGGTCGCAAGCCACCTCAAATGCTTCCAAGCCCCAAAGGTGTAAAAAAGATATATAACAATGAATTCAATTTAATTCATTTTTATTTGTATCATGCTTTTTACAACACAAGTTGGAACAACGCAGATTTACATTGTTCCCAGGCCTGAGACCCCCTGAGAGCAAGCCTAAGGCAATAGTGGAAAGGAAAAACTCACTATCAGGAAGAAAAGTTGAGCAATGAAACTGATAAGAATTATCACGTTCTTCCATAACAAGCCCCCTTCGGTTTTACAAAACGCATTCACGAATGTTATTCACAGTACCATCAAAGCAGCAAACACTATATTAAAGTAGATTATGAAACATTTTCGCTGCAGTGAAAACCGTATCGCTTTTTCCAACGATAAACAGAGTTTAACACAAGATCAGCTGCAGCTGAGTTCAGCGTATTTACTTTCAGTGATGAACCGAATCTAGCATACTGGTCAACTACGTTTTCATTTACAAATACAACGTTATTTCATACTGAGACATAATAACAAGTCCTGCCATAGACTCCCATTATATTTTGAGATCATATTTTATAGATTTTTTTATGGAGAGGGGCTTCGCCCCCCACATCTGCAAACTTTATGACAGAATTGCATACACATATGCCACAAACCTACCGAGTTTGGTGTGAATAGCTGTTACCGTTTAGGAGTTATAGGCGTGGGAAAAATGTGTTTTCATCGTTGTCGGGGTCAAGTAGGGTTTAGACCCAGGTAACGTGCAAATTATAGCAGATATCCACAAACCCCGTGCAATTTGATTAATAGACCCTTTGGGCTACATCCAGGACCAATTTTCACATTCCCTAGAATTACGTCCTAGGAGGCTTATCGCTTAGAAAAACCCCCTAAAAAAAGGGTTTTTTTGGAAATATCGGGGTGAGGGGGCCTTCGGCCCCCTCCAAAAGTTTCCATGCACAAGTTCATATAATAACAGACAAGACTACCAAATTTGGTGTAAATCAGACTTTTATTTCTTTATGTTTGGCCTGGGAGAAAAACAGGAAGAAAAAAAAAAAAAAAAAAAAAAAAAAACAGAACGAAAACAATATGCTTCCCAGCCCTGTGGGCTTGGAAGCATAACTAGAGGTCGCAAGCTACCTCAAATGCTTCCAAGCCCCAAAGGTGTAAAAAAAGATGTATAACAATTAATTCAATTCAATTTAATTCATTTTTATTTGTATGGCGCTTTTTACAGCACAAGTTGGAACAACGCACATTTTCACTGTTCCTAGGCCTGAGACCCCCTGAGAGCAAGCCTCAGGCAACAGTGGCAAGGAAAAACTCACTATCAGGAAGAAAAGTTGAGCAATGAAATTGATAAGAATTATCACGTTCTTCCATAACAAGCCCCCTTCGGTTTTACAAAACGCATTCACAAATGTTATTCACAGTACCATCAAAGCAGCAAACACTACATTAAAGTAGATCATGAAACATTTTCGCTGCAGAAAAAAACGTATCGCTTTTTCCAACGATAAACAGAGTTTAACACAAGATCAGCTGCAGCTGAGTTCAGCGTATTTACTTTCAGCGATGAACTGAATCTAGCATACTGGTCAAATACGTTTTCAGGAATGTAATTGTTTGTAAAGTACATTGACGTTAACGTAAGTACTTAGCTCATTTGAAGACCAAACTTGAGATTGATAGCATAAAAACCCTAAATTTTATAAGGTTCCTGTATGCCTGCTTGCACCGCCATCTTGTTGTTGCCAGTCTTGTATAAGTTTCATTACAAAACACCCATTGGCGCCTCTCATGGAAGACCGCAGTACTGCAAGTCCTGCCATAGACTCCTATTATATTTTGAGATCATATTTTATAGAATTTTTTATAGAGAGGGGCTTCGCCCCCCACATCTGCAAACTTTATGACAGAATTGCATGCACATATGCCACAAACCTACCAAGTTTGGTGTGAATAGCTGTTACCGATTAGGAGTTATAGGCGTGGGAAAAATGTGTTTTCATCGTTGTCAGGGTCAAGTAGGGTTTAGACCCAGGTAACGTCCAAATTATAGCAGATATCCACAAACCCCGTGCAATTTGATTAATAGACCCTTTGGGCTACATCCAGGACCGGTTTTCACATTCCCAAGACTTACGGCCTAGGAGGCTTATCGCTTAGAAAAACCCCCTAAAAAAAGGGTTTTTTTGTAAATATCGGGGTGAGGGGGCCTTCGGCCCCCCCCAAAAGTTTCCATGCACAAGTTCATATAACAACAGACAAGACTACCAAATTTGTTGTAAATCAGACTTTTATTTCAATACGTTTGGCCTACCAGAAAAACAGGAAGAAAAAAAAAAAAAAAAACAGAACGAAAACAATATGCTTCCCAGCCCTGTGGGCTTGGAAGCATAAAAACAGAACGAAAACAATATGCTTCCCAGCCATGTGGGCTGGGAAGCATAAAAAAAACAGAACGAAAACAATATGCTTCCCAGCCCTGTGGGCTTGGAAGCATAATAAAAAGGATAAGGGGAGAGAAAAATAATGGGGAGGGGGCAGGTAGGATGAAGGGGTGGGGGGCGGTAACTAGAGAAGAGGTTGGAATACTGACCATTGGTTTTGGGTGGAGGATAGGTGGAGGACATTGACTTGCTAGTGGTGAGACAAAAGACTATTGATAAATATTGTATCTATTTTTTTCCTGTTTTCTTTTTCTTTATTTTATTCAGTTTATCCTTTTTTTCTCTTTTTTGTGTCTTCACCTTCATCTACTTGCTGTAATTCAGTAATATTATTGATCCTGTTGCCTTTCTTCTTGAGCTTAATAAAGAAGTCCTCCAATGAGGGGGGGGGTGGTGGTGGGCAAAAAAAAAGAGCTGCATCACTTGGCCTATTCTCCTCTTTCACAGGAAGATTTTTACATTTATTTATTTATTTAGCAGACGCTTTTATCCAAAGCGACTTACAAAAGTGCATACAGCAAGTATAGCGACAGTACGGGGACAGGATGTGTACAGTTCCACAATGAGACAGTTCTCAGCTAAGAGCAAGGTCTGTTTGAGGACACAGTACTATTAGATTTGTACAATTACAGCCTATAGGGCAACTAATACGATACACTTTCAAACGGCGGACTTCAACAACTTCAAACGGCGCAATGAGCGTCAGGGTAAAGGCGGCAACAAGAAACAATTTTAAAAGCACAATTTAAAAAGCACAGCAATTTACCACAGCACTGATGGGGGAGGGTAGCAATTGTGTGTTGGGTCAGTCCAGGTAGAGTCTGAAGAGGCGCGTCTTCAGGCCCCGTCTGAAGGAATGGGGTGAAGAAGCTGTCTGTAGCGAGACAGGGAGTTCGTTCCACCACTGGGGAGCGATGTAGGTGAAACGCCGATGTCTGGCAGAACGAGCACCTCCTGCCTTGACCATGCAAGGAGCGAGGCGTCCAGTTGCTGCTGAGCGCAGGGGTCGGGCAAGATGTCAGAATCAGCTCCATCTTCTGTGAGCATGTTACAGTGTGAGCATGCTTATACTCTAGCTCATTCAGAAATACGTGAGGGTTCAACTAGCAATGTAGCTAGCCAGTTTGTAAGTGCGTCCTCTGACTGAAAATAGTTATAGCTGTATCGGTGGCTGGTCTGTGACTTTCTATAACCCAGAAATGATAGACATCTAGCAAATCTCCACTGGGGTTAAAGTCTGTCTTACCTACTGTGAATTTACATCATGTGATTGCTGGCTCTTGAGGTTATATTCCTATATTATTAGTGTTATTAATCTTTTGGTTAGGAGATTTGTTGGCTAGCTTGCTAGCTAACGTTCATGCATTTACCTTCCCAGCTAATTAAAACCAGGAAATGAATAAATTAGATGAAAGTCTTCTGCTAGGGGATAAATACATAATTATGTATATAGCACATGGAATATAAACTGGGGAGACTTAAGTCACTGGTTAGCAACATAATTAGAAATTATGTTTGATTACTTAACTGTTTATGACACTAGTAAAGTATAGATAAAAAAGAATGAAATCAGGCACTATAAAGTCTAGATATTCTGACTAGATTTCACATGAGGCAGCTCATCAACTATGAAAAATGTTGCTCTGTTTTGAATGTTAATGAAATTAGAAATTAGAAATAAAATTAAAAATGACCAGTTGACACAAATATATAGTGGGGCCTAATTTAATCATTTTTAGAGTACATCAAAATACAGCTGTTGGTTTGATTATATTTTTGCTCCCCAGCTGTTTCCAATGTTCAGGCAGTGGGCTTGTAATTGTTTACAGAACACTGTAACTACTCCGTGTGCATTGAGCACAGTTACAAAACAGACACTCAATTTTCAAAACTGTTGTTTAATCATTGCTTCAATCATACAATAACAGCTGTTTTATTGGTAGATAAAATTATTGTCACCATTGGATGTTTGGCAAACAATACTAATAAAAATGACAAATGTCATATGCATCAGTAATATTATTTCCTGGGCAGACTCCCTTATTCATAAATATCTTTTATTTTTAAGCAGTGTCCATTTATATAGCAGCATGCATACTGAACGCCTTGCTCAGGTGTACAACAGATGTGGCACACCAGGGAATCAAGCCAGCAGCCTTCATGTTCCACTTAATCAGTTTACTTTTGTTCTGTTACTACTATATAGGCATTTTCAAAGACCTCTGTATTAACGGGGAAAAAATTAAAACAAAATTAACAAATATTCCTTGTGTGTAAATAGTTCATCACTTCTACTTTACAGTGACAATGCTACTAAATGGTAATGATCACAAAAATATTTGACAACAGATTGTTCTCTCAATTATTTTCTTTTTGTTTTGTGGAATATAAAGAAATGCAATCTACTAGCACATGCAGTCAACTTTGCCAACACTGTTCCTCTTCATCACATATGAACCTGACTGAAAATAAAAGGAAGACTGTGCTGTCCTCAACACGAATGATGGATTTTGACAGCCAGATAAACGCCTTTTCTTCACCAAGACTCCATAGACACAATAATTGTTGTCCACAAGTTTATTAGCTAGGAAAGGGTGAAACTGAAAATAATACGGAAAGTATAATCACTTAATTTGTCTTACATCTGACAACAGGCTAACACATGCTTGGCTGGCATTGTAAATAAATCATCACAGAGTTTAGCTAGCATAGCTTATAACTCACAACACAATGAAATTCCACAAAATAATAATGTAGAAATAAAGGTATGTATAAAAAACAAAAGATACATACGGACGATGCTACCACAAGCGTCAGATGTAAACAGATGGACATCGATAATTATCGGCAGGTCTGAATGTAAACAAACATGAGGCAGAACACTAACTTCCTCCTTCCTGTTTGAAATCACATGACATAGAACATGTCATAGCAATGAAAAATATAAACTGACCATTAGATGGTGCTGAAACTGCGATAAGTATTTATCATTAATTATACATACAACTGTACACAACAAAGACCATGTAATTGGTCAGGTATGAAGGCCTATTTAAAGTTGTTAATTGCTTACTTTTTGCACTTCTTTGCAGTATTTATGTTTGTGATCTATGGGTACCTTCAGCAAGGATAATGCAGTGAAAATAAACATTTAAACACTTTGTGGCAAATGTAACAAAATAAAAAGGACCCAGCACAGAGGAGCATAGTTATAAAAAGTTACTGAAAATAACCTGAATTTTACTTTACAATGCTTTGAACATTTGAGTGCAAATGCAAACAGAAACAAAACAATCACCATGCATAGGGGTTGCAATAAATAATTGTGCAATAGAAAGTGTTTACAAAGTCATTGCGTGTCATCAGGCTATGTTAAGTTTGTAAAACATTCTATGAATAGGTACCTTGTCAAATTCTATAGCACAGTTTAGACTCCAGTTCAGCCGCACACCTGTATTTAAACTGACACTCTACCAGGCAGATGGGGCTCGTTAACCAGTGGTTGGTCCAATTACACACAATGGACAATTATAGCAGCAATTAACCTTTTTCAAGTGCAAATGATGGAATACAGATTAGTTAAGATGGTATCCTACTTCATGGTCATGCCACCCAACACTCACTGAAACCCATACTGACCCCACATTCATCTTTTACTCGTTTACTCATCCCTTCATCCTCCCACTCACGTCAGTTCATTTTTCAGTCTTACCACTTGGTCACCATTTGACCAATAGCCACGGGACCTGATATGCTGCATTGGGTCATGTGACCATGGATCAACACTCACCAAATGTGGGTGTGTCCCTAACAACCATATTGTTTACCCTAGCAACTGCCTAGCAACCACTTAGCAACACCCTAGCAACCACTTAGCAACACCCTGGCAACCACCCAGCAACGCCCTAGCAACGCCCCAGCGACCATATTGCTTACCCTAGCAACCACCTAGCAACACCCTACTAACCACTTAGCAACACCCTGGCAACCACCCAACAACACCCTAGCAACCACCTCATATACTTTATTAACCATCTAGCAATGCCCTAGCAACCACCTAGCAACAAGCTAGCAACCACCCAGCAACTCCCTAGCAACCACTTAGGAACAACCTACCAACCTTGTTTGTGAGTACATGCACCGTGAAGACCTATTAGTCTATTACAACTTTACTACACAATCTAAAGTACTATGCGAATGCTTTAATTTGGAGGCATAAACACCATTAAGACATTTTTTTGTTTTAAAAGCTGCTGTATATCCAAAGAGTGTGTATCTAATGCAAATACAGCCTTGCTACTACACATCAGTGCCATGGGTTGTAGCCTATAATGTATTATCAAATTAATGCAGTTTCTGATATGACTTTTTACAGTAAACTATTACCCAGATATATGTTTGACCTTTAATGGGTATCCTAATAATAAAGTCTTCACTAAAAAAACAAGCGAATATATAAATAAAAACAAATAAAAGTATTGGTAATTTTTTCTCACCCTGAACAGGTGTTTGTAAATGCATTAAGGTGGAGGACAGCCACACCTTGCATGAGAAGTGGATGGGAGAGACCATGGGTTGGCATGGCTGGGACAGAAGAGGGAAGGGTGAGGAGAGGGTGGCAGGGGGAGAGGAAGAGCAATGGAAGTAGGTGAACTATGAATGTGATTTAACAAAATAACTATTTACATTATTTACATAGAGACATATATAAAATTCCTATCGTCACATGAGACATGACACCCTTGCCTATTTATACATGTCACTAAAAAAAGCCACACAACAAAATTCTGTTAAAGGAAAAATCCAGGTTTGGAGAAGCTATATTTGAGTGCTGAAAAACCTTCAGAAGTAGCTTCATCTTCACCTGGATTTAGGTTTTAAGGGACTGGGCAATATCTCTTTAAAAAAATTTATTTCCCACAGAGGACACCATCACGCAGAAATAAGCAAGGATTATCAAATCTGATGTGAGGATGATATATAAAGTTGCCACCTAATTCCTGAACAAACAGCCATAACACTGTTCACCCACTTCCTGGCCTTGTTGAGCCTCCCCGAATTTGCATGATTCCCCCACCAGCATCTTTGGTTTTTGGCAGAGAGGATGAGCTTCATAGTTGGGAAGTGCTGGTTGAGGTCATGCAGGTCCCACTTCATCTGGGACTGTGGTGAGGTCATTCCCGCTGCAGTGAACGACCAGGACATCCGGGGCTGCTCTTCCTCTCAGGGAGTGGTGGAAGAAGGGGATGAGGCCATGCCACTTCAGGCCACTTGTGAAAATACACTTATTTGCTTACATGCACTTTTATACACTCAAAGTCTTCTTCATATAGTTACAGCTGACATCTCACTTTCATTATACATAATCATAATGAATGCATGCACTTATAATTATTAATGTATTGTTAAGACCTGTCTCTAGTGACAGCTTTTGTAAATTTTCCTTCCGTTTGTTTGTGATAGCTTTTTCTCTACATTGTGCATAAACAAAACCAAGTTTGCTAATGAAAACATAATGAACAAATGTACTCACATTATTACACTTAATAATGTGTCATTCAGACCTCCTTCCTGGCAGAGCTTTCCCATACTATATACTATTGGTTTGATATCTTGTTGATATCTTCTTCTTTATGAAGATGAAGAAAACCAGATTTGCAGTTAAACCCAAGTCAAGAGTGAATTTTCTTCAATACACCCCAGCCAAACCACTGGACATGAGCATCCAGCTCAAGGTTGGTGCCCATGGTCTCCCTCGCCGTCTCTTTCCTACGCCGGATATAGCTGTCCCCAATTATCCAGATTTCCCCTGTGGATAACAAATATATTTATAAATGTACTATTCATAGTAGAAATATAGTATTAATTACAAATACATTATTAGAAATATATTATTTTACCTCAAAAGACAAGTACTTACAGTACATAATATACATGCTATGGTATGCTCTTGAAAATTGTCAGCAGTGATGTTAACTGTACACATTTGTAGTAAACAGACATAACACATAAAACCAACATATTAACACCACAGTTTCTTCTTGTGAGCTCTATCCACTATCACAGCTTCTGCTCTACAGACACTGTGTGCTGTATAACTGTGATTTTTGGAACATGTCAAAACTGAAATAAAACCTTACCCCACAAATATAAGGAACAATGTTTGGAGAAAACAATAAACTCCTGCTCCTACAAAAACCTGTTGCAAAATCAGTGTAAAAGCATTTCACATTGTAGTTTGAGGAATATTTGTTGCGTTTATATTGGTTATGTCTCTTGGAATAGACAAAGGCCCAACATCCAAAAGAGGCTCAATTTTTACATGCTCCATAAACACCATTGTGCTTCCATAACATGGCACTAGGCCAGGAGCAATACATCGTAGTGTGTCCTTACTGTGAGCTTTGAAGTCTGTCATACAGATTTTGGAGTTTGGGGGACATCTTGTGCTGCTCAAGCTGCATGGTGATTTTCTGGAGCACGCCAAAAGTGAAATGAAGGGGTTTTGAATAAGCTAGGTTGAGTACATATATCAAACCTAGAAGCAGGGCACAAGCTGAGGCGACTGAGGTCAGTTCATTCAACACCTCCACGCTCTCAATGACAATGGCAATGTTTTCGGGTGGCTCCTGCAGTCCTTCCCCCTCCCTCCGAATGACAAACACTGTCATGGTGAGCTTCTCCAGGTCTCTCTGAGCATCATCTGCTCTAGAGTCCTACATGACACATAAACACAAAACATCACTGGCAGCACTTTGCGCTGTTATGCGGTAACTATGCACTAGGTATAGGACAAAAATGTCACTGGCTCTACTGGCTCTAGTCCTACAAAGTGATAACTCATTGATTATTCCAATGCCTCATCTTGATCAGAACACAAAAATAATATCTACCACCAAAGTTTATAAAAGGTTTTTGCTAGGGCTGCACAATTATTGAAAACAATGGCTACATAAGCATAATGACTATAATTCACTGAATAATGCCGAAAGGGATTAGACTGTATGGATTTGGTCAGGTTTAGCCATACACTTCATGATTGGCCAAGTCTGGTATTAAGATGCTGCAAAAGAGTTAAGGTGAAGTTGAAAAGATATTTATGTTGATATTTCAATGTTAAAAAGTAATTTAAGGATAATTTGTGTCCTGATTTTCTATTTGTTGTTTTGGTAATTTAACCACAATGTGCCAGTTTTTCATTGATATGCCAATGTGTGTGTGTTATGTGCTGGACTATTTCTTGGCTGCGTGCCACCACACACCACAATCAGCTGAGAGAGTGGTATCAATCTGACCATCTAACTCTAAGCAAGAAAGAGATTTCCCAAAATGTCAAACCATTCCTTTAAACTTGTACAATCAACTACTTAATAATAATATATCCTTATTACTTTACAAAAAAGTATGTAGGATCAAATATGTTGTGTATTGTTGCTAGGCATTACATTTTGTCCAAGATGCCTTCTTTGTGGTAAAAATACAATGTAATGTAATCAATCCAACTAGGCTTCAGGTGTTATGGTTATTATCATTAGCATTACTATAAATTTAGGATATTTTTTGTGTGTCCCTTTGACAAGATGTGCTGACATGCATATTACTGTTGAAACTTACAAGATATTCCTTGATCAGATCATATGCATCTTCTTCCAGGAAGATGATGAGAGGTTTCAGGACACACTCTCTCTGAAGATGAATGTCCTCAGTCTAGGACAACATAATCTTGATTAATTTTATTTTTCCAAATCTCTGAAGACAGAAGTCCTTACTCTTACAGCTAAACTCCTACATTTGCTTTATTTAAAAACAGACGGACATTTATGATGCTAGTTTCATAAAAAAGAAAAGGGGATGTGAGCTCAATGGTGCAGCTTTTGAGTATCTGAAAACATGCCCTGCATATGAAAGACACGGTCAGTATCGGTCTGCCCATGTTAATGTATCTATAAGGATACAGATAAACAGTGACACCCTCTTAGCTACCAAGAAAACTCAGAGTCTCCTTTGATGATACAGATCTACCTGGCCTTAAGTGTCCATGATGTCAGCAGTCTTTTGACGTGTTGCACATCCTTTGGCACAGATGACTCTGACCAGCTGACTTGAGTGCATGTCTAACTGGGCCATGCACTTCTCCTCAAGAGGATCAGCTGTGAGCCTCTGGAACTCTGCATTTATCTAAAACAAAAAACAAATGACAAGGGATATGGTATCCTGAATCAAAGGAAATGCAACTGGCCTCAGCCTGTATACAATCTCAGTTTTAACAAAGTAACCACTGAAGCATGCCTGTACAACTGCCAAAATGTCAATACACCAAAAAGTATAACAAATATGGAAACTGAAAATGTAAATTCTGTCAGTAAGCAGTGTTATACTTAATCTCAACCACACCAAATTATGACCAATTCATGAAAGCTCACTGTAACAAAACCAAGATACAGACTGATCACTTCAGTTCCATTATTACCTCTTTCTGTTGAAACAGTGCAGGCCATCTGTCCTTGAAGTCCTTAATTTTGGGTTCTTGGTTTACCAGCTCCTGTCGTCTGTAGGCAAACGTGTGAGCCATTTTGTCTGCGATGACCCTTTTGTTCAAGTCTCTCTTTTTCAAGGCTTTCCAGAGTCTCACCAATAGGGAAGGATGGATAAAAGTTAGCTTCAGCTCGTTTTGGCTTCTCCACTTTTTTAGCAGGGAAAGCATCTGTAGTAGCTTTGAATTTCAAGGAATTTTCTGACAGCTCTGGCACCCAGAGCAATTTGAGCTGAGTCCTGTAGTTTTCCATTTTGTACTTCAGTCGCTGTTTCCAACCATAGCAGGCATTGAATGAGCCAGGTTCTTTCAAACAAGGGTGTTTCCTGATTAAGGCCTCTGCAACTATGCAGAAATGTGCATCCTCTGGGTAGGCCTTGTACTGGTAAATTTCTTCTCCTAGTCTACTCAGGATATCAGACTTGATTTGGGAGCTGACAGTCAACATTTTGTGGCTCACATGGTACTCAGAATTCCCCTTCTCTAGTTGCAGCTCCGTGTCATATGAAAATCATGGAACTGGAAAGTCCTTGGCCACTGTTGTTTTCGAGATGACAGATTCAGGGGATGAGAGGATTACTATGTCATTTGATGTCAACGAATCACAGTCATCAGAGTCAAGTGAAAGAGAATGAAATGTGGTCTCAGTGGCCCCAAATCCTGAAGTTCAGTGGTAGAATTCAGACTGAAGAAGTCGTTGCCAAAATCTTGGTCCATATATTGCAGTCTGATTTTGGCCTTTAACCCAAAGGTAGTCTTTATCTTGCTGAGAAGGTCATCTAGTGACTCTGGTATGCCATTTGGAAGAGTCAGTTTTTCAATGTTGTTCTCCCCCAAAATCACCTTCAGTCTTGCAGGCATCGAACCAGCCATGGCAGTCTGAGAAGAGAGCACAAGCACAGTTAGTAAGGTTCAACATGTGAGGCAAATCCCCTCTAGCAGTACCATTGACTAATTTCTGATTGGGGTGTCTACTTCCCTGAAGTAGGATAATATGAGAGAGAATTTATTGCAGGACTATTGTATTAGACTGCACTAGTTTTAGCCAGGTGGACCTAATAAACTGGTAACTGAGTGTAGATATTAAATGATAAAATAGGGTTAAGCAACTGTAGGAAAGACACACTGAAAATAATTCCTTATTATTCACATGGTTAATTTAACATCTTACAAGTGTGTTATCCTACTTCAGTGAATTGACTTCATAAAATGGCAACTGAGTGTACATCCCTGTCCCATTAGCATTTGCTGACTGGATTCCAGCGGCCTACATAAAAAAAAAAAAAAACAACTGACCTAAAAAACTATCCTCAACCTCAATGTTGTGTTCCATGAAATAAATGAAAGCTGCAAATATAAAGTTAAATATGCAAGAACTTCAATGTTGAAATTTGAAAGCTCTGATAGGTTATTAAAACTTGGGCCAGTCGGGCTTTCACCAATAACAAACCATTTATAGCTGCTTTAAAATAAATGTATAGGTGTTTTGCAGGTGAAGGGTAACAACTATGACCACAAAAAAGCCCGCACACTGTTACAGTGCTCTCAGAATTTATGTGCTGTTATGTACCTACTGTAAGAAGGGCTGGGCAATATAGCTGTCGCGATATATCGAATAGCTATTTTTAGTGCAATAACAGCAATCCCTGGTATGTGGTGGTAAGTTTCTTCCCGTGTTTTTTTCCCTTTAGTCATACCTGATGTGAGAACACACCTCCAAAGTTCAGTGAAATGCTTCCGGGGCAGAAACATATCAATTGTATCTATATGTTGATTAACTTACCTATTAGCTTTGAAAAACACACAGCATTTGTTTTCACTCTTTATCTTTGTAGCCATGTGTTTCTATCTACCACATGGAAGCAGCATAGTGCTGTTTCTGTGATATCAACATTGAATATGCAAGTGGCGTTTTTTCCCCCGGAAGCATTTCACATGGCCTTGGAAAACTGGAGGTGTGCCACCGCATTAGATATGACTAAAGGGAAAACAATACAGGAAGAAACCTAATGCCACATACCGGGGATAGCTGTTATTGCGCTAAAAATAGCGTCAGGGTAATTTGCCAACAGGCTGTAACTCTGCTTTGTCCTCCATCTATTTGGCTGCTTTAATCAAAAGTGATGATCTGAAGTGCTATGGCTATGAGAAAGTGTTAGAACCTGTAATTAATGATCTTGTAATTCTGGAACAGAGTGAGATATTTGTAACAAAGTTAAAAACACAGTTCAGCGTGTGGTCACTGACAACCTTGGTGCACACAGTATTGCTGGATTTGTTGAAAATTTTTCAGGGTCATAAGTATGTAGATTTTGCACTGCAGAAAGATCAGAGTTCCAGACAAAAGAAGTTAGAAGTGGAGTCTTTACTTTGAGAGCCAAATACATCAGATCATTTAAGAATCCTTGAGGAAAATGAATTGCCCAATTATTGTGGTGTGAAATCAAATTGTATTTTGTCAAAGCACCTCTCATATTTTCACGTGTCCTCCAGATATTATGCACAATCTTTTTGAAGGAATTGTTCCTTTTGAACTTGCACCTTTTTTGATGAATACACTGCCTCAGTGTATTCATCAAAAAAGTGTTTCACATTATTCACATTGAATGAAGCAATATCATCTTTCAACTTTAAGTGGGCTGACAAAACTAATCAACCTCATCCCGTGGCTCTCAGTTATGGCTGGGCGATACAGCCGTTGCGATATATCGACAAACCACTCGATAAACCACAAATTTTATGCTTCCTCTTGTATGTACCAAGGGGATTACATATTTCAAAATCATCAATGTATAATATCAATGAAATGCTTTCCTGCTTAGACAACAGTCCATTTTCTTTGAAGAAGGCACCATCAAAGAAAGATTTGTATATGTGCACATGTTCTCTGTGGCTGTTTATCTACAGTATTCAAATTACCAGCCTGATCTAAGATTGGCTGGCAGTCAAGAATTTGCTGCAAAGACTTTAAAATTGAAATATATTGTAATGACTTACTATTCTTTGGGTCAAGTATATATTCCACTGGTTCCACTACATTAAAGTGTCTCTTATAGTAAGCCTTTCGCCTCCAAGCACTGGAAAGTGGACCTTTCTCTCTAATTGCTTTTTTAACAGGGTTTGTCTCACAGAGTGCACTGGCTAGCTTTTCAAGAATTGACAAGTCAAACTGGCATCCATGATCTTGTAATTCTTGACTAATAGTCTTTTGAGTAATCGGCAGAGAAAGATAGTCAATCAAATAGTTTAACTCCTGCAAAAGCTCATTCACAGCTGCATTAGACACAAGATAGATGTTTTCTAACTTAAAGAGGACTGAAGCAATTTTAAGTTCAATATCCTTCTCCAAGTTTTCAGAACCCGCATTGTCAAAAGCAGAATCTAAATTGACATTGCTCTTTATACTTTCCCCAGCTGAAATAGCACTGGCACCACTGGCACAAGATTCTTCAACAGAATTTATCCCAGGCTTAAAGACATTCACTGTGCCAGTGGTTTATGTATTTATGTCTTTTGAAGTTCTCATAGATGTTGGTTTTATATTCGCAGTTTTGGAACATGCACGCTACAGTCTCCTTATTTTTAAGATGCTGAAAGATGTGTTGGAAATATTCCCTTTCTGTGGAGAGTTGTTTATGACCACAAATATTGCATTTGAATGTGGATACGGCTTTGGTGACTGTTCTTCGCGCAGGATGATTTCTATATATTACTATATACTAGCAACAATTTAGCAACACCCAGGCAACCACCCAACAACGCCCTAGCGACCAAGTCATATACCTTAGTAACCATCTAGCAACGCCCTGGTAACCACGTAGCAACACCCTAGCAATCACCTTATATACCTTAGCAACCACCTAGCAACAGCCTAGCAACCACCTAGTAATGCCTTGGCAACCACCTAGCAGCAGCCTAGCAACCATCTAGTAACAACCTAGAAACCGCTTAGCAACATCTTAGCAACCACCTAGCAACGCCCTAGCGACCAAGACATATACCTTAGTAACCATCTAGCAACGCCCTAGTAACCACGTAGCAACACCCTAGCAATCACCTGATATACCTTAGCAAACACCTAGCAACAGCCTAGCAACCACCTAGTAAAGCCCTGGCAATCACCTAGCAACAGCCTAGCAACCACCTAGTAAAGCCCTGGCAATCACCTAGCAACAGCCTAGCAACCATCTAGTAACAACCTAGAAACCGCTTAGCAACATCTTAGCAACCACCTAGCAACACCCTAGCAACCACCGAGCAACATGTTAGCAACCCCTTAACCACATCCTAGAGATCATCTCATATACGTTATCACATTTTTGCTGCCGGGTTGCAATCACACTCTGCATTTTCTTCAGGAAATTTTCTAGTTTTTAAATGTTCTCTGTTGGAGGCTCAGTTTTCAGGTCAGTTCACATTTCAAGGCCTTGGTGGGCTTTTTAAAATAGATTTGTCCGATTTAAAGGCAGTTCAAGCTGGCATGGGTTACTAATTTGTGCTCTTTACTATACAATTTTTGCAAAACTATTAGTACATTAAAAGCTTTTGTTGAAGCTCAAGTTAAAACAGTCACATTAATCACCACATCACCTGCACTTCACCTTTACTGTAACTGTTGAAGTTACTTTCAGTTCAGTTTGTAAGTCCAACTATTTTGTTCACTTCAGAACAAAATACAGCCACATCACAGCCTTGTCAATAGCACTGTACCACTCTATTCTAGGAGTATAACTTACCTTAGGTAGTCCAATGACTCTTGTGTCCAGGCCTGAAGTAACCATCAGTCCGGGAAAAAATCATGAGAAGAAAATTAAAAGTCCATTACTATTAAGGGGAGGGGAAATTTCAGTGTTAATTTTGAGTTGTGTACAGTTGACCCTGAGCTCACACTGACAGTGACTTTATCGCTGTACGTCACCAAGTCACTGTGTCGCATTCGCTTGTTGCAGCCAGCTTGTGGGCATTGCTAATGTAGTTTTGAGGAAGTGATCTACAAATGTATTGACAGATGTATCAATTTTCTAAAAAAAAGTCTATATTAATAAATAATATATTTATTAATATTATTATTAATAAATATATATTATGTTTTGTATTTATTTATATGTTATATTTACATCGTCTTTGCTATATTCATCGTGGAGTTGTATCTTCGTATTTTCTTAAAGTCAGGCCTATTAATATATCGTCCAATATATGTGTGAACTCACAAATCAGGTGCATTCCTGCTGAAAAATGTGTTTTCTTTTTTCCTATAAAGAGTGTGATCTTGCCTCACACACTACCGTTTCACCATGGACCGCAAAGTAGCACTCACAATCGCCGCTATGGGAACTAAAATGCTAATATAGGAACTAAAGTTTAAAAAAGTTTCACAGCGAAAGAATATAAGAGGAACGCATCTGCCCTGATTGGCCGTCGCTCGACTCTGTCGCTGCTCATTTGCATAAAGTTGAGCTTGCTTTTTTTTTTAGTTGCCAAGTCATGGCGATTGCGTAGCCTTCGCCATGTTGCTCAGCATCGCCCAGCAATCATTGGAAATGAATGCCTTCCGGCCGCTTTGTCGCTTGTCGTCGCTGCCGCTACCGGTGAAAGCGCAGGGTCACGGCTTTCATGGCTCATTACCCCACTTGCTAACTGTTTAAGGACCAAGAGAGAAGATGGCAGTCTGCAGCAGTAGTTGACACAAACCTACACAGCTGCTCATTAGCACACTGGCACAGCAATACCGAGCTAGGTAAGGCTTATGCTGCACAACACATTGACCAATGGCCGTTTATGTGTGTAGACCTTTTATCACATATGTAGCAATGACTGTTCCATAATTATTACTGACACAATGAAACAGCACAGCAGATGTGTTGCTGTAGGGTGGAAACCTCATATCTCCATATTTTGTCATTTTTATTTTTTTCATAAATCAATGGTATTGGCCACTCTTTACATCTGTCTGTGAGTTTTACAAATATTTAACCAATGAAAAGTATTAAAAATGGCTTGTGACTAAACCTGGTAACTCCATTGGATCCTCAAACTTTCGGCAAAACCTCATAGCAGAGCTGAACATAGACAGTGACGAGCACTGCGACTTTGTTGCAAGATTTAGCTTTTCAGACCGCTTTAGTGACTTTTTTTCTCAAAAAAGCACCTAGCGACAAATCTAGCAACTTTTTGGACATACCTTAGCTACTTTCCATGGAAGAGAGTCACCAGTACTGCCCTGTGAGCGAAAGGCACACCTCTGTCTGTGTCTATTCTGCTCAGTGAGTGGCAGAGAGGCGGAGCAGCACATTCAGTCTGCACAGCAGCTGACGTAGACGTGAATGAGCTGCACATGTGTAAACGGTGTTGCCAAGGGCCAATCACTAATCTGTATTGTTTGCTCCTGCTTTGTTTTAATTGAAACTATTTAATTTGATTGTTTTGACCGTTATCACGGTCTTATCACCTACAGTCACGCAGACGACACAGGAGGGAGACAAAGCGACCGGCTGCCATTCATTTTCAATGAGAGTTGGCGATTTACAGAGACAAAAGACAAACGGCTGTTGCAAAGCCAACTAGGCAGGGCTAAAATAGACTAGAGGTCTATTTTATGCACATACTGAGCGATGTGACATGACGACTGCCAATGGTAGTGAAGGCAGCGTGACACACGTTGCTGAAACAAATGATGCAACATTTTGATTAGCTCTATAACCTAGTAATCACAAGCCAAGAACGCCCATAAGCAACAAGCGACAAGGGCTCCTGTGTCGTCCGTGTGACTGACATAGGGGTTTAGTGTGACTGACACAGGGGTTTAGTTCATTCCCGTTTCTGAACTCTCTGAATTCAGATCATTTATTTAGACAAGTCTGTACTTTATTCAAACACATAATAATAAACTTTAACTTTATTAAACTTATATACACACAATACAAATACAAATATTCTGTCGCTTCTAACTTTCTGAGTGATCATTTTACATGCAAATATAGCCACAATGACAGCACAGCCATTTTCTTTAAATTTTGTGTATGGCTTGGAAGTGACTGCTGGTTAACATGTCTTAATGGGCCGCGTTTCAGTCACTATTTCATACTCGTCCCGTTGTCTGACAATAGAAACAGAAAAATATGTAAATGAGAACTTTATTGGGAATTCGGCTGTATTAAAATACAGTATATGTGAGCACAGAAAGTGGGAGATAAGCAACCAGATGTAAGGGGCTGACACCATCTGACACTAGGCAGAATGCAAATACGACTCGATGTCACAAATACGCTAACTAACGCATGACGTCATCAACGACTTTTCGAGCAGGGTTTAGCTATTTTCCATTGAAAGTACTTGGTAACACTGAGGCTATTTTGTCTGACTTCGTCTGAGGAAAATAGCTCAAAAAATGTTTTCAAATTTCAAATTGCAAACTATGCAGTGTACCTGTTTATCAAATTTCACTCTGATGATAACATTGTGATTATAGATGGAAATGTTTGCTGAGGAGACTAGTGTAGCTAGCTAGCAATGTGACATGAAATGATCAGATTATTCATAGCCTTTCTCTTGCTAGCTACATCAATCCTTACTTCATCGAACATAATACTTATTAGAAAATTCAGTTAAAACTCTGTCCATCATTGAAAATGCGATGATAAATGAAGTATAGTAGCTAGCTATACTGTAGAAGAATACACAGAAGTAGTAGGCAGTTGTTTGGAGACAGTCTCTGGTTGTTTGCAATGCAACAGCTGCCATTCAAAGCTAAATAAAGTACTGGTTGTTTGAAGAAGTACAGCATTTCTTTACTTAAGAAACACTAAGTCTATAAAGGCTAATGTTTTATGTATTTAAGGCCTGAAACATGTGGGAGCGGAGAAGAGTGCAGGCAAACCACGGTAGATTGGAGTGCAGTTTAGTCTAGCATTTGTCATCTAGTCATAGCCTATACTATCTTCAATAGCCTTCAATCACCAGAGATTTTGGTGAAATGTATTCAAGGACAAGAAAAACTGAGCGCACACATAGCTAAAATAAACTTTGTAACCTGTAAATTGATGATAATGTAATGCCATGCACTTACTGCCTCAGATGCGGTCCTAATCCTCCTCGACCTCTCCACTGCGTTTGATACAGTCAACCACCAGTTGCTCATCGCCAAGGTCTCGGAGATTGGCATCGCTGGGACCGCCCTTTCTTGGTTCAGGTCCTCCCTGACCGGTAGATCTTCTCGGGCCTACTGGAAAGGCTCCACCTCCACACCCACTCCCCTCACTACAAGTGTCCCCCAGGGCTCTGTATTGGGACCCCTCCTCTTCTCCATCTACACCAACTCACTCGGTTCAGCCTTTGCTGTGTCTTTACATCCTGCTTTGTTTTTGGTAGGGTTGCGCACATGTAGCAAACAAGGTGATGCTGCATGTTAAATTGACGAGTGGCCTTTTTTGAGTGTAGAACTTTGAAAACATCACCTTCACAGCAACAATTGTTATGCAGTTATTGATGTCACAATGAAACAGTACAGCAAATGTGCTAAGTATCTAGAGATTATCTAGAGCAGGGGTGTCAAACTCATTTTAGTTCAGGGGCCACATACAGCCCAATTTGATCTCAAGCGGGCCGGACCAGTAAAATAATAGCATAATAACCTATAAATAATGACAACTCCAAATTTTTCTCTTTGTTTTAGTGCATATAAAATTACATTATGAAAATGTTTATACATGAAATGTTTTCTACATGAAATGTTTACAACGAACTATCCTTTCACAAAACATGTGAATAACCTGAACAACCATGAACAACCTGAAATTTCTTAAGAAAAATAAGTGCAATTTTAACAATATTATGCCTCATCTTATCATTCACACATGTGCATTACAACTTACAGATCACAGTGGATGTACAAAGGCACAAAACATTTAGTAACAGGCATCTGGAATTGAAAAATATAGTATTTAACTTTATGATCAAAACAACTTGTCAAGACTCACTGTTTAGTTTGCTCCTGAAACTTGGCATCTTTTAGCCTTCACAAGTGCATTAATATCAGGCGTCAAATCCTGAATAGCAGCCAATTTCAAAATGTCATTTAAGTGCTTGTGTGTAAGCCTTGAGCGCAGCTTTGTTTTATTGATGTTCATTACTGAGAAAACTTGTTCATAGAGGTAGGTAGTCCCAAACATGCACAAAATTTTCGCAGCCAGGGCTGTTAATCTGGGGTACCCTGGCAAAAGATACTGATAAAATGTGTCCAAGCCCGCTGAGGCAAATTTGTCCTTCAAATCTGGATCACACTGCAAGTCAATTATTTCAAGTTGGATGTCGACGAGCAGATCAGAAGCCTTTACTGTGAATGGCGAGCGAAAAACTGTGAATTCTGTCTCAAGTTCACCAAAGGCCTGAAATCGTTGCTCAAACTCCCAATCCCGTAATCTTGTCTTTGTACCGTTTCATGTCGGCATTAATTCCGGTCGTGCGCACATCTCTTATATGAGGAAAATGAGCAGGGTCACCATATGACAGCTGTGTCTCCCACAAAGTCAGCTTCAACTTGAATGCACGTATGCTGTCATGTGTGACAACTTTTTTGCGGCCTTGCAACATTTTGTTCAGATTATTCAAGTGCTCTGTAATATCCACCATAAATGCAAGGTCCTGCAGCCATTCTGGGGATTGGAATTCCATCACTGGTTTGCCTTTTTTCTCCATGAACTGTCCAATTTCCTCTCGTAGATCAAAGAAACGCTTCAGCACGGCACCTCGGCTTAACCACCTTACTTCGGTGTGGTATGGCAGGCCATAGGTAACATCTTTATCACTGAGAAGGCTGTCAAACTGACGGTGATTCAGACCTCTGGCTCGGATGAAATTAACAGTTCGGATAACCACCTCCATGACATGATCCATTTTTAACGACTTGCAACACAATGCCTCCTGGTGCAAAATACAGTGAAAAGTCCAAAAACCATGTCCTCCATTTGCAGCCTGTACTTTCTCTCTGAATTTTGTCACAACACCTGCTTTTTCCCAATCATTGACGGTGCGCCATCTGTACCCAGGCTGACAGCACGGGCCCAGTCCACTCCGGCCCTGTCCAGCGCTCCAACGAGAGAGCTGAAAATGTCATCTGCTGTTGTGGTGTCCATCATAGGCACCAACTCAAGGAACTCCTCTGTGACGGTCAAAGTCTCATCAACACCACGAATGAATATGGCCAGCTGAGCAACATCTGTAATGTCAGTGCTCTCATCAATCGCAACTGAAAATGTAACAAATGACTTGACTTTTTGCTTCATTTGGCTGTCCAAATCTGCCGAAAGATCTGAAATCCTATCTGCCACAGTGTTTCTTGTCAGGCTAATGTTGACAAAAGCCTATCGCTTGTCAGGGCACACGATTTCTGCAGCTTTCAGCATGCATGTTTTCATGAACTCACCCTCGCAATATGGCTTTAATGCTAAAGCTATTTGAGCACTGAAACTTGCTGCATACACACCAAGCACACAGGTTTCCCATTCACCTCTGTGAATAAATAGGAAGTGGTCCATTTTTCTTGGAAAACTCTACATTCTGTGTCCACTTTTCTCCTTTTTGACATAGACATTTTGGGTAATGAAGGTGCCACAGAGGGTAATTTTGACAGAAAAAGAGCATGTAGAATAGATCTTAATAACGATAAGGCAAAATTGGCATTTATCAACCCACTGGCAGCTTCAGCATGAACAGTTAGCTTGATTGAGTGTTGTGTTCTTCTCCTCTTTGGGTTAAGCAGGCAATCGATCGCACATTGCTGCCATCTGCTGTTTATTTATGGGTCTCAGTGTTGTATTATGTCCCCTACTCTTACTAAAACAGTGCGACCCCAGTGGACAAATTAGGAATAGCAGTTACTTTTTTTAAAATTGCTGTTAATGTCTACTTTGTAATTTTTGCACTTCGCAAATTCATCCCGCGGGCCAGATTGGACCCTTTGGTGGGCCGGTTTTGGCCCGGGGGCCGTATGTTTGACACCCCTGATCTAGAGTATCTAGAGTGATTCTGATGACTGCTATAGTAAACATGTCCAAGTATATTTCACTTCGAAATCACTTGGGAAAAAAACAACAGTAGAGATCATATTTTCTGTAAAGAAAAGGAAGACTATTTTTAGGTCCATTAAGACTGTTTGCACTGCATTGTATAATATTAAACACATTTCACCCCTGAATTCTTACTACTGTAATTTGTCTGGATCCATTACACTAGTTTGTTTGCAGTTTTCTAAAAATACTTCCCACATGAAAAATAATCATGAAATATTGTTTTAGCATTGTGAGTATTTAGTCACCATTTAGCCAATTGAGTCTGTGACAGCTAGCGTGGAGCTCTGTAAACCCTTAGTTGCAAATTCAGAGGTGTCAAAAAGCTTTCCGAATGTTACCAGCAGGAACAGAAACTTTTTTGTTTGAATTTGATGCAACAGTGAATCTTCAATTTTTGTCTCGCCGTTTTTCTCTGAGCACTGAGCTAGCATTTCCAGAATCACATCTAGCAGTATGAGCACTTTGTTTACTGAACCTGCTTTTGAGCTCCAGCGGGTGTCTGTGGCGTGCTCAAGCTCCAAGCACTGTCGCCCAGGGTGCATCTCTCCCTGTATCTCATGGAAAATTGCGTGTCTGTGTGCTCCGGCAATAAAGGTGTGCAGAGCGTTCAATGTCTCGGAAAATGTGCTTACATGTCCTGACACCGAGGCCACTATGCTAAGAACCAGGTTTAGCCTGTGCGAGCTGCAATGAACGTAGATGGCATTGGGAAACGTACATTTCAGGATTACATGCACTCCTCCGCGGTTCCCAGACATTACGGCTGCCCCATCAAAACACAGGCCAACACACAGGAGAGGGTCCAAGTCCAGTGGCTCCAATAGCCCCAGTATCTTTGCTGAAATGCCATTAGCAGTCATGTCTGATGTGTCCAGGAATCCAATTGCCCTTTCTTTAATGAACACACACAGCCACAAGCTCCTGTTTGGACTTATCCTTATACTCATCAGCCAGTATGGCAAAATAAGTGTTGGGGATTTGTAGTTCATCCTTGACTTTTTTTAAGTATAAGTGACGCTGCACAGGCAAGTTCATTTTGTATTTCAGGGGTCATGAGAGTTGCATTGCGCGGGAGCTGTTTCAGTCTAGTCTCAATGGACAGATCATATTTGGATACAAATTAAAACATGTCTAGGAAGCTTCCTCTGTTAAGAGAGTCGCCACTTTCCCTGTGGCCTCTGAGAGGAATATCTTGTTTCGCACACAACATCACTAAAACGACTTTTAAATGTTCTGTGTTTCTTTCTACAAATGTTTCCCCATGAATTTGACTTAAAACGGTACCTCGGCTGTCTGGCAAGTGACTGGCCCCGTATGCATCTAACTGGTGAAGTGCAATTGTGTGCATCTTTCCGCTAGCATGACGCTTGCATACTTGACGAAGGTGTTTCCAATCCTAAAATCCATGTTTAACAAAAGAGTAATCTGTGTGGCCATGAGGAAAATGCCTAAATGCCTTGCAATATATTGCATCCCTAGTCTTACTTTACTCAATCCACTGAAAATCGCCATACCACCGGTTTGAAAAGCAACGTTCCTTGCCAACTATCACACTGGTAGGGAATTTCTTGAGATGTGGTTGGGTTGGTGGTTCATGTACCCCTGACAGATCTGATGGCAGTCCAAGAATACTCCCACAGTCCATGCTGCTGACACTTCCAGAGGTAGATGGGCTTTCAAAACACTCCTGTGGTAGGGTGAGCTGAGTTGATTGGTCGCACTCCTGCAGAGGGCCTTCCTCCAATGGGTTGCTGTCAGCAGGTGGTGGCTGAGGGCTGGCTGATGCAAGGCAGTCAGTGCTAGCTAGTCAGTTGGCGTCAACGGCTCGTGTATTAGCACTAGCTGTTTGCTCCAAGTGCTCTCCACTGTCTAAGTGGGCTTTTTAAAAGAAATTATTTATCTTACACTGCTCCTGCTTCAGTGTTGCTGCAACTAGTCTGAACGCATATCCACTCAAATAAAAAACAAAAGACATAAATTTGTTTGGCTACTTCATGCACTAGTCATGCACAGTGAAGACTGACCGGAGAACTCAATACTCTCATGCAAGTAAATATACAATGTAATGCTGAGGCAAGTGAATTTATTTAATTGGCTAATACAGATGTCAGTCAAATCTATGAAGCATTCTACATACAAAATCAATCCCATTTTCTTCAATTTCAGGAGCACTTGATAATATTTTAATTATAAACCACTTTAACAAAAATAATATATAACTATTTTAATAATTTCATCCTAACTGAACGGTCCTGGGTAAATTGTGGGCGGGCCTATGCCCGTCAGGCCCATCCATTGGCTACACCACTGGGTGACACCGTAGCGAAAACGATAACAGGCAGGGTCTAAACCAGGCAGGCAGTCGAGGGCAATTCCAGGGAAGGCGATCGTGGAGTCAGGCAGAGTCAGGAACCAGGCAAGCAGGCAATCAGGCAAACAGGGCAAAAGCAGCAGGCAGAAAACCAGGTCGGGCACAGACAGGATCGGAAACCAGGGAAAAACAAACAGGCAGGAACAACGGCGGGGACGAAACAGGGAAAAACACGCTGTAACGAACTAGCAACAGGACAGGGACACGCAGGGAAGATATAGGGCAGGGCTGACGAGGGGATGGGAAGCAGGTGTGCAGGCAATCAGGCGGACGGAGACCGGGCGGGGAGTGGGACAAGGCTAGAACACAAGGAAAACAAAAGCACCACAACTAAGGAGGCAGAGCACTGACAAAATTGCCCTTTTTACTCTTTTTCCTTCTTCATAAAACATATTGGTAATGAGATTTATGCTGGCACATGTCATTATAAAACCTTCATAAAATGCTTTAAGTGTTTGTTTTCACGTGAGATTTGATCAAAATTCAAACTGTAGACTGCATTATGTATTTTAGTAAAAAAATCACTTAAGTTTAACTAATTATATTTTGACATTTAATTTAAGAATTATTTATGTGTGTATGTGTGTGCTTCAGATTTCAGGTTGATTCTAAACATTAGTAAGGGATTGAGTAATCTCAAATTGTTCTCCTATTTCATAATTTTAGCTTTCATAATTTCATTAATTATCTGTTTTGCATGTGACATAAATCTAACTCATTTGATCATAAAAATGTTAATATATTGTATCTCTGTTTACAGGTTTCAGGTTGCCTGTCCACATTACAACCCAATTACAGTTATAGTAATGGCCTCGTTTTGCTCAGAAAAATGCCAAGAAAATCAAGAAAATCCCAAGCCAAAAAGGTGCAGTGGAAATTGCTCACTTTTGCTCCAGAAAAAGATGTCATGATGGTTGATAATGATGAGAGAGCAGTCAGTACTGATAATCAGCCCTCTAATGTGCCAAGTGAGATTGCAGTGACTGCTTCATATAGCCAGGCTGATCGCAGGTTTTCCAAGTATAGTCGTAATAGCCAATGTGTAGCCAATTTCACTGATGTTTCTGGCTCACCTAAATGAGGTGCACCAAATGGATGGAGCAAGTTTAAATTATGTCTTGAGAAAGGGAGACGAATTGTTTTGTCAAAGTAGGTGCAAGCTGGAGTTCAACAAAACATTTGTTACTAGGCATTTACATTTTGGTGAGCTGCCTGATACAGTTGACATGGATAGCGGCCAATACACTGTGGTGAAATCAAACCCAGAGAGTAGTGTCTTACTGACAAGTGCAACGGGCGGCAGTGTAGCGTAGTGGTTAAGGAGCAGGACTCATAACTGAAAGGTTGCCGGTTCAATTCCCGCTAGGACACTGCTGCTGTACCCTTGGGCAAGGTACTTAACCCACAGTTGCCTCAGTAAATATCCAGCTGTATAAATGGATAACATTGTAAAGAGCTGTAACCTATGAAGTCACTTTGGATAAAAGCCAAATGAATAAATGTAAATGAATGGAATTCTTTTTAAATCTCTCAAGTCAGCTCCAGTATTTAGTAGAGCCCGACCGATATAGAATTTTTAAGATCAATACCGATTTCGATATTTGAGGACTTAAAAATCCGATAATGATATATCAGCCGATATTCTTCTTTTTTTTCAGAAACACATAACATAAACAAAGATTTTCCCTAACATTTGTTATGTGTAGTTATTTATGAGTCCTCACCAAGATAACATGACATAATGCATTTAAAAAATAAACTTGTTTTATTGTCATAAATAGTACTTTGAACAAAAGTACAACAAAATATATTAAAGTTTTGATAAATAAGAGTCAAATGTATAAAAATACAAAAAAAGTTAAAAAAAATATCATGCCATCTTAAACTATGCACTAAACTGATGCAGTGACCTAGAGTAAACACTGCTGTTGAATGCATCTAGTAGCTGACTCTCTGCAACGAGGACTTGTGACTTTCGGATTTCACAATACATGTTTGAAAGAGAACTTGGCTACCAAGCCATGTTAGATACTTGTTCAGCTCACGTTTATTTACATGTCCCCTCTGGTTTAACCCTTTTCGCAACTTATTTTTTATGCTATGCGCGTGTTAGGGTACATTACATGGTTAGGTATGTTTTCATTAGTGTTATTAAGCTTCTCATAGTTTTCAGTTAGTATTTGCTATATTTTAGAGTTAAATCGCTGTTTCCTCAAAGCTAATAGCTAGCTTAGCTAGAATTTCTCCAATCTAGTGTTCTAATCGCACCGGTTTTAGCATACGCGCTAAACAGCTAATCACACCGGTGTGACCGTATGCGCAAAAGAGTTAATCATGTCCAATGCACCGACTGTAACAGCAGACATGCCAGTCGTAGATATATTTACCATTGCTTCATTTAGGCAGAATAAGTTAAACGCTATAGTTTAACTGCTTATTAACGTTAGCGGTCTTCCACTGATAAACATTGGCATTAGCTAGCTTTGTGGGTAACCTAATTTAGCAATGGACAGTGTTATAGCTGTCCATTGCTAAATTAGGTCCATCCACAGCAGCTGTTACAGCTGCTGTAAGCGATGTTGCCAGAGAATTTTTAGAAGTAACGACGGAGAAATGATAGGAACGTTGTTTGTTTACTCGCTAGAACTGCCACACTGTTTCATAAATAAACCTACAATCAAGTTTGTCAACAGCTTAGCCTACACCACTCAGCTACTGTAACAATAAACATAATTTTGATGTTTGACTGATGGTACTGACTTTCACATTACTGCAGCAAAAGCAGGCATGGCTGACATGAATGTTATCAGGCTTATTTAGACTAAGAGGAGAAGTGATGGGGATGTTTATTATTATTTAAGTAATGTATTTCACGTGACAATTATCAATTTATCATGAACACAGATGATCTCAGTTATAGGCTACTCTGCTCGACTCTGCTTGGGTCAGCTGATTGTTGTGATTTGTGGCGTTCCGAACGCAGTGTGTTGCCAACAGTGGAGTTGCAGTGTGCCCTCTGGTGAACAAACTACGCAACGACAACACTCATAACATGTGTAGTGAAGGGCAAGAGCAGTCACCCCACCCGGCCTTGAACCCGGGTCTACGGGGTACCAAACATGCAACTTTGACCGCGACGCCAAAGAGCCAGGCTCCTTGGTATGGCAGTCAGAGCACATACTCAACCGTAGTGACAGCACTCCGTCACACTGCCCTCCCCTTCGGGAAGCGCGCCCATGCGCTTCACACACCATGGCGTCCCTCACGCATTCTCCTGCCATACTTCTCCCATCCCAGGGTGCCCCACTCAACAGTGCTTCACCCATCTCTGGGGTCCCTCACACCGTGCTTCACCCATCTCTAGGGTCCTTCACACCAGGGTCAACCTAACCTGGGGGTCCCTCATACAGCTCACACACCGAGCACGCTTCCGATGGCCTCGCAGCCAGCCATCCCACTTCTGACACCATTTGTTGCGAAGGGCAAGAGCAGTCACCCCACCCGGCCTTGAACCCGGGTCTACGGGGTACCAAACATGCAACTTTGACCGCAACGCCAAAGAGCCAGGCTCCTTGGTATGGCAGTCAGAGCACATACTCAACCGTAGTGACGGCACTCCGTCACAACATGGTTGAAGGATCCATCTTCCGTCTCTCTGCTTCTTTTTTAATTGTCATTTATTGGCTGTTACAAACGCCAATACCGATTTTTTCTGCAAATAGCTCATACAGTAATTCAAGAAAGCTTTATTGGCATGAATGTTACAACAACATTATTGCCAAAGCCATGTACATACACACACACATAAAAAAAGAAGAAGAAAAGAGAAAAAGGCACAATTATGTTGAACACAAAACAGGACACTTCTAATAATAATCATAGGCAGAAATGGAGTTGGTGTCTTGTTATGTGTGGCCTCACTGGCTGTCCCTCAGGTTATGACAAGCTGCCACAAATTTTGCTGCCAGAGTGGCCAAATCCTTGTTCTCTCCCAGAATGTACGGTAATTTTTCCTCTTTCACGTAGTTTCGAAACTCAGGGAGGATTGAGTAGAATTTATTAAATGAAGATTCTCTAATTTCAGTGCATTTAGTGCATTCGGTTAAGAAGTGCAGCTCTGTCTCTACAGCCCCCAGACTGCAGTGTGAGCACAGCCTCTCCTCTCTGGGCAGCCAGGTCTGCCTGTGTCTGCCTTTTTCGATGGCAAGGCTGTGCTCACTGAGTCTGTACATTGTCAAGGTTTTCCTGAGTTTCACATCTTTTACTGTACTCGGGCTCAGTAGCTGTTGTATATTCACGTTTTAGGGCCGAATAGCATTATAATTTGTGTTGTGTTTTAGTGACTTCTTTCCAATGGTTAATGTAATTTTCCTTTTTAGTGGCTGTAATTTTGTTGGGTCTAATGCTTCTAGCTATTGTGTCATTGTTCTGAGCCTCTGTGATGTGAGTTGGTGTTAAATCACCGAGTCTCAGGACAAATTGGCTCAGTGGGCTCCTTCCTATATTCAGCTCTTGGCTTTTCAGGGCTATATAGTGGAGTGAGTGGGGGTCGCTCATTTTTAAGTGTTGCCAGAATCTGAGTGCTCTTTTTTGGATATTGATAATTAGAGGGTATTGGCCTAATTCTGCCCTGCATGCATTGTTGGGCGTTTTCCTCTGTACCCGGAGGATACTCTTGCAGAACTCTGCATGCAGGGCTTCAGTTGGATGTCTGTCCCAATTTGAAAAGTCACATTTTGTGAGTGGACCCCACACCTCACCGCCATAAAGTGCAATGGGTTCAATAATTGATGTGAATAGTTCAATCCAAGTTCTAATTGGTAACTCTAATTGCGTCAATCTTTTGATGGCATAAAATGCTCTTTTGCCTTTTCTTTAAGTTCCTTCACAGCTAAACCAAAGTTTCCTGTTGAATTGATAGTTATGCCTAAATAAGTGTACTTGTTTGTTTGTTCAATTTTGATGTTGCCAATTGTAAAATTGTTGGTGTTTCCCTGTAGCCTGGAACGTTTTTGAAAGATTAGAACCTTGGTTTTTTGAGGACTTATTTTCAGGGCCCATGTTTGACAAAATTTTGCCAGCACATTCATGCTGTGCTGCAAGCCCTCTTTTGTCGGTGACAGCAAAACCAAATCATCTGCATAAAGCAAACATTTGATTTCGGTGTCCTGCAGTATGAGTCCTGGAACTGTACAATTCATTAATGTAAATGTTGAATAGTGTAGGACTCAAACTGCAGCCCTGTCGCACCCCCCTCATTTGGTGGAAAAAGTCAGTTGTGTTGCATCCAATTTTGACCGCACACTTACTGCTGGAATACATAGATTTAATCACATCATACAGTTTCCCCCCCACACTACTCTGAATGAGTTTATATAATAGTCCTTTATGCCAAATCAGAGTCAAATGCCTTTTGGAAATCCACAAAACAAGCAAATATTTTACCTTTATTTTGGTTTACATATTTATCAATTAGGGTGTGAAGGGTGAAAATGTGGTCTGATGTCCGATAATTTGGGAGAAATCCAATTTGGCTTTTACTTAACACATTTTGTTCTGTGAGGTAGTCAATTATTCTTGTGTTAAGTATGCTGCAGAACACTTCCCAAGGTTACTGTTGACACAGATGCCCCTGTAATTGTTTGGGTCAAGTTTATCACCATTCTTATATATGGGGGTGATAAGTCCTTCATTCCAGGAGTCAGGGAAGTAGCCTACCTTTAGTATGAGATTGAAAAGCTTTAGAATGGCCAATTTGAATTTGAGGTCTGTATGTATTAGCATCTCATTCAGGATACCATCTACACCACAGGCCTTTCTGGGCTGGAGATTGTGTAGCTTTCCCTCAAGCTCTTTTTGAGTTATTGGGAAGTCCAATGGATTTTGATTATCCTTTATAGTAATCTCAAGGTTTTCCAATCTGTGTGATATTTGTTGCTGGTCAGAATTTAAAGTAGGGTGGTCAAATAGGTTTTGCGA
This sequence comes from Megalops cyprinoides, assembly GCF_013368585.1. NCBI lineage: Eukaryota > Metazoa > Chordata > Actinopteri > Elopiformes > Megalopidae > Megalops > Megalops cyprinoides. The sequence goes on along the minus strand of NC_050604.1, from coordinate 637,987 downwards.
AGTGTTCTCTCCATATATCTCCATTCTGAATTGCTAAATCATCATGAGGCCTTTTGTTTAAATGTTTCCAATTGTCCCAGAATTTGTTTGAGTTAATTGATCCTTCTATATCTTTCAGCTGGTTTTGGATATGTTTGTTTTTCTTTGCTCTTATTGTATGTTTATACCTCTTGAGGGATTCAGTATACTGAATACGAATATCTTGGTTGTCTGGTTGCTGATATTTTTGGTTTGATAATTTTCTCAGATTTTTTCTCTGTTTTTTGCATTCAGAGTTAAACCAATGATCTGATTTTATTTTCTTTTCTTTGTTTTTAGTGGTGGCCAAATTTGAAATTTGAGCTACATGGTCAAATATATTGTTTAGGTGGGATACAGACAGGTTCATGCCTTCTTTATCGTGTGGGTAATTTGTGGATTTCAGTTCAGTAGTGATTGGGTTTCCAAGTGTGAAACTGAGCTTTGATCATTTTCAGAGCTGTCTTTACCCCATCTGTAGCTGGGTTTGATTTTGTGCATTTTCCCAGGCTTTGTGTAAATGTTTCTGTTCTGTTCAGATAGACTGTGATTTGACTGTGATCAGAGAGTGGTGTCAGTGGCTTGACTGTGAAGGCTCTCAGAAAGGTCAAGTTCAAATCTGTTATGGCATAGTCCACAGTGCTATTGCCAAGAGCTTAGCTATAGGTATACCGTCCAAGGGAGCCCCCCCCCCCCCCCCGTAGCTTACCGTTGACAATGCACAGACCCAGGCTTTGACAGAGCTGCAGCAGTTTCTTCCCATGTGCATTTGTGGACTTGGCGTAGTTCTGTCTGGGGGAGTAAATGGAGTAATGGATATTATCTCCCATTATGAAATCATCACCTTGTGTGCTGACAAAGTCAGGTCCATTCCCAGTCCTAGAATTTAGATCTCCACAGATCATAACATGACCCTGAGTCTGAAAGTGGCTGATTTCGCTCTCTAGGTCAGAGAAGGTGTCCTCATTAAAGTAAAGGGACTCTATTGGGGGAATATAAATTGCACAGAGGAAGAGATTTTGAGGTGTCAGTATGGTTTGTATTTTGATTTTCAGCCACAGATTATTTTCTCCTTTTTTGACTAGTTCTGAGTGTGAAAGTTCTGATTTAAACCAAATAAGCATCCCCCCTGAGTTTCTTCCTTGAGTCACTCCTTTCAGTTGGGTAGATGGGACTACTAATTCTTTGTAACCTGGGGTACAGCCAGTGGGCTCATCTCCTCTACACCATGTGTCCTGCAAAATTAAAACAACAACATCCTTTACTGATGTAATGAACTCAGGGTCTCTACTCTTTAAACCAAACACAGATGATTTTAGACCCTGAATGATCCACAGTGAAACACAAAAAGATTTCATTTAGTCTCTCAATGTAGTTTTATGTTGATTGCATTTTTTAAAAAAAGAGAGAAACATTGAAAAACTGCATTTGTAACTGTAATGTTTTGAATTAGGCATTTTAGTAATAAGTAACAGAGTGAAACATGTAAACTTTTTTTTTATCATAGTTAATAATTTTTGTCCATTTACCATGTGGTTGGGTATCTCTTACCATGATCCACTGCCCATTAGGCGTGTACAGATGGGGCTGAGCATCTGTTGAATGTCTTTGAGTTCAGTGCTGGCAGGCCTTCCTGTTCCACTGAGTGCCTGAGCGTAGGTGAGCATACCTTGCCGAGGCTGGAGTTGCTGGGGTGGTGGAGCTGGGTTATGGGGCAGTGCAGGTACAAGGCGAGTTGTAGCTTGCGGTGGAGTTGCTGGTCCAGGGTTCTCGTGGGGTCTCCTCTGCCTGCCTGGTTGTGGTGGACAGTGTGAGGTGTGATATTGGATCCTCGGTGGGGGGGTTTGCAATGCTCTGTCTGGAGGTGCTGAGGTACGTCCCAATGGTCGAGGGGTATTTGGGTGTCCTCTGTTGTTGTGTTTTTGAGGGATGATTTTCAGAGTGAGTGCAGCATCTTTCAGTGTCTTAACAAACATAGGGACTACCTCTTTATGTAGATGGATGTGGTCATAGAGGCAGTCAGTGTTCAGAGTGGGGTGATGGGCGAGATGGACATTTGGCCGTAGTGCACAACCCCTGGAGATGCTGGCATTGAGTGGGTGAAAATCTTTCCTGGGCAGCAGGGTGGATATGACAATCTTGGTTTGTGGAAATGTGTTGCAGGCCTTCTCTATTACTGCTCTCAGTGAATCAGCTACTCTCTCTTGCTGAGCCCTCAGGTCATTTGTTCCTGTGTGGATCAGGATGTGACTTGGTGACCCAAGTTGTCTCTTGTTGAGAAGCTCTAAGGCTTTTTGGGTAATGGGGCACCAGAGCTTAGCTGCTTTGTGTTTTGGGAAGAGCTTTTTCTCATCAATGAATTTACCGTTTGAGTCCATGAGAAGAACAATGTTTGCTCTCTCTGGGTTTTGCGAATCCTGTCTCTCACCTGTGTTTTCCTCATGAGTGTTGGACTCTGTGTGTGTTGGCTGGCTAGAGGGGGCTGCCTGTGAGCTGGTAGATGCAGAAGAAGGTGGCTGGGTTTAGGAGTCTTGGTTGGTCTGGGTGGGGGTCTGTGGTGTTGGTGGGTTTTGATGGCTGAGGGAGTACAGCTGCTCTCTCAGGCTCTGCACTGTGCTGTCTCTGTCTTTCAGCTCCTCTATGAGTGCTGCCAGCTCTCTCCTGTATTTATCTCTGTCCTGCTGCAGCTCTTTCACCTGCTCTCTCTGAATATCCAGCTCCTCCCTGTAACTGTCTCTGTCCCTCTGCAGTTCTCTCACTTGCTCTGTTAGTGCAGACAGCTCTTTCCTGTAGCTGTCTCTTGTCTGTTGTGACTGCTGTTTAAGAATAGTCTCCCTGAGTTGCACTAGTTCAGTTTCTAGCTGTGTGAATTGTTCTTTCATTATGATCAGGGAGTTTTGTGTTGATGGTGGTTGGTCCTGCTCTGAGGTGGGGGGTACATTCATCTCCTCTGCCCTGCTGCTGACAGTAGGGGCAGTCTGTCTCTCTCTCCCTCTGGGAGTTCTCACAACCATGGGACCTCTCATTGGCCACTGTTTTTTTTAGTTTATTAAATCCAATTTGAAACTCTCTTAGGTTTCCTTGTACCATGATAGTTCCATTCTTGTAAATGTTCACTGTTATCATTATACTATCAGGGTCATTTGAGTCTCTGATTTTTATTTTCCACCTATTGCAGATTCCCTCTTTTTTCACAGAGGGGTAGTACTTGATCAGAGCTTTGTGCCAGGCACTTGGATTGTCTGAGTAGAAGATGAGATTGCTTACTTCACCTTTATTGTACAGATCTCCAAAAAGTGTCTCTGGTCTCAGGAGTTTCTGTTTGAACTGTTTTCTCTGGGTTCCATTAGTAATCTGTGGGGGGTACTGAACTGGACAATATTCAGTGCGGAGTGGGAGATGGACACTCTCTGCAGGACAGTGGGGGAGGGGCAACTCCTCTTCTGATTGGATCATTTTATCAGCTCATTTGAATGGATACAATTTAGAATGTTGCAAGGGGTGCTGCCTAACTGCCTAACTGTCCTCTTGAGCTTGAAATTTAACAGTTTAGCTAAGATTTAGCAAATTAGCTTAGCTTTATCCTTGATTTTAAAGCCCCATTTTTAAAAAAGGTAAAAGCTCAAACTCAGGAATTTTTGCAGACTGTTGTACTCACTTCTGATCGGTGTTTGAAAAGATGGATTTTATCTGTGTTCCAGTTTACCTCCTTGTCTTTTGCTGATCTCCTTCTAAGAGTTAGCAGCTCCTCTGCTCTTCTGTCCCTTTAGCTGTCCCGTTAGCGATCTTTTGTTGATTTCTCTCCTGTTTTCTTGTTTTTTTTTCACTGTTTTTGTTTAGATTCACTCTTTAGGTAACATCATACTGCTGATGTGTACAAGTATTTCAACTTTCTCTCTTTTTTTAAAACTGCAAAAAACAAAAAAGAAACTCTAGTAGCTCATACAAAGCATGACTCTCCTTTCTCCCTCCCTCTCCCTCCCTTCTCTCCCTCTCTCTACAGTATCCGCTGATAATATCGGCACGCTGATTTATCGCTCAGGCTCTATTTAGAATATCACTCAAGTGCAGGGACATGCATCCAGTTTCTAAGAAAGGTGTTGGTCATATTTCCTGAGTGCTATGTACAGACAGCAGTGAACCGTTTTAAAGGAGCAGAACAGAATAAAGCAGGCACAATATTTAACCAAATGCTTGCCCTTAGGTGTTGAATTGTACAAAACCGCTGGAATACTGAGAACTCCACTGTTAAAAGATTTCTTAAAGAAAAAGAAACACTTTCCTTGAGAGGAACACATTATCCACTAATTGTAATTTTACACATACATATAACACATTTCACATCCTCTCACTGCAGTGGAGTTTAACATACACAGAGTCCATAATCCATTTCTAATATGTTCTTGCTGCTAAAATGTCCTTGTGATCTACATTGGCAAGGCATACTGGACTTTAAGAGCAGGAAGTAATGAGCATGAGAGAAGAACTGCATTAGAACAAGAGAAAAGAAAACCCCAGTGGCTATACATTTTACACAAGTAAAGCACCATGTTTGTTCTCACTCCATGGAGAGGGGGAGATGGTCACTGGTCACTATAACATAGGGAATATTTCTGGATTTATATCCTAGCTTCATATCTGTGTCCTGTGGAAAAGGGCATTGGGTTTTGCTTGATATTTGGTGGCGTCTGGGATAAATCTGAAAAAAAAAAAACACATGTAGTCATCATGTGCGTTATATTACAATTCACAATATCTAATAATTATGTTCAATACAATTTTATTTGTTTGGTGCTTTTCACAAAGGACATGTCACAAAGCAGCTCCACAGAGGTTCTAGACCTGAACCCCCAAGAGCAATCCAACAATGGTAAGGAAAGACTCGATCCATCTGCCTCTGGATAGCACCATGCACTCTAATTAGATTCAGGGCAGTGAGGGTATGTTAGATCCATCCATTAGGTACAGAGAAAATTTCTGAGAAGGAGTGGGACCATCTGGCTGGGTCAAGTATCTGAGTCAATCAAATCTGACCTCTTTCAGAAAAATCACTGCAGCTGCACATTATCACAATTCAGAGAGGCAAATCATACCTAATCCCTGAAAGCAGAAAATCACAGAGCACAACACAGTCAAACGAGGCTTTACAAAAAACAAATCAGCATGACCATGATTTGAATCTGAACATTTTAATCATTTGATGTTCCAAATGCAGTTGTAGTTTCCAGTTGGGGTGAAAGTTTGCCTGTTCAGTATTCAGACGTCAACAAACCTCTTAGCTTAGCCTCTGTAAGCAAAGACAGCGCTTCATAGGGTGAATGGGATCCCTTGCAGTCAGTGAGCTGCAAATGAATTTCCCAAAACTAATTTCATATTTAAGTGCTGTTGCACCACTTATCAGCATCAACATTAAATTTGTTTTTATTTATAATGCAGTAAAAGTATGTGATCTCTGCACAGTGAGTGTGCGATCTCTCTGTAAACAGTGCGCAATCTCTTGACAGCTCCTCTGTGTATTTTGGGCCTGGAAAATTTTGAAATAATGGACAGCCATGCTGTGCATGAGATGAATATATATGTATTGTGGATGTGTGTGTCTTTATGTGGTGAGTGGTGGGCATGTTTGTGTGTGTGTTTATTTGGTGTGTGTGTGTATGTGAAATAAACTATTTTCCCATGGCTCCTTGTTTGTATTGTAGCATCTGGGACTGAGCCCCATGCAAAGCGCCTGAGTTGGCTGAACTGGTCCCAGGCTGGGAGAGTTTACATAACTGAAGTAGGTCATTAAGTGAGTACACCTCTGCAAGGGCAGCCCTTTAGAGACTCACCACCTGCACTGATGGTTGCACACAGAATCCACAACATCATCACTAAAATCATCTCTAATGCCACTGCTGCATTTTGGACTTAAAATGCCTTTGGGATCTCTAAACTACCTTCCTCCTTATCTATGTCTGTGTCAGGAGGTAAGCTCACAGTTGCTGCCGTTGTTGAACCTCTCATTGGGGAATATTAACTGGGTACTGCAGGTGCGTTGTTGAGCCTGGGTTATTGGATGATTGTTGCCGCCAAACTGGCGGAGCTCGTGGCTCTTCTGAATTGTTACTGGGGTGACAGGTATGGAATGGCTACAGTGCAGACAGTCTGGGGACGGACGGCTCTGAGAAAGGAAGGCTCTGCTAGCTGATTTTACTGGGGGAATTTTTTTTTGTTTCGTTTGATTATTTTTCGTTGTTTTTGGTTATTTTAGGTCGGTTTGTCTCACATTTTCCGCCAGGTTTCTTTTTCCTTTGCGAATATTTTTGTTAATGATAAGTATCGTTTTGTTTTTTGTTTCGTTTTGGTTTAATTTGGGGGGAAAATCCCGGGAAGGGATTCCATTTTAATTTGTAGTGCGTGTGTGGAACAAGTGGTGGCAAGCACTTCGGATCTGGACCGCCTTCGTGGAGTGACGCATGGAGCAGGCGATACCGGCTGGGGGAGGAGAGGGGAAGAGAGCCTGTAGAGCGGCGGAGCAGCAGAACCCCAGGCTGGGCAGGATGCGAATCGGGGCGGTGCCCCCGCGCAGTAAGGGACATGACTGGCGGTGATACCGTGGTGTGTGTGTGAGCTCTTTTTAAGGCTGCCCATCCTAGCAGTGAGGGTGATCTGTCCACGTGTGTCTTTCCCCCCAGTGCGGTTGAAATTCCTGCTCTGGAGCTACATGAGGAGGATGAGCAGCAAACACCAGCGTCTGGAGGCAGTGGTCTGGACCAAGAGCAACAGCAGCACTCCATCCCTTGTTTTGTTTGGATTTTGTTTTTATTTTGGGGCACAAGTGAGGCCCGGCATAGAGGCGTGGGCTGAGTTGCGTCCCACCCTTTTTTTAAATTCTTTTTGCATGTGTGTGTGCATGCGTGAGTGGACCTTCTCCTCCCTGGTGTGGTTACTCCCCCCCCCCCCCCCCCCTTGGCTGGCCGAGAGGGGTCTCGCCTCTGTCGCGAGGGCCGGCGCAGGAGACGAGTCAGAGAGTGGTCACCATGTGATGTGTGTGCGTGTGCACGGGGATATTTTCTTCCAGGCTTGTAGTGCTGTGTGGGGAGGAGTCTCGCTCCTGGCAACCAGGATCTTGTGATGAGAGGACAAGACAAGGGAAGGTCTGCCGTCGTGAAGGGGTGGAGGAAGGTTAGGAGGGGAGGTCCACAGAGCATGAGCCGTCTGTTTATGAATTGTGGTACTTTTAATAATAAAGTTCTTGTACCTGTACCTCCGGTGTCCCGGTTGTCTGGGGCGGGCGGATCCTTTGGGGGAACCTGAGCTGGGGTAGCGGGGGCCAGCGTTGGCAGCTCCTGACATCTATCTATCCTATTGATTACTATTTTCTTTAAAAAAGGCACTCTACACTAGCCTAGCACTTAACTTTTTATCTTACTGACCTCTTGTACTACTTTGTGATAACTACTCTTAGCATAGTGATGCACTTATTTGCAGGGTTGGGAGGGTTACTTTTAATATTTATTCCACTACAGATTACAGAATACTTGCCCTAAAATGTAATTTGTAACGTATTCTGTTAGATTACTCAAGGTAAGTAATGTAAATACGTTAATCTAAATACTTTGGATTACTTTCTGAACACTATGTTCTTAATTTTCAAAAGTATGTAAGTAAAAGCGTGAATGTGGCATATACTGGTTGAGTGATTCTCACGAATAATGTCCAAGTGATGTCAAAATCTAAATAGTTAAACTTGAGTGATTTTTTTTTACTGCAATACATAAAATACAGTCTATATTTTTTAATTATGATAATATTTCATGTGAAAAAAAAACATTTAAAGCATTTTATGAAAGTTTTATAAAGACGTACACCAGTATAATTCTCACTACCATATGTTTTATGATGAAGGAAAAAAACTAATTAAGGTCTATTTTACTGAAATTTTCATATTTAGACAAACAGGTGCATGAAGTGATCACAACAGTATGTTAAAAGTAGTATTCAAAATATTTTAATATACTTTTTAAATACAATTTCTCTCATTACCAAAATACAGAAGCCATTTGAAGTTCATAACTGTTTTTTAAAGAATGTTCATCCGACTAAGGTTCTGAACGGTTATTGTTTGAATGTTCACTTAGCATTGTTGTGGCTAACATTTTGGTATCCCTATGTTAAGTCTATGGGCATTTCAACAAAGTTTCTTCAGAACTGTAAATTTTCATTCAAAAACTGTACATTACATGAAAACATGAGTTAGAAAAGGCACGAGCCACCCTAAATACATTGTGAGTGAGAAAGGAGTACCTTAACAATTTAATGTATAATATGCCTAGTGTAAAATTGTTGGAGTAATCGCAGTTTTGAACATATGATATTTCACTTGTTTTGTCACTGTATCTACTCGTTAGCTTGTTATCTTTAATACTATACCTACTAGCCTACTAGCTAGCTTAATAACTAATCCGGTGCAGCCAAACTATATAAAATAGCTAGGTAGCAATCAGTATTAGCTTAAATAATGAAAAAGAGAATTTACTTCAAGATGCTTCTTCAGGTTAGAGGTCGACTCTTTTGAAGCAGATAGCAGTTTGGTTGCTGGCAAACGCAGCTTGCAATTGTACTGTTATGTTGCGACCTTTGCCAAATTTGAAATTTGAATTGAATTGAATTGAAATTTGGTCCCTGGTTCCATGACATAAACGCGTTGTGCTGGTTGCTTTCTGTCTCACTCTCCATTCTACTGTCTTGTGAGTCAGGCAGGCTTCATGAAGTAATGTAATGTATAATATTGGAATATTGCGTTATATTGCATATAATTGAATATTGCATATATTTGTGTAACTGACCAGAAGTAGGCTTTGCCTTCTGTCTGGGTTACTTGGGCCTTCCCAGCCACCTCCTGGCTGACACACAATCAGCTGATTGGACAGCAGTATATTTAAACCCTCAAAGTAGCGACTAGGCAGTATTCTCATTCCTGGGGTGTGTTCCAGAGAGAAGGTTAGAAAAATCATAAACTTAAACTTGAATTCTGACTTGTGTTAGCGAAACACTACACGTGCTGAACTTTTGGTTCCAGAACAGATGATTCCAATTCCGGAGATTAAGTTCACTCAACCTTGGATAGGCTAAATCTGAATTATGTGCGTTTGTTAGGTTTCAAGTAGCCTACATTTAAAATATGTTGTGTTCTAGGATGAAGACGATGAGACTCTCTCAGCATTTACAGAGAGGCCTATGGAGGTATACCTTAAATTCTGAGAGGGGTAACTTCTAATAATTTGGTCACAGATTAGAATCTTACTTGTCATTGACCTGTCAGACCACGGCTTGCTGTTCCCCTTCCCCTGTGGAGGAATCCCCATCCAACTCCAGAGAACATCTTAGCACAGTAAGAATAGCTTTTCACATGTCTCTTTATCACCCATGTATCTAACTGAAATCATAAAACGAGAACACTATAACCTCCTCTAACAAAATGTCGTCTCTCTTCCCAGATGCCGGTAAAAGATCTATATAAAGTCCATCTGGAGTAGCAAATAAAAAAAATATGACTTCCAGATGGACCACATACAACTTCAAATCAAAAAAACAAAACCTGAAATTGAAATACTGGAGCACATGCTAAAGGTGGATTTATAAAATGATTTTATTTTTCCACTGGTGTGCATTAAATTAAAGCATGTCCTTTCATTTTTATTTGCAGGACATAAAGAGGAAATGAGAAATCTGCTGACTAACTGCTGTATTCATTGAGCATGCACGAAAAAAATAAATGAATAAAAAAAACTGCAGTTGGAGTGAGTCATTGAAGTGGTTTTTGCAAATCGTGTTCCTCACAGTCCAGCTATCTCCGTTGTCAGGAAGGTGGCAGGGGGGTGCATCATCTTATTCTACAATTGCAGGAGAGCATCTTTCTCCTCTTATTGTGGCAATATTGTGTAACACCACACTTGCCACAATGATGTCACATGCCCTCTCTGGAGTGACCTTGAGCCCACACAGGCACTGGAACCCAGCCTTGAGGATGCCAATGGTCATCTCCACGATGGCTCTTGTCCTGCAGTGGGCCAGGTTGTAGGGACACTGTGCTCCAGGCTCAGGGTCAGGGCAGGGGGTCATTAGAAAGGGCAGGCAGGGGTAGCCTTTGTCCCCAAGGAGGATATCATCATAGTGTCCTGTTATCACATGACAAAGTAACCATAGGTTATACACTTACATACAAACATACATACATACAAACAGTGGCGGAGCCAGAGGGGTGTCTGGGGTGGCACTGGCAGTCTGATGCTGATTGACATCTCATTTCACCTCTTGTTAAAAGAAGAGTTTAGTTTGACATCCGGCGGCGCCTTTTTCAAACCGAGGACGAGGAAGAGAGAATATTTCCACAGCTCACGAGTCACGTGAGCGACTGACACAACCATGGCAGACCTGCGGCGAAAACACCATTTTGAAGTAAGTTTTAAGGTTTAGCATCGGGTTTAGGTTTCCTGAACAACTTTTACAAAAGCTGAGTCACTGTGTAGATGCATATTGGCAATTTGGCTCCATAACAGACAGTTAATCAGATAAGAGAGATCGGTTCCCAATTCAGCCTAACATTATGTTTACATCTGTGCTAGTAATACACGCCACACATATACAGTGCAGCGTCGTAAGTTACAGTATACGAGTGTTTAGCTAATGTGGGGTAACTAGTACAGCTGTCAGTGTTCAGCAAGCTAACATTTAGCAATTTAAAATCCATTAATTCAGTTAGATTTTTGTACTTGAACAATTTTTTTTACCCAATTTTTGAAGCAGTTGTTATTATCAATCTGTTAACGTTACTCAAAAGATTACCACAATTTGCATATAGCCTGTTTGCTATTGTAAAGGTGTAAGAAATTATAGCTACATACTGCAGAGTAGGGCTAGCCATGATCTAACTAGTAACTTGTAGAGGCTGGTAGAGGATTTTAAGGTACAGTTATGATAATAGGGATTTGTAATTAAGATTGAGATTAGGCTAAAATGTGGGTAATTGGATGCTTAGATGTAACCATAGACTGTCTTATTTTTGCATTGGGTCAATTAAAACAATCATGAAAAGAAAGGGAGAGATATCAGACTTCTTTTTAAAGAAGAACAAACAGGCAGATCAGGTGCAAACAGACCCTAGCCCTTGCATCACCACCGGACCCCAGAGCAGCTCCCTACTTGAGGCTAGTCAGAGTCATTGTGGTCAGACTTCACAAGGACCCAGTCTACCACCTCCAGGTCAGGGCACCTACCAGGCAGTCAATCACATGCCCAGTTCAGAATTTAAGTTTAGCTTCAGTTTGTAACAATAGATGATTTTGTCAGATTAAGCCTCACTTAAAATGTTGGTTGTTGATTCATGTGTGTTCTTGTTTTGATGGCTTATATATTGATGGCTTGATGTGATTATATATTCATGAAAACAGTGACCCAAGTCTCTCCAGTATACGAGTAAAGTGTACAGTGTACAGTACAGTGTGTGTGTGTGTGTGTGCGTGCGTGCGTGCGTGCGTGCGTGTGTGTGAGAGAGAGAAAGAAATTGAGCTGCAGTTCCGAGGTAGAGACACTCGCTATTCATAGTATGTTAAAGAATTACCCCTAGAGTAACCCTAGTGGACCACACTATCTGCCACATTGAAGAACTCTGGATTAAGCTAATTATTACTTCTACCTCTAATGAGCAATCATAGGATTCATTCATGCTCCTTAGATGCCAGGTTAGGGTTACACACTAATTTTCTGTCATGGTCTATGGACCCCTGGAAGTAGCCTTGGCCACCCCATGTATAAAACTCTAGTTCTGCCACTGCATACAAAACCGTAAAAGTAAGAATTGAAGCATCAATCACTATTTGCAAGGTAATTTACCCTGTTCAAACTTGTTGTACAAGGTGGGCTCACGAAACACCCTTGAATCATGTACAGACCCTGGCCATTTGGCTTCCACATTTGTGATGATGTGGGTGGCATCACATACTATCTTGACAATAGAGAATGAGTTGCATTACTATTGAAATGAAGATTTGACTTTTGTCATTACCTGCACACTGATGCTGTGAAAAGATTTCCTATTCACATAATCTCCTTTGTTCACACTTGGAGTTTTAATAGGAATCTGTGTTCTGTACACACAGCCAATTACGTTTGGAAATCCTGAAATGTTAGATAATAATTGCTCATTGTCCAAACAGCTCAGTACCTAAATCCTTCATATGGATTTTTGCATAAGATTAACCAACCTATTATTCTGCAGAATTCCTCTTTGATAACCCTTACTGCTTTATGTCCTGGGAAAACAATAAAAATGTACAGAAAGTGCTTCAGTGCAAGGCACACTTTTCAGATGGATCTGCACACTGTTGCTTTCCCGATATGTTCAGCATCTCCGATCTTATATAGAAAGCTGCCATTGGCAAAAAAACAAAGGGCAATGCACGAGTTTGTAACGATGTGAGCGCAAATCCACGATGAGTGATGTTCAAGATGTGAGGTTTAAGAAGGTTGTTGAGGTAGATTATGGACAGTGAAGAAAAACAATAATGCTCGCAAAGAAACTCCTCTGAAAATGAGAAAATATCACAACAAGGTCTAATAAGCCGTTCTCGGTGAAGTGCTCGGCGAATAATTCGAGCCTCCACGTCAATTGGCCCTTCAATGAAAGGGCATGACATTATCGAAACAGATGAAATGTCTAATTGAATTCCCTGCTACTTAAATACTGCAGGCGTGGTCAGGTTTAACTCAAACTTGCCATTTTTTCAGGTTAGTTTCAGAGCATAAGTTGTCACAGTAACTGAACTGGACTTACTCTTATCCTCGTATCTGGAAAAAAAAATTCCAGATTTCCGTGAATTTCGAGTTAAAAGATTTGGTTAACTTGCAAATTTTGCTTACTGGAACACACCCCTGGTTGCTTTGCTAGGTCCTCGCTGGAGACTGCCTTGCTGTGGAAAGACTGATGCTGTTTTGTGTCATTCCTACAGTGTGGAAATAGGCAATTGCTGCAACTTGCAGGTAGGGAGCACAATGCCTTTTTTCCCTTAACTTGTACTGCACATAGTTTACCACCTGCAAGGTTAGAGACGAAAGAAGTGTTAAGAACTCATGGTAACTTTGTTGGTTGTAACTGGTTGCACTTATATTCGCAGGAGTTTGCCATTGCTGTTCTGCCTTGTCTGACCCACTTGCTTTAACTTGTTTTGCCTGTTTTGTGTTTGTTTTGCTGTTTTGTTCACTTGGTTTTGCCTTGTGTTGCCGTTTGGGTTTAGCTTTTTGATCTAATTTGCTTTGTTCTTTTTGGTTCAACTTGGGTTCATTTACTTTGCAAATTGAAGGTTTTCTTTGTTTTGTTAGATTCAACCTTTGAACTAATTATCTACCATTGGTTTGGCATCTGTTTTTGAGGTTTTTTTCTTTATCCTTTGTGTTGTACATATTGGGGCCATGGGGCCATGTGGTTGTACTCGGTTGGGCGGTCTCAATTGGTACTCTAGGTAGGGAGCAGAGCGTCTGGCTTAAGTCCCTACCTTTCTAAATCTACTGCTTTTACGGGTACTGGCTTGTCTGTTAACCGCTGCTCATTGGAGATAGTAACCATTTCTAGTTTCTCTTGCCAGCAGGACCTAGTGCAGCTGCACCTGTGGGCTGGTTAGTGTATGGTGGTTCCCCTCCCTTGCACTGCTTGAGGTGGATAACACATGTAATAGTTACAGTGTGCACTTTCACCTTTATCACTGTTTGCTGTGTGTGTATGGGGTTGTGTGTGTGATCCTAGTCAGCTGGAGCACCAACACATGTGAATTGGGTGTCAGCCCCCCCCCCCCCCCCCAGTCCAGTTAACCACTCCATATGGTTGGCACAATCCAATTGCATCCTTTTATACCCTTGTTAACAACCAGTACCCTATTCTAATCTGCTTGTTTTAGCCTTGTTTTTATTGGAGCTTTGTATACTTTTATTTAAATAAAATGTGTGTTTTTACTGTTTCATCCACTAGGGCTGGGTATTGGCACAGATGCCCCGATTTGATTTGATTCGATTCACAAGCTAACGATTCGATTCAATTCGATTCCGATTTGATATCAATTCGATACTATATAGCAGCTTTCCATATTTGGAGAGATGTTTAAAAATAAGGTTATAATAAAGTTTTAAAATCGCGGTTGCAGAACGGGACGTAGCGGACGTAACCGGATGTAGTGGAGGCAATGCTTCCCACACGCAACACGTCTATCTCATGTCTCATGGAAATAAAGTGATTGCGCTGCCGGGCGTATAATGGTACAGTACACCGTATGGTACAGTATACCATATAATACATGTCTTGATAGTCATAATAAACGCCTCTGCTAATGTCTTATGTAGCCTATGTACCTACTGTACTTTCTATCGTTGTTTAAATGTGAACTTTGCATACTTACAATTAAAAAGTTTACTGCATAACAGTGTATGCTTCGACTCGTAAGCAGCACCATCCAATCTCGTGCCTATTCCATATAGGTTTGCTAAGTATAGCTATAGTATGGTGTTAGCACGTCCAAATCACATAACGTCCTGTTTCACAGAACGTATGTGGAAGTTAAGCGATGCATGGCTGTATACCAAAATCTTTTTATTTGAGGAACACATGGGTATAGTTTCTTAAAAACAAAACCAACCTGTATCATTGCCTACTTATTAATGACAAGAAGCAGCAATGTGTTTGCATCAGTTAGCTCAGGGAAAGCTGGTTTGTAAGGCAGCTACAATGACTGACAAAACATAGCTGACTGCCAGTAGCAACTTTGCAATTGTGGACGTTTTCTTGCTAGCCTAATATGAACAACTAGCTAGCTACACTATATGAACAAAAGTATTTGGCCACACCTGTTTTTCAGGGTTTGGGCTAGGCCCCTTATCTCTAGTGAAGGGCAATCTTAATGCTTCAGCATACCAAGACATTTTGGACAATGCTTGTCCAACTTTTTGGCAGAACAGGCATACCAGGCATCTCCACGATTTCGGACACCCTTCTCCACACATCTTTTTTATTTATATCTCTGTACGTATCAAGAGACAAATTGTAGAGTATGGGGAAACCCGACACTGCCATGATAAGCTTCTCCTCCATGTTTGACTGGAACCAAAATGATTGATCATTTGTTTCAGCAACGTGTCACGCTGCTTTCGCTATGTTGCATTGCTCAGTATTTGCAGAAACCAGACCTAGAGTCTATTTTAGCCCCACCTAGTTGGCTTTGCAACAGCCACTTGTCTCTTGTCGCTGTAAATTGCCAACTCTCATTGAAAATGAATGGCAGCCGGTCGCTTTGTCTCTCGCCTGTGTCGTCCATGTGACCATGGGGGGGGGGGGGGGGGGGGGGGGAAGACTAGTAGGCTAACTGCCTTTAATCCGACAGTTAGGCTATGTCAGAGCCTGTCTATTTATTTGGCTATGTTTAACCTTTTCAGAAATCAACCTAGAAAACCGGAAAAAATGCAAATTAGCCTAAAAGATTGATCCATAAATTTTACAGATTGATATCGAATCGGACCAATTTCAAAAAATGATATTTTTGCACACCCCTATCATCCACCTTCTAGAGCTGTTGCCCATCCAACACTAATGTTTCTTATTACAAAGCTTTTCTGTGTAATGGGGAGCCTTGTTAAGATGGTTATTGGGTGGGTTGTATCAGATTCCTACGGTGCAAGTCCTTAGGTGGCATAGTCTGGCAATCGCTAGCAATCTGTTGTATTTATACCATCTATATTACAAATTCTCCCAAAATGTTTAGGGAGCAGCAGAGCCGGCCCTGACCAGTTTGGTGCCCTAGACAAGATTTTAGCTAGTGCCCCTTGCATTGCAGCCAATTCCACCACCAATCATTGTGTTCATACACTCACACAGAGACTGCATAGCTTTATGTCTTTGAGATTTTCTTTATTTTAGAAACAAAAAAACACACAAAAAACAGTATTAAAGAAACAAGTGACATAAAATGAATTATAATTACAATAATATAGCTGCAAGCAGCAATTCCGGGGTCTAAGCACAAATAAGATAATTGCCTGGGGGTCTTTAATTTCATGCAGTAAAAGTCTGTTATGAAGATTTTCAGAGGCCAGTGTTAAGAAGAATTTGATGAAAGATAAAAATATTGGCTCATTGTTAGTAAAACCGTCCGAAAATAGTAATGAAGGCCTTGGGGAATGCATTATAGTCATGCCAATTGGCCACACAGTTCAAGAAAGGTTGACATTTAAGAGTCTTACAGATAATTCATAATGGTGACCAAATGATGTGACCTATGGCATTCTCCCTCATTGGGATGATTGTTGACAGAGGGAGAAACATACCTATTAAGTCTCAGGAGTTCCCAATGTTTTGTTTTGGTAGGAGAACAAACTGAATTTGTAACATAAAATCCATTGTGGCAGCAAAACCATGTCATCAGTGACTCATCCTTTGGGCTTATAGAAGAATGCAAAGTATTGAAACTTTTTAAGCAACTATCTAGAATTTATACCCATTGGAACACAATTTTTCAACATTGATTTTGAGAACTTTGCAAATTGATTGGCATGTATCTCTGGTGTTATTTGATGTAGCAACTATTTCTTCGCAATTTAGACAATACATTGGAGATTTTGCATCATTTGAAGTTATGGTTCATGAAAAGATGATTTTAAAGTATATTTTTCATATATTAAAAATTGGGTTAAAATGGGAGTGTTGCAGTGCTTGTAGAGTCCATGTTTTTGATGGATTGCTTTCAAATTTGGAACACCATTTTAGCGAGGCCTTGTCATTCCGCACAAGAAAGTTTAGAATGACTGAATGCAGAATCACATGAGTATTAATCAAATTAATCAAAAAATATCAAAAAACTCATTATGTCACTGTTGCAATCTGATTGCTACACAGCTCTGGTGTTATATGACGTAGTGACTATTCCTTCCCTATTTAGACAGAGCATACCCCAAAGGCCTTACAAGTGAAATTTTGCATCAATTGAAGTTAAGGTTCATGAGAAGAAGATTCTAAGTATATTTTTCACATATTAAAAATTTAGTTAAAAAAGGGCGTGTTCAAGTGCTTGTGGAGTCTTTTTTTTTGACAGATTGCTTTCAAATTTTGAATATCGTGTCAGGGAGGCCTTGTCATTGTGCAGAAGAAATTTAAGAATGATTGATGCAACGGTGAATGATACTGGCTAATTTGCATATTAACTGGGACATGAGGCAAATTGATTGGCTTGCGGCGGCCATGTTTTTTTGATGTAGCAGCTTCTTTTTTGCAATTTAAGTCGGGATTCGGTTCAAGATGAAGTGTTTCAAGTTTCATGCAAATCAGCCCAACCGTTCAGAAGATGTAATTTTTGCTGAAATCATAATTATGCAAATTAGCTCAAAATCCAGTATGGCCGACTTGAAAGGTTCAAGAGGCAAAGTTCTTCCTTGTGATGAGGGGAATCTGTATACCGAGTTTCATGACTTTTTGTCAAATGGTTCAAGTGGGCTGAGCTTTTGAAAATGGCGATTTCAATCCAAGATGGCTGCCAGGTCATGTGACCAATGGACGCCATATTGGAAACAATTGGTCAGGAGATGACCCTCTACGTTCCTACCAATATTGGTGACTTTTCGACGGACGGTTTTGGTTTTACGGCCAAGCTTGCAAAAGTGGCGGAAGAATAATAATAATAATAAAAATAATAATAATCCAATCCCTAAATATAGCTCCAAGCAGCAATGAAGAGGCCAAGCACCTCAGGGCCACCAGGTAGACAACTACTCAGAACAACCTCTGAACAAGGTACCAGTCCATAACAGGCTGAACAGACACATTGACACCCACTCTTACACTCACACCTATGGGCAAGATAGCATGTCCAATTTACATTACCTGAATGTGTTCGGACTAGAAAAGCAGAATACCCAGAAGAAAGCCACATGAACACAAGGACAAGGTACAAACTGAACGCAGATGCACCCCAAACTTGAAACCTCCTCAATGTTAGGCAGTACTTCTACCCATTTGCACCACTGCGCTGCCCCCCCACTACATATATGTCAAGCTTAAACATAAGCAGTGCCATAAAATGCAGTGTGCCTTCTTGGGACATTGCAATAAGAACTGCCGACTCTGTTGGAGGAGTGCAATTTTCGGGTAATTGAATATTTCAAAATCATGGGAAAAATGGCAGATGTGGTGGATATCCCCCTGGTCTGGGCCAAATGGACCGAGGGTCTTCCTCCACATTTTGATGCCTTCTGGAAAATAAGTCCTCACAGAGTCTGATGTAATCATGGTTGTTTGGTTTATTGCATATGGTGATCAATCACATACAGTAAACCGGGTTGGTCCGCGGAGCAACAGGTGTATATGCGGTGTGTATACATTCACAAACACTCCCCAATCACTCTGCCCTCCCCTCAGCCTGCATCCATCCTTTATGCCTTTTCTCCCTCCTCCTATCCCAGACCCAAATTTCCAACTTGTCCCAGGCTCCTCCTTCAAGATCATCCCATTTTCTATTTAATACACTATTATTTCATTTTTAAGCTGTTACATTTACCCTGCCTGGAAAGTCCCATAAACTCCATAGTCATTAATTGTATATTATTTTAAACATAACACTTCTGAAATTTCCCATTATTTCCACTCCACACCTATATGATTTTTAAACATAATTAAATAATACAGACTTGATTTTATTTTTAAGCATATATGCCTGGAATATTACCATTATTTCCAGGCCCACGTTTGAATAATAAAAAAGGTTAAATAACTCAGTTAGCCAGACAGCGGTGCTGCAGACTGTAAGAAGGCACACAGATATCTATGTGCCATAAGCTACAAGGTTAGGCCTTAAAACAAAGGGTTAATGTAAGAACTAGGCCCCATCTGGACACGGCCCAGGAGATGGGCCACAGCAACAAGACAAAGAAGAATTAAACCCTACAAAGGGGGGCCGTTGGCTCAGCACTACTATGATGGGCAACTATGACAAATTGCAGTAAATCCACCTACAGTTTGCAAGCAGTTGCCAGTAGATGTCAGCTAGGCCAAAGCAGGCAATCAGCTCTTATTTTCTAGATGTATGACTCCTAAAAGAAAACTAAAATGTGATGCATATGTTAAAAGGAGGCAAAAACATGCTGACACGCTGTAGGGGCATGTCAGGGGGAGAAAATACAATAAGTGAAGGTGGCATGACTATGAGTCAGAGGAAGAAGATACAATAAGCGTGACTGTAAAACAATAGGAGAAAGTGGCATGACTATGAAACCAGAGAAAAAAGATACAATAAGCGTAACCAATAGGAGAAGTGAAGGGAGAAAAGATACAATAAGCGTAGACCGTAAACCAATAAGAGAAGGTGGCATTACTATGGAACAGCAACATAGTGCATGAAGGTTCTGGAGTGACTTCCAGGGAGGGCCAATGCTGAAGGCAGTGTTCCTTCTGCAAGGTCATCCACTGTCCTGTAATAGCCCTCAAGATTACCCCCCTAGCAATGGCCTACATGCAATGTTTATGACCTAGGGTAACCCCCCAGCATTACTTACACATAGAATCACATCATATTACTTTTCAGTAGTAGTGCTTAATGCATACAATATTTTCCACTATACAAAGTATAATAGAATACATATTTAAGGCTAACATATTAGATTGTCTGGTTTCCTTAAACACTTCCAGACCTCCACATGTATAGTAAAGATAAAGTAAATAGCTAATGTAATATGTCAATAACTTCAGTTATTATGTCAATAACTGTGGTTAAAATCAAATACTAACATCTGTTGGCAATGCTTATGATGTTTGCTGGCAATAATGTATTTCCACCATGTAACAAGCTTAATCGTACCACATCAAGCTCCGCTTTTCTCTGGGGGCGTGAAAGTGGCAATACTCATAATTTACATATGGTGTATACACTTTATCAAAAATTTTCCACCACAAAGATACCATATTAGCTGAATATAATAAAATGTCCCTGATTAAAAAAAACTCATTTTTCAACACCTTTTTTGGCAAAAGACTTTTTGAAGATCAAACCTTATTTATTTAAAGAAATAATTTCATTTGATGCCACCAGGCTTCTAAATAGCTTCATACCCCAGGCTGTGAAGATCATGAACACTCTTTAACACATCGAACAGTACTTACATTTGCCATTACGGCTACTAGCACATAGACACGGGAACATGTGTCTTCCACCTAAGCAATCACAATAAGAATGCTTATGTTGACAAAACTAAACGTTGCATTCAGTTTTACATAAAAAATGCGAACCCGTATGGATCGCCAGCTAGCCCACTGTAGCTTATCAGTATCTGGCATTGTTTCTTTGGCATTCTTATTTAATGTGACATGTCCAACAGCATCTGATACGGAAATGTGGACTTACAACTCGCCAACGTTATTTTACGAACAATATTAATTGTACACAGACAACTTAAATGTACATTTACCCAGACAAGTCTACCCTCTTCCCAAGGACCTGCACCCAGCACGCTGCGTAACATGGCTTCCGAGCTCGGGTGTCTGGCTGACGTCACATCACAGCAATCCTTTAAAGGGGCCATGCAGTTTTTTCTTTTTTTGAAGTGATATTTCTCCACTCGGCTACATAAATATAATATAAATAAGAGTATTGCACAAAAAACTATATTAACGAAACCTCTGTGCAATATTTGCAAGGTGTTGAGGTGGAGGGGACAGGAGAATTTGACGCTGCATCGCCGGAAGGTGCTAAAGTGGAGAGGGTGTCTGCAGGTGGTCCAGGATTTGCAGGGGTGGGATTAACATATTTCAAAAGTGCATCCGAATTATAAGGTTTACAACTATTAATTAAAAAAGGGGATGGAAAAGGAAAAGGATTTTAATTGACTATTACAAGCAGGGCTAACGTTGGCTAACTAGACTAAGATGTCAATAAAAATGTATGCCTGGATTCTTGAGGCAGATGGTTCGTGCAGCACACTTAAAAGAAAAAGTGTATTTCTCAAAATTATGTTGTACGTTATTCCCCAAACACCTGAATAGTCTTTCCAACTTTCCCTAATGAATTTAAGGTGTGAGTAACTGATGTTAACTCTAGCTATTTATTAAATTAGCGAACATTACTATTGTTCAAAGTAAGCTAGTAACACTCAGCTCCAATGGAAACTATGCAATAGATAAGCTATTCATTCATCACATTACCTCTGTCTGCTTCCCGTTTTTCCTCCTCTTCTCTTCTTCTTTTTCTTTCCTGGGCACCAGAGGGCTTTGGTCTTTTTGACATGATATTTGAATTAGGCTACTGATGTTAATCGCATCACGTTTCACGGTCAGTGTCACTCACTAGTTCAGATAACTCGCCCATCCCCCACAATCAAGTAAGTCTAACTAAGGGGGGGGGGGGGGGGGGGGGGGTGATGCTGCAGGCAGGCTATGTATTTATGTTGTTGTGGGCTTTTTTGTAATATTTCAAAACAATTGTATTAAAATAGTATAGTTAAAAGTTAAAAATTTTGATTTTTTTTCTTCCCTCATTTGGGGCGTCCCTATGGATGGATGGCGCCCCTAGCATTCGTCTATACAGCCTATGTCACGGGCCGGGTCTGGGGAGCAGTCATTCCAAGAATTATTGGCATCATTTGCAGTATAAATCCTGTGTCTTGCTGTATTAATTGCACTTTAATTATTTAAATGATTGTTGCTAACAGATGAGTGTGTGTGCAGTCTGTCCTGTTCCACACTCCATGATTACTCATCTGTACACCATCACACTCATCACAGAGGCACCATTCCACCCTGCTGTGATTTCATATTCACACATGTTCCTCCTCCCTCTGCGTTAAACAAAACTACAGGAGCAATGATTTAAAATGATGCTGAAAAGAATCTGAAAGCTATCCATAGTCACTGTTACTGCCATGCTGACTGCTTGTACTGGCTGCTGCAGTGCTGTGGCTAGTACAGTATGTCAGAACCTCTTTAAAGCATCCATGCAGCTTAGCCTGAGTTAGCCTTTTGCTTGAATTTCAACAAATTTTTCTGTTTTTACCTGAATAGTGGGACTTTAACACATACATTTACCTGCAGTATATCGTGTAAACTTTTATTTGGTTATAATTCATTATAGGGGATTAGTCTTCTCAGGCATGTCAATTTGCATAGTTAACATTATCATTGATGTTAAAATAATAATCCTGATTAATATGACTTACAGCAAGAAATACAGCTAGCAATATGACAACCAGCAATGTGGCTTTAAACAGACCTACACACAAAGCCAGTTTTGTTTGTGTGTTAACTTTGAGGATGTGTTGAAGTAGCTGGCTTATGGTACCAACTCAACAGCTAGCTGCCCAGCTTGGACCAACTTTAATTAATTTTTGGATCCAAGAAAGTGAGCCAGTAGGATGATAGCCACAGCTGCTCACTCTGAAGCAGACTAAACATGAGCTGCTGCCTTATCACCCTACCACCTAACCCAAGAACCACTGAGCCCCACTACACGCTGCCACTAGACAATGCTATTTGTTTATTGCCCATCAGTTAATGTAAGGGTTAATGCCAGTGCCTGTTATGAAAGCTTGGCATGGAACAAAGGCAGAACACTATGGCTCTTCACATAATGTGGCTGTAATAATAACCAACACATTGAGATGCATGTCAGTCTTCTTTGTGGGGTGATTTCCATATAGACACTCCATACAGTGGCAGCTACCTGACTGCTGCTGGAATGTTAACACATCCTATTTCCATCCTCTTGTTTAGGGATTAGCTGTACTTCAGCCTAAAGACAATTCATATATAAGAAGAACATATATAAAAAGAAGACATTATGATGAGGACAGGCCATTCAGCCCAACTAAGCTCGCCATTACAATTAAAGAGAATCCAAAACTGCATCAAGTCTGGACTTGAACACAGCAAGGGTCTCTGCATCAACTACATGACTTGGCAACCTATTCCATATATTGATAACTCTTTGTGTAAAATAATTACTTCCTTATATCAGTGCATTGTATGAATTCAATATAACCTCCTTACATTTATAATCAATACTTTTGGCTATATATCCCAGCAAGTTGTCCCTCATTATGGATTCCAGTAATTTACATGTGATACAAGTTACTCTGATGGGCCTATAATTTCCTGGATCAGTCTGCTCTCCTTTCTTGTAGAAATGTTTCCAGTCATCTGGTATTTCTTCAGTTTTAAGAGATTGTTTAAAAATAACTGTCAGAGAGAAATAACTGTCTCAGTTCCCTGAGAACTCTTGGATATATTCCATCGGAGCCTGCTGCCTTATTTGTTTTAAGTTTTTGAAGTTTATCTAGAACTTCTGCATCATTTAAATCAGTATCCTCCATAAGACTCTGAGAACTGAATGCATCTGAAGGCATATGTGAAAACACTTCACTAGTGAAACTCTCCACAAAGTAACTGTTTAGGGTATCAGCAATAGCTTTGTTATCATAAACCATTACTCCATCCTTATTTTTTACACCTCGTATCTCATCCTTAACTATCCTTTTGCAACTGTAGTATTGAAAAAAGCGTTTAGAGTTGCTCTTTGCATCTAGTGCAATATGTCTTTCAAAACACCTTTTAGCTTCCCTTATTTTTCTTAACTTGAGCTTGCATACTACTGTATTCAATCTTATTACTCTCTGAGCTGTCCAACTTTTATTTTCTAAATAATTTCCTTTTTTGTTTCAAACTGTCTCATAATGACTTATTCATCCACTGTGGATGCTTCTTTTTCAGCTTCCCTTTTTTCACTTGCGGAATGAATTTACACTGTACATCCAGAATAATCGTTTTAAATATGCACCACAATTCTTTCACAGTTTTGCCATCTAGAAGAGGTACCCAGTTTATATTCCTTGTATTATCACATCTTAATAAAGTCAGCTCGTCTAAAGTTGAAAACTCTAGCATTAGAGAATGCAGACTTAACTTGCCAAAAAACTTCAAATGCAACTGCACTATGGTCACTTGTTCCGAGTGGCTCCCCTACCTCAGTACTGCACATTTTGTCAGAATTATTACACAGAACCAGATCTAGAGTTGTGTTCTCTCCTGTAGGATGAGTAACAGACTGTATCAAAAAGCAGGCATTTACAACATCCCAAAACTCTTCCTCACATTTACCTTGACCTGACACAGCTTCCCAATTAATTGAAGGGTAATTGAAGTCCCCCATTACTATTGTCTCAACCTCTTGACATGCTAGTTTAATGTTATCAAAGAGCATGCTGTTTCCACTGCTGTCTGAGGCTGGTGGCCTATAACATACTGCGACATTCAGACCCTTTACATTTTCCCCCAATATTTTAATTCATATGTTTTCACTAACACCACTGGAACACAACACTGGAATTTCCTGAATATTAAGACATAGAGAGCTACGCCCCCTCTTCTTCTATTGGTTCTACCCTTTCTTAGCAGCTTGTATCCCTCTACGTTATACTCATCCCCATCCCTTGCACCAAGCCATGTCTCTGTGATCACAACATCAAAGTTACTATTACTCATAACAGCTTCTAGATCCAAAATTTTATTTTTTATGCTTCTAGCATTTAAACAGAGGAATTTCAGGGTACTGCGTGTGTATTTCCTGTCTTTCCTTTCCACTGTAACCCGTTCCACTTGTACAGTTTGCCCCTGTTCCAAAAGGAGTCCCAGTGCCCCATAAACCTGTACCCCTCTTTCCTACACCAGGTTTGCAGCCACGTGTTAAACCTCCATATAAAGGCTTGCTTCCCTTTGCTTGCACGTGGTACTGGTAGAATTCCAGAGAAGACTACCGTGGAGGTTCTGCTCCTAATCTACCCCGCTAGCTCAATAAATTTGTTCTGCAGGACCCTGAATCTACCCCTTCCTATGTCATTGGCCCCAACATGGACCACGACCATTGGATCCTCCCCTGCTTGTCAGCATGCTCCAGGAGGTCTCCAACCTGGGCACCAGGCAGGCAACAGACCATGCGAGACTCGAACACAGTATGCTATCGCGCGAACACATTATGCTATCTACCCCTCTAATGATCGAGTCCCCCACTATCACTAACTCCCTTTTCTTGGAGGATGAGCCCACCTGGGGCTCTTCAGTCCTCCCACTCTCAGGATCATGGGCCAACTCGTCCTGCAGTGGCATGAAACGGTTGGTCACCGCAATCTCCGGAGATGCCTCCCCTCTTGGAATTGTGCACCCCTTTCTACACCTACAACCTATTGTAACCCAGCTCTCTCGCCCTATCTGGTCTGTATCTTTCCCCCTACCCAGCTTCGGTGAGCACACTATCTCCCTATAGGGTGTACTAATCAGTTATTGGAGAGGATTCTAGATGGCGGAGCGAGTGGCAATACTTTTGCAGGCTCCGGTTAAAAATTTGTTGTTTAGTCCTGAATTGTGAACTTTTCATGCAATAACCCAATATTGTAGAACCAGATTACACAGTAACAAGGACAGTGATTGAATATACCAGATTACTCAAAGATTTTTGGTTTAATTGAGACGGAGTGCTAACATGACTGACTATGACTACGACTTGACAGTTCTCCATGAATCGTGTGATGGTGATATTGAAGAAATTGTAGAGGATGGAGAGACTTATAAGGAGCATAGAATAAATTTGACCCACACTCCAATAAAAAGCCTAAACCCCAAAAAATGAGAGCACAAAGTGACAAAAAAGAAGGAGGATGAAAGTACCAGCATTGCGATTCTCCACACAGTGCAAATTCTACCCTGAAAGATGGATGAAGACTGAACTTTTAAAAAGTTTTGACAAACATATTGCAGCCAACACAACGGCAGTAAAAGAAAACAACGAGGAGATTGAGGTGCTCCCGAAAAAAACAGGTGACCTTCAGAAAGAAAACGGCTCGCTAAGAAATTCATGTGCAGAGCAAGCTGGCTACAAAAGAAGATGGAATTTGAGGTTGATTGGTCTTCCAGAAAAAAGATGGAGAAGACACAAGAGAAATTGTCATTGGGATACTCACAAGAGTTGTTCCACTGTCTGTGGAACAGCTGCGAAAGACAGTGGATACTGTCCACCGCCTGGGAAGAAAGGGCAACGCTGCTACCTAAAACAACACCCCAAGGTCAATCATAATCCAATTCAGGATGAGAACTGTTCGGGATGATGTCTGGAAGACATCTAAAGATACGAGAGATGCACATCCGTTTCAGAGAAGATTTCTCCAAAGAAGACTGGAAATGGAAGAATGGAAAGTGTTCTACACAACTGACAAAATCATAATTGGAGATTTTAATTTGGTTCCTGATCTCTGGTTAGACCGTCTTCCATCCAATGGTCAGTGTCAGAACTATAATGACACTATAGTTGAACTGGTCACAAAAGCAAGTCTGACAAATTATTGGAGAATGAAAAATTCATTTACTACTTAATATACCTGGTTTAATGCATCTAATAATGGCCAGTGGTCAAGGATTGACTATTGGTTAATTTCAAACAATTTAGTCAATGATGCTTCTAAGTGTGAAATCTCAGCATCACCTCTAACTGATCATTGTGTAATTTCGTTGTCCATTTTGTTGTGTGGATATGTGTCTACCTTTACTCCTATCTGGAAATTCAATAATTACCTTTTGATGAATATAGGAAGAAGTCAAACATCTGATTGAGGAAATTGTTGAACTGGAAATGTCAACTTTGAGTAAATGGGAGTGGTTCAATTTTAAAGTTAAACAGGTTACAATCAAGACAAGTAAATATTCTGCTAAAGTTCAAAACCAGAAACAGTGGGACATTACTAGTTAGAACAACCATTTATGTAATAAAGCTGAATTAACAATGGATGAACATGTCAAATGAAACAATCTTCAATCCCAATTAGACGATATGTATTTGGAGAAAGCAAAGGATGAATTTATACGTAGAGCTCGTTGGATTGAGGAAGGGGAAAACAATTCTTCTTATTTCTTTAGTTTGGAAAAACAAAGACAAACAAAAAAGAAAATCCAAGAGTTGCTTATTAATAGTGTTACTATTGAAAATCAAGACCAAGTAAATGAGGAAATAGTTTTTATAGCAACTTTTCTAAGGAAAACTGTCTTTTGTTATTAGATAAAATTAGGGTGTTTAATAAGATGATGGATGAAGAACTCAAGCAACGTATGGAGGATAAGCTTTGAATTGAAGAGTTAGGGCTATTCTGCAGATGACTAATAGGAAGTCACCAGGACTTGACGGTCTAACCATGGAGTTTTACAATTTTTTTTGGAATGATATCAGGCAGCTGCTTTACAATGCCTTCTTAGAATGTATTTCAGCAAGAAATGTTTCTTCCACTATGAAGCGAGGTCTTATCACCCTAATCCCGAAACCCAATAAGGATAGACTCTCATTGGACAATTGGAGAACGATAACTATTATGTAATGATTATAAACTATTGGCACATGTCTATGCATACCGATTAAATGAGGGGCTACCGCAAATAGTCAATGAATGTCAGTCGGCCTTTATAAAGGGAAGAAGTATACATAATCATATCAGGCTAATATTTGATATGCTAGATTATCAAGATTTAGTCAATACCGATGGTTTTGTGCTATTTATTTTTAGAAGGCGTTGAACATTCTTTTTTATTGGAAGCACTACACCTCTTGGGTTTTGGAGAAGTTTTTTGTAACATAATTAAGATGTTTTACACTGATATATATTGTTCCGTATCCCTGAACCCTGGAATGGTCCCTAGGTTCAAGGTGTTACGTGGTATTTGGCAAGGGTGCCCAATCTCTCTGAAATTATTTATTTTGACCACCCATTTACTAGCAGTGTTTATTGGTAACAACTCTGAAGTACAAGGTATTACAATTTGTGACAAGGAATTTAAAATTAGTCAATTTACAGATGAGACAGCCATTTTCCTAAGAAATAAATCCATGATAGATAAAGCCCTTAATACAATTTTGTTATTCTCCAAAGCATCAGGGTGATCCCTTATTAAACAATGTGAATTACTTACCATACATACAAGCACAGATTCCACTATAGCTTCAATTAGATTTGAAACCGAAGTGAAATATTTAGGAATAATGATGTCTAGAAATGTTATTAGAGGAGAAGACATCAATATTTCTAACCGCTTAACAGATATGAAGAAATCTCTTAGTCATTGGCTAACCAGGGAACTTACTATCTTTGGTAGAGTTATTTTATCTAAAGCAGAAACTATCTCCAAATCAATCTATCCATGTCACTCCCTGTATGTCTCTTCCAATAATATTAAAAAACCAACTCAGTTATTTTCCAATTTTTATGGAAAAATAAAACCCATTACATTAAAAGATCACAGCTAGTCAAAGAGTGTGACAAGGGTTGTATCAAATCTTTAAAATTCGAATCTTTGATTGGAACTCTTAAGATTAAATGGTTTAAAATCATATCTGTCACTGCCAAATTCTATGTGGTTTCATATACCAAGGTCCTTTTTTAGGAAAATGGGAGGGCTTGAGTTTCTTTTAAAATGTGATTTTGAGGTGAACAAGGTCCCTATTAAGCTGTCAAATTTCCACAAATTCTTCAGTATTGGAAAATGATCATAATTTTTCTCCTCATGGATCAACCTTATGGAAGAATAGAGTACAATCAATAGAAAATCAATTTTTAGGAGGGATTGGTATGAGAAAGACATTTTGTTTGTAAATGATTTATTGAATGGCAATGGTAACTTTTTGGACTATGTGGCCTTTTCAGATAAATATAATGTAAATTGTACTCATAGAAAGTACAGTAAGATTTGCAAAGTGATCCCTTTATCGCTGATTCAGGTAATCCAAAACACCTTAATGTATTCAAATGTTAAACCAGTATTGCCAAATTTAGTGTTTAATGAGTATAACTTTAATGATAACAAATGTAATAAAATTATTAGTGCTGTTCTGAAATTCAAAGTGTTTCATGATTATAATAGAGGGTTGTAATGTACAAGTTCCTGATATGGAAACATTGTCTATTATGGGTAAAGCACACTGTAAATTTATTAAATGGCCTTTTTCCCCAATGGTTAAAGTATCATTTCAAAATAATACCCGGTTGCAGAATTTCTTAAAAAAAGAAGTGGACCCTTGTATCTTTTGAAATGTGTCAGATGAAACATTAGAACACATGTTTTTCTCATGTCCTGTGTCCAAAAGATTTTGGATAGATATAAAAACTTGGATATCACTTAAGGTAAATGACATTCCAACTTCTGACATTTCTCATATTCTTTCTTATATGGATAACTTAAACTCATTTATTTCTGACATGATTAATATAATCATTCTGATAAATATTCAATTCAATTGAATTCATTTTTATTTGTATAGCGCTTTTTACAACAAGTTGTCACAAAGCAGCTTTACATTGTTCCCAGACCTGAGACCCCCTGAGAGCAAGCCTAAGGCAACAGTGGCAAGGAAAAACTCCCTATCAGGAAGAAACCTTGAGTAGAACCCAGGTCAGAGGGGGAGCCCATCTGCTTCTGGCCGGCACTGGGCAGATAGAGTTAAAGACAAGTTATGCAATGTACTTTAAGACATCTACGATTGATAGACAATAGTAATTAACAGCAGAGTGATTATAAGAAGGTCTCCTAGGATGCCCGGTTCTTGGAACGCGGTTGGCTTTGATAGGCAGGGCAGCGAGGTAGCAGGACTGGAAAACGGGATGAGACGCTTGGGCTACAGCTCCGGACAGGAGCCCGGAGCAGGGGTAGGAAGCAAACAGAAAACAGTGGTTAGTGGAGGATAAGAATGGCAGGGATGTAGAACAGAGAGGCAGGAGAAGAGGGGCAGTGAAAAAGGTGTGCAACAAGGAAAAAAACCCCGGCAGGCCAACATTGTGGCAGCATACCTAGGGGACGGGAGGCAAGGGACCGGCGTAGTCATGAGGGCGACCCTAAGACAGTCAACACCAGATCACGGCACAGGGTCCATGAAAGCAATGACCACTTAGTCCACCCGAGACTCTATGATCCACGCCAGCACCAGGCCATGTCCCTCAGCTGAAGGATTTACTATATAGATATGTTTTGAGCCTAGACTTAAAGGTGGAGAGAGAGTTTGTTCCCCGAATCTCGGAGGGTAAACTGTTCCACAGGAGAGGGGCTTGATAGGAAAAGGCTCTACCGCCTACAGTAGTTTTGCCCACTCTTGGAATGGTGAGAAGCCCAGCATTTTGGGAACGAAGGGCTCTCTGCGGAAGATATGGGTGAAGAAGGTCCTTAAGATGGGGGGGGGGGAAGCCCATTTAAAGCCTTAAATGTGAGTAAAAGTATTTTAAAAACGATCCGGTATTTAATAGGAATTTAATAGAATACAGAGGTGCTGTCCTGCCTCCCAGTGTACTCTGAGCCCGAAGCTGAGGATCCTGGAAAGGACTTCCTGGTGATTAAAGAAGTAGTGCGGGCCAGCCTGTGGCCTGCCTGCAAGGACCAGACAGCCACATGCTCACCAGGCCGCTCAAGCCGCTGTAAGAAGCCACATAGGTAGACACAGTTGGGAAGAACTTCAGCAACTCCAGTTGCAGGATCCTGCAGCGACTCCAGGTAATAGGTAATAGAGAACAGGTAATAGGCCCAATAAAGCACAACTGAGTGTAATGAGCCTGCCTCAAGTTGATCGGGCAGTGGGATCACCTGAACCTGAAAGGGTTCTGTTCAGATGTTTACGGGACCCACGGGACAGTGAAGAAGTACGCCAGCTTGTAGTGCCAGAATCCCTGCGATGATATGAACACGAGACCCTGCACGACCATGGTGGACATTTCAGCGATAAAAGCACCATGGACAGGCTAAGGAGGAACTATTACTGGCCCTCCTTGTCTAAAGATGTGCGATGCTGGGTACATGCTCTACCTGCTCTTTGGGAGGGATGCCCACCTCCCCAGGGACATGCTCGGAGGCCAAGATTTGGAATTCAGTGGTGCTGAAGACCTGGACGACTGGGTGCTGAGCCACCATCAGCGGCTTCAGACAGCAGCAGATGTGACGTGAACAGCAGTGCAGGATACTTCAAGGAAGAGGAAAAGGCTGCATGACTGACGGGCCCGTGGAGCGCTCATCAGGCCTCGTGACCGGGTGTTACTGAGAAACCATCGACCACGCGGTTGAAACAAGATCCAGGATAGATGGGAGCCTGATCTGTATCTTGTGGTGTCCCAGGAACCATGCCAATATGCCTGTGTTCACTGTGAAGCTAGAGGCTGGAGGCCCCACCAAGGTGGTACATAGGGATCAAATGAAGGCCTGTGTATTTGATACCACAGTCCATTGAAACTTTCCCCCTAGACACAGAGAGGCTTTACACCCCTCTGAGTTACCTCTTATGAGGTAGTGTATGTTCCCCATACTTTTCCTAACACCCCTCAGCCACACCAAACACTAGGCAGAAGTAGCTCACTTTGTGACACATCTGATACAGACACAGGGGAGACTCAGGGCCAGCCGCGGGCGCGGGAGGGTGAAGGTCAGGTGGTAGGGGAGGACGGGTCAGATGGGGAAAGACAGTCCGAGGATGAAGATGAGTCTAGTGCAGAGAGTGCGGAACAAATGCCTAGTAGGCCCCAGAGAAGCACACGGGGTAGAATTCCCATTAGGTATAAAGACTGTTACCAAATAGCATGTGAATGTTTGTTTGGTTGTACAATCTGTGTTATTGTTATTTTCTTTTTCTTAATGGATTTTTTCTTTCAGATTTGAAGGTGGAATGTGTTTCCCAGTGTTTCTTTACATACCTGTTTTTTTACACTGGTCAACTAATAGAATAAACCCCTTTATTGATTTTCTTCCAAGTTGGGACTGATTCTCCAGAGTAGGGGCGACTTATTCCTATATGTGGTCACTGTGAGACAGACATAGACATGGTGAAAAATATAAAAAACTAAGGCATTAATATTTCAAAAAAAATTCTCCAGTTATCAGCAACATAAATTAAGTGTGAAATAATGAAAAACTGCGAAGTCCTGCTTGGGGAAGGGCTGACAGCCCCAATTGCAGTGCAGTGTATCTCAGCCTGCCGTAGGCTGAGGAACAGTGAATAACCACCAATAACTGGTTCATTATTTCAGTTTTGGAGCCATTATTTATTTATTTGTTCCTATTTTCTTCCTTTTCATGTAATGTGTATATATATGTACACACACCACTTTCAATGTGCTAAAAAATTGAGACTAAAAAATTTAAAAAAATCTAGAAATCTTCATAGGAAAAGTATTCACCTATCTAGAAATAAATCTGAAAAAGCTCTGGTTCAGCCAGTTGCCTTAGGAATTCATATAATTTATTGAATTGTATCCACCTGTATCTAACTGAAGTGGTTAGCACTTTTGATTGAACATACCTGTCTTTGTAAGGCTACATACACCTGTTTGTGTGAGGTCCCACCATTGGGCATTCTATATTAAGAAATATGATGTCAACAGAGCTTTCCCAACAATTCAGAGAAAGTGCTGTGGACAGACACAAAACAGTGAAGGGGTACAGAAAGATTTCCAAAGCTTTGAGTATCCCCTTTGAGTAAGCCATTTGAAATCAATTGGCAAGAAGTGAAAGGAACACAAATGGGCCCTGAATCTTCATCAACTAGGTCAAACTTTAAAACTGAGCAGCAAGAGAAGAAGTAGCAAACAAGAGGCTGAGGTTATTCCACACATCTGGGCTGTATGGTAGGGTGGTGAGGAGGAAGCCATACTTTAAAAAATGTAATCTTGTTTGCAAAAAAGCATGTGCAAGCCAGACAATGTGGAAAAAAATTGTGGTCTGATCAAATAAAAATTGAGTTTCCCAAGAGGAAAATCACATGGTCTGAACTGTGGCGGCTGGAGCCCTTTCAGATTTCCTTCTTGCTAAGAGCGGTGTACGACACTCTCCCAACCCCGGTGAACCTACACAGGTGGGACATGAGGGAAGACCCCCTGTGTAGGCTCTGTGGAGAGAGGGGAACCATGGCCCACATTCTAGCAGGGTGCAAGGTGGCGCTTACTCAGGGGAGATTTAGGTGGCGCCATGACAATGTGCTGTCAACACTTGCCAACATCTTGGAGCAGGAAAGAAGGAGGAAGCATCCGGCCACCCAGCCAGCCAAGACAAAGCCACAGCTGAGTACCATCAACTTTGTCAAGGAAGGGCAGAAGCCAGTTGTCTTGAGTGGAGCAAAACAAAAGCTTCTGCAGACTACTCAGGGATGGGAACTGAGGGCAGACCTTGGGAGAAAACACCACTTCCCAGAGGAGATCCTATCCACAACTGCGTCCAGATATTGTGATGTGGTCTAAGGAGGGAAAGAAAGCCATGTTGGTGGAACTGACAGTCCCATGGGAGGAGGGCTGCGAGGAAGCAGCAGAGAGAAAGAAAGCTAAGTACCAGCAGCTGGTTCAAGACTGCCGGGACAAAGGCTGGACAACATGGCTGTTCATGGTCGAAGTGGGATGTCGAGGATTCCCCGCACAGTCAGAATGGAATCTGATGACAAAAGTTGGAATAAGAGGACTGAAGAGAAAAGGGGCTGTTCAAAGGTTGGGAGAAGCAGCAGAGAGCGCCTCCTGCTGGCTCTGGCATAAGAGGGAGGACACTAGCTGGAGGCCTGGAGGAGGGGGCAGTGACTTGGCCACAACTGCCGACCCACCAACTGGAGGGTGTCGTGGTTGGGTCGAAACACCCGATGATGGTTGGGAACCACCTGATGACCCCTCCCCCAGGCTAAAGGTTACATCCATTAGAAATGGATGTATTATGGCATCGTTGATGTATGTTCAATCATCAGTTGCTAAAAGGTATGTCTGGTGAAAGAAGGGCACTGCTTATCACTTTCACAGCACCATCCCCATTGTTAAGTATGATGGTGGTAGCATTATGTTGTGGGGTTGCTTTTTATTGGCAGGAACTGATAGGCTTGTCAGAATTATAGGAAGAATTGATGGAGAAAAATAGAAGTCTGCAAAAGACCTGAAACTGGGATGGAGATTCATCTTTAAACAGGACAATGACCCTAAACACAGAGCCACAGCAACTCTACAGTGGCTTAAAACCAAGTGAATGTCCTAGAGTGAGCAAGTCAAACAGTATAATTCATGCCAGTAAAGCAAATTTGAATTTGATAGAGAAAAACAACTCAAAAGAAACAAAAATTACACTTATTGGGACACACAAACTATTTGGCCCAAAAGACAGTACAATGTGGAAGATTTTCTAACCACAATGATTGACTAAAAGCCAAAAATTACCTTGAGACTCAATGAACACAGCCTGGCCATAGAGAGGGACCTCCACAGAAAAACATGGCTACCTAAAAGCCACCTTTATTTTAACTACTACTATTAGTATCAAAATTAGAAATTTTACATGTTTTTGATTGGAACACTTTGTTCTTCAATACTGTTCATTATTAAATTATCGTGACTGGTTACATTTTTCTGTACTATAGCAATACAAATGTGCTGTGGATGGTGAAAACATCAAAACAAAGTCACAGTATCTGAAATACACAATAGATCAAGCTGTCAGAAATTAATTATCAAAACCAATACTGCTCTTTATCAGTATGTCTCTTTTTTGAAAATAAGTGTGTCTGTGAGTATGCATGTTTATTGTTTGCTGCCCAGTTAATGTTATTGTTTTGATAATTAGCTGGGCGTGGAAGTTTGGGTCTCAGCACATTACACTGGATTACATTACATCATTTAGCAGATGCTCTTACGGTCAGGGCACAGGCAAGGACTCAGGCGCAGACCACGAGAACTCCAGATTCCAAGTGCCTTTATAAGGATGCCAGGCAGAAATCGTGACCAAAAAAACAGGCAGGGTAGAGACCAGGCAGGCAGTCCAAACACAGTTAGGAATCAAAGCCGGGGACAGGCAGGGACAAACCAGGTAGTCAGGAAGATCAGGTGAACAAGGCAGGGCAGCAGGCCGGAGCAAGGTCAAAGAGCAGGGTGGGTCGATTCAGGGAACAGCAATCAGGCAGAAAACACGGCAGGAACAAGACAGATACAAACACACTGCAACGAACTGGCAACAAGACAGAGACAAGCAGGGTAGATATAGGGCTGGGCTGATGAGAAGATGGGAAGCAGGTGTGTAAGCAGGCAGGAGGAGATGATCGGGTGGGTGGAGACAGGGCGGAGAGTGGGGCAGGGCTAGAACACAAGGAAAACAAAAGCACATGGACAGGGAAAAACAAAAACACAATAGCTAGGGGGCGGGAGCACTGACACTTACCCAGAGCGACTTACAAATAAGTGCATCACTATGATAAGAGTAGACATCGTAAGGTATTACAACAGGTCAGTAAGATACAAAGTTAAAATAATAAGCTAGTGTGGAGGTTTTTTTTGAACATAACAATACATAACAAACATAATACATAACAAACACAACAATCAATAGCATGGAAAAACATACATTGGGGGGGAGGTAGGCTACAGATACAGCATGAACAGATGAGTTTTAAGTTTTTTTCCTGAAGGTGTCCAGGGAGTAGGACAGAGGTAGTCGAGACGTGACAGGATGAGGGTCTGGATCACCACTTTGGCTGAGTATTCGGAGAGGTAAGGTCTGATCTTCCTTATGTTGAATAACAGGAATCTGCAGATCCCGGTTGTGGCTGCAATATGGTCTTTGAAGGATAAGTTGCTGTCCAAAGCATATATTTAGTTATCAGCTGATTAGAAGAGTGTCTCCACAGCTGTATTATTAATTATCTTAAGGATTGAAGTAACAGGGTGATGGTACAGTGTAATGATGTGCGGGTTGGCCCATAATTCGCGGGTCCTGCGGGTTGACCTGCAGGTCGGGCGGGTTCGGGTAAGTTTGCTAGAAAATATCACAGGTTCGGGTGGGTCAGGTCAAAAACTGACAAAGCAGCGTTCTAAGTTATACATAACTTACAGAAACATTGTGTGCAATAGGCATTGCATTATAGGCTCTCCGAATTGTGTGCTCCAGGCTAGGCTGTGATTACTAGTCCACATTTCACCTTCTCTTCCCCTCTCTCTGTCACTCTCTCTCTCTCAGACACATACACACACACACACACACACACGTACGCACTGGAGGGTGCAGGTCCTCTTATGCCCTGGCTGTCAACAATCTGCATTGCTGAACTATAAAGTAACCTGCCTGAAGCGTGTCGAAATAGGTTAAATCCTGGAACCGTGGACTCCATTCTTTTTCTACACAGAGCGGCCAAACACCAGGCTAAAAAAGACAGTACAGACCTACACATGTAGGCTACTATTTTGTTAAAGTTCACCGTTAAGATGCATCATTTGTGTGTGTGTGTGTGTGTGTATGTGTGTGAGAGAGAGAGTTCATTCATGTCTTTAATGAAGGGTTACTTGTTTTGCTGCTATTCAACAATAAAGAACATAGTTTGGAACAATTTGTCTGTTTATTTAGTAGCCTAGACCCAGACGCTATTAGGCTAAGATAAAATAGGCTATGCCTTGCAATCAATGTATTATGCTAAAGTTTGGGCAAACAGCGCAAAAACAAAATAGTGCAACACCGCTCACTTTGCTGTAGCCTGCGGTGGCTCGTGCAAATCCTTGTTGTCTACACATCCTTTTTGAAACGTGCACTAAATAAGAAAACATTATCTCTTACTCTATGATATGGATGCTATCGATATACAGGCTAAAGTTAGCGGTTTGCAGGTTGGGTCAGGTTCGTGTTAGGAGCCACAAACGCTGGCCCCCGCTACCCCAGCACAGGTTCCTCAATTAGATCTGCCCACCACAGACAACCAGGACCCCAGGAGTACAGGTACAATGACTTTATTAAATAAAAAAAACAATTCATACAGGGATGGCTCACGCTCTGCTGATCTCCGTTCCTAACCTTTCTCCCCCCTTCACCACCTTTCCTTGTCCCGCTCTCTCCCCACAAGGGCCCGGCGCCAGGAGAGAGATTGCCCTCTCCCACACAGCACTGCAAGTTAGGCACATCATACAGATATCCCCGTGCACTCTCGCACACCACACTGTGACCACTCTGCTTCATCTCCTGGCTACCCAAGGGGGGGGGGGTACCACATGCCAAGGAGGAGTAGGTCCTCACACACACGCACACACGCATACAAGGAAAAAAAGGCCCAGCGCCTCAATGCTGGGTCTCACTTGCGCCCCAAAATAAAAATACAAAACCCCAAAAGAAAAGGATGGAGTGCTGCTGATGTTCTTGGTCCGGACCGTTGCCTTCCGACACTGATGTTCACTGCTTGTCATCCTCACGCAGCTCCGGAGCAGGAACTATGGCCGTGCTGGGGGGGGGGGGCAGTGGCACGAATCACCCTCTCTGTTAGGCTGGGCAGACTGAAAAAGAGCACACACACACGACGACAATGACGCCGGTCACGTCCCTTACTGCACAGGGGCACCTATGAATTGTCGCTCCACCGCTCTCCAGCTTCGCTTCCCCTCTCCTTTCCGTTGCCTTGCCGCCCCGGGCGTCACTCCGGGAAGCGGTCTGGGTCTGCAGCGCTCCGCCGTCACTCACTCCGCAGTCGCTGCAATTAAAACAAAATCCCCTCCTGGGATTTCCCCAAAACAAAACAAGGAATGAAATGAAACTTAACAAAATATCCAAAAAAGGGAAAACCGGCCGAAAACGTACAAAGACAACTGAATCCCAAAACAACCAAAAAGCAATGAAAAATAACCCAAAAAACAAAACTATTTTCCCCAGTAAAACCGCGAGCAGAGCTTTCCCTTACCGAGCCGTCCGTCTCTCCAACTGCCTGAATTGTCGCGTTTTTAATACCTGCACTCCCGACAATAATGACAATCCAGAACAGCTTCAAGCTCTGCCAGTGCAACAGTGGCAATCATTCAATAACCCTGACCCAACAACACACCCGTGGTTCCCAATTAATATTCCCGAGCAAGAGGTTCAACAAGCAGCACCTGTCAGCTCACCTCCTGACATTCGGGTGGTTGATTAATGCATATTTTTTCGGGTTGGGCGGTGCGGATTGATTCTCATAACGGGTTGGGTGGGTGCGGGTATTAAAAAACCCTGACCTGTGCGTCCCTAGTACAGTGGCAGCTGTAGCGGCAGCCTAGGTCAGACAAAGACTTGGTTGCACAAAGACAAGACAGTCGATATGTGTGAGTCCACCAAGGGAGAACATCAGGGAGAACAGCAATGCACCATGTATATCACAATTCCTGTCACCATCACTTGCAGAAGATGCACTTGTTGTCACTGTCCTCCTTGGTTTTGCAACATTATCAACTTTGTCTACCCCTCGTTGACCCCCCCACCAACAACCTGCCGGTTGCTGGAGGCCTGTGGAACCATTTGTCGTCATGTGCAAAGACATCTGCTCGATCTGTAAAAACTCCCTTCTTATTGTGCAGTTGGCGATATCTTTGAGAAGTGGCAATGCTGCCATTCTTCCTCTTGCAAACCACTGCATTATTGGACATTTTATAGCCTATAGATTGACTGAAATGTTTTACACGTGTGGAATGATAATATGTATATTAAATTTCCATCAAGGATGTATCAATTATGCTAATAGGGGTAGTTTTGAAAAAAACAATGTGTTTTTGTTTTGTTTTCCACAAGTAGCCTAGCTTATGTTGTTTTAATTTACTACTAACTTTATTGTGCAAATCATTACGTATAGTCTAAGCAATGAGTTCAATCTGGCAATACAACTACAACAGCATCTACTACTACTATACTAACAATAATAATAATAAAAATAAATATAGCCGCAAGCGGCGATTATGGGGTCTAAGCACATCAGCAGAAGATTGAATGGGTGATGGCTGCCATTGTTTCTGAGACATCAACTTGTCCTTGAAGACTTTATCAGGACCCTTGACCAAGACGCATTATACAAAATTCTTCATTAGGGAATTATTAGGTAATCAGTTTAAGTGCTGCTGAAATTTGATTGGCTGAGGGTGGCCATCTTGTTTGAGCTATCAAATTCTCCTTAAAGACTTTATGAGGACATGTGACCAAGACACAGCATTCACCATTTCAAATTAATCAGACAATTGCTTTAGGAGTTATGACCATTTGTTTGCTATAGCGCCACCTAATGATGGATTTACACCAAATTTGGTAGATTTGAGTTTAATGGCCTGTAGATGAGGGATCTCAAGTTTAGTGATGATTGGTCATTACATTCAGGAGCTATAGCTCATTATATCAATAGAGGCCGCACCCAGAAATTTCATTGGTTTACTTTATCTTTTAACTTAGCAACTTTCTTTATACTGAGATAAAAGATCATGGTCTGAAGATGCTATGTACCAAATTTCGTTCAAATTGGACAAACCATCTAGGAGGAGATAGATTTGAAATTCAAAATGGCAGAAAATCCAATTGGCATATCATTTTGGTCCCAAAAGCTTTTTTGTTCATCCTGAGCCATGGAATCAGGGGAAATAAGAATTTTGATTCCAGCCCAAACGGTTCAAGAGTTATAGGCCAAAACGCGTTGTGGCTTCCTATAGCGCCACCATCTGGCCAATCGGGGTAATTTTTCTAACCTCAGTAGTGGGTAACCCTAGGAACCTAGTTGCCAAGTTTCATGATGATAGGTCATAGGTAAGTCAGTTTAAGGGCTGCTGAAAATTGATTGGCTTATGGCCGCCATCTTGTTTGAGCTATCAGCTTGTCCTTATACAGCTTGTTAGGACCTTTGACCAAGACACAGCATGCAAAATTTGAACTAGATCGGGCAAGTGCTTTAAGAGTTATGACCATTTGTTTGCTATAGCGCCACCTATGGACGGATTTACACCAAATTTTGTAGGCTTGAGTCTAATGGCCTGGAGATGAGGGATCTCAAGTTTGGTGATGATTGGACATTGCTTTAAGGACTTATTATATAAATAGAGGCCACACCCATCAAATTCATTGTCGGCCACGTTGTTGAACGTAGCAATGTTCTTTATATAATATTTAAAGATCTTGGTCTGAAGATGCTATATACCAAATGTCATGACAATTAGTGCCACTGTCGAGGAGGAGATAGATTTTAAAGGTTTTAAAAAGATGTCAAAATATTGGAAATCCAATATGGCACATAATGTGTTCCAGGAGGCTTTTTTGTTCATCTGGAGCCAGGGAATCAGGGGGAAAAAGAATTTTGATTCTACCCAAAACGGTTCAAGAGTTCTAGCCCAAAACACGCTGTGGCTCGCTATAGTGCCACCATCTGTCCAAACGGGGTAATTTTTTTTACCTGAGTAGTGGGCGACCATAGGAACCAATCTACCAAGTTTGGTAGCTCTAGCATCAATGGGGCCATTGTTCAATCAGCTAGCTTAGCTGTGGTTTAGAACGGTACAACTTAAAATGGAAGTATCACGAGTTCAGCGCACAGCTGAGTGTTAAGCTGAACGTGATTGCTGTGTAACAACACGCACCGTTTCAGCTGATTCACAATTAAACTGTCTGAAAACCAGAAGTTGGAGATCTACCCCGAACCAGAGCCCGTCTATACAGATATTCTTTGCCAGAATGAAGAGTTAACAAGAATGCCACTTAATGACATGATTTAGGATTCTCTGCGAGTTGGATCCTCGATGTAATATAAATATTATAGGCTATTGTAAATGTTATTAAGATGCGTTTTAACCGAACGCGAAGTGAAATTTCGTTTTGCTTTCCTTGTGTGGGTTTGATCGCTTGCCTGAAAAATGAACAAGTGAATTTGGCCTATTTCGTGTCACTCGTAAATTTAGCTTCGCGTTCGGTTAAAATGCAGCTTCAGGCTTATATATTTCTTATACAATTGACTTCACATCCACCAAAAATAAAGTTTATTTCTCTGCAATAAATAAGACCCTTCCTGGATCCTGTCGTCATTGAAGTGCCTGAAAGGGAACTAAAGTAACAACTTTATTGTAACCCTCTATTTATAAGCATTTTGATCTAGATCGTGTTTGAATTATTACTCAGGGATGTACACAGACATTTTGAGGGGCAGTGGCTCTAAGACTAAGGTCTAGTCAAAAGACAGTTTCAGGATGATATGGCGATTTAATGTAGTCGAATTAGCAATGATAGGCTACTAAAAAGCTTATAAGCAACAACAACGAAATGAATATAATTATTAGGCTATAATTTATTACCTCCAGAGGCGCAGCTCAACCAAAGAGGGGCTACCCTCTGCACCGGTACCTCTTAACGCCCACTCGGAGGCCAGTAACCCATGCAGAGGTCCAGTTCAATAAGAGCCACAAGAAGAGTTGCTGCTACATTGAGCGAACATTTGGCTTATTGAAGAGCCACTTTGCATGCCTCTCCTTTGGCCTTCGGACCACCCCACAGAGGGCAAGCATCATCACAGTCGCCTGTGCAGTCCCCCATAACTTGGCGATCGACTGGGTTGAGCCCGGTTATCCTCAGCCACAAGGTGCTGACCTTCAGGACTTTAATACTGCCGCTGGACCTGATGCTGCTGATCTAGCAGGGAATGCATTTCGCCAAGCCATCATTGCAAACCATTTCAGTTAACCTCACAGCATGCATACATACATTATATATATATATATAAATTTCTTATTGTTGAAAATTGACGGTGCCACATGGCGCTAAAATCCTGGTGATGAATGCAGAATGCATTATTTAGATTGAGCGTGTTTTGTCGTCTGTCTCTGCGATTAGAAGAAAACAGCCCACAATTTTGATGTAGAGAGTTATCTCTGCAAACTTTAATTATGGGACTGAATAAAGAGATATGCCTATATAGCTTTTATTTCACACAGTCAAAGTATGTGACGACATAGGCCTACATGGGGGCAGACATCAGGCTAACAAAATATTACTACAGTTTGTGTGTAGGATGTGATGTAGGTCTCATTCTACAGATAAAATGGTTTAGTCTCTCCTTAAACCACCTCAGTATCAGGTTGGCAGTAAGTTAAACCACAGGTACCAATGACAAGCACTATGTGCTTGGACCCCTAAAAATCAGAACAAACACAATAGGGTTCCAGCACTACGTGGTTGGACCCCTAATAATAATGATAATAATAATAATAAAAATTAGAACAAACACAATAGGCTTCGGTGCTTGGCCCCTAATAATAGTGAAAAATTCTAACAATTATGAGGAATTTATGTTAGCTTATTGTAGATCCTCCATTGCGCATGTGCAATGTATAGTGTTAAAGAAAACGGAACTTTCTTTTCAGCGAATTCCTGAGACACGTGCAGTTTGATGGTGGCACACAGTTTTTTGACCGTGATCTGTATCGTGGTCTGTACCTTTTGTTTGAAACTTTTATTTGATTAAGAATAATGTGAGCACTGGACACCCGAATGTGTAAAGTTGACAACCTTCAAAAATAAATGACATCAACCTTCACTGGATTCGGTATC
Organism: Megalops cyprinoides; assembly: GCF_013368585.1. Classification (NCBI taxonomy): domain Eukaryota; kingdom Metazoa; phylum Chordata; class Actinopteri; order Elopiformes; family Megalopidae; genus Megalops; species Megalops cyprinoides. The sequence continues at coordinate 595,611 of NC_050604.1, read as the reverse complement.
GTGAGTACCTCCATTATAGTTCAGACGTATAATAGAAAGTAGACGGGGATACGGATTTGAGTCAGAAATTGCCTTAGTATGTGCACGTGAATGAAGTGGCTTAATTATAACAAAAACAAAGGCTGAAATTTCGCCACTACACGTAATTATGTAATGATCTACAAAAAATTTGTCACAATATCTGCTTTTCTTTGTGTGCTCTGTGCCTTTTTATGTCCATTAGAACAAAATGTCATTAAATCTAAGTACATGGACACATGGGTGTTTAAACCTGTTTTTCAGTATAGCACCCCAAAGTGGGCAAATTTCACTAAACTTGGTGTGTGACACCCAGGCCTCATGGTAAGTGTACTGTCTTCATCTAGCAGCTTAAACTCATTTCCCATTATCTTCTCCAAGGAACAGACGGGTGTTGTATTTGGACAGAATTTAATGAAGAAAAGGTAAAACTGAAATAAATACAAATACAGGTACGGGTAAGTATAAAAGTATTACAAATTATAGCTATTTTACTAACAATCTTCCTTCCACAGGTTTCTCTAACAATCTTCTCTCCACAGGTTTCCAACCGGATTAACAGGAAAGTATGCTTCTTAGTGCTAAGGTAACATAAATGTCTAACTATCCTTTTTCTTTACTTTCAGGTTCATTAACGATTACTTACTGGCAATGCCGGGAGAAAACACCAGAATAAAGTTGCTTGGTTGAACATGAACTTCTTGTTCTCTGTCTTTCTTACACGTGTGACTGATTCACTCTGATAAACTAAAATGGCTGCCTTGGCAGGTCACAGGTCAAACTAAAAACTCTTCAACTTAAAAGTCTCCTTTTTCCAAGTTTTCCCCCTTCCCATTACATTACAGTAAGCATGTCTAAACGAGCTTTATGCCAATGAACAAAAGCATTGCAGAGATATGGCCACTCTTCCTTTATGGTGACTTCAGTGGTGAATTTGTGGGTACACTGCGGCCATATTGTTCAACCTGGGAACTATCCTTTAACAACTCTTAAAGACAATGGTCCAAAGAGGTAACACACAAAACCTCATTGTGCCACAACTCTAGGAGGAGGTGGTTAAATGTGTTTTTGACAAAATCAAAGATGGATGAAACACAAAATGGCTGATGTGGAGGTTTCATACGTTCCCAGATAGGAGCCTTAGCTTTGATTAAGCACAAGAAATTTAGTTGAAATATCTGCTTTTCTGCCAGAGTAATGGGAATTTAAATATTTTTTAATGCTATAGCGCCCCCAAGTGGCCAGATTTCATGAAACTTGGTGCATACCCAGTATTGCTAATATCAACAAAGTGTACGAAGTTTGGCATCACTCCAACAAAGCACTGCTGAGATATGACTCACTTCCTGTTTTGGTGTCTTCAACATAGAATTTCATTGGACAACAGCGGCCACATCGTTTGCCCTAGCAAAATTCTTTGAATAACTTTTGGTCAGACCCCTCTGTAGATGATACGTGCCAAATTTGGTGGTGATAGGATCAACGGTCTAGGACTAGTTTGCAAAAGTAGTAAATTCAAAATGGTGGAAAATCCAATATGGCGGACTTTAACTGGTGCATTCAAATCGTCATGACCCAAGGATTCAGGAGATCACAACTCTAGGACAAATGGTTCAAAAGTTATAAGCAAAAATGTACCTTGAAGTTTGGCCTGTTGGTGGCGCTACAGAGTTGGATGGATTGACTCTTGAAATTTGATGCCTGGATATTTTGGACTGTCCTCTATCAATATGCCAAATTTCATTAAAATCTACCAAGGGGTTCTATGGGCTGCCATAGACTCCCATTGCAGAAAGTATAACAATAATAATATTGAAAAATTCTCACAATTACAATAGGTGGCTAGCACCTTTGGTGCTTGGCCCCTAATAATAATGAGGACGTGCTGACGTGGAGCTGAGTACTTTTCCATGTCAAAGACCGTTTTTATAGGGGACTTCCGTTATGAGGTCTGCGGAGTAGTTGCATGCTCAGCTTGCTCCCACTATCGCACTTTTATTTACTTTTTAATCCTTGCCATTTTCAGTATAAAACTGTTTGCAGCAGTTTTATAAGTCGGTGTTAACTGTACAGACTACCCGGCAATGTCCAAAGGAAAGGGAAAATACTCTGAAAAAGACAGGGATTCTCCGTAAACTCCTAGCATAACTATGGCCGAGATTTGCTTGCTACTGGACGAACATAGAGCTGCTCTCGTGGCTGATTTCAAATCTGGCTTCCACGCTGGACAGCATGCATTCCACTGTTACAGACCACGGGCAGCATATCACCTCTTTGGAAGCTAATGTCACTGAAGTCGACCAACATCTCCAACAACTTAAAGATGCGTGCTCCACTTTGCAGAGGGGCAATGAGTCACTCAAGCTGAAGTAGCGGACCTAGAGGGACGCAGCAGACGCCAAAACATCCGGATCATCGGCTTACCTGAATTGATTGAAGGCCCTCGTCCATCCATGTTCTTCTCCCAATTTCTTGCTGATGTCCTCGGCACGGAGAGGCCACGACCCATCATCCTACGCTTTCACCACTTCTAAGATAAAGACCTGTTGATCTGCGAGACGAGGTGTTCTGATCTATAAAGGCCGTAAGATCCGCTTCTATGACGACTAAGTGTATAAGTTGTATAAGTGGGGGTACACGCCAGCTGTCCTCTACCCAGTCAAGCTGCGTATCACCCTGCCTAATGGGGACAGGACATGGCTCCTGTCTGCCCCAGAAGCTGTCAAGTTTGTCCAGGATTTGAACACAGATCCGTAAGCAAGTGAACTGACACTTTCTCCTCTTATTACTATTGCAGTGCCGCTTATGGCTTAATGACTTTTTTTTACTTGGCTTTTCTCTTCTTAACACTCACCATATAACTGACTCTAACTGCACTTTAATTGTGCATTTTTTTCTATCAGTACTTCCTTTAACAATTTATTTTTGTCTTTATTTATTAGACTGTTACCGAACTCCTTTTATCAATACATTCATAATGGACTTTTCTATTATTTCGATAGGAGTTTAAAGACTACTGCTATTGCTTTACATAACAGTCATCCCCCTTTTTTCTCTTGTGTTTATTAATTATTTACTTTTTTATATTATTCACTTGACTAACTGGAAGTGGAGGGGGAGAACATTACATATACAGTATATATATGAATGTATATAATTGTGCACTTTTGTTGTTGCTGCAAGGTCAATTCAGTCTTTTTAGGCATATTTTCGGCAGGTTATTGCAATAGCAAGGCTTCAATGCTTTTAAAAAACCCTGCATATGCCTATTGCAAATGTCTTAATGTGTTTCACTTGAGGTATTTAAAAAGTTCTAACATTTGTTTATCAACATAATGTTGTGGGAACAGAGCGATGGGATTCAGGAAGTATTAAGATATGCTGATCAGTGTATCAGAGTATGTTTGTTGCTGTCTTTTTCTGTAGCAACTGGATTGGGGTTTGGGTTATGGGGAGGGGTTGGATGGGGTGAGGATTGTATGTTTAATGTTTTTTCAGTTAGGTTTTCCATTATGTTGTTTTATTCATGTTTTTTTGTTTTTACCTGTGTGCTACTCCTATAACTCAACATGTTCAACTCGGTCAGGTGCCATACCCTCTCCCTCTATGCCGCTAGACTACAGGCAGGGGGTGCCAGTCATGGGGACAGAGACGTGCAAGAATGATACCTACTCAGGTCCCCAAGTATCACTTTATGTTAAGCTCTAACACATTGACAGCAGCAAGTGGTGCTTTAAGATTTACTAGTTGGAATGTCAAAGGACTGAATTCACCTGTAAATCGTAACAAAGCGATTAACCATCTAAAACATTTAAACACTAAAATTGCCTTTTTACAGGAAACTCACCTCAAGCCATCAGACCACCTTAAACTTCGCAGAGCGTGGGTAGACCAGCTCTACCACTCTTCATTCTCAAGTAAGGCCAGAGGGGTTGCAATTCTTGTTCATAATTCAGTTCCATTCTCTATGTCTAAGATCATATCAGATGCCAACAGGAACTTTATTATCATTACAGGGAAAATCTGTGCCAATAATCTGTGTGCTGCCCCTTTAAGATAGTTGATAAAATGTTGACCATGCAATGCTGTTTATCCATGTAGACTTGCCGTAGTTTGATTTGCACTGAAAAAGCTTTGCAAGCACAGCTGTTGTTCTTTCCTCACTGTTCATTTTTCTCTGTCTGAACCCTAAATACACATATGTCTGTAAGTAATCGGTGATATTTGATTTAAATATTTACCTTTATGTGATACCCACTGTAATATCGTGAACATGGGTATAAAATGCCGTACCTGGAGTAGTCACCGGTCGGTGCTGTCCTGAATTGATTTTGATGTAATCCTAAAAAAAGAGAAAAAGTGAGACTTCAGTCTGATAGGAAAATAGATGCATAAGTTCGGCTGTCATCTTTGTTACTCCCTGTGGCAAGAGAAAGTAAACCTATTAAAAAGGCTTCCTGACTTTTTTCTTAAGATACTACATAAATTCGGCGACGAGATAAACAGTAGATATAGTTGGATGTTTTGGGCTGAGAGTGAGGTAGGATGACACGTGGGTCGACACGCTAGGTAGCTAACTTTGGGTTCTTTCGAGAAAAAAGAAAAGGAGGAGGGAAAGAAAATGGGTACTATAGAGTGCTACATGTAACACCCTTCAGAGTAAAGCCGCTACGCCACCCTCTCAAACACCAGGAGTAGAGGGAGCTCCGTGGGCCCCTTTTTTTAATGAAGAGGCTGAAGTCGTAAATATAAAAATGATACTTTATTATTACAATCATAAAAGATAGGGCGAGAGCAATAGAAATCATCCACACACCCTTACACACCATACTTCTCACACTGCTCAGAGCTAAGCTAGCCCCAAGATCTCATACCTCCGCGTGGTGCTCCTGCTAGAAAAGGGGAGAAGTCACTCGTCACACGTGTATACTGGTACAGCACACTGCAAGTGAAATAAACTGCACGCAAGCAGAATGTGGAGGCCATGCAAATAAAGCCGATAGCCCAGCACAGCAAACGCAAAATAAAAAACACAGCAAACCGCAGTAAGGTAAACCCCCTTTTCTATAGCTGCATGCACACGTGTGGATTAGCTTGTAATGGCAATGTGGGAAATCGTTAGGCAAAAAAGCAGTTGATCCAGCTAACCAGCCTGCCGAAACTCTAGATCAAAGCATAGCAAAAAGATAAGAGCGCTACACAATAAACATGCTCAGCGTGGCTGCTGGCTAGCTGGAAACAACTTACAAATCAGTACATCAGAGGAACAGTGATCGACCATGCACATGCCTAAGATCAAAAAAATAAAAAACATTATTTGCGCCATTATACACAAACAACTAAAAGAAAATGTCCACATGCAATATCTACATTACTACTCCCGTCTGACTCTCCAAGTTCTATGACCGGAAAATGATGGAAAAGGGAATCAATTTAAAGCAAACAGTATGTCTACATCCCCGATTGCCCTGAATTCATGATCCTTTACCTGCACATAACAGTTACCAAAATATAGTCCCCGGGACTGCCGCACCATGTGGGGTAGGGCAATCCTTAAACATTTGCGTCCCACATGCACTGAATGCCAGCAGCGCTGCTACAGCAAGGTAAGGACCCCAAACATTGGACCTTTCCTCACTGCCTGTTCAAAACGTTTTTATTGTGTCTGTGAGCTAATAGGAAAGCTGCTTCCTGTTAGTGTGCTGCTTGCTGGCTACATACAGATGCAAAGGCAAGGGACATGCTGCGACGGAATGTAAATTCAAGAACGAGAAATGCCATAAATGCAAGAAAATAGGCCATATAGCGAGCGCATGCAGAACGCGAAAAACAAATGAGAGTAAGAGAGAGCATGCCTTTGAAAAATCTAAAACTCACAGAGCACATAGTGTAACTGTAGACAAAGAAGATGAGACAGAGCTGACCTATTCTCTCAACAGTGTAATGGCCTCAAGCACAAAGAGAGTGACGCCATTTCAGGTCGACATGCAAATTGAAGGGCATCTAGTCAAATTTGAGCTAGACACTGGAAGTAGTGTCACAGTCATAAATGAATTGGAGTACAAGACAATATGCCCAATGTCAGCCCAAAGTTAGAGAAAACTGATTTGTGTCTAAAAACCTACATGGGGGAGCAAATCCGCATTTTGGGAGTAGCTTGTGTCAAAGTTACTTATCAAAAGCAGACAAAAGCCTTGCCGTTAGTGGTGGTTGACGGTACAGGGCCAAATTTGTTCGGCAGGAACTGGCTGGAAGAGATTCAGATAAATTGGGCAGAAATAAAGTACACCCACAGTGAACCAGTTACACTGCAGCAGGTACTCCAGAGACATGCCTCAGTCTTTAAAGAAGAATTGGGCACATTGAAGGGCAACTCCGCAGTCATTCACGTTGAAGAAAATGCCACCCCAAAGTTTTATAGACCCCGATCTGTCCCCTACGCCATCACACCTGTTAAATACTCAGAATGGGCGGCTCCAGTAGTTCCCATTTTGAAGCCGGATGGCACCATCAGGTTATGTGGAGACTATAAATTAACAGTTAACCAAGTGGCTTCTCTAGAGCAGTATCCAATCCCCAAACTGGAAGATTTGTTTGTGGTGTTGTCAGGAGGACAGAGGTTTTCCAAACTGGATATGAGTCACACATACCAACAGATCATGTTGGATGAGCAGTCCCAGAAATACGTGACCATAAACACGCATAAAGGACTTTTTACGTAGAGTCACTTACCGTATGGGATCCCTTCGGCACCAGCTATATTTCAAAGGATGATGGAGAGTCTGCTACAAGGAGTGCCGCAAGTAGCAGTGTACCTAGATGGCATCATAGTCACAGGGACAACAAAGGAAGGCCATTTGAGGAATTTGGGAGAAGTACTGAGGCGTCTGGAAGAAGCCTGACTGTGGCTGAAAAGAAATAAGTGTGCTTTCCTGGAAATAGTGCAGTACCTAGGACACATTGTGGATGCATGGAGCTTGCGCCCTATAGAGACCAAAGTTAAAGCCATCAAGGAGGCACCTGCTCCAACAAACATCATTGAGTTAAAGGCGTACTTAGGCTTACTTAATATTATAGCAGGTTCTTACCTAATCTGGCCACATTGTTAGCTCCACTATATCTGCTCCTGCGAAAGGATTAAAAATGGGGTTGGCATGAACCACAAGAGTACGCTTTCCAAAAATCAAAAGTGCTTTTGAGACTGCTGATGTTTTGGTTCACTACTCAGCCCATCGAGAGCTCATTCTCTCATGTGATGCTTCCCCCTATGGGGTAGGAGCAGTCTTATCGCACAAGATGGAGGACGGGAGTGAAAGACCGTTGGGGTTCATGTCACGCACCCTAACGCCAGCAGAAAGACGCTATTCCCAACTTGATAAAGAGGGACTGGCAGTGATTTTCGGGATCCAAAGATTCCACAAGTATTTGTATGGACGGATCTTTACAATAGTCACGACCATAAACCCCTGATAACCTTGTTCAATGAGAGGAAACAAGTACTGCAAATGGTATCACCCCGCTGGTCTGTGTGGCTGAGAGCCTACGAGTACAAAATTGTGTACAAACCAGGAAAGCAGTATGCAAATGCGGATGCGCTAAGCAGACTGCCAGTGCCTGAGTCTGGGGATGAGGGAGAGCCGGAGGAGGACAAGGTGTTGATGCTTGAGCTGTTAGACACTGCTCCCCTGAAAGCAGAACAAATTAGGAAATGGACAGCTCAAGATGTGATCTTGTCACAAGTCCGCAAATATGTTCTGAGAGGATGGCTGGAGTAACAGATTCTAGGTTACAACCATACTATTCAAGAAGACTTGCTTTGAGTTTCAGAGGTGGCTGTGTCTTGTGGGGTGCAAGAGTGGTCATACCTCCACAGGGTTGAACAATCCTGTTGACACAGCTACATTGCACACATGCAGATATGTCCAAGATGAAGGCATTAGCAAGATCATATGTATGGTGGCCAGGAATGGACAAAGAGGTGGAGAAAGAAGTGAGCTGTTGTGGGGAGTGCCAAAAGATTGCAAAGTGCCCATCTCCACTCCACTCCACTTCACCCGTGGGAATGGCCTGAGAGACCATGGTCTAGACCAGTGTTTCTCAACCTTCTCCTGGAGTACCCCCTGCCCTGCATGTTTTAGATCTCTCCCTGCTCCAACACAGCTAATTCAAATAATCAGTTTGTTATTAAGCAGCTTCAGGAGTTCATAATGAGTTGATCATCAAAAAAAGGCACCCACAACACCACCCTGTTCAGAACAAATGTTGTGGTGAAAACTGATGTTGTAATGTAATGTTGAGCTTGTAGACAAGAATGGTCAAACTTTGTTTTATTTTGTTGAGTAATGTTTTGCAAAGATAGCACACTCAAAAAAGTGAATGAGGTGGGTTGTGCACTTTATATTAATTTTTTATTTTCAGTTTACTTAAAATACATGTCTTTGTTAAGTTAAAATATTTTTTTCTAATAAAGTCCATATAATTGTGTTTCTCGTTATCTGTACAAAATATTAATATGTTTAATCACAAAACATTTAAGTGAACTAGGATTGTGATACTTCTCCAGAAGGTGGCAGTAATCAGGGGCGCAGAATTGGGTAGGGATGGTAGGGATGTGTCCATACCAATATCCAGCCATGGCTGAAATGTCCCTACTAATTATTCTGATCAGGGGAAAAAAAAGCTCCTTTAGGTGTAACGCGTCAGTGTCGAGGTAGCCTACACAAAGGGATAACTCGCGTTTGCTACTCGAGTCCCACCTCCAAAACAAAAATCACGATTGTGATTGGCTTTGCCTTTTCCTGCTGATGTGCTGGCTCTAGTTGTAATTAGCACCAAAACCCGAAAACTTAGAGGCAAAGCTCACAGTCTTTGTAGATGTGTGCGGGAAGATGGCATACAAAAAAGGAAGGTGGACATTCGGAGCTTTTTTACTCAAAGTGTGAGTCACATGAAGAAAATAGTTTCTCAATTGCTAAGAGTCCACAGTAATGTTAATAGCTCTTAATTATCCACACTTTTCATATTGATCATATCAACGTGTGGTTTTGTCAGGTGACAACGACACGACCATGCTGTACCTCAGACAGCGGTGGAGGGGCAGGGTCACAGTAGGTGAAGTTTAATGATGACTTGGTGATGTGTTAGTAGTGAGATTTAGCACTGTGACAAATGTAGGCTAATGATGTGGTTCATTAACAGGGAGAGTCTAAAAGTTCAGATAGCTATGTTTAGGTCCAAACACACTTTCAAATCTAGCGGTGATGTGGCTAATATAATGAGAGGAATGCTAGTTGAGGTGAGAGGCCTGTTTGATCAAGTTGAGACCCTTGTCAGGCTCCTTTTAGTCATCCCAGTCTCATCAGCTGAGGCTGAAAGAAGTTTCAGTGCTCTCAGGAGACTGAAAACATGGCTGAGAACAATGACACAAGTCAGATTAAACAATGTTGCTGTGTGCCATGTCCACCAGGATAGACTGGACAGTATTGGTGTCAAAGAAATATGCCAGCAGTTCATTTCTGTCACAGAGAGGCGTAGGCATGTGTTTGGTTCCTTCACATAGGAACAAGGCAGTGGACATTTATATTTGTTCTGTATTAGTTTTTCAAGAGTGGATATATTTTTATGTTTAGATGCTCTTTCATTGATGTTTACAATGCATGCTTTAATTGATGTTTACAACTGGACTATGGCTGTAGTAAACTTAAAACCTTTGTGAAACTGCCTCCTTGTCAGTCATTACTTGCATTTAACATTACATAACCTTACATGTTAGTTAATTAACATATTATTGTACTCAACATGTACTAAAACAATGTCAATTGAATAGCATTGCTATTATTAATATGAAATAGTTAAATATCTCCTATGATGTATCTTCTATCAGACTTCAATCGTGCGCGGGCGGGGGGGGGGGGGGGGGGGGGTTGCTGGTTATGTCCCCACCAATGTCAAAAGCAAACCTACACCCTTGAAAACACGTCATAATTATTATGACTTCGGAGATAAACCAAGTAGACTACTCGCCCACCAAATCCACAATTCTTTTCATCACTGCATATCACTCAAGTTAATACTGCGGATGGATTGACTATTAATCCTCAAACCATCAATGACCAATTCAGGGACTTTTATGCTTTGTTTTCTACCTCTGAGAGCTCATCTGATGAGACACAATACAAAAACTTTTTTAGGTCCTTTAACATCCCTTCCATTGATCCTGAAACATCTTAGGGGTTGGATGAACCCTTTACAGTCGGTGAAATTAAAAGTGCTCCAATGTCGATGCAGAATGGGAAATGCCCAGGCCTCAATAGCTTCCCTGCTGAATTTTTAAAGACATTTTCTGATAAACTATCCCCACTGCTGCTAAATATGCTCAACAAATCGCTACAATCTGACATACTCCCCCCTACATTACATCAGGCCACTATCTCTCTTATATTAAAAAAGGACAAAGATCCCTTTCTTTGCATTAATTATCACCCTATCTCTGCTCTGTGAGGACGTCAAACTATTAGCTAAGATGCTGGTGAGACATTTAGAGTCTGTTCTGGTCCACAGACCAAACAGGGTTTGTTAAGGATTGACACTCTTTTCATAATGTCAGACGGCTATTTGAGATATTATATTCACCCTCATCTTATGATGTCCCAGAATTGGTTATTTCAATGGACGCTGAGAAGGCATTTGACTGTGTGGAATGGCCCTATTTCTTTTATGCATTAAAAAGATTTGGATTTGGTAACAAATTAATTTCATGGATTAAGCTTTTATATTCACCCCCCTTAGCCCGTGTCTGCACAAACAATGATTACTCTGATTATTTTCCCCTCAAATGTGGAACTCGGCAGGGCTGCCCACTTTCTCCACTACTGTTCACCATTGCCATCGAACCATTGGCGGTCGCCCTCAGGTCCAGTCTGATGCTGAGCAAACTGTCCTTGTATGCTGATGACTTTTTGCTGTTCATCTCTGCCAAAGACAGATCTATCCCCCCCAGTGTTAGCTTTGCTGAAGGAGTTTGGGCAACTTTCTGGTTGTAAATTAAATTTTCATAAAAGTGAACTTGTGCCCATTAATGCTGCAGCTACAGCCTATCCCCTTTTGAAACTGCCGTTTAAGATATCTCTGCAAAATTTTAAATATTTGGGCATCTGTGTAACTAGGAACTATTCAGATTTGTTTAAATGTAATTTCTCCCCTCTGTTTGCTCGTCTGACTCAAAACCTCCACCGTTGATCTCTCATACCTCTATCTCTTGCTGGCAGAATAAATTGTATAAAAATGAATGTGCTTCCCAAATTTCTATATCTCTTTCAATGCATACCTGTTTTCATTCCAAAATATTTTTTCCATTCACTTGATAGTTCTATTTCTCAGTTCATATGGAACAAAAAAACCCCAGAATTCAAAAAGTCATTCTACAAAAAACCTAACTTTTTATTTTTCTACTGGGCTGCAAACGTCCGATCTATATTGCACTGTTGTTGTATTAACAGTCAACCCCCACCGTGGCTGCAGATTGAGGACGCCTCATGTGGCTCTTCCTTTCTGATGTCCCTCTTGTGCCTCCCCCTGGCATTACCATCACGCAATTCGATTCAATTCAATTCATTTTTAATTGTATAGTGCTTTTTACAACACAAGTTGTCACAAAGCAGCTTTACATTATTCCCAGGTCTCATCAACATACTCCAGTAATATTATAGTTAAAAACTGTCTCAAGATCTGGACTCAATTCAATATATATATATATATATATATATATATATATATATATATATATATATATATATATACACACACACTGATATACTTGTATAATATACTGATAAGGCTTTTGCAACCTGGGAAGACCATGGGATTGTCTCTGTAAAGCATCTTTACATTGATGGAACATTTGCATCTTTTGATCAGTTATCTTGTGTATTCAATTTGCAACGGACCCACTTCTTCAGATACTTACAAATCCGAGACTTCATTCGTTATCACTTCCCTGGCTTCCGCTTGGTCAACACCATTTTTAATATTAATCCTTACCTCAAAGGTACCATTTCAGAGCTGTACAACACTCTCCTCACATACCAATCCTCGGCCTCTGATAATCTACGCACGACTTGGTCCGCAGATCTCAATATAGAGATAGAGACTGAGGTCTGGCAGTCAGTTCTGAAATGTGTCCACACATTTCATAGAGTCCACTGGTCTAAAAGTAAACTAACTCGCATCTATCCTGGCATTGATCCAAATTGTGATAAATGTCACCTAGGACCATCTAATCTCTCCCACATGTTCTGGACTTGTCCCGCCCTATCTCTGTTTTGAAAATCTTTGAATTGAAAGTCTTTGACTCACTCTCAGCCATTACATCTGCTAAAATCCATCCCTCACCCTTAGTTGGCCTGTTTGGTGTCCTACCCTCTGACCACTCACTGCCGTCCTATTTCGTTGGACTTGTAGCTTTTCTCACATTGCTAGCGAGGCATGTTATTCTGATGAACCGGAAGAACCCTCATCCCCCCTCTCATACCCATTGGATAAAAGATGCCCTATCCTTTGTGAAATTAAAGAAAATCACACACTCCCTCCATGGCTCTTATGTAAAATTTTCCATACTCCAATTCCAATTTTTCCAAATATAAAACCCTTCCCAGAACATGTCAAGTCCTTTCAGCTGGATGCTGTCCCCACTGGCTAAGCGACCCCCAGTACTGCACCAACATCCTGCCCCTCCTGGCCGAGTCCTGTTTTCCCCATATTAGTAGCACACAGTATGTCTAGATTGTTATTGCCTCCAAAGTGTCTTGTATATTGTATGTTTTTATGCTCTTTTGTTTTTTGTGGTTGTATTGTTGATATTACCCTCTTGTTTTAGTATCACCACTACCTTTGCCAAAAGAATGTTCTCTTTTATCTTAGTTACTCAGTCATACATGTGAGGGTTTATGTGTGTTTTTGTGTTGAAAACCGCTATCACTAACCCCTCTAGAATGTTATTTAATAATTGTTGTTTACAGACTACTTGTCCCCCTGGGAGACTTCCTAGAGGAGCTGGATGTTCCTCTCAGTTCCTTCCCAGCAGATGGAACCTCCTGATCCTACTGGGGAACTTCAACATTCACCTAGAGACCCCTTAAGTTTCTGGATTCCTCCTAGTACTCCACTCCTTTAACATCACCTGAATGCAGTCACCTCTGACACACAAGGCAGGCATACAGCTGGACCTGGTTTTCCTGAGGGACTCCTGCACCTCAGATCTGAAAGTTACCCCCCAGCATTTCTCTGACCACTACTTTGTCTCCTTTTCTCTACCTCCTTCTCCACGACCCACCCCCGTGCCTACCTCTGTCACTTTTTGCTGTAAAATATGCAACCTCTTACCATCCTGCTATTCTTGTCTCTCTCCCGCCCCTTGATTCTTTCACTAAACTTTCACTAAACTGATTCTGCTGCATCCACCCTTCTCTCCTCTCTGTCATTATTCCTTGATTCCCCCTGTCCTCTTACTTCCAGGCCTGCATGACCCACTCCACCCTGTCCTAGGCTAACAGATTCACTCTGTGAGAATAGGGAAAAGCTTTGTGCTGCAGAACAGAGATGGAGAAAATCCAGCTCCTCTGTCGATCTGCTGAACTATCAGTCTTCTCTGCAAGTGTGACTTCTGCTAAGGCTTCCTTTTGTGAATCCAAGATTAAAAACTCACTTTATAACCTAAAGGCTCTGTACTTGCCCCCCTTCTTTCTTTACATGTAATCTCTTGGCTCTGTCACCTCTTGGCTTTTCATTCCACTTCTATGCTGACGACACTCAACTTTTCCTGTCTGACACACAGGACTCTTCACGCATCTCAGCTTTCCTGAAAGACATTTCACAGTGAATAGTGGACCACCACCTAAAGCTCAACCTGGCTCAGACTAAGATGCTTTACATCCCCCCAGGTCCTCCTCATTTCAAGATCTCTACCTCAGCCTAGACTCTACAAACCTTGTCACCAATATAACTGTCAAAAGATTCTTCTCCTATCAGGTTGCAGCAATGAGTCAAGCATGCAGATTTTTTTTTGTACAACATCTGAAGGATCCGCCCCTACCTTACTAGGCATTCCACGCAGCTCCTAGTTCAGGTCCTGTGCCCGGTTGCAAAACACCTTGAGTGAAATCTTTCACTTAAATTTTCCTTAAACTTAAGGGTGTTGCATTAAAAAACCCTTAAGTTCCATTTAAGGGTTCCCTTAAGTGAAATTATGAAAAGTCTTAAGATTTCCCTTAGGTATTGCTTTACCCTTAAGTAATCCCTTAAAATCCGTTAAGCGTTGCATAAAGTTCCTTAACGTCCGTTTTCCCTTAGATTAGTTAAGGGACAAAAAACATTACCTTACTGGCATATCTCGAAAACTTTAATGCACTATGGAGTTTTTTGAAGTTATCGAAGAGGAGGACGTACCTAGGCGAGTGTTTCGCGATAGGGAAAACCCTCTGGATCATTCCACAGATGATATGTTAATTCGCGAATACGGATTTGACCGACTATCTATATTGGTGGTGGTCTTTTCACCGTGCATCATCCTCCTCTGCAACAGATTCACTTTCAAGCCCGCCTGGAATTTCGATCAGGACCGGTGAATCCCGCCCTAAAATATCCCCCACCATCTTGGTGGTCGGGGATAACTCTGCAGCGGGTGGTCCTCCTCCTGTTAATGTGACATTGATTTGTTTAGACCAATGACATAGCTCAATGGTTTAGACTAGAACATGCTGTTTTGTTTCCTTTTCACCACAGCACATTACATTGAAGCTATTAATATCAACGGACGGCTGAGGTGCCGTTAAGCTACCTTACTTTATAGGCTTATCGATATTATCTCACTTGACTTAGGTTATAGCTGTCTCACCAGTTGCAGTTGACTCTTTTCGAAAGTTGGTTAGTTCCTTTTTTGCCAGGACAGATATATTCTCATATTTCTTCATTACTTCTGGTACTGTTCTTTTAATGGCTAGATTTTAGATTTCGGGAATAGATTTTTTTCGGTTATTTCTGCCCACATTCTGTTCTTGTGTGCTGTTGTTATAGCCGGATTGAATTTACTCCTCAAGATTAATTTTCTTGTCTCGTATTCCTCCAAAAGTATATGTTTCTACTCCTCTGTCCAGTTTGGTTTCCTTTTTTGTCTGCGTCTGCCATTTTTTAGATTTTACAAAAAGATTTGCGGGTGAAATATAGGCTACTGTTAACGCTGAACAACGTTAATAACTGCCAGCCTAACTTAAGAATGGTTCCATAGTAACGGTGGAATTCTATTACAGTAAAATCATATTTATTGTTGTAAACGCCTTAACAGTTTCCCTTTCCTAAGGAACCCTTTAAGGGATTATATGCAATACACAAGTCTTTCCCTTACATAAGGGGAAATTGTACCTTAAGTGTCACGCTTAAGGGGAAAACATAGGGTGTTTTATGCAACCGGGCACTGGTCCTCTCATTCCATCTGTACTGGGGGCCTCAGTGGTGGAATGAATTCCAAAACAGGGGTCAGGACAGTGGAATCACTGGCCATCTTCCGACGAGGACTGAAGACCCACTTCCTCAGATTGCATCTCGGTTCCACCTTAATCCCTACCCCATAACACCTGCTACTTGTAATGCTTACTGTGTATTTTATCTGTAGTATTGTGATGTGTTTTGGATTCTGTGATCTAGTGACTGATATCTGGTAGTATACTTGACTTCCCTTGTCTAGTCAGATTACACAAGTTAATTTAGGTCAGGGCTTGAATATTGTTATGTTCACACTCATTGGTGTGGGAGTGTTGTTAGCCTGACACTGTTGGTCATTCAATTTGAATGGATACACTTATGTTCTATTGTGCTGGAAGTCACTCTGGATAAGAGCGTGTGCTACATTAATGTAATGTAATGTAACAGCTGTGGATGGTGTATAGATTCACACACTGTCACTGCCATCCCGTCATAGTAAGAACTGTGGATGGTACACAGATTCATACACTGTCACTGCCATGCTTATTGGTAAAAACAGATTCTTATGGGAAGGCCTAGGAGATTTATTGATAACTTCACATTGAGCCAGTTTCTTTGATTCAACAGATTTTTTATTTAAATGTATTTTAATAAATTTTTATTGATTACTGGTAATGGTAGTTTATTCTTTTTAGTGTAATGGATTTTTGGTTGAAGCCCAATTAAATATTTATTTTCTACCTTGCTGAATGTTACTGTTGTAAGGGAATGCTTTGTGTCTGTATATGCATGTTTTCACCATGTTTAGCCTGGAATATACACTGAAATTTAGTGTTTGGAGAGCAGGTAAACCTTCTCATTAATCACACACCGAATATCTGTGATTAAATGTGGAACACAGTTCTGGTCCCTCTGAGGAACACATTGTTTTATACCCTGATGTGCTCCGTCTTGGATTTGTATCCTGTATGTCCTTTGGGAAAAGTACAACACGGATGGATATAGAATGATCAGAATGGATAGAACTAATGACTGAGGAGTGGCAATAGCCCTCTCTGTAAAAGAAAATCTAAAGGTGCAGGGTGAGAAACACTAATAATAGCTATTGCGACTCACCTCACAAACACGCAAATACACTGACTTATTGTTTCTTTTGTCACTGGTTCCATTCCACATAGAGGGGGCTGTCTCACTTTCTTTTACCACAGGTTCAAGGGACCTGACTTCACCTGGGTTGGAAGAAATTGAAATATCTTGTTTGTGTTTGTGGACTAAGGTACTTTTTCTGGGATACAGACCTGAATGAAAAAAGTAGAGACAAGGCATCGGCCCTGGGGGGTAGACAGAGCAGGCCCAATGAGTTGCAGGCTGACAAGCCTTCTGAGGCCCTGCTTCTCAGGTGAGTCCCTGCTGTGTCACTTGGAGATTGTGAATCATGTACCTCAAAAGAGCACTTTTTATGTTGTTTGGTTTTTGCTCTTTTCTTTATTTTCCACTTTCACACACAAACACTTATACTACACATGCCATAAGGACCTAAATTTCCTGTAGATGAAGCCAGGTTAGGTGGTCAGGCATGGATAGGTCATAACACAGCTGACTTAAACTACTTCTCTGTTATGTATGAAAATGTGTCAGGGTGGAAAATTTGAACGGGAGATCTTTGATGTTGTAAATGATAATTTTTTTAAGACAAAAACACTAGAGTTACACTAGAGGTGATTCGTGACAGAAATTGACAAGGTAATGCCAGTTCCCTCTTTTAGCTTCAGCAAACAAATTTCAAAATTTAGAAATTTAGAAGAGGAAAACAAGAAAATCTTGTCAATATTAATAAAAAGAAGAAATAGGATTGGCTTAGAGGATTTCTGAGAAGTAAAATTACACAGCATTAATTTAATGTTTTACTGGTAGGAGGAAAGTTAGAGAAAAGGTTTTTGGTTTTTAACAATGTAAAGATATGACAGTACACGCATCATATCAGTTACTTGTTTAGAGCTTCCAAAGGTAATAAATATGATGACAGTTACATCTGACAATATGGAAGTATTGATGACATGAAAAAGACAAATAAGTCAGCTGACCCTGATGGCATCAAAAATGACCCAGGAGTACTTAAAGAACTAGGTTAAATATTTATACTACATTTGCAAACATTTTGCACAAAAAATCTCTATAACCTGGAACAATTCCTTACAATTGGTAACATGGCAGTGTGACAGTGATAACTAAAAAGGGGATTGTACAGATGTCAGAAATTACAGGCTGGCCAATCTGCATATTGTGTAAGCTTTTTGGTTCTCTCATTAGGAATAGGTTTCCATTTTACTGAAAAGAAGCATTATCATAAGGGATAGTGAGTCTGCTTTTTGCAGAGATAGAGCACACTTTACAAAGCTCCTGGAGTTCTTTGTGGAAACTACAAAATGCATCAACAGTTGGGTTTATGACATTATACATGCGTAAGAACCACATTAGCAACTCATTATCATACTGAACACACTAGGAATGAAGATTCACTTCAACATGGAACAAAAACTGGCTTTTGAATAAAATACAGAATAATTCAAGAAAGTGTGAATATGGAACTGAGCAGACACCTTAAAATGTAAAGTTCAAGATGTGGGCAATGAAAATGTAAGGTAGCATTATTATACATTATGGCACAGAGTGTGTGTGGAATGGAAGACAGGCGTAATGGTAGAAAGGTCTCTCTGGATGTGGACATTGACCACAGGTGGAAAACCCCGGCTTCAGAAAGTAAAAGTCCTGCCACATATTTGTTCCACCCATGCACTACACCAGCTGAATGCAATTAGCACAACTCTTCAGCCAGGTAGAGGAGCTAATTAGTGAAATCACCTTGTTTAGTGAATGGCTAGAACAAATACATGGTAGGACTTTTACTTTCTGAAGCCAGGGTTTTCCACCTCTGACACTGATACACAGCAGAAAGCATTGCATATACATCAAAGGAGGTTAAACAAAGTTAAAGTACAATGCCTATGTCAGACTACATTTAAAGCACTGCAATATAAAGCCATGAAAACCTTTGCTGTCCTTTTTCATAGTATTTTCTGCTGTGGGTTGACAGCTTTCCTGCTGAGTGCTTAAGACAGGGGTGTCCAAACCTCTCCTGGAGGGCCACTTGTCCTGCGTGTTTTAGATCTCTCCCTGCTCCAACACAGCTGATTCAAATGGTCAACTTGTTATGAACTCCTGAAGCTGCTGAATAACAAACTGATCATTTGAATCAGCTGTGTTGGAGCAGGGAGAGATCTAAAACATGCAGGACAAGTGGCCCTCCAGGAGAGGTTTGGGCACCCCTGGCTTAAGAGAACAGGTAAGAAAGTGTAAAAGGTGAAGCACGTCACAATATGGACACCATAGAATATTCACCTTTTCGCTCTTTTATCATACAAAAATAGGAAGCACAACAACAAACTTGATTAAATAGCTAGGTCTTATTTTTATTTACAGTAACAGTAACATACAGAATTTTAAACATCAATCATATTTAGAATCTGGGCAACAAGAAGACAAAACAAAGAGAATCCAAAGGTAATTACAGGTAGCACACATACTTCCTGCAATAACACCTGCTCTACACACCTGTGTACACACACACACACACATATATATATATATATATATATATATATATATATATATATATATATATATATATATATATATATATATGCATATACTTCATCACTGTTACAAAAATAAGATAGAATAGATGTTCAACTATAAACTGAAACACAAAAAAGCTGTACAGTCCTCACTGAGGGCAAAATACAATAATTGTTAAAAAAAAATTAAAAAGGAGAGACAGGTACAGAGACAAGCTCAAGGTAATATTGCCTTTTAGACTGAAAGTACTGTCAGCTCATGCTGTTTCCCTGAACATTTTCCTGAAAAACACTGTTTTAGAAACTTTTGCTAAAAATGTCACTCTTTTAGATGTTGGTTAAGGTTTAACAGTACCGATCAGCTACATTGGTCATTTTTCAAAGAGCTATCTGCATGGACAAAGCAACATTGTGATG
This sequence comes from Megalops cyprinoides, assembly GCF_013368585.1. Taxonomy (NCBI): domain Eukaryota; kingdom Metazoa; phylum Chordata; class Actinopteri; order Elopiformes; family Megalopidae; genus Megalops; species Megalops cyprinoides. The sequence continues at coordinate 576,067 of NC_050604.1, read as the reverse complement.
GAGATGTTAGAAATGGTACACGGGTAAGTTGGAACCTCTGAAGGTCCTGTCCCTCATATAACGGTGAGTAACTGCAGCAAGTGCCAGAGGGCACTCTTCCATATGCTGTCTCGGCTGAGCAATGGATTGACAACCATGAGCAAACGCACAGGTGGATCAATTTAGTTTCCATTAAATATCCATGTGACAAACAGGAATGCAGAGAGTCCTGTTGGAGTACACACATTCCAACACACAAGCCAATCATATCTAGGGGAATTTCAATTGCACTGTGACATTTTACCTATCAGTATTTTTTCAATAATTCAGATGTTTGTGTGAAGGACACACAGGCTTGTGCAGGTTATACCACTGACACGTTTTTAAATGTGAACACGTCTCAATCCTGCAAAATAATCAAAAAGGTTGACTCACTATTTACATGTAGGTTTTGAGCCTCCCCTGTTTCAGGCTCACAAGCTGGTCACAACTAGAAAGGCAATGTTCTGGAGAAGGTACAGTGGATATAAAAAGTCTACACACCCTTATGAAATTGCAGGTTTTATCTGTAATGTGATCTTCCAACAAACAAAAATCCAGAGAAAAACAAATAGTTAATTATTACATTTTAATTGAAGCATTTTAATTGAAAAAAAAAACTACAACACACTGATTGCATAAGTCTGCACACCCTTTCATAATGGGGGCTCTAGCTGTGTTCAAAGTTAACCAATCACATTCAAAATCCGCAAAGAGTTGCCAAAGAAACTGCGAGAGCTAATTGTTGAAAAGTACCAATCAGGAGAGGGATATAAAAGAATATTGAAGGCACTGGATGTACCATTGATGTGATACCACAGAGACATTGCAAAGATCAGGACGACCCTGAAAGCTGATGAGAGGACAAGGAGAAAACTTATCAGGGAGGCTACCAAGAGGCCAACAGCAACACTGAAGGAGCTATAGGAAATTCTGGGAGGTACCAGTCACTCCTTGCATGTGACCACCATCTCTCATATTCTGCACATGTCTGGGCTATGGTGTAGGGTGGCAAGATGGAAACCCTTTCTTCCAAAAAGGAACATCCAAGCCCATCTAAATTATGCCAAAAGATTCATTCAGTCACCCCAAACCATGTGGGAAAACGTGCTATGGTCTGACAAGAAAAAGGAACTTTTCGGCCTAAATTGTAAAAGATATGTTTGGCGCAAAGCCAATAAAGCTCATCATCCAAGGAACACCACACCAACTTTGAAGCATGGTGGTGGTAGCATCATGCTTTGGAGGAGCTGCTTCTCTTCAGCTGGGTCAGGGGCTCCTGTCAAGATAGATGGGATAATGAATAGCTCCAAGTATCAAGATATTTGAGCACAAAACCTGCTGGCCTCTTTCAGAAAGCTGAAAATGAAGAGGAATTTCACATTCCAACATGACAATGACCTAAAGCACACATCCAAGTTGACCAAGGCATGGCTTCAGAAAAGGAAAATCAAAGTCTTGGAATGGTCCAGTCAGAGCCCAGCCCTCAATCCCATCGAAAACCTGTGGAATGACCTAAAGAGAGCTATACACAGGAGATCCCCTTGCAATTTGAAGGAACTTGAACTTTTTTGCAAAGAAGAGTGGGATAAAATTCCAAAGTCTAGATGTGCAAAGTTAATAGAGACTTATTCACAAAGACTTGCTGCTGTAATAAATGCAAAAGGTGCTTCCACAAAGTGTTAGTTGGGCAGGGTGTGCAGACTTATGCAATCAGGGTTGTAGTTGTAGTTTTTTTTATTTATTTTTCCTAATAATTAACTCTTCTTTCTTTCTCTGGATTTTTGTTTGTTGGAAGATCACATTACAGATGGAAAAAGTCTGACATTTACATTGTTGTTATTTCTGTCTTTACATTTCAAAAACCTCCAATTTCATAAGGGTGCGTAGACCTTTTATATCCACTGTAAGTGTGTCAGTATACAGGTGGGGCTGCATCACAGAATCGGTTACTCCTCCATGTTTCATCTGAATTTTTTTTGTTTTTCAATTGCAGTTGATCCTTTCAATGTGCATTTCTGTAATTTAATACTAAATACAGACATGTTCCACTGCTTAAATTCTTACTCTATTGAGAACTAGGATTTGATTTAACAGATATACAGTCAAGGGAAAAACATATGTGCCTTGAACTGCAGAGAATATGGCTACTTCAATATGCAATGAAATGTTGTTTTTATAGCTTATACATAGACCATTTTTCTAAATATTTCCACCTTATATTTATTCAAGAGAATGTTTTTACTTTGCTGTTTGTTCAGTTAAATGATGTAATTCATTTTTTTCTTTTTCTATAATTTTAAATGTTGATATTCATTATCACTGAATTTTCAACGGCCAATACATCGTAACACGTACGTAGTACATGTAACCTAGTAACAGAAAAAGATGTATTAGAGTGTGCGCATTTTTAATGCACCAGCAAAGCTATCATGTAAACAGTGCTTTCTGATAAGGATCTTGTCAGTTTATTATGACACCTGTCAATCCAGGGAGGAGTTGGGTGCAAATGGTCTCACAGCACCATGTCATATTCCACCTCTATCAGTCTCATGAACATGGAATACACTGATGACTTGTCATCTCTTCCAAGTATTGCTACAAAAAGTGATCTGAACAGGAAACACAAGAAGCAAATCCAGACATCCACACTGTCATCAGGTTTCTGTCACGGGTCAGTAAAGCCAAGCTTTAACTTTAGTACTTTTAGTTATTTGGACTTAGAATAACATTTTTTCAGTGTTCAAACTAAGAATTCTGTTTTATTTTTTGACATTCCTCACAAATGTATGTGAAGGTTATATCTCTCATGTAAAGACTCAAAACTAGAGGAGAGTGTTTGCAGCATACATAAAAGGTGTGCAAGTTTTTTTTCTGCTGACAAAGACATGTCTCAAGTGTGGGGAGGCCAGGCCTTCTGCTGAGGAACTTAGCCTCTGAGACAGGGACACTAATGGTTATGCAAGCTGCAGCGAGGACAGCGCTAAGGGTGAAACCACCATGACCACTGCAGCTTTCCTTTGGGTTTTGTGTTGTACTCGCGGGCATTCAAGCTGTCACTGTCTGTCTCCTGGTTGTCTTGGAGGCCGTTGGCAGATGCGATGTGGATGCACAGGCCTAGTGAGGCAGTGCCACTAAGATGTCAACATAGTTGACAGGGAAGAAGCCAGACTGGCCACGAAGCATGCCCTCGTACCAGTTGTCATCAATCTTGTTGGTCAGGGTGATGATGTCACCCTCCTTGAAGCCCAGCTCACCCTCATTCTCCGGGTCGAAGTCGTACAGGGCCCGACAGCAAGGCTGGTCCATGGGCACTAACACAGAGGGAGGGAGACGAACAGAAATCATCTCAGGCTTACTGTTATTTTATCACCAAACAACATTAAGAGATGATAATAAGGAAGCCAAAGAACAGAAAGATATTGTTCTTGCAACATTTATCCTACATTGTTTACTCAGTACAATGCGTCCTAACAACCAACCTGCGTATATTCCTTATTTCATAAAAGTAACGTGATTGAACTCTTACAATTAAAGATTCAGGCTGTAACCATCCACCCCCACATCTGTATTAGTGAAATCCAGAAACATTACTAAATGCAAATCATGCGTAATTCTACAGTACCACTACTCAATCCTAATGTATGCAACGACTAACCCTTTTTTTCTATAATATTACAGGCCAGGTTTACAGAAAACAAGCAGTGCATTCACCTTTGGAACTATATGATTATAAGACTGACACCTCCAGTAGTTCTGATATTTCACAAAGATGTGTCTCTTTCAAAAACTGCATTTGTTGTATATTTGAGGTACATGGTTTTAATTCTAGAAAACAGTACTATCCTAGACAGCCATTTGTGATTCCTACATACTGTATTTTACAGACATGGCTTAACTGGGCTCTCAGTATGGGTAAACTGTGCTTTCAGTATGGCTAAACTGGGCTTTGTATTGGGCTGTGGGATCTGTAGATTTTTGTTAGCTAAGACACAATGACACGAACGACAATTTTGTTCAGGCAGTATTAAGAAAGAAACAGAGAGCCAGAGAGAGAAGGAAAGAGTGAGTGAGAAAGAGGCAGAGAAGGAGGTACTTTAATGACTGGATGTTGGCTACCTGGAGACCTGGCAGAGCCACTGTGCAATATTCCTCCATTGTGGTTCTCATTGGAGCTGAAGTCCATGGATGTGCGCGGTTTAGGGGCAAACTCTTTCCTAGGCTTTGTTGAGGCCTCCCTTATTCTACATGATAGGGAGGAAATAAAGCTCTTCAGTATAAAATGTACCTGGCATGCTCTCTGGAGAGGAATGGCACCCTATATTTCAGAACTGGGTAAGCTAAAGGAATATCACTGGCTGAAGGAGACAGCCCGATGGAATAATAGGGGGTCACTTAAATGGGCATTGTAAATGGAACATTGTGCACGAAAACCACACTCATATTCTCAATATCTGTTAAAAAATTCCAGCATACACCATTTAAGTGAGCTGCATCAGTGCCATCCCACCTCATAGGACATCAGCTGCATCAGTGCTATCCCACCTCATAGGACAAAACATATTTTATTGCAGTTTGCTGGAAATAAAATATGTTTACAATAAAAAGCTGAATATAAAGAAAGTCAGATGACAAAAACAAAGGTCTAGCTGCTTGTCTGTGTTCTTACAGGTTGCAAAACTGACATGAGGTCAGACTGTGTCAACATGCTACCAAAATGTTACCTGCTTATGCTTTTGCAGGACCATGCGGTATAGTGCAGGAAGACAGTTCTTAGGGGAATAGTGTCAGCCTGTCAGGGCTGCACTCACCTGTCCTCCATTTTGAGGGAGAGCTGTTGCAGGATCTCAGTGGCCTGCCTGTGGTATTCCACCTGTGCCTGCACCAAAGCGCCCAGCTGACTCACCTGTTCGATCTGCTAACACCAACACACACAGCAAAGGGACCACTGTTATGTATTGTCACCAAGAAGAAGGATGCATGCTCACACACGTAATCACACACTCACGCACAAGGACTCATACACACATGTATGCACATACACACAAGCACATGCACTCACATACTTCCCACACATCAGCACTGTGCCTGTCTATGTTGCTGAAATACATGCAGTCCTGAACAAACTACAGTGCCTTCGTTGCTAAACAGCCCATTTGACATGGTGAAACACAGCATGACAATGCCAGAGCCACATCGGACACAGCATAATGGTTGCCACGGTTGAAGAGGAGATTGGTGAGGGAACAGGTAGCCAAGCATACCCAGGTGAGGACTGGAAACAGAAATGACAATCATTGCCATGACAACCACGATAAAAATGACACTTAACACCCCAACTCAACACTCACATCATGGAGGGAAGCACAAACATGTCAAATGATTGCCATGAGAACACTTGTCAATAAGTTTTAACAGAAGCGCATTGTCCTTACATCACTCTCTAGGAGATTAAACATGCTCAGCTCAGCGATCTCCTTGGAGTCATCGAACTTCTCCAGGGCTTGCTTGATCTCTTCATCCTGCACCTTTCCCAGTCTCTTCTTCTTGTAGTCGAAATCTAAGCGCCGGCCTTCCAGCTTCTTCAAATGGTGCTGAAAGAGGACACGTGCCACAGTGAAAACAGTGCCACACTTTAACATTTCACCCGATGTCATGTACAATTCTTCCCATCGTAAAATTTTTCCCGGGCATTTCCCCATCGCCCATCAACATCACAATTTAGCTATAACTGTGTAGTGGTATGCGAGTTTATTTATGTCTGATGTGTTTTGTATAATTAACGTGTGAATAAACATTATTTAAATAAACCGGTGTCTATTTTGTCTGTGTGGCATATATTCAATGCTTGCGTATATTTAAAAACACTCAAAGTTCAGTATCGATTGCTAACTTTGTCAACTGGATAGCATCATGATGAACCTTATCCAAGTGCTAACGCATACAGCTTCAATACTTTTACTTCAATTCCTTTTGCAGTTAGCTAGCTAGCTAAGAGGCATTCTAGCTAACGTTAACATTCTAGCAAAAGTATTGAAGCTGTATGTGTTAGCACTTGGATATGGTTCAAAGGTTATTGGATGTCTGTTGTAATAAAAGAAACCTAAGTCCATTTTGTCTGTATATTTCATGCTTGTGCACATTTAATAAAATGTTAATATTGTTGACTTTGTAGTTGGCTAGTGTATTTTATGCCAGTTAGCCAGCTTTGTACATGACAGTTCATACTGTCACTATCTGTTGACCTCGCCCTCAGGTAATTACAAAATTTAGTTAGCTTTCTGTGTAACTATAGACCGTTTAAAACGTAGATTTAATGGACCTGTAGCAAGTGTTACTTATAACAATGCGTTGTATAGGAAATGGAAAATCCTAACGGAAAGTTTTTTCTGATTGGACAACACTCAACTAATTGGATGTTACTACTGGTTGCAGGTCAGCAGTGATTGGTTATTTGGAATTCCCAGGCATTAAACAGGTGTTCACGTCGTGTGGCAAGTGATGGACCCTTGCCTGGGAAAAATTTTATGCTGGGAAGAACTGTACGTGACACCAGCTGCACTAAAGCTCTCACCCAGTCAGCACGACTATTCTACAGAACTAAATAATACGATGCAGTACAGGTCAAAGGGTCAGAACCATTACAAGCACATACAGAAGGAGCCAAAATTACATGCACGGGCCAATGCATCAGCCCAGTTTCACTATGTCCTCTCTTTAGAAGCTAATCTATACCACAGGAAAAGCACACATGGTTTTTAAATAAATCATCATAAAATGAAAGAGAAGGACAGCTGACTTAGGGAAAAAGGGAAAGATAACATGGTCTGAGATTAATATGTAATGGTGTCACGTGTTTAATGTTTTGAATCTATGATCTCTAGTTTGTTCATAACCCTAGTAGTTTTTTAAATGTCCACTGCTGTTCCACACTGCAATGTGAATGACTATGCAGTGTGGAACAGCAGTGGACAAGGATTCATAATGATGAACCAGCACAATGAGCTTGATGATTGAGGCAGTTGATCCCAATACCTGGATCTCCTTGAGATCTTTGTCATACAGATTCTGCAATGGATCAATGAAGTTCTGCTTCACCTCCATATCCAGAGCATCCTTCACATCACCCAGTTCCCGCATGGCCTCTCCAACATCGATTAGAGCCAGGCCTGTGGAACAGAGGTGCCAAGACATCCCTTAGTATACCACACCATCAGACATGCCTTATATTGCTGCAAATACACTCTGTCTACTGTATACCATACCATGATAAATACCTCAAAATGCAGCAAACATACGCTGACTGCAGTGTAACATACTGTAGGACATGCCTTATATTGTTACTGCAGCTACTTGGGGCAGTTATTTGGTAGTATTCCAGACTTTAAGACTTTGATTCTAAAATACTCTTTGTATGGCATTAGTATCCATAGAGGAGGTCTGAGTTTAAACAAAAGAATAATAATAGTACTGTTGTTATAATAACAATGTAATAATAATAGTTATTTGTATATCACCTTTCTTTCACCCAAGGTCACTTCATATGAATTACAGTGGCATTACACCAATACAGAACACATAAAAAGGATGCTGAATCTGTTATATTATTACACAAATCGGTGCCTCAATTTACCAAAGTTGGACTCCTCCCCCAGCTCTCTGCCATACTTCTGCATGGTCTCTCCCAGCACGGTCTCTGCCTGTGTGTAGCCTGGGCCTTTGTCCTGACCACGAATCTTGGACATGGAGTTCATCATGCTCATCTTGGCTCTGGTCGCTGCAGGAAGAAGGAATCACTCAGAATATCATCTGATGTCTAAATCTGATGCCATCCTTGTCTAAATGTCTTCTGATACACTAACTCTTTAAATCTCTTCTGATAGGATTTAAAAAGTCAATGTATCTGAAACACTAACTCTTGTCACTGACACTTCAAATATGATCTGTTCCACACTGATGCTTTTAATGAAGTCTGATACACTGAGTTATACATTTCACAAAGACAAACAAATATAGTTAAAATACATAACTGTGTCATGGCTATTTCAATCTTTGACCTTTGTGATAACGCAGACTGCTGAAAATTCATGGTATTTTTCTGCTGCTGGACTAGTGTGGTCCTCTGTCCCTCAACCCTCACCTGACCTCCCACCTGTAAATATCCTAAAAATGAAATTTAAAAAGATTTGCTTTAGATATGTTTTCCATACTTGTTTGAGTGTGGAGGGAAATCCTAAAATGTCCAGCTGACTGCATACTGCAAGGAAAGCACAGGCTGTGCTAACACAGAGAGAGGTTCTCTGTGGATGGACTTCACAGGGTCACTCACCAGGGTTGGGTTGCAGGTACTCTGTTGTTTTGTTCATAATGTCTAAGACAGCCCTGCTTGTGGTGTCTACTTTCTACAACCAAACAAACACAAGAAAGCATATCAGTTCTCCCAATATCACCAAACTACATAACACCTAAGAATTAAAACTCACTTGAAACTATTTCTCTGTTATTGACAAGGTACAAAAGAAAAGTGAAACTTTGACAAAATTGGCTGCTATCCAGTATTCAGTCATAAGTGCTCCTCCAAGTCAGTGTACAAGCATGTGCTTCCCTCACATGTGCAGTATCTGTGTGTCTGCCAGTTGTGGTACAGAGAAAACGGAGCCCTTCGATTCCTGACTGGGGACCTACGGATATAAATTGCTAACACTCACATCCTGCCCCTGCTTGTAAACATACAGTTATATACAATAGAGGAGAGAGAAGGTCATAATAGTTTTACACACAAGTGCACAGAATGAACCAGATGATTGATATTGGTATGGTGCATAGTAGTGCTTTATAATGGAGTACTGTGGGGACCATTGGAAAACTAATAGTAAAATAGTATGGTTGCCTTTTCCATGTCTGTGAAGTCTTCATCAAGCTTTGTCCCCTCTGCTCCTCCCACCTTCTCACTCACTTTCTGCAAGAGAACAAACAGATGTCTGCAAATCTAATGGCAAATCAGCAGATCCACCTCACGTAAACTGTAAATACATTCGCTGAGAATGGCTGAAGTGACCCCTCTTTCATCGTAAAGGCAGCAGATTCCAGAGCTTTATTTGGGTTCATTCTCCACATATGTGCCCCTTAGTCCTTGCGTCTGTCAGAATTGGTCACTTGAGATTGTAGGTCCATGACTGAGCCATGACACTGTTCCATTTCTGTGCAGATAATCCTAACATGAAGTATTGCAAACCACTTTCACCTGCTGCTTTGTACAGATCACTCATAGGAAAAGCTGTTGCACCCTCTTCTGACCTACCCCCTGAGTTTCTCCTACAGGTAATCTGTCTCCCTGCCCACTCCCCCAGAGAGCAAAAACAGCGACCTTATAAAAGCCAATCTACAGAGACAGCCAGGAGCAATTTACACCCCCATTCCTCTGACTTTCACAGAAATGCACAGTTTGCTCTGTGCATTATCAAACACAGACCTGCCAATCAGATGTGGACCTGAAGGAATAAGCCTCAAGCCGCTCTACTACATACAGTTGCTGTGTCATGGGAGAACTGTCTCCTGTACATCACTGTCTCCTGACAGCAGTCCTACAGGAGGCTTTTTAGGAGAATGTTTTCAGAGAACAAGGAAACTGAGAGGTGTTTAAGACACTACCCATACAGAAAACACACATTCCACTAAAACAATATTCTTGTCATTTTACCAATAAAATCAATTCTGGTGAGTAAACAGTGTGTATTCAACAGTCTATCCCAGCATTCTTTGTTATTTATTTATAATATTTACACGGCCTAGCGTATTCCATATCCAAGGTGAACCAGCAGAGCTTATTTTTTATTGTATTATCCATTTACATAGTTGGATGTTTCAGGTTATCATGATATCTCACTTAAGGTTATGTGCCTTGCTCAAGGTGACAAAGGTTGTGCTCTTCCTGAGAATTACACCATGCATCCTCACAAGCCCAGCTCCTGATGTGTGGATAGATTTCACAAGTATGAAATAACAAAATTCCAAGTTTGGTGGAGTAGTCTTCTGATGTGATATGTGATATAAGAAACTGATGAGAAATCACAAAAAACCAATGATAAACTGTCAACATCATACTTTGCACTTTTGCAATCTTTTGGATGGACTTTTCAAATCCAAGGGGAGCCAGCTGCCATAGAAACAGGAACCTGCTTCAACAAAAATACAGATTTCACATTCCAAATCACCATCTTAATCTGATGTGCTGTAGGATTTTAGGATATAACTGTCCCCTGTGATGACAGAGGTGCAGGGGGTAAAATGGAAGGTAAGGCATATGAGGGTAGCTGAGCCACACGAGGCTCGATTTTAACCAAAAGTCCACAGAGGAATCACACCCACAAAAATCATTTACAGTTTTCTATTGGAAGCAAGTCAACTCCATTTCAGGGAGCTCACCGTGGATAGCACTACCGTGCTGTGACACAGAACCATGCCTTGACTTTGTCCACTTGCAAGGTTCAACTGACGGTCTCCTAGGCAAACACCAATACCTTTTCACCACTTCCTTGTTTTTCACCCAACTATTTCCATGAAAGTCAGCAACCTCGCCAACTAGACTCCACTGACATCATTTGAGCATCATTTCCCCTATCCCCACAGGAATGAGGCCGCTTTGTACAGCCGCTGCAGGATCCCAGTTACTGTTGGCAGATGGCAGTCTGGTCAGAGAGCTCAGCGTGCACTCATCACCAGCTCCTTGTCGACTGAGATGCACTTTCATTTTGATTGCAGTTCATATAATTATTTCAGAATCTAGGCTTATTTAACCAAGATGTATTTACTTATTTTGAGATGTGTTTATCTCATTTGAATAAATATGTTATTTTGGTTAGAATCAAGCTCCATATATTACACTATGTATGGCTACAGAATCAGATGACATTGACAGAAAAACGCAATACTATATGGTTACAGAATAGGATGAAATCACCAATAAAAGCCCTAGTAAATTTCCACAACAGCTCCATTTGTTGTGGTATTAAACTCAGACTACAGTCTAGACTTATAAAATTTAGTGTAGTGCAGCACTGTAGAAAACTTCCATACCATGAAGAGCCAGGAAAATTTCAATTTACTGGATGTGTCACTGACTTTGTTTAAAAGGCAGATTTGATGTCTCCCCTGTCACCTTCCTGCTTGGATGGATCTTTTCCAGTTTGTGGTCTAGTTTTTGGAGGCTGATCCACCTTTAACTCATGATTTCTGCATGTCAGGTAAGAGTTACAGCAAATTTCCTTTCTTTTATTTTGAGAGTGCTGCTAATTTAGTGACAATTTACTGCTTAAATAGTGATGTATTAAGACTCAAAGGACTGCAAGGGACCGACTCTCAGTCTCTTCTTTCTGTAGACTGGTGGCATGAGTGTGTCATAATGACAGATCTGCCAGCCTTTGATTGAGCACAGATTCCTTTGTCTGGGTGATGTTCAGGACTGGATAGGACTGTGAAAGTGCCCTTAGCTAAATCGTGTTTTGCATAAGCAACATGGATTAAGAACAGTGAAGGGCAATTTGAATGAATCACAGCTGTAGCTTCAGGGGAGGCCAGTGATGCACATATCCTCACGTTACCCATATTAGGAAGTGTCCCCACACTGCTGCTGTCTGTTGTGCCATCTAAGCAACAAGTCCTCTTTCAGCAACACCTCAGCTATTGGGAGGGTACCACGAGCAGCATTCATCCTGCATCACTGGACAGGTAGTTGGGGCCATTGATGGATAAGAATGCCTCTCCCCAGGCCACAGCTGGATGGGAAAGCCCCCCATCGACGGAACACCATTTCCCACTGATAGCCATCCCTCCAGCCACTTAACACCCACGGGTCCTGTGCAGTGAACTGGTGGATATTTTCATTCACTAGCCCTTGTGTTTGTAATGTATTCAAGAAGTTTTCCAAATCTAGGTTAGGGAATAATTTTTCATTTTTGTGGCATTTCAGGTAGTGCATTTATAAATATTAATATAATTAGGTACATAAGAAATGAATTTTGATTGGTTGTGTAAAGGAGCTGCTAGCCCGTTACGGAATGCATCGATAATTGGGACAATAAAAAGAATAACAACGTACACAGCTGTTCGTAACTTACCCGTTTTATTGTACAAAAACAGTTTGCGGAATTCCAGCATAAGTTTGTTAGCACGCAAAATTTTAAATTACTGTCAGGCTACACTATTGTTGTTAGGGTGGCCAACTAACAGGGCAGTGAAGCTACAGGCTGATAAAAACTTAGCACACGAACACAGCACCATAAAACATTTAAAACAAAGTTAAAACTGTTTAGCTAACTAGAAAACTTCTTACCACGCATCTATTTGTGTCTGAGTCGGCAGCCACTGTTTCCGGGGCAATGGGAAGCAAAGGGTGATTCGTTGCGCTGGGACTGTATTTATAATGTAATGTACATCGGGTGATATTTTTTTGTTTTTGTTGCATTTTTGTTGCTTGAGTTCTGCGTTTTGTTTATTTTGATACTTTTTCCACCTGCACTGTATATAGTCTTCACCTTCACCTGCACGCCTGGGAACCAATAAAGACCCTTGCCACTTCATTTGTTGTTTGACTCCATTTTTGTAATTTTTTTGCCTGGCTGCTGCGGTTGTCCCGTTACAGGTTGATTGATACTACAATAAATCATTATTGTGGTATAAATACATGCACAGAAATGAATACTGAAAAGGCCACAGTATACTGTGAGCCAGGTGAGAGTGGTAATAGCTGTGGCTTAACTGAGAGCCAGATTGATGTTAATTAGCCTTTTTCACCTCGCGGCCATATTGAAAATGAAAACGAGGCTTGGTTGGGTAAACAAACAGTCCCCCTCGAGGTAATTTGACATTAGCTGGGCATGGCATGTGAAAGATGGACACAAAACCTACTGCTTGTGCCCAAAGGCAAAAGGGCACACTTTGCCCACAGTTTGTGTACCCTGTATGTGTTAGTTTGATGGTCATTCTTGTTGACATGTTGCCCATTCATATGCAAATCGTGTGTTGCAACTGTTATTTAGCTAGCTAACGTTACCTCGATCTCGCATCTCACAGTCATCTGGGTGACGTTGCCTAGCTAGCTCTCTTAGCTCGCTAAACATGGATTAAATATTAGATAATTAAGTGTCCACCAGCTGGCTAACAGTTTGTGTACCCCTGTATGTGTTAGTGAGATGTTAATTAGTATTGAAATAGGTAATAGGTTAGTCGTTTCAATACTGTTATCTAGCTACCTGCTAGCTACCTCGTTCTCGCATCTGACAGTCATCTCGCATGACAGTCATCAGCTGGGATGAATGAAGCTAAGTAGGTAGCTAAGGCCAACCTTAAACGCTCTGGTAATGCTAAATAACTGAGTAGAAAGTAGATTTGTAGTGTCAAGTGTCCACTAGCTGGCTTAACTACATTCATTTACCCACCCAAGCCTCGTTTTGAAATCAATATGGCGACGCAGGTGAAAAAGGCGAATGAGGTAGATACAAGCACAGTCAGAATGGCCAAACCCCCTGCAGTGCTCACACCAGTGTCTGAGAGGTGGAGTATCTAACTTGCTGTGTGTGTGCACTAGGGACCAGGGGCCATCAACCCTCCTCATTATGGGAGTGCTTTGCTGGTGCATTATGGGACTGTGCTCTACCAGTGCCTTGTGGGAGAGTGGGATAATGATTTATCAGTGTATTATGGGATGGCGCTTTATTACTGTTATTACAATATATCTCTGCTGGATCTGATTGCTATTCTTCCTTCATCACAATAGGGACGTGATCCAAAAACAACTGAAGAAGAATAGAGGTTTTAAAGGAGAAGTGCATATTTACATACACTGTAAGTGAACCCTGCCCCCCTCTGGTCTGAACCATGTGACCAGTGCCTTATGCTCTACACAACATGGTCTGTGCCTTATGCCCTATACAATGTGCTCTAACAACTACCAATGTTTCCTACGTCCTGCACCATGTGACCTGCACCCTATGCCCTATACCAGGGGTGTCCAAACCTCTCCTGGAGGGCCACTTGTCCTGCATGTTTTTTCAAATGATCAGTTTGTTATTAAGCAGCTTCAGGAGTTCATAATGAGTTGATCATTTGAATCAGCTGTGTTGGAGCAGGGAGAGATCTAAAACATGCAGGACAAGTGGCCCTCCAGGAGAGGTTTGGACACCCCTGCCCTATACTATGCAACCTGTGCCCTATGCCGTACATAAGGTGCCCTATGCCCTACACCATGTAACCTGGGTATATGTAACCATATATCATGCAATCACTGTTACTGAACCTGTCAAAATCTATTTCGTTGTCATTTATCACCCTCCAAGTCAGCTCAGCAACTTCATTGAAGAGCTGGACATGTTACTGTCCTCCTTCCCTGAAGATGGCAGCCTGCTTGTGATCCTCGGTGATGTGAACATCCACCTTGACAAACCTCAAACTGCAAACTTACTCTTTTGGCCCTCTTCAACCTGAAACATCTGCAGTCGAGCAACTCACGAAGCGGGCAACCAGCTGGACCTCATCCTGACACGTAACTGTCTCACTGACTCCTTATCACTACACGTCTGATTACTTCTTTGTTCAGTTTACTGTGTGTCCCCCTCCATGTCCACCATCCTCTCCTCCTCCCGTCTCCTTTCGCTGCAACCTCTGTTCGCCCTCATCCACTCACCTTTCCTCCCTAATTTCTGCCTCTCTCCCCTCTCCAAACCACTTCTCCTCACTTGATGTAGATGACGCCACTGACAATCTCTGCTCCACCCTAACCACCTGTCTCAAGAGCATCTGCCCTCTCTCCTCCAGGCCTGCACACATGACACCTTCCAACCACTGGCTTTCTAAGGTTCTCTGTGACCATCGAACCAGGCAGCCAAGAGGAAATGGCACAAATGGAGAGCCCCCACTGATCTGACCAAGTATGAATCTCTTCTCTCCTCTTTCTCCTCCAACATCTCCACTGCCAAGGCCTTACTACCAGGACAAGATCAACAGCACTTCAGACACCTGCAAACTGTTCATGGCATTCACCTCTCTCCTCTGCCTTCCGCCACTGCCACTCTCCACCTCTCTGACTGCTGATGACTTTGTCACTTTTTTCACTGGAAAGGTGGCAGCCATCAGTTCTACACTCCACAAATTCACAAATAACCCTACTGCTCAAAAAGTCTACACTTACCTCCTCACAAGTAGAAAGCTACAGACCAGTCTCTCTCCTCCTTATCTAAAACCCTCAAACAAGTTGTTTTCACCCAGGTTTCTACTTTCCTCTCCAAGGATGACCTGTTGGATACCAACCAATCATGACCAAAACTTAGTCACTCCACTGAGACAGTCCTCCTGTCCAATGTCGACACCCTGCGGGTGGTGAGAGCTGCCTCCAGATTTGAGTCCTACCTCACAGGGGTGGGGAGTCTAAATCCCATTGGTTAACCACTGGGGTACCTCAAGGATCGGTGCTTGGCCCCCTCCTCTTCTCACTATACACAACCACACTGGGCCTGATCATTCAGGCATGTGGCTCCCACTGCTATGCCGATGACACCCTGCTTTACCTGTCGTTCCAACTTGATGACCCAAAGGTCTCAGCACGGATCTCTGCCTGTCTCTCAGACATCTCAGCCTGAATAAGGGAGTGACACCTTCAAGTCAACCTATCCAAGATGGAGCTCCTAGTCTTCCCAGCCAGTCTATCGATCCAGCACGACATCACCATACAGCTCATAAGAACATAAGAACATAAGAACATATGATGACGAGAACAGGCCATTCGGCCCAACTAAGCTTGCCATTTCTTAATTAAAGAGTATCCAAA
Source organism: Megalops cyprinoides (assembly GCF_013368585.1). Lineage (NCBI taxonomy): Eukaryota > Metazoa > Chordata > Actinopteri > Elopiformes > Megalopidae > Megalops > Megalops cyprinoides. The sequence goes on along the minus strand of NC_050604.1, from coordinate 560,229 downwards.
ACTGCATCAAGTCTAGACTTGAACACAGCAAGGGTCTCTGCCTCAACTACATGACCTGGCAACGTATTCCATGTATTGATAACTCTTTGTGTAAAATAATATTTCCTTACATCAGTGCGGAACTTACTCTTAACTAGTTTCCGTTTATGTCCTCTTGTTTTACAGAGTGAATCTATTATAGTTAACCTTATTGATTCCTTTTATAAATTTAAATACCTCAATTAAATCACCCCTAAGCCTCCTCTCGCTTAGTCTAAATAGGTAAAGTAACTTGAGTCTTTCCTCATAGCTTTTATATTTCATGCCAGGAACTAATTTAGTTGCCCTTCTTTGAACCTTTTCTAGAGCTTCGATATCTTTTTTATAGTGCGGTGCCCAGAACTGCACACAGTATTCCAGGTGCGGTCTGACTAAGGCATTGTATAATTTCAATATAACCTCTTTAGATTTATACTCAATACTTTTGGCTATATATCCCAGCATCCTGTTGGCCTTTTTTACTGCTACAGCACACTGCCTAGATCCTGTTAAGCTTGGGTCAACCATTACTCCCAAGTCCTTTTCAAATTGAGCACATTCTAGTTTTTTTCCACCCATGAAGTAGTCTTGTCTAAGGTTCTTATTTCCTACATGCAAGATTTTACATTTATCTAAATTGAAAGTCATCTGCCAGGTATCTGCCCACTTTTGGATGCTGTTTAGGTCTTCCTGTATTACCTTAGTTGATTCTATACTGTTGGCTAGACCCCCTAGTTTTGTGTCATCTGCAAATTTTACTATTTTACTTCTAACCTCTGCATCAAGATCATTTATGTATATAAGAAATAGCAAAGGCCCCAACACCGATCCCTGCGGGACACCACTTCGTACAGGACCCTGCTCTGATACAATTCCTCCCACAGTTACAGTCTGCTTTCTATTAGACAGCCAACTTCGAACCCACTCGGTGATGGCTCCTGTAATTCCCGCAGATGTCATTTTCAATATGAGTCTCTTGTGCGGAACTTTGTCAACTGCCTTTTGAAAGTCCAAATAGATAATATCATAAGCCTGGTTTGAGTCCAGACATGCTGTAGCTTCCTCAAAGAAGTCCAGGAGGTTTGTTAAGCGCGACCTCCCTCTGCGAAAACCGTGTTGGCTATCATTTAGAACACCATTTCGTTCCAGGAATAATTGCAAATTATCCCTAATGATGGATTCCAGTATTTTGCATGCGATACAAGTTAAGCTGACAGGCCTATAATTTCCTGGTTCGGTCCGGTCTCCTTTCTTGTAGATAGGCACTACACTGCCATGTTTCCAGTCATCTGGTATTTCTCCAGTTTTAAGGGATTGCTTAAAAATAACTGTCAGAGGCTTGTAAACCACCTCTGCTAGTTCTCTGAGAACTCTTGGATATATTCCATCAGGGCCTGCTGCCTTATTTGTTTTAAGTTTTTGAAGTTTATCTAGTACTTCTGCATCATTTAAATCAATTTCCTCTATAAGTCTCTGAGAACTGACTGCACCTGAAAGCATATGCAAAAACACTTCACTAGTGAAACTCTCCACAAAGTAACTGTTTAGTGTATCAGCAATAGCTTTGTTATCGTAAACCATAACCCCATCCTTATTTTTTATACCCCTTATTTCATCCTTAACTATCCTTTTTTGACCATAATATTGAAAAAAAAACAACACTAACTCCGTCCAGGTTTGCAAGGAACATGCGAGTAGTGATTGATGACCCGCTAAAATTTACTGACCACGTCATGATGACTGCCAGATCATGCAGATTTGCGCTGTACAACATCAGGAAACTCAGGCCATACCTATCTGAGTATGTTGCACAGCTCCTTGTCCAGGCTCTTGTCATCTCAAGACTGGACTACTGCAATGCTCTCCTGGCCGACCTACCTGCATGCACAATTAAGCCTCTGCAATTCATACAGAATGCGACTGCATGTCTGGGTTTCAACCTATGAAAGGAGGCTCATGTTACACCTCTCTTTGTCTCCCTCCACTGGCTCCCTGTAGCTGCCTCGCATCATGTTCAAGGCCTTGATGCTTGTGTTCAGGATGACCAACAAAACTGCACCTACCTACCTGAATGTAAGCCTGTGTTCCCTCCAGACCGCTACGCTTTGCTACCAAACAATGTCTGGTGGTCCCGTCACATCGCAGCACAAAATCACCATCCAGAACTTTCTCCACCATTGTCCCCTGATGGTGGAATGAACTTCCACACTTCATCTGTTCTGCTGAGTCCCTGTCTTCCAGAAACATCTGAAGACACAGCTCTTTTGCTCTCACCTGAGCACCTGAAACACACCACCTAAAGAAAATTCTCATGTCTCCTGTTTCCTAATAAACTATTTAAAAAAGTAATCTAATGGTTTATTGCACTTGTTACCTCTAACAGCTAGCTTGTACCTTGTCTGGCCAACCATTGAAACCTGCTCATGCAGTGCATCTGTCAAATGAATAAATGTAAATGTACAATATAACTTGTGTCTTATGCCCTACACGATGTGCTGTGCCATGTGACCTGTGCCCTATGCCCTACACCATGTTACCTGCACTGAATGCCCTACACAATGTGCCCTCTCCCCTACACAAGGTGCCCTATGCCCTACATCAGTGTTTCTCAATTCTACTCCTGGAAGCCCATTGTCCTGCATATCTTCTATCTATCTTTGCTCTACCTACCTGACTGAACTCATCAGTGGCACTTTTGATTAGCTGAGCACACCTGATTTAATCAAGCAGCAAGGATAGATAGAAGATACACAGGACACGCTGCCCTACACAACGTGCCCTATGTCCTGCACCTGTGCCCTTTGCATTGGCATCAAACTCTTTGCATTGGCATCAAACTCATGTGAAAAATACCCTTTTCCATTATAAAATCCATACTTAAAAATGAAAATACTCAAATGCTCTGTATATATTACATTATTTCATTTAATAGATGCTCTCAAACAGAGTCACTTGCAGAGGTTACAGTTCTTACACGTTTTCCATTTACACAGCTGAATATTTAAGAACAGTACAGAGGTTCAGCAGCAGGGAATTGAACCAGTAGCCTCTGGGTTATGACCCCTGCTCCACACCACTATGCTACATCACTGCCTAATGGCCCCATGGTGAGATTTATGTAATCTCTGCACCCACTCCCCTGCCAGGAGAATGAGTTTACTAATTAACATTCCATCTGACATTAAAAAAGCTATTAACTAACTATAAACTATAAAACTGAGAAAACCCCCAAGGATAAACACAGTCTTCTTCTGTTTTAATGACAGATCATATAGACACCAAAACACAAGAACACCTGCTGTATGTATTAGCCTGATTATGACACCTTAATCCGTCCTTCAATTGGAATGGTATGCCATCATATCTGAGCTGCATTATCTCACCATCTGGGTAAACCTCTCAAACATGCTGTACTGTAACCAAATTACAATAAAATAAATAACAATACAATAATACAATAAAACCCATTTAAAACAGAACAGTTCAGGGAAGGACACATATCATTACAGATGGGTTGATTTTTGACAATTAGTGCATAAGAATTTCAACATTACGTTGTACCTTGGGAATATATATTAAAAAAATATATACCGTCATGGATCACACATCACACAAAGATACAAATTTTGTTGAAATAAATATTCTTTGTATGGTAATTTGTGTTTTTTTTCATTTTCCACAGCTCCATATGCATTGTCCAACCTGACCCTAGAAACCAGACCCATTTGGCCCTAGAAAGTTTGGGCCCATCCTGCACTTAAAACAGAGCACAAAACGATAATTAACATTGCTTACTGACAGTCAGTAGTTCAGCAGTATTTGATGTGTCAAGACTGATCTGCAGGGATAGAAGCAATATCTTCCTAAACATAAAAAATCACATGGCATTTCTAGCAGGTTCTCTGTTTTTCCTGATTAAAGGGAACTGATCAGCCTCAGGAATAAATAATGCTTAAGTCACACAGAGTAATCCAGTGGTCAAGGTCCCCCAGGGCCACACAATCTCACCACGACGGCCATCACAGGACAGTGGAGTCACATGGCCTTCAATGTGAGGCATGCACGGGGAACACGGTGGTGTGCAGAGGCCAGCCTTGCCGTTTCATTAAAACCACCCCCTGCTGGGAACCTCCTGGGGCCTAATCCCTGCTGGGTGCATGTGGCCTTGCTTTAAATAGCAGCCTGAGCCACACAGGCAGAGGGGATTACAGACTGGGGCGATTAGTGGGTTATAAAAGAACGGCTGCTGGAGAACCTGACATCTCCAGCCAATTTATCCTCTGATTCAGACAGCCTTCCACACATTGACAGAGAAGAGCCAATGTCTGCATCCCAAAAGAGTACACCCCAAAACCTGCACTCACAGTAGGAAGGGCTCTGTCTGTCTGGCTATGATTGCGTGGCAACATCATTACCAGCTTCAGGAGCCTATCAGAAATGCCTCCATCACCATTTCAGATAAGGATGCATGAAACGGTGACATATCACTACCCTGCCGTTATTATATTCTTACCTGTTTTGTGCATAGGCTTTGGTGCATAATTTTATGCATAGGCTTCAGGGTCTGCTGGATTATGCTTTCATCTCTGTGGAGTTGCATTAAAAAAAAAAACACAATCCTGGAAACTGAAATCAAATGTAATGGTCTGGGTCCAGTCTGATGAGTACTCAACATGAAAAACTTGACATTGATATTGAGATTGATGCCGATATTAAGATGAAGATTACAAATTAATAAGTGGAGCCGTTTATTTTTCCAGCCAAGGCTTGATTTTGCACCTTCACGCACCAGGAAAAGGGTGGATGAGCAGGGAGTGTGTGAGAACCCCTCCAGCAGCTCAGCATGGGGACCAGCAGAGTTGTGTCTGTGGGGCTGCAGGCAGGTGTAATCTCCTCTGTAATCCTGGCTGCCTCTTGTGTAACAAGCAGATAAATCAGAGTGGTACGACATATCCTGATCCCTGCCCAGCTGTCACTTCTCAAGTCATGAGGGAAAAGAAATCCACATTCCAGAGGGGAGGAGCTGTGTCCTCATCATCCACCAATCAGAGAGAGACTCAGAGGAAGGGGCTTCACAAGCCTATATGAATGCACATTGTGTGGAAAGTGTATAGAAATCCCAGGACACTTTACAGTGAGGGCTGGGTAACAAGCAAACTGTGTGTACCATGGCCATTAAGGACTCACTGTCATTCAAGTGATGACTGCTTCACTTGTGTCTTCTCTTCCCTGGCAGCTGTGCATTCTTTTCATTGTGGCTGGTCTGTTATGTGAATGGAGATGCTTGAGCATGTCTCATGTACAGTCCAAATGTATTTGGACTCCTATGCAAGCTGACTTGTTTCCACAGAGTGGAAAAATATTTTAGTAAAAACTGCATGATATAAGCCCATGTCCTCAAAGTTCCACTGAACTAGTTATTAAAATTTTTAATAAATTATGGCTCATTTAAAATGTAACGGCACAACATCATCATTCTGTTCTCTCCAGTTCCCTTTGGGAGACAGATGTGCATGCTTGTGTCTGTGCGAGAGATCATCCTGGGGGGGAAGTGGTAGGTGGATAACTGAGGACTGCATGGAATTATTCAGACCTTAGCTTCTGGTGAACAGTGACTCTTCTAACGTTAAAGCTGTGAAACCACCCATTCCTCCCGGCAAACAGACCAGCTCCAGATAGATGTGAAAAGCATTCACTACAACTAACATGGTGTGCCATGGACCGTGCAACGCATTTCGAATTGGTCGGGCCCATCAGCTCACCAACAACACCCCCCCCCCCCCCCCCCCCCCCACAACGCACAACGCCACCACCCCCTCGCTCCCCGACTTTGAACTGACTTGACTTCCGGAGACACTTTTACGATCGTTACGATATTACAGCTAACACATTCATTATTAAGAGAGTAAAGAATAAGTCCTATTGTATAGAATTTAAAAAGAAACCTCAAACTCACCACTGCTCTTTAAATATTGCTGGAGAACTGTCTCTGTCTGCCATTGTGCTGGGTGAAGTCCCTGGCAATCCCCAAAACATTCACTGTTGCCAAAAAATCCCTGTGTGTGTGTGGGTGTACATCAAACTATTTAGTCTTTTTTGGGTCATCGTTGACCTCAGATATGTTTTTAAATGATGGAGGGATGAGAAAGACCCCTCAGCACTGGTAGTTGACATAGGGATGGTGTAGAACAGCTTGAACAGCTTGTGCACCTCTGGCAATAGAGCTTTTGTCACAGGAGCTGCATTCATTGTCGATGCTACTGATGATACTGTTAGGCCTACTTCAATCCCAGAAGTCTGAATTGCGTCTGAAACATATCAAGCTGTGTGTGTAGACTTTCAAAGGCAAAATCCCTCTCGTAGAGTGGCACTATGGAAACTGGGAAACCGACCTTCTCCCTTTCAGCTGCAGATACAATAAGGCGCTCAAGGTCAGCTGCCACATGCAGGTCTCTCTGCTCAAAACACCGTTCCAATTCACCATCAAGTATATCCAGAACTTCCAGAAGTAAAGTCTCCTGTAATGATCTGCTGGGCTCTGGAATGTGTGTGCAGGCTCTCCAGCATCCAATTTTGCATGGCGTTGCCTGGGCAACACAGGGGCATCTGTAAGGTATTTCAAGTCCTCTACCACTTTCTTGTAGAACACATCAAAGGCATGATCTGACCTCTTTCATTGAATCAAGCTTCAAGTAAAAGCCACGGTTTAGTTATCTATAGATGCATAGCTGCTATAGTTGCATATTGCATAGTTATCGTTGGAGCGAACAGAGGTAATGTGATGAATTAATAGCTTATCTATTGCATAGTTACCGTTGGAGCGGAGTGTTCGCTAATTTAATAAATAGCTAGAGTTAACGTTACTCCCACCTTAAATTCATTAGGGAAAGTTGGAAAGACTATTCAGGTGTTTGGGGAATAACCTACAACATAATTTTTAGAAATACACTTTCTCTTTTAAGGCATACATTTTTATTGACATATTAGTCTAGTTAGCCAACGTTAAACCTGCTCTTAATAGTCAATTAAAATCCTTTTCCTTTTCCATCCCTTTTTGTAATTAATAGTTGTAAGCCTTTACATTTCATTATTGATTAGTCTTATATGTATAGCAAACAGCATGCATCATGTGAGAGAAGTGCTCATTGAATACATGTTTTGTGCATGAATTCTAGGTGTAATTACTCTTGCTGTTTGTGTTTACAAGGTTATAGCCTATAATGTGGTTTAGGTGCTATTATTGGCTGCGTTTCACCATCAGCAGCTTTTTTTATTAATATAATGTAACACCCAATGGTCACATATACTCCTCTTTTCTCTTCAGATGCATTTTGAAATATTTTAATCCTACCCCTGCAAATCCTAGGCCACCTGCAGACACTTCTCCACCTTAGCACTTTCCAGCGATGCAGCGTCAAGTTCTCCTGTTCCTTCCACTTCAGCACCTTGCAAATATTGCACTTAAGTTTCTGTAATATAGTTTTTTGTGCAATACTCTTATTTATATTTATACATCTTTTTTTATGTCTGCACTGGTTTCTTTAATATCGTATTTTATGCAATACCTTATTTATATTGTATTTATAATTCGTTTTATGTCACTTGTTTCTTTAATACTGTTTTTTGTGGGTTTTTTTGTTTCTAAAATAAAGAAAATCTCAAAGACACAAAGCTATGCAGTTTCTGTGTGAATGTATGAACACAATGATTGGTGGTGGAATTGGCTGGGATGCAAGGGGCACCAGCTAAAATCTTGCCTAGGGCACCAAATTGGTCAGGGCCGGCTCTGATATTCAGAATAGGCAAAAATGTGAAATCACAGACAACTGCAAACAAAAATGTTTTAGGCTAAGAAGATAAACAAGATCATAAGTGTAACATGAGATTTTGTGACATTTTATGCAAGTAATGAGAAATGACCTATGTAAAGTTAAAGTAATCCCACATTTTATACAGGGCTTAATGAGATGTTCTCCAACAATTTAAACTAAAAATTTGGAGCATTAACTCCATCTCTACAATATACTCTCAAATTTACACATCTAATTTCATTTTGCAGTTTTTTACAGTTTAGTTTTCTTTCACATTCTCACTGAGGGTAGAGCTGTAGAGTTTCTCACTGAGGGTAGAGATGTAGTTTTTGAGAGTGGAGGGTATATGTGTTTAAATGTATGAAATATATGAGCCTTTATCAAACACTTAAGTATTAAACATTCAGTTAAAATCTTCCTTTTGACTTACATATATAACTTTAGGAAAGCATATTTAATATTTGGAATTCTATTTTAATCCATGTAGATGTAGGAGAATGCTATTATTTTTGTGAAATTGGGGAAAAATCTCTATTTATCTTGAATGTGGAAAAACACTTGCCAAAATATGGGGATTTTCTGTCAGTTCTGGCATCTCACACAACAGGGCCTGAAATCAGCTGCCTTTAAGCTACTGTTATCTCATCAGTTATGCAAATAGGCTACTAAGAAAACAATCTCTTAATACCTCTAAGATCTAAGATTGGCTCTTAACTGCACGGAAAAAAACAAACTTAAAAAAAAATCCACAAAATCAACAAATTACTTGATTGCTGTATTGATATTCACTACAAAGTGAAAAATTCTGTCTCTGGCAGCAAGCATTACATTCCAAGGAAATCTAGCTTACTCTCTTGTAGACTGAATTCCCAAGCTAACCTAAACCAAAACTACTTTGTAATCAGTACAAGGAAATATCACACAGAGACACAAATGAACTACTGTGAGTCAGTGAATCAGGCACGAGCAATCACACCCGCTCCCAGTCAGCCAGCTCAGCCACGCTCAATTCAACCCTCTCAGCCACACCCAGTTCAACCCGACTCTACCACATCCACACATCAAGCGCACCTGTGACTGATACCTCAATCAAGTCCTGGCTACATAAGGACTCAGTTTCTGTTGCCTCATTGTGAGGTATTGTTTGTTTTGACACTACTGAGCCTGCTCTCTGCTATTCTGTGATTTGTCTACTGGTTTTGACCCTTGTCTGTTGTTTGGACCTTGCTCATAGTTGGATCTGATTTTTGCACTGCTGCTTCTTGTTACTGACCGGTTTTGTCCCTGACTACAATTTTGCCTTGCGTCATTAAACCTGGTTGACCGCTCTTGGATCCCAGTCTGTTTTCATTACACAAGTAAGGGAAACAGCAAAACCCAAGAGCAGAGACTGACCACAAGACCTATTCCATTCAAACTGTTAAAACATGTACTGCTCTTGCTATATTAAAGCATTAAATATATTAATAACATGTAGTCAAGTACAAATACAATTATATGCAGAAATGTTTGATGCTCAACATATGTAACTGCTCTTGGAAACTTCATTTTTTGACAGATTCAGGCGGACGTCTAAACTGAGACACACGTCACACATACTAAACACCTAAATGTAGGCAAGTTACACTCCTCCTCACCTCACTTCACTGGTTTCCTGATATTGCTTGAATTGAGTTAAAAACCTTGGTACTGGCATACAAGACAGTGCATGAGACAACCCCCCCACACCTACAATCAGCCTTCACACCACATGTACCAGATCCCTATGCTTGGATGGAGACACTTTTGTTGCCTTGTGCTAGAAGTCACTCTAAATGAGAGTGTCTGCTAAATGAACGTAATATAAACACATTTACATGAAAATGAGTAATGAATGCAAACTAATTGACAGTGCAGTGGGTCCAAGCTTGCCAGTAACCTGAGCTGTGCAGCACTGTGCAGCACAAACAATGTTTGGGCTATTAGTCTTCTGTCACCACAATTACACAGTTCATCACATATGCGTATAATGAAAAGCTATCTTAGTTTCAGTAATTTTTCCATTCCCACCCATCTCCTCTCAGCTCACAAGGTCAGACATATCACTATTACAATAGTGTGTAATAGTGTGCATCTCCTTCAACTGACCATATGCAGAGTGAAGAAGCAAACAGCAGACGACAGAGCAGCTGCAGAAAATGTACATCAACAACATGAAACTGACCTCTCAAAATACTGTGAAAAACAGAACGGGAGTGTGTCAGAATCTCTAAATGGGATTAGGGTCTTTCAGCAGTGACCTGAATGCTGAAGGAATTTAACACATACCAGTGTGGAATCTCCTCTCCACCATGGGATTTGCAATAATGTTTTATTGCCATTTGCAGGTGTACCATGAAATATGTCCATTCTACAGAAGGAACATTGTGGATCATGAGTACAGGATGGAAATCTATAAGATGGTTTACACTTGAAAGATTGGATGGTATGTCCGGTATTGCTGGATCCAAATGGCACACATAGACAATTTTAGTTTGGTCTTTACTAACCATGACTGGACAGTATGTGTCTGTTTCAAATGATTTTTTCCAAACAGATAAAAACATTGCAAACGTAGACATAACACAACTGTCCCAAGATCCATGAAAATGCTTTATCACAGACAGTACAGGAAGTCAGCTCTTAATCAACACAACCTGCACGTCAGGTCTACTGTGGTCCTTCATTTCATCTCTGAGGTGTCTGCTACAGAGAAGTGTAGTCAGCTGAAATGTTCTACTTGCAATCAGGCGATCCTTCACTGTGACTACGGGTCACAAAACTCTGGCACACAGTGATAATTACTAAGATCCTGTGTTCAAACACTTACTCAGTGTTCAGCTCAGTGTTTTGTGATTTGCAGAGCAGCTAATGATGGTTCTAAACTGTCTGCAAACAGAAAGAGACCTCCAGGGTATGACATATGACGAACAATGCGCAGGCTTTGCCCTGATCCAGGAGAATGATACAGGAGGCACTGCTTTAGAGCAATACCCTATTGTGGCCCTAATGTTGGAGGTGTGGCTTTAACGCAGTTCCGTGCTGTCACCCTGCTGAGGGAGGCATGACTTTAGAGCAGTGCTGTGGCCCTGATGTGGGAGGCGTGGCTTTAGAGCAGTACCCTGCTCTGGCCATGATGCAGGAGGCATGGCTTTAGAATAGTGCGTGCTGTCACCCTGATGCAGGAGGTATGGCTTCACAGGGTTACCTTCTGCAGAGGAGGATCAGTGTATAACACGCCGACTCTCAGGCACAAAGAATTAGTACTTAGCAAGTAGTAATAAAATTCCATTTTAATTAGACAGCAGCTGTTTGAAAACAATGACTGGAAACAAAAGAGTGAGGCAGTCTTTAATGATATGAACTGCTAATGAAGCCCCAGCAACAGTAAGAACCTTTTGTGCAGTAATATACATCTTATAATTGTTCCTTATATCTCTCAGATCCAGACCATTTGCACTGCTCTAGTTGTTATTCTCACACTGCTTCCCACACTGCACACATCACAGCCAAACCCAGGGAATACTGCACCATCTCTGTCATAAGAACATAAGAACATATTACTAGAACAGGCCATTCAGCCCAACTAAGCTCACCACTGCAATTAAAGAGAATCCAAAACTGCATCAAGTCTGTACTTCAATACAGCAAGGGCCTCTGTGTCAACTACATAACCTGGCAACCTATTCCATGTATTGAAAACTCTGTGTAAAATAGTACTTCCTTATATCAGTGCAGAACTTACTCTTCACTAGTTTCCATTTATGTCCCCTTGTTCTACAGACTGAAGTCACCTTAAACAATCTATTATAGTTAACCTTAAAGAGTCCTTTTATAAATTTAAAAACCTCTATTAGATCACCCCTAAGACTCCTCCTCTCGCTAAGTCTAAATAGGTTAAGTAACTTGAGCTTTTATATTTAATGCCAGGAACTCTCAGGGTGTAACCCGGCTGAAATATTCACAATTCTGCTACAACATTTTGAAAAATCCCATCGCACCATTTGAGAAGCATTCTTTCACTTCTGGCAGTAGGCTGAACAAAACAAAACAAAAAAAAACCCCAAAACATTCTTTGCCTTGAATGCATCTATAGATGACCTCAGTGACACTTCAAATCGAGTAGACTTCAAATACAGTGCAATGAACTATCTGTTATAAGCTGGTACTTAGAGGAAGGGGAGGAAAATGGGTGCTTATTGTAGGTTTCTATGAGACAAGCATAGCCTCGCTGTGACTTTCTTTGTCTTTGCCTCGCTGGGCCTCTCTGTGTCTCACTCAGCCTCAATGAGTCTCTCTTGCGACTCTGCATCACCCTATCTCTCTGTGTCTGATGAGTCTCTCTGTGCCTCACTGAGTTTCTCAGTCTCACTGAGTCTCTCTATGTCTCTCAGTGCATCACTAGGCCCCTCTGTGCTGCACTAGGCCTTGTTGTGTGGTGGTCTGGCTGGCATCAGAGTCATCAGAGACTCCTGGATCAGAAAAGCCTAGAAAGACACTGATATCTTCATCATAAGCATTTGGTAGCTACCAGAGCTAGAGTACATAACATGCACAGGAGCCGGGATGTGAACTTCATATGCAGGTGAGGAACACAGGAGAATTGTGTCCCCAGGTGTGACGCTTTATAAAGATCCATAAATAACACGCTGTTAGGAACACTATGCACAAGTAGTGGTCCTTATGCTCTGTTTAGCTCTTTAGATTGTCTCAATAAATGCTGGAGAGGCCAGACTAAACCTGAGCTACTTCATTCAGGTCAAGGAGAGTCACTGTCCTGGCTGTGAACATGCCTCTCTGGAGCTCTGCTTCAGTAACAGTTAGGCATATTGGTAAGGAGCAGGGCTTTGAAGCAATAGGCCAGTATGTTGATTCAAAGGTGGAGTATTGCTCCTGTACTCCTAACCCTAAGGATGAAAACAAAGCAAACTGCATGGATGATGAATTCAATCTAAAATATTTGTAGTGTTTTTTTTTTTGCAAGCATTCATAAAATACCAGCTAATTAACATACAACAAATCGGCCAGTTTGACTTTCCAACATAAAAAATTTGTTACAGTCCTATCGAGTTCTCGCAGACTTTCCATGTCATTACAGGTGTAGTCTACTGTATCTGCACGCATGCAGTACCACTGATGTACTCTACACTAGATCTGCATCGACGTTATTGATGTAATCTACAGTAGATCTGTATTCATGCAACACTATTGATGTAGTCTACAATGGATGTGCATTAGGCAGCGATGTGGCATTGTTGTAAGGAGCAGGGCTCGTAACCAAGAGTTGCTGGTTTGACTTCCCCACTGGGGTACTGCTGTACCAATGGGCAAGGGGATACTTAACCCACAACTGCCTGCTCTATCAATGGATACAAAATGTAACCTACATGTATGTAAGTCACTCTGGATAAGAGCAACTACTAAATGACAATAATGTAACACATGCATTTGCAGCGCAGCTACTCATAGTGATCCACTTTTATGCTTTTTTAATTCCACAAACCAACACATCGCAATTAGAGTTATCACACACCTCATTACACCTCTGGTTCTGGAAATGGACTCTGAATAGGACGTTTTTCCAACAAATAACACTAAAATGTCCCACAAAATGATTGCCAGTCCCTTGGAACACAGGAGGACATTTTAAACTGTTCTTCTCAACAGCTGCTAACAGGAAGCTGATATTGCAATGTGGTACATTAATTAACAAACGTTTTGCATTACAGAGAACAAATTTCTTTGAGAAAGTCATGGGTAAGAGAAATCTCAATGCTGTATTTTACAGCCGGTGCCTCTGAGAATTCTTGGTACATCAGGGATGACTAAGGTCAATAACAAGGAAAAACCGTAGGTGTCAAAGGGATCTCAATGTCATTACGTAACCTCCATGTCTTCATCTCTCGACTTAACCACCCACTCATGTAAGCCTAAAACATGCACTAATGCCAATAAGAAAAGAGACTTTTTCAAGGACAGAGGTAGAACGCGATACTCAATAATGTCGGGTAGCCCTTCTCATGTTTTTATACCATAAATTATGTCTACACTGACGTCAACCGTCGTAATAACGGTAAGACAATAATTTGAACAAAATCGCATTTGTTCAAAACGGATCATTTATACAGGAATGGCATAGTTTACATTACAATATAGCTGCCCACGGCGTTTAATGACAGCCATAGACTGACTAGTGATGCATAATTATTACGACAAATTCCAAGGACTAAAGGCAGGAAGGATGAATACGCTACGTATTCCCGAGCAGAAGAACATGAAGCGGTAATAGGGATATTTAGAAACGAAAAATAAGGTGCTCCTGTGATTACAGAGTATTAGCTAAGCAAACGTCCTATTAATTGCGTCATCAAACCTCTGCCAATGGACTCCTACAAACTAGTGGTATTCTGCAGGAAGAAACATATTCCAAGAACATGCAACGGTCAACCATGCAACCATACCTGTGTAGCTTTGTGGAATTGCTTCTTGAGTCCTGCAACAGACATTGTTCCTCGTGCACCGGGTTATTCTTGCTATATTTTATTTCTGTGTGAATCTCTTCTATCGTTTTAATCGCTAGGGGTGTAAGACCTCCGAGGCAAACTCTTTCTGATTCTCTCAGTTCCCAGTAACAGGGAATTTTAATATCATCCTCAGTGTCGACACGCCAGTGACGTAACTTTCTGCTACATGGCCAGCCTTTTAAAGGAGCAGCAGAAGTGGATGGGTTACTGCTGTAGTCGTGACCTCACATTGTACCAAGACATGCTTAGCGTTTTTAATTAGTACAGATTGTTACTATGTATAAATGAATGTATGAGAGAAGAGGACAAGTCACAACACAAAATGATCTGGTCTACAAAAAAACAAAGGGATATAGAACCAGTGGCGTCGTTAGGTCCGATCATTCGGGGCTATTTTAAGCCTAGCCCCGAATATTTTCGCCGTGAAAAAGGAGGTGTTTATAACAAAACACAGCCTGTGTAACAGTGCGGAACTTGACTTGCAGTGTCCGAAGGTGTGATAATATTTATTTATTATAAAGGTAGATATAACCTCCACAATGCCGATGCCGATCGGCAGGTTGGGGAGGTTAACCCCCCCCCCCCTCTCGGTTTAAAAAAAAAAAAAAAAAAAGACAAGCCTCAGTCAAACTTGACTTAGCCCCTGATCTTTTCAATAGCTGGAAACGTCCCTGGATAGAACAACGCGTTTTTTGAGCGAAATGCCGGTAATGTGTCGCCAATACTCCTCTATTAAGTTTGATCAAAAATGAGGTGAAGTCAGGGACGTGCACAGGGGGGTTGCTCAGGTTGCCCGGGCAACTGCCCATATGCCCTGCTCGACTGACGTTGCCCTTCCGAGGGAAAATAATAATAATAATAATAATAATAATAAATCGTTCAATGGATACAGAATTTCATGTAGGCCTAGGCCTAGGCCTAGATTTGAAAATGAAAACAAAAAAAATCACCACTCAAAACATTTTTCATAAAATAAAAGTAGCCTCATTTTATGGACTTCAGGGGGAAGACACCAACCTTCAAACAGAGTTGAGAGTCTTCCATGCGTCGTACAAGTGTCCCAAGAAGACAGTCAAGGCTATGCTTGAAATATTCAAGGAAAACAATGCTCACATCATATTCCCCACACTGTTCAAACCCATTAAAATATATGCCACTCTACCCGTCTCCACTGCAACAGTAGAACGTTCTTTCTCAAAGCTGAAGCTGGTAAAAACAAGGCTCCGAAATCAGTGTGGTCAAGAGCGGCTGTCTGACCTCCTCCTGCTGGCCATAGAGAAGGACATAGCAATCGAAAAAAACAAGGTTCTGAAGATTTTTGTTGAAATGGCCCCTAATAGGTGGCTTCTCCTTTGAAGCTTTGCATTCTCAATATGTAAATTTGGAGAAAGTTATCACTGACTTGATAGGATATTGTTTTCAATTATGTTTCAATTAGTAGTAGTTAGGGTGATTGAGTGCTGTACTTATTTCAGTGGTTTACTTATTTGTATCAATATATTAATAAAGACCCTGTGCTTCATATAGCCTGTGAGGGGGGGGGGGTTTGCCCTTTCTTCAGGTCAGAGCAACTGCCCCTCAAAATTCCTGTGCATGTCCCTGGGTGAAGTAACCATGAACTACAGCAGCACTGAACTGATAAACAGTCAACCGTTAGTGTTGCTGAAGTGTCTACCAATGCTAAATTATTGAAATCAAGTTAAGCGGAATGTAACATTCACTACAAAGTGTATAGTAGCAGAGGCAGTTAAACCAAGCAAGACGAGAGTATAAGAAATGCTAGACCTTTACAACACATATCAGAACCACAGTCTGGAAATTGAATTGATTTTGCTTTAAAATACTTTTATTTATTTCTTTATTTTACTATAGTCATTTCAGTGTGTGGATGCCTTCCCCACATGGTTCTATTCAATACTGATTTTTTGTATATAAATATAAAATGTTTCCCTCTTGTTTAGCTTTATCTTTTGTCAAATGATTTTGTATCATTGATACTCTTTGCTTTTGTTTTAAATGCTACTTTTCAGTCAATTCAGTCAATCTGGTAATTACTGGTTTTTGCCTGGTAAAATTTATAAAAAACTGATAAAAACTTGCCGGTCAAAATGTCAGATAATAATGCTCATACAAAACATAGCTATAACGAAGGCTATCCCTAAACAGGACATTTGTGTTTTGACAGCGAAACAGCCTATTAACAGCCAACAGTACTTTTTTTGCCCAAAAAGGGTGCATTCTTTTATTGTGCGATACTTGTTACTAGGCCCACTACTATTCAACTTTGAAGCTTGACGTGGCTTATGCACATTTCAAGCTGCAAAGACACATTGAACACATTTGATTTCAAGTCGGCAGCAGAGAACTTTGCTGCAATGCAAAAAAGGAGAAATTAAAATGTTACCTGGTAGCCTATGTAGGCTACATTTGATACCATGTAGGCCTAGCAGGCTATAGATGTTACAGGTTACAGATGTTTCGTAATAGCCTACATTTTAGCGGCTAATGTTGAGGTTTTGCTCAATCGTTAGGCCTACTGTTCATTTTGCTTAACCTTTCATGTGTACGGTCACACCGGTGTGATTAGCTGTTCAGCACGTATGCTAAAACTGGTGCGGTTAGAACACTAGATTGGAAAAATTCTAGCTAATTTTAGCTTTGAGGAAACAGCGATTTAATGTTAAAAAATATAGCAAATGCTAACTGAAAACTATGAGAAGCTTAATGACTCTAATGAAAACATAACGAACCATGTAACCATGTAACATAACTACATAGCATAAAAAATGTTACATGCGAAAGGGTTAATCGTTACTGTTCATTAAATAGTCAAACTGATTTGAGGTCATTGTCATTCTTTCGTCAACCTAGGTGTACATTATGTTTGCATTTGTAACATTATTGAAACGTGACCAGTAAGTTTCAAATTTGTCCGGTAAAATAAATTCTTTCCAGACACCGGACTGGCAAGAAAAACATCCTAGCGGAAATCAGATATCTGGTCAACAAAAAAAAAGTAGTTACATGGGAGTTACTGTGCATTGGGTAAAAGACACATTAGAACATGAATCAGCTGAATCATTGCTTGCAGGTGTTTCCCCAGTCCACATACCAATAATCGCCCTGTAGAACTTCTGGAGGAAATCCATACAGAATATGGACTAACAACTGACACTATTGTGGCTACTGTAACTGACAATCCAACTTTGCAAAGGCATTTGAAGAGTTCAATATCACAGTTGTTTCAGAGGAACAAGAAAAGACAGAAGAGCAGGAACAGGATCTTTCATACATTATAATAGATCCAGAGGGAGAAAAGTGTCAGAGTGTGCCATCATTCTACCACCCCACATCAGGTGTGCCACACACACACACACACACACACACACACACACTGAGTTTGGGTTCAACCACTGATGCCAATCAGTGAATAGTGATGAATCATTCATCAATGGCAAAGTGCTCAGTCCTATGGAATGCTTGTGGCAAACCAAAATGTGCTTAAATACTCAATGAATTGACTGACCAGCAACTCAAGACACTGCATTTGTAGGTGGAGTTCTCTTTATGACTGTTTGAGTTAGCTGACGTTTCTTTGGGAGAAGCTTCCCGTGCCTGCCTTGCAACTCCCACCATTCAAAGAAGTAGAACTTGATTTCATGGAGGAATACTGCAGAGTCCTCAAGCCCATTGCCATTGCTATTGATCAGCTTCAAGGTCAGACCTCATGTTACTATGGTGAGCTCCTACCTTCTTTGCTATAGAGGCTAAACTACATGACCTGCAAGCCTCAAACCTGCGGTACTGCTCACATATTTTGCAAGCCACCATAGCTAGCTTTGAGAAAAGGTTCAATAGCTTCTTACAGCTGAAGACTGATGTCAATGAAGCCATCCTGGCTATAGCAACCCACCCATTTTTCAAGATGAGGTGGTTGCCTCCCAAACTAACTGCAGAGAAGAGGATATGTCACAAGTTAGCTGACCTCATTTTTGCATTCAGCTCTTCATGAGCATCGCAGTGATACCAAACATTAATAGGCATGGTTCAAGAGGAGAGAGTTGGCTGAGGGGAACTGGTAAAATGGTAGTTTTGCTGCTATATTGAGAAATACACGTTGTCACATGGCATTGGGTTTTCCAACATTTTTCCCATATTATGAGGGCACAATTAACTGTGGTGTATAAAAGGGTAAGTGATCCGAACATGCAGATACATACACACACACACATGCACGCACACACACGCTGATTGTGCTCAGGAAGGGGAGAAGGGGGAGAAGGCAACCCTTTGCAGTTGTGGTCTAGCTGGATGTTACTGTTTTAAGAAGTAACTTTAAGATTGGCTGAAAAGGCAAAGTTCTTTAAGATTATATTAGAAGTATTTGGTATCTGAACCTGAACCTTCAGATTAAACCAAACATGACTGCGGCCACTGTTTAGCCAAGGATTCTACATCTGAGGGGCAGATTAATGCTTACCAATATACAAAGCGGGCGTACCACGCCCTACTTCCGCTTTTATCTGGCAAAATCAAATGTAAATCCAAACCGGCAATCATTAGTTTGAGATTTTAAAGTATCTGATTGGGTTCTAGGTAACTTCTTGCAATTCTTAAAGCAACGGCTGCTTATCTTAAGTGGGTATGTGACCTGAGGTCAATGATATAGGGGTATTTATGGTGGTAGGTCATTCGCCCTCTTGCCTGCTACTTGTGTGTATTTGTTGACTGATCTTATCTGCCCTTGGTGTGGTCCTGAGTGGGGATAGGAATCATAAAAACCCAGACCAGGCAAAGAACCATAAAATGCATGGTACTCTCCCGAAAGTATGATAATTGAAACTGGTGTTTCCTTTGGCCATCTGCTTTAGACCAGTCTTGTATGACCTTTCTGACTACTGTCTGTGCAGTAATAAGTCCAGTATTGAGATGAAAAGGTAAGGACTTATCTATTGATATTCTGCAGTTCTTTGTTGCCACGGTTATTTGCCTAATTCTACTATTCTGTTTTCAATAAGTTACTTGTCATTCAGTTAATCACTGTAACAATGTTGTAAAATTGTTGTAATGTGAAAAATAAAAGAAAATGAGGAACAGCCAATAGATGTACCAGTAGCTCTCCAGCAATTGAAGATGGTTGTTAAATCATTGACATCCTTTTTGTTTTCTTCTGTAGAGTTCTTAGACAATGTTGCTGTGTATTATCATATCTCCAACCAACATTAGAAAAATCAGCATGCCTGAGCTCCCCTCTTCTTTGCAAAGTTTTAAAGAAATTCTGCAAGAGAAGCTTCAGCTGAAAGAGGGATTCTCTCTTCAATACGAGGACCCAGAGTTTGGAAATGAACTGCATAACTTAACAGACATTTCAGAGATTCCAGCAGAGAAGGCTACACTGAGAGTCATTTAGGAGGCATGCCTGACCCTGATGGATGAGATTTGGCCCTGTCTTCCCTGGATATAGCATCACTTTCATGTTCCTCTGACTCATCCAGAACTTCTGCAGGACCACCATCACTTGGTCTTTCAAAACAGTCTTCTCCATAGCCATCTCCTTTTCCAATCCCAAGCTTCTCATATGACGTCTCATCACAAGAGACATCAAAGGTGAAATACTTGACAAAACTGTACAAGCTGTGTTTGACGTGACTGCATATCCAGACAGATCTGAAATAGATTCAGTTGCATTGTCTCTTGTCAACAAATATCCCTGTCTCCGTGAGCCAGGAAGTGGAGACAGGTTGCATTGGGGGAGAATGAGCATTGCATTCAAGATTGCAAACTACTGTCAGAAGCTGCGCAATGCAGGTTGCGAGGACGTAAAAGGTATTGAAAGGAAGGGAAGCTTTGAACAAGGTAGAAGCAGTTTTAAAAAAGCAAGAAGAGCTGAGGTGCATTTCCTGCCTGACCACCCCACTGAACTATGGGTCGCTCATTTTCCTTACATAGGAAGGAAATAGTTGAACAGGAGTCTCCTGTCAACCTGGTGAAAGATCGATGGCCAGCGCTCTTCATGGAAGATGTGGTTAGTGTGTCTGCTTCACATGTTAAATCTTACTCTGTCTGCTCCTTTTTTCCTAACCATTTCTCTTACTCACCCTCTCACTCACATGCACATACTCTTTCTGCTTCTGTTTAGTTTTTCTTGCTCTTACTCGTGCGCTCACTTAGTTTAAAATGCTCGCTTTCTCATACTCCTTATAAACCCTTTGCTCTCACTCTTTTCTTCTGTAGGTGTTCTGCGAATTTCAGAGTAAAACAACTGTTAGCCTGCAGAGAACATTCCTGAGTGCACTGGAGACACCCCAAAGCTCCTCAAAATGTTCAGAATCAGAAGAGCATATTATGGAGAAGAGATGCAGATACTACTTGACTCGTTGGATAAGCAGAAGTTTTTTTTTTGTTTGTTTTGTTTACTTTAACTTACTTTAAAAAAGGAAAGTAAATCCACTACTTTAAATTACCTAATCAGTTTTATTTTTGATTGCATTATTTATAGACAGATCTTAGAATGACCTGTTTACAACAGAAATCAGTCCAAGGCTACTTTTATATATTTAAGTTCTGTGAAAAGGGAAACTTGAGGAATGTGTCACGCGTTAGCCGACCCAGACACTGAACTGCTCCAACCACTGTCAGCCCACCACAACGCGAGACCAGGTAGGTAGCAAACACAACTTTATTTTCACAAGTCGGGGTTAAAACTTACAATAAAAAAAGTTCCTCACTGACAGCACACCCTGGAGTCACCCCCTTTGCCTACTCTTTCCACTGTAAGCCTCGGCGGAATTGCACTTTCCTTCCAGCAGCAACGCCAAAAAACAAAAAGTACCGGCGTGGGTATACCCAGCTGAAGTTGGGGGTGTGGTTATAAGGGGCTCATTATCATAATACGGAAGTAGCGCTCAAAAGCTGCCATTCTAGACAGTGCTGTTTTTGCAAGGTGAAGATAGTGCCGTGGTGCTTTATGCTTGTGGTATTTTGACCAAAAAATGTCACAGCTCTCTTATAAAGACCTCAGGGAACTGTGTCGGCGGCAGTGTAGCATAGTGGTTAAAGAGCAGGACTTGTAACCGAAAGGTTGCCGGTTCAATCCCCGCTGGGACGCTGCTGCTGTACCCTTGGGCAAGGTACTTAACCCACAATTGCCTCAGTAAATATCCAGCTGTATAAATGGATAACATTGTAAAGAACTGTAACCTATGTAAGTTGCTTTGGATAAAAGCATCTGCTATATGAATAAATGTAAATGTGTCAACTTGTGTAAAAGTAGGTAAAAGATGTCACCTTTAAGGGGAGGAACGCACTTCTCTTTCTCTTATACTAAATGTGTTGTATCTTACTCTCCTGTAATGGCACTGTTCATTGTCTCTTGCACTTCTTCAAATGATTGCCTATAAAGTTAGAGATCTAAGAAATTATCTTACTGTACTGTTGCACTTATTGTAAATCGCTCCTGAAAAAGGCATCTGCTAAATAAAATAGTGTTACAAATAATTTTGTATGTATTTTTGTATTTTCAAATTACAAATTACTTGTATTTTAATTAAATAATTAAATACAGTTTCTCACACCAGTATTTTGTATTTTATTTTGATACATTTGATGAGCAAGTATTTGTAATTTGTAACAAGATACTTTTTGATGTATTTGTGCCCATCTCTGCTGGGCATGTATCTGTGATGTTGCAAGAACAAATGACTTTGAGAGGACCTCTGACCACTGAGGAAACGGAGCAGCCTGTATCAGCCCCTATAGAGAGACTACCAGCCCCCACTACTGGATATGCTGCTTTATTGTCTAGTGAGCCTGTGCCTAATACTACTACACTGTCCACTGACTACACTCTACTACTACACTCTTGCATAATAACGGCCCCCAGGTACAGCGACACCAACAGCAAGAAAAGAGGAATGGCACACATGTGAACCATTCCACTCCTAAAATGGTGAGTCTGAAGCCTCATCTGTTTTTGTCAGTGAAGAAGACAATGCTGAGGACAGTGAGGGAGAAGATATTGAAGAAAAAACAAATAAAGATTATCATGTGAAAGTAAAAGGTGGCTACCTGTTACTCCAAAACCCCACTGTTCATAGCACATCCTCCACTAATCATGTCATCAAACAAGCAATAGAAGCCAATGAACAGGTGAAGAGAGGGCATCATTGGTGCCACCTTGACCACACCCTTGAACAAGCTGAGGCTCTACTAGACCTGGCCAGTCACAACTTGAAAGAAGCTGGACAACTCCGTGACCCAGTTCGAACACGCACAGCCATGAGACAGTTGGATGAAGCTGGCGATGCTATTCATTAATATGAACGCCTCAGATGCTCTCAAAGATCAAGAAGAGCCCCTCAGCGCTATGGAGAAGAACATGGAGGTCTACACACTCAGGCACCACTACAGATAGTGTCTGTCCCCTGGGGGCACACTAATGTGGTAAATTTAAATATCAAATTACTCAAACTCACCTCAGCGGGCAACAAGTGGATATCTATTATAGCTCTACCCTTACGTGATATTTGCTTAGATCAAGTTTCACCCAACACCCCCTGCGATGGACTGAACAAGCCAAACAGGCATTTGTGGATCTGAAGAAGGCCTTGCAAGCAGTTTTAGTGTTGGCTATCCCAGACTATAATAAGCCCTTTTCCTTTTTTCCTCTGAAAAGAATGGTTTTGCTTCTGCTGTACTAACACAAAAGTTAGACACTGCTTTCAAGCCACTTGCATACTATAGCACTCAGTTTGATAATGTACCTAGGGGAATTCATCCATGTGAAAGAGCTTTAGCAGCAGCTGCATTTGCTTTAGAAAAGTCAGCCCCACTTGTTTTTGGTTCTCCTTGCACTTTGTACACCTCTCATGCTGTCACTGCCCTGCTGAAGTTAATAATAGTTCTACCTCTCACAATGGTGTAGTGTAAGTTCTTTTACAGCAGCCCCACATTATTATCACTCATTGTTCTGTTGTAAATCCAGCATGCCTACACCTGATGAGGGAGAATCACATGAATGCATTGCCACAATTCAAAATGACATGCGTTCACAGCCTGACCTATATTCAGAACCTCTTCCTGACCCTGAGTTTGTATTGTTTGTTGATGGGTCAGCGTCCATAGATCAGACAACAGGACAAAAACAGTGTGGGTATGCCATTGTGCAGTATCACACACAATCTGATTCTTTCTCAATTCGTACTTCCTCTTCCCGTGACCCCACCTATTCTGCTCTGCTGAATTGATTGCTTCAACTGAAAAGTTGACTGTTTTCAGTGATTCAGCATATGCATGTGGTGTTGTTTGCTCTTGGGCAGGAGTTTGGGCATCATGAGGTTTTCTCACAGCTGCTGGCACACCTGTAAAACATGCACAGTTTAAGATCTACTTAGTGCTATGCAATTGCCTTCTACCTTAGCTGTTGTTAAGTGTGCAGCCCACACATCTAGCAGAGAGTACATCTCTAGAGGTAATGAGCGTGCTGATGCTGCTGCTAAGCAGGCGTCCATTTCTGTTGGCCAACTGTCTGTCTCTGTGTTGTCTGTCCCTCAGTGTTCTTTGCAAGATGTTTTAGACCTCCAGAAAGAACATGACCTATGGACCTCTAGAGGTTACATAAAAGATCCTGATGCAGGCCTGTGGCACCAGTCTTCTACTGGAAAAGATATTTCGCCATCTCAACTTCTCCCACATATTTGCAGAGCGGCCCATGGGCTGTGCCACTCAGCAAGAGGGGATTTGATAAAATCAGTTTCTAATAATTGATTTGCTTGTCACCTGGCAGAAGCAGTAAATGAACACTTTGCTTTGGGAGACTGGGAAGGCTGTACTTCGAGGCAAAATTATCTCATATGCCTCTCAGAAAAGGAAAGAAAAAGAAAGAGAATATCGGGATTTAGAACTAGAACTGAAAAAAGCAGAGGAAAGTCATGTAAACTCCCCAACTAAAGAGAACTATTACAACATTCTAAGAGTAAGGCATAAACTCAGTTTACAACTGATAGAGGAAACGGCTTTTTTAATACACAGAACTCGCTACAATTAATGTGAATGGGGAGAGAAATCCGGTAGATTCCTCTCTCAGAAAAACATGGAAATGAATGTTATTAGTGCAATAACTAAGGAGGATGGCTCTCTCACTACTGATCAAGATGAAATAAATCAATGTTTTAAACAGTTCTATGAACAACTTTATAAGTCAGAGGGCTACCCAGGTATGTCTGCAATTCATTCCTTCCTCACTAAAATCACTTTGCCATCACTTTCCAAAATTGAATCAGATATGCTGGATTCTCCGTTTACTCTAGATGAAATTCGTAAAGCTTTCTTTAGCTTGGCTAAAGGTAAAGCACCTGGCTTGGATGGCTTTCCAGTTGAATTCTATAAACATTTCTGGGACTTAATATCCCCTACTCTCTATGATTTGATCACCTATATCACTTCTACAAATTCTCTCCCTGTCCACATGAATACAGCCCTCATCACTCTTTTACTTAAGAAAGATAAAAACTCCACTGACTGCTCTAACTATCAGCCCTTAAGCCTTCTTGGGGTCGACCTTAAAGTAATTACAAAGGCTCTTGCTAATAGAGTAGAATGTGTGATTCATAAATTGATACATCCTGATCAGACTGGTTGCCTCTGACAACACCAAGTGGCTGATACATCATAGTAAACAAAGCCTGTATCCTAAAGTGGTGGCTTCTCTGGATTCAGAGAAGGGCTTTGATAGAGTTGGCTGGCCTTTCCTTTTCTCCACTCTGTCATCAATGGGGTTTGGTCTTGTTTTCACCCGTTGGATTAGAACCCTGTATGACACATTAGAGGCTGGCATTTTTTCCGGAATCCTGTGGGTCTCCCGCGGGATGGGAGTCAATTTCACTATTCATCTCGTCACTGGGACGGGGCAGGAAAAAAAAGTCAACGGGAGCGGGCAGGATGGGAATCATAATAACAATAGGTCAGTTTTTATATATAAATATGCAGTTCTAATATGAATAAACACTATTTTCTTTATTTTGAACGTAGTGCTAGTCATTCTTATGGCCGGACCTAGAGGTGGGCAGGGGTGGGCATTGCCCACCTGAATTTTAGCATTGCCCGCGCAAATGACTGATCATTGTTCTGGCCAGACGCCCATTTGGAATTCTGTAGGCGAATCACTATTTTCTGCCCCCCCTAGTGTCAATATCATTGGCTGGCTCAACAATTTCAAACTGTTCCGATTTATGATTGGTTGGCTGGACACTACAAAACTTGGAGGTGGAAAAATTAACTGACAGTTCTACAGTGCATGGCTCTTGCTTGAAAACTAGATCACAGAGACATTTTTCTAATATATATAATTTAAAATTGAAATATTAATGTAGCCTGTGGGACTAGTTGGTGCAGAGCTTCCTTAATGTCTGTTTTTCTCTCCCTCTTTCTCTCTCGCCATGGTACATCACTAATTGGGCCGGGAATGGGCATTGATTAAGCCAGCTGGGGTCATAGCAGCAGGCATAAGTATAGACACCTGGGGTCCTGAGACTGGTAGCTGTTTTTACTGCTGCTAGCTCTGTGTGTGTGTGTGTGTGTGTGTGTGTGTGTGTGTGTGTGTGTGTGTGTGTGTGTGTGTGTGTGTGCGTGTGTGTGTGTGCGTGTGTGTGTGTGTGTGTGTGTGTGTGCGTGTGTGTGTGTGTGTGTGTGTGTGTATAGCAGCGTATTGGGTGCTGAGTTCGGCGTTGGGCGTTTGTGGTGGAAAGCACCTGGGTGAACAGACGCTGGCTATGCCGCTTTGAGCTGTCTTCACCAGCGGCGTTTGGAGCAGTGCGAGTGAGCTCCTGCAGAGTGGTTTATCCTATGTGTAATAAGGTATGCTATCAGACACACCAGTTGTATTAATTTGTTTCTGTTTGTTTTGTTTGTATTTTGGTGTGCTTTTGTCTTCAGTCAGCATTCTGCTGGGTAATGTGGCTGCCGGTGGAGGTGTAAATATCTACGGAATTCATTCTACGTGTTATAAGGTGCGCTATCGGACACATCAGTTGTATTAATTTGTTTCTGTTCATTTTGTTTGTTGTGTGGTGTGCTTTTGTCTTCCATTAGCATTCTGCTGGGTAATGTGGCTGCCAGTGGAGGTGAAAATATCTTTAAGCATACCGTCTAACCATACACCCTTAACCTTACACCGCAACCAGCATGTTTTGAACAACACAGACGTTATTTGTGGCATATTCTTGGGTGTAGTGTCTTTTATACTGCGTACGTCTTATGAACTTTGTATACAATGTTTTGCTGGTGTGTTAGGCCTACTAGCATTTAAAGCTGTTCATCCTATTCCTAGAGAAACCTTACTGCCTTATTATGGGATCATTTCAAGTTCTGAATTGAGGTATGTACCATGTGTGATGAACTGCAAGAATGTTTGTTTGTTTATTTGTTTTAAAGACTGATGCAGCTACGCTGTGCTGCTAGCTGCTGTTCTCTATATCTTGTTAAGTACTGTGAGAGGTTTCTATCTCTATTGTGGGTGCTGCTCTTAATAGCGTGAACCATAATTTTGTTTTCCGTTTCCCTCTAGCCTGTTGGCTGTATTGCTATATGTGTAATGTAGTATTGAATGTATTGTGAGCAACAGGTTAGAGGGGTTTTACTTTATTTGTTTTCTTTTCTTTGTTTTTTTCTCTCTCCTTTTTGTGTTTGAAAAGTAGAGTGTGAATGAATAGTAACTTGCTGTACTAAAATACCCCTCCTCCAGCACAGAAGGCTCCTGCTTCATTGAGAGGTATCACTGGACCATTTTTTCACAACCTGAACTCATAAAAAATAGTCAGTTTCTGACGTTTGTCCTCCACACAAGAAAAGCGTTGAGTCGGACATTTCCCTCTCCTGTAGGTGTGGATAACTTGACAGCCTTGTTAGATATTAGCTATGGATTGCAGGTTGCTAGCTAGCCTGCTTCTGGTATAGATGGTCTAATGTGATAACTGGGATAGCTGTTGTCCCCTCAAGATCCACTCCAAAATATGAGGATTTTTATTCTGATGGATCCATCTGAGGTAAGTGCGTTTCATGACTACAGGAAATTTATCTAGCTAGTCTATCTGTAACTAAGTTACATTTCAAATGAAAAACTTTTGAAATGGAGTTTCTTTAGTGTAACCAACAAATAGTAAAGTAAGACAGTAAACTGCAATGATAGTAGCTTGCTAGCTAAAGAGGCATGAGTTAAGTCAAACTAGCCCGCTATATAGCTACGTTAGGAAGTTATATAGCCACCCATCACTCCTCAAGTACCATGAATCTAGATAAACTCAGATGTGATTTTTGCATAACTAGTTATAACTCATATGTCAAACATTTGAAGTGTACATAAATGGTTTCTTTTATAAATCAACAAATACATAATATGCTGCAACACCAGCAATCAGGTGGTTGAATTAAGCCAAGATATTGTATCCATAACTGAAGGGCTTCCTTAGCTACAGAGACACCTGTACAGCCCTGTAATGGTTTGTTATTGGGCATATGACTCTGAAACGGGGCAGGGTACTAATATAGCGTATTCAGAGGTTTTGTGAGTGATGTGCTCTAGGTTATATCCCAAACACCCAGTTTCTGAACCAGCGACTTGGACACATTATCAGTGATGAACCCAGGGTCATAGAGCGTTTTGGGTCTTAGATCATCAGACACCCTCGCCTGGGCAACCCAGCCAGGGGTGATCAGTCCCTGGCTTGTGTCCAAGTAGCGTGCTACACCATGGATCACCCCTCTTGATCCATAGCCACCTTGAAGCTTTTTCTGCAGCTTTGATGATGTTCTTGGTGGCTCTTCTTTCCTGCAACCCTCTAATGCCAAGGAGACTGAGTGTCCGATGTAGAGACTGTCCTGCAAAGCCCCTGCAGCCCACCTCAATGGGCTCGCAGTGGGCTTACCACCCATGCCTTCTACATTCCTCTGCCAGTTCGAGATACTTGGCCTTCTTGCGCTCGTGGGCCTCCTTTATCCGGTCTTCCCAAGGGACAGTGAGTTCCAACATGACCACTTACTTGGAACAGTCAGATGTTAAGACCAAATCTGGCCTGAGTGTCGTCCTTGCAGTGTGTTCCGGAAACTTTAGCTGCTTCCCTAGGTCAACCTTCAGCTGCCAGTCACAAGTTGAGCCTAGCAGCCCAGTTGAGGCCCTGGGCTCCACCTCAGGTTTCTCTCCCACCCTGACAAAGGCGATGTTGTGCCTTGTTGGGAGCTGATGTTTGCTCTGTTGGATTCCGATGCAGATGGTGTCAGCTACTGCCAGCTACTGCCTTCAGCACCTGGTCATGGCGCCACCTGTACCTCCCCTCTCCCAAGGCTTTCAGGCAGCAGCTCAAGATGTGCTCCAAGGAACCTCTTGCCAGGCACAGTGGGCGTATTGGCTAGACCCCAGCAATGCAGGTTGGATGGGCTTGGAAGGACATCATACACTGACTGGATCAGAAACTTGAGTCTAGCTGGTTCTGACTTCCAAAGTTCTGCCCAGGTGATCTTATGGGCAGTTGTATGGTCCCAATTAGTCCAAGCTCCCTGCTTGCACATAGCTACTGTCCTACTCCAGCGTTCCTCTTCCACCTCTGCACGGATCTCTCCCTGGATCAGCTGACATCTCTCTCTCCCCTGGGCTTTGTCGTAGCGTGGTCTTGTGTTGCTACCAATCCTGGCTCGTCCGGCTGCCACAGAGCCTACCAGCATGCCATGTCTCAGCCTCGCTTCTGCCTGTTCGACTGCCTCCTGTGCCCGCCACTTCCTCCCAGTTCTAACTGTGATGATTACAGAGGAGACTCTGGTGTCGGTTGAGTCTCTATAAAGTAGTACCTCGCTAACTCTGGTGACCTTAAATTCCTCTGTCAGGCCGGTGAAAGAAAGCTGCAGCCAATTTTGTGTGAAGTCAAATTCTAAATGAGTGAGCATATTATATGAGTTTGAATCACCTGTTCAGTGATGCCCCATGATTCATTGGTAAGATTGAGATGTATTACATCCCACCCAGGTCCTCCCTTTTGCAAACCTTTCCCCTAGCCTCCACTCTACAAGCCTTTTCACCAAGAGCACTGTCAAAAGCCTTGGCATAATGCTTGATAGCCAACTGTCCTTCTCTTCTTAGGTTGCAGCGGTATGTTGGCTGTGCAGTCGATGTGCAGATTCTTTTTGTCCAACATCCAAAGGATCTGCCCCTACCTCACTATGTATTCTACTGTATATTGGACTACTGTAACTCTTTCTTTGCTTGTCTTCTTGCCTCATCAGACCCCTACAACATATCCAGAGTGCAGCTGCATGACTTCTCTACAACTTCACTACAATATCCCTAAATATAGTCAAGTTGCACACCTCCTCACCTCACTTCATTGGCTTCCTGTTATCACTTGCATCAAGTTCAAAACCTGGGTGCTGACATTCAGGATAATGAATGGGGCAGCCCCCTCATACCTACAGTTGGTTTTCAAACTGTATGTTCCATCAAGATCACAATGCTCTGCAACCATGGGGCAACCGACTGTCCCATCCTGATGGGGTTGCTCATCTCAGACATGATCCCTGTCTATACTGATCCCATAGTGGTGGAATGAACTCCCCACGTGCGTCAAAACAGCAGAATTGCTGCTATCTTCCAACGCAGACTGAAGACCCCTCTTCAGACTGCATCTCGGTTCCACCTCCATCCCTGCACTACTTTTATTACTTGTTTATTTTACATGTTTATTTTACATTTAGTATTAATATGTGATCCTGTGATCTAGTGACTGATGTATGGTAGTATATTTGGCTTCCCTTGTCTAGTCATGTTACACAAGTTAACAATATTCAAGCCTTACCACAAGTTATGCTCACACTCACTGGTTTGTGAGAATTGTTAGCCTGGTCTGAGACTGCTGTCTGCTCAATTTGAATGGATACACTTCTGTTCTTTTGTGCTGTAAGTCACAGAATAAGTGTGTCTGCGAAGTGAATGTAATGTAATGTAAATATAATGATGCCGAACAGATCAGACATACAACTTTATGAATGTAATACATATGTAATATATACACAAGCTGGGAACCAGTAACAATCCTGAGTTTTGTGATCTAGTTTTTCTCTGTCTCACATGCACTCAGTCATTCACTTTCCTAAAACTGGTCTAGTTTATGGCATTCTGTTTTGTTACTAAAGATGTTTTGTTCAAATGATATTTTTGACAAGGGTGAAAACTTCTGTGTGCAAAAAGAGATGCTGAAGTCTGGAGGTATATTAGTTAGTTTTTTCATAGTTAGATTCCAGGCTATATATTGTCAGCCACAACCTGGAGTTGCATGAAAAAGGATCCCATTGACAACTTTGACATCAACTGTAACTGTGCTGGTATACGTTTTGCTTATAAGAATGCTACTTTGGGACTGATCACTGAAGATGGGAAAGGTAGTTTAGTTAGTAGACTATCATGAGCACATGCAGTATTGTTTGGAAAAACAAGATATCTCATGATATTACCTGGCACAGCTCTTCAATCATTATTTAATCACGTTTCATGTCCAAATAAACACAAATTTTGTTTTGTTTTCCCCAAATAATTTCACTCATTGCTCTGACATTCAGTAATATATTAATTATTTTTTCACTGTTCTCTCCCTGAGTTTACATAGAACAATGTCTGTCCATCCTTGTGAGGTGTTGGATTCCTTATATTGATGTCATTTCATAGCAGACTTGATACTGTTGCTTAGCCTGATTTACACACTGGATTTTTTTGGCTGTGAAACAAAATTGGCAATTACCTCATATAATTACTATCTTTAATTCTTTTAAGTCTTTATTTGTAGTTATCAATTTGTGTACTGTGTAAAATAAGAAATGTATTTATATTTATATGTAAATAAACATTTGTATTGAATGATTACTAGTCTATGTTCTGCTTTAGTTAGGTACAATTTACTCTTTGCAGATCTTGACTGATGCAGACTGATTTTAGCATTCACAATGTTACATATATAGTTTGATATAGCGTTTAGTATATCATCCACAAAATATTATCCCAATTTTCTAAACACTGTTCTGAACACTGGCTATTTTGGACATAATGCTACTGAAGCAACAAGAAAAAGTAAGGTTAGTCATTGGACTGGTGTTATGATACAGTCTGAACTATCATAACAGATTTCTGGTTAAATAATTCAATTCAATTCAATTCAATTCAATTTTATTTGTATAGCGCTTTTTACAACACAAGTTGTCACAAAGCAGCTTTACATTGTTCCCAGGCCTGAGACCCCCTGAGAGCAAGCCTAAGGCAACAGTGGCAAGGAAAAACTCCCCAATTAACAGGAAGAAACCTTCAGAAGAACCCGGCTCAGAGGGGGAGCCAATCTGCTTCTGGCCGGCACTGGGCAGATAGAATTAGAGAGAGACTTAAAGTTGTACAATGTACTTTAAGACATTTGAGTTTGATAGACAGCAGTAATTAACAACATAGTAATTATAAAATCTTTTCTATAATGTCCAGTTCTTGGCATGCAATTAGCTTGATGGGCAGGGCAGCGAGGTAGCAGGGCTGGAAATCGGGATGTGACGCTTGGGCTACAGCTCCAGGCAGGAGCCCGGAGCAGGGATAGGAAACAAACAGAGAACAGTGATTAGTGGATGTTAAGTGTGGGAATGGAAACAAAAGGCATAAAGACAAAGGAGGGAACAGAGGGGGGAAGAGGGATGCATGTGCATAATAGGGAAAAGTCCTGGCAGATAAGGACTATGGCAGCATACCTAGGGGACGAGAGGCAAGGGGCCAGCACAATCATGAGGGTGACCCTAAGGCAGCCAACACCAGACCACAGCCGGATCAGCTGAACACAGAGTACCCAGGCCGTGATGTAGTGACAGCAATGACCACTTAGTCCACCAGAGACTCTATGATCAATGTCAGCACCGTGCCATGTCCCTCAACTAAAGGATGTGAAAATAAGATACGTTTTTAGCCTAGACTTAAAGGCGGAGAGAGAGTCTGCTCCCTGAACCTCGGTGGGTAGTAGGGCTGTGACGATAACCGCATCACCGCAATACCGCGGTCATGAGACGCCTGCCGCGGGGTTGAGCTCATTACCGTATCACCGCAATTATTTATTTATTTTAGGCCTGTCAACATTAACGCGTTAACGCTCGTTCGAGATTAATCTGGAATCTTTAACGGGTTAATTTTTTTACGCAAATTAATCATATCATCAAGTTTGACCACAACTTCCTTCCGTAATTCCGGCGCGGATATTTACCTGGCTGAATTACTGAAAGGCGTGGCAAACGCAGATGTGCTGAATGGCAAATTTCGTTTTAACCCTTTGGCATGTAACTTATTTGTTATGGTATGTAGCGTGCGTGTTACCTTATATGGTTCGTTATGTTTTCATTTGCATTACTAAGTTTCTTATAGATTTCAGTTAGCATTTGCTATATTTGTAGAGTTAAATCACTGTTTCCTCAAAGCTAAAATTAGCTAGAATTTCTCCAATCTAGTGTTCTAATCGCACCAGTTTTAGCATATGCACTAAACAGCTAATCACACTGGTGTGACCGTACGCGTAAAAGGGTTAAAACGAAATTTGCTGTTCAGCACATCTGCATTTGCCATGTAAAATAAAAAGACAGTAAAATAAATAATGAGTACTTTTTGATTTTTTTGCAGCACTTTATACAAGAAGTGATTGTAGTAGATAGCCTACCGACATCACGAATGTTAAATTATGTTGCATGTTTAAAAACCACTAGCCAAATATTCCCTTACCATCTTGTCATTTGATTTGAAAAATAATTAAAACTGTTTTAATGTGGCTACATATAGCCTATCTGTTCACGCTGCTTCAGACGCCATTATTGTATAGCCTACAGAATTATGTGAATTAAAATATAAAATATTAAAATGTTAAATGTAAAAATGTTAAAATGTAAAATATTTGTGAGTTTGCAGCCTTCCTGAGAATTTTACAGAAAAATAAAGAAGTTGCATGTGTAAACGTTATGGGTTGGCTTTTTGCATTGTGCGGGGCTCGGAGGGCGGCGCCGGGGGGGTAAACCGCTAAATCACGGTAATTTGTTGCTTTATTACCGCGGGAAGAAAAAATCATTACCGTCACAGCCCTAGCGGGTAGTTCCACAAAAGGGCTCAGTACGCAAAGGCTCTACCGCCTATAGTACTTTTACCCACTCTTGGAACAATGAGGAGTCCTGCGCTTTGGGAACATAGAGTTCGTTTTGGAGTATATAGGCGGATAGGGAGGGGCAAGCCCATTTAAAGCTTTAAATGTAAGGAGAAGTATTTTGAAATCAATGTGGTATTTGATAGGTAGCCAATGGAGAGAGGCTAATACTGGGGTGATGTGCTCAAAGCGCTTTGTTCTGGTTAGAATACGAGCAGCTGTATTTTGAACCAGCTGAAGGAGCTTTAGGGAGGCATATGCACATCCTGACAAAAGGGCATTACAGTAGTCCAATCTGGATGTAACAAAAGCGTGGATTAGCTTTTCAGTGTCATGTATTGATAGAATTTTCCTGATTTTGGCACTATTCCTCAAATGAAAGAAAGCAGTCCTGGAGGTGTTTTTTATATGTGTGTCAAAAGAGAGCTCAGGATCAACCGTGACACCAAGGTCTTTGATGGTTGCACTTGAGGCCAGTGAGACACTATCAAGATTTAATGTAATATTGGTGAGTTCGCTCCTGACAGACTTTGGGCCGATAACCAAAATTTCTGTTTTGTCCGAATTTAGGAGGAGGAAATTATGGGCCATTCATGTCTTTATGTCTTTGAGGCAGGCTTCCATGATTGATATTTCCAGGGAGACATCAGGTTTGGCCGATATGTATAACTGGGTATCATCTGCATAGCAGTGGAAATTAATGCCATGTTTATGAATGATATTTCCAAGAGGGACCATGTATAATGAAAAGATCAGAGGTCCAAGCACGGATCCTTGTGGTATTCCATGTCTTACTCTGGAGAGTTTGGAGGACTTATTGTTGATGAAGACAAAGTGATGTCGCTCTGAAAGATAAGACCTGAACCATGATAGAGCCTTTCCACTTATGCCAATAAGGTTCTCAAGTCGGTCTAATAGAATAAGATGATCAATGGTATCGAAGGCTGCACTTAGGTCTAAGAGCACAAGTAGGGAGATACAGCCATTGTCAGAGGAGAGAAGTAGGTCACTGATTACTTTTAGGAGAGCGGTTTCCATGCTGTGATGCGGTCTAAATCCAGACTGAAAGACTTCCAGAATATTATTGGACTGTAAGAAGGAACAAAGTTGCTTTGTTAGAAGTTTTTCTAAGATTTTCGAAAGGAATGGGAGATTTGAGATGGGCCTGTAGTTCGACAGGTCATTTGGGTCTAGAGTGGGCTTCTTCAAAATGGGCTTGATGACTGCTAGCTTGAAGGACTGAGGTACATGTCTGAATGTAAGGGAGGCATTTATAAGATTTAATAACGGAGTGCCAATTTCATGTACCAGCTGTTTAGAGAATCTAGTTGGAATGGGGTCTAGTAGGCAGGTAGCATTTTTAGACGAATTAATTAGGGGAGGAGAAGTCACTAAATTCAATGGGTGTGAAAGTCTAGGCATGTGGTTGTCCTAGTGGACATTACGTTATCTACGTTATCTGAGTTTGGACAGGCCAGGCTGGAGGCAGAATTAGAGATTTTTTGAATTGTGTCACGTATCTTTATGATTTTGCTGTCAAAAAAATTCATGTAGTCATCACTACTATGAATTGCTGGAATGCAGGGGTTAGCTGATGCAGGGTTCTTAACTAGTCTGGAGATGGAGCTGAACAAATACCTGGGATTGTCCTTGTTTTTCTCTGTTAGGGTAGAAAAATACACCGATCTGGCAGCTGTGAGCGCATGCTTGTAGCTTAGAAGACTTTCTTTCCAGGCCAGGAGAAAGACCTGTAATTTGGTGGAGTGCCATGTCCTTTCAAGTTTCTGTGCAGTTTGTTTGATAGCACGGGTCTGGTCATTATACCAGGGTGCTAGTTTTTTGTCTGGGACTTTACTCTTTTTAAGGGGTGCAACGGCATCTAGGGTATTACGCAGTGTGGATTCAATATTTTAGGTGAGTTGATTTATTTTAGCCGAACTAGGGTTCAAGCATAAGGTTAAATATTCTTCATTGTTCAGACTGTGTGATGCAGGGAGCTCATCAATAAAGGCTTTGGTAGTAGCAGAAGAGATGGTGCGCCTGAGGGAAGATATGGACGCTGAGTTAATGTAACAAGCAAAAGGAAGGGTGAAAGTCACCAGGTAATGGTCGGACAGTACGGGATTGTGTGGCATGGTTACTACATTGTTAATTTCAGTGCCATAAGTGAGGGCTAGATCCAGCATATGGTTGCAGCAATGTGTGGGTTTATCCACAAACTGAGAGAATCCAATGGATTCAATAATGGACAAAAATGCTGTTCTGAAGGGATCGTGTTCATTGTCCATATGAATGTTGAAATCGTCCACTACCACAACCTTTTGTTGACAACCAGGCTGGATAGAAAGTCTGCAAATTCAGATTAAAAAAAAAAACAAGACCTCTCAAGATGATGTGTGGCTAGATTTAACTCCAGGATCAAGTCCATTATTTATTTTTTTATTATGCTGGACTGTACTTGTTCTTTTTGCTATACAGATTCCCAGGTGAAGTCGTTACAGACACAATGATTGTAAATTTTGCTAGATATACAAATGCAAACTAATTTAATGTCTTGTTACTGTTTCTTTGTGTAGATGTAGCTATGGCAACAGGACCTGCAATTTAACTAATGCAAATGTTGTTACATTATTTTTTAGGTTGATTAAGGTAGATAGGTTGTTTCCTAAATCCAATGCCATTTGACACCATTAACACCAATAGACCAGAATAAAATGTGTTTCTGTGTTAATTTCTAATGGCAGCACACTACATTTCTGTGCAATCTTTACATTTGTATTTACATGTATTCATTTGGCAGATGCTTTTTGTCCAAAGTGATTTTCAAGTGAGGCAGAGTACAACACAAGCAAAAAAACCACATGAGTCAACAATATTAGAAGCACTCTATGACCGGGTTTCAATAGTTGGCCAGACAAAGTAAAAGTTTGCTGGACCTATTTTATTTTATTTTATTCTGGTAAAGGAAAACAAAGTTTAAGACGTAAGAAATTGCTTTAGGTAGTAGTGTTTCAGGTGATCAGGTGAGCGTGGAAGCGCTGTCTCTTCAGATGTTTTCTGAAGATTGTGAGGGACTTGAGAGAACAGATGAAGTGTGGAAGATCATTCCACCATTGGGGGACAACGGTGGAGAAAGTTCTGGATAGTGATTTTCTGCAGCGATGTGACAGGACTACCAGATGCTGTTCTGTACATTTACATTTACATTTATTCATTTAGCAGACGCTTTTACCCAAAGCGACGTACAAAAGTGCATATAGTGGGCAAACAGGCACAGACACGTGGGCAAGATGTATACAGGTCATACAAAGCAGATAGTGCTGAAGCTGAGCACAAGACAGAACTAATCTGATCTAAGGGTACATGAATCAAATACAATCACTGGGACTGTACCTGAGCGTAGTGGTGAGGAGGGAACATACGCTTGTAGTAGTGCGATCAGGTAGGTAGTTTCAGTTTTGTTGGTTGTTTTGAATGCAAACATCAAGACCTGGAACTTGATGCAGGCAGCTACAGGGTCAGTTGAGCAAGGCAAAGAGAGGTGTAACATGGGCCCTCTTTGGTTGATTGAAAAACAGGGGCCTCATTTATAAAAAAAGTTGCATAGAAACCATCCTACATTTGATCTAAAATCATTTCTGAAATGTGCATACGTGTGATTCAGAGAAAATGAACATACGCACAAAAAATGTGCGTATGCCACTCTCCCAGAAATCTATAAATCACAAATAAAATTGTTCACAGCTGAATGGTTTTAGATCTCTGCCCTGTAAATGCCCCTAATCAATTTCATTCACATACAAATGAGCTCGAATCAAAATCCAAATCCTCTACTTAATAATGGCGAGCTGCAAGAAATTTTTTTTTAGCGAGGCCGAAATCGAGGTCCTGTTAGCAGTAGTGCAGATGTGTGCAGGGACACTGTTTGGGAGCCTTTCCAATGCCACGAAAACCAAGTACGTGGCATGGCAGTCTGTAGCCCAGGCTGTGAATGAGGTGGGGGGGGGGGGCAGCAAAGGTCCCTGAAGGACGTAAAGAAAGAGTTGTCTGATTTAAAACTGAGGTCAAAAAAGCACATTGCACGCCATAGGGTCAGTGTGCAGGCCATGGGAGGTGGAAGTGGCACCCCAAACCTCACCCCAGAGGACGACAGAATAGCTGCTATCATTGGAGAGAGTGCCGTTGTTGCGGAAGGTGACATGGATCTTTTGACTGATGCAGCTTCAGAAGGTACACTGGCATGTGGTTAAAACCAAGTAAGGTCTGGTATAATGAAACTTGCCATGTTGTTGTAA
Organism: Megalops cyprinoides; assembly: GCF_013368585.1. Lineage (NCBI taxonomy): Eukaryota > Metazoa > Chordata > Actinopteri > Elopiformes > Megalopidae > Megalops > Megalops cyprinoides. Next base: position 522,382 of record NC_050604.1, on the reverse strand, counting down.
TTGTGCAGTTTTATTAATGCAGATGAAGAACGATCCAGCGAAAAAGGGCCCCTGGTAGACCCTTATCCCAAATGGCAGCAGCAGCAAGAGTGACTGCTCCCGCACAGGAGGAATCTCCCCGGCCTGCACCAACATCCACTTCAGGCTATCCCAGTCAGGGGAGGGTCCTATCTGAGGCCGTCCTACGGTCACAAAGAGATCTTATTCAGTCAGTTGGTGAAGTAGTTGCCGAACTTAGGCAGGTGAGACAAACATTAGTTCAGATGAACCAGACTCCAGTCAGTTCTTGTAGACTGCATGAGTAAGCGGTGTGTGTGAATAAAATATTTTGGAAAAAAGTGAATTTATAGTTTGATTTTTATCCAATAACATTCTTACCTGTTGGAATAACATGTGAATCAACTGCTGTCTTCTCATGAGCACAGTGGCATGTGTATTCCAGTCAGTGGGTAGTGGAGGGGGATCTTCTACATCCATGTGCATTGCATCTTCTTGCATCCCAAGCCCATGGCTCACAGAGATATTATGACGCACACAACAGGCCAAGATAATTTGGCACATCTCACATTCCTGATGCATCCAGACACCGCCAGTTTCCCTTTAACATCCCGATAGTGCGCTCCATTACTGACTGTGCGCGGGCATGAGCTGTGTTAAAGTGGGCTTCTTCGGCTGTCTGTGGGTGTGCTATGTGGATGAGAAGCTTTTCCACAAGTAGCCAAGCTTATGTTTTAAGCTGACACCCACTCTTACACTCGCACCTATGGGCAATATAGCATGTCCAATTGACATTACCTGAATGTGTTTGGACTGTTGTAGAAAAACCAGAATACCCAGAGGAAAGCCACATGAACACAGGGACAAGGTACAAACTGAATGCAGACGCACCCTGAACTTGAAACCTCCATAATGTTAGGCAGTACTGATACCCATTTGCACCACCGCACTGCCCCCCACTGCATATATGTCAAGCTTAAACATAAGCAGTTCCATAAAATGCAGTGTGCCTTCTTGGGACATTGCAATGAGAAGTGCCAACGCTGTTGGAGGAGTGCAATTTTTGGGTATTTGAAAAAATCCAAAATCATGGGAAAAATGGCAGAGAACATACCATATTAGCTGAATATAATAAAATGTCTCTGATTAGAAAAGGACCTCTCATTCTTTAACACCTTTTTTTGGCAAAAGACCTTTTGAAGATCAAATCTTATTTATTTTAAAAAAATCATTTCATTTGATACCACCAGGCTTCTAAATAGCTTCATACCCCAGGTTGTGAAGATCATGAACACTCTTGCTCCCCCCCCTCCCTCACTGAACCATTAATCCCCCCATAGGACCAGACAGACACTATTCTCCATTAGTGCAATCCATTTCATGTTGCACCTGGAACTTTTTGTACAGACAAAAAAAAAATCATTTATTGAAAGTACATGCTGCTATTCCTCTCCAACTATACCATAAAGACATGCCGCCATAGAGTCATGCTGCTATTCCCCTCCAAATGTTTACAAAACTGAGTGTATTCTTTATGGATATATGTTGTTTTAATTCTCTTTGTAATTTATATACACTGTTGATATAGGAGAAACCACATTTCATTATGTGCATGATAAAATGACAATAAAGGAAATCTGAATCTGGAATCAATTTAATAAAATACACTGAAAAAAACAAGGTACTCTGATAGATTTTCTCTGAACTAGGTACTCTGATATATTTTCTACATCTGTTAGATGAAATTGCCACATTTAAATAAAAATAAAAATAAACTAGTCTACTGGGATTTCTAATACCACTCAAAAATCTCAGATAAATGGCACCATCTGCTGTTCTTAATGTATAATGACATTATGAAGTCTAGTCCTCCCATGTAAGACAACCCCACTTTTTAGATGTAATTTCTGAAGAAGGAAAAAAAAATGCTGTCTAACATTCAGGCCAATATGGAAAGTCCAAGTGTTTCTATAACAGTATTTAGTGTATTAGTTGTGGCAGTAGGTCAAAAGGTGTAGGAGATGTGCCTACTTTAAGTGCTAAAAACTGATTGTATCTCAGCAGCCATGCCATTTGGACATTGAACTATGTGTTCATTTTCCAGTTAGGACCTGATACGTAATGATGTAATGACCTACAAAAATTGGTCATAATATCTGCTTTTCTTTGTGTGGTCTGTGCCTTGTGATGTCCATTAGAACAAAATGTCATTAAATCTAAGTACATGGACACATGGGTGTTTAAACCTGTTTTTCAGTATAGCACCCCAAAGTGGCCAAATTTCACTAAACTTGGTGTGTGACACCCAGGCCTAATTGTAAGCATGTGTATCGACTTCTATGCCAATGAACAAAAGCATTGCAGAGATATGGCCACTCTTCCTTTATGGTGACTTCACGGGCGAATTTGTGGGTACACTGCAGCCACATTGTTCAACCTGGCAACTATCCTTTAACAACTCTTAAAGACAATTGTCCAAAGAGGTAATACACAAAACCTCATTGTGCCATAACTCCAGGAGGAGGTGGTTAAATGAGTTTTTGACAAAATCAAAGATGGATGAAACACAAAATGACTGATGTGGAGGTTTCATAAGTTCCCAGATAAGATCCTTAACTTTGATGAAGCACAAGAAATTTAGTTGAGATATCTGCTTTCTGCCAGAGTAATGGGTATTTTAATGATTTTTAATGGTATAGCATCCCAGAGTGGCCAAATTTCATGAAACTTGCATAGGTAAGTAGGTTTTTCGAAAAATTGAAAATATGATTTTTTTTTCAAAAATGGATTACAGTGGTTGAGCAGTGGATGTCTATTCAATTCATCATGACCCAGGGATTCAGCAGAAATAAGGATCACAACTCTAAGACAAACAGTTCAAAAGTAATAAGCAAAAATGTATTCTGAAATTTGGCCTGTTAGCCTGTTGGTGGTGCTACAGGGATTGATGGATTGACTCCAAATTTGGTGCCTGGATACCTTGGACTGTGCTCTATGAGGGTGCCAGATTCCACCAACATCCACCTAGGGCTTCTATGGCCTGCCATAGAAAACCATTGAAAAAATGATAATACCAAGATGGCCAAAAAACAAAATGGCAAACACACAGGTTTCATGCTCTCCCAGCTAGGGTCCTTCACTGTGATGATGCACAAGAAATTTGGTTGAAACATCTGCTTTGGTTCCAAAGCTATAGGCATTTGAATTTTTTCTCAGTTTTTCTGGTATAGCGCCCCCATATGGCTAAATTTCATGAAACTTGGTGGTTACCCAATATTCCCCCTGGCAATAAAGTATACCAATTTTGGCGTGACTGAAAGCAAGCACTGCTGACATATGGCTCACTTCCTGTTTTGGTGTCTTTGGCATGAAAATTCATTGGACAACAGCGGCCACATCATTTTCCCTAGCAAAATTCTTTGAATCGTTTTTTAGTTACACCCATCTGTAGATGACAGGTACCAAATTTGTTGGTGATAGATCAACGGCCTAGGACTATTTTGCAAAGGTAGGTTTTTCAAAAAATTCAAAATGGCGGAAAATCCAATATGGCGGACTTTAACGCCAATGGGTGCATTCGAACCGTCATGACCCAAGGATTCAGGGGAAAAAAGATCACAACTCTAGGACACGGTTCAAAAGTTATCAGCAAAAATGTACCTTGAAGTTTGGCCTGTTGGTGGCGCTACAGAGATGGATGGATTGACCCCAAATTTGAGGCCTGGATACTTTGGACTGTCCTCTATCAATGTGCCAAATTTCATAAAAATTCACCAACGGGTTCTATGGGCTGCCTTAGACTCCCAGAGGAGAAAGTACAATAATAGTAAAAAATTCTAACAATTACAATAGGTGCCTAGCACCTTCGGTGCTTGGACCCTAATAATAATAAGGAAACAGTTAGGCAGCAGAGGACATGTTGGCACTCTTAGATTTCCGAATACCTGCAGTACTCCAACATTGCCACAAGGAAACGTGCGTACGCAAAGTTGGAACCTGACGTGAAGCTAAGTACTTTTCCACGTCAAAGACCGTTTTTATAATCTGAACTTTGGGACGCATGTACATTTAGTGTTACCACAACAGATTTAATTCAAAATTGTAAAAAAAGTAAATAATACATTAATACAATTTTGTATTACCGTGCTCAAATTAAAAGTGCTTCCTTTGTTTCTTCAATGGTATTAAAAATTAAAAGTGTAACTTCTATAAAAGTTGGTTGAGTACCAAGATGCTGTGTTACAACTTAATCCAGGTCATCATCAGAAAATCGGACCAAGACATTGAAAATTGTGTCCATGTTGCGGTTTGTGGACTTGTCAACGTTCAGTGAAAACATCTGTTTTGACAGCTTGTGTGCTAAACATTGCCTAATGTGACAGGCAGTATCGTGAGTGGATAGGTAGTGGCCTGTGCACTTGACACACTAAGTTTGGAGAGTGCAGTTTTGTCCTGTGATGTTTTGCACAGGTCAGCTAGCGTTGGCGCTATTCTGAAAGACAGGTCATGTTCCGCTATAAATGCGGACTTTATGATTGCACACACGGTCCTGGATTGATGAAGCGGCAGCAGCTACAGTTTCCACAGCTCCCGTCAACGTTGATGTATAAGAGCCCGAACAGCTGCTTTGTGTGAGGGATCTGTATCATGCCGAGACAATACCTTTTGCCGCTTGTCCCATACTGTATTTTTTTTTTGAACACACAGTGCAAAGAAGCTCCCGGGCTCGTTTAATTAGTGACAACATACGCTGAATGTTTGTCCGTCATTACCATTTTCATCTAACCAAGCCTATGGCCATTTATTTTTCACCCCCTGTTCTATTGTGCTTGTGTCTGCGCCAACCTTCACAAGTTTTGCTTCCGTGCTCCATCTATTTCAATGTATGCTAGCCTATTGTGATCAACTGATACAGTCCCCGCAAATACTTCCAGGCACCGCCTCACAGAAAGTTGAAACTAGCTGCAGATTGGATAAGAACAATGCTCTCGTGCCAGTACGTCGCCTACTCAGGCTACCATTGGTTAAAACTCATCCGAAAAAACACATCAGTGATTGTTTTTAATAAAATTATGTTCTGGTCTGGTAATATCAGTGCCTGTATATGCTAGTAATAATTCATTGCTTGATCTAAAGTCTCCGCAAGCCGGATTTCCAGCGCGGGGCCGGAGATCTTTAACCCATGTGGAACGATGAGAAGCTCTGTCTTGGATAGGCTGAATTGAAGGTGACGTTCCTTCATCCATCTCCACCCTGAGAGTCGGAGAGGCAGGCAGAGATCCATGCTGAGACCATGGGGTCATCAGGTTGGAATGAGAAGTAGAGCTGGGTATCATCAGTATAGCAATGGTCATCAACGCAATGGTATCTTTGATATTGTACTAATGTTAACTTGACTGGTAATTGTAGTTCTTTGCTCTAATTTTCTCCTCAACTTTGAATGCTCCATGTTCCCAAACCAATAGGCATATCAACATATTATCTTGTGTACAGTTTCCTCAGACCATTTGCCATAACATACTAAAATGTATGGGTATGGATCTCAGAGGTAATGCTGGCAAAACCAGCCAGTCAGGACAGTTGAAGCTCCAGCAGCTGATATCTGATGTAGACAAAGAGACTGCCAGCTTCATGGTGTGCAACTCGGAACGCAGAGAAGGAGAGGCAGGTAAAGTAATTTCCCGATGAGAAAAAGTATAAAAAGCTTCCACTACCACACCATAGTGCATAAACTCACTTGTGCCAGCAAAATATAAAATAAATAAGACAGTAAAAGGTAAAAAAAAGCAATTCAATTCATTTTTATTTGTATAGCGCTTTTTACAACACAAGTTGTCACAAAGCAGCTTTACATTGTTCCCAGGCCTGAGACCCCCTGAGAGCAAGCCTAAGGCAACAGTGGCAAGGAAAAACTCCCTATCAGGAAGAAACCTTGAGCAGAACCGGGCTCATAGGGGGGGCCCATCTGCTTCTGGCCGGCACTGGGCAGATAGAGTTACAGACAAGTTATGCAATGTACTTTAAGACATTTATGATTGACAGACAATCTCAGCAGAGTTATTATAAGAATGTCTCCTAGGATGTCCAGTCCTTGGAACGCAGTTGGCTTTGATGGGCAGGGCAGCGAGGTAGCAGGACTGGAAAACGGGATGAGACACTTAGGCTATAGCTCCGGACAGGAGCCCGGAGCAGGGATAGGAAGCAAACAGAAAACAGTGGTTAGTGGATGATAAGAATGGCAGGGATGTAGAACAGAGAGGCAGGAGAGGAGGGGCAGAGAAAAGGTGTGCAACAAGGAAAGACCCCGGCAGGCTAACATTATGGCAGCATACCTAGGGGACAGGAGGCAAGGGACCGGCATAGTCATGAGGGCGACCCTAAGACAGTCAACACCAGATCACAGCACAGGGTCCATGAAAGCAATGACCACTTAGTCCACCAGAGACTCTATGATCCACGCCAGCACCAGGCCATGTCCCTCAGCTGAAGGATTTACTATATAGATATGTTTTGAGCCTAGACTTAAAGGTGGAGAGAGAGTCTGTTCCCCAAATCTCGGAGGGTAAGCTGTTCCACAGGAGAGGGGCTTGATAGGAAAAGGCTCTACCGCCTACAGTAGTTTTGCCCACTCTTGGAATGGTGAGAAGCCCAGCATTTTGGGAGCGAAGGGCTCTCTGCGGAAGATATGGGTGAAGAAGGTCCTTAAGATAGGGGAGGGCAAGCCCATTTAAAGCCTTAAATGTGAGTAAGAGTATTTTAAAAACGATCCGGTATTTAATAGGTAGCCAATGGAGAGAAGCCAGAACTGGGGTGATGTGCTCAAAGCGTTTAGTTTTAGTTAAGATTCGAGCAGCTGCATTTTGCACCAGCTGAAGGGGTTTTAATGAGACGTTTGCACATCCTGACAAGAGAGCATTACAGTAGTCTAATCTGGATGTTACAAAGGCGTGGCTTAGTTTTTCAGTGTCATTAATTGATACGATTTTCCTGATTTTAGCAATATTTCTCAGATGGAAGAAGGCAGTCCTAAAAGGTGTTAGTTATGTGAGTTTCAAAGGAGAGCTCGGGATCAATAACAACACCAAGGTCTTTGATGGCTGCACTCGGGGCAAGGGAGACACCATCAAGGTCCAGTGTAAAATGAGTGAATTTGCTCCTGATTGAATTTTGGCCTATGACCAATATTTCGGTTTTGTCCGGGTTAAGGAGGAGAAAGTTTCGGGCCATCCAATTCTTTACATCTGTTAGGCAGGCCTCCATGTTTGAAATATTCAGAGGGACATCGGGTTTGACTGATATGTATAACTGAGTGTCATCCGTGTAACAGTGGAAATTAATGTTTACGGATGATATCGCCAAGAGGCAACATGTATAATGAGAAGAGCAGAGGTCCAAGCACAGATCCTTGAGGTATATCATATCTTACTCTAGAACGAGCAGAGGATTCGTTGTTAATGGAGACAAACTGATATCGTTCTGATAGATAAGACCTAAACCAAGATAGGGCCTGTCCACTTATGCCAACCAGGTTTTCGAGGCGGTCAAGGAGGATACAATGGTCGATGGTATCAAAGGCTGCACTTAGGTCTAGCAGCACAAGAAGAGAGATACAGCCATTGTCACAGGAGAGTAGAAGGTTGTTGAGCACTTTCAGGAGAGCGGTTTCCGTACTGTGGTGAGGCCTAAATCCGGACTGGAAAACTTCCAAAATATTGTTATTGAGTGTAAAAAGGCACAGAGTTGCTTTGATACTGCTTTTTCCAGAATTTTTGAGAGGAATGGATGTTTCAAGATGGGCCTATAGTTTGACAGGTCATTGGGATCAAGATTAGGCTTTTTCAGAATAGGCTTGATAACTGCTACTTTGAAGGACTGAGGTACGTGTCCAGACATAAGAGAGGCGTTGATAAGATTTAATAGCGGTGTACCAATTGCAGGCAGTAGCTGTTTTAGGAAGCCAGTTGGTATGGGGTCAAGTTGGCTGGTAGAGTTATTAGACGAATTGATAAAAGAAGAAAAGTCGCTAAATTCAATGGGTATAAAAGAGTCAAAGCGCGAGGCGGGCCTAATAGACATGCCTACATAATCTGGAATGGGACTGGCCAGGGAGGAGCCAGAAGTTGATGAGAATTTTTGTATTGTGTCTCTTATCTTTAAGATTTTACTATCAAAGAAGTTCATGAAGTCATTGCTACTATAAATTGCTGGTATGGTAGGGTTAACTGATGCAGGACTCTTGGTTAATCTGGCGATAGTGCTAGACAACAAGGGAGCAACTGTTGGCTTTAACATATTATTATGAAATTAGGAACAGACTCTTTAAAGTATGCTGCAAATTAGTACTCTCAACTGCACTTTTGAAAATGTTGGAAAATGATAAAAACACAATCCTTTAATCTCCCCTCTTCTTTTTTTGCAACCAATAGCACAGCAAGTGACAAAGCACTGTACTTCGGTAAAAATGAAAAAAAAAAATGTCTTTCTAATCTCTCAAAATTTTGACCCCTGGAATGTCAGATTTATGTTTTGTGATGAAGTGAAACCACTATATAGTACTGTGTTTTTCTGTCTTCAACCTAAGTGGTATTTTAATGATATCCATCTGTTCAATTTTGACAAGATGGTTTCCAAAATGTTGTTATTTCCAGAAAAGACATGTTCTATATCTGGTGAATCAGGAACCCTTTGGCCTTTTATAAACTCATGAGCAGGGGTCTACAGGATAAACTAGTTAGTGCATAGCTAGCTGTGCTTTGGTGTTGCTCAAGTTGATGAAAACAAGACAACCAGCTAGATAACTGATATATTACCTTGCCCCAAATAGATACAGCTCTAAATATGACCTCTTCTCTATAACTATCTCCTCTGTTCATTTACTGTCACAGATATGTTACATGTAAAAACTCAATGCATTTTCAGTCTAAATTGTTGCATCTGTCCTATTACAGATATTGTTTATGCTTGATTTTAAACTAAACTTTTCAAATTGCTTTCTTATTAATTCTTTTTTCATTTGATGTATTAACTGTGATGTTGTTATAATTTTTCTTTATTTTTTTTGCTATGTAGCCCGTTCAACTGTATCCAAGGTTATAGGGTATAATGTAATCGCGTATAATGTAAGTATCTCTGGATCTGCAAAGCAATGTTATACTATGACCAGTGTAGCGAAGGGCAAGAGCAGTCACCTCACCCGGCCTTGAACCTGGGTCTACGGGATACCAACCATGCAACTTTGACCACAACGCCAAAGAGCCAGGCTTGTTGGTATGCTAGTCAGAGCACATACTCAACCGTAGTGACAGCACACACTGCCCTCCCCTTTGAGAAGTGCGCCCATGTGCTTCACGCACCAAGGTGTCCCTTGCACATTCCCCTGCCATACTTCTCCAATCCCAGGGTGCCCCACCCATCTCTGGGGTCCCTCACACCGTGCTTCACCCATCTCTGGGGTCCCTCACACCGGGGTCAACCTAACCTGGGAGTCCCTCATACAGCTCACACTTCTGACACCATTTGTAGCAAAGGGCGAGAGCAGTCACCCCACCCAACCTCGAACCCAGGTCTTCGGGGTACCAAACACGTGACTTTGACCGCTACACCAAAGAGCCAGGCTCGTTGGTATGGCAGTCAGAGCGCACGCTCAACCGTAGTGATGGCACTCAGTAAGAGAAAAAAAGTGCTTATTGATACAAGTATGTAATTCTGCCCTTGGCTTGGGGCTTGACTGGGGTTGCAAGGCTGTGCTTCATCATTAGAGGTGGACACCCCTGCTTCAGAAAGTAAAAGTCCTCTACCTGGCTGAAGAGTTGTGCTAATCAAATTCAGCTGGTGTAGTGCATAGGTAGAACAAATACGTGGCAGGACTTTTACTTTCTGAAGCCGGGGTTTTCCACCTCTGTTCATCATCCTGTTTCCAATGTACTCTGCATATTATATCACAAATGGAGATTCTACCCCTGACTCTCTGCCCTTTGCATTTTGCTTGGGACACAAAGCAAACATAAATAAAATGAAAACTTTTAACATTTCTGTATATGTTGCATGGGGACGATATCGGGTGGTGTGCAACTCTTTTTCTATTGTCCTGTGTGCGATTCGGATGGGCTTTGTTGTGGGCTGTGCTGTGGTTGTCCTGTGTTTCTGACGTTCTGTTTGGTTGTGTTCAGTCAGGTCCTCCCGATGATTACCCACTTAAAGGGATGAGCGTGGACAGGTGTGGGTAATTGGCCGAATAACATTACTGCACTGCGGGGTGGTCAAGGTGATAATTGGTAGTGGGGAGACTGGGAAATAAAAGGGCTCACCTGGGGTGCAGCGAGAGAACACTTCTGGGAGGAACAGGTCACCATCAAGCGCAGACCAGGCTGCCCGCTTGCCCCGATGTGGCTGCTGACGACTCTACAAGGAAAGATTAGAGAGTTCTTCCAACCCCGTTCCAGTGTAGGCTGTGCTGGCTAACGACGGTGGAGTGTTGCTACTGTGCGGCTGCAAAGAAAGAACAAGGAGGAGATGAGGACCGGTGGCTAACGAGTCTGTACAGCTCTCTCAAACCCAGCTAAAGGGACAGCGATCCCCTTCATTCTTGTGTGGATGGTTATATCGTGGCTGTAGCCTGAGTTTGTTTATTGTCGACAGTTGCGGAGCTCAGGTGGTCCATCCTATTTCCTGGTAGTTGACGTCAGGGGAGCGTCCTTGTCACACAACCCCTGCAGCAGCACCATTGTAAGTCAAAATAAAAGTCCGAACAGACTCGTGTTTCCTCGAGTTGGAGTCACTCGGCGGCCCTGGTGAGAATTTTTTTTTTTTCCCTCTTTTTTTTAATCCTTTTTTTTTTCTTGGTAGTTATTTGTCAATCATCCTTCCCCTGTTTTGTCCTGGCCATATGCATGTGTGCTTTTAGACTGGTGCTAGCATATTGAGGGGCAATATGCCTGTAATATGGTTTGGGATTAAACTGATTTATAGACCCTGGTCGGACCAGCGCTACTGAACGCCAGCTGCTGCCCTGTGGCTACCCCCATGTGAATGGTGTAAATTAATTTGTAATAAAAATCAGTGTTAACATAATCTTGTCTCTGCTGTGGTGTGTGTCCTCGGATTCCTTGGTCGTTAAGCTGTTGTGGTTGGCGACAACTTTCCTCCATGTCTCTGCTGCCATCTTGTGGACTAAGTGGTCACTCAAACACAAAAATCTCAAATTCACAGGGGTATTGCATGCACCCAGAATATTCCTTAACCCCAGATAACGGGTATTAATACCTGAGCCTGTAAGTATCCCTTACGTGTCCCCCCCCCCCCTCCCCCCAATGAGCAGTTCATGCATTACTTACAAATTTTATATTAAAAGGCACTCAGGATGGGGCTAAAACAGACAGTCTGAGAGAAGCGTTTGTATTTCCTAGATCCAGGCACATAATTTAAAAAACCCAATCCGAACAACACTCCTATCATGGACGAAAAACAGAAGCTACTATTCTTTGCTGACTACAGCGCACACACCAACCAAAAGAGGAAGGCGTTCAAAAATGTGCGTAAGAAACTGTGGGTAAAAGGGATTCCTATTTTCATGATCCACCCTGCCACCCTGCGGGTGACATATCAAGGTCGACAGCTGTCATTCGAAACGGTAAAAGAAGCCGAGAATTTCAAGAATCAACTACTAGACGACACTGGAGCGATCGGAGCTCATCAAGGAGGAAACTACCTTTCGATGCAGAGGGGGATGATGCTGGCGAAAGTGTGGAGGTTATGGATTGAGATTGGGATGAAGGCATTCGATGTGTGGCTGACTTAATTGGTTATCACAGCCGAGCTACGGCTAACTTCAGTAAGGACACAATGACTTTGATAGCTCTGAGGCTATGTGACGACATAACGTTAGCCCCTGTGGCTAGTTAATGTTAACGGATTTGGATGTTTAGGTAACTAGCTTCTAGGTTGATGTTAGCACTCGGCTAGAAACACTAGCTACAAGTTTAATTCGTTAAGGTGAAAGGTATGGATTGTTCATTTCTTTTCACACTGAGCAAATAAGTGTTTTTGTTTTTTTTGTAGGCGAGACACTGCAGGTGAATAGGGGAAAATTTTTTAACTAAAAGGTATCACCATAAAACTTTGCCAGTTGATTACTTTCATTATTATAATTTTTTTTTTTTTTGTATTGCAAGACATCTATTCATTAGCGCGCAAGGTCATTGATTAATACCATGCTGCACCAAAAAAGGGTGCGACCAAATCATGTGCTGGTGCGACCAACTGAGAAAGTGAAAGTTAGTCTGGAGCCCTGTGTTTACATTTGTAAATTTACCATTTGGTGTTTATGTTTAAAAAAGCACCATATAACTTTTTTTCTCTTAAATCACTACTTCACTTTGTGACCTTTTCCTTTAAAATAAAACAGCACATTGGTATTTCTTTAAATTGTCTATTTATTACCAAACAATTTATCAGTTATACAGTTAAGATGAAAAAAAAAAACAAATCTGTTGTGTTGCATGTCGATTTAAGTGGTCCGCCTAAATTTTATGCTGGTGCTCCTAAAATTTTCAGTAAGCAGCACCAGTGTTGATAGTGGAAAAAGTTAGTCTGGAGCCCTGGATGTGCTGTAATGGTAAAGTAAGCAGTGCAGTAATTGCAGTAAAGTTAATGAACAGTGATCACGTACTTCATGGTTGCATTTAATGTATTTGTGTAGTTGTTTTTTGTACTGTAATGACAGGAAGGTCACTGAACAGATATTTCTTTGTGTACATTTGTTAAGTTGAGGTTCTTCTCTGACCACATACCTCATTCTGACTACATTCTGTAAACATGATTGAAAAAGCACCATTTCAATTAAAATGTGACACTGGTAACAGCACATTGTTACCATTCTGTATTTATTACAGTTAAAATGGGGGGGATATGTGAATAATTGTGTTGCAAATCGATTTATGATGTGCGCCCCTAAATTTTCTGCTTGCGCTCCTAAAAATTTCAGTTAGGGGCTACAGTGCTCCTGGTTAAAAAAGTTAGTCTGGAGTCCTGTACAGAGTATCCAAAACTGCATCAAGTCTAGACTTGAACACAGCAAGGGTCTCTGCCTCAACTACATGACCTGGCAACCTATTCCATGTATTGATAACTCTTTGTGTAAAATAATATTTCCTTATATCTTAACTAGTTTCCATTTATGTCCTCTTGTTTTACAGACTGAACTCACCCTAAAGAATCTATTATAGTTAACCTTATTGATTCCTTTTATAAATTTAAATACCTTAATTAAATCACCCCTAAGCCTCCTCTCGCTTAGTCTAAATAGGTTAAGTAACTTGAGTCTTTCCTCGTAGCTTTTATATTTCATGCCAGGAACTAATTTAGTTGCCCTTCTTTGAACCTTTTCTAGAGCTTCGATATCTTTTTTATAGTGTGGTGCCCAGAACTGCACACAGTATTCCAGGTGCGGTCTGACTGAGGTATTGTATAATTTCAATGTAACCTCTTTAGATTTATACACAATACTTTTGGCTATATATCCCAGCATCCTGTTGGCCTTTTTTACTGCTACAGCACACTGCCTAGATCCTGTTAAGCTTGGGTCAACTATTACTCCCAAGTCTTTTTCAAATTGAGCACATTCTAGTTTTTTTCCACCCATGAAGTAGTCTTGTCTAAGGTTCTTATTTCCCACACGCAAGACTTTACATTTAGCTGAATTAAATGTCATCTGCCAGGTATCTGCCCACTTTTGGATGCAATTACCTTAGTTGATTCTATACTGTTGGCTAGACCCCCTAGTTTTGTATCATCTGCAGATTTTACTACTTTACTACTAACCTCTGCATCCAGATCATTTATGCAATAAGGAACAGCAAAGGCCCCAACACCGATTCCTGCGGGACTCCACTTCGTACAGGACCCTGCTCTGATACAATTCCTCCCACAGTTACAGTCTGCTTTCTATTAGACAACCAACTTCGAACCCACTCAGTGATAGCTCCTGTAATTCCTGCAGATTTCATTTTCAATATGAGCCTCTCGTGCGGAACTTTGTCAACTGCCTTTTGAAAGTCCAAATAGATAATATTATAAGTTTGGTTTGAGTCCAGACATGCTGTAGCTTCCTCAAAGAAGTCCAGGAGGTTGGTTAAGCACGGCCTCCCTCTGCGAAAACCGTGTTGGCTATCATTTAGAACATTTGGAATAATTCCAAATTATCCCTAATGATGGATTCCAGTATTTTGCATGCGATACAAGTTAAGCTGACAGGCCTATAATTTCCTGGTTCAGTCCGATCTCCTTTCTTTTAGATAGGTACTACACTGCTGTGTTTCCAGTCATCTGACATTTCTCCAGTTTTAAGGGATTGCTTAAAAATAACTGTCAGAGGCTTGTAAACCACCTCTGCTAGTTCTCTGAGAATTCTTGGATATATTCCATCAGGGCCTGCTGCCTTATTTGTTTTAAGTTTTTGAAGTTTATCTAGTACTTCTGCATCATTTAAATCAATTTATACCTCTTATTTCATCCTTATTATTGAAAAAATATTTAGTTGCTCTTTGCATCTAGTGCAATCTGTCTTTCAAAACACCTTTTAGCTTCCCTTATTTTTTTCTTAACTTGAGCTTGCATATTACTGTATTCAATCTTATTACTATCTGAGCTCTCCAACTTGTATTTTTTAAATAATTTCCTTTTTTGTTTCAAACTGTTCCGTACCGACTTATTCATCCACTGTGGATGCTTCTTTTTCAGCTTCCCTTTTCTCACTTGCGGAATGAATTTGCGCTGTACATCCAGAATAATTGTTTTAAATATGCACCACATTTCTTTCACAGTTTTACCACCTAGAAGAGGTACCCAGTTTATATTCCTTGTATAATCACGCATCTTAATAAAGTCAGCTTGTCTAAAGTTGAATACTCTAGCATTGGAGAATGCAGACTTAACTTGCCCAAAAACTTCAAATGTAATTGAACTATGGTCACTTGTACGGAGTGGTTCCCCTACCTCAATACTGCCGATTCTATCAGGATTATTACACAGAACCAGATCTAGGATTGTGTTCTCTCTCGTTGGTTGAGTAACAGACTGTATCAAAAAACAGTCATTTACAACATCCAAAAACTCTTCCTCACATTTACCTTGACCTGACACAACTTCCCAATTAATTGAAGGGTAATTGAAGTCCCCCATTACTATTGTCTCACTCTCCTGACATGCTAGTTTAATGTTATCAAAGAGCATACTACTGACATTGCTGTCTGAGGCTGGTGGCCTATAGCATACTCCAACATTCAGACCTTTTTCATTTTCCCCCAATATCTTAATCCATATGTCTTCACTAACACCAAGGGGCTCCATTCCTGGTATTTCCTGAATATTAAGATTATCCTTTACATAGAGAGCTACGCCTCCTCCTCTTCTATTGATTCTATCTTTTCTTAGCAGCTTGTAACCCTCTACGTTGTACTCATCCCCATCCCTTGCACCAAGCCACATCTCTGTAATCCCAACAACATCAAAGTTACTATTACTCATAACGGTTTCCAGATCGAGAATTTTATTTTTTATGCTTCTAGCATTTAAACAGAGGAATTTCAGGGTACCACGTGTGCTTCTATTGCCCTTCACCCCCGCCCCCAACTGCTCAGAACCACCTCTATTACAGTGCTGCTCTGACTGATTTACAAGCATCGTTTCCTCTCTACTAATAAAATATTTAGCAATGGTGTGTTCTATTCCGGCAGTCTGTCTATCCCTACCCATCTGACTGTATAAACTCCCTGCCCCCCCAGACCCTAGTTTAAATAACCCTCTGCTACCCTAAGCATACGCTGGCCCAGTGCAGCTGTACCCCTCCGGTTCAGGTGCAACCTGTCCCGCTTGTACAGGTCACCCCTGTTCCAAAAGGAGTCCCAGTGCCTCATAAACTTGTACCCCTCTTTCCTACACCAGTGTTTGTAGCCACGTGTTAAACCTCCGTATAAAGGCTTGCTTCCCTTTGCTTGCACGTGGTACTGGTAGAATTCCAGAGAAGACTACTGTGGAGGTTCTGCTCCTAATTTTCCCTGCTAGATCAATAAATTTTTCTTGCAGAACCCCGAACCTACCCTTTCCTATGTCATTGGCTCCAACATGGACCATGACCACTGGATCCTCCCCCGCTCTGGCCAGGAGCTTGTCCGCGCTCTCTAGGAGGTCTCCAACCTGGGCACCAGGCAGGCAACAGACCATGTGAGACTCTTTGTCGCGCGAACACACTATGCTATCTACCCCACTAATGATTGAATCCCCCACTATCACCAACTCCCTTTTCTTGGAGGATGAGGCCACCTGGGTGCCCTGGGGCTCTTCAGTCCTCCCACTCTCAGGATCGTGGGCCAACTCGTCCTGCAGTGGCACGAAAAGGTTGGTCACCGCGATCTCTGGAGATGCCGCCCTTCTTGGAATTTTGTGCCCCTTTCTACGCCTACGCCCTACTGTAACCCAGCTCTCTCGCCCTGTATCTTCCCCCTACCCGGCTTGGGTGAGCACACTATCTCTCTATAGGGCATACTAATCAGTTCCTGGAACTCTGACAATTCAGGATTACTGTGGAATCCAGCTAGTTGGGCCTCGAGATCAAGAATCTTGTTCTCCAAGTGCTCAACAAGTCGGCAACGGTCGCAGATGAACGCGGCAGTGACAGCATCGGCTTTTGCAATTCTCTGATCATCCTCATCTGTAATTGCATGAACTGTGATGGCAGTGCTCTCAAGCCACAACTTCTCCATCACTGCTGCCATTGCAGAGGCACCCTCATTGAAAGTGGCAATAGCCATACTGGCTGCAGCCTCAACCCTGCCTTTGCCTACAAACACAGTTTTTGGACATCTAGACCATATAACTGAATTCAAACATTCATTTGCATTTTGGGTGCCCCCATGTTGCATTTTCTGCAGCAGGCTGTCACTTGATATTCTGTGGTAGACGTGGTAGAAGTTTTTTGCCAACCTCATGAGATAAAAAGGTCCCTGAATGTTCTTTGTGACTACCTGGATTTTGACCATTTTGTACAGCTCTCAGGTACCAACACCAGGAGGATTTGCACCTCGTATGGAGTGGATTTTCATCAGTTGACATTGAGTGGAGGAGACCAGCCCATATCGCTGCTTTCATTTGTTCAAGAGACCCCTGGTTGTCAATTATTGCCCCTCTGTAGTAGTTCTGTAATTTTTTATATTTAAAGGCATATTTTTTTATATTCCCACCCCCTTTGCCACCCAATTTTCCATCTGCACTAAGTTTCCGTAGTGCCATTCCCATGCACTTGTGAGCATGGTTGATGCATTCTAATTTTGTAATTTCAAAACCTGGATATGGATTCAAAGTAACAATCCCCTGATATGCGGAGCTGTCGCCATCAGAGAGCATTTCAGTGTAGCGTAAGTGGTGGCAATGAACTGATCAAGCCCATATTAGTCTAGCTGCCTCCTGCTCCATTGCTTTACTTGAACCAAGGAGGTTCTTAGCACAATCATCATGGGATTGTTTCCAGTTGTTGTACTCTTCCTGTATGATCCTATTCTCTCCTTGCACTGTCTTTCAATACTCACGAGTGACAATATGAAGATAAAACTTCAAAGTCAATTACCAGACCTGTAAGGATGTCAGTACCACACACCAATTCCATAACTTGATGTGAAGCCCCTTTTTTGCCATGTTCCATCAAAAGAAACACCGGTGTGACAAAAAGACAAATTGTGCAATGTGTCAAAATGATGTATCAATATCAATATCACCAATATTGGCTGTCTATGCTACTAAAAGGAAAAGTAGGCTATACGGTATCGATACAACAAACAGGTATCGACATTAATTAAGCATAATTCGCTGAATTCATGAAATTATTATTCTGTCACGGAACTCCAGTTCATTATACAGCACAAATATACATGCAGCAAAAAGATCGTATTGCATTGCCTGACACTTTCTTAAAGCTGTTCATTTCTCAGATCTCTGTACTATACCTGTCACTTTCCTGTCGTGACTCTGATATGTTTTTAGGTGGAGTGATGGAATGCCTAACACTTTACTGATCTTCCTTAGGGCAGCATATCCCAGTCCTAACTCATGTGCCAACAGGACCATTCTGACATTAACATCAAAAGCTACATCTCCCCTGGTTGACTCCTGAAGACATTTTCTTGCTGCTTGCATTCTCTACATTCTAACAGAAGACTGCTACAAAACCCTTGGTTTTGCGGATCTATATTTATATGTAGACCGTCTGCCATGCAATTTGGACAGAGCAATCCATACAGCAGCTCATTTGAAACGGGACATTTGCATTATAAGCCACTGTTGTGTGGCTGGTCTGTCATTGTCATCCTCCTGAGCTTTCCCCATTTGTTGAATTTTGCACCTTGATGCCCTAACCCCTCGTGATTCTCTGGCAGACCCGTCATCAATTTAGGATCAGGCTTACTCAGCCTGGCAGTTACACTTTTTCTGGCAATTGATAATTGATCACGTCTCTTTTGAGAAGGTTTAACACGAATTCTGCATGTTTTGCCCATTCTGCCTCCCGGTTTCAAATTTGGTGCCGAACGCGAAGGAGGAAGTTCTGAGCATGTCACGTGATGGATTTCAGCGAATCACGTAGCCAGAAATGATCTTCAAACTTCATTAGCCAATCATATTTCGAGAAGCAGCCATTTCATCACTCAGTTTGTTCACTGTTTGTCGTCACTAGAAGGAAAATGACCATATATGGATGCTAACATTGGCTAAAGTTACAAAAAATTAGAGGACTCAAGTAGACAAAATGTAGTAAAAATAAACATATTTGTGTGCAGTTTGGACATTTTTAATACAACAGTGTTGCAGAAGACATGTTATACAAGCAAAATAACCAAAAATCTGAAAATTGATGAGTGGAAGCAAAAACGTCATTTTTGCTTACCGTGTCTCGCCTTAATGTGTAGTGCCCTTTGTCAAGCTAGGCTACATTTTCCTTCATTATGTCAGATTTGTTGGAGGCAGCGTGGTTAGGGTAAATAGCTTAGGTAACTAGCTATCTACCTTGCTAACTAGCTGTTTGGTTGATATTCAACATGCTATCTCGTTTTGTTTTTAATGTAGGCCATATGGGCACATTGATTTGTTATAAAGCCCGATGTTCAAACTTTTTTGTTTAAGGGGAACAAGAGTTTTAGAATTTTGACTGCGTTATGTGGATAACACGCGTCTGTGATACACTTAGGGAGGGGGATGGGGTAGAGGGATTCAGGGGTTGGGAAGGAGTAGGTAACCGACTCCTGTAAATGATCGTTCAATGGACTCAAACCTTCTCAAATTTGTTGCAAGTACAAGATTAATATTATTTGATGATAATGGTTAAAATATCGGTTTTGTGTTGGAATGTCAAAGGGATTGAATACAAAGATAAAGCGTGTGAAATGTCTTGAGTTCATACGAAGGATTAATGTCTCATTTAAAGGCGGAGGATGTTTCTGGTATGCAAGATAAGATGTATAAAGTTGCAGCTTCATCAAGTGATAGATCTAAAACTAAGGGAACAATGATCCTGGTAAAATGAAAATTAAATTTAGTGATTGAAAACACGTGCCAAATGGGTTGGGATGTTTATCTTTTCTTTGCACGTTGATTCAAGGGAAGAAAATGGCTTTTGTTTCGGTATACGCGCCTGCAGTATATGACACTTTTTTCCATGGTTGTTAACAGAACTCTTAGGACTTTCAGAGTATGAATTGATTATTGCTGGTGATATTGAATGCGGTTCTTGATATGAGTATTGATCGGTCCACGCGGGTGGCATCTCCCTCGCAGCAACAAGCATCCAATGATCTCAATACATTTTTGACCAGTTTGAATCTTTTTGATGCATGGCGATCACATAACCCAGATGTTACAGATTACACCTTCTTCTCCTCGAGCCATAAAACTTTTTCCAGAATCGACCACATTTTACTCTCAGGTACTCTTAGTACAACAGTTGAATCTTGCTCTATTCTTCCTATGTCAATATCAGACAAGTTGGAATCGATGTAGGACTTAAAGTCAGAAAATCACCCAGATGGAGATTTAATAATATGTTTTTACAAAATGGAAGGTTCATGACTGAGTTCAAAGAAAGGTTAACTGAATTCTTGTCTGTTAATAAAGGTTCCATTGACGATCCTATTTTAGTATGGATGGCAACCAAAGGCTTCGTTAGGAATTTTTCTCACTCCTTTGCCTCACATTTGAACAAAACTAGACTTAATAAAATAAATATGTTGAAAGAACAATGCCAATTATTGGAACTGGAACTCAAAAAGAATTACAACCGGACAGTGGAGCATAATCTCATGGCAGTTAAATCAGAGCTGAATGACTTATTAAGAAGAAAGGCAGAGTTCATTATCCATAGTTAGGCAGAGGTACTATTTTAATGGAAGCAGGCCTAGTAAGTTGCGCTTAAATTAAAACAATGTGAAAAATATTCTTCTATAAATTCTATCAGGTCACCTTCAAAGGGGTTAGTTTCTGATCCAAAGGAAATTAACCACACGTTTAAATCCTTTTATCAAGACTTATAATCATCTGCGGGAACTTTTGAAATGGAGGAATGTAGTCAGTTTTTGGATACACTTGACCTTCCCAAATTTAGCCAAGCAGAAGCTGAATAATTAGGTAATCCTATTTCTTTGGAAGAATTACATGTAGCCTTGAAAAGTCTAACCAGAGGTAAAGCACCTGGACCAGATGGTATTCCTCCTGAATTGATATTACACTTTTGGGAGATTCTTGGCCCAGTGTTGTTGGAAGCTATACATGCTGCAGTTAATAATCAAGGCTTTTTTCATAACCATATGAACACTGCGTTGATATCTCTGTTACCCAAGAAAGGTAAAGATCCTACTGAATGTGCCAATTTTAGACCCATTTCCTTGATGAACTCCGATATTAAACTGTACTCCAAAGTACTTGCTTCAAGACTTGAAAATTACATGGGGAAGTTAATTCATTCGGATCAGGTGGGATTTATGAAGAGATGGTTAGCAGCTGACAATGTCCGCCGTTTGCTGCATATTATACATGAAGCACAGCAGGTAGACTCCCCATGTGCGGCCTTATCATTGGATGCTGAAAAAGCATTTGATAGAATTGAATGGGAATATTTGTGGGAGGTTTTGGGCAAATTTGGCTTGGGAAAGAGCTTTATTGATATGGTTAGAGTTTTGTATAGGATTCTCTCTGCAGTAGTTTGCACAAATGGTTTGCATTCTGATTCATTTTCAGTTTTTCGAGGAACCCGTCAGGGCTCGCCTTTGTCTCTTGGTTTATTTCTTCTTTCTATTGAACCATTAGCACAGTATCTTAGACAACACCATGTTATAACCCCTGTCCAAATTAAGGGATCAAGGCATGTTATATCCTTTTATGCAGATGATGTTATCTTATACATGTTGGATCTCAAGAGATCGATCACAGCTCTTCAGTGTTTAAAAAATTCAGTGTTATATCCGGTTATAAAATTAATTGGGGTAAGTCTGCATTAATGCCACTTAATAACAAGGCCAGAGAGGTTCCAGTCCCCACAGTAATTCCTGTAAGATCAGAATTCATTTATTTAGGTATCCATATTAAAACCTCGCTTCATGGGATGGTAAAATATAACTACAAAAGGATATATAAAGATGTTGAACGAGATTTGGCTAATTGGAGCAAAATGTCAGGTTCATTACAGACAAGAATTTCAGTTATAAAAATGAATGTCCTACCTCGAATTAATTTCATTAGCATGATGCTCCCACTGCCACCACCGGTGGGTTATTGGAAAAGGGTTGATAGGCTCCTCCGCAATTTTATCTGGGATGGGAAACACCCCAAAATACGTTTTTCTACTTTACAGCGTTTCAAATCTGATGGGGGACTCTCATTGCCAAATTTCAGATTGTATCACCAAACCTTTCAGTTACGTCCATTAAAAACATGGTTGGATTCCTCGTCTCTAACTTCTTCAAGAGGTTGTTAGGCTCTCATTAGGCTTCAAGAGGTAGTATTTTCTATTATGTCTAATAAGAAGTGTTTGGCTAACTTTGGTCGCATAATAAGTTATACAATAAACAATTTTAGGACAGTAGAAAAACAAGTTAATTGTAGCATGAAAGCAAACACTTACACTCCACTGTGGAATAATCAAGGTCTGATGTCCGGAAACAAACCATTTCAGTCCCAGTTATGGGCCTCCAAGGGTATTCATACACTAGGAGATATATATGGGTCAATCAGGCTTCTTAGTTTTCAAGAACTCAGTCATCTGTTTGATATTCCAAAGTCGACATTTTTTCTATATTTACAACTCCGATCAGCATTACGGGCTTATGGGGAACCCTGGGGGTTAGAATTACAAATTCATCCAGTTGTTAAGAGGTTACTGAGTCCTTCCTGTAGAGGATTTGTCACAGTCGGCAGTCGATTGTCAAAATAAGGCGTGATGTTGGACCATATTTTCAGGTAACTATGAAGTAATGCAACGAGATAAGCTAGCGTTAACTTTCAGTGTTGGCTAATGTGTGGGGTCGATAGATGCCAAAGCACCATAGAGTGCAGCGCAAACTTAGCTGCAGAGCATGCTGGTCGGGCTCAGCCACTCCCCCAACACGTCACACTGCCCCTGCCGAAGAGGGTTGCTGTTCCCAGCTGTCGATAACAAAGTCTCTGAGGTGTTGGGGAAGTTGCCGCTGACGCGGAGCCCGCCGCCTGGCAGTGTGGCAGACGCTGTTGGCTGTTCCTTGGTCCCCGTCTCCCCCCCAGACGGTGCGAGGGACTGACCGGTGCGAGCTGGTCACGATGGAGCACCACCACCCTGTTCCTCCGGACCAGCCGCACCCAGTAGACAACATCGGAGAGCCACTCCAGTGTGGTGGCCCGACCCACTGGCTGGCAAACTTGGGGGAGAGGCCGTTCCTCCGCTCGAGGCTGTATACCCACACCAGGGCCCCCGGACCGAAGTCCTCCCCCGTGCACCGTGCGTCGTAGGACCGCTTCTGACAGAGTCCAGCGCTGAAGAGGGCTCGCCTGGCCAGGTCGTGTGTCATCCGGAGCCGCTCCCAGAGGTGGTACAGGTAGTCCAGCCCAGGCGCGCCCTCAACTTCAGGCTTGGGAGGTGGGCCGAACACCAGGTCCACAGGGGTCCGCAGCTCGTGCCCAAACATGAGGGCCATGGGGGTGTAGCGATAGACTCCTGCACTGCCGTCCAGTACGCACACAGGACCAGGGGCAGATGGAGGTCCCAGTCTCGCTGCCGCTAGCTGGTGAGGATGGCAAGCTGGGTGGCCAGGGTGCGGTTGAACCACTCCACCAGCCCGTCGCTCCGGGGGTGGAGTGACGTCGTCCGCGGTCCTCTTGACGCCCAGCTGCTGGCAGACCTCTCCGAAGACCTTCGGCCTCATGGCCTCTGGTCGCTGTGGCAGCTCCTTGGGCTCACCGAAGCGGCAGAACATCTCGCTGACCAGGACGCTCAGGCGGTGGGTGGCAGCGCTCTGGTCGGGAACCGCATACGCCTCGGGCCACTTCATGAAGTAGTCCATGGCCACGAGCACATAGCGGTTCCCCCAGTCGGTGGTGGGGAAGGGGCCCAGGATGTCCACGCCCACACACTCCATCGGGGCCCCCACCTCGTACTACTGCAGAGGAGCGTGAGAGCGCCAGGTTGGACCCTTCTGGGCCGTGCAGGAGTCACACCGGTGGACATGCAGCTCGATGTCCTGGTGACACCCTGGCCAGTAAAAGCAGCCCCGCAGCCGACTCAGTGTCTTGGCGACCCCAAAGTGGGCCGCCCCCGCTGAGCCATGGACGAGCTGGAAGACCCTTGGATGCAGCTGGCGCGGCACCAGGAGCTGGAGGACATCGGGGTGGCCTTTGGTGGACTGCCAATGGCGGTAGAGGAGGCCGTCCTGGCTGGTGAGGCTGGGCCACTGCAAGTAGAGGGCCTTCATCTCAGGGTCCAGCGCTGACACCGCGGGCCACATCAGTCACTGGCCCGCTGCCACCCAGCCCTGGACCCAGGTGAGGACGGGGTCCTGGTGCTGGCCCAGGAGGAGCTGCTGCCAGTCCAGGGTCTCCATGCCGCCATTGTCGCTCTCCAAGGAGGTGCTGCCGTCGTCCGGGGGAAGGGTCTGCAGAGCCGCTGTCATTGGGGACGCCGCATCCCAGTCCTCCACGCGCTGGCAGAACCGACAGGCCTCTCCCTCACAGGGGCGTCTGGACAGGGTGTCCGTGTTGGTGATGAGACGCCCAGCTCGGTGGCAGACCTCAAAGTGATAGTCCTGCAATGCCCCGAGCCACCGAGCCAGCTGCCCCTCTGGCTCCCAGAAGCTGAAGAGCCAGGTGAGGGAGGCATGGTCAGTCTGCAGGACGAATTTCTGCCCAAAGAGGTACGGCCCTAAAGTGGCGAAAGTCCCAGGAGCCAGCAGCTCCCGACAGGTGACGCAGTAGTTCCGCTCCAGCTAGCTGAGGAGCGCTGAAGTACGCGATGACCTGCTCCCCGTGCTCCCCCTCCTGGGACAGCACCGCGCCGAGACCCACGTTGCTGGTGTTGGTGTCTACGATGAAGAGCCGCTGCGGATTGGGGTACGCCAGCACGGGAGCCTCAACGAGCGCCGACCAAAGCTGGTTGAAGGCGGCAGCGCAGTCTTCATCCCACTCAAACACCTGGCCTTTCTGCATCAGGCGATGGAGTGGGCTGGCAATGGTGGCGAAGTCCCGAACCGCCTGTAGTAGGACGCCAGCCCCAGGAAGCTCCGCAGTTCCGTGATGTTGCGGGGCGCAGGCCAGGCCCTCACCTCGGCTACCCTCGCCGGGTCTGTGGCAACCCCTGCAGCGCTGACCACGTGCCCCAGGAAGGACGTCTTCTGCTGGAACAGGTGACACTTCATGGGGTGGAGGCTCACACCTGACCGGCGGATGGCGCAGAAGACATCCCTCAGGTTGGCCAGGGTGCCCTTGAACTCCGCGGCGTGGATGAGGAGGTCATCCAGGTAGACAACGCAGCGGCTTTGGGGGATGTCGGCTAAGACCTTCTTCATCAGACGCTTGAAGGTGGCTGGGGTGTTGCATAGGCCGAAGGGCATGACCCGGAACTGCCACAGCCCCTGGCTGATGGAGAAGGCGGTCTTGGGGCGCGCCTCCAGTGTCAGCTCCACCTGCCAGTACCCACTGCGGACGTTGAGGGAGCTAAACCACCGGGACCCGGCGATGTGGTCGAGGGCATCGTCAATACGCGGCAGGGGGTAGGAGTTTTTTCGAGTGACCCCGTTGAGGAGACAAGCTTCCCAGAAGTACCAGGTGCTGTTCTTTTTCCAGACCAGGATGGCAGGGGCGGCCCACAGGCTGCTGGAGGGCTCAATGATGCCCGCCTCCGCCATCTCCTTCACCTGTTCGGCTGCTGCCTGCCTGGTGAGGGGCAGACGATGGGGGTGGCGGCGGATGAGACGCGCATCACCGGTGTTGATCTCATGCTGCACCAGGCTGGTGTGGGTGCAGTCCTCATCCTTGGCCGCAAAGTTGTCGGAGAACTGCTCCAGCAGCTCACGCAGCTGATGCTTCTGGTCCCCCTTAAGCCCTCCGCAGCTCTGCAGATACAGGTCACCGACGGCCTGTCTGGTCTCAGGCGAGATTTTGGGTGGTGGTGACGGTGCGGGGGTCCCCTCTGTCGTGGGCGGTGGAGTGGCGGACTCCCGGGCTGGTGGCAGCGACGGGACGGGCCTCTTGGCTGGCGGCGACGGGACGGGCCTCTTGGCTGGCGGTGACGGGAAGGGCCTCTCAGCTGGCGGCGGTGACGGGACGGGCCTCTCAGCTGGCGGCGGAGGCCTGGTGGGCCTCTGGGCTGGCGGCGGCAATGGGACGGACCTCTCGGCTGGTGGCGGCGACAGGACGGGCCTGGTGGGCCTCCGGGCTGGCGGTGGCGACGGGTTGGTGAGTCGCAGCCCTTCTTTGCCAGTGGCGTGGAGTGCCACAGCTTCAGTCCCCAGGTAAAGCGTGGCCCTGGATACATCCACCATGGCCCCCCATTTAGCCAGCAGATCCAGCCCAATGATGCAGGGGTCCTGTATGTCGGCTAGCCAGAAGCAATGGGTGCCGCTGCGGCTAGCGACAGTGACAGGGAGCACTGTCACTTCTCCCCCTGCATCTGGGCGCGTTCAGCGGTGACCGTGGCGATGTGCAGCCTGGTGGGTCTCCAGCCCTGGAGGTTCCCGGCAGGGTTCCCGGGGGGATCAGGGAGATAATGGACCCTGTGTCCACCAGGGCTCGGCACGGAATGCCGTCTAGGTTGCAGCTGATGTACAGTCCATGTGACTGGCCCAACCGGTT
Organism: Megalops cyprinoides; assembly: GCF_013368585.1. NCBI lineage: Eukaryota > Metazoa > Chordata > Actinopteri > Elopiformes > Megalopidae > Megalops > Megalops cyprinoides. The sequence goes on along the minus strand of NC_050604.1, from coordinate 496,039 downwards.
AAGCCGCTACGAAGGTTCGGCGAGGGGAGGAGGGTCGCTGGTGGGTGGCAGTTCCCTTGTTGTGCCACCCCGTGTTAGTTTAACGGCGGCTGGGCCGACGCGCTCCAAGGGGCTGGAGCTGGGCAGTGACATGCTACGTGGCCCTGGCTCTCCCACATCGGTAACAGCCTTCCACCGGTTGCCCAGCGCTCTCCTCACTCCCTGGCGTGGTCGCTCTGCGGAGGTGTAGTGGAAGGCCAGACAAGCCCCGTTTTTTTTCCTCTCCGTCGCTCCCCCTCACACCTGCTTGTCGCACACAGTGCCTCACGCTGGGGCGGCGGCCTTCCGGGCGCAGTACATGCTCCACCCACTGTGCTTCTAACAGGGCTGCCGTCAAGGTCCTGGGCACGAGCAGGCAGATGTGTTCCTGCAGGTGTTCCGGCCGGAGCCTTTCCACAAAGGCCTGGAGAGCGAGCTCTTCCTGGGTCGCGGCGTCGAACGTGGGGTACCCCCTGTCGGGCAAACAGCCGCAGGTCAGCGGCGAAAGCACCCAGGCCCTCTCCTTCTTCTCTGCGGCGGGAAGCCAACTTGTCCCAGGTGTCGCCGGCGTGCTCACGGTGGCCGAACCGGCACTGAATTGCTGCCTCGATGGCCGCCCCGCTCAGGTGCTCCTCGGGCTGGAGATCTGTCAGCACCTGTAGCGCTCTACCCTCCAGCGCCAGGGTGACCTGCACCGCCGTTTCCTCCGCCGTCCAAGCATTCAACTGCGAGGCCAACCGCACTTGGATGAGGTAGGTATCTGGCGGCTCTTCTCCGTTGCACCACAGCGGTTTCTGTGCGCCACAGCTTCCGAGGCTGAGGCTGTGAGGCCTACTCCTGACTGGACTGTGGGCGACGCGGTGCAGCTTGGTCCAGTGGCGGAGTTGACCCGGGCTCATGCACTGCAAAAAATAGCCCTTCAAAAATAAGAAATAAATAATTAATACAAGTGTTTTTTGCTAGTAATAAGTGAAAAAATCTGCCAATGGACCTAGTGGAAATACACTTGTTAAGATTTCTTGAAAGGGATCTTAAAATTAGGTGGAAAAAAACTAATTTTGATCCATTTTTAACTGGTATTAGGAAGTGTTTTTGTGTCATGCAGTTTAAAAACCTTCTGACTTGTCAAAAAGGCTTGCTTAATTTGATATACCACTCAAAGTAAGATGTTTTCAAGACAGTTTCACCAAACAAGATATTCAAGATACACCGTCTAAAAACAAGTCCTTGTAGCTCAAGGAAATTTTGCTTGTTTGGTGACTGTGTCTTATATTAAGTGTAAAGAGATATTTTGACTTGAAAAGAGACAAATATGCTTGGTGAGATTTGGGATTTTTTGCAGTGTGGCGAAGCAGTGGCGCTGGGGGTTCGGCATTGCCTCGTCCTGCGCGGGGCCTAGGGCGGGGAATGCTGGCTCCTTCAGTGGTCTCAGCTCGGAGGGCTCCCAGGGGTACGGCAATTAGCAAGTCTCATCGAGACTGGAAGTATTTGCTCTTATCTGTCGTACCCCCTCTCACTCCAGCTGAGCACGGAGCCTCTCCACTTCCCTCATCAACATCATTCTTCTCCCAGTTCTGACACCAATTGTAGTTGATCGTGCGGATTCTGAGAATGACGCGGAGCATTGCCTAATTTTGGCCAACTGGGCCGTTTATTAGGAACACAAAGGGAATTCACAAAAGAGGGAAAAGGGGAGGGACTAACTAAAGGAACACAAACCACAGTCACAGTGGGCAACTTTATACAAAAGCAGCTGTAGAGTGCGCAAAGCATGCTGGTTGGGCTCCGCCACTCCCCCAACACGTCACAAGACTCTTAACAAGCCAGAGTCAGCAGCACTGTGTTTACAGATACATAAAACAGATAGTCATTCTTGAGTGTGTCTTGGGTGATCTGATCACAAGTGGACAGCGCTAAGTACAGGTGTTGAACGCACCCAAGAGCATCATTTGAGGACGCACTGAGATCCGATCGCTCAGACCACATTCGGAGGTGATCCGATCACTCAGACCACATTCTGGGCCGCATATGGCCACATTCTTTTAGCAGTGTGAACGCGAATATGTCCTGGGCTACACTGAAGCACCGCCTACTCAACTGACGTCCTCTGCGTAAGTGGAAGTGTGTACTCGTTCACGTCCCAATGGCATTCACACCTGTGTGATTAGCTGTTTAAGAGTTTGCAAGCTACCTCAAATGCTTCCAAGCCCCAAAGGTGTAATGCAATATATGGTATTTCATGGGAAATGGTGAAATACGTGAAGCGTTGTAGTTCTACAAATAAATGTTAGTAGACTATTGTGGGAGTCAAGATTTAAGATATCATGAATATCAAGGGGACATTCTAAAACGCTTAATGCTTAAGCCTTTTCCTTATATTGGTCGTCAATGGGGAGGAAAACGTCCACACTCATAGGATTTCAGTTTTGATTTTTTGACAGGTGGAAGTGTTTATGACAACAGATGTCCGAGAGAAATTTGGTGATCAACGGTCACTGTTTTGGAACATTAAGCCACGTTAAGCCTTTTCACGTTAAGCGTTTTAGAATGTCCTTTCTTCCATAACAAGCGTGCTTTGGTTTTAGAAAAGTAATTCATAAATGTATTCACAATACTACCAAACCAGCAAACACCATTTGATATTAAACTACATTATGAAACATTTTCATTGCAGTGAATAACATAAGAAACTTTGGAAACATAATGTCTTGCTTAGACTATTTAATTCAACCATACTGGAAAGGTGCCAGACAAATATGGTGAAGTTCAAAATGTTCTAATCTAGCGTTTCTGCTTTTTCCAACAATAAACAGAATTTAACAAAAGATCAGCTGCAGCTGAGTTAGGGTATTTAATTTCAGTGCTGAACAGAATCTAGCTTGTTAGTCAACTAGGTTTTAATTTACAAATACAACACGCATTATTTCATAGTGACAGTCATGACAAGATTCGTTCAAACAGACCTTTAAATGAAGCTTAAACTTACATTTGCAAACGGAAATGATGTATGTGTTTATTTGCATATAGAGCAGGGAAGTGAGATCCAATCATAAGTGGTCACTCGAGACGCATGTGGAGATGCATTTTAATGCCATGTGTGTACAGACGTAGTTAGAGCTGTCCACTTGTGATTGGATCACCCAAGACGTATGTTAATTCCAGATGTGAACTGGGCCTGAGAAAAGATTTTTTTTCTGTATCATAGAATACTGAGAGAAGATGTTTTTTGTATCACACAGTGTACTGAACCTCTGTGATGCAGTCAAGCATTTCAGTCTCTTGTTTTTCTCTCTTTTTCTTGTTCAAGTGGTTGTGAGTAGAGTCTGTGATCACCATCCAAAGCACTGGGCACCTGCATGCTCAGTGGCACATCACCTGGGATTACATTCTCATTGGAGGCACTGCTAGGGTTGCCACCTGTCCCGGTTTTGCCAGGATTGTCCTTTTTTTTTCAGTGACTGTCCCGGAAAATTAACAATCTTTCCTGGGACACGAATTGTTCCAGTTTTTTGTGAAAATGTACTTCTAATTTAGAATTTCAGTTTCAAATAAAACCTCATTTGGTTTCCTTCTACTGCTATTCTGTTTTCTTCCTGGTTATGTTTATACATTCAATCCTGTGCCCGTAAACGGGTAAAAACACAGCAACAGTTGGCCATGTCTATACTTTTATTTGATTGGTAGCGGAAATACGAAAGTTTACCTTATTGCCCAGCAACTGCCGGGACTGTTGGTCTGCTGTGCGCATCCACATGTACGACCCCATCGTGAGTACAGGTAACATTATTATTATTATATTTAACTTTCTATTTATTTTGTCGGTTTTGTGAAATGGGGGGAGAGACGGATGAGGAGGACGACAAAACAAAATCGGACGAGCCACCAGCGTAAAAGAAAAAATGATTTACAACGTACAACTCAGACTGGTCGAAAAGAGGAAAGTTTTCTGAATGGGTAAGGCGCTTCAGACGCTCAGACGTGAATAGATTTGCATATCTGTCTATCTCAGCAAGATGGCTGAAGATAACACTATGCAACCTTACATGTACAAACTTTACATGCGTCGGGATGAAATAAAACAACAGATTGGTATATATCAGGAAATGCAGCATTGATTTGCTGATATATCACTAGCATTATACCATTATAATACTAGCAAACCATGAGAGCAGGGGAAGTGATGTGCTGGCTCTGCACAATACTGTTATGCTGTTATAAGAGAGTATGGCTTTGTTTAGTTGGTAAATACCTCCTATTAGCTACCTTAGCAAGTCATAATGTTGTATTAAACCAAGTAAGCTACCTAGCAGGCACACTTACCTAGAAGAACTATACTACATAAGTGCAGATTCATCTGGTGACAAGCTCATACCGAATATATAATAATATGGCTAGCTATCTATTTACAAAGCACTTGTTTATAGTGGGGTCCTGGATTGTTGGCACTGCTCCTTGTTTCAGGATCGATTTTGTGACAAATGCAGTATTGATCTGTACCTGGTACTCAATGCAGTCGGCCAAGAAATGGCACTCACGAGTGGAAGGATGACTTGCATTGTAACGTTACTGCAAGAAATGAATTACAGCCACATGGTGCAAGTTGCTTCATCTTTTGGAAGGCTGTGCAATGATTTATATTAAACATGATTAGTCTATTAAAATGAAGCCCATTTGTTACATAGAAACTGGGGACAATCCTGACACTCTTGTAAAGAGAGAGATTTTTTCTGATAGCACCCATAGCAAACCAGCACTCACCACAGATGTTCTGAGGTAAACAGACAAGCCTACAGCAGATCTAATTTTGGCATGGATGATAATGATAAAAGCACTTTTCAGCCAAATACATAGGTATTTGAAAGCTGTGACTGTCTGAGCCATCTCATATGATATTTCTTCAGTTCGGGGGGATGCAGCACTGTTTTTGCTGAACTGCATGAGTCTGGTTTAACTAGTGTTCATGGTGGAGAGCAGTAAAAGTTGATATTGATTTTGTTATCCCCTAAATTGAGAGGGCCAACTGATTACTGTACTGTAAGACTGTATCATCATACAGAAATGAATTCCTACCTGCTGCTCACAGCTATAAATGGATTAGAGTTTGGGGCCTAATATGAAACCTTGGGGGACTCCCTTTGTGACAGGCAGCAGTTGAGACAGAAGGTAAAGCATAGGATTGTGAAGCATGTATAGGATGATTTGGTAGGGGGGCAGATACCTGAGCCAAAAAATAGCTGCCTTATCCTTACAGGAGCAACACCTCTGCATCTATTCATCCCCAACCTCTTCCTCCTTCCGGACTTATACAGGAAGGTTCTGCCAAGTGGCCATCTTGAGATGCATGCAAGGACTGCACACAGTTGGATGCTTTGTGGTACCCACAGAAACACTGGCAAAGGAAGCAACTCTTCAGTGTGCCCAACCTCTCTGTGACTCTCCTGGTGGCGTGATGAGGATATTGCAATATTGCACCTATGGAAGCCTTTGTTGCTAATAAATAAAAAATCCATCCAGTATGATTTATCAAAAAGAAAGCCTAGCCCAACAGCCATAAGGCCTGCACAGATGGGGGATATTTTGGGTGAATGCTTAGTGATGAGCATGTGACAGTCAGAGACAACCTGCATACTGAGGTTGGCTGTCAGTTTCTGTAGCTTTGCTCATTCTCAGCAGGGGGTTGAGCACATGGGGAAGGCACTGTGCCACTTCAGCATGCTCCGGACATTGGACTGCAAGACCACAGCATTGTCGGACAACGGCGACAACCCAGAAAGACGCCGAAAGTACTGCGCAAGGAAGCAGAAGCGTGGTAAGTGAGCTGGCTTGCTAGGCTAACCCTAGCCAACCGGCACTCCCATCTGTTTTCCTCTCCGACATCTGCTCCATCGACTATAAACTGGACTACATAAGACTGTTTTTGACCTCTCGAAAGGAGATGAGTCACTGCTATACTCTTATCTTCACTGAGACGTGGCGGCACGAGTGTATCCCCAATTCCGTTTGGACAGGATTGCTACTTTGTTCGGTAAGACCCACAGTGGTGGCCTGTGTGTTTACATCAACAAAGAATGGTGTACGAACACAGCAATCGTCTCTGCGCACTGCTTAGTACTCGTGGAGGTCCTGGCAGTCAGATGTAGGCCGTTCTACCGCCCAAGAGAGTTCACAACTGTGATCGTTGTTACTGTTTATATCCCCCCTAGCACTAGCAGAAATGCTAATGCTAGCGGGGCTCGGGGTGAACTCTACGAGAAAATCAGTGAGCTACAGATGGCTCACCCAAACGGCTTCTTCATCGTCGCCGGGGACTTCAACTACGCGAACTTAAGGACAGTACTTCCGAAATTCCACCAGCACATTGACTTTGCGACACGCATGGGGAAAACATGCTGGACCTTGTTTCCACAAACATCCACAGTGCATACAAGGCCACACCCCACCCTCACCTTGGACAATCAGACCACATCTCCGTTTTACTGATCCCAACATACAGACCCATACAAAAACGGGTCAGACCAGCCCTGAAGGAGGTGAGAACCTGGCCTCAGAGAGCCACATCAGCACTCCAGGACTGTTTTGAAAACAAAGACTGGGAAATCTTCAGAGAAGCTGCCACATATGGCAGCTCTGTGGACTTGGAGGAGTACACAGCCTCAGTGACTGGCTACATTAGCAAGTGCATTGAGGATGTTACTGTCTCCAGAACTGTCACCACCCGTGCAAATCAACAACCATGGTTCTCTGCAGAGGTGCGCACTTTTGTGAAAGCCAGGGATGCTGCCTTTAAGTCTGTGGACAGGGAGGCTCTCATCACAGACAGAGCCAAACTGTCCCGAGCCATCAGGGAGGCAAAGTGCACCTATGCAAAGAAGATCCACAGCAACTTCATGGACTCCAAGGACACACGGCGCATGTGGCAGGGAATACAAACAATCACGGACTACAAACCAACACCTCTGGCTTGTAGCAGTGACATGTCCCTGCCAGATGCGCTGAATGACATCTACGCACGTTTTGAGGCACAGAACAAGTTACTCGCGAGGAAGACCACCACTTCCTCCAACGACCAGGTCCTCTGCCTGTCCACAGCTGATGTAAGGAATACTCTACGCAGAGTAAACCCACGGAAAGCTGCTGGACCAGACAACATATCTGGTCAGGTGCTAAGAGAATGTGCTGAGCAGCTGGCAGGCATTCTCACGGACATCTTCAACATCTCCCTGAGCACAGCAACAGTACCTGCTTGCCTCAAAACAACCAGGATCATACCAGTGCCCAAGAAGTCAACCGTGTCCTGCCTCAATGACTACCGGCCTGTAGCACTCACAACCATCATCACAAAGTGGTACTGAGGCTGGTACTGAGGCACATGAGGCCCATCTCCTGGACTAACTGCACCCACTGCAATTTGCCTACTGCTCCAACCGGACAACTGATGATGCCATCACTACAGCCCTCCACCTCACCTTCTCCCACCTGGATAGAAAGGACAATTATGCCAGAATGCTGTTCATAGACTTTAGTTCAGCATTCAACACAATCATTCTGCAGAGGCTGGTAGGGAAGCTTAGCCTGCTGGGCTTGAACACCTCTCTCTGTAATTGGATCCTGGACTTCCTGACCGACAGGCCTCAGTCTGTCAGTATAGGAAAAAACACCTCCAGGGTCGTCAAGCTGAGCACCGGAACCCCCCAGGGCTGTGTGCTGGGTCCACTGTTGTTCACGCTGCTGACGCATGACTGTGCTGCCCAGCACAGCTCAAATCACATCATCAAATTCGCAGATCACACAACAGTGGTGGGGCTCATCAGTAACAATCATGAGTCCACATACAGAGCAGAGGTTAGTCGGCTGGTGGACTGGTGTCGAGACAACAATCTGCCTCTTAATGTTGAAAAAAATAAAGAGATGATTGTTGACTTCAGGAAGAGCCCTGCTGTTTACACTCCCTTGGACATTGACGGCTCTGCTGTGGAGACAGTCAACAATGTCAAGTTCCTGGGAGTGCACATAGCGAGGGACCTCATCCGGACACTCAACACCACCACCATAACCAATAAGGCCCAGCAACGTCTCCACTTCCTGCGGAGGCTGAAGAAGGCCAGCCTCCCCCTTCCCATCTGGCAGAAGGTACATTTGTACTGTCACTGCCAGACACTGCAACAGCTTTATCTCTCTGGCAGTCAGGCTCCTCAACTCCTCACTGCCCCTTCCTCCCCTCCTGCGCTTGCACAAGAACAGACCCACACCCTCAGAGCACAGCATGCCCCTGCCCACTCCCCTGGACTGAGCACATAACCATTTTAAAAAGTGTAATCTGTTTACATATTTACTTGCACTCTCTGCCTGCCACCTTATAATCTGATGTCATGTTACTTTGTGTATTTATTTATTGTCTATTTGTTGTCTTGTGTATTTATTTGGTTGTATTGAATGTAGCACCATGGGTCCCAGAGAAACGTTATTTCAACCCTACTGTATACTGCATATGGATGGGCTGACAGTAAAATCTCTCTGACTGACTCTGAAGTGCCTTCTAAAAGGCATTATTGTAGGTGTTACTGTGATATTAACTTTAATGTCCTAAGTAGTGACTTATATGGTATATGAAGAAAAATGAGAGGAGCATAATGAGAGAATATAGCGTTTAATTATTCATAGCTTTAGGGTTAATAATGCTTTTTTGTTTTTAGATGTATAAGCACAGCATAAAGCAAACCTAAAACATCTTTCATCTTTATTTAACTATTTTATATTCAACAACAATGTTGTCAGTTACCTGGTTCAGTGATTTCCTTGCACAAGTTGGCCACTTTCATTCTACTTTTTAAATAGACATGGAGTAAAGGAAGTGAGTGTATCCTTCAAATCGGAATATGCATAACCTCTTTGTTGACCTTTATCTGTTGTTTTTCTGACAGCTACAAGCCTTTTTTCTGTCAGCACATGTTCACAGAAACCATAGTACAGCAACTAAGTCCCTCACAGAAGCACTGTATATTCCCATAGTCCTTGTAAACTGGAATTTTATTTTTTTATGCAAGTCTTAAATCAAGTAGAGAATAGAAACTTAAAGCCATTAAAGTAAAATTAGCTGCAAAAAGGAAAAATAAATAAATAAACACATAAATTAGTAAACAGCTGTTTTAAGCAGGTACTATAAACCAATCAAGACCAGAACAGTCAACTCAAAGAGAGGGGGGTGGACAGAAGGAAGGGGGAACCCAGTCCAAGTTCTCCATTTTAACAATATTACCAGGCAAAGTCATAAATGCCATGTCAAGAATACTCTTGGGCTTCCTAATAATAGAAGGAAGAACACCAAATAATGCAGATGCAGGGGCAGATTTGAGTTGAACTTGTAATAATTCTGAGAGGAAAATATTTTGGTCCAATACTTGTGTAAGGATGTACAAGACCAGGGCTGCATCCGAATACTCAGTATGCACTAACGTCGGTTTAGAACGTACTACCCGACCGTTACTGTAGTACGTACTATTGAGTATGGAGCAAGTAGTAAGGTCAGTTCGGACGTACTCTGATCTTACCTGTCCTTTGACCCGGATGTTTAAATGTTTACATGTTTTAAAAATCAGTCTGCTTTACTTGCTGCTGACTGTCAACCTGAGGTAAAACGAAAACCTAATGTTACGTAACCATTGATTTGTTAGCTTAACCAAGCTGACTACACTGACGTCTTCTTTCTCTTTTTCCCTGGGGAGTTCTGAACTTCCACCGGCATCAATGTAAGCACAAAAATTGTGCAGCAAGAGCTTCATGGAATGGGTTTCCATGGCCGAGCAGCTGCATGCAAGCCTCACATCACCAAGTCCAATGCCAAGCGTCGGATGGAGTGGTGTAAAGCACACCGACACTGGACTGTGGAGCAGTGGAAACGTGTTCTGTGGAGTGACGAATCACGCTTCTCTGTTTGGCAGTCAGATGGGCGAGTCTGGGTTTGGCGGATGCCAGGAGAACGTTACCTGCCTGACTGCATTGTGCCAACTGTGAAGTTTGGTGGAGGAGGGATAATGGTATGGGGCTGTTTTTCAGGGTTTGGGCTAGGCCCCTTATCTCCAGTGAAGGGCAATCTTAATGCTTCAGCATACCAAGACATTTTGGACAATGCTATGCTTCCAACTTTGTGGCAACAGTTTGGGGAAGGCGCTTTTCTATTGCAACATGACTGTGCCCCAGTGCACAAAGCAAGGACTATAAAGACATGGTTTGATGAGTTCGGTGTGGAAGAACTTGACTGGCCCGCACAGAGCCCTGAACTCAACCCCATCGAGCACCTTTGGGATGAACTGGAATGGAGATTGTGAGCCAGGCCTTCTCGTCCAACATCAGTGCCTGACCTCATAAATGCTCTACAGAATGAATGGGCACAAATTCCCACAGAAACACTCCAAAATGTGGAATTGTCCAATTGTGGAAAGCCTTCCAAGAAGAGTGGAAGCTGTTATAGCTGCAAAAGGGGGACCAACTCCATATTAAAGTATATGTATTTGAATACAATGTCATTACAGCCCCCCTTGGTGAAATGGTCAGGCGTCCGAATACCTTTGTCCATATAGTGTATGTATCAGGGAGACTGGAGCCTGCTTACACCTGTCACATGTTGGATTATATCTGTAAATTTTTGACAGTTTAACTTTGGTCCAGTAAGCAGGGATCAGCAGAATCAATTTACACTGAATTGTCCTGTGATTCGCACAAATAGAAGAAGGATGTATACAAAGCAAGAGCTTTTCTCACTATTTGTGTGTAATTACCTCCCCCAAATCCTCTTCCCATTGCACTTTTTTCAGTGGTCGGTGGGCTATTTTGAAGGGAAAAGATGTGGTTATAAAGCTGGGTTAAAGGGGGGCAAGGGCTTTATAAAGATGGCAAAGGGAGTGTCTGGGGGGAGTTATGGGAAAAGTGGAGTGATAGCTTGAGCAAAACTGCGTGTCTGGAGGTACCTATAAAAGTGATTCTTTGGGAGAGAGAATTTTTTCAACTAATTGCTCAAAGGAGGCAATAACACCATCAATATAAAGATTCCTTAATGTTTTAATACCCAAAGTATACCATGCTGAAAAGGCCCTACCTAACATTGGGGGGGGGGGGGGGGGGGGGGGAGAGATCTTTTTCTGCTAGTGGGGTAGAAATAGGTATATTCTGAAATCCAAAGCGTTGCCTAAATTGTTTCCAAATCCAGAGTGAGGATTTGACTATAATATTCTCGATATACAGGCTGTAAGGTAATTGAGGGGAGAATGTAACAGAGCAGACAATGAACTAATGAACTCGGCAAACATGGGGATGACTTTAATAGTAGCCATTCAGGGAGTGGGTTTTGGTCCATAAAGGATACCCAGTATTAATTAGCACGGAGGTAGAGTAGTAATAGAACTGGACATTTGGAAGGGCCATGCTTCCATGTGATTTCAGTTGCTGCAAAATCACTTCATGGAGCAGAGGTGGCTTCTTATTCCAAACAACTTTTGTAATTAGAGCCTCTAGTCCTCAGAGAAAAGACTTATAAACTGGAATAGACTGAAATAAATAGAATTTGGCAAGGGTGTTCATTTTGACTAAGTTTATCCTAGCTACGAAGGATGACTGACCATCACAAAAAAAGTCTTGTTTCACTCTAACAAACAAGAGTTAACTTTTGTTTGAAACAATGTCAAAATTGTCTGTTACTTGAACCCCTAGGTATAAATTTTATCTAGGATGATATTAAAAGGGAGGATATTTAGAGCACAGGATTTAAGAGAAACAGCTCAACTGACTTCAAACCTAGAGGACCTTTTAGGATAAAACAAGGTATATTACAACCCTTTGAAATCTCCAGTCTCAGAAGAAATTAGCTTCAATCTAAATCTGAAACATAAAGTGAACATAGATACATAGATGCAGTGAACATAAATGAAATATAATTCAATTCTGCTTTTCACAGCCCCATGTTTCAAAATGAATAAAGGTCCTGCAAAATTTGGGGTTAAATGATTTTTTTACTCCCTTAAAGGGTGCCTGCAGTAATAAAATATATATTTTTTTCAAAAATTCCTTGTGCCTGACTTAAACTAATGAGCAATACCCTGTTATACACATTGTTCTAAAAATCAACCCCTTTGAATTTAGCAGGGTATTCACCATCTTCATGTCACCTTCTACAGTTACTCCCTAATCTTTCTGCTGATCCTGTGCAAACGAATGAAAAACCATACTCTACACATCAATCCCTGAAAAAAACTCTCTAACAATTTAATAATTGATAATCTTCTATAATTTTATAAATATTGTATATTTAGATATTGTAATATTATAAATATTGCTACCAATATAATGGGTCTTTAAGAAATAAATTAATTTAAAAATACAAAATTGTTCATTCTCAGTTTCCAAATAGAAAAAAAAAGTGTTTTCACACTTGCTAATTTGGATGCAAACACCTACATCATCATCTGATAAAAACAGGCAGATTTTAAGCAAGTAAAATAAAAAATTGTTTGCACTTGCAATTGAATACAAGTGATAGGAAGGTAAATCATGCTATGAATTGTAAGCTTGTTACTCGCATGTATTTGTAAGCAGCTAAGATTGTTCCATCAGGTCTGTCTTTCCCCCATACCTGGCAAAACTGGATACATTTTTAAATATCATTGTTATTAAGGCTCTGGCGTGTTGCTTTAGATACTGGGATAACTGTGCCAGCTATGATCCCTCTTTTCCTTTGAACTCTGCACCTCTGCTCTGTGATGCACTGTCTCTGATGCAAAGCTGCCTACTGCTGCTTCCCAGATGACCTCACAACCTTCTTCCAAAGACCCAGCAAAAATACCAAAGTGGTGACAGGTGGATGAAAATGACACAGTGTTTATCATGTCTCAAGGCAAAAGGGGGAAGACTTTGTATTTGGAACATTTGGAACATTGATCAAAGCAAATCCCCAAAGAAACCTTTGGGGATTTGCAGTAAAAGAAAAAAAGCATATTAATGTTTTTTTAAATTGCATATTAATTAATTAATTTTCCATTCCTACAGAGCATATGGAATTACATGTGGTATTGCCATGGGCTTGATGTGTTCATTCAGAATGTTCAGTGAAAGCCCATGCAAGGCCAGTTTAATTAAACCTTAAGGAATGGATACATTTGCATATGTCACAAACAGCAAAAGCGCACAGCTAATAATGTCTAAGCAAACATGTTGACTGTGCATCCCACGTCACAAAAAGAAAACAATCCATGCAAATTATGAAATGCTGGTGTTCTCCCCCTTCAAGGTTATTAATGTTTGTCATTACCAGCATTATGCTTGAGGACAGTGACTATAAACTGCAAATTTATATGGGACAAATATTGACAATAGCTCACTCCTGGGTATTCAAAGACGAAAAGATGCCAACTATGTTAATTAATGGTAATTAACCACCAGGGCTTGCCTCTCTTCTTATCCTTTATTATGAAAAGATAAAGGAAAATGACATCACTAGCATAATTTTGAGGAGATAAAAAAAATGAAAAAAATTCTTCTTGTTAATTCCTGAAAGTGAAATTCTATGCAAGGTTTATAATTTTACAGGAAACAGAGAAAAGAAGAGAAACAAAAGAAAGAAAGGGGTTGAAGTCATAAAAAAGCAGATTGGTCTGAAGTAATATGCCGAACACATGTTCATTTTATTTCAATTCAGTCTCTGCCCTTATGGAAAGCCACTACATACCTGCACTTAACAGCTGCATGACTTTCAACAACAGTGTGCTGTGAAATTCAAAACTGTTTAATCAAGAAGGAAATAGCTGTAACAGAGCAGTGGGTAACACCAAGCAAAATCGCTGCTAGCCTGCAAAGTGATTAGTGAAGTCAAACTCAAGGATGTATGACTGCGCCCCTTTGCCTTGTTGAGGAGTAGAGATAAAATACCCTGCTAGGCATAAAGTCTGACTATTATATGTGTACATGCAAGCAGTGATTTATATAGACAAGGAATTTATATAGATAAATAGCATTGCACGTTTATGTATGTATCCTGTATATACTCATCCCAGCACATATACAACAGCTATTGATTTGCTAAAAAAATCTATCCACAAAGCTAAAGACTTGTTTGCAACCCTGTGACTCACTGACAGAGCTAAATCTGTTAACACCACTAATGAATGAAAAATCACAAAGTATTCAATGGAAAACAAAAATACATAACACTAGTTTGAAGTTAACAAAGACCATCTCTTCAAAAGGTTTGCCTCTTGCATGACGTCAATTTGAAATGTAAATGGGTTTCTCCAACAAACTACTATTAGTGTTAAGATAAAATGACCACTTACACTGCTGTGGTAATGTACTGTCAAATGGCCATTGGCACTGCTGTAGTACCCTACTGTTGAATGGCTACTGCAGGACTAATTCTGTAAATACAGGGGGGCAAAAGGCAGGCACTCATACCCCTTCCAGACAGTAGACTCCTGGGCATTATGCTGCCCAGAAAGAGTACTGCCAATATTAAACAAGACACAGACAGAAGTCAGACTGCAGAGGTGATACTGTATATTGCATTACTTCACACAAGAATAACAGAGTAAGATTCAAGTAACAAACCACATGGTCCACTTTATTTCAACACAAAGTCAAAGCAAAAACACATTCAACATTACATAAATGGCAGAAACACACTGGAGACAAAGAGCATGATTATTCAGTGTCTATGGTATAGAACTCATCTTATTGAACATGTCTGCTGTTGTTTTCTTATGGTCACTAACATGCCAGCAGCTCTACAGGAGGATGGCGCTGTGATGTGGACGGCCATTTCCAGGGAAGCTCTGAGCAGTCTCCTGTCAGGCTTTTTTGCTGACTTGTGCTCTCAGTGCAGCCAGCTCCTCTGTCAGAACTTTCCTCTCCCTTAGCTTTGATCGCATGGCTTCCATTAGCAAAGCAACAGAGGGGATCTGCTGGAAAAACAAAGCAATCAAAAAATGTGATCTTTCAGAGGACCTCAGTTTTGCACACAGAAACTGTCTGAGCTTCACCTATGACAGATTTACAGTTTAGGACAGATGTTTAACAACACTTCGATTTTATGAGGCAATTCAGCCCTTTTTCATTCATTATTTTTTGTGTGTGTATACGAGAGTGTATGCGTGTGTGTGTATAGAAATGAAGAAACCAAAAGAGCAGCAACAATATCTTAAAAACCTGTGATACCTTAAACACGTGTCAACCCCTTACAATTAAGACAGCTGTGAAAACAACAAAAACATTTACATGACAACACAACTAGAAGATTGCCTTGTTAGATCTCAACTGATCCTAGGGACTTATTGAACTACAGGTCTTGGAAGGCTATTCTGGACATTATAATAACCATCTCTGTGTAGAGATGCCTTTGAATATCAGTATGAAATTTTCTTTTCCCTAATTTCCATTTATACCTTTGGTTTCATTTATTCATTTTAATGCTGTAATGTCTTAATTGTAATGTCATATAACTGTTTTAATGTTCTCTGCTGTCCTCTTGGCCAGGTTACCCTTCCAAAAGAGACTTTTTATCTCAATGGGTTTTCTCCTGGTTAAATAAAAATAAAAAATAATGAAAAATCTCAAAATAGCTACAACGGTAAGTCTTATTAATTAATCCACAATTATAAACAAGTGTTTTCTAAATTCTATCATGTAATTTGGCTTTGTGCAGAGCACCTATTCCATTAAAAAGCATTTTTTAAAAAGCAGTTTTTTATGTTCACATCTCGAATAACTTCATTCTCAATAATATTTTTGCAGCACATTTTACAATAGTCTATTCTTACTCTGTGATCTTTTAAGCTTATTTCACAAAGTTGCTTCTTCCTTCTTAAATTGTGATGTCAATATTTATTCATCAGTGACCATGTTGTGCTCATCCGACCCACCTTTCATCCGGTGTGCAGGGTGGGGAACGCGCAATCCAGGAGAGGTTCAGTTTGGCAGGAGGGTGCCCCGATTCCCAATATAAAACAAGCAATGAAAATATGATATATATTATGATACATGAAACTTTCATTTGAAAAACTGAGATAAAACAATATACAATCCCAAACCAGATAAAACTTAATTATGTCCAATCAAAATTCTGAACCGGTGAAGTAATTACAATGTACACTATCAGAACAGAAGCAATCTAAAACACTTCATGGATTACTGATAATGCTAATGAGGCCATTTGCCATAGCGGTATGGCTGTCATTCATCTTCAAAAGCTGATCAATAAGAGAGGTTACTGCATGCATGCAATTCCCCTTTAACAGTGCAGCTCATCTACTGTGAGGAGCTCCTATGCCTATGTCTGTGTCTACTCCATTAAGGGAGTACGTCCATCTCTAGGGGATCCTGCCTATCTGGAGTAAAGGAGTCCCTCCATTGAATGTTTAAATCAATACACATCACATCAAACACCAAACGTCTCTTCAAAGTATTTTCAGATGCCAAGTGAAAACTTCTGCATGAAGCAGAAAGCAAGGCCTGAAAGCACATAATACGAACAAATACTCAAGCCATGTCTATGTGCAGTAAAATATGATATATCTAGTTTCACAGATATATTTATAATACATGATAAATACAATCTGATATGGATTTTTTTTCTATTACATACATTATAGAGAACAGTACAAATACAGCCATCCCTGAAAACTACTCTACCAATAATAGAGATATGCACAGAACACGATTGAAATAATTCTGACACAAAACAACACATTGGATGTAATGCAATTATGCCATAAACAAGTGATTCATTTTGCATAATAATGTAACACATATGCATCTTGGTTAATCAAACCTCTGAGAATGAAGCCCCCTTATAATAAACTTCTTAATGATTATAAGGAAATATATGATTATTTTCCTCAATTCTTGCATCAGAAACAAACATTATTATTGGTATGAATACTATGAAAAATCAACAAACATGTCAAGTTCCCACATCTTCATCTCTTTCACAGCTCTCTGGATTCAGGGCCTTAGACTACATGTGCCCTGGATCATTTCTCTCTGGACTCAGGGATTTGGTCGACATGTCCCCTGAATCTGGCGAAGGCCCTGAAGTAAAGTGTGCAACACTGACAACTTTGTTTAGTAAGAGCCCAAAGGGATTATGCCCTGAAATTATTATTTAAAAGATGTATTATTAGGTTATGTGACCAAGAGTTTTCCCCAGTTCTACATCATTGGATATTGACTTATTACTTCTTGAACAGAAGACAATGTACAATGTGAAGGTGTATTGCAGGCTAATTTAATGATACTGCTACTACAATGCCTCAGGCAGTTCTAAGGCAGCAGTGGTTTCAGGTAAAAGATTTACCCCTGTGTGACTTGAATGAATTTCTAAGCGTACTGATCATTTTAGTTTCCTCCAAGTTCAACAAAAGTGTTTCAGGGTCCAATTTATGTTAAATAAAGATGTGGAAATCCTGCAGAAACACAATCAAATGTAAAGGGACAAGGAGTCTACTGAGAACCTAACAACAAAAGGAAAAAATTGTATAAACGTGCAAATCATGTATTAATTTATACAGGGTTGAAGAGGTGTCGAGAGGTATTTTAAAATTTTGATGCCAGTTTTACAGTAGGTTAGATTTCTGTGGTCTGCTGGCACTGGTCATGGGTCAGCTCATATTGCTGTTGATTTGGGTGAACTGTTGATACGTTACAAGTTTTTCAATGCACTACAGGCATTTCAAATTATTGAAATGTACAGTTTTCGGGTGCATTTTTAGGACAATCAACTTCAATGCTGTCTTCCCAGTCTAACCAGCAAATCAGATTCTATGCTACCAGAGCATCTTCACAGTTTAGCAAACCAATTAGTTTCCATGCTACCATAGTATTTCTCTGAGCTTGCTGGCTAATCAGCTGATTACAAACATTTTGTCAATGTCAGAAGTATTCCCTAAATTGCAGTAAATACCCATTTCAATTTTATGTTGTAATATTAAATAATATTAAATACTGAGTAATTTTAGCAAAAGCTGGCCCTTCTCTTAAGGCAGCCAGCTGTGCCACTCCTGCCTTACTTCATCCATTTTCATTAATAATTATGGGACATTCTTCTCCCAGCTCACAGAAAACAACACACTGCCTTCAATCAGACTGGCAACTGTCAAAAAATACATTGACACTTACACTGATAATGCTGTGTCCAGACTGTGAGACGAGAATTTGTTGTGAAGGTCATATGTAGAAGAAAGATGCTATCAGCCCAAAAAAGAGCAGAGAGGGTTTAACAATTGCTTATGGAACTCCAGATTTTTTGGCAGCGATCACAAATGTATCTTACCTGGTAGCTATCAAAAGTAGCTATCTGCACATAAATAGTAGTCAAAAAGACCAATTGTGGCCATCTTTCTAGTTTTATAGTTAGCTGCTGTAGAAAAATAACTAGCTTTGTATGGTAGCCAGCTAACTACCATATAGTAGCAATCTATTGTTGCTTTCCAGCTATGTCTCCAACTTTACACAGAACACCTTCCAAGTGTGAATTGCTGCCTTGACTTCAAGCAAGGCATCCATATGATCCTGGGATCTGTAACTGACAAATGAGATATTAGCTACTCTCTTACACAAATGGGAGCTGCACCAGATAATTACCTTCGTATTGAACTGAGATGTCAACCAGTGTATAGCCATTCATAACATATGTGTAGTGGGTGCAGCTAGTATTTTAATATATAAAAAATATGTTAGTACTGAGAATGAAATCAAACCAACAGTTATCTTGTTATTTGGTTTGCATATTTTGGTGAAGATTATTTGTGTGGCACACAAAGCTGAAATGCTGACAGATGCAAAATAGGCCAATCGATAAAGGAGTATCATTATATAAGTAAACTTACTCTTCACCACTAAGTCATAATTAACGGTAAGAATTGTGTTAAAGGACACAATTTCAAGCTTCCAGAGTAGTATTCAAATTAAACCTGGGAAAACACTTGGTTGGATTAACTGCTGTCGTGTAAATACAGTGTCTGCCTTTCAACCCGCCCCTCTATATATTTTCCCTAATGCAATTGGGGTGGTTTGCATCAAGTTGTCACACTGTGTCACAATTAAATCCCTAGCAATAAATTATTAGTAATTAGTAATTTCATTACCAGCACTGCCTAAAATCCAGTTGCACAACAAATACTTACAACCTGTTACATAACAAGTATATAATACTACAAATCTAGTTTACAATTAACAAGAAATCACTGCAGAGGGTGACGTCCTAGAACTTCAGGATTCAATCAGCTGTGACCGATACACCACATGCTCACCAGTCCGTTGCTTGTGTTTCTGTCCTAGCATGTGGTGAATCTTCTATACCCTCCATGCCAGTGGTCAGTTTCAGTATTGCTAAATTGCTTTTCACATTCTTTTGCACTAGTAATGAGAACACAGCTCCCCTTTCAGCCCCTGTACAGAAGCAGAACTATATGACCACAGGCAGATTCCGTTGGTTTTTTATATTTAGTTTGAAAACAAAGTTGTCAAACAAGAAAAACAAACTGAAACCACACTCACTAAAGCCGCATTTGACTACATTGACTACACATTACATAACATTCAGATGCAGAAGCTCTTATTCAGAACGGCTTCCAGCACAAGAGAACAGAAGTGTATCCATCAAGTCAAATGAGTAAGTGTCAGACCAGGCTAATAACACTCCCAGATCAGTGGTATGAGCACAACACAATTCAAGCACTACCACAACGTAACTTGTGCTAATCTGAAACTAGATAGCCTAGAAACTAAGGGACATGATATACAGACACTAACATATATTGCACAGTCACTAGAATTAATTCAATTCAATTCAATTCAGTTTATTTATACAGCGCTTTTTACAACATGAGTTGTCACAAAGCAGCTTTACATCAGTATCCCTGATCCCTAACCTGGTACGCCCTCAGGGCAAGCCAAAGATGACAGTGGCAAGGAAAAACTCCCTGACTAATAGGAGGACACCTTGAGCAGAACCCAGGTCAGAGGGGGAGCCCATCTGCTTCTGGCTGGCACTGGGTGGACAAATAGAGTAGGAAAGAAATTCCTAAGAAGTTCTTAACAGTACTTAAAAATGGTGAAACATGTAGGTAGTAAGACACAGCGATGTAGGTGTGTAAGACACAATGAGTCTTGTAAATCTTAAATCTAAATCTAAATAACAAAACAATTACACAAGTAGACTACAATATTTAATAAACAGATTACAAAATAATTGATGTGAGAGTCAGAAATGGATTCAGGTGAGAGAATCACCAAAGACCCAATCGATTTTTCCCCACAGTAGTTATGCACTGGCAGTGTAGTCTGTTCTCCACTATATGCCACAAGAGAGTTATATATGAAAGGGGATTGGGGATTTGGGGCCATAAAAACCATATGAATGTATTATTTTTAAATGCTGTTTCTCCTGTCAGGTCTGTGCCCTGTTAGAGCTGACCTAAATACACAAAAGATTAGATGAAGTATGTTATAGGTATTTGTTTCTCTTTGTTTCATTACTGGTATATACATTAATAATAGATGTGGTTATAGGTATGTTTTAAACTCGAGATGACAAGACTGTTCTTACTCAAAAAAAACACTGCACTTTACTTATTATATACCTTTAATTTGAACAACCAGTTGGCAGGTAGCTATCAAACGTGTCTGACATGGTTATCAGCAACATCATTGTTGAATGTTAAAACATAAAAAACATTAAAAATTGTTTACTAAATGCATATCTTAGATTTACATTTAAAATGGGCTTAAGTAACTTTCTTTCCATTGGACGTGCCTCTGAATTGGAAAATGAAAATGCGGTGGTCTGGGACTCTCAGTGAAGTGAAAGGGGAGCAGCTATGTGGTGACTCTGAGGCAATCCTCCAAAGCTGCAGCGCCTGCGCCCCTCCTTACCCTGACTTTTGGAATCACTGCTACACCTGCTACACCTCTGCAGGATGCCCAACCCCATGGCCAAGGGCCATTTCACACATTACCAGCCACATGGAGGAAGACAGGCAAAGTGTGCTCACCACGCCTGCTGTAATTTACAACAGGAGTCAGTTACTGAGGAGCATGTATACAATGCTTTTCATAGATCTCAAATCGCTCTATAAGCAACAGCAACTACTGAACACCGTAGCCCAACTACGTGGACTTGCCAAGAAGAAGAAGCTCTATAAGGAACCCTATTTTAGGCCAAATTGATTGCCACACTTTGGTGGACGTAGAGAGGGAGGGATGAATTAGCCAGCTATACTGGGAGCTGACCAGATGGCAATACTGAGAATTCAACCAGAAAATATAATAAAATGGAGTCCATCCTTTGAGAATTAAGTTTCAAATAAGTCAAGTCAAATACAGTAGTTAATTTCATATGGATAAATGATAGTAAAAGGCATGTGTAAATTAAACATAAACAATGGCACTGCAATTAAAGTTGCCAACTGACAATTTCAGGGTATTACATGGCTCTAGAAGGACACACATAAGGAGAGGGTAAAATATATTTCTTTGTCCTAGACAGACAAACCACTAAAATAAAGAATTTCAAATACACGCCTCACTGAAGGAGAATTCTTTGGGTTTTGACTTGCGGGTATTACTGCATAAATACAAGGTTAATTCCATGTTTCTTTGTTTATGTTTATAAATACTTTTTGTAAATGATTGAAAATGCGGGTATTATTGCATAAATACAAGGCTAATTCCATGTTTTTTTGTTTATGTTTATAAATATTTTTTGTAAATGACTGAAAATAAATGATTTGAATATAAAAAACTACACCCTACTTAGGTCATTCTCTGCAAAAAAATACTTGGCCTTGCTATTGTTAGGAGACAGTTCTGTGGAATGACATAGCGTTTGATCCGGAGACAAGCGATGTGTATTAGAATACAAAGCGATGCCGCTACATCCGACCGGAGCCAAAAGGCGCCTCTTGACGATAACAGTCTGCGGAACACGGGGTTCCCCATGACTATATATGGACCTCATTTCCGAAGTTTGAACCCTACGGAACCTGGTCATTGTTACTCATATGTAAATGTGTCTGCTGTAACGGTATAAAAAAGAACTAAATCCTACACCTGTCGAACTTCTACTCCGTGCTGATGTTCCCATGGCCGGCTGTACAAATAAACCTTCCTCTTTCACTACAAACATCGGATTTGCCTCTCTGTCGGAATAAAACTTATCCTCTCCTCTGGGAGTTGACAAACACTATTATCATATAATCATATGATAATAGTCATCATTATATTATCATATAATGTCAATATATGAAGAGTTCATTTGCAAAATGACGCAACATGGCTGCAACTGTGTTCAGATGGATGTTCAGATGTTACTCCCCTGCTGAAATCCCTCCACTGGCTTCCTGTCGCTGCCAGGATCAGATTCAAGACCCTGACCCTCGCCTTCTCTGCAATCAACAAGACAGCCCCTGCCTACCTCCAAGAACTCATCCAGCCCTACACACCAGCCCGACCCCTGCGCTCAGCAGCAACTGGACGCCTTGCTCCTTGCATGGTCAAGGCAGGAGGTGCTCGTTCTGCCAGACATCGGCGTTTCACCTACATTGCTCCCCAGTGGTGGAACGAACTCCCTGTCTCACTACGGACAGCTTCTTCACCCCATTCCTTCAGACGGGGCCTGAAGATGCACCTCTTCAGACTCTACCTGGACTGACCCAGCACACAGTTGCTGCCCCCCCCTCCCCCCCCAATCAGTGCTGTCGTAAATTGCTGTGCTCTTTAAATTGTGCTTTTTAAATTGTTTCTTGTTGCCGCCTTTACCCTGACGCTCATTGCGCCGTTTGAAGTTGTTGAAGTTTGCCATTTGAAAGTGTATCGTATTAGTTGCCCTATAGGCTGTAATTGTACAAAACTAATAGTACTGTGTCCTCAAACAGACCCTGCTCTCAGCTGAGAACTGTCTCATTGTGGAACTGTATACATCCTGTCCCCGTACTGTCGCTATACTTGCTGTATGCACTTTTGTAAGTCGCTTTGGATAAAAGCGTCTGCTAAATAAATAAATGTAAATGTAAATGTAAACAGATCTATTCCAGATGCTGTGTTTTGTGTAATATTAAAACCAAAACATCTGCAGCCTATAACAGAAACTGAGATAAAAGCAGGACTTTCCATTTTCAAATCAAACTACACAGAATTTCTCTCTCTAAAGATTACTCTCTAGCAAAGTTCTGAAAGACAGACATAGTAAATAATTCTAATCATAGCTAATTTGTTTAATGATTGTTGCAAGCACATTTTTTAAATAAAAAAAAAGTGTGCATGCTAAAATTTGACCTTTTAACAGGAAATTCCTGCATCTGACATGACGCTGAAGGAAGTTAGACCCACTGAAAGCTGTGCATGGTCCTAAATACATTCTGGAGCACCCAGGCCACGTCCCTTCCATGAGACCCAGTGAAGATACACTGGTCATAAACAGTAGAATAAATGACTTAGCAAATACTGTTGTGCTGTCCAAGTGGAAGAAAATGAGTCTGAAAAATAATCCAAAGGGATATGACGAAGTTCATTACATACAACAGCAGACAAAGTAATCTCCCTGCCTTCATAAACACCACTCCATTAATTTTACCTGTAGTAAATAATTATGATTCCACAAATAAACCCAGGCCATTAAATCAACACTGCTGAGTCCTGACTCCATGGCATAGGAAGGCACTGTATCTGAGACTGCATTACCAGTACATGTAGCAAGGAGACACTGGGCCCTGGTTTACTGATAATAACCATAGAGAAGACGGCTTGCCTGCTTGATTCAAGTCAGGGCAGTAACCCCCTTCTGAAAGCCATTCTGCTTATTTCATGAAAGGCTACTTCTAAAACTAGAAAAGTGCATTTCCTGAAGAAACTGCAGAGTGTGATTGCGACCCGACAGCGAAAACATGCTAACGTGTATGAGACGATCGCTACGATGTGGCAAAGTGATTGCTAGGGTGTTGCTAGGTGGTTGCTAAGGTATATGAGGTGGCTGCTAGGTCGTTGTTGGGTGGTTGCCAGGGTGCTGTTAAGTGGTTGCTAGGGTGTTGCTAGGTGGTTACTAGGGTAAACAATATGGTCGCTGGGCCTTGTTGGGTGGTTGCCAAAGTGTTGCTAGGAGGTTGCTAGGGTAAACAATATGGTTGCTGGGGACACACCCACCTTTGGTGAGTGTTGGGTCACATGACCCAGAGCAGCATATCAGGTCCTGTGGCTATTGGTCAAATGGTGACCAAGTGGTAAGACTTTGAAAAAGGAACTGAAGTGAATGGGAGGACGGAGGGACAAACAAACAAGTAAAAGATGAGAGCGAGTCAGTATGGGTTTCAAGGAGTGTTGGGTGGCATAACCTGAGGCAGTATATGAGGTATTGAGACCACAGGCTGAAAGGTGACTGAGCGGTAAGACTTTGAAAAATGAACTGAGGTGAATGGGAGGATGGAGGGATGAGTGAATGACAAAAAGACGCGTGTGGGTCAAGACGGTCTTGCCTGAGTGTTGGGTGATTTGTCCTGAAGCAACATGTGAGGTATGGGGACTATGGGGTGAAAAGTGACCGAGTGGGAAGGCCATGAAGGGTGAGGGGGGTGATTTTGAAAATGAATGGGAGTCTATGGGAAAAAAGGGATGAAAAAATGACAAAAACCGGAGAACAAGTGCAGGTATGGCTTAGCTGTATACAAGCAACCCAATCGGGGTCAGACCGGACGGGTTATAGGTGGTTTGGGGTCGATATCTTGAAAACTGTGGGAGGAGAAGCGGTGCAAAATTTGGTGGAATAAGATAACAATAGTTTGCTTGCAATGCTTTGCATTGCAATCACACTAATAAAACTATTGGATAACAATAGTATGCTTGCCACTAAATAACATTTTGTAATTAAGTGACTTACTAATCTGACTAGCTTTTTCAAAAATGCATGAGCCACAGCTCCTTCCATTGCCTAATTATAGAATTATTCCACTAAAGAGGACAAAGAAGGACAAAAAAACACATACACTCAAACACACACACACACACACACACACACACACACACACACACACACACACACACACACACACACACAACAGACACACACAGACATGTACGCACAAACAAATATACACACACACACACAACAAAAACACATGGGGCCCCTCTCTGCTCTTTCCCACAAAAACCTCACCTGCCAATAAAGTGCCCTTGATCACTTACAAGAGTAGCCCTGTCCCTGCAGACAGGCTGTTTATTAAGAGAGTAAAAGACTTGAAAGAGAAGAAAAAGTATCAGACAGGTCACAGCAGCAGTCTCAGTGGCCTCCTTTGGAACTGGAGTGGTCTCTGCCTGGCAGATCTCCCCTCTTCCCATAGAATGTTGACCGGAATATGTTAGCAGGGGTCACTGGGGGCGTTTTTTCATTCCTCCACCATTGACAGGCCTACTGGATCAATATTTAGTTCCCGCTAACAAGCTGCTCTGAGTTTGCTGAAAGTGCTCTGCGGAGCATGGGACAGCGGTGGGGCCAGGAAAACACACATGGCTGGGAACCAGAGCTGTGGTTAAAGACTCCCCAAATCTACCAAGCACTTTAGGCATGTCTCATGTGGAGGTGTGGCAACACGCTTCAAGTGTGTCCTGTGCGGAGTTGTGCCCTATGTGGAAGTGTGGCCTGTGCAGTGGTGTAGCCTGTATGGAGGTCTGCCCTATACAGGACTGTGGTCTCTTCAGGGGTGTGCCCTGTGCAGGGGTGGAGCCTGCGTAGAGGTATGTCCTGTGCAGCAGTGTCCTGCAGCATGGGTTTGGCTGATGGTGTAAGCAATCACGCTGCAGAGAAGTACTGATGTTTTGGTGCTGTGGGATGCTGTGATGGGGAGTGGTGTGGCCAGGGCTTTTGTGTTGCCTGGAACAGTGACTTACTCAGACCCAGCATGTTCTAAACGGCCACAGTTTACTACTCCAGGAGGAACTGTGCCTCAGAGTGCTTTTTTAAATAAGTGACTATTCTTTTGTTAGCAAGCTGAAGCAGCTAGACTCACCTGTTGCTGCAGGAGATTCAGGACCTGGTCCAACCAGTCTTGGTCCTTTTTCCTTTCTGCTTTGGCTTCTTCATTATCCTGGAAAAAAATGAAAGGCAGTGCTTAAGACTAGGGCTGTGCGATATGACCAAAATCTCACATCCCGATACAGGTCATTTCATGTCCCAATAATATACATATCACGATATAGCACATTTTCTGTAAATTCAATGAATAAATAGTTTATATATAAAATGACCACATGGAAAGGCCTATTTCTTATTACATTTTGAATTATAAACTCGACAAATAAAACGGACTGTTAGGAGACAGTTCTGTGGAACGGCACAGCGTTTGATCCGGAGACAAGCGATGTGTGTTAGAATACAAAGTGATGCCGCTACATCCGACTGGAGCCAAAAGGTGCCTCTTGATGATAACAATGTGTGGAACACGGGGTTCCCCATGATCATATAAGGTACACACTGAGTGTAATGAGGTAATGAGGTTCAGGAAAGACCCAATTAGAGAGGGAGCTGTTTAGCAATGCACAATTCCACAAAACCAATCAAAAATAGCACCCCTTCTGGTCATTGTAACTCATATGTAAATGTACCTACTGTAACTGTAAAAAAAACTAAATCCTATACCTGTCGAACTTCTGCTCCATGCTGTTGTTCTCTAACAGCCAATGCCTTGTTCCCATGGCCGGCTGTGCAAATAAACCTTCTTTGCTACGAACATCGGATCTGCTTCTTTATCAGAATAAAACACGTTTTGGTATTTGGGACATTTACTAACAGTACTTACTTATATTTGATTATTTTTCTCCTTTTCTTTAGAAGCTTTGTGCAAATTTTCAATGAACCCTTTCGTGCGTACAGTCACACTAGTGTGATTAGCCTTTTAGCACGTATGCTAAAACCGGTGCGATTAAAATACTAGATTGGAAAAATTCTAGCCAATTTTAGCTTTGAGGAAACAGCGATTTAACTCAAAATACTAACTAAAAACTATGAGAAGCTTAATAACGCTAATGAAAACATAATGAACTGTGTAACATAACACGCGCGATACATAGCATAAAAATAAGTTATGTGCGAAAGGGTTAAGCATGTAACAAAATATAAAATATTCATGTATAAAATATAAAAAGGTAAATAGAAACACTTTTCAACTATAGTTCTTTGTCACGTTCACTCTCCTCCATGTTTGTTTGTGTTGCCTTCATGCAAATTTCCTGCCTGCATCCATGCCGTGTGGAAGAACGCAAAGCTTCGTCCAAATGATGAAAAATATTGCCATAAAGTGTTTGATTTGCGACACGACGGAATAAATGATAGAGCATAATATGAAACGATAGATGTTTTTCTGTCATTACACAATGTATATCATCATATCTGTGATAGTAGGCAACTTTAATGTGCATATGGATACTGAACATGACCCGTTCAGAACAGCATGTCCATCATCAAACCCATTGGACTCAAGCAGTGGATAAACCCACACATTACCACAACCATACTCTAGATTTGGACCTCACATATGGAGCAGATATTAACCAGGTAGAAATTATGCCACACAACTCGCCTAGATCTTCTAGGCGCACGTTTTGTTCTCTAACAGCCAATGCCTTTATCGACGAGCTCCCTACATCATACAACCTGCACAATGAAATCTCCTCTAGTTTATGTTCAAACCCTAGCTCAACTGAAATTAACTTACTCACAGACAGTATTGACTCTACTTTGCGTAAAACTCTAGATGCCATTGCTCCCCTCAAAAGGAAGAAAATCACAGACAAAAAGCTAGCACCTTGGTATAACGACCATACTCGTGCTCTCAAACAAGCTGGTCATGTAGGTATGTCTATTAGGCCCGCCTCACACTTTGACTCTTTTATACCCATTGAATTTACCCTCTAACAGCCAACTTGACCCCATACCAACTGGCTTCCTAAAACAGCTACTGCCTGCAACTGACACACCGCTATTAAATCTTATCAACACCTCCCTTACGTCTGGACACATTCCTCAGTCCTTCAAAGTAGCAGTTATCAAGCCTATTCTGAAAAAGCCCAACCTTGATCCCAATGACCTGTCAAACTATAGGCCCATCTCGAACCTTCCATTCCTCTCAAAAATTCTGGAAAAAGCAGCATCAAAGCAACTCTGTGCATTTTTACACTCTAACAACATTTTGGAAGTTTTTCAGTCCGGGTTTAGACCTCACCACAGTACGGAAACTGCTCTCCTGAAAGTATTCAAAGACCTTCTACTCTCCTGTGACAATGGCTGTATCTCCCTTCTTGTCGTACTAGACCTAAGTGCAGCCTTTGATACCATCGATCATCGTATCCTCCTCGACTGCCTCGAAAACCTGGTTGGCATAAGCGGACAGGCCCGATCTTGGTTTAGGTCTTATCTATCAGAACGATATCAGTTTGTCTCCATTAACAACGATTCTTCCACTCGTTCCAGAGTAAGACATGGTATAGCTCAAGGATCTGTGCTTGGGCCTCTGCTCTTCTCGTTATACATGTTGCCTCTTGGCGATATCATCCGTAACCATGACATTAATTTCCACTGTTACGCGAATGATACTCACTTATACATATCAGTCAAACCTGATGTCCCTCTGAATATATCAAACATGGAGGCTTGCCTAACAGATGTAAAGAATTGGATGGCCCGAAACTTTCTCCTCCTTAACTTGGACAAAACCGAAATATTGGTCATCAGCCAAATTTCAATCAGGAGCAAATTCACTCATTTTACACTGGACCTTGATGGTGTCTCCCTTGCCCCGAGTACAGCCATCAAAGACCTTGGTGTTGTTATTGATCCTAAGCTCTCTTTTGAAACTCACATAACTAACACCTCTAGGACTGCCTTCTTCCATTTGAGAAATATAGCCAAAATCAGAAAAATCGTATCAATTAATGACGCTGAAAAATTAATCCACGCCTTTGTAACATCCAGATTAGACTACTGTAATGCCCTCTTGTCAGGATGTGCAAATGTCTCATTAAAACCCCTTCAGCTGGTACAAAATGCAGCTGCTCGAATCTTAACTAAAACTAAACGCCTTGAGCACATTACCCCAGTTCTAGCTTCTCTCCATTGGCTACCTATTAAATACCGGATCGTTTTTAAAATACTCTTACTCAGATCTAAGGCTTTAAATGGGCTTGCCCCTCCCTATCTTAAGGAGCTTCTTCACCCATATCTTCCGCAGAGAGCCCTTCATTCCCAGAATGCCGGGCTTCTCATCGTTCCAAGAGTTTGCAAAACTACTATAAGTGTGGCACGTAGGCTTTTATGTGCATTGGAATATTTGTGTCTATGTGGTGCATTCAGGATTACCCCTCCTTGATCGTATGTTATGGTTGTCTGTGTCTCTGCCGTTATTGTGTCTGTCTGCCGTCCACGCGCTGTGGATTGGCAGCGAGTGCAGTTGGGGAGCTTGGGCTGGGTTCTTGAGTTGGCCGTTGGAGACGAGACTGCTGAAGTTCCAGCCCAGCTCACCAGTGAAACGTTTGTTTTCTTGTTTCAGGTGAGAGATATATCGATATCGATATACCGATATTCGGTAGTGTATTCGATAATCATAACTAAGATGTTGTAATGCCTGGTAATTGTCTGTTTCTAGTTAATGAATAATTTTGTTTAATTAGCTAGCATCCTAGCGGTAACTCAAAGCCGTTAGCCTGTTCGCTAGCGAGTGAATGGTGTTAAAGTTTTGTTATTGTTTAAAAGATATTTAATAATTTTAAATGTAACATAGTTTGACTCCCATGGTACTCAGGTGAATGTACGTATATATATATATATATATATATATATATATGTTACCTTTGTAGGTGTAACGGAGTGATAGGTGAATATTTTGTAACCATTTGGGTTACAAAGTATTAAATGGTAAAATGGTAAATGGACTGCATTTATATAGCACTTTTCTACTCATTTGAGTACTCAAAGCACTTTACAGTTATATGCCTCACATCTACCTACCAGTGGCAGAGGCTGCTATACAGGCTTACCAACTGGCCACTGGGAGCTGTTGGGGGTTCAGTGTCTTGCTCAAGGACACTTCGACACTCTGCCAGGATGAGCCAGATTCGAACCAGGGACCTTCCAATCCCTAGTCGACTGCTCTATCTCCTGAGCCACTGTCGCCCGATTTAAGACCGATTTAATACTGTTGAACGAGTGACCGGTTAACAATTCAGCTTCGGAGTGTTTACATCACCATGGAAACAGTGAGTGGTCCTTCGGTGACGTATGTGACGGAGAATGTAAATAAGGAAGTGAAACATACAGTGGATCAGTTCTATCAGACGTAGTTGTAAAGGTGATGTGAGTGAATGGAAAGGTAATAATTACTGTAAAGATAACATTATAATAATATAGGAAAATAGAATAATATATTTGGATATTCTGATATTGTCAAGATACTGTCCCTGTTAATTTGTGATTGTTTATGAGAATTTGTTGCACTCAGTGTGTATTAAGTAATCAGTTTAATAATGTAATTAGATACTGTTCTTGAGTTGGCCGTTGGAGACGAGACCGCTGAAGTTCCAGCCCAGCTCACCGCTGAAACGTTTGTTTTCTTGTTTCAGATTTACATCCAACATTAAATGTGTTGCACCAGATTGAGCTTTGAGATTCTTTCTGTGCCTGTAACATAGGTGGTAGAGCCTTTTCCCATCAAGCACCTCTCCTGTGGAACAGCTTACCCACCGAGATTTGGGAAACAGACTCTCTCTCCACCTTTAAGTCTAGGCTCAAAACATATCTATATAGTAAATCCTTCAACTGAGGGACATGGCCTGGTGCTGGCGTGGATCATAGAGTCTCTGGTGGACTAAGTGGTCATTTCTGTCACTTTACCATGGACTCTGTGCCGTGATCTGGTGTTGACTGTCTTAGGGTTGCCCTCATGACTATGCCGGTCCCTTGCCTCCTGTCCCCTAGGTATGCTGCCATAATGTTAGCCTGCCAGGGTTTTTTCCTTGTTGCACACTGGCACCTTTTTCACTACCCCTCTTCTCCTGCCTCTCTGTTCTACATCCCTGCCATTCTTATCATCCACTAACCACTGTTTTCTGTTTGCTTCCTACCCCTGCTCCGGGCTCCTGTCCAGAGCTGTAGCCCAAGCGTCTCATCCCGATTTCCAGTCCTGCTACCTCGCTGCCCTGCCCATCAAAGCCAACTGCGTTCCAAGAATCGGACATCCTAGGAGACATTCTTATAATCACTCTGCTGTTAATTACTATTGTCTATCAATCTTAAATGTCTTAAAGTACATTGTATAACTTCTTAAAGAGTCTTTAACTCTTTCTGCCCAGTGCCAGCCAAAAGCAGATGGGCTCCCCCTCTGAGCCGGGTTCTACTCAAGGTTTCTTCCTGATAGAGAGTTTTTCCTTGCCACTGTTGCCTTAGGCTTGCTCTCAGGGGGTCTCAGGCCTGGGAACAATGCAAAGCTGCTTTGTGACAACTTGTGTTGTAAAAAGCGCTATACAAATAAAAATGAATTGAATTGAATATCGCACAGCCCTATTACACACAGAACTATTACATCCCTTGCTCACAAACATGCTTGCACTACACACAACACTAACAACAGTTTGTACATGCAGTAAAAAAACACATGAAGAAAAAAAAACTAAATTTCTCTGAAAACCACTGAAAGTAAGATATGATGTGTTCTCATACCAAACAGTTTTTTTTCCCCATGAAGCTGCTTCCTCCATCTCCTCCGCTCAGGTCTCCAGGAGGAATGGGAACAAGGTCTGGACTGGCTATGCTTCTGCCTGCTGCTCTCTTATCCTGGGCAGGTCAAGGCAAGAACACACCCATGCTTGTCCCCGCATTTCAAAACCGAGGACCGAGCTTGCACCCCTCAAGGTTACAATATGCCAAGCTTTCTCTTCTCATGAGATGTCCAGTGGAAAACAAACTCAACTCTCAGTTATGTGCTCATTGCCATAAATGACCACCTGCATTCAGCAGCAAACCCACATGTTCTGGGTATCATCTCCAGTGACAGGTTAAAGACAAAAAAACACAAGTGTTTCCTTCATAAAAAATGTTGGACTATGATTTCCAATGAAATGCGGACATAGACGTGAGAGCCTCCACTGAAACACACACCTGTGTCAGTGTGACTTCCACTGAATACAGGTATTTGTGAGAATATCATCTGAAAGAATTCATATGTGAATATTAGACACCCAGCCTAATCTTCGATGCTGTCATTAATCATCCAGTTGTCATTTGTAATGTAAGGATCTTCAGTAAGTGAATGATACCTTAAAACACAAACCAAAATAAGGAAAAAACAAGCCAATTTCAAGGAAAATTTGAACTACAAGGAAACAGCTAAAGTAAATTGGTGTTTTGAATAAAAAGAGCTCTGGCAACGCAGAGGTGAAACACATAAGAAGCAGTGTTTCCATTAAATACTAATGAGCAGCCTTTGATTCAAATTCTCAAGGACTGATTTCACAAGAGAAAATGCAACTCAAATAATAAAAAAATAATTTAGCCATACTGAAACCAGTCTTATCTGCATAAGGATATGCCTTATGGTGAAAAAGCTCTGACACCAAGGCAATCAAAGACAGTTGTTAACAGAGTAAAAGTTATTTTAATAGTTCTTCCAGCAATTTAAAATTTACAACCATCACCTTTCCATCAGCAGGCAATCAATGAGCTTTGACTCAACTAATATGATCTACCATAACATATGTGTTAAACCTAATTATACCCGGCCACCCAGGTGTGTTTGTGGTTAACGTGCTATTATGATATCACTGTTAGAAGAATGGAATGAGACTGATTCAATTTGCATTCTTTTGTGGTTTAGTTTTGGAAGTCTTTGGAATGGGGTTCTGCTGGTCCCTCTCAGTGAACATGCCCCTGGGCCTGATTGAGGGAAGTAAAACTGGAATAAAGGCGCAGCATTTTGTGACTAATCATATGGAGAACTGATGGAAACTGCATTTCTTCTTGACATGAACTAGGTTGTGCATTACAGTACTATTATATTGTTCTTTCCCTGTATCTATTCTAACCAGGGTGAGGATCCAGGGTTAGGATTTAGGGATCAGGGTTTGGGGAAATTGCTTTTACCTCATCCGTATCAAGCATGTCCTCCAGGTCAGTCTTGGACACATGGAGGATGGAGGCTGCAATCGACTGCGCTCGCATCATGGATTTGTTGGAGGGATGCTTCCTGTCTAAGCCCCTCCTCCTCCTGTTTTTCCGTAGCTGACATTTAGTGTCCTGGGTGTCTTGGTTAATTTCACTGGCCAGAGCCTGCAGAGAATGGCACAAATAAAGGATCTAAAGAAGATAGCACTTGGATCAGTTTAATATGGAAGCTGTTATAGCATCACAAGAAATGACGTTTTGATCATATTTACAATTTACAATTTGGTATTTCGCAGACGCTTTTAAACCAAAGCGACTTACAGCTATGATTATGGGAAAAAGGACATATGCAAAGGAAATAAAGTTTTTCTTGTGCATTACTGGCCACTGGAATTTTTTCACACAAAGCCTAATGACGCTGGTTGATCTTTGAAATCTGTGTAAGGAAAGTGTTCATCCTTTCACTGTGCACAAATGAAACTGAGGAAAGTCTGAATTAGCATAGCCTTTCACTCGCCTATCTGTGTAAGGAAGAATATTGCTATTTTTATTACTATTGTTGATGATGTAAGTCGCTCTGGATAAGAGTGTCTGCTAAATGCCAATAATGATGCCAAAATTAGCATTTGCCTATCACAAACTTTGATAAATATGCACAAAACTATTGTACACTAAAAATAGCACTGCTACTGACAAACTTTTTTCCCAACATTTGTAAAATAGTGTGCTTTATAAATGATTCAATGGAATCAACCAAAGTCTTACATTTTTCAAATAACAAATTTATTATTTCCCCAAAACACAGGTTTCACAATTATTTGCACCCCTGGTTTAATACTTTGTGCAACCACCCCTAGCAAAGATGACAGCCCTGATTCTTTTCTTATAATTTTTTATAAGGTTAGAGAACATATTGGGAGGGATTTTTGACCATTCCTTCATGCAGAACTTTTCAAGATCACTGACATCCCTGGGTTTGCTCTTATGGATTGTCCTCTTTAGTTCACACCACAGTTTTTGATGGGATTTAAGTCCAGAGACTGATAGGGCCACTGCAGAACATGGATTTTGTTTTCACTTAACCATTTCTGCATGGATTTTGATGTATGTTTGGGGTCTTTGCTTTCCTAAAAAATCTACCTATGACCAAGTCACAGCCTCCTAATAGAGACAACTAGATTTTCTGCCCACATTTCCTGGTACTTGGTGGAATTCCGATATGCCATTGATCTCAACTAGTGCCCCTGGTAGCAAATCATCTCCAATAACCCACCTCCTTATTTGACAGTACTGTAAATATGAGGTGCTTCTCCTTGTATGCATTCCTCTTTTGCTGCCAAACATGCTGATGGTGTGTATGGCTAAAATGTAATGTAAGTGTAAATGTAAAATGTAAATGTAAATGTAAATGTAAATGTTTTTAGGTCTCATCTGATCATAGCAACTCCAGACACTTGGTTTTGTTTCTTATGCTCAGTAAAAGCTTTCTGCATACAACTCTTCCAAAGAGCTTGCTGGTATGGCGGTGGCGTCTTATGGTTATTTTTGAGATGTGGAAACCCAAGATGCAACCAAGCTCTGAGGTTCTTGAACCGTGATCCTTGAGTTCTGTATTGCCTCCCTCACCATCTTTCTCACCATCCATGGGGAGAATGCGCACTTCTTCCTGGCAAGTCTGCAACCATGTTTTACATTTTTTGACTTCGCCCTTACAGTGCTAAGTGTTATGTTTAACTGTTTATGTATTTTTGTACCCATTATCAGAGTTGAACAGAACTGAATCATTGGCTTTTCCCATGGTGATGGATGACAAGGAAATTTGCATGCATGTGACCTCATTTTATACCCAAGTGAGACACTCATGGAATGACACAATATATCAGAATCTGAATTGGAACTTTATTCCAATTAAATGTACAAGGAATTCCTCTTGGTGCAGGTATTGACATTGAAAACATAAATGCAGACAGAACTATACAAGACAAAACAATAGAATACAATACCATTAAACTGTGCAATGCCTTTGGTTATGTACATTTGTGCAATAATTTTACAGTTTTACAATTCCATTGTGGGATCTGTCAGATGGACAATTAAAGTGCAAGTGTGCAACTGGACAGGGGGTGGATATGGGAAGATTCCTTATCTGAAAGAATTACAGCCTGGGGAAAGAAGCTGTTCAGGTGACGTGTAGTCCTAGTCTTTATGGATCTCACTCTTACTCTGCGTTTAGAGGGTAGCCACTGGAAGAGAGATAGTGGCCGGGATGTGAGGGATCAGCCATGATTTTCTCCACCCTCTTCCTCATCCTGGACAGGTACAGGTTTGTGGGGGGGGATGGCATGGTGCCGTGTATTGCCAAAGACAGGTGTGGGGTGGGCTTCTTCCTGAAGTCAATGATCATCTCCACAGTTTTTAGTGTGTTCAGCTCCAGGTTGTTAACCTCACACCATGACACCAGACGGTTTGCTTCCTCCCGATATGTGGACTCATCACCATTTGAGATGAGGCCAATCAGTGTAGTGTCCTCAGCAAACTTAAGACGTTTCACAGATCCACTGTTAGAAGTGCAATCATTGGTGTAGAGTGAGTAGAGCAGTGGGGACAGCACACATTCTTGAGTAGCACCAGTACTGAGGAAGTGTAGTTACCCACCTTGACGAACTGTTTTCTGTTGGTTAGGAAGTCTAGTGGCAGACAGGAGAGGGCACGTTAAGCTGTTTTAGTTTTTCCAGTAGTAGGTCAGGGGGATGCGGGCATAAGTGTGAGGGCTGTCTAGGTGCTGTAGTATATGGTGCAGAGCCAAGTTGATGGTATCATCGACACACCTGTTAGCTCTATATGCAAATTGCAGGGGGTCCTGGAGGGCATCATTCGTGGTTTGGAGGTAGTGCAGGATGAGTCTCTCAAAGCACTTCATGACAACAGAGTTTAAGGCAACCAGCCTATAGTCATTCAGGCAGGAGATCTTCTGTTTCTTGGGGACTGGGATGATAATGGAGGTTTTGAAGCAAGCAGGCACGGTGCACTGAGCCAGGGACTGATTAAAGATATCAGCCAGGATAGGAGATAGCTGTTCTGCACAGTGCCTAAGTGTTGCAGGTGAGACATGATCAGGGCCAGCTGCTTTTCTGATCTTTTGTTTCTTAAGAATACAGCTGAGTTGATGGCTGGTGATAGTGATAGGAGCCGGGGCGGTGGGGGTTGTAGGTGTAGGGAGGTTAAGGTCAGAAGGGGCTAGGGGGAGGTGGGGGCAAACAGAGTGTCTCAGATACCCCTTTTCCACCAACATGAACTACGTGCTAGTTCTGGGCTGGTGCTAGTGCCATTTCGGAGTTGCTTCAACTTGCAAATCTTCTAAGAAACTGTTGGGCTAGAGAGCCATCGTAGAGCCACGTCATTACGTCACTGTATATGTCTGTATACGTCTCCGCTTTCCCGCTAGTGCCAAGCTAGCAGTGGTGGCTGGTGAGCTGGAAACAGGGGAAGCCCAAACATTACCTTTAAATCTATCATTACTTTCAACCTGTTCCCCTTTATCCTCCTTGATTAACAATAAAACAAATAATTCACAGAAAAGTTGACACCAATCGCGTAAATAGAGTAAAAGGAGTAAAGCAGATTGTCTGTAGTTTGTGTGCTTGCGAAAACTACAACGTGAGATTAATTAACAAGGATGGCATTTATCGATTTAAATGCTCATGACACATCACAGCTTTTGTGAGGTCTGTGTTCTAAATGTTATTGATCATTGCACTCAGCCTAACCTCAAAGTTTATTCTCAGTAATTTAAATCGATTTAACTAAATTTAGCTCCGTTCTGTAATTTGAATTTTGTAACACAAAAAAGCTATAATGTGACACATTTAAGAGAGAGCTTTGGAATTAGTTGCCACTTAATTATTCAAATTGCCATCCTTGTTAATGAAACAATCTCATGCTGTAGCTTTCGAAATAGCACACAAATTTCAGACAATCTGCAGTGTTTCGCGAGCATAGTGTTTCTTTGGCTGTCGAAACGCGAAGAACTGGTTTGAGATTAGGTACCGGCTCTGAACCGGCCCTCGAACTGCCTTGGTGGAAAAGGGGCAAGAGTAAGTGTGTCTAGGTTGGGGAGAGGGGGGTGGACTGAAAGTCCTTTGTTTTTCACATCTGGAGTAGAAGGTGTTATGCTAGTTTGGGAGTGAAGGGTCTGCCGTAGTGTTGATGAGTTTAGGTTTGTAGTTTGTGATATTCTGGAGTCCCCTCCAGATGGAAGAGCAGTCATTATAGTTCCTTTAGACTGAGATTAACTTTCAACTAAGTAAAAATAAATTAATAAATAGTTAAGTAAAATTTTAACCAATACTTAGTGCCAATACTTTTGACACATATGGTTTTCAGAAAAATGCCTAAATAATACCTAATAAAAAAAATGAAAAATGAGAATAAATATATTTAAATAAAAGTATATCACTTTCACATATGTTTGAACATAACATATACATTATTATCTGTGTTGTTTATTATATGCAGGATATTTTCAACATTTTTATCAAGGGTGCCAATAATTCTGTTCCTGACTGCATCTCAATATTACTGTGCAATTCCAAAAAGTTAAATACAAACACACAAGCTTCCTCGCAAATAAGACTTCATAGTGCAGCAATATCCTCAGACTATAGCAGGCCCCTACATTTGAGGGTTTAAAGTTTTGTACTTAATGAGCCTTTACATATGCCTAACATTTATGTAAATTGACTATGCCATATCATCGAAAAGGTATGTAACCACTGCTTGATAGTCTTACATATTTACTGTCCACATTCATGTCTCAGATCAATGGATCTAAATCCTGAGACAGAAATAATCCTAATGAAGGTGAGGTGAATTTATCAGTGCTTCTAGATCTGGTGAGAGTCTGTTCTCCTCCTGTGCTGTGAAAGGCACATGTCAGAGAAAGATTCTTTTACCACAGTCAGGGTAGCCAGAGGGGAAATTTATATGGGTTCTGTTAGAGAACAGGAATCAACCTATCACATAAAGCACATACCATGATCAAGTTTTCTTTTTAATAATGATTCCACTCGATTCACTACAGAGATTTAATTATAATACAAGAAAATCTAACTTGGGAATATGGTACATTATGATTTGTAATGTTTTACTAATTATTTGTGAAAAATATGACTTTAGTTTGTGTGGTAATGTTAAAGTATCACATTTTTACAATTTGTAAGCCAATTTTCTGATGTTAAATCATGTTTTTGTTCCTATGTAATCAGGGCTATGAATAAAAATTGCAAACATTATATACAGCATAATACAAAAATGTGAAATTTCACCATGAAATTTACCATGTATGGATCATCAAGAACTTTACAGGGTAATGACAAAATGGGTTTTCAAGTCTTAGATATAAAACATTGAAATCTGCATGCAGCAAGCCAGTTATAGTGCACTGTAACGGACCTGAATATAAGCTATCTGTAGTACACTGTAAATATCCTAAATGTAAAGAACAGTTAATGCCTCAGAGATTTGTGTCAGTAGATTGAGAGTAAATGTAAGTTGTCATCAGTGCACTGCAACTATCCTTGATGTAAGCTGTGTGCAGCGCACTGCTGACAACTTACATTCAGGACAGTTACAGGATACTGCAGATAGATTACAGGTCTACTAGACCTGTCTGCCACCTGTAACACAGTGAATCACCAGATCCTTCTGTCCACTCTTGCTGATTTGGGAATCATTAGCACAGTATTCTGCTGGTTTGAGTCCTATGTCACAGGCAGATTCTTCAAGGTAACTACTGCTACTACTCTCTTGGCTGGCCCCCCTGCATGCACTGTTAAGCCTCTCCAGTTGATACAAAATACAGCTGCGTGTCAGGTTTTCAACCAACAAAAGAGGGCCCAAGTTACAAATCTGAGAAGTAGTCTGATTCAGCATCATCACTACATGTGTATGGAAATTTACTCTCAATCTACTGACACAAACCTCTGAGGCATTAACTGTGTCAGGTTAATGTTATGCTGCAGGGTACAATGTGATGCAATGGGTAGTTTTGGAGCAGCAAAGCATCTTTAAATGGTTCAGTTGCAAATTTTCTCATAATGAAAACTGTTCTTCGACTTCCAGAAAAAAAGTGCACTGTGTAAAAGAAAACAGGATTAGAGACTTGTCACCATACATATTTGTATTATATGTATGCGCTGTTTATTGTGATATTTGTATATAGCACTGTCTTTTCTTGATGTGTTGAGGATTTAAGTGTAACATTCCCTTCTTAATTGCCCCAGTGGGGACAGATAAAGTTTGACTGAATTGAACTGAACTTAACTGAAACCAGTTGTGTAGAGAAGAAAGTCTGTACCTATTCACATGCATGAAAGGGATGCATAGTGGTGGTGCGGAATTTGTACTTGTGCCCATGGTAGACACTTTAGAACAGGGGGTGTCAAACTCATTTTAGTTCAGGGGCCTCATACAGCCCAATTTGATCTCAGGCAAGCTGGACCAGTAAAATAATAGCATAATAACCTATAAATAATGACAACTCCAAATTTTTCTCTTTGTTTTAGTGCAAAAAAGTAAAATTACATTATGAAAATGTTTATACATGAAATGTTTTCTACATGAAATGTTTACAACAAACTATCCTTTCACAAAAAATATGAATAACCTGAACAACCATGAACAACCTGAAATTTTTTAAGAAAAATAAGTACAATTTTAACAATATTATGCCTCATCTTATCATTCACACATGTGCATTACAACTTACAGATCACAGTGGATCTACAAAGGCACAAAACATTTAGTAACAGGCATCTGGAACTGAAAAATATAGTATTTAACTTTATCATCAAAACAGTTTAGTTTGCTCCTGAAACTTGGCATCTTTTAGCCTTCACAAGTGCATCAATATCAGGCGTCAAATCCTGAGTAGCAGCCAATTTCAAAATGTCATTTAAGTGCTTGTGTGTAAGCCTTGAGTGCAGCTTTGTTTTATTGATGTTCATTACTGAGAAAACTTGTTCACAGAGGTACGTAGTCCCAAACATGCACAAAATTTTCGCAGCCAGGGCTGTTAATCTGGGGTACCCTGGCAAGAGATACTGATAAAAT
This sequence comes from Megalops cyprinoides, assembly GCF_013368585.1. NCBI lineage: Eukaryota > Metazoa > Chordata > Actinopteri > Elopiformes > Megalopidae > Megalops > Megalops cyprinoides. Next base: position 455,742 of record NC_050604.1, on the reverse strand, counting down.
GTGTCCAAGCCTGCTGAGGCAAATTTGTCCTTCAAATCTGGATCACACTGCAAGTCAATTATTTCAAGTTGGAATGTCGACGGGCAGATCAGAAGCCTTTACTGTGAATGGCGAGCGAAAAACTGTGAATTCTGTCTCAAGTTCACCAAAGACCTGAAACCGTTGCTCAAACTCCCGCAGCAATCCCGTAATCTTGTCTTTGTACCGTTTCATGTCGACATTAACTCTGGTCGTGCGCACATCTCTTAGACGAGGAAAATGAGCAGGGTCACCATTTGACAGCTGTGTCTCCCACAAAGTCAGCTTCAACTTGAATGTGCATATGCTGTCATAATACTGTGTGACAACTTTTTTGCGGCCTTGCAACATTTTGTTCAGATTATTCAAGTGCTCTGTAATATCCACCATAAATGCAAGGTCCTGCAGCCATTCTGGGGACTGGAATTCCATCACAGGTTTGCCTTTTTTCTCCATGAACTGTCCAATTTCCTCTTGTAGATCAAAGAAACGCTTCAGCACGGCACCTCGGCTTAACCACCTTACTTCGGTGTGGTATGGCAGGCCATAGGTAACGTCTTTATCACTGAGAAGGCTGTCAAACTGACTGTGATTCAGACCTCTGGCTCGGATGAAATTAACAGTTCGGACAACCACCTCCATGACGTGATCCATTTTTAATGACTTGCAACACAATGCCTCCTGGTGTAAAATACAGTGAAAAGTCCAAAAACCATGTCCTCCATTTGCAGCCTGTATTTCTCTCAGAATTTTGTCACAACACCTGCTTTTTCCCCAATCATTGACAGTGCGCCATCTGTAGCCAGGCTGACAGCACAGGCCCAGTCCACTCCGGCCCTGTCCAGCGCTCCAACGAGAGAGCTGAAAATGTCATCTGCTGTTGTGGTGTCCGTCATAGGCACCAACTCAAGGAACTCCTTTGCGATGGTCAAAGTCTCATCAACACCACAAATGAATATGGCCAGCTGAGCAACATCTGTAATGTCAGTGCTCTCATCAATTGCAACTGAAAATGCAACAAATGACTTGACTTTTTGCTTCATTTGGCTGTCCAAATCTGCCGAAAGATCTGAAATCCTATCTGCCACAGTGTTTCTTGTCAGGCTAATGTTGGCAAAAGCCTGTCGCTTGTCAGGGCACACGATTTCAGCATGCATGTTTTCACGAACTCACCCTCACAATATGGCTTTGATGCTAAAGCTATTTCGCTTGCAATAACGTAGCTGACTTTCACTGCTGCATCACTGACCTCTCGGCTATGGGTTAAAACAGACTGCTGTTTCCTCAGTCCCGCTAACAATTCATTTATGTTCTCTGTTCTTAGTTGTCCTTGCAAGCTGTTGTATTTTTCGCCATGATGAGTCTCATAGTGGCACCGAATATTATATTCCTTGAGCACTGAAACTTGCTGCATACACACCAAGCACACAGGTTTCCCATTCACCTCTGTGAATAAATAGGAAGTGGTCCATTTTTCTTGGAAAACTCTACATTCTGTGTCCACTTTTCTCCTTTTTGACATAGACATTTTGGGTAATGAAGGTGCCACAGAGGGTAATTTTGACAGAAAAAGAGCATGTAGAATAGATCTTAATAACGATAAGGCAAAATTGGCATTTATCAAACCACCGGCAGCTTCAGCATGAACAGTTTGCCTGATTGAGTGTTGTGTTCTTCTCCTCTTTGGGTTAAGCAGGCAAGGCGCATCGATCGTGCATTGCTGCCATCTGCTGTTTATTTCCGGGTCTCAGTGTTGTATTATGTCCGCTACTCTTACTAAAACAGTGCGAATTAGGAATAGCAGTTACTTTTTTTTTTTTTAATTGCTGTTAATGTCTACTGTGTAATTTTTGCACTTCGCAAATTCATCCCGTGGGCCAGATTGGACTCTTTGGCGGGCCGGTTTTGGCCCGCGGGTCGTATGTTTGACACCCCTGCTTTAGAAGAATGAGGATAAAGCTCTCTCTCTCATGTGCAGCCAAAGATGCTGGCCCTGTTGTGCCTCAGTCCATGCAGAAATGAGGTACACCTGTTCCTCCAGTCACCTAAGCACAGCCTCAACACTTGAATCAAACACTGACAGGGACCTGATTACTGAAGCTATAATACTAGCCTGGGGCCAACTAGCCAGCCTCTTCCCTCATCCAGTCCCAGGCACTCTGTTAAAGGTTTTACTGATTTTATAGTCCATGTTAAAAGATGCAGAATGACTAAATAAAGATAAATATGAAGGTATAAAGGTAATATTAAGGTAAGTCTCTGAGCTGACTTACTGTGATGAACGTGTGGAGCTGCTCTAGTTGCGTGCTGGCGAGGGCCAGCTTCCTCTGGACCGACTCCAGGGCTTGCGTGCTCTGCTCTGCCAGGCCATGCATGTGGTGGGAGGCGGTGCGCTCCAGCTCCACTATGCTCTGCTCATACTCCAGAACCCGAGCCTGCAGCGCCTCCACCTTCTGATCCTGCATACAGACAAAACACACAGAGAGACTACACCATCACACACCATCCGACACAATCATACATTACACTGCAATGTACATTACACTGACTTTACCAAATCTCACACAGTCACACATTACATAGAGAAATATACCCCATAATACAATCATACAGTGGAGAATACACACCATCACATACAATCACACAGTATACAGAAAATATACTCCATCACACACAATCGCACATTACATAGAGAATATACCTCATCACACACAATCACACAGTATACAGAGAATATACCCTGCTATACGCAATCATACATTAGAATATACCTTATCACACACAATCACACAGTATACAAAATATATACCATCACACAGGATACAGAGAATATACGCCACCATACACAATCATTCACCTCCACATAGTACAGAGAATATATGCCATCACACACAATCACAGTCATACAATGCAAGAACAGTATACACAATTATACTCAATCACAACTCATGTAGTACACAGATAGTATACGCACACACATACACAGTATATTGACTACATGCAATGCGAAGAACACGTGCCATATACACAATGACACAGTCACACAATATGCACTGATGAGCCAAAACATTATGACCACCTGCCTAATATGCTGTTGGTTCTCTGTGTGCCGTCAAAACAGCGCCGACCTGCCGAGGCATAGACTCTACAAGACCCTGTAAGTTGCGAGGTGGAGCCGCCGTGGGTCAGACTTGTTGGTTCAGCACATCCCACACATGCTCAATTGGATTTAGATCTGGAGAATTTGGAGGCCAGGGCAACACCTTGAACACTTCATCATGTTCCTCAAACCATTCCAGAACAATGTCTGCAGTGTGGCAGGGCGCATTATCTTGCTGAAAGAGGCCACTGCCAACAGGGAATACCATTGCCATGATCTGCAACAATGTTTAGGTAGGTGGCACGTGTCAAATTGACGTCCACATGAATGGCCGGACCCAGGGTTTCCCAGCAGAACAGAGCAGAGCATCACACTCCCTCCACTGGCTTGTCGTCTTCCCACAGTGCATCCTGGTGCCATCAGTTCTCCAGGTAAACGGCGCGCACGTACATGGCCATCCACGTGATGTAAAAGAAAACGAGACTCATTGGACCAGGCAACCTCCTTCCACTGCTTCAAGGTCCAGTTCCAACGCTCACGTGTCCATTGTAGGCGCTTTCGACGGTGGGCAGGGGTCATCATGGGCACTCTGACCGGTCTGCGGCTACACAGCCCCATACACAGCAGGGTGTGATGCACTGTGTGTTGTGACACATTCCTCCTGTGAACATCATTAAAATTTTCTGTGACTTGTGCCACAGTAGACCTTCTGTCAGTTTGGACCAGACGGGATAGCCTTTGTTGCCCTTGCGCATCGATGAGCCTTGGGCGCCCACCACCCTGTTGCCGGTTTGTGGTTTGTCCCTCCTTGGACCACTGTCGGTAGGTACTCGCCACTGCTGACCGGGAGCACCCCACAAGCCTTGCTGTTTCAGAGATGCTCTGACCCAGTCGTCTGGCCATAACAATTTGGCCCTTGTCAAAGTCGTTCAGGTCTTTACTCCTGCCCATTTCTCCTGCATCCAACACGTTGACTACGAGAACTGATTGTTTGCTTACCATCTAATCTACCCAGACCTTGACATGTGCCTTTGTTTGGAGATGATCAACATTATTTGGTTCACCTGTGAGTGGTCATAATGTTCTGGCTCATCGGTGTATACATAATCATACACCCATCCACACACTGTACACCCACACACTCTATAAGGCAATGATTCCCTCCTTCTCTACTCCCTAACCCTTTAGGAGGTCTGATGATGCAGGGATGTACCTTCTTGTCCAGGCTGTCCCTGAGCTTCTGGCTGCTCAGCTCATACTGGCACTTCTCTTTGGTGACAACACTCAGCCTCCGTCTCAGAGAGTCAATAAAGGCCTTCCTGTTAGAGGTCTCTTCAGACAAAGTCTTCACCTGGCCACACACAATGACGGAGAGTGCTATTAGTGCGGTTTAGCTACAACCTCAACTCGTTAACACTTCAGAGCAACAAATAAATATTCTGGCCCATTGGGCAGTCTCTGAACAAGCGAGTCAAAAAATGGTATAATTGAGCTGTGGTGATAAGTAACAGACTATATTAATTTCCGTTTTGGAAGTTTAGAGAGATCTGGGTCAAGATCTGCACAGAGACCAATCTACATAAATATGTTTCTCAGATAATACAATGCTAAAGAGCATGAGCATGGACATGAGCCTAACTACTGTTGAGAACACTGGGGTAATGACCTATGTTATTTTCTCAGAGAAAGTCTCAATTGATCCCTGTTCATTTGAAAGTCAGCACATAATGATAGTTTAAGAAAAGGGAATGAAACCATGCACTCTCAACAGTTTTTACACATGCTACCAGTCATAATCTCTCTCTTTATTCTTACTAGATAGATACTATTAAGCATCCTATTAGGTGCTAGATAGAATGTGCACATTTACATTTGATTTTACACATGCACTGAGCAAGTGAGTTTGACCTCATAATCTGCATAGAAACATATAGTGCATAGATTCACAATATGCTCCTGATTTGAAGAGAACAGCAGCAATTACAATCTTTTCAATATTAGCAAGCCAGACAGCTAGTGTGATGATGATGTCAAATGCACATCAGAAACCATTTACCTCAATTATTGGTTGCTAGCTGCAGTATGCTACCACTAATCCAGTAAATATACAGTTATTGCAAACATTATTCAGTTAGGACAAAGGCCATTCTTAGAGGAGAACTGGTTACAACACTATATTAGGAAAAGAAGATTTGAGACACACCTTTTTTTCCAGGTCCTCAATGAGTCCTTTGTAGGTCTTATCATTGCTTTGGAAGATCTTTAGTCTGCTTTTCAGATCCTCCATCAAGTGCCTCTTCATGCTCATATCCCTCTCCATGTGGGAGAGCCTGGGGCAAAGAGGGAAGATTCTTAACAGAGAGTGCTGCCACAGAGTGAGGCCTATCAAACACACTGCACTGCAGCCATCGAGGGAACAGGACTCTTGATCTGACTCATGATGTGTTGAATATTTTCTTAAGTACTAATTAATATGCCCATCTCCTGGGTAACATTACTGAAGAATATTAAATGATGCCCCTGTTAAAATGTTTTACAAATGTGTGTTCATATTAACAAATGGAAGAAATACTCATTTAAAAGCACTTGATTTGCATATGGGTTACCTTATAAAATATAATGACATTTTAAAGCAAATGTCCCCTTCTCCCAAGATAAATGTGCCCAGACATAACCTAAACAAACATTGCTTTTCTGACTGTGAAATTAAATTAAATGAGAGGCTGGCCTGAAAAAAAAAAAACATACTGAACCTTTAGCGCTAGCATGTCAAGATGCTTGCTCTCTTGTTGACTACAAGCAAAGAAAGACTGACATTTACACTATCTTCTAAAAAGCCTATGGAAATCACACCTATGAGACTGTTAGCTGGACCTAAGTGTTGAAAACAGAATGTAGGCAATGTTGCAGTATTACTATCATCAGCATTCATGAGGACTGACACAATGTCGGTTCGGCCTGGATTTGAAAAGAAGAAAAACAAGGAAAAAAAAAAAAGATTTTTCCACTAGTATTCCATTTTTCCACCCGCATCGACCTTTAAATATGAATCTTGCATCCATGAAGAATATAAAGCAAGTATTATAACAGTCCCGTTACAAATCAACCCCAAAACAAAGAAAGATTAAAACATGCATGTACCTGACAGACAACAGTAAGAGGATGAAAGGCTTTTGTTCATAAATAAAGAAAAGTTTTTGGTCTGAATACTGACTGAGGACACATTGGTGTACTCTGAAATTCATTTTAAAGTAGAGAAATCCTCACTATATATAGGAAAATGTTTCTTTTTTCTTTGTTGGTTCAAAAACTACCAGTGCAGTTAGAATTTTGATTCTTAAAACTCCACAGTACATAACAGTAACAGGAAGTGTCTTGTGACTAGCTTTGATTGCAATGGCTTTGCCCATACAATATACATTTTGTGAGCCAGTAGTTTAACATGCATTCAACATCCATTAAGAAAGGAAAATATGGTGAGAATATTTTTCAACAGACACAATGAATGAAAATACACTAGCATGTGAGGTCTACCAATTCTCTTGTTTTGGTTGGAGATGGAACAATTAAACTGAAACATTTGCAGTTGATGTCCTATCAATGTGATCCATTCTTTCCATCTTTCAATAAAAAGCCAATTAATCAAAAATCTTTGCCTTGATCTTCACCTCAACTCTGCAAAATACTGATTTTTGGAACTTGCAGTCTATTTTATACATTGCTCTCGCAAAAACATCCAACAGTAATCAGGGTGTGAACAGGACAGAGGAGCGTAATACTGTCCAGCGTGACAGATGAATTTAGTGAATCATTCAGGGGAGTGTAATTCTTTTCTGAGAGTGAGCAGGGCAGAGGAGTGCAATGCTTTTCAGTGTGTGAACAGGACAGATGAACGGGACAGGTGACTGTAATGTCTTTCAGAATGTGGGCAAGACAGAGGACAGATGGAAGTTCCTATAACTTGGAGAAAGTGGCCATCAGGTGGAATCGCACACTGCAGATAACTGCACTTACTTATCATGCAGCTCTCTGAGCTGCTCCTCCTTGGTCTGCAGCACCGATCTCAAGGATTTGTTAGCGGTTGTGTGCTTTGTTACTTCATTACAGGTGTGCTGAGAACCATAGACAATAAGAGCATTAATGCATTATGACACATTTCAACATCATGAAATGTTTTTAGGGTTTGAGCACCAGGAGAGTTCATACAGGTGCTCTCAAACTCATATCATCAATGACAAAACAGAAGCAACCTCTGTGTTCACCATAGATTAAGATTCCCTGATACTTAGGGCTGATTAGCTTTCACAGGATCCTCTTGCAAGCAGGAGGATGGCCCACGAGGCTGTAATTAACTGAGTAGGAGCCAGCACACATGCCCCCCCCTGGCTGTGCAGTGCTGTCAGATACCCCTTGCACATTCAAAAAATCAGAGCACATGAAGAAACCATCCAATCACATGTGCATGCAAGGAAAAAATGTGAGGTGTAATTAAGATAATGCACCATAGCAAGATCAAACCAACAACCTGGGAAAACTATACCCACACTCCAATGCAGCAGATGGCAGTAATGCAATGTTCCTTTGCCGGCAAGCCACCATTACATATATCAGAGCAAGAAGGCGAGTTGGACATAAAACAAAGAGGTGGGGATCAGAATATGTTACAGCAACTATAAATTGCTGAGAATATATGTGTTATTGAAAAGGAGTAACAAATTAAAATAAAAAAAACTTTCAAACACTAAATAGTGTGGTTACGCATGATCATTTCAACTCCCAAACTCAGCAAATGGGTCAATTCCAAAAACATTCTCTTCATCTCTTCACTACCTAGCTGCGCTGTTGGCAATGGGCATATTCCTGCATCACTGAAATGAGGGAAAGACTCCTCTCTACTAGCCAGCTAGCTTTTGCTAAACTAAGACTCAATGCAAGAAACTTAATGCAAATGTGGATTTTTGATTTAATCTGATGAGCACTGAGAGGGCTAAGCAAATACTACAAATGTGAATTTCATTTACTATTCTTTTATTCTTCACGTGTGGGCTGCATTTAGCTTTCTTTTTGATATCCGGAGCATTTGATACTGAACAGTTTGACAATGTCCTAGCACCTGTAACATCAGCATTACTTAAACTGTATTTCCACAAAGGGTTATAAGCCAACAAGTTGCCAGCCATGTCACAGAACACAACCAAACCGTCAAAATACTTTTGCAAAGCAAAACTTCTACGCTTGAATGAGGACTTTAATATACTGTTACATGCAGAACATCAAAACAACACTTTCCTGACATGCTCCTCTTTGGTCTCTGGCCACAACTCTGGTTTTCACTGCACTTTTTGACACTGACTGCTTTCCTCGGCTCAACAACTCTATACACTTCATCACAGGCTCCCTGATCTCCATGGGAAAAGCTTTAGTTCTAAATGAGGCTTAGTCTTGAGTTGGCACTGAAAGACAATTTTCAAAACCTCTATGGATTAGGAATGTAAATGATATACCTTTGGTATGATAGTGTATGTACTTCACTTCTCTTAGTCATCTAGGCTGTCTTGGTTTAGATTAGCACAAGTTAACTTGCTTGAATGGTGCTTTGCTCACAGTCACTGGTCTAGGAGTGATGGATACACTTTTGTTCTGGAAGTCGTTCTGGATAAGACTGTCTGCTAAATTAATGTAATGTTACATTTCTGACAAGTGTTTTTTTTTACCTTTTGAAAGGATTTTACCAATAAAAAATGTACTAATCACTTTCATTTCATAACACCTCACTTTAACATTAGCCAGCTACCTAACCAAGTTTACTGCCTGCCAGTTACCAATAGTAACTGTACACTAATAGTACGTGTATCTGATTTTCTGAACATTATTTGGATGCTGGAGTGTCAAATGTTCTATGAAAACAATAATGACATTTGTCCATATTAAACTCTATTAAACTATAACCTACCTCACAAGTGGAATTAAATTGCTTGCATTTTAGTCAACAGAGCTAGCATTTTAGCTAGCTCAATGTGATGGCTACTGAGAAATTAGCAAACTAGCGAGTTAACCTAACATTACTGCTCCCAGCCCGCTCAAGTGGGTCGGGGGTGGGGGGCAACAACCACAACAAAAAATTTCATTTTAATCAGCCCTGGTTGCTTGTAACATGAGGTTATTTATATTTGTACTATTAGGTAGATTTAACAGCTGAGAGTTTACCTAAAAATGTTGCAAACTTACATAATTTCGACTACACTGCAATTTCTGTATTACAGTTTACAGTTGACATGCTCATGACTGACAACTGACATGACATATTGGTTACATCCCTCCAAAGGATAAATCTGCTGCCTTAGGAAATTATGGGGTATGATAGCAGCTGTCTTCTGTTAAGGATACTAAACTTGGTATTCATTTAATCAAGATCTGAATATGAGAAATGCTCCAATAATAAAAGGACATCAGAAGAAGGATTACCACTGCTTCTTACCACTGTCCTGTTCCTTAGAACTACATCACACTGCTGTCCTACTCCTTAGAATTACACCACACTGCTGCCCTGCTCCTTAGCACTACACCAAACTCCTTACTCCTGCATAAAACGTTTTCACTTAGACACTGCTGACACTAAACTTCAGTGAGTTTTCATTACATTATATTTATTTTATCAGACGCATCCAGCACAACAGAAAGAAAGTGCATTCAGTCAAGTTAAAAGAGCAAAAGTGTCAGACCAGGCTAACAACACTCCCAGACCAGTCAGTGTGTGCACAACACTATTCAAGCCCTACCACAAGTCAACTTAAACTAACCTCAAACTAGACAGTCTATAAACTACTGCTACTGTCCCTTCAGGTGCTCTGTATGACAGAACTTTCAACATTTCAACTGAAGTCAGCATATTTCTGACCTTCAGTTTGGCCTGAAGCCTCTTTATTTCTGCTTCCAGCTTTTGAAGCACAGGGCTGGGTGGTTCCTGGGTGAGGGGAGGATGCTCCAGGGGCTTCTGTTGCCTGCTCTGCTCCAGCTCCCACTTCAGCATCGCCTTCTGGTGCTCAAGTGCTGCCTTCTGCTTCTCCAGTGCTGACAGGTCAGAGGTCAGCTTCTGCTCAAAGGAACAACAGCAAAAGGATTCCTCACACCTCACAACTCCCAGTCCCTTACAGACTGAGAAAGCACATGTAGTCAGCTGCTTACAGCTCACACACTAACTTTAAATGTTAAATGATACTAGGGGGTGTATAGTCTCACCAGCACTTAAGGAAATGAATCAAACTTATCAATCTGCAGCAAAAAGTGCAAACATAGGCAGGCGATTCATGTATCAATCAATTATGGCCACAAAGGAAGCAGCTCTTGTATTCTATGTGCTAAACTGGCAGGCGATGTGGTTATATGTCAGAAGAAAGAGATGCAGTGTTTTAAACCATGCGGCCCTCTACAAAGCACTGATTGCAGTCTCCTCCACATACTGTGAGAAGAGAGCTTGCAGGTGGTCTACACAGGCATGCTGATGTGGGGAAACCCTAGTTCTAGGGGGGTAAATTGTAGTGTGTATACATAGTTGTAATGGACATCTTGTTATGCCTTGTAAACAATGCTTTTTGTGATTTAAGATTCGCAGGTATTATGGGATGGCAGTATGGATGGGCGGTGGATCCTGTGGGCGAGGAGCCATCGGTGCTGCAGCGTGCCACAAGTACAGCCGTGCAATCACCAAATTCAGTGTTGTGTTTCATAATGAGACATGAACACTAAAATGTACAAGCATACATGCTATAACATGGCATGTCCATTTCCTAATTCCTTCACAGCTTGGGTAAGTCCAACATACCAAATCCAGTTAAATCCAGACACAGACTCACAGGTAGAATCACGTCACCTAAAGATTACACGTGTCCTCTGCCCTAATCCCAGTGGAGAGATTTCTGAGGGGAGGACATGACGAAATAATCCCCTGTCCTGCTAGCGTGACTGACTGGGGCTTCAGAAGGGGAAATGACTGAGTGTTTCAGTTGCCATGCGGGAGGGGGCAGTGAGGCACCTTTAAGATGCTAATAGGCATGTCACGATACCAGAAATTTAGTAGTCGATACCAATACCAGTGAAATTCCACGATTCTCAATACCTAATTTGATACCACGGTAATAAACAAAAACAAAACAAAAAATCCCATGTACTTCAACATACACTCCTTTATTAAAACATTTGAACAAAAAACAACAGTGGCATGTAGCCTTCAAGTAATAAATAAAAAGAAACAACTATTAACATTACAAAACAGAACAGTGGCATGTAGCCTTAAAGTATTTAAAACAAACAATACTGTGCTTAATTACAAACAATCAACTTTTTATGATGGTACAATATTTCAATTGCAGTACCTGGCCAAGACATGAAAAAAATATGGAAATAATAAATCGGCCTATATATAATAATAAAAAGTAACCACTATTAACATTACAAAAAAGAACAGTGGCATGGTATTTTCTGTGCCTCTGAAAAGCTTCTGATATGGTTGGCTGTGTATGTGTCTGCTGACTTTCCTCCTGCCTATCCTGGTCAACATCCTCCTCTGTCTGATACTGTGAAAAGAAAATTATGAGATTTCAGTTATCAGGTATAGCTCAATGACTGTAAGAAAACAGCAGAGGCTGCACACTCAATGTTCTAACACACACACACACACACACACACACACACACCTCTATATACTCAGAGTGCAAGCAGTAGTTTAAATTTACGGACATGGTGACAGACCATAAGTCACAGCAATGCCAGCTGTCTCAAACAAAAATAATGGTAAGGTGTATTTCAGGATAGCGAGGACAACACTTTGGATATGTTGTTAATGTAACATTAACACGAACTGAAACCCACTCACCTTGAATTCTTTGGATAAATTTGGATGTCTGTCTTTGAGGTGCTTCGCTAAGTTGGAAGTGTTTCCTCCTTTCGTCTGAAGAGTTTGATGGTACCATTTGCATACTGGTTTTTGTGAAGTTATTATTAATCCCTGATGATCCGCCTCGAACGCAAAGTACTTCCATACACAACTCTTACTGTTTTTCTTTTCGACGAGTCGAGGCGGAGCTGCTGCTGCAGCTGCACTGTTCTTCTTCCTTTGGCATTTCAACGGCAGACTAGAACACGTCAGAATTTAGTTTATTGCCAAGTAGGTTGCCCCAACAAGGATTTTTTTATATGACAGTGCTCCATACAAATACATCACTAAGTAAAATGAGTAATAAAAGCAACAAGTACTGAAAAACAAACAGGCGTATATGCTGCCCCCCTCAGGTCCAGAAAAATAGCATCCCCGATACCTACGGTATTGTAGAAAAACGAGTAGCATCACGTTTTCAGAATTTTGGCATCGACTTGGTACCGAAGCATCGGTACCTACAGTACTGCAGAAAAACGAGTACCGTCACGTTTTCAGAATTTTGGCATCGATTTGGTACCGAAGTATCGGTTCTCGTGACATCCCTAGATGCTAATGCCCCCCTTTTCAAACCAGTGTAAGAGGAAAAGGCAGAGCAGGGTCTCCCAATTATTGGTAATTTCTTAAAACGTCCCCTCGTCTTTCACCTCCAAGCACACTTGTCACAAGGATGAACAAAGCCCAATTTCTTACAGTCACTACAGAAACGGGGGAATAATGACTGGAGAAAGGGTCAGCTCAGAGACCTGCAATTACTGAATTCACTGAAAGGAATTTTATACCCTTTTTTCTTAACAAAGCACTCCAACATTTTCTTCATGTCTAACACTGCAGTTGGGGGTGAGTTGGCAGGACTGGTTGACGAGAACATTAAACTGTTACTGAGTTAACGGTGCACTCATGCAGAACACATGGCTTTTCTGAATTCATATTTCTGGAACTTTTACATCAGTAATTAATAATCATAATCTCATGACATGCCGTGACTGATTACAATACAGCTTTCCGCACAGCACAAATAAAAAATGCCATTATTAGTAAAAACATACAGTAATACTAAAGGAGAACTTATCTGAATGTCATTCTTACTCTGACAGCTATCATACAACATCATATACAGCTCTATGCATAAAATTAAAGTGATTATTCAGAATATAAAAATTGATTTAGCACTGGAAAGGCATACTTGACTAAATGTGCAACCTCACTTTTCATTTTTCCCGATACTACCCCCCTTGGCAGCTGAACTGTAGGATCCAGATAAACTGAATTGTGTTTCATGCAAACAGACTCTGTTTAAAAAGGAAGTTTGCAAACCTCACCACCAGCTGACTTTGGAAAATGAATACAAACAAAACTCATGTCCTTTTCAAAAGCAAGTACATTTGTTTTATACTGAACTGATTCCTGCAAATCTCTGGAAATGTTCTTTTCTTTTGACAGGTGATAAAAGGTGTTTGTATATTTATGAATCCAACTGTAAGACTTTAGAGAGCGCAGGCTGAGTGGCAGGTGATGTTAGAAGGTGTGTGCAGGCAGGTGGAGGGCAAATAACAAATGAAAGGGGGCATCATTTGGTCTCAGCGGTCAAACTGGTGTAATTTCTGTAAGCCCTGGGTAAATACTGCCATTTCAGCAGCCTCCAGCTTTTGGGGGGGGGGGGGGGGGGGGGGGCAACTGCCAGTCAGTGCAGCCCATGCCACCGAGGACCAGGCTAATAGCAGGCCGGAGAGAAGGTGGTGGTGGGGGGTGGCTTTCAGCACCCCCAGCTGCAGCCTTCTCTATGCCTGTTACCCTGAGGATGACAGCTTCATCTCCTGTTCTCATCACCACCTTTCATGGAGCCAAGAGGTATTAACCCTCTGAAAAGAATTCACTCTGACTGTTTAGTGAGAGTGTCCAGGTAAGCAACCTGACTGAAGACTGGAACTTCACACGCAAGCTGATTTTTGCAACTTTGAGGTTCATTAATACTGCAAAAGGAGGAAAACATGTGTAACTAGAGGTCGCAAGCTACCTCAAATGCTTCCAAGCCCCAAAGGTTTAATGAAATATATTACATGGAAAAATGGTATTATGAATAATAAGTGAAGTGTTGTAGTTCTACAAATAAATGTTAGCAGACTTAAAGTCGTAAAGTATGTGAGAAAGAATTTGTAAATATCATAAAGGATTGGAGGTCGCTCCTTAAGTAATGCATGCACTTCTTTCTTTGAATACGTTCTTCCATAACAAGCGTGCTTCGGTTTTAGAAAAGTAATTCATAAATGTATTCACAATACTAGCAAACCAGCAAACACCCTTTGATATTAAACTACATTATGAACCATTTTCATTGCAGTGAATAACGTAAGAACCTTTGGAAACATAATATCTTGCTTAGCCTATTTAATTAAACCATACTGGCAAGGTGACAGACCAATGCGGTGAAGTTCAAAATGATCCAATCTAGCATTTCTGCTTTTTCCAACGATAAACAGAATTAAACACAAGATCAGCTACAGCTGAATTAAGGGTATTTAATTTCAGTAATGAATGGAATCTAGCTTGCTAGTCAACTACATTTTCATTTACAGATACAACACGCATTATTTTATAGTGACAGTCATAACAAGATTCGTTCAAACAGACCTAATCAAGCACGCTTTGGTTTTACAAAACTAGCTAGCTAGCTACCTAGCTAGCACATTCGCTACACGGTGATATTACAATGCTACACGCCGAGTATTGAAAAAAACAATGGAATCGTTCGTAAAGTGCAGGGACATTAACATAGCTAGCTCTCTATATGGGTACAGAACGGTAATACAATAATGAGATAACTGCAGACACAAGGATGAGAACATTCGCCGTCCTACCTAGAAACAGTAGCTAGCTAGCTAGTGCATTAATATTTGTTACAAGAATGCTAATACAATAATCGTTCATTACCCCGTCCCACCAAGATACAGTAGTTAGCTAGCTAGCTAAGTAGCGCACTGAGTCGCTATGCGGTGATATTAAGACTTTCAACGTGTATTGAGGAGAGGAATGTAATCGTTTGTAAAGTGCATGGATGTTAACTTAATAAGTACTTTTCTCAGTTGAAGACCGAAGTTGAGATTTGTAGCGAATTAACCCTAAATTTTATGAGCTCCCTGCGTGGTCCGCCATGTTTCCGTGGCTGCTAAGTCCTGTATAAGAGTTTTCTTTCCAAGATACGGGATCATGCCACTCGTGGAAGACTTCAGTACTGCAAGTATTTAAATAGACTCCCATTATATTTTGAGATCATATTTTATAGAATTTTTTATGGAGGAGGGCCTCGCCCCCCCACATCTGCAAACTTTATGACAGAATTGCATACACATACGCTATAAACTTACCAGGTTTGGTGTGAATAGCTCTTACCGTTTTGGAGTTATAGCCGTGGCAAAAATCTGGTTTTATGTTTTTATGGCACAGGTAGGCTTTTGATCCAGGTAACTTCCAAATTATAGCAGATATCCATAAACCCTGTGCAATTTGATTAGTTTTTTGTACAGTGCAGTTTTTTGTAAATATTGGGGTGGGGGGGCCTTTGCCCCCCACCCAAAAGTTTACATGCACAAGTTCATGTCATAACAGACATGCATATCAAATTTGGTGTAAATCAGACTTATATTTCTATACGTTTGGCCTGCCAGAAAAAAAATAAAAAAAACAGAACGAAAACAATATGCTTCCCAGCCCATGGGCTTGGAAGCATAACCATGTGCTTGGAAGCATAACAAAAAAACAAACAAAACAAAAACAATATGCTTCCCAGCCCATGGGCTTGGAAGCATAAAAAACAGAACGAAAAAAATATGCTTCCCAGCTCCATGGGCTTGGAAGCATAATAAAAAGCCTGTACCACCTGCACAAGCATACTGATGAGCATGTTTGGGCCGGGTTTGCCCTCACTGATGAGTGAGGGGGATGGGTCTGGGTGTAGAAGTGTGTAATCAGGCCTCTGATGAACCGGAGCTGCTTGGCCTCGCTGTGTAAGCGGAGGAGCTGTAATTGGAGTGCGTCAGTCAGGAGACAGGAGAAGCAGCTCACAGCAGCCCAACTCTGTGCTATATGACCTCCTCTGGAGAGGGCACACCTGTCAGATGTGCTCTTATCAGGTGTGATGAGGACAGAGGAAGTGACAGCTGTACCTGGGAAAGCTGCTTGCTGATGTCAAGCCTTTGGGTGAGGGAGTTCAGCTGTGAGGTGATCTTCTTGTTGGTTTCTCTCTGCTCCCAGATGGTTCTCTGTGCTGTTCTCTTGCGTGTGTGTAGAACAGTTATCTGCTGCTGTAGAGCCATGATCCGACGCTGCAGGGCCAGAGAGGACACCCGCTGGGCAGTACCCCTTCGCTGTTGAGCCCCTTTACCTCCCAAAAACAACAAAAAGACCACACTGAATGGACAAAAATCCCCTCAATAGTGCCAAAACCTCATACAACTCTACACGATGTATCTTGTAAGTGTAATCCATGCCAGAGCAGGATTTACAAAATGTTAACTACAGGAGTGTGAATAAATGGGACTTTTGTTTTTTTCTGGCATAAAATATATTTTTTGAGAACAATATGACTTTGTGCTGTGCACTGCTCCTAGGGATAAAGTAAAACATTTGAGGAAAAGTCTTACGCAGGAACAATACTCAAATAAGATATGGTATTACTGTATCATGTTTATTTAACCAGGAATATGAATACATACGAAAAATGTTAGGCATATATGTATATACATACATACACACATATTACATTGTACACGTGTATTTACTCATTATATACTTTTTCATAATAATCAAATGCAATGCATTTTAAATAATCTACCTTAAATAGAGCAGCTGTCCAAATCATGATTATGCAGTTATTAGTATGTTGGGATACTTGGTGATGGGTAGCAGCAGTACCTGGGTGGGTGTGTCGGGGGGTGTGAGGGTGCGGACTGGCATACTGGGCGCAGTCTTTGGGGCGTCTGCGTCCCTGTGCACACACAGCATGGAACACAACACAATGCAGCCCTCAACAAGCACCTTCAGGACAGCTCTCAGCAATGCTGGGGGTGAGCGGCACTGCTGCTGCTTGCAGTTACATCAAACAGGAGTACATCATGCTTTTCATCGCTGACAGTTTGACTGCGCAAGTCTTGGGGTTGCTCTGGTGTGCTTTAGCATGCCACACTAGCACGCATCGCTGTCATTTCAGCATGTCATTCCACAGAGAATGGGCATTTGCCGACTGCTCTGGGAGGGAAGGACTGTGGCTGGCGCTGACAGCTCACCTCTCATCGGAAAAACACTGGGCCTCACAAGGCCCTATGAGGACTGTCAAAGGCCTGTTACCTGCTCAGAATGCTAACAGCTGGTAAGACCAGAACACACCACTAGCCTCATCATTTGCAGTAGAAGCACTTTACATGATTTACCAAGAGCAAGAACTATGGTCGACACGGCTGAAAAGCCAGATTCTGTAAAGTGAAGAGAATCTATTTCTCATTTTCTCATTCAAAGCTGGGTATATATGATGTATTAAACAATGCTTTGAACTGGAGATCACAGTGAGGCAAAGAATCTCGAATCCAGAATTAGCAATATCACTACCAGAAAGCAACTAAAACAATGTATTGTCACAAAAAATGTTATTATTTGTCATTTTTTAAATCAATCTGATTTAAAAGCATTAAAATATCACAAAAATTACCATTTTTTATGAAACTGATATTGTGCCCACTCCTCTGGGAGTGGTTCTACTGTGGTATAATTGTAGTTTCTATGAGGGTGGTTCTGCTGTGGTACAACAGTAGCTCCTGTGAGAGCGGTTCTGCGGGTAAAAATGCTACCTGTGGAGGAACATTCTGAGCTAGCGATGGTTGTGGATGGCTGCTCTTCTCTGGGCTGTGACTGTCCAAACTGTCTGTATACGCCTCCCCACTGTCACTGCAAAAGGGACAGGAACAATGGGCTGGGATATTTAACCTGCATGGAAATGTTACCATCCTACTCTACTAATTACTCCCACTCTGTGTCTGCAGAGAACAGCAATGATTTAGGATTTGGAATTTAGGGATCTAATGCTCATATTAACAGACACACGCACACACAATGAGGATCAAAATTTGACCTTGCATGACATTTGACTTTTTTTTTTTTAATTAAAATGTTGGGGTTTTTTTTGGAAAAAAATCATACAAAGACAAATTGTGGAAATGATGGCTAAGAAAATAAAATCAAGTATGTAAGCATAAGTCTTCAGATCGAAATGTCTTTTAATGCATGTTTCCCATTAACTTGTGTGTCATGTGCGTCAAAACGTTTGACTGGTACTGCACATAAATAGGTGAATAAACTCAATGTTTTGATCCCAGCCTCACCATTACAGATTTCTCATACTTGAATCATTCAGCATATCCAAAAATACCTGTTTCAGAAACTATTGTAGCATTCTTAGCTAGTGTTCTGATCAGTGGATCAGTGTATCTCTGCTCCCCTGCAGTGTTTTGCCAATAAGGACTGGGGGGTGGGGAAGCACACAAATTATGGGGTCTCTTTACCCGACATCAAGGGTTGCTAGTGGACAGTTGAGGGTAAGAAGGCCTGTAAGGTGTGTAACATTTTTATTTTCTTTCAGTCAGCACCTCATGTGTTAACAGAGCAGGACTGCTTTCCTATTTTATGAAACAGCAGAGAAGTTCTGCATTTCACTTCAGTACTTCCAAAAAGATACAAATGTTCAGGACAGCCATGTGTGCTTCATTTCTACAGTGCTATTCAGAGAGAGCCAATTAGCCTGGCAGTTAGGACTACTGATTCCTGGAGGTAGACTGCTAACAGGCTGTGGGTGCAAACACAGTTTATCAGCCTGCTAACACCACTTGGAGCCACACTGATCAGCCTGAATGTGCAGACAATGGCAGCTATTGGGAACCATGGCATGGAAGCCCTGAAGAAGAGGGAGAGAGCCTACCATCTTACAGCAGTAAACTAAGCTATGCTGCACACATGCTTGCACACACTCACTTCCCCAGCACAGACACGCCTACAGGCACTCGCTTCCCAAGCACAGACATGCCTACAGGCATTCGCTTCCCAAGCACAGACATGCCTACAGGCACTCACTTCCCAAGCACAGGCATGCCTACAGGCACTCGCTTCCCAAGCACAGGCATGCCTACAGGCACTCACTTCCCAAGCACAGGCATGCCTACAGGCACTCGCTTCCCAAGCACAGACATGCCTACGGGCATTCGCTTCCCCAGCACAGACAAGCCTACACGCATTCGCTTCCCCAGCACAGACATGCCTACGGGCATTCGCTTCCCCAGCACAGACAAGCCTACACGCATTCGCTTCCCCAGCACAGACATGCCTACAGTCATTCTCTTCCCCAGCACAGACATGCCTACACGCATTCTCTTCCCCAGCACAGACATGCCTACACGCATTTGCTTCCCCAGCACAGACATGCCTACAGTCATTCTCTTCCCCAGCACAGACATGCCTACACGCATTCGCTTCCCTAGCACAGACATGTCTGCCTCCTTTCAGTTTTTTTGTGCTGCTTTTCAAAACATTCCGATTTACTTTAAATTTCTCTGTCCTTAACAAAGCCTGTAAATTTTTGTACAAATGTTCTGTGACTACTGCTAAGATAGAAAGTATTAACCTGTATTAACCTAAACTTTGTAAAGTTAAAATCAACATTTTGTGATATGGCAATTAAAAAAAGAAAGCAGTCAAGAATTAATCCATTATGCTTTACAATTACAGCTGCCTGGAAAGAAGTACATATCAGCATCAGTATCAGCAAGCAAAGAGTATTTACTGACTAACTGTAAGTCACTACTGGAAAGTATTAGAAGCCGAATCATTTCAGCCATCATTCAATAAATGTTAATTCAGAAACTTGGCATAAAACATACATGAAATAATTACTGTAGATAGTGCTTCATCTAAAGAATCCTGAAAGCATGTAGACATCTGGTAGCAAGCAGAATAGGATAATTTAAAATTTATCTAAGTAGATAAAAGGGAGAGGAAATGGTTCCTTATCCCAGAAGGGCATGTCACATGATAACTAAACTGACTTTGTGGGCTTGCCTGGGAATCCTCAGCTGTCAGGGGTGAATATGCAAAAGAGCTGTAAATTAAATCAACATGCCAACCTGACAGGTTCCAACCTCATGACTGCATAGAAATAGCATTGGTGAAAACAAATCAGGCACTACTTCACTGCAGGCTTCCTGGCACCAGTTCAACTTCTGGTGCAGAGGTGGCTAATTCTGCATGCAAATTTCAGTCAATAAGCTCAGCGCAAGACATCCCACGATCTGACAGTAGGTTCTTTAATTTTCTTTTCCTGAATACAAAATATACAAGTTTTGAGATTCACTCTCCCATTTGATTATGCTTTGTATGGGCAGTGACCCCCTGTTGCAGAAACGCTGAGATAACAAGAGTCGTACCTGTCTTCACTGAAGTCCTCCCACCCATCCTTACTGCTGTGGGATGCTGGTTGGTGCCGGGGCAGGCCTCCTGGCTGAGCTGTCGGTTGCCTGGGCTTTGCACTTGCCGCAGCTTTGCCTCTGTGGTGCTTTCCCAACTGGGTGAAGACCCTAGCGGCCTGCACAATGCCGAGCTCCTGCCGCAGCTTCAGCAGCCTGCGCCTGCTCTGGTCTCTCTCTCTCCTGACCATGGCCAGCTGGCTCTCCAGATCCTTCACGAGGGCCTCCTGCCTCTCCCGGTCTGCACAGGATTGGGCCTGGATGGCCTCCACACGTGCCACTGCCTGGCTGCGCAGCCGCAGAATGGAGGCCTGCAGCTCCTCCCGGGCCTCCTCCAGCTCCTGGTTGGCCGCCCTCAGCCTCTGCACCTCCTCCTCCAGGGCTTGCACCCTGACCTCCAGGCGCTCCACCTGTAAGGCGCATAGCACCCTGCTACCAGCTTTACCTGAGAAGACTGTCCATTTTCACCTGCCCTACCTTCCTCCTCCTCTCATTGCATTACTGACACTATTAACCAGAGCAACTTAGGTCAAAAATTTACCCATTTATACAGCTGAATATTTACTGAGGCAATTGTAAGTCAAGTACCTTGACCAAGGGTACAAGGGCAGCACCCGAGCAGGGAAATGAACCAGCAACCTTTACGAGCCCTGCTCCTTACCATGATGCCACACCATTGCCCTCCTTGGTTATCAGTACTTTTCCCCCCAAACACAGTGTTATAGATGATTCTTGGATGACTGCAAACTGATACACAACTGCTGAAAATCAGCATGTATTAAACGCCATCCTCAGTCTGTCTGCAGTTTTCATTTGAAATGACTGACTGATTTCCACTGTGCAAGGGGCATAACATTAACCAATAATGTACCATCAAACACAAATTATTTTTGGCTCATTAATCCATTCATTAAGCTTATCACAATGAACTACGGACACCTGACTCACGACCAAGCCCCCAGTTCCTTGTTGCTAAATACAATAGAAGACAACATGCCGCCACGTCGCAAGACCTTTGTCAACTCAGTTAAAGAGAAGAGCACATGCCTGCTGGTTGTCTAGCCCTAGGCAACATCTCCCTTTAATTTCACATTCTGTGTCCTCTGGTGAACATGTTACCTTTTAAAAAAAAAAAAAAATCACTCTTTTTTCTTTTTTTTTGGCTGGCTGACAATAGACTGGAAAGAGTGTGACATCTGTGCGAATCGAGGCTGAAAATCATTTCTATTGCTCACCCTTTCTGAGAATAAATTAGCGCTAGCCCTTCCCCCACTGAATTATTACATTTAACATGGTGCCTGTCATTCAGTAATCAGGCAATGACAGCTCCCATTACTGGCCCATATGGCAGACACTGGCGTACATGTAATCGTATCATCTGCTACAGATCACTCCAGAACAGTTTCATTCACAGATCAGATGCACGCTGTTGCCCGCTCCTACAATGCTCCCCTGAAAAGCTTTCCATTTTTACTGTAAACCTACTGAGGCCCTTGTCTACCAATAAGGAGAACAGTAGCTTGATTTTTCTTATACTAAACCGCTATTTGATGACTTCGTGTCATATTCAGGTCTGATATATCGACCCATTTTTTAGCTGACAATATTCATACAATGCTTAAGATCCATGTGAGATAGCATGTACACAGTAAAAATGAAGTAAAAAAAGTGAGGTTTGTGAGGGAGATGGGCAGAGCTTTTGGCCCCCTGTGCAATGTGGCATGGCACCCATGTGTCTCTACCTCCTCCAGTGATGCTCCCACTCTCCCCGCAGGCAGCTTTCGGGGGGTGCTGCTTCTGACCTGTGCATCCTCCCCCTCTTTCACCGCCAGCTCTGCCAGAAGAGAACAAAGTGCATGTTGTGACACAAGGTGTCTGCCTGAACAAGACGGCGTGTCATCTTCAGAAAAAGTCAATTACCACTAATTAGCTTTAATTTCTCCTGGCTTTATCTGCGCTTTCTTCCACACAGGTGCTCCTTCCTGAAAGCACACTAGGGCAAACTGTGCTAATGGCACCTAGCTGTCATCTGAGACCACACCGCTGAATCAGACAGCTACATTTAGCTGAGAATAGCTCACAGCAAGTTAGGGAAAAGGGGAACCTGAGAAAATGAGCTTTGTTTCATGGCTGTTGCATCTGTGAGTTATTAAAACCCCGCAAGGCTGCAGGCCCGGACTACATCCCTGGCCGGGTCCTCAGGGACTGCGCACACCAGCTCACAGAGGTGCTGACTCTTTAACACCTCACTTTCCTAGGCAATTGTCCCAACATGCCTCAAGACCGCTACCATTATCCCCGTCCCAAAGAGCCCAACAGTTTCATGCCTGAATGACTACCGCCCAGTTGTACTCACCCCAATAATCATGAAGTGCTTTGAATGGCTGGTCATGGCACATATGAAGAAGACCATTGACGTCACAGCAGACCCCCACCAGTACACATACAGACAGAACCGCTCCACCACAGATGCCACTTCATCTGTGGTTCATCTGGCCCTCACTCACTTAGAGAGTAAGGACTCATATGTCAGACAAACCCTGATAGATAAACTGGCACTACTTGGACTAAGCCCATTTCTGTGCAACTGGGTACTGGACTTTTTAACAAATAGGCCCCAGTCCGTCAGAATCCACAACATTTTATCCTCCCCCATCATCCTCAACACCAGTTCCCCCCAGGAATGCGTCCTGAGCCCCCTACTGTACATACTGCTGAACTATGACTGCTCAACCAAGCATCCGAGCAATCATATTGTGAAGTTTGCAGACGACACGGCAGTGGTGGGACTCACCACTCACAGCAATGAGTCCGAGTACAAGAAGGAAGTGGAAAAACTGGAGGCCTGGTGCAAAATTAACAACCTCTCCATCAATGTTAAGAAAACAAAGGAGATGATTGTGGACTTTAGAAAGACCGGCACCATTCCTCCTCCCCTCGACATTGGGGGAGCAGCTGTTGAGATGGTATCCTGTTTCAAATACCTGGGGGTGCACATAACTGACAATCTCACCTGGAGCACCATTTCGACCAGCATAGTGAAGGCCCACCAACACCTCTATTTCTTGAGGAGGCTGAAAATGAGTACCTCATATCGTTACCTGTCATGCACAACATGTCCTGGAATGACAATAAAACATCCTTATCCTTATCCTGTTAAAAAAAAAAAGGCCAAGCAAAAGAAATGTTCCCCGCCAGCAAAATATATCTGTATGCAGAATTTATGTACAAAAATGTACATAAAATGTACAAAATATCATGATACATTTATGAACAGAATGAAGTTATAATCACATCAGTTCCATTGCTTTTACGTTACTGGCATAAGAGGGATTCTTAATCTGGAATCATGGTTATCACATGACATGGTGTTGTGTGTGCAGAAAAGGCATACATAATAATGAAACCCTTGCCCTTACTTCGTTAACAGGAAAACAACAATGCCAAGCATTCATTCCACAAAAGGAGGCTTGAGAATAACAAATGAAAATATAACATTTAACATATAACATAACAGGTGATGAGCAATATTCATCCGCTTTACTGAGAAACAGAGGATACCCAAGACATACGAGATCCCTGTGACTTGGAACCGGTCCAGCTTCAAGCACCAACTTTGACAATTTTATTCATAAAGACCACCGTGCTGTGTTTGTATTGTAATTCTTGAACGGATATGTCACCACATCATTTTATCATAATTACAAAGTTTTTTCATGTGAGGGAGGTAGAAAGCTCAATACTCTGGCATAAACGGAGCAACTATATGCAGGTACACTTCAAGTTTACCTCTCAAATTTTTACCAGAGAACCACTAGATAACAATTGTGGCTGAACTCTGCCCTGCCATGTTTCCCTGCTTGGACAGTCAATGTCAAGGTCTTAAACTGTTAGGAAACACTGCAAGAGAAATAACACTAATCACCTGTGCCAAAGTAAAAAAAAACTGAAGTCATAGCAAACTTTTTGGTTCTTTGAAAAAATTTCCCGGTCAGCTGACCTTTTTACAGACAGAGAGGAGCAGGGGCAGGAGAGTGATTTCATCTGTAGGTTGACATTCCCTTTTACATTCTGCAACAGCTAAAAAGGTTGTTACATTAAATTAGGCCCCTCTTTTGTCTTCTGAGCACGCCACATCCAATCAGGCGCTCCACGAGCTGTAGAATGTGCCAGATACTTAAGATACTAGGATACTAGGCAGAGTGTTCTCCCACAGCTGGGGAATGGGTACCTTCACATCTCTCCTCAGTCACATGGCTGAAATCCCACTGCTGCTGCATACATTAATGTCTATTCTCAAACATACAGAGACAAAGCATATAAACCCCTTTTATCTTTTGCCTCTCATTTATTTATTTATATCTGCAATGTGTCAACCTGCTCCCTCTGATGAAGTCAAGACTTCACAGGAATCAATTCATGGCTGTATCCAAATACGTTTATGATCTTTATTATTATAATTTGTTTAGCAGATAGAATTACTATGTCATACACCATCACCAGAAGTCTCTGTTGCAGATCCCAAAATAGTGACGTTAGTGAATATTACCAATAGCAATCTTAGCTCAAACAAATGTACAAGCACTTCTGCTGCACTCCCCTGACCTCAATGCTGAATTTTGCCAATATTTCATGTTTAAGCATCCATTAGAAGAACACATAGCCAGCTGCCCATACACAGTGCACAGACCCTGTGAGTAGGGGAAGCCCATATTAAAGGTGTTTAAGGTGAAGCCACCACACTCCTCTGTCTATTGGGGCCTTCATACTCCATGTGGATAGGGCCAGTAATCAATTAAACTACATGACATCTTGTAACTGCCCTGTTGCATACAAGGTCTTACTGCAGCCAGGCCACACCTGATTCTGTTCTTGTGTCCAGTCTAAAGGAATTTTTACCTAACTAATGTAATCAAACATTCACTGCATCATGGGGGAACAGCTAATTTAAGTGACAGCGAAAACTCTGTCACTAAAGGACATTGCAGGCTATTTATAATTTGATTAGCCCATAGAGAACTCCAAAGTGCCTTACGTTTCATGCACAGACATACACTCTGAACTGAGCTTTTGATTCATATTAGTACTTTCACATGGATTTAAGAAATTGGTATGATGTTTGTTACTGGAATGAGAATAACAGTAAAGTGAAAATAAAATCACTCCCTTTCCATGAAATGACATAGGCCCTAGCCTGTTATCAGCCATTTTTGATAGTTTTGGGATTATGCATAAAATGTAATTCCAGACATCAGGCTCATATCTTGACATGTCACTCATAAAACGAAAACCCTTCAAAGTAGGAAGCATGTTATTCTAACCTGGTGTGAGTAGGATCACAGTCATCAAGACGCATGTTATACTCCCCTAGTTCAAGTATGATCATACTCACCAGGAAGCATGTTATCCTCTTTTAGTGTGAGCAATGACATACAGCAGCCCCATTCCCACTCACCTTCCTGCTCCTGCCGCAGGCAAACACGCAGCTCCTGTATGGTGGTTCTGTCCATTGCTGCCTGCACACGTAACACGTCCAGCTCCTCCTCCAGATTAGTCCTGCCATAACACACACACACACACACACACACACACACACGCACACGCACACGCACACGCACACACACATATGAGAAACCCTACCGTCCCCAGGATATAAGGTGTCAAATATGAAGCACACACACACATTACACAACAGCAGTGTTTCCTTCTGACCACAGGTTTAAAAATACGAACAGTCCATTCTTGATAAACATTCTAAAAAGGGCAAGAAACAACATTCAAGCATAATCATGAAAAGGTTAAAAAAAAAAAAAATAAAGGAAAAAAGTTGAAACAAGCCAACAATGGATTCCCACAGGCACACTGATTTCTGATTTCTTCTTTTACCAGGGGGAGTCCATTTAAAGCAACCTTGGGTATGCAGTCTGGTTGCAACCTCACAATATGACCAAACCATCTTAGGTGGTGGCCTTTGATCGCTTGAATTACGCTAAGGCATTTGTCTTTTTGTAAAGATCTTTGTTGGAGATTTTGTTAGGCCAACAGATTCTACAGATCTTCCTGAGGCAGCTATTGTGGAAAGCCTCGATCTTACTCATAACAGGATATGATCTGTCGCATCATTCATACACAGATGATACCCAACTGTTCATTTCCTTCCCTCCCAAGAGACATCACCCCCAAAGTCTCAGCATGTCTCACAGACATCTTGGGCAGGACGAACAAACAACAGCTCAAGCTGAACATTGATAAGACTGACATAGTCTACGTCCCAGCATTCATGACCCCTCTGAGTAACCTCTCAATTTGTGTGGACAACGCAAAAGTTATGGCAACCACAGCTGCCAAAAACCTAGGAGTAACTCTGGACAGCAACTTATCCTTCAAAGAGCATATTGCAGCCACAACCAGGATCTACAGATTCCTGTTATTCAACATCAGGAAGATCAGACCTGACCTTACCTCTCTGAATAGTCAGCCCAAGTTGTGATCCAGACCCTCATCCTGTCACGTTTGGACTACTGCAACTCGCTACTTGCTGGCCTCCCAGCGTATGTCATCCGACCGCTGCAGCTCATTCAGAACACAGCAGCCTGATTGACATTCATCCTCCCCAAGCAGGCCCATGTGACACCTCTCCTTGAGTCCCTCCACTTGCTACCGACTGCAGCAAGGATCAAGTTCAAGACCTTGCTACTAACCTTTAAGGGACTTAACGGATCAGCCCCCAATACATACAGGACATGATAAAATTCTACAAGCCTGCAAGAGTGCTGCGCTCTGCTACCTTGGGTCGCCTCCGTGTCCCAAAATACGAGAGCAGCATCTCTGGGACCCGCCTCTTCCCAGTACTGGCTCCACACTGGTGAAATGAACTTCCTGTCGAGATTCGGACAACAGACTCCCTGGGCACCTTCAGGAAAAAAACTTAAAACATCTGTTCAAGCTGTATCTGTAGCCTACCGTCCTCCCTATGTTTGTCTATCTATCTTATTGATTGCTATGCTCATTTAAAAAAAATAAAACTTCCACACTAGCCTAGCACTTAACTTTGTATCTTACTGACCTCTTGTAATACCTTACAATAACTACTCTTAGCATAGTGATGCACTTACTTGTAAATCGCTCTGGGTAAGAGCGTCTGCTAAATGATATAATGTAATGTAATGTAATATCACACTTGGCCACTTGCCACAACTAAAAACCATACAGGAGAACAGGCTTTACTCAAGTTTTGTACAGCTGGATCTTGGTTCTTATGCTGTATTGGCTCAACTGTAAAATTTTATGTAGCTGTTCGAATGTAGAGTGTGCCTTTCGAAGTCTTCAGTGGATGCCATTTGAGCTCCATTGTCTTTGCTGACCAGGTTTCCCAAATATACAAATTCATCAGCAATGTGAAGTGGCTCACCATTGATGGTGGTGGGTGTACTAACAGTGAAATTGACGTACATCACTTTTGTTTTTTGTCATTTACTTTGAGACCAGTTTGGTGTGCAAACTTAGTTAGTCTGTCTGTCTTCTATTGCAGGCGTTGTTGAGAAGCAGACAGCACAGCTAAATCATCAGCGAAGTCAAGGTCCTCAAGCTGATCGCATGGGGTCCACTGGATGCCATGGGGTTTATCAGATGTTGTTTTCCTCATGATCCAGTCTATAACCACCAAGAAGAGAATGGGGGATAGGATACAACCTTGGCGCACTTCAGATGTCATAGAAAACCAACGGGACAAGTTGGTTTCCATAGCAACAATGTAGAAGAGTATAATTTTAGGAGGAATGCCATAAAGTCACAAGATCTTCCATAGGGTTTCATGATGTACACTGTCGAAGGATTTTCAAAGTCAATGTAGCTGACAAAGAGGGGGACATTCTATTCAATACATTGTTTAAATTACGTTTCTCCAGATGGGTGATCCAAGAAGGCGGCACGCTAGGTCACAGCTGCCACTCCGGGTCTCAAACATGGTGCTTTTTTCTAAGCACTTACCGATTTCTGTAAAACTACCTCACTCTGCATGTGTATCAGAACCTCAAAACTACCTCACTCTGCATGTGTATCAGAACCTCTGGTAGACATGTATACAACCATCAAAGCTTAACCAACATCGGCAATCAATGCCAAATTCAACCAGATGGAGTCACATTGTACCAACTGCGCCACTTCAGCATGCTCCGGACACTGGACCGCAAGACCACAGCATCGTCGGACAACGGCGACAACCCAGAAGGACGCCGAAAGTAGTGCGCAAGGAAGCAGAAGTGTGGTAAGCGAGCCGGCCTTCATGCTACGCTAAAAGCTAACCCTAGCCAACCGGCACTCCCGTCTGTTTTCCTCTCCAACGCCTCCTCCATCGACAATAAACTGGACTACATAAGCCTGCTTTTGACCTCTCAAAAGGAGATGAGACACTGCTGTTCTCTCATCTTCACTGAAACGTGGCGGCACGAGTGTATCCCCAACTCCACCATTCAGCTGGATGCACTAACCGCTTTCTGGTTGGACAGGATTGCTACTTTGTTTGGTAAGACCCGCGGTGGTGGCCTGTGTGTTTACATCAACAAGGAATGGTGTATAAACACAGCAATCATCTCTGTGCACTGCTCAGCACTCACGGAGGTCCTGGCAGTCAGATGTAAACCCTTCTACCTCCCAAGAGAGTTCACAACAGTGATCGTTGTTACTGTTTATATCCCCCCTAGCACTAGCACTAGAAATGCTAATGCTAGCGGGGCCCTGGGTGAACTTTACAGGAAAATCAACGAGCTACAGATGGCTCACCCCGACAGCTTCTTCATCGTCGCCGGGAACTTCAACAACGCAAACTTAAGGACAGTACTTCCGAAATTCCACCAGCACATTGACTTTGCAACACGCATGGGGAAAAACACAAAGACCTTGTTTACACAAACATCCACAATGCATACAAGGCCGCACCCCGCCCCCACTTCGGACAATCTGACCACATCTCTGTTTTACTGACCCCAGCATACAGACCCATACAAAAACGAGTCAGACCAGACGAGAAGGAGGTAGGAACCTGGCCTCAGGGAGCCACATCAGCACTCCAGGACTGTTTTGAAAACACAGACTGGGAAATCGTCAGAGAAGCTGCCACATATGGCAGCTCTGTGGACTTGGAGGAGTACACAGCCTCAGTGACTGGCTACATTAGCAAGTGCATTGAGGATGTTACTGTCTCCAGAACTGTCTGCCTGTCCACAGCTGACGTAAGGAATACTCTACGCTGAGTAAACCCACAGAAAGCTGCTGGACCAGACAATATACCTGGTCAGGTGCACAGAGAATGTGCGGAGGAGCTGGCAGGCATTCTCACGGACATCTTCAACATCTCTCTGAGCACAGGGACAGTAACTGCTTGCCTCACAACAACCAGAATTATACCAGTACCTAAGAAGTCAGCCGTGTCCTGCCTCAATGACTACCAGCCTGTAGCACTGACAACCATTGTGACAAAGTGCTTTGAGAGGCTGGTACTGAGGCACATGAAGACCCATCTCCCAGACCATCTGGACCCACTGCAGTTTGCCTACTGCTCCAACCGGACAACCGATGATGCCATCACTACAGCCCCCCACCTCACCCTTTCCCACCTGGACAGAAAGGACAATTATGCCAGAATGCCGTTCATAGACTTTAGTTCAGCATTCAACACAATCATTCTGCAGAGACTGGTAGGGAAGCTTAGCCTGCTGGGCTTGAACACCTCTCTGTAATTGGATCCTGGACTTCCTGACTGACAGGCCTCAGTCTGTCACTATAGGGTCATCAAGCTGAGTACCAGCTCCCCCCAGGGCCGTGTGCCGAGCCCACTGTTATTCACCCTGCTGACACTTGACTGTGCTGCCCAGCACAGCTCTAATCACATCATCAAGTTTGCAGATGACACGACAGTGGTGGGGCTTATCAGTAACAGCGAAGAGTCCGCATACAGACCAGTGGTCAGTTGGCTGGTGGACTGCTGACAAGACAACAATCTGTCTCTTAACATTGAGAAAACCAAAGAGATGGTTGTTGGCTTCAGGAAGAGCCCTGCGATTTACACTCCTATTTACATGGCTTTGCCGTGGAGACAGTCAACAATGTCAAGTTCCTGGGAATGAACATAGCAAAGGACCTCACCTGGACACTCAACACCACCACCATAACCAAAAAAGGCCCAGCAATGTCTCCATTTGCTGTGGAGGCTGAAGAAAGCCAGACTCCCTCCTCCCATTCTCACCACCTTCTCCTGAGGGACTATAGAGAGCATCCTCTGCAGCTGCATCAGCGTCTGGTTTGGGAATTGCAACGTTGCTGACCACAAGTCCCTACAGCAGATAGTGAGGACCTGAGTGGATCATCAGAGTCCCCTGAATGAACTCTTCAATAAACACGGCAAGCAACCTGCATTGCCACAGACCCCTTCCAGCCCTCCCATGGACTGTGAACCCCCTTGCCATCTGTCAGAAGGTACCAGAGCATCTGTATGGTCACTGCCAGACACTGCAACAGCTTTTTCCCTCAGGCAGTCAGGCTCCTCAACTCCGTGCTGCCCCATTCTCCCCTCCTGTGCCTGCACAAGTACGGACCCACACCCCTGGAGCACAGCATACCCCTGCCTACTCCCCTGGACTGAGCAACCCCAAAATTTAAAATGCACACAGCCATTTTAAAAGGTGTAATACTGTTTACAAATTTACTTGCACTCTTCTGCCTGCCACTTCACCATTTAATGACTTGTATTTTGTCTATTTATTGTCTTGTGATTTGTCTATTTATTGTCTTGTGTATTTATTCAGTGACTAAATGTAGCACCATGGGTCCCAGGGAAATGTTATTTCAACCCTACTGTATACTTGTGTATGGATGGGCTGACAATAAAATCTCTGTTGACTCTTGACTTGACTTAATTATGTTTCTCTACACACCCAATAGAACTCTACAAAAGAAGTGGTATAGACAACAGTGTGATTCCATGCCAGTTATCACATTCCTGGAGGTTGCATTTTTTTAGGGATCTTGATATTTAGACATTTGCACCAGTCTTCAGGGATGATTCCACTGTTCCAGAGGTTGTTAAACAGCAATGTCTGCTTTGAGCATTTCTGCATGTACAAGGTCAATCCCAGCTGCTTTGCCATTCTTCACTCATATCTGGAAATTAAAATCTGTGAAATTCTGTGAAAACCGTAAATACTTTGCTCTAGAGGAATTTTAAAGAATCTAGCTAGAAATATAAAATAAATCATAACATTTTTAAGGAGCAAAGGCTGACTTGTGACACTGAGGGGGCTAAGCTAAACTCTCCATTGACGCTCATTATAATTTTCCAAACAGCGATCAACTAAAAAAAAAAAGCAAAACTGAGAG
This sequence comes from Megalops cyprinoides, assembly GCF_013368585.1. NCBI lineage: Eukaryota > Metazoa > Chordata > Actinopteri > Elopiformes > Megalopidae > Megalops > Megalops cyprinoides. Next base: position 423,818 of record NC_050604.1, on the reverse strand, counting down.
GACAGCGCTTAATGTAACGTCGGCCTAACTACCATATTCCTTGAATTTTAGTTTTGCTTTTTTGATAGGAGATAGTGTTTATGACGTGAGATGGCAGACAAATTTGGTGATCATTGGACACTATTTTGGAACATTAAGCCACATTAAGCCATTTCATGTTAACCATTTTAGAATGCAAAAACTTTGTCGTACTTCAAGGCGGGATTTTTTGGTGAAATTGAAGTTACGAGGACACTAATGGATATTCTGGGTGTATGTGGACAGGTTTGGACAAATATTTTTATTTTATTACAACTTTTATTTGGAAATCTGTAGGCTAAGCTACACATTTCGGTGCCTGGATTCCAAGTGTTTCTGCGAATTGCAGCGATCCATTTGCTTCTCTTTTCTTTAGCTTTCGGCAGTCTGTAAAAAGATAGCTCCGACTTCTTGTTGAATCTCTTTGTACAGTCAATCGCACAACAGCTTTCCCATTTTAGATGTGTTTTTTGTGCTTTCGTGGCATTCAAGCTGAATGCTAACGCTGCCACTCAGTAAGTCTTTCTGCCACTCAGTGGGTGTAACCCGCAGTGACTCCGCCTACTGTGACGTCATGTGCATAACCTCTATTGGTGCGATACTGAGGTGGGGGGAGGCAGCACTACTTTATATTCTCCCGTATCCTTGGCCCTACTGAGGTTCTCATTGGTGGCCAAAGGATATGGACAGGTCAGAGGGCAAATGGTGACCTGGGGGCCGTCCTTGGGGGTGCGCCTGTGCCTTGGGTTACCTGCAGGGGTCCGGCTGATGGGGAGCAACAGGATCAGTTTGGGCAGACTTCAACTGGGTCGTAAACAAAGTGCCTGTGAGAGGTAGGGGTGGTGCACAAACAAAGACTAAGGCATGTGGCCCTGCTTTTTCACAAGTGTTTAGTCAGCCGCAAGAGCCACAAGAGCTAGCTGGCAGCAGTAATGTTGGATCAGTTTGCTAAGGAACACAAGTTTGCTGATTGCTATCTCGCTGGCTACCACACTGAACTAGCAAAAAACATAGCACTGTTGGCTAAAATGCAAGCAAGTTAACATTAGCTAGTTAGTTTATTTAGCTAATGTTGATGTTGTGAAGCATTATGAAGTTTACACAGCACAGCAAAATGGCAAATGCATACTATGTTCATTACGTTGACTTTCATACAGAAAGCCCAGGTTTTTAAACAGGCCTACTGATGCAGTTATAAATGCAGTTTCTTAGTCATCAGTCTTTGAAACCAGCTACACATAATCTGACATGGCCTGTTGTGATGAAGTATGGTGAAGGAGCTTGCTTTAACCTGTGAAATGCACAAAGTCTGAAGTGGTAGTTTTGGAAAAACTACAAGAAAACAAGCAGGCTAATTTTTTTTTCATTTTTTGTTGTCAATGTCATTAATATTTCATGATCTGTATTGATTAAAGTGATTGATGAATCTTTTATCAGTATCCTTTGCCAAAAATCTGCTGAAATCTCGTGAAATACACACTGCAGTGCAATGCACACTGGCAGCATTTTAGCTTTTTGCTGAAACAGGAATACAATAAAATCTTTTTCAACTCACAAGAAGAAACTTGTTATGCAAAGCAAGCAATAAACATGATTAAAATTTTACACATGACAAAATTATAAATAAATAATAAAAGTGTAGTACTGCTGTATAAGAAATATTATTGCACTTGTCTGTACTTAAAGAAAAACAATTATTTAAGACAAACTAAAATGACCAATTAAGAACACACCAAACCAGCTTTTGGAGTCCAGAATTCAGCAAAGAGACAGTGGGCATAAATAAACGCTTAAATCCGTGATTTAAATAGTCAGAGCCTAATGGCAGTAATTGAAAAGTATGGTGTAGAGGGTGATCACTAAAAGAGAATGACTCTGGCTAATAAAGAATGACTCAGAGAATGACTCTGGCTCTGTTACAGACATGTTTATGAGACAGAACATGGCTTTTGTTTCTAATACTCAAGTTTCCAAACCAGCAAAGGAATAAAAATGTTAAAATAGATTCAATAAAAGATTTATTAAAAAGAGACATAATGCTCTTGTCACCTTGGAAGCTATTCAGCTTGTGTAGGAAAAACAGCTGCCCTTTTTTCTGTATTGATATCAAAGTTTGGCTCGTCATCGATTACACTTGTCACCTCGCTCAGCCGCCCAGCTCCTGATGGCAGTGGGTTGCTTAAAAAAAACACACACATACGCACGACAGACACCTGCTGCTGGTCATGCCCACTTCCACTCATACCTGAGCTCTCACATAAAAATAGCATCTGCTCTGTAACTTCTGTTTTTACACTTGATGCTTGTTTGTGCTGTATACCTTTCAGTCAATATGCTGCAGAACATCTCTCCAAAATGACACCCATCTAAATGTGAACAGATACATCATTAGTTGATATAGTATTAATCATTTCTACAAAATCACATTGTGCTATGTGACCGTTGCACAGCAACTACATCACACTATAATTATAGGTTCGACAAGGGGAATGTACTGGGCTAAGTCAGGAAAGAAGATAGCCAGTATTTATTTACAGAGACTTCCCATGTAACACTAGGGTGTGTTCAGTAAGGAAAAAACTAAAAACAAAAAGACCATCCTCAATACAAAAAAAAATACAATGAACAAAATATTGCCTATACAGGTAGAGTTCTCTTGCTTCATTTCAATAAAGTATCAACAGAAAAATTTCAGTGTCAAAGTTTAATTTTGTGTTCATTCACCCAGGGAGTGTTTTTTTATTAAAAAAAGCTACAGATCTCTTTATTACATTTACATTTATTCATTTGGCAGACGCTTTTATCCAAAGCGACTTACATAGGTTACAGTTCTTTACAATGTTATCCATTTATACAGCTGGATATTTACTGAGGCAACTGTGGGTTAAGTACCTTGCCCAAGGGTACAGCAGCAGTGTCCCAGCGGGGATTGAACCGGCAACCTTTTGGTTACGAGTCCTGCTCCTTAACCACTATGCTACACTGCCGCCCTTTTTTGTTTGTGCTTATTTGAATTCACTTGCAGAAGAGTAGATATCCCATCCAATTTGTCAGAATGGAACAGCGTAAGCATATCATATGCTTTGCTCGGCCTCTTCACATGATCAGGTCTCCTGGCTCGCCTTCGGTTTCAATCAGAATCATACATTTAAAAAAAAAAAAAAAACAACCTCCATATCAAAGTGAATATCCACGTTATCTTCTAGTATCATAAAATCAATCTCACTCTGTTATATACATATATATATATATATATATATATATATATATATATATATATATATATATATATATATGGGCCAAGCCCAAAATGGCAAAACATTAAGCTTTTAATGGTCTTTTTTAATGGTCTTAATAACAAATAACTTTTCAGTAAATTAGCAAGAATTAAACAAATAGATAAAGTAACTTAGTATGGGATAGCTTTCCCCTGTGATTTCTTTAAATGTTGAAGCCTTGAGGGTAAACTTGCAGACAGCGTTTTACAGCAGGAAGAGTCAATATTGTTCCACTCATCAACTATTTGAAGCCATCGATGCTGGGTAGTTGAAAAACATTTCCCGGCTAGTTTGTGTTTAATGTGAGACCAAATATAGGGTTCAAATCTGGACTCTGGCCAGGCCAAAACGTGAGCCTGATGGACTTGTTCTCAAGCCACTTCTTGGTGGTATTTGCAGTGTGGGCAGGAGCATTGTCTTGTTGAAAAATAATGTCTGATTGTTTCTCTTCAGAAAACAAGCAAGTCTTTCTCCTGTACTCCAAAGCATTAATTGACTTTTCACAGTGAAGCAGCTCACCAGTACCAACAGCTGAAAAGGTTCCCCACACCATTACACTGTGGTAGAGATGCATATAATTGTATTTCTCACCAGGTCTTTGAAGACACCTCTCTGGAGCATCACCATACAACTCAAACCATGATTCATCACTCCACACAACTCTGCTGAACCACTCTGAATCAAACTTTCCGTATTCTGCCAAAAACTTCATTCTGCCTTTGATGTTTTTTTCAGACAGCAATGGCTTTTTAACACATCTTCTAGACGCAAAACCTGCAATAGACAACCTTCTGGTAATTGTCGTTCTCGAAAGATTCTTGTTGTCTGAGTCTTGAATTCTTCTGACAGTTTTTTCTCCTGTCTTTGAGAACTGTAAATTTCAGCAGGTGGTCATCCCTGCATGACGTGGCTTTGGGCATTCCAGATCCTTTCTTTCTGGCAATATCACCTATTGTTTCAAAGTGTTGACCTATTCTCTTAATAGCCGATAGAGAACCAGGGATTTTCTCTGCCTTTAGGGTCTTGTAAATTTCAGAATAACTACATTTGGCCTGATGAAGACCAGCTATGTGATTTCTGACAGCAACCCCTGCATGATATTTTGCTTTTTTGGAGCAGATTTTCCTTGGGACTCACAACACTGCATATTGTAGATCTCTCTATCACTCCTGGCTCCACTTATGAGCTCATTATCATGCCTTTGACGGGCTGCTTTAGGTGTGGCAGATCACCAAATAATGACTTATCTTTTCAGAATAAAAACATCCCAGAAGATATTTTTAGAAAATTTTGTACATCCATACATGTGTTAGTTTGAATTTTATATCAAACATTTTAATCATTACCATTATTTTACCTTGTGTACAAGAACACAATACAAGTGAATTTCCCTGTTTCCAGCTTTTTCCCAAACTATTCACTGCAGCAAAACTTAACGAGCAAATGGTGGCACAGAAGGTCTCAGGAGTGTATTTGTGTAATTCTTGCTAATTTCCTGACCAATGATTTGTTATTAAGGCAATTAAGAGCTTAATGTTTTGCAATTTTGGGCTTGGCCCATTTTTTTTGCCTGGGAGTGTATACACTGATACACCTCCGTGTGCCGCCAAAACAGCGCCAACCCGCCGAGGCATGGACTCTACAAGGCCCCTGAAGGTGTGCTGTGGTATCTGGCACCAAAACATTAGCAGCAGATCCTTCAAGTCCTGTAAGTTGCGAGGTGGAGCCGCCGTGGGTCAGACTTGTTGGTTCAGCACATCCCACACATGCTCAATTGGATTGAGATCTGGAGAATTTGGAGGCCAGGGCAACACCTTGAACACTTCATCATGTTCCTCAAACCATTCCCGAACAATGTGTGCAGTGTGGCAGGGTGCAATATCCTGCTGAAAGAGGCTACTGCCAACAGGGAATACCATTGCCATGAAGGGGTGTACCTGATCTGCAACGATGTTTAGGTAGGTGGCACATGTCAAATTGACGTCCACATGAATGGCCGGACGCAAGGTTTCCCAGCAGAACAAAGCAGAGCATCACACTCCCTCCACCAGCTTGTCGTCTTCCCACAGTGCATCCTGGTGCCATCAGTTCTCCAGGTAAACAGCGCGCACGTACATGGGCATCCACGTGATGTAAAAGAAAACGGGACTCATCGGACCAGGCAACCTCCTTCCACTGCTTCAAGGTCCAGTTCCGACGCTCACGTGTCCATTGTAGGCGCTTTCGACAGTGGACAGGGGTCATCATGGGCACTCTGACCGGTCTGCGGCTACACAGCCCCATACACAGCAGGGTGTGATGCACTGTGTGTTGTGACACATTCCTCCCGTGAACATCATTAAAATTTTCTGTCTTGTGCCACAGTAGACCTTCTGTCAGTTTGGACCAGACGGGATAGCCTTTGTTGCCCTTGCGCATCGATGAGCCTTGGGCGCCCACCACCCTGCCGCCGGTTTGTAGTTTGTCCCTCCTCGGACCACTGCCTTGCTGTTTCAGAGATGCTCTGACCCAGTCGTCTGGCCATAACAATTTGGCCCTTGTCAAAGTCGCACCAGGTCTTTACTCCTGCCCATTTCTCCTGCATCTAACACGTTGACTATGAGAACTGATTACCATCATTACCATCTAATCTACCCAGACCTTGACATCAGTGGTGGCTGGTGAGCTGGAAACAGGGGAGGCTGAAACATTACCTTTAAATCTATCATTACGTTCAACCTGTTCCCCTTTATCTTCCTTGATTAACAATAAAACAAATAATTCACAGAATAATTGACACCAATTGCGTAAATGGAGTAAATGATTATGTTCGTGAAACAGCGCAGATTGTCTGTAGATTGTGTGCTTGCGAAAGCTACAATGTGAGATTGTTTAATTAACAAGGATGGCATTTATCGATTTAAATTACATTAAATGCTCATGACACATCACAGCTTTTGTGAGGTCTGTGTTCTAAACATTATTGTTCATTGCACTCAACCTGACCTAAAAGTTTATTCTCAGTAATTTAAATCAATCTAACTAAATTCTGCAATTCTGTATTTTGAATTTTGTAACACAAGAAAGCTATAATGTGAAACATTTAAGAGAAAGCTTTGGGATTACTTGCCATTTAATTGTTCAAATTGCCATCCTTGTTAGTTAAACAACCTCATGCTGTAACTTTCGCAACAGTGCACAAACTACAGACAATCTGCGCTGTTTCGCAAGCATTTACTCCATTTACGCGATTGGTGTCAATTATTATGTGAATTATTTGTTTTATTGTTAATCAAGGAGGATAAAGGGGAACAGGTTGAAAGTAATGATAGATTTAAAGGTAATGTTTCAGCCTCCCCGGTTTCTAGCTCACCAGTTGCCACAGCTTGACATATATTCTAAACTGTACATGTCACCAATTCAACACTACAACACCTAAATACAAAATGCCATCCAATGGCTAGACAGCTATTAAGCTACAATGCTCTACTTGTCAGCAGCAACAGAAAAAGATACCAGAATTCACCAGAATTTATTTGATACAAAAAATGAAAATAAAGATTGTAGGCATCTGTGGTGGAGTATATGCACTATTATAGATGACACAGAATGTAGTACACACATTATGGGTGTAGATTAGATATATAGAGAAATTAAGACTCATGTGATGTGTCCTTTTGGCCCCCCTCTGTGTGATTAGTTAGGCCACTGCAGCCTTAGCTAGCAATTACTTAGACAAGAGCTGTACACCGCAAAGAGTCATTAACAATTAATTCCTCATTGCAACACTTGTGTGTAACCTTCAGAGGTACATTCATCTGCATGGCACACTCCCTCACACTGGGATGTAAAGCAGACCTGTCTGTTGCTACCCCACTGGCCCAGACTGCCCCTCCCCTTGTTAGCCATCAACAATAATTTACTCTGATAGCTGCAAAACAGCCCAATAAAGAGGTATGGCCTACTTAACCCACTCAGTGCCTTTGTCAAGTAAAGTCGCCCAAACAATGAACGTTCTAGAGTGCCAATGGCAACTTTAGTCGACAGAAATGCATCAGCAACGAAAGATGTCATTTTATCCAATCAAAATACAGTTATACTGTGTAATGGAATGAACTGATGAGTCAATAATTTGTGCCAATAATTATATCATAGTGTGTATTAGTTACCAACATAAAATACGTAATTATAAATAAAAATTAGGAGCATAGCATAGCTTCTTATTCTTACGCAAAGCAGCTAGCTATACAAGTTTATGAAATGTCTTACCTCAAACTCTTTGACAAACGCAGACATTACTGTATATGGGGCTGACTGATTGACATTGCTTAAAAAAACTGGTTGTCATTTACTTATACAAAAGTAAATACGTTAGCTAGATACCTTACATTATGCTGTCAACCTCAAGTGACACAGGTCTGTAGGAATAGGACATCACTACAAGGGATCATGCCAGTAAAGTCAACAAAGATGATCTGTGTGGTTGTTGATGTTTACCTAATTTGCATATCCAGTCCTATAAAAGCCAATTTCGCGGTCATTATTATTGAGCGAGAGAATGGCAAGTATTGTGTGTAGCAAGTTTTTTAGTTGGGACAGTGACAGCGAGGAGGAGTTTTTTGATTTTGAAGAAGAGGAGCTGGAGAGTTTTGGGAGTGAGGAGGTGGCTGAAGAGGAGGGAGAGAAGGAGGGAGAGGAGGAGGGCGAGGAGGAGGGGGAGGAGGAGGGAGAGAGGGTACTCCATGGCAGCGGCGAGTGGCATCAGGTTGATGCTAGCTTGTCTGGGAGAACTCGGCATCTAAGCCAGTCTGCTCTTCTAGGAAGAGGACCAGTGATGGCACAAATAGAAGGAAACAGACATCTTTCTTCTGCAAGACCTGCCCAGACAAACCTGCCCTGCGCTCCACCACATGCTTTGAGCTGTACCATGCTTGCACCAAAATGGTCTACAAACAGTGATTGGTGAGTTTTTCACTTTTTCCATTTATTTTGGTTTGAAAGTTTATAATGTTTTCTGTATTGGATGGTGATATATTGAATAGTAAGGTAATCTCTGCAGTAAGAATGGCATTTTCTATATCCATCCTCCCTCTTTAGATTGCTGTCCCTGGCCTCTCCAACCGTCTGCTGGCCTATTCAGTCATTTGCGAGGGAAAGCGTGAAGTCTGCAGGCATATGCGTGCGCGTCATACAGGCACATGCGTGCGCGTGCGCATGCGCGTACACACATGAACACACACACATGTACACACACACACACAAAATAGGTTGACTGTTGATGTTGTTGATGATGTTTATAATAGCTAATTTTTCAATCAAATGTGTTTTTTTCAGCCAACATTGTTACAATAGCTGTTCATTATTACAAATCTATACACATGACCAGAGCGTGTTTGTTGTCTATAGAAATGACCAGCGGTTGTTTGTTGTTTATTTCTGATAAGTTAATCATTGTGCCAGTGCTTTTTTAAGCCATCTGTAATGAAAGAATAATACTTTCAAGCATAGCAAATAAATATTTGCAATGATTTGACGTATGTGTAGTCCCCTTCTTTATCTTGTTAGTCATTGTTGGAAATACCTTTTATAAATGAGATATTCTTTTTCGGCTATTTTACATCACGTAATACTGGAAAAATCTGGCTAGAATTGGAGGTACATGTCTCTTCATACATGTGATTTTGCATATTGAAGTTGTTAGACTTTGCAGAAAGATAAATACATTGTTTTATTAGAAGTTGTCTTATTTCTAAGGTTCATTTTCTCACTTAGAATGTTGGCAGCCATATTGGCTTGGCACTGTAGGGGGTCAGTGTTCCAGAACCGTCTGGCAGTTATTGTGTTAAACCTTTCATATTAGCATCTTTTTCACCTACACAGTAAAGTGTGGTTTGAGGAACTCTGCTTTCTTTATCACAGTGAGCCATTGGGCCAGTGAGCACCTGCAGATCAAAGCCATGTGCTACGCTTTTTTGAAAACATGAGTTGAACCCCACCAAGTTTACTTTGCACTCACTCCAGCTAAATGGGCCAATGATGGACTCAGCGCTAACCCCAGCACACAGGCCCTGCACAGCTAGAAAGAGAGCAGCTCCCTCATGCTCCTCACAGGTCATTTTCAAGGACCATGTAAGCACATCCATGCAGCACCTTAACAGGCAGTGTGGCTGCTGCTGGTAATTAGCCTGGACAGCTCTGGCCAGGAGGGAGAGCAGTGAGGCTACCTCCTAATGAGCTCAGCTGGGATTAGCGGGAAGGAATTCTGCATCAAATATAGAGCAAGGAGATCAAACAGCACTGGCTGAATGGGTCACCCCCTCACTGCCTCCTCCGCAGAACCATGGCAGTGTGCACAATACAGGCTAATGAAGAGTGACGCTGCCAGCAGATGAGAGCCACATTAATGACACAAGCTGTCCACGTCACTGTGCAGTTACTGTCATGACCACGGGCCATGACTCAGGTTCTGATGGGAACAGACCCACATGAAAGAGGCAAATGAGCCCTTTTTTTGGACAAAATGCATTAATATAGTTTAAATAGCACATGTATGCACCATCTCTGCATGTAGATCAACAAATTATGGGACTCATGAAGTGATATTATCCCCTGAGTTTCAATTAATTAAATAAATTAATAAAGCCTTAGTATTTTGAAAAAGCTGATAGTTAAAATTATTTTTTATTTTTTCAATTACTACCTACTGCTTTGGCATTCAGAAAGCAGATGATTTATTTTAACAGTGCTGCAGAAAAGGCTGAGCAAAGCATGGGTGTGGGGGGTAATGACATTATTCTGCTACAGGGAAGAACAGACAATAAGAGCACTTACTTGTCGGTTAAAAGCTTCTTGTTGAGCCGTTTGAAGTGTGCCAGCTCATTCCAGACTGCGTCACTGTCCTCCTGACACAGCTGCCAGGGCTCAGCACGAAGGCATCCCCCCCTGGGCCTTTACCAACACATAAAGGACACCTGGTTACCCCCACACCCAGTTATTCGCACACCCAACTAGGCCATCCCCACACCCAGCAGATCAAATGTGCTGTGAGAGATTGCCCTCACCCCCATTGTGCAAGTGCCCGAATCAAATGTGTTATGAGCTTCTGATTCTGTGTCAACAGACTTCTCCTTTAGTAATCCATTCCAATGACTAGCCTTAAGTCTGACATTCTGGTAAGACTATGCAGCATGTGTGTTAAAGCCAACGGCAACACAGGAATGGTTTATCGTAGATATTTCAATTGTGTGATAGAGAGGGAACTAATGGCAGAATGGAGGTCACCTTCAGGAGGACACTCAGATCAGAATGCTGCACATAACAGAAAAATGTACAGACTGAAATATAAATAAAAATTAAGCAGAAAAAATAATCCAATCTTAACAGCATTACATAGAGCAAAGTCATACAGTTCACACATAATTTCATTCAAGAAAACATGAAGATATGATTTATTCACACCTCCTCAGTAAATGCTCCATGGAAGCTCCTGCATTTATTCCCTTTTGTATGAAACGAGATAGCAAACAGAGGAAAGCAGCATGTACTGCAGTATCAAAGTGTATTCCGCTGTTAAAAGAAAACAGTCAATACCAGTGGTGGCTGGTGATTGCGAAAGTAGGGGAGGAAGGAAGGTGCGCTTGGTGAAGTTTGGTGGTGGTGGTGGTGGTGGTGTTGGGGGGTGTTAGTGAGGGCATATACAGGCATGTAAAACACATTTAAAGCAGCAGTAAGGAGTTTTGGTCTACAACTAATGAGCTAACTACTTAAAAGACATACAAAATACAACAGCACAGTAAGCACTGATAAAAGCTTGCTAGCATTCTGATTGGTGTCTTTTTGGGATATAGCTGGCAATGTTGTGCTGTGAAAGCAGTTCTTACATTTTCAAGGGGTGGTCTGACCACGGAACTACATACTGCATAGTTTGGACGGCTAGTGGGAATAACAGTTGTGTTCTGTCCTTCACATGACCATATACTATAAAAATGATTTTGAAGATGACACCAAAACTATTTGCCAATAAAAATATACCTAAAAAGTGGTAAATTGCTGCATTCTGTTGTTTTAAAGCCAAATTGCTAGAATTTAAAAACAGATTGTTATACTGATTGAAACTGATAAATTGTAGTCTTAGAGTGAACAGGTCGTGGCAGGTTTAAGATAATTACTGAGGGTACATGGGCATTCATTTGACAAAGAAGTCAACTCTCCTGGCTGTCTGGGTAGCAAAGATATCTATGACTTAATTTTGTTTTTCATTGAGGTGGCTATTGCTGAAATCAAATCATTTTGGATGGTTTTAGACATGCCAGTAAACTGATGAAGACTGCAAATGCTCTGCAAGTAAAGCGTCATATCGTGCAATCACCTCTGCTAGCTCTCTATAGTTTCCCTTGTTGTCTGAACTGGCCCCCTTGATATGCCCCCTGAATGCCAACTCTTGCATGCCCAGATAAGCAGTGGCATCAACCATGCGCTTCAGAGTATCTTTATTATGAGGCACTTTTGCATTGTGCTGCGCCGTTTGCAACCGTACACCCTCATCCACAACTTGATTGATTGGCATCCTGCCCAGCAATTTCAATCTAACTGCAGCACCAACGTGGTCTTTACATTTATCGTGGTGTTTTGTTGCCATATCCAAATTCTTTATCTCACTAAATCCCTGAACAAACCATGTTTGAGATTTCCCCATTAGCAGGCAAGGCCAGCAATACAGACGGTTGTTCATTAGGCCTCGAGTGAGCCGTGGGTATTTCTCATACCATGTGGTGTTGAACACACTGACCTTACCATTTGGTTTGGTAATCTCGATTTTTGGAACTGGGCTCCCTGCTGCTTTGACCCTAACCTTTTCACTGTAGTTCAAAGTGTGGAATGGTGTATTTAATAAAACATGGACAACGTCCGCCGTTTCCACTGTGGCTTTATTAGCAATCAACAAAGCTAACTTCCAACAGAAAAAACTTCTTGACTAAACACGACAATGCTTATCCTTGCTGCATGACTAATGACACAAGACATGATTCTTGCATGATATCATTGATAACCCCCTCCTTCAAATCTCTGATTGGGTATTCACCAACGCAGTCAGCTCCGCTGATTGGTTCACTCATGTTAGGTGCTAAATAAAGAGCCTCTGGCTAGACCCACCCATATTAGTTGCACATGGGTTGCATAGACTCCTAAGTGGGAGATTCATGTTTGGATCAGTTTGCCCAAAATGAACACATTTCTCATAATGAGGAGGTGTTTCACTATTTTCCAAGATACATGTATTCTGACTGACACTTAAGTCTGTTTTCTCTCAGCAACCCCTTGGAGCAGAAAAAGGAGAATAACTTGAGTGCTTCAGTGCAGTAAAAGGAATAAGTTGAGTTCTACAGTGGCCATTGTATGTAAAACTGCCATGTTCCCTTGATGGTTTTACAGGGGCAATTTACATTTATTCAGTGTGTGATTTTGTACCACCCATTTTAATAAATACATGGGTGCCTAAGTCTGAATTTCAAAAATTACAAAACATGTCAGGTGTGCAAAAAAGTGTTCAGTGCCCTTAAGTCTGAATTGGCCCATAAGCAATCCAGCCTGCTCACTATGGCTACAATATCAGCAGCTTCACCTTATAGACTGAGGAATATGTGTTCAGTTAGTTCAGTTTATTAGTTTGTTTAACAAGGTCCGTGCACAACACATTAGTTGCACCAGATTTAGCTGTGTAGCTAATTTGCATCTGCAGTCCCTGGGCAGAATTTTTAGGGTTTGTATGTGGAGGATGTGGAGGATGTGTAATCGTTTAAGTGTGGTTGCTCCTGTCTGGGGCCATCTTTTAATGCATTATGATAAATGAGGGACAATCATGGAGTGTACAAAACATTTTGCTGCAGATAAAGGCAGTTGATGTCTGAAGTGTTTGAGATGCATCAAACTGACTTTGACACTGCTGTAAACTTTTTAACTTTTTAACTTTTATTTATGGCCAAGTTGGAGACGATAATACCCAGGTAAGTGAAGTGGAGTTAATGGAGAGGTTAATTCTGTCCACCACTTCACTTACCTGGGGATTAGTTGGTTAGTCAAGATCATCAGTAGTGTATGAAATTACAGCACTCTGCCCCAGAATGTGTATTCCACCAGGCATGATCTAATTTGAATAGCTGCATCATTTCAAATGGCTTGACTATCATAGAGACACTGACAGGATGGTCCACACCTTTAACACCCTAATATTTGGGTCAAGCGAGATGACAAACAATTATAGAATGGGACCGGTTGTGCGCAATTGAGAACATTCTCAAACAAAGGGTATCCTGACTGGCTCACACAAACACGGCATTCTGATTTCATTATCATACAGGCGATAGGTCTGGCTCATTCACATCAAGAGCGTAACCTAAACTGTATATATTGGAATGGATTTGAACATTCAGGGTTCACTCCGACACTGGTGAACCCGAAGCCAGTGCTTTTTGCGTGCTTCATTACTGCTTTGTATTGAATTAAAGATGGACTTTTACATCAACACACATCCTTTTTTCTTATTGTCTCATTTCAGTTGGAATGTCAAAGCTTATTCTCAATTTCATGGACAAGATTCGTGGGTATAATGTTTGAAAAATGTTTACTTTTTTGTCTGTGTAAGAATCTGTTTTGTCAATTTTGTCACTGCTAGTGTTAGATTATGATCTGACAAGCCAGCAATAAAGTTAAATGATTTGGTTATTCTTTCCGATTTGTTGCTGATTTGAAAATTCAATCTACTTAGGTTTGGGAAAGCTGGGTTATTCTGGTCGGCCTTGGATTAACTGAGAGATTAGATTGGTTTGTTATATCTTATGTAAGTTTTTTTTCTTGTTAGGTTTGTCTGCCCAATTACTGTTTAGATCACCAACCAGAGTTACTTCTTTGTTTCTGTACAGTTCTTTAAGCATATTTCATATGTGCTCATGAAACATGTTACTTGATGATGGTGGTCTGTATACACTAACAAGAGTGAAAGACACTTGAGGGGATGACATGATCAAGACTGTAATAGACTCAATGTCCAAGGTACTATTGAGGTGGATTTCTTTGCATGTTTTATGCATGGCTTTGATCATGTTGCATGAGTCTTTCACATACACAAGTTCACATCCATATTTTGTTTTTGCCGCAACCATAAAGTCAGTGGTTACCATGGCAACGTGTACATGACTGACTTCACTGTTGACAAATCTGTGAAGCTTGGTATTACGGTTTTTCAACTTCAGTATGTAAACGCTAGGTCTACATAAGAATGAATTAGCAGTTGCAAGTGTGCAGCCATCATTGCATCTGCTTTAAGTACATGATTACACAAGGAGGGGGCTCATGACGTTTGTGCCCCAGGGCCCCATGGTGCTATGATCTGGCCCTGCTGCTACTGAATAAGTGGTCTTATGCGATGTGTCCATCAGCCAAGATTTTTAAAGGCAAAGAAAATCAAGGTTTGAATCCATTAAAAGTTTTTCAAGTTGTTCAGTTTTTGAAGAAATGCTTCTGATATTTTGACGCCTACCTAGTAATCCTTTAGGCTTAGAGTGATTGTACCACAGAACTCTCTTGTGGTGCATTGTTTGAAACAGCTGGAAGTTTTGCTGTTTGTATGCCTTAGCACTGTTGTCATGAATATGTTGAATTTTGAACAGCAGGACACCCTCCCAAATGGTAAATCTCCACGGTACAGCTGAGCAACAACAGAGCCCAGGCCACTGGGGTCCAGACTCTGGTGCAGTAATCACTACACCCTATGCAGCAGACTTGTTAGCTGCTGAAACCACCAACATACTGGGTCACATCTGCACATCTAGTCTATGGCAGAGACAGACCTGAGAAAAAAGCAGGGAAAGAATGTGCTGGTTTACAGCTGTAGATGAAACCTAATTGGCAGGTTTAACCCCAGCAGTTTCTCACGCTGAGGGCTACTCACTGGCACTGGCCATCCTCTACCACCCTCAGCTGCTCCTTCATGGTCCTGTAGTTGGTCTTGATGAAACGCAGGCGCTCGTGCTGCTTCTCATGGACTCTCCTGAGCTCATTGTTCTCCTCCGTCTGTCAAATGCAAATGTTTCACACTTCACTTCAAATCAATCGCAGGTATTCCAGTTATGTGACTGATATGATTAGTATTTATGTGAACAGACAGAATAGTATTAATGTTCTGACAGTGCACTGAAATTTCTGTGAAATCTGAGCTTCAGAGAAAAATGACAATCTTTCATTTACAAGTACATTTACTGATTTGGCAGACACTGTTATCCAAAAGCAACTTATAAGCGAGGCACAACACAAGCAAAAAGCCATAAGGAGCCTTTCAATGTCACTTTCCAGGACAAAATGTTGAAGGAACATGCTAATCACTGTTGTTCTACTACAGATTCAAGTTGAAAAGGCCTGAGCTTGCCGTGCTATCAGCTGTTGTAGTACCAAAAAAACAAAAAAAACAAAAAAAACAAAAAAGAACCCCAGACTCAACCTGCCTGAATGCTCCTTCCTCCTTTTCTGCCATTTTTGGTAGGGATGTACCGATTGTGAAATTCTGGGCCGATACCAATGTTTAAAATCACAATTTAGCCGATAGCCAGTGCCGATACTGATGTTTTTTTGTTTATTTGTTTTGTTTTTCTTGTTATTTATTCCCCCTTTTGTGCCAGGGAAACAAAGAAATCTTCATTATAAAAAAATAACAACTTTTTTAAAGTCTTTCAGCCCTTCATCACACTATCTTTGAATGAGCACAAATTCAATCATACAAATTTATGAAACAACCTTGTAGCTGGTTTTAAGGTTATATCCACTGAGTTTAAGATAAGAGATAAGATAAGATAGAACTTTATTGATCCCACAGCGGGGAAATTCACTTGTCACAGCAGCATTAAAAACAGGTAGAAAGGCAAAAGTGGCAATGTGCAATAAATAAAAAAAAGTTTGTTATTAAGGTGAACACCCAGGTATTTGTAATTCTCCACCACCACGATGTCCATACCCTGGATGTTCACAGGCGTGATGTGTGATGATGTCCTCTTCCTAGAGTCCACAATCATCTCCTTTGTCTTGCTGCTGTTGATGTGGAGCTGATGTGTTTAAAGAAAGACCTGGTGCACTTAGCTAACTAGCTAGCTAAAACACTCACTACAGACTACCTAGCTAGTTAGCTAACTAACTATAATGGTAATTTGGTAGCTAGTTAGCTAACAGTACTAAAGTTGTCAGAACAGGTTGCTTGCAAAGTTAACTATTTGGTCAGAAAAGACGTGATGAGGCTTTAGTTTGATAGCTTGATCTTTACGGATGTTGACAGACATCTCAGCAAATACTTTTAAAGCCCTATATGACAGGTCACCCTGGCTGCTGTAAAATGAAGTTGCACACTGCCTACAAGACTCTCATCAGAGAAATCAGCCAAATTTAACTCCATCAGCAACGATTGCCTGTACCATCCCTGTGCCAAAGGTGGCTGCTGGGAAGGAACTTTTTTATTTAGGTCTATGAAAACTTCTTGTGCAAGTTAAACCATTTTAAAATATTTCTGTTACAAATATATTGCATTTTGTTTTGTTCTTAAACATGTATAAAAATGTATCATTCCTGCTAACTACTACTAATATGATATGAGTTTTCGTGTTAATGTGATTTAATACTGAACATTATATAAATCACATTTGAACAGTTTGTAATTTGTTTTTTTTTTTTTTTTTTAGAGTAAAGTTGGGTGCACTGGCATCATGTGCAACTAGTGTATGCAATGATAATTATGTGTAAGTTGCCTCACGTGACATCAGCATAAATATACAGTCTTTATGTAATAGTACTTGTAGCACTACGTTTAGCAATAAATTTAATTTTGCGGGTTCATAGTGAGCTTGCATTGGTTAACAATCATAATTACAAACATCAAACTGTAGACTGACCATTCTTGATGATACGCACATTCCTGTCATGTTGAAAAGTACTATGATATAATGTA
The DNA here is from genome assembly GCF_013368585.1 of Megalops cyprinoides. NCBI lineage: Eukaryota > Metazoa > Chordata > Actinopteri > Elopiformes > Megalopidae > Megalops > Megalops cyprinoides. The sequence continues at coordinate 406,559 of NC_050604.1, read as the reverse complement.
TTATGATGTAATGGTGTGACTCGGTAAACTTGAGAATAACATATCATATTTAGATTATTTTACACAGTATTACCACATGCACCATCAACAAATTACCTCGTCCACGAGAGCACTTGTCCTTGAGTTGAATAGCAGTCGCACTTAGCTTAGGTCATTGGAAGTTTTTGTTTTCCTGGTGTGCGTGTGATAAAAGCACGATTTATACACTGATGTTCATCCAAAATATCAGAAATCACGTTTGTTCGTGGAAATTTACGCAACTATTTAAAGGTCAGGATCACCCTCTATTTACAATTTTAAATGTGGGCCAAATCCAAACAGAGAATACTCTTCAAGAGTGTGATTAGAAAAAAAACATAAAATAAATGAATGAATTCCCAAAAGTTGCCAAGACAAAATTCCTGCTGAAAATTTCCATGGAAGTTTGGAAATTTAGTGGAAAGTTTCCAGTCCTTTGCAACCCTAATTCATACCTCTCATCCTCTTTGAGAAGAGTTAAGGCATGTGTGTGATACACTGCGCTGGTGTCTCTTATTCCCAAACAGAAGAACAAATAAAAAGAGTAGTTGCATATTCACCTTAAGCCTCAGCAGCTCCTCCAGTTCACAAATCCGGCGGTCAGTGCGTCCATCCCATCTGATCTCCAGCCTGGGTCCACTGCAGCTTGTGGGGGACAGGGAGCGGGAGCGCTGAACAGCTGTACCCTGGGGGATGAGGCCAGGGCATGTTCAAACAAGTCAACACTACGCCATTAGGAGCACACACAATCAAGAATGTTAATGCTGAATCATATATATTTTTATCCTTAACAGAGTACCAACGGAATAACAAGTAGAAGTACCACAGGGCCAATGCTTAAGGTTTCTCTTGACCTGTCTCTAAGTAATGTACTTCTCAGCATCAACAATCAACAAACAGTCACAAAATATTCTACAACTGAATCAAGACAAAACACAAACATTACTTATTAGTTCCAAAAACGTAAGAGAATTTTCCTCTAACAAAATTTCTGAAGCCAGTCTTACACCAGAAACCTGTGGTTTAAAGGAGTAATTCTGGACTCTAAAATAAACCTGAAACACATGAAAAATGTCTTTTTACCACATTATCTCATCTCCACTAGACTACTGTAATTCATTGTTTTCTGGTCAACATACCTATGTCTGTGGACAGCTACAACTTGTACAAAATGCAGCTGCCAAGGTACTAAAAACAACCAAAAGGCGGTCCTTAAATCACTAAACTGGCTTCCTGTATATTTTAGAATTGACTTTAAGATTTTAGTGCTTTTCAAAGGCAGAAATGGGTTAGCATCTGAATATATAAGATAAATGTTCGTTCCATAGAAGCAAAACCATGAACACAGGTAAACTAATGCTGGGTACACCAAAAGCGAGGACATTTATAAGTATTACAAAAAAAAAAAAAAAAAAAAGAAAACTAGAAAAAGATTCCAGTGTTTACACATGAATAAAACCTGAGGTGCACCTAGGGTAGGATTTAGCTTTGTAAGGTGAACACTGTGTTACGACCCCGTCTAGGGTGGGGTGAACATAAACCCGACGTCCTCCGACCCCTGCTACCCGACGAACACACGCACACACTGCATAGTTCACGTCAGCCAAAACACTACTAACTGGGGAAGGGGGAAGCTAGCTTCCCTAACTCCCTAACTAATGAGAAACAGGGGAAAACGGTCATTAAACAAAAACAAAAAAAAAAATGGCACAAACGTTCAGGCTGACAAGGAAAATACGGTAATATATATAAACTACTTACAATATTTACAATATGGACGCACATGTCCACGTTCACACTCCAGCCCACATTCTCCAACAGTGCAGTACTGCATTATGTATGAGGAATACTTGTGTGAAATTGCTAAACTGATAAATGTTCTGGCCTCTACTGGACAGCCAGCAGGGCCAATAATTACAATAGCATTCTTGGTAGTCCAACTCATCATATTACACTGCAGTTATTAAAGGAGGAAACAGGATGTTTGACTGTTTGAATTTTCATTTTCCTGCCATCTCAGCAATAAATGTCAGCTTCACACATCTATATATATATCTATATGAGGAGAACTTCCATCAGCAGAGACAATCTTCTAGCGTAGTAATTCTCACACACTTAACTTTCTCACATTTCCCTCCCACAAAGATATGGACTCAGCAGAGATATTTTTCATTTGCTTGTCACTGTGGCTGTGATGCTTACCATAAAATAAGCAACTGAGCTTTCTTGCATTGTTTTTATACCTCATACTTATCTTGCAAATGTGTAAAATGTATGATTTAATGTATTTTATGTATTTTATGAATAATTTCACCTTAAGAAATACTTCTGTTGGGTTCATTCCAAACCTTTTTACAAATGACTTGGAAAAGTTTCCCGCCTCCTAAACATAATGCATGCATGAAGACTGCAATATGAGCAGGACCAATGAAACGACAGTTTCCTCTGACTGTAAGTGACTTTTTATTGTACTTGAAAGGTCAACAAAGGCATGCCTTCACTCTAAGGAGAATGAATGAGGGTTTGGTACCTGTCGTCTTGGCAGGCATGTCTCTGTTTCATGGCTCTGGGAAGGACGAATTGCTGCTGACGGTTCCTCTGATTCAGCCTGCTGGATCACGGCCAAAGACTGTGGCTCCTTCCACACCTCCTGAAGCTTCTCCTGCACATGAAGCCATGTTCATTTGCATCCCTCACAGACACATGCATGAGCTTCCCTCACAGAGACATGCCTTATCATCTCACATAGATGTGCACTAGCATCCCTCACAGAAATGTGTGTCAGCGTCCCTCACAGAGATGTGCAATAGTGTCCCTCAAAGAGATGTGTTACCTTCCCTCACAGAGAAGTGCATTGGTATCCCTCACAGAGATGTGAACAGCAACGAAAATAATCACAAAAAACACACAATAGATTGAATCAACCTGGCCACAGGCCTCCACACTCACTCAACACAGATCTGAACTCTCACTCCCTTAATACTCAGTCACAGTTCCACATGCATTTGGAGTGACCTGACCATTTATAGACCACGGTAACACAAAAGTTGTGATAAGCCACTTTTCAAAAAGTGTGCCCTTTATGATGAACAGCATATTCACTCATATTTGCCTATTCAAGATGGTAAATGAGCAGTGGAGACAATGTCCTATAAAAATACTATTCCCATAATTTCTATTGAAATTTACCGATTAAAAATATTTTGAGTAGATGATCTAATAAAATCTAACAGCTAATAAATCTAATAGATATGTTTTACCCAAACAAGGTACAAAAAAAACTTCTATTTCTAAGAAAAGTTCAATATCTAACTGTACTCTACATGTATATATACATACATTGGAGACATATATAGCCCCATATGTTACAATTATTTATAATTTCAACTGTTGAAAACCAACTGTGCTCAGCATCCACCACACAAAGCAATTTCCAAATGTTCTGATGAGAGGTTTGCTTTTCCCTTGCTCCTAGCCAGCAGACAGCCTCGCTGTAATTGCCCGGCACAATTTGGTTCTTGTAAGAACCTCTCCCACTCAGAGGTACATGTAGATGCAGAAGGAACATAAGAAGGTGCTTGTGATGATGATGCATTCTTCATGGCATGGATTCAACAAGGTGCTGGAAACATTCCTTAGGGATTCTGCTCCATGCTGACATGACAGCATCACGCAGTTGCTGCAGATTTGTCAGCTGCACATTCATGCTGTGAATGTCCCGTTCCACCACATCCCAAAGGTGCTCTATTGGATTGAGATCTGGTGACTGTGGAGGCCATTGGAGTACACTGACCTCATTGTCATGTTCCTGGAACCAGTTTGAAATAACATGTGCTTTGTGGCATGGCACATTATCCTGCTGGTCATAGCCATTAGAAGATGGGTAGACCCTGGTCATAAAGGGATGCACATGGTCAGCAACTGGTCAGGTAGGCTGTTGCATTTAAACAATGCTTAATTGCTATTAAGGTGCCTAATGTGTGCCAAGAAGATGTTCCCCACACCATTATACCACCACCTCCAGCCTGAACCATTGACACAAGTCTGGATAGATCCATGGATTCATGTTGTTTACGCCAAATTCTGACCCTACCATCTGCATGTCGCAGCATAAAATGGAGATTTGTCAGATCAGGTAATGTTTTTCCAATCGTCTACCATCCAGTTTTGGTGAGCCTGTGCCCGCTGTAGCCTCAGCTTCCTGTTCTTAGCTGACTGGAGTAGTACCCAGAGGGGTCTTCTGCTGCTGTAGCCTATCCACCTCAGTGTTCAACGTGTTGTATGTTCAGAAATGCTTTTCTGCATAGCACTGTTGTAACGTGGTTATTTGGGTTACTGTCGCCTTCCCGTCAGCTTGGACCAGTCTGGCCACACACACACACACACACACACACACACTGTTATACTATATCTGTTCAGCTGTTCATAGATATATATTTTCATTCATATTTCATATTTTTATGTCTAGTGTGCTTTACACCCTAGGACAGCTGGAGGAGTACTGGATCCAGACCAGTGACCAATGTCTGAGTAAAGGATTCTGGATAAAACCACACTTCACCTAAAAATCTCTCCATAACAGGAGATCCAGCAGCAGCAACAGAGGGATATATTAATATATACTGTATACATGCACTATGCCTGTATATTCTCACAAAGCCAACCTGGACAGACTCTTCCAAGTTATAGGCCTGGGTCAGCAGCTCTGCTCACTGCAAACCACATAAACTCCATGCTAGCTGAGGAACACAGCAAACTCAAACAAGATCCTTACACTATGAAAAGACAGACTTCTGAAGCAAGTACAAAAAGTACTGCAAACAGCATGTAGCACAAAACCCCAAGATCAAATATGGGCTACAAAACATTCAATCTCTGGCCAATAAAGCAATTCTAATAAATACATTACACGTGGAGTAGCTCTGAACAGTTTCTCTATTCATCAGAAAGCTCAGCTCCCACTCTGAGAAGGAACCTTTGTAAAGGAGTGTGCCCGAGAGGAGATATGGTCAAGACTGAATGAGGGACAACTGCAGACAAAAGTTTCCAATTTGAAAACTTTTTATTTTACTTTAGGCTACCAGCAGGGTTATAAGCATACAGACACTAAAGACAAAACAAATAAAACACTTTGGCAAAAAGGGAAAAGAACACTGAGACAATGCCCATATAGTAACTAGGCCCTATTACAAAGGTCCAATGGCATGACCTCTCACTTCAGAGGCATCTCTCCATCTGAGCTACACAGCAACCATATGAAACCCCGGTCCATTGCACAGACATAAATCAATTAACTACTACACACAATATTTCATTGATCAAAGCACCTAGGCAAAACACCTTCCTTACAGACAATCAGATGTTTATTTTATCAATGCCCTTAGACACTTCTTTAACGATTAAAATAAATTCGCACGGAGCACCCCTGCACCAATGAGCGCTTCCTTATCGGAGCGCGAAAAGAGTGCAGAAAAAGCTTCCCCGTCCTGCACCCCAGTTTGCTCGCTCACACCCAGAAGACAACAGGAGTACAGGAATCACCAGTAAGTAGGTACATACATTTAGAAACAGCATAAATAACAGCCAACTAGCAAGTGTTCTGATGTTAAATGTGCACACTTAAAGAACTCTTAAATAGCCGCTTTAAATAAATTACGATTCTAAATTACAATGTACCGTGTTTTGCATCTTTCATTGATTCCGTTACATACATTACAACTTTTGAGTGTTATCACAGATTCTAGCTAAACCCCAGACCTTGACCAGACATCCTACAGCATACCAGCAAAACACATTAACATCATACAAACAGACGGTAACGCATTATTTGCGATTTAATTCACGTCATTGTTCATGTGGAGACGGAAAAGCAGCTGATCCCAGTGACGGACGCGCTGCGCTCCATCACAACCTTTGCCTCTGTTTACTTCAGATTAAATACTGAACTAGCTTGATTTGTGCTACTGACCTTAAACATACCAAATTAGGTCCAATTTTTTTATTGATCTTAAACTTGGTGCTGTTTAAACTACTCAATGTGCTTTATTTGTGTTACTTATTTTTAAACCTGGCACTGATTAAACTTGCGAGTATTTACAGGCCACACAGGTCCCACACAACAATTCCAGGCTGTTACTGACATGAGACATAATCAAAATATAACATTTACGGCATCTTTTTCACATATTTTTTGGAGTTCATACTGACAACATATAAGGGAGCTATTTATTTTTCGCCATTTAGACTCAAATTAGGTTTTATTTATTTATTTATTTATTTTTATGAAGGTGAACCTGCATTAAAGGTTAAGAAGCATTCATAAAATAATTTTATTTTACAGACATACTCAGACATACAAAATACCAGATGATCTACCATATAGACCCATCTACCATATAGAACCTATTCGTTCTCTAATACTTGCCCCCAGAAACAAACTGGTGTGGCTTCCACTTGATCATGGCAGGATATTGGTAACACATACATGCATGTCAATATTTGACAGGATCCAGGTAGAAACACGGTGATGGTGATGATCAAAAGAAAACACTGCATTCATCTTTACTTGAGTCCACATGACAAGCGGTATGTGAGCAGACTGCCACGTTAATTATACATCTGACAGGTTCTGATTCAGTAATATCCAGTTGCTGGCTGATATCCCAAACTCCAAATCTCTATGCTGCTGTTCCCTTTACAACAAACATAACCTGCACACACACCCTAGCTTTCCAAGAAGAATCTCTAATGTGTCCTCTCTTCTATAATAGCAAACACATCATATGGCTTTGGTTATACTTTCTACATATACTTTCCACCAATCAATCCAACAGATTTTATTTGGCATAATTCCCTATACAATTAGATTTAGACTTAGACTTGTAATGGTAATATTTGTTGGCCAGATCATTTTCCAGTTTTAAATGTTTTACAGACATCGCTTCTAATGCTTTATACAGGATAGTGGGCATGGATTACCTTATGCACTATCTGCCACTACTATTCCACATATAAGTAAAATACTACACTGGACTAAAAGGAGGTGCAGACAAGGTTGTGAAATTATGGTTCATGACTGACTTCATCATTCAGAGTAATTTGGCTGTTCACTGCTGCAGAGCTTTGCAAAGTAAGGTTTTGTGTTATTAAGCCATTTTCAATGTCACATAATATTTGTCAGTATTTCTTCAGAAGTGTGGAAAAATATTGCCTTCTCCTACTACTCGCTAAAAAGCACTAGCCACTACTACAAAACTGGTTCCTGCTACATTTTGAGAAGCAGCCACACATTGGTCCCCACATGCTGGTACTAAAATGCAGGCATGTCTGTGGCCTGACCCGAGACGGACAGCAGTGACCTTTGAATTTCAGCTCAGCAATGATCTCACAGGAGATAATGCCCCCGGAGAATCGAATGGGAATGGGGCACTCCTCCTTTGCAAAACAGAACTGTATATAAACTACTAAGGCAAATTATGCATGTGTGTGTATTAAAGGAACAAAGTATCTATGTAAAAGCAAAGCTACTATTACTATAACAGCCTAACATTATAGCATTTCCACACTGAAATCTGTATAAACTTAACTTAGATTTCCTTTATGCAATGCATACTTACTGAAATAATCATAACTTTTTTGGGACTGGTCACTTAAATTCAGTTGTACAATTCACTACAATTCAATTAAAAAGAAATACGCACACACATACACACTCATGACATGCGCATGTGCACTCATTCTCTCACACACACCATGGAAACAAAGCCCACAGTGGGCGTTTCTCCCTCCATGGCAGTGTTCAAAGCCACCTCTCTCGCTTATGTAAATGAGAGATCAAAATCCAAGCTTCCCAGTCTCCTGAGCAATATCTACTTTGATCATTTCCAGTTGTACTTCCGAACATGTAAAATTAAAATAAACCTCTCTAACAACCCGTGCATTATAATTTAACAGGTGTTCAGGAGAAAGCTGTTACAGAATTTCAGATTATGCTGAAATACATATCCCTGTCGAAGCAATTATACGTATGTAATAATCAGAGTACCCTCCTGTCTGATGCATGCCATGTGAAGGCTGATCTCTTAACTTTGATGTCAGTAGGTAAGAGAGGACACAAAGCGAGGACCTCTCTACACGTGTTCATTAAACACAATCAAATATTAACATGGCTCACAAGCTTCTGTTTACGGCTTTCCTTAAACATCATATTTACCTTGTTATGCTAAAAGGCCATTTGAGCACAATAAATTTGGTTCCAGTGAAAGAATACCTCATATCTGAATAACCCAGTCATTGATTAGTCCAGTCCAGTTTACCTCACACACACAGCAATGAATAGTCACTCAGAATTGTGATGAATTACAATTAAGAATCAATAAGTAGCATAATTTTAAATTTTTAACATTTAAAAGTGGTTAATAATTGCTAAAATAAGCTAAAATAATAAATTCTGATTAAGGTTTTAATATTAACATCATTAATATCATGGCAGGAGATGGCAGAGGACCAGTAGCCAGCACTTGGCAGTTCCTTGTTGACCTGCCAGACTCTGTGGTCTGAGGGTAACATGTAACAAGTGCAGGCAAAGCCGAGGCACAGCTCCATTCTTCTTTTACCCAAAGGGCAGGGATGAGGGTGGTTAACACAGCTGAATGTCCATTATAGTGCCATTCCAGAATGATTCCAGAAGCTATTTTCTTGTAGCTGTTGTGTATTCCAAACATAGAATGGTCAAACTCTATTGTTGCAATTGCAGAAATAGCCTTTCTAGCATCTGTGGACCCATGCATGAGGCTAAAATCTACCATGGCCGTGGCCATTTCACGGTCCCTGCATGGTCCCTTAGGATCTTCTGGGGGATACCATCAGGGCCTGGTACTTTGATACATTCAATGGCCTTTAGACTGTCATGAGGATACAGGGAAGATTCTGCACTGGCCCACTGGGTCAGTAAATCTGGAAGCTTACTGTCCTACAAAGGTGAATACTAGCCCAACTGGACTCTCATATGGATGGACACCAACAGCAAATTTTACTGGTTCAGTGACCCCGGAGCTTCAAGTATGAACATCATCTCATGACTGACCGCCCAGAATCTTACTCCTACTTTCTGTAAAATGGACATCATTTTGTTAGAGAGAAGCAGAATGGTTGCAAACAGAATTTTTTTGCCTGTTCAACCTTTAAAATCTTCTAAATGGTGCAGGAGCCCTCTCTTTGTGATTTTCACCCATTCAGCTGTCATACACTAACACATCAGTTACAACTTAACCCCTTTTTCACAATGAATTTGACACTTCCCATCCAAGTAACAAATAGTATTGGAGTATTTATTTTCCAATAAGACTTCAATGGAAGGGGAGACTAAATGCATGTGACATTTTTGAAACAGCACTTTGGCATACAGAGGGCCACATGTATCAACGGTGCGTATGTACAAAAATTGAGCACTTTTCTACACAAAAAATGGTATTTATGAAAAGATACTTCCCGTGAAAACATGCATACCTCTAGGTAGAACTAACGGTGATGCAAGTAAACGGGCGTTGTGTCAATCATTGATAAGTGTTATCGCACCAGGACGAAGTGACCGAGGGGGCAGTTAAAAATGACGAGGGGGCAAATCTTTTTCTATAGTAAAACGGTAGATAATCATCCTGCTATGCCTATTTCTGCATTTTTTTTTCATCCTGCAGGTGGCAATACAGTGGCGATTTGACTAGATGCGAACAATTCCCTACCTTAACTTTTCTATGTGTTTGTGTGTCATAGCCATAATATGAAATAGGAATATTTGGGGCAGATGGCCAGGTCACCACCTAAAATTGGTCTGGTGGTAGGTTTAATGAAATTCATAGATTTAACCATGCAATAGCCTCTGAAAGGCTAAATAACAACAACACAAGACTGCTGTTTCAAAATTAAATAATACATTTATTTCACAGCAGTGGTGAAGCCAGTATTATAAGAGAGGCTAAAAAACAAATAAGTGCACATAGGACCAGTGTGTCCGCACCCGGCACCACTATTCCAATGCCCACTATTGGAAACATTGGAATACCTGTTGGAAACAACACAGGGAAGTGAAGTTTTGGTCAAGGAGAGAGAGGGAGAGAGAGCGAGCGAGCGAGAGAGCTGCATGGCATGAGCAGAAAGACAGACAAAACGATCTGATCATCTTTTTTTTACTTAATGACCCTCACACTGTTGGCTATTATTTTGTTGATTTTAGCAGTCATCTTTCAGTGGTTTGAATCGTTCATAAATTCTATTATTTTGCGTCTTGTAGACCTACCTGCTCCAGTTCCCTAAATGGTGCAAGGTCACTCAGGTTTAAAATCCGACCACTTCTTTTTCACCTCCTCCACCGTATGCACCTCTGGTGAAACTGCATTGATAGCAGTCACCACTTTGAGCCACTCCGCATTTTTCCATCGATTTGAAATGCCAGTTGTTTGGCCTCCAAAAAGGACATTTTTTCTCCTCTCCACCTCATCAACCATCACCTCCGTGTCTGCATTTCACTCACCTGGGATCTTTAATATGCTAATTTGACAAATTAAAGGCGTGTCTCAATCCATATAAGAATAATTGTGGGAGTGGACATTAAGCATGTTCACGTGCACATAATCTCAAGCTAATTTGATTTACGCTCAAATTTGTGAAGACAACTAGGCATACGTGGTGTTTGATAAGTCTGATGAAAAACCTCCGTACACAAATAGTGGGATTGAGCGTACATGGTCCTACAGCAAGTTGTACACAAAGATTGATACATATGGCCCAAAGGGTGTTTTTGATGAGCCACACAGCAGAAGCTGATTTTGATGGTGAAAAAAAAAGAGCAATGAGTGCGGTATCATATTATTATTTATGGTTATGTACAACCCAAATAACGACAACCATGTCAGAGTGGATTGGATTTCTTAGGGTTGAGTCGGTGTAAAACACGGGTGCAACTACTGTTATTGGGATATGGGCTGCCGCTTACAATGCACAATTTCATGATCCCAAAACCTGCCATAACAGTAACCAATCCTATTCACTGCTCAGATGTTCATTCCCAATCCTTCTCACTCTAGGTTTTCAGTTCACAGTGATGCAGGAAGTTTACAGATGCTGTATTGTTCACTATAATTCTGAGCTGTGAACATCAAAAGCGATTCGATTTCCACATAAAATATAACCTTAGTCCACTACAATATGCATATCATATGCAATCATCGGTGATATGCTTTTAAAAAGGCGGTTTTGTATTTTTGGCTGTGAACCACAAGTAAAAAGTGATAAACATCACAACCACAGAAGAACTGTCACCACCAATGCTTACAACAGTTCCTGTTATAATTTACGTTCTGACCATTAGTTAAAATATCAAGCACTGAAAGAATTTAAATCAGTTCAAGATAATGTTACTAGATATCAAACATTTCAGCAATATTACAAAAGCCCAAAAACTACTGGGAAACACAGAATTTCGTCAATTTCGTCCCTCCAAATACTGATGAGGTTAGACTGTGAGCACAGCAAAATAACAGACTATGGATGGAGTAGACTCCAATATCACTTCCTGCACAATTTACAACAGCAATGACATCCTATGCTCTGATATCATAAAGGCCATCTCTACCCCATGAGGATGAACAATGAGCCCACTGTGACAACGACACATTGGTGAGTCTTATGGAGCTTGATAAAGAGGCCAAGAGGGTGGAAATCCAAATCATTGTCACAGGAGAGGCTACCATCTACAGCTTCCAGACACCTGCGTGAAGTTGGCACCCCAAGTATTCAAAAAGTTCGAAATGGTATTACTGTTCATTTGTGCTGGTTTGTGCCGTATAACTTTTCGTTTGTGCTCCTATGGTTTTTTAGATATAAACATTGCATCTTTGGGCGATGACGTCACCCAGCACCCCAAGCTTCTCCGAATTGCTCCAAAATGGTCCAGAACGCTGCTTTCTCCATAACGAAGAAAGTGGCTTCTACTGTGCAACGTTTTGCTGGTTGGTGCCCTGAAAAAACTTACATTACATTATTTCCTGATAGGCCTATGTGAGATACAGGATATTTCATGTCATATAATATTTAATATGTTTAATAAACATAAGCCATACGTGTGTGGTCCTGCAGGTATACAGGTAATCTTGAATGTCTATAGACACCACCCCATTTCATTTTTTTTCCCGTACTGTATTTTAACTGCTCTATTGAGTGTAGAACGCACGAGACCACCTGTGGGCATTTAAGCTGTGGGAACGCGCTGTGTTCTTCAGTTGGCAGGTGACATGAACTGAAGTAAAAAAAAAAATCAGCCGACCCACAAATATTTGTTCATTCATTCTTTCAGAATCCACCTATTAAAAATATGTCACCTGTGGAGTCATCTCACACTCCATATGCGTAACACCTACACAGAGCGCTTCAATGCCAAGAGCAATAACATTACATGGGATCCCAGTAAACTTACATTGCAGCGCTATTTGGAAATATCCAACACTTAAAAATGACAAGCACTTGTAGCTATTTTTTAAGCCAGCTAGTTACTTACAAGGCCTGAGTTGCATTTGCTAATTAGCTCTGCTTATGTGTGACATCTCACAGCCAGTGAGCTGCCCGGTTGCCTTGGCAACGATAAACTAAAGCGGCTAGTCAGCCGTTCGATCTCTGGCTAAACTGTTAACATTCTATTACAGTTACGAGAAACATAAATAATCAAACTACAGAGCATATAACATAAAAACAGTCTGTGATTGGATTATTGTCATTGAATTGGTATCCGTGGAGCCAGGCAAACGTTACATCTGACTCACTCCTACTCGTTTTGATCCCAGGTTTGACAACGTAAATAGCAAGCTTTAACGATTCTGCTACAGACTGATATAGTAATAACAACGAGCTACATGACAGTAACAGTTTCACTACCCAGACGACGTACGCTAATAACACAATGTACCAGTGGTTATGGTGATATCTACTCACCTGAAAGAATGAATGAACAAATATTTGTGGGTCGGCTGATTTTTTTTTACTTCAGTTCATGTCACCTGCCAACTGAAGAACACAGCGCGTTCCCACAGCTTAAATGCCCACAGGTGGTCTCGTGCGTTCTGCACTCAAATAGAGCAGTTACAGTACAGGAAAAAAAATGAAATGGGGTGGTGTCTATAGACATTCAAGATTACCTGTATACCTGAAGGACCACACACGTATGGCTTATGTTTATTGAACATATTAAATATTATATGACATGAAATATCCTGTATCTCACATAGGCCTATCAGGAAATAATGTAATGTAAGTTTTTTCAGGGCACCAACCAGCAAAACGTTGCACAGTAGAAGCCACTTTCTTCGTTATGGAGAAAGCAGCGTTCTGGAAGTTGTCACAGAATTTTTGCCATGAAGTACAGTGTTTGTCCAAAGCATGACCGCACGAACGAAAATTATCATGGCGCAAACCGGCACAAATGTAGCACAAACGAACGAGACCATTTTGGAGCAATTCGGAGAAGCTTGGGGTGCTGGGTGACCTCATCGCCCAAAGATGCAATGTTTATATCTAAAAAACCATAGCAGCACAAACGAAAATTTTTACGGCACAAACCAGCACAAACGTAGCACAAACACAGAGACCATTTTGGAGCAATTCGGAGAAGCTTGGGGTGCTGGGTGATTACCAATGATTAGTTACCAGTGATTAGTAATACCATTTCGAACTTTTTAAATACTTGGGGTGCAAACTTCACGCAGGTGCTGGAGACACATGGATCACAACACCAAAGACAAAGTAGGGCACATTCACAACATCAATTTTCAAATATGTGGATATATTTTAATTGGAAATGATAGGATCCATCTGCGGATCAATGCCCTCACCATATCCCAGCCAAGGGACTCACCTCTGCAAGCGTGGCACTGGTCAGCCTCACTGGCTGGCTGGTTATGGCTTGCTGCAGGCAGGCTTGGAGCTCACAAATCCGCTGCTCCTTTTGGCACAGCTGTGTTGTCAAGGAAATGTGACTTTGGCGCAGCTGTGCCTCATTAGACTTCAAAGCTTCATAGCACACACTGAGTTCATTGTAGAGCTGTCGGGATGGAGAGAAAAGTGGTGCTGGTCACTGGAGAGAGTGGACAAAAGCCAGCCATGATATCAAGGGCCAGCCTGCTCCTGCAGCATTCAAGGCCGATGTGACGGTCCTCTGGAAGAGAGGAGTGAGATTGGAATTTCCCCTGGTGATTACCTTCTGGTAGGAGACAGTGTCAGCTGTGTGGGCGGCCTCTTGGCTGCGCATCACCTGCTGGGTGTCCAGGTTGAGCCCCTCCAGCTGCTGAATGAGCTGGGCCTGCTCAGAGGCATGCTGCACGCTCTGCTGGTACAGAGCCCGCATCTCATGCAGCTCTGTCCTGCACATACAGTGCACTGATATCAGAATGAGCCACACATAATGACCAGCACATAACCATATGGTGCTTTATAGGAAGTATTGATTAGTCTCATGTAGTTCAAAAACACTTGTAGAGAATCATTTCTGTGCTGACACTACTTAAAAATGCAGCTTGCAGGAGTCAAGCGATTGGCTGATAGGAATCAATTTGGACTCAAAACATGTAATAAAGTAGTGCGATAAAGAGTGCAACATCATTTATGACAAAATCAGTTAGAATTTAAACACAAAGTACTACTTTTTTGTGCGTATGACCCAAACACCTACCAAGTAAAGTCTGAGATAAAAGCTGAGAATTTTACCTACACTATGTGCCTGGACACAATCAACATGGCAGGACTAAGAAAGAAGCTTTCTACTTCACTATCTCCTGAAATATCTCAACGGTCTGCAGACCACTGATAAAAATGCAGCAGGGAAACTGAGCTGCTCTCATGATGTAGATGACTTTCAGTTGCACTCTTGTCAAATGTCATATGCTAGTCATTAAAATGGTTCAGTCACATCATAAGAACATAAGAACATATTATGACGAGAACAGGCCATTCGCCCCAACTAAGCTCGCAATTACATTAAAGAGAATCCAAAACTGCATCAAGCCTGGACTTGAACACAGCAAGGGCCTCTGCGTCAACTACATGACATGGCAACCTATTCCATGTATTGATAGGGCGGTGCCCAGAACTGCACACAATATTCCAAGTGAGGTCTGACTATAGCATTGTATAATTTTAATATAACCTCTTCAGATTTATAATCAATACTGTTGGCTATATATCCCAGCATCCTGTTGGCCTTTTTTACTGCCACAGCAGTAAAAAAGGCCATCAGGATGCCACAGCAGGTAACAATATTTTACTACTAACCTCTGCATCAAGATCATTTATGTATATAAGGAATAGCAAAGACCCCAATACCGATCCCTGCAGGACTCCACTTCGTATAGGACCCTGCTCTCATACAATATCTACCACAGTTACAGTCTGCGTTCTATTAGACAACCAACTTCAAAAAGATTTCTCTCCTTATTCACACGATTACCCTGACAATGGTCTCACCTCAACTTGGTCACATGATCACCCCTCAGTGTTAGTTCAGTTTCTCGGGCTGAGAGCTCAGCAGTCAGACAGCTGTATTTGTGGTGCATGTCTTCAACCTGCTGCCTTGCTTCTTTAAGTTCATTTTCAAAAGCCTGTAAAAACATAGACCGTCAAGAACAGGGATGTGTGATGTGTGTGTATTCCTGTATGATTCCTGTCGGAATGTCCATAACATTTTTCTTTGAATTGTGTGATCGTTGATGTAAAAGCACTATGTATCTTGCACTATGTATTCATAATATTCGCATCATAAGGAATTCATAATGCCCTACAACTTGCTACAACTTGTATACATATTCACAATGGCTTCTTAATGCATGAAGACAATCCACATAATACATTTCTCAAGATTATATAATGCATTGTATACTGCATAGATACAACATACTGTCAGTTCACATATTATGAACACAATATTCCTTCACAGGCAGTCTCCACGTTACATATCGTTCAATATACACGTATACATACAACTCCACTTTACATAAGTCCCCTTAAAATACAAAAACATTTAAATAAATCTGACGTGCATACCGTATATGGAGCCACAACCTTTTTTATTTAGATGGGCAATGTAAAAAAGGTGTGGTATGATTACATTACATGACATTACTGTCTTTTAGCAGAACTTCTTATCCAGTGCAGCTTCCAGTTTTATCCATTTATACACCTGGAGACATACTAAGCCCACTGTGGGTTAAGCACCTTGCCCAAGGGCACGACAGCAGTGCCCCAGCAGGGAATCGAAACAGCGACCTTTCTAGCTAAAGTTAACTAGCTAAAACAAGCTAAAACAATGGAACAGTCAAACACACTGTATGTAGCTAAATACAGAAAAAATATGCTTTCTCTAGACATGAAATTCAAAGTCAGACAGTAATGAATTTTCCTCCTGGGAAATATAACACTACATTATGGCCAACTATAATGCCAAAATACTAGATAGAAAGAAAGATCAAACGCCAAATAAAAACAAACCTTACAGAAATAAAAATCTTCATTATTACATAAATATGTCTAACAGCCAGGATCATTTGAAGTGAGGTCTTATATACATCTTACATCAAGATTATTCCACAGAAATCCTTCAGTCAGGCGCAACATATGATGTAATGTTACAAAGTCATACACACACATACAAAAAACCCACACAGCAAGCAATCAATATTTCAATGTATCTGAGCTTCACAGGATTACTTTATATTCGTGTTAGCAACAAGGATGTCTGAGGGCTGCTCGAAGCGTTACCCTGGCTTTGGACTCAATGCAGTACTTCTCCTGCCTCCACTGGACCTCCTGACCGTGGAGTTTGTTCAGGTCGAGCTGCAAGTCATAACAGTGTGCATCTAATCCTGCCTTGGCCTCCTCCAGATCCCTCACAGCACGCTGCTGCTCCTCCTCTTTCCTCCTCCACTGCTCCCTCAACTCCTGCAGGATGGATGCACAAGGGCCAAACAAACAGCAGATAGAGAGGAGGACAAAATCAAGGCAGCAGGGGAGAATATGAATGTGGAAGCTCGGAGAAGTGCTGGGAGACCCATCCGAATGTAAACAGGGGAAGCCACATCATCACACGCATGCCTTCCTCACTCCATTTCCATTATTAGCCATTTATCTGGAGCTTACAGACTTACTGGAGGCTTTCTGCCCCTACATTTGCCCAAATTTTGTGTACAGGGGAACAAATATATGTATGTATGTGAGTGTGTGTGTGTGTATTACACAGCAAAAAATATTCAGCTCCCAACCCGTTTTTTTTCACACAACTCATTTCCATAACCTGAGACTGTGACTAATTAGACTGATTCTCAAATTAAATCTCAAAAAAAATCTCACTCAACTCTGCAACAGTAGTACAGTCCAAAAATGAAATTAAACTATAAACCATCAAAGAATAAAAAAAAATCAAGAACTGAAATGTCAGCAATTAACAAGTATTCATCCCCCTTCTTTAGTCTCTATTAATTTTGCACAATTTTTGCACAATTTTAGCCCATTCCTCCTTGCAAAATTGCTCAAGCTGTACCAGTCTAGTAGGGGAGTGGCAATGGACAGCCACTCTAGGATGTGAATTTTAAATTTAAGCCAATCCAGTGTTGCTCTGGCAGTGTGCTTTGGGTCATTTTCCTGATGAAACACAAACTTCCTCCCTAAGTTTACACTTTCTGGTAGAAGGCAGTAGGTTTTTATGCAGACTCTCCATGTATTGTGCAGCATTCTTCCCATCAATCTTGACCAGATTGCCAGTCCCTGCTGCTAAAACGCACCCCATAACATGATGCTACCATCAGTGTATTTCACTGTGAGGATGGTGTATCCTGGCTGATGTGCACTGATAGCTTTACACCACACAGGGCTTCTTCCCTGCCGCTCTTCGATCAAGGCCCTTTTTGTGCAATATCTTGGAGATTTTTGACCTATGGACATCATTTTCATTGCAGCTACTGACTTCTGTAGCTCAGTTAGAGTGACAGGTGGCATCACAGTAGCCTCTCTGACAAGTGGCATTGTTTGGTTACTAAGTTTAGGGGGGGCGGCCTGCCCTAGGCAGTGTGGCTGTAGTTCCATATTTCTTCCACTTCTGTATGATGGCCTGCACTGAGCTCCGAGGTATGTTCAATGCCTTTGAAATGTTCATGTATCCCTCCCCAGATTTGTGCTTCTCCACAGTTATATCCCCTCACTTGCTTTGAATGCTCTTTTCTCTTCAATGGAAAGGAAATTGTTCAATGGAAAGTCCAACCATATTGTTTGAGCTTATAAAGAGGGGAGGCATTTATGCTCATGAAGGAATTCAAAACAGGCAATCCACTAATTCCTACACAGGTGGAGACCATCAACACATTGGATGAGTTTATAAGACAATATCTTGCACCTGAGCAAGGTTAGCCTTATAATTATGAAGGATATGAATACTTTTTTCAATCTCAAAGTTGTAGTTTATTTTCTTAATTTTTGAAAGGTTTTGGACATTTCTTTTGATTTATCATAATGTAGAATACTGTGCAGACCAGCTGGAAAAAAATCTTGCTTTAATATATTTTAAATTTGGAATCTGAGACAATAAATTGTGAAAACAGTATACATGGGGCCGTGTATATATTATATATATATATATATATACAATGCACACACACACGCACATTATTTTTAAGTGGTTTCGAGGGCTAAGGCAATCTTCCTGTGGGACTTTTCTGTGTCACACAGGCGCATGCTGTGCCACAGGACACGTACACAAACCTTTAGCTCCTGACTTCTGTCCCCAAGTTTGTGCTGCAGTGCAGACAGCTCCGTCTTCATCTCAGCCCTATCTTCATCCACGTTCCACTTTCTTTGAGCAAGGTTGTTTATCTCCTGCTGCTGACCTGTCACTCGCTGCTCAAGGACCAGAAAAGACAGACAGAGCCATCAGACAAAACCAAACTCAGGACAGATGTGCACAGGACCTTTGGGGCTGGATATGAGTGTGTTAAATAATCTGTGAGGCAGGCAGAGAAAATGTGTGTCAGTTATTCAGCAGAGATGGTACAGCATGCACTACTGTGGATACACTGAGCTCAATGTGAAACAAGAGCAGAGCAGTCCCCTTCATCAAGGGGGCATGCCCCAGATTACCGCTGAAAACTCAACACTGAGGGGGGAGTTCAAACACAACCTCACCACTGCAAAGGGAGTGCAAAAACATGTTAACATCAATAAAAGGACTTTATTTTAACGGAATGACCAAGATAACATGCTCATTCTCACTCTTACCCTTTTGAATGGAACCCTAATAACACTGCCTACTCCAGCAATTCTGTGTGATTGGGAAATGTACCATGCTTGGGCCTCACACACGTCATTCATGTCCTTTAAGGGTCTTCATATAAGAAGAAACATTCTATGCCATTTTTTCTTAGAAAAACCAGTCTAACATTTTATAATTTACAACACAACAGTCAAACTATTCTCTCCACATGTAATAACATCCAAAACTGAAAAAGCACTAGGCCTCTGCATGTGCACCCTACCTACTGAACCTCCACACATGTAATAAGATCCTGATGCAGTAGCACTAGGCCTCTTCCTGTGTAGTAGCCCCTTATGCAAACTGCACTAAGCCTCTGTATGTGTAACAGCATCCTATAGAAACAGAAGTTTGTACATGTGTAATATCATAGTATTTATTGTACCATCTACCTAACATCTTAAGTAAACTATACTCATGGGCATTCCTTTGATCTTCAGCAAAGTTTGTTTTTCCACAATCAATATCTCAATAAAAGCACACACAGAGACATCACCTCTCTTTCCTTTATCTGTGGTAATACAGTAAATGTGAGTTTGTCTAAAATCCTCCACCTAAATTTTATCTTTGCACAGCATTCATTTTACTTCTGCTGCCAGCAGTCTCAGAGACCTACATGCACTTTTGTTGAAATGCATATTACAAATACTATCCATTCAGAAACACAGATTTTCACTACATTATTTTCTTTACTTTTTGTTCAGTATGGATAAAATATTGCTCCAAATGCACCAGGTTGTATGAGGCTCTGGAATTACACCCCTAATAGCAACTGTTATTTTAAAAATAACACAAAAATAACTAACTGTGCTCTGGGATGCAATAATTGCCATGCAATCAGCCGGATCTTCCAGACAGTGGATTTATACTTTTCACCATGTGGAAGAAATTCCTGTAGACCCATTAAGTATGTTTAATCTAATATTGGCTAGCCTCCTGTTGTTTTAGGCATATGTGACTAATGTGGCTTCTGCTCACTCCCCTTAACAGGTAAATATGAATCAACTTTGCTGTCATGGATGACACCGTGCACACAATATTTCTAGCTTATGTATGGAGTATTGTTATCTTGTGATACTGGTATCTAGTTTGTCTTCTTTAGTGAGAATGTTTCTAACATACACTCCCGGGCAACAAAAAAATGGGCCAAGCCCACTATGGCAAAACATTAAGCTTTTAATGGTCTTAATAACAAATAACTTTTCAGTAAATTAGCAAGAATTAAACAAATAGATAAAGTAACTTAGTATGGGATAGCTTTCCCCTGTGATTTCTTTAAATGTTGAAGCCTTGAGGGTAAACTTGCAGACAGCTTTTTACAGAAGGAAGAATCAATATTGTTCCACTCATCAAATGTTTGAAGCCATCGATGCTGAGTAGTTGAAAAACATTTCCCGGCTAGTTCCCGGCTTTAATGTGAGACCAAATATAGGGTTCAAATCTGGACTCTGGCCAGGCCAAAACGTGAGCCTGATGGACTTGTTCTCAAGCCACTTCTTGGTGGTCTTTGCAGTGTGGGCAGGAGCATTGTCTTGTTGAAAAATAATGTCTGATTGTTTCTCTTCAGAAAACAAGCAAGTCTTTCTCCTGTACTCCAAAGCATTAATTGACTTTTCACAGTGAAGCAGCTCACCAGTACCAGCAGCTGAAAAGGTTCCCCACACCATTACACTGTGGTAGAGATGCATATATTGTATTTCTCACCAGGTCTTTGAAGACCATCACCATGGTCTGGACCATGGAGCATCACCATACAACCATGATTCATCACTCCACACAACTCTGCTGAACCACTCTGAATCAAACTTTCCATATTCTGCCAAAAACCTCATTCTGCCATGTTTTTTTCAGATAGCAATGGCTTTTTAACACATCTTCTAGACGCAAAACCTGCAATAGACAACCTTCTGGTAATTGTCGTTCTCGAAAGATTCTTGTTGTCTGATTCTTGAATTCTTCTGACAGTTTTTTCTCCTGTCTTTGAGAACTGTAAATTTCAGCAGGTGGTCATCCCTGCATGATGTGGCTTTGGGCGTTCCAGATCCTTTTTCTGGCAACATCACCTGTTGTTTCAAAGCGTTGACCTATTCTCTTAATAGCCGATAGAGAACCAGGGATTTTCTCTGCCTTTAGGGTCTTGTAAATTTCAGAATAACTACATTTGGCCTGATGAAGACCAGCTATGTGATTTCTGACAGCAACCCCTGCATGATATTTAGCTTTTTTGGAGCAGATTTTTCTTGGGACTCACAACACTGCATATTGTAGATCTCTCTATCACTCCTGGTTCCACTTATGAGCTCATTATCATGCCTTTGACGGGCTGCTTTAGGTGTGGCAGATCACCAAATAATGACTTATCTTTTCAGAATAAAAACATCCCAGAAGATATAAACATTTTAATCATTACCATTATTTTACCTTGTGTACAAGAACACTATATAAGTGAATTTCCCCGTTTCCAGCTTTCTCCCAAACTATTCACTGCAGCAAAACTTAACAAGCAAATGGTGGCACATAAGGTCTCAGGAGTGTATTTGTATAATTCTTGCTAATTTCCTGACCAATGATTTGTTATTAAGACCATTAAAAGCTTAATGTTTTGCAATTTTGGGCTTGGTCCATTTTTTTTTCCCAGGAGTGTATGTATGCTATCATGATTACTTTACTCACAGTCTTTTTCTTTTTTTAACTCTAGGGCAAAATATATATTCAACCTTGTCTATGCTTCAGTTAGAGAACTGCAGCACTCTGTACTTCTCTCCATGATATCATGCGATAAAGCTCTACCCCGACCGAAGTCTCTGGTTGTCTGAGAATTATTCGACACACCATCAAACATGCTAAATAGGCTAAGAGAGATTTATATTTATACATGGAAAAACTCAAATATTGACAATGAGGAGGTTGAAAAAAATGTTTAACCTCAGCCATGTTCAATTGGTGGAAAAAAAGGTTTAGGGATGTAAAGGGATGCAAATTTTCCCTGGGGTAAAAGTTGGCCGAAGAGATGAAGAGATGACATTCACATTTACATTTCTCATCAAAATATAATCCCCATACATACAATCAAGCCATAAATGCATCTACAGTCATACACACAAACACATGGAGCTGAAAAGTTATCCAGTCTCTCTGTAGCTATACACTAGTAAATTAAAGGGATTTTTATCCAAGGATTTGATATGAATGTGCCAGTGGCATTTAAATACTTCTGCACCTGATTTGCTTTTACTACTAAAATATGCTTCTGAAGTAATATTTCTGTGCGCCCTGCCTCAGTCATACCATCAGCTCCCGGTTAACTGCATCCATGAAATGTGTATTTAGGTGAACAGCCATTACAGCCAGACAAACAGCATTACAGCTACTAATTGCATCAGACAGGCCTCAGAGAGCACCAGCCTGCATGCGGTGATTGGAGAGAAAAGAACAACAGATGCGCAGATGCTTCATTCAGCTGTCACTATACCTGAAACCCTTAAAAGACTCCCAGGTGGCTGAACACTAGTCATAATTTTGCAACCACTTTATGACTTAATCATAGACTTGGTCTTGTAGCTGACCAAAATACCTGTTTGACTGGGTTGCCCCTCAGTCGCACAATCCTCATTTATTTTCAGTTTTATGCAGTCAAGATTTGTCAAGAAATTTAACTCAAATAATACTGTAAAACCACAAAGGAAATGGTAGTCAGAATTCATCAGATACCAGATCGCATTTGAAGGTATATTTTTATTGAGATCACATTTCATTGTGGCCAGGCAATGAGCCACATTTATTAACTAATATTAACAAATGAAGCATTCCTCCACAGTTATAACTGATGGTGCTTTAGAGAGCTAGAGACCTGCTGGACAGCAGCTTTCCCAAAGCCAAATCTGCCAACTCCTCCTTTGCGTATTTTGTTTCAACATTGACTTTTATGTACTCATAAATAACGTCATGTTTTCAAGTGTAAACTCTTTGGCTGTGTCAAGGTTATGGTGAAAAACACTGATGAATGAGTTGAAAGATACCCACAAACTTAATGTACAGTCGGAATATCTATGACTTCCTTTGTATCGCTGTCTGAAAAAAAAAATCATTGGACAAAATTCAAAGAAATAATCACCACAAATATATCTGACTGTCATGATAATATACATGTCTGACATTCCATGACCAAATATAAGAATCCCATAAATTTTATGAAATTCTCAAAACTCACTCTATGGTAATGCAATAGAAAATCAGTGGAATGCAATACTTTTCACTATTTATTAAGGGGTTCCAGTACCTAGGCCACATGCTAACTAGCCAGTTACTTCACCCCAGCACAGACTGTTGAAATGCTGCTCTGACCAGGTAAGACGCAGCAGGCAGACTGAAATGCCTGATTTGAAATGAACAACCACACTCACAGAGATGAGCTCTGATCTACTGCACCTGCAGATGAGATCTACTGCATCTCAACTGCAATCATGGAGATGAGCCATCTACTGCATCTCAACTGCAGGGGAGAACACTGCAATGCAGATTGCCATGAGTCTCATGAGCTCAAGGCCTCACAATTCACATTTCTTTATAAAAAGGTTTCATTTGCATTCTGTGCTTTTTGGTATCCCTAAGAACTCAAGAGATATATTAGGCTTGTTTTCTTCACAGTGACCAGGAAAAGCAGGCCACAGCCCAGTGCAGTGACCGAGGAAACCTAGAATGGAAGGTATCCATACCTGCTCCAGCTCTTGTATTTTATAGTCCTTAGCCTGAAGGATCTCCAGCACCTTCCTGTCTTTGGCTTCAGATTTTTGCTTCTCTCTAGAAGAAAGGGAAAAAAGCCCTCAGCAAGCCTAATTAGCAGGTTAAAAGAATTATCCTCAAAATGAAAATGACAAATGATTAAGATTATACCAAACTGCAGAAAAATAAGTTATCTTACAGTAAGTGAAAGCAAATTAGCACATTGTGTGACAGCTGTATTCACCTGGTGGAAAAATGTTCTGTGGAACAATTTCCACACAAAAGTGCATCAGCACAGGATGCAGTGTTTGTGTGCTCGGACAAATTTCACTAATGAGGAGACTCTTACCAATCTAGACTTAATTCTCTTAATGTAAACTCATATTATAATATATATATATATATATATATATATGTATATATATTGTCAATTGTCTCAGTAAATATCCAGCTGTATAAATGGATAACATTGTTAAAAAAGTGCAAATAATGGGTGCAACAGAGTCTGCAAAGTGCAAAAAATGTAAAAATATGCTAATAATGTCAATAATGTCAGGATCATGCTCTTTTTGTAACACAAAGATTCAAAATACAAAATACACAAAATAAGGTTACAGAAACAAATCCAAAATTTGCTATGAAGCATGCTGCCTACTTGTGCCAGCTGACACCAGCATCTGATGATACTGATTTTAGATACTGCCATTAAAAGGACACTGGAACAGGAATCCAGATCATGCTCTCTAGTGCAGTGGAGTCATGTCCACCACACCTTTCACTCGATGTGGGTCAGCTGTTTTTGGTAATGTCTAGGAGGAAGACAAAGCAGCTGTGATGCAGGCCAGTTATTTCCAGCCCCTGCAGCTATGTAAATGCTTCCTGCTGTGGAAGTGGTGTCCTGAGCAGCCAGCCATTCAGTCAAAAAACAGCTGATCTGCCTCTGCTTGCAGTCCAATCTGCTTTTAAACTGTTGCACAGACCCTCAGGCTGCTGGGTGCTTTGAGTCACTGCTCTAGGTGCCGTGAAGGAGTTTTAAGCTTTGACAGACAAAAGCAGAAAGCAGTGCCTTGGCGGCGGTGGTAGTGGTGGGGTGGGGGGGTGGGGGGGTATACAAAAAATAACTTCAAGAAGAGTGCTTTAAATCACGCAGGACTTACAGAACATAAAATATGATACAGTATGATCCCTGCAGTGAATCACACACTGAAATCAACTGATCCTTCACCTGTGCATCAACTAACTGTGTGTTCTGCATAGCTGTATGTTTTACTAAGGGGTGTCAATGTGGATATGGTCTGTAGGTTTCAAATGACTACTTATTACTGCTTTACTCAGCCTGCCCCATTCTCATACAGACATTTTGGAAGCTACTGCCTTCTAGCTGCAGCAGTCTTAGGGCGTACTCACACTAGGCCCAGTTGCCTTGTACTGTCCCCGAGCACGATTGTCCCCCCTCCCCACTCCCCCGCTGGCCTGCGCTCACATTGCGCTTAACGTTCCAGGCCCAAGCACGGTTACGTCATCACGTTATGACTTTCTGTGCTGAAGAAAATCGCTCTCGCACAGCCAAATGGAGTTCATGATTGTACTTAATTTGTGGCTTATTTGAAGTCGTTTTGGGCATGGTGACACACGGCCCTCTCACATGCCTCATAGATTTATCGATTATGCAACGCAGAAGTTTTCAGTTAATCATGCTGCACGTATAAGACCATTTTTACAGAGGCAGTTGACATTTCAGTCATTATGCTAAGGGACAGACCACGCAATATTTTGTGTCAAATTTGTGTCAGATTGCAGTAACTGATTCACAATAATGTTAGCTAATGTTAACCAGTTAGGGCTACTACTTGTGTGCGCGCTACTGTCATCATTACAACAACAAACATCTTCTATTACATCTTCTAATAAATATCTTCTACAACTTGGATAGTACATTTTTCAACTCATTTGAGAATATCGTCTGATAAAAAGAAGTTAATTATCGGCATCTGCAGATATGAAAATTTCTGCAGATGTGCCAGGCCGATAAGGTGACACGTTAGCTACGCGATGACACTAAATGTTATTATGATCACCAGCAACAAGCTTCAACATGTCAGCTGTATGGAACTATTTCGAACAAAATTGCCATTTGCAATGCTTGTAAAGCACCAGTGATGTGAGGAGGGGTAAAATATATAGCTAAGTTTTTCACTCTGGGAGGATGCTAGCTGTGTGCTGCTAAGCTTTTCTCTGCTTCTGGAGGCGTTTTTAAATAATGTGGCTCCGTAAGGACAGAATGCGATTTGAAATGAAACAAGACAGCCCGCAATCGCCTAGTTCCTGCTTTGGGACTCGAACAGAGGGTGTAATTTTTGTATTTGTATACTTGCACGACAACACTGGACAGCGAATAATGTTTTCTGTAACTTTATTGTGTCTCTCCTTGTTCAAAATAAATATCGCGGCTCCATAAGGAGAGAATGCCATGAGAAATAGGCTAAGACAGCCCGCGATCGCCGAGCTCGTGCTTTGGGACTTGAACCTAATGGTTTCGACCGACGCCTAGCTAGGTTTCTCACCCTGTGAGGATGCTAGTTGTGTGCTGTTAAGCTTCTCTCTGTTTCTGGAGGGGAGTGAGACCATTTTTAAATTACGCGGCATCTATATATATATATATATATATATATATATATATATATATATATATCGCCATCAACAATCAGTCAAAATGAATTTGGAAAATATCTGCATATCAAATATCGGCAAAAATCCAATATCGTGCATCCCTAACTAACAGATATCCAGCTAACTGTTGCTATAACGGATATATTTGTTAAATGGGAGAGTCGCATCATTGGCGTCATGTTCGAGTTCTATGCTCGGGCACGGTTAGCGATCACACTGATGTGTACCGTGCCCAAGTCCAACTGAACCGTGCCCGAGCCCACCTCTTCAAGCAGGCCCGGAGGTACAGAGCGATCACACTAGTCAAACAAACTGGACTTTGGGGGTCAAACGTGCTCAAACGTAAGTGGTAACATTAATGACTGCCATTACGATAAGACTGGTTGGTTGTCCAGTTTCCACAAAAAACATTTACATACCTGACATTTCCATCACAAGAGTCTGATCTTTTTAAATGTTAGATTTTCTCAACAATGAGAATCCAGAATTCATATGAGACAGACTTCATGACATTGCAGCATGACCTAAAATCTCACATTTCATTGTTTTTTACTTTCTATATTAACATTACACACGAGTTAACATTTTAAATGGATTAACCAAATATATTTCCATCATTATTTACACACATTTGTAAACTTACTTCAACTATATAGCTGACAAAAACAAGAACACGGACTATTAAACATGAGTGGATACTCTGAAGAACATGGAACGCTGAGGATCTGTGCAAATTAATTACACTCTAAAGGTGTGTTTTAACCAAACGCAATGCGAAATTTAGGAGCGACGGGAATGCATGAAAAGTCAATGGCAGGAGGCAAATGGGCGGAGTTAATCGCGGCGAATCTGCAAGCGACGCGAAATGAGCGAAATGAGTGTTCACTTGAGTTAAAAAAATGTTCAACTCAAGCCTTCAAGTAGCCTTCAATCACCTTCAAGTAGGGATAGAAGCCATGCCCCCTTCCACATGCACCATCTGCATAAAGCCTGAGTGGAATCAACATCTGCAAAGCAGCTGGCTTTGCATCATTATGGAAAGCCATGAACTGTTGCATTCCTGGCTGTTCATCTAATTCACAGAGGTCTCTTTTACTCAGTCAAAACCTCTTGTGTCAGTTTAATGCAAGATTCTATGTAAGGAGCACTACTGGTGTATATATTTACTAGAATGATCGGGACCACATTCTTAATTTCTATTCAACACCTGGACATAGACGAAAGGGGAAATCAGGTGGGATTGTAAATGTTTTATATACCTGAGTTATGTTGGTTAAAGCAACTTAAATTTCTGCAAAACAATTCATTCTTACATTGATTTTATTTTATTATGAAACATCCCAGTGTTTCCCCACGCACAGACTTTACTTGGGAGGGCCACCCAGGTATATCAACGGCTGCCAAAGTATATTTGGCGACCCATTTTAGCATTTTTTTAATTTTTATTTTTATCCTTCCCAGAGAACGACGCCATGAGCGCTCTATTATTTTCTAGCGTTCTGCGCTGACCTTTCCGAGTGTAAACAATGTTTTTACCGTGTGACGTTCTGCAAAATGGGCGGTGCGACATCGGCGCGAAAAATAAACACTGAATTTAGAGATCCAATCAAAGCCAAAATTGAGGACAATCTGGGTAAGGTTATACTGTGTGTGTCAGGCTTTTCAGAGTTGCATGACACCACTTCGAAGTGGTACCACGACCTCGTTAAAAAAACAGATGCATGGCGCAAAGTTATCGTCGAGATGGGGCTACCAGGTTTGTAGATTCGGCTGTAATAATTTAGTTATTCAGAAGCTTCCCGCGTCCCTAGTTAATAGCTAGCTAGCTAGCTAGCCTAGTTGTTCTGTCAAAGTGCCAAATCCAAACGTGAGTATAGTGTAGTATTAACGATACAGAGCTACAAAAAACTCGATAGCTAGCTGGTGTTGTTGTTTGCCCACTATATGCACTTTTGTACGTCGCTTTGGATAAAATTGTCTGCTAAATGAATAAATGTAGCTAAATGTAAATGTAGTGTATTAGTGTCCCTGTAAGTACACATACATCTCCAAGACGTTAAAAAATATTTACGATTTAATGTTAAAAAATATAGCAGATGCTAACTGAAAACTATGAGAAGCTAAATAACGCTAATGAAAACATAATGAACCATGTGTGCTACATAGCATGAAAAATAAGTTACGTGCGAAAGGGTTTTAAAGTTCGATAACGGGCAACAACAACTAGAGTTCGCAAGCTACTTAAAATGCTTCCAAGCCCAAAGGTGTAATGCAATATAGCTAGTACATTAAAAATGGCATCATGAATAATACGTGAAGTGTTGCAGCTATACAAATAAATGTTAGACTGTTGTGGGAATCAAGATATCAATATCAAGGGGACACTCTAAAACGCTTAACGTGGCTTAATGTTCCAAAACTGCGATCAATGATCACTAAAGTTCTCTCGGACATCTCTTGTCAGAAACACTTCCTCCTGTCAAAAAATCCCAACCGAAATCCTGGAGTATGGTCGTTATATCTCACTACGTTTTCCTCTCCATTGACGCCCATTATAAGGGAAAAGCTTAACGTGTCTTAATGTCCAAAAACAGCAATCAACGATCACCAAATTTGTCTGACATCTCACATGTCATAAACACTCTCCTATCCAACACTCTCCTCCCACTCTCCAATCTCCTATCAAAAAACGCCCATACTTATATGATTTCGGTTTTGATTTTTTGACAGGTGGAAGTGTTTATGACAAGAGATGTCCGAGAGAAATTGGTGATCACTGATCACTGTTTTGGAATGATAAGCCACGTTAAGCCCTTTCACGTTAAGCGTTTTAGAATGTCCCTTCTTCCATAACAAGCGAGCTTCGGTTTTAGAAAAGTAATTCATAGATGTATTCACAATTCTAGCAAACCAGCAAACACCCTTTGATATTAAACTACATTATGAAACTTTTTCATTGCAGTGAATAACATAAGAAACTTTGGAAACATAATATCTTGCTTAGCCTATTTAATTCAACCATACTTGCAAGGTGCCAGAAAAATACGATTAAGTTCAAAATGTTCTAATCTAGCGTTTATGGTTTTTCCAACGATAAACAGAATTTAACAAAAGATCAGCTGCGTTAAGGGTGAGTTAAGGGTATTTAATATCAGTGCTGAACAGAATCTAGCTTTCTAGTCAACTAGGTTTTCATTTACAGATACAACATGCATTATTTCATGGTGACATTCATAACAAGCTTCGTTCAAGCAGACCTTTGCAAACGGAAATGATGCAGGTGTTTATTTGCATATAGAGCAGGGAAGTGAGATCCGATCACAAGTGGTCACTGGAGGCGCCTGTGGGGACGCATTTTAATGCCAGGTGTGAACAGACGTATTCAGAGCTATTCACTTGTGATCGGATTACCCAAGATGCATGTTAATACCAGGTGTGAACAGGGCCTAGGACGCTTGGCATGTGGAGTACTGAGCGTCACGTCAAGCCTATGCTGAGTGTTGCGTTGACGACCCAACGCCAGTCATGTGTAAGTAGCTTAACTGTACTCTGACTTTGGTAGTAGCTTCAAATTCTATGAAAGAAAGCGGCAACTATGCTGCGTTGGTAGCTACAAGACTCAAGAGTGTATTCAGCACATGTAATTTGACCATTGCGCAACATGCAGCAAAGTTGTCCTGGCTAAATATAAGAAAGATTAAGATTAAGTGCTCTGACAAACAGTGCCATCTTTTTACACACTAAAGAATGTTTTATTCTTAATTTTTTTACTTTGTCTTGCTCTTCCATGTGGGTAGATGGAGGGGATGGTTGGGGGGTTGGATCTGTGAAATATATTATGTGAAATTAGTAGAAATATTCAATAAATCAAAATATTGTGCTAAAGGTCACACATATTTGTTGTTTGTCGCATGTAGTAGACCATTTTTGTGCTGGCAGGTAATACTGGCCCTTTCTGCCGGCTACCACCACAAGTATACTTCAGACCTGTGGGAAACACTGCACATCTTTACACAACCACAGAGACAATCCAGGCTTATTTTTTTAAGACTCACCGCTCTACAACTAAGCTCACTGCCTGTGTCAGGTCTGGATTGGCAACTTGAAGACGTTTCCATAAAGACCACACAAACTCTTTGTCTGCCTGCAAAAAAACACAAAGAGTTCAAACAATATGTACATATACTGACGTAATATTAGCACACTATACATCAGAATATTGGCATTGGGGAAACCAGTTGATTATCCAACCTGATAAAGGTGCTTGTTCCACAGCTGGAGTCTTAAGCCCCTTTCACACATGCACTGGACGCCAGAACATATCCGGCCCTTACTCGGAGGAGCTGTATGTGAGAACGCAAATGTCCAAATCAGTCGGACCTGACATGTGACAGACTTCGTTCTGCCAGCTCCCTAGTACAAAGTCCGGCTCATGTCGCAGTGAGCCCATGTGTGAATAGAGCAGGTAACGCTCCGGAGAATCCACCACGAGCGAGTGGGCGTGTTGATGACGTTTCTGTCTTTCTATCATGCGACTGGCGCGAAACCGGAAGAATACAAACATCTGCCTCGTACTTTTTTCTGCGTGCCTGTATATTGCTTTCCACTGTTTCGTTGAATTTGCAGATACGTTCAGATACATGCTATTTTGAGTCCAATGATCATTAAAGAGATAGTTAGCTATAGCTATACTGCCAAAACTTGTCTCTTACGATGATTAATAACGGTTAGTAGTTTATTATCTGATTAGTAGCTAGCTAAGCTGTAGCTAAGTAATAGTGATAGGTATATCATGAGATAGGTGAACTGGTGACCTAACATTACATAGCGAACAACAAAAACTTACCTTCGTGTTATAATAAATGTATAATTAATAATAAATTATGTGTACCGGTAGCACCATTTGGGTGGCTAAGTCTGATTTTTTTATAGGCTACCCAAAAGTACAATAGCTATGTTTGCCTTCTCCTCCTCCGTGCCACATTATGTACCCGTACCACCGAAAGGTAAGACATTGAAAAGAAAAAACCTGAAAATACTTCAACTCGCGAATACTTTAGGTTATCTCGTCAATACTTTTCACTCCTGAGAATGCAAGTGGCATCTAACTGGAAAATACCACGAGGAAAGCTGGACGTTTCTAAACTAGCAATGATTTCAAGCGACAATGTAACAAACTACAAATTATTATTAATTAATAATAATTAATTAATTAATTAATTATTAATGGTCGCACACTGGGTACTACACTGAAAAATAGCATGCGGTATACAGTATATACTTGTGTAGTACGCAGTATGCAGTAGGCGGTTTCAAATACAGCCACTGCGATTTCTGCAGCATAGTTTTTGAGTCATGTCCTGCCTCCTGAACGCTCTACCCAGGCGCCGCCCCTCACCTAAACCAAATCGGAGTATATCCTGTAGGTGAGAACGCATCTGTCACGGACAATCTCCTGTTGTGTGCTACATGTGTGAAAGGGCAATTCCGGCCAATTTCCGGACCTGATTCTCCGCACTTTGTCCGGAGTTCATATGTGAAAACGGCTTTATTATTGTGGCTCCAACTAGTGGGTCATGTGGTGCCTGTGAGTCACTTGGATGACATCAGTGAAGGTGTGGCTAATCCTAAATTGGTATGCACTTTCCTGTGCTGTGGGACTTGTACTGGAGAAACAACCACTGGCTGCATTTGAGTATATCAGACAATTAAATGTCTCTCACTTCATTTTGTGAATGTTTAAACACCAAAATGAGTGGAAAAACAAATCTAGATTCGCATAGTGACTGAATACTGATTTTGCAAACATGTATGACTCGTGTTTAGCCTATACACAAAATTTCAGATCAACTGATTCAAAGAAGAATTAGACTCAGTAGGTTGCATATTATGTGCAAATGCTACTATTTCGCAGACATGTGGCAACTATGCTGTTTCATGTGAACTGGATCATAAGACTTTTTCTAATATTCCAGTCTTTCCCAATTAAATAGTGAAAAAACTGGTGGAAGAAAGATTAAAACTCTCATAGGGTGCCTATGTACTTTTGGCACTGGACCCCTAACAATAGGCTACATTTTATTTGCACTATATTTTTCCATGTACTCAGAGTACTTTACAAGGCAGCAGGAACATCAATAAAAGAAAATACAAGTAAGTAATACAAAGCCCACAAAACAAGCAATATCAACTAGGAAAATAATGAGCCAAGGACCACACAGGGCAAAGAAGTTACCTGGAGGGAGGACTGTCTCTCACAGTTACTAGGAGAACAACAACACAGTAAAGCGGCATATCAACCAGCTCGAAATGCTGCTCCATCAAGACAAAGATTGTAAATTCTGTGTACAGAACCATGAACAACACCCTGCATAGCCTTTTAGCTGATCAGAAACCAACAACCAACTGGAAACCAACAACAATAGGCAGCAGTGTAGCACAGTGGTAAGGAACAGGGCTTATAACCAAAAGGTAGCTGGTTCAGTTCCTTGCTGGGGTACTGCTGATGTATGGTACTGCTGAGTAGGGTACTCTACCCTGAAAATTTACAGCTGTATAATACATAAAATGTAAAAACTGTAACATATGCAAGTCGCTCTGGATCAGAACATCTGCTAAATGACGATAATGTAATGCAATGCCACCCTGATCTCTGCACAATGTCTCAAGACAAGAGAAGCCACATAAAAAAGTAAAAATCAAGTAATGGAAGGCAAATGACAGGTTAAAATGACAGAATAAAATTGGTGGTCTACTGGCACCTTTATTACTCATAAGCAAACTGTGAGGGAGAAGCTAAAAATATGACAAAATCTTGCAAGCAGGAAAGCCTGACAAATTTCCAATTCAAATTGTCTTAAAAACCCTTTCAAAAATTTTAAGCAGCGTGATATTTAATGAGAGGAGTATAAAACTGCAGTTTCTGACAGGAAAAGAAGGAACTATACCAATTCAACTCCATAAAAAATTATCTAATAAATAATTTTCCCATCATCACAAGATAAAAGTCATCACTCCCCGTGCAATCTAAGGCCTTCAATTAGTACCCTGTAAAATGTGTATAATCAATTATTTTCTTTTCCAGACCTTGACAGACCTTGGGCTGAACATACAAAAATGGAGAACAAATGGGCTGGAAAGGAAATCTGGCTAAACTAGGCTTACACTCTGCAGGGAATGATGAATTAGGGAAAGTCTGACTTTCAGCTGGGTTGCACTGGCATATCAAGTTCAGCCGCTGGGTGAGGTCTGTGTTCACATTATACATCAACCATTATTATGGTTATCCATCCAGGTTACTGACTGAGCACACAAGAGACCATGGCTTTAATCTAAAGGCTTTGCATTGCATGCTTGCAATTAATAACGCTCTTACCAAATTCAGGGTTATGCATGTCTTGCAACTTAACATTAACAAGTTCTAATGACTGCACTCATGAATTACATTTAGAAGACGTTACAGGCTAAGTATATGAATCCATCCTTAATCAGGGCTAAACAGGGTCTTTCAGCATTAATGTCTTCAAAATAATTCTTGTCTGCTATAGGTCTAGGTCAGAACAGAGTATGCTACAGCAAAATTCAAAATTGACTGCAAAAAAGCACATTCCACCTTTTACTTCTCTTTCTGCCACAGTAGACAGCAAGATTTAATCATTAGGCTAATATACACATATCAGTCATCATAACTTAAAAACAAATGTGTCAATGAAAATATGCCCATTAAGCTGTCATCTTTTCAGGGCCCATCTGTTGGGGAAACAAGGGCCATGCAAGGTCACCATCATCCCTTTGACTAAACTAATTGTAGGTGACCATCCTGTGTGGAACATCAGCTGTATGCCATGAGCGTAAAAATCCTGGAAAATGTCATTCTCAACAGCTGCTAAAATGATGAGGTTACCTAGGTTCATTCCGTCATATAGAAAAAAAAAGATCATACAGATGAACACAAAAAGCATATTGCAATCCATGTAATCTTTGGGCAAACACTGCAAAACTCTTGGCATAACTTCGTTGTTACATGTGTAACCGAGGAATTGGGGGCCAAGCAGCGAAGCTGCGAGGCACCCATTGTGTTTCTACCTTTTCTTCTTCTTCTTCTTATTATTATTATTATTAAACATCTTTCTTCTGCCATTGAAGTCTGTGGCAGCCCATAGAACCGTCTGGTAAAAAG
Source organism: Megalops cyprinoides (assembly GCF_013368585.1). Taxonomy (NCBI): domain Eukaryota; kingdom Metazoa; phylum Chordata; class Actinopteri; order Elopiformes; family Megalopidae; genus Megalops; species Megalops cyprinoides. The sequence goes on along the minus strand of NC_050604.1, from coordinate 371,637 downwards.
TTGTGAAATTTGGCACACTGATTTGGGACCCTCCCCTGATTCTTTTGACTAAGTTTCATATCTGCACCACAAGTGCTCTAGCGCCACCAACAGGTCAAAGTTGGACCTTTGTTTACGCGTGTAACTTTTGAACCGTTTGTCTGATTTTCAAAAATGAGATACCGTTGGAATCCTCGGGTCAAGCCGACTTCAGCGCATCCTATGACGTCAATATCCACCATATTGGATTTTCCACCATATTGGATATTTGAAAACACCAATCCTCACAAAAGTTATCGAAGGGATTTTTCATTTTCAAAAGCGTTCGCCCATAACAGCCAAACCAAAACGGCGGCGAAGCCGCCAAACAGTAAGTGAGCTCATATGTCTGCAACGCTTTCACGTATCAAAAACAAACTTGGTACATGGACTTGGGACCCCATTGGGGGGATGCACACGAAATTTGGTGGTATTTTGCCTCTAGGGGGCGCTGTAATTACCAAAAAAAGTATTTTAGCTGATAACTGTTTATAAGTTGGGATTTATATTTGACATGAAACTGCTTTTGAATGCTTATAGTTATGCGTGACGTAATAACATCACATTGCCATGGCAATTCTGGCCTGCTTCGTTGTTTGGCAGCCTCATTGCTGCTTACAGCTATATTTAGGAATGTATCTTTACCTGACACTGCACCAGTTCCTCGGAGAGATTCCTGATTTCTTCTTCCAAGAGCACAATGCGACTGTTGTCCTTCGATGCCATGGTTTAACTGAAAGAAACGTAAATACAATGCCACTTCCAATTTTTTTCCATGAGCATACCACACTTTCCACAGCAATGGGCAGCGGGCATACGAATAAATGTGAGTTAACTAAGCGTATTTCATTGTCACTGGCGTTCTTCTTTCACTAGCTAGTCAGAAGCTCCTTGTATCTGTATTTTCTTTGGCGTTAGTTATCAGCTACTAGTAACGGTTGTCTCATTTCATATCTGGCTCAAATAACTCGCTTGATAACTTGCAAGCGGTTTGTTGCAGTAGCAAGACACCTGCGTTAATGCGTGACGTTACCTGAGATTTAAGGGTAAATAGCTCACAAATAAAACGGTCAAGGTTCTACAGTTAAATCATCCACTGGATGTTATCGGCAAACTGCTAGCTAGCTAGTCTACGACATTGTAGTGTTGATAACCAGCAATCTGAAACGATAGAATTGTCATCCACTTTACTTTAGTTTATTTTTGCTTTACACTCAAGTGTTTTCCTTGCTATTTTATGACAGCCAACTGAATTAAGTGAACTCTTGAATTAGCTTATCAGCTAATTCGCGAGCTAACGGGCAAACTGTGTCGCTTGCAGCTATCTAACCAGTTGACAAACGCACTTTGACAAATGAATGAAAAATGCAGAATGCTAACTACACTTTAATATAACTGCTGTTTTGCCATGTTAGCAACCTGACAGATGACTTAGCAAATATGTTACGTAGCTACCTAGCTAACTTTATTTTAAGTTCGCTTGGTAAGGTTACTTTAGAAACGGATTTAATTGCGCGAACGGTTGTTTCAACCAGAATATTTAAGCAACTTTTTAAAACGTGTGACTTACTTACCAAGGGTTAATTCTTTATGCCTGTCCTGTCTAAAGGTGTACTAACTATGATTACTGTTACGCTAGCCGCTTGCTGTTTGAAACGGGCGCGCAGTTTTCGGGGCTGCTCTCCAAAGCATTTCACAGCACTTCACAGCACTTTAGCCACTGTTTGCGGCCCTAGTAACACAGGAAGCACGAAACCGTAGCTTCTGTTTGTGGAATAGATTCTGTGGATGCAGTGCTGACAATGACCAGTCGTCGTTGTATGTTCCAACATGTAGATTAGTGTCTTTTGCCAGTTTTTGGCAGCAACGGTAGGCTATACTTTTGTCATATAGCTAGATGAAATACTGAGAAAAGCTATGTTTGCACGTATTCGTCCCTTAACAATCCTCTCTCACAGTGAAGTGGGTACCGGTATAGAAGTATTTTCTTTTATTTGTCACTTTATTTATTGTTCAGAATGAGTGTGTTAGATGTGATTAATTCTTTCTGAAATTGTGTCACAGGTGTACATTGGCGTTATGGTTCATTTTTTCAGTTGTCAACCTTTCCAGCAGCCATTTTTGAAATCCGTTGTAACTACGGTAACATTGTTACCGTAGTTACAACGGATTGCATCTCCTTAATATGAGGACATACATTAATATGCAATACAATAATAAATCTTATAAAACATACGTTGTTCAGTTTTTAAATCACTACGATATTTGAATAGCTTATGAGTACACAAAGCAGATGTACATCTATTGATAGATACGCAATGTCTGCTTTAACTGGTGCCTGAGAAAAGGATGATTTTCCTAAATAGGTAGCTCAGCTAGACGTCGAGGCCTTCCAAAAAAAAAAAAAGAAAGAAAAGAGTGGTGAGATGATGTGGCTGTCCCCAGCTCTGCAGAGCAGCTGTCGCACATCTTGTTTTCAGGAGAAATGGGTGGTCCTGCAAATTGATTAATCCAATTGCAAACAAATGAGGACATTACAGTTAGCTTCTTTTCAAACAGATGGTTCATCAGCCCAGTCTCTGGGATTTCTACATATGCAAGTAAGCAAATTGACTCAGCATGATTAGGTTGTCACTCCTTGACCCACTAGCAGTGCATCTCATTAAGATCCACATTTCCTGAGCAATTTCAGAGTCTGTAGACTGACTCATACTATACGCTATTAGTTGCCAGACACATGACATTTATGAAGCAAATTTTCTTCTTTTTAAATGAGGCCCTGTGTTTGCTGGCCATGTAAATTAGTATTTTGCTTTAAATATGACTGCATATACAGTATGTGTTGGCTCAGATGTCAGTTTTCTTCATCTTTTTCATTTTTATTTGTATAGAGCTTTTTACAACACAAGTTGTCAAAAAGCAGCTTTAATTGTTCCCAGGTCTGAGACTCCCTGAGAGCCTAAACCTAAAGCATCAGTGGCAAGGAAAAACTCCCTTTGATAGTTTCCATTTGATAGCATACCATATAGAAAAAGCGGTTGTTTTTATTATTCATAATTTTCACTACATTGATCTGAAGTAGCCTATGATGGACCCTTATTTACTACGCACAGATTATGCATACTGTAAATACAATAAATACAATAATTTGAAATAGGCTGTAATTTTCGTACTTTGTACATAATTTTAATTGGTCCATCATTTAAACCCGTCAACCTCTGCGGAACGTTGTAGGAACATTCTATTTTAGTTGAATTCAGAAATACCAAAATACAACCAGTTGGGAACGTTGTGTACAGACAACAGTGCAACTATAGGAGAACGTTGGAGTTTTGTAGTTCCCTAAACGTTTAGGGAACGTTAGGCTTCTGCGTAACCCTGTGCGAACGTTCTCTAAATGTTAGTTTTTGGTTTTTGTCAATCTAACCTTAGGAGAACCGCAGGCCAACGTTATTTCAACGTTTTGTGTTTGCTGGGTTGCACCAAGAGGGGCCCAAATTTCTACATTTTCGATGGTAATACACATTTTGTATTATTTTTATATAAAATTTATTAATTTACTAATTAATAAATATAGCACAGTACATGTCCCCTACTATCAACGGTACTCTTGCATGATGGGATCATTGCGTGTAGAGACGTTTTTTTCCATTTATATCTGTGTTCCTTTTTAGCAGTTCTTGTGAACACGAACACCCCGAGGTCTCATTTCATGGATCAGCGCAATTATTTTTATTAATTTACGCCACACCAGGCGAGTATGGAGGACGAAACCTGCCAAAATCAAAAATAAAGAAATAAATAAATGACTCGGAAAAATAATATACATTTCTTTATACATTTCTTCTTCTTTTTACATTTATTTATGCATTTCTTTTTACATTTCTTCTTTATTATGTAAATGAGGAGGCGTTGCTTTCATGTTCAGTCTTAGCAATCAGAAAAGGCAGGTAGGAAGCAGAGCCATAGGAAGTAGCTGTAGGAAGGAGAGAAAGTGTATGAAAAGGAGCGGGTGCTGCCCATATAGCAAGTGTAGTTCAACTGGCAGCGACGCTGGCCGTAAGGGGTTGGCACTGGGAGCACAGGTTCGAAACTCGCTCGCTCGCTGACCCACGTTCAGTCGTTACACAAGCATAGCCTACGTTAGCCCGACGTTTGAACAACGGCTTGATAAACGTTGGCATAACATTGATGACTTAGGGTTAACATCATTTTGGCCGTAAGGTTAACGTTGTTTCTACGTTGGACATTACGCCTATTTCTACCCAGATAGCAAGCATACGTTGGCCCGACGTTGGAATGACGCTGATTACTGACTTTGGGTCAACGTCATTTTGGCCGTCGGGGTAACGTTGTTTCTACGTTGGACATCGACTAATCTGCATTACGTCACAATCCAACCATCCATCTTATTTCTGGTTGGCAAGACGTTGGCTTATAACCAATTGCCGACGTCTTTTATTTTTTGTTTTCAATTCGATGTTTAGACAATATTGTGGAGTCTACAATGTAGACTACGCAAATCAATAATGAACAGGTCATCATGACATGTTATCATGTGCAATGGCTAATTTTTCAAGACATGCCTATTCGTGAGCTGTAAGGTCTGTACCAACATAATAGGGCTATGGCATAACAAGAAAATTATTGCTGATAACCAATTTATTCACTGATAAACATGTCTTAACCAATTGAGACAGATAGGCTACAAGTTAAATATTATCAATATTTATTGAAGTGTATAAATAGATGACTGGATGAATAAATAAATGAATACATAAAGAGAAAGAGAGAGAGAGAGAGAATTACGATCAGTTATGTCTTCAGGACCGGATCCTAGTTCCTGAGAAAATACAAAAATACGTTAGATCAATGTATAGGCTATAGGCTATATATTCAAAGACTTGCATGTAGGCTGTTTGCCATGTGCATGCATGCATTTCTTTACCCTACTCACTCGGAATCTCTTGAACTGAAATAAACCGGCGTTTGACCACCTGTGGAGAAAAGGAGATACACAACCATTTAGTGACAGATTGAGTGCCAGGCGCGTTTCATGAGCACGTTCCTGTTCAAGAGGATATCACTAGAAACTATGAGGTAAGAAAGTTTTTAAGTGTTTAATTAATTTTGTTTAGTTATTAATTGTTTAACTTCCACCGACCATTAGGCCTGCAATGTTCAAATTGGTTATGCAGTATGAAAATGCATTTGAATTTGGATGCCTTTGCTCCACAGACTTGTCTTTGTAAACAAAATACTACTACAAGTATTGACGTGGCAAATGTAAATGCAATTGAATGAATTTTCATTAATTTCGAAGCAAAATGATTCAAATTAATTTGAGGATTGCATTGCACTTTGTATATTTCCTTGGTAGTATATATTGCATTGCCAATTGCAAAATGCAATTTTCATATTGCTTACTATTGCGAAATGCATGTGACACCTAATGCATGAGCCACACGACATAATTAGGTCAGTTTGGATTTTCCTATGTCAGGAATAGCATAGCCTATCGCTCATGGTGCCCGTTTGAGTGTGACTATTTGGTAACTACGAGGTGTGGCTGTATAGTTTAATTTAAAATCATCTAATTAATATGTTTAGAAGACAGGTACTTACGCTTATTTATTTATTTATTGTAAACAAATTTTTACATAGACTGGCCTACTACGCTTTCATCGACATAGCTTAGAATGTTGCCTAGCTCTTCCTGTTTTTTTACACTAAATTGTCAGTCCCAGTTGATAGCAGCGAAATGTTTTTCCAGTTCTAAGCACCCAGAGCTTGGGGTTAGGCGGACAAAGCGGTAGGTGGACACAGGCCCTTAAAACCATGCATTTACATTTTACATTTACATTTATTCATTTAGCAGATGCTGTTATCCAAAGCGATGTACCAATGCTCTGTATATACCATGCTCTGTATATCAAGACCTGAGCATAATAATGATGTAAAATGTGTAATTTTGTTTAAGTGGCATGATCGTGGGGGTTAGGGGGGGTCTTGGATTGAATCAGGTTTGCTTTAGGGGGTCCCTTGCTGAGAAAGGTTGGGAACCCCTGACCTAGATAATTGCCTTATGAATCCACTGTGAAAAGAGATTGATGATTACCTACTTGTTTGTCAGTTATACACTTTCATGTGCACTATGTTACTTTCTCATATGACTTTTCCACCCTATTCAGGGCTGTGACATACCTCCCTGCTGTCTCACAGCTCTCCTTTTTTTCCCTCCATGCCTGTCACCACTGTACTTCAGCCAGCTCTCTATGTGGGCCTCACACTCACTGGCGCTGATGTTCTGAGAGGTGGCCGCACCTGAACAGGTAACAGTTCTTGAGCATTGAGAATATTATGCAATAACTGCAGGAGAATTGAAAAGTGTCTTGTCTATTAGGTAGACTGTCTTTTCTACAATTATAATGACAGCAATGCAGTGACTTATTCAAACACCTCTTATCACAGTAGTTATTTTCAAGGCTGCGAAAGCCTGTGTCCTCGCCCAAGCCAGTTGAACTGGGTAGCACAGTTGTCGGTTAAGACATGGTGCATGATCCTCCTTACAGTGTCACCTGCATTCATTCATTCATTCATTCAGTATGATGCCTACAGATAAGAAGAGAGATGTACTTTAAAAATTTTTTTTTACAAGTTAATTATTGAGGATGCATGATATATACAACTGGTCAAACTTTGGAAACCACTAAAGTAGTGGGTGATTCCAAACTTTTGACCAGTAGTGTAGATAGAGAATAGTTCAGAATAGCTTGTTGTGCTTCCATTGTGATCACATCATATGTGCACCACCATAAACAGAAGTAGAGAGTATGCATCACCAACACTGTCTCCTACTGGAACCCCCCTTGTATTCAGACTGAGTGGAACAACAAATGACAGAGGCAAGCAGGGAGGCAGGCGTGCTCAACCCCAGCATTTCAGAGTCTTTGGGTGTGAGAAAAAGCAGAGACTTAAACAGTACCAAAAAACGCACTCTCAAGTTTATGAACTTCTTAATTTACTTTGTTGGAAGCATGCCAAATTGACGGATGCGTTTTGCCCCTGAACCATCTTCATCTGAGTGGACTATGGAGTAGACACTGAAAATGGTTCAGGGTCAAAAAGCATCCGTCAATTTGGCATGCTTCCAGTAAAGTAGATTAAGAGGTTCATACACTTGAGAGTACGTTTTTTTCCAGTATAGACACAACGGGCAACCAAGAAGAAGATGAGAGTGTTATCTGGTGTTAGCTAGTGAGAAATTATTGACAAATTAAGAACATTAATCGTACCAGGGCTTTCTCCTGTGCTTTTTCCTTTAATATTTCCTCCACCCTCCTCAAGTCCTCTTCATTCTCTATAGGGAATCTGAATTCCTTGGACAGACTTGATGCTCTCTGCACTGGCTGTTTTTTGGCCAGTGCTTGGAGGAGGAGGGTGTTCTGATGCACTTGCGCCTTTATCTCCTCCAAGGCCCTCAAAATCGCGCTCTGTAGGTAAGAACAAAAATGTTTTATAGAACAATAGAAATGTTTCACATTACTTAAGTAATTCTGTTGTGACTTCGATATTCATGTTTAACATTTCAGAGATTCTCAGTTCTGTTGCTGACCAGCAAAAGGTTTGGTACCATATTGGGTTGCATCAGGCTGCACATGGGAGGCAGTGGGAAGGGTCATGCGAGGCAGAGGTGAAAAAACTGGGGGTGGCTGGAGCACACGTTGTGGCTTTGAAGTGGAGGCAGGCTTAGTGACGGCAGTCCTGAAATGATGTAGGGCTTCAGACTGCTCCGTCACTTTGGCAGAGGCCCTGCAGTATGACAACAGGACTGTATAAACTACAATGAACAATGTTAGACTTGGTTCAGGTCTTGTGTGCATGTACTGTACAGTTCTTACATTCTAGCTCTTTTTCCACCCTCATCCTCAGAAGTGAGGGAGTCCCTTTTAGTGGCCCTCACCAGTTTATTCCTTGCCGCTTCATAAGAATCTGTATTTGAGAGAAACATTAGTTGAACAAGTTACCATATTGTAGCATGTATGGAAGTGCAATGGCACTATGATGACTCAAGCTGTCTGTGTGTGTGTGTGTGTGCGTGTGTGTGTGTGTGTGTGTGTGTATGTGCGTGTTTGTGTTTACAGGAGTAGGGTCTCACCATATTTCTTCAGAACCCTAACAAAATACTCCGCCCATGTCTCATCAGGGTCCTCCTGGTTTTGCACAGCCGCCTTGGCCCTTTGTGTGTTTATATATGGTGGCCAGAATGACACCGTTTGGTCAACACTCAGCCAGGAAGTAGGCACCAAATCCACCTCATTTTTTTCCGTAAAAACTACTATTGCAAATATGCTTTAAGAGAAAAGGAGAAAAGGAGAATCTTAATGATGAGAACTGATTGTAATTTACAATTGATTGAACTGATGATTCATGATTGAATAAGTAAGTGCATAAGTACTAGAGTGCTACTATGTGTGGTTCACACGGTATGTTACAAGTCCATCTTTGTATGGCATTGCAACCACTTTGGCATCAATGTTGTTCTCAGATAAAGTTACACCCTCTACAGAGAGATCTTTAACAAATGCAATTCCCAGAATAAGAGAGTCCACCGGGGAAGTGAAAAATGGCTGTTGGTATAAAAATTTTCTGGCTGAAAAGTACGTACTGCCATCTGCTTTGAATATTTGTTCAATTTTGAATGTGTTGTGACCACACAAAATGATATTATTGCCATCGTGAACTGATAATGTGAATTTGTTGCCAGTATAGTGGGAGAGTGGACTTCGCAAGACTGGACAGTGCATTGATGGTGCCTTAGCACAAAGGACATTTGTACGCTGACTTTGACTGACACTGCTGATGTTTAGGGGTTGTTCAGTGAGTCGTTTCACAATTTGTTGCAATGGCTGGTTTGGCTTTCTGATCTTTCTTTTCAATTGATACAAATAGTTTTCAAATGGGAATGCAGAAATTTTTGTTAAGGGCCCAAATTTTCTCACATCATTTGCTAGGTGAATCAAACCATGGACATTATAAACTACAAAATAAATGACTGAAAAGTTTTGGACAAAAACAGTAAGAACCTTCTCTGCGTAATCACAATAGTGTTCAGATAAATGTGTACTACATAGAATGGTTATGCCAACATGCAGCAGGAGAAAGTGGTTGTACATAGCATCGGGCAGTGTGTTTTTGAGCGCAATGGGACCAGTATAAAGGAGAAATGTTCGAAAGTCAGTGGTTTTTCAGCGATCAACTTCTCTCAGTGATCTTCCCTTTCTACCAAATTCTTTGGGCAATTTTTTTCCAAGTAGGACCAGTTTGTCTGAGATGGCAGTTATTGACTGGTTGCCAATCCTTGATGGAAGAGGGCCTCACATCCACAGCCAAATGGGCTTCCTCATAACTCCCAAACATACCAGATGCATGAAATCCAACACAAATTGTGAGACCATTCCAATATTAATTCTAATGAGAGCACTCTCACCATCCCTGTGATGGTCACTGTGTAGTTGGGCTTTAAAGCTCTCATCTGTTCTAGGGGCTGCATTTGTTTCTGGGTAGTTCATTCTATTGTTGGACCAAACACCTTCTTGAGCACATCTCTCACATCCATAGTAGGAGTTGTGGGATTTTATGTTCTTAATAAATGCTCTCGCTGGTGCGTCACAGACAAATGCCGAAATTTCCACTTTGTATAATTTAGATTGGTACACAACACTATCAGATGCAATCCTTTCCATCTCCATAACAAAATCAGAGAGGTACTCATTTGCATCTGATGGTTTTGACTGTCCAGAGTAAAGTGCAACAACAAAAGGAATTCTGTTGGGGTCTTCCTCAATCAGTGCCAATATGGGCCAAAATTGTTCATTGCTGCTCTTGAAAAGTTTGGCATTCCATCAACATTAATTTGGAGACGGAGTGTATGAATGCTCTTTAGTGTGGGACTGTCCTCTATCCTTGACTTTATGCTATTAGCTACTCCAAAATAGTGCACGGAGAACCCTGCTTTTGATTGCACCTCTGTGCTGGTTGGAGTTGACAGGAGTGTGCAGCCATACTTTGGGAAATTGGCATTTGGCAAGTGCTTCGCCCAAGCCAGTTGAACTGGGTTGGGTTCACAGCGCGTGTTTTATTAGGACTGGGAATAAAACATCGTAAGTAGGTTGTCAATAATGTAACGTGTCTCCAGTTCCACACTCGTCACCAGCATAAGGAAAAAAGCCTTAATTACATAGAAATCATATGTTTGCATTCTGGTATCTGGTATTTTTAGTGACGTCAAACCAATGTCGCAACAACTGTTCATTAACGACAGTGACTATGCCGCCGAACTTGACCACAGGCCAACGTTTGATTTACTATCAGTGGAGCGACCGACGTTGGTGTGATGGTGGTTCAATGTTGGAATTCCGCTTCCAACACTGCCAACCAATACCAACATCGGGCCAACGTATGCTTGCTATCTGGGATTAGCCTAATAGATGCGTTGGCAGGGGGATTTATAACAATGTCAAAACACTTTCGTTCACAAAAAAAAAAAAAAAATCATGTTCATTCTCATACACACATAATGAAAAATTTCAGCCTGAGGGAGAAAATTACCGAAGTCCAGACCTCGGCGACCTCATAGCTGGCTACGGGGGTACTTGCATGAAAATGCATATAACTTCCGTTACAGTGCGCATGTGCATGAATATATGACACCAGCTCTGACAGAGGCAACGGGAATTGATTAAAACAGTAATTGTATTAGCTAGCCAGTCAGTTAACATAATATTGCGTTTTTGTATGATTACCATTGACATAATATAGTATATCACACACAAAAAAACATTTCAAGATCTCTTGTGGGACATTTCAAGCACTCTTGGGGGTCCTCTGGTGGATACAGGGCCCTAAGCAGGCGCTTAGTTCGCTTATGCGTCAGGCCGGCCCTGTTTGAAATGCATGGGGATTGAAATAATCACAAAATACATTTACATGTCCTTGTCCTTGTTGAACTTGCATAATATAATGAAATTCTATGAAATGCTAACGCAACAATGAAACAGTCTTCACTTCTCCTTCTGTTTGCAGTACATTTTCAGTTTTTGGCATGTATCTATGTTCTTTGTGGCTCATGCATGAAGGCATATTCATCAGGTAAAAGAAAATGCTATAATTTTGTTTTTATGATAAAGGCACTCCAAGGAATTGTATTTAATTTAAACATAGGCATGCCCCTTTTTCACCAAGGCAGTTCGAGGGCCGGTTTGGAGCCGGTGCCTAATCTTGAACCAGTTCTTCATGTTTCGACAGCCAAAGAACCGGCTTTCATCCAGGAAAACTGGTTTGAGAGCGGCACCAACACTTTGCTGGTCTAGAACAAAGAACCACTATGTCAGAGGCTGGGAGCGGGATTATCGTGACCAACAAGACCTACTAAAACTTTATGACTGCCATTTTTAAAAAACAGAGCTAGTGTAGCGTCTAATCTGCCTAAAAAGAAGAAGAAGAAAAACCAGTTTTATTTTTCAAATGTTTCGCCTTGCTGCCAGCCTGCTACGTATTTCTTAGTTGTTTAGCTAGCTACTAATTTCTCACATCAATGTTACGAACGTAACATTTATGGCTAGCTAGCTAGCTGTTGGTCAGCTAACATTACCCAAGCAAGCATAGCTACTAATTTCTCACATCAATGATACGAGCGTCGAACGTAACATTGATGTGAGAAATTAGTAGCCATGCTTGCTTGGGTAATGTTAGCTGACCAACAGCTAGCTAGTCAGCTACTGTAACCTTGATAACAGTAGCTAACGTTAGCATGCTACTTTCTAACATTGCCATTGACTCACCTACCAATGTCACTTAACATTTGGCTTCACAAAAGCCTAACATTTTATAAAGTGTAGTGGACAAGTTTGTTTTTTACAGCACTGTTCTTTTGTTTTTGTTGTTGTTGTTTGTTCCCGCTAGCTTGCAGTGGCGGCTGCAAGCTGGCGAAACACTATGCTCGTGAAACACCACAGACTGTCTGAAATTTGTGTGCTATTGCGAAAACTACAGCATGAGATTGTTTAATTAACAAGGATGGCAATTTGAATAATTAAGTAGCAACTAATCCCAAAGCTATCTCTTAAATGTGTCACATTATAGCTTTCTTGTGTTACAAAATTCAAATTACAGAACGGAGCTAAATTTAGTTAGATCGATTTAAATTACTGAGAATAAACTTTGAGGTTAGGGTGAGTGCAATGAACAATAATGTTTAGAACACAGACCTCACAAAAGCTGTGATGTGCCATGAGCATTTAATGTAATTTAAATCGATAAATGCCATCCTTGTTAATTAAACAAGCTCACGTTGTAGCTTTTGCAAGCAAGCATCCAAGATGATAATCCAGTGATCCAAGACATGATCCAAGATGGAGGCTCGGTAGGTTGAATGAGCATGAGAATCGATGAGCAGCGGATGGCTCACCCCAATGGCTTCTTCATGGTTGTTGGGGAGTTCAACAACACAAATTCCACCAGCACATAAACTTTGCCACGTGTGGGGAAAACATGCTGGACCTTGTTTACACAAACATCCACAGTGCGAACAAGGCCGCACCCCGCCCCCACCTCAAACACTCAGACATCTCCATTTTACTGACTCCAACATACAGACCCATACAAAAACGGATCAGACCAGCCCCGAAGGAGGTGAGAACCTTGCCTCGGGGAGCCACATCAGCACTCCAGGACTGTTTTGACAACATGGATTGGGACATTTTCAGTGAAGCTGCCATCTATGGCAGCTCAGTGGACTTGGAGGAGTACGCAGCCTCAGTGACTGGCTACATTAGCAGGTGCATTGAGGATGTAACTGTCTCAAACTGTCACCACCCAAGCAAACCAAAAACCCTGGTTCTCTGCTGAGGTGCGCGCTCTGGTGAAAGCCAGGGATGCTGCCTTTAAGTCTGGAGACAGGGGGTTCTCAGCACAGCCAGAGTCAAACTGTCCCAAGCCATCAGGGAGGCAAAGTGCGCCTACGCATGAAGGCCTATCTCCCGGACCAATTGGACCCACTGCAGTTCGCCTACTGCTCCAACCGAACAACTGATGATGTGATCTCTACTGCCCTCCACCTCACTCTCTCCCACCTGGACAGAAATGACAATTTTGCCAGAATGGTGTTCATAGACTTTAGTTCAGCATTCAACACAATAATTCCGCAGAGGCTGGTAGGGAAGTTGAGCCTATTGTGCATGAACACATCTCTCTGTAATTGGATCCTGGATTTCCTGACTGACAGGCCTCAGTCTGTCAGTATAGGAAAGAACACCTCCAAGGTCATCAAGCTGAGTACCAGCTCCCCCCAGGACCGTGTGCTGAGCCCACTGTTGTTCACCCTGCTGACACTTGACTGTGTTGCCCAGCACAGCTCTAATCACATCATCAAGTTTGCAGATGACACGACAGTGGTGGGGCTCATTAGTAACAGCGAAGAGTCCGCATACAGATTAGAGGTCCATTGGCTGGTGGGCTGGTGGACTGGTGTCGAGACAACAATCTGTCTCTTAACATTGAGAAAACCAAAGAGATGGTTGTTGACTTCAGGAAGAGCCCTGCTATTTACACTCCTATTTACATGGCTTTGCCGTGGAGACAGTCAACAGCGTCAAGTTCCTGGGAGTGCACATAGCAAGGGACCTCACCTGGACACTCACCACCACCACCATAATCAAAAAAGCCCAGCAACGTCTGCACTTCCTGCAGAGGCTCAAGAAAGCCAGCTTCCCTCCTACCATCTTTACCACCAAGGGACCATAGAGAGCATCCTCTGCAGCTGCATCAGCGTCTGGTTCAAGAGTTGCAACATCGCTGACCTCAAGTCCTTGCAGTGGATAGTGAGGACAGCTGAGCGGATCATTGGGGTCCATCTCCCAACCATGAATGAACTCTTCAATAAATACTGTATCAGGTGTGCAACCTGCATTGCCACAGACCCCTCACAGCCCTCCCATGGACTGTTCACCCCCTTGTCATCTGTCAGAAGGTACTGGAGCATCTGTACGGTCACTGCCAGACACTGCAACAGATTTTCCCTCAGGCAGTCAGGCTCCTCAACTCCTTGCTGTCCCCTCCTCCCCTCTTGTGCCTGAACAAGAACAGACCCACACCCCCAGGGCACAGCATGTCCCCATCTACTCCCCTGGACTGAGTACCCCAAAGTTTAAAAGCACATAGCCACTTTAAGGAAGGTGTAATTTTGCTTACAATATTACACTTCTGCCTGCCACTTTTTCCAATTAATGTCTTGATATTTTGTCTGTTTATTGTCTTGTTATTTTGTGTATTTATTGTCTTGTTATTCTATTTATTGTCTTGTATATTTATTCACAGACTGAATGTAGCACCATGGGTCCCAGAGAAAAATTATTTCAACCCTACTGTATACTTGTATATGGATGGGCTGACAATATCTCTTGACTCTTGACATGAGTGGATTTTTATCATGGTTGGCATACCTGAGAGCACCATCTCAGTGTCTGAGAGCAGTTGCCACTGCATTTTCAAAGAGCTGTTCCTGGAACTGTAGATATGTGATGACCTCTTCAGCAGACACAACATGTACAGCTTGTTTCAACACCAGGCTATGTCTCAAAATAAATGCCAGTTCATGTGAAAATCTCCTCGGAGGTGCAGACTGTGTCCCCTCACTGTACTTATGCTGGCAGTTCCAGCACTGTCACCCAAGAACATAGTTTTTATAGCGGCTTAGTGTTCATTTCATTATAGCCACTTATCTTGTAGCTAACCTTGTAGCTGGATGATTGTTGTGCACCCATGTCATATCAGCTTCACATACATGCACAACGAAATCTCAGGACCATACATGCAAATAATACATGAACATGTTGATTATTCACGACTGCAGAGGCACAGAGACACAGGATGAGAGGGTGACAGGCAATCTGGTTTCCAAGGTTTCGGGTATGTAGGACAGCCAGTCACAACCAATGAGGGAAGTGGTGGCTGTTGAAGACAGATGCGTGCGTTTGCGTCTTTGGAAGTAGTGATGTTAAAATCTGCCTATCAAATATCTCAAATCTGACTCCATTTTACGCCAACCTACGTTTTAGTTCCCAATTCCCAATTCTACTTAGCATCCCAGGAATTCTTAGTTCGCTTTGGCTTGTAGGTGATCAGGCTACATAGTCCACGACGTAGGATACCATACCAGCACATTTAATATAACTCGCTGCCGTATTATACTCTAAGTCATAGAATATATGTTAGGCAGCCCACCTAGGGACTGCAGACTCGTCAGAATAGTGCAATACTTAACGTATTGGTCAGCACATGAGGTGGGGTCATGGACAGAGCCCCAATAGGTTTTGTCCTTATCTGGCTATTGATTGGTGCCGGTGTTTATTGTTGTCCCGTTATTTAGGGGAATGTGCATTGGTGTTCATTCTTTCATCTTGCTGAGCGGATTTTCAGAATAAGGGTTAAGAGGCCCTCTACTGTTATAGAACTATCACCCCTTTGCTACTTGCATTGTATGGATCAGAATGAGACCAAACAAGACATGTGTACCTTGAACCAAACAGAATATACAGAAATAATAGTTGATAGTTGCAGGTTGGGATTTCACCACTGGTCAGGAGGAAGGGTCCCTGAGAGATTTGGGATCATCAAGATCCCGTGCCCTCTGACTCTCCCTACCCCCTGCTGACCCATCCTGTCGTACAGTTCCTTGGTGTGGAGGAGCGGGGACACATTCCTTGTCATTTATGGCCCAAGAATGCTTATTTGAGCAACAGTCCCTTATTTTAGTGTGCCACAGTCCGTATGTTGTCAGGCGTCTCCCATTCCCACCTTACAGGTATTTCTCCAAGGTAGCTACAAGCTCCAATAACTAGCTCATTTCCAATAAACATCTCATAAACTCTCATAATCTCATAAGCATCATAAACTCTCTGAGCTTGTGGAACCTGGAAGCTGATCTGTGTCAAAATAAAAATGTCTACAGTAACATGTAAATTGCTAAAACAACATATGTGCAGCAGTCCTTAGCATGAGCTTACTCATTGGACATTAAAGTGACTACCACCAGATGACTACCCACAGTGCCAACCACACAAGCTCATTTAAAGAAACCACAAAATGAGTTCTATGCATTGTGTTGCCAATTGAAAGGTAGAGGTTGAGGTTTCTTACTAATGTTAGCTAGCCATCAATAGATGGCTGATTTAGGGTCGATTTTGAATTCTCATCAGAGCATTGTGCAAGCACATGATTAAGTTATGCGAACTCTGGGATTGATCAGGTGGTAGCAGTGTCAATGTTCAACCCACATGAAACCTGTAGAAACCATTCTGGGGGTTGGAGTTAAAAATTTATTGTGTTTACAGGCAGTACTGACATGTTTTCCACATAATCGTGGGGGAGTTTTTAATAGCAGCCTTAGCTGTAAGGAAACTTTATATGGGTAGGTACTTAGAAAATGTAGGGGAGAGGACAATTTGATTCCCTTTTCAGGACAGAAATTTGGAAGTTGAGCTATAAAAGCTATGATGGGGAAGTTTTGGAATGGACTTGGAATGACATGTTACTTTTCCACACCCATGACCTGTTCAATTAATACTGTATGCATAACGCAGCGTACATGTATAACTCAATTGCTCTGCTCGACTGCTCTAGCCTGATGAGTTCATGCTTTGTTTGTGGAGTGGTCTCTGAGCTCTTACATCCAGTTGGATAAAAATAAAAATTGGGGCTAAAATCACCTAGCTATTAAATAAGGGTAGGTCTGATCTGCTCCTAAAGTTGAATCTTTTGTTGCCATTTGGGGTCAGAGAGGGAATTTTCCACTTTTTTACTCTGTCAAAGTGTTGGCCAACGAGCTAGCTTGTTGGCAAACGTAGCTAATTCGGCACATATTCCAGCTGATGTGAGGTTTTTTGTGGTTTTTCGCCCTCTCAGGAGCAAATCGTTAAATCTTTAGGTAGCATAATTTAGCTAGCTAGGCGGGTAGTTTAGCTAGCCAGCCAGTTCGCTTGTTTACCTTGTTTTTACCATTCTTCTGCTTTTGTTTTTAGGATATCCTGATTCTGGTTGTGTTAGTGCATCTTCTTTTGCTGAACTGTAAGCATATTTTATTGTATCTAGGCTAAAGCTCCTTTCACACATGCACTGAAAGCCAGAACTTATCTAGCCATTACCTGGAGGAGCTGTATGTGAGAACGCAAATGTCCGAATCAGTCAGACTGGACATGAGACGGACTTCACTCTGCCAGCTCCCTAGTACAAAGTCCGTCTAATGCCAGATTGAGTCCATTTGTGAATCATGTTCCGGAGAATCCATGGCGAGCGAGTGGGCGTGTTGATGACATTTCTGTCAGAACTAAGGCAGGGACTCAAGCGCAGACAGAGGAGATGGATGCAAACAGGTTTATTGATCCAATAGGGAAATCCAGAAATTGAAGTCAGGGCAGGCAGAGTCAAAAACCAAGCAGACACGGCGACCAAAACCACAGGGCAAGAACGAGGAACAAAGTCAGGAAAAACAGGCAAAGAAACAGGACCGGCAGGCAACACGAAGAAACAACGGTGAGTAGCGTCACAGCGAACTGAGACGAACTGGCAACGAGACACGACACGAGCAGGACTAAATAGGGCAAGGCTGGTGAGGAGACGGGGTGCAGGTGCGCAGGCAGGCAGGTGCAAACAGTCAGGTAATCTGGTGGGCGGTGACAGGGCGGAGAGCAGGGCAGCGCTGAAACACAGGGAAAAACAAAAGCACATGGACAGGGGAAAGAAAACAACCGGCTAAGACGCCACAGTCCTGACAGTACCCCCCTCCTCACAGACGCCACCGGGCATCCCAGCAGGCAGTCCAGGATGCCGCCGGCGAAAGTCCGCGATGAGGGAAAGGTCGAGTATGTCACAGGCTGGGACCCAGCACTGTTCCTCCGGGCCGTAACCCTCCCAGTCCACCAGGTATTGGAGCTCGCTGTCCCGACGCCGAACTCCCAGCAAATGGCGGACGGTGTACGCTTCGGATCCGTTGATCAGGCGGGGAGGCGGAGGGGCCTGCGGAGCCGGGCAGAGTGGGCTGCGGACGACGGGCTTGACCCTGGAGACATGAAAAGTCAGGTTCTCCGGCAGCAACGGACGAATGCCCCTCCTCTGAGCTGGGAACAGCGGGGGCTGGTAGCCGAGGCAGCACTGGAACGGGGACAGGCCGGTGGAAGAGGATGGCAGGGAGTTGATGGAATACTCCACCCAGGGCAGTGGCCGACTCCAGGAGCTGGGATCTTGCGAGGCGAGACACCGCAGCACTGTCTCCAGTTGCTGATTAGCTCGCTTGCTCTGGCCGTTGGTCTGCGGGTGGAAACCTGAGGACAGACTCACAGATGCCCCCAACAACTTGCAGAAAGCCCTCCAAAAGCATGACGTGAACTGAGCCCCTCTATCCGATACTACGTCAACAGGCAATTTAACAGGCAGGCCAGCGCGACGAGGTGCACAGATTTGGAGAAGCGATCAACCACGGTGAGGATAACCGTGTTACCTTCAGACGAGGGCAAACTGGTGACAAAGTCCAAGGTGATGTGGGACCAGGGTCGCTTAGGGATAGGCAGCGGGCGCAGCAATCCGGCAGGGGGGTGATTGGAGGGCTTCTTCTGCGCACAGACCGAGCAAGCGGAGACAAAGCTGCGGACGTCCTCCTCCATGGTGGGCCACAAGAAACGCTGCTGGATGAGGGCCTTGGTGCGTCTAACCCCTGGGTGGCAGGCCAGCTTGGAGGAGTGTCCCCACTGCAGGACCTGGGAACGAACAGACTCAGGAAGAAACAGACAATTAACCGGACATGAACTGGGGCTGGCGTCTCCCCGCTGAGAGGAGCGTACTAAGGACTCGATGTCCCATAATGCCGCAGCTAGCAAGCAGCGAGCGGGCAATATGGTGCTAGGCTCAGGCGCCTCCTCTGGTGGGGAGGACTGACGAGAGAGGGCATCGGGCTTGCCGTTCTTGGAACCTGGGCAGTAGGAGAGAACCCTGAGAAGAGAAGTCAACCCTGGCAAAGAACAGGGACCAGCGAGCCTGGCAAGGATTAATGCTTTTAGCTGTATGCAGGTACTCCAGGTTTTTGTGATCGGTCCACACCAGAAACGGGATACTCGCCCCCTCCAGCCAGTGCCTCCACTCCTCCAAAGCCAGCTTAAATGCCAGCAGCTCCCGGTCCCCGATGTCGTAATTGCGCTCCGAGACGGAAAGCCGGGCCCGAGAAAAAGGCACAAGGATGGAGTTTGTTATCCTGTGCGGACATTTGAGAGGGAACGGCCCCCACTCCCACTTCCGAGGCGTCCACTTCGACGACAAACTGCCGGGCGGGATCAGGCTGGACGAGCACAGGCACAGTGGTGAAGTGCTTCTTGAGCTCCTGGAATGCCTCAGCGGCGGCCGGGAAAAGTGTTTGGAGGGGGTATTAGCGGTGTGCGATACTGCAAATTTTTTTACCGATCCGATACCAAGTAAATACAGGGCCAGTATTGCCGATACCGATACTTTGTACTTAAACAAGCAGCTTATGTGCTTTCATGTAGGGGCAAGCAGTGTGTCATCATATGTTAAATCTGAATACATTTTCTGACCACTAAATGAGTTTGTGATTTTTGCTTTCCACTGTTAATTAATTATGTGCATGTTAAAACCCAGAACAGATTTTAAGTTAGGCAAATAAAAAATATATTTTTATTAACATAAAATCCGCACAAAAGAAAAATCAATATTGAAAATTTACATTCCTTTTCCCTTCAGTCTGAGGTTTTTGTTCAGATATAACTATATAATAACAAAACAATTTTTCCCTTTATTTACACTTGTCTGACTTTTTTTTTAAGAACAAAGTGCACAAAACTATTACTAGGGAACAAATGTTAAAAAAGTCAAATTCTTCCTTCCCAGTTAGAGGTTTTGTTCAAAAACAAAAATATAATAACATTGCACTTCTTCTCTGGCTTTTTTGAAAAAATAAACAAAGTTATTGAAGTTACAAAGTTACTTAAGTTGGAATTTAAGTTGTAAAACTTAAATTCCTCTTTTTCAATTAGACTTTGTATTCAGTTCAGAAGCAATATCATAACAAAATAAAAAAATTTTCTCTAGTCTTTTTTAAACAAAGTGCACACAAATGTTTGAGAAAAATAAATAAGGTGCAAATAACTAAACAAAGCACAAACTGCTATTGGCTATCATTCTCAACCTTTGGCTTTGTATCTCCAAGGCCATTCTGTGTCCAAGAAATATTCCCCGAGGCCCGATTTTGGTTAGAGTTAGAGGTTTTTGTTAAGAAACAATAACATGTTTACATGATTCCCTTTTATTGCACTTCTTCTCTGGCTTAATAACTGTTCTGCCTTCGAAAAAATCCTTTCTGCAGGTACAGATGTCACAATGACTCCCAGGTGTTTCTTGGCAAGCTTGCTTAGAGAGGGGAATGCTGGCTTGTTCTTTTTCCACCAAAGTAGTGTGCGATGCTGCCGGGATGCAAGGACTTGACAGTCGAACTCTGTCCATATCCCACCTTTTTCTGCAGGTGGGGATGCAGTAGCTCCTGCAGGGGAGTTTGAGGTAGTCACAGGAGCCATTGCTAAGGCAGAGCTGGTGGATGAGCTGGTGACTGAGGTGGTGGCCGAGCATGAACTTGGTTCAGGAGCTGACATTGAGGGGGCTGACGTCTGGTTCATTAACTGCATTTCAGTGATAAATCGTGCTCTCACAGGTTCCACATTTGCCATGTCACAAAACCCAAGGTTTTTAAATCTTGGTCCAGGTAGGTGCTGACGGCAAGACCATAAAAAGTTTCAATACCTCTGAAACGACGTTGGTATTGAGCTGACAGCTCAGCAGCTAGCATGCTACCTTGACACTCATGAGATGCAGTTGATCTCATAAGTAGTGATAACAGGGGAATCACTTTTGAAACTGAAACATGTTTTTCATTTGATATCTCCATTGTTACTTCTTCAAATGGTCTCAGGGCATCAATGGAGAGACTGATCATGGACCAATCTTCATCACTTGAGCACAATGAGCTCTTACCAAGAAGACACAAGACTGTGGTAACAGCTTCCTTCTGCTGAAATAGTCTCTCCAACATGTAAAACACAGAGTTCCACCTTGTTTCAACTGATTGTATCAGTTTGTGTTCTGGGAACTTCAGTTGTTTCTGGATTTCTCTGAGCCTCTCTGCTGCTCTTGTGCTGTGGTGAAAGAAAGCTACAATAGCACTGCATCTCTGCTGGATGTCAAGAAGATCTGGGAGAGCCTTAATGGAGTCTTTTACCACTAAATTTAAGGTGTGTGCAAAACATGGATAATGTGCCCAACCTGCTTTGCACACAGCTGCAACCATATTGGCACCATTATCTCTGATTACAGCCTGAATTTTGTCAGTTATGCCCCATTCATCAGTGATCCTTTTTAATTCTGAACAAATGTTGTTGGCACTGTGTTGTCCTGAAAAACTACAGGTTTCAAGGACACATGCTTGCATTTGTCAGTTCTCATCAATAATATGGCATGACACAGTTAAATAAGCCTCTGTGGATCTTGATGTCCACATGTCTGTTGTGAGTACAGCACTGTTTGCACTGTTTTTTTTTTCACTTTTAAGCGGCACTCCTCATACAGTGTAGGTATTTTCTGTTCCATTAAAGTTTTACTACTTGGAATCTTGTAGCGTGGATCAAGTGTCTTGACAAAATTCCTAAAACCCTCATCTTCAACCACAGAGAGAGGCTGCAGGTCTTTTGCAATCATTTCAGCAAGGCTCCTTGTAATAACAGCTGTTTGGGAATCACCTATGTGAAATAAGAAAATAATTAAGTTTAAAGCCTGTATATATTGTATACTACATGCTATTTTTCAGTGTAGTACCCAGTGTGCGACCATTAATGATTACATTTGTAGTATGTTTCATTGTTGCATGAAATCATTGCGAGTTTAGAAACGTCCAGATTTAGATTTCCTCGTGGTATTTTCCAGTTAGACCCCACTCGCATTCTCATGAGTGAAAAGTATTGATGAGTTCACTAAAAGTATTCGCAAGTTGAAGTATTTTCAGGTTTTTTTCTTTTTAATGTCTTACTTTTCCGTGGTACGGACACATAATGTGGGACGGAGGAGGAGAAGGCGAACATAGCTATTGTACTTTTGGGTAGCCTATAAAAAAATATCACACGTAGCCATCCAAATGGTGCTATTGGTACACATAATTTATTATTAATTACACATTTATTATAACAGGAAGGTCAGTGTTTGTTGTTCGCTATGTAATGTTAGGTCACCAGTACACCTATCTCACTATAACTATCACTATTACTTAGCTACAGCTTAGCTAGCTACTAACCAGATAATAAACTACTAACCAATGTTATTAATCATCATAGGAGACAAGTTTTGGCAGTATAGCTATAGCTATCTCTTTAATGATCATTGGACTTAAAATAGCATGTATTCGGACGTATCCACAATGTCAACGAAAGAATGGAAAGCAATATACAGGCACGCAGAAAAGGGTACGAAGCAGATGTTTGTATTCTTCCGGTTTCGCACCAGTCGCATGATAGAAAGATAGAAACATCATCAACACGCCCCCATGCTCGCCGTGGATTCTCCGGAACATGATCTGCTCTATTCACACGTGGACTCAATCCGACATTAGATGGACTTTGTACTAGGGAGCTGGCAGAGTGAAGTCCATCTCATGTCCAGTCTGACTGATTCGGACGTTTTTAGTTCTCACATACAGCTCCTCCGGGTAATGGCTAGATAAGTTCCGGCTTTCAGTGCATGTGTGAAAGGGGCTTATGTAAAGGATAATTGTAATATTCAGGAAATTCCAGGAATGGAGCCCCTTGGTGTTAGTAAAGACATATGGATTAAAATATTGGGGGAAAATGTAAAGGGTCTGAATATTGGAGTATGTTATAAGCCACCAGCCTCAGACAGCAGTGTCAACAGTATGCTCTTTGATAACATTAAACTAGCATATCAGGAGGGCGAGACAATAGAAATGGGGGGCTTCAATTACCCTGTAACGGAGTGTGCCTGAGCGGAGAGGTGGTCAAGACTGAAGGAGGGACAACTGCAGACAAAGTTTCCAATTTGAAACTTTTTATTTACTTTAGGCTACCGGCAGGGTTACAAGCATGCAAACACACTAGACAAACAAACAAAACACTTTGGCAAAGAAAAGGAAAAGAACACTGAGACAATGCCCATATTCTAACTAGGCCCTATTACACAGGTCCCATGGCATGACCTCTCACTTCAGAGGCATCTCCTCGTCTGAGCTACACAGCAGCCATATAAAACCCCGGTCTCATCCATTGCACATAGATAAATCAATTAACTACCACACACCATATTTCAATGCTAACAGCACCTAGGCACAACACCTCCCTTACAAACAATCAGGTGTTTATATTATCAATGCCCTTAGACCCTTCTTTGACGATTAAAATAAATTTGCACGGAGCACCCCTGCACCAATGAGCGCTTCCATATCGGAGCGCGAAAAGAGCGCAGAAAAAGCTTCCCCGTCCTGCACCCCAGTTTGCTCGCTCACATGCAGAAGACAACAGGAGTACAAGAACCACCAGTAAGTAGATCGATACATTTAGAAACAGCATAAACAGGCAACCAGCAAGTGTTCTGATGTTCAATGTGCGCACTAAAAGAACTCTTACATAGCTGCTTTAAATAAACTGCGATTCTAAATTAATGTATCGTGTTTTACATCTTTCCTTGTTTCTGATACATTACCCCTTTTAATTTCTACCTCAGACTTACCAACAAACACATTAACATTCTAGAAACCGACGGAAAAGCATTATTTGCGGTTTCATCGTGTCATTGTTCATACGGAGGCGGAAAAGCCACCGATCCCAGTGACGGACGCGCTGCGCTCCGTCACATACCCTTCAATTAATTGGGAAGCTGTGTCGGGTCAAGGTAAATGTGTGGAAGAGTTTTTGGATGTTGTAAATGACTGCTTTTTGATACAGTCTGTTACTCAACCTACAAGAAAGAACAATTCTAGATCTGGTTCTGACATAATAATATAATAATAATAATAATATAATATATAATATAATACATAATAATTCTGACAGATTTTGCAGTACTGAGGTAGGGGAACCACTCAGAACAAGTGACCATGGTACTGTTACATTTGAAGTTTTTGGCAAGTTACATCTGCATTCTCCAATGCTAGAGTTTTTAACTTTAGATGAGCTGACTTTATTAAGATGCGTGATTATACAAGGAATATAAACTGGGTACCTCTTCTAGATGGCAAAACTGTGAAAGAAATGGGTGCATATTTAAAACAATTATTCTGGATGTACAGCGTAAATTCAGCATTTTGAAAAGCAGATTGCACTAGATGCAAAGAGCAACTCTAAATGCTTTTTTCAATATTACAGTTGAAAAAGTAAAGTTAAGGATGAGATAAGAGGTATAAAATAAAAGGAGGGAGTTATGGTTTATGATAACAAAGGTATTGCTGATACCCTAAACAGTTACTTTGTGGAGACTTTCACTAGTGAAGTGTTTTCATATATGCCTTCAGGTGCATTCAGTTCTCAGAGTCTTATGGAGGAAATTTATTTAAATGATGCAGAACTGCTAGACAAACTCCAAATACCTAAAACAAATAAGGCAGCAGACCCCAATGGAATATATCCAAGAGTTCTCAGGGAACTAGCAGAAGTGGTTTACAAGCCTCTGACAGTTATTTTTAAGCAATCTCTTAAAACTGGAGAAATACCAGATGACTGGAAACATGGCAGTGTAGTACTTATGTACAAGAAAGGAGACTGGACTAATCCAGGAAACTATAGGCCTGTCATCTTAACTTGTATCACCTAAATTACTGTCATTAGGGACAACTTGGAATTATTCCTTGAACAAAATGGTATCTTAAATGATAGCCAGCATGGTTTTCGCAGAGGGGGGTCATGCTTAACAAACCTCCTGGACTTTTTTGAGGAAGCTACAGTGTGTTTAGACTCAAACCAAGCTTATGATATTATCTATTTGGACTTTCAAAAGGCATTTGACAAAGTACCACATGAGAGGCTCATATTGAAAATGAAATCTGCAGGAATTACAGGAGCTATCACTGAGTGGGTTCGAAGTTGGTTGTCTAATAGAAAGCAGACTGTGACTGTGGGAGGAATTGTATGAGAGCAGGGTCCTGTACGAAGTGGAGTCCCGCAGGGATCGGTGTTGGGGTCTTTGATATTCCTTATATACATAAATGATCTTGATGCAGAGGTTAGTAGTAAAATAATAAAATTTGCAGATGATACAAAACTAGGGGGTCTAGCCAACAGTATAGAATCAACTGAGGTAATACAAGAAGACCTAAACAGCATTGAAAAGTGGGCAGATACCTGGCAGATGAGATTCAATTTAGCTAAATGTAAAGTCTTCCATGTGGGAAATAAGAACCTTAGACAAGACTACTTCAAGGGGGGGGGGGGGGGGGGGGGGGTTGGGGGTGGGACAAAAATGTGCTCATTTTGAAATAGACTTGGGAGTAATAGTTGACCCAAGCTTAATGGCAGCGTGCTGCAGCAGTAAAAAAGGCCAACAGGATGCTGGGATATATAGCCAAAAGCATTGATTATAAATCTAAAGAGGTTATATTGAAATTATACAATACCTCAGTCAGACCGCACCTGGAATACTGTGTGCAGTTCTGGGCACTGCACTATAAAAAAGATATTGAGGCTCTTGAAAAAGTTCAAAGAAGAGCAACTAAATTAGTTCCTGGCATGAAATATTAAAGCTACGAGGAAAGACTCAAGTTACTTAACCTATTTAGATTTAGCGAGAGGAGACTTAGAGGTGATCTAATAGAGGTTTTTAAATTTATATAAAAGGACTCAATAAGGTTAACTGAAATACGTTTTTCAGGGTGAGTTCAGGCTGTAGAACAAGGGGACATAAATGGAAACTAGTTAAGAGTAAGTTCCGCACTGATATAAGGAAATATTATTTTACAATACATGGAATGGGTTGCAAGGTCATGTAGTTGAGGCAGAGACCTTTGCTGTGTTCAAGTCCAGACTTGATGCAGTTTTGGACTCTCTTTAATTGTAATGGCAAACTTAGTTGGGCCAAATGGCCTGTTCTTGTCATAATATGTTCTTATGTTCGAACACATACTACTAGATAACTCTTGCTCCAAGATTCAAACTTTCATAGCTGAAAAAACCTACATGTGTCCATGTCAGAACTGATGAGGTGAGTAAGTATGCATGTATTTGCAGGATCCTCATGAAAAAACTAATTTCACAGTAGGAATAATTATTTTGTCTTAAGAGTGCTGGTTGTCTGTTAGACTTCTTCATATTGACATGGAGGCTGTCTATGCACAGAGGCTGGATGAGAGCACAGGAACTGATTCTGAAGACAGGCACACAGAAAGAAATGAATCAATGAAAAAAAGTAAAAAGGACTGTACCATTGATGAAGGTTGGTTGTCTTCTTCACAGAGTGCAGTTTTGCAAATGTTGCTCTTTTCAAATAAAAAAGTTCAGGTTTTCGTTCATGCTTTTCCTTGGGAAGTGATGCTTCTACAACATCTCAGGCATATTATGGCATTGTGGTTCTAGTATACAGTATAGAAAGCTACATCTGTCTTACCTATGTCATGTCGCACCTAATTACCTCCTTTGTGAGTTATCGTACTACAGCTGAAAAACAGACCCACCACTCATAGGCAGTGGGCCGAAGGCTGCTATCTGCTTTAGTTTTTAAACTGATCAATCCTCAGTGATAGAGTAGCTGTTTTTTTCATACAAACTAAGCTTACGTTTCATAAACTGATTAGGCAAATTGTAGGGAGTACTATACTGCAAATCAATCAAAAACTCATTCTAGTGTCACCTGACTTGAAGTCTGGCAATGATATTTGTTCAAATAGGAAGTAAACAAAAGAATCAGAGGGACTGACGACAGAAGCTGCAGATACTGGTGTCAGGTAAGGTGTTTAATTTCATACTTATTCATATTCATATTCAAATTCATATTTTCTTTTTAATAGTAATACTTAATACTTTTCTACATCTTTAATGCATTATTGGCAACCTACCTTAGATGGAGAGAGAAATATGTGATGACTGTATGGATTGTAGTAGTAATGCTTCCAAAGTTAGTTTGTTTACAACTCTCCTAATCTGTTTCCCCAGGTAACCCCAGATGCTCAGCCCTGCTATCAGACAACTTCTGGACCTGACCTGACCTGACCCTGACCCTGACCAATCTATGATGCTGAAACAATGAACGTGCTGTTTGTTTTTTATGTTTCAGCTTAAAATGGATTCATAGCATTTATACGCACAATTGTGTAAGGTCAAACTACAGTTACAGTAAAATTCAGTACGCTACAGTTACAGACCCGCTCTTCAATTTTTGCATTTTGGGGTCCTATTTAAGGCGTACGCAGTTGGTTGCTATTTTTAATGACGTTAAACACTACAATCTGATTGGTTCATCAACTAGAGCTATCCCGCGATTTGCCTGAGCAGACTGACAATTAAAATATAAGTTTGTGAAAATATATGATCAAACCAGAGCTGCCAACAAATTTTATCAGACTTTATAGAATTATTTAATATCATACATAAAAAATGGTTTACTCTATCAATGGAGGTTGATCAACGACACGAAAAACGCGTTCGGTCCACTGTCTATCAGGGGATTGTACAGAGCGAGAAAAGCATTGAGATGTTTCCCATATCTGGAAGTAGGAAAAAGAGAGTGAAATGGTATTTAGCAGTTAAACATGCTGTAGCTTTCGCAATAGCACACAAATTTCAGACAATCTGTGGTATTTCGCGAGCATAATCATTTATTCTAATTACATGATTGGTGTCGATTATTCTGTGATATTATTTGTTTTATTGTTAATTAAGGAAGATAAAGGGGAACAGGTTGAAAGTAATGATAGATTTAAAGGTAGTGTTCGGGCTTCCCCTGTTTCCAGCTCACTAGCCGCCAATGGTATAACGTATAGATATAGGTGATACTCCATAGGGGCAAGGCAAACTAAACACAGAATGACAGGAACATGACAGGAAAAACTAGTTTTCATGAATGTCTTTATCAATGTAATATTGTACACAAAAGAATACAACAGTTTACTTGCAGGTTTGTACAGGAATACAGAAGTGTGTTAAAATCATGTATGCTTACTCCACCTTTCTGGAGTGACGCACGGAGCAGGCGATACAATGGAGGCTGGCTGGGGAAGAAGAGGGGAAGAGAGCCTGTAGAGTGGCGGAGCAGCAGAACCCCAGGCTGGGCAGGATGCAGATCGGGGTGGTGCCCCCGCACAGTAAGGGACGTGACTGGCTGTGATACCGTGGTGTGTGTGCGTGCCCTTTTTAGTCAGTGAGGGTGATCTGTCCGCGTGTGTCCTTCAGCCCCAGTGCGGTTGAAGCTCCTGCTCCAGGGCTACGTGAGGAGGATGAGCAGCAAACACTAGCGTCTGGAGGCAGCGTTCCGGACCAAGAACAACAGCAGCACTCCATCCCTTATTTTGGTTGGATTTTGTTTTTTTATGTTGTGGCACAAGTGAGGCCCAGCGTGCGTGTATGAGTGGACCTCCTCCTCCCTGATGTGGGTACCTCCCTTTGGGCGACCGAGAGGGGTCTCGCCTCTGTTGTGAGGGCAGGCACAGGAGACGAGTCGGAGAGTGGTCACCATGTGGTGTGTGTGAGTGTGCACAGGGATATTTTCTTGCAGGATGCCTAGGCTTGTGGTGCTGTGTTGGGGGGGGGGGGGGTGTCTTGTACCTCAGGTGTCCTGGGTGTCTGTGGCGGGTGGATCCTTTGGGGGAACCTGTGCTGGGGTAGCGGGGCCAGCGTTGATGGCTCCTGACATATGCATGCATGAGTGCATGAATGTGAGTGAGTAATTGAGTATGAGTGTGTGTATATGACCGAGTAAATGAGTGTGAGTGTATATGTATGTGATTAAGTGATTTAGTGTGATTGTGTGTGTGCATATCAGTCAGTGGGTAATTGAGTGTGAGTGAGTGAACATGAGCAATTGAGTGTGAGTGAGTGAATGTGAGTAATTGAACGTGAGTGTGTGAGAGAATGTGAGTGAGTAATTGAATGTGTGTATGTGAGTGAGTAATTGAGTGAGTGCTTGTGTGTGAGTAATTGAATGTGAGTATATGAGTGAGTAAGTAACTGAGTGTGAGTGTGTATGTGAATTAGTGAGTGAGTGTATATGCAAGTGAGTGAGTAACTGTGTATTAGTGTGTATGTCAGGAAGTGTGAGTGCGTTAGTATATGTGAATGAGTGAGTAATTGAGTGTGTGTAAATGAGTGTAGTTGAGTGAGTGAATGTATATGAGTATTTGAGTGTGTATAAGTGTGAGTGTATGAGTATGAATGTATGTAGCAGAGCTGAAGTGATTAGCTCGTGTGAGTCCTGCGTAAAGCCTTAGGTAGTGGGTAGCAGGTAGCCGAGCGGTTGCAGTGGCTACGTCACTCCCCCGAGACATGGTTAAGTAGCGTTGTTGCCGACAGACTAAGGGCAATTTGCCTTTAGCTCAACTGGTAACGACGCTGGCTGTAAGGGGTTGGCAGCGAGCAGTGAGAACCTCGGTTCAAAATTCCCTCGCTCGCTGACCCACGTAACATCTAATACACAACGCAGCGAGATCCCACCCGTTACATGTAGGTGAGCGAGTGTGAGCGTATGTGAGTGTGACTGTATGTGTAGCAGAGCTGAAGTGATTAGCTCGTGTGAGTCCTGCGTAAAGCCTTAGGTAGCGGGTAGCAGGTAGCCGAGTGGTTGCAGCGGCTACGTCACTCCCTCTGAGACCTGGTTAAGTAGCGTTGTCGCCGACAGGCTAACGGCAATTTGCCTTTAGCTCAACTGGCAACGACGCT
Source organism: Megalops cyprinoides (assembly GCF_013368585.1). Classification (NCBI taxonomy): domain Eukaryota; kingdom Metazoa; phylum Chordata; class Actinopteri; order Elopiformes; family Megalopidae; genus Megalops; species Megalops cyprinoides. The sequence continues at coordinate 341,650 of NC_050604.1, read as the reverse complement.
GGCTTTAAGGGGTTGGCAGCGAGCAGTAAGAACCTCGGTTCGAAACCCGCTCGCTCGCCGACCCACGTAACATCACATTAAAACACAACGCAAGAGACCACCCGTTACATTGGTGCCGTGACTCGGATCACTGGCTAAAGCACAGCTTGGCCGCCAGTGGTCGCTGAGGAGTCAGAGGAGGTCAAAGGGGGGTGAGTGTAGCAGAGCTGAAGTGATTAGCTCGTGTGAGTCCTGCGTAAAGCCTTAGGTAGCGGGTAGCAGGTAGCCGAGTGGTTGCAGCGGCTACGTCACTCCCTCTGAGACCTGGTTAAGTAGCGTTGTCGCCGACAGGCTAACGGCAATTTGCCTTTAGCTCAACTGGCAACGACGCTGGCTTTAAGGGGTTGGCAGCGAGCAGTAAGAACCTCGGTTCGAAACCCGCTCGCTCGCCGACCCACGTAACATCACATTAAAACACAACGCAAGAGACCACCCGTTACATATGTGCATGAGTGTATGTGAGTGAGGGGATAAGTGAGAATGTGTATATGAATGTGTGGCTCTCCTCTGTGATCCTCAGTGTTGCTAGTGCTGCTCAGACCCTCCCTTGCCTTGTGTCTGTATCTCTCTCCCAGGAGCTGACAGGTCCCTGCCAGACTCAGATGTGCTGATGCTGCAGCAGTCCTGGGAGACACCCTGAGGGAGCCAGGCCTCTGCTCCTCAGGGCCACCTGTGAGACCCGTCCCAAGGTGCATGGTGTGTTTACCTCCTGCATGACAGCTCACACATCTGGAGTGCATATTCAAATGCCACCACAAGACCAGGTGATTTTCAAGCAGCATGACTGAAATTGCTGGAGCTCCCCAGGAGTGCAGAGGGAGGAGGCGAGGGGGACAGAAGTCAGTGGGATCAGAGGGGGCTTCTTTTGGGTAGAGCAAACTCATTACTAAACTGCCCCACCGCTGTCCCATGGAGCATGCAGTCTGATCAGATGGGTGGGTAACACTGCATCTGCAGGATGATCTTACACTCTGCACATTTCTGTGTGGCGACAACAGCAGTGCATTAGGCTTCCCACATAGGTATTAGTTATTTTATTCCTGTAGGACCTAAGAATTGCATCTAAGCAGGTGCTGCCCATCCTGTACATACCACTGATGGGACAGAGTCCACAGCAAACAGTGTGAATTTCACATAGGTTGCTGCTTGATTTAAATGGAAATGGGAGTAGCAAGTACATGGGTCATTCAAAGCTAAGGTCTCTATGTACTAAAACTGTGAGCAATGGACATTCACTGATATGTACTTCGACCATTGCTGTGGTATTAATGAAATCTGATTTCTCAGTGATTCCTTGTTCTCAAAATTCTGTATGTATTATTTCAAGAGTCTTCTTCTACTTCTTGTCCATGTACAAAGCTAGATGTGATTCAACCAAAATTGAACACATTCTGCAGCAACATCATTGTATTCTGCAAGATCCTGTGCTGTGCATTGGTGCTCCAACGATGGGCATCTTAGTAGGTGCTCCATGGTTTGTGGTTCTGTACCACATATAGAAGTGAGAGCCTGGTTGCCTTGGTATCCCCATTTGTTTAGGTACACTTTGGAACGTCCAGTGCCACATCTTAATCTGTTAAGGAATTTCCACTTTGATGTAAATCAGAGCCTGGTGGAAGACCTTCTTGTATACTCAAGAATATTTTGTCTGCTGGTGAGAGGTTCTGTTGTCTTTCCTCCCACTTTAGAACTCTGGTACTTTCTGGTGAGGCTTCAAGCATGAGGTGGAAGGCACACACCTGTGTCTTTGACGGATTAACACAAATTTGGTTTTCTTCATAGTATGGTGTCAGCTCATCGAGAGCATTGGAGAGTCTTTTTCCTACAACTCTGAAATTGGTGTCTTGAGCTCCTACACCGAGGTCATCTGCATAAATGAACCATCTGGTTTCCTCACTATGTGGTTGGTTGTTAGTGTAGATGTTGAAGAGGAGTGGTGCTAGCACACTCCCCTGTGGAAGACCATTCTTGAGTGTTCTCCATCTACTCTTCTTCCCACCCAATTCAACAAAGAAGCACCTGATAGCCAGCATGCTTTCAATGAGTCCCATCAGCTTGATGTCCTCAGTGATCTCTAATGTAGGGTTTATAACTAAACTGGCGTTGATGATCAGTCTCCTTTAATTGCTATATTCCATTTATGTTCATTTTAAGTATTCAACAATATTGATTTAATAAATCAGCATGGTTATTATTTTGAATTAATATTCAAAATAGTAACGTGGTGCTGAATCTTAGATTAACTTTATCACAGGAGTTCTTTTATGGTGAGTTGGCTTAATTCAATGCAAGAACAACATTGAGACGGACGCAGGCTTCAAGGAAAATACAGTTTATTAAAACAAAACATATATATTTAACTAACACAGCTAACTATAAGGGTGATGGATGTGGAGTTGTGGAGAGTGGAACAAAGGGGAACAAAGGAATGCGGGGAGAATAGAGGGAACAAAAGAGAAAGGGAAAGGCGGAATGAATGGCGAGAACAAAAGGAGGGAACGCATGCACGTGAATGCACGTGGTGGAATGAATGGAGGAGAAAGGAAATTGGAGGGAATACGGTTTTGGTGTCGCCCGGTAGTGGCGGATTTGATTATCTGGCTAGTCCTACCTAGGTTAGCTATGTTCCCACAACGTAGAGCTCACGTTGTTAGGAGCTTCTCTGTGAAGCTAGACAAGGATCTAGGCGGATTGTGCCGCTGGTTAGTGTAAACCCTGAACTAGTTGCAAAACCGTATTCCTACCGGATTAACGGCAGGAACGAGAGAGAGAGGAAAATGAGAGAGAGGATTACGATATGGTTACAATATATCTTGGCAGTTATTACAAAAAATATCCTACAGATGGAGCATCAATCCTAGCACATTCTGGAATTTCATAAATGCTAATGCCTAGATGCACAGCCTTACTTGAGCGTTTGATTCGGCCGATATCAAACTTGAGTCTCAAGATGCCGCGAATTGGGGGGGCACGTTCCATTCCAGATGCGCTCCGGTGTCTCCAAGGGCAACGCATCTGGGTCTCTTTACTGCTTACAGCGTGGCGCCGTCCGCAAGAGAGAGAGCGACCTACTGCTCGCGTGCGGTTTTTCTGTACCATCCAGATGTTGCGTGTTTCCGGCTGGTACAGTATTGGTAGTTTGTCCATTAAATTTACAGTCGGAGGTGGTGCTGATGATATCGATGATGTCACTGATGACTTGAGCAAGGCATTCCGTTCAGTTCTATAGTTCTTACCCAACACTAAGATTTTATAGAGAAGGCATCTGTGGTTGACAGTATCATAGGTAGCTGTCAAGTCAACAAACACGACTCCTGTTACCTTCCCTTCCTCATAACCATCTTCGATGTACTGTGTGAGGTTGAGTACTAGTCGTTGACTTGCCTGCATGGAAACCTGCTTGTTTGAGGATGAGGTGTTTATCATTGGCAGGAGCAACTCTGTTAAGAATAAGGCACTCAAGAAGCTTGTAGGTGTGACTCAGTAGCGAGATGTGGGAACTGATGAATCTTTCCCCGGCTTTGGCAGAGCAAGAACATCAGCTTTCTTCCAGATCTTAGGTAGCTCATGGGATCTCAAGCAGTAGTTGTACAGTTTTAGGAGCCAGTTCTTAGCCTCAGGACCAAAGTGCATGATCTGCTCAGTTGGTATGTTATCCAAGTAAATACCTTTGCCCGTGTTCAGCTATTCCATGGTAAAGGGTCTTGTGAAACCAGGGTCATCTACCATTGACAAGCAGTTGGTGGGCAACTTGGTTGACTGAGGTGCTGCTGAGGGGCTGCTTTTGAGTCATCACAAAGTTTTATGATGGTTGACCATGCTATTTTGCTGTTGTGTGTCATGTCTGTTGACTCAATCATGGGCTGTGTCTCATTATGAAGTCAGCAGGCAACATTTGAAGGGAGCATTTTCACTATTTTCACAATTTTGCACACTTACCCTTTGTAGACATGTCCCAAACCGAAGTCATCATAAAATGCTTCCTTCTAAGGTGCCTTATTTTGGTTAAATTTGAAGGCAGCATCTGATGTATCCTTCGCCAGGTAGGTATCCCATAAGTCTTTGTGATTACCTCAGGCTTTTCAACTTCCATTAAATTAATGGCAGCTGAAAACACCACAGCGGTGGATGTGGTGGTAGTAGAGGAGCTCATTATAAATGTCTGTATACAGTGAACTCAACAGTTTGTTGCGGGTATATCTAAAAAATCCTTTGTAATTATTTAATACACTGGAATAATGTACGTAATGTTTTTAAGCCTTGGTGAGCTTTCTGTTGGAGGGGATGTGGACACATATCTACAACCAAAATCAAGTTATTTGCAATGCTTACTCCTGGCATCTTCGGAATGTATATGGCCCTGGCCGTCTGGTAAGGAGAAGATTGGACTCTACATGACCCCTCACCCTTATCAGGCCATAAAAGAACACCAAGCCATTTATTGATGGACTTCATGACACTGTCTCTTGGTTTAAGAGAAACACAAACATCCTAGCACAGCCAGGCGTGCAATACCTCTGAGACACTTGACACCTGAAATGTGAACCCCTATGGGATCACACATAGTTCACTGGAAATTCTCAGGTCTTTGTCACGTAGCATCAACATGGGCTCCTCTCGTCCAGTCAGATCACGCGGCAGTTAGAGGTGCGAGTTTTCTACCAGTGACCGAACCGTGTGCCCACGTGGACTATAGCATTTGAAGTGTCTCTATATAAGTGCGGTAAAAGCAGTGCCCTTTTGTTCCCCCCGTCGCCTGGGTCTCTCACCTCACCTAACTCTGCTAGGGGACCCATCCTTCCTCTGGGAGGAGGGGAGTGCTTTCCCCCCGAAACAGATGCACTTAATTTTTCTGAAATCAGCAAGCTCTGAAAGAGGAAGACACTTGACGACACTTGTAACTGGCAAGGACGCCAGAAGACCTAGCTGGTCTTCAGCGACAAACCCAGAAGCCTCCGGTGGAAAACGGACTGCGGCCTCCCAGTAGGCTTGCCACAAATGAGCTTCCATCCCCTCAAGTCTGATGGACTGGCCCTCCTCAATAGCTCGATGAGTATTATTATTTAATACTGGCATCGTTATTGCTTAGCTGATTTGATCTTGTATGATTGTAATTAGACACATCTGCGACTCGTACAAAGATAATTTTTCCCTGTTACATTTACCAATACGAGACTGGTTAGATTGACTTACACATAGTTGAGCTAAACTTGTCAAGTAAGGTAAATTGCACGATTAGACACACGTCTAATTCATGTTTGCCAGCACATGTCAAACTACGGTTATCACTTCATGATCTCCCGTAGTTTGACTTAGCTGCTGATAACCACTCCGAAAACACAAATCCTTATCATCATGTTTCCCTTTTCCGTGTGTCCTGTCTTACAGTAACCTTCCTGCGACTGATTCATTAATTCATTTTCTGTTTGTTTGTTTCGATATTCTAGTTTATGTCGTTTCGTCAGTGTTTGTCTGTGTTGTGTTAATAAACTTGTTTTATCAATTACATCATCGTCTTGTCTGAATTTTGTATTGACAAACTGGGCTCTAATAGGCTTAAAAGACCTCATTTTATTAATTATTATATTCTTTGAGGAATGTTAACTATCCTCGCCAAATGGCCGGTGCCTCTGGGGATAGGCATGTCCCCTATACATAACTGGTACCCCGTTTGAGGAAGACAAACATCCCCCTACACCGTGAACTAGCTAGCTAGCTTGCTAGTAATCACATTACTTTCCAATAGAACAAGCTAGCTATCTAGCTAACATAGCGGTAGTTTGGTTGTCCATTGAACAAAGGTGAAGTCTTTTACAGCTACTGAAATACTTAACATGATAATCTGATTAAATTGACAAAAGTAACTGATCTAGTGGCTAGTTATTTAGCTAGTAAAAAGTTACCGTTTGAGGTTCCTTTTCCGTTAGGATGCTACCTTATAAGGGAGCTCACTTCTAAGGATGCAGGCGGCAGGCAGCTGACTTATTGGGACACAGCCAAGGAATGCCAGATTTTCTTGTGTTCTTGAGAAATGCTTTCTGTTACTTCCCTGCCTTTGGCAGTTGTTTGAGAAAGGATCGATCTGGTACATGTCTACAAAGTTGTCATAGAGTTTAGCACTTTCTTTAGAAAGTCCAGGGCCCTCATTTATCAACACTGCGTATGCACAGATCTGTGCGTAATGGTTTCGTACGATCATTCCTGCGGAAAGTGTGGAATTTATGAACTTGTACTTGTGCTTAGGAATGTGCGTACATATGCGCACATCTCTGACCATACGTACGCACAACACCCAGTGGTAGAATAGCAAAACTGCAAATAGAAACCATTGTGAATGTGTGATGTGAAAATCTGTCCAGTACTGTAGTTTGATAATTACTAAATTAATTCATTTGTCAGACATGTAACCAAATTGATGCAAAAAGGTATAAAAGCACACATGGGATAGGGATTTGAAAATGTAACATGGCTCATCTTTCATTATTAGAAGACTTAGCCCACCGTGCGCTACGCAAGGAGCGCGTTTTCAGAGAGCGTGCTGACTTGTTTGCGGAAAGTACAGAGTGGCTTCTGAGCAGGTACCGCTTTCCAAGAGAAATATTGCTCGATTTATGCCGTGATTTGGGACCTATGTTGGAGCGCGAAACAAAACGCGAGTTATACAAGTTCTATCCACCCTGGGATTTTTGGCTACCGGCACGTTCCAACGTGAGGTTGGAGACAGATCCAGCATTTCTCAGCCATCAATGAGCAAGATATTGCCTGCAGTGTTGGATGCAATAATTTCCCTGGTCCCAAACTACATTGAGTTCCCTTACACAATCTGCAGCTAGTTGAAGTCAAACGGGGATTTTATGCCATCGCCGAATTTCCTAATGTCATAGGTGCAGCAGACTGCACCCATATAGCGATAAAAGCACCATCTCAGAACGAATTTAACTATGTTAACAGGAAGGGGTATCATTCCATCAATGTTCAGCTCATATGTGATGCTCGTTTGACCCTGTTAAACGCTGTTGCCTGGTGGCCTGGAGGAACGCACGATTCATTCATTGTGCAGAACAGCTCTGTGGGCCTTCGTCTACAGGGAGGAGCTGTTGAAGATGGATGGCTTATTGGTGAGTGCTGCGCAACACGTTTCAAATACTATTACTGGGATAAATTAACATGTCCTGTATCTCATCTTATCTCATCTTGTGTGCTCCATAACCTGGCCATCAGATGAGGTGTCCCCCTGCAGGAACCCCCAAGACCAGATGCACCCATGCCTGATGAAGAGCCTGACGCAGTGCCCCTTGCACCTCCTAATGCCATTGCCGTTCAGACGAGAGCTAGGATCATACAAAGATTTTAGGCAAGCCTGCCCATTAGCCGGCTTTAGTGTGTGTGTGTATACATATATTTGCACATTTGACTGATCTCACAATTATTTGTCTTAAGTTTTATTAACCATTTGGGATGCACATGACGCTATTTGTTTCAGTGACTCATTGATTTCCATTAATACACTGGAAATGGTGTTCAGTTGCTCTTTTATTTCACTTATAGCCTTGGTTGTATCCTCTTGATTTTTTAGGACCGCGTCTGTCAAGACCCTTGGCTCCCGGCGCACAGAAGACTTGGCTCCTCCTGCGTCACCACCACAGGAACGGACAAACTTTCTGAATGATTTGGAAAACATTTGTTGGTAATATTGTTTGTAACATTGTAATTTTTTTATGTAAACTTCTACTTCATGGTTTATCATTTCAAGTTGCGATACATGTCGAAATAAATGTGTGGAAACAGTGGCTTTGTTTTTTTACCATCATTTTGGATGTTCGATGATCCAGCTTGCTCTGTGGGTACCACGGTGTCACTATCTCTGTGTTCTATGATGCCAGAAAGGGCTGCTTTGCCAATGATACTGGCAATCCTCGTGTCCAAAGCCGAAAGCTTGGCCGTCAAACCATTTCTTCTTTATTTCTGAAGGTGTCCTCCTCTCAGACCCGACACCATTAACTGCATCTGTGACCCTCTCCTATGCTGCATTTTTTTTCTTGTTAGTGTCAGGGCTCGGGCAGGGACTCAGTCGCAGACCACCGTGCGTAGATGTCCGGGCAGAAGTAATCCGACGAGCAGATCGTAAACAGTATACAGGCAGGGTCGAAAACCAGAGAGGCAGTCCGTGGGAAAATCCAGGAGAGGGTAAACCGGAACAGGCAGGGTCGAACAACAGGCAGGCAGAGAGATCGGGCGAACAGTACAGATCAGCAGGCAGAAATCAAGTCGAAAAATGGGCAGGTCGAAAACGGAATAAGGCAGCGAACAGGAAAAATTGTGGGGACGAAGACAGTCAGAAAATGAACTGCTACGAACTAGCAACAGGACAGGGAAACGCAGGGCAGATATAGGGCAGGGCTGACAAAGGGATGGGAAGCAGGTGTGCAGGCAGGCAGGAGAAGGCGATGAGCAATCAGATGGGCGGAGAACCGGGCGGGGAGCAGGGCAGGGCTAAAACACAAGGAAAACAAAAGCACATGGATTGGGAAAAAACAAAAACACAACGGCTAGGGGGCGGGAGCACTGACAGTTACTTATACCTGCGCTCAGTGAACCAAACAACACCTTTTGGTTGGCTTCCACTTCTCCAACAAGTACTTCAGTTTCTGTTTTTGAAAAGTTTCTCTTTGCCATTATTCCGGTGAGGGAATAAACAAAACCCACATGTTTTTAAAGGGATTGTTCATACCATATATGGTTATTTGGGGGCGTTTCAGAATGCAAATTAACCTGATAGTGCACGAGCATGGTGATTTAGAAGGTGTGGGATTTATCAATGCTGGTTACTTACTGGTGTGCGTACGACCAGCCTGCGCACATTTGATAAATACCGATTTTTTTGTACTTACGCACATTCTAAATTTCACTCCTACGATGGAATTTAGAATCCTTTCTACGCACTGTTGATAAATGGGGGCCCAGGTATGTTTTCATTTCTACAGCCTTGTGGGATATATCTTCCTTCCTGGGGTGGTTAGAACTTCCTCGATGTGTCTCCTGAAGGCACGGGACATCACACTGGAGATTGCTGCACAGCTCGGCTAAGACGTTCTGTTTTGCAGTAGAAATCCCTTCAATGTTGTCAGAGATGACTGTGAGTACAGGTCTGGGCTTATGTCTGCTTGCGTTTCTGGGCATGATGTTGTTGGTCAACGATGTTCTTGTAGTTGCTGTTGATGTATGTGGTGGTAGTAGGATTGGTTGGTTATCCAGGGCTGCATGAACAGATGCTCAGACGCTCCTACCATGGCCCCCAGTGCTGAACTGAGAAAGCAAAACAACCTTTCCATTTCAAATGCAAACTCATACACACGCACACATGCATGCACACAAATACAAGAAAATTTGGTTCTTGACAGAACAGTAAGAAAAACTATAGGTGCTCATTATTAGTGTAATTTCATTTGGTTAAAATTATGTGCAGAGCACCCCTCAGCACGTCTTGGTTCTTCTTGTGTACGAGGACTCCCCCCAAGAAGAAGTCCAGCACATGTGAGAGAACTTTCTAAAGCTCTGGAGCCCTGTAAGAAAGATGGATAAACGGTTAAAAAGTGATGTGTGTATGTTCATGCGTATACGCGTATGTGCGCCCATAAATACTACAGCTAATTAACAACTACTTAAATGTAGTATAATGCCTATACTACGAGTAAGTTAGACCACGCCACCCTCACATTAATGGGGCGAGAGACCCTATTAGTTGTGACGACTAGGTTCCCTGCAGTAGATATCTTGAATGACCCAGCCAAGAGACTGATGTTGCAAAAATATAAGGTTATATAATTTATTGTGTCACAATTAGGAAAAAAGATTAAAACTGTAGCTGCTTAAGGCTGGCAATAAGGCTACAGTCAACTAGCACAGCAGCTGTCAAATGGCAAGTCCTTGGAGTCCTTATACAGGACCTGAGGAATCAGATCAAAAAGAAACCACCGTAGGCAGGTACTCAAAATAAAACACCACTCTGTATATATACTACAGACCCCGATTTAAACACAGCAAACCGCACCAATAAATAGATAAATAAGGAAATGCCCATGCCAGGTTGAGGTGCTAAAGGCTAGTCGGCTATGCAAAGGTTATTACACATTGTCCAGACCCTTAAACAGACCAAACAACAACAAAAAATAAAGACAATAATGTTTAGACGTGCAATGGGGGTACATAATAATTAGCAATGGGGAAAAACAGCAGTTACACTTGGGGGCACTTGAATTCTGTAAACAGATAAAAAGTACCATAAGCACAGGCCAGCATAGGCCCGTATGTACATTGTTTCCCTTTTCTCTCCCCCATGTGACAAAATAGTGCAAACATGCAATATAAAATACTATTAAAAGCATGCATAAGTGCAAAGTGGATGAATAATGAACCCCATATTGCACACATTAGACATTTTAGTATTTCTATGCCCTCATTCATAGGCCTATGAGACCCCCATGTTCGGACATATAAGCCAACGAAGAAAATAAAACAATTGTATACAAATACCCAGAGCATGTTTTGTTATAGTTAATTAGTATATAGCTACCTTAGTATAGAACTCCCCACTATAGTCCACAGTAACCTATCCCATTGTACACCGGCTGGAGATGGAGCACGCTAATACTGTTTGGAATGCAACACAACATTTAAACTCTGCTATTTGGCAATATAAACAAGCACTTTTTGGGTAACAAGATAATAGACTGAAACGCACTGCTAGCGGCACTAGCACCGCTAGCGGCGTTTTGTATCTCTATGAGAGACTGCAACCTGTATAGAGCAACACTACACAAGACCAGAGGCTACAGTCCCTCGGTTGCATATATAAGCATTCTGTCATAGCGATTAGCAGAGAGGCTGTTGAGTAATCTGGTTACTGAATTAAAATACGTTAACAATTACAAAATTGGAGTCAGATGTATTAAAACAGTTATATTTAATGAATTCTGTTCCCAAACTGCCAAAGGTAAGACGGCACGCCATCCTCGGGCACTTCTGTAGGTGTGTTCAAGTGAGAGCTCTATGGGCAGCTCTACACTTTCAAGAGGGGTGTCTTGGTTTGATACCACGTAAGAGCAGTCAAAACACCACATGCTCAAAGATGAGATTTATGATACATGGCATCCTGTTTGGGAGAAAAGCCTATTAAATTGACAGAGATTGTTGAAATGGTGTGGAATTAAAAGGTTGTGTAAATGAATTGCTTGACTGTGGTGTTTTTTACTTTACCTGTTTGACTGGCACTTTTATAAGAGCCCCCCCTACTTTTTTTCTCTACATAGTATGTATGTGAGAAAAAAACGATCAAAGAGCAAATTAGTGAAAAGAAGAAGGAAAGTGAATATGCTTAAGTGGTTACCTACCTTGTGCTACAGTGGATGGCTATGAAAGGGGCCTGTAGCCAAAGTGAACTGTGAGTTTGGCTATTTGTCTCTTTCCTTCCCACCTGTAGAATAATGTGTGGTGTGATCCTTGTTATCATTACAAGAGTGGTATTATCTGCTGCGAGGTGTGATGACGGGTGATGGAGTGGCCTGCATACGTCCTGAGAGGAGCACTATCGGTGATGCTGTTTTGGTAGGTTCTCAACGAAACCTACATGAGGAACAACATATTGCATGCAGCTCTGGTCTTATCCACAGAGGTTCTTGCTGTTTATAATATAAAATTAGGATGATTTATATCAATGTCAGTCACTGCCAGTTATTCAATATCTACTCAGTCACTTTGCGTCTTGTGCAGTGAAATGTTTCCACTCATTGAAAATAGGGTCAAACCATTAGTCAGAGCCATTTTCCAGTAACTTGTGTAAGTGATGCATTTCCCCTTATACAGCAGGGGCAGGGGAGCTCCATGAACTTCAGTGTAAGTATTTATTCTGACCACACATCTTCATGGTGTATTCACCACATCAGTTTATCAGAAAGGAGGGGTCTCATTTAACTTTATTCATCAAGCATGCACCCTGTTTTTAGTAGAAGTCTGTTCAATGCATTAAATACCACATTTCCCATGTTCCTCTCATCTCTCATGTGTGAATTAAGGGCACTTTTACCCTGCTTGCCATACAGTGAGAGAGCCTATTCCACCACAGTCCAATTATACTATAAACACTTCACCACACAAAATTTTGAGAGTAATCAGCTACAGAACATAAAGCCCATGATCAGTCCTACTCCTGATTGGACTTTAGCAAACAGTGGTACATATTTAAAAGAGTGATTCGTAAAGAATAACAAACCATACATTCGGTTAGTCTGTAGCCTGTCTTGTAGTCCTTTTCCTAGGACCTCTGTGTAGAGGCGAGAAAGTGAGTTTCAGGTGGATACTGTAGTTCTTGCTTCCTAATCTTGGAGGATGGAAGGGGCATTTACTGATATGAAAGAGCATTTGAAAGTGAAATATGGTATGGTAGTAACATTATGTTCACTTCTTCTCATTGCTGTGTGAACCTTTTGAGAAGGAAGCAACATTTCAGAATAATAACAGCCTTTTGTATTTGTGTTTTTGGTCATTGCTGTACACAAGCTTTATAATGTGTCTTTAAGGTAAATTCCATGGAGTATCTCTGTATTCATGTAGAGTGGACACATCCAGTATCATTAGTATTCTCTTATATGCTTCACTGATGTAAAATGAGTTTTCTCCAACTCCATTAAAATGTGCAGTTCTCTCTCCTGGACAATTGGGAGATTTGCATGTGATGGTGAATCACTCACCTGAATGGAAGATGGCTTCTCCATAGAGCGTTAATAAGCAGACGCATGACATTTGCAGAGAGTGTCTTGCCCACTGGAGTGCTGGGGCATTCTGGGGTAAATTCAGCGCTTTTCAGCTCCATCAGAAACAGGGGGAATATTGCAAATGACACTACCAAATCAACTGTAAATAGATGATAATTTGATTGACATCTGGAAAGCTGTCACAAGGCGAATGGTCCATAAAAGGAACATTTACTGAGCGCAAAGGCAGCTTTCAACTAAATCACTTTTTGTCCAGTGGGGCCTCACCAGATTATAATTGCTTGTCCTTCCTCTCACTGCAATTTCCCAATTACTGCTACCAGCAGTGTCTCATTTAAAGCAAGGTTGTCTTCTAAATATTCACATGGCACCTTCATTTAACCCTCAGTTTGCCTCTCCTTTAACAGCATTGCATTAGAGTGTGTGTCTGTGTGTGTGTATGTCTGCTTTTGTGTGGTCATGCTAGTGTTTGTGTTTGTATATTGAATATATTTTACTGTGTGTTTGGAAATCTTCATTCGAAATTCCAGATTTTCTCATTGCTTCTGTGTTGGTGTGTACACTGTTTCTCTTACCAGTTTATAATTAATGGTAATTTTATATAAGAATATGTAAAAAAAAAGTCATGACTACATATAGAGAAATAAATAATATGCCTCATGAATGTAAATCATGACAAGATGATTCAGAATACGAAAGGACTTTCCAAACTATTGGATATTAATATATTATTGATATTATGTTACAGTTTTACAGTTAAATAAAAAATACTATGATTTGCTCTACTTTTAATTTTTCTGGAAAATGAAAGTGCTCATTATTGATGCTTCTGGCTGTAATCTTTTCAAAATAATGCTGTAAACTCAAAAGCTCCTATATGTATTAACATTCCTGGGGTGTGTGTGTAACGGGTGGTATCTTGCGTTGTGTTTTAATGTGATGTTACGTGGGTCGGCGAGCGAGCGAGTTTCGAACCGAGGTTCTTACTGCTTGCTGCCAACCCCTTAAAGCCAGCGTCGTTGCCAGTTGAGCTAAAGGCAAATTGCCTTTAGCCTGTCGGCGACAACGCTACTTAACCAGGTCTCAGGGGGAGTGACGTAGCCGCTGCAACCACTCGGCTACCTGCTACCCGCTACCTAAGGCTTTACGCAGGACTCACACGAGCTACTTCAGCTCCGCTACACTCACCCCCCTTTGACCTCCTCTGACTCCTCAGCGACCACTGGCGGCCAAGCTGTGCTTTAGCCAGTGATCCGAGTCACGGCACCAATGTAACGGGTGGTATCTTGCGTTGTGTTTTAATGTGATGTTACGTGGGTCGGCGAGCGAGCGAGTTTCGAACCGAGGTTCTTACTGCTCGCTGCCAACCCCTTAAAGCCAGCGTCGTTGCCAGTTGAGCTAAAGGCAAATTGCCTTTAGCCTGTCGGCGACAACGCTACTTAACCAGGTCTCAGGGGGAGTGACGTAGCCGCTGCAACCACTCGGCTACCTGCTACCCGCTACCTAAGGCTTTACGCAGGACTCACACGAGCTACTTCAGCTCCGCTACATGTGCACTAATCAGCATTTCTGGTTTTCTCATGACTTTCATTGCTGCTGGTGGTGCTGCTGCTATGGGAGGATCTCTCAGGAAAGGATGGACGCTCTGCTGTACAGCCTTTCCTCACCTGAAGAATTAGAAACATGTTCAGTTCAGAAATGACTAACTGAACTGAGAGAAGCTTGTTCATTTTTTTCATTGGAGAAAAAATGTGCTAATGTCATGTGGTGTGTTTCATTGTTTTATTTTTGTCCTGCTTGTGGTTATGGCAGTCTTCATTGAGTGCGCTGCTTTGGTGGGCTTTGTTGTTGGGCTGTGCTGCAGTTGTCCTGTGTTTCCGGGTGTTCTGTTTTGTTTGTGTTTGGTCAGGGCCTCCCGATGATTATTCACCTGAATTGAATGAATAATATTACTGCGCTGCGGGTTGGTCAAGCTGGTAATTGGTATTGGGGAGACAGGGAAATAAAAGGGCCCTGCTGAGGTGCAGTAGGAGGAACACTTTTGGGAGGACCAGGCCACCATTAAGAGATGACCAGGCTGCCCATCTTGCTTCCAGTCTGCTCCGAGCCAGATTGCCAACGAGGCTCTGTAAGGAAAGATAAGAGACTTCTTCCGATCATGTTTGAGTGTAGGCTGTGCTGGCTGACTGCGGCTGAGTGTTGCTATTGACGCTATTGCTGTGCAGCTGTGAGGGGAGAACGAGGAAGAGGAGCTGATGACCATGTGGCTAATGAGTCTGTACAGCACTCTCAAACCGATCTAAAGGGACTGTGATCCCCATTCATTCCTGTGTGGATAGTTATATTGTGGCTGTGCCCTGTAGCATACTCACCCCAGTTTTTTGTTGCTTACAGTTGCAGAGTTGAGGTGGTCCGTCCTACTTCCTGGTAGCTGATGTCAAGGGAGCAACCTCATTGCGACGTTTGCACGTCAAAATAAAAGTCCCATGCAGACTTCTGTTTTCTCTAGTTTGGAGAATCACTCGGCGGCCCTGGTGGGACTGAAATTCTTTATTTGTTTCAGTTGGGAGGGATGCCGACCAAACAGACATTTTTTTTTCCCTTTTTTTTAATCATCATTTTTTCCCTTTTATTATCATTTCTTCCTTCCCTTGTTTTGTCCTAGCCATTCACATGGCTGCCTTAGACTGGTGCTAGCATATTGAAGGGCGAAATGACTAAAGTAGCTCTTGGTTGGTATAGGGTTTTCCTGCTTGCTTGATTTTCACGTTGTGGTAGTTGTGTGCTGTGTAAGGTGAATACGTGGCTTTTGTGAATAAATGCATGATTTGTCCTGTTCTATGGAGTGCTCTCTTTGAGATAGAATGGTGGGGTTCAGAGAACTGATTCTCTAGAGACTCTGGTCAAATCAGAGCTACTGAACACCAGCTGCTCCCCTCTGGCTCCCCTTGTCTGAGTTGTGTGTATGAATTTGTAATAAAGATCCGTTTTTTCATAGTCTGGTCTCTGTGTTGTGTTGTGTGCCCTGGGATTCCTGGGTTGTTAAGCCATTGTGGTTGGTAACACTAACAGTGATGCCCTTGGGCAGTAACATCAGTCAAGAAGACAGAGGTCGGACACACTAAAATCTTCCAATTCAATACAGATGCACGGGTTTGAGAAACAGGAAAGAGGGAGGAGGTTGCAGAGTGTATTAGACATATTATGCTGTCTGTGGCAAAATTGTCCAATTACAAGGTAATCTTCAGTCCCCATCACATGGGCCTGTTTTCCAGACTCTGTGTACCCACGCTTATGGGGTTATGGTGCCTGCTAGAGCTGGTGGTGGTGTGCACAGTCCTGCAGTGCTATGGTTTGGGTCAAGGCTACTGGGTCGGTTCAGGTTTGGGTCAAGGCTACTTCAGATCCTTTAGCTGTTGTCAAGTAATGAGTCAGTCAGTAGATAGTCAGTCATGTTAGCGAGAAGGAATCTAGAGTACAGCGACATGTTGCAGATGCTTAGTCATGTAGGTCTAGAGGAGTCTAGAGTGCAGTGACATGCCATAGATGGGCAGTTATATTAGTGAGGAGGAGCCTAGAGTACAATGATATGTCGTAGATGCTCAGCAATGTTTGTGATGCTTTGATTTTCCTATAGGATTTATTCAAATGTAAGACTGGAGGATATCCATGGTGAAGCGGCAAAGAGCTGCTGCAAAGAGTGGGGGTGAGGCATTTCACCTGGGGTAAACTTGCACTGCAGATGGTGTGAACAGGCAGTTACTCTTTGTTAGGTCCCATTCTGCTGAAAGACACAATGATGGATGTGGAATTCTGCAGTGAGCATGGAACAAACTGCAGCCTGTATCATGACAGCAACAGCTGCTGGGCAGCTGCTGTCTTGTAGACATTCTGTGCAGTGCAATTCCTTTTCTATCTGCATGCACACACACGCACAGACACACACATACACCCACGCTTACACACACTTGCACACATGCACACATGCACACACACACATGCACACATACTGTATGTACACACATGGACACACACATACACACACGCAAACACACTCACACACACCTCCATTTCTTCATGGTAACACATTATGATGGATGAGGAAAAGTTTGTGCCTCTCAGTAATTGTCTTGATCTGCCTGCCCTGTGATTTGTCGACAGTTTTGAAAGGGTAGGTAAGCAGCTAAGTGGAAGAGGAAGAGATGGCAGTGAGTGGTAAGGCATTATTTAGCCCCAGCAGCAAGCTTCACTATGAATCACCTCTAATGGGTTCTCAGGAGTAATTACTACCTTTCTGTCCTTGTTCAGGTTAACATGACATATACTCACTGAAGTCAACAGGGAACATATCCTCTAACGACCCTAAACACGCAATCTCCACACTTTAACCATCGTACACATGCCTCTCTGCATTGTAATGACTATAACATGCAGTATTCTTACTATAATAACCATAAACATGCTGTTTCCTTACACTAATGACCCTATGCTACACGCACGTCCAAACAATCCCAAACATTTCATCTCTGCAAAATGAAATGTTATGAAAACATTTTAAAACATTTATTTTCAAATTGTGTAATAATGTGATTAAGAGTCTGGCACCCAGCCTAGTATTAGGAGTCTGTGTTGCCATGACCTTTTAGGAACAGAAATTTGTGGAAAACTTCAAATAAGATGATACACTTTACAATGTGACTGCTTTTCACCCCATGGCAAAATTGTAGTAACACATGAAAATATATGTGGAAATATTAACAAACAAGATAGTTATAGGTATAGGTATAGTTATAGTTATAGGTAATATTTTAATTAATTGAGAACATTAACTTCTTTTGGAAAAATGGCTTAGAATTAAGTTCTTTTATAAAAGTGCTAACTTTCAATTATGATAAAAAATGTTTGATTTGTTTTAATAATGTCCAGCAATCACAGTAAGGAATTATACATACTGCAAAATGCTTGCTTTTTAAAAATGAAACAAATCTCATTATCAAAATATACAATTCTGAGCTCTGCAAGTTTGCCTTTAAAATAAACCTTGCAGATAAATAGTGTTTCATCCAAATGGTCATATAATTTGTCTGTGAGAGGCAATCAGGGGCAAGAGATGAAACATCAATCAAATTCTGTACATACTAAAATATGGATTATAAGGAAGGTAGAATTGGGAGAAATTAAAAGTGAAGTAGCATGCTTGTTTAAATTAGCAAGTTAGCACACAGACATAATACACTGTGTATAATAACGGAACTTGATGAAGTATGGCATACTGAAATGCAAAGCTGTAAGAAGGGATAGTGTTCATTTTTGCATAAAAGTATGGCCATAAACAGGAAAATATCTGTAAGTGATTTTGACAGATTAATAAGTCATATTTCCATGCAGACTAATATAATGTATGAATACATAATAAATAAGATAATTTTTTATATTTCTGTCCTGGTATTTGTTACTAGCCTGTTTGGCTGCTCGCTATAATTTATTGGCAGCTCATTTTTTTGACAAAGCTAATCATGTCTGTTTGGTGGTGATACAACAGTCTTCACAACAACAAAGTCACCACTTCGAATGAGTGGCATAAATCCATGAAACCTTGCACAGAGTTAAAGAAATGGATCTGCTGTTTGTGTAGACTTGAGCTCTGTAATCAGTGCTGCCTCTGTTTACGTTTAGTGGCACAATGCTGCTGGCATGATTCTGTGCCCTCACCTGATTGGTCTCACTGTGGGGTTTACTCCAGCAATTTACCATTAACACACCTATAAGAGGACTATTTTTTGTGTAATACAGAAGTTAAGGACACAGTTCTTGTTTGATTAAATGATGGTTTAGTCGTTTAGCATTTGGACTTGCATCAAAACTCTTTTCCCTAAAATGTACACAACATCTTTCAACTCTTAGTTTATAACTATCATTTAATAAACCTAGATTATTTTGGGATTATTATTAATTTACATTTACATTTATTCATTTAGCAGACGCTTTTATCCAAAGCGACTTACATAGGTTACAGTTAATTAATGGGAGAAACATCAAGTTTAAATTTAGAAAGGATTTCCAGGGTGTGCCTTGCTTTTTCATTTCCCTGATAAACTGCATGAAAATACAGGATCAGATTTTATTTTATGTAGTAAAGATGGGGAATAAAGGTAGCTGTGTGTTGTGCAGGTGACATTAAAGATAGCTGTACACTGTGAAGAAGGGGACAAAGGGAGCTATATACTGTGGGATTAAAGGTAGCTGTGTGATGTGCATGTGGGATTGAAAGGAGCTGTGTACTGTACAGGTGGGATTAAAGGTAGCTCTGTATTGTGCAGGTGGGATTAGCAGGGATCAGCATAGATGCTCCTGTATGAGTCTTGCAGTCAGTGAATGACGGTATGTGATGTGGAAGAATAACTACTCTTACACAGAGAAAACCAAGCCTGCTCTACTCATCCAACCTCAAAGTACAATGCATAGGAAAAGCCTCAAGGACTGTATTTCCAAAGCTAATATATGGCAATTCAAAGTGGATATGTGCTATAAACATTACAATACCCTGAACCCCAGATTTCATGAAACACACATTTTCATCCTCATAAATATGAGGGAGGACTTTTATTACAAAACTCCTGATTTCAATTGCATAACATTTGTTCAACTCTGTCGCCAGACTAAGAACCCTGCATCAGCCAACCCCTGCATTCCAGCGATTCATAGTAGCGATGACTTCATGAACTTTTTTGACAGCAAAAAAGAGACACAATTCAAAACTTTCTTGTACTTCTGCCTCCAGTCTCACATAAAGTAGATATGTCTACTAGGCCAGCCACATGCCTAGACTCTTTCACACCCATTGAATCTAGGAACTTCTTCCCTAATTAATTAATCTAAAAACACCACCTGCCTGTTAGATCCCATTCCGACAAGATTCTTAAAATAGCTGCTACCGGAAATTGGCACACCATTGTTATATCTTATTGTAGCAGATTAGGTTTTCCTCCTCTCTTTGCTCACTTAATTGTCCCCGTGTGGAATGTGCCGATTCACGGGCACCTTAATTACTGGGCAGTCCCTCTGCAGTGTTATATCTAGGCAGGTGACTGCTTTCTGGATGTGCATCCATTCCCGCTCCCCTTTTCTTCCTGGGAACTTGGCTCCAGTGTTGGTGGCATGGCTACAGTTTGGCTTGGTTCGTTGAGTTGCTATGTCTCCGATTTGTTTCTCCAACAACTTTAAGGTATGCACTCTTACCGTTTTCCTTTCCTGTGCAGTGTGTTTATAGCGCCAGTCACTGGTGTTACATCTGCCCCTGCTTTTTTGCTTTGTAGCACAGCTGGCTCGTCTCTTTGCTGCGGATGCGGAGTAGCATTGTTCCGCTTTGAACCTCTGCTTAAGGCTTCGCTTTCGTTCAAGGTAGGCTGGCTCATTTTATTTTGTCAACGTTATTTGGTTCTCCTTTTGCTTTTAGCTAACATAGCTTTCTCTCTCGATCTCTGGTCTGCCACAGTAAGCCCCAGCTCTGATCCTGGCTTCCTCTGCTTTCATTAGTAGGCTACTGGGCTTATAGGGCACTGTGCAATATTTTACATGCAGCTAACTTGTTGCTGTATTCTGTTTGTATGTTAATGTTGTCTGTGTCTGCCTAAGCTGTTACCAGTGTACTGCCTGATCAATTGTGGGTTGCCTGTCAATTTACACAATTACACAAACACTTACACAAACATACATTTTGTACATTATTTGTGAAATCACGACTCTGGTCTTAAGTGTTTCGAACCTGTGTGATCTTTTTGGGCCCAAAGTGGTTGAACTTAATAAATTCCTTGGGGTGAAATTCCTCTAGGTGGCGGAGTCGACATTACAAACAACACCCCCCCCCCAGCTCCTACCACATTATCAATGCCTCCCTTATGTCTGGACATGTATCCAGTCCTTCAAATTAGCAGTCATCAAGTCTATTCTGAAGAAGCCCATTCTAGACCTGAACTACAGGCCCATCTTGAATCTCCCATTCCGTTCAAAAATCCTAGAAAAATTGGTAACACAGGAACTTTGCTCCTTTTTACAGTCCAATGATATTCTGGAAGTCTCTCAGTCTGGGTTTAGACTGTATCACAGCATGGAAACTGCCCTCCGAAAAGTGTGCTTTCCTCTGACAATGGCTGTATCTCCCTACTTGTGCTCCTAGATGTAAGTGCAGCCTTCAGTACTATCGGTCATCTTATTACAGGTACATATCTTAGGTACATAAACTATGATATATCACACAGTCACTAGATCACAGTCATCATAACACATTACGATACTACAAGTAAATAAGTGTCAAGTTATAAAAGTTTCAGTTGTTGGGAGCAGGGATTTAGGTGGAATTGAGTTGCAGTCTGGAGAGGTTTGTCTCCAGTGTGAGGTGGAAGATGACCAGTAATTCTGCTTTTCTGACTCCTGTATGAAGTTCATTCATGTAGCTGCTACAATCTGTGGATAAACAACTAATTACACAGCAAACAGAAGAAATATGCTCCTACACACTTGCACTGTTGAACAGGGTTTATGTTCTTCAGTCACATGCTTCACAGGAAATGTTTTGTTTTGTACATGCATTCTCACAGAGGAATTGTAAATTGATCAAACTGGTCAAATTCTTTTATGAGGGCCAAATTAGAAAGTGTGCAACATGAAAAAGATCTAGGTATAATAGTGCGTGCACGTCTGTCTGAATTGGTCAAGTAACTGAGCAGCAAAGAAGGTAAACAAGATGTACATAGCAAAGAGTTCAATTCAATACAGTTTTATTTATATAGTGCTTTTTACAACATGAGTTGTCACAATGCAGATTTACATCGGTATTCCAGGCCTGATACCCCCTCAGAGGAAACCAAAGGTGACAGTGGCAAGGAAAAACTGACTGATAAGAAACCTTGAGCAGAACCCAGGTCAGAGGGGGAGCCCATCTGCTTTGGCTGGCACTAGGTGGATAAAGAGTAGTAAAGAATTTCCGAAGTTCTTAACAGTACTTAAGAATGGTGAAACATGTAGGTAGTAAGACACAGCAATGTAGGTGTGTAAGACACAATGAGTCTTATAAATCTTAAAAGTTATACAGCAGAATATGCATGGCATGTAGTCCTTGAGGGTCCAGTTCTTGGTACACTGAGTGCTCCACAGAAATGACGGCAAGGAAGCTGAGCTGGGGGTCCCGAAGTGGTGCTTGAGTTACAGCTCCAGGCAGGAGCCCACAGCCGGGTGGGGAAAACAGAACTGAAAAACATAGGTTTTTGGATGATAAGAATGGCAGGAATGTACAGCAGAGAGGCAGGAGAGGAGAGGCAGGGAAAAAGATGTCAGTGTGCAACAAGGAAAAAAAAACCCAGCAGGCTAACATTATGGCAGCATACCTAGGGGACAGGAGGCAAGAGACCGGCATAATCATGAGGGCAACCCTAAGGCAGTCAACACCAGATCACGGCACAGAGTCCATGCCATGATAAAGTGACAGCAATGACCGCTTAGTCCACCAGAGACTCTATGATCCTTATTAAATACAAAGGTCACTTATCTTTGGCTCAGCCTGGTCTAGAATGAAAACTATAACAGGCCTTCGGAATCTAAAGAACAGCAGTCTGGCCACCCTGGATGGCTTCAACTCAGATACTGAGTTTGCTAACGCCCTTAATTGTTTTTATAATCGTTTTGATACTTTTGATTTTAGCAATGAAATTCAGGAACTGAGTAAGAAACTTGAGGGTAATCAGCACTTTGATATAGACCAAAAGGATGTGGAAAAGGCCTTCCTCTCAGTAAGAGTAAATAAGAGTCATGGACCTGATAACATCTCTGGTCGTGTACTTAAATCCTGTGCAAAAGAACTGAGTCCTGTATTCCACCACATTTTTAATAAGTCTCTACAGGCACAGCATGTACCTAAGGTTTTGAAGGATCCTGTGGTAGTCCCTATTCCTAAATCTAGTTGCCCCAAAACTCTTAATGATTTTAGACCAGTTGCTCTTACATCAATTTTAATGAAAATCCTTCAAACACTGGTAAGGTCAGAAATCTTAAAGAAAACTGAGCATGCACTTGATCCCATGCAGTTCGCTTATAGGCCACATAGAGGAGTAGAGGATGCCACAGTCACTTTGCTTAATTTACTTGTTAAACATTTGGAGGGAAATGGGTCTCATGCTAGACTTCTATTTGTTGATTTTTCCTCTGCTTTTAACATGATTCAACCCCATATTTTAACCAGTAGGCTTTTAGAACAATTTGAACTGATTAACAATCTTGTGGGCTGGATTCTTGACTTTTTAACTAACAGGACACAAAGAGTGAGGGTAAATGGAACTCTGTCTGACCAAGTTTGCTCCTCAACTGGCTCCCCGCAAGGATGTGTGCTTTCACCCCTATTATTCTCTACATAAATATGTGTCAGAGTAGGTGGGAAAATAGGACCATCTCTACAGTATGCAGATGACACTGTTATTCTTAGTCAGCTTCAGGACAATGAGACCCGCCATGGCTCGGTCATCGACGACTTTGTCAAGTGGTGTGAGGAATCCTATCTTCAATTAAATTTATCTAAGACAAAAGACATGATAATTGATTTTAGAAAACATGCCCACAAACATGAAGACACATCCATTAAGGATCAGACAGTAGAATGTGTGCAATCTTATAAATATCTTGGGACAATTATTGACTCAGGACTGAGCTTTGAAGAAAATTGTGAAGCCGTGTGCAAAAAGGGGCACCAGCGTTTGTTTTGTTTGAGGAAACTGTCCCATTTTCACATTGGCAAAACCATGATGACCTTATTCTATCGTGCTTTTGTTGAATCGATTTTCTTTTTCTTTAGTGTCTTGGTTTGGAAACCTATCTTTAAAGAACAGAAATTCGCTGAGTCAAATTGTTCAATGATCTAGTAGGCTGATTGGGGAATCACAGCTTAACCCAGCATCCCTGTACACCAGACAGCTACAGTGGATTACTGGGTCAATCTTAAATGACGGCTCCCACCTTTTACACAGTGAATTCCAGCTTCTCCCTTCTGGACAAAGGTTTTTAGTCCCACAGTGCAACAGTACAAGTCGTAGCAACATTGCAAAGATGATAAAGAAGCAACTTTTATTTAACTATTTATTTATTTTATCTATTTTTTATTTTTTAGTGGTTTTTAGTGATGATTGGAATTTGGAGCACTTTTTATCATATTTATTATGCTGTCTACTGTCTGTGTTGTTTGTAAAAAATGTGTCAAGATGTATGAACTCGTCCACTGCAAAAAAAATATACCCACAGGTACAAATAAAGTAACCTTGACCTTTTTAAACCAGGATGAACACCAGTGTTGCCTTGCTGCCACCCCAGCACTGTATACTGGGCCAAATAAGTACAACCCAAGGGTCAGCTGTAACTGAAGGACACACAATAGCTCCAGGGTAGTTAAACCAAATGGGAAACAAGACAAAAGCAGAAGCAGCCAGCAGTTGCTTAGACACCTACACACTGGACAGGAAACAATCAACTGAATACAAGTGTGGTCCCATGTAAGAAAGTGAGCAATTGTTAAGTATTTTTTTCTAAGTTCCTTGAGACCCCCCCTACCTAATTTTGTTCTTATTACAGCATGGGCTGTCCTCTACAACATTGACAAAATAAAATGAACCAGCCTACCTTGAACGAAAGGGAAACTGCCTTAAGCAAAGACTCAAAGCAGAACAATGCTACTCCGTATCCACAGCAAAGAGACGAGCCAACTATGCCACAAAGCAAAGAAGCGGGGCAGATGTAACGCCAGTGACTCACACTATAAACAGACAGGAAAGAAACGGTACGAGCACATACCTTAAAATTGTTGGAAAACAAATCAAGAAGAGACACGGTGACTAAACCAGCCAAGCCAAACTGTATGCACCACCAACATGGAAACCAAGTTCCCAGGGGGAGAAAGAGTGGGAACAAACGTACATTCAGAAAGCAGTCACCTGCCTAGATATAATGCTGAAGAGGGACCGCTCGACAATTAAGGTGCCTGTGAATCGGTACATTCCGCACGAGCACAATTAGCAGACCCAGCACAGAGACAATTAAGTAAGCAGAGAGAAGAGGGAAAACTTAATCTGCTACATTAAGATAGGGAGGGGCAAGCCCATTTAAAGCCTTAAATGTGAGTAAGAACATTTTAAAATCGATGCGGTAGCCAATGGAGAGAAGCTGGAACTGGGGTAATGTGCTCAAAGCGTTTAGTTCTAGTTAAGATACGAGCAGCTGCATTTTGTACCATCTGAAGGGGTTTTAGGGAGGCATTTGCACATCCTGACAAGAGGGCACTACTGTAATCTAATCTGGATGTTACAAAATCATGGATTAGCTTTTCAGCGTCATTAATTGGTACAATTCTCCTGATTTTGGCTATAATTCTCAAATGAAAGAAGGCTGTCCAACAGGTGTTACTTATATGAGTTTTAAAAGAGACCTCAGGATCAATAATGAAATCAAGGTCGAGGCAAGGGAGACACCATCAAGGTCTAGTGTAAAATGAGTGAATTTGCTCCTGATTGAATTTTGGCCAACAACCAATATTTCGGTTTTGTCTGAGTTAAGGAGGAGAAAATTTCGGGCCATCCAATTTTTTACATCTGTTAGGCAGGTCTCCATGTTTGATATATTAAGAGGCTGCGTTTCACAATCCTCTCCTGGCGGCCCACTGTCCTGCGTATCTTCTATCTATCCTTGCTGTTTGATTAAATAAGGTGTGCTCAGCTAATCAAAAGTGCCACTGATGAGTGGTGGTTACAGGAGTATGGTTACAGTAATGTGTGGGTTTATCCACAGCTTGGAAGGAAAGTCTCCTAAATTACAAGCATGCCCTCACAGCTACCAGATCCAAATATTTCTCTACTCTTATTGAGAGAAACAAGGACAATCCTAGGTACCTGTTTAGCACTATTGCCAGATTAACCAAGAGTCCTGCATCAGTTAACCCTACCATACCAGCAATTTATAGTAGCAGTGACTTCATGAACTTCTTTGACAGTAAAAATCTTAAAGATAAGAGACACAATACAAAAATTCTCATCAACTTCTGGTTCCTGCCTGGCCAGTCCCGTTCCAGATTATGTAGACATGTCTATTAGGCCCGCCCGCGCTTCGACTCTTTTATACCCATTGAATTTGGCGACTTTTCTTCTCTTCTCAATTCATCTAATAACTCTACCAGCCAACTTGACCCCATACCAACTGGCTTCCTAAAACAGCTATTGCCTGCAATTGGCACACCACTATTAAATCTTATCAATGCCTCTCTTATGTCTGGACACGTACCTCAGCCCTTTAAAGTAGCAGTTATCAAGCCTATTCTGAAAAAGCCTAATCTTGATCCCAATGACCTGTCAAACTATAGGCCCATCTCGAACCTTCCATTCCTCTCCAAAATTCTGGAAAAAGCGGTATCAAAGCAACTCTGTGCCTTTTTACACTCTAACAACATTTTGGAAGTTTTCCAGTCCGGATTTAGACCTCACCACAGTACGGAAACCGCTCTCCTGAAAGTGCTCAACGACCTTCTACTCTCCTGTGACAATGGCTGTATCTCTCTTCTTGTGCTACTAGACCTAAGTGCAGCCTTTGATACCATCGATCATTGTATCCTCCTTGACCGCCTCGAAAACCTGGTTGGCATAAGTGGACATGCCCTATCTTGGTTTAGATCTTATCTATCAGAACGATATCAGTTTGTCTCCATCAACAACGAATCCTCCGCTCGTTCCAGAGTAAAATATGGTATACCTCAAGGATCTGTGCTTGGACCTCTGCTCTTCTCGTTATACATGCTGCCTCTTGGCGATATCATCCGTAAACATGACATTAATTTCCACTGTTACGCGGACGACACTCAGTTATACATATCAGTCAAACCCGATGTCCCTCTGAATATTTCAAACATGGAGGCCTGCCTAACAGATGTAAAGAATTGGATGGCCCGAAACTTTCTCCTCCTCAACCCGGACAAAACCGAAATATTGGTCATAGGCCAAAATTCAATCAGGAGCAAACTCACTCATTTTACATTGGACCTTGATGGTGTCTCCCTTGCCCCGAGTGCAGCCATCAAAGACCTTGGTGTTGTTATTGATCCCGAGCTCTCCTTTGAAACTCACATAACTAACACCTCTAGGACTGCCTTCTTCCATCTGAGAAATATTGCTAAAATCAGGAAAATCGTATCAATTAACGACGCTGAAAAACTAATCCATGCCTTTGTAACATCCAGATTAGACTACTGTAATGCCCTCTTGTCAGGATGTGCAAACGTCTCATTAAAACCCCTTCAGCTGGTGCAAAATGCAGCTGCTCGAATCTTAACTAAAACTAAACGCTTTGAGCACATCACCCCAGTTCTGGCCTCTCTCCATTGGCTACCTATTAAATACCGGATCATTTTTAAAATACTCTTACTCACATTTAAGGCTTTAAATGGGCTTGCCCCCCCCTATCTTAAGGACCTTCTTCATCCATATCTTCCGCAGAGAGCCCTTCGCTCCCAAAATGCCGGGCTTCTCACCATTCCAAGAGTGGGCAAAACTACTGTAGGCGGTAGAGCCTTTTCCTATCAAGCCCCTCTCCTGTGGAACAGTTTACCCTCTGAGATTCGGGGAACAGACTCTCTCTCCACCTTTAAGTCTAGGCTCAAAACATATCTATATAGTAAATCCTTCAGCTGAGGGACATGGCCTGGTGCTGGCGTGGATCATAGAGTCTCTGGTGGACTAAATGGTCATTGCTTTCATGGACCCTGTGCCGTGATCTGGTGTTGACCGTCTTAGGGTCGCCCTCATGACTATGCCGGTCCCTTGCCTCCCGTCCCCTAGGTTATGCTGCCATAATGTTAGCCTGCCGGGGTCTTTCCTTGTTGCACACCTTTTTCTCTGCCCCTCCTCTCCTGCCTCTCTGTTCTACATCCCTGCCATTCTTATCATCCACTAACCACTGTTTTCTGTTTGCTTCCTATTCCCTGCTCCGGGCTCCTGTCCGGAGCTGTAGCCCAAGCGTCTCATCTCGTTTTCCAGTCCTGCTACCTCGCTGCCCTGCCCATCAAAGCCAACTGCATTCCAAGACCCGGACATCCTAGGAGACATTCTTATAATCACTCTACTGTTAACTGCTATTGTTTGTCAATAACAAATGTACATTGCATAATATTGTGTCTAACTCTATCTGCCCAGTGCCGGCCAGAAGCAGATGGGCCCCCCCATGAGCCCGGTTCTGCTCAAGGTTTCTTCCTGATAGGGAGTTTTTCCTTGCCACTGTTGCCTTGTTGGCTTGCTCTCAGGGGGTCTCAGGCCTGGGAACAATGTAAAGCTGCTTTGTGACAACTTGTGTTGTAAAAAGCGCTATACAAATAAAAATGAATTGAATTGAATTGAATTGATAGAGTCCAATAGGTTCAATGATGGACAAAAATGCTGTTCTGAACAATTCATGTTCAGTATCCATATGCACATTAAAGTTGCCTACTATCACAGCCTTTTCTGTATTAACAACCAGGTCGGATAAAAAGTTGGCAAATTCCTATAAGAAAACACTATAAGGGCCAGGTGGCCTGTAAACTATTACAAGGGTAAATAGCTGAAATGCAGTCTTGTCAGGATGTGCAAAGCTAAGTACTAACAGTTCAAATGAATGAAAGTTATAGCCAGGTTTAAAAGTGGCACAGAATTTGGAGCTGTGTACAGCAGAAATGCTGGCACGTCTGCTAGTAGGTCGAGGGACCTGGTGATTACTGTAACTGGGAGAAGTTGATTCATTAAGAGCAATAAAGTCATTAAGTTTAAGACAAGTTTCAGTCAGGCATAAGATATCAAATTGGTGATCAGTAATCAATTTGTTTACTAACATAACTTATTTATTAACCCAATCTTAAGGACCATTTGTCTGCAAATACTACTTTCAGATTTGTCAAATTTAATTTTTATCAGATTATCAGCACAAATGCCCTTGCTAGATATTTTTAAGACGTTTGGGACCGAGTCAGGGAACAGACACCATCTCTATGGGATTGACTTTAAGTGGTGGTTCAAGGGAAAAAGCAGACATCTGTGTAGGACAGAAAGTCTGCTGCCTGGCCTTGGCCCTGATAAGTCAAGGTTTAGAGGAAGACTATGATCCAGGTTTCTAGAGATAATAGCTGCACCCTCCCTTGAGGAGCGGATGCCATCTCATTTTAAAAGACCAGGTCTCCCCCAAATCTTGTGTCAATTATCTGTAAAACCCACTTTGTTAAAGGGGCTCCACTCAGACAACCAATGATTAAGTGATGTTAATCTGCTATAGATCTCGTCACCGCACCACATGGGGATGGGGCCAGAGAAAATTACTGACTCCGACATTTGCTTTGCAATCCTGTACACAGATTTATTTATTAACTTTGTTATTTCCGATTGTCTCATGCGGACATAGTTAGTGCCGACGTGAATAACAATTCAAAACAAAACAAAAAAGTACTGATTACAGGTCAAAAGAGGATGTTCTAATGTTATATCCATATTATTTTAATGTTTGTAAAACTACATTCAGAATACAGTTTCCATTTTTGGACATTCAATTCAATTCAATTTTATTTGTATAGCGTTTCCCAAAGCAGCTTTACATTGATCCCAGGCCTGAGACCCCCTGAGAGCAAGCCTAAGGCAACGGTGGCAAGGAAAAACTCCCCAGTTAACAGGAAGAAACCTTGAGCAGAACCCAGCTCAGAGGGGGAGCCCATCTGCTTCTGGCTGGCACTGGGCAGATAGAAATAGAGAGAGTCTTAAAGTTGTACAATGTACTTTAAGACATTTGTGTTAGATAGGCAGCAGTAATTAATGACATAGTAATTATGAAATCTATCCTATAATGTCCGGTTCTTGGCACGCAGTTGGCTTGATGGGCAGGGCAGCGAGGTAGCAGGACTGTTCAGTTCTTAGCGCACAGTTGGCTTGACGGGCAGGGTAGTGAGGTAGCAGGACTGGAAATCGGGGTGTGACGCTTGAGCTACAGCTCCAGGTAGGAGCCCGGAGCAGGGGTAGGAAACAAACAGAGAACAGTGATTAGTGGATGTTAAGTGTGGGAATGGAAACTAAAAGGCATAAAGGCAAAGGGGGGAACAGAGGGGGAAGAGGGATGCATGTGCGTAATAGGGAAAAGTCCCGGCAGATAAGGACTATGGCAGCATACCTTGGGGACGAGAGGCAAGGGGCCAGCACAATCATGAGGGTGACCCTAAGGCAGTCAACACCAGACCACAGCCGGATCAGCTGAGTACCCAGGCCATGATACAGTGACAGCAATGACCACTTAGTCCACCAGAGACTCTATGATCAATGTCAGCACCGTGCCGTGTCCCTCAACGAAAAGATTTGAAATAAAGATACGTTTTTAGACATCAAGAACTACATAGCGACTCTTGAAAGACTACATGTTCAGGAATCAAACAGTTAACAAAACTTAACAAAAAATGGATTTGGGATTTTATTGCTGTTTCTAAAAGGATTACAAAAGGTATTTTATCATATTTTGACAGCAGAACAAGAAGACATTGATGGAAATTAGGTAAAGGTGAAATTCACTCTGGCGCTTTGAAGTTTTGTCACTCAGAGGAAAGGAATTTTGACACTCAGAGAGTTATGAATGCATGGAATAGCCTACCAGGATTTGTAGCTGAAACAGACTCCCATAGAGTGTTCAAGACAAGGATTGACACAGTCCTTGATACTTTAGATTACAGGCAGCGTGATGAGCCTAGATGTGCTGAATGGCCTGTTGTTGTTGTTGAAATTTATGTTATGCAGTCCCTGTGAAAATGTGGTGGTTCATGCCAGCCATGGTGTCCACTATGTGCCCAACAGTGAGGTCATTTGTCTGGAAATTGTAAGACATCATAAGACAAAAAATAAAAGCAGAGGACTCTCTTTCTACTGCATGGTGAAGATTGCTGTTCTGTGGCAGTCACCAGATAGCGTGTACATTTACTCACGTTAAGGAGCGTCAGCATTTTTTAATATCAAATGCTTTATAACTGTCACCTCTCAGTTCTTACACGCAGAAGCCATTTGCTTTATGTCCATGTAAAAGCAGCATCTGTCTGTATATAAAGCACTGTCTGTATATGCAAAAGCCAACAAATTTTTTAAGCAATACTTTTCATTCTTTATGGAGGATGAAACTTATCACTGTTCAGCAGAGCCGGCCCGTGGCATAGGCGGTATAGGCGAATGCTAGGGGCGCTGTCCATCCATAGGGGCGCCCCAAATGAGAGAAGAAAAAACAAATCAAAATTTTTAACTTTTACTATTTTTTTACTAATACTATTTTAATACTGTTATTTCGAAATACAAAAAAGCCCACAACATCATAACTACATAGCCTATTTTCTGGGTTGCCCGCAGCATTCACCAGATCACAGAGTGAGTGACACTGACCGTGAAACGTGATACGATTAATATCAGTAGCCTAATTCATATATATATATATGGTTTGAGGAAGAGTTTTTAGATGTTGTAAATGACTGCTCTCAACCTAGAGAGAGAACACAATCCTTCTGGTTCTGGATCTGGTTTTGTGTAATAATCATGATAGAATTTGCATCACTGAGGTAGGGGAGCCACTCAGAACAAGTGACCATAGTGCAATTACATTTGACGTTTTTTGGTCACGTTACGTCTGCATTCTCCAATGCTCGAGTTTTTAACTTTAGATGAGCTGACTTTATTAAGATGCGTGACTATACAAAGAATATAAACTGGGTACCTCTTCTGGATGGCAAAACTGTGAAAGAAATGTGGAGCATATTTAAAACGATTATTCTGGATGTACAGCGTAAATTCAGTTTTTTGAAAAGCAGATTGCACTAGATGGAAAGAGTAACTCTACGTCAGAGAGTTAGTGACGAATGGTGTTGTTGTGACAACTTTCTCAGATGACCAGTGGGTACAGAACTTTCGAACGTCGAGGGAAACATTTCAATATCTCTGCACTCGGGTTTGACCAGCATTGGAGAAGCAGGACATGAGATTTTGTGTGTGTGTTCCCCTCCAACAAACGGTCGCTATTGCTCTGTGGAAGCTCGCAACCAACGCAGACAACAGGAGTGTTGCACACCTGTTTGGGATAAGCCGTTCAACTGCCTGCAAGTGTTTAAAGGCCTTCTGTTCTGCTGTTGAAGAAATACTGCTACCCGAAGTTATCCAATTACCGAATGCTGACACTTCAGGAAATGGCCAACTACTTTGAGAACAGATGCAGGTTGCCATAATGTGTTGGTGCCATAGACGGTTCACACATACCAATCTTGGCTCCACACGAGTATCACACAGAATACTACAATAGAAAAGGGTGGTACTCTATTGTCCTGCAGGCAGTGGCTGATGGTAAGGGACTTTTTGGGAATGTGTTTACTGGACTCCCCGGCAGCCTGCACGACGCCAGAGTTCTGCAAAGGTCTGGACTGTGGGATATAGTTGAGGGTCAGGGGATTATTCCCTGGATGGCATCGAGTTGTTGGTGGCCATGACATGGGCTACTACATCTTGAGTGATGCAGCATATCCCCAAATGAGCTGGCTCATGAAACCTTTCGTGGACAATGGGCGCCTGACTGACCAGCAGATAACGTACAACATCAAACTCAGCAGAACCAGGGTGGTTGTGGAGAATGCTTTTGGAAGACTAAAGGGAAGGTGGCGACGTCTTCAGAAGAGGAATGACTGTAGTACAGACTTGGTAAAGTCTATTGTTCTCACATGCTGCGTGCTACACAATCTGTGTGAGCCCCATTGTGAGGATGTAAGGGCTCAGGCAGGGACTCAGTCGCAGACCAAGAGAGCTTCAGGTTGCAGGCGGGATTATAAATGACGGCAGCAAAGTTGCGAAACAAAAGCAGGCAGGGTCGAAAACCAGAAGGCAGTCCGTGGACAAAAACAGGGTCGAATAACAGAAGCAGGCAGGGTCAGGAACCAGGCAGGCAAACGATCAGGCAAAGGGACAAAACGGCAGGCAGAAAACGAAGACGAAGGGCAGGCAGAGTCAGGCACGGAGAATACGGAAATCCAAAAAACTGCGGGAACGAAACAGGTACGAAAACGCTGAGACGAACTGGCAAACAAGACAGGAACAAGCAGGGTAGAAATAGGGCTGGGCTGATGAGGAGATGAGATGCAGGTGGGCAGGCAGGCAGGTGAAGGTAATGGGGCAATCAGGTGGGCGGGGACCAGGCGGGGAGCGGGGCGGGGCTGGAACACAAGGAAAAACAAAAAGCACATGGACAGGGAAAAACAAAAACACCACAGCTAGGGGGGTGGAGCCCTGACAGAGGAGTAAAGAGAGGAATGGGCTGCTCCTGCTCCCCTCAATCAGCTTGATGTGCCACAGCCAGCAGATGATGATGGTGGAGATACAGGTGTGGCAGCATGCACACCTCTAATGCGCCACCTCAATGTTTAGGCTAAACATCATGCATGTTAGTAAAGAACTCAATTTTGTACTTTTCCCATGTGTAGTTTAGTTAATGTGCAAGTTTTATTTGCATTTGTTAATATGAACTTTTTATTGATTTGTAGCTTGTTAATAAACTCATGAACAACAACTGTTGCGTGAATGGTTTTTTTAAGGCACCATTTTAAGGTGATTTAAGGCACTCTCTACACAAGAGAACACACAAGACAATTGTATAAAATGCAAAAATATAAATAATTATGTACAGATTTTTACAATGTACAGTACAATGTACAACTATGTACAGATTCAAAAAAGTGTTCAGTCCAGTGGTGGGTGAACAAGGGCCAGGGGCTGGGACTGGGGTTGTTGCAGTAGGTGACCAAGCATGACCAGAAGCCCTTGTTGAAAGGTGAGCATCTGCTGCCTGGATGCCTCTGCCTCCTGTCTCCTTAGCAGCTGCTACCTCTCCTGTGCTGCAGCAGCCCCTTCCTCATGCTCTGTGAGCATGTGGAAAAGCCGTTCATGCTCCTCCCTGGCCTCCTTCCTGCTCTCCTCCTCCATCTCCTTCATGGCCTCCAACAAATCCAAATCCCTTCTCCTCTTTTCTGTTGAGAAACAAAGTATATAATAAGGATAGGTGCCACTTGTATCAGAACGCAATAGGTGTCAGTATTTTGTTAGCGTTGTAAGCCTCGATATGCCTGCCTAGTGTGTCAATCTTAAAAATATAGTGTTGTAAGCTTAAATATGCAAGATATGGTTGCCTTATGAAGTGGCGAGAAACTGCGTTACAATCTGCAATGTTTGAAATACGTTAGAGACATATATAAATATAAACTACACAGCATAAGCTTTAACGTTACTTACTGTTGCGTTTGGCCACTTGAGAAGGGCGAGGGTTGCTGCACATCACTGGAGGCTCCAGAGACGACTCCTGCAGGGTGTCCTGCAGGGTGTCCAAGTGTTGCTATAAAACACAAAAACATTGTGTGAAACATCGTGAGAAACATTACAAAATATAACGTCCAGTAACACAATATCCACCCCAAAGGCTGTTTTGTTGCTATTTGGTAAACGTACAACAAGTTAGTCTGAAGACAAAGGGAAATTCATGTTACAAATAAGAACTGGCTTGCTAACTTAGCATGCTAACTAGCTAACATGCCTCCGATAACCAAGACCTGAGGAGAAACGTAATGTCTGTGTTAAGACTAGCTTGCTAGGCGATCCAAACTCTTAAAATAACAATTTTCTCAATTCTTACCTTCAGGAGACGACTCGTTTGGAGTCGCTGCTGCCAACACGCCGTCCTCATTCGACACTGTCGAGTTATGTGTCTGTAGCTGTGGCAAGGAGTCTTTGGTCACCGCGCAGTTGGAATATGCCGGTCGATGGCCCAGTATACTGTCCAACTGGTGGTTCATTTTCCTGTTGGACCCACTTTTGTTGTTGTGATCTTTCAGGCGTTTGAGTTTAACTTCTCACGGCACTGTTTCGCCGTGTGGTGAATACCTAGCCCGTTGAGATGACTCGATATGTCGAGGTATACCTTTTCATTACACTGAGAGGACTCAAGCCCCCTCTGGACTTCTTCGCTGGTGTAATATGCCAGCAATGCCTGCACCTCCCTGTCGGTGCACCTCTCCATCTTCTTTTCCATCTCCATTTTTCTTGTTTGAAAACCGCTGTACCACTGCTGCTCGCTTCTGGTGAGATTTAAAAATGGCGCTTCTCTTGTTGTGTTAACGTCATCGCCCGCCTACAGCATATCCAATCAGCGTTGAGTCAACACCATGCCCCACTCAGCCTGCCTTCACTGAGCTGAGGGAGACAGGGCAAAGAGGAGGAGGAACCAGCCTGGGTGTCTGCTCCCCCATCTTGGATCAGGGTTCAGGAGTAAAAACAGTCAGATGAGAGCCTTGCTTTGGAAGCTTTGATGTGATCCTTGAAGATGGGAGAAAAGGCACCTTTACTTGGGTGTCTCAGTGGCTTCTGCATCATTAAAATTGCATGGAGGGCTCCCTCATTTTTAATGGAAACAGAAGCAAGGCGATCATCCTGTTTCAATGTTTAGATGTTTATTCAGGAGATCCCTGCAGGGGAGGGGCAGATGTGTGTTCCAGAGTTTGTGTGTGTGCGTGTGTGTGCGTGTATATATGTATGAATTTTATTAACACTGCAAACTGTTTTGTTCAGCTTTCTGAACAGGAGCAGGGAGCAAATACAGCAGCGAGCACAGACACAGACACAGTAATGAGCATAGACACAGATACAGCAGTGAGCACAGACACAGTAATGAGCACAGACACTGCAGGGAGCACAGGCATAGCAGTAAGCACAGACACAACAGTGAACATAGACACAGACACAGGCTCAACTTAGACAACATGCTGTTCCATGCTGCTCCTGGTGTTAAACATGTTTTAAATGAAAACATATATATTAATCATGGATTTTCTGCTTTAAACATTCCCAATTGTGTCATATCATTACAAACACATCAGAAATCCTTACAGTCCTTTATTGCTATGAACTGGCTTTGTATGGTGAATTGTAGGGTACACGTGATATGGCTGCAGGTTTAAGTGTAAGGTCGTTAATAGTCAGTGAGCCTACCCACATTATTATTGTTACTGAAGGCATACAGTGAATATTAAACACAGTGTATGTCTGTTGCCTGAAAGTCCTGGTTATCCAAAATCACTTCACAAGGGGATGATGTCACACCACAGACTCTTTTTTGGGAGTAGTGGTCCTGATCTTGATCCTGATTTTACACCTGATTTTTGGTCCGTGTGTGGTTCACTAACCATGCCCCCTCCCCCTCTATCAGGCAGAAGGGGTCAGATTCAAACTCCTCACACTTGGCTCTGTCACAGCTGTCAACATGTGGTAAAAGAGCCTTAGGAAAATCACAACTAAAAGAGTGCCCAAAAAGATGACATATACAGTAGGGCACATATTAACACACCCTTGTTGTGTCTAAAGTCACATATGGATTTATAACCAGCTCCCCTTTGCTGGATTCACATAATGTGTCTCCTCTGATTACTGCTATTTGTCAAGGCTGAGTACGTAATAAATGTACTAAACACGTTCAAACTATATTTTATGGTGTTCTCAAAAGCCGTGGGCAATCATTCAAAAAAACAGAAATTTGGTAATTAAGAAAACAATCCTATCAGTCGATTGATTGCTCTGTTTAAGCTGTTACTTTCACTAAATGTAAGAGAATGCCAGCTCAGGTTACAATTACTGTAAAAGTTTTGTTTCCTGCTGTTTACAGACTCTTGTCTTCTAAATTAAATAAAAATGACAAAGCCTAGATTAATTATTTTAACTACTTTTTACCAACCCCTCGCTTGGCAAATGTGTAAAAGCAAAAAAATGTGTGCGTCTTCATTCTCCCTAAATGCATTTGGTAAAACACCCAAAAAAGGCCCATGTGTCTCCACAGTTACCCATTGTTTAGAGTTCATGAGTGGTTTTGCCAGTTCAGGAATTTCTGGGTTTTTGTAATTAAGTTATGT
Source organism: Megalops cyprinoides (assembly GCF_013368585.1). NCBI lineage: Eukaryota > Metazoa > Chordata > Actinopteri > Elopiformes > Megalopidae > Megalops > Megalops cyprinoides. The sequence goes on along the minus strand of NC_050604.1, from coordinate 304,855 downwards.
CTGGTCTCACCAAAACCAAACTCTTTAAAAACATCTTAAGGTTATCTGTGGCAAAGAAAGCAATGGCATGTAGTTTTTGGATTAGTTTTTCATCCTTGATGGAAGTGCTGGTTTTATGATAGTAAAATAAATTCAAAATCAGGAAACACCTGTTATTTTTGTGCAAGTCATACTCATTTATTTGCCTGCATTTTAATTTACACTTCCATTTGCAACTTTGTTGAACTTTTGGTGATGAGCATGTTTCTTGGATGGCTGTAATTCTGTAAAGTTTTGCTGGTGAGCATGACTGTGATTCTCACTAAAGTGTGGGATTGTGACAGCACTTGTCTGCTTTGTAACAGTGCTCTGAAGGCAGGGTTATGCCCTGTCATAAACTTTCGTTCTTCTTAGATTTAAAAGAAATAGGACTATGGAGAACAGAGGGAGATATTTGTCTCACGAAGGCATAATTATTTGCGTCTAATTAAAAAACAAATATCAGATTGTAGGGGGAAGTTAGTCTTCCTCACACGAGCAATGCCAATTATGTAGGGACAATGCCTACGATTAGAGAGGGGTTCCACTTACGTGTAAGGAATATCCTTACACGAGGTACCAATTATGTTGGTGATAATTAAATTAAACACATGGAAGCGCCATACAGAATATGGCGTCTACCATAGTGGTTAAAATAAAATATCAGTCTCATAAAATATACTGAACTATTAATTTGGAACTTCAATTAATAATTAAATTAATAATTATAATCGAAATTACCACATCAATAGTTAATCTTAATCAAATCACAATATTATCTATTTAGCTAACTAAACAAATAACACTGTTGATTCAACTAAAAGGTGAAGGTCTTTAGAATTCTGATCAGCAGAGGTTGGCGATATTCATTCCACGTGTTATATTACAACAGACAACCTTGGAAAAATAATGCATTTATTTAGATATCATAGTAATCATACACAAATCAATATATTTATGTACAATGAGTGAAGCTAATGTGTGTGTATTTACACAGGTTCGGGTGAGTGTCTTGCGCAAGTGTGTGAGCGAGTCATAGGGTGTGTATGCCTTTGTTCTAAGTCGTGCGTGTGCTGCGCGTGCTTGCTGAACACACGTGTTCAAAGAGAAAACAAAGGAACATGTGTGTGGCTGCGAGTTTGAGTTGCCTATGTGCATCTTTAAGCAAACATAACATCTGTCTGGTACAGGATATGTTCAGACGATTGATAACCGCGGGGTTATTTTGTTCGGATTAAAAGAAGGTACCAGGGGTTAGCAAGACGATATGCATGCAAAGATCCAATGTATATGTGTGGTATTGTAACTAACACTGCGCAGTGAACAGCGTGTGACAAATCAGCTATGAAACAACGAAACATAGCTAGTTACATTACTCGTAACGATCTGAACACACGGATGTACAAACATTCATAAATGTAGCTAACAGTTAGTTGTATAGCTATGCAATGTCGTATGCCCAGAGTTAACAGCCTAGTAGCTCATGAAATGACGTCCACATCTTGCGGTTCCGTGGGTGGTTTCGCTGGCGGTTCCGTTGTTGGGGAGCCAGGGCTGGTTTGGTTCGGTCTCAGGGACGTGCACAGGGGGGTTGCTCAGGTTGCTCAGGTAGGTGGGGGGGTTGTGCCCTTTCTTCAGGTCAGAGCAACTGCCCCTCAAAATTCCTGTGCACGTCCCTGTTTGGTCTGGATCGCTCCAGGCGCTGATGAGGATTTCTTTCTGGGAGACACGTTGAGGTGGATCTGGTTGCACCTTTATCTCTGGCTGGTAACGAGTTCGCGCTGCTCTGCTTGCTGGCGCTGAAACTCAGCTCTTGCTTTATTCATCTCCGCTAGCAATTCGTCGCTAGCTCGGAGAATCAAAGCCAGGACAGGGCCATCGGCTCGGCTGTCCGTGTCCCTTCCGCGTGGTGCGGCCTTCGGGGAATGAGAGGGATACGTCCGTCTTCTTCGGACGTATGGAACAAGAAGCAAGAGGCAAGAGAAGCGTCTTCGGACGCGGGGCAAGAGAGCAAGAGTGATAGCAAAGGAATGTACCCGGTTTTTACTAGCATCGCTGCGGGGGGACATTTCCTGTTTACTGTAGCTGTCCTTGATTGGGTGGGGGTCGTGAAACTGCAACATCACGTCCTGTGAGATCGCGTTTCACATTAAAAGCGAGTTATGCATTACTGTCCGTAAAAGTTGAACAAAGAGAATGAACAAATCTATCTGTGGATGGCACTGTACCTACAAGATATGCAACACATTAGAGACTGTCCCTCTCTGATTCATTACTGTGGTGAATGGAGAGACTCTCTGGCTGATTACAGTGGTGAAAGCAGAGGCTCCTTCAGTTGTTCATTACTGTGGTGTGAACGCAGAGACTCTCTGGCTCATTACTGTGGTGAATGGAGAGACTCTCTGGCTCATTACTGTAGTAAAAGTTTTTATTCCTCACCAGAATGGCATGATCCAGTGAATTCTGAGGGCCTGAAATGACCAATGACCTACATACAATGACATGAATGCTCTTTCTTTTTCTTTTAATTGGCTAGCTAGCCAACTACTGAATTGCTTACTTTTCTGTGACAAGAAGCAGGGTGAAGCAGGGTGAATGCAGAGATGACTCAAGACACAGGAGGTTTGGTTCAAAGAAAATAAAATTACCTTTACTTGAGATTTGGGAGATTCAAAACAGGCTTGGTGGCAGGGTTCACACAAACTAGGTATGGAAACTCAAGGCTGAACAGAGATATGAACAAAGGGCAGGGCTTAAATAACAAGGAACAGAGGTATAAACAATAACTAATCAACATAGGTGAAAAGACATTAACTAAATAACATGTAGAGAACACAGGAAATTATGTGGCCATCTCATAGCCAACCCAGGAGCTGACACTTTGCTACCAACAACCATTCAGCCACTTGCAGGAGAGATGTGGAGTGGTTGCATCACTGTCAGGGCTCTTACTGACAGGTGAAAAGCTTGCAAGAGATGCTACTTAAAGATTACAGGTGAAAATTTTAAGCTGAAAGCATATTGGATGGTGTTTATTTCATTAAGTTCTCTATTTCTGAAGCGCTTACTGGCTAATTTAAACTACTAGTTATTATAGACAACTGTGGATCTATTGATGCACTAGCAGCACACTGGCAAAAGTCAATTTATAATCTTGTCAATCCTCTTATTACAGCAGCATGTTAAACAGTACAGAAACAGAGTGTAGTATGTCTCCCAGCAGACTTTGGGAGTTTTGGTCAATGTCAGTGAGGGCAGGGCCAGTGGCGTTGTTAGGTCCGATCATTCGGGGCTATAGCCCCAAATATTTTAAGCCTAGCCCCGAATATTTTCACCCTGAAAAAGGAGGTGTTTCATAGCAAAACAACAGATAGACTGTGTAACAGAGCTGAACTTGACTTGCAGTGTCCGAAGGTGTGATAATATTTATTTATTATAAAGGCAGATATAACCTCCCCAACCTACCGATGTTTTGGGTAGGGTGTTTTTATGGGCACTAAAACATCTTTTAAATTGATAAATGAACACAATAATAGTGACGCTTGACAGATCTTGATTAAGCCTATGAATCATACAGGCTGTGAGGCCATAAACTCAGGGCACCCATGTTGAATGGGCCAGTGGAAAGCCTGCTTGCATTAATCAGAGGAACCTCTCTGCAGTCAGCAGTCTCTCCAACAATTTGCACAAGCTTTTTATGTGTCCTGTTATGTTACAGCCATTAGACCAAGCGTCAAATGAGGTATAATGTTCAAAACTCCATAATGTGCTTCCCTGCAACATCCTCCATGTGTTACCATAATCAAACTCAAGCCTCTACTTGAGTTCAATCTGTGAAGATTTGATTACCCACATCTGTGTCTACGTAAAAGACAGGTTTAATTAAAACTGTCTTTACTTTGTTCTGTAAATGATTGCTCACAAGTTTAATGATACAAACATTCAAAATCCTAAAACATATACGCACTAGTAATTACACACCCACATTAATATGGATGTGTGCATTTTGTTTTTAAATAAACTGCTTAGGAAGTGTATTAATGAATAATACACCAAAGAAGGCATTTTCATTATTGTAATGAAGATACTAAGTCATTATTTTTGTACATAGACCCATATGTATATTTCATTCAGAAATGAATGCAAGTGTTCACTACAAACACATTTTTTAAGAGCAATACCCCCAGAGTCTCCCAAGGGGGGGTAAGAAACTCAATGGGACAGACACACCGGTAACAGCCAGGACAGGAAATATGACTATGAGGAAGCTAAAGCAAACAACACTGACCGGAGAGGAATTCACAACAAGGTGTCATTGCAGGAAAGTCTGGATAAACATCAGAGCAGGTCTAGTTGTGGAACAATGGTGACCCAAGCACAGCGCATGGATTCAGTATCCGGTGAGACGAAGGAGAACTGGATAGACGGCATTCCATGGCATGGAAGCTGCTTTAGCAGGTCCAGTACACAGAAAGGTCAACTCACTCACAGCCATAGCGTACAACCTAGCCAAGGAACGATTTGGCTCAATGGAGTGGAGAGGCCAGCCCCAGCCACCACGGCAACCAAACAGGAGGGAAAGGGAGATTTGTCGCTTGAGAAGCGAAATAAAGATGCTCAACAAGCTGTTTGAAACCAGCTCACCTGCTGAAAAAGAAGGTATCAAGGAACTAACCAGCAAGCTGCGGGATCAGCTGTGCAAACACAGAGGTCTGAGTATCTTTGACAGCAAAGAAGGAAGAAAGATAAAAGGCGAGCGCAGTTTGTCAAAGACCCATACAGCTTCACCAGGACTCTTCTTGGCCAACAAAAATCTGGTACACTATCCAGCCTAAAGCCAGAGGAACAGGAGTTCCTGTGGGAAGCACACAGCAACCCCTATAGGGGTCAGGGACTAGGAGCCAATTGGAATGTTCGCAAACCTGGAAAAACATCCGCTGAGCTGAATGTGAAGGAGCCTACATGGCAGGAAATTAAAGACGTCATACGGAAAGCCAAAGCATCAGCTGCCCCAGGCCCAAGCAGTATACCTTATAAGGTATATAATAAATGCCCAAAACCTCTCTGGAGGCTGTGGAAGATCATGAGAAAGATCTGGGCCAAAGGCCAATTCCATCAAGCTGGAAACTGGCAGAAGGATGCTTTGTTCCAAAGGAAGAGGGTTCCTCCACAATCGCCCAGTTTAGGACAATCTCCCACCTGAATGTGGAATGCAAGATTTTCTTGGCGGTGCTCGCAAGAAGGCTAATCTCTTATATGATGCAGAACCAATATATCAACACATTCATCCAGAAAGGAGGTATCCCAGGCTTTTCGGGGTGTCTGGAACACACTTCAATAATCAGCCAACTGATCCATGAGGCTAAGCAGAAGAAAGGTGACCGAACAGTTGTCTGGTTAGACATTGCAAATGCCTACGAGTCAATCCTACACAACCTCATCCAAGAAGGACTTGACCACTATTACATTCCAGTGGCTATTCGAGATATGATCACCAGCTACCTAGGAGGGTTCAAACTCAGATTCATATCAGCCCATTTCACAACCAACTGGCTGGACCTCCAAAAGGTGATTCCAACAGGGTGTACCATCTCCCCCATCCTGTTTATTATGGGTATGAACCTCCTAATATCAGCAGCAGAAGGCGTGACCCGTGGCCCTGCACTGGAGTCGGGTGTCATCCAGCCAGCACAAGGGTCCATGGACGACATTACAATAATGACTGTCACACATCTAAGCAAGATGGGTGTTGGAAACCCTGGACAGTGTAGCTCCTTGGGCAAGGATGTCCTTTAAGGCCAGGAAGTCCAGAAGTATGGTGATCAAGAAGGGCAGAATTACCAGTTCAGCCTCCAAGTTCAGGGTGAGGTCATGCCATCCATTGAGGACAACCCGATAAGTGCTTGGGAAAGTGGTTTGACACAACACTGACAGATGGAGCCAATGTCACCAACGCTGCAAAGCAGATTGATGAATGGCTGATTGACAAATCCAGACTCCCCAGTAAATTTAAGACCTGGCTATACCAGCATAGCCTTCTGCCCAGGCTTCTTTAGCTCTTCACAGTTTACGAGTTCCCCATGACTGCTGTAGAATGCATTGAGAGGAAAATGAACACGCACCTGCGGAGATGGTTGGGAATTACCCCAAGCTTCTCTTCAATGTGCCTCTACATCTGTTCAGGGCAACTACAGCTCCCCCTGTCATAAGTGGGCAGCCAACACAGCCGTAGAGCAGTCAGAGAGTTCTATAATGCTGCGAGACATCATCCGCAACCCCTGCGTCGGGTGGCAAGGCCTAGGCTCTGCACACTTCCAGCAGTGGGGAAATGCAAGTGCAAGGTCCAGGCAGAAGTACAGACTCATGAGGAGGAGAAGCAGATGTCAAAGGCAGTGGAACAAGCATCCCAGGGTGCATGGACAAAATGGGATCTGCCCAAAAGCAAGATCTCATGGGCAGAGTTGTGGAGACTGGAGCTCTTCCTTATTTCCTTCCTCTTGTGATCCATGTATGACACCCTTCTTTTGCCATCACATCTGCACACATGGGGGCTGAGAGAGGACCCACACTGCAAACTCTGTGGTCAAAAGGGGACACTGGCACACATACTGTCCGGGTGTAAAACATCTCTAACTCAAGGACGGTATAGGTGGCACCACAACAAGGTGCTTTTGTCTATTACTGACACACTAGAGCGGGAGAGATGCAAGAAGAGGCCAGCCGGCATGGACTTGAAGAAGGCCATTACCTTCATCAGGGAGGGAGCCAGGCCTTTCTCAACCAAAAGGCCAAAGCCCAATCTACTGCAAACTGCCAGGTCCTGGGAGATGAGGGTCGATGTAGGAAGGAGGCTGCAGTTCCCAGAAGAGGTACACACAACCCTCCGTCCGGATATTGTATTGTGTTCAATCAAATGCCGGAAAATAATTCTGGTGGAGCTGACGGTGCCATGGGAGGAGAGTTGAGCAGAGGTCCATGAGAGAAAGGCCTTGAAATACCAGCCCTTAGTTCAAGAGTGTAAGGACAAGGGATGGCAGGCATGACTGTTCCCTGTGGAGATTGACTGCAGAGGTTTCCCAGCCAGATCAACATGGCGGTTGCTGTCAGCTCTGGGCCTGGATGAAAGGAGCGAGAATCAAGCAGCGCATAGGATAGGAGAAGAGGCAGAAGGAGCCTCTTGTTGGATATGGAGTAGGCGAGAGGAGGGAAGCTGGAAGCCAGGAGCAGGCGGGCAGTGACACTCAGAGAAGGTTGGATACCACCTGATGACATCTGCTCCTGGCCGAAGGCTACCGTTACCTCAAAAGGTAACCGGGAAATGCAGCCCAACAAGTGTATGTATGTATGTAAGTTTTCACCAAATCTGTTGATTGTTGAATCTGCCAAACTGTTTATGGAAAAAAGCTTGCTTGCATTCCATTGTAAATGAAAGTTTAGATCAAATATTGTTTGAATCCCGGGGCATGTGTTTTAAATTCACAGAAACGTAGAGGGGTTCTCTCTGTAATACAAACGTAAAAGGAATAAAGTAATTTTCCTATGCCTGAATCACTGTAGCAGTAAAGACGGGTGCCAACAGGGATGAAAACACACACATCTACTGCAATTCGGATCAGGGACGACAATGAACAGCTAGTATAACATTGGCAAATGACCTTGTTTTATGTTTTCAAATGAATGTTTTCACAGAGCATTGCAGGAAATGCTAAACATAATCTGTGATAATGTCAGTCTAGGCATGTTTCCAAGGTGTTATGACATGCCATATCCTCAGATGCCATCGTACTGGCTGCAGTGCTGACAGAATAGCCATCATCCCTTTGTAATGTTGCTCAGTTGTAAGTTGCTCGCAAAGGGCTATGCACGCTGAGGCAGTGAGGAGGCCAGCATTGGCACAGATTATTGGGGAAGAGGCCAGTAACCTGAACCCTGCTGCAGACATGCTTTTAAGAGCTTATTCAGATGAGCCTGTGTACTATATCAATGCTGTGGCCCCCTCCTTCTGCCTCACCCATTTATGATTAAATGGAACTCATATGTCTGTTTATTTATTTATTATGGATTTATGTGTGTGTTTATGAATTTATTTCCAGCAATGACAAAACCAGTGATATTAAAGAGGCTACCCATGCAACTAGCTGTACAATTTTAAAACCCCTCAAACAGTTTGGTGATTTTGACAACGATTTATGAAACCAGAAAGTCAGAAGCATTCAGTGGGCTAACAGTTTTAATGGGTTTAAGTTGCACAGTTGTGAGAGTTGTGAGAGTGTGGGTAAATAATTTAGCTTTCCCCCTTGCTTTCCTCTCTGGTGAGTCTGATGCTTTGTGCCAGCTCAAAGGGACCTCGGCCACAGCAGCAGGAGTAACAGCACTGTGCGGAGTGGGGCAGAGGCACAGGACTTGCTTGCATGCTGTAGACTGTCTGCTCCGGAACTGAAATTGATCTAGCGTCTCTCAGCCTTGCAGAATTACTCCTCCTCGGCTATTTTTGATGAAGCTGTTTAAAAATACATTTTGATGATACACAAGAAAAACAAAAACAATTTTCAAATACCTTTTTCTAAATGCTCAGTATTCCTTATAACAGTGGAATATTTGTTCTATTTGTCAGTGCGTCTGTGTAGCAGGCATTCCTGTATACCTGGTGGCTTGTTCACCAGCATTACACCCCTACCCTAACATACTTTCTTTTTTTATTACCATTTAACCATTCCTTTTAATGGTTTGGAGGTTGTAGTAAAAGATACATGTGTTCAATAGAAGTTCACTGTATGGTAAATTATTTACCTTGTGATTGCTAGGGAATTATTTGGTAACTATTCAAAATTACTGGTAAATATTTTAAGAAAATTATGACAATAAGGACTAATTACAATTACAAGGACAAATTAAAGCTGTTTTTATCTCGTAAGGACCTGGAAACAGTTATCCATGCTTTTATCACCTCTCAGCTGGATTACTATGATTCCCTGTATGTGGGGTTGACCCATTCCACCGTTTCTCGACTACAATTGGTTCAAAATGCAGCTGCTAGACTTTTAACTGGAAAAGACAACACGTTATTCCTGTTCTGGCTCACTTGCTCTGGTTACCAGTGAAATACAGAATTGATTTTAAAATTTTACTATTTGTTTTTAAAGCCCTCAATGGATTAGTTCCACAATACATTACTGATCTGCTGACTCCATATTCTGCCCCCAGGTCACTTAGGTCATCCTCACAAAAACTCCTGAGTCCCCGACTCATGCCTCAAAACCAAAGGTGACTGGGCTTTTTATATTGCTGCCCCAAGGTTTTTGAATAGTCTGCTCTCCCATATTAAGTCCTGTCCCACCATTGACAATTTTAAATCAAATTTAAAGACCCACATTTTTTCTCTTGCCTTTAGTTCAGTCTGAGGTTGCCCCATGGTTTTTGTCATGTCCACTCTATTTATCAAGTTTTTGTTTTCAATCTGGCATTTTTTTCTCTGTTCTTTATTTTATCTATTTATTTTTTTTTCTTGTGTTTTCTCTTAATCCTGCTTTTACTCGTACTTTTTATTCATGTATACTTGTATCAGCAATTCCTCTGCCTTGACTGGAAAGCACTGCTGTTGTTTTTAAATGTGCTATATAAATAAAAGTTACTTGACTAGTTATTTGATAAACTTTAACACTATTGCCAATGTATTTACCAGGGAATTGCTTTGCAAGGATTTGTGGATATAAAAAGTCTACACACCCTTTTGAAATGTAAAGACAGAACTAACAACAATGTAAATGTCAGACTTTTTCCATCTGTAATGTGATTTTCAAACAAACAAATCCAGAGAAAAAACAAATAGTTAATTATTCAGAACATTTTAAATAAAAAAAAAAAAAAAAAAAAAAAAAAAAAACTACAACACCCTAATTGCAAACCCTTTCATAATGGGGGCTCTAGTGTCAGGAGTGACACTATGCCCAAATAGTTCACCCTCCTAGGGATCCGCCCGCCACAAGAATGCCACGACAAGGTGAGTAGGATAGCAACTCTATTTGTTTTCTAGTTAAAAACACAAATTCAACACCACAATTCATAAAATTTGAGACGCCGCTATCCCTCTCCCAGCGAAGCCCTTCCCCCTATCCTTCTATCCACCCCTGTCTGCCCTCCCCAGCTACAAACAGGCGGGAACGCTACCCAACCGCACACCAAAAAAAAGAAAAAAAAAAGAATCCCCACACACGCACACACTTAGCCTCACTGCAAACACCCGTGATCTGGCGTCCCCGCCCACCTGGACGCCGGGAGAGAGAGGACTACTCAATTTCACCACCGGGGGGGGGGGGGGGGGGAGTGCTGCCGCTGCGGGGGAGGCTCCTCACACGCACACCACACAAGACGTACATACGAAAACAAAAGTATAAGGGGGGACGTAGCTCAGCCCGCGCCACACTGCCGGGCTTCGCCTACGTCCCAAAAAAACAATTAAATAAACTCCAGACAAGGCCCCCGCGTCACTCCTGCGGGGGCTGGTGGCTCCGGCGGCGACCCACGTCTTCTCCCCGGTAGTAACTCCGCCAGCTCCGCGGGATCACACTGAGGGAGACACAGAACAGCAGCCGGTCAGCCCTCCCTCTCCACCCCGTGCTGGTGACCCACGCACTCTTGAGGTTTCGCGGTGCCACCTCCCTTCCAGCTAGGGGATCCACCTCCCCAGCACGCGCTTCCACGGGGTGGGGGCTCTCTTCGACCCCGGCTGCATCCGGAACAAAGCGGTGTTTTCCCCGCTCCCTCAGGGATTCGCCGCTAGAGCCCCTTCAGTCGTCGCTTTTCTGAGGCCGCCTAAAACGCACAAACACACTCGCACATCCAGCACACCAAAGCAAAAACCGAAAGAAATTAAACAAAGCAAACTCAAAACCCGCTCTGGGTCGCGACTCCCAGAGGTCAAAGAAAAAAAAACAGCAAACCAAAATAAACCCTAAACTCAGCCGTGCCGGCACATTCAAAAGAAAAAAGAAATCAAAAAACCTGGCTCCACGCTAAAACCCCATGTGGCAACCTCCGTCAGCGTCTCTGCCGTGCTACTCCCACTCACCTGCCTAAATAGTCCCGGAGAAATCGCTTACAGACAGGCAACAGGTGCGGAGCACACACCAGGCAGCGAACACCGTCAATTGCCAATTATTCAATCCCGAGCCCCCTCGCTCTCCCAGGGAGTGCAGCGCGATCATGTCAGGAGGAACTCCTGACACTAGCTGTGTTCAAAGTTAACCAATCACATTCAAAATCATGCCTGTAGGTAAATAGCATACACCTGCCATCAATGAAAGTGATTCTGATTAAACCCAGATTAAAGTCAGCTGTTGCTGTAGGATTTGCTTGAATGTTTGGGGTTGCATCCTACTGGGAGAGCCATGGTCCACAAAGAGTTACCAAAAAAACTGCGAGAGCTAATTGTTGGAAAGTACCAGTTCAGCCAGATTAAGATAGAACTTTATTGATCCCACAGCGGGGAAATTCACATGTCTTCTCCTTATATATATAAGAAGTCAAGAATAAATAAAATAGTAAATAGTGAAGTAGAAAAATTGAGAACTACACCATCGTATTTATTGAGTGATGGGGTTCATTGCCCAATGATATTATTAAACAGTCTGACCACTGTTGGGATGAATGACCTGCGGTAGCCCTCTTACACCGTGGGTGAAGCAGTCTCTCACTGAAGGAGCTGCTCAGGGCCACCACAGACTCGCGCAGGGGGTGGGAGGTGTTGTCCATGATGGATGCCAGTTTGGATAGCATCCTCCTCTCACCCACCTCCTCCACAGAGTCCAGTGGAGAGTCCAGGACAGAGCTTGCTCTCCTGATCAGCTTGTCCAGTCTCTTCATGTCCCTGTCCGTACAGCCCCCTCCCCAACAGACCACGGCGTAAAAGATGGCTGAGGCCACCACCGTGTTATAGAAGGTCCTGAGGAGAGCCCTGCCCACTCTGAAGGACCTCAGCCTCCTCAGCAGGTGGAGGTGGCTTTGACCCTTCTTGTACAGGGCATGGGTGTTGTCTCTCCAGTTCAGTTTGTTATTAAGGTGAACACCCAGGTATTTGTAATTCTCCACAACCGCAATTTCCATACCCTGGATGTTCACAGGCATGATGTGTGATGTCCTCTTCCTAAAGTTTGATTCCTATCCCTGCTCCGGGCTCCTGTCCGGAGCTGTAGCCCAAGCATCTCATCCCGTTTTCCAGTCCTGCTACCTCGCTGCCCTGCCCATCAAAGCCAACTGCGTTCCAAGAACCGGACATCCTAGGAGACATTCTTATAATCACTCTGCTGTTAACTACTATTGGCTATCAATTGTAAATGTCTTAAAGTACATTGTATAACTTGTCTTTAACTCTATCTGCCCAGTGCCGGCCAGAAGCAGATGGGTCCCCCCTCTGAGCCCAGTTCTGCTCAAGGTTTCTTCCTGATAGGGAGTTTTTCCTTCCCACTGTTGCCTTAGGCTTACTCTCAGGGGGTCTCAGGCCTGGGAACAATGTAAAGCTGCTTTGTGACAACTTGTGTTGTAAAATGCGCTATACAAATAAAAATGAATTGAATTGAATAAAGTCCACTATCATCTCCTTTGTCTTGCTGGTGTTGATGTGGAGCTGGTTGAGCTCACACCAACTGACAAAGTCATTGATGACCTCCCTGTATTCCAGTTCATTCCCCTCAGACACACATCCAACGATGGCTGTATCATCCGAGAACTTTTGGATGTAGCAGTTGCTGGTGTTGTGGCGGAAGTCTGAAGTATAGAGTGTGAAGAGGAAGGGAGAGAGCACCGTACCCTGAGGGGCACCTGTGCTACAGGCCACCACATCAGACACACAGTCGCGGAGTCTCACATACTGTGGTCTGTTGGTGAGGTAGTCAATGGTCCATGTAGTCAGGCTGAGGTGGAGGAGGGGAGAGGTAAAGAGGGGAGAGGAGGTGGGGGTGAGGAGTGGTGAGGGGCAAGGAGTAGGGGCAGGTGAATGCCGGTGTGGCCTGGTTGAGGAGGATGGGTCCAGCGGGGTGGTGGAGGATGGCCCGGGGTGGTGTGAAGAAGGGGCAGGGAAGTGGGTTGAGGCAGTGGGAGCAGAATCAAATCTGTTGAAAAACAGATTCAGTTCGTTTGTCCAGTCCTTCTCTCCGCTGGGTTGGTCTCCCCCCTCTCCTTTTCCATGCCCAGATATGTTTTTTAGTCCTCTCCAAACATCCCTGATGTTGTTCTGTTCCAGTCGCTCCTCCAGTTTCCTCCTGTAGCTGTCCTTCCCCTTCCTGATGACCTGCCTGAGCTCCTTCTGGATCCTCCTCAGCTGCAGCTCTGTTACCTGATCTAAAAGCTCTCTTCTTTTTATTCAGTAGAGCCTTTATCTTGGAGGTCACCCAGGGTTTATTGTTGGGAAAACACCACACCTTCTTGGAAGGCACAGCATTCTCCACACAGAAACTGATATAGTCCGTGATACAGTGAGTCAGTCCTCATGTCCTCCCCATGAGGACTGCAGAGTGCTTCCCAGTCTGTTGTTTCAAAACAGTCCCTCAGTCTTTCCCTTGCCTCATCAGACCACTACCTCACAGACCTTTTCACAGGTGGTTGTTTATTCACAAGGGTGGTGTAGCTCTGCAGCCTCTCCTCCTTCTCCGTATCTCCGCCGGGATCACCGGTCTCTCCGCGCAGAGAAGTGGTGTGTGGCTCAGAGCTAACAGCTGATCACGAGTGTAAACAATGGAACCATGGTTGAATGGCTCCCCCGACACCGTGTCCAAAAGTCCATAGAAGAGCAAGAGACAACCTGCGATTGTCGCCAGACGCACATCCATAATTACGCTCTTGCTAAATGTACTAGTGTGTAACAATAAATTACACAAAGTGAAACCAAAGTGAAACCAAAAACACACCAAGAACTAAGAAAAAAGTAGAAAAGAAAAGAGTATGGGGCTGCCGTAACAGGCTGCCACTCATGCAGTGCTGGAAGTAGTAGTAATAGTAGTAGTAAAAGAATATCAAAGGCACTGGATGTACCATGGAGCACTCACAAAGCCATCATCAATAAGTAGAGAAAATGTAGCACCACAGAGACATTGCAAATATCAGGACGACCCTCCAAAGTTGATGAGAAGACGAGGAGAAAACTTATCAGGGAGGCTACCAAGAGGCCAACAGCAACACTGAAGGAGCTACAGGAATTTCTGGTAGGTACCGGTCACTCCTTGCATGCGACCACCATCTATCGTATTGTGCACATGTCTGGGCTATGGGATAGGGTGGCAAGACGGAAACCCTTTCTCACAAAAAGGAACATCCAAGCCTGTCTAAATTATGCCAAAAAGATTCCTTCAGTCACCCCAAACCATGTGGGAAAATGTGCTATGGTCTGACAAGACAAAGGTTGAACTTTTCGGCCTAAATTGTAAAAGATATGTTTGGTACAAAGCCAATAAGGCTCATCATCATCCAAGGAACACCATACCGACTTTGAAGCACGGTGGTGGTAGCGTCACGCTTTGGGGCTGCTTCTCTTCAGCTGGGTCAGGGGCTCTTGTTAAGATAGATAGGATAATGAATAGCTCCAAATATCAAGATATTTTGGCACAAAACCTGCTGGCCTCTGTCAGAAAGCTGAAGATGAAGAGGAATTTCACCTTTCAACATGACAATGACTCAAAGCACACATCCAAGTCAACCAAGGCATGACTTCAGAAAAGGAAAATCAAAGTCTTGGAATGGCCCAGTCAGAGCCCAGACCTTAATCCCATCGAAAACCTGTAGAATGACCTAAAGAGAGCTGTACACAGGAGATCCCCTTGCAATTTGAAGTAACTTGAACGTTTTTGCAAAGAAGAGTGGGATAAAATTCTAGATGTGCAAAGTTAATAGAGACTTATTCACAAAGACTGCTGCTGTAATAAATGCAAAAGGTGCTTCCACAAAGTATTAGTTGGGTAGGGTGTGCAGAGTTATGCAGTCAGGGTGTTGTAATTTTTTAAATTTTATTTTTCCTAATAATTAACTCTTATTTCTTTCTCTGAATTTTTGTTTGTTGGAAGACCACATTATAGATGGAAAAGTCTGACATTTACATTGTTGTTATTATTGTTGTTATTTCTGTGTAGACTTTTTATGTGCACTGTATCACAAGTAATTCCTATGAAAGTAATGAGTAATCATGTGGGAAGATCATCACTAGCTGCTTCCACAAAACATCAGGAGTTTCTGTGCTTGTTTTGCATTTTCACTATGTGATTATCCGGAATATAACAGGTACATTTTATGAAACTTATACATACCAAATGGAACATTAATTACTTACTGACATCCTGTACCTATCTGGGGCTTTTACTTGTAACTTCTTTGGCAGATATGTCAGCACTATTGTATAATTTAAAAAACTGAGCTGTACTATACACTCACTGAGCACTTTATTAGGTACACATCTCTAATACTGGGTAGGACCCCCCTTTGCCCCCAGAACAGCCTGAATTCTTCATGGCATGGATTCAACAAGGTGCTGGAAACATTCCTTAGAGATTCTGCTCCATGCTGACATGACAGCATCACGCAGATGCTGCAGATTTGTCGGCTGCACATTCATGCTGCGAATGTCCCGTTCCACCACATCCCAAAGGTGTTCTATTGGATTGAGATCTGGTGACTGTGGAGGCCATTGGAGTACACTGAACTCATTGTCATGTTCCTGGAACCAGTTTGAGATGACGTATGCTTTGTGGCATGGTCTCGTTATCCTGTTGGAAGTAGCCATTAGAAGATGGATAGACCCTGGTCATAAAGGGATGGCCATGGTCAGCAACAATACTCGGGTAGGTTGTGGCATTTAAACGATGCTCAATTGGTATTAAAGTGCCTAATGTGTGCCAAGAAAATGTTCCCCACACCATTACACCACCACCTCCAGCCTGAATTGTTGACACAATGCTGGATGGATCCATGGATTCATGTTGTTTACGCCAAATTCTGACCCTGCCATCTGCATGTCGCAACAGAAATCGAGATTTGTCAGACCAGGCGATGTTTGTCCAATCATCTACTGTCCAGTTTTGGTGAGCCTTTGCCCACTGTAGCCTCAGTTTCCTGTTCTTAGCTGACAGGAGTGGTACCTGGAGTGGTCTTCTGCTGCTGTAGTCCATCCACCTCAATGTTTGACGTGTTGTATGTTCAGAAATGCTTTTCTGCATAGCACTGTTGTAATGTGTGGTTATTTGGGTTACTGTCGCCTTCCGGTCAGCTTGGACCAGTCTGGCCATTCTCCTCTGACCTCTGTCATTAAGAAAGTGTTTTCGCCCACAGAACTGCCGCTCGCTGGATGTTTTTTGTTTTTTTTCGCACCATTCTCTATTCACTCTAGAGTCTGTTGTGCGTGAACATCCCAGATCAACAGTTTCTGAGATACTCAAACCACCCTGTCTGGCACCAACAATCATCCCATGGTCAAAGTCATTTAATCAGATTTCCTACCCATTCTGATGTTTGGTCTGAACAGCAACTGAAGCTCTTGACTATGTCTTGTCTATGTGATTTTATGCATTGAGTTGCTGCCAGATGATTGGCTGATTAGATATTTGCATCAATGAGCAGGCATACAGGTGTACCTAATAAAGTGGTCACTGAGTGTAAAGTGATACATTTTACCTCATTATCATGACATTTACATTTACGTTTATTCATTTGGCAGATGCTTTTATCCAAAGCGACTTACAAGTGAGGTACAATACAACACAAAAGCAAAAAACCATACAGAGCCGTCAATATCAGAAGTACTGCATGAGAAAGTTCCAAAGGTTGGCCAGGCGAGGTACAAACTAGCAGGTAAAGCTAACGAGTGTGTTAAACCATTACAACCAAACCATTTTTTATAGTTTAGTAGGAGATAGGGGGGAAGTGTTTCAGGTGCTCAGGTGAGAGCGAATGTGTCTTGAGATGTTTCTTGAAGACAGAGAGGGACTCAGCAGAACAGATGAGGTGTGGAAGTTCATTCCACCACCAAGGGACAACAGTGGGGAAAAGTCCTGGATAGGGATTTAACGCCGTGATTCGACGGGACCACCAGACACTGTTCGGTGGCAGAGTGTAGCAGTCAGGAGGGAACATAGGGTTGCAGCAGTGAGTTCAAGTACTCAGGTGCAGTTTTGTTGGTCATCCTGTACCTGAGTATCAAATCAAGGCCTTGAACATAATGCGGGCAACTACAGGGAGCCAGTGGAGTGAGACCAAGAGCCCTTTTTGGTTGGTTGAAAACCAGACATGCAGCTGTGTTCTGTATCAACTGCAGAGGTTTAATAGTGCATGCAGGTAGGCCAGCCAAAAGAGCATTGCAGTTGTCCAGTCTTGAGATGACCAGTGCCTGGACAAGGAGCTGTGCCGCATACTCAGATAGGTAGGGCCTGATTTTCCTGATGTTGTACAGCGCAAATCTGCATGATCTGGTAGTTGTAGTGATGTGATCAGTAAATGTAAGCTGGTCATCAATCACTACCCCCAGTTTCCTTGCAGACCTGCATGCAGTCAGTGTCGTTGAGCCAAGCTGAACGGTGATGTCGTGCTGGATCGATGGGCTGGGATGACTAGGACCTCAGTCTTGGATATGT
The DNA here is from genome assembly GCF_013368585.1 of Megalops cyprinoides. NCBI lineage: Eukaryota > Metazoa > Chordata > Actinopteri > Elopiformes > Megalopidae > Megalops > Megalops cyprinoides. Next base: position 287,231 of record NC_050604.1, on the reverse strand, counting down.
TGAGTCGAAAGTGGCACTCCTTCATCCAGGCTGAGATATCTGAAAGACAGGCAGAGGTCTGTGCTGAGACAGTGAGGTCATCAGGTTGGAATGAGAGGTAGAGCTGGGCATCGTCGGCATAGCAGTAGTAGGAGAAGCCACGCGCCTGGATGATCGGACGCAGAGCAGTTGTATATAGAGAGAAGAGGAGGGGGCCAAGCACCGATCCCTGAGGTACCCCCGTGGTTAGCTGGTTGGACTGAGATTCCCCACCTGTAACAAAGTGAATGATAATTACTTGTTAGTGTGGCCAGCAGATAGCACTGTGAAGTCATGGTAGTAGTTTTAAAGTATACATCGGAAAATGGAGGGAAGTCTGGCAAATGCCTGGATAGGAGTACTGACCTTGAGTCCTCTGTTTGAATAAAACGAAGCCTTCCCAACCCCGTGTCTTTGTCAAGTGGAAGTTACCACATAAATGGCGACGAGGATAAAACAGATGATTGGCGGATTCGTCGGAGGACAGTTCAAGTAAAGTTTGGAGAATTTACCACACTGTTTGCCCGCGTCAGTGGCAGCCACATCTGGAAGCATCATGGCGGCTATGGTAGGAAACACAGCTCCATTAAATGCACAAGCCCAATCGTGGGAAGAATATTGCGAAGTGCTGAGCTACTTTTTCGAAGCAAATCAAATAACTGATGCAGAAAGACAGAAAGCTATCTTGTTGAGTTCAGTGGGAAGTCAGACTTACAGTTTAGTGAGGAATCTCGTTAGCCCTACTAAACCAGGAGATAGGTCATACAATGAGCTAGTAAAGTTGCTAAAAGAACATTTTAACCCAACGCCAAGCGAGATCGTGCAGCGGTACAGATTTAACTCCAGAAATAGGAAACCAGAGGAAACAGTGCTGGAGTATGTGGCAGTGCTACGCAAATTAGCACAAGACTGCAATTATGGAGATAAGTTAACGGAGATGCTACGAGACAGATTACTTTGTGGGATCGATGATGATCGTATTCAGCGCAGGCTGTTATCAGTGATGGACTTAACATTTGATAAAGCACTTAATGTCAGGACTCAGGCACGGACTCAGACGCAGACTACGAGTGCTCCAATTCCAGGCGTTTAATAACAGAATTGTCAAACAAGCAGGCAGTCCAAAACAGGCAGGTTCAAAATACCAGGTAGTCAGTCCAAGGGCAAAACAAGGATCAAAACAGCAACAGGCAGGGTCAAACCGTGAAGGCAGGCAGATCAGGCAATCAGGACAGAAGGGCAGGCAAAAACCAGCAAAATCCAAACAGGGAAACAGGCGGGAAACAAGACAGGCAGAAACACTGAAACGATCTGGCAAACAGCACAGAGACAAGCAGCGTAGATGTAGGGCTGGGCTGATTAGGTGATGGGAAACAGGTGTGCAGGCAGGCAGGTGGAGACAATCAGGTGGGCAGAGACAGGGCGGAGAGCGGGGCAGGGCTAGAACACAAGGAAAACAAAAGCACATGGACAGGGAAAAACAAAAACACAACAGCTAGGGGGCGGGAGCCCTGACACTTAAACTGGCGCAGGCCATAGAGACAGCCAACAAGGATGTGAAAGAGCATGGGAACCCCAAACGCAGGTACCTGTCAGTCAGTGCATAGAATGGCAGAGGGCCAAGGACAAATGAAAATGAGTGAGCGGCGGAGATCTTGGTATAGATGTGGTAGCAAACAGCATATAGCTAATGAGTGCCGTTTCATCAATGAAAAATGCAGGAAAAGGGGGAATATTCAGAAGGCATGCAGGTTCAAAAACTCAGCAGCAGGGGCTGTGAAGTTAAAGGGAGAAGGAGTGCGTGCACCAAAAACAAATCACAGCAGGCACATCATATGGAGGGAGAAGAAAATATCGAGATTAAGGAGGAGGAAGAAATGTTCACAATGTATACGATACAGGATACAGAGATTCCAAAGGAAGACCCCATTGTTGAAAAGCTTATAGTGAATGGTGCAGAAGTAAAGTTCGAAGTAGACACTGGCTGTGGGGTTACAGTGATGAATAGGGCAGAGTATTCAAAGCTATGGAACCGGGATTTAGTACCAAAACTAAAGCCTTGCAATCTGAAACTAAAAACTTATACAGGGGGAAAAGTAGAAGTTTTTGGATCTAGAGAAGTTACAGCTCTGTACAAAGACACTGTAAAAAACTTACCGGTGGTGGTGTTTCCAGGAACAGGACCAAATCTGCTAGGCAGGGGATGGATGAGGAATCTAGGTTTAAAGTGGGGGAGTGTTCATTTAGTGAGTGAGGGAAAAGGGGCAACCTTACAAGAGGTACTCACCTGTCACAAAGAAGTTTTCAAGGAAGGACTGGGAAGGTTCAAAGGGCCCCCAGCGAAATATATGTTGAGAAGGATGCCACCCCCAGGTTTTTCAAAGCCAGGCCCGTCCCTTTTGCAATGAGAACAAAATTAGAAGGAGAGATTGACCGCCTACTTAGTCAAAACATCATAGAACCAGTCAAATACGCTGAATGGGCTGCATCCATTGTTCCTGTGTCAAAACCAGAGGGCTCTGTAAGGCTTTGTGGAGATTACAAACTGACAGTCAATCGTGTGTCAAAGCTGGAACAATATCCTATTCCTAAGATAGAGGATTTGTTCACCAGTCTGTCAGAGGGACAGAAATTCACCAAGTTGGACATGAGTGACGCCTACCACCAGATTCCACTAGAGCACTGATTCTCAATCCTGCTCCTGGGGCCCCCCTGCTCTGCACGTTTTCCATCTTTCCCTGCTCTACCTACCTGACTGAACTCATCAGTGGCACTTTTGATTAGCTGAGCACACCTGATTTAATCAAGAGCATGTTAGTCATTAGTGTGTTTGGAGCAAAGACAGATAGAAGATATGCAGGACAGGGGGGCTCCAGGAGTAGGACTGAGAAACACTACACTAGAGGAAGAATCAAAAAGGTACGTGACGGTGAACACACACAAAGGCTTGTTTACATTTACATTTACATTTATTTATTTAGCAGACGCTTTTATCCAAAGCGACTTACAAAAGTGCATACATAGTTTACCTACCGTTACACCTACCGTGTTTTACCCTTTGGTGTCTCCTCAAGCCCAGCCATCTTCCAGAGGCCATCTTCAATTTAGGGGTTATTGCAGGGCATTCCCCACATGGCAGTGTTTCTGGATGACATTCTGTTGACAGGAAAGGATGACCCAGAGCACTTACAGACACTTGCTGCAGTTTTACAGAGGCTGGAAGCAGCAGGCTTACACCTTAAAAATAGCAAGTGCGTGTTTATGACCAGTGAGGTGGCGTTCCTAGGCCACAGAGTGGACGCCACTGGACTACACCCTGTGCACGAGAAGGCAAAAGCAATCTGAGAGGCACCTACACCTACCCCCCTGATTTGGGGGGCACGAGTAGTGGTTCCCAAACCAGGGCAGAAGGAGGTGCTAAAGCAGCTTCATCAATGTCACCCCAGGGCTTCACGAATGAAGGCTTTGGCGAGAAATTATGTGTGGTGGCCTAGGTTAGACAAGGAGGTGGAGGATATAGTGAAATCCTGCAGCATTTGTCAGGAATACAGGAACTTACCTGCAGTTGCTACACTCCACCCATGGGATTAGCCTGACAAGCCTTGGAGTAGACTACATGTAGATTACGCTGGTCCATTCATGGGACAAATGTTTCTCATTGTAGTTGATGCCCACTCAAAATGGATAGACGTATATCTGACCAGCTCTGCCACATCAGTCACAACCATTGAGTGTTTACGCACTAGTTTCCGTAACCAGGGTTTGCCAGAACTCTTAGTTTCAGATAATGCAACCTGTTTTGTTAGTGCAGGGTTCGAGGAATTCTTAAAAAGAAATGGCATTCTCCATGTGACATCGGCTCCGTACCATGCCTCTAGCAATGAATTAGCAGAACACGCAGTGCAAATACTCAAGAGGATGATGAAGAAGTGCTCGGAGGGCACTCTGACAACCAAAGTGGCTAGAGTTTTATTCAGCTATACAGTGACACCTCACACCACAACAGGTTTATCCCCGGCAGAGATGTTGTTAGGACGCAAACTCCGCTGTTCACTGAACGTGATCCACCCGGACCTAAAAAGGAAGGTGAAAATCAAGCAAGAACAACAGACACAAAACCATGATGAAAGGGCTAAGGGACGCAGGTTGGGAGTAGGGGATCCAGTGCTCACCAGAAACTTCAGTCATGGACCAAAATGGATCCCAAGATTCATTGAGACAGTGACGGGCCCATTGTCCTACAAGGTGATACTGGGGGATGGGAGAGTTGTCCGGAGACACGTGGACCAGAACCTCTTCAGACAGCAGAACCCAGCTGAGACCTTAGGAGGAGAGGGAGTGGATTTGACGGCTTCAAGTTATCCACCTCACATGGACTGCACACTACCAGACACCACAGTTGAGGAGGACATTGCTCTTGGTGATAAGAGCACAGGGGCTGAAGCCACACTGAAAAACACTGAAGGACAGTCAGAGAGAGAAACTGAAAAGGTGACAAAAACACCAGTGGTGAGATGCTCACAAAAAGAAAAAAAGAAAAAAGAAAGGGGCTTGGCAGTTGGAAGATATTTTCTTTGTTGTTGTGTCAAAATTTAATGTGTCTTCAATTACAGAAGAGTTAGGGGTTCTGTTAAGCATAGCACTATGTTTAATATGTAAGGTACTTTATTGCGTAAGACTGATAGCTGCAAACTTACAGCAGTTGTATCAAGTTCCCAAACAACCCTACGTAAGGGTATTACAGTATTTCTGTGGATAGGTTGATACAGGGGGATTCCTACCTTTCATGTTAGATATTTAAATGGTTGTAATGTTCGAAATGAAAATGCTTTAGAAGGGGGGGATGTAACAAAGTGAATAATAATTACTTGTTAGTGTGGCCACACCACCCCTCCGGGATACCTTGAGGGATGTGTGATACCCTCTGACTGAAATTTTTTGTGTAACTGCCAAAATTTATTGTGCTTTTTTCCAGTGTGACCTGGTAATTCCATGGACAGTTACTATGAGATCTGCCCATCTGAATTCAACAATTCCTCCATGTTTTTATCTAATAAACACACAGGCCATGATGCTACAACAAAGTTTACAGTTTGTTATTAACAGGTGCAACACAAAGTGGAAAGAGTACAAAAGATCTAAATCTTAAATATCACTAAAGAGAACAGTGGTGTGGTTTTGAACATTAAATAAACAGAGATGGATTATAATTATCATAGCTCTTACCGATGAAATGGTAGTAAGGAGAATACTTTAACTGGTAGATTATCACTGGCTGCGGCATGTTTCACCAGTCTCCATTCTCAGATAGTTAGATTAACGCTACTGGATTAACACTGTTGGAGTAACACTGTCATGTTTAACCATTTTTCTCTGTTTTCAGAGCCTTGGATTAACACTGGCCCGGCTGTTGTTCCTATTGATGTCTATTCTCAAGGAGTTGTTCTTTGTGTTGTAAAGTCAGCAAATATATAGGCTGTGCGGAGGGTTATTAACACCGCCCAAAAAATTATCGGCTGCCCTCTGCCCTCCCTGGACGACATATCCAGATCCCACTGCCTCAGTAAAATTAAGGCCATCACAGGAGACCCCTCACATCCCGCCTATCACCTGTTTGACCTGTTGCCCTCCGGACGGCGCTTCAGGTCAATCAAGTCCCACACCACCAGACTAACCAATAGCTTCTTCCCCTGGGCCATATGGACTGCTAACAAACACTGACGCCCCCCCCCCCCCCCCCCAACCCTCTACCTCAATACAACTGTGCAATTCCACTGTGCACTTTAAGTAGTTTTTAAAAGGCCATATTAATGCAAAAGTTTTTTTTATATTTCTTTTTATTTACAATGTGTCTTCTCTTTAAATTTGTATTTTATTGTATTTATTGTATTTTATTGTATATTTTGTATATTTTTTTCTATGTTGTGTGCCTTATTTGTATTGTGTTTACATAAATGTTCCTCAGTGCGCTGTTGTTGCAGACCACCCACAATTTCGTTGTACCCCCACCGTGCAATGACAATAAAGTCTATTCTGATTCTGATTCTGATTCTGAAGTAGTCTCTTACTCATTAGCCCATTAGTGTGTAAAGGTGCAATGCTGACCTGTGCTGTCACAGATGGCTGATCTTTGATCAGTGATGATACTTGTGCTGTTACAAAATGGCTAATCTATGATCAGCGATGCTGTGGTGTATTCCCTGTAAATATACATTCTGTTAAACCTGTTATTTAGTAACTTGCCTCTTCCACACTCATGCAGTTAGTCACATCAGCATAGGTATAAGGCATGACTTTCTCCATAAAGTTTTAGAAGGCAATGGTATGAGATGCAAAAAGCCCTTATTTACTGGCTGTCACTGTGGGTGCATGGCATGCACAGAAGAGTTACATACAAACCCTCAACAGACAAATTCTGACATTCAAATCGTCAGTGGTGGGGAGTAGTGAACTACATGTAATTAAACTAGTAGTTTAACTACATTTTGCAGTAGCTTGCTGGTAGTTCAGCTACATTCATATTTGCATAGTGACTCAAGTAGTTAAATGACTTTTTTGCCATTTGTGTAATTAACTACTGAAACTACAAACAATTTTGGGTCATAAAAAGCTGACATTCCATGCACTTTCCCATGAATAGTGGGGTTTTTTTTTTTTTTTTGGTTTATGTATGACCTGTGAACAAGCGAAACTTTTTGCAATAAACTCAAGTGGCATTTTTTGCTGGCATGTGACTTTTTTGTATTATTAACACCAATTGCATCCTCAAGAAAGCACGGCAGAGACTGGACTTTCTGAGGCATCTCAAGCATTTTGGCATAAGTTCCAAAGCTCTTGTGAACTTTTATCGCTGTACCACAGAGAGTGTGCTGACAGGCTGTATCACAGTGTGGTTCGCCAACCTGACTGCTCAGGACTCCAGACTGCTACAAAGGACTGTAAAGACAGCAGCAAAAATAATTGGCACAGAACTACCACAACTTCATAACATCTACACCACTCGATACAAAAGGAAAGCCCAAAACATCATTAAGAACACCAGCCACCCTGCTCATGTTCTGTTCTCACTCCTTCCATCTAAAAAATGTTACCGGAGCATCAAATCACACACCACCCATCTCAGTAACAGTTTCTTCCCACAGCCAGTCAGGTTGCTGAACAGCTGACGCAACCATATGCACTGCACATTGTTGTTGTATAATATGTAATGCTATTGTGTACTGTATATGGTGTATATAATGTATGCATTATATACGTGTGCGTGGTGTACATAGTCTATGTAGGTCTGTAGTATCCTTCTTTGTTGGTTTTTGTGATGGTGTGCCCTTTATGTTAAGGCAGAGAGAGTCAGAGCACACGTATTTCATTGTATGTTTTACACATGACAATAAAGTTGAACTTGAACTATTATATTTTTATATATTTATATATAATTTTGTATCACATATACATTGTCAATTTGATAATTTTTTTCACAAAGTAGTTTGAACTACTTTTTCTAAGTAGCTTTAGTTAACCAAACTAGATTTCTCACTAGGGTAGCTTTGCTGTAGTTGCTGTAGGGTAGCTTGCAAAGCTATGCTTTCAAAGTAGCTTCCCTAACACTGCAAATTGTCATATGCAAATTTCTAGTATAAAACTTATGTACAAATGTTTATACAGAAAAAGTTACGGTACAAGCTCATATAAACAAGCTCTAATATAAAGGTTCACATTTAAAAAATATCATATAAAAGCTCTTGTGTGTACAAAACAATTTACTTTTACCTTTCCAAGAGGCTTGCTGACTGCTTTCAACAGCAGTGATGCAGTCGGTGTTAAAACATTCGAAGTGTGTTTCTGACTGTACCGTAAAGCACAGTGGACATGTTGAATGTGGTTCCCTTCTATCTTCACACTCTTAAATAAATAAAGTAGATATCTGTGTTTCTGCAGCAGGGTGCTGTATCTTTCAAAGCATCTGTCCAAAAGCACAGAAATGCAATAGAAGTTTCCTTCAGTTGGTTTGAATGCTGGGAAGAACGTTCCGCTGTGCTGTGTCAGTGCATTAAAAACAGACCTGATAATATATGCCAAAGAGAAACACCTGCCCCTCTCTGTTCCTGACATTTGGATTCATCCCAGCACTGTTTGAAAGTTAGCCTCTTGAAACACAATGGACCTACACATATTGTCTCATCTGTCATATCCAATATTACATCTAATGTCATCTCTGCCCCCAAAAGATGAAATTTCTTCTAGGAGCACAACGGGGCCCATAATATCTGTTCATTGAAATCCTGCCTTTGGGATAAATACTGCCCCCTGATGGTGGCTCATGTATCTTCCTCAGTGGTAGATAAAATAAGTAAAGTCATACTGTAAGTGCTTGATGTACACTATACAGTGCCGTCCAAATGTATGTTAATGGTAGAATGGAATGTGTCATTTTTGCCATTAACTTAAGGTGTTTGGATTTGAAATGAAAAGATGAATGTGAAATAAAAGTAGAAACTATCAACTTTTATTTAACGGTCTTCATATGCACATACATTTTACCATTTTAGAGAAATGTCTGTTTTTGTGTTGAGTGCCCCCGTTTTCAGGAGTGCAAAAGTAAGTTAATGAATGACTGACAGGTGTAACTCATTGCACAGGTGTTTGCTTTTGCATGGATTGCATTTAGAGTGAGAAGGCATACACCAGCATGAAAACCGGAGAACTGACTACGGCAGACAAACAGCTAATCTGTAAGAAGAGAGAACAAAAAAAGTCATTAAGAACTGTAGCACAGGAAATGGCTATATCAAGTACAGCAGTTTGGAAAGTTCTAAAAAAAGAGGAAACCACTGGTGGGCTTCAAAATAAACACAGAGCAGGTTGCCCACGGAAAACAACTGCAGCTGATGACAGAAAAATCCTAAGAGCTGTGAAGAAAAACCCTAAAACAACGGTCAGTGACATCACTGCCAGTCTACAGAGTGCAAGTGTGAAAGTATCACAGTCCACTGTTCACAGAAGACTCCGACAGCAGAATTATAGAAGGTATACTGCAAGATGCAAACCTCTTATCAGCAGCAAGGATCGAAAGGCTAGATTAGAATTTGCCAAACAATACAGAGACAAGCAAGAGGGGTTCTGGAGCAACGTTTTATGGACAGATGAGACCAAAATAAACCTTCACCAAAGTGATGGAAAACCAAAAGTGTGGAGAAAGATAGGAACTGCCCATGATCCAAACCATTCTATCTCATCTGTGAATCATGGAGGAGGTAATGTCATGGCCTGGGCATGTATGGCTGTTTCTTGAACTGTCTTACTCGTCTTTATTGATGATGTAACAGATGATGGCAGCAGCAGAATAAATTCAGAAGTGTACAGACGGATTTTGTCTGGCTATGTACAAAGCAATTCCTCCAGTCTCATTGGCCTGCGCTTCATGCTGCAACAAGACAATGACCCCAAACACACTGCCCGTGCAAGCAGCTTTTATCAATGACAAAAGTAGAAAGTTTTAGACTGGCCAAGGAAGTCACCAGATCTAAATCCAATTGAACATGCATTTTACTTGCTGAAGAGGAGATTGAAAGCAGAAAGCCCCCCTGTAACAAATATCAGCTGGAGGAAGCTGCAGTGAAGGCCTGGAAAAGCATTTCCAAAGAAGATACCACCTTTTTTTGGTAATGCCAATGGGTTGTGGACTTGATGCAGTCATTGCATAGAAAGGCTATGCAACCAAATATTAGACCTTATCACTTTGATTTGTTTTGAAATTCATCTGTTAACTTACTTTTGCACATCTGAAAAAAAGGGGACACAAAATGGCTCTTTCTATAAAATGATAAAAAAAAAATGTATGTGCATGTAAATAGCATGAAATAAGAGCTAAAAGCTAGTCTCTACTTTGGTCTCATAGTCATTTTTTGATCTCAAATTCAAATGCCTAAAGTAGCAAAAATATCAAATTCCACTCTACAGGTAACATACTTTTGGAGGGCACTGTACATGCCCTGTATCAAACAAGGAAACAGTGATACGGATTTTATTTTGTACAAACTCAATCTATATTGCTGGAAAGTTGGAGCACAAATTCAAGTTCTATTTCAACTTATGTGTGTGTGTGTGTGTGAGAGAGAGAAAAAGAGAGAGAAAGAGAGAGAGGGATAGAGAGAGAGTGGGTGTGTTTTGCATGTATATAAACACACATGCATACTCAGAGATGTGCCCAGGACCACTTTGCTGAGGTGGGAGTGTTTGGATATGGGATAGAAACACTACTGCAGTTACATGGAGAAATGCAGACTCAGATTCATGTGTGACTGAGTTCAAAATGAGTAAGAGGCCATGTTTGTACCTGAGCGAGGATTTTCCTAAGAGGTGTAAATGTGTTTGGAGGCAATAGGCACTGGGTTTCCATGTACAGAGGAGGGTTCACAACCTGACCGTTCAGCCTAATGAGCCAGGGGATAGTCTGTGCCTTTTGCACAAAGGCACATGTAAATAAATGTGTCCTTCTGTTCTGGAAATTAAATTCATTATTCATGAACAATATGATTTTTTTTGCTGTGCAATGCTATTAAGATTAAAAAAAGATTAAATATTGTTAAATTTATTTTAAAAAAAGAGGAAAAACTATCCAATATTTACATTTCTCTATTATTATTTGTTCTTTATTCTGCTTTACTTATTTGATGACAGTCATGACTGAATATGGACAGCAGCGTACATCTGTGCACTCAGCAAAGTCTTCTTGGGCATGTTTGAGTAAGTGTGTATATATGTGTAAATACCCATAAATGCACACACACCCACACTCAGACCATGCAAGACCACTGCTCTGACTTCATTGGGGAATGGAGGGGAAGGGAAGATGTAGGGTGTTACGCAGGTGATCGGGACGCAAACGCGGACCACAGGATGTTCTGGTTCCAGGCGTTGTATTGAAATGGACAGGCAGTTCGTAAGTCCAGAGACAGGCAGGGTTCAAAACACAGAGAAGCAGTCCGGGGGCAAATCCAGAATCAGGAGTCGGGGCGGACAGGGTCAGGAACCAGGCAGGTGAGTGGTAGCGATCAGATCCAAACGGCAGGCAGAAATCATGGTCAGGAAACAGGCAGGATCGGCAATGTAGCAAACACTCAGGAAAACTTAACGCAGGGACGAGACAGGTGAAACACACTGAAACAAACTAGCCACAAGACAGAGACACGCAGGGAAGATATAGGGCTGAGGTGACGAGGAGATGGGATGCAGGTGAGCAGGCAGGCAGGTGCAGACAATGAGGAAATCAGGTGGGCGGGGACCAGGCGGGGAGCGGGACGGGGCTGGAACACAAGGAAAACAAAAGCACAAGGACAGGGAAAAACAAAACACCGTGGCTTAAGAAGGTGGAGCCCTGACAGATCCATAGCTGAGTCCATAGTTAATTATTTGGGCTTCAGCATGACCTGGTCTAAGGGGAGTTTGAAGTCTTGCAGAAGAACAGTTTTAATAAAGGAGTCTCTTACTGAAGGCCACTGCCATTCTGGCTGTAAGTGCCTAACCACTGCGGAAGGGTGAGCCTATCTCCTCTGCTGGGAGTTGCCTGCTAGGTAAAGTGAAACAGTTACAGAGAAGGAGAAATTCAGAAAGAGAGGAGGAGAGAGATAGCACATGAGAGAGAGGCAGAGAGAGCACAGGAGAAAGAAAGCAAGGGAGAGAAAGAAAGAGAGGGAGAGAGCACAGGAAAGAGAAAGAGAGAGAGGGACAGAGAAAAGGGGGTGAATTGAGTTCTTGAGATGGATGCAATAGACGTGATCCTTTTTGCTACCTGTTGAAAAATCCCTGAACTATTCTGTGTGAAATGTTAGCAGGGGCTGTAATTAGCGCTGTACAGATGCTTTTAAGAGGCAGTAATAATTGTCTCCAACAATTTGCCATAAATTCTGAAGTGGCTTTATGTATCAGAAGTCATTTAATGCAGTTAGAAAGAAACCTTTTCCTAGCCAAAGATGACTGCCATTTCCTTCTCAGATAAAGTCCATGTTTTATAGTCTTTTTTCTATTACAAAAAATGACAGGTTAAATAACATGTTAACAAAAATGAAAAAAAAAATATTCATGAGTCTGAGCATTTCATTGTAATGCTTGCTTTTGTATTTTCAGGAAACGCTAAGGGGGCCATCTCTATTAAAACTGTGACTCTTCCAAGTTTTTTCTTAATTAAAATCTGAGTCGTTCCCTTGTGTGTGGTGGTGAGATGGTGTTCAGCCTCTCTGTGTGGAGCCATTAGCCTGCTAATAGAGGCACTGAAGCAGACAATGGCACCAGACTCTGTAATTATGCCGCAGGTTACATTTCATACCTTTTCCAAGAGCCCCCTCATAGAAGACAGTCTTGGCTGTGTCTTGGTGTGGAAGTGCAGTGACCTGCATGGGAAAAGCAGGCCATTTTTGCATGTGTATGGCCTTACTGCTGGCTGTAAGGAGTCAGCCCTAGTGAGCATGCTTTATGAATGATCGTGCATTGCATCAATGCTGTGACAAAACTGAAGGAGGAAAGGAAAAAGGGAGACCATACAAAAAAGATAGACCCCTCCTACTTCAGCTTCTCCTTTATAGCATTTCCAGTCACCCCTTGTTTCTCCCCCTCCTCCCCCTACCCCCTTACCTTCCACTCATCCTCTCCACCACCAACCCCCCCTACCCCCTCACCACATGCACACACACAGCTGCCGCGCAACTCTGCTAGTCCAGCAAGAACTCAGTCTCTCTCTCTCCCTCACTCTCTCTCAGAAAGAAAGTGGAGCAGGAGCGATCCTTCCCTCTTTGTGCGAGGAGCCTGCGGTGGATGTGAAAGGCATAGACGCACCCAGAGGAAGGAATCAGGAGAGGGCACGACACCGTGCTCAGAGACCCAGCAGCAGGCCCAAGACCATGCAGTTGAGTGCCAGATCTGCAGGCTTGGAGGCCAGCATGGGGACCTGGCAGCCCAGTGGAGACAGCGGTCTCGTCTTCAGAATGTCCCAGCAGGTAAGCTGTCCTCAACCCGCCCGGGGACACCCTTTGCTTTGGGTGTCATTTGCATTATTGCTTGGTTGTGACACTCAACATATTTTGGGTTAATCCTGTTTGTTAATTTTTCTTACGTGCTTTATTTCCATTGACAGGAACATTCTATTTGTATTTGTTTTCCAATTTTGGTACATTTTTTGAGTTATTTCTGTGGTGATACTAACATAAGGCATTTAAAAAATTCTTTTATCGTGTACTTTTTTCTTACTTTTGTTCCAACTCTGGCGACGTACGTTCGCGCCACTCCTTGCTAACACAGCCGAGGAGTCTCCCTTGCTTTGTGTTATTGACTGCAAGCGATAGACGCAGGGGGTTAGTATGAGCTACGGGAAAGAAGGACGCGGTGGATGGCCTCGGTGCAAATACGAATGTCTTCCTCCTCGGAAGCTGAAATATCTATGGAGGTTTTTTGACATTATGTGCATGTGTACATCGTGCCTCATGACCAGGGCAGACCAGGGTACTTTACTGATCACCGGAGCGGGTGTCTCTGTACCTTGCACTCGGTGTTACGCGTTGGCGCCGCTGCAGCTATTACACAATCACTTGGCTCTGTCGACTTAAAAATAAACTTTGTTTTCTTCGTTGACTTGGACTTAGGTCACTAGAGAGTGCTGATGTGGAGGGAGTTTTAAATTTAAGATTTACGTGTCAGTGTTTTCCTTTAGAATATTACTTTTAATAAATGTCGGCTTTTCTTATTCAAGAATGAACAATCTGCGGTTGGTGATTATATTATATTAGATTATATATTATTATTATTAGATTACGCACTTCACTTTATCTCAGTTTTGAATGCTGCTCACAATTTTAGACTACGTATTCGGAAAACATCAACGGAAAAATGTAAGGTTACTGCCGGGCTACGTATTTAAATTAATAACTGTATGTGCATGTGTGCAACTGTATGTGTGACAGCGTCACTATTTTATTTGCGTCCTCGTCTAATATGAATTTTGAATATCTTAAATATGTATAATATTAAAAATACAACAACATTACCTATGCCTGTGCAGTCAAGGAATCAAAAAATAGGTGGATTTTTGGTGTTGTTCCAGTCCAGTCAGATACGGGGCAAGATCCACTCTGCTTCTCTGACACTTAGAAAGCATCTTACATATTCAGCTGGCATGACATAACTTCTCAAAATAAGCCCCTGACAAACTATGCTACTGAGGGTTAAACAATAATAACTCATGATTTCTGTGACTAGTGCCCCTGACGTAATTAAATGAATAAACGCAGTTTTGCGTTAAATATAAAGCTTTAAGTATTCCACTCACATTTTATGAAGACATAAATGTGTGACAATATGCTACCAAAGACAGACAATACAATCCATAGAGTTGACGTATGTGTGAGCTCTCTAATTTCGTAACTGCGAATGCATTTACATCTTAAATAGTACATATCTCCTACCTGAATGGAAAAAATAATAATGAAAATAAACGAATCAGATTAAAATGTAGGTGACTCACACACAGCCTTCAAAGCAGAGTGTTCATTGGCATGCTGATTTCTTGATATGACATGAACAGAAATCATCAATTGCTTCCCGATTTTTTAATATAACGAGAAATGTATTATTTTAATTAGGAAATAACAATTATATGAACAATTTACGGTTATTCAAAGTACACATGAGTTTGTTAATTAACTTTGTTTACATTTTTTGGAAATGGTTCGTTTGAAATAGCCTATCCAAACACATTCAGAAAACAACAATATAGATATGAAATGTAAAGATGACTGCTTTTTTATTTAATTTTTTTTATTTAAAAATGTAAACGTCTAGTAGTTTACACGTTCACTTTATATAGCATGGCACAGGAAATGAGCGGGTTAATGTTATGACCATAAACAAAAAGCAGTAAACAGTCAACATCATATCATTGTTCTTGCATTGAATGCGTTACAAAGTATTATTCAGTTGATTTTGAAATAAATTCATTTTGAACATGTTCCAATTCCACGCGCCTTATGTGCGACAGAGCCGCGGCGAGGATATTATTTTATTTTGTATTGCCTGACTCCTTCAATTTTAATTACAGCCTGACCAAAGTTTAGAAGAGTTAGAAGAGAGTTGCTTCTTCTATCAAAAGTGTTTCAGTTAAACAGAAGATTATTCCTTTCAATATTTTAGTTAGGGGAGGGGAAATCGGTGAAGGGAAATTTGTTGGGTTATTTGCTGAAGCAACATCACCCGCAAGAAGCTACAGTTATATGCATTGTTGTGGAGGAACACGAAAATACGACTGCACTGTTTAACCATTGGGATACCATTTTGCAATATAGTAAGTCATTTGCCAGACACATGTATGTCAGTTTAAACCATCTGCAGGTAAAACAGAACGCATTCCCAAGTAGCCCACAGTGATACGTTCCCAAAAAGCTGCATCAAGCTGACTGCTTACTTGGTATAAAAGCAGCGACGTGAAGCAGCGATAGGAATTGCTTGGCTTGCAGTGTGGTCTGTACGTTCAAGCATCATCCTCCTGTTCCTGAAAACAACTGCAAAGTACTCAGAAAGTCTATCTGTGCCCTTTTGTTTTTCTTTTCTCTTGAAAGGGTGTCGTCGCTCTGCTACCTTTTAAGTGCGACAGGTCGACAATGGCCAAAGACCTGGACGAGGTACGGTTGCCAAATATACAGTTTCCTTTCTATTATAGGTTGGAGAGAAATGACTTTACAGCCTGTACGATATGTGTAGTTCGCATAAAACCATTTAATTTGCTACAGTACATTTAGCAAAACCAACCGTTTATAATGAGGTGTCACTGAAAGTAGGCCTATATGAAAATTACAATATGCACTTGAATAATAATAATAATAATAATCGTTACTATTCGTATTATTATGATTACTATTATTATAATTATTTTATCTCATGTTTTTAAAAATAAATATGTGAAATTAATAGCCTACGAATAGAATTAATTTTACCGCATATGACAATACTTTATGTGACGCATTAATGAAAAAATAAACTATTTATCTATGATGCAAATAGAATGTTTTATTGTAGAATTGGTTGTGAATTTACAAGTAATACATACAAGCAGGGAACTCTATGTGTCCTTGTTGCACTAACAGGGTGATAACTTTTTGAATTTTTGGTTTTGAATGGACCGCTGGTATGTAGAATTACAATCCCTGAACTGCAGGTCGTTTGCTGAATAACGTGTTAATTATGAGTACAGATATTAGAAAACATGGGGGATAAAGTTTACCAAAACCTACTGTCTGAATGTACGCATATGAATGACGTGGTAAAAGGATGTAGGTGAATAGTGTTCAGCTTGTTTAACACACAGCTATTGCTCCAGAACATGAGGTAATTAAGATATTACAGATGACTCTCCTGATTGGCTTCAGCCAGTGACTACTTTGATAATACGCACATTCTACCTACTACTGCATCTGAGCATGGATGGACATTTGGCAATATGCTTTAATTAATTTGTACATTCAGACTGACTTCTTATTCCCATTCCTTCACATGTAAGAGTTACAGAACCCATAACCTGTTTAAATATATTAAATTAATAGATTTTCCAGACAAATTCTATTCCTTTGTATTTGGCATGATGTGTATATGTTGGCAGTAGCATTATGTCTCTTTTAAACACAAATTAGGCTGGGGTCTTTAAGATGTTAAATGCCAGAGTCTGCTTTCTTTTCATGTTGCTCTGCATTGCAGGTAATAGGTCCTACTTCTCCAATGATAAATTATTCTTAAATCTATATACATTAAGAGTATACTTTATACTGCTACCCATGAGTGTGATTGTGTTTCAATGCACTGTTCACCATGGTATTTTTGCTGTATACATTTGATTTATCAGTTTTTCACCAAATTTATTTTTCCTATGCTACATGGTAGTGCTTTAAGATATACTGATATGCTATATATGCTACTGTGTATGTATGTACAGTACCTGTCAAAAGTCTGAACACACCTGCTAAAACTGTTTTTTTTTCTTTATTTTTACTATTTTAGAATAGTAAAGACATCAAAACTATGAAAAACACAAATGGCATTATACAGAGACCAAAAAGTGTTAAACAAATCAAAACTATCATATATTTTAACTCATTCAAAGTGCCCCAAAATATATTTTAAAATTTTTTGGAAAGAAATTCATACACAGGCCCCAACTTATTTATATTTGTATAAAAAACAAATTTCAAGCATTTAAGCATAAGGCTCTAGATCAAAATATCTTTGAATGCATGTTTCCCATTATCTTAATCAGGCGTGTCCAAACTTTTGACTGGTAGTGTATGTATGTACATGTATGTATGTATGTGTGTGTGTGTGTGTTTCTGTATGTTTGCCCTGTAGTGTACGCATTCCTGTATGCACGAGTCTGTGTTTGGCCATTGGCTGGCCTTCATGCTGGAGTGGTTTATGGCCAGGTGGGATGGGCTGTCAGCAGGGCTGTTTCTAGCCATTGAAAAGATCAGGGGCTAAGTCAAGTTTGCCCAGGGCTTGTGTTTTTTTTTTGAAGGGAGATTGGCATCGGTAGGTTGGGGAGGTTATATCTACCTTTATAATAAATAAATATTATCACAGCTTCAGACGCTGCAAGTCAATTTCCATTCTGTTACACAGTCTGTCTGTTGTTTTGCTATAAACACCTCCTTTTTCAGGGCGAAAATATTCGGGGCTAGACTTAAAATATTTGGGGCTATAGCCCTGAATGATCGGACCTAATGATGCCACTGGCTGTCGGCCTGTGTGATGGACATGGAAAAAAGGCAATGAGTGCATCTGCATTTCCCTGCAGTGTAAAAAAATCTGTGAGTGAAGAAGTTTGGCTGTTGTAGCTTTGCTTCCACCTGTATGGCACCACAGCGAGTCTGGACCTCTCTGTGCTACATCTCTCCCATCCCTGACCCCAATGACACATATAACCCCTCCCACCACACATAATGTCGTACAACCTTTTCTACTCCCCACCCCAATGACACCTAAACTCTTCCCGTTTCCATCTGCATGTCAGGTAACCCCTCCTCTTCTACCATAAATTGAACATTTTCAAGTCTCCCTCAGGAGATGCTAATTGTTAGCCTGCTAATTAAAAGACTTATCTAATCAGTGTAATTTCATCTGGCTCAAGGTTGCTTATTTACCTGGCTGGTATGTGCCTGGAAACATAGGATTCATGTAAATGTCTCCACAGAGAGGCAGCGGCTAGCTGGGTGACCTGCCTATTGCTGTTTGAGGCAGATCTCCGGGCAGCATGAGATCTCAAGGCTGTGTGAGATCTCAGGGCTGTGTGAGGGAGATTTTATATAAACATTTTTGTTTATATTCATTAGTGGTTTCTGTTGGAACAATTTTGAACTTGCATGCAAAAAGGGGGAAATCACAACCAAGATAAATCTAACAAAACAGTATTTTGCAGGTAACCGTTATTTGTTCAACATCTTCCTTGCGGCACTGGTAGCACTGGTGGTACCAACTTTTTCAGTTGGTCGCACCAGCACATGATTTGGTCACACCCTTTTTTTGGTACAGCATGGTATTAATCAATGACCTTGCATGCTGATGAATAGTTGTCTTAATGTGCATACCCTAGTTTTGCATTGATATAAAGATTGACAGTGACTCGAGACTTTAAATTTGCAAAATATTTTAATCTGAACATTAAGTTTCCCTTGTACCGCGACCACGGGTACTGTGTTAGCCATTGTGGTTGAAAGTAGTACTTTTTCTTCTTCACTGGCTCAGTCGGTCTCTCCCTGCCTGCACCTGCACTCTCATCAGCAGTTGTGTCTGAGTCGGGACCTCTCGTTGGCTCTCTCTCTCCACCAGCCTCCTCCTCTCTCCTCACTTTGTATTTTCTTTAACCCTTTCACGCGCACAGTCACACCGGTGTGATTAGCCATTTAGTGCGTATGCTAAAACCGGTGCTATTAGAACACAAGATTGGAAAAAAATCTAGCTAATTCTAGATCAGAGGCAAATCGGCGTTCGCTCGGGGCTTGCAAATCGGCTCTCGATCGCTATGTGTGAATTGTTCAAAGACGCCATCCGAGAGACTCGCCAATGTCTCGCAGACGCCTGACAGATATCTAGCAGGCTAAATATCTGGACCTGTCAGGGAGTCCAAATCCTGTTGTGTGAAAAGTGTAGTGACAGGCAGTGAGTGCAGCGACGAGCTACAGCCAGTGAGAGCGCAAGACATGGGGTGAGGGGAATCCCGGGGGAGGAGTTGTACAACATCAACAAGCATGGCTACAACAGAAGTTCCGCAATTTGCTTGGGTCCAAGAAATGGAGGAAAATTTGGTTGAACTTTGGCAGGAGCACCAATACCTTTTTGATGTTTCCAAAAAATAATAAATTCCTGCAGTAGGCCACTGTGAATATGAATATATGACTTAGGACTGCGACTCTTACATTACAATTTAATTATGTAAACAATATCAATAATAGCAGTACTCCGTCAAAATACAAATATTGTGAGATGAGATTTTGGCCATATTGCTGATATCTTTGTCTACAGTAGCCATTTTTGGAAGAATAAAATCCCTGTCTTGCGCATGGTATTGTGTCATTCCCTGTGTCACTTCTCGCATGTGTTTTCATGACAAAACGTAGTTTGGAGACCAGACAGACTCGTCGGAGATTCCTTCTGGTGAAAAATCTTGCAATGTGTGACCCCCTGTCGCTGATCAGTCATGTAGTGTGCAAACCATAACGACTTCAAGAATCCCGATTACAAGACAGCAAGTTGTGTATTGTGAACAGTACAGCGATCTGACGACTTTGAAAGTCATGTAGTGTGAACCTGGCCTAAATGGATTATTTCGCGCATTTCATCATCAGTGCATGTGTACAGGCAGGGAGAGTGCAGGTAGGGAGAGACCAACTAAGCTAGTGAAGAAGAAAAAGTACCACTTTCAACCACAATGGCTAATGCAGTACCCGTGCTGGAGGGGCACCAAAACAGCCTAATCATCATTCACTTGCACGAATGAGACCATGTGAAATTTTAACTCACACACTCTCAAAAAACGGTCACAGTCTGGAGCGCTGGATACCCAAACCACTGCCAGACAATGGATGCAGTGCTGTTTCTTTTCAGAACCAACTCATCCGCCTCCACCTTCTATTACCGTTTCCAAACTCAGCACGTAAAAACTCGCTTTGGAGCTTCACTTCTTTCGCTCTCGCCAGGCTCTTTCCCTGTTCACTCCAGACACAAAAACACACGTCTCACCTATATACGTCACACACACTCGCCCAGGAGAGTGGCCAGCGGCTTAAAAAAATATGTGACAATTTGTACTTGATGTTCGCCAGTATATTCATTTACTACATCCCACGTAGCACAAGCTGCGATACTTCGAGTATATTCGATATATTGCCCACGACTAAATGGGAGTTACCTGTGCTGTTGAGTGATAACAGCTCTTTCCTTTTCTCTTTCCTGGCATACTTTGGTATCATACATGCTGTCATTGAGACAACTTCCTCACATGTGAGTACAAAAGTATTCTAGGGCTGAAACATAGCTGGATATTTCCTTTGAATCTTTCAGTTGGCAATTCCTCCCAGCAGCATTGCTAAAGGTCCTTCAGATATTTTCCAGTTGTGGACTGCTTGCTTGAGTTTTAACTACCAAGGTTTCATTGTACTGTGGCCCAGAGATTAAGATATAGATTATGTATTAAGATTAAGCCATATGAGAACATTCATTTTGTGCTAAGCTGTTTCTTCATAGAGTTCCATGGATCATTGTCATGCTGGATTGTTCATTTTCAGGCAAATTTTGTCTTCTTGGCAGACGAACCCCGTTCATGCTGCCATTGTTCTGTTACATGCTGGGCTCTCTTAGCAAGGGCTCCAGGGCCTCTGGGTACATATATAGCTTCAAGTCACTGGCGTAACTATCAACGGTGCAACCGGTCCTGTCAGGGCCCATGGAGGGAGGCGATTTTTTGCTGCTTTACTATTTGTAGGTGGGCCCTCTTCGCGCATTGACCATTTCATGCAGTCTTGGAAGTAACCATTCAACGATATAACTGAAATGATTTGTAAATGGTGACAGCTATATTTACACCACCTTCCCAACTTGTGTATCACACTTACGGTTTTGAGTCATAGACTTTTTGTATGAATTTTTATTTGTCCTTATTGAAATGTTCCAAAACTACACGTTTTATTAAAAATAAATATTATTTCTACTCACTACTTATTTAATTTGGTTTCTTTCTTTACGATGGAAGAAGGCTTGCTGGGAAATGCTAATTTGTTTGTCCAATGACCTTGCTCCCTGTCATTTGTGATAACTTGCATGACGTCAATTTTTTCGGTTCTTTCGGTTCAACCTTTTAGCAAGAAGCAAAAAATTTTGTTGATTTGTTAGTGTAGGCTGGCTAAAGCTATTTCGGATGTTTGATAGTTGGAGAAATGAGGCTGTGGTGGTTTGAGTCCAGGGCAGGCGATATATATTGAATAGCTATTTTTAGCACAATGACAGCTATGTATTCATAAAGGACACTCACCACTTTTTCAAGTAATAATTAATGAGAGGCAAGGTCAAAGACATTTGTTTTTTTCACAAGTGCACATTTTAACATAACGCAGTTTCTTCACTTATTTTTTCCCTTTAGTCATACCTGATGCGGGAGCACACCTCCAAAGTTCAGTGAAATGCTTGTATCTATATGTTGGTTAACTTACCTATTATGTCAGGGCTCCGCCTTTTTCAAAGTTAATTCAAATATTAACTTTGAAAAACACATAGTGTATGTTTTCACTCTTTATCTTTGTAGCCATGTGTTTCTATGTACTGCATGGAAGCATCATAGTGCTGTTGCTGTGATATCAACATTAAATAGATACGAGTGATGTTTTTCCCCCCGGAAGCCTTTCACATGGTCTCAGAAAACTGGAAGTGCATCAGGTATGACTAAAGGGAAAACAATACAGGAAGAAACTGCGTTATGTTAAAATGTGCACTTGTGAAAAAAAAACGAATGTCTTTGACCTTGCCTCTCATTAATTATTACTTGAAGAAGTGGTGAGTGTCCTTTATGAATACATGCATATTACTTCATTGGGGGTACTGTAGTGCTGGCATGTGGCAGGTCAGAAGAGATGTTACATTCGTAGCACGGCTTTTTCCTTTCTGCTGGCTCAGTTATATTTTTGAATGCTCCTTATCATGTTAATTGGTGCTAACAATCGTTTTTCTTGGCTGCTGCTTGCATCACTTACTGCTGCTGTTACAGCACAGACAGTCCCAGCACAGGGAGGTCCAACACAGAGAGGTACAGCACAGAAAGGCACAGCCCAGAGAGGTACAGCACAGAGAGTCTCAACACAGAAATGTACAGCTCAGAGAATCTCAGCACAGAAATGTATAGCACAGAGAGATATAGCACATAGAGGCACAGAACAGAAAAGTGAAGAGAAGCAGAGAGACAGAGTTGTCTGTGTCTCATGTCTGCCTTAGACTAAAGGGGAGAATGTGGTTTTCAATAAAATGCATATCCATGTAGCTGAGCTGTGAGATGCTAGCAGCTGTAGCTCTCACTCAGTACATACAGTTCTATGCAAAAGTTTGGGCACCCCTGCCCAAATTACACATTTTGTTGATTTTTGAAGTGACAAGAAGTAAACACAACCTCTGCAGGACACTTTTTTTAAAATAACATTTTTCTGCCAATGTTAATGCACAGATACTATATATATGATGAGCTTAAAAAACAGAAAAAAATAGTAAATGTGGCATGTGCAAAAGTTTGGGCACACTTCTAGTTGCAAAGTCTCAGAAATTAATTAACTCAGCTAATGACAATTCCAGAGCTTAATAAATTCTCTGACTCTTCAAATCTTGTGCCAACACTGAACAACCATGGGCTCCTCTAAGCAATTGACTGATGATCAGAAAATGAAGCTAATTGATGCCTACAAAGCAGGGGAAGGCTATAAAAAGATATCAAAATGCTTCCAGCTGGCAATTTCCACTGTCCAAAATGTCATTAAAAAATGGCAGCTTGCACAAAACATGATCTGCATGGAAGAGCCATCAGTAGGAAACCTTACCTGTGACCTCATCACAAAAGTCGATGTCTTAAGTATGCAAAACAACATCTAGATAAGCCAGAGGCATTTTGGTAACTGGAACTGGAAGTGCTGTGGACTGATGAAGTAAAAATGGAACTCTTTGGCCACAATCACCAAAGGTGTGTTTAGAGAAAAACGGGAGCAGCATGAAAAGAAAACCTTGGCAACTGCTAAGCATGTGGGTGGATCTATTTTGCTTTAGCTTATTTTGCTTTAGCCAGTGGCACAGGAAACATTGCACGGGTAGAGGGGAGAATCAGCAAATTCTGGAAGCAAATGTCACATAATTAGTCAAGAAAAGAGGCTGAAAAGAGGCTGGCTTCTGCAAGAAGACAGTGATCCAAAACATACAGTACCTCAAAACCCACCATGAACTACTTCAAGAAACACAAGCTGAAGCTTAAAATTACTATTTACAATTACTATTTTTTCTATTTTTTAACTATTTGTAAGTTCATGAAATCAAAAGTAACAGTGCATTAACATTTGCAGAAAATGTCATTTTTTAAAACTGTTTGCTGCAGAGGTTGTGTGTACTACTTTTCACTTTAAAAATCAACCAGGGGACCAGGGGTGCCCAAACTGCATACAACTGTATGGATGGTCCTACAGGCCTGAATGTGTTGCTAGTTAATGTGACACCACTGTCAATGTGCTGAGGAAACACAGAGCACACCTATTTCATGTGTCTGACCTGTGACATGGCATTATTAACAACCATTCAGGATTAATCACTCAGCCATTCAGCCATGACAAGGACATAACAAGCAGTATGACTGGGCCCTAGGAAGACCATTAAACAGTTCTGTGGCTAACAGGCTACATACAACAATGTATTAGTATAGTATTACATCTGTAACTGTGTCTATGTCGTACAGTTTATTAGATCATACTTGTCCTATGTTGTTAGTTATATTTTGTAGGTAAAAACACATGGGGGTCCATGCATAAAGACGTATTTATTCACGTAAATCATTTTTTCATCTAATTGAGCACTGTGTAAAAATAATTTTCTGCTCGTAGGCAGTGTATCACCCTCAGTTACACTGTAGGATCTGCGGGATCTCTTTATTTGATCAGAGAACAAAGTGGAAAAATGCTTTTTTCAAGTAGGTTTTACACTTGTGTGTTCATTCCAGTGGAAAACTCTGCTCCTGAAAGATTTTAAACCAAACCAAAATCCCGCAGATTTGATGACTGACAGAACCAGTGTGGTAAGTGTTGAGAAATGTGGGGACAAGGCACAGGGCAGTAGCAGTGTCCTTTGAGACAGGTTTCTGAAAGGCAGAGATGCATTTGTTGCATGAAGGAGACCAGGGGTGGTAAAGTGAACAGCCCAGGGGGATTAAGGGAACAGTCAGGAGGTTGCTCTTGACTTTTTGGCTACCAGATCCTTGTAAATCTTTCAAGCAAAGAGGTGGTGGTGGTGGTAGTGGTGGTCAGGGAGTGGGGGGATAGGAGCCTTTGCTACAGTCATGTCACGTAGTGCTAATTCACAAGGTCTCATTATAGCCAGGTTGGGACTGGAGCTGTTGGCTGAGTGTGGTGCGTATGACCCTCGCCAAGACTTTGGGGGATTGAAAATTGCTTTCTCAGGAAGATGTGGCCAATTAAGGACTTGACCATATTGAATGTCAAGTGTTAATTTAAGTTTTTCTTCATTCTGCCAGTGGTAATGTGGGGTCTTGTGATGAGCAAATACATGTCAAATAAAAGTTGATTGCCTGAAGGAGCCCTGGTACTGTCACAGACAAGTGGCAAATCTGCTCTCCTCCTCTGCCTGGGGGTGTGGTGAGAAGATCAAAGATTGCATTGGGGAAAAGAAGGCTGTAATCAGCCTGTAATGTAATCAGGGTGTAATTGGGGTTGAGGGGGCATTTGGAGCTTCCAGCTGCAGCTTTAAAACACCCTCAAATAACAGCCTATAAGATCATACGCCATGAGTTTCCTCAACAAATACATACAACTGCAATATAATGCAAAGATACAACTTCATTCCTTATGTCATGTTGATGTAAGTACACTAACATTAAATATTATTAAATAAGGTTAATGAAATACTATTATATAATATGTCACAAAATGTAAACAACCAACATGAATAGTCCTGCAATTTGTAATAATTGATCCATTATTCCCATGTGTATGTAAATATCAATACTTTTGAGCTAGCTTTGATGTACTTGAATACTTATGTATATGGATGAAAAATGAAATTGACCACTGGACAGTTTATTAAGATTAGACCATGTACATGGCAGACTGAGAAAGCTGTGTAAAAACATCTGTGGCTGGCTATGTTATCTTTCTGCAATGGGGATGCCAGTGGTTCCACACTGTGGCTCTAAACTCTTGCCATAAACTGCACTAGCTCCAGTTGGGCTGAAAAGATTTCATTAAATTAAAGATTAATGCAGAGTCCACATTCAGAATTAATTCAGTTTCTTCCTACAGAGAATGCGAAGTTGATATGCTGTGTTGAATTTTGTTTACGTGCCATCTTGTGAGGATCCCGCTGCCTGTCTGTTCATGAGTTGGAGGCTGTGTTTTGATTTTCTGTTGTGATTCTGAAACACGTTGCCATGGTAGGTCAGTGCTGCTGCATCAAGAACTGCCACAGTACATTTACATTTATTCATTTAGCAGACGCTTTTATCCAAAGCGACTTACATAGGTTACAGTTCTTTACAATGTTATCCATTTACCCATTTATCCATTTATACAGCTGGATATTTGCTGAGGCAATTGTGGGTTAAGTACCTTGCCCAAGAGTACAGCAGCAGTGTCCCAGCGGGGATTGAACCTGCAACCTTTCGGTTACGAGTCCTGCTCCTTAACCACTATGCTACACTGCCGCACAGTAGGTCACACCATCGTTCAGGGAGAAAACTGGACAATGGAATACATTTTTTCACCTTTTCTATGTGGAAGAAACATGAAGGGAAGCAGGTTGAGGAGGTGACGAGAAGACGCCGGATGGCGTGGGTAGCGGTAGTAAGAAGGAGGTCCAAGATTATAGCAAATCTTTTTTATTAATAATGCGACTGACCAAACCCACTGCCTATGACTCAGTAAAACAATCATATTGCTGAATGTTTTTTAATGTTTTGTATTTTGTTTGGTTTAATAATAACCAAAAAGAGGAGTGCCACCTTACCTTTGCAAGTATGACTATGAATTAAAAGATCTTGCACCCAGCCACTGCAAAACTGTTCATGAGCTTCTACAGATTTATAACTTTTAAACTCACACAAAGTGTATGCACTCAGTCCAAAAATTAGATAATTTACAATATCCGGGTATGTGAGTGGAGGTAGTGTATCAGGGTCTGTAATCCAGTCTTGGCCTGCTAAGTCATATGGATCTATGTTATTTTTCGTTATTAGTTTGTCCAAATACCGTTGCTTGGCATTGTGATTTAAATTCTCTGGTAGAGTCCCTTTTCTTTCTCTTTCCCCTTCTCATCTCTTCCCTTCTGCATCAGATTTGAAGGATTTAAACAACTTTTTAGCCAAACAAAACAAAAGGTATGCTCTAACCACTGTAGCAGGCACAGGTAAACAGAGCTTGTTTCTCACAAGATGGAGCCCCCGTCCCAACATGCAACACAGCGTGACGTATCTTCACATTCTCTACTGCCAAAGACCCTCTGGCCATGCTCGGAAATGGTCACTGGGGAATGCACACAAGAGAGAGAGGGGTCATCATTCTCCATCATTACTGCATGATGCTGACATTAGAGACACACTTATTCAAACACACACACACACACACACACACAAACACACACACACACAAGTACACACAGAGACTCAACTTCAGACACGTAGGCTCAGACCTTAAATGAATTAAAATATTTAGAGTTTGAGCTGCCACAAAATGTAACTGAGCAGACTGGCCTTTCATCTCTTACAGAACACTGCTGAAAATTAGATGTCACATTGCAGGGGATTAAGGCTGTCATTTTACAGTGCATGTGCAATGATTGCTAACTGCAAACACAGGGTATTGTTTAAATTACTCAAAAACTTACAGAAGTTCAATTGTCATTATTCACTAATAATCAAATCTAACAGTCTAACAATTCATCTGAATTAAAGCATTCACATCTACAGCACATCTGCTCTGTCTGCTGCTGGAAGAAGCCTCTCACACTCTCTCAGCACACCCCTTCATTTAGTGTTTATCAAGCCAAGGACAATTTTTTTATGTATATATTACTAGATTGGCTGGTTGTCCGGGAACTCTAAGATCTCAGCAGAAGGCATCTCCCTCTCCTAGTGTGCCCATGGCTGGACCCAGGGAACAGCATCAGACCTTGGCTGATGACAGCTTCTAGAATTCAAGTCCATGCCTGGTGGGACTTGTTTGTTTTGGTAGTCTTTTTCAACTGTGATGTTGTGATCACTTGATTTATAACGGTTCTTCTCTGCTTCAACAAGCATTTTCTATTTTATTAATAGAATG
Source organism: Megalops cyprinoides (assembly GCF_013368585.1). Taxonomy (NCBI): domain Eukaryota; kingdom Metazoa; phylum Chordata; class Actinopteri; order Elopiformes; family Megalopidae; genus Megalops; species Megalops cyprinoides. The sequence continues at coordinate 259,629 of NC_050604.1, read as the reverse complement.
ACCTTACCATGTTCTCAGAAAGGATTCAGCTTTAACTGTTCTGTTCTGTTCCCCCATGCTAGAGATGCAGCAAGAAACTGAGAAGGATGAAGGGATGACATGGAGAAAGAATGAAGTGGTGCAGGGGTGAGGGGTGAAGGAGTCCTTACACACCAAGTGAAGAGGCAAAGCTGCTAACATGCTCACATGCACAGCACACTCTACACTGAGCAGGGCAGAGACATGTGAATGAAAGGACCAATGCAATGCCATCCAGCACTGCCTGAGGTATCTGTTTCTGTTCTTACTGAAAGTCACCAGAGTGGAACTGTTTCTGTTCCAGCTGAAAGCCTCGATAGTGGAGCTGTTTCTGTTTCCCATGAAAGTCATCAGAGCGGAAATGTTTCTCTTCCAGCTGAAAGTCCTGAGAGCGGAGCTGTTTCTGTTTCCACTGAAAGTCATCAGAGCGGAGCTGTTTCTGTTCCTGCTAAAAGCCCCAGGAGTGCAGCTGTTTCTGTTCCGGCTGAAAGTCATCAGAGCGGGGCTGTTTATGTTCTAGCTGAAAGCCCAGAGAGTGGAGCTGTTTTTGTTCTAGCTGAAAGTCATCTGAGCAGAGCTGTTTCTATTCCCACTGAGTCATCAGAGCAGAGCTGTTTCCGTTCCATCTGAAATTCATTAGAGTGGAGCTGTTTCTGTTCTAGCTGAAAGTCCTGAAAGTGGAGCTGTTTCTGTTCTGAATGAAATCCCGAGAGTGGAGCTGTTCCCGCTTTACAGTGCACATAAAAAGTCTACACACCCTTATGAAATTGCAGGTTTTTGAAATGTAAAGACAGAAATAAAAACAATGTAAATGTCAGACTTTTTCCATCTGTAATGTGATCTTCCAACAAACAAAAATCCAGAGAAAGAAAGAAGAATTACTTATTAGGAAAAATAAATTTTAAAAAAATGACAACACCCTGATTGCATAAGTCTGCACACCCTGCCCAACTAATTCTGTGTGTAAGCACCTTTTGCATTTATTACAGCAGCAAGTCTTTGTGAATAAGTCTCTATTAACTTTGCACATCTAGACTTTGGAATTTTATCCCACTCTTCTTTGCAAAAAAGTTCAAGTTCCTTCAAATTGCAAGGGGATCTCCTGTGTACAGCTCTCTTTAGGTCATTCCACAGGTTTTCGATTTGACTGGGCCATTCCAAGACTTTGATTTTCCTTTTCTGAAGCCATGCCGTGGTTGACTTGGATGTGTGCTTTGAGTCATTGTCATGTTGGAATGTGAAATTCTTCTTCATCTTCAATTTTCTGAGGCCAGCCAAGTTTTGTGCCAAAATATCTTGATATTTGGAGCTATTCATTATCCTATCTATCTTGACAAGAGCCCCTGACCCAGCTGAAGAGAAGCAGCCCCAAAGTATGACACAACCACCACCATGCTTCAAAGTCGGTGTGTGTTCCTTGGATGATGATGAGCTGTATTGGCTTTGCACAAATCATATCTTTTACAATTTAGGCCGAAAAGTTCAACCTTTGTCTCGTAAGACCATAGCACATCTGAATGAATCTTTCTGCATAATTTAGACAGGCTTGGATGTTCCTTTTTGTAAGAAAGGGTTTCCCTCTGCCACTGTAGCGAAGGGCGAGAGCAGTCCTGGTGCCAAAGCAACAGGCAGAAAGAGTGTCTGGCCATCAACAGTTAAAAACACCTCAGAAGTCGGGTACACTTTTTCATCCCCATGGACACAACATACTTGGACCTGGGCCTGATCCTGTCACTGATCCCTGAGCACCAGACTATACAGGACTAAGGTCTGAGAACTCCCAGTGTCCACCATAGCATGTGCAGCGACACCATTAATAAGGACTTTGACTGTGTGTTCTGGTGTAGTGACCTCTACTGTTGGTGTAAATGGCCTGGGAACATAGCACACATTCGAAGACTTGAACTTTCTAGCTGGGTAGTGTGGCCTAGCGTGTCCTAGCTCCCCACATTGAAAACACCTCACCTCTAGCCTGCTAGGTGTATTAACTGGCCTATGGTATGTGTTGGGCTTACTCTGGGCATGACCATCTCCCCCAACACACCCATCAGACTTACTTTTGGGGCCTTGCTTCCACTGGCTGAAGCTGCTCCCTCTGGCTCCCCTCCTGGCGGAGATGAAGACTTCTGCCAGGTCTGCCGCCTCCTCTGCAGTCTTTGGGTCATGCTCACGGATCCAAACTTCCATCTTTGTGCTCACCATCTGCATAAACTGCTCCAGAATTATTATTTCTGAAATTTCTTTTACAGTGCGCTGCTCTGGCTTGACCCACTTGGAAAAAAGTTCTATCAGACGCACATACAGCTCACGTGGCGTCTCATCGGGTTGGATGTTTGTCGACCGGAATCGTCGCCTGTAGGTGTCAGCATTGATCTCATACTTTTTCAGTATGGCCTCCTTCACTTTGTCATAGTCACTGGTATAATTAATGTCCATTGCCACATAAGCACTGCGTGCCCTGCCAGTCAGTAGGGGCACCAGAGGTATGGCCCACTCTTTCTCTGGCCAATGGCATGCTGCAGCAATCCTCTCATAAGTTGTGAGGAAGTGCTCAATGTCATCATCCTTTGTCAGGGGGTGCAGCTTGGGAGGATTGAAGTCTGCCACTGGACCCCTCTGAGCTGAGGCCCTCAGCTGCGGAGACACCGAGCTCCTGCTGAACTCTTCGTCCTCCTCCTGCCCCCCTCTGTCCCAGTGGCCTCGACCCACCTGGTCTTATAGGAGCTGGAATTGGTGCTGCATGGTTTTCCAGCGCTGCTCTTGACGCAACGCCTCCTTCTTCATGTATTCATCCCGTGCAGCTTGGCTCTGAGGGAGAACTTTCACCAGGCCCGTCAGCTCTGCCACCAGTCCCTCTGTACTGCTTGCCTCTCCTCTAGCTTCTTGGTCCCCTGTTGAACTTGCCACTTCTACACCCAGCTCCAGCTCTTCAGCCCGGTCTTGCCTTGTCTTGGGAGGCATCCTGCTCTGTAGTGGCTCCACGGAGGCAATGATCCCACTCTGACACCAAATGTGATGGGATGACTGCAGATTCCAAAATGGAACCAAACAACAAATGGCAAGTGGCAAGGGTGTTTATTAGTTCCCAGGCATGCAGGTGAAGGTGACGGCTATATACAGTGCGGGTGGCAAAAGTATCAAAATAAACAAAACAAAGCTTAAGCTACAAGTATGCAACAAAAGACAAAAAAATAAAATAACAAACAGGTAAACAAAACTATTTACAGGGGTTTCCAATAATTCCTCACTAACTGTACACGCATAGACTCTGACCAGTCTTCCTCTCATTCAACCAACTAACCAACTAACCAACCACAAAATGAGGGCAAAGACTCCGTATATACCCTCCAAGCTGGCTGGGATGATCCAAACAATGTTAATTCTTTTCCAATCCAAAATTGGTAACATTGTAATAAATCACAGAAATACTTTACGTTACAAATAGCATTTCAATTATAATGCATTTTACACGATTTCTCATTTACCTATGTTCAGAAAATAAATCTATATGCCAACTGGTGTTAACTGGGCTAAACCACCCGATGTACATTAAATTATAAATACAGTCCCACCGCAATGTACCATCCTTTGCTCCCCGATGACCCGGAAACAGTGGCTGTGGATTGAAACACAGACAGATATGCGGTAAGGCGTTTGCTTGTTAGCACACTCACACAGTACCATAAAACATTTAAAACAAAGTTAAAACTGTTTAGCTATGTTCTTAATAGTGTGTAGCTTCACTGCCATGTTAGTTGGCCACCCTAACAACAACAGTGTCGCCTGACAGTAAATTACAACTTTGTCTTTAAACGTGCGCAGTGTGCTCGGTTGCAAACTAACAAACTTATGCCATAACTTCATGAACTGTTTATAATGTTGTTTTATAATAAAATGGGTAAGTTAGAGTCATGTACGGCGTTATTTTTTTATTGTCCCATTTACAGACACATTCCATAATGGGCTAACAGCGGAGAGAGTCCAGTGCCTACTTTATTGCGAGACACTCTTTCTCCACCGTAGTGTACCTGGTCTCCCTGGGGAACATCTTCTTGTCCTGCTCAGGAATGCCACAGGTTTGCGCTCTCCCTCTTCACCCTGCAATAAGACAGCACCTAGCCCCACCACACCTGAGGCATCTGTCTGCAGAGTGAAGGGCTTGTTAAAGTCCGGGCTTTGCAGCACTGTGTCAGCACACAGAGCCTCCTTCAGGTCCTGGAAGGCCCGGTCACAGTCCTCAGTCCTGACCACTCTGTTAGGGGCGCTGTTCCTGGTGAGGTCTGTTAAAACAGCTGCTCTAGCAGAAAAGTTAGGAATGAACTTCCTACACCAGCCTACCAAACCCAGGAATGCTCTCACCTTCTTCTTGGTGGTTGGAGGACTGCAGGACTGGATCGCCTTCACCTTCTCCAGTTGTTGACGGAGCACTCCGTTTCCTATGACGAACCCCAGGTACTGGACCTCCCTCCTAGCCAAGACACACTTCTGGGGGTTGATGGTGAGCCCTGTGGACTTGATGTGTTGCAATACCTGACTCAAGTGGTGCAGATGGTCTTCCCATGTCTCACTGAAGATCACCACATCGTCCAGGTACGCCTTTGGTAACAGACTCAAAGAGGGACTCGCCTGTGTGACTGAATATCAGCAGAAATTTCAAAAATTGCTCAAAGACTTTGCCCTCCTGAGAAACATAACGCACCACAAATGTTAGCTGGTCAATATGACTTAAATCGGGTGTGGAGTCTACAATTAAGGAAAAATACTTGGCATTCTGCAGCTGAAGAATTATTTAAGCTTGAACCCGCTGACCCATTAGACCGATAAATTCATCACAGACAGTGGAAGATAAATATGACGGTGTCCCTCGGCCCTTGTTCCCGTATTTTTTTACAAGCTCTGCAAGAAAAGGATCAAATTGGCTGAGTAGTTCCAAAATCCCCAAGTAATTGCCATTGTGAGTAGAACCGAAGATTTCGTTGTCTCTGTGGAGTGCCAGGCCACGTTCTGATAAAAACTGTATGACTGCCACAACTCGCCTCAAAACTTCTCTCCAGTAATTCTCCTCATCTTTGCACCGTGCATTAAGTGCCGAGTCTATTCCATGCACCTGTGTGCGAGCAAGCCAAGTGAGCGTAGCATTTCAGTGCGTCTGGCCTGCTTCATGCTCCTCCACCCTGCTAACTGCATGTTTCCAATCTGAAAAACCAGAATGAGCGAAAGCAGCTGAAGTTCTCTCGCCAAACAGTCTACAAAAAAAACAATACACATTACCAGTGGAAGGGGAGTACACACGCCATTCATTTGAAACTTTTTCCCTGTTTCGGAGTGTGCAGGTGAACAATGTTTTACTTAGTACCTGGCTCTTCATGATCAACATCAGTCCTACTAGCAACAACGGCAGGCTGGCTAGTCGTTGCAGCGGCAGGCTGGCTAGTCAAGGGAGCAGCAGGCTGTCCTTCTCTCCATAAATTCATTTTTTAGTAGCTCTGAGGCTCTCTTGTTTTTTAGCTTGCATTTTTCTTTTCTGGGCCCCACTTTCTTGTTTCCTATAGCTAGACATTTTCACAGCTTACTTTGCTCAACAGATTTTCTAACTTGCGCTTCTCTGAGGCCCCCTAGTGGCCGAAGCCCTGGGCTGCAGCCCCTTTAGCCCATTGGGTTAACACGGCCTTGCCCATGGGTGTCCTAAAAGCAGTGAGGTCCTTTGTCTCCTCAGTGGCACCTGCCAGTAGCCCTTACTCAAGTCCAGGGTGGAAATAAATCTGGCCTTTCCTTGCCTTTCCACCAAGTCATCAATGCGGGGCATGGGATAGGGGTCAAATTTTGACAGGGCATTCATGTGATGAAAGTCTACACAGAACCTAATGGTTCCATCCTTTTTGAGGACAAGCACAATTGGACTGCACCTGTAGCAGCTCCGTTACAGCCACCCTACCCCATAGCCCAGACGTGTGCAGAATACGAGAGATGGTGGTCATGTGCAAGGAGTGACCGGTACCTGCCAGAAATTCCTGCAGCTCCTTCAGTGTTGCTGTTGGCCTCTTGGTAGCCTCCCTGATAAGTTTTCTCCTCGTCCTCTCATCAACTTTGGAGGGTCGTCCTGATATTTGCATATTATGTCTCTGTGGTGCCACATTTTCTCCACTTATTGATGATGGCTTTGTCAGTGCTCCGTGGTACATCAAGTGCCTTCGATATTCTTTTATATCCCTCTCCTGATTGGTACTTTTCAGCAATTAGCTCTCACAGTTTCTTTGGCATCTCTTTGCGAACCATGGCTCTCCCAGTAGGATGCAGCCCCAAACATTCAAGCCAATCCTACAGCAACATCTGATTTTATTCTGGGTTTAATCAGAATCACTTTCATTGATGGAATGTGTATGCTATTTAACCTACAGGCATGATTTTGAATGTGATTGGTTAACTGGGATAATGGGGCCCCAATGGAGCCCCCATTATGAATAGGTATGCAGACTTATGTGATCAGGGTGTTGTAGTTTTTTTACTTAAAATGTTCCTAATAATTAACTATTTGTTTTGTTTTTTGCTCTGGATTTTTGTTTTTTGGAAGATCACATTACAGATGGAAAAAGTCTGACATTTATGTTGTGTCCATGGGAATGAAAAAGTGTACCCGACTTCTGAGGTGTTTTTAACTGTTGATGGCCAGACACTCTTTCTGCCTGTTGCTTTGGCACCAGGACTGCTCTCGCCCTTTGCTACAGTGGCAGAGGGAAACCCTTTCTTACAAAAAGGAACATCCAAGCCTGTCTAAATTATGCAGAAAGATTCATTCAGTCACCCCAAACCATGTGGAAAAATGTGCTATGGTCTTACGAGACAAAGGTTGAACTTTTCGGCCTAAATTGTAAAAGATATGATTTGTGCAAAGCCAATACAGCTCATCATCATCCAAGGAACACACACCGACTTTGAAGCATGGTGGTGGTTGTGTCATACTTTGGGGCTGCTTCTCTTCAGCTGGGTCAGGGGCTCTTGTCAAGATAGATAGGATAATGAATAGCTCCAAATATCAAGATATTTTGGCACAAAACTTGGCTGGCCTCAGAAAATTGCTGGCCTCAGAAAATTGAAGATGAAGAAGAATTTCACATTCCAACATGACAATGACTCAAAGCACACATCCAAGTCAACCACAGCATGGCTTCAGAAAAGGAAAATCAAAGTCTTGGAATGACCCAGTCAAATCGAAAACCTGTGGAAAGACCTAAAGAGAGCTGTACAGAGGAGATCCCCTTGCAATTTGAAGGAACTTGAACTTTTTTGCAAAGAAGAGTGGGATAAAATTCCAAAGTCTAGATGTGCAAAGTTAATAGAGACTTATTCACAAAGACTTGCTGCTGTAATAAATGCAAAAGGTGCTTACACACAGAATTAGTTGGGCAGGGTGTGCAGACTTATGCAATCAGGGTATTTTTTTTAAATTTATTTTTCCTAATAATTAATTCTTCTTTCTTTCTCTGGATTTTTGTTTGTTGGAAGATCACATTACAGAAGGAAAAAGTCTGACATTTACATTGTTTTTATTTCTGTCTTTACATTTCAAAAACCTGCAATTTCATAAGGGTGTGTAGACTTTTAATATCCATTGTAGCTGAAAACGCAACATCTTAGCAACACCCTAGCAACCACCAAGCAACACCCTAGCAACCACTTAGCCACATCCTAGCGATCGTCTCATATACATTACCACGTTTTCGCTGCTGGGTTGCAATCACACTCTGCATTTTCTTCAGGAAATGCACTTTTGTTGCAAGCACAACTATTGTTATCTGATAGGTTTATTAGTGTGCTTGCAATGCGAAGCTTCTCCTCCCACAGTTTTCGAGATATCGACCCCAAACCAACTGTAACCCATCCGGTCTGACCCCGATTGGTGTGCTTGTATACAGCTAAGCCATACCCACATTCATTTTTAAAATCACCCACCTCACACTTCATGGCCTTCCCACTTGGTCACTTTTCACCCCATAGCCACCATACCTCACATGTTGCCTCAGGACAAATCACTCATCCAACACCGTCTTGACCCACACTCGTCATTTTGTCATTCACTCATCCCTCCATCCTCCCATTGACTTCAATGCATTTTTCAAAGTTTTACTGCTTGGTCACCTTTCAGTCTACGGTCATATTACCTCATATGCTGGCTCAGGTCATGCCACCCAATACTCATTGAAATGCATACTGACCCACCCTTTTAATGTGTTTTCACATATAGTCCTTTTTAAACGAACCAAACTCAGTCCTCTTAAAGTGAACCAAAAAGTGGACCAACAGAAAACTGACTCAGTTCTTTTTGCGTTTACATTATGAGTTCATTTGAAAGAGGATGCAGTTCTTTTCCTGGTCCTCTTCAGCTCTGATGGGGCCTCAGTCCTCTTGCTGTTCACACTATAGTTCCTCTGGAGCTCTCAACCCTTCACTGCTTTGGATTATGGGTAGCTTTCACTTGGCTTTCACTTTTCAGTTAGCATCTGTTATATTTTTTAATGTTAAATCGCGGTTTCCTCAAAGCAAAAATTACCTAGAATTTTTCCAATCTAGTGCTCTAATCGCACCGGTTTTAGCATACGCACTAAACGGCAAATCACACCAGTGTGACCATCCATGTGAAAGTGTTAAAGTTCAAATCCACTGTTAAAAACACAAGTTCGATAAATGCATGATGTTTCCAAAGTCAATGAGTAATCGTGTTAAATAATCATGATCTCAATATTGACCAAAATAATCGTGATTATGATTTTTGCCATAATTGAGCAGCCCTATTTTGTTTTTATGAGCGTCCCAGATCTGTCTACGGCAAGCTTAGAGGGCTAAAGTACAATGGCAAAGGACAACGCGAACCTGAAGTGCTTTGTGTTCACAATGCACAGGTTATGCGAACTGCAACGCAGACTAGAAGCGAACCAAACTGAGACTACCTACTGAGGTGGTCACAGTGTGGTTCGTTTCAGAGGGGTCTGAGTTCCTTTGGAGTGTTCACAAATGCGCAAAAAATGCTGACTAATCGCTGAGTTCATTTTGAGGGCTGAAAGGGATCAAGTGTGAAAACACCCTCTGGGCCATATGTATCAATCTTTGTGTACAACTTGCTGTAGGAACATGCGTATGCAGAATCCCGCGGATTGTGTACGGAGGTTTTTCATCAGAGTTATCAAACACCACGTACACCTGATTGTCTTCATAAATCTGAGCGTAAATCAAATCAGCGTAAGATTATGTGCACATGAACGCGCTTAATGTCCACTCCCACAATTGTTCTTATATGGACCAAGACACGCCTTTAATTAGTCGAATTAGCATATAAAGATCCCAAGTAAATCTGAGTGAAATGTAGAGATTGATGTTGAGGCAGGGTCGGCACCAGAGAGCAAAGGATGGGGGGGGCAATGAGCACTGACAGGGGGGTACCACACCACACTTTTATTGGCCTTTTTTTGGAACAAAATCGCCATTTTTTTTTACAAAAAAAAACATGATTCAACCCTTTTGAATAACAATACGGTCAAGGAAATAACAAGCTTAAATGACAACAACAAAAATATGGCAGCCACCAACATATAGCCTAGTGCTTAATAATAATGGCCTACATAATAGCCTACATAATAGCGTTGAATTAATAGCCTGGGCTACAACTGGATTTCATAAAACTCACCACTTAGTACAGCTGAAGTTGCCGACTTTGACTGCAAAATCTCCTCATCATAGTATCTAGGCGGAATATTCAAGCCACTTGCGATTCTCATACCTTGTTGAAATGAACGACCTCTTTCTTGCTCCAAAGATGCGAGAGGGGTACCTCGTCAGCCTGACTTGTGTTGGCCCATCCACACTCAAATCATCAGGATTGTGGCAGATAGCCTGCTTAGCAGAGCTAGAATGGCTAGCTGGAGCATCACGATTAGCACTACCTTGGCTTGTCTGTGTCCCAGGAGGATCAGTCGAGGACAGCTCTGATCCATTCGCTTGGCTGTGAGTGAATGGATCGGATTTTAACGTTCCAGCACACCATTTTCTGATGTCCATCATGCTATTTCATGTTAGTCCGCCATTCACCACCAGAACGACGGCCAGAGAAATGCAAGAACTGATAAGTTCGATAATGTCGTAGTAGCCTAATATAGAATTGATTGGCTGCTCACTGCAATGAGATGTAGTAGTTGGTTTTAATTGGCCAGACAGGGTGACATTCATAGCTTAAAACAAAGATTTGGCATTTTAGTTTGCATCAGTATTCAATATTTCTGTATGATTTCATTTCAATCAAAGCTGTAATAATATTTAGGCTAAAAGTTTTTTTTTTTTCGAGAACTTAGTTGGAGGGGGGACGGGCACATCGACCCTTGTGGGCGGGCCCGGCCCTATGGCCCGCCCATGACACCGACTATGTGTTGAGGATTAACGGTAGGACGTATGAAAAGAAGTTATTCGGACACAGAGATAGAGGTGATGGTTGATGAGGTGGAGAGGAGAAAAAATTTCCTTTTTGGAGGCCAAACTAGTGGCATTTCAAATCGACAGAAAAATGTGGAGTGGCTCAAAGTGGTGACTGCTATGAATGCAGTTTCACCAGAGGTGCGTACGGTGGAGCAGGTGAAGACGTGGTCGGATTTTAAAAGAGGCCAAAAAATGAATAAGCGCACACAGAACCAGTGTGTCCACACCTGGTGCCACGAGGGGGCAAGAGGGGGCTCTTAGTTGTATTTTGTGCCCCCCAGTTTGTTTATGCACCCTATAGAAAAATAGCAAAAACAACAAAAATATTGGAAACGTTGGAATACTCATTGGAAATGACACGGAAGTGAAGTTTTGGTCAACAAGGGAGAGAGAGAGCTGCATGGCATGAGCAGAAAGACAGACAAAACGATCCGATCATCTTTATTTTTTTACTTAATGACCCTGACGCTGTTGGCTAATATTTTGTTGATTTTAGCAGCCATCTCTCAGTTGTTAGAATCGTTCATAAATTCCATTACTTTGCGTCTAGTAGAGCTACGTTCCAAGTGCTCCAATTCCCTAAATTGTGCAAGGACTCTCAGATTTAATATTAGCTTCACCACTGCTGTGAAATAAAAGTATTATTTGATTTTGAAACAGCAGTCTTGCGTTGTTGCTGTTATTTAGCCTGTCAGAGGCTACTATATGGTTAAATCAATTTCATTAAACCTACCACCAGACCAATTTTAGGTGGTGACCTGGCAATCTGCCCCAAATATTACTATTTCGTATTATGGCCATGACGCACAAACACATGGAAAAGGTAGGGTAGGGAATTGTTCGCATCTAGTCAAAACGCCACTATATTGCCACCTGCAGGATGAAAACATGCAGAAATAGGCATAGCAGGATTATAATCTACAGTGGCAAAGTCTTGTCGCTTATCCAAGTTGTAGGAACAACAAATAATAACTTGACTTGTAGTTGATCAATTGGAATCAGAAATGACTTATATAAAAGGCAAAGGCCTCTAGATGATGCTCATTATACCAAAATAAAGTCTTGTATCATTCATTGAGTTTTCTCATTTAATTAGGACAGAAAACAGTCTTGTCGCCTCTTTAAATGATTCAACCAATCACAGATTAGAGCTTCACCTGTGACAAATACTGTAATGAACAGATTCCCAGGTGTGTATAAAAAGAACCCCAGCACACCAGACCTTCATGTGAACTTCAACCTGACCTCTCACAACATGACAAAGATTCAACCACAGACCAAAGTGCTGATCATCAAGAGCCTGAAGACCAAGTCTGCTGCTACATCTTCAATGTATCCAAACGTCAAGTGGAGAGGATAAGAAAAAGATTTGAAGAAACTGGTGAAGTGCATGACAAGCCCAGGTCAGGCAGACCCCGTAAGACAACTGTTTGAGAGGACCGTTTGTTGCTTCGACAGTCCAGGGCCAGCCCTTTTTCAACTGCAGCAGAGCTACATGAGAACTGGTCACCAGAAACCCCTGTATCTACAAGAACAGTTTGTCGAATTCTCTCATGCAGTGGTCTCCATGGCCAAATTAGTGCTCACAAACCAGCATTAAACAGAAGACAACTAAAAAATTGTGTTGCATTTGCCAAGGCCCACAGCTTGGAGAAAGGATGGACAGTGGAAAAGTGGCAGAAGGTTGATTTTTCTGATGAATCATCCATTGAACTAATAAATAGATGCAAATACTGCAGAAGACCTGTTGGAACCCGCGTTGACCCAAGATTCACCCAGAAAACAGTCAAGTTTGGTGGAGGAAAAATCATGGTTTGGGGTTACATCCAGTATGGGGGTGTGCGAGAGATCTGCAGAGTGGATGGCAACAGCCTGAAGTATCAAGAAATTCTTGCTGCCCATTACATTCCAAACCACAAGAGAGGGCAAATTCTTCAGCAGGATGGCGCTCCTTCTCATACTTCAGCCTCCACATCAAAGTTCCTGAAAGCGAAGAAGGTCAAGGTGCTCCAGGATTGGCCAGCCCAGTCACCAGACATGAACATTATTGAGCATGTCTGGGGTAAGATGAAGAAGAAGACTGCTTTCTTTGCTATTCCAGATGACTTCATCAATAAGTTATTTGAGTCATTGCCGAGACGTATGGATGCAGTCCTCCAAGCTCATGGGAGTCATACACGATATTAATTCTTTTTCCCAAGGCACCATGACTTTATGTTCTGATGTTATTGTAGCATGTTTGTGTATTCAAAATAAAGTATAATTTCTACCATACATTATTTTTGTATGCAACAAGACTTTTGTCCAAGCAAAATCTGACCTTTCTGTCCTAATTAAATGAGAAAACTCAATGAATGATACAAGACTTTTTTTTGGTATAATAAGCATCATCTAGAGGCCTTTGCCTTTCATATAAGCAATTTCTGATTCCAATTGATCAACTACAAGTCAAGTTATTATTTGTTGTTCCTGCAAGTTGGATAAGCGACAAGACTTTTGTCAGCCACTGTACTGTTGTACTATATAAAAAGATTTGCCCCCTCGCCATTTTTAACTGCCCCCTCAGTCACTTCATCCTGGTGTCGGGACCTGGCACGATAACACTCATCAATGATTGACACAAGACCCGTTTACTTGCATCACCGTTAGTTCCTCTTGGTGTCGCCAATCTGCGAATTACAAATTTTATGCGTACGCCACCTCGAGACCATGCACAGAGGTAAGCATGTTTTCCTGGGAAGTATCTTTTCATAAATACCGTTTTATCTGTAGAAGAGTGCTCAGCAAGATTTTAGTACGTATGCACCTTTGATACATGTGGCCCCCTTAGTCTTTATTCATCCTTCCATCCTCCCATTCACTTCAGTTATTTTTTCAGTCTTACCACTCAGTCACCATTTGACCAATAGCCATGGCACCTGATATGTTGCACTCACCAAATGTGGGTCTGTCCTTACCAACTGCCTAGCAACACTTTGGCAACCACCCAGCAATGCCCAGTGACCATTTTGTTTACCCTAGCAACCACTTAGCAACACCCTGGCGACCTCCCATCAATGCCTTAGCAATGCCCCAGCGACCATATTGTTTACCCTAGCAACCACCTAGCAACACCATATCAGCCTCCCAAGAATGCCCAAGCAATGACTTAGCAACATCCTGGCAACCACCAAACAACACCCTAGCAACCACCTCATATACCTTAGTAACCATCTAGCAATGCCTTAGCAACCACCTAGTGATGCCCTGGCAACCACCTAGTGATACCCTGGCAACCACCTAGCAACACCAAGCAACAACTTAACCACATCCTAGCTGTAGCGAAGGGCCAGAGCAGTCACCCCACCCGGCCTTGAACCTGGGTCTACGTGGTACTAAACTGCAGCTTTGACTGCGACGCCAAAGAGACAGGCTCATTGGTATGGTAGTCAGAGTGCATACTCAACCGTAGTGACAGCACTCTGTCACACTAGCGATTGCCTCATATACATTAGCATGTTTTCGCTGCCGGGTCACAATCACACTCTGCATTTTCTTCAGGAAATGCACTTTTCTAGTTACTTAATACTTAGCCTACTGTCATTGACCATTGTTGTATGGACAGTCAGAGGTACGTGAGTGGCACCTCTCATTAGTGTTATTTTCTAGAAAAAAGACATGTGAATTCAAAATCAGTTTTGAGGAATTCATTAAAATTCAGTAGTTGAAATTTTGGTCAATCAGTTTGTATGAGCCTTATCCCCGAAGACCTTTAGCTTCATGGATTGCGCTGTAAATATAATCAACAAAATATTGCTCTCCTCCTCCTTCAACTGGGAGGTGGGTTGAGGGAAGGGTTCCTAATCCTGAAGCAGCATCTGTGCATGATGAGGGCAGACCTGGTTAGCTAGCTATAGCAAGAGTGCACACTAGCTGGCTACAAATTCACTGAGCTATATTAATTATATTTGGACCAAAATTGCACTCATCTCATTTTCGGTGGTGATAAAGTTAACCTACCGAATATTTAAGCGAAATGACACTGACACTGCACTGTAAGTTAACTTAACTTGTTAGTTAGCTAGATCATCATAGTAATGTTGGCTAGGTAGCTACATGCTAATGGGCACCAAAGGAAGGACCGTAAATAAATATACCTTTCTTTAGAAAAAACTGGGTGACTGTCGGCCCTTTTTCTCCCTCTCAGCTTTCTGTTGCCTCGCTTTTCATTTTTGATGTTCTGACTTCTTTGATGATGACATGGCAAATCCACTGACAGTTCACCATCTGTTCTGCTTGTAAGTGCACCTACTGGAAAGCACCCTGATAATTTTGCCAAAAATGGAGAAACAAACCACAAGTTTGTTTCATTTGTAACTTTTTAATTATAATTTTAATTACATTAACTTATGATAATAATAGTAGTGTTCTATGAGGGCCCCCTGTCAGTGATCCCTTCCTAACCCCCCACCGGTGCCCCTGTCAGTGAAGCATGCACAAGCCTCAAATGTCCCAAACCTATTTGCTCATATTAGTGACTGGTATGATTGTGTGTTTGGGACCAGTGTGAAACTTCAGACAGTACCCTAACATAACAACACCATATCAGTATAATCTAGGCAAAGCATATAAAGTGAAAAAAGAGGAAAGTGGCAACTAGAAAATCTCTATAAGATGACCATAGTAGCAAAGACATCTTTACTATTACTTGGGATCAAAGCTTTCGTGTTGCATTTTGAAAACGTGCTTGACTATCTGTTTGACTGCGTGTCTGAATGTGTGTTTGAATGTTGGAACACATGTATGAACATATGTGTGAATGTGTGTTTGTACGAGTGTATGAACATGTTTGACCATGTGTCCAAATGTGTGCCTGCACATGTTTAACCGTAGGTCTAAATGTGTGTTTGACTGTGTGTCTGAATGGGTTTGAACATGTGCATGAACATGTTTGAACACATGCATGAACATGTGTATGGCCTTGTGTTTGAACGTGTGTTTGAACATGTGTATGACCATGTGTTTGACCTTGTGTTCTAAAGTGTGTTCATCCTGTGTTGACTTCAGTGTTTTCACATCTTGTGTTACAGCTGAAATGCTTGCACATGCAAGTTAATCATTTATCTTCAGTGGCAGATTTAGGTATGGGCGACATGGGCAGCCGCCCAGGGCAGCATCTTGCCAGGGTCAGCATGGGGCGCCCACACAAAAAAATTCGGAATGGTGACATTTGTACGATCGGTTTTAGATCGCTCATTTGCACATCATGTCAATGATATCATGTCACTGTGTGGGTCAAATAACCTTGCTGGAGTGGGCGCCCTGATTCTACCTTGTGAGCTAGGCAGGCTACTGCCTGGGAAGGTCTCCCGCTCAGAAGTACGAGATGGGGAGGGGGGCGGGGGTAGGTTGACCTCAGGTCTCCCCACTGGAAGCCGGAGGTAGGGGGAACGGGGGAATCTATCAAATAGCGCACCTCTAACTTTGTACAGTACTAATGCAATTAGTAAAATCACTCTACGAAATGCTACCAAATAAACCACAATTCATTCATAATACTTTGAATATATAGTTTCAGAGACATATTGTTGCATTTTTTTCTGGTTTGTGTGAAATCGTTATGAATAATATAACACCAGTCTGCACACCACCAAGGTGAATTGGTTTAGTCTTGACTGTTGGTTGTCAGTGTTGGGGCATGGGTAATGTATTGATACTCGAGTGCCAAATCAACACAAATGGATAAGAAAAGGTCTACTCTAAACGATCAGGTGCCCAGTTTAGGAAAAAGAGGAAAGAAGAGGTGGAGAAACGAGCAAAAGATAAAGGTATGCAGCTATGTCATCTTTTTATGAGTATATTATTATACATGTAATGAAATAGGCTATGTTTGTTAGTCTATGTTGCTATGTTGGTTGCAATGCTATTACACACAGGGTGACAATATTCCATTTTCTGTCCAACTAGCATACATAACATTGTATATATAATTTCACACAGTTTCATCATGATAATGTATGTAGCCTGCAGAAAAACAATTACAACCTAACTAGCACATTATTGATTTGGTTAACTTTCATTGAGGTGACATCATAAAGGTTTTCTGTGATTGTATTCACTTGGTCCTGAGCTCAGTAAGGGTAATTTCCAGTGCTGTAGGCTTACTTAAAAGACGTCTATATTATTCTGATATTTTGTATCTTTTGTGATATATTGAGTCTTTTAGGGTGCCTTATGCCTAGAATTAGTCAAGAAGGTTGTATGGTTCATTTGGTTCCTATTCTGAAAGTTTGATAAATTGTGCATAATGACGTATATTTAGAAATAGGGTAATAGTGTAATAATTCGATTTTCTTTTTTATTTGTATTTATATATGTGACAGAGCTGAAGTGAGTAGCTCGTGTAAAGCCTTGGGTAGCGGGTAGCAGGTAGCCAAGCTGTTACGTCACTCTGTGAGACCTGGTTAACTAGCGTCGTTGCCAACAGGCTATGGACAATTTGCCTTTAGCTCAGCTGGCCATAAGGGGTTGGCAGTGAGCAGTGAGAACTCGCTCGCTCGCTGACCTATGTAACATCTATTTAAAACACACAATGCAGTCTATACCCATTACACATACTACAATTTGTTTCTATTTGTTACTTCTTCAATATTTTTGAGTCTTATTTTGTATATATTTTTATATTTATATAGTTTTAAATGTTATGATTATTTATGATTATTTATTTGTGTTGTTCCAAATGTCTGAATAAAAATTACAGTTAGGGAGACTCAAGGCTCACGAAATTAAACTTTAGCTTGCTTGCTGTTGCACTCTATGTCGGAAGGTCACGGCAAAGCTGAAAATACCTGTTTGAAGGGTTGAAGGGGGGGTTCACCCAGGGCGCCATACAAGCTAGAACCCCCACTGTTTATCTTATTTCTTGCAGCACTGCCCCCACTCAATTCCTTCAATTCCCAGTGGCTGCATTTGTTTGCTTTGAAGAACTGAATCATTTTTCTGTGTGTTATTATTGTTTAGAGAGTATTATTTGGTTATAAACCCTATTGTTGCTACCAGTGAGTTAGACAGGACAATGTAAAAAGGAAAGTTTTAAAAGGTTTTTGGGTTAATTGGAATATATGACCATTACTTATACTCTATATGACCATCACTAATACCCTAATATAATCTTATTTTTCGGTTCAACTTGTCATTTCATCTGATACATTTTTCATATTGTTTTCAGTACTTCCCCCTGGGTCAGTACTATTGTACCCTTGTGCAAAGTGTAATGTTATGTAATGTTATTTCACCAGATCATTAGCAAAATAAAGCACAAAATAACCACAGGTGTCAGCTGAGATAATGCCTAAATAAGAGTAAAAAAAGATCTTAAAGCCACTGGAGGCATATTCCCTGTAATCTAGGAACAGAAGCCTTGTCCTTCTTTGAACTTTTTGTTGCCATTAATATATGGATCAGAGGTTCAGCTCAGTCTCTCTATCCCTGTGAAAAGGGTATCAATATTTGAATAGGGCTTCGTATATTAGAGAGGCATTTAATACATCTGTTTTGAGGTACAAATGTGACTGTGCAAGTGCCTCATCACATAAGCAAAGCGACATTGAGTCTCTTCATCTCACGCAGCTACATCTGCTTGAGTCACATCCCCCACACACCAACATCTCTGTTTGAGTCTCTTCATCGCACACACCTACGTCTCTGTTCAATTGAGTCTACATCTTACACATACCTACATCTCTTCATTTCAGTTTACATCTTGCATGCACCTACGTCTCTATTCATCTGTGTCTTCATTGTAGCTTAGTTGTTCAGATTTCTATCTTGTTGTTACACATGCACATCTGGTTATGTGCATACAGAAAAAATGGCAGGAAAAGCAGAATTTTGAGAAAAACATTAAATCTATGATACGTGGTGAAATACTCCCACCTCTTTACCCATGAGCTGAAGATACTTAAACTGAACTTCCCCAATGAGTGTCCAGCTGCAGACAATGTGCACAATTAACAGTACACAATGTGTTAAATGTACTGTGTAAAATGCACAAAATGGATGGTGTAAAATTTGTAAAATTGACAGGTTAAATTGGGCAAATTGGATAGTTCACAATGTGTAGGCAGGTGAATAGTATAAAACTCAACTCAAGACAAAACTGATCATAGAAAGCAAGCTTGGCAGCTTTCAGTGTTTCAAACACTCTACAAATGCACACCTTGAACACAGTGCCCTGCTCTGACTCTTTTACTGAGACTCCTGTGTGCTTTATTATACAACAGTGCTCTGCTCTGGCTTCTTTCTATGAGGAAAATCTGTTTTCTCAATAGAAAGAGGCATCTTCTTGTAGGGTTTTCAACTCATTGACATCACTTTGCCTGCTCATGTTTTATAGTTATGTATTTGTACACAATCAAATAGTGTAATCATATCTTTTACAAGACATTATTTTAAAAGTGTGCTTTTACACAATGTCAAAAACAAGTGGGCAGGGCTGCATTAAGCCTCCCCGGGGCCCAGGGCTAACAAACCTCCCAGGGCCCCAAGTCCACGATTTTCAACCGGAAAACTAAAACCCGAGTAGGAAAACACGTTATTAGAACTAAAACCAACGTTTGATTTGGGTTGTATTTTGGTGTTCAACAAAACTGACGTGTAAAATATGTCCACCAAACATGTTTATTGACACCAATGGAAGGAACCCAATAAGAAATGTTTCTTAAAGGTTCTAATCGGATGTTAAACACAACATTTAAAAATTAATGCATCTGACAGACAAAGAGTCCAATGTTTAACAAAGGTGTTGATTTGGTGTCAACTTACAGCAACTGTGGAAGCCCAATAACCAACATGACTGACACATTCTAAATCAGCATTTCCCAAACCTCTCCTGCACGCGCATTCCTGAGATTCCTTTCTGCCACTCCTTTCCTCTCGGTACTCTCAACCATATCTACCTCCCATCCGTAATTAAGTTTTCAAAACTATATACATGGACAAAAGTATTCTGACGCCTGGCCATTACACCAACAGGGACTGTAATGACATTGTATTCAAATACATATACTTTAATATGGAGTTGGTCCCCCTTTTGCAGCTATAACAGCTTCCACTCTTCTTGGAAGGCTTTCCACAAGATTTTGGAGTGTTTCTGTGGGAATTTGTGCCCATTCATTCTGTAGAGCATTTATGAGGTCAGGCACTGATGTTGGACGAGAAGGCCTGGCTCGCAATCTCCGTTCTAGTTCATCCCAAAGGTGCTCGATGGGGTTGAAGTCAGGGCTCTGTGTGGGCCAGTCAAGTTCTTCCACACCGAACTCATCAAACCATGTCTTTATAGTCCTTGCTTTGTGCACTGGGGCACAGTCATGTTGGAATAGAAAAGGGCCTTCCCCAAACTGTTGCCACAAAGCTGGAGGCATAGCATTGTCCAAAATGTCTTGGTATGCTGAAGCATTAAGATTGCCCTTCACTGGAGATAAGGGGCCTAGCCCAAACCCTGAAAAACAGGTGTGGCCAAATACTTTTGTCCATATTGTGTGTGTATATATATTTAGTTATCATACACATATGAAATATATTTGTATACAATAAACTATATTTTGTTTAAGCCGGTGTATTTGTCTTAATGTTGGTCCAGCACCAACACTAACTTGAGCCAACTCACTGTGAAAGAACTAGGTATTGTTGCGGTGAATTAAATTGCGACGTTAGTGATTCTGAACATAAGTTCAGATGTGTAACATCGTTGAGTTACTACATCTAACTGAATTCAGTGTAATCATGAAACTAATATTTAAATGAGACTGATTACTTTCGTGAACCTACAGTCTGAATGAAAAAAATTGTGCAAAACTACAGAAAAACTACAAACAACAAAACTACAATATATGAAAATTACATATAGGGGAGTGAGATCACACCAGGGAAAGGGAAATGGGGTACAGGTCAAGGTCAGCAAAACTTCCTAAGAACTTTATAGGCAGAGAAGTAAGTTGAATTGACACGTTTTATTCCATTTCATTGGCTCTATCAGCACGTATCAGCAGTGTATCAGACAGCCACTGACTCAGAAGAGATGGTCTCACAGGCCTGAATATTGGAGAAAGAGAATCAAGAGCAGAATGGTAGGGAATTATAATAGACAGCACAGTTACACAGGTGACAATAACTGCGTGTGCAATCACAAGCACAGCACTGGCTGGTTCTCTGCTTCTTGTCAATGTGATTTCATCTTACAGCACTGGCTAGCCTCATAATTCGACAGCTTTTAACGTTACCTGTGCAATGTGGTCCAACAGAGTTACTGTATGTTGTTATATCAACTACCTTACAGTACTCAAGGTGAGCTATCTAAGATTGGCTAGCTAACGTTGGTCACCTCGGGCCACTGTCTTTTTTTAACCCATTCATGTCCATAACAGAAACATCTTCGCTCACAAAAAGGGGCTAGACTACTGATTTTTTAGTTCAAAATGCCTTAAGTGAGTTGGTGGTAAGGGAGAAGGAATGTTTGTTTAGCCTCCATTTTGGTACACAATATCCTATTAAAATTACAAATTACAAAAAATACAAATTTCCTAGGAAAAAAGTACAAATGCACAGCTACAAAATAAACCCACTATACTTATTCTTCTGGACCTCAGTTAAAATTGGTTACTGCCCATCATGGCTACTGCCCATCATGCAAGCACAGTAAGTCAGACTAACGTTAGGTTACAGTCCGTGCGAATGATCCAGCATTGACAATAGTAAATACTGGCCCCCAAATCAAATTCTGCTTAGGGCCCCATAAAGGCTTGGGTCAGCCCTGAGTGCAGTTCTGAGAAGAGTTCAGTTTGGTTCTTCCTAAAGCCTGGAAACCTTCCCTCTGTTGAACTGGTACATACAGACGTGGACAAATTTGTTGGTACCCTTCCACAAAAAAAGAAGAACCCACAATTTTCTCTGAAATAACTTGAAACTGACAAAAGTAATTGTCATAAAGCATTGTTTATTCCATATTTAATAAAAATCTGTCAGGGCTCCGCCCCCTTAAGCCACGGTGTTTTTGTTTTCCCTGTCCTTGTGCTTTTATTTTCCTTGTGTTCCAGCCCCGCCCCGTGAATTTTTCGTGAATTATTTCTACATTGCCGATCCTGCCTGTTTCCTGACCACGATTCCTGCCTGCCGTTTGGATCTGATCGCTGCCACTCACCTGCCTGATTCCTGACCCTGTTCTCCCTGACTCCCGATTTTGGATTTGCCCCCGGACTGCTTCTCTGTGTTTCGAACCCTGCCTGTCCCTTTCAAATAAACGCCTGGAACTGGAACATCCTGCGGTCTGCGTTTGTGTCCCGATCACCGGCGCTAACAAAAATCAGACTTTGCTTTTGATTTTTTATTCAACAGAATATTTTAAATAATAAAACAAATGAAAATGGCAGACAAAAATGATGGAACCCTTAACCTAATATTTTGTTGCACAACCTTTAGAGGCGATCACTGCAAACAAGCGATTTCTGTAGCTCTCAATGAGACTTCTGCACCTGTCCACAGGTATTTTGGCCCACTCTTCCTTAGCAAACTGCTCCAGCTGTCTCAGGTTTGAAGGGTGCCTTCTCCAGACTGCATGTTTCAGCTCTTTCCATAGATGTTCAATAGGATTCAGATCAGGGCACACAGAAGACCACTTCAGAATAGTCCAATGTTTTGTTCTTAGCCATTCTTGTGTGCTTTTAGCTGTGTGTTTTGGGTCATTATCCTGTTGGAGGACCCATGGCCTGCGACTGAGAGAGCTTTCTGACACTGGGCAGTACGTTTTGCTCCAGAATACCTTGATAGTCTTGAGATTTCATTGTGCCCTGCACAGACTCAAGGCACCCCGTGCCAGACGCAGCAAAGCAACCCCAAAACATAACCGAGCCTCCTCCATGTTTCACAGTAGGTATGGTGCTCTTTTCTTTGAAAACTTCATTTTTTCGTCTGTGAACATAGAGCTGCTGTGCCTTACCAAAAAGCTCCAATTTTGTCATCTGTCCAAAGGACATTCTCCCAGAAGCATTGTGGCTTGTCAATATGCATTTTAGCAAATTCCAGTCTGGCTTTTTTTTCCTCTTGCGACCGCATCCAGGGAGGTTGGCTACAGTCCCATGGACCTTAAACTTCTTAATATTTGCAACTGTAGTCACAGGAATATCAAGCTGCTTGGAGATGGCCTTATAGCCTTTACCTTTAACATGCTTGACTATTATTTTCTTTCTGATCTCCTCAGACAACTCTCTCCTTTGCTTTCTCTGGTCCATGTTCAGTGTGGTGCACACAATGATACCAAACAGCAGAGTGACTACTTCTCTCCATTTAAATAGGCTGAATGACTGATTACAAGATTGAAGACATGTGTGATACTAATTAAAGAAAATAGTTAGTTTTAAGTATCACTATAATCCAATTATTTATAGTCTTTTTTTTTTCTAGGGGTACCAACAAATCTGTCCAGGCCATTTTAGAATATTTTTGTAGAATAAGCAATAATTTGACTCTTTTCACACTTTCTTTGCTTTACTCTATGACATACCAAAGGCATGCAGGTATACATGAGACAATTGCTTTTAATTTAATCACTTTTCAGGAGGAATGAAGCATTGTTTCAATGAACTGTAAGGGTACCAACAAATTTGTCCACGTCTGTATCTTTGGATGGCAGTCTAGCAATGAATAAGAAACAGGCTGTCATCTCCAAATGAAAGTGAAGAAGTGGCCACCACTCTTTGCTTAGGCTTGGTCACAATTCTTCTGTTGTCAGGCTGCTGATGGATCCTGACACAAGCTGTCCATTTCTGCCACCAGGGAGCACTATCAGCAGGTGCTCCACTGTGTTGTCCACACAGCCTGTCCAACACTGCACCGCAATAAGACCATGAGAGTCCATTAATGTAACAGCTGCGGCTTCAACACCACTAATGTGACCAGAGTCAGATGCTGACTTCAGCTCTTCTGAGTTTATTTTATGAATGGTTTGATATTTAATTCATTGAAGTGGCTGTTTGATTTCATTCTTTACTCATCTAAACAACAGAAAAAAATCTAAGATTCTAAATCTACTGCTATAAATTCTAAATCTACTGCTATGATGTGGCTGACAGAGATGCTGTGTTTGGTGAATGTAACAATCCACTGTGGTTCAATTGGCGTATCACTAAGTCCCACCCCTCTTAGCTACTGTTGCTACCTCGGTCAAGCGAGCCAGGAGCTCACTTGAAAACATTGGTGGTAATACAAATTTCTGAATTAAAACAGCAGGCAATAGACCTGTTTTGGAAAGATGACAAAAATATCTCATCAAGAAGCAGGCAGAAAGGGTTACAGTATGCATTGGAGTGGTATGTTCATGGCGTAAAAGTGTATAAAAAGGAAAAGGTGATAAGAATCAAGGCCAATGTCTACCGTTTGCAGTGTAAAAATGAGAAATCCCACAAGGTCACTATCAATGTTGCTGATAACAACACCATCAAGGAGCAGTGTTGTTGGTGCACTGCAGGGCAAGTCATTATTCTACAATGTTATTAAATTAAATCCCCAAAAACAGTGATATGAAGTGATAAGCTGTCAAGACTCCAGCATTGAACTACTGACTAGCTAGCTAGCTAGGGTTGAATTGATTGAACTAAGATCACATCAGATATATGATGATAATCAATGATAGCTAGCCTTACTGGTAGCGCCATATGTTGGCCAACTCTCTCAACAGCTGTCAGTTGTTTAGATAAATCCCAGAACATGGATTAAACTGTAACAGGCTATCCCATCTAGCCTAGATATACAGCTTGGTAATTGGTTGATAATTAACATGGTTAGCTAGCTAGCTACATAGTTAGCTAGTTAACAAACAACTTCCAGGGCGTTGAAGTGGGATCAACTAAAAAAAAAACTGCAACCTGTTGTTAAGACCCAGAAGTTGGGATAGTGAGCTAGCCTGTGAAAACTAGCTGTGGCCTAGACACTACATCTTAACGCAGTCTTGAATTTTTGGTTGCTGGCTAACTAGATCACATTAGCTGCCTACCTAGCCAACCATTTAACTAAATATCTAGCTGTTAAAGTTGAAAATAAGTCAAAACTAACTGTCCACATCAAAGCAGTGTAGCAAGCGAATCCCTTTATTCAACTTAGCTAGTCGAAATAATCATAGATCAACAAAAAGTTTGGAAACTAACTTTCCTCTTGGCAAGCCAATTTGCACAGTTTTTTTTCAAACACAGTCCAAATGTTAGCTGACATTAACTAGTTAATAGTTATACCTGTCTCATTGAAAAAAAAAAAATATGTCAATGATTATTTACAAATCAGCTTGCCTTTGAGCAAGCATATGTGTCCATGGTAATGTTTTCGACGTTCAGTTGGTAATCCGGTCGACCACAGAGCCTTATCCATTGCTTACATTTGTCTTTGTTTGTTTTTGGCTTTGGGAAAGGAACAAAAACTACTCCTCCCTCCAATCATTCAGGGTACCTGGTGTCTGTTGACAGGTACCCCACACACAGGGTTTCACCATCCTGTATTACTAAATTTTTAACTTTTATAAAGATTTTAAATCAGCTCCTGCCATTTTTGAAATGGGTTTCAATGCCCTTGTCCGAGTTGCTTCAACTTGCTTGGCCGAGGTCACAGTGCTTAGTAACGGTTACTATGGTAGGATTGGACAATTTCTATTTTAGGGAGGGGCTTAGCGATAGGTCAATTAGTCTCACCCCAAAAAACATACACACACACAAACACCTATACACACACAAACACGACATGGTGGGCTCAGGCTGGCTCTGTGGGAAACCATCCATCTGACAGTGGTCAGGGCAGGGAAACCATAAGTTTACAGTGCAGAGATGGTCCAGGCATCTCTTTCATTGTGGCAGGTAAATGCTGCTCAGCAGGGAGGGGGACTGCAGGATCGCCTTGCTGCATGATAATGTTAACCCGAAATGCAAGAGTTTGAATGAATATGCACATGATGGAATACATAGCAATGACTGTGCTTCTCAACAAATGTGTACAGGCCCATCAACTATTTGTAAGAGGCATCACAAACAGTTATGAAGGGGGCATTATAACATGGAGAGTATTCATGTAAAATGGTTATGCTGAAACAGGCCAGATCACCATAGATTTGGAACTATGGGCATCTGCATTATTTAGCACCCAGTACAGCTGTGTGGGAATCTGTATTAATTTCACCCAGTACAGTTCTGTGGGAATATGCATTATTTTTACCCAGTATAGCTCTGTGGGAATCTGCATTATTGTCACCCAGTACCACACAGTAGAAATTTACCTAATTTTTCTGTAGATGCATTGTATTCCACCCATGTAGGTAGCAAGTTTTTGCCTAAATTGTTTGTATATATTCTGTATGGTGGCATATTGTATGGAAACACAGGGTAGATTTAGTATGTATGCCAAGACTCAGAAGACAACAGCTTGATTTCAAGCTATATTGATCTACTGCTCATCGAAAAGGCTACTTTGACGGTCAGTAGTTTGGCTAGTACTTTGACGAGGGTAATGCTCTTGCTTCATGGACTCGTATATACGTGGACCGGTTAAGTTAGTTTGTCTACATTTCTGAGGTTGTGCCCGGCTCGACCTTGGCTTTCAGATCCGCGAGTTCACCGCCCGCCAAGGGCGCCCCCAAGGGGTGGCCATGGCCACGATGCTAAAATTACTGGCCACCCTACTGCCCCCCCAACTGACAAGCCCCAGTCATTCTAATCTCTTTGCAACGGCAAGCCCTTAAAAATCTGATATACATTTAAGGCGGAACAATTGAGGCTGTGGCCACGGCATTACAGGACACTTTTACAAGGGCGCAGAATTCCCTTGTTTTTTGGCCCCGTTCTCATTTTGATTTTCTTCTCAACACATGTTGAGGTGAGCTCAACTGACATTACAAGACAGCTGTGCTGGAGGAAAGGAACGCAAGAAGTGAGTAGCCTATTCATTTGACAGAATTGAAAACTTCATTGGTTATTCCTTAATATGAATCTGCTAAGATCTCTCTCCACGGGTTTATTATCAACATGTAGCTAGCTAACATTAATAACATTAAGCTTGCCAAGTTACAGTAGATTGTTGGTGACTAAACCTAGCTAGCTAGGGCTAATGCAACGTTAGCTTGACTTGGGAGCAGGGTGCGAAATACGGGGGTCTCGGGGGGTCCAACTCCGAGACCCCTTGATTGACACTTGAGACCCCCTGAAAGCCTCAACAGCAAAATTTTGGGGAGTCACTAGAAAAATCTTTAAAAAATTATTTGTCACTTGCAGTTGCACTAAAAATGTCTTTTAACCCTTAAAGCCCAACAGACGCAGCCTGCGTCCAAATTCACATCCCTTCTTCTCGTTAAATTGCTCACTAAGTATTTGTCGCTGACGATGCTAGTTGCTTGTCTATGCGGCGAAGTGTTGGTGAGAAAAATGATTTTGAATTTCAATCAAATTTAATCATAGTTACAATCTGCATACAGCTCTGCATCCATCTCCACACCCATTGCTCTTGTTTGAATTACTGATGAACTTGTCATTGCATAGATATGGAACATATATCAAAAGAAAGAGTGGAACCGGAGCTTTGTAATGATGCTAGTCACATATTTGTACATACCAAAGTAATCATGTTATGAAACAGATCAGACTTCTGCAAATTAATATCTTTACTAATTTCTTTATTAATTTACTTTACTAATAAGAAGTCCCTATCGCTTCACAACGTACCACATATCAAAATAAACAACAGAACTTACCCTTTCTGATGATACTAGTTGTTTCTCTGTGTGACAAAGCAAGTCAGTCGAGTAATCGGGTTTTGAAATCACAGCAAATTTCTGCATTGTCACCAACATAGGGCTGACTATGTATGAAACTCCCACTTTGTATGAAAAATAAACACAAAATAATGTATTTTCTTTTCATTGCAATGATTCAAAAGTTGTGGCCAAAAGACGTACATGATAGTGAAAGTGCCCAGGAGGAGGACATGGAAGAGAGTGAGCAAGGCAGAGAGCAAGCAGAGATAGAGGAGCCAGCTGTGTCCACTGCCACTGTTGGCCCGACAGGTATGCTGCAATTAGTGTCCACACTTAAAAATGAATAGGCACTGTTTTGGAAGAGTCTTCACTTGTGTGTAGTTGCAATTTTTTTGTGTTATGCAAACGGTTGATTTTAATGAATAAATTAGATTGAGTGTGAGAGAGAGAGACTGTGTATGTGTGTGTGTGTGTGTGTGTGTGTGTGAGTGTAAGAGAGAGAATTGGAGAACATGCATGTCTGTAATAAACAGCTTTGTGTGGAAA
The DNA here is from genome assembly GCF_013368585.1 of Megalops cyprinoides. Taxonomy (NCBI): domain Eukaryota; kingdom Metazoa; phylum Chordata; class Actinopteri; order Elopiformes; family Megalopidae; genus Megalops; species Megalops cyprinoides. The sequence goes on along the minus strand of NC_050604.1, from coordinate 231,848 downwards.
ATTTAAGTCAGACATTTTTGCATTCATAATTCATTATTTTATTCTATAGAATACAGACACACGTAGAATTATAGCCACTTGTAGAATTTTTGGCCACCTAGAATCTTGACATTTGAAATACAATTTCTGTTCAAGGCTATGATTCAAAGAATGGAAGACACTTGTAAATAATATAAAATATGATGTGATGGACATAAATGAAACCTTTGTTATCAGCTAATAATTAATATTTATGATTAAGCAACCCACACCCTTGATTTATTGGTGATGATGCATTCAAATTGGAATTTGATAGGCTAATTAATGATTCCTTAATTCCTTCCTCCATAATCTGATATTCACATGAGATCAGCCAAGGAATTAAACAGTATGCAATTTATTACACTATAATATAGTGTCTTTACCTTTGTATTAACTTGTGTATCCTGAAATTCCTCTATGCTATGCTATATTGAGTACCTTTCATGTAATTGATGGAGAGGATCTGCTTAAAACAGTTTAGCAGATGAAATCAGCTAGCTCCCCATTAGATCCTCTACCAACCAATTTTTTAAAGCAAGTTTTAGCAGTCTGTCTACTGTTGTCTTAGCAATTATAAACAGTTCACTCTGCACAGGGATTTTTCCAGCCAACTTGAAAACAGCTATTGTTAAACCTATACTCAAAAAGGCTAATTTTGACAATACTGTTCTAAGCCATTATAGACCCATTTCAAATCTCCCTTTTCTTAGCAAAGTACTTGAAAAGATTGTTTTGAAACAACTCAGCCAGTTTCTAAATGACAATAACATTCTTGAGAAGTTCCAGTCAGGATTTCTGTCTCATTATAGTACAGAGACCACTCTAGTTAATGGTTAATGACTTGCGGCTTAATGCAGATGCTGGCTGTCTTAGCATTTTGATTCTCTTAGACTTAAGTGCTGCTTTTGATACAGTGGACCATAAAATCTTAATTAATCAGTTTAAAAACAGAGTTGGACTGTCCGGAACGGTACTAAAATGGTTTGAGTCTTATCTCACCAATAGAAAAATGTTTGTTGCTTTTGGTGAGTCTGAGTCAAGAAAAGTCAGTATTAATTGTGGTGTTCAACAAGGATCGATTCTTGGCCCTACATGCTCCCACTTGGTGATATTATTCATAGTAACGGTGTGTCAGTTATGCTGATGACACACAGCTGTACATTAGTATTAAGCCTGGGGAAAGCTCTTTAGTTGCGCCTCTAACCAAGTGCATGGCTGATATAAAAAAACTGTATGTCGGAAAACTTCCTTCAGCTAAATCAGAACAAAACTGAGGCTCTTCTCGTAGGTCCAAAGAGGCAAAGAGAATTGTTTTGCATGGATCAAATTTTAGAGATGTTCAACTTTAAGTCTGAAGTTAGGAATCTTGGGGTAATCCTAGACTCTGAGCTAAGTTTGAAATCACATGTGAGTCTCATTTTATCATCTTAGAAGTATAGCAAAGATAAGATCATTTTTATCACTACCAATTGCTGAGAAAATAATGCATGCTTTCATCTCAAATAGACTGGACTACTGCAACTCCTTGTTTACTGGCCTCCCCAGCTTGTCAGGGCTCAGGCAAGGACTCGGTCGCAGACCACAAGTGCGTCGAATTCCAGGCAGATTTAATTATACGAGAGCAGATCGTAAACAGTACACAAGCAGGGTCAAAACCAGAGAGGCAGTCTGAGGGAAAATCCAGGTACGAGTAAACCGGAACAGGCAGGGTCAAACAACGGGCAGGCAGAGAGATCGGGCGAACAATGCAGAGCGTCAGGCAACAATCAGGTCGAAAAACAGGCAGGTTGAAAATGGAAAAAGCTAACAGACAGGGAAAAACAGCGGGACGAAACAGTCGGAAAATAACTGCTACGAACTAGCAACAGGACAGGGACATGCAGGGCAGATATAGGGCAGGGCTGACAAGGGGATGGGAAGCAGGTGTGCAGGCAGGCAGGTGAAGGCGATGAGCAATCAGGCGGGAGGAGAACCGGGCAGGGAGCAGGGCAGGGCTAAAACACAAGGAAAACAAAAGCACATGGACAGGGAAAAACAAAAACACCACAGCTAGGGGGCGGGAGCACTGACACAGCTATGTTATTGCAAAACTACAGGTCAGTCAAAATGCAGCAGCCAGGATTCTGACAAGGACTAAAAAATATGATCAAATTACCCGGTACTCAGATCCCTGCACTGGCTGTCAGTTTCTTTTAGAATTGATTTTAAAATTTTACCCTTGGTTTTTAAGGCTAAACATGGGATGGCACTTGAATACATTCAAGACATGCACATACTGTACCAACCAGAGACAGCACTGCGATCATCTTCTGCTGGCCTACTCTGTGTCCCGAAAGTTTATTTTAAAACTAGAGGCCAGGCTGCTTTTAGTTCTTTTGCCCCAAAACTGTAGAATACACTCCCACAGAATATTAGAGACTCTCCCTCAGTTTCAGCTTTTAAATCATGACTTAAAACATACTTTTTTTAAAAGGCCTTTTATTGAGTTTCGTTTTATTTCTTTTACTCCCAGTTTGTATTATGTTATTGTTTTCTATTATCTTATTGTTTTTATTGTTTTATTGTATTCCTGACACGGGAGGGAGTGGGGAGGAGTTTTATAAGAATTTATGTATTGTGTATCCCCGTCTTATCTTGTGTTATCATTTTATTTAGTTTTTTCTTTCTGTAAAGCACTTTGTGTTACAGACGTATGAAAAGTTCTATATAAATAAATAAATGAATAAATAATAGGGACAAGAGTTGTCTTATTACGCAGATCTTTGTGGAGGTTGGGTCAGCATTGTCATTATTCTGCTGTTATTCTGGAGATTAAAGACGGGTTGTCTATAAAGACACATTGTTAACATTCTGCTGTTACTCCGGTGGGTGCTCTATCCGAGTGTGAGAGATGATGGGTCACATTCCAGCTCCCTGCGTCCCTGTGACCATTTCCTACTGCCTGTTAGTACTCATTTTCCCTGTCTTTTCAAACCCAAAAATAACATGAACATCAGCAGGATCACATCTGCATTAGTATATGCAAACCATTCTATCAGAAATAGTTTTGCGCACATACAATAGTCACAGGTATTTTGTGAATGCATATATGTAAGAACATTCTTGAGCCAAAAGAGCCAAAAATGCCTCTCAGTATGTATTTTTATATAAATAGAAAGTACAATTTTGTTGTGAATTCTGAGAATTGTGACATGGTCCATTCTGAATAATGGAAGCTTCTGAGAGAGGTCTACTGTAAATTCAGGTGAATTCAGCCTGGATTTCCCTCTGTTTGTGACTCTGAGGTGGGTTTGTGAGAGACTGTGACTCACAGATGGGTTTCACTCATCTTATGCAGTTTTGTTCCTGGTGGTCAGGTTACTGCAGACACATGTTAACGTAGCTGAGCAAATGTCATGGTGAAGTAATAAAAAAAGTACTGAACACATCTCTTCCCTGGATGACCTGTGAAAACAAAGCAATAAAAAGTGGTCCAGTGTTTGTCTTGGCCTAAACAGCATTGTGATAAGACTTTTTGCTGATTAGTGGTCTGAGTCAGTAGTGCAGCCTCAGTGGATTCAGACCTCAGCTGTCCCCAGAAGATAAAAAGGTTGATGTCTTCAGAGCTCACGATAAGATGCTGTGTGTGTATGCATGCATGTATGTGTGTCAGACTCAGAGGGTACTGTGTTTCACAGCATTTCACTTAGCTTTTAGCCAGACTTGGCTTTTAGCTCTCCTCTCCTGAATTCAAACATCTCAGGTATGCAAAAACCCCCTCAACCAAATGCATTTTAAGTTACACGCTCAGTCATAATAAATCCTTTAAACCATCATTTGATTAGCTAGCTGACTTCCTTAAATATAACAAGCTGGCTACCTCCAAAATGATCTTTGGTTGGTTAGTTCTGTAGATCTATACCTAAAAATAACTCTGCGGATCCCCACATTACCTTGATTACTAGCAAACGAAATAAAACTAACCACACTTTATGTGGCGATGTAAGCATTGCTGTTGTCAGGGGCTTAGAGTATCACAAATGAAGCAGCCAAACTGTTTAAGTAGTTAGTCTTCAACAATCGTTCAGATAGGTAGCCTGTTAGCTAACTAGCTATGTTTGTCAAATCTATTGCTAGATAGCTAACGTTAGCTCCCCAGCCAGTTAGCATCGATTATGAAATGCAGCGATTTTCAGTTAATCTTGCTGCATGTATAAGATTTTTATGGAGGGAGCTGACACTGAGGGAGGAATTTGGAGCTTTACTCGCCGATTACAATTCATGTTCATCAATAAGGTGAGAACCAGACCCGTTATTAACCCAAATATTCTCAAATGAATTGAAAAGTGTACTGTCCAAGTAGAAGATGTTTGTTGCTGTAATGATGACAGTAGCGCACACACAAGTAGCAGCCATAACTGGTACTAACTTAACATTAGCTAACATTATTGTGACCCAGGTAGCCAAAATGGTTTGGCCCAATAATGGCCCAAATCTGGCAGACCAGAAGAAATAACTCGGCCCAAGTCCGGTTGCCAGACTCTTGCCAAATCCGGTTTGAATGATGCCCCAGAATCGGCCCAAGTACACTGGTCCGGGTCCGGCTGCTGAAACTGAACCAGCATTGCCAGCATAGGGCTGCAATCACCCCAACAAAAATGGCAGACCTAGCTTATACTGGTCCGAGTCTGGGTCCCAAAACCTAACCGACACTGCCAGCATTGGGCCGCAATCACCCCAACAAAACTGCCAGAACTTGCCCATACAAATTGGCCCAACTCCAGAGGCTGGCTTTGCCAGAACTGGCCCATATGCAAGCCAGTTGACAGCCTGTAAAAAGTAATGACTGACCCAGTATTCTGCCAGAGCTACCCTGATATCTGCCTATGACTGACCTTGTATATTGCCAGAACTAGGAAATGTTTGATTAGTAATACAAAACCACATATAATATATTACTAATCAAACATTTCCTAGTTCTTGTTTTTATTAAATATTGTTTAATAAAAACAAGAAGGGCCCTTCACTTTACCAATGCAATATTAGCTTGTTTGTTAAACTGAGTATACACTTAATGTAACACAGAATTTATTTAATTAGCACAACACTGAAACTCTAGCTGTAATGATTTGCTTTTGATATTTAGAGTGAACAGAAATTATTTTATTGAACATGAAAAACGGTTTTTAAATTTCCAACCACCAAAATTATTGTCAAGTGCACAATGTATGTTTTATTCATTAAAGATCCCCTCCAGACATGATTTATGATATATAAAAATACTGTTTTGAATAATTTGTCTGTTTCTTCCACAAAAAAAGTTCAATTACTCATATATTTCTCAGAATTACATCTACTCCTTGTCCCTCATTGAAAAATCTAGAATCTATGAATATGCAAATATTTTTTATTATTTAAGTTTAACTGCTGAATGCAATATGTCTCCTACTTCACTCAAGTCCATTCTCAGTGTACGTGACCTGGAGGCTTCAAGTTTCCACATACCACTAAGCAGATGAATGTGAAAACAGCCTTCGAGTGTCAAACTCTGCACATACTGTACATCATTCTGCACAGTGAAGCTCAAACATCCAAGTGAAGTGACAATAACTGATCTTTTTTTTGTGGCATTCCTTCCCCACTCCTGCATTACCCCATGCCTACCCCCATAACACCCATACATGTGTTACTTTTTCAGTTAAAAATGACACCATGAATATCTCTTATAAGAATTTATTTTAACAAACAAACAAGTCAACAAGTAACAACACAACTGCAAAAAATGCCCATGAATGAATCTTACGACACCCTCCTCAAGCAAGCCGCTGTGAACCTTGAGTGTACCCTAAAAGATGGATAGAAAAGGAGGGGCGGGGGGGCAGATAAAGAAACACTGTTAGTTATACAGTCAGATAGATAGATAGAAAGAAAGACAGACATTTTCAGTACATTGGATTTTCGGTCCTCGGGAAAATTCAACTGCCTGAGAAAAAATGGAGGGTGCGTCCCAATACTCGAAATGCGTCTCCTCCCTCCAATGTCCAATATTAGCCTTTGGCAAATGTGATCAGGTTGATACATCACTGTTTATGAATTAAAGTCATTGTTAGCCTATAATTGTTGTCAATGTCATCATGCTTCATTATTAGCTAACTATCAATAGCAGTTTACCTGGTAAATCAGCAGAGATGAACTAGCTAACCAGGCAGCTAGCAGTAGCAGATACAATATAGTCTTGCCTAGCTAACTAGTGAAACTACCTAGCTAGCTGCTACATTTCATATTGATAATAAATTAATGCATATTACAATTTCAGAAACTTTTATTTTATTAGGATGCACTCAGAGGAGAAGCTATAGCATGTCCACTTTCCCAAGCTATATCACTATGACCCAGCTCTGCCACTGTACAAAGATAGTAGCAAAAACTTTGAAGAAAGTGGCAGAAATCGTCGGTGTTTCTGGTGTGTAAATATAAATATGTGCAAATATAACATACAGTAATATAATGTAGCCTACAGTAATGTACAGTAACAAGGTTATCCACATGGCATGAATATTTGACCTATCTGATGTAGCAAGGCTATGTTATCCACCCAGCATCATTTATAACTACAACAGTAGGCCTAATCAGGAACCTAACCCTAACGTAACTCGAGAGGCAGACAAGCCGACACACCCATAACTGGCGGAAAGCAGCAGGCGGGAGCGGTGTAGCTTAATCCAAAACTTAAGAAGTGCTAGTGTTTTGATTAGAACACGATCGCTTTTGTAGAATATCACCAAACACCTTTCCAAATAGCCTACTGCACGTAAAAAGAAAAAAAGGCACGGAAAAAAAGAAAAAAGTTGCATCGGAGCGGCTGCTGAATTTCACCGTAGAAAGCTTGCAAAAAATAAAGACATATTCTAAAGTTCCACAAACGTTTTGTGTTTAAACTATAACTACCTTTGATTTTGGGGAGGGGCTGTATGATTTCCAGTGCAACAGTATGTCAACTAGGTTAATTTGTACTAGCTAGCTAAAACATTCACTAAGTTATAAAATAACACGGCTGAGTTCAAATTAGCAAATTGGCTAAGTTACGGTAATTCTCCAGGGTCATATCTAGCGCTATATCAGTCTGTACATGATTTTAGCTTCTTTATCAAAAAACAATACAAAGATATTATATGTGTAGGACGGTTTATTAAAAGAACTTTACATGATAGATAATCAAATAGAGAGAGATATACTCACCGCAGGAGTATGATTTGTCGCATCATACTGAGCCACAGCATATTGCCTTGTTAAATAACATTACCACTGCATTAGTCAAACAAAACCACAGCTCCTGCACATAAACTATGGAGCTTGGAATATGCCACCTGAATTATTATAGACTGTTAAATTGTTTGAATTAAATCTTAATTGATTAATATTAATTAATCTTTTAAAAACAGAGAAAGGAAATACAGTTGTTACTGTAAAATTCTGTAATTTTAAAAGTATATTATTATTCCAGTGGCATATCCCAGGCTTCATAATGAAATGATATTAATCATGATTTATTATGTGTCATTGTTGGTTATTGTTAATGATTTAGTAATTTGGCCTATAGGCCTAATTAATTATTTAACTAATTTTATGTGTGTGTGTCTTATTTTAAAAGATATGACATGCAGTCATAGGCCCCTAAGTTTAGGGGTAATTTCCCACACCATTTTCTGACAAATTCTGATTTGGCATGGTCCAGAGTTGACCCACCTTGAAAAGGCAGCTCCACCTTCCCCTATGCTCCATCCCCGACCTCTCTACCCACAGCACTCAACCTAAACTGGTCCAGGTCTTTATGGCCATTTGGTCCAAATGCAGCCAAATGTGCCAATTCTCGGCCGAAATCGGCCCAAATCCACACACCCAAAACCTAGACAAATCTGGCAACCATTACTGGGCCAGAGCCAGCTCACCTTAGGTGAACTGCTGCCGGCACACAGCCGTCGCTTAGCCGCAATAGGCCCAATTCGGCTGGCTACCTGGGGATTAGGCTACTGTAATTTGACACAAAATATTGCATGGTCTGTCCCTCAGCATAATGACTGAAACGTCAGCTGCCTCTTTAAAAATCTTCTTATACGTGCAGCACGATTAACTGAAAATCGTTGCATTGCATAATCAATAAATCCATAAGGAATGTGAGAGGGGCGTGTGTCACCACACCCGAAACGACTCCAAATACGCCACAAACTAAGTACAATCATGAACTCCATTATGCTGTACGAGAGCACTTTTCTTCAACACAAAAAGTCACATTGTGATGACACAAGCGTGCTCGGGCCCGGAATGTTAAGCGAATGTGAGCACAAGCCAGCGGGGGAGCGGGGAGGGGGAGGACAATCGTGCTCGCGCACGAACTGGGCCTAGTGTGAGTACGCCCTAAATTAATGACCTCAGGCCACCCTGAGGATTGTGGCAGTACCAATTAGGCTGAAATCAACCCATGACAATTTCCATTGCATATAGTACAGCTGCTGTTACTAAGGGTGGACTGTACCTGCCTAATGATCTGTGAGACAAAAGATACTGCTTTACATTTCACTTGTGTCATTTGCAGCAGGCAGCATGCTTTGAATGCCTCAGCATGCTTCACTGTCTTGGGAGTGCTGATCACTTCACCTGAGTTATGGCTTCATGCTGTTGGCTGGGCAGGCAGACCTCTCTGGCCCTGTTGTTTTCAGGGGAGTTTGAGGTGTCTTTTGTGCAACATGAAAAAGGAAGCAGGGCAGGGTTATTATTTATTTGTTCATCACTGGTAGCTACTGGAAGTGTTTCCTAAAGGGAATTTTGCTGTAGTGGTTTCTTAGATCTGTGGAGTCACAGATACATGTATCAGTTGCTTCCACTTTTGGGTGCAGTGGAGAGCGTGGAAGTGTGAAGTGGGCTTTGTTTGTGCAGCTGAAATCTGAGAGAATGATGCTGAAAAGACCCACACTTCAAAGCAGCGAAGACCTTGTTGTACTGCGGATTCCTATGGTATATATCCAGGGGCTTAGTCAGTCTGTCTTGCCCTTATTATAGTCGAACCTGTTTCACCCTTAGATGAGTCAGTCTGTCTCACTCTTAATGCAGTTAGATGTTACATGGTTTCATTCACTCATGTAATGGTTTTATGTGCTTATGTATTGGTTTGTCATTTATGTTTGTATTGGTTTGCCTCTTACACGCCTGTTGGTTTGAGTGTCATTTATATTGGTTTCATTCACTCATGTATTGGTTTTATGTGCTTATGCATTGGTTTGTCATTTACGTTTATATTGTTTTGTCATTTACGCAACTATTGGTTTGAGTGTTTCTTATATTGGTTTCATTCACTCATGTATTGGTTTTATGTGCTTACGCATTGGTTTGTCATTTACTTTTGTATTGGTTTGGTACTTACACACCTGTTGGTTTGAGTGTCATTTATATTGGATGGATGTGCGTCTGTATTGGTTTGTCATTGACGCACCTATTGGTTTGTGTTCGCATCTATTGGTTTGTTCACGCATATATCGGTTTGCCATTACAGTCAGGCACGATGAAGACAGCTTAATTTCACTGACAGTTTTATTTCAAAGTATATATGTACACACATTTAAAAAAAAAAAGTCTAGTATTAAAATATTAAAAATATTATTTTTCACATTATATAATTTTCATAACTGCATTGTCCTGTACTTAAGAATTTTTTCTTTTTCAAATAATTTTCAGGCACATGGTTTTCACCACGTAAGGGAAGACCCCACACTGGCGTCCGTAGAGATCATAGGTTTGCTATTTGACGTGCATCTGCATGGTCGCCATATTGGAGGGGTCAAGATCCGCAAGTAAACAAATACTATGTGTATTGAGAGATGCAGACTTCTCTACAAAATCGACTGTAACTCACTTAATTCTGAACCAATTTTCATGAAATTTGGTTTGTTATAAACGTGGTAAATTGAACATGATACTGGTTACTTAATGGAATTAAATTCAGTTACTGGGGGCAGATCTAATCAGCTCCATGCCAAAACATTAACCTTCTGTGTTATTTTTTCGGCACCCCATAGTAGTCAGAGCTCCTCAGTTCATTTAATGTTGCCACAGAATTAAATCAAGTGTGAGGATATGATCTATTTTTTCATACATTTAATGTAGTTTAGATTTATTTCTTTTTAACCATTCTCTTTTTTAAAGTTTCACTATGTTCATTCACTTTATGATGTGGTTTTCATCCACATCATAGGACCGAAACAGCACTCAAAGTATTAGAGCTACCTTCACATGAATGCTCACTGACACAGTATAGGATGAGATTCTCATAGATCCCTTAAGAAACTAGCTTGTCTTGGTGGTTGTGCTCTGAGATTTACCTCTTACTTTTTTGGTAGGAAATTAATTGTTTCTGTTGGTGGTCATGTGCCCTCCTGAATTACCTGTGGTGTTCAGCAGGGATCTATCATAGGGCCAGTCCTGTTCTCAAAATGATCTTGTCCATCTTATTCGTAAACACACCATCCCCTTTTTTCTTCTATAGTGTGTCCTGCCTGAGAGCTTTAGAAAATCAGTCTGTCAAGTTGTTGAAGTCACTTTTAAAGACACTTTTTTAGACTGTTACTATCCCCTGCATTATCTTTTTTATATTTTGTTCTGTGCAATTTCATTTGATTTACTGACTACAGACTTACTCTGAAGTCTGCAGCTTCAGAGCTGTAGGAGCAGTTTTTGTGTTTATTTTTTGTTAAGAAAACAGAACCATGAGCAACCAAGTCAGAATCTCCTTCACAGCTAATCATGTTCCAACTTTTAGTTGCATTTTTGAACGTTTTATACTTGGCTGGTAATAGTATGACACTATCTTGTATGTTTTGTTTCACAGATACCGAACCGGACTACCATAAATTGACATTTGAGTTAAATAGTATTTGAAGTCGTCGCATTTGAGACATACACTCATTCATGAATTACAATACACTGTACATATAATTACTAAGTGTAACGGGTGGTATGTTGCTGCATTGTGTATCAGATATTACGTGGGTCAGCAAGCAAGCAGGTTTCAAACCAAGGTTCTCACTGCTCGCTGCCAATCCCTTAAAGCCAGCGTCATTGCCAGTTGAGCTAAAGACAAATTTCCCTTAGCCTGTCAGCAACAATGCTACTTAACCAGGTCTCGGGGGAGTGACATAGCTGCTGCAACCGCTCGGCTACCTGCTACCCGCTACCTAAGGCTTTACGCAGGACTCACACGAGCTAATCACTTCAGCTCTGCTACATAAGCAGTAAATCGGGGAAAAAGGAGAAAAGTTTTCATGCTGATAGAAATATTGCAATTAAGTAAATAGCATTCTCAGTTCAGATAAGATAAGATAACACTTTATTGATCCTGAAGGAATGTGAGCAATGCCAGACATTGCTCACATTACAGTATCAGAAACGATGAAGATAAAAATAAAGTAGGCAAGCATGCAATAAATAAAATACAGCAGGGTAAAAAGAATATATGAATAAGAAAGAATGACACAGTAAATACAGAATGAAATATTCAAGCAACAGGTAGGGTATTGTACAACCATTATGTGTTTATATAAGTATTGCACAACCATTAAGCATTTTACTCATATTGCATCGCATATTGCACAGTAAATGTTTCTACTGAGGTATTTATATTGCACGAGGTAGATGTTGATGTACATGTACATATTGCACAAGGAAGATGTTGATATGAACATATACATATTGAACATATTGGCGAACGGTTATGGAACGGTTATGGCAGCATGCATTGCCCACTTTTCAATGGTTCAGCTGTTCTCCCTGTAGAAGGGAGAGGAGTTGTACAGTTCTATGACCACAGGAAGAAATTACTTCCTGTGGCATTCTGTAGTGCACCTTGGTGATCTCAGCCTGCAGCTGAAGGTGCTCTGATATGAGTTCAGAGTCGCATACAGGGGGTGAGAGCATAGTTTCTGCAGCATCCTCCTCTCCGACACCTCCACCAGAGACTCCCAGGACAGATGCAGCTTTCCTGATGAGCTTGTTGAGTCTGTTGGTGTCAGCTGCCTTCACCCTGCTCTTGCCCTCTGTGATCTTTTCCCTCAAGTCTATCCGCACCTTCCTCATCTCCTCCCTGTCTCCACTCCTGAATGCTGCCTTCTTCCTGCTCAGCACTGCCTTAATGTCCTTGGTCACCCAGGGTTTGTTATTGGGGAAGTATTTCACAGTGTTTGTGGGGACCACCTTATCAACACAGAAGTTGATGTAGTCTGTTATGCAGTCTGTGAGTCCATCCATGTTCTCCCTGTGTGAATTACAGAGCACATCCCAGTCCGATTCCTCAAAGCAGCTCTGTAGAGTTCCAACAGCTCCCTGTGACCATCTCTGTACAGTCCTGGTGGTCACTGGTTGCCACTGGACAGCAGGTTTGTATATTGGCTTGAGGTAGACCAGGTTGTGGTCCGATCGACCAAGGGGAGGGAGAGCTATGGAGCTGTATGCTACCCTGACATTGGCATACAGCAAGTCCAGTGTCTTATTTTCCCTTGTATTACAATCCACAAACTGTTTAAAGGTGGGCAGGGTTGGTGCCAACGTGACATGGTTAAAATCCCCAGAGATCGCTATGAAGGCACTGGGGTGCTGCGTCTCTAGTCGCGTGATAGTTGAGCCAATGACGCCAGCAGCCTGTGCCACGTTAGCTGCGGGAGGAATGTACACACCAACAACAATGGCCTGGGAAAACTCTCTAGGCAGGTAATATGGACACCGTCTTACAGCTAGCAGTTCAATGTCCGGGCTGCACACACAACCTTTTACCATGGTGTGTCCAGGGTTGCACCATCTGTTGTTTACATAGAGCACAATTCCTCCTTTCCTTTCCTTGTTTGCCTCCGTCATGCTGGTGATACGGCGTTGATGAAAGTAATCCGATAAAGAAACAGCAATTAAAAAGAAAGAATGTGAGGCCATGGTGTTTGTCTGACTAATGATAGACTACAGAATAATGATCCAAAAGAAGTAAATAGTAGAAATTAAATATAAACAAATAAATAAAAGCAGAAAGCACATAAAAAGCGAGGAGCAACTCTGGCAAGCAGCTGCGAACACAGTCCCCCACTAATAGAAATTATGCAGTGGAGATTCCCACATTTGGGGAATTCGCAGGGGTCAGCACAGCCAGAGTGCAATGACTGAGCTTGCCCTGGGTGAACCACCTTCTTGATCATGGTCAGGTCCCCTGCCAGGTAAGTATTAGAGGGTGAATGTCACATTTGTAGTTGTGCTACAGTGTGGAGGGACATTTTATGGTTTATTATTTATATTATTTATATATTTATTAATACTTATGTGTGCTTTCATAGGTCTCTATTCTCTGATCAGCTTTTTATTTTGATGCTTTGCATTTTTTTCTTTTTAATGATGACAGGGGTTCTCATACCCTCTTACACAAGAAGAACCAACACATGCTGAGGGGTGCTCTGCACATAATTTTAATCAAATGAAATTACTGTAATAATGAGCACCAATAGTTTTTCTTACTTTTCTGTCAAGAACCAAATTTTCTTGTATTTGTGTGCATGCTTGTGTGCTGTTGTATGTGTTTTTGTGTGTGCATATATGCGCGTGTGTGTGTGCATGTGTATGAGTTTGCATGCGTGTGAGATGGAAAGGTTGTTTTGCTTTCTTAGTTCAGCACTGGGGGCCATGGTAGGAGCATCTGAGCATCTGTTCATGCTGCCCTAGATAACCAACCAATCCTACTACCACCACATACATCAACAGCAACTACAAGAACATCATTGACCAACAACATCATGCCCAGAAGCGCAAGCAGACGTAAGCCCAGACCTGTACTCACAGTCATCTCTGACAACATTGAAGGGATTTCTACTGCAAAACAGAACATCTTAGACGAGCTGTGCAGCAATATCCAGTGTGACATCCTGTGCCTTCAGGAGACACACAGAGGAAGTTCCAACCACCCCAGGAAGGAAGATATATCCCACAAGACTGTAGAAATGAAAACATCCCTGGACTTTCTAAAGAAAGTGCTAAGCTCTATGATGACTTTGTAGACATGTACCAGACAGATCCTTTTTCAGATGAAACAACTGCCAAAGGCGAGGAAGTAATGGAAAGCATTTCTCAGGAACGCAAGAAAATCTGGCATTCCTTGGCTGTGTCTCAATACTAAGTCAGCTGCCTGCTGCCTGCATCCTTAGAAGTGAGCTCCCTTATAAGGTAGCATCCTAATGGAAAAGGAACCTCAAACGGTAACTTTTGACTAGCTAAATAACTAGCCACTAGATCAGTTACTTTTAATCAGATTATCATGTTAAGTATTTCAGTAGCTGTAAAAGACTTCACCTTTGTTTGATGGACAACCAAACTACCGCTACGTTAGCTAGATAGCTAGCTTGTTCTATTGGAAAGTAATGTGATTACTAGCAAGCTAGCTAGCTAGTACACGGAAAGCTCACCAAGGTTTAAAAACATTACGTACATTATTCCAGTGTGTTAAATAATTACAATGTATTTTTTAGATATACCCGCAACAAATTGTTGAGTTCACTGTATACAGACATTTATAATAAGCTCCACTGCTACCACCGCATCTACCGCTGTGTTGTTTTCAGCTGCCATTAATTTAACGCCTGAGGTAATCGCAAAGACTTATGGGATACTCTACCTGGCAAAGGATACATCAGATGCTGCCTTCAAATTTAACCGAAATAAGGCACCTTAGAAGGATGCATTTTGTGATGACTTTGGTTTGGGATATGTCTACGAAGGGTAAGTGTGCAAAATTGTGAAAATAGTGAAAATGCTCCCTTCAAATGCTGCCTGCTGCCTGCTGACTTTGTAATGGGACACAGCCCATGATTGGTCAACCATCAGAAAACATTGTGATGACTCAAAAGCAGCCCATCAGCAGCATCTCAGCCAACCAAGCTGCCCACCAACTGCTTTTCAACAGTAGATGACCCTGGTTTCACAAGACCCTTGGATAAAATAGCAACTGAGCAGATCATGTACTTTGGTCCTGACCTAAGAACTGGCTCCTAAAACTGTACAACTACTGCTTGAGATCCCATGAGCTACCTAAGATCTGGAAGAAAGCTTATGTTCTCGCTCTGCCAAAGTCGGGGAAAGATCCATCAGTTCCCAAGAACTATTGGCACATCTCACTGCTGAGTCACACCTACAAGCTTCTTGAGCGCCTTATTCTTAACAGAGTTGCTCCTGCCAATGATGAACACCTCATCCTCGAATAAACAGGTTTCCATCCAGTCCAGTCAACGACTAGTACTCAACCTCACACAGTACATCGAAGATGGTAATGAGGAAGGGAAGGTAACCGGAGTCGTGTTCGTTGACTTGACAGCTGCCTATGATACTGTCAACCACAGATGCCTTCTCTATAAAATCTTAGCAATCACTAAGCTGATGGAACTCATTGAAAGCATGCTGGCTATCAGGCGCTTCTTTGTTGAATTGGGTGAGAAGATGAGTAGATGGAGAACACTCAAGAATGGTCTTCCACAACATATACACTAACAACCAACCACATAGTGAGGGATCCAGACAGTTCATTTATGCAGATGACCTCGGTGTAGGAGCTCAAGACACTGATTTCAGAGTTGTAGGAAAAAGACTCCAATGCTCTCAATGAGCTGACACCATACTATGAAGAAAACCAAATTTGTGTTAATCCATCAAAGACACAGGTGTGTGCCTTCCACCTCAGAAATTGTGAAGCGAAGCGCAAGCTTGAAGTTACATGGTCAGGAACAACCCTCTGAAGCTGTGAGCACCCAGTTTACGTTGGAGTCACCTTAGACAGATGTCTCTCCTTCAAACACCATGTAGAGAAGACTAAAAGCAAAGTGAGCTCCAGGAACAACATCATTTATCAACTGACTGGTACAACTTAGGGAAAAAGTCCAAGAACTCTGAGATCTTCTGCTGTAGCTCTTTGCTACCCAGATGCTCAATATGCCAGCCCAGTATGGGAAAGATCTCCCCATGCCAAGAAGCTGGATCCTGCTCTCAATGCTATGTGCCACCTGATCACCGGATGCCTGAGACCAACTCCAACTGACAGTCTCTACATCCTAGCGGGTATTGCCCTAGTATGAAAGAGCACCACTGCCAAGTAGGAGATGAGCAGCACCCTCTGTTTGGTCATGTGCCAGCACAGAGTCACCTACAATCAAGAGAGAGCTTCCTGCACAGTGTCAACACTCTTGAAACCTCACCAGAAAGTACCAGATTACCAAAGTTCTAAAGTGGGAGGAGAGACTACAGCACCTCTCATCAGCAGACAAAATGTTCTTGAGTATACAAGAAAGTCTTCCACCAGGCTCTGATTTACATCGGACAAAGTGAAAATGCCTCAACAGATTAAGATGTGGCGTTGGACGTTCCAAAGCGTGCCTAAACAAATGAGGATACCAAGACAACCAGGATCTCACTTCTATATGTGGTACAGAACCACAAACCATGGAGCATCTATTAAGATGTCCATCATTGGAGCACCAATGCACAGCACAGGATCTTGCAGAATACAATGATGTTGCTGCAGAATGTGTTCAATTTTGGTTGAATCACATCTAGCTTTGTACGAGGACTCGCCAAGAAGAAGTCCAGTACATGTGAGAGAACTTTCTAAAGCTCTGGAGCCCTGTAAGAAAGATGGATAAATGGTTCAAAAGTGATAGGTGTATGTTTGTGTGTGTATGCGTAAGTGTGTATGTGTATGTGTGCTTGTGTGATTTTTGTGTTTGTATGTGTGTGTTTATGCATTTGTCTGTGCGTGTGTGTTCATACTGGGAGGTGCTGTGTTGCGACAGGTCCCTACTCTCTGACCTGTGGCATTGAAGCTGTCTCGCCTCCACTTCAGCCCTCTATCTGTGAACTTTGTAAACCCGATAAAGAGGAAGTTCCAGTGGACTTTCTTTCGGTCTCCCTCCGACACACATACCCACAGGGCCTGGAACAGCAAGAGGTGAGACACACAGCTGTCTTAGCTGAAAAGGAGCTTGTACATAAACTCCATTCCTGTGTCTCAGCAGGCCATCTTTGTGCTGATGGAGAAGTACTTTTGTAAAATTCTCCTGGAAGGTGCACCAGAGGACTTCACCATCTGGTTCCTCATTATGCAATTAGAGGTATGGTAAAGGAGGGTGAGATAGTTCCAGTGTATGCACTTTGTGTATTACTATTGTAGGTAGAGGTATTCTGCTTTGATAAAACAGAGCATTTGTGAATATACTAAAAATGGCTGATACATATACAGTAGTTGTCAGATAAACTTAAATTTCAATGTTTATGTGTGAGTTATTTGGCTGTAATGCATCAGAATTTAACTGATGTGGAATTCTGAGATGCAATTATTATATTAAAACTGTGTGTTTCAGGGTCTAAAAGTATTTGTGGTAAATAAGCCACAGTGAGTTGAATGGATGATAATTCATTTAAATTTTATAGACAGTATGTGTAGGGGAAGGCTCTCTTTTGTCTTGCATATCTGTGAATGGTGAAACAGCAGAGGGTGCAGGAAGTCCAGGGGTTATTTACACAGAACACAGAAACATTTGCCCATAATGCTTTTAGACCGATAATATCCCATTCTATGTCCTGTTATGTGTACGTGTGTGTGTGTGTGTGTGTGTGTGTGTGTGTGTGTGTGTGTGTGTGTGTGTGTGTGCATGCGTGTGTCTGTGTGTGTGTGTCACCAGGGTTGTGCCATGTTTTCACTCTGACTGATGACTTCACTTTAAGACAGAGGGAGAGTACAAATGATCCCCTCACTTCTTATTTCTGGCTAACACATACACTCCTACATATACTCACAGGTGTGCACACACAATTGTGCATCCAACCACATACACACACACACACACACACACACACACACATACACTCATTTATTCACACACACACATACCCACACACTCAGACACACACACACACACACATACACACTCTGGCTGTTCTAGTTGTTATGGCTGCTCTGGCTCTGGCTGTTATGACTGTTTTAGCTGCTCTAGTTGCTCTGGCTGCTTTAGCTGCTCTGCCTGTTATGTTTTAGCTGCTCTGGCTGCTTTGCTATGGGTGCTGGTGTAAAGGCTGAGTAGGACCTTCTCAGTTTCAAAAGCAAGTCATTTTGTTAAAAATGGAGTATGTTGGTATAGTGTGTACGAGGGGGTGGTGGTGTATGTGTAGGTGTGTGGGTGAAGGTTGTGGCTTTTATGAGGGTGTGCTGATGTGTGAGGGTGTGTTGGTTTGTGAGAGGGTGTGGTGGTGTGTTTGTGTGTATGAATCTGTAGTGGTGTGTATGAGCGGTGTATCAACAACCTAATACCTGCACAGTGCCTCTTGTGAAAAGGAAAGAAAATAATCTTTATTTCCAAATTGGTGGACTGTTATGATGTCATGGATGGTACACATGTGAATAACAGGCTCCAATATGAAGCGGTCATCCTTTTTCTCTTACTTTTATTCTGCTGTTGCCCTGGAGGCTAGCCCAGAGCAGTGATGTCTGGAAGTGCCAGCAGCATGAATCCATGGTCCACACCTGCCTTGTGTCCAGGCTGGTGGCGGTGGTGTAATGATGTAAGGGAATGTTTTCTTGGCACACTTTGGGCCCGTTAATACCAATCAATCATCACTTGAATGCCACAGCCTATTTGAGTATTGTTGCTAACCATGTGCATCCCTTCATGGCCACAATTTACCCATCTTCTAATGGCTACTTCCAGCATGATAATGCACCATGTCGCAAAGCAAAAGTCTTCTCAAACTGGTTTCATGAACATGTCAATGAGTTTAATGTTCTTCAGTTTCCTTCCCCGTCACCGGATCTGAATCCAATAGAACACCTTTGGGATGTGGTGGAACGGGACATTTGCAGCATGAATGTGCAGCTGACAAATCTGCAGAAATTGCGTGATGCAATCATGTCAACATGGACCAGAATCTCAAAGGAATGTTTCCAACATGGAATGGAACATGGAATGGAATCCATGCCACAAAGAATTGAGGCTGTTTTGAGAGCAAAGGGAGGTCCTACCCAGTATTAGTATAGTATTCCTAATAAAGTGCTCAGTGAGTGTACACAGACATGTTCAACCCCAGATCAGGACAGATTCAAATAAGGAGGAAAATGGTCCTACATTCAGAATCAATGAATTTTCATCTTATGTAGCAATTTTCTTTCAAAATGCAAATTTTGTGGCTATGACATTTAGCAAAGTTGAAAAAGTGAATAATTACAGTAATTATAGTTATACACCAGAAAGACAAGGAAAGTTTTCATACTTCCTTTTTCACCCAGACAGTGGTATACCTGTGGCGTTAACCAGCATTGTATTTGTTGCCAATCACAGGAGATTCAGAGACAAGTTCAGGGTATGTTTTAATGTCACTGCAGGCAGTTTCACAGTGCTGTGGCCCCTGTGTTGTTTCTAAGGTACATTTATGTAGGAAGGGAAGAAAAATTGCACACATTGTACACTTGCACAATCGCCTCTTGTTTTCTGGGTCTGTGTACCGCTTCCTGCAGAAACAAAGCTCTAAAGGGTAGAGTCACAGAGAGGTGAAAAATTTAGATTAAGTATAAATGAAATGGACTTCGCTTCGAGTGCATTCTCTGTCTCCACTCCAAATGTAGTTGTGGTGCAAGGCAGGCCTCACCTTGTGGTTGTTAATGGAAGTGCAGTTCCACCTCCAGAAGCCATGTCCATTGATTCTTTCATGAGGGGTAGCCACAAAGACAGGAGAAGCATTCTCAGGTATTATTTACAATGTAAAATTACTGACAGAGCTCTGAAACATAGCTATCATTTCAGTGTGACCCCAGATTGCTGTAACTTCATTGTCAAGGAGATCTAATCCCATGTACCCTGATTGTTGTTGCTTAATTGATTGTGTGTTTTTTGTAGAAGCTGTTTAGTTGCCTACAACTAGAATTATTAGAACTGATTAGAATTGTTGTGATCAGGTAAACTAATTGCTTTTGTTGATGCTAAAAGGGGACACATGGCAGGCACTGATGTGTAGGGTACAATACCTGTGGCATACCTCCCATATAAGATGCTTTCTGCAACATTCATTATTTGGCCAGATTTGTCAATTTAATATCAGTACTGAAGTCCTGAACCATCTTTGAAGTCAAGGCCTTTGATTAATACTTTTCCTTCATATTTGATCCCTAATCGTGGCAGGAAGCCAACACCTCTACATCTGAGCTGCATCTCAACCTCTACTGAACCATAAAAACAGGACAGGTGATGGTAGGGTGGTGGGGAGGGAGTGTGGGACAGGACAGATCATGGCAGGGTGGGACAGGACAATGTTGCACTCAATCTGCTCCAGTGTGCTCATACAGTGAGGTGGGTCTTGGTTCTAAAGACAACTGTAGCATTCATTGCATGTGAACATTGAACTGCAGTTCAGTTCAGTTCATGCCCTATTCTGGCAACAAATGCATTTTTAAATGAGCAGTTTTTTTAAAGATTGGGTTATCGGATAAAGAGATTAATAGACTAGAGACAAAATAAATTCACACAGAGTTAATGCACATTGCACATGGCACTTAATCATAATTCATGCTTAAATATAAAATACTGAAATACTGTGCAGATAGACACACAGTATCACATTGATTTTCATTTAACTCATTATGTACTTTTATTTTGATACGTTGTGAGAGATACGTTGCTGTGTAATATGGGATAGGGAACCCCCATAGCAAAGCCTGAAGCACAGAAGTCGCGCATGTTTTCTCCCGTACCTTATACTTTTCTTACGCCTTCGAAAGCAATGGCTGTATGTTTTTTGGTTTTTAAATTTTTGTAACCTAGATTTACTTTTTATGGACAGTGTTAGTTTGTTGATGTGCAGATTTACATTACAGTAGCCTAATTCATTCTGGTTTCGCAGTGATGCTAATTTACAATAACGTTGCATGCTAATGAGCATATCGTTTATTTGTAATTCTGATGATGGCTAATGTTAGCACTTATTCGCCAGCTGTGTTGTTATACAGTAACCTTGCTATGCTGGCTAAGAGACATTCTAACTCTTTTCTGTTTTTGTTATTACAGTTTCACTCGTGAATTTTCACCTGCCTTACCCCAACATTTACAATACGGGAGCAAGGTGCTCGCTTCCTGGCTCGTGAAAACCGAGTTTGGCTGGCTGTTTAACTGCGTCAACATACAGTGGTATATAACACGTAGCGGGAATAGTACAGTGAAAAGCCAGACCATCAGTGGGTGCAAGAAAAATACAAGGACACAGCCATGGATTCTGACTCCGAAACCATTGTCAAAGATGAAAAGGCTAAGTCAGAAGCTAGCCTCAAGTGTTCATCTTCCTCCAAGTCTTCAGTCAAGGCAGCATCAAGAGCTGGCTCTAAACGCTCATCTTCCTCTAAGTTCTCTGTCATTGAGGCAGCCGCCAGGGCCAGAGCCTCAGCTGAAACTGCACTTACCAAGGTGGCCTATGCTAAAAAACAGCTGGAAATCAAAAAGGCGAGAGCTAAGTTAGATCTAGAAAAAGCTACACTAGAAGCAGATTTGAAAGCTTTGGAGATTGAGAAGGAAGCAGCAGCTGCTCGGGTAAGAGCTGAGGTTTTAGAAGCAGCTGCAGCTAAGTTCCTAGCACGCAGATAGTTAGTGACTACTGGTCTCTCAAAATTTGATGACACACCAGGGAGCTTTAGGGCATGGCTCTTCATTCCTCAATGCAACACAGGGCTTGGGGCTCACATGGAGCGAAGAATTGGACCTCCTGGTAAAGTGGCTCAGCAAAGAGTCATCTGAGCATGTTAAAAGAATCCGTGCTGTTCATGTCACCAACCCCTGAGCTGCCCTCCATCTGTCTTGGGACAGACTTCAAAAATGCTACGCTACACCAGAAATAGTAGAAAATGCCCTATTTAAAAGACTCGATAGCTTTCCCCGTCTGTCTGCTAAAGACAACACGAAACTGAGAGAACTCAGTGATCTTCTCATGGAGCTGCTGGCAGCTAAAAATGATGGATATCTGTCTGGCCTCGCCCACCTTGATACTCCTCGTGGGATAAAGCCTGTAGTAAAGAAATTGCCTCCCGGCCTACAGGACAAATGGCTCCTCACCGGTTCCCGTTACAAGGAACAACACAGAGTATCCTTTCCCCCCTTTTCGTTCTTCGTCGACTTTGTCTATGGCCAGGCTAAGGCCAGAAATGATCCAAGCTTCGTCTTGTCAAGCAGCAGCCAGTCTTGCAGCAAAGGTGAGAGAACTCCATCAAGACACAGCGGATTCAAGACTGCTGTATCTGTGCATAAGACAGATGTTTCTGCAACTGTTGGCGCAGGTCCCACAAGTACAGCAGAGACTGAGAGCAAAGACGGTGATCCTGTTCGATACTGCCCTATCCACAAGAAAACTCATCCTCTGGTTAAATGTAGAGTCTTTAGAATGAAAACATTGCTAGAACGAAAAAACATCCTGAAAGAACACAAGCGGTGCTTTAAGTGCTGCTCTCCAAATCACCTGGCTAAAGATTGTCAGGTGATGCTGAAGTGTAGTGAGTGCGAGAGTGAAAGACACTGCTCTGCAATGCATCCTGACACCTCCCAGCCTCCTCCTCCATCGCCCATACCAGAACCAGATGCAGAACCACAAGGCAGCACGCTTGAGGTGACGTCGCGGTGCACCAAAGTCTGTGGTAAAGGCAGCCTCGCTCAGTCCTGGTGTGCTTGGTGCGGGTCTTCCCTCGGGGCTAATTGGAATGCTCCATCAAGATGTACGTCATACTTGACAATCAGAGCAACTGCTCACTGGCCCGCTCTGAATTCTTTCACCTATTTGGGATCAAAGGCAGCCTGTCACCACATCTGATGAAGACATGTGCCGGCACGACAGAGATGACTGGAAGGAAAGCAGTGGGCTTTCAAATTGAAGCAGTAAATGGAGGTGTGTACATGGATCTCCCACCTCTCATCGAGTGCAATGAAATAATGACTAATAAATCTGAAATACCAACACCAGAGGTCGCTCTTGCACATGCTCACTTAAAACACATTGTTCCTTACATTCCCAAGCTAGACCCTGACGCTCAGATGATGATCCTGCTGGGGAGAGACATGATACGAGTGCATAAGGTGAGACAGCAAGTCAATGGGCCACACAATGCACCATTTGCTCAGTGTCTTGACTTAGGCTGGGTAATCGTGGGTGAAGTGTGCATTGACAATGCTCACAAGCCAACTTTAAGTGTCTTCAGAACCCATATCCTACAGAATGGACGTCCATCTCTCCTCACTCCTTGCCATAACAGCATCAGTGTAAAAGAAAAACCAAGCTACGATGGGGAGCACAGGTATGGCCTCCCCACACACACACCAAAGCCTATGCCAGCTGAAGACAAGCTCGGGCTTGCGGTGTTTGAACGTACAGAGAATGACACCAAGTGTGCCATGTCCTTCGAGGATGAGATCTTTCTAAAGATTATGGAAAAAGAAGTCCATCAGGATGAAATTAACAATTGGGTGGCTCCTTTGCCATTCAGGTCACCCCATCCCCTACTCCCAAACAACACAGAGCAAGCATTGTCCCGCCTCAGTTCTTTAAGACGCACTCTAAGCAAAAACCCTGAGATGAAGCAGCAGCTTTCCTCCTTTATGGAAAAGCTGTTTGAAAACAAGCATGCAGAGAAGGCACCGTCCATCCATGAGAAACACAAATGCTGGTACTTGCCCATTTTCGGGGTGTACCATCCCCAGAAGCCGGGACAGATACAAGTCGTGTTTGACTCAAGCACCCAACAGCATGCTGTCTCCCTCAACTCAGTGCTGCTGTCAGGTCCCGACCTAAATAATACTCTCCTGGGCATGTTGCTACGTTTCAGGAAGGACCGCATCGCAGTCACTGCCGATATCCAACAAATGTTTTATGGATTCCTGGTGAGAGACGACCACAGAGACTACTTGAGATTGTTATAGCATAAGGATAATGATCTGTCCAAGGAAGTAGAAGAGTATCGCATGAGGGTGCATGTCTTCGGAAATATCCCGTCCCCTGCGGTCGCTATCTATGGTCTTCGGCGAGCTGCTCAGAAAAGTGAGCCAAAGTATGGAGCTGACACGCGGCACTTCGTTGAGAGGCATTTCTACGTGGATGACGGACTCATATCACTTCCCACGGAGTCCGCAGCTATAGACTTACTGAAGCGTACTTCTGCATCACTTGCAGAGTCGAACCTGAAACTGCACAAAATCGCATCAAACAGCATCACTGTGATGCAAGCTTTCGAACCTGGAGAACTGGCCTCAGGCATCAAAGACTTGGGTCTTGACAATGAAACTCTGCCTTCCCAAAGGAGCCTGGGCTTGTGCTGGGACATAAGCACAGATACCTTCACCTTCAAAGTAGCCATTACTGACAAGCCTTACACCCGCCGTGGGGTGCTGTCTATCATCAATAGCATCTTTGACCCCTTGGGACTGGCAGCGCCAGTGACAATTAGAGGCAGATTGTTGTTGAGAGAGCTGTCCAGTGGAGTTCAGGATTGGGATGCCCTTCTTCCTGACGAGAAAATGAGCAAATGGGAAGCGTGGAAAGTATCACTCCAGGAGCTGAGCAGCCTCCATGTACCCCACTGCTATGTACCGATGTCACTCTCAAGATCCATGTACACAGAGCTGTGTCTCTTTTCTGACGCCTCAAACTGAGCCATAGGGGCAGTAGCTTAGTTACGAGCTGTTACTGAAGAGGCTCACTGTGAGGTTGGATTTGTGCTTGGAAAAGCAAAACTATCACCGCAGCCAGAGCCCACAATCCCCCGCCTCGAACTATGTGGAGCTGTTCTGGCGGTCGAGATGGCGGAGCTCATCTTAGATGAACTGGACCACAAGCCGGACGCTGTAAAGTTCTACTGTGACAGCAGGGTGGTCCTCGGATACATCCGCAATGACTCAAAAAGGTTCTTTGTGTATGTACATAATCGTGTGCATCGTATATGCCAGACAACTTCTCCTGAGCAGTGGCACTATGTCCCTTCAGAACAGAACCCAGCCGATTTGGCCACCAGGTCTGTACCTGCATCGCAGCTCATGGATACTATGTGGTTCAAGGGACCTGACTACAAGCCTCCAGAGCCTGAAGTGCATGAGCTCTTCAAACTGATAGACCCTGAAATGGATGTGGAAGTCAGAATGCAAGTGACAGCTCTCGCTACCCACATCGAAGCCAGGAGACTTACCTCTGAACGTTTCCAGCGCTTTACCACATGGGACTCCTTCTTGATTCATCAGGCACGTTCCCTCAGGTCCGGCTCCACAGACGCATCACAGCACACAAACCGAGTTTGGCTGGCTGTTTAACTGCGCCAACATACAGTGGTATATAACACGTAGCGGGAACAGTACAATAGGTCACCCTCATTATATAAATGATCACCATATAATCACACATACGTATTTATAATGTCATGAAATATTTATGTTTAGAAAATTATGTTGTTTTACTGTGGTATTTACACTTGCTACAGTGCATATAAAAAGTCACCCTTATGAAATGTTTTGAAATGTAAAGAAAGAAATAACAACAATGACCTTTTCCATCTGTAATGTGATCTTTCAACAAACAACAATCCAGAGAAAAAAACAAATAGTTAATTATGAGGAACATTAAAGATTAAAGATGACAGATTGCATAGTTCTGCACATCCTTTCATAATGGGGGCTCTAGCTGTGTTCAAAGTTACCCAATCACATTCAAAATCATGCCTGTAGGTAAATAGCATACACCTGCCATCAATGAAAGTGATTCTGATTAAACCCAGATTAAAGTCAGCTATTGCTGTAGGATTTGCTTGAATGTTTGGGGTTGCATCCTACTGGGAGAGCCATGGTCTGCAAAGAGTTGCCAAATAAACTGCGAGAGCTAATTGTTGAAAAGTACCAATCAGGAGAGGGATATAAAAGAATATCGAAGGCACTAGATGTACCATGGAGTACTGGCAAAGCCATCATAAATAAGTGGAGAAAATGTGGCACCACAGAGACATTGCAAATATCAGAACAACCCTCTAAAGCTGATGAGAGGACGAGGAGAAAACTTATCAGGGAGGCTACCAAGAGGCTAACAGCAACACTGAAGGAGCTGCAGGAATTTCTGGCAGGTACCGGTCACTCCTTGCATGTGACTACCATCTATCGTATTGTGCACATGTCTAGGCTATGGGGTAGGGTGGCAAGACGGAAACCATTTTTTACAAAAAGAAACATCCAAGCCTGTCTAAATTATGCCAAAAGATTCATTCAGTCACCCCAGACCATGTGGGAAAATTTGCTATGGTCTGACAAGACAAAGGTTGAACATTTCAGTCTAAATTGTAAAAGATATGTTTGGCGCAAAGCCACTAAAGCTCATCATCCAAGGAACACCATATCAACTTTGAAGCATGGTGGTGGTAGCACCATGCTTTGCGGCTGCTTTGTTCAGCTGAGTCAGTGGCTCTTGTCAAGATAGATGGGATAATGAATAGCTCCAAATATCAAGATATTTTGGCACAAAACTTGCTGGCCTCTGTCAGAAAGCTGAAGATGAAAAGGAATTTCACATTCCAACATGACAATGACCCAAAGCACACATCCATGTCAACCAAGGCATGGCTTCAGAAAAGGAAAATTAAAGTCATGGAATGGCCCAGTCAGAGCCCAGACCTCAATCCCATTGACTGTGGAATGACCTAAAGAGAGCTGTACACAGGAGATTCCCTCGCAATTTGAAGTAACTTGAACTTTTTTGCAAAGAAGAGTGGGATAAAATTCCAAAGTCTAGATGTGCAAAGTTAATAGAAACTTATTCACAAACACTTACTGCTGTAATAAATGCAAAAGGTGCTTCCACAAAGTATTAGTTGGGCAGGGTATGCAGGCCTATGCAATCAGGGTGTTGTAGTTTTTTATTATTTATTTATTTTTCCTAATAATTAACTTTTATTTCTCTGGATTTTTTTTGCTGGAAGATGACATTGCAGATGGAAAAAGTCTGACATTTACATTGTTGTTATTTCTGTCTTTACATTTCAAAAACTTGCAGTTTCATAAGGGTGTGTAGACTTTTTATATCCACTGTATATACTGAATTGTACTTTTATATTTAGCACTACATTGAATGTCTCTTGGGTTACAAATAGTCAGTATGTAATTCTAAGTACTGGATTCATTTTTAACATTTTGGACAGAAATGCTAGTCCTAAGTAATCACATGATCAGTTATGTGATGTCAGGACTGTGAAAACATTGCTCATATGCATCTTACTAAATAATGTTTATTAGTGAGCATGCCGAACATATCCAAAATATAATTTTACTTGACTATTTAATGTGTTACATGGAGGAAATGAGTTTTATCGTGAACAGAGAGAGGTGATCAAGTGTTAGCAATACAAGAAAATGGACAGCAGTATGGTGTAGTGGTAGTGGAATAGTGTGCAAATGCAATGCAGTGTAATTACTGTAGTTAGCCTGCTAGTGTCCTTTAGGATATGCACCAAGATGCAAACACAGCAAATGTTGCATTATTGGTCTCTTTATTGCCTGCATTCGTATGTGGCTGTCCCCTTTGTGAAAGTCCTGAGGACAGATTGGTAGTCTGGTACAATAGTCCCAGATGTCTGGCACTGAACCTGTGTAATATATAAAATAAATGGAGCTGTGGAACTGTAGAGCTGCACTCAGGATTGTAGGGCTGTACGACTGTAGGGCTGCACCCAGAACTGTCGGGCTGTCGGCCTGTAGGGCTGCACTCAGAATTGTAGGGGTATTGGGCTTTATGGCTGCACTAAGGACTTTAGGGCTATAGGACTGTAGGGCTGCACTTGGGACTTCACAGTCATATGGCTAAACTCAGGACTGTAGGGCTGCACTCATGATTGTAGGGCTGTAGGACTATAATGCTGAACTCAGGATTGTAGGGTTGTAGGACTGTAGGGCTGCACTCAAGACTGTAGAGCTGTAGGACTGTGGGGTTGCACTCAGACTTGTAGGGCTGTATGGCTATAGTCTGGGCAGTAGAACTGTAGAGCCATTTTTGCATATTGCCCTTTCACACATTTACATTTACATTTATTTATTTAGCAGACGCTTTTATCCAAAGCGACTTACAAAAGTGCATACAGCAAGTATAGCGACAGTACGGGGACAGGATGTGTACAGTTCCACAGTGAGACAGTTCTCAGCTGAGAGCAGGGTCTGTTTGAGGACACAGTACTATTAGAATCGTACAATTACAGCCTATAGGGCAACTAATACGATACACTTTCCAACGGCAAACTTCAACAACTTCAAACGGCGCAATGAGCGTCAGGGTAAAGGCAGCAACAAGAAACAATTTAAAAAGCACAATTTAAAGAGCACAGCAATTTACGACAGCACTGATTGGGGGGGGGCAGCAATTGTGTGCTGGGTCAGTCCAGGTAGAGTCTGAAGAGGTGCGTCTTCAGGCCTCGTCTGAAGGAATGGGGTGAAGAAGCTGTCCATAGCGAGACAGGGAGTTCGTTCCACCACTGGGGAGCGATGTAGGTGAAACGCCGATGTCTTGCAGAACGAGCACCTCCTGCCTTGACCATGCATGGAGCGAGGCGTCCAGTTGCTGCTGAGCGCAGGGGTCGGGCTGGTGTGTAGGGCTGGATGAGTAGGCAGGGGCTGTCCTGTTGACTGCAGAGAAGGCGAGGGTCAGGGTCTTGAATCTGATCCTGGCAGCGGCAGGAAGCCAGTGGGTAGGCAGGGGCTGTCCTGTTGACTGCAGAGAAGGCGAGGGTCAGGGTCTTGAATCTGATCCTGGCAGCGGCAGGAAGCCACTGAAGGGATTTCAGCAGGGGAGTAACATGGGAAAATTTGGGGAGGTTGAAGATCAGTCGGACAGCTGCGTTCTGGATGAGCTGGAGAGGCTGGGTGGTACAGGCTGGGAGGCCTGCGAGGAGAGCGTTGCAGTAGTCCAGTCGAGGGAGAACTGTGGCCTGGATGAGGAGCTGCGTCGCGTATGTTGTCAGGAACGGACGAATCCTCCTGATGAGATGGAGGAGGAATTGGCAGGCCCGTGACGTGCGAGCAATGTACTCCTTGAAGTCCAGGTTACTGTCGAGGATGACGCCCAAGCTCTTTGCTGACTGAGAGGATGGTATTATGGTGCCATCGACGGTGATGGAAAGGTCATGCAGGGGGGAAGGGCCGGCTGGGATGAAGAGCAGTTCCATTTTACTGAGGTTCAGCTTCAGATGGTGGGATGTCATCCATTTGGAGATGTCAGCCAGGCATGCAGAGATTCTTTCATTGACCTGAGAGGTAGAGGGAGGGAAAGAGAAAAAGAGTTGGATGTCGTCAGCATAGCAGTGATAGGAGAAGCCATGTGATTTGATAACTGAGCCAAGAGAGTTAATATATATTGAGAAGAGTAGGGGTCCCAGTACTGAACCCTGTGGAACTCCTGTAGTGAAGGGGGTGGGTGCAGAGGTGGAGCCTTTCCAGTAGATCTGGGATGATGTACTAGTCAGGTAGGACGTGAACCAGGAGAGGGCGGTTCCAGAGATGCCCATCTCAGACAGCTTTGATATTAGTGTCTGGTGGTTGACTGTGTCGAAAGCAGTGGAGAGGTCAAGGAGGATGAGGACAGATGACAAGCCGGAGGCTCTAGCAGTGTGGAGAGCCTCTGTCACGGCCAGGAGTGCGGTTTCTGTTGAGTGTCCAGCTCTGAAACCTGACTGATGGGGGTCCAAGAGGTTGTTCTTGAGAAGAAAAGGGGAGAGTTGGTTAAGTACTGCACGTTCCAGGGTTTTAGATAGAAATGAGAGGAGAGATACCGGTCGGTAGTTTGTAACATCGGATGGGTCCGTGGATGGTTTCTTGAGGAGTGGTGTGACCAGAGCTTTCTTGAAGTCTGTGGGGACAGTACCAGAGATTAATGAGGAATTGATAAATGAGGAAAGAAATGGGGCGATCTCACCAGATATGGATTGGAGCAGGGTAGAGGGGATGGGGTCCAGAGGGCAGGTTGTGGCATGGTGGTCTGTGATGAGTTGGAGCACTTCCAAGTCTTTGAGCGGCATGAAGGAAGACAGCTGGTTGATGCAGTTGATCGTGGTGGTCAAGAGTGTTGTTGAAGGAGTGAAGGAGTCCCGGATGCTGGTCACCTTTTCCTCAAAGTAAACCCTGAAATCATTGGCAGAGAGGAGAGAGGGAGAGGGAGGAGGAGGGGGGGAGAGGAGGGTGGAGAAGGTGGAGAAAAGTTTTCGTGGGTTAGTTATATTAGCATTAATTTTGGATTGGAAGAAAGAGGACTTAGCTGATGTTGTTGCGGTTGTAAATGCTGTTAGCAGAGAGTGATAAGCAGCCAGGTCCACGGAGGATCTGGATTTCCTCCACTTCCTCTCAACAGCTCACAGTGCAGTCCTGTCAGAGCGGAGGGATTCAGTCAGCCATGGGCATGAGGGTGATGGTCGCGATGGCCTGGAGACAGTAGGGCAGAGAGCATCTAAAGATTGAGAGAGACGTGTTAAGGACTGATGTAGCAGATTCAGCAGGCATGATGGAGAAGGAGGGAAGGGGAGGGAGGGAAGAGAGAACAGTAGAGGAGAATGCAGAGTGGGAGAGAGTGTGGAAGTTTCTTCTGAAAGTGAAGGTGGGGGGATCAGTGGGGGGGTTGAGGGTGGAGGGGATAGTGAGGGAGAATGATATGAAGTAGTGGTCCGATACGTGGAGGGGAGTCACCGTGAGGTGGGTTGTGGCGCAGCTCCTGGTGAACACGAGGTCGAGCTGGCCATCGCAGAGGTTGCAGATGGAATATTGAAGTCTCCCAGTAGAGTCAGTGGGAGGGAGCTCAGAAGAGTGTTGAGCTCGTCAATGAAGAAGCCGAGGGGACCTGGGGGGCGATAAACAACAACAATGGTGAGGTTTAGAGGATGAGACACAGATATGGCATGGAATTCAAATGAGTTAATAGAGAGAGTATGGAGGGGCAGAGGGGAGTATCTCCAGGAAGGGGAGATAAGCAACCCTGTGCCACCTCCTCTGCCTGAGGCCCGTGGAGTGTGAGTGGAGGAGTATGAAGACGACAGGGCAGCGGGGGTGGCGGTGTTGTCCGGGGAAATCCAGGACAGTGAGTGTCAGGAATTGGAGCGACATGGTCTCAACGTAGGCTGTGATGAATTCAGCCTTCTGAACCGATGACCGTAGCACACATGTAGCACACAACAGGAGATTGTCCGTGTCAGATGCGTTCTCACCTATTGGAAATTCCCTTTGGTTTAGGCGAGGGGTGGCACCTGGGTAGAGCGTGCAGGAGGCAGGACATGATGCAAAAAGTACACTGCAGAAATCGCAGTGGCTGTATTCGAAACAGCCCACTGCATACTGTGTACTGCATACTACACAAGTATATACTGTATACTGCATGCTATTTTTCAGTGTAGTACCCAGTATGGGACCATTAATCATTATTTTTGTAGTATGTTACATTGTCGCGTGAAATCATTGCAAGTTTAGAAACGTCCAGATTTCCTCATGGTATTTTCCAGTTAGACGCCACTTGCATTCTCACAAGTGAAAAGTATTGATGAGTTCACGAAAAGTATTCGCAAGTTGAAGTATTTTCAGGTTTTTTCTTTTTAATGTCTTAACTTTCGGTGGTACGAGCACATAATGTGGCACGGAGGAGGAGAAGGCGAACATAGCTATTGTACTTTTGGGTAGCCTGTAAAATTATCACACTAAGCCATCCAGATGGTGCTACCAGTACATGTAGTTTATTATGAATTATACATTTATCATAACAGGAAGGTAATTTTTTGTTGTCCGCTCTGTAATGTTAGGTCACCAGTTCACCTATCTCACTATACCTATCACTATTACTTAGCTACAGCTTAGCTAGCTAATAACCAGATAATAAACTACTAACCAACGTTGTTAGTCATCATAAGAGACAAGTTTTGGCAGTATAATTATAGCTAACCCTCTCTTTAACAATTGTTGGACTCAAAATAACATGTATTTGGAAGTATCCGCAATATCAACAAAAGAGTGGAAAGCAATATACAGGCAAGCAGAAAAGAGTACAAAGCAGATGTTTGTATTCTTCCGGTTTTGTGCCAGTCACATGATAGAAACAACATCAACACGCCCACTCGCTTGCTGTGAATTCTCCAGAAAATGACCTGCTCTATTCACACATGGACTCAATCCGACATTAGAAGGACTTTGTACTAAGGAGCTGGCAGAGTGAAGTCCGTCTCATGTCCAGTCTGACTGATTTGGACATTTGCGTTCTCACACACAGCTCCTCCGGGTAATGGCTAGATAAGTTTTGGCTTTCAGTGCATGTCTGAAAGGGGCTTAGGGCTGCGTTAAGGATTATATCATTACCCCCAGGATATAGAGTTGTGCAATTGTGGGGCTCTATAGCACTCTATAGCTGGGCTGTAGGTCTGCACTCAGGATTACATGACTATAGAGCTGTTGGACTGCAGTAAAGACTGTAAGGCTATAGATCTGTAGGGAGATACAGAGGGAGGTACAGAGATAAAAGAACCCTGATGGTATGGTAACATAGATTTTTAAAGGAATTCTTTCCCACCCCCTCCAGCATTCTGGGTACCCATCCTGGCTGGTGTCCTGTGGGGGCTGGATGTTCCCGTAGTCCCCCCCAGGAAGGAATCATTTGCTGGCTGAAGCAACACCTGCTCTTGACTTCCTAGAGTTAGACTGGCCTGGCAAATGGTCAAGCAAACGATTGTCCCCACAGGGTTAACATTCAATTGGCATTGATGTAAACCACCATTCTGAATACCCATCTGAGCTATTGTCCTGTGGAGAGCAGACAGTCCTGCTGTCATCCCAGGAAGGAGTTGTTTGCATATGAAACAGTGGGCTCAAGCGGCACCTTTCCTCAACTTCCTGGGATGAAGCTGATCTGCCAAATGCTCAACCACAAGATCTGTTACATATCCCAGCACTGTAGGTTTGCCATTAGGACTGTAGGGCTTCAGCACGGTTGGGCTACAGCACTGGACTACAGGACTGTATGGTTGAAGGTTTGTTTTTGGATTATAGGACTTCCCCCCAAGACTATTGGACTGTACAGTTATATGTCTGTAGGGTTGTATGGCTGTAGGACTATAGAGTTGGAGGGCTGTAGAACTGTAGGACTGAAGGGTTGTCTCAGGATTATAGGACTGTGGTGTAACCCCTGAAATGAAGGACTGCCCCCAGGGTTGTAGAGCTGTAGAACTATAGTGTTGCCCCCAGGGCTATAGGGCTGTAGGACTATAGGACTGGACTCAGGGTTTTCCAACTGTATTAGTGCACTTAGGACTATAGGACTGGCCTCAGGGCCAAAAGCTAGTCCTTCATTTTCCTCTTATGCCCATTGCCAGACATTTTCACTGAATCCTCTCCAACCCAATGTATGCACTCATCATTCCATATCCTCAGATCTAGGATTATAGCATTTGTCCCACAAATAAATCCTTAATCTTTTTCATTGGTTGTTTCTGTTAGACAGTCTTCTGTGAATTTGCATTCATACAGGACAGGTTTGAGTTTTGCATCTCACCAGGCCCTAATTTAATAAACAGATCAGGCCCCATTTATTCAGAATATTAGTATAGAGGGGCTGCAGTTTTAGTAATTGATTATTGATGCTGACTTGCTTTTCTGGAAATTACATTTTCCTGGAAGAAAGGTTTCATTTCCCATATGTGGTCAATGTGCTTTTCTCAACACAATTTCATCACTACCAGATATGTGTTCCACTCAATGCTGAAGTTTTACTGGAACTTTTAACTTATAATACAACTATTCGGATCAATCACCTACATCATTTGGATCAATTGTCTACATAACAAATTGATGCACACTTGAGAATTTGCATCAGTATGATTTTTTTGGCTTGCAGTTGTATATGACTGGTGACACAGAAATGTCCTTTTGTTTATATAGATCATTTACTGCATTCTTTGGAAATTTCTATGAAGCAAAAAAAAATCTTATTCTTTTTTATTATTCCACAAATCAACTGATTTTTTTATTGAAGGAACGATACAATACAAATTAAATAATACATTACGCTTTCCTTCTTTTTTGTTTTGGAATGAAATTCCCTTCCCCCCACCCTCCCCAAACATACCTTAGCGGCTGGCGTGTACAAAATACAACATTACACAATTATAGAATTACAAATGCACATTCTTACAGCCATACCCCCACACTTGTCTGAGGCATAGGTCCACACATATCTACAGCAAAGTAGTTTGAAATATAATGTATTAGCCAGTCCGATGAGGTATTCAAATCTCAGGTCAAAGAAAGAACAAACAAAAGAGAAAGAGAGAAGTAAAACCCCAACTACAGTAGAATGTCCCCATCCAGTGGATAATTCTCTCAGACTTTCAAAATATGATAAGAAAGGTTCTCACTTTATGTAGAACTTTTTCACAGATCCCCTCAGTGTGAATTTGATCTTTTCTAGTTTCTAAAACATCACATCCTCCAGCCAGGCTGCAGCAGACTGAGGAGTGGCAGATCCCAAGGTCAGCAAAATTCCCCTACAGGCCAAAATTCTCCTACAAAGAGATGTGAATACAATGATGTGAGACTGGTTTGTATTTAAAGCTAAAGTTTCCTCTGCTGTTCCAAATGCAGCTATTAGAGGGCAAGGTCTTAATGTCACCCCAAGGACCACACTGATGATTTCAAAAACCATTACCCAATAATTGTCAAGGTGGGGGCAGGACCAAAACATATGCACTAGATTGGCTGGAGAGAAGCAGCTGTCACATCCTTCCTCTGTCCCAGGGTATATGTCAGCAAGCCTGGCTTTGCCTGTGCAAAACTTTGAATTGTATGAGCCCCAGTCTAGCACATGGTGATGAGGAATGGAGCCTTGTCAGTGCTTTCATCCAATAACATAAGAACATAAGAACACATGATGACGAGAACAGGCCATTTGGCCCAACTAAGCTCGCCATTTCTTAATTTAACAGTATCCAAAACTGCATCAAGTCTAGACTTGAACACAGCAAGGGTCTCTGCCTCAACTATATGACCTGGCAACTGGAAAGGAACAGTTGGAAACTGCTCTCAAGACAACCTTTACAACAGCCAGAGGGGAACTACTAGAATTGCAAAAACATTTACAGCAGGAAAAGGCCATACAGTTCCACCGCGCCTCAATACCTCAAAGCTCTAAATTGGCACCCAAAAGAACATGGCAGCAAAAACATTTTACAATTTAAAAAACAATTTAATATGAGAAATTATTTTCTTCCCATTCAATGAGGAAATACTTCTTTAGCTGGTTGGTCAAAATTAGCTTTTCCCCCCATTGGTACATTGTACAGTAATAAGATTGTTTGCTGAAATCTCCCCCCTCTCATATATTACCATCCTATTGTATTGTCCCTTATAGTTTGTATCTTGAACAAAAAAGGCAAAAAAAAAAAAACAGAAAAAGCAAAGCAAAATACTGTCAAGGAGATGTGTAAACAAAACTCCTTTAAAATTTGGCAACAAAAAGTTAAGGGAGAAATGCAATGCTGATAGCTACATATAAAACATTTGGGTATACCACAGTAAATAAAAACTGTTCAGTTAGCTCTGTACCCAGTTCATCCTTCCATATGATTTTAATTTTTCCCAGGTCCTGATCTCCTAATGACATCAGCTGTGAATATAATGAAGAGATTAGTCCTTTATGACTAAAGCTAAGAGTACATCTTTCCAACCCTGTGGTAGGTGGGAGATCAGGGAAAGAGGGAAAATTGTCCTTGGCAAAGTGATGGATCTGAAAGTATTTAACCCTTTCGCATGTAACTTATTTTATGGTATGTAGCGCACATGCTATGTTACATGGTTTGTTATGTTTTCATTAGCGTTATTAAGGTTCTCATAGTTTTCACAACTGCATTTTCTATATTTTTAACGTTAAATCGCTGTTTCCTCAAAGCTAAAATCTAGTGTTCTAATCGCACCAGTTTTACCGTACGTGCTAAACGGCTAATCACACCAGTGTGACCGTACGCATGAAAGGGGTAAAGAGATGATTACGTGGGATATTTTCTACACAGGTTATCAAAACTATCAAATATGTTTTCAGTGTACAAATCCTTAATGTACCTACATTCAACTCTCATTGTCTAAAGGTTGAGTCGAGTGTAGAAGGAGGGAATACATAGTTTTTATGAATGGGACCCAGGACAGGTAATGTAAACTTGCAGTGGCAGTGAAACTGATTAAAAACTTTTAAGGGTGAAGAGCACAACAGGATTGGAGGTGAATCGAGAGAGTTTCAAGGGCAGGGAGGAATATAATAAAGCTGGGAGAGATGAAGAGTGGCACAGTTTGTGTCTGGTCGGTTGATCCAAAATAGTACCTTTTGGATATTCATCCAGTGCCCAGTAATAATAAATAAAGCTAGGAAGGCCCAGTGCACCTACTTCTCAACTTCTTTGAAGAATGTGTTTGTTCACCTTTGGAACCTTGTTTTCCCAGATAAAGGATTTTATAGATTGATTGATTGAATGGGTAAAGAGACTAGCAAGCACTGGAACAAATGAAGAAATTTGGGAAGTATGGTCATTTTCACTGATTGTATCCTCCCAGCTATAGTAAGGGGTACACTACGCCATCTCAGTCAGTCTTCATTTGGCTAACTAGAGGTGTATAGTTAACTTCAAACAAAGATGCAAAGGAGCGGGTCATATGTATTCCAAGATATTTGAAACCTTGTCGAGAAAGATTCAATTCAATTCAATTTTATTTGTATAGCACTTTTTACAACACAAGTCACAAAGAAGCTTTACATTGTTACCAGGCCTGAGACCCCCTGAGAGCAAGCCCAAGGCAACAGTGGCAAGGAAAAAACTCAGAACCTGGCTCAGAGGGGGAGCCCATCTACTTCTGGCCAGCACTGGGCAGATAGAATTACAGAGAATACCTAAAGTTGCACAATGTACTTAAGTGTCAGGGCTCAGGCAAGGACTCAGGCGCGGACCACGAGAACTCCAGAATCCAGGCGTTTATAAACAGAATCGTAGAACAAGCGGGCAGTCCAAAACAGGCAGGGTCAAAATATCAGGAAGGCAGTCCAAACACAGTCAGGAATCAAAGCCGGGGACAGGCAGGGTCAAACCAGGTAGTCAGGAGGATCAGGTGAACAAGGCAGGACAGCAGGCAGGAGCAAGGTCGAAGAGCAGGCAGAGTCAATTCAGGGAACAGCGATCAGGCAGAAAACACGGCGGGAACGAGACAGGCAAAAACACACTGCAACGAACTGGCAACAAGACAGAGACAAGCAGGGTAGATATAGGGCTGGGCTGATGAGGAGATGGGAAGCAGGTGTGTAAGCAGGCAGGAGGGGATGATCGGGTGGGCGGAGACAGGGCGGAGAGTGGGGCAGGGCTAGAACACAAGGAAAACAAAAGCACATGGACAGGGAAAAACAAAACACAATAGCTAGGGGGCGGGAGCACTGACACTTAAGACATTTACATTAGATAGATAGTAGTAATTAACAACAGAGTAATTATAAATTGTCCGGTTCTTGGCACACAGTTGGCTTGATAGGCAGGGCAGCAAGGTAAGGATGTGGCGCTTGAGCTATAGCTCCAGGCAGGAGCCCAGAGCAGGGACAGGGAACAAATAGAAAACAGTGATTAGTGGATGTTAATTGAAGGAATGAAAAACATAAAGGCATAAAGGCAAGGGGGGAGCAGAGGGGGGAAGAGAGATGCATGTTTGTAATAAGGAAAAATCCCGGCAGATAAGCACTATTGCAGCATACGTAGGGGACGAGAGGCAAGGGGCCAGCATGATCATGAGGGCGACCCCAGGGCAGTCAAAACCAAACCACAGCTGAATCAGCTGAACACAGAGTAACCAGGCCATGATGTAGTGACAGCAATGACCACTTAGTCCACCAGAGACTCTACGATTAATGCCAGCACCATGCCATGTCCCTCAACTAAAAGATTTGCTATAAAGGTGAGTTTTTAGCCTAGACTTCAAGGCAGAGAGAGATTCTGCTCCCTGAATCAATTGTTCCACAAAACAGGGGCTCAGTATGAAAAGGCTCTACCACCTACAGTACATCTACCCATTCTTGGAACAATGAGAAGTCCTGCGCTTTGGGAACGCAGAGTTCATTTTGGAGAATATGGGTGAAGAAGGTCCTTAAGACTGGGAGGGGTAAACCCATTTTAAGCTTTAAATGTAAGAAGTATTTTGAAATCCATGCAGTATTTGATAGGTAGCCATTGGAGACAAGCTAATACTCGGGTGATGTGCTCAAAGTGTTTTGTTCTGGTTAGAATATGAACAGCTGCATGTTGAACCACCTGAAGGGGCTTTAGGGAGGCATGTGCACATCCTGACAAGAGGTTATTATTGATAGAATTTTCCTGATTTTGGCTATATTCCTCAAATGAAAGAAAGCAGTCCTGGAGGTGTTTGTCATGTATTTCAAAAGAGAACTCAGGATCAATCAAGACACCAAGGTCTTTGATGGTTGCACTTAAGGCCAGCGAGACACCATCAAGATTTAGTGAAATATTGGTGAGTTTGCTCCTGATAGACTTTGGGCCAATAACCAATATTTCTGCTTTGTCTGAATCTAGAAAGAGGAAATTATGGGCCATCCATGTCTTTGAGGCAGGCTTCCATGTTTGATGTTTCCAAGGAGACATTGGCCAATATGTATAACTGAGTATCATCTGCATAGCAGTGGAAATTAATGCCATGTTTATGAATGATATTTCCAAGAGGCACCCTGTATAAAGAAAAGCGCAATGGTCCAAGCATGGATCCTTGTGGCATTCCATGTCTTACTCTGGAATGGATGGAAGACTTATTGTTAATGAAGACAAAGTAATGTCACTCTGACAGATAAGACCTGAACCAGGATAGAGCCTTTCCACTTATGCTAATCAGATTTTCAAGTCAGGCTGCACAAGTAGGGAGATACAGCCATTGTCAGAGGAGAGAAGTAGGTCATTAAGCACTTTTAGGAGAACGGTTTCCCTGCTGTGATGCAGTCTGTGACCCAGACTGAAAGACTTCCAGAATATTATTGGACTGTAAAAAGGTTTCTAAGATTTTCTAAAGGAATGGGAGATGTGAGATGGGCCTGTAGTTTGACAGGTCATTCGGGTCTAGAGTGGGCTTCTTCAGAATAGGCTTGATGACTGTTAATTTGAAGGACTGAGGTACATGTCCGGACGTAAGGGAGGCATTGATAAGATTTAATAACGGTTTTAGATTAATTTATTAGGGAGGAGAAGTTGCTAAATTCAATGGGTGTGAAAGAGTCTAGGCATGTGGCTGTCCTAGTGGACATCTTTATGTTATCTGAGGCTGGACAGACCAGGCTAGAGGCAGAATTAGAGGAGAGTTTTTGCGTTTTTTGCGTTGCGTTATCTTTATGATTTTGCTGTTTTGACTGATGCAGGGCTCTTAATTAGTATGACGAGCTGAAAAATACCTGGGATTGTCCTTATTTTTCTCAAGTAGGGTAGAAAAATATGAAGATCTGGCAGATGTGAGCGCATGCTTGTAGCTTAGAAGACTTTCTTTCCAGGCCAGGAGAAAGACCTGTAATTTGGTGGAGCACCATTTTCATTCAAGTTTTTGCGCAGTTTGTTTGATAGCATGGGTCTGGTCATTGTACCAAGGTGCAGGCTTTTTGTCTGCGACTTTCCTCTTTTTAAGGGGTGCAACGGCATCTAGGGTATTATGTAGTGTGGATTCAATATTTTCGGTGAGTTGATTTATTTTAGCCAAACTAAGGTTTGAGCATAAATTTAAATATTCTTCATTGTGCAGACTGTACGATGTGGCAGAAGAGATGGTGTGCCTAAGAGAAAATATGGACTCTAAGTTCATATAACAAGCTAAAGGAAGATTGAAAGTGACAAAGTAATGGTCCAACAGTACAGGATTGTGTGGCATAGTTTCAGCAATGGTTTCAGCAATGTGTGGGTTTATCCACAGATTGAGAGGATCCAATGGAGTCAATAATGGACAAAAATGCTATTCTGAATGGATTATGTTCATTGTCCATATGAATGCTGAAATCACCTACTACCACAACCCTTTCTGTGTTGACAACCAGGTTGGATAGAAAGTCTGCAAATAAGGATAAGAAAACAGTGTAAGGGCCAGGTGGCCTGTAAACGATTGCAAGGGTAAACACCTGAGATGCAGTCTTGTCAGGATGTGCAAAGCTGAGTATTAGCAATTCAAATGAATTAAAGTTATGGTCAGATTTAAAAGTGACACAAAGATTAGAGCTATATACATCAGCAACACCACCACCTCTACCATTTGATCGAGGGACCTGGTAGTTACTGTAACTGGTAGGCATTGATTAATGTAAAGCAATTAATTCATTCGGTTTAAGCCAAGTTTCAGTCAGACATAGGATGCCGAATTTATGGTCAGTAATCAATTCATTCACTAGTATTGCCTTAGGCATTAATGACCTCATATCTATTAAACCATTAAGGACCTCATATCTATTAAACCTAAGGACCATTTGTTTGCAGGTATTAATTTCAGGTTTACCAGATTTGATTTTTATCAAGTTATCAGGGCAAAAGCCCCTAATAGATCTCTTTAAACTGTATGGGTCCGCTACTGGCAGAGAAAGAGTAACTGTACATATTACACACAATGCACAGGAGACAGTGAGAGGGAGGAGAATTGAGAAAAGGGGAGACAGAAGTACTTGTAGAAGCCATTATCTCAGAGATTACTCATGTTTATATTTGTTTTTCCTTCTTTTGATAAGTGTTGTAATTCGTGTTGTAATTTTTTGTTTTGTTGTAACTTTTCTTTTCTTTTGAAAAGTGTTAACTCGTGTTATGAAGTGAGTTGTAATTCTCATTACAAATCAAGTTATAGCATCTGGCATTCAGGAAAACAGAGTTGTAGTGTTGTAGCTGCTGGCATTCAGCAGCTAGCATTCAGCAGAATCAAAGGGGAGCGCCAACTGAATATGAAGGAGACTGAAAGCAAGGAAATAAAAGACTGAGATACCACATTTATATGTGATTCTTAGTAATATTCTGAGAAAAAGATGAAAGGGCAATGATTCTTCTGTAGGGCTGTTATTAATGGGAAAGAGATTTTGGAGATTGATTTTTATAGCCAGAGAAAGCTCCAAATTGGCCTAATAAAGACACAATTGCAGAAAAACTAGCTGTAGGGTCACTTACATAAAGTCATAAAGGTCATCAGCATATAGAGATACGCTGTCTTCTATGCCCCTTCTCCTAATACCTTGAAATGATGTGGTTGACTTAAGTGCTCGAGTGAAAGTGAAAGATGCTCGATTCCAATTACAAGAAGAAGCGGAGACAATGGGCAGCCTTGGTGAGTGCCACGTGTTAATGGGAAATCGTCAGATTGAGAATAATTTGTCTGAATGCATGCTAAAGGTGAATGATATAATAGCTTAACCTAGGAAACAAATGTGTTACCAAATCCAAATTTTTCTAAAACTTTAAACAAGTATATCCACTCTATATACTCCAATACTTAGGACCATTGTTCCTAAGTATTAATTGTTCTAATTGATTTGTAGATAAAAGATTGAATTTTGTTTGTAAATCAACCATTTTTATGTAGCTCAGCTGTGGTGCTTCAAAATATTGCCTGTCTAAGTCAGATATGGATTGTGATGGTACTTGCATTTCTTTCCTACATTCTTTATTGGCATATTTGATGTATTTGTTATTTGACCCCTTAAATAAACTTTTAAAGTCTCCCAGAGTAAGGAGTATGATACTGATTCGGTTTTACTTCTATGTTAGATGATACAAAACTGCAGAATTTCTTACTGGAAAGCATTGGGTGGTGGGTTAAGTCTCCACTGCGGTCATTCCCTGATGTTTAGAAGAAAATATAGGTCTAGTATCACAGATGCATGATCTGATATTACTATATCTGAATATTCAATTTTTCTAATCATTGGTACAAAGGAACTATCTATAAAGAAATAATCTAGTCTGCAAAAGGAATGGTGGGCATGAGAAAAAAAAAGAAAATTGCTTAACCGATGGGTTTAAATCTCCAAAGGTCCATATAGCCATTTTGTTGCATAAACACTGAGAAGCCTTTTGCCATGCCAGATGCATTTCTTTTGGAACTGGACCTATCTAGCAGTGGATCAATAGCACAGTTCAAGTCTCCCGAGAATAGTAACTTGTGTGTGTTCAGATTAGGTATTGATGACGGAAGATTACTTGCAAATTGGACATCACCCCAATTAGGAGCATAAACATTTACTTTTTTTTTGAAAAAGAGATCTGCAAACTATAATAAAATGGCCATCAGGGTCGGTGATTATATCTGATGGTGTAACTGTATTCTTCAATATTGCCACACTCCTGGACCTGCTATTAAATTTGGAATGAAAAATTTGACTAACCCATGCTTTACAGACTCTATTATGCTCTTTCAATCATAAATGTGTTTCTTGTAGAAATATTATATCTGGTTTCAATTGTTTGAGACGGGAGAAAACTTTAGCGCTTTTTACTGGGCCATTCAACCCCTTAACATTCCATGATAAAAACCTCACAGGATGGCCTCCATCAACATCACCTATGTTGACCATATTAAAGGGCATGCAGGGTCTCTAGCCTGAAACACTGCACGGGCACAAACAATGTGTGAGAAAGTACGATGCAGAGTAGGCCTAGCCAGCACATAATAATTAGAGATATAAGATGCCAAGGTAATTCCCCAAACACCCCTCCCTCATCCCCTTATGAACCTTAAGAACACACATTTAACCCCCAAAACCTAGATCTTCTTCCCCAACTGCGGATATTAGACATTACATAGCAAAAAACTTCCAAATCATTCACCATACAACTAAAACTAAAAAACCCAACTGAGTGTGGCTCCCATCTATGGAAATTTTAGGTTTATTTGTTTTACCTTTAGGGTAGACTATATCCAGCAAAAGATTACACAGGTCAAGGACGAAATTGTAAGCAAAGTATAGAAATGTACATATATGTACCCCAGGAATGCCACTTCCAGATATTAATGCTACTGTCAGGTTATCTTCTTATTAAAAGTCAGCATGGCAGTCCAACCTTGAGTTAGCATGGCAGTCCAACCTTGAGTTCAACAAGCTAAATAAATTGGAAAATAAACAGGGATGCGAGTTACAAAAGCTCATAGCTTATAGTTGACTTAAGACCAATTCAATGGGCACATGAAAGTATGAGAAGTCTAGTGGGGAAATCTTTCCCCAGTACTTCCTCAAAAAACTTGATCATGAATTTGACAGGGTCCAAACCCTCCAACTTTTCAGGAATGCCTACCACTCTCATATTGGATCTCCGTGATCAATTCTCGAGGTCATCCAACTTCTCCTTCAGCAGCGCGTTCTCTTTTTGCAATGTTGCCATGGCAGCCTCAGCTTTCACCAGTCGGTCGCTGTGGTCATTTAAGCCATCTTCAACCTCAGGAAGACGTTTGTCGTGCGATTCATAGTAGCATTTAACTTGTTCCAAAGTAGTGTTCACAGGTAACAGGGCACATTCAAGTTCTTTTTCAGGAGAGAATGCACTGCTAGCGTCATATCAGGGAGAAGCGCTGAGCAAAGC
Source organism: Megalops cyprinoides (assembly GCF_013368585.1). Classification (NCBI taxonomy): domain Eukaryota; kingdom Metazoa; phylum Chordata; class Actinopteri; order Elopiformes; family Megalopidae; genus Megalops; species Megalops cyprinoides. Next base: position 188,179 of record NC_050604.1, on the reverse strand, counting down.
CTCTCAAGGTCCTCCGGCAGAGGATGCACAGCTCCGGAGAGAGTTGCCATGCTACCATCTTTCCCACTCAAGGCCTCGCTGCTCCCCTCCCCAGTTTTACACCGTGGGTGCATTTTATTTGCCATTTTGTTATTCTGCAATGTCTCCAAGTTGTACAGGATGACGAAGAGCTGGTTAACCATATATCAGATCTTGGTTATGTGTATATCAAAAATTAACCTTTAAACCGGTAAATTTTTTAAAAGAAATTGGGAGCCACACTCATTCGCACCTACTCACTCCATGCTTAAACCGGAAGTCCCACAAATCCCAGAAAAGTGTGTGTGTGTGCGTGCGTGTGCATGTACGTGTGCGTGTGCATGTGCGTATGCATGTGTAGGTGTGTGTGTGTGTGCATGCTTGTGTGGGTGTATGTGTGTGTGTAATTTGTTGTACGATAATTAAATTTCAGTACTTTGAAGTGTCTGTACTAAACAAGTAAAAAGAGCAGCTGACAAAAATGCCTCTGCAGACATTATGAGAATTGTAGCCATCTTGTAAGTGCATCTGAAGCGCAATGATCTTAAATCAAACAGTACACTGTAATGGTTAAAGTTGCCCCAAATTGGTTGGACAATTCACCTCTCACTTCTTAAAGATCTGAGTTCAGCACTACTTAAGCTCCTGATCATGTGACTATGGATTTGTTACATCTGAAAATGGTAACTCAATGAAATGGAATATTCTGCTGGTTAATAGGTTTCTGCTTTTTTCCACAAATAAAGTAATTAGTGGTTTCACACAAAGATTTTCTTACAGAAGAGACAGTAATGTGAAGCATGACAGGCTGAGCATGTTTCCCTGTGTGTCTGCAGGCAATTCGGTGCACCCTGATGAACTGCACATGTGTATGTTTCCGGCCTGGCAAAATCAACCTACGAACATGCGAGCAGTGCAAGCATGGCTGGATGGCCCACGGTGAGCTTAAAACTCCACCCACACACTGAAGCGTGCCTCATGGAGTCACATTCAGGATGGAGTAGTTTAAGATTGGGTATGATTTAATATGGATTAGAGGGGGTTAGGAGTATGGGTTACAGTAGGCTATGGGTATGGGTTAGAATAGGGTAGGGGTAAGGGTTAGAGTAGGTTACAGGGTATATGCAGGTATCAGCAAATTCAATTTCAGACTTTTCAACTTTTTCTCTGCCACTGTGGGTGAAATTTAATACCAATTTTACACTGAAAATTTTAAAAGTATTCCATCCAATGTATATTTATTGTATAAAGCAAAATGGAACCTGTTGATTTATTGATTTAAGAGAACAAGAAATAAAACACTAGAAAGAGAGCTCTCAGCCTGCTCAGCAAGTTGATTAGCATTTCTTTCCAGACAATTGTACACCTCGAGCAGTACTTTTATTTCCCTCTTCAGCTCCTCCAACTCATCTTCAGAAGATTTGCTCTTAAGTCCCTGCATGACACTCACTCTCTTCCACATCATTTCCCTCAACCAGCCTCAACCACTCTTGAAAGCCTTTTTCACCCATCCATTTCCCTATGTTGTCTAACAACTAATTCACAGATGATACCTTTGCATCCTCAGTCCATGTCCAAATCTCAAATCCACTCTGACCACTGCATCTCTGTTTCCCTCTAAAGTGGTCACAATCAAAAGGTTTCTGGAGCAAACCATTAAAATCGATATTGTCAGTCCTGGATTCTAAGTGGTCACAACCAGTCGCATCCTAGCAGTGCTCAAATACACAATACAGAAACTGCTATGATGTGACACACCTGTTCACCTTAACTCGATATAACATCACTGCACACTACCACTAATAAGAGATTGGACCCTTGACAGTAGCTCCTGTTAAATAGGACCAAGAACTGGTTACTTAATTAGGTCGGCTACATTTGAGGCAATCTGCAATGAAAAATAAGGCGTAGTAAACCAGGACAATAATATTGAGATTTATTGTTACTTTTAATCACAAAACATACACTCTAAAAACTAAAACTATGATGTACTCAATTTTTTGGTGAAACATTTTTACACTTTAAAATATTGAGTAAATATTAAAGCTATGAAATCATTTAAATACACCTTATGAATTGAGTAAATGTAAGTAAAAAATTTAAGTAGATCTTAGTAACTACATTTAGTACCATGTAGGGTTGCCACCTGTCCCGGTTTGTCCTTTCTTGAGCGACTGTCCCGGAAAATTAATAATCTTTCCCGGGACACGAGTTGTCCCGGTTTTTTGCGAAAATGTACTTCTAATTTAGAATATCATAGTTTCGAATAAAATCTCATTTGGTTTCCTTCTACTGCTATTCTGTTTTCTTCCTGGTTATCTTTATACATCCAATCCTGTACCCGTAAACAGGTAAAAACGGGTAAAACACAGCGACGATTGGCCATGTCTATACTTTTTATTTGATTGGTAGCGGAAATACTAAAGCTTACCTTATGATCTACTACCCCACCGTAACGTTATTATTTTTTTAACTTTGTATTTATTTTGTCGATTTTGTGAAATGGGGGGAGAGACGGACGAGGAGGACGATAAAACAAAATCGGACGAGCCACCAGCGTCAAAGAAAATACGATTTACAACGTACAACACTGGGCGAAAACAGAAAACTTTCCTGAATGGCTAAGGCCCACCCAAGGAGACCCGTTCTCCGCCACCTGTGTTTTGTGTCAAGCCAAAATTTCAGTTAAATATGAAGGAAAAACTGCGCTGGAAATCATGCAATAACAAAGAAGCACCAGCGTTTTGTATTAAGCAAACGCAAAAAATCTAGTCATTGCAACTTTTAAGACAAAAAAGGTTCACCAGAGGAAGACAGGATAGCAATAGCGGAGCTTAGCAGTGTATGCCACGGAGTGCTAAAGTGCGAAAAAGAGGTGAGAAATGTCAATGTTAGGTTGCCCAAATTCATTAAGTTAAATAGTTGTTTATAATCTATTATAATACATCTAATCATGTTTTCATTTCTAAAGGGAGTATACCTTTGGACATTTGATTAGATTTTATAGTGTATTATAATTACACAGTATATGTTTACGCGTTAAAGTAAAAAAAAATCTATTTAATGTAGAACGGGACAGCAGAAGACAAAGGAGTCCAGAGTGAGTGCAACTGCGCCAGGGAGTGTGTCAGCGTCAGGACGAATATAGGTGAGAGAGGCAATAGGGAGTCCTACAACTGTTAACAAACAGTTGGTCCGAGTGTCCCGGTTTTTCCACAAATCACAGGTGGGAACCCTAGTACCATGACATAAAATTGAGTAGATACAATTAAAAACCAAAGTCAATGCAATAGTAACTGTAAGTCAAAACTACTAAAAATATGAGTAGATATAATTGAAATGCTAGAAAGACGAAACTAAAAACAGGATTATTATTTAAGAAAACAATTTCATTCATACTGCACTATTTATTTTATTTTACTAATTATCAAACTAAATATTGCATTCACTTAATTTTTTATCCTCTTTATCCTCTACTGTAGGATTTTACTTCAGATAAACATATTATGACAAGTTTCTAATATATAAAATATTCCAGGTAGATAAGCAAAATAATATTTAATAATATTTTTATTCCTATAATAATGTTACGGAAGCGCTCTGATTCCTTTTGCATCGTCACAGTCAATGGCGGATGTAGCCCAAGCCTGTTATACTGTGAACTAGCGATTCTGGCAACACGTAGTCACCAAGTGTTCATAGTCAGTGAATCTTTGGAGTCTGAAGGAACTGGTGAACTGAGGAACTTGTCAACAGTTCATTAGGTCAGTAGGTGGAGTTTAGAGTCTTCGTAGTCAGCGGATCTTTCCACAAGGGTCTGGCTGCAGACCATGGGGCGAGTGGAGCACCACTCTCAAACAGGAAGTACGTCACCTCCACTTGAGATAATAATAAGGAAGTAGTTGAATCGAAACGGTAGACGAAGCTTTTACTGTATATGAGACGAAGGCATCGAAAGTATTTTTGTATTTTCCCCAGCAACTTCCTTATTATTATTTCAAGTGGAGGTGACGTACTTCCTGTTTGAGAGTGGAGCTCCACTCGCCCCATGGTCTGCAGCCAGACCCTTCTCGATCTTTTGCATTGTCCCACATCGTCAGCTGTGCCGAGATGGCCAGTTGGAGATGCTTCAAGAGTTTTAGCATTTCAGCCATTGGCTAGTTGTTGTCATGATCGTCGTACTGCTGATACAGTTTTGTGATAGGCTGCTTCACGGACAGACTGCATATCTAATATCCACTGGAGGGAGAGTTATAGCTGCTATGCCAGCTAATCAGCGCGCATGTTTGCAAAGAGGAAGGAACGAATCTTTTACACTGCAAAAAATCCAAATCTCACCAAGCATATTTGTCTCTTTTCAAGTCAAAATATCTCTTTACACTTAATATAAGACACAGTCACCAAACAAGCAAAATTTCCTTGAGCTACAAGGACTTGTTTTTAGACGGTGTATCTTGAATATCTTGTTTGGTGAGACTGTCTTGAAAACATCTTACTTTGAGTGGTTTATCAAATTAAGCAAGCCTTTTTGACAAGTCAGAAGGTTTTTAAACTGCATGACACAAAAACACTTCCTAATACCAGTTAAAAATGGATCAAAATTAGTTTTTTTCCACCTAATTTTAAGATCCCTTTCAAGAAATCTTAACAAGTGTATTTCCACTAGTTCCATTGGCAGATTTTTCCACTTATTACTAGCAAAAAACACCTTGTATTATTTTATATTATTTATTTTGTATTAATTTCTTATTTTTGAAGGGCTATTTTTTGCAGTGTAGACTAGGGATTCAGTACACTCAATTCACCTCAAAGATTCGTTCAAAAGGATTCGTTCGTTCACGAACTGCACATCACTATTACAAAACCATGTACCACCGTAACGTGTTTTGTCCACGAAAAACACAAACGCGTTAGCACTGTGTCCACGAAATATTGAAGAGAGGACATACTTTAGTGCACAGAAAACAAAACGGATGATTCCTGTCGTGCACTGAATTGACCGTTGTGCTTTTCACTTTGTGGACAAAAGGCGGAATGCACTTCGCATTCCGCCTTACAAAGTTAAAAATACAATACAGACAACTATTTTCCTTATTTATGTTAGATTTTCATTAATATGCATTTTGAATATCACAACTTGAAAAAAAAAACAATTATGGATGGTATGTTCATGTAGCATAGATGGCAAGCGGAGGGTGGAGAATTTAGTCAAGAACTGTGGGTAGCTGCATGCTGCTGTAGTAAACCAAGAAACAGTGAATCGGTTAGGGATACTAATAGTCATGTTTAAGTAAAGCTCCCAGCACTTTTCAGCTGATGATCCAACCCAGACTCAAGAGTGCCAGCTCTCAGGTTCTAAGGGTTCAGCCTGCTTTGCCAGCCAAGACTAGTTTTGCTCATGTTTTTGTTACTATAGTACAACAGTAGTGCTTTCAATTCAAGCTGGCAAAATTCAGCATAAAATATCTCATCCATTCCATCATATTTTCTGATGAGATTTTACACACCAACTCTGATCATGTTGTGACAAATTGTGACCACAGTGTATTGGTAGAAATAATTGATTGTGTACAAGACCTGTGCACCAATATTGAGGTCTTGTCCATGTGTCTGTCCCTCCCGCCCAGCTCTGGATAAGCTCAGCACGCAGCACCTCTACCACCCCACCCAGGTGGAGATTGTACAGTCCAACGTGGTGTTCAACATCAGCAGCTTGATGCTGTATGGAACACAGGCAGTTCCAGTGCGGTTGAAAATCCTGCTGGACCGGCTCCTGAGCGTGCTCAAGCAGGAGGAAGTGCTGCACATCCTGCATGGCCTGGGCTGGACACTCCGAGACTACGTCCGAGGATACATCCTGCAGGTGAGATAGGGGCCCACACACTATACTGCTCACACACACACACGCATTTACATTTACATTTATTTATTTAGCAGACGCTTTTATCCAAAGCGACGTACAAATGTGCATACAGTAAGTATAGCGACAGTATAGGGATAGGATGTGTACAGTTTCACAATGAGACAGTAGTTCTCAGCTGAGAAGTCTGTTTGAGGACACAGTACTAGCCAATTTATACAACTACAGGGTATAGGGCAACTAACAAGATCCAACTTCAAAACAGCTCAATGAGTGCCAGAGTAAAGGCAGTAACAAGACAACAAAAACACAAAAACCACACAGCAATTTGTAACAGCACTGATCCAGATGGGGAGCTGAAAGATGACAGCAGACAGGAGTTGGGAAGTGAGTGGTTGGGGGGGTGTGATTGTGTGATAGGTCAGTCCAGGTAGAGTCTCAGACCACATCTGAAGGATTGGAGTGATGGAGCTGTCCGTAGCAGGACAGGGAGTTCGTTCCACCACTGGCGAGCGATGTAGGAGAAACGTCATTGCCTTGCAGAGCGAGAACCTACCGCTTTGTCTGTGCGAGGGGCAAGACATCCAGCTGCTGTTGAGCATAGGGGCTGGGCAGGTGTGTAGGGCTGGATGAGGTCTTGGAGATAGGTAGGGGCTGTCCTGTTGACTGCAGAGAAGGCGAGGGTCAGCATTTTGAATCTTATCCTGGCTGTGACAGGAAGCCAACGGAGGGATTTAAGCAGGGGAGTAACATGGGAAAATTTGGTGAGGTTGAAGATTAGTCCGGCAGCTGCATTCTGAATGAGCTGAAAGAGTTGGATGTCATCAGTGTACCAGTGATAGGAGAAACCGTGTGATTTGATAACTGAGCCAAGTTGATGTAAATTGAGAAAAGTAGGGGTCCCAGTACTGAACCCTGTGGAACTCCTGTAGTGAGAGGGGTGGGCGCAGAGGTGGAACCTTTCCAGTAGATCTGGGAGGATCTACCAGTCAGGTAGGACTTGAACCACACACACATACATATGCATGTGAGTGTGCACACACACACACACACACACACACACACCTTTTCTGTTTCAAACAGAATCATTGTGCTCTGTTTATCACAGCAGACAGCCTTACTTCTGATTATGTTTTGGATTTTCATGTTTCACAGATTGAAAGCAATGAGCTGCTGAAATATTCATCCCTGATAAAGTCAGTATTGTCAGCTGTTTATAATAGACAGTCCAGTCCCTGTCACGTATTTCTTCTTTGTAAATTTGTCATGTCACAATGCTAGCCTGACCTTATACAGATTAATTTGAAGTGCACTCGTACCAGCATTGTCCATAGGATGGTGAAGTCCCATATTAGGCTGCAAGTAGGTATGAAATTCAGAAAGCCAGCAAGCAACAGTTTCATCAGCATAGATTTTAACAACAGTCTGTTTAGATTTATCTAGTAAATGGAAGGTGTTCATTGACACACCAGGGTAACAGGGACCATTGTTTTAGGTAGCAGTATTACACAACTTTGGAGAGGAAAAGTATGGAAAAGGAAAGAATGGGAATTAAATAGGGATGGAGGGTGATACTATTTCTTTGCTTTCCTTCTTCAGCTTAATTTATCTGTTTCCCTACCCCCCACAGGTAAAGGTCTGTTAGCACCTGAGACAGGTTGGGCTATTAATCAGAGCTTTGACACGTTTACATCACGGTTTACACCAGAGCTGCAAGGAGGAACAGGCTCTTAATCACCCAGTCAGAAATTGTTCATACCACAATAAGCTGCAAAGATTGGTGAACAAGACAGCCAAGGCAAAGAGGACAGTTTTTTGAAGACAGGCATCACAACAATGGCTAGTTCAACCATCAGTTACTTTACCACTTGTTGTTGCTGATTCCCAGAATAATCTGGCATGCACCTCTTTGTCTTGTTTTACTGACACACCAGTGGGCACCTTGGCTGCACCTTCACATGTCAGACAGCTTCATAGTACATATGAAAACTCTTTAAACCAATTAGCATGTGTGATAGTCACTATCAGGTGTACTCATTTAGTGTCCATGAATGAATATGACCCTCTACTGTATGAATGTCTGCAAACAGCGGGACCATTGGTACAGAACCTGCATAAGGAGCCAGTGCTGTTTAACAAGCAGGACAAGCAGGAGAGTGACATACAGAAGAACACTGGGAGTCTAATCATGAGCAAACCCCTGAGTTTGTTTCCCAGCTGCATAATTAGAGTGCAATTGAAGTGGAGAATGAGAACACCCCTGCTGTGCTGTGCTAATAAATGTTTTGTGCTAACCTGCCACCCTTCAGCCATGATCGGAGCCCACTGCTTCCTCAAATGACTGATGGCTGTTTGAAACAGCACTAGACAATACAGGCACAGGGACTGTTTTAACTATACCAAGTCGCACATTTATGTCCATTTGCAACACTGGTGTTACACCTACATTCATGACACTGGTGTTCCCATTTATACACACATTTGAAATCAGTGGCATAAGTACCCTCTCCTTTTGTACCATCACAGAAGGATTCTACTAGCCTTGATTATCGTGGAAACATTCAAAGAATGATTAAGTATGATTTTGACTGTTTTAATTTAGGTGGGAACATTATGCTTGAACAGTGCCACACTGTGACATCGGAATAATTAATGCCATATTGTATTTATTTTATTTAATAAAGGATTGCTTAAAATACTGAATACTTCAGATATGTTTTGTTCCATGACTGAATATCTCAGCTGTGGACATTTCTCAGTTAAGAGGAAAACATTGCTAAAAACATTGTACCCTTTCAGTCAGTCTACAGGGGTGTGAATAAATGCAACTCCTGTGTAGTATTTCTGAACAATTTCACTGTGCTCTTTTGGATGTCAGCAGTGTGCGAAATACCTGGTGGCAATCGGTGGGTCCCCCCTACCCACACCCACCAACATTTAGGTTTGCCAACATTTAGGGGGGGGGGGTTGTGGATAGTAAATAAATAAGTTAAATTATAATTGTATGTAGCGTGTGGATTGAAACATACAAAACGTATGGGTCCATGTTTGACAGTTATTCATAATAAAGTTTGCTGTGCAAATTAAGAGAGTTTCCTGGGAGAAACAACAAAACGGGAGGTTGCTGGGAGGTGGCCTTGAAATACGAGAGAAACCCGGGAAAAACGGGAGTGTTGGCAGGTATGCCCCTACCTAGTAACTTTTGAATCATTGCAATGAAAAACACATACATTATTTTGTTTATTTTTCTTACAAAGTGGGATGAAATGTCAGCCCTATGTTGGAGACAATGCAGAAATTTGCTGTGATTTCAAAACCGGACAGAGAAACATCGGAAAGGGTAAGTTCTGCTGTTTATTTTGATGTGCGGTACGTTGTGAAGTGATAGTGACTTATTTCATCCGAGAAGCAGGAGTGTGAAAATGGGTGAAGAAATTAGTTAAGATATTACTTTGCAGAAGTGATCTGTCTTCATAACGTGACTACTTCGGTATGTGACTAGCATCAGTACAAAGCTCCGGTTCTTGTGATAGGCCCCATGTGTTCCATATCTATGCAATGACGAGTTTATGAATTCAAACAAGAGTAATGGGTGTGTAGATGGACACAGATGTCATGACTGTGGCGTCTTAGCCGGTTGTTTTCTTTTCCCTGTCCATGTGCTTTTGTTTTCCTTGTGTTCTAGCCCTGCCCCACTCTCCGCCCTGTCTCCGCCCACCTGATTGTCTCCACCTGCCTGCCAGCACACCTGCTTCCCATCACCTCATCAGCCTAGCCCTATATCTACCCTGCTTGTCTCTGTCTTGTTTGCCAGTTCATCTCAGTTTGCTGTTTCGCTACTCGCCGTCTGTTCTGGTTTGCCTGTTGGTTCCTTTTGCTTTGCCTGTTTATTCTTGACTATGATTTCTGGACCTGATCTGAATGTTTGCTGTGTTTTTCTGATTTTGGACTTTGCCTGTTTTTCCTGAATTCGTTCCTCATTCTTGCCCTGTGGTTTTGGTCGCCGTGTCTGCCCGGTTTTTGACTCTGCCTACCCTGACTTTGTTTTGTGGATTACCCGTTTGGATTATTAAACCTGTTTTTTGGCATCCATCTCCTCTGTCTGCGCTTGAGTCCCTGCCTGAGTTCTGACAACAGAGCTGTATGCAGATTGTTACTATGATTAAATTTGATTGAAATTCAAAATTATTTTTCTCGCCAACACTTTGTCGCATAGACAAGCAACTAGCATCGTTAGCGATGAATACTTCGTGAGCAATTCAACCAAGAGGAAGGAATGTGAATTTGCGTCTGTCGGGCTTTAAGGGTTAAAAGACAGTGACAATTGCAAGAGACAAAATTTTTTAAAGGTGTGTGTTTTTTCTGAAGGTTCAAGGCAAGGGAGAATGTTGCAGTAAATGTGAAATTCATAAAAATTTGACCCAAAATAGAGGACACCATGGATCAGCATCAGGGCTACAGCAGACTTCTAGTGGTAGTATCATGTGTTCTTGTTTCACTTGCTATACTAGAAACGAAAAGCATCTGCAGACTTTTTGTTGTACTATAGTTAACCGCAGAAATTGTAGTATAGAGCTGTCATGAGGCATATTGCAGCATTTCAGATTTATGTTTGGTATTACAATATGTACTGTGAACTTTACTTTTTTTTCAATGCAGCACTAATCTGTGCAAAAACAGAGGATATGGCAACACATAATATATGCATTTTGCAATGCTTCAAGTTGTTTGTTTTTTTTAGTCCATTGTATTTTGAGTGACAAAGTCATCTTGCTGGGAGAGAGCATTTGTTATAATTATGGCAGCACAAGTCACTTTTGGGTGAAGTATGAAGTGTTTTGGTGGTTGTAGTGTATTTTGCACAAAAGATTAACTGATGTGCTCATATGCATGGTTGTTAAGCACACTGTTAAGAGTTTTGAAAAAGTGGCCATGGTATTGACCTAAGTGTGAAAACTGTTGTAAAAAAACTGTAATGCCACTTTGACATTTCCATTCAGGAAAGCTTTTGTGTTCAGCAGGGCCATTTGTGCATAAAAATGGCCTCTTTTTGTTTTACATGCGGTTAGTGCAGGACCAGCAGACACAAACTTGTTGTGGGAGTACAGCAAACAGCCATTTCTGTGTATATGGACCAGGGGGATGGGGCAAGCAGGCAGAGAGACTTAATAGCATCTGAGTGCAGGATGAGACCTCTCACCCCACCAGAGACTCCCCTTCCCTTTGCACCAGTGCATGACTTTTCACTTTAGGGAGCTGTGCCTGCCGTGTGCTTGACTGAGTCCATTTCCATTATTTGCTCTCTGGAGTGGCAATTCCTGTGTCAGGGTTTCCAGTGGCTTGTGGGAAAAGAGCCAGCGGATCTTCAGCTGGTGGCTTGTGGGTGCTTCATTAGGACTGTGAGTGACTGTTCGAGTGCTCCATGTAAAAGACGTCTAGGTACCAGCTCTGGGGGTGAGGCACAAAGGAATGCACATCACTCCAGCTGTGAAAATATCACCATTTCACTGCTCTGTCCTTAAAATCACTGCTTTGTTCCTACAATCACCACTCTATTGTTACAATCATCACCGTGTTCTTAAAATCACTGATTTGTTTTTACAATCACTGCTGTTTTCTTAAAATCACTGTTCTATTCTTACAATCACCACTCTGTTCTTACAAGCACCCTTTTGTGACATGGCATGTTTAAGCTGTAATAACATCTGAATAGACTACAGAAATACACTATCTTTTAATTCTGTTCATTCAATATACTTTTATATCTATTTCTTTAATTTAAATAAAAAATTTTCAATTCATTTTAGCCTGCAATATTATGTTTATTACTTGTTTACCATTGCCTGTTGAAGGTCTCTGGTTTGAATGATTTGAACGACATTTTATGAGGGCTGCTGCTCTTCTTTACATTTGCCTAAGAAAAAAAACAAACTCATCCACAGGTGACTAATATACACTCAGTGGCCAGCTTAAAAAAATGGTTCATGTCTACAGACACTGTCATTGCTGTGGCTTGCTATGTAAAGTAGGCAGACAGGCATTGAGGGTTCCAGTTACTGTTCCATTGAATGTTAAAATGGGCAAAGTGACCTACAGTATATCGCTAGTATATGCATATGGACAGAGGTATGCTTCAACAGTGACAATGCACCCACGTTTAATTTCTTTCAGTTCACAGATAGTACAGTTTATAGATCAAAGCCATAGGGGTAGGAACCAAAGTCATGGATGTTGTCTCCTTGTGGTAAATGTTTGGGGAATTCAGTGTTGGCGTCATCTGTCAGTCAACGGTATCCTTTGCTCCCATTGATAGTCGCCTCAATCGCGTCGCCTCAAAGTTGAGATTAATTTAACTCGCATGTGGCTTAATGTTCCAAAACAGCGATCAATGATCACCACATTTCTCTCGGACATGTCTTGTCATAAACGCTTTCAACTGTCAAAAAATCTAAACCAAAATCCTATGAGTATGGACGTTATCTTACATTAAGCGTTTTCTGCTAAGTTGACGCCCATTATAAGGAAAAGGTTTAACATGGCTTAATGTTCCAAAATAGCGTCCAATGATTACCAAATTTGTCTGACATCTCACATCATAAACACATAGTGTTGTTTTCTATGTTTTCTATGACTTTGATGTGAATTTAAAATGTTTTGATATATTATGTGAGCTTGACACATTGAAATTTGAAACATATTGATACATAACATACATTTGACATGCTATTGATGTGAATTTAAGATGTTTTTTGATCCAAAATGTGAGCTTTGGATATTGACATTTGATACATGTATATACAAAAAGTAGCTTAATTCAGCTGGTTAATGTGAGTGTTTGATATGTGAATAAGTGTGAATAATATAAGACATGAGTAGCTCTCAGCCACTTTCATTTTTTCAAAGTAAAGTAGCTCTCAGATGAAAAAAGTTGGAGACCCCTGACACAGAGGAATTACATAGCGGAAAGACAGCAGTTTGCAGAATTGTGCAATGTTACGCAGTGCCGGGGAATGGAACAAGCACATTTCCTGTCCGCTGCATTTAGACACAGCTGTGCTGAATCCTACCATGTGTGTGTTCTGCCTGGAGCCTGGAGCAAGGTTGTGTTCCAGGGCTGAACAGGAAAGGAGGGCACGGAGCAGCCCGAGATAATGGCCCTGTGTCTTTCTGGCAGTATGTCAATAAGGCTTTAATCATATGAAGTAAAGAGTCCATTAGCTTACTCTCTTTACTTGCATACACAATGGCAGCATGGAAGGAATAAAGCCAATGGTCTGTGTGTGTTCAAGGATTACAGACATTCTTGTGAGCTGGTGACATATTTAAAGGGCTATTTGCTGCTGCATTCTGCTTAGAATGCTTTATGCACACACATCAAAACAAACTTTGCAACTTACATAATGGCAAGCATGTAATACAGACAGTAACACACAGTAGTTCCACTCAGGTAAACAAAGATATGCATGTAGTAGATCCACTCAGACAGGTAAACAAAGGTAATCAAGTGGTAGTTCCACTAAGACAGCTAAGTAAAGATTCCAACTTCACAATGAGTGACTTATGAGCACGGTGAAGGGGCGGTATCGCATATGTGTCTCTTTTTTCAGGAAGTCAGCAATTCAGTATTTTCAACATTTCATATGCTACATTTCATATGTTATCGTCAGTGGTATATTTCACTTAATAGACTTAATAGACTATTTCACTTAATATTTTCACTTTTCACACCATGGCCACCAGGTAACTACTAAGCAATTTAGGTAGCTGTAGGTGTTCATAATGAATGATTACTCCAGTTATCAGTCTGTATTTTAGCTCCAATGTGCCTGTTTGGGTAAAACATTGTTATAAACTTAATGGCATGGGGCTTCAACTAGATCTTTGCCTTCAGACTGGCCAGTAAACCCATGTCCAACTAACTTTGTGCAGTACCTCCAGTTGGCCAGCCTGTGTGCTCTAGATTTGTGCATAGTACAAAAGTAAAAAAAAAAATTACTATGAAATGTTTTATTGTTGTATATATTTATTATTGAAAGAAACAAAGATAGTAAAGATCCTCAAAACAATTACTGGTAGCTCTGCAGTATTGGATTACATTACATGCAAGAAGACAATAAATACACAAAATAACAAGGCAATAAATGGATAAAGTGGCAGGCAGAAATGTGCAAGTAAACAACTGTCAACCGTAAAGTGGCTGTGTGTGTTTAAGTTTTTTGGAGTGTCCAGTCCAGGGGAGTGGATGGGGGCATGCTGTGCCCCAGGGGTGTGGGTCAGTTCTTATTCAGGCATAGGAGGGGAGGAGGGAGCAACAGGCAGCCTGTCTGCCTGAGGGAAAAAGTTGTTGCAGTGTCTGGCAGTGATGGTACGGATGCCCTGGTACCTCCTGCCAGACGGCAGGGGGGTGAATAGTCCATGGGAGGGGTCTGTTGCAATGCTGGTTGCACGCTGGATGCATTGGAGTGTGACTGGCCATCCTTAGAGGTTTTGAAGTATTCCTCATCTACTCTCAGTACTGAGGAAGTTCTTACACCCCAGGGGGCTCATTTCATGAATGTTGAGGGGTGATAGATTTAGTTGAGGGCCATTCCCAAACACACGTATAAGGTAGAGCTGAGAGGACCATTGTGAATAACCATGAAGAGATTTTCAGCCAGGAAATGACTTGTGTAAGATACAAGCCAGTGTGAGAGCATTCATTTCACTGTGCATTCTAGCCTCCTCTTAAGTCAAGGTTAAACAGGGTTTGTAGATGTTGATTTTACTGCTGAGAGAACACACTCCTAGATGCTAGTCTCATTCTTTGCAGAATTTGGCAGAATTATCTGCAATTAGATAAGAACATAAGAACATATGATGACGAGAACAGGCCATTTGGCCCAACTAAGCTCGCCATTTCTTAATTAAAGAGTATCCAAAACTGCATCAAGTCTAGAGTTGAACACAGCAAGGGTCTCTGCCTCAACTACATGACCTGGCAACCTATTCCATGTATTGATAACTCTTTGTGTAAAATAATATTTCCTTATATCAGTGCGGAACTTGCTCTTAACTAGTTTCCATTTATGTCCTCTTGTTTTACAGAGTGAATCTATTATAGTTAACCTTATTGATTCCTTTTATAAATTTAAATACCTCAATTAAATCACCCCTAAGCCTCCTCTTGCTTAGTCTAAATAGGTTAAGTAACTTGAGTCTTTCCTCATAGCTTTTATATTTCATGCCAGGAACTAATTTAGTTGCCCTTCTTTGAACCTTTTCTAGAGCTTCGATATCTTTTTTATAGTGCAGTGCCCAGAACTGCACGCAGTATTCCAGGTGCGGTCTGACTAAGGCATTGTATAATTTCAATATAACCTCTTTAATACTTTTGGCTATATATCCCAGCATCCTGTTGGCCTTTTTTACTGCTACAGCACACTGCCTAGATCCTGTTAAGCTTGGGTCAACCATTACTCCCAAGTCCTTTTCAAATTGAGCACATTCTAGTTTTTTTTTCCACCCATGAGGTAGTCTTGTCTAAGGTTCTTATTTCCCACATGCAAGATTTTACATTTATCTAAATTGAATGTCATCTGCCAGGTATCTGCCCACTTTTGGATGCAATTACCTTAGTTGATTGTATACTGTTGGCTAGACCCCCTAGTTTTGTATCATCTGCAGATTTTACTACTTTACTACTAACCTCTGCATCAGGATCATTTATGTATATAAGAAATAGCAAAGGCCCCAACGCCGATCCCCGCGGGACTCCACTTTGTACAGGACCCTGCTCTGATACGATTCCTCCCACAGTTACAGTCTGCTTTCTATTAGACAGCCAACTTCGAACCCACTCGGTGATAGCTCCTGTAATTCCCGCAGATCTCATTTTCAATATGAGTCTCTTGTGCGGAACTTTGTCAAATGCCTTTTGAAAGTCCAAATAGATAATATCATAAGCCTGGTTTGAGTCCAGACATGCTGTAGCTTCCTCAAAGAAGTCCAGGAGGTTTGTTAAGCACGACCTCCCTCTGCGAAAACCGTGTTGGCTATCATTTAGAACACCATTTCGTTCCAGGAATAATTGCAAATTATCCCTAATGATGGATTCCAGTATTTTGCATGCGATACAAGTTAAGCTGACAGGCCTATAATTTCCTGGTTCAGTCCGGTCTCCTTTCTTGTAGATAAGCACTACACTGCCATGTTTCCAGTCATCTGGTATTTCTCCAGTTTTAAGGGATTGCTTAAAAATAACTGTCAGAGGCTTGTAAACCACCTCTGCTAGTTCTCTGAGAACTCTTGGATATATTCCATCAGGGCCTGCTGCCTTATTTGTTTTAAGTTTTTGAAGTTTATCTAGTACTTCTGCATCATTTAAATCAATTTCCTCTATAAGTCTCTGAGGACTGACTGCACCTGAAGGCATATGTGAAAACACTTCACTAGTGAAACTCTCCACAAAGTAACTGTTTAGTGTATCAGCAATAGCTTTGTTATCATAAACCATAACCCCATCCTTATTTTTATACCTCTTATTTCATCCTTAACTCTCCTTTTTTGACCATAATATTGAAAAAAACGTTTAGAGTTGCTCTTTGCATCTAGTGCAATCTGTCTTTCAAAACACCTTTTAGCTTCCCTTATTTTTTTCTTAACTTGAGCTCGCATATTACTGTATTCAATCTTATTACTATCTGAGCTCTCCAACTTGTATTTTCTAAATAATTTCCTTTTTTGTTTCAAACTGTTCCGTAGCGACTTATTCATCCACCGTGGATGCTTCTTTTTCAGCTTTCCTTTCCTCACTTGCGGAATGAATTTACGCTGTACATCCAGTTTTAAATATGCACCACATTTCTTTGACAGTTTTACCACCTAGAAGAGGTACCCATATATATTCCTTGTATTCCTTGTATAATCACGCATCTTAATAAAGTCAGCTTGCCTAAAGTTGAATACTCTGGCATTGGAGAATGCAGACTTAACTTGCCAAAAAACTTCAAATGTAATTGAACTATGGTCACTTGTACCGAGTGGTTCCCCTACCTCAATACTGCCGATTCTATCAGGATTATTACACAGAACCAGATCTAGGATTGTGTTCTCTCTCGTGGGTTGAGCAACAGACTGTATCAAAAAAACAGTCATTTACAACATCCAAAAACTCTTCCTCACATTTACCTTGACCTGACACAGCTTCCCAATTAATTGAAGGGTAATTGAAGTCCCCCATTACTATTGTCTCACCCTCCTGACATGCTAGTTTAATATTATCAAACAGCATACTGTTAATACTACTGTCTGGGGCTGGTGGCCTATAACATACTCCAACATTCAGACCCTTTTCATTTTCCCCCAATATTTTAATCCATATGTCTTCACTAACACCAAGGGGCTCCATTCCTGGAATTTCCTGAATATTAAGATTATCCTTTACATAGAGAGCTATGCCTCCTCCTCTTCTATTGGTTCTATCTTTTCTTAGCAGCTTGTATCCCTCTACGTTATACTCATCCCCATCCCCTGCACCAAGCCACGTCTCTGTGATCCAAACAACATCATAATTACTATTACTCATAACAGGTTCCAGATCCAAAATTTTATTTTTTATGCTTCTAGCATTTAAACAAAGAAATTCCATGGTACTGCGTGTGTATTTCCTGGATTTCCCCTTCACTCCCAGCTGCTCAAAACCACCTCTATTACAGTACTGCTCTGACTGATTTGCAATCATGGTTCCCTCACTACTAATAAAATATTTAGCTATGGTGTGTTCTATTCCGGCAGTCTGTCCATCTCGCTACATAGCCTCCCTGCCCCCCCCCCAGGCCCTATTTTAAATAGCCCTCTGCTACTCTAAGTATACACTGGCCCAGTGCAGCTGTACCCCTCCGGTTCAGGTGTAACCCGTCCCTCTTGTACAGGTCACCCCTGTTCCAAAAGGAGTCCCAGTGCCCCATAAACCTGTACCCCTCTTTCCTACACCAGGTTTTTAGCCACACGTAAAACATATAAAGGCTTGCTTCCCTTTGCTTGCATGTGGTACTGGTAGAATTCCAGAGAAGACTACCATGGGGGTTGTGCTCCTAATCTTCCCCGCTAGCTCAATAAATTTGTCCTGCAGATCCTCAAACCAACCCCTCCCTATGTCATTGGCTCCAACATGGACCATGACCACTGGATCCTCCCCCACTCTGGCCAGAAGCTTGTCTGCATGCTCCAGGATTTCTCCAACCTTTGCACCAGGCAGGCAACAGACCATGCGAGACCTCGTCGCACGAACACACTTCAGTCCTCTCACTCTGAGAGGCCAACTCGTCCTGCAGTGGCATGAAGCGGTTGGTCACCGCAATCTCCGGGGATGCCACCCCTCTTGGAATCGTGCACCCCTTTCTACACCTACACCCTACTACATCCCAGCTCTCTCGCCCTATCTGGTCTGTATCTTCCCTACTACCCGGCTTCGGTGAGCGCACTATAGGGCGTATTAATTAGCTCCTGGAACTCTAACAATTCAGGATTTCTGTGGAGTCCAGCTAGTTGGGCCTCAAGATCAAGAATCTTGTTCTCCAAGTGTTCAACAAGCCAGCAACGGTTGCAGATGAACCCATCCTGGTGGTATCCTTCCAGAAATCCGATCATCCGGCAACTCTCGCACAGTTTTGGCCACATTTTTTCCCCTAACTGAAACGCTTTCCCTAAATAAGGATTTACTGCCGAGACAGAATTACCAGCTAAAAAAGTGCTAAAAGCACTGAGGTGGCTCAGAACAGTCAAGGGCAGAAATCAAGCGCAAGAAATGCCACTTAGCCTAATACAATAAAACTACGTTTACAGTTCAGCAGACACACTAACACAACCAGAATCAGAATATCCTAAAATCTGACGCTGAAAAATAGTAGAAAAAAGTAAACAAGCGAACCGGCTAGCTACTACCCAACTACCCAACTAGCTAGCTAAAGTGTGCTGCTTAATTATTTAAAGATTTCCTCCTGAGAGGGCGAAAAACCACAAACAAAACCCTCATCGGCTAGAGCCAAATTAGCTGCAAAGGAGGAAAAAAGTGGAAAATTCCCTCTCTGTCCCCTAATGGCAACAAAAGATTCAACTTTAGGAGCAGATCAGACCTACCTTATGTAATAGCTAGGTAAATAGCACCAATTTTTATTTTCATCCTATTGTATGTAATAGCACAGAGACCACTCCACAAACACAACACAAACAAACACAGCAGGAACTTGTCCAAGCTAGAGCAATCGAGCAAGATCGAGCAATCGAGCCATAAAATAAAGATAAAAGATAAAAGAACAACAAACCTGAATAGGTCAGAACCAGCCTATAAGGAGATACAGTATATGCAAATGTGTGTCAGAACTGAGAGATAACCCTGCTTTGAGAGGTGGGTTTTTTTCTGTTCCTGGCCCATACGCATGACTGTAGCTGTGGTCAAAACCAACCTCTCTACTTTTTCCTGCCTCCAGATAGAGGGGTCTCCATTTGTGCTTTGGTTAGCTTTTCTGCACTTTAATGACATCAAGAAAGCAAATACTCTGAAACTCAGTGGCCCACCCTTCAGTAATACTTAGGGACAGCACAGAGCCAAATATGGGCCATTTTAAATGAGTCATGCCAGGGCTGGCTGTATCATTCTAGACCTTATGTAAGGTGTGAGCAGGAGGAATCCAATAGCAGAGCCCACATAGCAGCACAGATGGGTTATAAAGAAGGAAAGTAACTTTACTAGAGACTCAAAAACACCAAGCTTTGTGCACAGGAACATACACGATGCAGGGCAGCTCAAGGCTGAGGGAACCAGGGTATAGGCAGGGTTTGTATAGAGAACAAACACATGACCAGGTTAAATACACACAGATGAACTCAGTTAACAAGATTAAACAAGGCACAGACAGGAAGACAGGATCTCTGGTGGCAGTTCAGGGAAGCAGCAGGCAAAAAAAAAATCAAACAGGCAGTTACAAGGACGCCTGCTGGTTGTTGTGGGCAGCAGTCTCTGAAACCCTGACACTTTATTTCCCATGCTGCTTGGTCAGGGAAGACATGGCTTGTAATGATGAATCTCTGACTTGACCAAGAACAGAAACAGGACCCTGAATGATTTCTTTTTTTAATCTCCCAGTGCTGTACATACTTATGTTTCTTTTCCTCCATTTTATGTTGAGTTGTAAAGTACCAACTGTACTGCAAAGCGAAAACAATCTCACTGTGTTCCTGCTTTATATATTTGAGTTGTACTGTACATTCTTTAATTTGGAACAATGGGCTGCAGTCAATAAATTATACCTTACAATATTGGAAAAGCAATAGCATACTAATACCTAAAGATTTTCATAATAGTGTTTTATTTATCACACATGTACTGTATGTACTTGGTATTCATTGTTCAGGTATTGGTCATTCCAGTGTGTTCGTTTGATGGCTTGTGTGCATGTTTTAGTTGCAAAGTGTCATTCTGAAGAGAGAGTCCATTGCTTTGTGCACAGTGTTACATTTTGAGAATTCAGGGGTTTTGCTGAAACAGTTTTGTCTTGTGCTTATAGTTTTCAGAACTGAGGTCAAGTTGAAAGAAATGTAGTGGAGAAAAACAACTGTAATCATAAACTGAATCATAAAGGTACAGATACCAAGGGTCAGTTATGCAACACTAAAGAGATGCAGAGGAATTATAAAGGATGTAAAATAAATAAGTTTCACTTCATGTCAAATAATGACTCAGAAAGTTTTTATGTGCAACAATTGGCAGTTTTTTTAACCTTGCATTTATTATATAAAATCCTGTTGTGATCAGTCATGTGAGATGATGTTGTTTAACCCTGTAATGGAGTGCATGTCTGTTACATTGACCTAGGTAATTAAAGTAGAAATATCCGGGGCAAACATACCATCTCCCAGGTTGGAGGAAAGGACATTTTATTTCACCGGCTCCTTTGTTTGCCTCCTCCCAAACACACCCAAACCACTGACTCTACTTGTCAGGGCTCCCACCCCCTAGCTGTTGTGTTTTTGTTTTTTCCCTGTCCATGTGCTTTTGTTTTCCTTGTGTTCTAGCTCTGCCCCGCTCTCCTCCTTGTCTCCGCCCACCTGATTGTCTCCACCTGCCTGCCTGCACACCTGCCTCCCATCACCTAATCAGCCCAGCCCTATATCTACCCTGCTTGTCTCTGTGTTCTTTGCCAGATCGTTTCAGTGTTTCTGCCTGTCTCGTTTCCCGCCTGTTTTCCCTGTTTGGATTTTGCTGGTTTTGCCTCGCCTGTTCCTCGACATCGTTTTTGCCTGCCCTTCTGTCCTGATTGCCTGATCTGCCTGCCTTCTAGGTTTTGACCCTGCCTGTTTCTGTTTTTGATTCCTGTTTTGCCCTTGGACTGCCTACCTGGTATTTTGACCCTGCCTGTTTTTGGACTGCCTGCTTGTTTGACGATTCTGCTAATAAACGCCTGGAATTGGAGCACTCGTGGTCCGCGTCTGAGTCCGTGCCTGAGTCCTGACACTACTCACCAACAAGGATACAGGCAGAATGTCTTAACATGCAGGGTGGTCAACTGGATGATGAAGCAATTGTACCTCTTTTTAGTGGTTTTACCCCTGAAACCAAGGCTTGTGTCAAAAACATGAATCACCCGTCCCGTCGGAGCTCCGTATCGAGGCTTGTATTGTTTTGGCGAAATGTAGTCACCAATGATGTTCAGCTGCTGCTCGTTTAGCTGCTGCTTCAAGAAAAGTTTCAACTTTTCAAGTTTCAAAGTTTTTGGCACAACGTTTCGACTATTTCTCTTGAATGCATGGGTTGTTGTCAGTGTTTGAGGCAGTTGGAGATTTTGAGTTGCGATTTTGTGATAATAGTATATTGATTGAGATGGAGCCAGCAACGTGTAGACAACTCTGATTTGATTTCTCCAGCTTGTAGGCTATGATTTCCATGAAATAATAACGCCTAATTATGTTTTGTTGTCATGACTCATTTTGCAACATGTTTTCCACTCTGTCCACTTTAAAGAAAGAATGTCTGAATGGCTTACACCACCCGGATAAACACTCACTGATCAGATGATTTATATTATATAGGCTATAGGTAGGCATTGCCAAAATCCTTGCATTACTATGAAAATACTAATGCCTAGATCGTGCACAGTTTTAATTTCATTATAAAATAACACTGATACTTAAAATGAACTACTTCTTTATTTGACATGACTTTCATGTGTAGGCCTATGCATGTTAATGCATCAGGCCTTTACTAACCCATAGGCTAGCACACATCTCAGTGCTGTGACCATGCCGAGAATTTCTCATATCGTATTTCCATTGACCAGCAGGTCTCCCTAGAGTACCTTTGTAGAATGTTGCCTTTATAGGAGCAACATTCAGTCGGTAGGGGACAGGCTGGTGAAGAGAGTAGTGGGATTGATAGCCGCAGTATAATTGATGTGTTCTTTTTGCCTGCTTACGCAATTATTGTTTGCATTTTGTTTGTGTTTCTTGTTTTTTTTCTTCACTGTTCATTTATTATTTTTTGTTACTTTCACTGGTCACAGGCTTGGG
Source organism: Megalops cyprinoides (assembly GCF_013368585.1). Taxonomy (NCBI): domain Eukaryota; kingdom Metazoa; phylum Chordata; class Actinopteri; order Elopiformes; family Megalopidae; genus Megalops; species Megalops cyprinoides. The sequence continues at coordinate 165,759 of NC_050604.1, read as the reverse complement.
AGGAATAAACTACCATCACTTCCTCGTCAAACCTTTTGACCTCATCAGTTGTTTTTTTTTCCCCATCGCCTCTCGGTCATTCCATGACAAACCCCAACCCCAACTTCCACATTTTTTCCTGGTGTTTCCGCAGGGTGCAATATCTCAGTGGCACAGGAAATCCACTAGTGCCCCCATTGTGATGAACTGACTTGCACATGGAAAATCGGCATAAAAATCAAAATTTCTATAGACTGGCAGTTGATGTTAATCAGCGTTGGTTTCAATAATTTTAGTTGAAGGTTGAAAGATTTTCTGTCTTCCGAACTTCAAACAGTGGTTTAAAGTTACTAGCCAGTATCATCTGGAGAATGTGTTGAGTTAAAATACATAATCCACTATATGTTTTAACCTGAGGACAGGGATTCAATTCAATTTTATTTGTATAGCGCTTTTTACAACACAAGTTGTCACAAAGCAGCTTCACATTGTTCCCAGGCCTGAGACCCCATGAGAGCAAGCCTAAGGCAACAGTGGCAAGGAAAATCTCCCTAATTAACAGGAAGAAACCTTGAGCAGAACCCGGCTCAGAGGGGGAGACCATCTGCTTCTGGCCAGCATTGAGCAGATAGAATTAGAGAGAATACTTAAAGTTGTACAATGTACTTTAAGACATTTGAGTTTGATAGACAGTTGTAATTAACAACAGAATAATTATAAAATGTATCCTAGAATGTGTCAGTGCTCCGCCTCCTTAGCTGTCGTGCTTTTGTTTTCCTTGTGTTTTTCCTGCCCCGCTCCCCGCCCGGTCTCCGCCCGCCTGATTGCCTGCACACCTGCTTTCCATCCCCTCGTCTGCCCTGCCCTATATGTTCCCTGCTTTTCCCTGTCCTGTTGCTAGTTCGTCACAGTGTTTTTCGCCTGTTTCGTCCCCGCGTTTGCTTTATGCTTCTGTCTGCCTGTTTCCCGTTTTTCGACCCTGCTTGTACCCTGACCTCGTTTTTGCCTGCCTCCTTGCCTCGTTCGCTTGATTGCCTGCCTGTCCGGTTCCCCGACCTTGCCTGCTCCGATTTCCCGATCCTCGCTTTGTCCACGGACTGTCTCCCGGTTTTCGACCCTGCTTGTTTTCGGATTAGCGATTTGCCTGACGATTCCATTAAAGACGCACGGAACCCGACGCTCCCGTGGTCCACGCCTGAGTCCCTGCCTGAGCCCCGACAGAATGTCTGGTTCTTGGCACATAGTTGGCTTGATAGGCAGGGCAGCAAGGTAGCAGGACTGGAAATCGGGATGTGATGCTTGGGCTACAGTTCCAGGCAGGAGCCTGGAGCAGGGATAGGAAACAAATCGAAAACAGTGATTAGTGGATGTTAATTGCAGGAATGTAAACATAAAGGCATAAAGGCAAAGGGGGGAACAGAGGGCAGAAGAGGGATGCATGTGTGTAATAAGGAAAATTCCTGGAAGATAAGCACTATGGCAGCATACCTAGGGGACGAGAGGCAAGGGGCCAGCACAATCATGAGGGCAACCCTAAGGCAGTCAACACCAGACCACAGCCGGATCAGCTGAACACAGAGTACCCAGGCCGTGATGTAGTGACAGCAATGACCACTGTGTTGTTCTGTGTTGACAACCAGGTTGGATAGAAAGTCTGCAAATTCGGATAAGAAAACAATATAAGGGCCAGGTGGCCTGTAAACAATTACAAGGGTAAACATCTGAGATGCAGTCTTCTCGGGATGTGCAAAGCTAAGTACTAGCAATTCAAGTGAATAAAGGAACCTGGTAGTTACTGTAACTGGGAGGCGTTGATTCATTTAAAGCAATAAATTCATTCGGTTTAAATGGACTGCATTTATATAGCGCTTTTCTACTCATTTGAGTACTCAAAGCACTTTACAGTTATATGCCTCACATCTACCTACCAGTGGCAGAGGCTGCTGTACATTTAAGCCAAGTTTCAGTCAGACATAGGATGTCAAATTTATGGTCAGTAATCAATTCATATACTAGCATTGCTTTAGGTGTTAATGACCTTATATTTAATAAACCAATCCTAAAGACCATTTGTTTGCAGGTATTAATTTCAGGTTCACCAGATTTAGTTTTTATCAAATTGTCATGGCAAATGCCCCTAACAGATTTCTTTAAACTGTATGGGACCGAAGATCGGGGGCCAGACACCAATTCTATGGAACTAAATTTAAGAGATCTGTTTAAGACAGACAGGCTGCCTGGCCTTGGCCCTGATGAGTCAAGGTTTTGAGATATTTAGACTATAGGCCAAATTTCTAGAGATAAGAGCTGCACTCTCCCTCGAGGGGTGGATGCCATCTCTTTTTAAAGACCAGGCAAAGGTGTGCCAATTGTCCATGAAGCCTACTTTATTGGAGGGGCACCACTCAGACAACCAGCTTCTATAGGTACGTATTTCCCCAAGCCAGAGGGTGGTCTCATGGGAAGCACAGTACAATCTGTTGCCCAGGGACAGAAATACTGGGTCAGATCATTTGTGCCTCGATGTTATGAGTCTCTCACCCCAAAGAGCCTCATCCAGGATGAGATTCCCCACCCAAAGTCCCTGGCCATGTCTCCACTTGCTGGTGAGTGTAATTGCTTTGCAGTGGATAATAACTCCATCTCCAAAGCACTGGCCAAGACATGTGCCCCTTGGAAATGGCACTGATTTCCCATCAAAGCAATACTGTAGCACACAGACAGTGTTTCAGTGTTAATATTTCTGTTAATATTTCTATATTATATACACCCTCGAAAGCTCAAGGCATAAAGCCCAGGGCATGCATTTTGGCATTACTAATGACTTTAAGATCACTGTCACCACCTGGGATTAAATAAACACCTTTTCACACACATTTTTGTCTACACAATTCCCATTGGAAATGTAAAATACAGTTACAAATACAGCAAAGCCAGGTGTAGTTATTTGCTTTGGTGAATTAATCTATTATTCCTTCTGACAGCTTTTTTCTTATGTTGCTGGGGGTACACTAAACAGAGTGGTATTGGATACAGAGGGGAGCTCAGGAGGAGTTCACATCTTTGTGAGCTGTTTCTGTTAAACATAGTCTCAGAGATGGTTGAATTGCAGGGACATGCTCATCACATTGACCTAGTGATTTCTTGAAATTCTTAAACTCAGTGTTTTTGTCAAGCTGTGGACCTAATGACTATATTTGCATGCCTCATTAAATGAAGAGGATAGAGGTGCAGGTAGACCAAAACAGCAGAAAATACACAAAGCAGGTATTGCACAGCTTCTACACCGCTTGCACAGTTTTTACAGGGTGGAACCCCCTGGGGAATAGTGGTTCCTTCCTTGCCAGCAGAAACTATGTAGAATCAATCATTTTCTATTTGTCTCTGCTGTTTGTCTGATATGACCCCCAGGATGCTGCAGGGAAAGTGTTGGACCGCTGGACCATCATGTCCCAGGAGGAGGAGATTATTACCCTCCAGCAGTTCCTGCGCTTTGGGGAGACCAAGTCCATCGTAGAGCTGATGGCCCTTCAGGAGAAGGAGGGCCAGACAGTTGCAGTGCCCTCCTCCAAAACAGAGTCGGGCATCCGGACTTTTATAGAGAGAAACAATCACTCACAGAGCTCCAACCTCCTGATGCACTTGGAGAATGGCAGCCCCTCCAGCATCCACCACTTTGAGGACATCCCCAACAGCCTGGCCTTCCTGCTGCCCTTCCAGTATGTCAACCCAGTTTCCGCCCCCATGCTGGGTCTGCCAACCAATGGCCTTGCACTGGAGCAGGCAGGTCTCAGGCTGTGGAAGCCTGATCTGGCCAATCCAAGTGAGGCCGTTCAGAGCAGCGAGTCTGAGGTGTCCCTACCACCTTTCCGTGGTGGACACAGCCCAAGCCATGGAGCCCAGGTAGGTAAACCCAGCACAGTGGAGTCCAAGAAGGAGCCCAGTGGCAGTTCTCCTATCCCCCCCAGCCCTACCACACAGCCCCAGCAGCAGCCCCGCTCACCCAGCAGCCTGCATGTCCACCACCACCTGCCCAAAAGTGCTGTGCACCCCTCCCTCTCCTCCAAGTTGCAATGCATACGACGCATTGGGCCCGTCTCCTGCAAGGGCCGGGTGTGCTGCAGCTCCTGCGGCAAGACATTCTATGACAAGGGCACACTGAAGATCCACTACAACGCTGTGCACCTGAAGATCAAGCATCGCTGCACCATTGAGGGCTGCAACATGGTATTCAGCTCACTGCGGAGCCGCAACCGGCACAGTGCCAACCCTAACCCACGGCTGCACATGCCCATGCTGAGGAATAACCGTGAAAAGGACCTGATCTGTACCATCCCCAGTTCTGGCACATCCGGCATCACTGCCGCCCACAGCGGGCTGGCCCTAGGCAGCCCCAGGAACACCCTGGAGCCCATGCTAGAGCCACCTATCCAGAGCACCTTGGTGTTTCCGTTGTTAAAGCCTGCACAGCCCTCGCAGCCTGCGCAGTCAGTCCCACCCTTCTACCACGCTCTGCTGCCCCCCACAGAACTGGTCAGCCCACCCGTCTCTCTGTCAGCCAGTCCCGTGCTGCCCCTTACAGGCAGGGGCTCATCGCTGCAGCATCAGCAAGCCCACTCTATTGGCTCCCACAATCCCCCTGCATTGAAGGCCAGGCCCATGGCACACCCCCCGCTCATCCCTGTTTCCCAGGACTCCTTTGCTGACCCCTTGCCCAAGAAGAAACCGCGCAAGTCCAGCATGCCAGTGAAGATCGAGAGTCTAAGTAGATTGTTGTTGCATAACTTATAACAGCATTTACGATATATATCAGCATATCATATCAGTTATTTAATTCCATCTATTAATATGACAGTCTGGGCTGAATGACCCTTTCTTAGCATGAAATTCTGTTCATATGTAAAAGAAAGGAATACAAATCTGTGCGAAACAGGTAGGACACAGGTTGTACTGTGTGCAACAGTCACTCAGTGAAGCCTTGGCCAAGGCAATCTCCAAGAATTGGGAGAAGTTTATTCATTGTGAATTAAATAACTATTACATTAGTAAACATAAATAAATATAAATCAGGCCAGTGAGTAATCTGTGGACCTTTTGGATTTTTGGAGTAATTTGAGTTTTGCGGGTATGCTTTTTACAGCCTCTATGCTAGCATTATCTCCTAAGACACGGTGGGCCTATAAATCCAAAGATACAGAGACATCTCAGAGCAAATATTAAATATCACTGAGTGAAAGCCAACTTTTTATTTGCTCTGTGGGAGTTATATTCACATCCATTTAAAAGAGGATAAGGCTATATCACTCCAGTTACATTCCTTTCTCATTGTTTGGCACACTACCCACTCCCAGTCTGAACACAAAGTGCAATTCTTGGGAAAGATAGAATTCCAAACAGAGAGTACAGGAACATCTCTCTACACTGTGAAAACCCACACTTTTATTCAAAAAGACTGAAGAACAAAAATTTATTTTCAGATTTTTATTTGTCCATTTTCAAGAGGCTATCAAACAGTGCAGTACCTTCTGTGAGTGTTCCAGTGCCCCTCCCAAAATAAATGAATAAATAAATTTTGATCTGAGGTGAAAAGAAAAGTAAAGACACAAACATCCTTGACATCCTGATTGTTTGATTGGAATGTGCTACAGGTAGAAAATGGGGGGCTGAATATGTATGCTTACTTCAGGTTATAATGTGATGTTAACTTTATGTAGTTACTTGTCATACACATGCATACATTAGCAGAGCCAGAGGTCTGTCAAACCACTGCATTTATTAACAGGTAAAGATGTGAAGGTGAGATGAGAAGTGGTGCTTGTTAGCACATCAGCAGCAGCAGCAGACCCAGAATGCACTTCTGCTGCTAACTGCTATTCCTCATGTGCGCACACAAACCCTCGGCATGAGACCTCTTGTTCCAGACCCTCAGCACAAGGTCTCTCTTTCCAGACCCTCAGCATGAGACCTGTTGTTCCAGACCCTCAGAATGAGACCTCTTATTCCAGACCCTCAGGACAAGACCTCTCATTCCAGACCCTCAGTAGCTCTAATTGCAGACCCTCAGCACAACTTCTAATCCCAGACTATCAGAACAAAACATCTTATCACAGAGCTTTAATACCTTTATTCAAAGCCCTCCAAAACAAGAGTCACAGCTCTTCACATCCAAGATTACACATCAATTGAAGCATATATTCAACCTGCTAAAAAGTACCCAACTCTACCCACAGGGCTTCCAGTCACAGCTGCTAGTGGTCATTTGTGGCCCAGCAGTGACGAATGACAGTTTCACTTACATGAAAGATGAGCGCTTGTGTAAAAATGTACTTTTCACCCATTTAGTCCTCACTTCCCCCAGCAGCACTCCTCTTCTGGCTGTTTGTTCAGTGACATCTGTTCCCACCTCTGTTCATTAACATGATGTAAAAACACCAGTGACTTAAGGATCGTTCAGAGCGAGGTGGCAGGTTGAGAGCATGGCTTCATCGCCTCACCCAGCTGTGCAAACATGAGGCATACGTGTGTGTGTGTGTGTGTGTCTGTATGTATAAAATATAATTTTAAAATGACATTTTCTAATTGATAATACTATATGCATTAACTATGCCCTCCTGAGTGAAAAGGAGTCCCATTGGTATGGCAATAAATTACAATGAAAAATGTGAATAAGAGAATATATTTGTTAAGGAAATTTGTGAAGGAGCTGAAACAGTCTAAAAGACACAGTGTAACCGGCACACCTGCAGGCCATTTGTACTTTAGTGATGTGAGAGTGCACAGTGGTCTTCACCCATCCTGCCCCATTTTATTTATTGAAAGTCTTTTCTGCTGGAGAAGACTGGCATTTGTACTCTCTGCTTGTAGCCTTTCTGTCCATAACCTGTCAAAGACTTTCTGTGATCTATGAGTAAAAATAGGGAAGTATAAAATATTGGGAAACAGAGAACCAGAAACTTGAGGGTTAAAACTTTTTTCATGGAAAGAGGATCAGGTCCTCAGCTGATTCACTTTTTAAGCCTTTGTCATGCACTTGATAAGGGGTTTGAATTGGTTTCTGTGATTTTTGTGTCATTACAAATGCTATTATGAAGTGCGCAAGTCTAGTTGCCATTTCTGATGGACTTATATTAATGCAGCACTGCTAGCTCGCCTGTCAGTTGTAGTTAGTAGGCAGCTGATGGTATCGTTTTGCACTCGTTAGTCATTTAAGCCTAGTTTGTTGATCTTGACACTTAAGTAAAAGTGTGCGTCCAGTTGAAGTAAGTGACTTAATATGCTAAAAGACTACATTTCATTTTTTTTTCTCAGTGTAGCAAATTGTTTAGTTAGCCAATATCTTTGTGTAGGATGTTAATGCTAGGTTATGGTTAGATCTCATGTAAATGTAGCCGACTAGCGTCATTTCACCTTGTAACGATAATTAGGCGGTTGGCAAATTATAAATGAATATAATGTTACCTGGCTTAACATTACAATTTTAAAGGTCTAGCTAGTTTATATAGATACAATAGCAACACAGTCTGTCATGTTAGCTCTGGTAAATTGCTAGCTATTTGAATCTGTACTGTATTGCTAATGTGCTGTATCATTTTTGTTTATTTACAGAACCACACACACACACACACACACACACACGTAATTCACATACACTTACACATATACCCATAACACATTCATTCTTTCAGGTTTATGGAGAAGGTTAATAAAGGGGACAGAATAGAAAGTCTGCATTCTGATCGATGTCTCATGGTGATCACATCTTGAGTAGTCAGCAATAGATGCTGATAATAACAACAATGGGTTTTTGTTTTCATAGAAGCATGTTCATTTTCATTGGTGTGTTACACATATACTTTTGGTAACTTTTCTTCTTCCAAATCCCCAGCAGGGAGAAATGTGACTTTGACTCCATTTAGTGAAACAGAATACACATTTTCCCAGACATGACTGAAGCCCATTATGTTGTGTCCATATTTTGCTGTAGATTCTGTAATGACATCTAGGGGAAATCCCTGAGCTGCTATTGCTATTGACTATTTAACCTTCCATGAAATGCCAGTCATTAATAACATTTAGTAACATTGTTATTATGTTTAATAATCTTTAACAGTTTTTTTCAATTGCTTAAGCACAATTTTGAAAACAGGGCCCGGTTTTTCAAAACACTACACCCAAGTAGCACAACACCTCAGATCATTTGCAAAATGGAACACTTTAGTCAAAACTATACAATTTCTTATAAAAACCCTATTTTCTTGTCATAACATAAACACATCCATCATATGGTCTGATTCTGTTTGAATCAGTTAAACACTCCTGTGCTCAACCTAAAACACTTTTAGCATTTACACAGCGAAAGTGTAAAAACAAATTCACCAACACTACATGACACCAATTGTGCAGACTAATTAAAATATTTATTTCTTTTCATATACTCAAGTCAGTCAATACAGAACATTTCAACAAAACATTCATAAGGACCCCATTCTGTGTAATGGCAGCACAAAGGGTAATGATACCCTGGTACATTGACAATAGCCCTGTGGCCAATGATGTTTTTTCCCCTTCTTCTCACTGTTGTCAGGTTAAATCCAGCCTCATCAATGTATATAAACTCATGCGGGACTTCCTAATCTTCCATTTGCAAAACTCTCTGAAATACAGCAAAAGATCACATTGTGTAGATCAATATACTGTAGGTCTGCTATACAGTAAAATTACATGTACAGTAAAAAAGTTATGTGTGCAGTACACAATACTACAGTCAAAACTTACCTCCACATATTCACGCCGTAGGACTTTCACCCTGTCTGAATTTCTTTCAAATGGCACTCTATACAGTTGTTTCATCAGAACTTGATGTTTTTTAAGGATACGGGCTATTGTTGACAGAGAGACCTGTTGGACATTATTGAAAATTGTGTGATCATTGAAAATATGAGTTTGAATTTCTGTCTGATTGCATTATTGGCCAAAACAAGGTTTATGATCTCTCTCTTTTGCTCCTGTGTGAATATGGGGCCCCTCCCTCCTTGGTGTTCTCGTGCACATCCTACCCCTCCTCCAGGTCTTCCTCTCCCTCTACCTCTTCCTCTTCCTCTACCTTGGCCTCTTCCTCCACCTTGTTCTCTCCGGATTCCCCCTCTCATCCCCACTCTCCCTCTTCCTCTAACACCATCCATTTTTGTTGAAGACAGGTGAACTTACCTGTTGCCTTTTTATAGTGCTTAAACCTGATTGGTGTGTCTACAATTAAGCACCTGTGTGTGTGCACACCTGGTGGCTGTGTTTAACCAATTGGTTCATGGGTGTGTTCATTTGAAAGCCGTTGCTTTGAAATTGCAAGGAAATGGCATCATGATAAATTTCTGTGTCAAATGTATACAAGTGTGTTTAGTGTTTTGCAAATCACTGTGTGTAGTGTTTTGCAAAAAGTGTGAAGCTGACAATGTGCTTACAGTTGTGCAAATCTGGGCCGGTGTTTTGCTCCTTGAGTGTAAGGTTTTGCTAATTGTGGGAAAGTTTTAATTTTAGTGTGTAAGCAATCGTAAAAAACTGTAATCTTTCCCTCTAAAAGGGAAAATTTTCTTAAATCTCTGGAAAAGCGTTTTTTTTTTTCATTTCAACATTCATTCTACCTGATAATGTGAAGATTTTACATTAAATACAAAGCTTCTATATTGTTCATGACTGAAATACAATGCCAATGACCTATCATTCTGCACTGTTCATTTGGCAAACACTTTTCTCCCGAACGACTCACAAAGCCAATATTACACGATACATTAAATAGACTCAATACACATAAAAATGAAAAACAGCACTAAATTAAAAATACAACCACACAAGCACAGTGCTTCATGCTTATCCTCAAGAGAAACATAATTTCTGTACATTATACTAAAATGAATGTAAGTCTACGGCCATTCTTACGTTAATTTGATCTACAATGGATCACTTTGTAACTTCTCAACCAAGAAACTCTGACAGACCCTCCACTTCATCACGAACCACTGGCAACAGTTCAGAGCATGAGGGTAACGCAACTGCTAACAGGTATGTAGGTACCTTTTAAAATTAAGTTAATGTCATGGAATTGTCAGTTTGTTTGGCAGAATTAATGTCATACATATTATTAAAATGTTGGAAATAAGGTAGTCATCAGGCAATCGTGTGCCAACCACATAAAGAGATGTTCTGAAAATGTTAATAGTTGCCAAAACATGTAACTGTTTTCGCCACACCATAAATTAGGTTCGAGTGATAAAACTAATCGCTACATGGACACATCCACACTAATAACAATAATTTTGGACCCTAGTGTACGTTGTATCATCAACGTATGTTTGTATCATTTATCATGTTCGTATCATTTATCCTTTTATACCCCACAGTTAACTGTCATCATGTCATGGGAAAAATGTTGGAAGACCCAATGTCGTGTGATAACGTGTATTTCTCAATATAGCAGCAAAACCACCATTTTATCAGTTCCTCTCAGCCAACTCTCTCCTTTCAACCCATGCCTATTAATGTTGAATGAAGAGCTGAATGTGAAAATGATAATCCTGAAAATATATCTGGTATTTCCAGATGTTTGGATCTAAAGCACAAAATTAAACCTCGAAGAAACTTCCAGGCACTCCCCCCATAAAATTAGTTATGTGTGGGTCAGGGAGGTGGAGAAAGCTTCTTCTTAAAGCCCCTTTCAGACATGCGCTGAAAGCAGGAATCTAGCCATTACCCAGGGGAGCTGTATGTGAGAACGCAAATGTCCGAATCAGTCAGACTGGACATGAGACGGACTTCACTCTGCCAGCTCCCTAGTACAGAGTTTGTTGACGTCTAAGAGAGATGTGAGAACACGTCTGACACGGACAAGCTCCTGTTGTGTGCTACATGTGTGAAAGGGCAATGTGCAGACCTCATTCTCCGGACATCGTCCAAAGTTCATATGTGAAAACGGCTTAAGTCAGACCTTGGCTCAGATTTTGCCTATGCTCAGCCTTGATGTCAGTCTTTGCTCAGTCTGGTGCTCTGATAGACACTCAGTCATCCGTTCAGTCATCCAGTCCGTGGCACAGTTTCTTTTGCAACTTTCTGGATTTTTCATTTTGGAGTTTTGCTGCTATTGTGAGTGGCTCCTGTGTTCTTCCTTGGGAGAGGTAAACAATTGGCTTGTGTAATTTTCTCTTCACGCATTCATTCATCCATTCTGTGATCCATCCATGTTCTTGTTTTGTTAATGTCTTTACGTAATTTAGTGTCTGTTAAGGTGGTGGACCAGGTCTGTAGCCCAGACTCTGAATTTTGTCTTTGTCTTAGTGCAACTGCTCAATAAACCTTTTGCATTTATTCCAGTTGTGATTGTATATTTCTGGCAAAGGTTGATCCACCAGACTGCTCATTTCCTAGCAACGAATTTGGCGATTTAATTGATAATTAATATCCTTAATTATAATTATTAAATTAAATCAATTTTTAAAATTATTTTACATGTTGGTTAAGTGGGGAGTTTTAGTAATTGGTGTCATTTGTGTTCGGCATTCAGAGTGCCGGACGATAAACAAGAGCATTAATTTCTAAGATCACTGGGTTCAGACCATTTAATTTTTATTAAATTCTCACTTCCCTGACATCAAAAACAGTCTGAGTTGACAGCAGAAGCAGGCAGAAAACCAAAAAGCAGGCAGAATAACCAAAATCACAAGGCAGGGACAAATCCAAAAACACAGGCAGAGAAGTCAAATTAACCAGGCAGAGAAGTTACCCTTTCAGAGCTTTTGAGGAAAAGGATGGTAGATTTTGACCCATTGGGTTTATAGCCAGAAAAAGCTCCATAAGTTCCTAAGGTTCTAGCAAGTTAAGTATAGAGTGCTTTAAGTCTGACATAAACAGTATGATATCATCAGCAAATAAACCAATTTTGTTTTCAAAATCATTTATCTTAATATCCACTATATTCTGATTATTCCTAATAGCAATGGCCAGAGGCTCTATTGCTAGTACAAATAACAGTGATGACAAGGGGCAACCTTGTCGTGTATCCCTGGCAAGACTGAAGGCTTGGATATAATATTATTGGTCATTACTGAAGCTACTGGGTTGCTATATAGTATTTTAATCCAATTACAGAAATAGCTTCTGAATCCAAAGCGGGAAAGCACTTCGAGAAGATAGCGATGTTCCATCCTAGCAAAGGCTTTCTCAGCATCCAGTGATAATATTGTGGGTGTTTCATTATTTGCATATATAATATTAAACACTCTTCTTATTTTATGGAAAGCGTGATGTCCTCTGACAAAGCCATTCTGGTCAGCAGAGGCGTTGTTAGGATCTTGAAACATTGGGGGCTTAGCCCAGCCCAGAAATCTTTAGATTTTCACCTGAAAATTGCACCATTTTAATGTTTTAATGAATGACAGATGAATAGCTCCAGGGCTATTTTTTAAATTATTCTTATTTTTGTAAAAAAAAAAAATTAAAAAAATTTTAAATTTAAAAAATGAGATCTGAGGCTATTCATAAAACATTCCGGGCTGTAGCCTCAGACGCCCAGGCCTAACGATGCCACTGTTGGTCGGGCAAGTGAGGGCAGATATTTCTCCAGTCTTTGTGCAAAGACCTTTGCTATGATTTTGGCATCAGAGTTCATCAATGAGATTGGATGATAGGATTCACACTTTGTGAGTGGTTTCTTGGGTTTTTATATCAATGTTGTAAGGGTGCTTCGCAGTGTGGGTGGGAATTGGCCTGTGCCAATAAATTCCTCAAACATATTTAATAATTCAGGTAACAATTCATCCTTGAAGATTTTATAAACATCTATGGGTAGACCTTCTGGGCCAGGTGTTTTCCCACCATTCATATTGACAATGGCATCAGATAGTTCTGAAATTTGGATTGGGGAATCAAGAACAGTTTTGGCTTCTTCTCCTACAGAAGGAATCTGTAGGTGGTCTAAAAAATTATGAAAACTTTCAGTAGCTGTTGGGCAATCTGATGAATATAGCTGGGAATAATATACTTCAAACATACATGAAGAGACACAAACACACATGAAGACTCACACACACACACAAACACACACACAGTCACACCCACACAAGAAGAGATGCAGACATGCACACACACAAAAAGACACACTCACATGTGAAGAGGCACAGATACAGACACACACACGAATGGACACGCAGACACACACATATACACACACACACAAACAGACACACACACAAACACACATATGCAAACAGACACACAAACACACACACACGTACCATCAATAATGCACACAGGCAACCACACATCGCATTTTCTTAAGAAAATGCACACAAATCTAGTTATTATTACTCTTCTAGCTCGAACTGCACCTAAACCGTTTGCTTAACAGACACCAAACCAATGCCAAATCGAATGGTTTGTTCAACATTGGCGTGCTTCTACTTTTATAAATTTTTAGTTTTAACGATATTTTTTAAAAACTGCTCTAATTTTTACAAACTTTTAAAACTGTCGTATCTCCACTACTCTGGCTCTACAATGCATAAATTATACATCAAAACAGAGCTATGCTTGTGCAGATTCTCATAATGTCATCGGTTCAGCACTTAACGGTGTTTTAATTATGAGCTTTTATTCTGTAACCAGACTAACATTCGATATTTAAATTGTTGTAATGGAGCCAATCAGAGAGACGTGCTGTGAACTTACTCCTCTGTGTCAGGCTCCACCACGAGAGACAGGGCGCATTTGAAGGGAGGGGGAGAGGGAGACGGCAAGCCCAAAGTTACAATCTTTTTAAACTACCATATCACCGTGAATTCTTGCTTTACACACATAAAGTATTCTAATATACAGATTCTAACCATGTCCTTGGTTCATTGATGACGATTTAAAAATATCACAGATTTTACCCTCATTCAAATTTATAGGCAAGAACACGGGAGTATTTCCCTTTTGTGTATGAATATACGTTATTTTAAACTTCCGTATCGTCACTAATTCTGCCTCTGCACGCATAAATTATATATCAAAACAGAAGTACACTTGCACATAATGCACACAAATCTAGCTATTTTTTAAGGTTGTCTGTGATCTTGGAATAGACGCATCAGCAGCATCCTCTGTTTCCTCTCTCCATGTACAGCAACTTGCCTAGAACCCTCTCCATTTTCACCAGAAAAGATTTGTTAGTTTGGTTCAGCTGCAACGCCACTGGCCACAAAAGAGGGAGAAGCAGTGGGTTTGGGGGCTTGCTAGTGGGTTTGACTGGGACTATGCTGTGCTTGACACTACTCTGGAGTACCAATCCTTGATAATAGTGCAGATTGACTTCTAGTGAGTGTCAGAGGAGAGGGCATGCCTGACTGATAACAGCAATTTGTCTCTGGCAAAAGAGACAAATGATGATTGTTATAAAGCAACAATATATTGAAAATGGCCAGTTCAATTCTGGTTAAAACATTGTCATGAATTAAATACATACAAATCATATAAGCAAGATATTAGTAGAATGCGCATTCATTTTGTGTGACATGTTCCTTCTTTTGAGGTGCGTTTTTAGCATTGCAAGACTCCCCATTTGCAGCCTGAATGAATCAACAAGCAGAAAAAGTGCATTCATTTTAGGGTAACCAGACTGCAACACCAGAAATTATGACATCCATCCAAAGTAACAACTGGCAAATAAAGTGCTGATTTCCTTTTAAATCAAAGACAAAGTATGGATTTCAGCAATGTCTTGTAATTAGTGCATTGGTAAAATCAATCAATGTGAGGCAATGAGTGACATATTTCAGTGCTGTTGATGATGATAAACATGTGGATGTCTGCTGCCCCTCAGATTTGCACAGAGGGTCCCTTCAATGAATGTATTTTTACTTCTTGCAGGAGAATGTTGGATAGGGAGCTAAATAATTAGAGGAAAGGGGCCCTTTTTGACCACGTCAGCCATGACACAGCCGGTAAGCTCAGCTGCTCATCGCCAACTCCATCCCTCAGAGCAGAATGACATTTTACTTCCACACTACTGTATAGATCCTACATGAAAGCACTGGATATTTCAATCTTCTTTTCTTTACTTCAGATCTAGAAAGAGTGAGATTGCAGTCATGTGTAATGGTTCATTTTCCTTTCCTTTCTTTTGTGCACAGAGGCTCATGTGCTGTAAGTCTTGTCCAAGCATTTCAAGTATGCAATGACAGCTTTTAGAAATAAATAAGAACAAATTGATATACATTTTTTCGTAAAATGCAGGGTAAGCATGAGGAGTGCCGGCACATAGCAGTGCCTTCCTCCTGGCTGCATGGTTTAATCCCATGGGTTTTTGCATAATGGCAGCTTCGTTACTTCCCTCTGTCTACATCATCCAGCATGCATTGCCTTCAGAATCACATGACTGCCCTGACAGAGTGTAAAGTGCGTGACTGATATGTCTCACAGCATCAATTAAGCCACCGCATGTGATAATGGTGTCAAATCCAGCGCTAAAACGGTATCTAGTGTCTGCTGATTATTGCATTACTGCAGCTCAAATCAATTGATATACTCCCTTTCAAAATGGTGAAGTGTTTCTGTGTCAGTTGGATTTGGGACAGACAGTGGTGCACATAGTCTCAGGATACTCACCAAGGAAGGGAATGTGCATTGTCTGTAGCTAGCTGCCCTGACTGCGTAGTGCTGGAGTGGGTGTAGCGAAGGGCGAGAGCAGTCACCCACCCGGGCTCAAACCCAGGTCTGTGGGGTACCAAACTGCAGCTTTGACCACAACACCAAAGAGCCAGGCTCGTTGGTATGGCAGTCAGAACACATACTCAAGCGTAGTGACGGCACTCCATCACACTGCCCTTCCCTTCGGGAAGCACACCCATGTGCTTCACGCACCAAGGCGTCCCTCACGCATTCCCCTGCCATACTTCCCAGGGTGCCCCACTCACCAGTGCTTCACCCATCTCTGGGGTCCCTCACACCGGGGTCAACCTAACCTGGGGGTCCCTCATACGGCTCACACACTGGGCACGCCTCCGATGTCCTCGTGGCAAGCCATCCCACTCTGACACCATTTGTAGTGAAGGGCGAGAGCAGTCACCCCACCCGGCCTCGAACCCAGGTCTACGGGGTACCAAACTGCAGCTTCAATCATGACACCAAAGAGCCAGGCTCATTGGTATGGCACTCAGAGCGCATACTCAACCCTTGTGACGGCACTCCGTCACAGAGGGGCAAAGGGGCGGGAACAGGAAGACACACAAAGAGACTTTAAGAGTTAGAGGGACACGGAGTGTGAGGTGTTTGTCAGCAAGTGTTTTTGTTAATAGTTTTCATCAAAGGACATTGAGTGCAGCCATAAATCTAATAATTATTGCTGATGACAAGCCAGCAAGTGTAACAGTGTAGACATACAGAAAGGCTCCACTTCAAAGACAGTGCCTGACCTCCATGCTGCTACCGAGGCTGTGAGAGTGAACGTAGTGCTCATTCTAATGCTTTCTCCCCTCAGTGTGGATTTGAATACACCAGTGGAACACTGCCTGTTTAAAGGACATTCTTAAACACTTTAGAATATGTTTTTTCATGTTAAATTCTCACAAAGCCTGTTTCTTTCAGTCTCTTTTGTCTTCTTTCAGTTCATAAATATAACAGAGTATGCATGGAGAAATTGAATCCATAAAATGTTTGTACTTGATAGAAATTTTTCAAGCATGCAAGTTATGTATATGGTATAGTCATTAAAATGGAAATAAGCATATATTGTTAGACTTTATGACTTCTCTACACATGGGAGCCATTGTTCAGAACTTTTTTCAAACTTATAACTTGAAATTGTCAGTACTCCTGCCCCCTAGCCGTTGTGTTGTTGTTTTTTTTCCCCATCCATGTGCTTTTGTTTTCCTTGTGTTTTAGCCCTGCCCTGCTCCCCGCACGGTTCTCCGCACATCTGATTGCTCATCGCCTTCACCTGCCTGCCTGCACACCTGCTTCCCATCCCCTTGTCAGCCCTGCCATATATCTGCCTTACTTTTCCCGGTCCTGTTGCTAGTTCGTAGCAGTTAACTTTCTGACTGTCTTCGTTCCCGCAATTTTTCCTGTTCGTTGCCTTATTCCGTTTTCGACCTGCCCGTTTTTCAACCTGAGTTTTGCCTGCCGATCTGTTCTGTTCGCCCGATCTCTCTGCCTGCCTGTTGTTCGACCCTGCCTGTTCCGATTTACCCTTTCCTGGAATTTCCCACGGACTGCCTCTCTGGATTTCGACCCTGCCTGTTTACTCTTTACGATCTGCGCATCGGATTACTTCTGCCCGGACATCTACGCACGGCGGTCTGCGACTGAGTCCTTGCCCGAGCCCTGACAGAAATGTTGAAAATCATAAACATAAAAAAGAAGTTTGATGCCTTTATGTAAGTGCTTTGTGTCAGTGGCTGGTGAGGGGCCCAGGGGTGAGGGGTGATCATGATTTGTGTGTTGTCTTGTGGCCACAGGCACAGCTCCAGCATAAACCTGCATCAGAAGCTGCCGACCAAAGAGCTAGATGACATGGTGCTGAATCCATACCGAGCGACGCTGCTGGGAGGCTTGCACACCCAGCTCATGGTCAGGATGTACATCAGCTGTCTGCTGTGGGACCGTGGGAGCCGGGCATGGAGCCGAGGGGGGGATGTGAGCTGGGCAGTGAATGGGAACGGCCAAGGCATGCCGGACTGCGGCACAGCACCAGACTTCAGCATCACGCCCAGCGTCCAGTCCAGCTGCAGCCCGCAGTCCATGCCCGCCTCAGATGAGGGCAGCAATGAGGGCGTGTCATTGAATGACAGCGAGGGGCTGAGTGATGTGGAGGACTGCTCCCAGAAAACCAAGGGGTGGGGCGATGCAGACACATGGTGGCCAATGAAGTCCTCCTCCTCGTCCTCACCCACACAGACCCCCACCTGTGTGGGCAGCAACAGGGGGATCCTCTGCAGCATCTGCCACAAAGTATACAGCAACAGAGGAACACTGAGAGTGCACTACAAGACCATGCACCTGTGGGAGATGCACCAGTGCAAGGTGGCTGGCTGCACCATGGCATTCTCCTCAGTGCGCAGCCACAATAGACACAGCCTGCAAATTACCTTTGCAGCCAGCATAAACTAGCTACTCATCCCCACCCTCCCCATCCACCTGGCCACTCCTCAGCTTGCTATATACCACCCCTACTCCCTTGCCCCCCCCGCCTCAAACTCACCCCCTGGTGTTCATGCGTACAAGCTAGTGCCTGTTTCCACAGACAAAGCCTTGAAATGGCTGTGTGACGGGTGTCACACTGAATACTGGTACATGGTTGAACAGAGCAGTTCTTGGACTGAGTGACGTGGGACATTCCCTCATGCTGAAAAGGAGGATCTTCTCCTGTCACTGAGACCACAGACCACACATATATATATATATATATATATATGGTGTATTTGTATAATGATATTCCTTTTAAAAGAACCTCTCACCAGAGCATGACAATTTCATTAGTAAATGACAATTTCATTAGTAAATAATGTCCCAAGAGGCCTTTGGTGTGAAACTGTACCGTGCTGATGGTGGTTACTTTTTTTCTTTCTAGTATAGAACTTCCAGTTCCACATTTGATTCATTTATATTAGATATAAAACATTTTAAACAGACAACCAGACAAGACTTCTTTCACCTACCTACTAGATACACTGGTACAGAGGGTAGTGGCATGCTTTGGGGCTGAAGTTTTAGTCTTTATTTAGTTTTTTGTTTTTGTCATATTCATAGCATTAGGAGAGGAATACAGTCTTGCACTGCTGAGGGATGTGTAGTACTTTTGTTAAGTATGCTAAGTAGCATTGAGGGTGTGAGAGACAATTTCAGTTGGTGATGAATGAAGGGATCTCAGTTTTACTGAACTTTTCTGAATCATATTCAGTGTTATTCATCGTTAAAGACCCTCACCCAATCTTGCTCAGCCGTACCTAATGTTACTCAACCTAACAAACTTACTTTAGCTTGCTTAACCTTACTTAACCGTGCATAAGCCCACTGACCTACACATAGCATTACTCAGCCTAACTGAGCCTTATTCTTATTTAACCATATAGAACCTTACTGAACCATCCTGAACATAAACGGAATTTCCCTGCATAAATGCACCACTTCCAGTCTCAGATTCTAGGATAATGGTAAACCATATCTGGCCACGATGTCCAGCCCATAAAAGATACGTTGTTATAAGAGTATATTTCTCTTCCAGTTACACAACAATATGCAAACTGTCAGCTTGGGGCAAAAACGTGTTAATGAAATGTGTTATTACTTTGTTAAGCTGATGTCTAAGAAGAACAAACTAATGTGTGGCTGTATAGCTGTATATTGCGAGAATGAGCCCAGAGGTTAAGTACGTGGTGTTTCTACTGCATGTCGTATTTCTGATCTGATCAAGGTCCTGTTTTTTGCTACAAAAATGTAAATGCTACAAAAATGTCCAGGATGAGTGGATGTGAATTTAAGTATAATATCAAGTGCTCCAGATTTACCTGGCCAGTGTTTTAGATTTGTCTTCATTGTTATTTTGTTTTATTGATTAACTGAAATTGTACTGTGACATTAGCTTGAGGTGGGGATGTGTTTATTGTGTGTGCTGGTGAGAAGACAGCACCTGTAAATCAATACACTGCACATGCTATGGCTGCTGCATGCCAGCTGTGAATGCACCAGACGCAACCTCAAATGTTCCATGAACTGGTGTGGAGAGGGAGGCATGCAACCATGTCGCTGCCAGCTTTGTGTCTGTGCAAACTTGTATCCAGTCTGCTTCACTGCTTGTGTAAACCTGTCCATTGACTGCAATCCATATGGCCATTGACCATGTAAATAGCCATACAGTATCAATCTATGACCCCCCCCCCCCCTTCAGTGGCAGCAGTTTACTTATCTTAGTACATGGGAGCTGAGAAGATGTAAAAGTATGTCTGTGCTACGGCAGCTATCATTCAAAGGGCTGCTACTCCCTACCTGGAAACACCAGCTCAGTCTTACCATCTGTCCAAATGTGTCAAAGTGATAAGTGAGTTAAAGATGTGAATGGTGTTGACAAGCCTGTGCCATTAGCAGGCTTGCCCAGAGACTGTTCTTTAACCCTACAGTTCTCCCCTTACCTCAGAGCCTGCACTACCACCTACAGCATCCCTCCCCACCACTTACCTCAGAGCCTGAACCTCCATCTACACCAGGGGTGTCAAACATACGGCCCGTGGGCCACATCCGGCCCGCACAAAGATTCAAAACGGCCCGCACATCAACCAGAGGATGTAATACAGGCCCTACTATTTGCGTCAACTCTTTACCATTACCACAAAACGTAATTCGTCATCCATCCACTAGGTGGCAACAACCTATTTCAACTGAACAGCTAGTCATCTTTCATGACTAAAGAAAGATCGCGATCTAGCTACTTGCTGGCAAGAAAATGTTGTCAAAGACAAGAAAAGTTGATAAAGAGTGTCGGGCCTTTCAGACAAAATGGACAAACGCCCACCTCTTTTGGGAGGTTAACAGTAAGTGTATCTGTTTAGTTTGCTCACAGCAAGTAGCTGTTCCAAAGGAGTATAATATTAGATGGCATTACCAGACCACTCACGCTGAGAAGTATGATCGCTACACTGGCCAGTTGCGGGAGGAGAAAGTGAAGGAGTTGGTGGCTACATTACAGAAGCAGCAATCAGTATTCACAAGAGGCCATGAAACAAGTGAGGCTGCTGTAAAGGCCAGCTATCTGATAGCCAATGACATCGCGCAGGCATCAAAGCCATATTCTGAGGAAGAGTTTGTAAAAAACTGGTTAAAGCAGCTGAACTCGTGTGTCCAGACAAATGACAGGCTTTCGTCAACAAGCCTCTCCAGAAACACTGCAGCAGTACGGATTGAGGACATTGCTAGACACAAAAGCTGACACAAAAGCTCATTCAAAAATTTCAGGGATTTGTTGTTTTTTCCGTTGCAACTGACGAAAGTACAGATATAACGGATGTGGCACAGCTGGCGATTTTTATTAGAGGTGTTGACTCTACTTGTAACATCACAGAGGAATACGTAGAACTGGTACCCATGACTGACACTACTACGGCTAGCGACATCTTTAGTAGTCTCGCTGCATCATTGGATAAATTGGGAGTGGACTGGGCCCATGCCGTGAGTATGGAGTCAGATTTATGTCAAAAGTCACGAGCACAGAAAATATTCTCGCGAGCGTATAAAACGTTCTCACAAGCATACAAAACATGCTGCGAGTGTATAAAACATTCTTGTGAGCGCAGAAAACATTCTCGCGCACAAAGCAGCCACCACGCGCGAGAGAATTTCTGCTTTATTTTGACATAAATCTGACGCCATACGTAAGTCTTGCAACTGATGGCGCACCATCAATGATTGGTGTGAAAGCTGGAGTTGTGCCCAGACTTCGAGAGGAAGTACAGCAGTGTGGAGGGGGTGAGTTTCGGAATTTTCATTGTATACTCCACAGAGGCACTCTGTTGTAAAACACTGAAAATGGACAATGTCATGGCTGTTGTCATCAGAACTGTCAACTTCATTCGAGCCAAAGGGAATGTTTGTAATATTACTATGTTAAAAGATATGAAATAAAAAAGTTGGAAATGTATTGAAATGGAATCAAATAAAATAAATGGGAAATTAGCCTAGTAGTTGTTTTACTGATTCCCAATGAGACGGTGTTCAAACTGTCTTGAAAAAACGAATCGTACTGCCATGCATGGTTGCCCTTTTTGAATGGATGGTCAACGATTATTTGGCCCTCGATGACCTAGAAATTTTGTGATGTGGCCCTCAGTGAAAATGAGTTTGACACCCCTGATCTACACCCTCACACACACACACACACACTGACACACACTTACCTTAGAACCTGCTCTCCCATCCTAAAGCCCCCACCCCCACTTACAACCACTTACAGTCTCCCCCACCCCCATCCCCTGCCATCCTTGTTTCAGCCTTTCCCCTCTCCTTACTACACAGGTTCTGCAGGACAGAGTCTAAACACAAGAAGTATATGGAGAAACTAAATGCTGAGGTTCTATGAAGTCAGAGACTAAATGCAGGGGGTCTAGGCAGACATAAACTAAATGCTGAGGTTCTATAGAGTCAAAGACAAAATGCTGAGGTTCTGTGGAGTCAAAGACAAATGGTGAAGCTGTACTGAAGCCCCTATTTCCCAGTGCCTTGAAACCAAACAACAGAGCACTGCAAGCTGATGCACCCACCACCCCACTGTACCTCCCCCAGCTAACTAACATGCCGTCCACCAGGACTACTTATTTACCTTTAGTGAGGGATAAGACAGGGGAGGAGTCAGGAAAATGTTGTCTCTGAGAGATAAAAGGGTATGTCCAATTCCCTCTGTACTCACAGAAGGCAAGTGATGGTGTAGCAGGATTTCTCTGGGTAAGTATAATTAAAGCTGGGTTAATGTCAGAAGACTGTAAGCACGACTACGGAGCCTAAAGAAGTCAGCAGAGAACAGATGACACACAAAACAGGTGAGTTTGGAAAATATATTATATAAAAAAACAATTACTCACATTCCCTGCCTATCTAAGCCGGCTTCCTAAGTGCACAGGCGCACATTACAGGGATCCCCAAAATAAAAGTTAAAAAAATGAAAAATAAAATTCTGTCAGATTCTGCTGGACAAAGGGAAATGAAGTTGATTCATTGTCTCTATTCTGTGATGTGTGTGTGTGTGTGTGTGTGTTCTTGAAGTGTCTTGAAGTAATTCTTCTACTACCCGGGTAGGTTTACATGTTATCTTATCTGTGTCTCAAGGAAGGAGAGTGATGATGATGATGGTTCCAAGGATGCCACGGCTGGCCACACCGAGCTCTTGGTCCGTTCTCTGTCCAATTCTGTGGTTGGCTCGCCACTGACCGCCAGGGTCAGGTTCAGATGATCTCTCTCTCTCGTCAAAAAAAACCAATCTATACATACAGTACAGAATGCATTAATTACTATTGTCTTACTTCACTTTAAATCTAATCATTTTATCTCCATTCAAATGTCAAATCAAGTGTAACCAGCTATAAAGGATATAAATGCTATACTCTAATCATTATGCAAATGAATAGATACACATCACACCACATAAGATAGATTTGTTCCACTGAAACTCAATCAATCATGTACTTCCATCTCACAACAATAAAATAAAATCACGACAGTTCTGTAAACAGATATTTATGGTCTTAACCTTCTATTAATGCTTTTTTTTAACTGCACTTTAAATTCAACATCAAATGCATTTTAACCATTAACAACATACATCAATCATATCTGATCAGTAAACAAGGCAAGTGATCTCTCAATGAAATAAATTTTAAATCAAATAATTAAGTATAGGTACTTTTACAGTGTAAACTATCAGTAGTCTGCTACAGTGGAAATCTAGTTCCTGTCCCTGACGCTAGGTAGAATATGCACTAACACCTTTTTTCACCATCATCTTCAACCAATCGTTAAATATCCTGTTCAATACCTTACACAAAATGCTGATACATTTAATGTGTGATCCTAATACTTTGAAAAAAGGTTTTAACCATCATTATGCATCCTGGGAGTTTATTACCTTAAAGTTCCATGCTGGGCTTTTCTTTGCCTGTCTGTAAGAGGGAATCTCTAGGGAGCCGGACAAGAGGTTGTAGCCTTGTGTCTGATGCACCCTAACTGCTGAAGAAGCCCCCAGGTCATAGAGCAGTGCCACCAGTCTGCTGTAAATGAGAGGAGGGGGCTGAGGCAGGGCCAGAGGGGCCATTGGCAGGGGGTCCGGTGGCTGCTTAACTGCAGAGAGACAGCTGTGCTTATGGATGTTCTAATGCCAAGCCTTTCATTGTCCATCGAGGAGCTATTTCCCTTGCACTTTTCTCCTCACACTCTGTGAGAGACATCAGACGATTTTCTCCTCTGAGAAGCTGGCCTGACCAAGCGGCCAAGCTGCAAAGTGCAACCCTGGGTGAAGAAACTGGAGGGGCAAAGCTTTCACTTTGGGGATCCCTCCACTCTAACACAGGTGCTGTCCTGATATACAACCAAGCCATGGAGCATTTCATTATAACTGGTGGAACGAGCAAATTATTGATTGTCTCTTTAAGTCAGGAGCAGCACTGGACAATATCTCCTGTACAAATAAAGGTTTTTATTGTTTGCTGTGAAAAAAATTCTGTCTTTCTTTGGACCTGGAAGAAAACACATTCCATAGTTTCTATCAGAGCAAAGGGAAGAGAGACAGTACCGGACACATCATGTCATCCTTTATGTGTGTTTTAAATATTGAAGAAATGTATTGTTTCTGCTCTTGTAAAACTTTGATAGCCTCTGTAAAATGCAAGCTCCTTCATTGAGTTGGAGGATTAATCACATTTCTAGTAATTTTTAAAATTCTAATTTTAAAAAATCCATTTTTACACATATATCTGAGTGTTACAGCTGGGGTCCCCAAAATATTTACCACAATGATACAACTAATTTGTATTTCAAGATTGGAAACTTTAGTGAAAATATTTTTATTATTCATATTGATTTTAGTTGTAACTGTTGGACTTGTTTGATGCCTGATTCCCATTATCAGAATATTACATATGCCAGACCTGCATCTAGGCAGAGGTTGTTCTGTCATTGGCACAGCAACAGACAAACAGTTCATGTGCTTCTTCATCAGGAGAAACTCACATCACTTGTGTTTATAATGGCCTCACTGATAGCCTCATGAATATTGAGTGAGCCCTAAACAGTTGTTTTTCATTAGTATACTAATGGGGGAAAAGTCCTCTTTATTTCATTTTGCTCTCCTTGTATTTCCTCTATTATAACTACTTATGGTTTTGCATGTATGCAGAAGGTTTTGGGATGTAAATGGAATTATTCAGTTTTTTCAAATACCTCTTCTAATTTCTAGCAAAATTCTTGTACAATTTTTTATATTAAAGATTTATCAGTCACTGGAAGAAGGTCTCCTTTTCTTCCATTCAAAAGCATGGGAGTGTTGTAATGAGACTGAACTGGATTAGACAGTTGTTTGTGTGTAGGTCTTATGTTCCTGTTATGTATAGCCACAGTTTATTCAAGATAAGAGGACTCCACAGCTGACTGTCAATCATCTTAGTAGCACATGAGGTCACACTTCTACAGTTTTTAGAGGTGTTGTTTAATTACTGCATGCTAAATAATCTTTGGGAAATGGCCATCTTGATCATTTCAACACGCAATTACATTGTGTCAATTAAAGTTTAATGAATATCACGGATATTAGTGAATGGGTCAGTGCTAAAATCAGTAGGTATTTCACAGATTACACCAACTATACCGCCTTAGAAATATTGGGGATTCCAGCTGTAATTAAATCATTTCCATCTACCATAAGCAGAATGCACACAATACATTCAGGTTACATGCAGCATTTGGAACAGTTCATGACCAGTCAAGGTCTTTTCAAACACTGTATCAGACTTAAAATTACACAAAGTAAATATACACATGGCTTATTGAGCATAATTTTGGATTATGTATTTAATAACATTATATTGTAGTGTTCTGAGCTAATGCTCCAAACTAATGTTCTGACATGCACCGGTTGGTACAGTTGCACGGTTCAGTGCCCTTCTGCCCCCCTGCAGTGAGGCTGACTGGGGGAGGGGGGCAGGAGAAGGGTTATGGGGTTTCTTCTCTAAATGTGAAGGGGTACGTGGTCGCCAGTTTCTAGTTCAGGGTTTTAGGGCAGGGAAAGTTAATTGAAGCATAGTAACATGTCAAGATTGCACTAGTTGGTGCCATCTGTCTGGTGAGAATTGATGTGCTAAGGAAGCCTGTTAGGAGTGCTGCTTTTCTTTCAGTATCTTTCAGGGATACTCCCTATGCAACCCTTGCAGGAAGGAGGGGAGGATGGATGCAGGACTGGAGTTCACACCACCACATACAGCTGCTTACACTGACTGAAGAGGAAACAACTAGCACATGGTTATGGGCAAAGCAGTTTCAGCAAAATGTCACTACGGGGGAGGGAGATACAAAACAAAGTGGAAGACAGCATTGCTAGGAAACAGCTTTAGGGGAGTGCTTTGGAGGACATTGAGAATAGACTTGACAGAGTGCCGAGAGAGCTAGTAACTAGGGAGATAAAGAGAATTTTACCTGAAACTGTAAGGAATGTAGCGAATGCTAACCTAGCAGGGAAGATAGCAGCCAGGGAAAGATACTCGGTTGACATGAGTGTGGCACCGACCGCCATATGACATTGTTGTTGATATAGAGAGAGATAGTGAAGGTGTGGATGACTGTAAAACAGCGTACCGACGCATGTAGCCTAGCTAACGCTGTACCTGGGGCTTGGAGGAGTGAACCACAAGCTGTCACAGCTGATGCCAGATGTGATGTCATCAAACCCTGACTGGACGAGAACAATGTAAACATTGCTATTGCTACTAATTCGGTGCTAGCAACTCAGCGAACATGAAGCGAAAGTCTCCATTACAAGAAATGGCGAGCTCAGGCACTAATGCCAGCAAAGCAGCGAATACTGAGCAAGTAGCCTCATGTAGCATAATCTCCCATCCTGATATGTGTTAATGGTAGTGACGGTGACACAGCTCATAGTGTTAGAAGTGCTGCAGAGATCGTAGATCGTCACAGTGCGGCAACAATAGTAGTGACAGAAGCATTGGACGCAGTTAGTGAACCTGAGAGGAGGAGGAACCAGATGCATGACATTGAAGTTCAGCTGTTACGATGGACACTCTGCATGGGAGCCGTATTGGACACAGTTTACTCTGGTGGCTAAAACTAACTGCTGGACATGTTCTGAAAAAGCTGCCCAGAAAAGTTGCTTTGAACAACTCTCAGCATTCACTTTCCAGAAGGTCACCAGAAACACACTTTAAGAGCGCAAAAACGCGATTTCTGGGTTTTAACATTATTCAGCGTGCAGTTTCAACGATATTGCCAGAAACGCTGTTTTCGACACTTTCAGAGCGCAAAAACACGATTCCCACGTTTTCAACATCGCTCAGCATTCAATTTAAAGGAGAATGCCTGAAAAGGTTTTTGGAGTCACTCAGAGCCCAAAAACTCTGATCTCAGCTTTGAACAATACTCAGCATTCAGATTTCAGTAGACTATCAGAAACACAATTTTCACACACTCCAAGCCCAAAAACTCTGTTCCCAGCTTTTAACAACACACAGCATTCATTTTCCAGAAGTGCATCAGAAACGCTGTTTTCAACACTTTCACAACGAAAAAAACGCGATTCCCGGGTTTTAACATCATTCAGCGTGCAGTTTAAACTATATTGCCAGAAACACGGTTTTCAACACTTTCAAAGCGCAAAAACACGATTCCCACGTTTTCAACATCGCTCAGCATTCAATTTAAAGGAGAATGCCTGGAAAGGTTTTTGGAGTCACTCAGAGCCCAAAAACTCTGATCTCAGCTTTGAACAATACTCAGCATTCAGATTTCAGTAGACTAACAGAAACACAATTTTCACACACTCCAAGCCCAAAAACTCTGTTCCCAGCTTTTAACAACACACAGCATTCATTTTCCAGAAGTGCATCAGAAACGCTGTTTTCAACACTTTCACAACGAAAAAACGCGATTCCCGGGTTTTAACATCATTCAGCGTGCAGTTTAAACTATATTGCCAGAAACACGGTTTTCAACACTTTCAAAGCGCAAAAACACGATTCCCACGTTTTCAACATCGCTCAGCATTCAATTTAAAGGAGAATGCCTGGAAAGGTTTTTGGAGTCACTCAGAGCCCAAAAACTCTGATCTCAGCTTTGAACAATACTCAGCATTCAGATTTCAGTAGACTATCAGAAAAACAATTTTCACACTCTCCAAGCCCAAAAAACTCTGTTCCCAACTTTGAACAACACACAGCATTCATTTTCCAGAAGTGCATCAGAAACGCTGTTTTCAACACTTTCACAACGCAAAAACACGATTCCCGGGTTTTAACATCATTCAGCGTGCAGTTTAAACTATATTGCCAGAAACACGGTTTTCAACACTTTCAAAGCGCAAAAACACGATTCCCACGTTTTCAACATCGCTCAGCATTCAATTTAAAGGAGAATGCCTGGAAAGGTTTTTGGAGTCACTCAGAGCCCAAAAACTCTGTTCTCAGCTTTGAACAATACTTAGCATTCAGATTTCAGTAGACTAACAGAAACACAATTTTCACACACTCCAAGCCCAAAAACTCTGTTCCCAGCTTTTAACAACACACAGCATTCATTTTCCAGAAGTGCATCAGAAACGCTGTTTTCAACACTTTCACAACGAAAAAACGCGATTCCCGGGTTTTAACATCATTCAGCGTGCAGTTTAAACTATATTGCCAGAAACACGGTTTTCAACACTTTCAAAGCGCAAAAACACGATTCCCACGTTTTCAACATCGCTCAGCATTCAATTTAAAGGAGAATGCCTGGAAAGGTTTTTGGAGTCACTCAGAGCCCAAAAACTCTGATCTCAGCTTTGAACAATACTCAGCATTCAGATTTCAGTAGACTATCAGAAAAACAATTTTCACACTCTCCAAGCCCAAAAAACTCTGTTCCCAACTTTGAACAACACACAGCATTCATTTTCCAGAAGTGCATCAGAAACGCTGTTTTCAACACTTTCACAACGCAAAAACACGATTCCCGGGTTTTAACATCATTCACCATGCAGTTTCAACTATGTTGCCAGAAACGCTGTTTTCGACACTTTCAGAGCGCAAAAACACGATTCCCACGTTTTCAACATCGCTCAGCATTCAATTTAAAGGAGAATGCCTGGAAAGGTTTTTGGAGTCACTCAGAGCCCAAAAACTCTGATCTCAGCTTTGAACAATACTCAGCATTCAGATTTCAGTAGACTATCAGAAAAACAATTTTCACACTCTCCAAGCCCAAAAAACTCTGTTCCCAACTTTGAACAACACACAGCATTCATTTTCCAGAAGTGCATCAGAAACGCTGTTTTCAGCACTTTCACAACGCAAAAACGCGATTCCCGAGTTTTAACATCATTCAACATGCAGTTTCAACTATGTTGCCAGAAACGCAGTTTTCGACACTTTCACAACGCAAAAACGCGATTCCCGGGTTTTAACATCATTCAGCGTGCAGTTTCAACTATATTGCCAGAAACACGGTTTTCAACACTTTCAGAGCGCAAACACACGATTCCCACGTTTTCAACATCGCTCAGCATGCAATTTAAAGGAGAATGCCTGAAAAGGTTTTTGGAGTCACTCAGAGCCCAAAAACTCTGTTCTCAGCTTTGAACAACACTCAGCATTCAGATTTCAGTAGACTGTCAGAAACACAATTTTCACCCTCTCCAAGCCCAAAAACTCTGTTCCCAGCTTTGAACAACACACTGCGCTCATTTTCCAGAAGTGCATCAGAAAAGCTGTTTTCGGCACTTTCACAACGCAAAAACGCGATTCCCGGGTTTTAACATCATTCAACGTGCAGTTTCAACTATATTGCCAGAAACACGGTTTTCAACACTTTCAGAGCGCAAAAACACGATTCCCACGTTTTCAACATCGCTCAGCATTCAATTTAAAGGAGAATGCCTGAAAAGGTTTTTGGAGTCACTCAGAGCCCAAAAACTCTGTTCTCAGCTTTGAACAACACTCAGCATTCAGATTTCAGTAGATTGTCAGAAACACAATTTTCACACTCTCCAAGCCCAAAAACTCTGTTCCCAGCTTTGAACAACACACAGCATTCATTTTCCAGAAGTGCATCAGAAACGCCGTTTTCTACACTTTCACAACGCAAAAACGCGATTCCCGGGTTTTAACATCATTCAGCGTGCAGTTTCAATGATATTGCGAGAAACCCTGTTTTCGACACTTTCACAACGCAAAAACGCGATTCCTGGGTTTTAACATCATTCAACGTGCAGTTTCAACTATATTGCCAGAAACACGGTTTTCAACACTTTCAGAGCGCAAAAACACGATTCCCACGTTTTCAACATCGCTCAGCATTCAATTTAAAGGAGAATGCCTGGATAGGTTTTTGGAGTCACTCAGAGCCCAAAAACTCTGTTCTCAGCTTTGAACAATACTCAGCATTCAGATTTCAGTAGACTGTCAGAAACACAATTTTCACCCTCTCCAAGCCCAAAAACTCTGTTCCCAGCTTTGAACAACACACAGCACTCATTTTCCAGAAGTGCATCAGAAAAGCTGTTTTCGACACTTTCAGAGCGCAAAAACGCGATTCCTGGGTTTTAACATCATTCAGCGTGCAGTTTCAACTATATTGCCAGAAACACGGTTTTCAACACTTTCAGAGCGCAAAAACACGATTCCCACGTTTTCAACATCGCTCAGCATTCAATTTAAAGGAGAGTGCCTGAAAAGGTTTTTGGAGTCACTCAGAGCCCAAAAACTCTGTTCTCAGCTTTGAACAACACTCAGCATTCAGATTTCAGTAGACTGCCAGAAACACAATTTTCGCACTCTCCAAGCCCAAAAACTCTGTTCCCAGCTTTGAACAACACACAGCATTCATTTTCCAGAAGTGCATCAGAAACGCCGTTTTCTACACTTTCACAACGCAAAAACGCGATTCCCGGGTTTTAACATCATTCAGCGCGCAGTTTCAATGATATTGCGAGAAACCCTGTTTTCGACACTTTCAGAGCGCAAAAACACGATTCCTGGGTTTTAACATCATTCAACGTGCAGTTACAACTATATTACCAGAAACACGGTTTTCAACACTTTCAGAGCGCAAAAACACGATTCCCACGTTTTCAACATCGCTCAGCATTCAATTTAAAGGAGAATGCCTGGAAAGGTTTTTGGAGTCACTCAGAGCCCAAAAACTCTGTTCTCAGCTTTGAACAACACTCAGCATTCAGATTTCAGTAGACTGCCAGAAACACAATTTTCGCACTCTCCAAGCCCAAAAACTCTGTTCCCAGCTTTGAACAACACACAGCATTCATTTTCCAGAAGTGCATCAGAAACGCCGTTTTCTACACTTTCACAACGCAAAAACGCGATTCCCGGGTTTTAACATCATTCAGCGCGCAGTTTCAATGATATTGCGAGAAACCCTGTTTTCGACACTTTCAGAGCGCAAAAACACGATTCCTGGGTTTTAACATCATTCAACGTGCAGTTACAACTATATTACCAGAAACACGGTTTTCAACACTTTCAGAGCGCAAAAACACGATTCCCACGTTTTCAACATCGCTCAGCATTCAATTTAAAGGAGAATGCCTGGAAAGGTTTTTGGAGTCACTCAGAGCCCAAAAACTCTGTTCTCAGCTTTGAACAACACTCAGCATTCAGATTTCAGTAGACTGCCAGAAACACAATTTTCGCACTCTCCAAGCCCAAAAACTCTGTTCCCAGCTTTGAACAACACACAGCATTCATTTTCCAGAAGTGCATCAGAAACGCCGTTTTCTACACTTTCACAACGCAAAAACGCGATTCCCGGGTTTTAACATCATTCAGCGCGCAGTTTCAATGATATTGCGAGAAACCCTGTTTTCGACACTTTCAGAGCGCAAAAACACGATTCCTGGGTTTTAACATCATTCAACGTGCAGTTTCAACTATATTGTCAGAATCACGGTTTTCAACACTTTCAGAGCGCAAAAACACGATTCCCACGTTTTCAACATCGCTCAGCATTCAATTTAAAGGAGAATGCCTGGATAGGTTTTTGGAGTCACTCAGAGCCCAAAAACTCTGTTCTCAACTTTGAACAATACTCAGCATTCAGATTTCAGTAGACTGTCAGAAACACAATTTTCACCCTCTCCAAGCCCAAAAACTCTGTTCCCAGCTTTGAACAACACACAGCACTCATTTTCCAGAAGTGCATCAGAAACGCTGTTTTCGACACTTTCAGAGCGCAAAAACGCGATTCCTGGGTTTTAACATCATTCAGCGTGCAGTTTCAACTATATTGCCAGAAACACGGTTTTCAACACTTTCAGAGCGCAAAAACACGATTCCCACGTTTTCAACATCGATCAGCATTCTATTTAAAGGAGAATGCCTGAAAAGGTTTTTGGAGTCACTCAGAGCCCAAAAACTCTGTTCTCAGCTTTGAACAACACTCAGCATTCAGATTTCAGTAGACTGCCAGAAACACAATTTTCACACTCTCCAAGCCCAAAAACTCTGTTCCCAGCTTTGAACAACACACAGCATTCATTTTCCAGAAGTGCATCAGAAACGCCGTTTTCTACACTTTCACAACGCAAAAACGCGATTCCCGGGTTTTAACATCATTCAGCGTGCAGTTTCAATGATATTGCGAGAAACCCTGTTTTCGACACTTTCAGAGCGCAAAAACGCGATTCCTGGGTTTTAACATCATTCAACGTGCAGTTTCAACTATATTGCCAGAAACACGGTTTTCAACACTTTCAGAGCGCAAAAACACGATTCCCACGTTTTCAACATCGCTCAGCATTCAATTTAAAGGAGAATGCCTGGTAAGGTTTTTGGAGTCACTCAGAGCCCAAAAACTCTGTTCTCAGCTTTGAACAATACTCAGCATTCAGATTTCAGTAGACTGTCAGAAACACAATTTTCACCCTCTCCAAGCCCAAAAACTCTGTTCCCAGCTTTGAACAACACACAGCACTCATTTTCCAGAAGTGCATCAGAAACGCTGTTTTCGACACTTTCAGAGCGCAAAAACGCGATTCCTGGGTTTTAACATCATTCAGCGTGCAGTTTCAACTATATTGCCAGAAACACGGTTTTCAACACTTTCAGAGCGCAAAAACACGATTCCCACGTTTTCAACATCGATCAGCATTCAATTTAAAGGAGAATGCCTGAAAAGGTTTTTGGAGTCACTCAGAGCCCAAAAACTCTGTTCTCAGCTTTGAACAACACTCAGCATTCAGATTTCAGTAGACTGCCAGAAACACAATTTTCGCACTCTCCAAGCCCAAAAACTCTGTTCCCAGCTTTGAACAACACACAGCATTCATTTTCCAGAAGTGCATCAGAAACGCCGTTTTCTACACTTTCACAACGCAAAAACGCGATTCCCGGGTTTTAACATCATTCAGCGCGCAGTTTCAATGATATTGCGAGAAACCCTGTTTTCGACACTTTCAGAGCGCAAAAACACGATTCCTGGGTTTTAACATCATTCAACGTGCAGTTTCAACTATATTGCCAGAAACACGGTTTTCAACACTTTCAGAGCGCAAAAACACGATTCCCACGTTTTCAACATCGCTCAGCATTCAATTTAAAGGAGAATGCCTGGATAGGTTTTTGGAGTCACTCAGAGCCCAAAAACTCTGTTCTCAACTTTGAACAATACTCAGCATTCAGATTTCAGTAGACTGTCAGAAACACAATTTTCACCCTCTCCAAGCCCAAAAACTCTGTTCCCAGCTTTGAACAACACACAGCACTCATTTTCCAGAAGTGCATCAGAAACGCTGTTTTCGACACTTTCAGAGCGCAAAAACGCGATTCCTGGGTTTTAACATCATTCAGCGTGCAGTTTCAACTATATTGCCAGAAACACGGTTTTCAACACTTTCAGAGCGCAAAAACACGATTCCCACGTTTTCAACATCGATCAGCATTCTAATTAAAGGAGAATGCCTGAAAAGGTTTTTGGAGTCACTCAGAGCCCAAAAACTCTGTTCTCAGCTTTGAACAACACTCAGCATTCAGATTTCAGTAGACTGCTCAGAAACACAATTTTTCACACTCTCCAAGCCCAAAAACTCTGTTCCCAGCTTTGAACAACACACAGCATTCATTTTCCAGAAGTGCATCAGAAACGCCTGTTTTCTACACTTTCAGCAAGCGCAAAAACGCGATTCCTGCGGGTTTTAACATCATTCAACGGTGCAGTTTCAATGATATTGCGACGAAACCCTGTTTTCGACCACTTTCAGAGCAGACAAAACGCCGATTCACTGGTTCGCGGTTTTAACATCATTCAACGTTGCATTTTCAACTATATTGCCAGAGAAACACGGTTTTCAACACTTTCAGAGCGCCTCAAAAACAGGCAGAATTCCCCCGTTTTCAACAGTCGCTCAGCATCATCAATTTAAGGAGAATGCCTGCGAAAGATTTTTCGGAGTCTACTCACGAGCCACACAAAACTCTGTTCTCAGCTTTGAACAACACTCAGCATTCAGATTTCAGTAGACTGTCAGAAACACAATTTTCACACTCTCCAAGCCCAAAAACTCTGTTCCCAGCTTTGAACAACACACAGCATTCATTTTCCAGAAGTGCATCAGAAACGCTGTTTTCGACACTTTCAGAGCGCAAAAACGCGATTCCTGGGTTTTAACATCATTCAAGCGTGCAGTTTCAACTATATTGCCAGAAACACGGTTTTCAACACTTTCAGAGCGCAAAAACACGATTCCCACGTTTTCAACATCGCTCAGCATTCAATTTAAAGGAGAATGCCTGGAAAGGTTTTTGGAGTCACTCAGAGCCCAAAAACTCTGTTCTCAGCTTTGAACAATACTCAGCATTCAGATTTCAGTAGACTGTCAGAAACACAATTTTCACACTCTCCAAGCCCAAAAACTCTGTTCCCAGCTTTGAACAACACACAGCATTCATTTTCCAGAAGTGCATCAGAAACGCTGTTTTCGACACTTTCACAACGCAAAAACGCGATTCCCGGGTTTTAACATCATTCAGCGTGCAGTTTCAATGATATTGCGAGAAACCCTGTTTTCGACACTTTCAGAGCGCAAAAACGCGATTCCTGGGTTTTAACATCATTCAACGTGCAGTTTCAACTATATTGCCAGAAACACGGTTTTCAACACTTTCAGAGCGCAAAAACACGATTCCCACGTTTTCAACATCGCTCAGCATTCAATTTAAAGGAGAATGCCTGAAAAGGTTTTTGGAGTCACTCAGAGCCCAAAAACTCTGTTCTCAGCTTTGAACAACACTCAGCATTCAGATTTCAGTAGACTGTCAGAAACACAATTTTCACCCTCTCCAAGCCCAAAAACTCTGTTCCCAGCTTTGAACAACACACATGCACTCATTTTCCAGAAGTGCATCAGAAAAGCTGTTTTCAGCACTTTCAGAGCGCAAAAACGCGATTCCTGGGTTTTAACATCATTCAACGTGCAGTTTCAACTATATTGCCAGAAACACGGTTTTCAACACTTTCAGAGCGCAAAAACACGATTCCCACGTTTTCAACATCGCTCAGCATTCAATTTAAAGGAGAATGCCTGAAAAGGTTTTTGGAGTCACTCAGAGCCCAAAAACTCTGTTCTCAGCTTTGAACAACACTCAGCATTCAGATTTCAGTAGACTGTCAGAAACACAATTTTCACACTCTCCAAGCCCAAAAACTCTGTTCCCAGCTTTGAACAACACACAGCATTCATTTTCCAGAAGTGCATCAGAAACGCCGTTTTCTACACTTTCACAACGCAAAAACGCGATTCCCGGGTTTTAACATCATTCAGCGTGCAGTTTCAATGATATTGCGAGAAACCCTGTTTTCGACACTTTCAGAGCGCAAAAACGCGATTCCTGGGTTTTAACATCATTCAACGTGCAGTTTCAACTATATTGCCAGAAACACGGTTTTCAACACTTTCAGAGCGCAAAAACACGATTCCCACGTTTTCAACATCGCTCAGCATTCAATTTAAAGGAGAATGCCTGGAAAGGTTTTTGGAGTCACTCAGAGCCCAAAAACTCTGTTCTCAGCTTTGAACAACTACTCAGCATTCAGATTTCAGTAGACTGCAGAAACACAATTTTCACCCTCTCCAAGCCCAAAAAACTCTGTTCCCAGCTTTGAACAACACACAGCACTCATTTTCAGAAGTGCATCAGAAAAGCTGTTTTCGACACTTTCAGAGCGCAAAAAACGCGATTCCTTGGGTTTTAACATCATTCAAGCGTGCATTTCAACTATATTGCCAGAAACAACGGTTTTCAACACTTTCAGAGCGCAAAAAACGATTCCCACGTTTCAACATCGCTCAGGCATTCAATTTAAAAGGAGGAATGCCTGAAAGGTTTTTGGAGTCACTCAGAGCCCAAAAACTCTGTTCTCAGCTTTGAACAACATCTCAGCATTCAGATTTCAGTAGACTGTCAGAAACACAATTTTCACAACTCTCTAAAGCCCAAAAACTCTGTTCCCAGCTTTGAACAACACACAGCATTCATTTTCCAGAAGTGCATCAGAAACGCCGTTTTCTACACTTTCACAACGCAAAAACGCGATTCCCGGGTTTTAACATCATTCAGCGTGCAGTTTCAATGATATTGCGAGAAACCCTGTTTTCGACACTTTCAGAGCGCAAAAACGCGATTCCTGGGTTTTAACATCATTCAACGTGCAGTTTCAACTATATTGCCAGAAACACGGTTTTCAACACTTTCAGAGCGCAAAAACACGATTCCCACGTTTTCAACATCGCTCAGCATTCAATTTAAAGGAGAATGCCTGGAAAGGTTTTTGGAGTCACTCAGAGCCCAAAAACTCTGTTCTCAGCTTTGAACAACACTCAGCATTCAGATTTCAGTAGACTGTCAGAAACACAATTTTCACCCTCTCCAAGCCCAAAAACTCTGTTCCCAGCTTTGAACAACACACAGCACTCATTTTCCAGAAGTGCATCAGAAACGCTGTTTTCGACACTTTCAGAGCGCAAAAACGCGATTCCTGGGTTTTAACATCATTCAACGTGCAGTTTCAACTATATTGCCAGAAACACGGTTTTCAACACTTTCAGAGCGCAAAAACACGATTCCCACGTTTTCAACATCGCTCAGCATTCAATTTAAAGGAGAATGCCTGAAAAGGTTTTTGGAGTCACTCAGAGCCCAAAAACTCTGTTCTCAGCTTTGAACAACACTCAGCATTCAGATTTCAGTAGACTGTCAGAAACACAATTTTCACACTCTCCAAGCCCAAAAACTCTGTTCCCAGCTTTGAACAACACACAGCATTCATTTTCCAGAAGTGCATCAGAAACGCCGTTTTCTACACTTTCACAACGCAAAAACGCGATTCCCGGGTTTTAACATCATTCAGCGTGCAGTTTCAATGATATTGCGAGAAACCCTGTTTTCGACACTTTCAGAGCGCAAAAACGCGATTCCTGGGTTTTAACATCATTCAACGTGCAGTTTCAACTATATTGCCAGAAACACGGTTTTCAACACTTTCAGAGCGCAAAAACACGATTCCCACGTTTTTCAACATCGCTCAGCATTCAATTTAAAGGAGAATGCCTGGAAAGGTTTTTGGAGTCACTTCAGAGCCCAAAAACTCTGTTCTCAGCTTTGAACAATCACTCAGCATTCAGATTTCAGTAGACTGCCAGAAACACAATTTTCACACTCTCCAAGCCCAAAAACTCTGTTCCCAGCTTTGAACAACACACAGCATTCATTTCCAGAAGTGCATCAGAAACGCCGTTTTCTACACTTTCACAACGCAAAAACGCGATTCCCGGGTGTTTAAACATCATTCAGCGCGCAGTTTCAATGATATGCGAGAAACCCTGTTTTCGACACTTTCAGAGCGCAAAAACACGATTCCTGGGTTTTAACATCATTCAACGTGCAGTTACAACTATATTACCAGAAACACGGTTTTCAACACTTTCAGAGCGCAAAAACACGATTCCCACATTTTCAA